>NC_139967.1:18641172-21488672 GCF_963993115.1 Abramis brama | reverse complement strand
AAATAATCTTGTCAAACTAAATTAGATTAAATCACATAAGTATTAAATGTATGCATTTATGAAATGTCATCATTCATCTAAAATATCAATTGTTTATTAATTTCAGGTACTACTGGAAAGGAGATATTCAGGATGCCACAGAAATACTGCTGGTGTGTTGCTATATTTATTCAAACTTCCGATTTATCATTCAAATCAAATATTTGTATTTTTTAAATATGTTAATAAAAGTTAAAGTGTATGCAAATGTTCTATATCACGTGTTGTATACAACTGTATCTTATAATGGTTATGCAATTTTAAAAATGTTACCTATACTAAATTTATAATTTTTTTCACAGCTTGTGAGGACAAGAACATCTCTGGTGCAGAGACTTGTGGCATACATAAAGCAAGTACTTTTTTGTCAACATTGCAACATTGCTTCAACTTTTTTCATTTTGACCCAAGATATTTGCACTTTAGTCATAAACATGTAAACAGACACAAATGGTTAAATGTTTGAATATTACAATATTACAATAATACAGTAGCTTGTGTTGTTATTCACAATGCTTCAATCATCAAATCAGCATTATCAGGTCAGATGACACCAATTGGCTGTTATATCAAGTTGAGCGACTATTAATTGAGGCTTTCTCGATAGGTATAGCAGTTTCTATGTCATCAGACCATCTCGGTCTGAGGGAAAAGTCTTCTTCCTTTGTGGTTCCTGTAAGTAGGCCAAAAGACATGTACTACCTAATATATTTGAGTGACGCTTGTTGAAGCAGGGCTGCCAACTATCACGCATTGAGCGTGAGACTCACGCAATTGACACTTTTCACACGCTCTCACGCCACACATCTATTTTCTCACGCACAGAAAAATTGCGGAGCAAAGAGGTACTTTTAATATTAAACTAATTCTCATCTCATAGATTCCGTCAATTTTATTAAGAAATTCAGACAAAAATACGTTTGGCGCTTGTAAATGTGACGTGACAGATCGCTGAGCGCTTCAGTTGAAGTGCACGTTGAAGTCAAGTGCTCGGTTCGATCATCTGTTACTTTTTTATTTAAAGATCCAGTACAACTTACCGAAAGTATAGGCTACATAATATCGACCAATTAGTTTTTTTAAACCACGGAAAGAGGTCAGTATAAAAGCAGGAGAACAATTAGCCTATGTCACATAACGTTACATTTAGCTCAGGAAAGCCATTTAATGACCATAGCATGTTAATTGAATAGAAAAAATAGCTAGAGAGGAGATTTTGCTGAGCACTATATTACATATTTATTATATTTTTACTTATGTCATTAAATAATTGTTATTATAACAAAAACTGCATTATAATTCTATTTAGTTACCAAATGTTTTGACAATCACAATTACACTTTTACACTCAATTGTGATGCAATATTTGTTTTTACATACCCCCCCCCCCCCCCCCCCCCCCGCCAAAAAAAAAAAAAAAATCTCACTCCAAGCTAAACTCAAAAGTTGGCAGCCCTGTTGAAGTCTATTGAATTCTGGATTATTCTGGAAATTGTCATCATGTGGAATAGTCAGGGCATATCCATTAATAGGTTAAAGTGTCAGAAATAAGGGAGGATTTGACTTACATTTGCCCAGAGCATTCAAAGACCCTAAAAAGATGTAATGCCCAGAACCGCCTGGTGCATGTGAACACTGGAGTATCAAGAAGCTTTTAAGACTCCAGCTGTGGTATAGAAGTTGGCTCTTTAAGGTGAAACTTCAATTTACATACCTAGAAGATGTGAGGAAAGGAAGCATTTTCTGAATACATTTTATAAAAGTGCAGAAGTTCACCAATTTAACTGAACTTTCTGAGATTTCAGCAACACTATCATTGTACACTATTGTACAAAAGTTTGGGTTTGGTAAGGTTTTTTAACGTTTAAAGTCTGCATTTATTTGATCAAAACTACAGTAAAAAGAGTAATATTGTGAAATAAATATTACAATTTAAAAGGATTGTTTTCTGTTAGGTGTTTACTGCTTCACAGAAGTCACTGTTCGGTACGTACCTCGGTTTTGGGGTCACGGTTCGATACGAGTTCGATGCAATAGCAAAAAACGGTCACACCTTATTTTAAAGCAGGGCTATGCAGTTTTGGGAATTTCTTCGCTGTATTCTCGCTTTTTGTTTGCAGGTTTCTCTATAGAGCTCCCCCTACAGCTTCGGAATAGATATTTGACAACACTGTCGAAAAACTCGTTGGCGACTCTCAGATACCAGAGTCTATAGATCAACGACATCAAAGCAGATGGGACATTCTTTAAAACGTCTTCTTCATTCGGGTTCGAACAGCGTGAGGGAGCGCAATAATGACAGAATTTTAGCAGATTTTTTTTGCCGTAAAGCAATTCGTTACATCGTGAGACCTGATATCACGCGATACTTCCTGACGCTGAGGCCGGCGGCCCGCAAGCCCAAAGTTGCAAGGGTGGTTTTTCGGCTCACAGGCGCTTGGGGGGTGCGAGACGACCACCATTCAACCCGAAAAAAGTCATATAACTATTCCAATGACTCCGAAGCTGTTAAGGTAAAAAAGTTACTTAGTTCACCTTTAAGGTCCAATTCTCACTATTAACTAACTATTAACTATGACTTTTGCCTCATTAAAGTAAGGTAGTTGTTAAGTTTAGGAATGGGGTAGGACCAGAGCATGTGAGTGGAGTGGAGCGGTGAGAATCTCCGCTCATCGCTCACGGAACTGTTCACCCCTCCGCTCCCCCGCTCAAAGCTACATCAGGCCGCTCCGCTCATTATCGCTCAGCGCTCAATTCGCGCTCCACTCAAATCGCCCCCCGCTCGCTCCAAAAAAGGAAAAAAATCTACATGTAGGCTATATCACTTTTAGCTTAGACCACAGCCTTACCTCCTAAAGAACTAATGAGTAACAACATTTTTCAAATTGAAATGTTTTATTTCAAATGACAGGCCTATGTAAGAAGGAATATAGCCTACACAAAAAGTCCTGTAAAATTAAACGAATAAATGGGCCTAATAATATAAATAAAAATTATATAAACAAAAATATGCATACATTTTTTTAAAGTAAATTAACTATAAGGCCAGAATTTTGATAAGTGAACTTTTGCGCAACGCGCACGATTAAAATTTAAATTGGCTTCCATACACACAAACTGCTGTAAAATTAAACGAATAAATGGTCCTAATAATATAAATATTATTACGGACGACACAAATTCGGCTAAATAAAACGAACCATTAGGTCTACTTGAATGAAAAAACGAATTTGTTTGAATATTACGCTATATTTAATTTACAATTTGTTACAAGTTACCGTATTCAATTTGCTAACCTTTTGTTTTCTTCCCAGCGTGTTCGCGTAGCTCACGTTCTTGTTTTCGAGAGATGTGTCTTTTGAGATTCCAAAATGAATCTTTGCTGACTGAAACGATGTCACATTCGTTTTCTTGTACCACATTATCATTGTTAGTTAGTTTTATTATATTAATAGTAGCCTACACCTGTGTGACTTCTCATTTTCCTTTTTGAATTAGCCTACTTTTTGAACTCCATTACTGAGCCGAGTTTTGACTGAAAATAGTCTACTGTTGATGACTATGCAAGACAGATGGATCCTGGTTTAGGTTTGACTGAGCATGCTTCAGACTCGTGGTGTGAGCTGAGCGAAATTGGAGCGAAATTGGAGCGGGAAATAAGGCGACGCTCCGTCATTTTAAAAATGCCGCTCTGCGCTCTGTCCAAGATCCGCCCGCTCCCGCTCCCCGCTCCCCGCTCCCCGCTCCCCGCTCGCTCCCGCTCCACTCCGCTCACATGCTCTGGGTAGGACTAAGGGATGTAGAATATGATAATGCAGAATAATCCATTCATTATGTGCTTTATAAGTACTAAGAAACAGCCAAAATCCTAGTAATATACACAGAGGCGGACAGAGTACACAGCTTCATTACTTGAGTAAAAGTACAGATACCCCTTGCTAAGTTTTACTCAAGTACAAGTAAAAGTACTACAGTCAGATGTCTACTTAAGTAAAAGTACTAAAGTACTTGTTTTTAAAAGTACTTGAGTATCAAGAGTACAAGAGTACATTTTCTAAATATTGCATTACTACTGCCACAGTGCTTACATTGGTAAACACAGCAAACACTTGAAGCGAAAACTATCATTAACTTGTTCAGAAAATTGAAATAGTCTGGCGAGGTGGGGCCACGAGTTCGGGATGCGATATTTTTTTCCCCAGGATGGTAGGGGAAGACTCATGAATATTCATTAGGGAAGTCTTCCCTGATTGGTCTGATGACCTACCCCTAACCCCACCCCTAAACCTACCCATCACTGGGGGTCTTATGACCTCCCTAACCCCGCCCCTAAACCTATCCGTCACTGGGGTTAAGACCAATCAGGGATGACTTCCCTAATGAATATTCATGAGTCTTCCCCTACCATCCTGGGAAAAAAAATACTCCCGGGATGGACCTGCTGCATCTTCATCCATTGTTTCGTCCATGGTTTCGTCTCTTATCTAAATCTGACCATGGAGTTGACTTTGGCGGAAAGCTGAAGGTGATTGCTGATAGGCTGTCCCAATCAGTGGCGCCTGCACAATCCAATCACATTTGAGAGGGAAACAATAAATTGAGGGTTTCCGAGATGTTTTTTTTTTCCTTTTTTTTGTTTTTGTTTTTTTTAGAAGTAGTAATGGGTACTCACAGTTATGGATAGAAATGTAGTGGAGTAAAGAGTACAATATTTGCCTCTCAAATGTACTTGAGTAAAGTCATGAGTACTCCCCAAAAATGATACTCGAGTAAAGTACAGATCCCTCAAAATTCTCAAGTAAATGTACTCCGTTACTGTCCGGCTCTGAATATACATGCTAATAGTTAAAGGTGCTCTAAGCGATGCCGGGAGTCGTAACTTCTTGTTGACATTCGAATTGTTGTCAAACAAAACGGAGGCAGCTAGACCCTCCCTCATCCCGTCTCCTCCCTCCTCCCCTCCCTTCCGGCATAAAGGAAAGTCAAAGTAGTCACAAACAAAGTTAAGTTTTACTGATACTTCATTCAATGTGTAATGTCGCCAAGTTAGATAAAGGGTTTTATATATTGCAGAACAGAATGCAGAAAAAGAGAAACATTGTCTTAAAATCGTTTTGCCACCTGAGGTTATAACTGCTATAGCTCCCATACAAGGACGCAATAATAGCAAGATAACGTTAGCTTTGCGTTTCCCAGTGAGCATAAACAATGGCGGCGTCGTAAACAAATTTAGTCAAAGTTGTCAACAGCCTATAAATGAACATTCAAATTCATAACAAACAGTGGATGAAAACAATCATTCACACAAATTGTCGCCCTACTGTGAATTTGCTTGATCATTTACAATAGAGATTGATCGCTAGCTGCTAGAAACATAACGTTATATGTTGTATTCACCAAAGTTAACGCTGACTGCATAGTTCTAGCTAATTACATCCTTGTGTTGGTTTGGCGAACATGAACGTCAGTTTAGAAAGAAAAACGCATTTACCTGTTCTGCAAAAACAGAGCAACTGAATGTCGGATTGGAAGCCCTTCTGTCGGTGGAGTTCTCGCCACCTTTAAAAGGTTTTTCCGATGTAAATTCGGTATTTCGCGAGTTCCTTATCCTTGTCCCTCTTCTTTGCAATTTGTTCATCGGAACGTCGTCTCTTTGGTCGTGTTTCGGCCATAATTCAACAGAGACCGCGTTTTTTTACAGTTTGTTCAGGGGACAGGCAGCTAGCGGATAGTGAGGAGATGTTTGCTGTATGTGACAAAAAATGTTTTGGCCTAAAAAACGCGTGGCATCGCTTAGAGCACCTTTAATAGTGAGAATTGGAATTTGCTTGGTTTATTTTCATTTTGTTCCACCTAGCAGCATTTAGTGAGCGCAGAAAGACGCATTCACCTGTGCGCACTATCTAGTGGACTTCTCGGTTTTCAAGCGCTCAAGTAAAAGTTGCATTTTTTCCTGTTGTGGTGGTTAGCAAACAGCGTTGCATTGCTGCAAGTGTTGATCGCTGGTCACTGACTGTATTCGTCGTCTAACTGCATGCACCGAAGCATGACGGTTTGGGACAAATACATGTGCCGTTACACCCCTATTTTCTATTTTAATATTTTTTTGAATTTTTCTATGAAATTCTTTTTTTCATAGATGGCAAAGCAGAATTTTCAGCAGCTATTACTCCAGTCTTCAGTGTCACATGATCCTTCAGAAATCATTCTAATATGCTGATACGATTAATCTTTTGTAACATTATACATATTTACTGTCTTTTTTCATCAATTTTATGAAGGACTAAAAATGACAGAATGAAAAATAAATAAATAAATAAAAGTAGAAATAAATAAATAAATACAGAAATAATAGTGAAAATAAATACATTTTGGTAATATAAATGGCTATTTCTGTATTTTTACATGTATTTATTTATTTATTTATGCATTTCTATATGTATTTATTTATGTATTTATACATTTATTTATATATTTATGTATTTATATATTTATTTATTTATATATTTATATATGTATTTATTTATACATTTATTTATTCCTACATTTATTTATTTCTGTATTTCAACATTTCTACATTTATTTATTTCTGTATTTCCACATTTCTACATTTATTTTTCCCTGCGCATGTATGCTAATTTACCAATGGCTAAGCCACGCCCCCAAAAGCGATGAGCCAATCACAGTACGCATAGCTAACCCAATACACTCGGACATTCTCTGCTTCCTCCTCAATTGCAATTGCAATACATTGCGGTTATCAGTTTTCATTCGTTTTTATGTTTTTTCTTGTCATTTTGGCTTTTAAACAGCGTGTGTGTGTGATTTTGGTTGGGTGACAGTTGTAGGTTACAGTTTGACAAGAGTTTACAGTTTGACAAAAGCACAATGTTGTGTTTTACACAAATATAAGTAGGCTAAACACTTTGCAGTTTTAATTATGTCCTGTATGAACAAAATGGAGTATGTTTTTATGTTTCCACTGTTCGATCGCGCCCGCTCTCTGACACACACACACACACACACACACACAGAGAGAGAGACACACAAACACACACACACGCACATTCCAGCAATGCAATCTTGACATCGCAGCCTGTTCATTATTCTGAGCTCACACCAAACGCGAATAGCGTCAAATTCGCGCGTATCCGCGTCTAGTTCGACGCTTGAACATTTTGAATCCAAAGCGAATAGGACGCGCGTATAAAGCGAGCGTTTGAAGCGAAATAGCACCAAACTATAACGTTTACACTGTGAACTGTAAATCTTTGTTCTGGAGCTGAAGCTTATCGACCTTCTCAACAATAAAATTATTAATATAACCCTCCAATGTATATTTAAGGCCCTTTTGGTGACATCGAGATGATATATAATCTTTCTGTCTCCAAAAAATCATCAATTGACTCCTGTGAAATGTCTCCTACTGTGACAGCTGCCAAAGCGCCTGTGGGCGTGGTTAGCCATTGGTCAATTAGCATACATGCGCAGGGAAAAATAAATGTAGAAATGTGGAAATACAGAAATAAATAAATGTAGAAATGTGGAAATACAGAAATAAATAAATGTAGAAATGTGGAAATACAGAAATAAATAAATGTAGGAATAAATAAATGTATAAATAAATACATATATAAATATATAAATAAATAAATACAAAAATACAGAAATAGCCATTTATATTACCAAAATGTATTTATTTTCACTATTATTTCTGCATTTATTTATTTATTTCTACTTTTATTTATTTATTTATTTATTTTTCATTCTGTCATTTTTAGTCCTTCATACAATTTAATCCTTACTGTGTAAAAGTATTAATTTCATTAAAAAAAATCTTACTGACCCCAAACTTTTGAATGGTATTGTACAATACAGGTAAGTATAGCTGTTTCCTTGGTATTTTAATGTGAATGTTTTTTATTTCCTTATTTTCAAATCTGTTATTTCAATTGGGACTCCTGTGTGTCCCCCAGAGCTGTGCATCCATATGACATTCCAGAAATCATCAGTTTTCCTATAGATGATGGAAGCCAGCACTACCTGAAGTGGATGGATGAAGCAGTCACTGATATTTGATACATCACTGTCTGCAGTCCAATGGAGAAGCTCCCCTGTTGGAAACTCTGCATGTAGAAAGATATAGGGGATGTGGGAGCGTGAGCACAAATTCTCAGGTTAATGGAATGTCCATATATTAATGTTAATATAAAGATCAGAGTGTACATTTACTGGAAGGTTTTTTGTGTAAAGGGAGGGATTTGTCTGATGTGGTTTTACTAGTGCATTTACATGCATTCAGTGCCGTCGCTAGAGAGGAGAAAGGTGATGATGACTCTGCTCAAGTGTATATTTATTGACTTTTTTTACGTGAATAACTTGATTATAAAGAGTATAACTTATAGCTTATATTATTAAGCTAATATGAATTCATTTGTTAAAATGTGGTAATTTATACCACTTATTTCTAATGGTTGGTTATTTTAATGTGGTGGTTAGGCAGAATTGAAGTGTTTTTAAAAAATAATGCATTCATTTCTAAATTAATGAATGAGATCTTTTCAACTTTGACTATGACTTTTTAACAATAATAAATATGCTACAACATATTACACATTAAGTTTACGTTGCTCATTGTTTTGCAGTACGTGTATGTCAAGATAATGCAAATATTGATGTTCTCGACACTACATAAATGCATGTGCACTTTATCACAGCAAGCTAAAAAAATCTATCTAAAAGGTAAGAATGTTTTATCCTTGTATTTAGCTCCCAATGTTGAGTTTAGGCTTTTCACACACAACAAATCACAAAAGTCACAGAATGCCTGCAAAGGTTGCAGGTAAGTGTAAAGCTGTTGCAGCAACTGTTGTCTATGGCAGCAACTGTTGCTATAGCAGCAACTGTTGCTATCGCAGTTGTTTGTTTCTAATTAAACACAACTCTTATTTGAATTAGAAATACAGTCGTCCATGAATTAACACATGGGTGTGAGTGATATACAAACAATATAAAAAAGGTTCGTTCAGAATACTGTAAATGTAATTTAAGAGATTTAAATGTTAAAGAGCTTCTAAACAGGCTAAATTTAACTGTCTGGTCCTTGTGTGTCTAACATACATTTTTATCTACACAAAATATAATTTTGTCCAGTTGGTTTAGCAGTCGAGAGCAGATCTGAGTCTTTCTGTGCCCTCATTTAAAACTCAAAATGGTCAAATTTTCACTGTGTATAGCTGAATAGTAAATTTTGTTTTGTTGAATGGGTTTATGTCCACACTGTGTGCAACACAATAGAAGTGCAGATGTGAGGAAGTGTTATTGTGTGTTGGGATTTGCTGAGATCCAGTCATAATGAAGTCACTAATTTGACCACTCATCTAACTAGACCTAGTAACCTGCAAAGGCATATTGATTTTAAATTATAGGCACCTTCTTTTTATATATATGCACTTAAATAATTTTCCATCTGAAGGTGCTTCATAAATTACGTTTTTTTTATACTATGTCTCTTACATTTTTATTTCAGTCTAACAATGTACAGGTTGTGCTCATGGCTCATATTGTTTGATTGTCAAAGCATTTATCAAAGACAACATCTGTTACAGCATCTACTGCTCAAACATATGCTGACAGAGAGCATCTCTACAGGGTCACTCCTTTTTATACTCGCTTGACTTTAAGATCAACACTACCATTGTGCATGAAACCATTTGTGAGATCATGGATACACATTGAAGTTTTGCACAGTGGATGTTGAGCCAGCCAACATAAAATACATTTTAATGTAGGCACTCACAGTCTGACACCCTAAAAAAAAGTAGCAAACTAACTCAGTTCTGACTGACAAGGTCATTGTCGGTAAATGCAAGACGTAATACCAACAAAAACATTATCGTTCAATCTGGATCATAATAGTGAGAATGAGAAAGAAGCTAGAAGAATGGCTGACCTGGTGTGAAAAACAGGTCTTGTTTCCTCTGTGGTCTCACTACTCAAATATCATTCTCTCTCACTGTATTATAGACTATGTGGTCTCTTGTGGATAAGTAAATGATACCAGAGTTTTCATTTGTTGGGTGTTGCTTTAGGTTAGGGATTAAAAGAAGGATTTAACATCCATCTGTGGTCTCAGAGAAATTTACAACAACAAATGTCCTCGAAAAATGAATTGCAGAGTCCCATGAGGTTATGAGAATTTGTACCGTGTATCACGGCAACGATTCCTCTTGATGTCATTGGATTGGGATTGGAGGCGGTGACTGTCAATCATTTGCACGCAGTGGTATGGGGCGGAGCTAATGAGGAAACTACAATCTTCACGCGCGTCTTTGAAATAATCAGGTAAAATCCTCGCTCATTTCAATCTCTCCTGATCGAAACTTTGTTCAAATACCTGCGATTAAAGGGATAGTTCGCCCAAAAATGATATTTAAGCCATGATTTACTCACCCTCAAGCCGTTCGAGATGCATATTTCAATCTTTTTTCAGACGAACACATTTTCAGTTATTTTAGAAAATGTCTTAGATCTTTCAGTGGTTATAATGTGAAGCAATGGGGTCCAGCAGATTCAAGTCGCAAAATGTGCATGCATCCTTCACAAAAATAATCCATCCGGCTCCAGGGGGATAAACGAAGGCCTTCTGAGGGTAATCCGTGCAGTTTTGTCGTAAAAATATACATATTTAAAACTTTATAAACGAAAATAACTGGCTTCCGGTGGCGGTCGGCGCGCGTTCATGGAGATGAATGACGTCGTGACGTAGAGCGAACATATATTTTTTTTTTTTTTTTACGAACTTTATTATGAGCAATACACAGTACAATAGGTACAGAGAACACTAAATACTATGCAACCTGCTCAGCAAAATGAAATGTACAGTACCGACCAGAGGATAACAACATATTAATTAATATATAGAAGGGGAAAATTAAAAATTATGCAGATCCTTCAGGAGATGAAATGTTTTGGTAGCCTTCATATTTTGCATGTTTTCTAATGTTTTGTATTATGATTTAAAGTCCAGATGAAATGCCTTAAAACAAGGTTGTGAATTAGACCATTTACATTTGTGAATATGGTATTTTCCAAGGATAATAAACAGTTGAATAACAAAAATTAATTTTTTGGACAAACCACATAAATCAAAATATAACATGACATCAAAAATATTGATTCTGATGTTTACATTCAATTTTGTGATTATATATTCTTCCAAATCAGACCAAAATTTTTTTGTGTACATACAGTGATAAAATAAATGAAAAATAGTCTCCTTATTTGATTGGCAAAAAACACAAGACTCTTCTATGTTTATTTTAAATCTTCTTAACGTATCTTTAACAGGATAAATTTGATGTAAAATTTTAAATGAAACTTCTTTTATTTTGTTATTAATACAGTATTTATAAATAGTAGTATTTGCCTTTTTCCAATTTAAATCACCCATGGTTGAATACCAAAAAAACTTTGCAGCAGGAGGAACCGAGCACGAAATTTGATTTCTAATATATTTATTGGTGTATTCTTTTTTTGTAATGTCTGTATCTCCGATAAAAATTCTATTAAATTCAACACTAATATCTGTGAATGATATGTGTTTTAGAATTTGAAGCGAACCTGTAGGGATTGCATCAAATACAACTGCGTATTCTTTTGGTGTCACTGGAAAGTTAAAATTTTGAAGAAATTCTGAATATGACATGAGAAAACCATCTTTGTTCAGTAACTGTCCTACCAACAGAATTCCTCTATCAACCCATGGCCGACAAAACAGAGACTTCTTTTTATAAAGGATTTCCTTGTTATTCCAAATAAAGTATCTATGTGGACTAAAGTTGTGTTTATAGATCAATATCCAAGATAGAAGGGCTTGTTTGTGGAAGTCAGCTAATTTCAAGGGAATTTTATCAATAGAAAAATTACATTTCAGTAGAAAATTTATGCCACCAAGAGTATTAAACAAATATGATGGAAAAGCGTTCCAGATGCTGTCAGGGCTTTTCAAGAATTCTATAATCCATTTAATTTTAAAAGTATTATTTATAGTATGAAAATCCAACACTTCCAGACCACCTTGGTCTCTACATCCTGTGATAACATCTTTTTTGAGATAATGGGGTTTTTTCCTCCAAATATAATCATACAGTATTTTATCCAATTCTTTAATTGTATTTTTTGGGATATCCAGCGATAAGGCAACATATACAGAGCGTGATATACCTTCTGCCTTTGATATTAAGACCCTGCCAAATAGAGACAAGTCTCTCATTAACCATGAATTTAGTTTAGATTGTATTTTTTTAACAATTGAATCAAAATTTAACTTATGACGTTCCTCTTTATTTTTACAAATTACAATTCCAAGATATGTCACTTTTTCATTAATTGGTATTCCGTCAAGACTGGCCAGATTGCAATTTTTCAGGGGGAACAACACTGATTTATTAATGTTCATTACCAATCCTGATACATTACTAAATGTTTTGATACTATTTACTGCAGTCCCAATTTGGTTCCGGTCACTTAAAAAGATGGCTGTGTCATCTGCAAGTTGGCAAATTTTAAACTTTTTACCAACAGCATTAATTCCTAAAAAGGGAGACATTTTTATGTGTGTGGCCATTGTCTGAGCAACTAAGAGAAACAAAAATGGAGACACCGGGCAGCCTTGTCTAATACCACGTGATATACTAAATCTTTCTGATGTGCCTGTTTTCAGTTTAACAGAACTAGAACACCCATTATATAAGGTTTGAATTGCCTTGTGAAAATAGTTACCAAAACCAAAAAAGGAAATAGATTTTAATATAAAGTTATGCTCGATGGTGTCAAAAGCTTTATAAAAATCAATAAATAGTATGAAGCTATCATTCGGAAGGAGGTCACTGTAATCTATCATGTCTAAAATTAAACGTATATTATTGCTTATGTGTCTTTTGGGCATAAAGCCAGATTGTTCTTCATCTATAATTTGGTTCAGGCTATGTTTAAGTCTTTTGGCGAAAATTAAAGCAAATAACTTTGCATCATTGTTGAGTAAACTAATGGGTCTCCAGTTTTCAATGTGTAATTTATTCTTATTTGGTTTGGGAATTAAAGTAATCACGCCCTGTTTCAAAGTCGGAGGAAGTTCACCTTTTTCAATGGCTTCTTCAAACACAGATAGCAGGAAAGGAGAAAGTTTGTCATTAAATACTTTATAAAATTCTCCTGTTAGGCCATCATTCCCAGGTGTTTTGTTGTCTTTTAAAAGTTTAACACATTCCACCAGTTCAGGTAAGGAAATTCTTCCATCACAAATCTCTCTAAATTCTTCATTTATTTTCTTAGAATTTGTGGAGATGTTATTTAAAAAAGAATCTATGCCAGAACCTGTGGAAGCGGATGAGTATAAGTCCTGATAAAAGCTAGCAACATGTTTTGAAATTACCTTATGATTATTGGTAATACTTCCATTGACTGACAAATTACTAATTGTATTATGTTCCGCATTTCTCCTTTCTAATCCAAAAAAGTACTTTGTATTTTTCTCTCCTTTTTCAATCCATTTACATCTAGATCTAACAAAGGCGCCTTTAGTTTTTTCTATGTATATGTCGTCTAGTTTACTTTGTAATAAAATCAGATTTTCTTTCTCATGTTCATTAAGATTACCGCTGGATTTTATTTGTAAATTTAATATTGCTTTAATGACTTGTGATTCATTTTCTCTTTTTTGCTTTGCTAAATACTTCCCTTTTTTAATAGCCATCTTGCGAATTTCAAATTTTGTTAGTTCCCAATTTTGTCCATAGTTACCCGAATTACAAGCTTGTTTCCAAAATTTTTCAATGATCCTACTAATTTCTAGTTTAAAATCTAAATTGTTTAGTAATGAATTGTTAAGTTTCCAGTAACTGGAAGTATTATTCTGAGAAAAACAATTGCTCAAGTAAATTTTAATAAGTATAAGTTTATGGTCAGTTACAGCCGGTTCTATCATCACATCTTTGATCTTATCTTCAAGGTCATTAGAGATGAGCCAAAAATCTATGCGTGACTGCAAAGACAGACTTCTATTGCTCCAAGTATACATTCGCTGAGCTTTGTTCCTTTCACGCCAAACATCCATAAGTCCTAGACGCAAACATGTATTTTTAAGTTCACAATTTATGTTTGCAGGTTTTGGAGGCCATCTATCCAAGTTATCATCAAATACTGTATTAAAATCACCTCCCCATAAAACCTTAGCTTCTGAAAATTTCAAATTAAGTTGACAAATTCTTGCCTCCACATTTTTAAAGAGAGTTCGATTTCTAATTTTGTCATTGGTGGCATAAATATTAACCATTATGAATTGTTTCTGCTCCAACTCACATACTAAAATAATTAATCTTCCTGAAACGTCTTTTTCACTATGTAGAATTTGACCCTTAAAATTTCCTTTTAAAATAACCACACCTGCTGATCGATTATCTCCATTCGAAAACCATATTTCACTCCCCCATTGGTTCTTCCAAAAAGATTCATCTGCTGCACATGCATGAGTTTCTTGAATAAAATAAAAGTCTGCATTTTTAGCTCTGCAGTACAAAAAAAAAGCTTTCCTTCTAAGTAAGTCTCTTAAACCTCTGGCATTGACAGAACAAACAAAAAGAGACATAAAATAATAAGAAAAAAATACAAAAATAGCCTACTAGTTTAACTTTAGTTTAACTTTAGTGTTTTCTATAGGCAACAGTCTTCTTGCATAACTAAATGGAACTTTTGCATAAACCATATCCTCTTTTCACATTTGGGTTAAATAAACCTAACACACTTTGGAATTATTTATCAAACTCTAAAGTCCCCGTAAAACATTCCTTTATCACGATAAAAGGATAAAGCTGAAAAACTTTATAAACAAAATGTAAACATTTTCAGAACTAACTACCTGTTATACATCTAGGTTGGACGTATTTCTCTGCCATCGACGAACGCTCTCGCCCCGCTGAAATAAGCGGCTTTGCCTTCTTTTCTGGCTTGGTCCACCGCGGGCCACAGTCGACTCCTTGCTTCCTTGTCTGCGGCTGTGAGATCCTCCTTGAAGCGTAAGCCTTGAGTCTGCAAAAAGGGACTCTGCCTGGCGTGTTTCCAAATGAGATCCCTTGCCGTTCTTGAAGTAAATCTGATGATGATCGGCCGTGGATTCCCCCGCTGATCCTCCCCGGCTCTGAGTCGGCCGAGTCGGTGTGCGATGTCCACCGCCGCCGTCACTTCGTTTCTCTGCTCCTCTGGGACCACGGCTCTGCAGACCTCCTTCACTCTCTCTTTCACCTTTTCCGAGGAGTTTTCAGCCACCCCATGAAGTCGCAGGCACCACCTGCGGCTGTATCGTTCCTGGTCGTTCATCCGCTGGTCCAGTTCTGCAGCTTTTTTTTTCATTTCCATATTTTCTTTTTTCAGACTTTCGTTTTCTTTTTTCAGACCCATAACATCAGAATGAATTGAGTTTAAACTTTCACAAATGCTCTCAATTTCTTTGGAGTTGTTCTTTATCATTATTTCCAGGTGGTCTGCTCGGTTGTTGATTTTTTCTGAAAGAATCTGTATAATGTTGTTCTGGACTTCCATTAAGCTTGGCTCTGAAGCTGCGGCTGGTTCAACATTCTTTGTTTTTTTTGGTGCAGGGGTCTTATTTGGTGTACTAGGAGAAGATTCACATCTTCCTCCAACTTTACAGGCGTATGAATGAGTGTCCTCATGTTTTCGCTTTTCTTTAGCGTGGTCCACTTCCATCCCTTCCAGCGCGGACATCTGCTTTTTGATCGACATTTTGCTAGCAGACCTTTTGCAAGCTAACTTTTCAGAATTGTTCGACGACAGCAATAAAGTTCTGTTTTGTATGTTCAAATCGTCTTTCTCGGTTCTCGTAACAAATCCATAAATTATTCACTTTATAATTGGGGGGGAAAAATATGCACTACATACACAAATTTTGCAAGAAAACATGTTGCCGTACCTCCACTCAAGAAAAGCGCCTTATCACTATACGCCATCTTGGCCGCCCCCCGTAGCACACCAACTTCACATAGGGTGTTTCTCAATATGCGTTCCTCAGCGATCTTGCGTCCTTGTGTTCTCGTTTTACGTCATCATAACCGTCGAAGTTCAGACCCAATTCTCAAGAACGCAAGTACAGAGGACGCATGAAAGAACCCGGATGTGTTCTTGATACCGAGGATGCATCGAATGCAGACTTGAGCTAGTACTCGCCTGGTGTCCCAGAAGTCATTGCGGCCGGTTCCGAGTTCGTTCTTCCAAGGAAGCTTGGCAAGACCGGTCTCCACGAGAACACAAGTCCGTTCTCTGCGTTCTTGGAATTGAGAAACAGCCATAGTTTTGTTTTGCTCTGCTCTCTGGCTGCGCTGTCACGCTCGTTCTACGTCACGACGCTTCCTGCGCTACGTCCTACGTCATATGCCAGCAACCATCTCCATGAACGCGCACCGACCGCCACCGGAAGCCAGTTATTTTTGTTTCTAAAGTTTTAAATATGTATATTTTTACGACAAAACTGCACGGATTACCCTCAGAAGGCCTTCGTTTATCCCCCTGGAGCCGGATGGATTATTTTTGTGAAGGATGCATGCACATTTTGCGACTTGAATCAGCTGGACCCCATTGCTTCACATTATAACCACTGAAAGATCTAAGACATTTTCTAAAATAACTGAAAATGTGTTCGTCTGAAAAAAGATTGACATATGCATCTCGAACGGCTTGAGGGTGAGTAAATCATGGCTTAAATATCATTTTTGGGCGAACTATCCCTTTAAAACGCGAGACTCCTGGCGGTGGCATATCTCACGTTTTCCCCTCAAAGTCCTTAAAAATAAGTTTATTCATTTTTCTCAACACACCGTTAATAGCAACCAACCACAGTCACTGGAACACAAATTCTCACCTCACTGGATAAACGACCAAAAACGGTAATATTGTTAAATGTTGTCATTTATAAGTAATAGGCTACGTTTTGTTTACATTCACTGTTTTTGGCGCTATGTCTCATATTTTGATATATTGTTGCATTGTGTGCTACACATTAAAATAGTGTAGGCTACACCATTAACTGTGTAAATTATGCTCTAAAATGATTGTTGTTGTGAATCTACCCCGTTAACACCAATTAAAACATGGACATTACAAATTATGTATTGCATGTATTGATTGTGGTCGTTTAACGTATTAAATATTTATTAAATAATTACATACAAAATTATTATAGTATTCATAACCATCCCTATTTAATTATATTCTAAATATTTAAATAAAAAATGGTAAAGAAATAGGAAATAACATTGGTCATATAATGTATCCAACATACCATATGACTAACATCTCTAAAAATATAAGTGCATGGGTATTAGTCACTCAACAACTGTGGCAGTAGTACACTGTTAAATGCTAAGGCATAATTGTTATAATATTTCTTAGGTGAAATATCATAATATTTCTTATATTTCTTACATGAAAACTTTGTGTGGATGTTAGATCAAACTAAACAAGAAAATCTGCTGCTACAGATAATACTAGTTTTGTCAATTAACATCGATCTGCATCATGATCATACATCTGATCAGCCTGCATGAATTGTTCTCCCCCCCCCCCCACCCCCACCCCCACCTTCTCTCTCTCTCTCTCTCTCTCTCTCTCTCTCTCTCTCTCTCTCTCTCTCTCTCTCTCTCTGTGAAACACACACACATGCTGCAGCTGGGAGGACTTGGGAGCGTCGGACAGTAGCAGATAGATGGATGCACACCTCTCTCAGTAGATTATCCTCACGTTTATTGGTTCAGATTACCAACCACAATGACGCAAAGGAGAAGAAACACAATGGAGAGCCCTTTATTCTATTCATCTCACAGCCAACATCATGGATGGATTCAAGTCTCAGGTAGGACTGTCCCATAAGAGGGGTGGCGAGGCAGTGCTTACAGTGAGAACAAGAGGAGAAAATCTGCAATACTTTTGCTTAGCAGTACAAGATTTGATCACTTACTTGTACTTTTTAAAAAACAAACAAAAAACACCTGATTTGATAACAAAAAATGTACAAAGGGAATACACACTGAGGGTTAGTGTGTGTTTCATGAGAAATCTCAGTCAGATAAAACTGCTGTCTTCTACATTAGAGAAATGAGCTTGGATCTGGATGAAACTCTGTGTCATGGCAACACATTCATTTATTGTTTTGTTTTTTTAAACAGCAGTGTTAATTGAGGCATGGTTCTACTTGTTGATGTGCTTTTTATGTGAATCTGCTATCAAGATAAACTTAAGAACACAGTTCAAAGAATTCTGAGGATTTGTCTCAGAGGAATGTATAAGCCGGAGAAATCAGCTGCCCAGTAAGTCCTTGCTAGTAGTTCTGATTAATTCTGAGCCAAGTCAAAATACTTCCACTTCAGAACAAGGCTGTTGGGTTGGAGAATTGATTCATGGTTATTGCAGCTGAATGGACCTATTCCTTTTTTCTCCATTCACAGACATATATTCCTCTTTTATTATAGATTTTTATTATATAGATATTCCTGTCATTTGCATTTGGTGGGTATTTCCCGTCCAGACAGGCACTCTGACACATCACAATTTGTCATATCGCAATGACAAAAAAGTATAAGGAACAAGTCTCATGATTAGGGCTGCATGATATTGAAGAAAAATGTGATATGCGATAACTCATTAAATAATGCGATATATGATACGATAATGCTTAAAATGTGTAAAATTAAATTAAATGATGTATTATATAACCTACATACGTGTTTCACATTCTTTTTGTGACAAGAAAACATCCCTACAACTTCTGAAAGTGAACAGCAGTGTTTTACTGTAGCATAATAAGTGTTATTTTAACATCAGTGTAAACCACAGGGTTTAGGGTTTCAGGAAGGCCTACATTAGGTTTATTTAAAAACAGAAACTGAATAATCAAATGTAAAAATAAAACACGGCTTAGTTTTCACTGTATGAATTAAATATATATACTGATTCTTATTAAAGCTACAAAAGTTATTCAGCCAAGAGCAGTAAGGGATTTTGTCTGTCTTTTGTTCATGACCCCAGTTATTGCAAGCCGTTGCGATATGCATATCGCGATATATACATTTGCGATATTTCGATCATTTCGATATATTGCAGCCCTACTCATGATTACATAGTAACACTGGCACGTGATTTACTCATGTTGTGCTTAAAAGTTATCAAAAGGTTTATGTTTTATTAATTAGCGAAGCATGTTTAATGCCCTGTTGGTTGCATCTATATGTTTGATAGTATACCATGCAAATAGACATTTATGGGAAATAATATTTGCACAGTATGGGCCATTCACACAACATTTTTTGCGTTTAAAAGCAGAAGATGCAGGGCAGTGAAATTTACTTTTAACTTGAGTGCCACGTGTTATGCATGACAGTAAGAGAAGTGCAGCAATATCCATTACTGTAAAACTATTTTAACTTATTTTAATCAGTTTTTGCCTTTATTGTTTTATTTTACATTTATTTTAATATTGATCATAACAATCTAATATTGATCATAACAATCATAAGTTTTTTGTGAATATGGCTGGTATTATTTTGTAGAATTCCATGCACTTTCTTTCTTTTATGTTATTCTGGATGTATCAACTATTCAGGCTTCAAATCATTAGTAATCCTTCATTACCCAGTTCCGCTCCCCTAGATCCCACTGGTTTTTTCAAACAGCAGCACATAAAAGTGAGCATATGTGTGTGCTGTGCCAGGAGGTGTTTTATTTGTGGAAGCTGTGTTTTTCTTGTGCGTGCTCCATCTTGAGTGTGTCTGTTCATGTTGTTGTTGTTGTTGTTGTGGTGTGTGTGTGTGTGTGTGTGTGTGTGTGTGCTTGTGCATGCATTGCGTTCTGCAGTGCTTTCTCAGTTACAGTTTAAGAGCCTGGGGACTCAGTCACACACAGCCTCTCTTTAATACCCTGCTAATTGATTTGTCCTCTGGAAAATGTCAGTGGGTGTGAATTGAGCTCTCATGCTCCCCTCGGGCCCCTTCAGGTTCTTCCCTAAAGCAGCCTTCCCTTCTCTTTAAACTAAATGACCCATCATAAATATCCCATCATTCCGTTCTTCACTCAGGTGAACATGCTCATGAATTCCACTTCTGGTTAAATGTCACTGCCTCCAAAGATTAAAGACAGGGGTTGTAATTCCAAAGCAGACATCCTTTCTTTCTGTAATAGGAAGAGATTCTTCAGTATTACAGAGGTCTCATATTGTAAACTCAGATTAAACCTGAGTGCAGATGAGGGATTATTGTCTATGTACCATAATACAAAAACATTTAATCTTAAGTCTTAAGTTAAAGGACTTTTTTTTCCATTTACTCACCCTCGTGTCATTTCTTTTGGTCTTTTGCACAACAAAAAATTTGAAGAACGTTGGTAATGTTGGTAAATTTGACTTCCATTGTATGGACATAAAACATTTCTCATAAATATCTTATTTACTATACATAGGCCTAATAACTACACATTATCACAGTTTATTCACTATAGTTTAGAAAATGGTAATAAAATATGACAATAAATAATGATATTTCACTGGTTTTGGCCATACTTATGTTAGACTGCAGGGCTCGACATTAAGGCTTGTCCGCTTGTCCGGGACAAGTGGATTTTTTTGTAGGACAAGTGGAAGAGAAAATTAGTTGTCCCACTGGACAAGTTAAATTTCAAACAAAATAAAATGCCATGTTACTTCACGTTATGTGCCACTCGCTCGCATAACTGCCAGATTCAAACTGTGCTTTCGCGCGTTGGCTGGCGCTGAGCCAGAGTCGGACGCGTTCAGCGCTGTCATATATCACAACTAAGCAGTGTTTTCAACCTCATAATGTTTATTTTAGGTTTCAGATATTTAAAGGAGCTGTATGTAAGAAATGTATTTCCATTAATCATAAAATGGCCCTGATGTGTCACTAGACATTAAGAAATCATGTTCATTTAAAATACTTATATCACTGACAACAGTAGTCTGGCCAGGATATTGTCATTTAAAAGTGATAGTTGCAGCCCTCAACTGATGTTGATGTTGTCATGTTGTGTTTTGGCCTGAAGCGCCACCGTCCACCTATCTACCAATCACGAAGTCAGTTGTGTTTCAGCATCCGGGTTGCCAGCTCTGCTCTAGTTAGCACAGCTGCAGCTACAAACGTGTCAGCCTACGTTCCTGCTGGATCCTGCAGCCTATCTGGCAACCTCGAGTCAGGGGGAAGGGGGAGGGGATACACTGCTCTACAGTAATTTGAAAGTGATTGCAGTACCAGTTTTGGCCACAATCTTTCATACAGTTCCTTTAAAAACACATAAGCATGATTAAAACAATACATTTGGAGTTTGTAAAATACACACTGATGTCTGTGGAAGCAGCAATGACAATCTATTCAAATATAATTTGCCGACATGTGTTATTCATATCAGACAAACATAGTGGAAGTAACGTTAACTATAAAGTTTACTCTATTCTTCTCAGTTCACCGGCCGCTTTCTTGCATTTATTTCGGGAGAAACTTCACGTGCTGTAAATCCGACTGACAGGACAACATTGCGGCGCCCATCTCATGTTATAGATCAAGATTATTTATAAAGGTTTTTAAACAACCAAACACACTCACTTACACGTATTTGAGAATCGGAATATCAGACAGGCTAGTTGATGACATGGTAAGAAAATTTGTGAATATTTTGAATAAAAAAGGAAAAGCAAAATAAAAGCGACACATCTGTCATACAGTATTATTGTGGCTGCGGTGTATCGCGTGACGCGTCGCCATGGAAACATTAAAGGGAACGTTCGCCTTGAAAAAACTCACTCTGGGGGTGGGGGGTGGGGGTGTCAGTTAGAATATTTTAAACTTACGCGTGAAAGGGTTAAAGAAAAGATTGAAAATAAATATTTGTGTGTGCTGTAAAGTGGTTAGAAATTTTTTTAAATCGGAATCGGCTTAAATCCGTATCAGCAGGTCAAACTCAATGAAAAATCGGAATCGGCCTAGAAAATTGTAATCGGTGCATCTCTATTTGTTATGTCTACAAAATTATTTTAGATATAGTATACAGTAAGTCTAGTTAGCTTGTCTAGCTAGCTTGCAAATACTGAGGATACCTACAAGAGTCACCACTACCTCTGGTGATACACTGCACACCAGCGTGCAAAGTATTACTTTGTATTGAGTCAGGAGATCCTTATTTCTTGTTGAAGGGGAACTCTATTCTTGGGACACGTTCCTTTCTACTGTTTCAACTGAATTTTATTAATATTGATAGTGTTTGGATGCTTTCAACGGTTTGTTCGAATTCTGCATTAGCAAAACACAAAAAATAAATGATAAAATTATAAATCTTTACCCGGACAAGTGACTTTTGTGCATGGACAAGTAAAACATAAATTTACTTGTCCGAAGGACAAGTGCCTCAAAAAGTTAATGTCAAGCCCTGGACTGTCTCACAAATGAATTAGGTTGAATAGCTGTCAGCCGGTAAATTTAAGTATACAATTAGATAATACCAATTTAGGTCAACCAATTACCAAGCAATGCTTAATTTTGTTCAGTATGTGGTGTAAAAATATTGTGTTAGCAATTAAAGAAAAAAACATTTAAAGGTGGCATATTATGCCCCTTTTCACAAGATGTAATATAAATCTATGGTGTCCCCAGAATGTGTCTGTGAAATTTCAGCTCAAAATACCGCCCAGATCATTTAATGATGTTTTATTAACAAAGTTCGGGAGGAGCACGTTCAGATAACTAACACAAGTGGAGAGCACTCAGCAATCAATGGTAAGAGGTATATATACATTCAGCAGTCTCACCTCAATCCATTGACAGTTTTGCAGCATCCCCCCACCACCCCTTCTCCACGCTTCTAGTCCTAAACACTTACATGGGGGGGAGTACTCTGGGTTCGGGCCGAACTCCGAGCTCGGAGCCCTCCCCCCGGACAGCACGCCAAATACGCACTGGGAGCGTATTTTTAATAAATAAACTTTACCCCCTCAAATTGTATGTACTGTATATGTGAACTTGTGAATTAATAGCTTGTCAAATTTGCCCCTTTTTGGGTTTGAGCAAAAACGCTCAGTTTTTGCGTGTCCCTTTAAATGCAAATGAGCTGCTGCTCCCCGCCTCCGTTCAGAAGAGAGCCGAACCTTTATACAAGCTTCGGATACTCCGGCAATAACAAAACACACGAATAATCTCACTCATCCAAAATCTCAGAAATAACCAGTAGAGGAGTGCAGCCTTACGGAGAGACTCAGGAAGAGGTTGCAGCTTTTAGACTGCACTTGGATGTCCAGGTCCCTAGAGTGCGACCAAAATTTGTAAGGGTGCGACTACAATTTTTCCTAGGTCGCACCGGTGCACCTAATGTCCTCGCATCCACTCCACGAACGAAGCGTTTGTTCTCCTTTGACGGAACTCACACTCATGGTTGGATCATATCGTGGTCTAAACCAATCAGAGACAGAGATGTGGCGGGTCTTTGCCTCTGATTGGCTGTGGTCCAGATATTCCTGTAGGCCTGCACTGCTCTGTGCTGTGTGATTGAAATTGCGACCTGAGCACCAGAGAATCAGTTACGACAATCAGCATCAGCAAAATAAACACAAGAAAACAGACGACGAACAATGAAAAGAAATAGACCCATAGAGAGTTTTTTCTTTAAGAAAAGTAGGCCTGTTCCCCCCATCACTCTGGAAACGTGGAGATTAAGGGGCGGTAATTTTATAATAAGATCCCCTTCCTCCATCAGAAGGGGAGCGAAATCTGATCGGCCTAGTTTTTGACATGCTTGCAGAGAAAGGCACCCACGGCCTAATGGAGGACTGATTCATCAGGCATCGTCGATTTGAGATTGTTACATTCTGATTTTTGTTTCGGTTTGAAGACAATTATTCGGGACCTTGGACTGCCATTGCGCATTACACATGCACATGCAGATGACTGAGTACAGTGTTGGACTGAGCTCTGTTGAATATCAAATCGTTTGGAGGAAAAGTGCACCAACGGTTCATGGCAATTTCAAATGTACTGGTTTAGAGACTAAGTTTTGGGGTTCTCACTTTTATTATTGAGGTATTGAGTGTTTAATATCTGTTTTGACACGCGAGCGAGATTTGTAATGAGTGAACTGATCATTAAAGACTCGTTTTAGGGAAACAAATCAGTTTAAGAGTCATTTGATTACATATGAGTTGTTTTGTTTCGAACGAGTCAATTTAAGAGTCATCTTATTACAACTGAGTAAATTTAAGAGTCATTTGATTAAAATTGAGTCAATTTAAAAGTCATTTGATTACATTTAAGGAAATTTGAGTTATTTTGTTTCGAACGAGTAAATTTGTCATGTTCAAATAAGTATTAGGCTAATTGATATTAATACTTAAAGTATTGTATTGTAGGTTTCCCTGAACCATTCAAGATTCCATCACTGTGTAAGTGAATTATTCTGTAGTTTCATATTCCTGACATTTGTTTCATTTTTATTTTATTTATTTATTTATTTTTGTTTGGGGATTATTAAATAAACCTCAGGGTTTATTATAACTTTCTTTATGGGCAACCTGTTTTTTTTTTAATTCTCAAACACATGAGAATATATGTTTATTAATTGGAGGCACCGCGCTATATAACAAATTATTCTTGTGGTATTCTTGTAGCTAACTATCCATTCTTCAGGGGAAGGACCAGACATTACCCTTTACTAGGCTACTGCTGGGATACCAAGGCTCCTTTAATAGTATTATACGAGTGTACCCTCCTGGGGAGGGTTACACACAGTTTACTTTATTTTGCTATCCTCACTTACATAAATGAACTATAGTGTCCTGCACCCACTAGTAAAAAAATATCAAAAAATTATATCTGGTGTCTGAATAATTATTGGTTTAACTGTATATAGTAAATGAGGAAAGAATTTTCACTTTCAGGTGAACTATCCCTTTAAGAACTGAGAAGTTCCATGTTTTAAAAGGAGAACCTTACTGAAATCACCATGGTTACTATAACCAGATAAAATAAGATTCTGAGTTGTTTCTGTAATATGGCCCCAGAAAGTCACTGCATTCATTGAAGTGAATGCCAGAGCATGAAAATGAATTCAAGATTTTCGCCAAAACGTGGAAGGTTCTTGAGCAGTTGTGTAAATTGGAGATGTCCCTCACACAGCCAATCAGGCTTTACCAGCCCCTTGCTGCAAACATGTATATTGAATTGAGTATTAGAGATTAGCTGTGTACTTTGTGAACAGTGATCAGATTATAATCTAGACTAGAGGACATAGATGTTTAAACGTAGGTTCATCAATCAAATGTGTAGCAACTGAGATATTAGACACACATGGGTAATTATTACTCCAGTTGTTTACCAGAGCCTTGTTGTTCAAGGACGGTTGTGTGTGTGCTTCAGTGTGCATGTATCTGAAGTATTATTGATCCATAATTCATAATCGTGCTGTTGTTCTTGTCATGGAAAAGTGTGTGTGTGTGTGTGTGTGTGTGTGTGTGTGTGTGTGTGTGTGTGTGTGTGTGTGTGTGTGTGTGTGTGTGTGTGAATGCACTCGTTATTGCGTTATAAATAACCGTTCCTTCTATCGGACACCTATTCTCACCATATGCATGCAAACATTTGCTGTTCTGACAACACTGCAGCACATTTACTCATTAAGTTGTCAGGATGTGAATTAAATCTCTATGTAAGCGCATACACATTGATGATTGTATACCTTCATCACAGTAAAGGGCAATGAATTCAAACTGCAATCTATAACAGCTGAAACTGGCTGGTTATTTGACACTCAGCTACATCTTATAGATTCATTGACTTCCTCCATGTACAGTGCAATGCATAAGTGAATACACCCATGCTAAAGTTGACTAAAAAGAGGAATAAAAAATCATATTTTGGAAATTGAACTTAATGCCTTAATTTAAAAAATTAGGAAAAATCCAACCTTTAAGGACACCAATTTTCTTTGTGAATGAATAATGTATCGTAAATAAATAAATGTTCTTCCTTAAAATACATGGTGCATAAGTGAGTACACCCCTATGTTAAATTCCCATAGAGGCAGGCAGATTTTTATTTTTAAGTATTTTTTTATATTTTTTTTTAGGATACTATGCATCCTGATAAAGTTCCCTTGGCCTTTGGAATTAAAATAGCCCCACATCATCACATAGCATTCACCATACCTAGAGATTGGCATGATTTTATTTCAGTTAGCCTAAAAGCTAGTTTGATTTGCATTGAGAGATGATCTTATGGAAAGTACCCCATGCCAATCTCTAGGTATGGTGAAGGCTATGTGATGATGTGGGGCTATTTTAATTCCAAAGGCCAAGGGAACTTTATCAGGATGCATAGTATCCTAAAAAAAAAAAATTAAAAAAATACTTAAAAATAAAAATCTGCCTGCCTCTATGGGAATTTAACATAGGGGTGTACTCACTTATGCACCATGTATTTTAAGGAAGAACATTTATTTATTTACGATACATTATTCATTCACAAAGAAAATTGGTGTCCTTAAAGGTTGGATTTTTCCTAATTTTTTAAATTAAGGCATTAAGTTCAATTTCCAAAATATGATTTTTTATTCCTCTTTTTAGTCAACTTTAGCATGGGTGTATTCACTTATGCATTGCACTGTATGTTGTTGTATTTTGAATTAAATAGTGATACAATATTGAATATATAGTGCTTTGTAAATGTAAAACACGCATGAAAAGTGTTTGATAAATTTGATAGCACACTCAAAAATTCCGACCTGATCTTGCATCTTTAGCTATATATGCATATAGTGCATATGCAAATAGTCTTAATCAGTTTTCAGTTTTCACTTAAAATGTTTTGGGTACCAATAGTTTTCAAAATAACTTCAATTAATGACATAAGAGTGAGAAAATTATGACAGATTCACAAATTTGTGAATTTAACTGATAGTTCATGTAGTGTAACAGTGCAGCACTTCTGTGTTGTGCGTCAGCATGTAGGCTCACTCTTTGCCGACGCTGGTCATGTGTGTGATGCGTGTGACGTACAACACAGAAGCGATATGCTGTTACACTACGTGAACTAACTCAGACGCCCACATACACTCACCTAAAGGATTATTAGGAACACCATACTAATACTGTGTTTGACCCCCTTTCGCCTTCATAACTGCCTTAATTCTACGTGGCATTGATTCAACAAGGTGCTGAAAGCATTCTTTAGAAATGTTGGCCCATATTGATAGGATAGCATCTTGCAGTTGATGGAGATTTGTGGGATGCACATCCAGGGCACGAAGCTCCCGTTCCACCACATCCCAAAGATGCTCTATTGGGTTGAGATCTGGTGACTGTGGGGGCCATTTTAGTACAGTGAACTCATTGTCATGTTCAAGAAACCAATTTGAAATGATTCGAGCTTTGTGACATGGTGCATTATCCTGCTGGAAGTAGCCATCAGAGGATGGGTACATGGTGGTCATAAAGGGATGGACATGGTCAGAAACAATGCTCAGGTAGGCCGTGGAATTTAAACGATGCCCAATTGGCACTAAGGGGCCTAAAGTGTGCCAAGAAAACATCCCCCACACCATTACACCACCACCACCAGCCTGCACAGTGGTAACAAGGCATGATGGATCCATGTTCTCATTCTGTTTACGCCAAATTCTGACTCTACCATCTGAATGTCTCAACAGAGATCGAGACTCATCAGACCAGGCAACATTTTTCCAGTCTTCAACTGTCCAATTTTGGTGAGCTCGTGCAAATTGTAGCCTCTTTTTCCTATTTGTAGTGGAGATGAGTGGTACCCGGTGGGGTCTTCTGCTGTTGTAGCCCATCCGCCTCAAGGTTGTGCATGTTGTGGCTTCACAAATGCTTTGCTGCATACCTCGGTTGTAACGAGTGGTTATTTCAGTCAAAGTTGCTCTTCTATCAGCTTGAATCAGTCGGCCCATTCTCCTCTGACCTCTAGCATCAACAAGGCATTTTCGCCCACAGGACTGTCGCATACTGGATGTTTTTTCCTTTTCACACCATTCTTTGTAAACCCTAGAAATGGTTGTGCGTGAAAATCCCAGTAACTGAGCAGATTGTGAAATACTCAGACCGGCCCGTCTGGCACCAACAATCATGCCACGCTCAAAATTGCTTAAATCACCTTTCTTTCCCATTCTGACATTCAGTTTGGAGTTCAGGAGATTGTCTTGACCAGGACCACACCCCTAAATGCATTGAAGCAACTGCCATGTGATTGGTTGATTATATAATTGCATTAATGAGAAATTGAACAGGTGTTCCTAATAATCCTTTAGGTGAGTGTAGAAGAAAATGAATAGTTGAATAAAGTCATTATTTTTGTTTTTTTTGCGCACAAAAAGTATTCTCGTCGCTTGATAAACTTAAGGTTGAGCCACTGTAGTCACTTGGACTATTTTAAACATAGTTTTTACTAACTTTTCTGGGCCGGCAAGTTTTAATAATATAGAAGCCTATGGAGGAGTGAGACAGTTCTCAGATTTCATCAAAAATATCTTAATTTGTGTTCTGAAGATGAACGAAAGTCTTACGGGGTTGGAACAACATGAGGGTGAGTAATTACTGACACAATTTTCATTTTTAGGTGAACTAACCCTTTAACTGTCAAAAGATCAAGGAAAATTTGAATTCTCAGTTCATGACCCCTTTAAAAGGCTAGAGTTATGAATAAGTTTGCGTGTGCATTCACAGCCTGTTATTTTGTGCAAATGTAAGTTGTGATATTGTGTTTATTTTGTGTAGGCATATATGTATATGATTTATCTCATATAGGATACATTTGGTTAAGAATTAACGCGGTGTAAAGCGTGCCACCGGTGATCAGCTTCAGCGCATGTAGCATAAACAGAAATGCATAATAACTTTGGGACACTATAATAAATAAAACATTGTGAATTCTTTGGGTTTGGTTGTTGTGTTTTAGCACATTGCTCCAGGAAGAGCGCATTCACAGCAGGAGTTACAAATTCTGAATAGTAGCACGTAACTTATTTAAAGTTCACTTGTGCATTCGTCTCATTTTGTGCAGATATAATTTGTAATATTATGTTTATTTTGTATCTGATTAATCTCATATAGGATGTGTTCCCTTACGAGAACGTTCTCTCGTACTGCGTTGCAAACGCTGCGGGAAAACTCCTTTTCTCGAGAATATTGAAGCCTTTATTTTAAAACGCATTGCTGCAGCATAAGCGAGAGCATCAGGCTCGCGCGAGCTAGCTGATAGGCTATGCTGCATGCAACTGCACGAACCAATGGCGAGAGAGCAGAGGCGCACGAACCAATCAGAGAGCTTGGCGCCCTGCCATACTCGAGCGCGCCAGATAGGGCGTGGCAGAAGAGTATAAATACAGAGAAATCTCGCCATAAAACAGATCTAATCTCCTTCAGCTTCGAGACTCACCTCTTCGCTGAAATCTCCAGAGAGAAGCCGCTCGTCGTTGAGAAGCCCTTCAGCGGAACAGCTTCAGGTTTTGGCAGATCATCCTCGCAGATCGCCGGCTGAGCGTTTCCCTGTGGCATCCGACGAGTATCCTTTTTGCACTATCTAAAAGAGCATACCGCTGTTTTCACAGCGCGCGAACAGCGTTGTTTCAAATGTCTGTTTGCGAGTCCTGCGGGGTTTCCCTGCATGTGTCTGACAGACACACACTGTGCGCGGTCTGTCTCGGTCCTGAGCACACCGAGGCAGCGCTCACTAAAGGCGGCTGTCCACACTGCGACAGCATGACCATGGCGGTTCTCCGGTCACGTCTCGCCCTCGCTACTTCAGAGGGCGAACCCGCTTCACTTCCGTCTTCGGCGCCCCACGAGCCCCGTAGGAAGAAGCGACGAGATCAGAGGATCCCCGAAAGCGGTGAGGTTGAAGAGCTCACGCCGGGTCTCTCCCCGCGTGCTTCACCCGCCTCCCAATCCCCGGTTCTGTTCGTGAGAAGCGACCAACGCCCCTCTCTCGAAGCGGCGGGACTCGTTTCTTTTGGCGGATCGGCGGATGAGGATGACGCTGTTTCTGTGGCGGCATCCGAGAGCGAGGAATGGTCGGGCTCTGTGGACCCCGCCCCCTCTTCTCTGAGCGATCGTCCTGACACACGTGCGAACATCGACGCCGAACTTTTCCGTGTCATGTCTCGCGCTGTCGACGAACTAGGACTCAACTGGCTTTCCCCAGCTGAACCTGCAAGAGGCCGCCTCGACGAGTGGTACCTGCCGGGCCGCCAACAGGCCCCCCGTCAGCGCGCCGCTCCTTTTCTGCCGGAGGTCCACGAGGAGCTCACTAAAAGCTGGCGCGCGCCCTTTTCAGCGCGAACGCGCACTTCCGCTTCTCACACCCTCTCCTCTGTCGACGGCGCTGAAGAGAAGGGCTACGTGTCTCTTCCCCCCATCGAAGAAGCGGTCGCCGTCCATTTATGTCCTCCCACTGCAGGCAGTTGGAGGTCTAAGATGACGCTGCCGTCTAAGCCCTGCAGGGCCACTTCAGCTTTGGCCGCCCGTGCCTACGCCACCGCTGGCCAAGCTGCCTCGGGGATTCACGCCATGGCCACACTTCAGGCGTTCCAGGCCAAACTCCTCCGCTCCATGGATGAGTCAGGCCCTTTCCCGGACACCCTGAAAGACCTCCGTAGCGCTTCAGACTTGGCGCTTCGGGCCACGAAGACCACCGCTCAAGCTCTCGGCCGCAGCATGGCCAGTTTGATTGTGCTTGAGCGCCACCTGTGGCTTAACTTGACGGAGATCAAGGACGCAGATAGAACCGCCTTCTTAGACTCTCCGATCTCCACATCTGGTCTCTTCGGCCCATCTGTCAACGGCTTCGCGGAGCGCTTCACCGAAGCACAGAAGGCTTCTAGTGCTATGAAGCACTTTCTCCCCAAACGCTCCAGCTCGGCTTCACGGCGTCCCAAGAGCGCGCCGCGGCCAGAGAAGTCAGTTCCTCAGGTTCATCAGCCCCGCCCAGCGGCTGAGACCGGTCAGCGCTTAAAGCCAGCGAAACGTTACCCTTTCCCTAAGCGCCAGGGACCCAGACCGAAGCTCACGCTCGACCTCGAGCCGAAGAAGCCGTCCTAACCGGCAGAAAGAGGGGTTCATGTCCCGCCGCGGCCGGACCAGCCCCGAAGATCGCTCGTACACTGCTCACAGCCCCCTCTTCAGTTCAGGCGGCTGGAGTAGTTTTAAATGCAGAAATAGGGCCTGCTATCTGTCATGCACCTCTGCACACAAACGCTGTTTTAACAGCGACCCACAAAAAGCACAAATCGAGCAAAATTTCACTTTCATGTCTAGTCGAGCCCCCGTCTCCGGGCGCTCAGTCTTCAGATATGATCATACCTCTGGTTCATCGGGCTCTGGCATGGCAGGCCATACCCGGAGTCTCAGAGTGGGTAATGAACATCATAAAGCGCGGTTACTCGCTTCAGTTCTCCCGCAGACCACCACGCTTTCGAGCGGTTATTCAAACTTCAGTAAGGAGCACACTAGTTCATGTCCTCCGCACCGAAGTACAGGGTCTGCTGGCAAAGGGGGCTATCGAGAGAGTTCCCGCTGCACTAAGCGAGTCAGGGTTTTACAGCCGTTACTTCCTCGTTCCGAAGAAGGACGGCGGCTTAAGACCCATTTTAGATCTCAGGCATCTGAACAAAGCCCTCATGACACGGCCGTTCAGAATGCTTACAACCAAACACATCCTGGCGCAAATTCGCCCAGGCGATTGGTTCTTTTCAGTGGATCTAAAAGACGCGTACTTTCACATCCAAGTGAACCCCCACCACAGGCCATTCTTGAGATTCGCCTTCGAGGGGCAGACATACCAGTACACAGTTCTACCTTTTGGACTGGCACTGGCACCTCGTACGTTCACGAAATGCATGGATGCAGCTCTCTCCCCCCTGAGACAGCGGGGAATGCGCATCCTGAACTACCTCGACGACTGGCTCATTTTGACTCAGTCAGAGGCGGAGTCCAATACTCACAAAGCCTGGCTTCTCAGTCATTTAGAATGCCTGGGGCTCAGGGTGAACTTCTCCAAGAGTATTCTGTCCCCCAGTCAGCGTATCACGTTCCTGGGAACAGTTCTAGACTCCGTACTTATGAGAGCGTGGCCCACTTCTACCCGCGCTCTCTCAATCCAACGGCTCGCCGCGTCGTTCACGAAGGGCACTCATGTACCCCTTCGAACGTATCAGAGGATTTTGGGCCTTATGGCTTCGGCAGCTTCAGTACTCCAACTAGGTCTACTGCGCATGCGTCCTCTTCAGCTGTGGCTAGCACCTCGGGTACCCCCTCACGCTTGGCGTACAGGTATCCTGAACATCAGGGTGGACCAGCATTGCATTCTAGCACTGGCCCCTTGGATGAACGCCAGCTGGTATCAGCAGGGCGTGAGCATGGGAGTGGTCTCAGAAAGGAGGGTCATTTCGACAGATGCCTCCAACTCAGGTTGGGGAGCCCTGTACGAGGGCAGGCCTGCCTCCGGCCTCTGGTCGAGCTCGGAGAAACGCCTACACATAAACTGCCTCGAGATGAGAGCAGTTTTTCTGGCCCTAAAAACCTTCCTTCCACACCTGGCAGGACACCATATCTTGGTCCGGACGGACAACATGTCAGTGGTGTCCTACATAAATCGCCAGGGCGGTCTCAGATCCCGCAATCTGCTCGCCATAGCTACCCAGCTGCTACTTTGGGCTCAGACCAATCTGCGCTCGCTCAGAGCAGCTCACGTGCCGGGCACGTTGAATACAGGAGCAGACATGCTCTCTCGGGGCAACGTTCCCCCAGAGGAATGGTCTCTCCACCCCCAGACAGTTCTCCTATTATGGGAAATCTTCGGACAGGCAGAGGTAGACCTCTTCGCCTCAGAAGACAACTGTCACTGCCCAATCTTCTTTTCGAAGAAAAAGGACGCGCTGGCCCACGACTGGCCCAATCGTCCCCTTTACGCGTTTCCTCCGGTCTCGATGCTGCCTCAGGTCATCGAACGGATCAGGAACACGGGGTGTGCGATCCTCTTGATAGCTCCTCTCTGGCGGTCCCAATCTTGGTTCCCAGAGCTGATGCAGCTGTCAGTTTCAGACCCTTGGCCAATTCCTCTGAGGAGCGACTTATTGGCTCAAGCGAACAGAAGGATATGGCACCCCCGTCCCGACTTGTGGGCCCTTCATGCCTGGCCGCTCAACGGCTACCCCAGGACCTCCCAGAGGGCGTCCTGAATACTATTCTGGAGGCTAGAGCTCCGTCTACTAGACGTCTCTACCACCTTAAATGGTCAGTGTTTTCCAGCTGGTGTCAGGCTCGAAACCTCGACCCTCACTCTTGTGAAGTACCGTTGGTTCTTTCCTTTCTCCAGGAGCTGTTGGACGCGGGACGTTCCCCGTCCACACTCAAAGTGTACGTGGCAGCCATCGCGGCTTTTCACGTTTTGGTGGCTGGCTCTTCTCTGGGAAAATGCGACCTTATTGTTCGCTTCCTTAAAGGAGCCAGGAGGCTCAACCCGCCTCGGCCTCCCTCAGTGCCGGCCTGGGATCTTTCTCTGGTTCTACGGGCCCTCAAGGGACCCCCCTTTGAACCCTTGGGGTCCACGGACCTAAAGTCCCTTTCCCTGAAAACTGCTCTGTTACTGGCACTGGCGTCAGTCAAAAGAGTAGGGGACTTACATGCGCTTTCCATAAGCGCTTCCTGTCTTGAGTTTGGCCCCAACGACTCTAAAGTCCTTTTGAAGCCAAAACACGGTTACGTGCCTAAGGTGCTCTCTACTCCGTTCAGAGCGCAGGTAATTTCGCTGTCGGCCCTCCCAGTTTCGGGAGAAGACAGTGATGCTCATACGCTCTGCCCTGTTAGAGCGTTGAGATTATACTTGGAGCGTTCGGCCTCGTTTAGGCAGTCCGAACAGCTCTTTGTCTGTTTCGGGGGCCGAACCAAAGGGTTGCCGGTCACGAAACTCACGCTATCCAGATGGATAGTTGATGCTATTGCTTTAGCATACACCTCACTGGGCCTTCCTTGCCCCATGGGTGTCAGAGCTCACTCCACGAGAGGCATCGCCTCCTCGTGGGCTTGGACTAGTGGTGTCTCTATTGAAGACATTTGTGCGGCGGCAGGCTGGTCAGCTCCGTCCACATTTGCGAGATTTTATAACTTAGAGGTCCCTGCTTTACAAGCACGGGTTCTCTCAATCTAACCTCGGCTCTCCGATCCGGGTTAAATTTCTAAGTTGTATGGGAACTTTACATGGGCTGGCCCCTTTCGCCCTAGCCTATATACACACCAAGTATCTTTAGACCCGATGTTCTGGTCTGTGGTATTCTGGCTACTTTCTATCCCGGAAATTCCTGGATTAGAGTAGCCACGAGACTTAGCACGGCGTTTTAAAAAGTGTTCCCACAGCGTTTGCAACGCAGTACGAGAGAACGTTCTCGTAAGGGAACGTACTTGGTTACTTACGTAACCTCGGTTCCCTTAGAGATAAGGGAACGAGTACTGCGTTGCCCTGCCGTGCTATCCTCGAACATCAGGTATTTTCGTTCAGTCGATTAGACCTGTTTTATGGCGAGATTTCTCTGTATTTATACTCTTCTGCCACGCCCTATCTGGCGCGCTCGAGTATGGCAGGGCGCCAAGCTCTCTGATTGGTTCGTGCGCCTCTGCTCTCTCGCCATTGGTTCGTGCAGTTGCATGCAGCATAGCCTATCAGCTAGCTCGCGCGAGCCTGATGCTCTCGCTTATGCTGCAGCAATGCGTTTTAAAATAAAGGCTTCAATATTCTCGAGAAAAGGAGTTTTCCCGCAGCGTTTGCAACGCAGTACTCGTTCCCTTATCTCTAAGGGAACCGAGGTTACGTAAGTAACCAAGTACGTTTCATTGAGTTAAATAACCCGCTAGCAAAGGGCTTCAGTTTACCGGTCAGCGCATGCAACTCAAACAGCAATGCACGACTAATAATAACTATTCGGACTGTCATTTTACACCACATTATAATGAGAACACTATTTTAATAAATCGTTGTGAATTCATTGGTTTTAGTTGCCGTGTTTAAGTGTGTTGCTCCAGGAAGAGCACATTCACAGCGGGAGTTACACATTCTGAATAGCACACATCTGAGGCGGCGTTGGTGACGTTGTATTAGTCGTTATTTTTATTATTAAATTAGTCATTTAATTAAATTATCAATCACATCGACTCATTTTACAATCATACTAGCCCTTTATTTAGACTAAAAACCTTCATTCATTTGGTGAGTACATGGCATTTTGAGCAGCTTTTGCACACCCTGTCACCTGTCCTGCTGTTGGCTATATGCCACTGCAGTAGACGCATATTTCAGTATTAAGGCTAACGATTAATTGATTGTTAATTTAAATGACGATCTGTCATGGGAATTTGTGTAAATTGACATCGTATTTCTATATACTGCATATTCTGTAGGTTATAGTTTAACTTGAGTCACAAGTTAGCACAAGTTGTGCACAATTATTCTTCAAGGGGACATATTATGCCCCTTTTTTCAAAATGTAATACAAGTCTCAGGTGTTCCCAGAATGTGTCTGTGAAGTTTCAGCTCAAAATACCCCACAGATCATTTATTTTACTGTGTTGTAAATACCCATTTTTGAGTGGAAGGAAAATGCTGTTTTTGTGCATGTATCTTTAAATGCAAATGAGCTGCTGCTCCCCACAACACTTTCCAGAAGAGGTCGGAGCCTTTACAGCTCGTGTCTCGGATACTCTGCCAAAAGCTAAAACATCTGTTTGGTTTTGATTATCATCTCTATTGCGGTCACACTCACTTGACCTTGCAGTTCTTCATCATCATGAAAGTTTATTATCTGCATGTGTTTTAAAGCCATATCAGTCTAAACTTCTGATATATGGTTTTCTGAATGCACACATCCGAATCATGCGCACAGAAAGCTGTCACGGTTCATGAATTCACTGTCTCTCTTTCCTCCCGTATGTTAGTGTGTGTGTGTGAGGGTGATTGCCAATCACCGTAATTATCAGCGCTAGCTGATACCTGTCAGCCGCGCCTATATATGTTCATTGCCTGGTGTCTTGTGTTGTCAGATTGTTGTGAGAATTCCCGGTGTCCTGTCCTGCTTCCTGTTCACCTAGCTTTGCCTGTGTTGGATTAGTTACTGTAGTTCTGTGTTCTGCTCTGGGATTATTTCACTTCTGGAATATATTACTTTGTGCCGGAATTCTTGTGAATTGCCTGTCAATGTCCCTGTGCCATTCAGTTTGACTGTTCCTGCACCAGACTGTTTGGACATTGCCTTGCACTTTATCTATCAATAAACTGTTGTTGCTTGCATCTTGTAGGCCTATCCTCCGTTATTTATCATGACAAAAGCTGGCTATCAGACAGCGTGACCCGTGAGTATTAAACTAAGTTCTCTTTCACGTCTTATTGCACATAAAGGGTTAGTTCACCCAAAAATGTAAATTATCCCATAATTTACTTACCCTCAAGCCATCCTAGGTGTATAAGACTTTCTTCTTTCAGCCAAACACAGTCGGAGTTATATATATCCTGGCTCTTCCAAGCCTTATAATGGGAGTGAATAGTAACTGAGATTTGAAGCCCAAAAAAGCGCATCCATCCATCATAAAAGTAATCTATACGGATCCAGTGGGTTAATAAAGGCCTTCTGATCCTCAATGCATTTTTGTAAGAAAAAAAATCCATATTTACAACTTTATAAACTATAACCACTGGCTTCCGGTAATGGCCATACCCGAGTCTAGTTACGGTGGAAGAGTGACCTCTGGTGTATGATGTAGGATGTAGGATTACTAGATGAACTAGAAGAACTAACTAGCACTATGAGCACCATTCTCTCTAGAACATTGGATGTTGTTGCACCTATTAGATTAAAAAAGGTCAGAGAGAAAATTAAAGCACCATGGTACAATAATACTACGCATGTTCTAAAGAGAGAAACCCGTAATTTAGAGCGTAAATGGAAACAAACTAATTTAGAGGTCTTTAGAATCGCGTGGAAAGACAGTATGTCACGTTATAAAAAGGCCCTAAAAGCGGCCAGGGCTGAGCACCTCCGCAAACTAATAGAAAACATCCAAAACAATCCTAGGTTTTTATTTAACACCGTGGCTAAACTAACAAATAAACAGACGTCACCCGAACAAAATATCCCGTTACAGTTTAGTAGTAATGATTTCATGAACTTCTTCACTGAGAAAATAGAAAACATCAGAACCACAATTGTAAACGTTCAATCCTCAATCGCACCTTATAATTCAGCCTCAATTATCCCCCCGCAAGAACAATTACAGTGCTTTACAACTATAGAACAAAAAGAGTTAAATAAACTTATCACTTCATCTAAAACAACAACATGTTTATTAGATCCTATACCAACTAAACTACTGAAGGAAGTGTTACCTGTAGTGGAAGAGCCTCTCCTCAATATTATTAACTCATCTTTATCTTTAGGTCATGTTCCAAGAACATTTAAATTGGCAGTTATAAAACCTCTCATTAAGAAACCACAATTAGATCATAATAATCTAGCAAATTATAGACCCATTTCAAATCTACCTTTTATGTCTAAAATACTAGAAAAAGTTGTGTCCACTCAACTGGGCTCTTTCTTGCAAGAAAATGATATCTATGAAAAGTTTCAGTCAGGATTCAGGCCGCATCATAGCACTGAAACTGCGCTCGTTAAAATCACAAATGATTTACTCTTAGCTTCTGACCAAGGCTGTATCTCAATACTAGTTTTACTTGATCTAAGTGCTGCGTTCGATACTATAGATCACACAATACTCTTAGATCGACTACAAAATTATACTGGTGTTCAAGGACAAGCATTAAGCTGGTTTAGATCATACTTATCTGACCGCTACCATTTTGTCTATTTAAATGGAGAAAAATCTATCATAACTCCAGTAAACTATGGAGTGCCGCAGGGATCTGTGTTAGGCCCTCTGTTATTCTCAATATATATGATGCCACTTGGAAATATTATAAGGAAACATGGAATTAGTTTCCATTGTTATGCTGATGACACTCAAATATATATTTCATCACGGCCGGATGAAAACGCTAAATTATCCAAATTGACAGAGTGTGTTAAAGATATAAAAGATTGGATGACGCGTAATTTTCTTTTATTAAATCCAGACAAGACAGAGGTAATACTTATCGGTTCAAAAAACCGCCCACAGAACCTCTCACAATACAACTTTGACATCGTAGGATGTCCTGTTACTTTATCCTCTACAGTAAAAGACCTGGGTGTTATACTCGATTGTAACCTGTCTTTTGAAAATCATATTTCGTATGTTACAAAAACAGCCTTTTTCCACCTTAGAAACATTGCTAAGCTACGTAATATGCTATCAGTTTCTGATGCAGAAAAGTTAGTTCATGCATTCATGACCTCGAGACTAGATTACTGTAATGCTTTATTAGCCGGTTGTCCTTCATCCTCTATAAACAAGCTACAGTTAGTCCAAAATGCAGCTGCTAGAGTTCTTACTAGATCAAGAAAATATGATCATATAACACCGATTTTATCATCACTACATTGGTTACCTATAAAGTTCCGTATTAATTATAAGGTATTGCTACTGACTTATAAAGCCCTAAACGGCTTAGCTCCAGTCTATTTAACGGATCTTCTATCACCCTATAATCCATCGCGCTCTTTAAGATCAATAAATTCAAGACTTTTGGTCATACCTAGGATATCCAGATCAACCAAAGGAGGGAGAGCATTTTCACATTTGGCTCCAAAACTCTGGAATAGCCTTCCTGATACTGTTCGTTGCTCGGACTCGCTCTCCCAGTTTAAAACTAGATTAAAGACGCATCTTTTCAGCCAGGCATTCATATAATATTGTTAATCTCACAGTTTCAAACTACAATCCGGCCTCTAGTTCATAAATGCCAGAGAAGAACTGGCCCCCGACTGAGCCTGGGTTCTCCCAAGGTTTTTTTTTTTTTTTTTTTTTTTTTTTTTTTTTTTTTTCTCCATTAGGTCACCTGATGGAGTTTTAGGACACCATTAGGTCACTTGATGGAGTTTTTTCGGTTCCTTGCCACTGTTGCCTTTGGCTTGCTCAGTTGGGGATATTTTGGGGATATTTAATTTTATTCTATCAATCAATAAATTCCACTAGAAACAAACTTTGTTGTATTATTTTATTTTAATACTGTGAAGCTGCTTTGATACAATCTGTATTGTGAAAAGCGCTATACAAATATACTTGATTTGATTTGATTAGCGTAAGCTTAGGTGAGAGTAGTATCTTAATTTATATAGTAGTATCTAAGAGTAATATCCCTTCTGATTTGATCCTCACATTTATGGTGCAGGAGCTACACACATTCTCTCTCTTAACTCACACAGCTGTCAGAGAAGAAGTCTTGATCAATACAGTGTGCCATGGTTGTCAGAGGTTGTAGAGGCAAGCACACTTGTGCTAATTCATACATGAACTGTCAGAGCTGCTGTACATCTTAGACATCATGGTCACACTAAACAGACATTTTAATTTAAATCTTGGATAATCAAAGCAGGCAAGAGATGGAGAGGAATGAGAAAAAAAAGGAATAGAGAGAGAAGGAGTTGGATCCCATGGAAGTCATGAGGAATCGATCTTGTCATGTTGTTAGTGCACTGTGAAATGAGTGAGGCAGCGGCGTGCATATCTTTCTCATATCATCCATGTCTTTCACTTTTAGCAGACATTAACCCCCATTTCCAATAGACGGAAGCAGCATACAATATTTACTTTATTTCAGAGCTGCTGCACAAATACTGACCACTGTTGTGTGTTTTGCTTGAATACTACAGCAGTTTGAAGATGTCTTTTTTATTGAGACTTGATAAATAGGAAGGCTGTGGAGGTTTTTTGAAAAGAATAATTAAATGGTAACTGCCATATTTGACAAATATATTCCTCATCACACCTGTCAAGTCACTGTTAGCTAGGACTATTGTGTAATCTTGGTCCTAATTCAAGTACATAACAGAACAAAAGCAGTTTTAATGTTAAACTACTGTATAATTGTGATTTTATTTATGCTTTTATTTATAATTAAGGTAAATGGCTTTCACTAAATGGTTAATGCAGCCTTGAATAAAAACAGGCTTTTTAGAGCACAGTAGAGATGAGCAAACTTTAAACAAGCATGCATTAATCTTTTTAATATTCTATTAAAGAAAAAAACAATTCTGATAGGTTGCTTATTTGCCGTTTAGATATGTGTGCTACAACTAATTTCACTGACGTTTAAATGGACATTTTTTGTTAATCGATTTCATTAATCTATGAATCAAACAGTCAACTCTCATACTAAATATAACTAAAAATAGGTCAGAAATATGCCATGTTCTTGCTGTGCATTTTGATAATGTACATTAGGCATAAAAATATGCATTCACATAATTAACATTAGCCAATATAGGCATAATTATTACAATCAACTGAATCAATATAGTGCAGGATCAACTTATTTGTCGCTAGAGGGGAGAAAGGTGGTGAAGATTTCAACCATTACACTAACTTTTGGCCATTTTTTGCAGTTAAACTAAACTAAACATTGGTTTGGTTGTGCTTCAGCTCTGCGTGACTGGGCCGATCCGCATCACTTTTACAACATTTCAAATTCCTGAGTTCTTGCCATCTCCGAAAAGCTAAGATTCAAGATTCAAACAACTTTATTTATCCCCGTAGGGCAATTCAGTTTTAGCCTACCAGTCGTATCAACAAGACAAAAGACAACACTTAATCAAGCATTCAGAAACTCTGTCAATGACATCATATTGCATTTGGGCACCAAAACAAAGCAACAAATACACAGGCCACAATACATAGTCTAAGCAGCGACCAACGTTCAAGTAAATAAATAAATAATAAATAGATAATAATACTAAGTAAATAATAATAAATAATAAATACAGAGGTTTGCGATGCCTGGCACCTATCTAGTTGCCGCTATCAACAGTATTTAAAAACCTGATGGCAGAGGGAATAAAAAAATTTGCATATCTGTTAGTTTTCCTTGGGGGGGCAAGGTAGCGTCGTCCTGAGGGCATTAGACAGAATTCCTGACTAAAACAATGTTGATTCTCATTTTAATACGAGCTCTGTCACATTCTCTTTTTGCCAGTAGACTCTCCTCTGTTCAGCTTCTTCTTTTTTTTTTTAACAAATGATTCCCTGGAGGTTTGAGATTTAGCTACTCCATGTCAACCTTTCTCTCTCATTGTGACAACTAACCTATGAGACTCCCACACCATATTACCCGTCAAAACTTTTATCAATTTACGGATATGACGAGATGCACACGGGTGACAATTTCCCATGAAAACCATTCCGTTATGTCTGAAAGATAAACACTTATAAGCATAAGCATAGTGAATCAGGGTAAGACAAAAACACATTTTGGATGACGGATTGATGATGTAGTGACTCATTATTTAAATTTTGTTACATAGTGCACTTTTAACTTAAGAAAAAAAATCTCTTATAACCTTACAAAATTCATCCAAAATTATTTAGAGCAAATTATTGTAAGGTTGATTCAAAAGAATGTATACACCAAATTAAATAGTAATTTTAAAGAAACTAAATTAAAGTCCAAGATCCAATACATCATTATACTGCAGTGAAGGTAGTATTTGTTGACTACTTGTGCACAATTTGACCTTTTATTGTGCACCTTGATTTTACGTAGTTACATTGTACTTACTCAGATAAGTACTGCGTGATATAAATTAACTATATGTACTTACTATAGAGTTAGGGTTTGGTTTAGGGTTAATTACTTGTAATTATGCATAATTACTCCGTTATTACTATAGTAATAACGGAGTAATTACAAGTAGTAACGTATATTTACTATACGTTACTACTTGTACTTACTATATATAGTAAGTACAAGTAGTAACGTATAGTAAATACTAACTTTTATTATGTTAGTATTTACCTTCCACGTGTGGAAAAGCTGCTTGTGATGAGCTTTGATTCATCATGTGACTTTCTCATCATCACCTGATTTTGGGGGTCGTCAATGTATTACAAGGGTACAAAACAGATATTAGTACTTCAATAGGTTGGTATAACATTATATCAGCTACTGAAATAAAAACAAAATTCTGTAAATTTAAGTTAAATCTGTCAAACCTAAAATGTATTTTAACCTATTTTTACATACCTATTTTTTACAGTAAAGTTCTGGCAACCACAGCTGCTGGGTTTTTACCATACATTTCACAGAATTTTCTCTTACTGTGTAGCGTGTGCATGCACTAACACTTCCATGTCCCACAATTGCTAGGATGGCCGTGATTCTCCCTGATTCACTTTGTTCCTCCACTGCCCTCTCAATCTTTCATTATGCGCTCACTCTTCTCTTTATTTTCTGTGAGGTTGCTTTGCACTCTGAGACTCTTTTTGAAGCAGTAAATGGCTCAGACACTCACACAAACAGCAAGCCACTAATACGTTTAGATTTATGAAAAGAGTAGATGGATTAATGGAAAAACATCCTCCTCCTCCATTTTCTCTATACAATTAATCTGTTTTCCTTTCAACGAGATCTGTAATTCAGAATAAACAAGTGATGCACGTAATTTGTGTTGACTAGTTTCGACTGCCTTTCTGCAAAACAAAAAGGAGAGCAGAGAGACTGAGAGAATTTGTGACATTGAAATTGCCAGAAGGCAAAACTTTGCCTCAGCTGATTGCAAACAGCCTTTAGAAAGCAGTGCGCAAAACGCATGCTTGCTCTCGTGCACATGGTAACGGCATGTTCTCACACACTCTTAGCATATGCTGCTCACGCTCTGAAGGACTAACTACAGAAACTGGCAATGAACAGGCAAGAGAACACATCCAGCGATTTCCTCTCAGGTAAACACCTCTGAGCGCACCCTCATTCTGATTTTCTCCTCTCTGTATCCTTCTTTGCTGGCTCACCTCGTCTTTGTCTGTAACGGACTATTGTTTTGTGGAACTGGCTAATCCTTACAGGCTTATTTTCGTGTGTGAGTTGAGTGTTTAAATTAATGCAAGACACAGTTCCTCCACAATGTAGTGGCTGCAAATTTTCAACAGGTGTTTGTTTTCATAATGTTTTCAAATCTTCACATTCAATTACATTTGATTTAAGTAGTTTTGTGTTACATTTTCTATTATTTAGTGAATGTTTACTGCATTATTTTAGTTCCGTGTGTTACCCTGATGGTGTTTTTTTGTTTGTGTGTATACGGACACAGTCTATATATGATTATTGGCCATGCTTTATGGACCATTCATCATTTCATTCATCATTTGGCTTTTTATTGTACTACCTGTATAATGGCAGTTATCAGTACATTTTTATATATATTATGATATATTATATAATGTATATTTGACATTATATGAATTATACAGTTATAAATTGTAAAATATACAAGCTCCAATATGCTATCCTGTAATACATAATACATAATCACCATATTTTATATGCGCTGACATAAAATAAGCAATAAACAATAGGTTAGTTAGTACCTCTATACTGATTGATTGGATAGCAGAAAAACCTATGATGTAAAAAAGCAAAAACTGAGAAACATTAAATCATCCATATGCATGTGAAGCATGTGAGGGTATACATGACATGTATGAATGAGATACAGCAATCTGATGTCTTCTCAAGGAAACATACATTAGGAATATCTGGAGTAGCAGTAGTAATGGACGTTGAACAGTGTGACTGTATGCACACATGAAATTTTTGTCCAAACTGATTAGAACAGAACACATCCAGTCCAGAGCAGCTGGAGGAAGAGAGCGAGAGAGAAAACAGATCAGCTGCTGTATTACTCTCTGACCTACTTAGAAGAATTTCATCATAGATTTATTTCCTGGCTTTTGTTTACTAATTGGTTACAGTCATATAATGAAGTGAGTAATCTACTGTATGGCTCCAGGATAACTTGTACTGTAAAATGGAAATAGTTCATATTAGCTACTATAGGACTTGCTTGATACAAATTGTATTTTGGTGTGAGTGATCATGTAATATTAATTTTCATAATTTTGATAAAATCAAATGAAGTGGCACATTTGTGTTACGGTAATTTCTAATGGTAATCTCTCATTAATAGAATCTAAAGGTAAAGTTTTGTCCCATGTCTGAAGAATCAGTGCTTTGCCTCTCTGTTTGTCTATATGTGTACATATAGATAAGGATAGCGTTTTAAATCAATATGGTGTGTTTGTTTTCTAAGGGTTACCTAACACATTATTTTGAGCTTAGAGTATTATTTGTTCACTCTCCTACACTGTGTTATGAGACTTGGTTTTGTTATTTGGATAAAGGAACATTTACAAGCAAATACAAACATGATTTGTTTGAATATTGTGTCTTCTATTCATTCCTGACCTGATGAAGGATCATATTTATTCACATTAATTATGCTCTTCTACAATCACAAACACTAATTCTTTAGCTGCTTCACATAATTCTCATTAGCCTAAATCTCTTACAAATGTCTGAGTCAGAACTTCTGTTCTGATTTGGTGTATTTGCTGTTTATTGAAGACTGAATAACAGTTCAGACACATAATTGATATAATCTGCATTACAACAAGAATATTATATTTTAATCTTAACATTTCTACCAGAAAGACTCGGGAGGCAAGAGAACGTATGAATACGATTTATTTAACAGTTTATATGCAAAATTATATGCAGAGCCTACCCCCGATGGATGGACAGGGACCAACCTGCTGGTAGTGGGGAGGATGGGGGTGAACGCCGGCGTCAGTTTCTGCGAAACGTAGTAATGGGTGTTAACCGGGCTTAAATACTCCATATGTCGAGTGGTGATTGGCTAGATCTTTGGTTGATGAATGACGTGATTAATGAATGACGTGATTAATGAATGACGTGATATTAGAGTCTTCCCAGTATAACTTGCGCTGGAGCTCCCATTTCTGAGCTTTTCTTCAGTATTAAGAAAAGCTTAGAAGTCTTAAAGGGGACCCATTATGCCCATTTTCAAAGTCGTGATTTTGTTTTGCGGTCTACTAGAAGTAGACATTCATGCTGAATGTTCAAAAACACCTTACTTTACACATATTTTACATTGTTGCAGCACCTCTCTTCCCAGTATGTCAGTAACACTCTGTTTAGTTCCAGTCTCTATGAAGCTCCTGCTTCTGAAAAGTGCAATGTGCTCTGATTGGTCGGCTAGAGGACCAGTGTGGACCAGTGTGTTGTGAATCGTCAACGCTTCCAGCGTTTTTCGGAAATGTCACGCCCCTTACAATAACTTCGATTTTCAACTCACTGCTAACACAACTCAACCAGGCCTTACCCCCTTTTTTGTTTTTGCGTATGCTTTCGGCAGGATGTGTACGTTCCCAGAAGAAAACTCATTTCTATCTAATCGAGGCGTTTCAGGGAGTTCAGAAACTGTGCTTAGGCCATCCTTAAAAATATTCTTGTTTGCCGTAACCCGACCGACCCTGTCAATTTAGTACCGACCCAATTATTTATTTATTTTACCTTTTAGTCCGACCGACTTGCCGGTTGTAAAATGCGTTAAGACCGACCGATTTTTTTTTAACTCTTCAAACAACTAATACAAATGCAATAAAATAATATTAGTTATTAAGTATTGTAAATATAAATTGCCTAGACCTACATACAAACATAAGCTACGTTCTTTCTTTTAAATAAAAACCCGTGGTGCGTCATCTATGATTATGTTTACACCATTGGTTTACACATCACATACGGCCTGTAGGCTAAGTTCGCTTCGTTTCATTCACTGTCAATGGTTCGCGCTTGGTAATGATGGCTGCGGCTTTACTCTAAAGATTATTTCATTTTTATATGTTGTTGAATATGGTTTATTAAAAAATAAACATGTGATAGCGTGTTATAGGCTATATGTCATGTTTTAGTCAGATATGACGATGCTACTGCAACACGCATCGCCGCAGATGAGAAGCTGAGCATCAACGTGCTTTCGCAAATCAAAGTGAAAGTAAGACGCTTAACACACAATCATCTTCATTAAATGTAAAGAAACGAAATGATCTTACCAGGGCTGTTTCCGCTTTCTCTTATTGCGGGCTTTGATTCAGAAATTTTAGCTGATGATCAATAAAATAATGTATCTCATAACTGTTGCTTTCGGTGACGTGCACTCCATTAAATCTGCATATAGCGGGAATTGAAGATCGGATTTATATCCGCAAAAAACAAACAAAAAAACACACATTTGTATATGTAACCAGGTGTAAATGGAATCGTTTGGATAAATCAGATTGCAATCCGATCTGAGAAAACGCATATAGTGGCCTGGTGTGAACAGCCCCTAGACATCGGTGAAAAATGCTTTTTTATATATATTTTTTATATATATATAAAAATATAGACCTACCTACCGACCCTTTTTTTCTTTTTTTTTGCTGTTACTGCAAACCAAAATATTTTTAAGGATGGCCTTACTGATCTAGAGAATAACTCACATTGGAGTGACTTTGTGCTTTGCAACTCTGCAGACCTTTTTCATGCTTAAACAGCAACATTACACAATAAAAGAAAGTTGGGGAAAAAAAGCATAATAGGACACCTTTAAGATCCTGACCTGAAACAGTCTCAACTGTCTTACAGTATATTTGCCTGGTGTTATAGCACAAGCAATTCTGGCTTTGATTCTGAGGAGGTTTACAGGTTTTTTGCGCTTCTTTCTTGTTCTATCTTAGGGAAATGCTCAATTACTTTTGTTTGTCCAATTGCTGCCTGCAATACTAAAGTTCCAGTGCTGGTCTCCTTGAATGCACTTTTCTACTTTCTCAAATTATCTTTTTTTTTCCAGTAGCAAAAGTAATTTATTTCTTAGTGCTGAACTTGTAGTGTGTGAGAGTTACTTTGGTGCATTTCCCAAGTGGGTTGTTCAGCAGGTTCTATAGGAAAATTGTTCATTTTCTTTGTTTATTATATATTTGTGTAAACTTTTTTTGTTTGTTTGTTTGTTTGTTTGTGTGAATGAGACATTTATTGTCTTGTGTGTGATATTTATGCTTGTTGAGATTTCATAAAAATAGTGCAAATTGCTTTGGGTAAATGTACCAAATGGATTTAAATTATTGTATGAATTCAGTAGCTTTATCAGGGAAACTTTATTTGTGTTTGTCCTCAGGAGTATTTAAATGCAAATAAGCTCAGGTGCCTTATTAAACAGAGAGGAATCTACTTAGTGAGTCTGTTTTACTGCCACAAATAGGTTTTTAATTTAAAAGTGCATCAGTGTAATAGGCACTTTAAAAAAAATATGATAGCCTAATTCTAAAATTATATCCACTATAATATGGGATAAAAGGAACAAATTTCTCATTTGGTTTTGATAAAAAGGAATTTAAACCTTACTGTTGGAGCACAGAGACTGGCATTACAGCCAATGAGGACGAGATACACTCCTCTTTGTCTCCTTGTCACACTTGCAATAAATCTGTTTTTTTTTTCTGTCTCTCTCTTTTGCCATTTGTGTTTCGCTCCCTCCCTCCTCCCCTCCCCTCCCTCCTCCCCTCCCCTCCCTCCTCCCCTCCCCTCCCCTCCCCTCCCTTGTGTGCATGTTATTGCACTGATAAGAGCTTCACTTTGGCAGTGGCATAAAGTAATCTCCTTTTTGATGTAACCACATCACGAATGGATTTAGCAGATTAAAAGGAAAAGGCAATAATTCAAAAAATTATTAACGTCTTCTAACAAAACCGCTATAAATGATTTGATAAAATCACAGCAGTGGTCATTTTGAAGTGCTTATTTAGAAAAGCAGAAAACTGCCTGCTAAGATAAAGAGACCAATTGCCCTCCCTATAATAGCGTGAAGCCGTAAGCCATTAAATGACACTTTAAAGTAACTGAGAATAAGACCAGGCACTAATTTCTTGACAGGAGATGGAATGGAGCAGCATATCACGTTTAATTACACACCTTGTGCACTGGGTCACTGGTCAGTTTAAGCAACAATATCCTGTCAGGAATCAAGGACTTGATATACTAAAGAGTTACAGGAGCTGAAATGCTGTCTTTTTTATTTAGTGCACACTTTTTTTTTGTAATCGATAGCCCTGTTTTTGAGTGAGCGAGTGAGTGAGTGATTGAATAAATCTTTTTTTAAAGAGTAAAAGAGAGTAAAAAACAGTGTCAACTGAATACTGTCACATGCGGGGTACAAAGACGAGGAGAAAGAGGATCTAATCGCAGCAGTTTAAAGTTATAACAAGAACTCTTATTAAACCAAAACAATCAGGAACAAACTCTCAGCCAGGAACAGAACAACCAAGCTAAGCGCAACAATAATGAACAAATGAACAAAAGACACTGAGGACTTAAATGCACAGAGGTAAATGAGAAAACTAAATGAACAACAGGTGAACTTAATTAGTGATTAACTGGCACACACTAGAAAACTAGGTTAACATACACATGAATGGAACACAAGCACAGCAGAATATACATGCTACAAATACGAAGTCATATTTTATTGTTTAATTTATTTGCTTGTCTGTAGTTGTTTGCAGTCCTAGAATGCATTGCATTGCTGCCTATCGAGAGTATATACATTCAGTCACTTATAAGGTTCCAGTTCAGTTCTTGTAGTCTATGTTAAGTAAAGTTATATAAAAGTAGTTGTCAGCAACTACTGAAATATGTCAGTAATGTAATATTCTTGTTTTAAGATAGTGGTTAGTTTCTCTTGTAGGTACAATTTCTAACTAGTTATGCTTCTCTTTCTAAAGCAGTGTGAGTGTTTGTGTGTATGATAGACTTGTAATGGTTGTCTTAAATCTCTTCTCGAGCTTTAAATCTCGAGCTGTGTGTGTCTGTGTGTGTCCCTTCGATGGGGCTATTAAGTGTACTGCTCATTATCTAGCAGGCATTGATTGTGCAGGGTCCGGCATTCAAAACACTGCTGCAATGCTAATTTCATCTGCACAATCACATTGAATTACAAGATAAGACTTCTCTTTTTTACCACAAGATTACAGGATGCAATGGTCTTGTATACAAACACTCTCACAAACACCTACAAAAACTCACACAATGTTGCTTATGGTTACAATAATGGTAATGACATTGACTAAGACGTGAGAAATGTGGAAAATTATGCATCTTTTTTTCACACAAGCATACATTCACATACATCTGTTGAACTGTTCTGTATGATTGGATGTGCAAGAGTTGGGTAATAATAATAATAATAATAATAATAATAATAATAATTCATTACATTTATATAGCGCTTTTCTTGGCACTCAAAGCACTTAACATAGAAGGGGGAATCTCCTCAACCAACACCAATGTGCAGCATCCACCTGGTTGATGCGACGGCAGCCATATTGCGCCAGAATGCCCACCACACACCAGCTTATTGGTGGAGAGGAGACAGAGTGATGAAGCCAAGTAGTATATATATATATATACAGTGAGGAAAATAAGTATTTGAACACCCTGCTATTTTGCAAGTTCTCCCACTTGGAAATCATGGAGGGGTCTGAAATTGTCATCGTAGGTGCATGTCCACTGTGAGAGACATAATCTAAAAAAAAAAAATCCAGAAATCACAATGTATGATTTTTTTAACTATTTATTTGTATGATACATCTGCAAATAAGTATTTGAACACCTGAGAAAATCAATGTTAATATTTGGTACAGTAGCCTTTGTTTGCAATTACCGAGGTCAAACGTTTCCTGTAGTTTTTCACCAGGTTTGCACACACTGCAGGAGGGATTTTGGCCCACTCCTCCACACAGATCTTCTCTAGATCAGTCAGGTTTCTGGGCTGTCGCTGAGAAACACGGAGTTTGAGCTCCCTCCAAAGATTCTCTATTGGGTTTACAGGGTTTTTCCTGGGTCAAAATTGGTCTTCGGTGGTGGCTGACCGACATGGTCATCCACACACAGCAAAGAGTACCGTAGTACCCAATAAATGTTACATTTAAAATAAATAGAAAGAAACAGTTTGTGATTTTTTTCTTATCCTATTTATTCATGAAAAAATGATCACTGTCAGGCTAGATAGTAAAAGAAAGTGATTACAACTTACAATCTATACCTTGATGTTTGTTTCTTTTGTTCCTCGTTGTTAATATTTGGTTGTTCATTCTTTTTATTTTATTTTTTGGGGGGGCCATCAGGGTGGGCGATATGCCAAAAATATCATATCACGATTTTCTTTTTTCAGGAAAATCACGATTCACGATTTTATCACGATTCTTTTTTATGTTGGTTTTACTATTTTGTGACTGAGCAATACAGCCAAACTAATGTCCATATTTTAAAAACAAAGCCTTAGGTAAAAAAAAAAAAAAAAAAAAATGGCAGACAGGGGCAAAGATAAAAAATATTTGTCATTATTAAATTTTGTCGTTATTAAATATTAAGATCAAAGATACACATTACACATACACAACTTAATATACAAATTAAATAAACAGTGCTTTATGTTTTCAGCTACAGTAGGTGTATTTAACAGGAGCATTGAAGAAAGTAATTAAATGAACAAATATGAAAATAAAACAAAACATAGACTTCAATGTATAAATTATACATTGATACTTATTAAAGCTACTATTAAAGTTATCAGTCAATAGTAGTGAGTGATTTTCTCTTTGCATTTTGATGTTTTATTAACATTAAAGGAATAGTTCTCCTAAAAATTCAAATTGTCATAATTTGATTGTCAATTGTCAAACTCGAATAAGTTTCTTTCTTCTGTTGAAAATAGAAGTTATTTGGAAGAATGTGGGTAACAAAACAGTTGATGTACCCCAGTGACAACCATAGTATATTTTTCTCCTATGGTCCTAAGTCAATGGGGACCAGCAACTGTTTAGCCATATTCTTCAAAATATTAATATTAGAAAAATATTAGAAGGAAATTAATACAGGTTTGGAACAACATTAGAGTGCGTAAATGATGAGATAATTTTTATTTTTGGGTGAACTATCCCTTTAAGGACAAGCGGCAGCGTGTTTACTATTGCTAATGGGTCTCATTCATGAAACATTCGTAAATATACGAGTAAATATGTGAGTGATTTGCGCGTAAAGAGACATTCCCGAAAATTCTTCTCCTGATTCACAAATACTTCGTAAACGTCAGATTTGATAGTGAAATGTGTGTGTGGGTTAATGAATTCCAATCACTCGTAAATGGGACGCGCGTGCACGCTCATTCTCAATTACCATAAATCCCGCCAATTAAAACCGACTGACAGCTATATATGGGCATCATATTATGACACGAAACGAAGGATTTCAACATGTCTTCTCAAAAGCGAATGCTATTGTATTATTACATGTATAATTTTGGAAGAAAAAAAAAAAAAAAGCGAATGAAGAAGAGAAATTTCTCAGATGCAGAAATTGAAGTTTTATTATCAGAAGTTCATTCAAAACGCCACATTTTATTTTCAAGCGTACATAGTGGCGTATCAGGTCCTAAAAAAAAAGGATTTTTTTAGGTAATAGGCTACATGCTTTAGGTAAAAATGCTTGGCAGCATATTACAGATGCAGTTAATGGAGTTTCATCTTTTAATCGAACAGTCCCAGAAGTGAAAAGAAAATGGTTCGACATGAAGCTTGACTGCAACACTTGTAACTTGCGGACTTGTAAAAAAAAAAAAAAAAAACAGCTTGAATATAAAAAAAAAAAAAAAAAACTTGTGGACTTGTGTTCCGTTTGCAGATGCTATTACTGGCTCTCGTAATACAAGTAAAAAGAAAAACCGTATGTAATTACTATATATAATACTTTTTCAAAATGCTGTGTAAATATGTACCCGATTACGTTGAATTAAAATGCAGTTTATTAATGAGCAAAACGTTCGGATGTTAAACGTACTATTTACGCGTGGCTGGGAGCAGGTGTAGATTTCTTTCGTACCAACTAACATTTGGGAAATACGAACATTTTAATGAATCCGAAAATTTACGCCAGAACCACTTTACACACGATTTACACAAAAATTCGTTCTGCTCGTGTTTCATGAATGAGACCCATTGTCTCTTTAAGAGCTGCGCGCGACGCGTCTAATGTACACGCATTTGACAAGCAGATTTACTCACTTTTCTCGAGTTTGCTTTCACTTTAGACATAACCGACTTTATGTAAACCTTGTGTGTATTTAACAGTATAAGCACAATAAGACTCGAAAGATCCAGGCGCTGGTAGACTTTTAGTGCATGTGAGCTTCACATGCACGCGCTGAGAAACGCACGCGTTAGAACAGCGCATCAGCACGCGAATTAAATGTTTAACCGACAGGGCATTAAAGCACATGCAAATTATGAAACTTTGTGAACTGCAGTGTCCCGTCCCTCGGCTCAAAGGAGTCATTAGGTCGCGAATCGGACTTTAGCGGACGTGTTGTGTGGGAATCCTGGATGTTAGGACATCACGAAAGATTTGTCAACACACACACACACACAAAACGACGTTTTTTTAGTTATTTTAGTTACATTTAAAGTTATGTCTCCTCTGGATCATCCAAATGGTCATTGGCAAACTTAAGACGGGCCTTGACATGTGCTGGTTTAAGCAGGGAAACCTTCCGTGCCATGCATGATTTCAATCCATGACGTCTTAGTGTATTACTTAGTGTATCAAGAAATAACAGACCGCATTCTACATTAGAATTCAACCAAGCCATGTAATAATGTTAGATATTAAAGAGGTCTCTTTCCTCTATGATATAACCTCACACACAAGTCATGTTATTTTAGGCTTCCTGAGATCTGAACCTGTGCTCCACATTGGATGGATGCTGCTTTCATTGAGCCATTTGAAGGATCAATGTGTCATTTTTGGTCCATTTGTTTTTGTGTGAAAGTTGGTTTTATTGGCTGCCTAATGTTTTTTTTACCTTTTCAAGATTGGAACAGAAAAGTGCAAAATATCAAACCATTTCATATTCACTGTTACACTAATTAAGATATTATTAAACCATACATGAATTCGTAATGTTTCAGAGCTACTGTGCTGTGAGAACAGAGCACCCATGAACACAGTTTCCAACCGTAAAGCACAGCAGGTGTAACGGCTAAACTTCCACTCATTAATTATTTGGCCGTAAAAGGCCTTTTACCTCCATTTAGAAATGGAGGTTCACCATGAATGTGAATAAGAACAGAGTCCACTAGATTTGTTCAGTGTTCTGAAACAAGATGAGATTAACACTCCATGCGGCACATCGCTGTCTCCGTATGAGATTCATGCAAAAAAGCAACATTATGACAACGTGGTTCACTTTATTAACATTCTCTATCAAACTCAAATTAACATGGCAATATTTCTTGCTCACTTGGTGCAATATTTGGTAATCTCGTTGTCGAGAGACAAGAGATGACGAGCAGGGGGCTCATTACCATATAAATGTGTTCCGGGTAGAAGACGTGTCTGCTTTCAAGTTCAGGAGCTGTTTTGCTTTGTAGATCTTTCAGGATTTTGTTTGACCTTTGTAAAGAGGAGGAGTAAATTCAAAGTCACAAACCAGTCTGTAAATACATGATCCAAAAAAGGAAACGCATAGATTCCTTCATGTCACATGTCTCTCCTGATTTTTCCTGGTGCTTTTTTGTTGTCATTATCATCATTCTCTTTTTCTGGTCTTCCTTCTTTCTGTCAGATATGAGGGGTCCTCCCGGCAACTGGATGTCTTATGGTCACCCGTATGCTGAACATGCTGTGTGGAACCCCAAATTCTGCGTGGTCACCGACTATCAGATGTTGCTGCTGGACAGGGAGGAGGTATTACACACACAGACACAGAAAGAGCCTTTTCTCATTTTAACACATGCCCTTACAATTGTTATAATTATGGAATTTTCTTAACTGGCTAAGTTATTTACATGCATTGCAGGTGATCCAATCAAGTAGACAGTGTACAGGTGTTGGTTTAAAACATTTTGTTATCAGATCACTGAAACCACATTCGGTGGTGGTCAAATATTTTGGAATTAAACTTCACTGAACAGCTTTGGTATGCCTGTATTGACACAGGTCTTGTAAATCACATTCAAAGTTTAGTTAGTATAGTCACAGAAATAAATTACACTTTTATTTTGTATTTTTGTGCAGAAATGAATACTAAAAGTAAAACAAAAAATAGAGAGTGAGAAAAAAGAAGGGAAGAGGCAGAAGGGGAATGTATTATCTGCTGGACTGAACTAGTGCAAGCACATGAGAGCGGATGGCTTGTAGCTGTGTGTAGTTTGTCATCGTGACATGTGCAGAAATGTGGTACATCAGCAGGCTCCCTGAGCTCACTTTTCGCCATGGCAGCTAAGACACACAGCGTTTCACAGGGACGATCAATATGTGGCCCACACTTGCAAAGAATATATGCTATGTACCATGGTCGATAAAGGATTTTCCGTTCCCCCATAGCTCACGCTGTATGTCGAAGCCTCTGTTATCAGCCAGAGAGCACCGCTGTAATAAATCTCCAGACATCTATTAGTGGCCTGGCAGAGCAGTGGTGAATGATTCTCTGCTGAAGGAGGATCAAGAGACAGATTCTCTCCTGGCCATGCCAGATCTTTAATGCTCTGAGCAATTTGTTTACTTGCTGTACTTATTATTATTTTATTTATTTTATATAGTTGTACCTGCTGGTCTACAGAAAGGTTCCTAGATGTTACTACTAATTGGGAGTGCTTTACTCAACCACATTTGCCTAGAGCTCTCTTTTTTTATATTACTATGTGTATTACCTAATGTTTAAACCGATAATAATCAAATAAAACAAGAAAAGTTTAGATAAAGTGAAGTAACATTAACAGATTATAAAGGCACCTTTGATAAAAGTAATGAACAGTGTTGTCTTTTTCTACAAATACTTGAAACTTGCTATTGTTGTGTATTCATTTAAGCAAAAACAATGAGCATGGTAAAGCATTGATGACAATATATGGAAAATTTGGCAGTTTTGTATGTTGATTTAGAGTTGGGGTCATCTGAAGTCCTCACAGGGTTTGGGATCATCTCTTAACAGGTTTTAGGTCATCTGAAATCTTTGTAAGAGGCTGGATCCAAACTGGGGCTGGTGAATCTTTAGTTAGCATCCCTAGGTGGAAACAGAAAAGCAAATGGAAATTAAATAACGTAGCTGCTGTTCATAACATTTCAAGCAAAAGATAATCATGTGCATCTGGTATGTTATAACTGGAGTACAAGGTTATAAGATGCATTAGCCTATATGAATGTTTGGCTAAAGAGATGTGTCTTTAATCTAGATTTAGACTGGGAGAAAGTGACTAAGCCCCGAATATTATCAGGAAGGCTATTCCACATTATAGGAGCTAAATATGAAAATGATCTCCCTCCTTTAGTTGACTTTCCTATTCAAGGTACTACCAAAGAGTTTTGTGACCTTAAAGGGTGTGATGGATTGTAGTGTGATAGAAGATCGGTTAAATTCACAGGAGCTAAACCATTTAGGGCCTTATAAGTAGCAATATTTTGTAGTCGATGCAGACTAGGTAATAGGTAATCAGTGCAGAGATGACAGAGATGATAAAATTGTGGTTATATGATCATATTTTCTTGACCTGGTGAGAACTCTAGCAGCTGCGTTTTGGATTAACAGGAGCTTGTTTATTGAGGATGCAGGACACCCACCTAGTAGTGCATTACAGTAATATAGTCTAGAGGTCATGAATGCATGAACTAGCTTTTCTGCATCAGAACCCGATAGCATAACATAGCTTGGCGATGTTTCTGAGGTGGAAGGTGCTTTGGTAAACATGATAGAAGTCAATGAAAAATCTGACTCCAAATCATGTCTCTTTGATTACTTCTCCTCATGGATTCGAATAAAGAAAGCCGTAGCATGGATCCTTCGTTTGAAACAAATCTTGATGGACCGTAGCAAGGAAAGGAAACGTTCTCGGACTGTTCTTGTCTGCTCTGATACAGATCCATATTAACAAGAGATGATTATTAATCAGGAAATGCAGAAGTTTGAACCTACTGTGCGTAAGGACTTACTTTCGTTGGAAGAATTGGAAAAGGCTGAAATGGAAATCATCCTACTTTCTCAAAGAAAGAGATTTCCGGAGGAACTAAAGAGTTTACGAAAGTGTGGAGTAGTCAAGCGAAATAGTCCTCTTTATAGTCTTAATCCAATACTTCAGTGTGATATCATCAAGGTTGGTGGACGCCTTGATAACGCATTGATCCCTGTACATTCTAAACACCCAATTATATTGGCAAAAGATTTACACATTTCTAACCTAATCCTGCAACAAATTCATGAAGAAGTGGGACATAGAGGACGGAACTTCATGTTGGCGACTCTTCGACAGCGATATTGGATCCCCGGAGCTAGCGTAGACATAAGAACATTTCTTACAAATTGTGTAGTGTGTAGAAGGTTCAACGCGATTGCAGGTCATCAACAGATGGCTGATTTGCCTCATGATCGAGTCTCCCCAGACAAACTACCCTTTACCCATGTTGGACTGGACTGTTTCGGCCCTTTTGAAGTAAAGCGAGGAAGAACCACTCTAAAGCGCTATGGAGTCATTTTCACCTGCTTGAACATTAGAGCCGTTCACATTGAGATGGTTGCATCACTAGACACCAGGGGTGTGACGAGACGCTTACTCCACGAGACGAGACGAGACACGAGATTGGGTTCACGAGAACGAGACAAGACGAGATTTTTACACAATTTTTAAGAAATCCTCAATGATGAAATGTATGAATGGAAAATAGTCTTTTATTCAACTGAAAATCACAAAATGCAAAACAATTTAGGTGCATTTTGAAATCAACTTGTAATGAATGTTATTTTACTTCTATTTTAATGAATTCTATGCAGTAAAGGACATGCAAACACTGCAAAATGTTTTGCTATAAACTCTACCGTCTGGCTTCTCCCCTGTACGATTTCACATGAGAAATCTAACTCCTTTCCACAAATCGAACATTAAAAAAAATAAAACAGTATAAATAAAATTAATATAAATAACTGAAATAACACTTTAAATGCAAACAGTAAGTGTGTATCCATAATCAAAGTAGCCTACTGCTCTACGAGTTCAAACAGAAAAAAAAAAAATTCTTCAAGCATGAAAAAGAGATAAATTAACTACACAGAACAGACTAAGATTATGGTCATGTTCTTTTTCAAGAATATAAGCTTGTCGACGATTTCTGGCAGCAGTTGAGACCTTTGGGCAGTAACTAGGGCTGCACGATATGAGGAAAAGCTGCGATGTGCGATAACATTGTTTAATATTGCGATGTCGATATGACTTGTGATATGTGAATGTTAGCTATACTGTTCCCATGTCTTAGTGCTTTAATAGGTTCTTTGCGCGATAGGTCAAATGTTTATTACCTGCCTGGTTCAGATTACACTATTTTAGCGCGATTTTGGCACGATCCGTTTCGTGGAGATTCGTAAAGAACAACGGGCGTCGGGACGCAAGATTAGATCGTTTCATTTCGTATAGTGTGTCATAGTGGGCGACAACCTACGCGTCTGCGATGCTTCAGGACATCACGACAGAAAGACTAGCATGTTTAATTTTAACGGTCCTCCACGACGGGTTGAGTGTGAGCGAGAGTGAGTGTGAGCGAGAGTGAGTGTGCGCGAGTGAGTGAGAGTGTGTGTGTGTGCGCGCGAGTGAGTGAGTGAGCGAGGGACAGTGAGTGTGTGTGTGTGCGCGGAGTGTGTGTGTGATTGGCCCGGCACACAAATGATTTAAAAGTGGCAGGGGCATCTTCAATACTAATTTCACCCTCACGCTCCATCACGCTGACATCACAACAACTCACGAGACAAAGTTTCACCTCGACGAGAAATCTCGTCGCGTTTTAATCTCGTCACACCCCTACTAGACACAGACTCATTCATTCATGCACTCAGACGTTTTATCGCTCGACGAGGACAAGTGGCTGAAATACGTTCAGATAATGGAACGAACTTTGTTGGGGCTGATCGTAAATTAAAAGAGGCGATACAAAATTAGAACCACAGTCAGATAAACGATGTTCTTCTACAAAAGAAGATAAAATGGACTTTCAATCCTCCTACCGGTTGACACCACGGAGGGATTTGGGAAAGGCTCATCAGATCAATAAAGAAAATACTGAACTCCATTCTTCGAGGGCAAAGTTTGAATGAAGAAGGTCTTCATACTTTCTTGTGTGAAGTAGAGTCCATACTTAACAACCGACCCATAACTAGATCATATTTGGATCCTGACGACTTGTAAGCTTTAACACTGAATCATCTTCTCCTTCTAAAAACAAAGATTACATTACCACCCGGATTGTTTGAGAAGGAAGATTTGTATGCCCGTCGAAGATGGCGTCAAATTCAGTATTTGGCCAACCAATTTTGGAAAAGATGGATTGGTGAATATCTACCTTTACTACAAGAGAATTGCAGAACAATGTGCATTAACTCTTCAAAAAAAGTTTAAAGTGAATTCTTCCTTTCATGCAGATTACACCACCTTTATGGAGGATGTGATCCATAAGGGTTATGCAGAAAGGGTACCTGCGGCTGAACTGGAGAGACATGACGGACGTCTGTGGTATTTACCCCATCACGGTGTATATCATCTCAAAAAGCACAAGATTAGGGTTGTGTTTGATTGTGGAGCTTCTTATCAGGGTACATCACTGAATAGCAAGCTTCGACAAGGTCCAGACTTAACCAGTTCACTGGTGAGTGTACTTGTACATCTACTACAAGAACGCCAAAAGTGGATGGTAAAGACACGGAACTATCAGTTGGGAGATGTTGTACTGATAATGGATGAAAACGCACCAAGAAGTTCCTGGATCATGGGCAAAATTATTCACACGATAACGGACAAAAAAGGATTCACACGGCAAGTTAAGATCAAGACTATGAGTACCTGCTTGACCAGGCCAATTACAAAAATTTGTCGTCTTCTTGAAGCCGAGGAATTTAAAGATTAACTATGACTGACATTTGAGAGCTCTCAACTGACCCTTTTGACTTTTTGACTTGGACTTGATTGAATTACTGACTTTACTGACTTAGACTGGACTTTTACATTAACTTTACTCGGCTACAATGATGAACTAAATGAACACTTGAGTAGGGATGGGAATTGATAAGAATTTAACGATTCCGATTCCATTATCGATATTGCTTATCGATCCGATTCCTTATCGATTCTCTTATCGATTCTTATTGGGTGAGGGAATAAGTACAAATTTGTTTGTATTAACTCGCTTTAATATCTGATCAGAAGACACAGCACAGAGTATACACAAATTATGTGTAGCAACCTCAGAACAAACCTAAAAGTAGGTGAGCTACTTCTCAAAGTAAAGTCCAGGGACCTATAGCCTAGGGCAGTGTTTCTCAACCAGTATGCCATGGCACACTAGTGTGTGCCTTGAAAGATTATCAAGAAGAGTGCCTTAGGATTAGGAAATTGACAATTTTCACATTCATTGGTCCGGACAAAAAAATAAATAAAACTGCCATTTATGTGCCATAAAAACTAAAAACACAGACTGAAAACAGTTTAGGAAGAGCTTGTGTCTTTTGGAATATTAACAGTGCTCATTTGGATTAGGCTATTGAGTTACTAAAACAATCTTTGTCAAATAATACACAGGTTTTCTTCACATTTTGAACGTTTTTGTTTCCATTTGTTTAATTTCAAGATCTGATGTGACTTATCCATTGTTGTTTTTACAGCTACAAAGCTGGGAGCACTAAATGATATTCAGTCACATTATACACGCTTTTAACATTAAATAAAGCACAAAAATAGTAGCCTACCTGATATTATCATAGCCACACTTTGAGATTGTTGTTCCAGCGCGATGTCGCAGTAAAATAGGATTCGTTTCAAATAGAATCGTCGCGTGTCGCGGCTGGTTAAACTTTGATTAACATGGAAAATTATACTTTTTATCGCGTGTCGCGCCGTCGCGTCGCATGTAGTTAGGACGCGGTCAGAGCGCTTCTGCCTCAATGCCATGTTTGCTCATAGTGTTTGCTACGTTCTGAACCAAAACAACGCAGCACGTGTGTGACGTCGTGTCACATTTGAACGAGCGGAACCGATAAGCGGAATCGTTAAGCAGGCATACTAACGGTTCCAAGGAATCGATTCACTGGGCACCGGTTCTGAAGAAGAACCGGTTCTCGGTTCCCATCCCTACACTTGAGTGATCTGGACATTTTCACACACACATTTTTCATATTTCCTTAAGCATTTTGTAAAAATCATATATAACAATTAATTATGTAATGTATGTTAATATTGTTCATATTTTGATTGTGTCTGTGGTTATTACAGGTTTATTGTGTAATAATCAGGGGCTGGAATGTAAGTGCAGAAAACATGTCTTTTATTTTGTATTTTTGCACGTACGTTTCCAGGTGGTTTGGTCACATGGGTATCGGTGGGTATTTACCTGGTAGTGTTTCCTGTTTTGTTTATTGTGTAGAGAGGGGGTGAGTAGCGAGGAGTGCTCACTTTCTGTTGACCGTTTATACGTTTCTCATCATCAATTGTTTCTAGTTTCTATTTCGAAGGTATTTGAGTACTGAAGTACTGTCAGTCCAAAAAAACGGAGTTCTGAAAGGGCATCTTGAGTTCTTTCATCCAGATCTTGTCAATACAGCTTGCAAGAGTGGCAGCTGTAAGTTCCAGGCGAGGGATTGTAATGGATCTTAATGGTGTAACTCTTGCCTTGCTTACTAGAAGGGTAGAATATGCCAGTTGTTGGTCATTATGGAGCAGCAAATAGGATACCACACCATATCCTTGCTCGCTTGCATGTGAAAAATGATGCATTTGAGCAGAAGTTACTTCTCCAAACCCGTCAGGCTTAAAACATCTTCTGACTTCAAAACTCTCCAGGTGATGCAGATCATCCAGCCAGTTAATCCAACGTTGAACATACACTGAAGGAATATCACTGTCCCATCCAATTCCCTCTCTACACAGATCTTGCAGTATCATCTTGGCAGACAGAATCACAGGTGACAAGAACCCCAGAGGATCATAGATGGAACTAACCACTGAGAGAATTCCTCTCCTGGTAAGAGGTCTATCCTTGACTACCACTTTGAATTGAAAGGCATCCGATTCAGCACACCATTGCACTCCCAATGCTCTTTCCAGTGGCAAAGTGTCACGATCTAAATCCAAATCCTTTACCTTTTTCTCTCTGTCCTTCTCAGGTACGGCACCCAATACAGCACGGCTGTTTCTTGTCCATTTTGTTAAACGAAATCCACCTTTAGCACACATACTAGTAAGATCCTTGTACAGCTGCACAGCATCTGATTCGGAAGGTACGGAAACAAGGCAGTCATCCACATAGAAATTATTGAAAACAACATCCATTGTGTTGGGGTCAAATAGATCCTTTTGATCCATTGCACATTTCCTCAATGCAAAACTCGAGCAACTTGGTGATGATGTAGCCCCAAATAAATGAACCACCATTCTGTATTCCTCCAGACTGCTGTTTACATTACCTTCTGGCCACCACAGAAATCTCAAGAGATCACAATCTTCTGGGTGAACTCTGATTTGATGGAACATGGCCTCAATGTCGGCCATCAGGGCAACAGATTCCAGTCTAAATCGTACAAGTACACTCACCAGTGAACTGGTTAAGTCTGGACCTTGTAGAAGCTTGCTATTCAGTGATGTACCCTGATAAGAAGCTCCACAATCAAACACAACCCTAATCTTGTGCTTTTTGAGATGATATACACCGTGATGGGGTAAATACCACAGACGTCCGTCACGTCTCTCCAGTTCAGCCGCAGGTACCCTTTCTGCATAACCCTTATGGATCACATCCTCCACAAAGGTGGTGTAATCTGCATGAAAGGAAGAATTCACTTTAAACCTTTTTTGAAGAGTTAAAGCACGTTGTTCTGCAATTCTCCTGTTCATAGGCATGACTACTTCAGCATTTCTGAATGGTAGAACGATGTAATAATGACCATTAATCAGTCTTGCTGAATTGGACACAAAATTCATAAACTGCTGATCTTCTTTAGATGTTCCTACCATTTCTTCATGAGCAGTCTCTGGAAAATCAGCCTTAAATTGCTGCTTCCACAACTCTTCCAACTTCATTACTGCAATCTTATTCACAGTCACGGGAGGTAGGTTGGCAGCATCATCTCCATTCATGCCTACTCCTTTAAGTGGTCCGTTAACAGTCCATCCGAACAGGGTTCTTACAGCATATGGGCCATTATTTTGACTACGTATGATCTCCCAAGGCTCCAGTGCTTCTGGAACATTAGCTCCAATCAAAAGCTTAATGCCAGCATTAATCATAGGTAAACAGATATGACTCAGATAAGGCCAACATTCAAGATTTTTATGTGAGGCGATGTTTGCTGTGGTCACAGGCATGGTCTTCTGTGTATACACTTCGGGCAATGCACAGTAGTATTCTTGACTCAACCTAGAAACCTCCAAGTCTTTTAGAACGTAGCTACCAACTGATTTATCTTGACTCATAGTTCTGAGAAGAATATTAACTCTCTCTCCAGGGAGGTTGAGCTTGTTCATCAAACTTTTTTTCTCTGTGACTTTTTCTGGTAAGTTTATTACAAACATCCAGTGTGTGTTCACCGCTACAGAAGAGACAGATTCTGTTGGTTGATATCTTATGGTGTTCTTTTATTTCAGGCATAGCAGTGACAGTGGTTGCAAAACTGCTTCTAGTTTTTGGCTGACTTGCTTTGATGTTCATCTTCCTACCTCCAGCAGGCAATACATCCTGAATATTACCAAACACAGGGTCAGATAGAATTTTTACTTGTCTCTCGATGAAGTCCACAACATCAGAAAAGGTGGTTTGATTGCGGCGTCGCTCCTTTAACTCATATGCAACGACCCTCCATCTGTCTTTGAGTTTATAAGGAAGCTTTGAGAGGATAACTTGCATGTTAGTGGTGAGATTCAGCTCATTCATATAGTGAATGTCTTGCATAGCGTTGCAACAACTCCTTAAGAAAAGACCATACTCTTGTAGGGACTTAGCATCTTCAGATTTTATAGCTTTCCATGAAAGAGCCTTTTCCATATATGATGAAGCTATTTTTACCTCATCGCCAAAGTTCTCCTTAAGCAATGCCTTAGCCTTTAAGTAACCTTGTGAAGGGTTCATGAGCTGGCAACTTCTAACAAGTTCTTTCGGCTGTCCTCGTGTATATTACTCCAGGAAGTGCAGACAATCTCCTGGGTTATCTGCCTTCTTCACCACTTCCTCAAATGTGCGCATAAACTCATGAAAGCGCAATGGATCTCCATCAAAGTACTGTATTTCTCTGGGTGGAAGTGAAGACAAGTTATGCTGTTTAACCAATAAAGTAGCTATTTAATTTTGCTTACCCATAAGCTGAAGCATGCTTGCGTGGCTCACATCATTTTGAAAACTTGGTCTTAACCCATGAGTGTCACGATCCACACACCAAGGAAAGGGAGAGAAACAGGTGGATCCAAATACAACACTTTTATTTGTAGGGCAATCCAATTCGTCGTCATCCATGCAGGGGTCAAAATCCATGTTAGCAGTCCAATAACAAAATAAACAAACAAGGAATAAAACAAACTCAAACCAGGAAACAGACTTCAAGAAGTGTAAGTGACATACCACAATGACTCCGTGACAAGGACTAAAACAGACAGGGTATTTATACACAGAACTAAACAATGTAATGGGAAACAGCTGCATGCAATGATGAGTGATGAGAACAGACAAAGGATTGTGGGAAATGCAGTTCCAGAATGAATGTGACAGTAAGGGAGAGAGACCTCTAGTGGACACCCGGGGAAACACAAACCAGACACTGTGACAATGAGCATATCCAATATTCTGATTATCCAATGATGACATGTTAGGCAATGTAGATTGTGAAGGTTTCGTTTTAGATCTTGTTGATTGTTGTTGTACTGGCTGAGATAGAGAATAATTTGAAATCCTTTGTGTGTCATCGACATGTGATGTACGTGTTACAGGCATGGACTCTGATGCCGCTGGCACACTAGCTGAAGGAACAAATGGTTCCGCCACCGAATGAAGAGGTTTAAACACACTCCTATCAACAGATGAATGAGATGCAGAATGCACGTCTTGATACACCTTTACACTTGCCATTGACTCAACAACAGTTCCTCTTGTTCCTCTAAATCATGTTTCCTTTGCAGCATTTGTTGAGAAGCCAATAAAGCAGCCAGTTCTGCCTCAGCCTTAAGACGAATGGAAGATCGGCTTGATCGAGAACCATGAGATGTCGCTCCAGAAGATCTTTTACTGCTTATATTTGAAGCACTGTCCATTGGTTGAATTTCATTTTGAAGTTCCCAGAATCCATTCCAGCTTGTAGATGTACATTAGAGAGCTGAGTAGTGTGTGTCGTGGACACCACATCAACAGAGGGTGAAATATCAGATGCATGAACCCCTTGAGATGTTGCATATATGGCTTCCTCAACCCCAGGCTCACGGGTATTAGAAAGAGCAGTGCAGGGATTCAATTTCCCAGTTTCATTCATCCATTGTTGAACATCATCCACAAAGCCATTATAATATTTCAAAATGGAGTCAAACCATTCATTTTGTTTATTTTGTTCCTCAAGAGGTAGGAGAGGCAATACTCTTTTATGTAGCACAGATGCATCATCCATTAGCAACTGTATCGTTTTCAGCATTGAACACACTTGAGACGCATTGTCATCGCATATCATCAGCTCTTTCATTGACCCAATCGAATTCTTCACTTTATTCACTTTACTCTTGCGATCCCTTTGCAAGGCATCAATTTTAGCCACCAGGGCCTTTGCCGTGGGCTTATGCTCTCGTTTGCTGCTATCAGCAGCGTGTTCCATATCCATATCCAGTTCATTCTCCAACGCAACAGACAATGTGAGCTCCGTTTCAAACAGCGCGCTCACAGAGCCAAACAATGAATGAACGTAGCAGGGCAGCACACGAGAGCCCATAAATATGCAAGAGCAGCACAAAGCGCGTTCAATCCAACATAACAACTACAACAGCGTCTTCCACAACAGCGATACAGCCACAATCCATTAAAACCGCTGACATACCTCGTTTGCCGTTTGTATGTTCGTCGTGTCCGTCGATCCACTTCACGGTGCACATCCGCCACAACATGCTGTGTGCAGAAACAGCCGTTTCCAAATTGCGTCCATAATCCAGAAGTTGTGTTTTTCTGTTCACTAAATGTAGCGGCAACCTATAGCCGCTGAGAGGCTAAGCAGCAGGAAAAATCCGCGACGCGTTTTCATGCATTGAAAATCCAAGAACGTTTATTGGCATGATAACAGACTATCCACGTAGAAACAATTGATGATGAGAAACGTTTAAATGGTCAACAGAAAGTGAGCACTCCTCACTACTCACCCCCTCTCTACACAATAAACAAAACAGGAAACACTACCAGGTAAATACCCACCGATATCCATGTGACCAAACCACCTGGAAACGTACGTGCAAAAATACAAAATAAAAGACAAACGTTTTCTGCACTTACAAGCTGTATATAAAAAGTTTTATTTGATTTTTAATGTATCTTTATTTTATTTTATTTTATTTTATTTTATAAAAATGCAGAAAGTGTTCTGTTAGGGTGTGGGTTAGGTTATATTATTTTTAACTAGCTGTGTGCTATAATTTATGCCAAGCCCTTTAGCACTGATTTACTTAAGATCAAGTACTTCACTCAATAAAATGAGTCTAATTTCACTCACTTCATATTTTTAGTATTTGGAAAATATCAGTTATGAAACAATTGTTATTGGTTTAGACCAGTGGTTCTCAATTCGTGCAGATTCGTACAAAATGTGCAGAGCAGTGGGTCACGAGGACTGGAACTGAGAACCACTGGTTTAGACTGTCAGTCAAACCAGATTGCTGTGGCTGAAATTGAAACTCTCTTTCTCCTTATGTTTTCCTCTCATCTTTTTGCCACCATCTTTTTCACCTGCCAATAGTGTGTGAATTGAGAAAATGTTCTGGCTAAAAATATTTCTTACTGTCCATAAAATTATATTTTTATTTTTTTTATTGAAAATATATTTTTTGTCCCTATGATGATCTTTAGCTGCTTTTATTGCATGGTTATGACATGGCATTTTATATGAAATGACAATACATATTAATTATGTATAAGTAATTTAAGTAGCTAGAATCTCTTTGATTAAAAAGTCAAATTCTGTCTATCTGTGTGCTTGTTTTATTGAATTCTTCATGTCTTGCTGCCTCTGATTGTCTTTTTAACTTGAATCTCTTCTATATAAATTGAATATATTATTCATGAGATGAGTAATTGTGTATTTGTTTCTCTTTTAAACAAATCTCTTTTTTGTTTCTCGTTCTCAGATACACCCTCTGCTCCTACAGGGGAACAGGACTGACACCTGCCAATCCAGACTGCTGCGTCGCACCATCAGTGTTCCTGTGGAGACGCAGTTCCCTGAATTCCAATGCCATCTCTCAGTGGACAGCAGTGAGTGCACTTCTATTAACATACATGTTTTTAACACAGCCAAACAACTGTCTATCTAGGGTCTCCTATGATCATAGAAAACTTTGAAATATCAGGTAATTTAAAAATTTTGATTGTAGTTTTCTAGTTATGCTTGTCTCTTAAATTATTTCATCTGCTAGACGTAACTTTGTGCATAAAAAAAATTCAGTAATTTTCAATAACTGACAAAGTTTTATTAATCATAATTATTAGGTATTGGTCAAAGTTTGTAATTTGTTTTAGTCACAAACTACCTTTGATACATATTTGCAAAGACATTTGCTTGTGGCCTGTCATTTTTTATGGAGGCCAGCAGGGGAGGATGTTGGCTACAATATTCTGTTCTTCTGGCAAAAGACAAGCATAATACTCATTGTGTATTTATTTCGTTCACTTATTTTTGTTAACGTTTATATTTGATGTGTGCATACTTTATTTGGCAGATGTTGTTTTTTACAATTTGACTGACCTACCAACGAATGTTGTATTTTTCCCCATGCACATGCTAAATGGGCCCTGCCAAATGTACTTTTTAAATCACCCTTTAAGGGTGTATTGGGTTGAACACTGATTAAGCTGGACCTCACTAGTTAAAAAGGCTTGTAAATCGACAAAATCATGTTTATGTTTATTGGTTTAGGGGTAGGGGTCGGTAACAAATATCATTAACCTGAAAACAATGGAAGTCTATGAGATGTCCTCACAAATATAGTGAAACAAATGTGTGTGTGTGTGTGTGTGTGTGTGTGTGTTGTAAATTTTCAGATTGTTTTATAGTAGTGTATATATATACTGGACATAAGCGTTTATTAATCAGATTTATTAATACAATTTAATAAGACAATGACATAGCTGAACTAGTGGACAATTTATTTAATAAATTAATGCAATTTTTGCACCCGTATTTATAACCGTGATCACACACAACTTCTCATGAGGCATATGCAGAAACACAGACCCTAATACACTCTATTCCAGTATGCTCTGCTTTTAATTAATGTGCTGGGTTTTTTTGTTGTTTTTTTTGACAGAGACATTTAGATTTACTGAGACTTTTTAACTTTGAACTTTTTTCAAACTCAAAGACCTTCATCTAAACATTATACTGCTCATTTATTTATTCATGTTTGTATTTATTTAAGTATTTACTTATTTACTTACAGTATGTAATTCTTACTTACTTGCTCACTTACTCGCTTACTTATTTTGCTTACTTGCCTGCTTACTTGCCTGCTTGCATGCATGCTTACATGCTTGGTTATGGGGACCACACAGGATATTATATAAAATCTGAATATACTGTACAGTTATAAATCTGAATATATAGTTAATTATTAACTACATAGTTAATTATAAGTCCAGTATAGTTGTATGTGTATATTAAATGCAGGGTAGGTTGTTATGCTGGTTGAAAGTCTCTTCACATCCTGATAGCAATCACTAAGTTAAGTGGTCTAAATGTATTTATATGAATATATACAGTATATCATATATGGAAGGTGTAGGACAATAAAATGTTCCGAATGCAATGATACGATGTCCTACCAGCCTGTCAATGTACAGTTCCATACCTCCGCCTATAGGGAGACATCACACGTCATCAGCGTGTTTCATGCTGTGCAGAGTTAGACAGAAGCCACCTTTTACAGTTCCTCCTAATCCAAAACAACAAGCTTATGCTGCGTTCACACCATAACTACTCCAATAATGAAGAGATGGAAAACTGTGACGTTTTACTCGGAGCGGTTCGTGACTCAAATTTATGCGTTTCAATGGCAACACTATCAACGCCGAAATTAATATGCAGCAGTCAGGTGATACAGGTCAGTGCTCTTTAAGTTGTTAATGTTTATTATTATTGTAATGTTATGTGCTTTGAGACGTGAGGTAGTTTAACGCTGTCTCTCTTGAAGCTTTTGTTTGCTTCCTGCTTTACGTGTTCATGTTTTGAAGGAGGCGTGGCTTTGGAGATGCTCTGAAGGGAGGGTGGGATGTTATATTTATATTTACGGTGATTGTTTGATCAGATTTATAACAGTATTTTCAGATTTGCCCCCTCCCCATATTGAACAACTGATTAATGATAAAAGAGAAAATCTCTGAGCTCACTCTTTTGCTCCCTCTGAGAACTAGAGCACCTTCTGTTTGATGTCAGAGGGTGAGAGCAGGAACAACCTCACAGCCTAAACATCAGAATTATTTTCCCTAGGGGGTTGAAGAGCAGAAAGTATGTACTGTACTTCAACACTGCAATTTAAAAGCTCAAATACTCACCAGAGAGCCTTTTAAACAAATCCCTTAAATACCTAACAATAGTAGTGTCAACTTCTTTTGGGTTTAGTGTAACATATTCTTGGTTTGCTAACACAGCTTCTGCTGAATGCTGGGTACTGACATGTCAAATGCCTTTAAATCACTTTGTGCTTGTAGCTTGTTAACCTCACAGACAAACATCAAAGTGAGTCATAGTTTGTAAAGCTGTTGTCCTATTGCTCATTCAGATGTTTGGCAAAATTAAACCAAACTAAAGGCTCATTGAAACAGACTGACGGTATGCTAGTTGCTCATTAGTGCTCATACAGACTAATGTGACAGTGTGCCGTTTGATATGTAGTATATGTCATGGGGAATTTCGGAATTAGATAATTGTAAATGTGAGCACATGTTTTATTGCGGACGGTCACCTTTAAATCTGATATTGACTGATAATGACTGATATTCATTAGTGGCATAAGGTGTCTATAAATATTAGACATTTTATATGTAAGTCATTGTGTAAAGAGTCTACAGCTTGAGGAAAATATGCAGGCTTGTGAAAAGTATCGTTGCTGATACTGTGTCTTTAAGAAGCATGTGAGAAGTAGGAGCAAAAGAGAGACCGCAACTTACAGGAATAGTCGATCTGCATGCGCCACAATGCATCCATTCTGTCTCTTTCTCTCACTGTCTCTCTCTCTGGAGCAGTAGACAAACACAGGACAGCAGTTGGGGCACAGAGTGGTTCTCTACACATAGGGTGAAGGGAGCACCTCTTCTCTCTCTCTCTTCCTTTCTCCTCCATCTGTCTCCTTTCAGCACAGTTTTTCAGTTGTTGGACAGTCTGGGAAGTTATGGAGTCTGAGACGAGCCCTGAGTCGGAGGGTCAGTCCGGTAAGTGCTTGAGGAGAAAAGATGGAAAAGATGCTCTTGGCCCTTGGCTCAGTATTGGTGGACTGGAGATGGATTTTTGGCATAGTGTGTTTAAAATGTTGTAAGAGTACATGCATGAGTTTGTTGAAAACTATTCTCAGCCTCAGACGGCACACCTATGGACCACCCGCAGTCCGTTTACTGAACGCCCGATGCATATTGCACAGAAAAATGGAAAACACTTGCAAAGTTTGCCATATTAGTGGCTTCACAATCTTTGAAACTGCATGTGCAGTTGTGAAGAGTTGTATTGAAAGCAGTTTTAGCATGTAGATGAGAGATCCTTGAGCAGAACTGTATGTTCCACTGTTTCTGAGTATCTATCGATCTATCTATCTATCTATCTATCTATCTATCTATCTATCTATCTATCTATCTATCTATCTATCTATCTATCTATCTATCGGTCTATCGGTCGATCTGTCGATCTGTCGGTCTGTCGGTCTGTCTGTCTGTCTCTCTCTTGAACTATTATTGTGGGATAATAAATTTTATGTAAACCCAGTGCTAAATGGCATATAAAAAAATGTTGTTGATGGCATTACATGTCCATCAGTTAGTCTATTCCTGTCTGTAGTGGGTGTTTTCTGACCAAAATAAGCTGCAATGTGAAGCAGACTTTAGTCAAAAGTCTGCCTATGACTAAACTAGTTGCATGTCTGTCTTTACAATGATCATTGTGAGTCCAAAGATTTACTGAAGATGTTTATGTAGTTCAAGCAGGTAGCATAAGGCTATTATTTTACTTTTTTGTCATTCTCTTTCTCTGTCCATCTGCACTAAGCTTTGTAGTTATATTTTCTGATTTTATGTGTGAGTTGTGGGTAACTGGAGTGTGCTCTGCATACATGATTGTGCTAGAGTGTGTGAGGGAGTTTCACATTTTAAAGGAATTGTGTTTCTCTGAATTGTGTGTCTCTTGTGGCTTTAGTTTGTGGAGAGAGGGATAGAGTAGATGTATCTATGTGTGGGAGAGAGAGAGAGAGAGAGAGTGAGCGGGATGGGACGGGCGGTTGACTTATGTACACAAATAAATCTCTTTCTTTCTCTTCTCCCTCACATTCTCGGTCTTCTTTTCCACTCACACTTTTCAATTTCCCTGGTCAGAGCTTTCTAAAACCTAACGATTAAATTATTATTTGAGTATTTTTCCATTGTCTGTGTGCGCAGAGAGTACGGTGCAGGTCTGATCGGCAGAGGAGGAGTTCTGGAAGAATGCGGTTAGCTGAATGAGTCAACCGCCAAAGTATTTCAGGGAAACAGGACGTTCAGGGTCCAATTGGGTCGATACGCTGGACAGAGAGAGATGGAGATATTGCAAAGAAAGCTAGCAAGAAAGAAAAAGTAAGTCCTGCCAAGGGAACCCAGATTCATGACACAGTCGTTGAGCCCAACATCTGTCTTAAATGCAGGCCAAACCTCAAAATATCCCAGAATAGCCCCAAATAACATGGTACAAATGCCCTGCCCTAGCTGAGTAGATGCCCTCCCATAGTCCTCTGCCATGGAAATGTATCACTACCTATGCGATTTGAGATTGCTAAACCCTTATACAGAGACCAATCCATAGATAGAACATTTGATGTACCCATAATCAGTTAGTGTCATGTAGAGTGTTTCTTTTGAATGTGTAATTTAACAGCTGAATGAAGGAATTAAAAGCTTTAGGATCTGATGAAGGTCTGGCGTTTAGCATCATAATTGGTTGAGAGATGCACTTATGGTTATAGATAAATCAATTTATATAAGCGGAGCAAAAACAGCTCTGAATGTTCATATCTGTGAATCTAAACCAATTACAGAAGTTAAAGAAAGAAAACATTTTATTAAAAAACAGGGCCAGATTCTTTCTTGGCATTTGGTGTATCTTGTGTCATCTGCTGCAGAGATGAAGTGGAGGACTGTCTCTAATGTAGTGAGCATTCAGACGAGAGGATGAGAGAGTAATTAAAGATAAGAGAGAGTGTGCGACAAGGGCAATGAAAAGGATCGACATCATTTGGATACTTCTCTCCCCTGCCACTCCAGGGAATCTAATCTTCTTTCTGTTATTTCACTATAGTGTATGTTAGCAGGGTGCTAATTCCACGCTTTACCATCTGATTCTTAACCTACAGGGGCTTGTTTAATCCTTATGATGTTTTCAAGTTTAAGGATTCCTTTATTCCTTTGAATCAGGCATGATGAAAAGCCCCTAAAAGCCCCCTTAACTGGTAAAATCACTGTAATGATAGGCCTCGAGTGGCTTATTGCTTTTAAAGAATGGCAATGACGGCCATAAAGATACCAAATGATCAGGATTAAGAAACTATTTCTGCTAGATCTGATCCTTAAAACGACTTTTGTTGGTGTTTACAGTTTGATTCAGTCATTACGTCAGGTTACAGTCATTACGTATTGTTTTGATTTTAATAAAACCAGATGTTACCACATGAACACATTTTTGGGTTATCTGGCCAAACATATGTAAATGTATTAATAAAAATTATAAAAAAATAAGCTGTTGTAAATCAATTTAGCATATCAATGTAGAATTCAGTTAATGTGTGGTCACAGGTGTCCATGCTGATAAAAAAAGTGTGTAGTGTGTAGATCAGTTCAAGACCCCAATAAATCTCTTAATGAGGGTACTTTGCTTTCCTGTGTTGATGCATGTCTGTTGAAAACAGGAAGTTTGAGCTTAAATATATATCGAGCTCACACCTTTAGTTACATCAAGATTTGCTTCTTGCTAGTCACCGTAGGTGTTGTTTGTGGGAGGGACATTCTCATTTTGGAGTGTAGTTGATTGAATAAACCTGTGAAGTGCAGTATTTAGCATGTTTTCCTTGAAGAGAAAGACAAAATGTTTAATGGGAATATCTTATGTGTTACACTACAGAGTACGCTAGCTTCAACGCTAATGAAAGTGGAGTAAAAGCAACAAAATTCCAACCTCATGGGGTCTTAAAAGCATTTTGGGAGAGAGTAGAGAGAGAAAGTCATTTCTTGTGAGGTAGAACACCAAACCCCTGGCCCTCATTGAGATGGAAATAGGTCTGTTTGTCGTCCTACTTCACTCTTCCTTTTCTTGGAGTAGAGGAGAGGAGAGAGCAAGTGGAGCGGGAGAAGGAGGGAGTGTGGGGGATTACTACGAAGTGATAAACAAGAGAATCTCTCAGTCATTCTTTCTGAGTCACTTCTGGCCTCTGGGAGCTGCATACATGCCTGCTTTGACTGGAGGGGACTCTCTAATTATTAGACCAAAGGTAAAAGAGTATGTGTATGCACTCTCCCATCTAACTTAATATCTTGTGGGAATAATGTCTTTATATTATCTTTTGTCTTTTGGGTGTTTATATGTGAGAAAGTTTCACGCTTCGTATCTAGAGTCGCTCAAAGGGGCTTTCATTACAGAAGCCCATGAGAACAGTAAGGGAGCAGATCAAGTTTGATGTTCTATCCTTCAGCTTTTGCTAGCGCCTTGTTAAGACTCTCGGGGATCCTTTGCCACCATCTGCCTGTCCAGCAGCAATGCCTTTGTATGTGAGCCAAGTATGCTGGTATTTGAAACTTTCAGAGTTATTTTTATGTGTCCATATGTCTATCTTTATGTTTGTTGTATGTGTGCATGTTTGCATATGCGGCGCGCATTTGCATTCCGAGCTTTTGAAGTCCGACCTCAAAAATCTGTGTGAAACAAAACTTTTGCGATGTTGCTTAGTAATAAGCTGATGGAGTGAGAGAGAGAGTGAAAAGGTGGGAGAAGGAGGGGTTTAATCAACACTTCTCTGCTTGAATGTGGCAGTGCTGCTATCTCATTCCTCTTCAGAAACAAATCTAATCTTGGTCTGGGCAACCTTCCATTTATGCAAAGCAGTTTTCATTTCTGGAGAATAACAAACTCAAATACGGGATCAGATTGCGTAGAATATTGATGCCGGTGCTCCAAAATAATCAAAATGCATTTTTAATAGGTGATTGTAGGATTACTTCAGTATGAAGTACACTTTTCAAATAAATGAGAAGTCATATCTGATTTATTCGTTATAAATATAGATAAATTAAAACGGGTCTCTTTCTATTGGAGTTTAGCAAGTTTTTCTTTCTTTATTTATCTAATTATTTATTTAAATATTTAACAAATAAAAATGAGTAGTAGTAGTAATAGAATAAATAAATATGACACTTTAGCAATGACATAGGCCAGGGTTTCTGAAACGTCAAACCCTTTTCATATCCTTAGACTGTTCACAGACCACCATTTGTATAAATCAAAGTATGGCATAATCAGATCGGACTTTCTAGCAATCTTGCTTTTGTATATATTTCTTGTACAGGGCTTTTCACTGTATCTTTTACAGAAACATTTTGTAGCAAAACTCTCATACAGTATGTCATATTGTATGCTTTTATAGTCAGTGTTTTTATATTGTATCGTTGCTGCAGATTATGTGAATAATACATTATTATGTTCCACCTTGGAGCTGACTGATGCATGACTTAAAACTGTGTTTATTGAAGAATTGTGTGTGGAGGATTTGAATTGAGCCCTGTGATGGACTGGGTGTTTCCCTGCCTAATGCCCCTACAACCCATCATAGGACAAAACATAAGAAAATGGAAAAATATACCATTTGAATGGATGTATAGTGTTTCCCTGCCTTACTTGATTTTAAAAAGAAATTGGTTGTCACATACATTTTTACAAATATAGAAGTTATGACTTTCATTTGTATTCAGTTGAACACAGATTGTACAAGTTAGCGTGAGTCAGATTTTAATAGTTTGAAAGAAATGAAAGAACGTGAGAACGAGTGGTGGAGGCAGTAATGCATCGTTAAAGTGAATTTGAACAGACAAGAAGTTTTTCACAGAGAAATTGTTTAGTTACAGAAAAAACTAAAAACCCAGGGGGGGGGGGGGTGTCTTATTTTCTGTAACTTTTAGATCTAGTCTGTTTTCTGAAGACGCTCTCTGATCTGAGCACTTTTTCAGTTTGTTTGTTGGTGATGGGAAAACTGCGGCGTGAGTGTGTGTTTCTGTGAGTTCATAGTAGATGCGGCTGTCAGATGCTTCCTGCCTTGTATAAAGTAACACTGAGGAAAGAAATATTGCTAAGAAAAAGTCATATTGTTTTCTTTCACCTACATTTTTAAAGTGGTTACTAAAACTGAATCCAAAACTGAATGGCCTAAAACCCATTATGACAAGTTACAGCTTTTACTGTAAGCCATCTGTGTTTCTTGATGAGTTCGTCTGTTTTGTAATGGCTTTTTAAAATTTTATTGCATGAAATATTCACCCAAATATGTTGTTTTAGACTCTGCTGACTTCAGTTGTGTTGGCAATATCAAAAATATATTCTATTTTGTTCCATTCAAGAAACTAAAGTTATACAGGTTTGGGACAATAGTAGGATGACAGAGAACTACCGTTCAAAAGTTTGGGGCCAGTAAGATTTTGTTTTATAATTTATTAATTAATAAATTGGCAACTATTAATTTATTCAGCAAGGACATATTAAATTGATAAAAAATGACAGTAAAGACATTTATTTTTAAGGCAGTATTTCTATTTCAAATAAACTGTTCTTTTGAACTTAAAATTCTAAATTCTTAAAATGATCTATTCATCAAAGAATCCTGATTTTTTTTTTTCATTTTAATATTTTTATAGTATTAAAATTGAAAACTGTTATTTTAAATTGTAACAATTTTTCACAATATTAATAATATTAATTTTATCAAATAAATGCATTCTTGGTGATTTACTTGATTTTACTTGATTTATTTGCAACAAGATTTCTTTCAAAAATATAAAAAATAATCAGCACCAAACCTTTAAACAGTAATGTTGCAGTATATGATTAAAGGTCAACATAAATTAGGAGAGGTCTGTGTTGTGGGGAAAAAAGGCTTTCACATGCTTTCCTATCTGGATGGTATTATAGTTCTCAGAAGAATCCAGAGTTGGCAAAAAAGCAGTCAATAATGTGCTGTGTAATATTTTTTGAGCTTGTATGCAAAAATGCAGTGTTCAATATACGATTTTGACAATATAGACAAATTTCCCTAACCTCCTTCAGGAAAACTAGTTTTGTCAAAATAGGGCTTTGGCCTACATGTTGAGCTCTGTAGATCTGTGTGCATGTGTTTAGAAATAGCGTTGCTGGAAGTGACTACCAATTCCAATCCATTGTACATGTTGAAAACAAAAGGCCTGAGAAGACACTTTTGTTGAGCAGTCTAAGCACTGTTGAAAGCATTGATTTGGATGCTGGTGAAAGGAACATGTATGACTGCTAAGCACTTCCCAGATGAAGAGCTAATCACAGCAAGCACGTAGAGTCTAATCCGTCTTTCCTCTGGCCTATTTTCCTCTCTTGTTTAGTTTATGAAATTGCAGAGCTGAGGTAGATGGAGATCTGTGAGAGCTGAGAGAAGTTCACTATTAACATCTGTTTCTGACTCAAAGTAAAATATTAAGACCAGTAATTGTGATATAAAGTTGGAATTAGTTGCCGTTATGTTGGAAAGTTGGAAAATAATTGCCGTTATGTTACTGTATATGTTATTGTATTTTTGCCAGGTCTTTTTTTACAGTCTAGTATTGAATGTGGAACCAACACTGCTCTCCATATGCTAATAAGTCATTTCGTAGGTCCAGTGTGGAATTCCATTCTGTGCAGCAAGACCATGTCAAGCATGCAGGACCCATTCTGAGCCATTCTAAGGAGGTTTAAGCCAGAACTCCTCCGCTTGGAGGGCTTTTCTATCTCCCAGGTGGTAAAGTGTGGCGGCCCTTTCAGACTCTGGAATGTTGCTCTTGTTTAGTTCCAGGCAGGAATGCAGGTGCTCTGCCATTTTTCAGCTTTCAGAACAGGCTCTCATGAGGACCACTGGCCATTCTCACATGGGCTCATCCCGGACTTCCCATGGGTCATGCACAATGAAGGCTTTGTCTCCTTTGTGACAGCTGTTGATATTCTCTCCAAAACCTGCATTTTGGCTCTTGTGCATGAGAAGACTTTAGCTGAAGGAATGATACAGAGTTTCTTGCTTTTGTGTGTATCATCTGATGTGATGTTTTAAAGGTATCATTTTCTTGAGTTTCAATGTGAATGGCCTCTGAACAGGAAGTGACACCACGACTTTAAAAGTGAAGTCTAATTTTTTTCTCATTAAAAAAATAAAAATGTATAATTAATAATAATAATACAATTATTAAAAAATGTCTACAAATAAAACACTTATACACATGTTTCCTGTCTAATTAAGTGTGCTGCAGCATTGGCCAAGTCACATTTTTATCATTTAAGCAAGACATGGATTTTCAGCTGATTGCAATAAACAATGAAATAGACAATTTTTTTAAGGTTTTAAGGTTAGTGTTAACTGTCTACTGCAGTCAGCAATCATTAGATATTCATTCGTTTCGGTTCCATTATCTCAATTTCATTAGAGGCGTCATTGGAGGTTTATGTAGTTTACTCGGTGTGTAACATCAAAACATGAAAAACTGAAGATAGAGGTGAATATTTGTGCCAAGTGCACTGCTTGTTAGTAAGGATTGAATGAGAGCATGAGGTGGTTCTGTAGAAATGAATAACTGTCCTGTGATGCTTTTGGAAGCATTGTTGTCAAAGTGACATTTGTCACTCATGTCTTTTGTTACTTTCTCTTATTAAGTCTAGCTCTTTATTGTCATTGTAGATGCATAAAGAAATAATCTGAAATAAATTGAAAATATAGATAAATTGGAATGTGTATGAGAAGTTTGTATAATGTCATAAAGTATACAATCTATATACTAAAGTAATATAGAAAAGTGATTAAAAAAACAGTGCTGTGTTTGTGGAATGAGTTTTATACATAAATATTAATACATTTATATAAAGGCTAATACATACAGTAGTCATTCAGTTCAAAAATGTATTTGGACCCCGATGTGAATCAGGAGCCTTCACGAGTTTACGCCAAAGATCCAGGCAAGACAAGATTAAAAATGTAATTACTTGCAAAATAATTGCCTACAACATTCTAAAATCTGCCAGTTTAATGTGACATGTAAGCTATGTATCGTTTCTTTTGCAACAACTCAACAACAAATTAATTGTACTTGTATTAATTATGCCATTGATGAAAACAAGCTGATACCAAGGTATTTTAGGCCTACAATTCTAACATAATTTTTCATGAAAAATCATGATTGTATTATTATTTTTTTTTTTTTTTCAAAAGTAAGGTTAATGTAAGCAGCTTCTTGCAATACTCTCCTAAATGCGTGATAAAACCTAAGGGCAAACATTACCGCTTTAATAACTGTACCTACGGTCGTTTTTACTGTCCAATGACAGTCCATCTTTTATCTACTTTGAGTGGCATGGGAGAGAGTCGGAAGTTCATTTGTTGCCCCTACAAGTTTATGATAGCATATTTTAACAAGATTTTCCAATGGATAAAGAAAAAAAGAAAAACTGTTTTTTAAAATGTTGGCTTTATTAAACTATGTTTTAAACATGTGAATAAACAGTCTCATATGTCTTTATTTTTAATATAGGCCTACTATTTATTCATTTATTGTTTTATTTTATGTAACTTTTTACATTTAACATGAATAATCAAACATTTAACATAAAACAAGAATTGCACAACAATTTCTGAATTTTTAAAATGATTTATTAATTTACATTTTTATGTTTTAATTAAATTGAGGCTGTTCCTTATTCTTTCGGTTTATAAGGTGTCACAACAAATCCTGCATTCCTAGTCTTCCATACATAATAGCCTCTGTGACATTTAGTCACTTATCAGATCAAAATCACAGTCCACAAACAGTGCATTTAAAAAAAAAGATTTGTCCACTTTTGCACGGGCAAACACTATCATAAAAACAATTGACCAAAATGGTGCTGCCGAACAAGAAAAAATGCAGACAGTATTCCATTTAATACCTTAATTATGGTTTCAGACCTTCTCCCACCAATGCACAGCTTCCAATGTGTTTACTATGTGAACAAGTTTTTTCGAATGAAGCCATGAAACCTTCACGTCTGAAGGAGCACCTTATGAAGATCCACCCAGACAAGGCATAAGGACTGTCGGTTCTTCCAGGCCTTAAAAGAGCAACACGGCAGGAGAACCATCAGCAGTCTCTTTGCTAAGAATACCAGCCAAAATGATAGTGGGCTAATAGCATCATATGAAATATCCCTGCTGATCGCCAAATGTGGACAGCCGTTCACAACTGGAGAAAAGTTGGTTCTTCCTGCCATCAAAGAGGTAATCTCTACCGTGATGGAGCGCGATCCCACACAGGTGCTGAAATCCATCCCTCTCAGCAATGACACTGTGGCACGCAGGATAAATGAAATGGGAGGAGCAGCTATGTGCCATCCTGCGGGACGAGACAACCACCGCTGACAACAACGCTCTGCTGATGGCCTATGTCCGTTATAGGGCCTCAAAAAGTCACGAGATGGCAGAGGAATTTTTGTTTTCTAAATATCTGGAAACCGACACCAAGGGCCAGACCATTTTTAACACGCTTTCTGCTTATCTACAGGAGAAATCAATTCCCATCTCTAACATCCTTGCATGTGCCACTGATGGTGCCCCCTCTATGGTTGGCAGGTACCGTGGGTTCACCCCTCTGCTGAAGGAGCAGGTACCTCATATCCTCACAGTCCATTGTGTTGTGCACCGCCACAACCTTGTGGCCAAATGCAACACTCCAGTTCTTCACGAGTCTCTCCATGTTGCAGTCAAAGCAATAAACAAAATAAAAGACTTTTTTGAGAAAATGAATGAAGTCACGTTAAAGCTCCAAGGAAATGACAACACTCTGGTCAAATCCAAAGCGGTTATCCACAGTCTCACCTCCAGGCTAGATCTCTACAGGCAGAGTATAGGCAGGAGGGAGTTTGCTCATTTCTGGCCAAGGTGATCTTTTTTTCAGAAACAACACTAAATAGATATAACAGGCCCACTATTATTATAATTAGCCTAATATATTTTATTTCCAGGAATACCATTGTAATGTTTATTATTTCGAGTGATTATATTGAGTCTGAAAATACAGACCTATAGCACACATTACCTTATAAATATAAATAAACATTTAGTAGAATAATAAGCAATAAAACAACTAATTCAAATAGTCTAAAAATATTCATGGAGATAAGAGAACAAAACTGTAAAATAATACTCATTACAGGTGTCTGAGGCTCTTACTGATGACCTCCTCCTAGTTTACACTGACCACCTGAGGATGGTCAAGGTCGACATGGAGATCCGCTTCAGGGACCTCCTTAATCTTGATGTTCCCAGTTGGGTTGTGTAGGCCTTTCAAATGGATGTGATCGAATGCGAGCCCGCTATTCAGAAGCATCTTGTCGACATCCAGTGTGACGACGAAACCTCTGGCTGGTGCAGCATGTGGGTCAAATATGCCCAGCGGTATCCGGCTCTCTGGCAAAAGATCAGGCTGTTGATTCTTGTTTTTCCAACAACATATCTCATTGAGCAGGGATTCAGCCAGGTCATCCACATGCAGTCTAAGTAACGCAATCGCTTGGACTTGCTTGCCTCAGATGCACTACGGCTGAAACTAACGTCTATGCAACACGCAGTAAAGAAATTAGCAGAAAAACATCAAGCACAGGGCTCACACTAATTTTCAAATCAATTTTGAAAGTTAGATTTCGAAAGTTCAAATAAATCATTCTGCTTTTTCCCTGTTAATGTTCTCCGTTGAAAATAATTTATAAGAATGCTTCTTGTTTGCTGACTGGCTGTTCGCCGTACAGCTGCTGTTAATTAAATTTTTAATGTCAAATTTATAACCGTTGCAATTATTGGCTGCTCCTCGCTGATTGGCTGCTATTTGCGATAAGCCACATAATTAAATTTTTAATGTCAAATTTGTAACCGTTGCATTTCGTTAACACGGGCTAATTTCTACTTCAGATTACTTTTTTGCTCTCTGGGAAACTATGATAATAATATTCCCACTGTTCAGGCAAATCAAATCTGTTTGGCTTTTAGTGACATTCTTTTTAATTATATATGAAAGCTGCAGTCCATAACTTTTGGCGCTCTAGCGGTAAATAAACAAAATTGCAAGCGTCTTGGTACTGTGCATGTACTGTGCTACTCCACAGCGGTGCCGAGTGCCGACTCGAACCAGTCATGGGCCGTTCACATATCGCGTTTTATGCACGTGCAAATGAGTTATTTCAAATGTGCGGCAAGCGCGCTCATAAAAGAAGTGACACGTCCGGTTGAAAACATCAACTTGTCAGAATGCCGCAAGCGCACAGCAGGTCATGTGACAAAAGCCAATGATCAGCTTCGGCCTTTCCGTAACAACATCGAAAGCTCAGCTGAACAGCTGATCATAGCTGTACAGGGCGGGTTTTTATATCTAATCTCCATAAATATATCTAGTAGTAAAGCTAATGCAAGGGCTAGAAATCAATTAATCCTTTGCTGATACTTCCTTGTCATCATGTCATGGAGAGCGCAGTTCATGGTTGCATAGCAACGACAGATGCTACGGGAGCGCAAGCACTTGTGGAAACAAGGAGAAAGCGTCGCAGCCCTTAAAATAGTCCCAATATAAACACTTATTATAGGTGTACCTTAGTGATTCAGGATAAGACAAAAACATGGTTTGGAAAATGGATTCATGATGTACTTGCTCATTACATGAATGTTGTACATTTTTAATACAAAAAGTTATGGATTTAATAATAATAATAATAATAATGACAATAATAAGAAGAAAATAAGGATGTGAATAATACACATTATTATTATTAAAACAGAATGATAATCAGCATACATTCAATAAAGACATCTAGCCCTTTTTTGGTGGGGGTGGTGGGGGCGGGAGGTGGGGGGCGGTAAGGGACCCGGATAATGGATAGGGAGCGCTGGCCCAAAAAAGGTTGAGAACCACTGCTCTACTCAGAAACATTTTATACAGCAAAATACCGATCTCTGCATTGTGTGTGTGTTACGGAAATCATAGGGCCCAACAAAAGGGTGAAACTTTTTCTTAATCGTATAATAGGACCTGCATGTCTTCTCATTTCTCTGATTTCTTTTTGTACATAGCACAGCCATTTCTGTGCCTTTTGTTGGTGCTGGATGGATGGGAACAGAGTGGACCTTATTTAATAGATTTTACACCCATTGTTAGTCTAAAAATACTTCAAAGAAAAAAGTTATGGGGAAAGACATCCCTGCTTCGACTTACTTTTGTCTACAGTCATCCAACATTGGTTTCTTCTAAGTTGTATGAACGTGTAATGATTTTTTAATGAGAGGTTGGCTTCTGTTCTGTTCTGTTCTTTGTGTAGTGTGCTGCTTCTTGGCTGTAGTAGAACCCAATCCTGATGTCTTTGCCTTCTTGACCACAGCCTGACGTCTGATTGGTCTAGTATCCGTCTGGAATTTAGCTTTCCCTGCTCTTGACCCCACCCTCCCTCTGCCCTGAGGGCGTCAATGAACAACGGCATTCCCTTGCACAGCCGCGTGTGCATATGTGTGTGTGTGTCGTCTGTAGAGTATGAAGAGCACCTTCTTTCAAACAGACATATATTTACACAGTCAACCCTAATGACAAAGTGCACTGGGAAAGTTTTTTTCCTGGAAATGTCTGCTTGTGTTTTTTGTTTGTATATTAGTTAAGCTTCTATTATTGTTCTCTATGAAGGAAAGACAATCCTTTTCCTCTTGCTCTCTCTTTCACACATAACATACCTACACTACATCTCTCTCTCTCTCTCTCTCTCTCTCTCTCTCTCTCTCTCTCTCTCTCTCTCTCTCTCTCTATCTCTCTCTCTCTCTCTCTCTCTCTCTGCTCGCATGGCTTAGATCTTGTGTAAAGGGGAGGGTCTGAACTCTGTTTGCAGTGAATGCCCCTGTTGGAGTCTAGCGCTAGCATACACTCGCTCTCACTCACACACAAAGCTGCTATTCCCGCTACAAGGAGAGTGTGTGAATGAAGAAAAAGGAAAAAGAGAGAGTTTGGATGTAGCTGGACTTGTAACTGGACAGTGGGACGTGGGACCATTGGCTCTTTTTGTGCTAATGAAGTGATGGTGTGAGGTGTTTTTGCACTGTTGGAGTGATTGAAAGGTAAGGGATTCATTTTCACTCTCCTGCGGCTGTTTGTGGATCACTGACAGTGTGACTGTATGTGGACAGGTGAAAACTTACCAGAAACAAGAGTAAGTGCTTTAACATTCTGCAGTTGTGGAGCAGAGCCATGCTGTACTTTTGCAAGCTCTTCTTGCGTTGTTGTAAATGTTACCGTTCTCATTCTGATTGAAAATCTAATAGCAGCTAAACTCTCCTTCTCAAAGTTTTGTTCTGATCCAGGGTTGACCCAAAACTTTAACTGGATGGTGTTGCGTCGGTGTAGAAAGCCCACGTCCAATAGCATCAGCAGAGAGCAGTTCAGAATTGGATAAATATAATTTAAAAGGTTTATCAATTTATTTATTTTAAAAAATTGCTTGGTATGCTGATTTTTTTATTTATTTTTTATTTTAGGGGTCGATTCTAGGATTTCAATATTGGGGGGCTAAGCCCCCAATGAAGGTATGATTTAAAAAAAAAAATTGATTTAGTGGAGGATTTCTGTCACCTGGTGGAAAACAAAACACACTTTTAACATGAAAATTACATGAAATTACCACTATAACCAGTAGATGGCTGCAGAGGGCCACTCATTAGCTCATTTACCATTTCCACTCCCTTTTATAGTTCTTTTCATGTTTTTTGCTTTTGGATTTATTATAAAATGAATATTATAACAAATTTTAGCAATTTTATTGCACTGAAGTATGAGGTATAGCAAGAGTAGGAAAAGTCACAAAGTCTCAAAGCCGCATTTAGATGGAAGGAATTTCATAAAAAATAAACAAACAAGCAAGCAAGCCCGTCTTGAATTGCTCCTGCATCATATTATGTAAATGCAGATATCATAACAAACTACCAATAAATGCACACACATTGTCCTCTGCTTTTGACGCTGGTGCTGCGTTACTGCGGATTGACACACTGAATAACGCAGACTAAAATGCGGGGATGAGCCGAAGCATGCTGCTGTTTTCATGTGAGTTTTAAAGGGGACTGAGATGATCACGAATTAGTGTACATATTATGGCGTTAATCGCAAACATTTTGAAGAGCTGAGTGGAAGTTTAGGGGGGTTAAGCCTTATAAAATAAAAAGTCTTATGTTGCACGGGTATATTTGTGGCAATAGCCAGTATGACACAGTATGAGTCAAAATTATAGATTTTTCTTTTATGTCTCAATTTAAAAAAAAATACACATAAGACTGGTTTTGTGGTATATATATATATATATATATATATATATATATATATATATATATATATATATATATATATATATATAAATGCATATACAGTACCAGTCAAAAGTTTGGAAACAGTACTATTTTTAATGTTTTTGAAAGAAGTCTCTTATGCTCATCAAGCCTGCAGTTAAAAAAAAACAAAAACAAAAAAAAACAGTAATATTATGAAATATTATTACAATTTAAAATAATGGTTCTCTTTTTTAATATACTTTAAAATGCAATTTATTTTTGTGATGCAAAGCTGAATTTTCATTAGCAAGTACTCCAGTCTTTGGTGTCTTATGATCCTTCAGAAATCATTCTAATATGCTGATTTATGATCAATGTTGGAAACAGTTGTGCTGCTTAATATTTTTTTTATAACCTGAGATACTTTTTTCAGGATTATTTGATGAATAAAAAGTTAAAAAGAACTGTATTTATTTAGAATAGAAATCTTTTGTAACAATATACACTACCGTTCAAAAGTTTGGGAACAATAACTATTTTTTTTTAAAGAAATTAGTACTTTAATTCAACAAGGATGCGTTAAATTGATAAAAGGTGATGGTAACGATTTATATTGTTAGAAATGTTTTTATTTTGAATAAATGCTGTTTTTATGAATAAATGCTGTTAACGTTTTACTCATCAATGAATCCTGAAAAAAGTATTCCAAAAAAATATATTAAACAGCACAACTGTTTCCATCATTGATAATAACTGAGCATCAAATCATCATATTAGAATGATTTCTGAAGGATCATAAGACACCAAAGACTGGAGTACTTGCTGATGAAAATTCAGCTTTGCATCACAAAAATAAATTACATTTTAAAGTATATTAAAAAAGAGAACCATTATTTTAAATTGTAATAATATTTCATAATATTACTGTTTTTTTTAGTTTTTAGTTTTTTTAACTGCAGGCTTGATGAGCATAAGAGACTTCTTTCAAAAACATTAAAAATAGTACTGTTTCCAAACTTTTGACTGGTACTGTACATTAGAATTTTTAAAAATGTATTCATATAGTCCTATATTGGATATTGATTTGTTAATTTTCATTTATCCTATTTTTACAATTTACTAACACTGTTAAATGCAATCTTTAGCAAATTTCAAAATGAATATCCATTTTTAATACTGTACTTTATAATGTTTATGATTGATTTTAGTTTTTATTGTTTTAGCTCTAACCCTTTTTTTGGGGGGACAAAATAGTACAACATTTTTATATTGACTAGCAATCTCCAGTACTTTGCTTTCTACATATGCTTATGACTGCCTTCAGTATACCTCAAATGTAAACTAGTCTGTCCACTATTGCAGGGCATTCCATGCAGGACTGTATTCACAGATCATTGTTGCTCTATTAATAGCCTGAGACAGGGCAGGGAGTGAGGCTGCAGCTGAAGGGAAGGAAGTGGGCCTTGAGTGCACAAGGATTACCAGGGTTCACTTCACTAGGGGCCCCACACTGGCCATTGCCCTGGAACCGGGCTTTTTGGAAACGCTAGAATACTTGGTAGCAGCCGTGCTGGTTGGTTACTTGGTAATCCTTTCCTTGCATGACCTTGTGTTCTCAACTAAGTTCCATGCCTGTCCAGATATATGATTAGCTGTTGTCCTAATCCTTAATTTTAGCCTGTTGTACCAGAATAAAACAAAAGAGACCAACAGGAAGCCAGCGAGAAAGAACAACAGTCTCCGTGGCATAATGCGATACCGCCACAGCTGTGACAATATGTATGGTCAATCACAGTCTGAATGGGGGAAGGTATGAATGAAAATTAATAACCAGATCCCCAGAAAGAGAAACTAGATAAGTCATTCTCATTTCACTTGCAAAAGATCTGTCTCAAACGCTTTGTGACTTTTCCCTCGTGTGAGTTATGACAGGACAGACTCTCTGGGTTTATTCAGTAGGGGACTTTACCTGTGGAATGTTAACTGCCTTCATTTCTCTCCCGTCACTTTTTTTCCTCCTGCCGGCGAAACTCTCTCATCCCCTTCTCCACATGTCTGTTTTCAGCACTGCTTCTGTCAGTCAGAGCTCAACCCAGCACCTGACACTTTGACCCGCGTCGGTCCTGAAATTTTTACTGTGGCTGTGAAGCCTTTGATTGGCCAGGCGTCCCGCTCCACTTACACATGGTATCAATAGGCATTTCCCATGACTGGATGGCATTTTTATGCATTTGGCAGATTTGTTTTTCAAAGTGACTTACACTACTGTTCAAAAGTTTGGGGTCAGTACTTTTATTCAGCAACGATGCATTTGTTTAATCAAAAATGACAGGAATTTATTAAAGAATCCCGAAAAAAATATCAGTTTCCACAAAAATATGAAGCAGCACAACCATTACAACCATTGATGATAATGTTTCTTGAGCAGCAAATCAGCATATTAAAATGATTTCTGAAGGATCATGTGACACTGGTGACTGAATTAATAGCTGCTGTGACGTGTGCCATTGATATTACAAGATGACATTGGTATCCCATTAATTATTCCACTGCATAACACAATTATCTAATTTCTCTACTCAAATCCTCAAAAAGTTTATTTTTTATTTTGTTTGCAAGGATGCTTAAACTTAATTTTTTTCCCCTTCACTTCTAGTCCCTGCTAGCATCCTTGACTGTGGGAATATGTTTATGTGAATCCTAGGTGCAAATGGGCATGTTGTCATTTGTTGTCATTTTAGTAATTTACATGCAGTAAAAGGTTTACTTTTTTTGTACTACAGTATGTTTATACTTGCCTTGTTAACATTAAGCAGTTTAATGGCAGTGAAACTTGTCATTCTTCATAATCACTTCTTGAATCTACTTGTTTTAGACATGGCTGGAAAAGGCAAGCTTGTGTGTGTGTGTGTGTGTGTGTGTGTGTGTGTGTGTGTGTGTGTGTGTGTGTGTGTGTGTGTGTGTGTGTGTGTGTGAGTGTAAAACAGGATGCTCATTGTTCTCTACTCATTACAAACAATCAGTTGGCCATCTGATCCTTTCATGATTGGTCAATCGGAATCTGTTAATGAAGTGCCGCTTACACAGGGCTATTATGAAAGAGTTAGTGACACATGCACACACACAAAAGCTAATGATGACAGGTTTCATTTTAACAAATCACATGCTTTGTGACATTTTTATCCTTTTTTAACTTAAAACCAAAGGATTTTCTACAAAATTTCCCCAGCAGCTCAAGCACAGATTATTTGTCATTGTCATAGTAAGAGCGTGTGAGGGAGGCAGAGGAAGCTGTGATCATTGCTGAGATGCGTCATGCAGTGAGTGACGTGTGCTTGACACTATGACCTGGGCATCCACACACACACAATGCCGTGTGTGTTTGAACAAAACAGGAAAAGACATTTATTATTTTGGTTCATTCTCCTCCACAAACACATATAGCCTTCAACACATGTTTCTGACTCAGTAATGATGATCATCAGAGTGCAGACCGAGAATTTAGTCAGTTGTTCCTCAAGGAGTGTTTGTACTTGATCAAATCAAGTTCAATAGCTTATGGTTTCTAGAAGAACACACACCCTCTTCTTCCCAAACACACACACATTAATGTGGCAAACATAGACACTTCGAAAAGCACCAGGGACAAGCTCTGACACACATATTCTGACATTCTTTAAATTTTTACCGCATACACACACATACGCAGAAAACCTGTTGGTCACAACAGGAAAACTAAAGAATGTGCATCATTTCCACTGGTGCCCTTGGACTTCCTTCATCGTAGACTTACACACACCCAAACAGTCAAGCACATAGAAGTATGCTATGAGCTGTGACAGTGACAATAGCTTGAAACTATGGTGAAACAAATGGTACATTCCATTCGGCCAGTATAGATCTCATTAAGTTGACCTCACAGGCATGTATACTCAGTTCAAAGGGCACTATATATGGCATAGGGAACAAGTGTACATTAATATGCAGTAATACTTTACAGGAAGTGGAGGCAAACATGTACCCACCAGTCATTGTGTCCGTACTATAAAAAGTTAGGCTAAATATACTGTTAAAAATCTCTTATTTTTACATTTAAACATTTGTAGTCATTTATCACTTAATAAAAAAGATATATATTTTATTTGTATTTATTTTTTAAAATGTAATTTATATAAATTTGATAATTCATATGTATATGGAAGTGTTGTTTGTATTTATTCAAATTTGTTTATGCAAGTTATATTTATTCACACCACACCAGTATAATGTTATCATATTAAAACCAGTATGTGTGACTCAAGTGTTTGTTGGCAGTGCAGGTTAATCCAGGTGAACAGATTTTGAAGAAAACACTGCGATGCTATGCAAATGCTATTCAAGTGCAAGTTTGTCAGATGTCTTATATTGCCAAGTCTCGTTCTCTATTGTAATAAAAATAGTGAGCATTTAGCCTTGATCCAAATGTGAATGTGGCAGTGTCATTTCAGGCTTCTACCAAGCTAAAGGTCTTCTTAACTTCCTCCCCCAAAAAAATACATCAAGGTGAAATATTTATGTGGCAGAACTTTTGCTCTTTACTTTAAATAATTTGCAAGACTTTGAAATATTCTGTGATCTAATACTGGAGTGAGACTATATGAATATTTATCCAAGATTCTGTATATGATAAACAACATGGTTGAGATCAACTCTCTTTCTCTAATTTAGAACTAAAATATAAACCAGCCCTATTCTGGCGGGACATTAGAGAAATTTGTTTAATAGACGTACTTTGTGATTTTAATCCCGTCCGAATCTGCCATGTCTGAAAAATTCCAGAGCAAATTACCTAATGTTTCTCCTCATTTTTTTTTTTTTTTTTTACCTACCTGAGCTACCGTTTGCGCACCAATCTTCAGCATGCTTTAATTTTTTTCAGAATGGATGGTATCAGACAAAAAAAATAACATTATAAAATTAATAAATAGAGACAAATCGTGGAAACAGCGAATACTGTCCATCTTAATGTCGAGTTCAGATAAGAGTAATGCAAGTTTATAATAAACAGCCACTGCTATAAACTCTTGAATTTTACTTAAAAATGTGTTTTTTTTTATAATAAGTCAAAATGATATCAACAAATAATAAACTAAAAGACATGTACGTGATGCATTAAAAAGCACAGCAGATGTGCTTCTGTAACGCCTACGTCTAGAAAACACATACTTGTTCTGTTAGTCCCGTCCAAATCGGTTCATGAAATCACAAACATCGAGTGATAAGAATTGTAACTCAAATGTCGTTTAGAAAACTAGTCCCGTCCAAATAGTGCTTAAGTTACCCAAAGCTGGGATACAGTACATGCACACAATAAACAAAAGCTTAGACTGCTGTTTGGCTAATGTGATAAAGAAAGAAAGAAACAGCTATTTCAGTTAGATCTATAACAAGTGACAGTACTCACTGCCCACAAATAGCCCCACCAATGTATTGCGGTGTAAAAAGTACTGCAGATTCTCTATTAGTTGCTGGTTACTTATTCACCATAGTACTTTTTAATAAGAGGGTCTGAGACCACCTACAATGTATGTTATTTAGATTTGTGTGCATAGTGCTGAAAAGCAAAGATCACATATGTTTATTTTTCAGAACCAGCACCAGTATCTCTCTTTCTCAACATTCCTCAAGTATTTAGTTTGTGAATACTTTAAACAATGACATCAGAGATGTTGTTGCCTTCGTCAATGTGACTAGATCTTTCTTTCTGCCTGAACTTCATCAGTGACTCCAGCATGTGACAGTGCTGGTCATGATAGTGACTCAATGCTTCTATTCATTTAGTCTTTCATATTTCTAGTTCCATCATTTCAGTTTCAACACAATTGTTTCAAGAGCAGAGCATCCTGTTCACAAAGTTCATTGTAATTTTACTGGCTTTTGAAACCTGCAAACAGACAATGGGCCCTATCTTGCACCCAGCGCAATTGACTTTGTACACCGACGCATGTTTCATTCCTATTTTGCACCCGCGCAAAGCGCGCTTTTCCCTCCACAAAAGCACATCGCTAAACTAGGGAATGAACTTGCGCTCCCTGGGTGGTTCAGTGCAAAAAAGGAGGCGTGTCCCGGCGCAAACAATCCCTGGTGCTATTTTCCTGTTCCATAAAACAATTGCGCCACTGGCCAGAAAAAACCTAGTCTAAAGTCAGTGGCGCGTCGCGCATTGTTCATTATGCTATTTTAAGGGCGCATGCTTGACCATAATGTATAGCGTGCACAACGCGCATACACTTTGATTCTCTAATCTACACAGAAGCAGCAGTTTTCATTTTTGCAAATCATATTATTACAAACGATAGATAGATAGATAGATAGATAGATAGATAGATAGATAGATAGATAGATAGATAGATAGATAGATAGATAGATAGATAGATAGATAGATAGATAGATAGATAGATAGATAGATAGATAGATAGATAGATAGATTTGACACTTGCATTTCAGATCGTTAAAATAGGGCCCAATATGTCTGATGGGGGAAAAAAGTCCTTAATGTGTCTCTATAAATCTAATATTCCATGATGTTAAAAATGATGAGGCTGTGCTGTATTATTGCCAGTTTTTAAGCACCAACGTAATAAATTATCTTTATACCATAATTATAGCAGGGACCATTTGGAAATAGTGTTAAATCACAAGGCTGAACTGGCCAACATTTTTATAGACCTCCAATAAAGTTTATTTTATTTTGTGCCTCTTACCAATGATATAATACACTACACCTCTGCAACATGTTACTTTTCTCTCCAGTTTTATAATGACCAGAATTTGATTTACTGAAGGATCTGTGTGTGTGTGTGTGATGCAATGCTTGTCTTTTCTCCTCTGACATGCTTGTTTGAGTGTGCATGTGAGTGTAAGTGTGTCTGTGAGCACATGTGCAGGAATGTTGCCGTATTGCAGAGCATTGCATAACAATCTGTCAGAGATATTGATACATGACTCAGATTATCAAAGCTCTCTACCTCATCTGCATAAAGAAAAGAGACAGATGAAAAATCTTAAGATAAAAGAACGACTGATTTTGCTCTGGGTAGAGATAAGTAATTAAAATTTCAAAGATACTGACAAGAGTGAAGGTTTTTGAATTGTGCATGACATCTGTGTGATCAACCATAAACCTTGGATTGGACTGTTTTTACTTTGTTCCTTTCATAACAACTCTTCAAATATTGCACACAGATATAAAGTAGTAGTATATTTGCGACCATTGCTAGTCATTCTACAGTTTATAAGTGCAATTTTATAAATGCAATAAACAAATAATAATGAGTTGTCAAACATAATTAAGAGCACACTTGTTATTGGTATAATGCGAATCTGTTTCTATAAGAGTGTTAAATTGCTTAGGATTTAGCCACCTAAAAACGCCTCCTCAAAACATTGCAAAATCTTTGGGAAGACTGTGCATGGAAAACTGTGTCAGCTGCTTCCATAAATATGTCAGTGGATTTGGGGTTTATTGTTATTTTTTTCTTTCTTTTATAGGAACACACACACACACACACACAACACAAATTATGACATCATCCTACAGGTTAATGTAGACACATACATACAATTTCATCTTTTCCTTGGGTAATGGGGATTGATAAACAGATTTGTTTGCTACTTGACAGCAAGAAAACAGCAACAATGAAACAAACAGGATTATCAAGCAAGGAAGCACATAAATCTGTTGCAAAACCCATGTACAGTATCTCACGAAAGTGAGTGCACCCCTCACATTTTAGCAAACATTTTAGTGTATCTACTCAAGGGACAATACTATAGAAATGAAACTTGGATATATTTTAGAGTAGTCAATGTGCTGCTTGTATATCAGTATATATGTACTGTCCTCTGAAAATAATTCAACATACAGCCATTATTGTCAAAATAGCTGGCAACCAAAGTGAGTACACTCTAAGTGATAATAGCTGTACGTCGTTTAACCATGCAAAGCCACATGTCCTATTCATCATGTTCATGTTTTTGTCTGCTTGACAGGACCATACAAATTGTTGTATCTTGTATTAGAGCAGTTAGAATTTGTGCTTTGAGTACAATTCTCTCATACTGGATGTTTAACATGGCACCTCAATGCAAAGAACTCTAAGGATTTGAGAATTAGAATGGTTGCTCTCCACAAAGTTGACCTATGCTATAAGAAGATTGGTAACACCCTGAAACTGAGTTACAGTAACAGGCCAGGGTCATACAGAGGTTTTCCAAGACGGGATCCAGTCGGAACAGGCCTTGCAAGGGTCAATCAAAGAAGTTGAGTCCTCGTGTTGTGCGTCAGGTGCAGAAGCTGGCTACAAAAAACAGACGCATGAGTGCTGCCAGCATTGCTGTAGAGGTTGCAGAAGCGGAAGCTCAGCTTGTCAGTGCTCAGACCATACGCCACACACTGCAACAAGTCGGTTTGCATGGCCGTCGTCCCAGAAGGAAGCCTCTTCTGAAGCTGGCTCACAAGAAAGCCCGCAAACAGTTTGCTGAAAGACTTGACTTGAACCAGACTTGAACCCTATTGAGCACCTGTGGGGCATCCTAAAGCGGAAGGTGGAGAAGCGCCATGTGTCTAACATCCAGCATCTCCGTGATGTCATTATGGTGGAGTGGAAGAGGGTCCCAGCAACAACCTGTGCAGCTCTGGTGAAATCCATGGCCAGGAGGATTAAGGCAGTGCTAGATAACAATGGTACTCACACAAACTCTATTTTAATGATCTAAGTGCATGGTCTAAAGCGCAGGGCACAAGTGCACTTTTGCAATCCACTGCAATTCTCTTCAAATGCTATTGAAGTTAGAAACCTGTATACCCATGTCGTATGTAACTTTAGACACGGTCCCTAAATGTGCAAATATCGAACCTCCAATGTCAAGCCAGCTTTATGCCAGTAATTCACTGGGAAACGCTTAGCATGAAACTGTGTGTGTTACGTTCATATTCTGAGTCCACTTGCGAAACAATCCGACACCCGTCTCCGCGGTGGCCCCTAGTGGTAAAACTCACAGACACTTGATTCATGGGTTGACAGAGATCATCGCCCCCAGTGGTGAACCATTACAATTTTTAATTTTTTTTTGTGCTGATCATGGGACAAGTTTGGACTTTCTTTGTGACAGATATACAGCATCATATGATGCCGGAGGAACTGGTATAAGTGAGAACTGATTAATAGCACAGGTCTAAAAATAAAAGCCTGAGAAAGGAAGGAAAGGAAGGGTGGATTTGAGCATTATATAAAGGTCAAGAGCAGAGATGAAGATGAAGATGATTTTTACACTGATAAATTATTCACTATATTATTCACTATATCTGATTATAACAGACAGGCAGTCAAGAGTGAGTTAGGAACACCTGTTTACTAGATCATCATATACAGACAGGGCCTAAAACTAACTTACCAGTGAAAATTCTCAATTCTATATTACAATTTCGATACCACAGCTAAAGCTACTAGCCTAATATAAATATAAAATTAAAACATTATTAAAGACAAATAGTCAGTAAAGTCAGCAAAAAGTCAGTAATAAGAAAAAATAATCAAATTACATGCAAAACCACAAATAAATACAAAATTACAAATTAAATTAACAGTGCTTTTCAGGTTTTTCAGGTAGGTATAACAGTATGTAATAAAGTAAGCAAATATAAAATAACACTGCATAGTCTTCAATGTATAAATTAAACATCCTAATTAATTAATCCTTATTAAAGTTACAAAAGTTATTCAGGCAAGATCAGTGAGTGATTTTCTTCTTTGTCCTGTATTTGATTAACATTAAAAACACAGACAACAGCAGGAATATTAGGCTGCTGTCACTTTATGAGCGAATGCACGATCTAATATACTGTTACACATTTGTTTACTTTCTCAACTAAGTTTACTTAAGACATAATGACTATGTTTACTAGTATACTCACTATTTTTTTGTCATCATTTTGTGTGAATTTGTCCTCTCGAGTGCAAGAAGACGTCAAAGAGACCTTAGTTTAGTGAACAGCACGCGATTCGGATGTTTGCGCGCACAAAACTTTCCACAGCGCGCGAGTAACGAAATGAGCTCCCTTTCACGTCTTCTTGTCAAAGCTTAAACATTCGTGACTATGCAATGCTGGCCCGTCAACTGTCCCGAGCATTGTTCACATTTGTTCACGTTCGTACATTGTTAGAATTCACAAAAATGTTACCGGCCAACTGGGGAGTGACACCGTTTCATGTACTCGCCAACACAGGTTTTTTCTCGCATTTGGCGCTTGGCGAGTGTTAAGTTTAGGCCCTGGATACAGATCAAACATACACATTTTCTTTGACTCTTAAGAGAGCACTTGAACTGCTGCAAGTTTTCACATTTGGTTCGATTGATTGGTTTGAGTTCAATTCTGCCTCCTTTGATTTCTAGATTTTTAAACATCAGTGTGAGTTTACTGTATAGTGCTAGTGGCAGCTGTACACTGTAAAAAAAAATATTTACATGATTTATCACATTTTTTCTTTTGTCAAATCAACTTAGATATTTTATGTTGTTCAGATAACATAATATATAGAGTTTATGTTGATTAAATCAATTTCAACAAACATAAAATTGTAAGGCATCCAGGTTACTTACTTTAAGTTAAACCACCAATTGTTTTTTTTTTACAGTGTATCTACGAAACTTAGGAGGAGAAGACACTATACAACAGACCTCAGTGTTTTGCTCCATGTGTAAAGACCAGTCAATAATACCTGGAGAAAGCAATCCATAAACATTCCAATTCTTCTTAACGGCAGTGACTCCTCCTGAATCCACACTAACCAGCCAATGGCACACTCACAGTCAGATTCACACATTTTCATGGTGCTCTGTAGTGGTGAAAGAAAACGTGTAGATTGGTGCTTGTATCTCAAGTAAATTTGTACTTGAAAAGCATTTTACCTGTTCATTTCAGCTGTTAATGCATCTCTTTTTTGAGAAATGGACTTGAGAACAACTCTTTGAGTTTTCTCTAATGTATTTTACACTACCATTCATTGATGGTTCACTACCATCAAAAATGGCTTATTTCTAATTTAATATATTACAAATGTAATTTATTCCTGTGATGGCAAAGCAGAATTTTTAGTAATCATTTCTCCAGAAATCATTCTAATATGCTGATTTGATGCTCAAGGAACATTTCTTCGTATTATCAATGTTGAAAACAATTATGCTACTTAATATGTTTGTGAAAACCATGATACATTTTTGCAGTATTCTTTGATGAACAAAGCTGAAAAGTGCAACATTTATTTGAAATAGAAATCTTTTGTAACTTGATAAATGTTAATCAATTGAATGTGTTCTTGCTGAATAAAAGTATTAATTATATATATATATATTTGATTTGTGTGTTCTTTGGCTTAATCAAGCACACTTTTTTTGTCTCCATAAGATGGCGCTGTGTGCACAGTGGAGAATCTGCCAAAGTCATCTCCAATGATGTAATAATAATAATACAAAATTATAAAAACAAATATAGTAAAACATTTCAAAAACCAACTTGTGAGGACGTCTTCACTATTTTAAATGCTAATAAATCGAATAATGTCAGCAGGTATTTTTGAGGAATAGAGGTAGTTGTGAGTTGCTGTTGAAACAACCAGCATTGCTGCTCACTATAGCATTGTATTTTTGAATGCTGGTTTACCTACCAGGCTTAGCCACTTAACAACTTAACCAGTGAAGTTGACTTGCCTTCCTGTGTGGAGTGCGGCCAAACACCGCAGCACATGCAGGAAGCCATTAGGAGTCAGTGTAAGTAGACGCATGTATCTATCTTGTCTCACCTCATTTTCCCGGTTCCCTTTCTTTCACGCTCTTTGAAGAGCACATGAGTTATATGTTATCCATACTTCTCCTCCACCCATTTTCTACCTTTGTTCTTTCCTCTGTGGCGGTTAAATAACACGGTGTGTGGGATCACACAGTTTTAGGCTATTTGCAGTTTTAGGCTCTTCAGCTCTTGAAGTTGTCAGTACAGTGTGTGCTGTTTTTCATTATAGAGTGGGGTGAGAAGAGGAATGCTCTTATAGCAATTCCCACTCTTTCAACCTTTCACCCTGTCATTGCCCCATTGTTTCTCTCTTTGAACTTCTTCTCTTCTCATTTTGCTTCTTTAATGTGTTCTCAACCAGCTCGTTTCTCTATCCCACAAATCTTTTTGTTTCTGTTCCACACTTTTTACTGTTTTTGTGTGTGCAATTGTGATTTCTCAACAGATTGTTGGTTTCTTGAGAGTCATATCTGCACTTATACTGTATGTAAGGGTATGTAAGGGTATGTATGGTCAACTGGCCATTAATTTAAAATAAAACTCACTTTTTGGCTGTACATTATCTCTCATATTACATGGCTACTCAAAGTCATCTGCTGACTACCTATAAAGAAATGACCAAAAATCCCATATACCTGTTCAAGTTCTACCTTTAAAGCAACAAGTTATTGGGTTAGTTCAAACAAAAATGGAAATTGTCATCATATACTGACCCTTGATCTTTCCAAACCTGTATAACTTCCCAAACAAAAGAGGATTTTGTGAGAAATGTCTAAATGTGTTTTGTCCATACAATGGAAGTCAATGATCACCAAAACTGATTGGTTGCCCACATTCTTCAAAATATCAAATTTTTCAGTATTTAGTTTTTTTGTGAACTATCCCTCTAATATAGATAATCAAAGTGAACAGGATTTTTTGTTGGTGTGTTGTTGTTTGTGTGTTTTTGTTCAACACTTACTTAGTGAATTTGAACATTGAACAACAATTGTTTAAAATAACATTGAGCTATTATAGCACTTGAAATTAGCCTGGCAAGCCAGACCTACATCAAGATGTTTGGTCTGGCAACTCACTAGCCTGGGTGCCAGCCCGAACCCCGCCCACAACATTTTTTGGTCGGGAAGTTCGGTCTGGACTCGATCCGTTGAGGAGTAATTATGCTCGGCTCCCAGAAGGCCGAGCCAATCAAATTGCCAGGGCGGGCTTTAATCGATGACGGACAGATGAGCAACGGTAACGTAATCATCCCGTCATCAAAGAGCGCTTGGGTTTAATTCGTTTACAAAGATGCATAGACAGTAAAAGAAAAGATGACTGTCTCTGGAGAATTTAGATTTCACGAGTTCACACTTACAAATAAGTCAGATAGAACAAATGCATATTTGGCGTGCTGTTCGAGGAGAGGGCGGGCTCGGTATTCGGCCCGAACCCAAAGTAGCCTACTCCCCCCGTATTCCTGGCTGTGGAAGAACAAGCCGAGAGTGAGTGGAGGGATGCTGAAAACTGTCAAGGAATGTTAGGTGAGTTGAAAGAGTGAATAAATATATGCCTCCTCTCATGCTGATGATAGGGTAGACCTGGTAATTGTTTGATGACAAGTTGATTGGATTGATTATTTGAACGTGCTCCTCCCGAACTTTTTTTACGAAACATCATGTGTAGATTCCGCCATCGCGTCTGTTATAGAAGATATCGACAGCGCATTAATTTTAAAAGAGGAACAGAGAACCGCGATCGAGGCATTTGTCGATCGGAAACATGAATGAAGAACATACGTCACTTACTCCGTTGCTCTGACTGGTTGTAGGTCTGTGCAGAGGCATTTTCCTTCCTGGTTCGGTTGAAACACGCCTCATAATCACAGCTTAATGGAGCAGTCTCAGACTCACATTCTGACTAGAATCTGACTATGACGACGTCAGGCTAGCAACTCAAATCAAATCAAATCAAATCAAGTATATTTGTATAGCGCTTTTCACAATACAGATTGTATCAAAGCAGCTTCACAGTATTAAAATAAAATAATACAACAAAGTTTGTTTCTAGTGGAATTTATTGATTGATAGAATAAAATTAAATATCCCCAAAATATCCCCAACTGAGCAAGCCAAAGGCAACAGTGGCAAGGAACCGAAAAAAACTCCATCAAGCGGCCTAATGGTGTCCTAAAACTCCATCAGGTGACCTAATGGAGAAAAAAAAAAAACCTTGGGAGAACCCAGGCTCAGTCGGGGCCAGTTCTCCTCTGGCATTTATGAACTAGAGGCCGGATTGTAGTTTGAAACTGTGAGATTAACAATATTATATGAATGCCTGGCTGAAAAGATGCGTCTTTAATCTAGTTTTAAACTGGGAGAGTGAGTCCGAGCAACGAACAGTATCAGGAAGGCTATTCCAGAGTTTTGGAGCCAAATGTGAAAATGCTCTCCCTCCTTTGGTTGATCTGGATATCCTAGGTATGACCAAAAGCCTTGAATTTATTGATCTTAAAGAGCGCGATGGATTATAGGGTGATAGAAGATCCGCTAAATAGACTGGAGCTAAGCCGTTTAGGGCTTTATAAGTCAGTAGCAATACCTTGTAATTAATACGGAACTTTATAGGTAGCCAATGTAGTGATGATAAAATCGGTGTTATATGATCATATTTTCTTGATCTAGTAAGAACTCTAGCGGCTGCATTTTGGACTAACTGTAGCTTGTTTATTGAGGATGCAGGACAACCGGCTAATAAAGCATTACAGTAATCTAGTCTCGAGGTCATGAATGCATGAACTAACTTTTCTGCATCAGAAACTGATAGCATATTACGTAGCTTAGCAATGTTTCTAAGGTGGAAAAAGGCTGTTTTTGTAACATACGAAATATGATTTTCAAAAGACAGGTTACAATCGAGTATAACACCCAGGTCTTTTACTGTAGAGGATAAAGTAACAGGACATCCTACGATGTCAAAGTTGTATTGTGAGAGGTTCTGTGGGCGGTTTTTTGAACCGATAAGTATTACCTCTGTCTTGTCTGGATTTAATAATAGAAAATTACGCGTCATCCAATCTTTTATATCTTTAACACACTCTGTCAATTTGGATAATTTAGCGTTTTCATCCGGCCGTGATGAAATATATATTTGAGTGTCATCAGCATAACAATGGAAACTAATTCCATGTTTCCTTATAATATTTCCAAGTGGCAGCATATATATTGAGAATAACAGAGGGCCCAACACAGATCCCTGCGGCACTCCATAATTTACTGGAATTATGATCGATTTTTCTCCATTTAAATAGACAAAATGGTAGCGGTCTGATAAGTATGATCTAAACCAGCTTAATGCTTGTCCTTGAACACCAGTATAATTTTGTAGTCGATCTAAGAGTATTGTGTGATCTATAGTATCGAACGCAGCACTTAGATCAAGTAAAACTAGTATTGAGATGCAGCCTTGGTCAGAAGCTAAGAGTAAATCATTTGTGATTTTAACGAGCGCAGTTTCAGTGCTATGATGCGGCCTGAATCCTGACTGAAACTTTTCATAGATATCATTTTCTTGCAAGAAAGAGCCCAGTTGAGTGGACACAACTTTTTCTAGTATTTTAGACATAAAAGGTAGATTTGAAATGGGTCTATAATTTGCTAGATTATGCGGGTCTAATTGTGGTTTCTTAATGAGAGGTTTTATCACTGCCAGTTTAAATGTTCTTGGAACATGACCTAAAGATAAAGATGAGTTAATAATATTGAGGAGAGGCTCTTCCACTACAGGTAACACTTCCTTCAGTAGTTTAGTTGGTATAGGATCTAATAAACATGTTGTTGTTTTAGATGAAGTGATAAGTTTATTTAACTCTTTTTGTTCTATAGTTGTAAAGCACTGTAATTGTTCTTGCGGGGGGAAAATTGAGGCTGAATTATAAGGTGCGATTGAGGATTGAACGTTTACAATTGTGGTTCTGATGTTTTCTATTTTCTCAGTGAAGAAGTTCATGAAATCATTACTACTAAACTGTAACGGGATATTTTGTTCGGGTGACGTCTGTTTATTTGTTAGTCTAGCCACGGTGTTAAATAAAAACCTAGGATTGTTTTGGTTGTTTTCTATTAGTTTGCGGAGATGCTCAGCCCTGGCCGCTTTTAGGGCCTTTTTATAACGTGACATACTGTCTTTCCACGCGATTCTAAAGACCTCTAAATTAGTTTGTTTCCATTTACGCTCTAAATTACGGGTTTCTCTCTTTAGAACATGCGTAGTATTATTGTACCAAACTCACCATAGACACGGTTCAATCTGAGGGGCGGGATAAACGGCTGTCTTTCAAATTCCCTCTGCACACAATAGGACAGCGCTTCAACCAACCAGAGCGTTTTCCCAACAGCGGAGCTAAAGTTAGTTGATAGATTCAGCTTTTGAATCTGGCCGGTGTGGTGAAGTATCTGGTCACTCTGAAGTGATGGGGACCCAATTAGTATGCCAGTAGTATGCCTGATCTAAATCTGTTCTCGCGATACGGTAAGGCAGTATCAGTGCAGTATAAGATCAGGTAAAGCTCATAGCACGATCATCGGATAACGTTAGCTGTATGCTATGCTACTATCTAAGCTAACTAAAAACACACTAACAACGAGAAATGTTTAATTTCACAATCTATAGCTTCGGTTAAATACTAGTATATGAAACGTATAATTTAAAATACATTAAATACATTAATGACTCGTTATAACGTAGTACAAACGTCTTCTATAATAAAGTGATTTTGTATGATTTGTAACCAGGCACTAAAGCGATTACCCATAAAACGTGCTTTGAACCAATTGGATTGCTTGGGTCCTCAGCCCGGACCCATCACTTCAGAGTGATCGGATACTTCACCACACCTGCAAAACTACGAACACATCTTTCTTTTTTAAGAATGACTTAAGTGCTGTTCTTTGCTCTTTTCTCAAAGAAAAACTTAACTCCAAGTCCTCCAGAGTCGCGGCCAAAGACGATTTGAAAGACTGTTCGCCAGAAGCAGCAACTCTTCTTTGTTTTCAAGTAGTAGGGAACCGTCGCAACTCTGTCGTCATTATGTTAAGCCTGCCCCGCCTACTCTATACGCGATGTGATTGGCCTGACCCAATTTAGGTTTTTACAGCTCCGAAAGTCAACGGAGAGTTGCTAGACTACCCTGGCTGCAAAATACATTTTGCTGCCGCTAGGGTGTGTCTAGGCTAACTTGAAATGGTTTCTCTTAAGTTTTTATCTGTTCTTTTGTCTGCTTTATCCCAAAATGTCCTACTTTGGATCTTTTAGTGATATTATGGCCTTTTGTTCCTTTTGCAGCTTTTGTTAGAGATAGAGAGAGAGAGAGAGAGAGAGAGAGAGAGAGTGTGTGTGTGTGTGTGTTTGTGTGTGTGTGTGTGTGTGTGAAACAGACTGTCAATAGAAAGATAAATGACACATCTTTTACAGCACAGAAAAAGTGCTCTCTGTCTGCTCTCATTCTGCTTGTATTTTCTTTTTCTTGGGTGAAGTAGATCTTTTGATACTCTTCACATACAATGTCAGATAGTAAGACACCGGTCAGACCAGCCTAAAACTTAATGCTTTCTTTTCTGAACAAAATCCCCTCCCTCAAACACACATACAGTACACACTGAATGATAATAAAGGACTTTTTTGTCTGCTTCTCTTTCTTAAAGGAATAATTCACCCCAAAATAAAGTATGTCATTATTTACTCAGGCTGATGTATTATATATTTTAGTCATTATTCAGTGATAATCTTCCGCTCCAAAACCTCTCCGATTCATGAACAACTCATTCTGGTTTGTAAATAATATTGTTCAGTTTGATTTGAAACAACTCTTTTTGGATCTCAGTTTCAACTCAATGATCTGGCCACATCTGTTTTCAGCTCAAGAATATCAGTTAAAAAATTACTTACATTTTTCAACTTACACTATCTTTCAAATGTTTTTTTTTATATTTATGAAGGAAGTCTCTTATGCACACCAAGGCTGCTTTTGTTTGATCAAAAATAGAGTAAAAACCATAATACAGTGACATTTTAGTACATAGTACAGTTTAAAATGTTTTCTATTTTGAATATTTGAAAAGGTATTTTTTCCTGTGATGGCAAAGCTGAATTTTCAATATCCATTACTGCAGTCTCACATCATCCTTCAGAAATCATTATATGCTGATTTGATGCTCAAGAAAGATTTCTTATTATTACCAATGTTGAAAACAGTTGTGGCTGCTCAATATTTTTGTGGAAACCATACTACATATTTTCAGGATTCTATGACGAATAGAAAGTTCAAAAGAACAGTATTTATTTGAAATAGAACTCTTTTGTAACATTATAAACATCTTTACAGTCACTTTTGATCAATTTAATGTATCCTTGCTGAAAAGTAGTAATTTATAAAAAAAAAAAAAAAAAAAAACTAATTTTTGGTATGAAAAAGCTGCCTGAAAAAAATGCATTTGTATCCCAATAATAAAATTATAATTGTTAATAATGACATAATTTCCCTTTTTGGCTGAACTACCCCTTTAAGACAGTTCATTGTGTGTGTGTGTGTGTGTGTGTGTGTGCGTGCGTGCGTGCGTGTGTGCGTGTGTGTGTGTGTGTGTGTTTGTGTGTGTTCCTATTATGGCATCTGGAAGGGCAAGATTGAGCATGCAAGAGATACAATCCTTTAGAAAGTTCTCCACTGTCCATCCCTTTTCTCTGACATTCACATTTGTGCACACAGTGAACGAATTTCCAAGTGTCCAAAGTCATGAGAACAGGAAATGACCTCGATTCTGAGTTTGCCCCCAAGTGTAACCCCAAGCAAACAGCTTGTGTTCACTGTTCAGACAAAGAACAGTGGACCAATGTGTGTTGTTATGAGTGTGTTACATATTTTCAATAAGTCTACAGGGACACATGGGGGAATATCCGGCCGTAATCCTGATGCTTGGGCTTTACAAGGGCTGAATTGAAGTATTTTAGTGTGATTCTCTGATTGACTGTTTTATGGCACTGGTCTTATTGTCACCTGGGGAGTCACAGCAGTCAAACAGAAGGGGGTTGGGCAGGGAATCGTTTGAAAGCAGGAAGGTTGAACGGATAACAATTGGCAAATTGAATGGAGAGTTGAAGTTTGTGTATCCAGCTTCCCTGAAAGAGACCGGTTACTCACACCGACGCACCAACAGGTTGTGTGACGTGTGCTGCATTGTGTTCACAGATATTGAGACCCTGATATTGTCTTTCCCTAGAGATGTCGTTCACCCAGAAAATGAAAATGGTGTCATAATTTATTCGCCCTAATGTCTTTATTTCTTTCTTCTATGGAATACAAAAGAAGGTATTTTGAAGAAATGTTGTTGTTTTTTGGGGTTTTTTGTCTTGGATCACTCTGACCTCCCCTGAACAGACAAAAAATATTTGAGATATTCTTCAAAATACCTTCTTTTGTGTTCCACAGAAGAAAGTCATACAGGTTTTGAACCACATGAGTGTGAATTAATGATGACAGAATTTTCAGTTTTGGTTAAATGTTCCCTTTAATTAAAACATACTTACTGTTATGTCACGCTGTATGTATTCTTTCAAGAACGTGTGTGTTTTTACATTTTTATAGTCAAACTCTAATAGTAAATCATTTGTAAATGTCTGTGCATGTGTGTCTTTGTGTCCATCTGTTCTGCTGTATTCCAGCTGCTTGACCCACACCGTCAACACTGGCTCCTCATTGGCTGATGAGAACCTTGTCTGGAGAAGTTAGTCTGGGCCCTTATGAGGATGCACTAAACCCTGGACTGGACTTTCTCTAAAATTGGAATAGAGCCTTGGTTCAGACTCCATGTTTTTAATTTGTGTCAGTCTTGAATTGAACTTTGAAACAAACAGTATAATGAAATCTTTCTAAGAGGCATTCCGGTTTAGGATTGACTGTCAGTATTTGTTAGAAGACAAAACACAATAATGAAACTTCATGATATCATCTTTACAGGTTTCAAACCTGCAGCCTTTGGCCGAAGCTTTTATCTCACAGACACGTTTGGTTTCGCTTTGCATCTGGACTGGTTTTTCAAAATTCCTCTGTCATGGGATTGAACTGGATGGATCACTGTGGTTGTGATATAAGCATGACTTATGAGGCACAGTTGTGTGTTTAGAACATTCTGGATTTTTCTTAGCCAGCAAATGTCCTCCATATGTTTAAGAGTGGCCTTTGATGCAGAATATAGACTCCATCATTTGTGTCTGTTGAATTCGGTTCAAATGGCTACTACTTTTTTTTTTTTTTTTTTTGGCAAGCAACATCTCTAATAGTAGATGTTTTACCAGTGGCTGTTTCGTAGGGCTCTAAAAAGCATGACATTCCTGTATATTTTCCCTGTCTGCAGCCTGTGACATCACAGCTTAGGATAAATAAGGAGATTTCAGATTGCATACTTTTATAGACAAGTGCCATTAAGGTGAATAGGAATTGTAACGGCTGGTTTCATATTAAATTTTAAACTTGTCATAGTAATGTGACTCTTGTCATCTTATTGGGAAATAAATTAAAATTTGTAGGGAATAGAAATGGTCAAAAACCCAAACTCAGTAATCAACAAAGTGTGTAGAATTGCATAAGAAAGAGAGAAGCAATTGTTTTGAAGCAGAAGTCTGATGAACTTCTCTTTTTATTTTTAAATTTCAGCCAAAAATCTAAAGAATAAAAAAGTAATTAATGTATGTATGTGTGTGTATATATATATGTGTGTGTGTGTGTGTGTGTATATATATATATGTGTGTGTGTGTGTGTGTGTGTGTGTGTATATATATATATAAAAATTATTTTTATTTTTTTATTATTTTTTTTATTTTTATTTTACATTGTCTTTATGTAACATATTATTTCTTACTTCCGTTTATTATTATTTTTTCTATTTATTTATTTATTAAATTATGGGGTGAAATATGACTGGTTCTTGACAGGTTTCATGGAATTCACCATATTCACCACCTTCTGCTGATCCAGCCCTGGTTTTCCCACAAACTCTCCGCGCAAACTTTGTCTTTTGGCTTTCTCTCTATGTGTTCAATGGCATACCTCTGCCTTCCTACTACTTGGAGGCTAACTGTGTGTGTGTGTGTGTGTGTGAGAGAGAGAGAGAGAGAGAGAGAGAGAGAGAGAGAGAGAGAGAGAGAGAGAGAGAGAGAGAGAGAGAGCATGCGGCACTGGAGAGCATTTTGAGCTTTACCCCCTCAGTGAGAAGTCAAGCAACGGAGTGAAACAGAGAGACATAGAAAGCAAACCTCCTATAGTTGGACTTTTCCTAGTTCTCCAAGACTTGAGTACTGGAATGGATTTCCTCTAAAACTTTGGATGTCACTGCGCAACTGTGGAGTTTACGCACAGTAGGGATCTTTAAAGTTGTGTTGTCTGAGCGCGTGTATGTGAGCCGTGCTTTGAGGCGTGAGCTATGTCAGGTGTCACACGGAAAGGTTCTGGGAGACCAGGATATTACTACAGGCTCCTGGGTCGAACGAGGCTACAGAGACAACGCAGCCGCTCCAGGAGTAGAAGCAGAGCCACAAACAGTAGGGGTAAACATCATGTTATAACTTTACTACTCTGTTTCTGAAATATATTCCCTCTCACTTTTTAAAAAATGTTCGTTTAGTTAATAAATGGTGCTGTATATCATGGTAATACCCATAACTGTTGCACATTGTCACAGTAGTAAAACATCATAACAGCCCACATTAGAGTGCAACTGCCATAAACACAGTTATTACCGCTTTGTTTATTGTAGCACTCTTGTTCACTTCTTTTGAAAAGTGTGTTTTTTTGGAAAAAAATTATTCACATTATTTAAATTCTGAAGAAGAACATCTATTGAATAAAAATGTATCTATTTAATTTGCACTTCTCTTTAGTTCTAAAAAACTGGATGCAAACTCTTCCTCTTTAACCAGCTCATTTTTAGACTTGCTATTAATGTTTCATTTCACAGCCTAGTAGCTAGATATTGAAGGGGACACGTCATTTAATATTCAAAATAGTTGTTGCACTGAGTCTTTTGTTGCATTAGTGGTAGGACTTTTTTCAGAGCCTCTTTCTGCAGGTTAAATCTTTATGCCAGTAGGTAGCGATAAGTGTTTTTGTATATTATGAAAGAGTCATTGAGTCATTCACTCAGCCAATCGTCTCTACCACTGCACGTGTTGCTTTTTCAATGCTGAACAACTGATTCTGCTTTGACTTTGTTTGGAACAATTTTTTTTTACAACAATTACAATGTCTAATTTGACAAATGTATTTATTCATAACATAATTCTGTAATGTGAAGTACAGTATTCATTTCGTGTTCATAGAAATGTGGTATAAAAGTAAAATCAACATTGAGTAATCATGCCTGTGGCCAAATCACAGCTGTTTTCACATTCAGTACTAAAGCACAGTTGAGTATTTTAGGTTTCATGTACAAAAAGCTTAGTCACTCCATCAGTTTAGTGTCAGTTTTAACACCTAAGTGTCACCAGGACAGAACCGCACAAGCCGTAAATTTGAGTTAACGAGTTCTCATGCGGAGCGGGCGGAGTGAGCGTCTGTGTGTGGAGAGGGGGTTATTATCTGCTATAACTTTGAGGTTAACAGATTAGTTCACTTCAGAATTAAAATTTACTGATAATTTACTCATCCCCATGTCATCCAAGATGTTCATGTCTGTCTTTCTTCAGTTGAAAAGAAATTAAGGTTTTGAGGAAAACATTCCAGGATTTTTCTCCATATAGTGGACTTCAACGGGGACTAACGGGTTGAAGGTCCAAATTGCATTTTCAATGCAGCTTCAAAGAGCTCTGCACGATCCCAGCCGAGGAATAAGGGCGTTATCCAGTGAGACGATTGGTCATTTTCTATAAAATAAAAATATATATACTTTTTAACCACAAATGCTTGTCTTGCACGTCCACGACGTCACGCATTACGTAATCACGTTGGAAGGGTCAGGCGGTAACGTGACTGTAGGGTAGGGTGAAAAACTCCATCTCATTTTCTCCTCCAACTTCAAAATCATCCGACATCCTTATTTGACCTTTTTTTTTATTTATTTTTTTGTAAAGGGCATTTGACTTAGTCTTTGTATGTTCATTTTGTAAACACTAGGTCTGTACTTACGCCTATGTCACGCGTGACCTGTGAACGTGAACGCGTAATGTGTGGCGCATCACAGCTATTGCAAGACGAGCATTTGCGGTTAAAAAGTATATAAATGTAAAAAAAATTTTTAGAATATGACTGATCTTTTCGCTAGATAAGACCCTTATTCCTCGGCTGGGATCGTGTAGAGCTCTTTGAAGCTGGACTGAAACAGCAATTTGGACCTTCAACCCGTTGATAACCGTTGAAGTCCACTATATGGAGAATCCTGGAATTATTTCCTCAAAAACCTTAATGTCTTTTCGACTGAAAAAAGTAAAACATAAATATCTTGGATGACGTGGGGATGAGTAAATTATCAATAAATTTTAATTCTGAAGTGAACTAATCCTTTAAACAACAAGACAGGTGACCAGCCACAAGTATTAAACCTGACACAACAAACACACTTGTACTCACAATTTTTCAAACCAGTCAAGCAGGATCTCAGTAGTTCAGTATGGCTCAACAAGCGCCTGCACTCTCTCTCACACACATGCTCTGTGTAATTTCAGATGTGATGGCTGTGAATTGCTCCTTTAAATTCTCATCCAGGTTATTTGCTATCTGGGCTCATTACATGGGGTCGATTGAGATCCCTGAGTCATTCCAACACAAATTCAATCACTGAGAGAATCAATTCATGTAGTAGATGAGGTGCTTTGTGATGGGGCTTTGTAATGGCACAGCTGTTTTGGGGACTTTGCATCTTCAAGGTGACATCACTGTGATAAGCTTTTGAAGTGAAAGGCAGTCCCTCCAGAATACAACACAGAATCAACAAAATGCCAATTTTTTTTGCAATCCTGTATAATTCCCCATTTCACTAGAAAATTATATAAATTATAAAAATTATTTATAATTATCTAACTGAATTATCCATAAGTTGTAATGTATTTTTATATATATATATATATATATATATATATATATATATATATATATATATATATATATATATATATATATATATATATATATATATATATATATTAGCTTTTATATATTATATATTATTTCAGATTTGTGAAGAATGGGTAAGGCTGCGCACCACACTCAATATCCAAGTCTTTCCAAGTCTAAAAAAAAATGTCCATACGTCATTTTACAAGTTAAAATGTATCAAATGTATCGCAAATTTCTGGGAATTACCACCACAAAATCGGTCATTTTGATAAAACAAATCTGAAAAAAAGCAGTAATTCCAGAAGCAGTAATTTATAGACAAGAGTATAATGTTTAGGATAGAAGTCTTAAGCTCAGTGTGTGTGTGTGTGTGTGTGTGTGTGTGTGTGTGTGTGTGTGTGTGTGTGTGTGTGTTTGTTTTTGCTCGATTGATAATGATATTCTCTGTTAAGTGACTCATGCACAATGGAGTACAAGTATGTGTATGTTTTAATTTATCAAGATTTTTGTTTGACGGAGGGAGAGAGATTCAGAAAGTTTTCCAGTTGAGTGAGTGATTGTCATAAAAGTTTTTGCATGTTTTTGTAGGTGTGGATGTACTTACAGTACCTGTCAATCTGTGTCTTAGAGGTTCATTTCTTGTTTAATGTACTCTTATTCATGTTAAGGAAGGCATAATGTTTCAATTTATGTGCGCACAACATATTTATTTGAGAATAATAATAATAATTGTCTCAATGTATTACAAAATTATGATTATTATTAAAAATGTAATACAAATTACAAATATTCATTGTTAGTTCATGGTAGCTCAGGTCAATTGGATAAAATGAACAAATACAACTTTTTGTTTTTAATAATGATTTAGTAAATGTTCAAATGAATGCTTTACTGTGCGTTCACACCACCGGCGGCGAGAGCGTCAAAGTGGCCGGAAGCCATTCATTTTCAATGAGAGCCGGCGGCGAGCTCCGGCGAGGGCGGCGCGGCGCGTCTTGGACGGCGAGAGCGGCGAGAGGAGTTGAAATCAAGTCAACTTTATGGTAATAAGCTATGACGCGGTTCGGCGGCAACCAGCGGCAACCAATCGGAATGTAGAAGTCCTCTGCCTGAGAGGAAAAAAATCACGCATTCTAATCTACGTCAGAGCGTCAGAGCGTCCCCGAATCTTTCTACGGCGTCGGTGGCAACGTACAGTTAGAAGTATTTTAGTTCATACAAATATAGATACCATACATAAATACCATACATACCAAAAATATCATACATATAACTAATGTTAACAAATGAAACCATTTTGTTATTATTATTATAACCAATACATTATTATTTTATATTCACAATATATTCACATCTTATTTTCCTTCAATCAGAATCAAATTTCAGAGAGCTGTGTAATAAAAAAAATAAAACATACAAACTTATTATGATTCATGTGAAGATGGACAATCATCATTGGAATCATGCAAATTGAGTGTACTTGGAACAGCTTATTATGAGCTTTGTTATCTGCGGTGCTGCATGGGTTCTGCTGTCTGATATCTTATCAGTTCATGCCTGACAGAAGATGACGGCACTTTGGATCTGAATATTCAAATTCTGCACCAGTATGAGGTAATGGTGCCTCCATGAGCTCACCTGAGCTCAACCCTCTTACATAACCAATTACACACACACACCACACAGGGAGGATAAACACACTTAATAACACTGTTTGAGCTTGTTCGAGAACATGCATAAGATCTGGAGAGCAAATTGTAGCCTCTACGTATAGTAAGACATGCATCCACCACAGCCAGCTGCATGTGAGTGTTTGTAGAGTGTGTTTTCTTTCTAGCTCTCGCTTCCTTCCTCCCCTCTGTTCATTTTTGATAATACAGCATTACATCACCACTGTCCCAGCTGCTAAATGGACAACATGTGAAACACACACACACTGTGTGAGGAATAACCTGTTCTGGGAAGTTACAGGACAAACCCAGCTCTTCCCACAGTTGATGCGTTTTCTGCTATGCTATGGTTATTAATGTCTGATTAGGAAACACATGGGATCATGATAAGTGGGCTTAGCGAGCTACTGACAGTTGCTTGCAGCTGTGGGTTTCACATGTTTACTTTGCATTATCTCACAGGAACGAAATGTTAGAAGATTATGGTAGAGATTGTCCTGTACTAGTGATGCAGGACCAGTTTCACAATTTCTTACTCTAGCTATGACCCAGATGAATACGGAGAAGATGAGTGTCCCTTTGTTGGAGTCGTGACACATTGAGTCATGGTACTGGGGCAAAGTGGGTTCGAGTTTGGCTCACAACACGCCTTGAACATCTTTTCATCATCATTTCCTATCTACTGCTGTGGCCAAGTAGTTAATGCGTTCCAGTCCCATTCTTACCTATTCTCATTGCTGTCAACTGTGGTCTAGTGGTTATTGTATTCGAATCAAAGCATTAGCTTGTGGTGCTCATGTTGGACAGTGCTAAATCTGTCTGACTCGCAATACTTCCTGATCCCAATCTCATTTCTTCTTTTGACTGTCTTTCTGTTATACTGATAAACTGAATGCATTTTAAATACACAATAACCAGATTTAAATATTTATCATCAATAAATCCACTTTGTTTCAATCCTTCACTTTTGTTGTTGTCATGTCTCTATAGAGCTCAGGCCTAGTAGTTTGAGCATGTGATTTGGTGCTAATGTGGGCAGCGTGAAGTTAAATCTGGTACGTAACGCAACACTTTCGGGTCCCATTTCTTTTCCCCTTCATTTCTTATCATCTCTTCACTTTAATTATGTCATGTCTCCACATAGTTGTGGCCTATATTTGGTGCATGTGATTTGATACGTGGTGCTAACATGGGCAAGAAGAGGTTGAATTTGGCTCATTTTCTGATCCCCATCCTTTTCTGTCATCTCTTCATTATATTTGTTGTCATGTTTCTTACAGAAATGTGGTTTAGTAGTTAGTACAGGTGCTTTCATACATGCTGTGGTCGCTTATAGGCAACTTTTAGCTATACCTGGCTCAGAGTTTTCTTATTCCCACTTCTTCTCCTCATACTTTTCTGTAACCTCACTACTATGCCTAGTAACAAAAAGGCTGAATTGATCATACTTTGTGCTTAGAAGTTTGGAAAAACAGTTGAATGCTGTAGAGAATGTTGATGGATTTGAACCGCAATCCTGCTGGAGATTCCATTTAAGCATTGCATCTATTTTTACATGAAACTCAAAGAGTGATCTGATAAAAATGTCTGCAACTTTCATAGTGTGTGTGTGTGTGTGTGTGTGTGTGTGTGTGTGTGTGTGTGTGTGTGTGTGTGTGTGTGTGTGTGTGTGTGTGTGTGTGTGTGTGTGTGTGTGTGTGTGTGTGTGTGTGTGTGTGTGTGTTTACAGTTAAAAGCTATAGTGTAATCCAGAGAGTGCAAACTTAACTGAAGATCTGGGTCAGGCTGGAAAATCAAAACAGACAAAGGAAGAAAGTGAAAGAACAGGAAAGAGAGTGTGATAAAGACGTGAAAGACAGGAAATGAAGAGAACGAGGGAGGTGAAAGGACAGTCGAAAGAATAGTGATTAAACAGAAATGGAAACAGAAAGCTGTGTCAGAATCATCTGATAGCTGGATGTTGTTCTACAGTCTGACGTTCAGTTAAATATTTTTCTAGCTTCTAGCTTTGTTATTGGTTTTCTATATTTTCTGTTGATGTGTGTGTGTGTGTGTGTGTGTGTGTGTGTCAGGGGCGTCGGACTGGGGGTAAAACCAGTACTGATTACCAGGGCCCCAAGGGGAGAGAGGGCCCTTGAAAAGTCTGGAATATATTTTATTTTACCTGGATATTTTCATTTCCTAATTAAATTTCACAATGAATGTCAGATGAAATGTAAAGTTGGTGTATTCGCTGAATAACTTGGTTGATTGACTGACTGGTCCCACCCCTTGCTAATGCGCCAAATGGTTTAGTCCATCTGCACGCATTTTATGTTAGTTAGTTGAGCATCTGGTGGAGCGCAAACTTATGCTGTAGAAATGTCTTTCTCAAAGAAAGCCAAATCAGACCACCAAAAAAGAAAGGAAAGACAGGAGAAGGAAAGAAAACAAAATGAGGGGAAACAATTGGTAACTGACTTTTCAAAGAAAGGTGAGCACAAACTAGAACACGAAATCTATAATGCTAAAATGCTTGAATATCTCTGCGATCGTTAATGCTAAAAATTAACTGAGACAACCCATTGAAAGAGCAGAACATACACTTTCAGATGATAATTTGGTTATACATGTAATCTGAGGTAAAGGCTAAAAAAATAACTGTACACTAACAATGCTGTTTGCACAACACACCATTATAATAGCCTAAATTGAAAAGTGTTTAATTTTAAATTAATAGGCTATAATATCTAAAATTAGCAATAATTAGCAATTTTATAGCCTACATTGGGAGTTATATATACAAATTGAGGAACATGGGGGCCCATCAGGACTGCCTATGCATAGGGCCCGGGATCTTGTGCTACGCCCCTGGTGTGTGTGTGTGCGTGTGTGTGTGTACTTGTACAACTATCTTTGTGAGGACCAGTTTGAGTTTTAGACCATTGGTGTCACAGTGTCTGGTTTGTGTTCCCTGGGTGTCCACTAGAGCAGTGGTTCCCAAACCTGTCCTGCCGGCACCCCAACACTGCACATTTTCTTTGTCTCCCTAATCAAACACACCTGACTCAACTCATCAGCTCATTAACCCATATGATAATGAGCTGATGAGTTGAATCAGGTGTGTTTGATTAGGGAGACAAAGAAAATGTGCAGTGTTGGGGTGCCGGCAAGACAGGTTTGGGAACCACTGCACTAGAGGTCCCCTTCCCCCACGGTGTCATTCTCGTTAGGAACTGCATTTCCCACAATCCTTGTCTGCACTCATCACTGTTCATTGTACCCAGCTGTTCCCCATCATGATTGTTAGTTCTGTGTGTATTTATACCCTGTCTGTTTTAGTGTTTGTTACGGAGTCCTTGTTTGATGTCCGCGCACTTCCATGTTTCCATGCCTGTATTGTTTTGTGTTTTCTGGACTGCCTTTGTTGGATTTTGACCTTTTGCCTGACTTGGATTATGATTTCGGATTACCCTTATAAATTGCAATTGGATCTTACCAGTTTGTGTGTGATCCGTGACAATTGGAGTGAGGACAAAGAGAGTAAAATGAGGACATTTTGGCTGGTTCTCACTTTCTGAGACCCCTTTAAAGGCCTGTTTGAGGGTCAAGACTTGGTTTTAGGGATAAGGTTATAATTAGGTTAAGGGTAGGTTTAGGGTAAGGGTTCGGGTTCGGGTTAGGCACTTAGTTGTGATGGGTAAGGTTAGGGTAAGCGGCTAGAGATTGCATTGTGTCAATGAATGTCCTCATAAAGATAGATGTACAAGAGAGTGCGTGCGTGCGTGTGTGTGAGATGTCTTGGAATGTCTGAGTTTTCTTGCAAAAACACTAACTTCCCTTCGCTGTGCTTTCCCATACACATATCGCATGTTCATACAGACACAATCTCACTCTATCTCTCACTCACAATGATATCTGACCAAAAAAAAAAAAAAAGATTAAAAAAGTCACTTTTTTTAAAGTCTGTGGTTTGAAGGTTGAATACACTTCATCAAATTCTTTCCCTTTTTTGATGTGCTGCATTATTTCATAGAGAGGGATTTTAGTGCTGTTCATTTGCATTAGTTGTGTTCAACTTCTCTTTTTGTTGTTCTTTTAGTAACTAAAGGGTTGAAAGAGTCGTCCTTTAAGCTATTTCCTTTTACCCTCTTTACATTAGTGGAAGAGGTATTTTAAAGGACCTGGGCTGCTAATATAAGTTTCAAGTTCAGCCACTTTTTAGGGGTGATTCAGGAGCTGTGCGGCTACTGAGATCATAGTCCAGCACGGAGCAAAGCCACTAAACCAGATCCTGCTCCAGGCAGACTGTCCCTGTTATTAGTGTACTGTAAGTTGTTTTGGGCAGAAAGCATGTGGTGTGTGGTTTGTTAATTGTATTGGCTTCAATCATGAGCAGTCTGATGTACCACAGAACCCTGCAGAGAACAGATCGAACTCATAATGTGCCGTCTCGCTCCATCTCTGACTCCTTTACTCATTATGCACTATTAGGTTACTGTTGACTCATTTAATCCTCTGCACCTCATTGCATAACAAATGGTCATTACGCATACAACTAACCGGATGAGATGAAATCAAATACACGCGTACGTTATAACGCAGCATTGTCATAATGCACATGCTGGACTCTTTGAAAAAGCTGCCAGGCCAAACATAGATTTGGAAAATAGGCCACCTGACAGACAGTTTTACTGTCTCTTAGTATAATGTTTTGCTCTACCATTTTCTATTTTCAAAGAGCTGACAGTTGGGCATCTCTTTTGCGTGTTTATGTATATGTGTGCTCTTTTGCATTGCTGTAAAGTCATTCAAGCACAGCAGATGCAGGAAGTGTTTGAATTCTATAGGAAGGCATCCACACACACCCTTTGCATACTAAAACCGTATTGTGATAATGACTCTGACATTTTCCTTTAAAGGTCCACTATATTGTTTTGACAGTAAAAAAATATATTATTATTTTACGGTTGCAGATGAAAAGAATCACAGGTGATAAACAAAATGAGCAAATGCACATGAAGGTGAAGGTGAAGTAAATACGAGAGAAATAGTTGGTATTTGTGGTTTATGAATAATTTCGATATACATAATATGTTATGTACTGTACAGTGCCAATAAAATTATTAAAAACTTTTGGAATTAGTTTGTTTTCTGCATTACTTCGTCATAAAATGTCATCAGATCTTCATCAAAGTCACAAGTATAGACAAAACACAATGTACTTAAGCTAGCAACACGCAAACAATTCAAATCTTTCATGTTTTTATTGAACACATCCCCATGAACATTCACAGTGGCAATCGCATTAGTGAGTGTCTAAATATCCTGTTCACACAAGCTTACAATAGCGTTTTGAACACTGTCTGTATGAACTTGCAACGGGATCTAACAACTGTAGCCGTAGTGACTAAAGTAACAAAGATGGCGACGTAAATAAAACTGTAAAGTATAACGTTTGAAATGACAGAAGTCGAGGCGCAAGTTCATCCGTCAAATGAACTGACAGGAGTTTTAATATCTGAGTGAGAGTGGAGCATTTGAGTGCCATACAACTCATGGAAGCCGCTCTGGTGGAAGACAGTGACTCTAAAAGTCTAGAAACATCAAATTACATGCAAGTTATATCATGTCTTTGTAAGTTACCGAAAACCACATTCAGAAAAGAGTGTCACAATTTCTTCAGAGAAATGATGCTGACTGTGTATGGATTTAAAGACATCATTCTTTATTTCCAAGCATTTACTGTATACTGTCGCTCCGAGCAAGATGATGCATTGCAAACCTTTTTAATATAATACAGTACAATTTAGTAATAGGAGATTGTATTTATTGTAATATTTAATGTATATTCAAGTCAATTTCTGCTAATAATCCTAGATATATGATCATGCTTAATATTTCCTGCATAATAAAGAAATGTATTTTGTGTTACTGGTCAGTTGTGTCGGCAGTGTGAAGTATAGACAAACACCCATCATAACGATTTCTATATATAGCTTTTCCTGCCTAAAAGACCATAAACGTTAAAGATAATGTTCCAGGTATCAATTAATGTACATACATATAGCTTAAAAACTATTAATGTGTGACTGATACTCTGTAAATCGGTTGATTTTTGGTCAAGGTTTTGGCTGTAAGTCAACGATGCCCTCTGTTGAAATCGTAAGATGGCCGCTCGAACACTTCCGGTGGCTTCACCGCCTGATGGCAGTTTAGAACGCAATGAGCAAACCAGTCATTTATATAGATCAGTGGTGTACACACAATTCAGGAGGATTTAAAATAGCGAGGATCATGTGAAAAGACCTCAGATTTAACCATGTTGCAATAAATTTGTGAGGACTTTTCACAAATATGTCTACAACAATCCAGTGTGTCTGCGTGTTTAGTCAGGTTTTGTATTTGTTCAGTGCTCGTATGTGTTAGATCATGAGGCATGTTCCGTAACTTCATTCTCACTCAGGAATGTCCTCTACAGGAAAAACTGGAAACATTGTGTCCCAGCCCACAGCTCAGGAAGTGTGTTGTCTGCCCCTGTGTGAGTGCATGTGCTGATAGTCTCTGTTAGAGAGTTGTCTAAGACTGACTCAATTCTCAGCAGGTTTGAGATGTGGTTGCTATGGGAACAGCAGAGCCTGATTGTCCTGTATGACCACTGGGAAGGTTCCTGTCAATCACAGTGCCTGTGAGGACAACTGGGTCTAATGGAAACACATGTTTAACTCAAGGAGAGAGACAAATATGCAGGTGTTGGTGTGTGGCAGTTTTACATTTTCAACTAAAGACGGAAAACTTTTTATCAACAGCGTTTTGGGGGCCTGAAAACGCAAACTTTTTTGAGAACAATACTGTTATCGACTGCAAAAATGCAAATTTGTAAAAACGGTGACGTCATATTACATGTTCAGTATATAGGCGCATATTTTTTCTTTACAAAGTGACATCGGCAACTGGCCTGGCATGCATAATACAGCCTTCTTAGTTGTTTTCACAGATCCGTGTGAGCGGGATCGTTTTGACAACGTCTGTACAAAGGAAATGCCTGCACAACGTCTGTTTTTAGTGCATTGTTGTTGTGTAAACGTACCGTTACTCAGCTAAAGATATTCAACAGCAAACATCTACACTGGTCTTTTATCAGTGTCTAAGAAATTAAATGAATTTCTGTTTGACTTCTGTGACTGAAAAACACAACCTGTGGTGAAGGACTTGTTTTCATTGAAGTTAAAAGTAAAACTTTGTACATCAATAAAGCAGAAGTATATTACACACATTTTTTTTTTCTTATTTTATTTGACTAATTAGTCACTCTAAAAATTACATTGAAACAGTATGCAGTGTTTTTTTATTTTGTTTGTTTCTCGATATGATAATTTTTTTATTATGAGATCATTTTCAAAATAATATATAAAGAATTTATAATACAATTTAAAATATTGATATTTAAATGATAAACATGAATTATCATTGTCACTGGGTATCCAAGGAAGATGAAGAAGATCAAGAATAACAATCAGGTTTATTTAAACAACTCTAACAAGCAAGTCAGCGTGTAAACGTTAACACCAACAATACTGGACAAACACTGAGTGAACAGGATATACACAATGGTGATAATTAAACACAGCTGAACCAAACTTACTAATAATGATGTGTGACCATGGAGACAGAAGACGGGCCAGAACTCAACCAAGGGAATACATGTGACAAATGAAAACAAACTGAAAGTCCATTAGAAAAAAAAAAAAAACTGTGACAATCATATTATAACGTTTATATTTAAAAATCCTTTTGTCATATTTTTGTCAAATAAATTTTACCTTTGTGATGATAATAGTCATATGCACCATGGTAATAATTTTCAAATTTATTATTACATTTAGTATTTTTGTATTTAAATGATAAAATAATTATTTTATGATAATAATAATAATTAGCAGCCCTAGCTGATTTACACGTGCAATGTAATTAATCTTGAACCAAAATCATCTGACATGTAGCTACACATGTATATACAAAGTTCTGGCATGAAACTCTAGATGGCACAGGCCAATAGGTCATTTAACCTGTTCATAATCACATCGTTATCTATAGGGCGCAGCTGATTGGTTCCTGCAATCAGTAGCCAATGACCTCGCTGCTCAACCTTCAAATACTTGGGTAGCATTTTCCTTAGCATTGCAGCGTGCTTTCAGAAACCCTTCACCTTCCCCAGCTCCACCTGTATAGATCTGCTATGGGTAATTCATGTGCGCTATATTGTACAGCAGCAGCAGCAGCATGTCTTACTTGCTCACAGCAGCGTGTCGTGTATGAATTGGTAGTAGCAAGTCCCGTACTTGCCCTGCATCAGCAGCAATAACCTACAGTAGCAGTAGCAATAAAAGCAGCAGCATCCGGATCTATTCCGCCAAGACCAAAACATACAACATTGTTATACCCATTACCATGCCAAACACTCCGAGAGTTGTCATGACAGAAATAAAGACCTGTGTGTTTGCCATTTTTTTGTTCTGCCTAAGCTTACAGGTGGTTGACACTTGTGGAACAATCTTCTCCTGGGGAAGGAGTAGTAAACACATTAATCTAGAACCACACACATAGTAGCCACAAGGACTGATTTGAATGTCAGTTCAAGCACACTCGCTCTCGCTCTCTCACAGCTGCGTTCCTTTACATTTTATCTTTAACAAGCAGACACTGACACACTGAGGGAAAGTGAAAGACATCTCTCCCAGATCAAACTACTGTTGAATTCTCATTACACATCACCACTGGGCTTGATGGAAACTGGTTGTCTTGATTGAAGTTTAATAATCTGCTGTTGAAAGGGTTTTTAGCAGGATAATGTGAGACCTTTTCTCTTCTACTTGCTTCTTTTTCTTTCATGTCTGTGTTTAGCATTTTTGAAATCTGTTTTGAAAGTGATCATCATCTGAGAGAAGATGTGTTTATGAATAGGGTAACCAGATGTCCTACTGCAGTTTTCCTGGGTAACATTGCAGGTTTTGTCTGCAAAGCCTGCAAAGTAAAATAATCCAAATAATTTTAAAGATTCATTGCCCGCTGTACTAGAAATGCCCTTGGTTTTCATTTCAAAAAACGTTTCATTTCTTGTTCACCTTTATGTGTAGTTTACACGTCAAGCATTGACAGCTGAGTCCTGCAGTGTGACATGCATTTTTGGGTAATACATGAAGGTTTTAGGCCTCATATTACTTCTTGAATGTATTATGATTGTACAAAATATTATATATTACAATATGTAAAAAATAAATAGATTTTAAAAATATGCAAAGATAATTGTCACACTATGGGAATATTAACTGTAAATGACCTACATAAAAGTGAACGTTGATTAAAATGGTATAAAATATTTAAATGAATAGTGACTGACTAATCATAGGATTTTAACTTATACATTTGAACCTATATAATCTTAAACTATAAAAACGTTCATGACCACGTTATTTCCCAGTCCACACAACATACCAGATGGTTGAAATTTGGGAAATTGGGTGAAACGATGCTTGAAAATAATTTATACTCCTGTTTGTGTGTGTGTGTGGTGGAAAAATGAGTTCTGACTGAAGACTTTGCTCAGACTGTGTCATGTAGGGGGCTCAGTGTGTGATAGTGAGATCAGAGCGAAGCACTTAGCATAATCTGTTTCTAGATCTACAGTATGTGTACCTTTCTTGACACTGATTAAATGAAGCAGTCAGTCAGGCTTCATTTTCACCATGTGAACACCAGCGTTCCCCTGAAGGGCAGTAAGGAACAGTGAGAAGATTTAAAAGCTTTGTATACTGATAGCACAAGGAGGTGGAGTTGTGATGACTTTATGAATGGGCTGTTAGGATATCAGAAAACTTTTACATTATGACAGTGGCATGTGTTCTGTGGTATAATCTACGAATCGATCACGCTGTGAGAGTCTAGCAGTCTACATCCACACTTGGATAACATGCTGGGATTTGTGCATGAGTTGTGCATGTGGGTTTATTCTTGGCTGTTATAAAGCTATCTGAATAAATAAATAAATAAATACATTCACAGATTAACTTATTCTGATGCTATTTCAATATCATTTTACAAGTAAAAAAGATGTATGTGCATTATAGTCTGGATATTTTGAGTATTTTTGTATTTGCTTGGAATAAATAAATGTTATTGAATGTTTAAAGGAATAATTTCAAATTCTTTTTTTGTACGTTCGGTCAATGGCCTTTTCCTAGGTAAGATTTTATTGAAGGTAAAAACTTTTCTTTATAGCACAATAAGTTTAAAAAAAATCTGTCCCTCTGTCTCACAGACTCTCCACCCGAGAGAACAGGGCGGAGACGTAGCATGCCAGGCTCCGCCCCTGACAAAGCCCCGCCCATAATGGAGCCCACTGCCACTGCTGCTACACCCTTCAGAGTTACAGTGAGTATTATATATGTGTTTGTCATATGTAAGAGTGTGATTAAACGCAGTCTGGACTCCAGATGTGCACTACATACTGTGCTCAGATGTATTTTATCTTTATTGCTACTACTCTTCTGATCTTTTTAGTATTAAAACTTTAGCCATTCTAATAAATGTTAGGTTTAAAGCCATTTTGTCAAATGCTAATTTCCTACTTCAGGATATAAACTTGAGCTGCGAAGATGTTTTTTTTTTTTTTTATTGTTAGAAAGCAAAAATCCAGTGCACATTCAACCAAAGTCATGTTTAGCCAAACAGTTAACCAAACTCAAGATCTGGACCAAAACCAGAGGCTTAGACTAAATATATTCATCCTAGTATTAAGTTGAGGACTAGATCAAGGCTATATTTATAGGCAATATTATACATTAGGATATTACACAGAATTACAGACACAATAAAATTCCATTTAATGGGGATGTTTTATTGATGGGCATCAGAAGATTTAACAGTGTTTGAATGCTTACTGTAATTGTTATGAAAAAAAAAAAAATGAAAAAAATCTTCTCATGATTGAAAGGCAGTCTGTTAGCAATCGGTTTAAATTGAGGCTCACATAATGTGCCGGTTGCAGGAAGTGAATCATTAGCAATCAACAGCAGGTGGTATTCAGTAGTTTTCACCCTCTGTATGAAATCGAGTCCTGCAAAGCATCCGCATGGGCTTATGTGTGTTTGCTGCTTTATCATTGACTGAAAGCAGATGCAATTACATTTAAATGAGATCTCTGAGCTGACTCAAGGGCCACTTGACCTCTGAGCTTCTGCAGATTCAGGCCCAATTATTCGTCTAGCTTAGTGCGTAGTTTGCAGATATGTCCTGCGAAGTTAAAACATCTCCATCATAATTCGTCCTGATGCTGTACATGTACAATAGAAGATACCACATAGCTTAATGGTTAGGTCGATCTACACTACACAAGCAATTAGGGAAGTAATTGCAATCCCCCTGCACCCCCCGCTGGTAGGCATTGGTACTGTACCCTTTGAAATCAAGAGCTTGTGAGATTTTTCTCCCCTCTTCCTTTCTATGTCCTGTATTTATCTCTGTCCTTCCTTCCTTTTATCCTCCGTTCTGAGCTCTTATTCACTGTGCGTGACTAACACCATCAATAGGTCTATTTTTGACCATGATGCATTGACCTTGAACATTCTCAGATAAGAAAAATATTGAGATATACAGGACAGTCCATCTTAAGAAACAAGGATGAATAGTTTTGTCTTGAATGCTTTTAAATGTTTCTTTGGTAGTATAAGGGGTTTGTAGAAAATATTTACAATAAGGTTGATTTATTCAACATAAGTTAATGTAACATGAACTAACCATGAGCAGTACATTTGTTACTGTTTTTGTTCATCTTTGTTAACGTTAGTTAATAAAAAATACAGCTGTTCATTGTTTGTTCATGTTAGATCACAGTGCATTAACTAATGTTAACAAGATTTTAATAAAGTATTAGTAAATGTTGAAATTAACATTAACAAAGATGCTGTATAAGTGCAGTATTACCATAGTTACCAAAAATGGCTTTAGTTAAATGTATTTCAGATCGGGTTTTCCTTTGCTTTTCTCATGGCAGGTATTTGACGTAGGCTTTACTTAAGTTCTTTTGCTTGCACCTAACCCAGATATGAAAAGGTGAAATGTGTTTTGTAATTTGTTTAGCCAAATCATCCTTGTGGTTCAACATAGACTTAAGGATGATGATGGGATCCTGCAAAAATGTGTGCCCAAGGGACTCATGGAATGATGATTCTGCCCTGGATATTGACTGTCAACATCCATGACCTGTTTGACAGACCTGCTCGATAGTTGCTTATTAACTCGGCTTGACATTACACGCCATGACTGAATTATTTACTAGGGCTGCAAAGAACAGTTTTGATAACTGATTCAATTATTTGTTCATTTATTCAGATTTTCCACAACACTGTGTAAAAAAAAAAAAATATTATGGATCCTTCATACCAAGAAAAATAACTGTAACGATAACTATTGGCGTACACCTAAAGGACAATAACATTCAGTTTAGAGTGTATTGCAGTCATTTGGCGCTTAAAATGCTCAAACTAATTAAAATCGGGTGGATTCTGATTGGCTGTCAATGTTTTTATCATTCATCAGCTGGAAAAAAAATATTCTGAAAGTGATTACAACAATATAATCACAATATAATAGCTATATTGTGGACTTTCATATTATCAAAGGATTAGAATGATTATTAAAAATGTATAGTTATAGTTATCATCTTTAGGGTGAGCAGCTCTTTACAATGAAAGAGCACCAGAAGTGTTTTAATACTGGTATGTGGTAGAACACACACATTCTTTCCTCTGAACACGGCAACACATTTCTGTCATCATGTGACTTTCTCCTGTAAAGTTATTTTTCATTTAAAATATTATTCCTTGTGTTGTATATAGCATATCTAATTGTAGTTCATTTAAAACCTTAATTTGATGTTTAACAAAGAATGTTGTTTTGATACACATGATTGTGTATCCTTGCTGTTGAACTCTGTTTGATTGACATACTCAATGAAGCTTTAAAAAAAAAAAAAAAGTTTAATCGCAACAGCAACTATCACAACACAGTTCACTTACATTCTTTCAAAAGCTTTCTATTTCAAATAAATGTAAATGTTTAACTTTCTCAGTTCTTCTAATTATCCTGAAAAAATATATATAAAAATATTTAGCTGTTTTCAACATTGATAATAATAAGAAATGCTTCTTGAGCACCAAATCAGCATATTAGAATGATTTCTAAAGGATCATGTGACAGAAGACTGAAAATAACATTTTAAAATATTTTAAAATAGAAAACAGTTTTTTGTTTTTATTGTCATTTCAATATTTTTACTGTATTTTTGATTAAATAAATGTAGCCTTGGTGAGCATAAGAGACTTACAGTATTTTAAAACATTAAAATGTCCGGCAACTCTACAGTAAAGATCATTGTTAGGAGTTTTTCTTTAGAGACCTGCTAAATGGTGCCCTTTATCTTAGTCATTTAGAGCTGATATTAAAGAACTGAAAATCAATTATGTTATGAAATATTTGTCGAACTGATTATCAGTTCACCCTTGACTGCATTCAAAGTGCATTGTTCGCTGAGACAACCTGGCAACATGAAATGATAAACTTATGAATTGGTTGCAGCCCTACAATTTACCCTCTTTCACCTTTCAAAGCTAACATACAACACTTCCAGATCTGCTGCATTATTTTTACAAGTCATATAATGTTTGGACAGGGGAGCTTATTTATTATTCAGATGTCTTCTTGTAATTGTCTCTCTCAGTCCTCTTCTGGTTTGATTTGCTTTCTTTTGGCGCTATCAAACTGTAGGCTGCAATACTCTGACTGATTGCTCTGTGATTAAGAGATGTCTGTGTGTAATAATTTGCATATATTGTGAATAGTAATCAGTAGGGTGCCTTTAATTATGTAGAATATGCAGATGTGTTAATTGGTAGGGGGGAACGGCCTGCTTTCTGTTTGTTTACTAACACTTTCTTGTCAGAAACTTCTCATTTTTCACTGTCTCACCTTTCTTTTCCTCTTGAAACTCTTTCCGCACCTTTTTTTTAATTCTCTCTCTCTTTCTCCATTGCCTTTCTCATTCTCTTCTTCTCACATTCTCAGCTTTTCTTTCTACTATAGCAGCCTCACAGTAAGGATGAGGATCGTACTTTGTCCTTGACTCTCATTCTTGGTCCTTCTCGCTCTCATTCTTTCTTTTTCACTCTTTCTCACTTAATGCCTCCCTTTCCTTTCCATGCCCTTGATGCCAACATGCTGTCTCCATGGTAACTGGTGCCTAAAGGAAAGTGAGTCTTGAGCCGCAAAAAAATGTGACAGGTGCTTTCACAGAAAAAGGGTGTATAATGTGGGAGAATTAACGAGTGAGTGAATGTATGAAATGGTGTGCTTGTAATTTATTATAATGTCTCTCTCTTATTCTCTGTCATTTCTTCATTAGGGATTTTTGAGTCGCAGGTTAAAGGGCTCAATAAAGCGGACTAAAAGTCAGCCTAAACTGGACAGGAACAGCAGTTTTAGACACATCCTGCCAGGCTTCAGACCAGTGGACAATGACAGGTAAACGGCATCAATTTTCTTTCTCATTCCAATCTTTTTTAAAGCAGAAGTGTGTGTGTGATTTCTATGCCACTAGAATCATCAAACCAAACTTGCTCATTCAGACAGACATTTACTCTAAGTTTAGAGAGGATCTGTGTTTTTGGATAGTTTTAAACCAGTGGTTAGCAACCTTTTTTGACTCCAAGGCCCCCAATTGTCCTAAACAATATTCAAGTGTTTTGTTTCATCTTATTTTAATCATTGTAAACCATTTTGCGGCTGTGAAGTGTGTGATTTGGAAGTGTGTTGAGGCCCTCCAGTGGGTTCTGGCCCCCTGGGTGAAATCTACTGTTTAGAACTATAGCTAAAATTATCAACAACAAAAAAACACCAAAAAAACAAAAACCAGGCACACATCAGCTTTAAGCAGTAGATTCCCAGTTTTTATCTTTTAGTCACTGACTTGACTGGAGATGAGTTGTTACAGCTATTTTAAAGCTTTACTGGATGTGAAATGTACTATATGAGCTGCTTTTATATGGCGGAAGAGTCTCAGCATATGCGTTTGCATGTGTTTGCATTCTGTGTGCTAATTCTTGTGGTATAACACATATGTAAATGTGAGATTTTGCATTTCCTCCATGTCCGTGCTGCATAATTTGCTGCACAGTGAACAATGACGTGTGAAGAGAGTGTGTGTGGCCTGAAATTTTGTGTGTGTCTGTTTGGCAGACTGGTTATTGAGGTCACTTTTGACATGCCTCTCTTGTCAGTGAAAACCGACAGAGCTTTGCAGTCCAATCTGTCATCTGCCTCTTTCTCGGAGATGCTCCTTCATGCATCTTCTCATTCCCTTATCCCATAAATATCCCTCACTTTAAACAGACTGCAGCTGTGCCCTGCTCTTGAGCTTTTGCTCATTTCTATGCAAATTTTGGCTCTGAAAGTTTCGCTGTACTTTATTTTACCGTAAATTTGATACACTTACTACCATCATGCGCACAATTTGCAGAACAATAACAGTTTTGGTAGTGGTACCAGAAATAGACTGAAACGAGAAGCTCCAGGTTTAGCTGTTTATTCCTCTTTTATTTTCTTGTTTAAATCTTTAAAGTGGACATTAACTGAGGTATTGTGAGATGGGAGTCTGCTATAAGTCTAAATGTAAATCATAGTGAAGTCAGGCTTCCAGGCAGGGCAAAAATACATTGATTGAATGCTCAGTGTCCAATAAACAATTGCATCTTTTGTATTTGGTGCTTTTAAATCAAATGGTTTCCACATAACTCTACAAACAGATTCATAATGTGGCATTACAGTCATCCTGTATGATTGGGGATGATGTTGGGGAAGCAGGCTTCCATTTAGTTTTAAAGTAGTCACTATGGATTTTAGAACATGGTTAACCAGTTCTAACCAAGTTGACCTCAGCCCAACCAGCCATATGATCAACCAGACTGAGCTAGCTCAGTATTTTTGTTGTTGTTGTGGTTGTTTATTTTGAAGAAATTAATTAATGTATGCATTTACTGTATTGTTGTATTATAGTTAGTTAGTTGGTAAGTTTGTTTGTTATTCATTTTTTCTGGACCTCAGGCAGTCCAACCCCATTTTGTACTTTATCTGCGCTCAGCGTTGATTCTCTCGTTAATCTGGGCATAAGCTTGCAGTGTTTCCCCAGTTTAGCTTTAGTCAGTAGCCTAGACCCTAAGGGTTCCCATTCAGTCACAGCCCTCGTTTTATCTTATATCAGCAGCATTAACATCAGCCACTGCTCTAAAGCCATGGCCTGAGCTGCTCATCCATTCTTTACACAAATGAGATTATATGTGCGGATGCTGCTAATCCCAAAAGCATCTCATTTGATTGGATTAAGTGTAGTAATTATCTGTGCTGTCAGCATTGCTTGGCTGGAGCAGACTATGGATGGCTGTGCTTATACAGATAGGGGATGAGTACTCTAGACTTCTGTGGGGCCAAATGGATTTTTGTTGAATTTCTGTGCCCGATGCCCTGGCTGATGTGAGTGCAGCTTTTTCGATCTGTGTTTGAGTGTTTGTGCATGTATCTCTCTGTCTGTTGTGGATTATTACATTCATTTGGCTGAAAACGACCCTGTGTTACCAGACAGTCTGATTGTGGCTTCTATTAGAAAGAGTCAAGAACTCTTAACAGAAAACAACTGTGCTGTTGAAAGCACTTAAATCATGGGATATACATATACAAAGGCATATACGTATAAAAGAACATTTATCATGCAGTATCAATATATAATAGATTCACTCATTTCTCTGTTGCATTGTTTTATTTTTTAATAGAAACCCTGTATGTTGATGAGGTTTTGTTTTATTATTTTCAGAATTCACCATTTTTGAACACTCATCTTTCTATCTTTCTTTCTCTCTCTCTCTCTATGATGTTCACCCATAATTTATTGAAACGTTTAGTTTGTACTGTTTGTCCTCTTGGCACAGATGGCACTTAGAGACTTAGGAAACATGATACCAGCCACAAGTTGAACCATTAACCAATAAACCAGGCTGTTCGGTTCCGGTGGTTGGAGAAGAGGATTGTTCTTAGTGTGTAAACTGGATTTCAAGTTAAATTCGTAGTAAAAATAGAAATTATGTTGGGAGTATCTAATGAATGCTGATTGTTTTTAAAGGGACCATTAATCTGCTCTAATTTTAGCCAACGTTCATACAGCAGCAGAATACAGTTGTCAGTCCTGTATTTGAGTCCTTAATACGGTAACATTCACACACAGTACGGTTATTTACGGGAGTGACAACCGCATTCTATTACTGAACTCACACCCGTTAAATTTTAGGATCGCATTCTCTGAAAACCTGCGCTGTGTGAACAGAACCGGACTGGACAAATAGTTATCCGTCACGTCATACAGTGCGAGAGAGACTCTCTAGGCTGCACAAATGTGTGTCTACTGTGTGTTGCGGATTTCTTGTGTGGTTTCGGTAACTTACAATGACAGAGATGTGAGCTGTGTGTGATCTGAAGGTTTTTAGATCCAGTCACTGTTCTCCACTGGAGCTGCTCGTATCAGTTTTGTGTTGTACATGCGCTCAAATTCTCCACCCAGATATAAAAGCTGCTGTCGGTTAATAAAGATGTGACAAATGAACTCGCAGCTCGATTGGACTCTTGTCGTGTCAGAAGTGATAAGACTTTTCAGTTTTATGGACGTCGCCATCTTTGATATTACTTTGGTCAAATGTAGTTATTTTGTGTCGCCATGGTTACTGGTAAGACAATACAGGCTCGACTCTCTTTGCACGTTCATACAGACAGTATTCGAGACGCTACTGTAAGTTGCTGTGTGAACGGGACATTTAGAGACTCACACCTGTAAGTGAATGTGGTTGTCATTCCCAAAAACTGACAGTGTGTACGTAACCTTATTTTTTGTTTATTGCACCAGAACAGTTAGTTTAATATGACCATTTTCTACCCACATTTTCTGTCCATATAATGATTGACTATTGACCTCCAGAATGCTGAACATCAAATAGGCAATGATATGTAATTGTAGGCGGTCAGATGTGAATGTGCTTATGGTTATGATGTCACAACCATGATTTCTTTTTTTCTTTTTCTTTTTTTCTTTTTTGTACTGTATGTATGTATTTGAAGTTTAGTTTTCAGAAATGATTTTGGATGACGGACAAGGTAAGAAACTCTGTGTTGTAGAATTTATAGGTATATATATATATATATATATATATATATATATATATATATATATATATATATATATATATATATATATATATACGCACACACACATCTATATCTGCATGCCATGTAGTACACAACACTACTTGAATATTCATTATTATTTTCCATGATATGTTCAGTTTCAGCACCAAAACTAGATAACTTTACTACAAACATTTATTTTGTTGGAGGAAATTATTGTGCATGCATGGTGAGAAGCATATACTTAAATGACAGAGAGCGTCACAAAAAGACATGGACAGAATTGGAGCAACAAAAAAAAATGATCCTTAAACATACAATTTCACAGACACACAAGTCATAGACACATACAGACTTTAATAAACTTCCTAGACTGACACTGATTTTTATTTGCTGCTCTCAGATGACGCTCATAGATTCTAATGACTTTACAGGGTCAGATCTAAATTAAAAGCATTTGAACATTTATGTCAATTTTACCTCCGCTCGTTTTATTGTTCTCTCACATATCCTCGTTTCACTCCCTCCTGACCAGGAAAGAGGTGATGTTGTCAAGGAAACTGTCATATCGGGGAAAAAATCTCAGCGTTGCTTTATTGCTCTGTAAATTTCATTTGGGTAAAAAAAAGGAACAATTCCTAAAGAAAGACTGCAGTATGAAGATTGAACCAGAGCCACTTTTAATCAAACTGTCAAGCTCAATATGTATGTTTTGCGAGGAGTGATTTTAATAAGGCCTCAAAGACGGCCGTTGAGTCTGCTTGGACAACAAAATCGTCCGTCTTTATTGAATGTGCAAGCAATAAACCTGCTTTAAAATATGGAAGATGTTTTTGAAACTGAAATATCTCCTGTTCTCACTCAGGAATAATGCATTAGCTGAATTTAAATTATTGTTATGTTCTGTAAGTTCTGTTCTCTAATGTGCTCGAATGGCTTCAGTAAAGAGTTCTTATAATTAATAATTATCAGACTAAACAATGATTTATTGACTCGTTCAGGAGTGACTGGTTGTATCTGAAAATGCATACTACTTTACTATATAGTCAAATAAAATAAAACAGGATGTGACGAGTAGTATTTCCGAATTCACAGTATTCATAAAACAGTAGGCATAAAGTAATAGTATGAACTAGTGAGATTCTGAAGTGCGCATTCAATAGACACTTTACGATCCCATGAGGCCCCAGGAGAGGATTTATGAATGGTAGTGAAGCGACACAACTAATGCTGGCAGGTCATGTGACAATGACAACATGAAAAATGTAGCATGTCCTGATTACATTAATACAACACGCATTCATACTATACAGAATATACTTTTTAATGATCACAGAGTAATCAAAAAGCAGAACCTGCTTTTTCTGACCCAGCCACTGTCTTTGTATGAGTCATGGAATCATTTACAACCTTTATCAACCAATTTGTTCAATTTGTCAAACTCAGATTCATTAAGGAACAAAACACAAATGGTAATTCTTATTGATTGGATTTAAGTGTGGCTTTTTCAAATGATAAATTATGGTTAGAACTATGCATTTTAAAATAGGTTATATTACATTATTATTTTAAAGTATGCATTGTAATTTTGTGTACTTCTGTGTTCAGTATAGCCTACAATTCAAACGTTTTTGGTCAGTAAGTTTTTTTTAAAGAAATTAATACTCAGAAATGATGCTGTAAATTGATCAAAAGTGACAGTAAATCATCAAATTAGAATGACTTCTGAATGATCATGTGACACTGAAGACTGGAGTAATGATGCTGAAGCAATTGCAGCTTTACAATCACAAGAATACATCAATATTTTAAACAAAATTATGTATTAAAAACATATAATATATTAAAATAGGAAGCAGTCATTTTATTTTTGTTTTAATAGTTCACAATTATTTTACTGTATTTTTAATCAAATAAATGTTGCCTTGGTGAGCATAAGTCACTTTCAAAACGTATTAAAACATTATTCGTACCAATCCCAAACCTTTAAATGGTAAGTGTGTGTATATATAGTCTTCATTCTACAAACTGTTAGCCAAGAGATGGAAATAGAAATTCTAGAGCAGGCTTAGACCTGCTGTAGACAGACTGTTTGCATGCTGATTTCTGAGCTTAAGTCTGGAAGAACGGTTGACAAAGCCAGGGCTGCTAATGAAATTTGCCGTTTTATTTAGTATTGGAGAAAATGTTGTTTTGGTTGATTATATGCTGTGTACCCTGTCACAGCCATCTGTGAGTATTGATTTGAGATGAAAGGGAGTGATCTGACTAACAAAGACACGCAAATGAGATTCTTATTATTGTGCATGTCTAGTTTTGTCTGTGGGGGAGAGTGAAACCATTTATATGAGCGCACACACATACAAACTCTGACAGAGAGCAGAGGAAGTAGGACAGTGGAAAAATATGTAAGGAAAGGGAGGATGAGAGACAAGGAGAGCACAAGAGGGCAGTAGAGAGAGAGAAAGAGTGAATGTGGGGTGAAAGAAAGGGCTGAAAGAGAGAGAGAGAGAGAGATTTTTCTCCGCCTTCCCCAGAAAACAACCGGCAGCGGTTGGGCTGCTCAGTGCTGACTGAGTGAGAGAGAGAAGAGGGAGAGGGAAGCGCTCGGCGCCGGAAAAGAGAAAAATGGAGCTGTGAGAACTGCCCAACAGATCCCTTCACCTTCAGGGTTATCTCTTGTCCTCCCTCATTCTCTCCGGTGTGTGACTGCTGCGCTGAATTCACATGATGACTGGTGAGTGATCAGTCTGATCCTGAGTCTTTGGCTCGGACTGTTTTCATGTTGTTCTCACGAATATAATGTGATAGAAGTCTCTCACACATACATGCTGTGATCTGGGACTGTTTTGTAATGTATTTGTTAGTAATTGTTTCTAACAGTGTCTGTGATAATGGGGGATGTTGGTCACATTAGATGTTCTGGGTCACTGGACTCATGTGGTTAAATTCTGATGCCATTTTAGAGTTACTGTGGCCAGCAGCAACACATCTGCATTGGGATTTTTTAAATAGCTGCATCTGATTGAATTAAGCTTCAATTTAAAGTTTATTTATGTGATGGAGGGTGTGTCATTCTTGTGGTAATTAAAATGATTCGTTGAGGATGACTCCTGTTCATCGCTTGCTGCCTGTCACTTGTGGTTGTTGTTTTTTTGTTTTTTTTTGACCTGAGGTTATGAACTTCTCTCAACCTGTCAGCTTGTGTATGTGTGTGTCTGTAATTATATTTCAGTTGAACAGCTGCTCTCATTCATAACACTGAGACATGTTTTACACCTGTTCATCCACAATCTCCCTCCCTCCCTGGATTTATAGACTGATAAATGATTAATTAACTTCTGCATATCATGTAAGTGAAATGTAAAGTGAAATTGAATATTATCTGTAGAAGTGAAGTGGAGCTTCTTCTACCTAGTCTGACCCTAAAAATGACTGTCATTGGTGGAGCCTACTTGAGATGCACTATATACCGGCCACCATATCGGTATCGGCCAATATATGTTCATTTTTCATGTTATCGTTATCAACCCAATAAGAAATTTTCGCCAATATTTTAAAGCCGATAAATAATGGATTATTTCCTTCAGCTGATACACTTGAATTGCTTGAAATATGATTGGAATCACTTCAAAAAAGGTAACAGTACAATGTGTGCATCGCAAGTCTGTCATATAGGCTATATAAAATTATAATGAGAACATCATTATAATTGTGTGCTTGGGACATGGATTTAATGGTGAGACTTTTGTTTTTGTAATCAGGCTCTCAAAAATTATCAAAAAAATTGGATTTAGATTTATCGGCCAATGAATCGTTTATCGGCTTTCAAATATAAAGAATTATTGGTTATCGGTATCGGACAAAATTTTCATATCGGTGCATCCCTAGAGCCTACAGTAGCTGACTGTCCTACGGTCATGGAAAACCTGGAAATATCAGGGAATTTTTCATTTCTCATTCAACTCAAGCCCTTTATGTGTAAAATTTATACAGCTTATGGCAACATGCATTGCACACAGATGGAAAAAAGTGAGAGTTCCTGTAGTATAGCAGAGAATGTGTGAGGGAAGATAAATGTATTTACCTCTAAACTGAGGAGAGAGAAATTAATAGATGGTGTGAAAAAGAGGGATGAATGAGAGGAGAGTTTCTCCTCAGTACCAGCTGTTGTTCGACATCTCGTCAGCTGTGTTGCAATGGAAAATTAAAGACAGATAACGTTTGATTGGAGGATATAAAAAGACAATGAAAAAAAAAACAGTCTAGTGCTCAAAAATGTTTTCTAAACTTGCAATACATTCTGCAAATCGAGGCCATCTCTCTTTCTCCCTGCCTCGTTTTCTCTCAGTCGCTCTCTAATTGCACTGTCATGACCAATCTCTCTGGTCTATTGATTTGTTGTGCGCCGCTGAGGCGCGTCTACTCCCCTGGTCTCCTGGAACATGAGGAGGTTGGTATAGGGCATCATCTCCTCAGGAGAGGGTCACCTCAGAATGCTCTACCTGACCAGAGCGTCTCAGAGGTGAATGTTTCCGAGAGTCGGATCAGTATAAGAATATAAACTTCCAATGGGCAGACATGCTTCATGTTAACTGCTGGCATAGAAAGCCAGTTTATTTTGTCTGATCTGTGTAGCATGTGGGACACACTCAGAGTGGAATGCTACCATATTTGTAAGTGTTATGCATCAAGATAAATACGGAGGAATCTTATCGAGACATTTTAGAACTGTTATTCCTGTCCTACAAGGCAGGAATGAATGCGGCCAGGAATGACAAACAAGTTGAGGGAAAGAAAGAAGATGAGAAATGTCCCCAGTTTAAAATCATCCATGATATTTTTTTTCTTTCTGTAAGAAACGCTCCCGCAGGCGTTCTTTCCTGAAATGTCTGCTAGTTAAAATAATAAATAGTCGTCTTATCAGTTGTCCAGCTGGAGTCTGAGGTGAGTCAGATCCTTGTGAGGAGCAGATCTTACCAGAAAACTACTCTTATTTCAATGCATTTATCTGCAGCTTTTTCATAGGGACAGTCCAAGAAACACATTTGCCGATTTATTTGTGATGCGCTGACAGTAACTGGCAGATTGTCACAGTCCCTTCACATTGTGTCTTGTCCCTTTAAGTGGCGACATGAATAAAATATGTTTGTGCTGTGAGTGTAGAGCTTTTCTCTACAGCTGTGCTGCTTCTCCAATGGTTTTTCTGAGACCCAGATATTCCAATGGACATCGAGTGGTGACCCAACACTGTGCTGACGATGTTTATCACTCCTGGACAGAAACATAAAAAGAAACATAACATTTATTAATATTACCATAAAATGTATTTGCACATCAATATTCAAAATTATTAACATTAAACAGACTGAATAGAAAATAGTCAAAGTGTTTATTATAAAGTATTTTAAAAGTATTTTTAATGCATTCATTTTGCCTTGTGATGCACCTTATAATGCATTGTATGGTCACATACAATACTTATGTTATGCCTTTAGAAAGTATAATTCATTAAAACATGACAAACAACCAATTTCAGATGTAACAAGGAATCTGCAAATTTTATAATGCATTTTAACTTTGGTTAGTTACAATTATTTATGAAAAGGTGTAATGCATTATAATGTACATTATGAATACCTTTATAATGAATTATACATAGAGGCTTTAAGTAAAGTGCTACCAAAATGTGTCACAATCTGTCTATGCTGGCATATGTGTAATTTGGCTAGTGTCTACAAAGTGGCAGATGAATATTTTGTGCCAAAACATCAACAACAACAGCAACAACAACAGATATGGGAGGCGTTTCCTCTTTCTTTTTAAATGTCTATATGCATATTTATTTGGCTACCCTAACTATGCACAATTATATGGTTAGTTGCACGTTATTATATGCATTTAGCATCATTGTTTTTCCCTGCTGTCTATGAACAGACCTGTGACCCATTTTTTGACCCATCAGTTGAGATCCACTTACAGTGCTGTCACAGGAACTCATGCCACAAACGACCAGCTTCCAGTGGAATATTCACTCTAGTTCATCAATAAACCAATCACTCGCACCTCTGGGAATGGATGTCGTTGCATGTATTGTCCTGTATGTCTGTCCCAGCATGTGTATGGGCATGTGTATGTGTGTATACGTGTGTTTTCTCATGTTATCTTCTCTTTTGGCCTAGAGTGTGGGTAAGCGGCTTTGCCTGGCAGGTAGATAGAGGGATGGATGGATGGAAAAGGGAGGGGGAGTGAGGGATGAGAGATGAGAGATGAGAGATGAATAGATGGACGGACGGCGTAGTTAGTGGCCTGGCTTGGGCAGGGTGGCTGACTATGGTTATGTAACTTTTAAATCGCACATATGAAAGAGAGAGGAGACAAATACAGAGAAATGAAGCATGCTGTACAATTGGACCGGTAACTCTTTTTATTTCTTAATCTGTTTCAGTTTAATGCGTTTTATTGGCATGGCAAAAAAAACTAATAATTTATACCAAAGCAATAACTTAGCTGCATGTAGAGGAAAAATGGAGTTAATGTTTGCAGTGAAATGACAATGGCCACAATGTACAGCTATTTGCACTCTAAAGGCCCATTCACACCAAGAACATAATTATAACGATAACTATTTTAGCATGTGCTGCAATTTTGTTTGCTGCAAGCTTTTTATAGCAAGATTGAATCTGATTGGCTGTCAATGTTTTTATCGTTCAGCAGCTGGAATTATAATCATTCTGAAAGTGATTCCTACGATATCGTTTCACTGTGCCGTTATCATTATAGTTGTGGTGAGGACTCTTCTATTTTTATATATTTAGAACAATTTTTAGAACTATATCTTTATCGTTATAGTTACCGTCCTTGGTGTGAACAGGCCTTAATAGTCTGGTGAAACAAGAAGAAGGTACAAATAATACAATTTGGATGTCAGAAAGTGCCCTGGACTATACAGCATGTGCATTAGTATTTGATATTGGAATCTAGATGTTAAGATTATACACTGTTAATATTATACATTTATAATAATATATTATTCAGTAAATATTTTATGATAAATAATTTAAATAATATTAAATGATATAGAATTATCTTATATACAATTTTATAACACGTTACACAATTTGCATTTTATTTAGTATGTTAGCATTTAGACTGGGGTGCAAATAGTACGTATCACTATTTACACTGGTAAAGGTGTGGTAGAAAAAAAAGGTATATTGTCCACTTCCAATTATGTAAAATAGTGTAGCCATTCAGAATATTCCAGCATCCTTTTGGTCAACGCTGTAAATTCATGTTTCACCCTTACGCAAAATTCTCGATTACCTGGATTCATATTGAAATTTCTGGATTTCACTGAGCAACAGTAAATGTGACCATATCTTCATTGCAAAAGATAATCTCACTCACTAATATCTGATCACTCAATGACCCTCAATGACCTTTTCTTCACGTTGCAGTTCATCAGCGTTCTGGTGTCAAACACAGTAAATGAACAGACACTGTGCACATTGTATCAGCTGATGGCCCTCACAAACCATGTATATCAATATATGGGCCTCTACAGAAGCCACTCTTCTGTCTTCATTCAAAAAAGCAGGATGGATGAAAAAAGTCCACCTCGTTGTCATGTCTGTTCTCTCAATAATTCATGTTCTTGTTGAAGGTCATTGAGGACTTTATGCTTCAACCTCACCTCACCACATCCTGCTTTTTTCTCCTTGTCCTTCTCCCTCTCTCTCCCTCTCTCTCTCTCTCTCTCTCTCTCTAATTTGTATGTTTTCATAGGCATGAAAGAGCTTGCCTGGAATGTTTCCTTTCCAAGGTTGCATGTTTGTGCATGTTCTTTGTTTTCATCCATTGAAAAAGTATATTTCAGAGAAAAGTGTTTTAGAAAAGAAACAAATTGCTTAAGAGTGCAAAAATAGCCTTGTTCGATTTCACATTAATTTGACACTGCATGCAAACACATTTATGCATGCACACACTTGAATGATTCACATCAACAAGAGAAAATAGTGACACACTTTAATTTAAAAATATCTATTCCAACTACAGTCATGTTGTATTATTTTAACTTAACATTAACATGCAAATGTAAAAATGGAGACGGCTATAATCAGATAAGTGATTCTTTATATAGTTATTTTAGATTTAAATGAGACACTAAGAGGATTTCCCAGTTTGTGTACTTGTATGAAGCAAAAAATGAAGACCAGTGTCATAGATTTATGTTCCATAATCTCTTTTAGCTTGGCAAGTCATTGAGAGTGTGTGTGTGTGTGTGTGTGTGTGTGTGTGTGTGTGTGTGTGTGTGTGTGTGTGTGTGTGTGTGTGTGTGTGTGTGTGTGTGTGTGTGTGTGTGTGTGTGTGTCTGTGTCTGTGTGTGTGTGTGTGTGTGTGTGTGTGTGTGTGTGTGTGTGTGAAACAAGGAAGTGGCTAGCCCATAACAACCTTTGGGTTAGCCTTTAACCAGATGCCCAGTAAACACCAAAGGCTCAACTGTTTGCTTGTGATAAGACAAAGGCGTGTGTGTATGTGTGTGATATTGCTTTATACAGACCGGATTTGTTCAGGCCAAGGCTAATTTGTTTGCTGTTTAGCACATTTAGCCCATTTCTCTTGAGAATGGCATGTCTTCCCTCAGTCTGTCATTATGTTGAATTTTCCCAGCGTCCCTCACTCTGTTTTCCATCCTGGCACCAACTGCATCTTTATTTCCTTTTTATATGCATATGGAGAGGCTGGCATCCATCGCCTATGTTTCTCTGCCATGATATAACTGTGAAATTGTCCATTTGGCCCATGTGTTAATGTTAGATGCAAGGGCAGGAAATTGTGTGTAAAGCGTTTGCATGAAAGCTGAATCATATCCTCCCTCTTTCACTTTATACACAATGGACTAAAAATAAAATGATAGGGAGGTTAGTTTTTCCACTACCTAGTCATTCAATGGGGGTCTACGGTGGTACTCCAGAGGATCCGCCAATTATTGTTTGAGCTCAAAATAATTGTGAAAAATCCAAAGAATACATACATACACAAATAAGATGCATAATAAGATACAAAGGTAATTTCAACTATGCAACAAAAAAAAATGTTTTACTCTCCATCCCACATTAAAATGTATTGAGTAAAATTAAAATGTGCAAATGCCTCAACGTTATTTTAATGGTGTTGCATCAATGCAAAATATGTAAATATTTGCTCTGCTCTGTTTTCCACCAAGGGTTCCTTGGCTTAAAAAAGATTGAATACCCCTGGGCTATTGTGTTTGTGCAAACTGAAACACCTTATAGTTATGAAACTAATATATAACTAGTACCAGTTGATCTGTTTGTAAGTGTGTGTGAGCGCCTTATGATGCACGTTTGGATGACCTTTTGACTCCCTCTAACATTATTTTGTCTTGCGGTGATTCCCCACCTCTTGTTCCGCATATTTTAGTCTTGATGTCATGTCCTTTCTTGCTAGGCACACAAAAATAGATCAGAGAATGTTTTTATGTCCTGCCCCCTTCCTTTTACTTTCTATCACAAATCTATGACAATAAAAAATACACAGTAACGTGTTTTCCAGCTGATTACTGCATGTATAGATCATTATCAACATGTAATTTGTGTGCATATTTATAGCTAATAAATCATACTGTAGCTAATTAATCAACTACATCATTTGGGATATAACAACTGAACGTTGTTAATGACCGATTTAATCTAGAAAATGTGTCTAATTAGAAACTACGGCCAATGAAAGAGGCATGAAAACATTACAATGGAAAGTTCAAATGTTATGGAGTTTGATGTGGGAAAGGGAGCGCTATCTGTTTAAATGGGGCGTGTGAGTGAGGAGGTGTGTTATCAGTTATCCCATGGGAAGTTCCCTCTCCAGCACGCGGCACAAAAGCCAAAGATCCCACAGAATACCCTTCAACAGTCCATGAAGCCAAGCGCGAATTCAGATCGGAATCAGAGAAATGCACAGACATAGCAGTACTTGGCAATAGAACGGATTGATCGAGCGGGGTTTCCTCGCATTCAGTGTAAGTGAATCTATCTATTCTTCATGCTTCAGATCTAAGCTTGTTTTGAACACTCACTTCAGTTGACATTTAATAGTGATGTCCATTGTGATCATGTTTTATGAAATTAAATATGTGAACGGTTTTGAAATGAATTTTGTCAAAAGGTTTATAGCTCATTTTAACAGCTTTATTTTTGTTTTCGTATATAGTCACCTTTGTTCGCCTGGTTTTATATAAAAAAGTAGCCTTGTTTTTTAAGCGTAAAATGTGTTTTAAAGTGCACTTTAAGGGGTGACTAGGAAAGAGTTAAGTTTTTGCTTCGTCAGAAAGAGCGTCTTTATAAACTGCTTATGTTCGATAAAGAAAAAGGATTTGAAACCTGCAATATCTTCCTTATCAAACTGTAATATCGTTTTGCCGCTGTCATTTACTCTAATGCGAATTGTGCGTTCTTCACGTGGGGACGTGAACATGCTTGCATTACTTGCATTGCTTTCACTTTCATTGAGATGTACTATACAGTACAACAAACACTCATATTCGTGCGTGCATGTCATTCCATCCCCATTCAGCGAGTTTTAAAAGTTATAATTAACAAAGAAAGCTTTTAAAAATATTAACAATGTATTTGCTGTTTTTCTCTCTTTTTTGTCTGTCTCTGACCTCAAACTATTTTAGACAGCAAAGTATTAAAGGTTGGGGGAACCAAATGTGATAGTTTTGGAATGAATCAATGAAAACCATATTGATGAACCACTAATGTGAATATTGCTTTCCAGTGTCCTTTCACTGTCCTTGTTGTTTAGGGTCAGTGTTCAACTGTCTATTGAACAGATTTGCTGCTTAACGATGTATGAACTGTCCAAATGATAGCAATAAATGGAATAAATGGATTTATCAAATGTTCTTTTTTCATCTTTGCTAAATGTGATGATTTCCAGTGCCTTTTTGGGGGCTAAAATTGTACCTGTCGGCTAGTTGCCATGGAAACATTCACCTTTTCAAAGTTGCTGTCCATTCGCCAAACCCAAGCAACGAAAGAGCCTATAGTACAGTGATCTCTCTCTCTCTCTCTCTCTCTCTCTCTCTCTCTCTCTCTCTCTCTCTCTCTAAATGGGAAGAGTGATGACAGCAAAGCCTCAGGCTGCATGATTAATCATATACTGCATTAATCGACAGTGATTTTGGCCATAGCAGTATATGCAATGATTAAAGGCTGTTTTTAATGTATTCAATGTAATGAAAGCTGCATCAAACCAGTTACTTCTGATGTATCTTGGTTTTTTCGTCTGTGAACGTGAAGTTTTTGTTCAGTTGGATTTCTTTGGACATTGAGGTTTCAAGGCTTGATAAAAAAATAAATGTATTACATTTGTTTTGGACAAAAAAAAGTTATCTTTCTAATTTTATTAGAATAAACATCAAAATTGATATTATTGCATACACTATTATTAATTTGTTTTTTTTATTTTTTTATTTGCTATTTTATTTTACCTTTTTTTTCCTAATTTTATCCCAGAAATGCTATATTGTGAACAATAGCTTTTTTAGTCGTTAGCACTTAGAAAAATTTTAGCATACCCTACCACATACTCTGTTATAGTTTATTAATTACTCACTGTACACCGACAAATCTGTTACATCGACAACCCTTATGCCATCTCTGTCCCAGTCAGTAACAGTTGTCAGTCTGTCAAGCTGTGTTGTCACAGTTAGCAGTGACCTCACATAACTTATGTGTCTATCAGACCAGAGAAATGTCTTCATAGTGAGTGTAGAGACGTTTACATGTGTGTTTGTATGATCCCATTTCAGTCTCCAGCCACCCTGCTAAATGTGTTTGTGTGCTGGTGACCTTAACTTTTCATTTCAATGTGAGCTTCATACACCCACACTCCATGCATTTGAAAAGAGCCTGTGATGTGCACTCTGAAAGGCTGAATTGTGTGTATCAAGCAGTGTGTATAAGAGCTGTGATGGCCTGTGTGTTTGGGAGCATGTCCCTGCACATCTTCCTGTTTTTCTTTCTCCTCCCGTTTCTTTCATGTCCAGGTTCAAGGTTGCTTTGATTTGTGAACTGTATTTTGTAGTAAGTGGTTCTATCCTTGCTATAGGTCACCATGACAGTACGATGAGTGCAGGGGGTGAAGAATTTATTGATGTATGGAAATGTGCTAGTTAATTTTTGTCAGGGTTGTAGCAAATGTAATACATTTCCACATTCTGCATCCCTGAACAGTACAAATGTATCCCCATCATGCTTGCAATTAGAGATGGATCTTTAGTGGATTTTCTTAATATGTCTTCAGTGGATCAACTGGGCTTTATAGATGGATTAGCTTAGCTTCTGTTTTTAGTGTCTACAAAACTAGCCCTAAGGTTTCAACTAATTTCCCCCCAAAAAATAACTTGGCGCAACAGTAAAAGCCCACCCAACTTATCTACTGTGGAGTCAGTGTAGAGAAATACAGTGTTCTGTTATGAAACTCTCAATGGCACAGGCCAATAGGTCATTTAACCTGTTCGTAATCACATTGTTATCTATAGGGCACAGCTTATTGGTTCCTGCTCTATCAGTAGCCAATGACCTCGCTGCTCAACCTTCAAATTCTTGGGTAGCATTTTCCTTAGCAGTGCAGCGTGCTTTCAGAAACCCTTCACCTTCCCCAGCTCCACCTGTATAGATCTGCTATGGGTAATTCATGTGCGCTATATTGTACAGCAGCAGCAGCAGCATGTCTTACTTGCTCACAGCAGCGTGTCGTGTATGAATTGGCAGTAGCAAGTCCTGTACTTGCCCTGCATCAGCAGCAATAACCTACAGTAGCAGTAGCAATAAAAGCAGCAGCGTCCGGATCTATTCCGCCAAGACCAAAACATACAACATTGTCATACCCATTACCATGCCAAATACTCCGAGAGTTCTCATGGCAGAACTGGGGTTTGTTGGAAGAATACAGCCTATTTCAAAAGATATAATCAAGGATTATATGGCAAACATGAACCTATTCATACAAAGATATTTACTAAGATACACTCACCTAAAGGATTATTAGGAACACCTAATACTAATACTGTGTTTGACCCCCTTTCGCCTTCAGAACTGCCTTAATTCTACGTGGCATTGATTCAACAAGGTGCAACAAAGCATTCTTTAGAAATGTTGGCCCATATTGATAGGATAGCATCTTGCAGTTGATGGAGATTTGTGGGATGCACATCCAGGGCACGAAGCTCCCGTTCCACCACATCCCAAAGATGCTCTATTGGGTTGAGATCTGGTGACTGTGGGGGCCATTTTAGTACAGTGAACTCATTGTCATGTTCAAGAAACCAATTTGAAATGATTCGAGCTTTGTGACATGGTGCATTATCCTGCTGGAAGTAGCCATCAGAGGATGGGTACATGGTGGTCATAAAGGGATGGACATGGTCAGAAACAATGCTCAGGTAGGCCGTGGCATTTAAACGATGCCCAATTGGCACTAAGGGGCCTAAAGTGTGCCAAGAAAACATCCCCCACACCATTACACCACCACCACCACCAGCCTGCACAGTGGTAACAAGGCATGATGGATCCATGTTCTCATTCTGTTTACGCCAAATTCTCACTCTACCATCTGAATGTCTCAACAGAAATCGAGACTCATCAGACCAGGCAACATTTTTCCAGTCTTCAACTGTCCAATTTTGGTGAGCTCGTGCAAATTGTAGCCTCTTTTTCCTATTTGTAGTAGAGATGAGTGGTACCCGATGGGGTCTTATGCTGTTGTAGCCCATCCGCCTCAAGGTTGTGCGTGTTGTGGCTTCACAAATGCTTTGCTGCATACCTCGGTTGTAACGAGTGGTTATTTCAGTCAAAGTTGCTCTTCTATGAGCTTGAATCAATCGGCCCATTCTCCTCTGACCTCTAGCATCAACAAGGCATTTTCGCCCACAGGACTGCCGCATACTGGATGTTTTTCCCTTTTCACACCATTCTTTGTAAACCCTAGAAATGGTTGTGCATGAAAATCCCAGTAACTGAGCAGATTGTGAAATACTCAGACCGGCCCGTCTGGCACCAACAACCATGCCACGCTCAAAATTGCTTAAATCACCTTTCTTTCCCATTCTGACATTCAGTTTGGAGTTCAGGAGATTGTCTTGACCAGGACCACACCCCTAAATGCATTGAAGCAACTGCCATGTGATTGGTTGATTAGATAATTGCATTAATGAGAAACTGAACAGGTGTTCCTAATAATCCTTTAGTTGAGTGTATATGCACAATATATCAGTGCTATAATGGTTATCAGCCAATGTTAGAGATTGTTTTAATTGTATCAATTCATTTTTCACTGGGCATCACTTCTAGCTAAGTATTTTTGTTTAATGCACATGTGCAGTAATTATTATTGTAGAAAATACATTTTATATATTTTTGCAAGTGTCTTTTAAAGTGTGAGTTGTAGTTGTAAAGTGTTTTTTTGTACCAAGCTTTTGTGATATTATTATTGATGGAAGGATTTTTTTAGATTTATTATTGATTTTGTTTCATTGTGTAGAACCATCAAGATGTTAAGTGACTTGGCATCACAGACTCTAATTTGACAAATGCGTTAGTCTTCTGAATCTAGTGTTCAGCTGAAAGCAGGAGATCTTACATGACTGGTCAGAGTGTGAACTCTTTTCACACACTCACTGAGAAGATGACAGCGGATTGCCATCTTTTTGCCTCATGGGCTATAAATCCTTTGTCAAATTTAGAGAACAAGACAAGTGGCTCTCTCCTGGTTTTCTCTTTTATAAAACGCTACATATTGATTTTACGTATGGTATTGCTGAGTGACCTCATTGCGTGTTTTTGTTGTTTAGCCATGGGTTGCTATGTTTCTCTCCCTGATTTGGATTCAGATTTTAATTGCATAGTCTGTTCTGTCTGTTGTCTGCTTACGTACCAGACAGAACAGTGCAGGAATATTATCCATGATGCTTCTTGGAGAAAATGTTTACATTTAGAAAATATGCATTTAATCGTGTTTAATTGTCATTCACTATACAGTTTAAGCCTATTTTGTGTTGAATTTATGCTGCTGTTACAAAAACGTTATTTTGTTAAATCATTGTTTTCAGTGTCAAAATGATATCATCGTTGGGCAATCATTTCCTAAAATATGTCTTCCTCAAAAAAAAAAAAAAAGTGTTAATAAAATCATCAAGAAACCAAAATCAATAAATTCCTTAGCATTCTGATACCTATTGTTACAAATATAGTTTAAGTCTGTAGCACTGAGAGCATATAATCTTTGTTTCTTCTATCAGTCTCTCAGTTCAAAACATGTATTTATAGAGAATCTCTCTCTTTTTCTCCTTTCTCACTCTTATGTGCTGTCACAGAAATTAAAAGAGCCATTTGCAATATGTCTTTATATTTATCTATCATGAGTTTCAGACTGAAACATCTTTGGTTTATTTCATTGATTTGTTCCAGGAACAAAAAATGAAGCAGTCTGAGTGGAAAAGAAGAACAGAAAAGGAGGGATAGAGGGTGAAGTGTGACTTATATCTGGTGCAGTGTCTGAAATATTTACAGAGACAGAGATATACAGAGCACTGTGAAGACAGGAAGTGTGTGCGCAGGGGATGAATCCATTTGGGAAGAAGGGGATTCTGGGTAAATGTGGGGAATAAAATAGGTAAATGAGAAAGGAAACATGGCAAAATGTAATGAAAAGGATTCTTTTTTTAGGGACAGACAGTTCAGTCGCTTCTCAGCAGACTGGATATGTGTGCTGCTCTGTTTGAGGTGATAAGTAGGCTATATTGGAGGTGAGCTGTTCACGGTTCAGTTTTTGCGTTAATGCCTCCCCACCTCGAAAACACACACACGGTCCCTTTCATTGGTAGGAGATGCATAACATGAAAGAACTTGTAACACATGCCATTAAGCATGCACACCACATCACTGAGCACACTAACATCACACTAACAGGATAAAATACATTCTCTCTTTCACACACACACAGCGAACACAGTTAGAGCGAATATATTATCATTCATACGGTGTCGTTCATTGCCTCCAATGCTGACATTAACATTCATTCTGCTAGACTGATGTGACGGTTAACCTTCTAGAGACACACTCCTTGTGGAGTAGTGGGTGTGTTTCCATGTGTTGGTGTCCTACATCCATCTCTTTATTAGTTTCACTTGCCTTTAAATCAGTTGTATTTCGACACATAGACACCCAAGGACGAGTAAACACACACATTCCACATAGGGTACACCTCGGCACGATCCTCTTGTCTGAACATGTCCTTTTCCTCTCTTAGGCTCACCTCTGACTCCCCGAATGCACTTCTCTCTGAGATCTGATTTGCCCAGTATTTAGATGATCCAGAATGTGCTGTCACATCATATTAGTACTATTATAAGGTCCATTTCTTGGTTGTCCTTAAAAAGCATTATTTATAAGATTTGATATGATTATTTATAAGAACTCGGGATAGCACTAATAATGTGGTTTTAGTTTCATGCATAACACAATGACGTCCATGCATGCAGGCATGAATCTAACCAATCACTTAATTTGCTAAACCTATTTTGCATTGTCTTGCTGTTTTTAGGGTAGATGCCATATTTAAATTGGCACGGATAAAAATGATACTCCTCTTAAAGGGTACGGTGTGTACTTTCCGTACTAAAAGTGGCACTGAACAGAATTGCAATCAGTGGTTATACTTTATTTCAACAGTCCATTTTAGACATTTTACTAACTATAAGTAACTTTGCCACTACATGTCAACTAACTCAGAGTATTACTAGACTGTTAGGTTAGGGTTAGTACAATAAGTTGGCATGTTTATTTTGATGCTCCACAACAGACAGTGTTGGCAGATATTAAGCGGACAGTCTATTAATACTCTAATAATGAAAGTTAGTTGACATGTAGTTGCAAAGTTACTTTTGGTTAGTAAATGCCTAAAGTGGTCATGTCAACATTTGCTCAACCAATGCTGTGTGGCTATTTTTAATCTATAAATAAATGAAGGAGGGTATGTTTGAAATGTATTTGTCATTATTTTTGAAATTCTGTTTGGTACTACTAGTGTTGCAAAGTACACACTTCAGTTTTAAGTTTTATCTAAAAAATATATATATAAACCATGTTTTTGGAGGGTTTTTAAAAATGTGTTTTAGAAAGTTATGGGCAAGGTACAAAACAATACAACCTACTGAAAGCTCTACATCTATCCCTCTCAGTCTCATTTTCATTTTGCATCATATTAAATATGGACTCTACCCTGACTGGTGGGTAATTTTAATTTGTCATTGAACAGACTGTTATGTAATCAGTTATTAATTTCTACAATGTAAAAAAATATTTTCATGATTTATCACAATTTTTTTTTAATTTTGTCAAATCAACTTAGATCATTATGGTTCAGATAACATAATATTCTGAGTTTCTGTTGATTGAACCAATCTCCTTCATCATATGAACTCTTTTTTTTTTTTTTTTTCAGTGAACTTAAAATTTGGGTTAAGTTCCAGGTTACTTTAAATTAAACTTACAATATTTTTTTTAGAGAATTTGCATAGCCCTCCAGGTTACTTTAAATTAAACTTACAATATTTTTTTTAGAGAATTTGCATAGCCCTTCATACCCAGGGGTTGAATTATTGTTTAATTTTACATAGAAAACATGCATTATTTATTTTTATCATCTGAGAAAAAGAAGGATCAGCTTTTAGCCCATGGAAAGTGCTGAACTGCTCTCTCTTTGTTTCTATGGCACTTGATCTCCTCCCAAACTTGCTAACCAAAAAAAGAGCTTCTGGGGTATTTTCAGTCCTGATCCCTTTTTCTCTCAGGACACGGTCTTAAAGATATTAAGTCCTAATCAAGAAAACTGTCTTTTTCATTCAGAAACCAGAAGCTCATCTTTACAGAACATTCTTTTGATGTTGAAAGTTTCATATCCAGTAACTAAGTGATTGACAATTGTTCAGATGAACCCTCATCTGCTATTTCTTTCAAACATCCTTTCGCCGAAGCTTTTTGACAGCTATCCCCAGTACTTCCTGTCAGTGTCATCCCATCAATGTTTCCTAGTCAGGAAAATTGATGTTGGTTTCTCCCCATTCTGGAACTCAACCTATCGTTTGGACTGCTAGTTTGATACTCTTTCTTTTCAACGCCGCTTCAAGCACGGATCAATCCCAAAATCCCCTTTGCTCCAATTACTCTCAGAGTCCTCTGCTTCATTTCACCTCAGCCAATCAGAAATAAAACAGTTTGTACACACACACACACACGTTTTGCTCTCTGAAGCCTCAGTGGTTAAGAGACAAGGCTGGTCTCGGGAGTATAGTCTTACCTCTGAAGATCTTTGTGGAAGAAAGAGAGTGGAAGAAACAAGGAAATTAAAATAAAGGAGAGGGGGGAGGGAGGTAAAGAAAGGGTTCAGGGTAATAGAGAACTGTAAATAATTTATGAGAAACACACAGCGACAAACAGTTGATGATGATTGTTTATGGAGAGATATGTGGGTTGCTTCCTATCAGGGTTATTTGATATAACTATGTGGGGGAAATATGGGTTTCTGTCAAGAAATTGACATCTACCATCAGCATCACCTTTGTGAAGAGATCATACATCGCCCATGTGTGTTAGTTAATATACACTAAACTGATTGAAAAGGAAAGTGCACTCAAAAATGAAAATTGTCATTCACTCACCCTCATTTCATTCTAATTCTATTATTTTTTCTTTTCTTTTTTAAACACAAAATGAGATGTTAAACAGATTGTCCGAGCTGCTCTTTTTTTCACACAGGAGAAGTATAGAAGTATGGAGCACATGTTAATTTTTCCTGCATGCAAAAACATAGAAGAGCAAGCTGTGATGACCGATTCACAATCAAATGCTGGATATTTTTAATGAGTCACGAAAACACAGATATACACGTTATAGTATGTAAATCATATTTATACAACAAATACAGTATGTAAATACTTTATTTAAATAATTATATAATAAAATATATTATAAAAATATAATTAATAAAATAATGTATGTAAATAATATTATGTCCAAAAATAAATTAATAAAGTCATCTAAAAAACCTTCAAGTATTATACAAAAACTTTCCAACAGCATCTCCAGTTGCAACAAATTTATACTAAACACAGCTAGAAAAGCAAATTCACAGCCAGATGCACAGCAACCCAATTTTTAGGGGGTATGCTGCACAACAACATGGGGGTATGTAAATAATGACAGAATTTTCATTTTTGTGTGAAGTATTCCTTGGAGATCAGATGAAGAGTGTTCTGTGCACATCTCTCTCCGGCTGACATGAAGGGATGAGTAGTGGAACTGTTCCCAGATCAGATCTGCTTTGTAGCAAGCACTAATTAACATCAGTTCAGACCAACACAGGCTTCATCAGATGAGATCTCCCACTCTAATTACAGCGGTAAACATGTTGGATTTTCCAATGATATGCTTGCTGTCTCCCATCACTGTTTATTATGGATGCGGAACGTGTTGAATTGATGTGACACGAGTGGTATTGGCATTTTAAATGGCTTCATCCTTCACACCTGCATGTAAGCACTCACAACTTTATGATCTGGTATGTTATTTTTGGACTTTTGTCTCCGTGCCTTAACAGATATTGAAAAGTATGGCTGAGATTTTATAAACTCTGTTTTAGATTATTAGGAGGTAATTAGCTGTTTGAATAAGGCACTAATTGTCTTGTCAGAGCACTAATCAGTTTCTGTGAGCGTTAACACTAACCGACAGCTCAGTTAATGACACCTGTAGTGATCAAAGCATAGAAACACTGCTCAAACAGCACATGCCTGTGTTCATTTATATGCCTTGATGAGTAATTAATGCCATTATGCATTATATATGTCTCATAATATGTAGAGCATGTTTTAAGGACTCAATGTTGATTTTTTTTTTTTTTTTTTTTTTTTTTTTCTGGCCTTGTCGTTCACATTTTTTTTCCCCAAAAAATAAAATAATTATGTATCTACTTTAATCTTATTTTTAGCCAAAATCTGTTTAAAATATGCTTTATTAATCAACAGAAAAATATATGTATTCTTTATATATATATATATATATATATATATATATATGAAGAGTTCAGATGCAAAAGCCTCTAAGTGCCATCTGAAATTTTCTTCTAGAATGATGATTTTTATCAAGCTCGTATATTTAAATTCAGTAATTTCACTTAAATGGCAATGAAAATTACCTATTAATTGTAATTAAAGGGAAATTACTGAAATTAAATATACAAGCTTGATAAAAATGATCATTCTAGAAGAAAATTTCAGATGGCACTTAGAGGCTTTTGCATCTGAACTCTTCATATATATATATATATATTGAAAAAAAAAAAAGCTTTTCAATTGTACCATGTTTTGTATTTTTATGACACATTTTAATCATTGTGTTTGTTTGTTTTTGTTTCATTAGATTATTGTCTTTTTTAAAGTCTGTGGCTGTTTGATTTATGTTTATTGTTGCAAGTTAGTTGCAATTTACTTACATGTTAGGGTAAAGTATAAGGTGTAATGTTGATCATAATTTTTATTGCAAAATCGTAAGATTTATTTCCAATGAAATAGGAGTGAGACGATAGAACATTCTCTATATTATTGCTGTTGTCTTCACACTTTGGAGACTTAAACTACATTGTGAGACTCAAACATCTATTATTATTTTCCCACATATCTGCTGTGTCCTGGGGCCAGTTGCATAAACATATGTTAAGAACTAGTTTAATCAGTCTTACTTTTCCAAGTCAAATTATACCAATCTACCTTTTTATGTAACTGACTTTATAAAGTTATGACAGTCAGTCTTGAAGAAAAAAATTAGATGACTAACTTTTAAGACAGTTTATGCAACTGCCCACTGTATGTCTTTGTAAGGGTGCCTGTTGTCTTATTACACCTGCTAATAACACTTGATTTGCAGGCAGTTGCCATAAACCCATTAGATTATCTGTCTTGTTTTCAAGATAATTGAAAAGCTTGAGCGAGACACCTGTGTCACTGGTTGGTGTGTGTTTCTGTCCCAGGTCTCATCTGATGCCCAGGCTGAAGGAGTCGCGCTCTCACGAGTCTTTGCTCAGTCCCAGCAGTGCAGTAGAAGCTCTGGACCTCAGCATGGAGGAGGAGGTCTTCATTAAACCGGTGCACAGCTCCATCCTCGGCCAAGATTACTGCTTCGAGGTATAGACGCCTCTTTCACTCACTTTACATAATACACAAACTAATTCACTGATGCGATCTCTCATGACCCTTAGTACGTTCATTTAAATTCAACATTACAGTATATCGTCATTCATAAGACAATGTTTCCTAACCAGGGGTGTGTTTCCCAAAAGCATCGTTAGCCAACTATGATCCCAAGTTCCTTTTATTGGTAAGGGCATACCCTGCGACCATATATTGGCTTTTGGAAACGCACCATGAAAAAGTAATCTTGGACTAGGTAAAAAATATTGATTTCCAATTAATCGTAATTTTAATTGAATGGTCCCAGCATCGATTTTAAAATTGTATTAATTACATTTTTATTAAATTCACAAGCTTTCTATTTGACTTCTTTCTTAGCTTGTGATGCCTTGTTACACTTGTCTATATCCAGCTTTCTTAACTCTGTTTTTAAATGCTGCATTTGTGCTGAGACTATCAGTCAATGTAGTTCAGTTTTGCATTTTGTTTCTTTTCACATGACATTAAAGCATGGCACAGGTTTGCTTTTGTTGCAAGCAAGCTGGAAGCCATGAGATTTCTGCAGTAAGCTGACAAGTAATAGCCCCTTTTTTCCAGGTGAGCACCTCCACAGGTAGCAAGTGCTTTTCTTGTCGTTCGTCTGCAGAGAGAGACAAATGGATGGAGAACCTGCGACGAGCCATCCACCCTAATAAGGTAAACTTGCCTAACTGCACCACCACTTGTGTATCAGCATAAGGCAAATATCATACCTAATGCAGATGCTCTGATTTTAAGTGAAAAAATGCAACCCAATGCAAAAAAAGAAGTAAAATCAAATAATGTTTCTGTATCTGTAAGAGTGATTAAATTCAGGGCAGTTTCTTTCTCTCTCTTTGATATAAACACATGAGACTCAGAAGAGAAACTGCAAAACATATGGCTGCTTTGAACATGCCAAAAAAAAAAAAAAAAAAAAAACCATACGACAGCTCATTTCACCAATCACTGATTAAGCAAATTAATGATTAATTAGATTGGGGGGAAATTCAAGCGCAAACTTCAAGTTATATTTTGCCTTCTTAACAGCTTGCCTGAGGATGTGTTTAATGTCTCCCCATCGTTCAGTCTTACATTTTAATTACTCAGTGGGTTTCTGAGGTGAACACCAGAGCCAGGCTTTAGAGAGCTTTGCAGTGAACAGATGATGCTTTCAGACAGATGTTGATGCTGTAGTAGTGTGGAGATGATCATAGCTTAGGCATTAGCTGCTGCGGCAGAGGCGCATTTCTGTCTGCCTAATTAGTTCATTATCTGTGATGAGGGCACACAATGGAGCACCTCAATACTGAGATGCAAAATCAATTGCCTTAGTGGGTGTTTATTTGTGTGGGAATATCCATGAGCACTCGAGCCCTACACAATGCCTAGTGCCCTCAGTACAATCAACTGATGTTATAGAGCACTTCATCAGTCAGGCCTTAAAGGGTTAGTTCACTCAAAAATGGAAATTGTGTCATTATTTACTCAGCTTCATGCTGTTTGGCAATTTTGAAGAATCGTTATCCAGCCTTGGGCTGCAGGATTAATCGAAACAAAACTGAAAACTGTGATATGGCTCAGTGCGATTTTAAAATCACAAAGGCTGCGATTTAATTAAGTAAATGTATGTTTCACAGTGAAACGCGGCACTGTGTTCTTTTATAAGCGAGCGGCTCATGTTTTTAGTTTATCAGAGCAGATCGGTTCACAGTTAATGCTGCTCCACATAAACTCTGCATCGGCTCTAGGTTGAGTGGTTTATAAGGTGCATTTGGGAATGCAACATGCTTCAACCATTTTCACAGACTTGTAATGAGAAGTGCTTATGAACTGGCTGTTGTCAACAAAATAAAAGCTTTAAGAGCCCTGTTGTTTTCTGCCAGAATAATAGCTTGAATTTTTTCTTATATTCTTGATTTATTTCATAGTAAAAATTTTCAATAGTAATATTTCCTATTTTGTTTAATACATAAAAATGTTATAGTCGTATTGATATATAATCACAACATTTTTGGCCCAGTAGTGGCCCATAAATTTGTCCATACAACTAGTCTTCTGAAGCCATACGATAGATTTGTATGGTGAACAGACTGAAATTGGAGTCATTTTGTGTGAACTAAGCCCGACTCATTCATTTTGAGAGTTGTGATTTCTACTCGCTGTAGACTGCGGCCCAACAGATTTATAATTTTTAGATTATAGAAACCTAGAACGATGAACAGGAAGACAAATCTCCACAGATAATGATAAATGTATTTAGAAGTGTTTAGGATTAGGCTAAATTGCCCAAATAGTATTACAATTTCCATCAGCGGTAACGTTTCACCCCAGATATAAATGCTTCTGCATGACATCACTAATTGTGGGTGGGACACTGTGCAATGGCTAGAGGGTCAGGGACAAGAATTACTGTATGCCGCTGGTGAACGAGGGCTTTAGTCTTTTCAGTTTAGTGATTCACGATGGTCTGTGGCCTCAGAAATAACTGTGACATTTAGTTTTATTCTGATCTCATCCTCCATTGCCTCCTATGTTATAAGAGGATGGAGGGATATCTATAAGTTAACCTCTATTATATTACAACAAAAGCGTACACTTATACAGCACGATGCAGGTCAACTTTATGGCCGTCCCTCGTATATTAAACCACATGACTTCACACTGGAAAGACTATTCTATTAAAAAGGCCAGTGAATGACATTAACTGCTGAGTGATGTCACACAGTATTTACAGCACCATCCTGCTATCTTTATGGGAAGGACATGAAATGATCTAAAATAAAGGGCCTTTTAATTCCCAGCCAAGGGTGGGTGATCTGAAGCAGAGGGTATTTAATCACTGAGCCGAAAAGCACGTCATCTCTAAATCACTGACCCTGTTAGATGCCACACTGATGCGGTAATAATCCGCTACAGCCTTGGCAAGGCAGCCTAACTGTCCACTAACCTCACAATGCCCTTCCGTCTCTAGGACAACAGTCGGCGGGTTGAGAATACACTGCGGCTGTGGATCATCGAAGCAAAAGACCTTCCGGCCAAGAAAAAGTACTTCTGCGAGCTCTGCCTGGACGACAGCCTCTATGCCCGTACAACCTGCAAACTGAAGACGGATAATGTCTTCTGGGGTGAACACTTTGAGTTCAATAACCTCCCTACGGTCCAGAACATCACTGTCCATCTATATAGAGACTCTGACAAGAAGAAGAAAAAGGACAAGAATAACTATGTGGGGCTGGTGAGCATTCCAGCGGTGACTGTCACGAGCAGGCAGCTGGTTGAGAAATGGTACCCGGTTAGCCAACCCAATCCAGGTAAAGGGAAAACAGCTGGTCCTATGGTCCGCATCAAGGCCCGGTACCAAAGCATGAACATCTTGCCCATGGAGCTCTACAAAGAGTTTGCAGAGTACACCACCAACAACTACATGCTGCTCTGCTCTGTGCTGGAGCCGGTCATCAGCGTCAAGAACAAAGAAGAGATGGCCTGCGCCCTGGTGCACATCCTGCAGAGCACCGGGAAAGCAAAGGTAATGTGAAGGCTCAGACATTTTGTCGATTAGCCAAGGGGTTTTCCACCTGTGGTCCAGGGAAGTGCTAAAGGGTCTGTGGAAAGCTAAATAATAATTGCAGGGTTCATACCTACAACCTTTTGGTTTCATCTTTAGATGATTAACCATCACAGACTGAAATACATGACCTGAAGTCTGTATTTGTCTACTGCACACATACCATTCATAATTCTAAGAGGGTTGTAGGTATTTGAATATTGGCCTTTGCTAGAAGTAACGTGCATATATTCATCTGGAAAAAGCTGACACACAAATACATGTCACGTGACCCAAAGAGATTTCATATAGTTGTTACTAATGACTGTTATATAAATCTTTATCTCAGGGGTTTTCAAACTTTTTGTGTGTGTGGACCACTATTTGTAATCAAGAATTTTCGTAATACACATAATAAAATATGTCTACACACAGTCCTACCTGAATTAATCCGCACCTCTAAATAGGCTTACTAGCACTAAAACTATAACTGGTCATCACATCAGTAGGCTACAACAGGCTTTTTTTTATTACAAATTTACTTTATTTACTCAAGCGCCCGAGGGCATAATCAGGTTCATTTGAACAACAGGCTTATTTCCATAGCAATGGAGTATGAAATCTATACAGTAATAAGAACACTTGGATATAGTCAACATTTCAAAACCTTTGGTGATTTTAGGGGATTATTAATCTTCAGAGTTTTACAAGTCCTCAAAAAGTAGGCTTGAGTTTGTCCACTTAGCACATCCGCAAAACATTTCAGAAACGCGAGATCAAGAAACTAACTGAAATTAAAATAATAACAGGCCTTATTCATTCCATTTATAAACATTTTGTTTCATATAAACTGCCTATAAAGGCTATGCGTGTGATGTGATAATGAGAACATATCTGCCTCTGCCCTTTTCTCTTCAGAGAACCTGTTGCTATCCACCGATCCATGTTGTGGTTCTAACGGCACTGAACTTGAACGTCACGGCCGAGCGCCACTAGCCTATTTTATTAATCACACAATAACTTGACAATTTAATTAAAATTTTATATCAATATATGCCTACATATTCTTTTTACTTTTCATTTTTTTATGGGAATTTCCTGGTAAAATGAAGGTAAAAAAATATTATTTTATTTTGCCTTTCCACGGACCACCTGCAGTACCCTCACGGACCACTAGTGGTCCGCGGACCACAGTTTGGGAATGGCCGCTTTATCTTATATATTATTCAAAAGTTTAGGGTTTTTGAAAGAAATATCTTATGCTCACCAAGGCTGCATTTAGGCTATTTAATCACAAATAGGTTAAAAAAATTACAAAAAAAATGTACATTGTTAAACTGTATTACAATTTTAAATAGCTGTTATTTTATTTTAATATATTTTAAATGTTATTTATTCCTGTGATGACAGAACTGAATTTTCAGCAGCCATAACTCCATTCTTCAGTGTCACATGATCCTTCAGAAATCATTCTAATAGGCTGGTTTGGTACGCAATTTCTTTTTATTGTCATACAGTTGTGATGTCAATTTATTTTTATTTTTTTGCGGAAATAGTGATTCACTTTTTAAAATAACAGCATCTATTTGAAATAGAAATCTTTTGTAACATTATAAATGTATTTACTTTAATATAATGTATATAATGTAAATACTTTAATTTAATGTATCTTGCTGAATAATTGTTCTTAGATAAAGAATCCCAAAACTGACCCCAAACTTTTGAACAGTAGTATGATTCTTTATAAATCTTAACATTATTTTGTCGTTCAGAGTTAGAAACCATTGAATAGATTTGTTAAAAAATATATTTTGTAATTTATTCATTAATATTTAGAATAATTTTGAGATTATGGATCATTTAAACATTAATTTATAAATCATAAAACATTATGTTTATAATTTATTAATTTATATTTCAATTAAATATTTATGTGACCATGTATTTACTTTTTGTAACTATTACAAATCAATTTCTGACTTTTCCCTGACCTTTGTGTGTTTCCTTGTGCATTTAGCTTTTTCACTGATGCTCTTATTGAACTTCAGAGGTCACGGTCAATCAAAAGTAATCCAATCCCAGTTATCTTCTGTTATCTCTGCTGTAGTATCCCGCTGTTATTCCTTGCTGTTTGGGTTAACAAAGGGATACTACATTAAAGAGATTGCATGTAGTTTGTATTGGCTACATCTATGAATCTTTGTATTTATGTGCATAGGATTTCTCATGCTGAGAGGTTTTTCGGAGGGATTATCTCCCCCTGGTTCTCACAGCCTTCCGCAGGATCCAGAGAGCAAAATAGCAAATCTTCCCATTATACCATAAGGGAGGAATAATACGGCTGCTCTTATCTGTATTGGCTGCTTTTCTGTTGGTCTGGCCCTGATTGGCAGATCCAGGGTTGATGTAGATGGTATGTTTGCAGTGACTCACAGGATGATATAAACACAAAGGCAAAATGACCTTAGATGGAGGTGGATAAGCCTCTAGTTTATGTATGGCATTTAGTGAAGAACATGTTTAGACTGCACTAATGTCATTCACTGTTTGAGGGAGAACAAACAGACTTTTTTAGATATGAAGTTGAGTTTTTCTTTTCTGAATATTCTCATTATCATAACCTGTGTGTGGAGTTTAATTAGAAACACTAAGCATGAAACAAGATTTTCATACAGGGAATCTACTACGATGTTTTTAATCAGGGTCCAGGCATGAGGGTCATTTCAATGGGCAGCTCTCGGGAATACTGATTTATTGCTGCCTTACAGTCCAGGGTTTTTAATCCAACATCTTGCAGTCACCCATCAAGTAGTTGAACTGGTGCCATTACCTTTAGCCATGGAGAATCAGTGAAATGAAGTGTGAAACAGGTTTTTTACCAGGCTATTTTTTGGAGGGAGTTCTGAAAGCATAAAAAATATGTTTGTTTTTTTGTTTTGTATTCTTAATGGTAAGATCCCTTTGAGAACCCTGATAGCGAACATTCCAGGCTTCCCATAGACCCGGTCAACCAAAAAGTATCAGTGAAATAGTGGTATCTGAAAAAATCAAGGTATAATTTTGATTGTGGTAAAGTCATTGTATTTTATATAGTGAATATTCATTTTATAAGTTTCACGCTCTACTGGAGATATATCTGCTAGATAGGCGGTTGCTCCTGTTTGTATTAAATTCTTGAATAAAATATTCAATACTTTAAATATTGTATTAAATGCAAATTGCTCATTTCAGTCAGTTATTTTTTTAGTGAATTTGTCAAACTTGTTCACAAATGGGGTCTGAATAATTAATTAATCATTCATTCTCAATCAAAAGTCATTTTATCCAGTAATCTTATATGACTTCTTGGAAAAACAGTCAGTTTAGAACTGTTCGTATCAGTGATGCCGTCCTTTGCTTATATTTTCATGTTGGCTGAAGTGCAGTGTAAGTTGTGAACCACCAAACTGTCATTAGAGATGGTCACTGGTCCACGAATGACTGACTGATCTGCATCATTATCCTGTGAGTGCTGACTCTTAAGATTGTCTGCTCTTTCCATGTCATTATTAAAAGTCATTAGTGTATTTTACTGGTCAGTTGCACTTCACTTCTTTAACTACTGGGTAAGAAGTGTCTTCTGTCACTAAAGCAACTAGTTTTCAAAGAAGGTCATCATAAACGGTCAGTTGCGTCACTCATATCCTCTCCTGCCCTCGTCCGCTGTCCCCCTGGGTCCTGCGGGGGGAGATCAGGCCTGTTAGTCTGAAGCTGTTAATTACTGCTCCTTAATTACTCCGCTTCTCAAAGAAGCCCTGAGGGATATGGGCCGTAACACCAGTGGAATCATCCAGGCTGTCCAAGGTCATTTGTTTTGAGGAACGTATTTTAAATTGTAATTATATTTCACATTGTTACTTTTTTTACTGTGTTTTTGATCAAATAAATGCAGTCTTGGTGAGCATAAGAAACTTTTGATCAAACTTTGAACGGTGTATAATTTAGGAAAATATTTTAGGAAAAATACGTAGGTACGTGCTACTTATATTGGTTTATACATTTTTGACACGATTTTAATTATGTTTTACATCTTGCATTAAACATATTGAATATAAATAGCTGTTTGGTCACAATGATAGTTGAAAATAAAACGCTTTGAATATCTCCAAAATGCTTAAAGATATTTTAGCTATATCGCCCAACCTCAGTTTTGACTTAAATGAGCGTTTCATTCGGTTTAGTGCTTCAGTTTCCTAACATCATGTCTCTCAGCCTTAAGTGTGTATTCTCAATCTGATTAAATCACTCAATAGTCATGTTATGAGTGTTTAAAGCAAATGTAGAGGATGTTTTTTGGGAGTTATTAGTTCTACTTCAGCAAGCTTGTTTTCTGTCTCTGACTGACACATAAGTTGACAGACCAAAATAAAATAGGACTAAATAAGGTTCAAATGAAGATGAAGCAGACTCGTCTGTGTGGATAGCGCTTGTCTGTTCATGTTCCTTTGAAAAGTCTGGACACAGTTATTTGAGCTACCAAACAGAGCCTGCTGTGACAGATTCACTGGGAATGATTTAATGAAGGAATCTCACTCTAATAATACACACAGTTTGTTTAGGTAATGTAGCAGTGGTCACATTCTATCAGTAAGTAGATATGGTAGCTGTATTCCCCTGGCTGGTCCTGAGACCAATGTGCTTGTGATGATGTGAAATATGGAGAAGAGATATCCCACAGAGACATCAAGCCCAAAATGACACAATAACACTCACTTATCACTTACTTGAGTTTCGTGTGGGTGTGATTTTTATGGTACATCACTTTTTTCTCCACCCATAAAGTTTAAAGTAAGGGTAATTACGGGTTCCTACAATCATGGGAAAACCTGGGGGAAAAGTTTAAAAAATTGCTGTGCTTTTCTCTAAAATATTTCATCAGCTAGATATTTCTCTTTGAAAAATTCACTTTTTTTGCCACATTAAAATGTCAGGATGTATTTTAGGTTCTTAAAATGGAATATTATACATGTAATTTGCATTTCAAGGAATAGTTCACTCAATTTTAATATATTTTAAAATGTATTTTTTTTCCTGTGATGGCAAAACTGAATTTTCAGCAGCCATTGCTCCAATCTTCATTGTCACGTGATACTTCAGAAATTTGCTAATTTGTTGCTCAAGAATTTTTTTTTTTTATTAATGTTTAGAACAGTTGTGCTGCTTAATAAGCTGCAGGAACTGAGATTAAAAAAATAAATATATATATAGTAATGCATTTTGAAGTACACACTATTATTGTGGCAAAGCAACAGCTCAGCCAGCATCTTCCGTCATAGACATGAGACGAGAGTCATTATCTGCATTTTCCTTCAGCGCGCATATCTTTCCATCTTTCCTCTCCTCATCCGTCACCCTTTCTTTTTTCTTGTTTTCTCCCCATTCTGCCTCTCTCTCTCTCTTGCTCTGCCCATCACCTCTCTATCTCCTTATCTTGTCTCAGACTCATGCTCTGCCATTCTCTCTCTCTCTATCTCGCTTGGCTGCACTTTAAGGCAGGCTGGCTCTGAAAGGATGTCATTTCTGGTCTGAAGCAGCACATTGCCCTGACAGCTATTACAGAAGTCGTGCTTCGCTGTAGATGTGACATCCACTTCAGCCGGCTCTCAATGCACACACACTTTTCATGCATCTCAAGAGTTTGAGGTTAGACAAGGTATTAATCTGTTTTGTGATATGATGTAATCGTGATGTCATGTCTGCACCCTGTTGTAACACACGTGATTATGGATGACAAGAGATGATCACATGGACTGCAATACGTGAGACCCAATATGCAGAAATGCCCAATACAAAACATAGGCCTTTAGCAATCATTACATAATCATCTGATTATCTCTGTTCCTCCATTGACAGTCCACTCCACGCAACTACTACTTTGTCACTTCAAAGAGTTCATGAAGAGATTGTAAAACTAATTTGTGTCAGAATAAATTATGAGGCAGAACGTCATGATTGTGACAGCCCTAATAAAACATATGCTACACACAACATACAATTAAGACATCGAGTTAAATTTATTTCTTTTGATTTAATTTAAGTAAACAGATGTGATAAAACCCCAGATCAGCTTTTTCAGTTTCTAGATGGGATGTGTTGATGAGATGCAGACTGTTTAGCAAGCATAAGAAGGTAAATGTTGAGGACATATTGTTGTAACATATTGTTGACCCACTTTAGTCATACAGCACAACAATCAGTCTTATCTCAGAAAGCACACTGGATAAAGCTGCCCCGCAGCCTAGCATTTCATTAGCAGAGCATTTCTACATTTCACTGAGGGTCGTGAGCGCGCACAGCTACGCAGAACAGAATCATACGCATATTTGCACACATGCAATAGAGAAAACTCAAGGTTATAGAGTGTGGGTAGATTGAGAGCTGAATTCATCGCTTCTGTGATATTTGACTTCTCTCACACACTGACACATACATTACAGCAAACGCTTTCTCTCGCTCTCTCTCGAGCCTCCTTTCGTCTGTCTGCTAAATACCATCTGACCTTCTCTGACCTCTTTTTTTTTTTTTTTTTTTTAGCCTGAGAGGGGGCGAGATAACAACTAGTGTTTCGTGTTTCAGTTTACAGCTTGCCTTTAAATCAAAAGAAAAATGTGCTGAGAGTGACACGCAAGTAATGATGAAATTGGAGGAAAGGTATTCATCTTTGGTCATGGAAAATCTATGGAAGTTCATTGATCAAAAGGTGTAGGAATTTGCAATTCTCTCTCTCTCTCTCTCTCTCTCTCTCTCTCTCTCTCTCTCTCTCTCTCTCTCTCTCTCTCTCTCCCCCCATTGCTAATATTGTCTCTCTCTCTCTCTCGTCCAGAATATCTTTACACAACTGAATGAGTCATCATCTTATGTCTTTAGATTAATGAGGCTGTGTGTGTTTGTGTGTTGTAGTCTCAGTGACCTTTAGTTTTATTTAAAGGCCTTTGATAGCGAGTCACATTCAGCTGTCCTGGCTAACACAAACACACACGGACGTTCATAGATGTCATGCACAAAGAATGGACTTTAATAGGACGCTTTGTTTTGTGCTCGCACACATTTTTTGTGTGAATTTTTACTCCTGAGGTGGGGTAGTCATGATACCAACGGTTCAGTAGTTTATGCTAAAATGGAAAAGCTATTGAACACATTATTTTAGTTCAATATTAATATCTTCGATGCTCAGTACAATGGTACTGTTGAAAGACTACATTTATTTATTTATTTATCACCTAATTTTTTCTAAGAGCTAATGATATTTTCTACCCTTGAACATGAACACAAACCCTTCGGAATTTTCATTATTTAATATGTAAGCCGCTCTCCAAATGGGGACCACTGACCGCCTCCCACAGTGTAGGTGATTTCAGGTTTTACAACCCATGTGGGGACATTTGGTCAAGACAATGTAGGTAAAATCTCTCTCTCTCTCTCTCTCTCTCTCAGGTAGAGCTCACAAACTGCTGTCTCGGTCAGATGGTTCCTTCTTTATGAGTTTTTGCTTCCAGGGAATGCAGAGAGACCTGAGGGATTTTATCTCTTCGTTTTAATCCCTCCATCCTCTCTTTATATATTTTTTTCCTTTGTGCAACATATATTTCTGTTTTCTTCTGTTCACCTGTGCAATGGCTTTGCTTTCCTGTGCAGCACCTATTTTTACGCACCTGTTTTATTTTTTGTTTTTCTGCTTTCCTTTCCATTTTATATTTGAATTTATGTCTCGCTGTGCTTAATGTCTTCTCCTCGCTTTCTCTTGTCTCTAACGTTTCCTGTGTTTCTCTCTCGTCTCGTTCTGATTAAGGGTGAGCTATAGTCTAGCTGATTAACTCTGACAGTAATGGACAATTTTCTTGGCCTTTTCTACAAAGTGCCCACTACTGTGTGTGCGTGTGTGCGGAGAGTCTCAAGGCTCATGAGATCTCCATCTGTGTGGCTCTTAATGGTGCTGAGGATATTCTTCCGGCTCTGCTGATCATACCTTTTATAAATGAACAATTATTATACATTTAAGAATTAAAATGTGGGACAAGCTTGAATACTGAGGATTGTTTGTATGCAGCGTCCAAAATGTGCTTTTCTGGCAAAATCTGCCATTGGTTCAAATTTGCCAAGCATAAAATTTCTTACCCGTCATGAAACAGCATTGTGCATTATTTTCTTTTAAAAAATAACAATGGGATTATTTAGCTGTCAATCACAGCATCCTTTGTTTCTTTGTGAAATGGCACCTCACATTTTGTTTCAATGGCTCAATGCGAGGTGTATAATACGTGCTTCTGGGAGAAAAAAAAAAACTTTTCTTAGATAAGCTTATAATTGTAAGATAAGGTAAAAGAAGATGTGGACCAGGCATAGGTTGGAATCTGACACGTGATGGGGGAGCCACTACTTTACAGTTAGGATTTCTACGATCATGCAAAACCTGGAAATAGTCCGGTCCAGTTACCATGGTGACTGTTCCCTGCATCAGCGCTCATGAAGGATATTTAAGCTCTGAGGTCACCGTACATCCACACTACCCACACTCCCTTTCTCCTGTATCCCAAACAAATGCTTTTGTTTTGACTTACATAATACCTTATAATCTAGTCTTTGCATATTTTGGATTCCTCTGATATGGAACGTTCTCTCAGTAATTATATGGAAAAAATAATACTTAGTGCTGAAATTCTAAACATTGGTGGCCAAATATTTGTCCACATTTACCGTGAATGGAGCTGTGCTACTCAAACTGAGCTTTAGACTTGACAAACTGGTCTGGTATCCTAAAAAAACCTATATACATTTCAAGGGTTTATGTAATTCATTTTTTCAATAATCTTTTCAATAATTTTTTTTTTTTTTTTAAGTCTCTTAAGCTCACCTGAATTTATTTGATCAAAAATACACTAAAAAACAGTAATATTGTAAAATATTATTACAATTTAAAATGACTGTTTTCTATTTTAATATTTTTAACACGTAATTTATTCCTGTGATGGCAAAGCTGATTTTCAGCATTATTACTCCAATCTTCAGTGTCACATGATCTTTCCGAAATTTCGGGTTACAGGGTCTCATTTATGTCACATTTATGTCAAGTCAACAGCAAGTAGACTGATTTTTCTGTTTAACTCCCATTTGCTGGTTTCGATAGGCTCCCTGTCAGATAGCTTTGATCGGAGCAGCTTTGACTTCAGCACTAGCATCCCCCTTTCATTTTCTTTTTCTTTTCTTTCATGTACTGAAAGACATCAGTAGCACAACCGCTTCGATTGCAGACCCTCCACACAATCTCTCCATCTACTCTCTTTTTTTTTTTTTTTTACTAAGAGTACATTTTCTCACAGATCAACATGTTTTTTTGTGATTGTGTGTTTTTGTATAGGACTTCCTGACGGATCTGATGATGTCGGAAGTGGATCGATGTGGGGAGAATGAGCACCTGATCTTCAGAGAAAACACTCTGGGCACTAAAGCTATCGAGGAGTACCTCAAACTGGTCGGACAGAAATATCTGCAAGATGCGCTGGGTAAGAGCTTGTGTCACGTCAAGTCAAGTCACCTTTATTTATATAGCGCTTTTTACAATACAGATTGTATCAAAGCAGCTTCACAGTGATAACATGAAAATAATACAACAAAGTTTGTTTCTAGAAGAAAATTGTGTCATCGTCCACCTTAAGAAAGGCAGATCAATAATATTGTTGAATATTAAATGTCCCCAACTAAGCAAGCCAAAAGCCAAGGCAACATTGGCAAGGAACCAAAACTCCATCAGGAGACAGAATGGAGAAAAAAAACCTTGGGAGAAACAGGCTCAGTCAGGGGGGGCAGTTCTCCGACACGAGCGAACAGTGTATGATTATGATTCAGGCAGCATTACAGGTCAGAAGTCAGATTGGATCAGAACATTCAGAATATTTATCCAGTTCCATCTGGTTGGAAGTCGGAGTCATCACGCCAGTATGGAGACGAGTTTGTTGAGGATCAGTGCCGATGGCTGTCGTGTCGATGAGGCCTTCACAGGGCTGATGAGGCTGGCACTTCAGGGATGCGTCGTGGATGGGTCCAGGCCAGGTCCACCATCTGATCTGGATACGGCCCGGATCCGGCTGACTTCAGTAAACCTCTGAATAAACAGAAAGACTAACATTAGCGTAGATGCCATTCTTCTTTTGATGTAACGAGTACATCAGGTGTTATAGGAAGTGTCCCCGGTTCTGGCTGACCTAATCTATGCAGCCTTATAATCATTTAACGGATTTGGATAATAGAAATGTATAATGTTCTATAGGAATGCCAGGTAAAAGAGATGCGTTTTTAGTCTAGATTTAAACTGACAGAGTGTGTCTGCTTCCTGGACAATGTTAGGAAGACTGTTCCAAAGTTTAGGTGCTACATAGGAGAAGGATCTACCGCCTGCAGTCGATTTTGATATTCTAGGTGTTATCAACTGGCCAGAATTTTGAGATTTTTGTGTGCGTGTTATTTTCTGACATCATATCTGTACCATTTGTTATGACCACCTCCAGGTAACAAAGTGACAGGACCACCAAAATAAATACATTATATAATATAATTATATAATACTAGGGGAAATTTTATCAGTGCAAACTGTCTGTCCAGCACAAACACTATAAACATAGAGACATTTCCAAAGTGTATTTTGTGGTTCCCCGTATTCCTTTTCGGTAAGATTAAATAGCCGTGAAAACACGCACAAACATGCACACACATATCCAACCTCCTTTGCTGTTGGCTCACTTTGTGTACGATAAGGCCTGTGTTTATTAATACCTCCTTATTTTAGGAATAAAATGTTGAAATGTCTGGACTAGCAATTTATCTGCAAAACAAAAATACACTCTGCAAATTTCACACGTGTATAAATATCGACTTTGGGGGATCTAATAAGCATACGTGTGAATGTGAGTGAATACACCAAAGAGAGTGAATCTCTCTTTAGATTTGCATAAGAAGCCATTTGTGGCGCTGAATAATGTATAGTTGTTTTTCTTAGATAAATGTGACTTGTGAAGTGCTGCTGAATTATTAAATGGTTCACTCCTAAAGTCCCTCAGACATCAGAGCCAGAGAAGGACAGCAAAGAGAGCAGATTACACCACATGGTTACATAAATAGCTTATTATGCGCAAGGGATGGACATTTTGGTCATTTCATCTACTCTAGTTCTCGAGAGATAGAGCAATCAATTACCTCAGCACATTGCTGTTTTTTCAGTGTCTTGTTGTTCAATTGTTCGAATGTAAAAACTGATCTCATTTTCAAATTGAGTGACAAGATAACACCGAAAACACCAATCACAAAGTAAAAACTAAGGTCCATTATGTTTAGTTCTTGTGAAAATGAGTAATGCTGTAAAAAGAAGTCGTTACGTGTTTTCTTGATTGTTCATTGTCACTTCCAAACACATGATTACTTTGGTGAACTAAATAATTTATTAATTAAATAAATTACTGCAAAAATAGACTGATAGCTACAACACATTCACACAAACACACACACACATCCACATATGTACACAAACCTTCTGAGCTAGACGGTAATCCAACTTCCTTGAGGGATTTGTGGTATTACATTTCTGTCATTTAGACTCTTTATTGGCAATTACTAAAAAGCCATTTATATGAGCTCAGATTGCACAAGATGTTCATATTGTATTACATATAATGGTAAATCAGTTCATTTTCAAGACGTGCTTTATTTTTGCTTTACCATTGAAGGACTCTTGTTTGTCAGCAGATATTGATGATGGGATTTTATCCGACTGGTTATTTGATTAGACTGGACATTTGAGCGATTAGTGTCATATTTGTGGCCTTGAATGAGTTATCTGGGTTTTGCTCTGACCTTTCCAGTCAATATGGGGTTTACCGACCAAGTTATACACTACTTTTCAGAAGTTTGGGGTCAGTAATTGTTTTATTTTATGAAAGAAATTAATACTTTTATTCAACAAGGATGCATTAAATTGATCAAAAGTGACAGTAAAGACATAAAGTGTCGCAAAATATTTCGGGTTTCAAATAAATGCTAAACAGATAAATAAAATATGTATATGGTCATTATATATGGTAATATCACTGCGCATCTGGTTAGTTTCTAAAAGGAAGATGAAGAATGAGGAGTCCTCTTCCATTCTGGATCAGTTGGACATCCACATGGTTTATGCTACACTAGATTTTTCCCTGATGCTTTCATGCGCAACGGAACAGAGAGGGAACAAAACGGAACAAAAATCGACCAGTACCTTCTCTGAGTCTCTGTGGAGTGGGATCTGGCTGTACTGTTTGTTTGGGATCGACAAAAGGGTTGTTGTATATTCCCAGGATGGGTTTTCTCATTAGTTCTGAGTCAGATAACTTGAGAACTTTCACTAGTTGCTTAATGGCGGAAAGGGGTTAGAATAGCGATAAGCTCAGGTGTGGTGATGTTCATTCCTGCTAATAATTGTGAGAGTGTTTGTTTGTTTGTATGAAAGATGATGGGGGTTTGTACAGCAGGTTCCCTTGCTGACATATAGGATAGCAAGCATTATTTTGCCATTCATGTCAAAATGAATCAATATATGACAGCATTCTTTATTGATTTCCTGAAAAATACTATTTCTGTTCAAACAACTAGACGTTACACAGGATTTATTTAAAAACGCCTTTGTCTTAAATGTATTTTCTCTTTCATCCACTGTAGGGGAGTTTATAAAGGCTCTGTATGAGTCTGATGAGAACTGTGAGGTGGACCCATCCAAATGTTCATCTAGTGATCTAACCGAACATCAGAGCAACCTCAGGATGTGCTGTGAGCTGGCCTTCTGCAAGATCATTGAGTCTTACCGGTAACTACAATATGCCCTTCACAGCTGGCTGTTGATTTGAACCAGTGATGGATTTTATTGCTCAGATGTCGCTTTTTCTCTGTTATGTTTCTGTTAAGTATCAACTTGGTCTCAGGTGTTTATTTTAAAGTAAAAAAAAAATAAACTAAAGAGAAAATATATGATAGGAGTATAGAGTTATAAAATGAAGTATGATAATTAAACATAATTATTATTATTAAAGTACCAATAAAATAAAATCCAGTTATACACAGATAACCTTTGATTATGGTGATTGGTTTGTAAGTATGTAGTATAATACAATTATTTTGCTTTATACAAATAACAGAAGTGATACTCAATACAACACTTTTAGTGTTGATCCAACAATTTTAGTGTTTTCATAACTGAAGTACAGGTTCAGTCACTGAGATCTAATACTCTGTATTTCAACATATAAAGAATAATAGTTTAATATAAAAAAGTTTTTAATAGAAAGCTTTTCCCTCAGGAGTTGTTTGCAAAAGGATAATAAATAGTTTGTGAAACTACTTGCAAGGAAGAATAAATGTTTATAGTTGTGTCAGGTTAATTTGTTTCCATCTAAATTCCATGTTCAACTCTCCATTCCTCAACAGTGTGTTTCCAAGGGAACTTAAAGAAGTGTTTGCATCGTGGAGACAGGAATGTGGTAACAGAGGGCGACCAGATATCAGCGAGCGTCTTATCAGCGCGTCATTGTTTTTGCGTTTTCTCTGTCCGGCCATCATGTCGCCTTCTCTCTTCAACTTGACGCAGGAGTACCCAGACGACCGCACTGCACGCACACTCACTCTTATCGCCAAGGTTACACAGAACCTTGCAAACTTCACCAAGTAAGGATTCTATTTACTCCATTGCGAGTGTGTGTGATTGGGTAGGGAGAGGGTGTTTTAAGGTATCATGATGGAGCTGAGGAATGAGTTCACTTTGATAGCTTTTCATGTTGTTCTAAGCAAAATACTATTCATGAATGAAATTCAGTTAATAGATATAATTATGATTATAGGGTCATTAGCATTGAGTTAATAAATGCATCAATAAGTCATTCTTGTTCTCACTTTCTGTCAGGTTTGGTAATAAGGAGGAGTACATGTCCTTCATGAATCAGTTCTTAGAGCAGGAGTGGACCAACATGCAGCGCTTTCTGCTGGAGATCTCCAACCCAGAGACCATCTCAAATACGGCAGGCTTCGAGGGGTATATTGACCTGGGCCGTGAGCTCTCCACCCTGCACTCGCTGCTAGCTGAGGTGGTGTCCCAAATGGATCAGGTTAGTCTCTTCACCCATCAGTCAGCTCCATTTGATTGGTTTTGTAGTGTTAAGATTTTCAGCAGGAGTGTGTTGTGCTCCTTCACTTCAGACCTTCAAAAACACTGAAACACTTTTTTTAATCAGTCTTGTTTCACAGTAAAAATATGTTAAAGAAAACAACAAAACAGAATGTATTATACATTTATGACATGGGCAAAGACATATATCTCATGCCATTTTTCTAAAGTAAATTTATGTTTATATATAATATATATATATACTCAGCAAAAAAAGAAAGTCCTCCCACTTTTTATCTGCTTTGTTCCCAGCAAATTTCTTATTATGTGTAAATATTTTTATGTACATAAAAAGATTTGACAACTGAGACATAAACTGAACAAGTGAACAAACTGAACATTTGACAAACAAAAAATAATGAGTCCATTAACAAAAGTATCAGTCAGTATGTGGTGTGGCACCAGCTGCTTTAAGGTCTAAAGTTCATCTCATCTTCATGGACTGCAGCAGATTTGTCAGTTCTTGCTGTGAGATGTTACTCCACTCTTCCACCAATGGCACTTGCAAGTTCTCAAACATGTCTAGTGAGGACATATGGTTACATGTGGTTTGGCACTGCAAGGACAAGGACGATCAGCTGTCCTTCCTGTCCCATTTTAGCACTGTCTAAGGCGTCTTACATTACAAACATTGCAGTTTATTGCTCTGTTCACATCTGCAGTCCTCATGTATCCTGCAGCAGGTCTATGGCTTGTTCACAGAGGTGATAAGGGACCCTGGACATCTTTCTCCTGGTGTTTTTCAGAGTCAGTAGAAAGCTCTCTTTAGTTATTGGAACTGTGGAACTGCCTTAATTTTCTGCCGCTTTCCCACATGAAAAACATTGTTTAATCCCTTTCCAATAAATATCTGCAAAGCTTACTTAGATTTTTTATAAAATTATCTTTAAAAATACTATATCCTGAAAAGGGGACATTCCTTTTTTTTTCTTTCTTTTTTTTCTTTCTTCTTTTTATATATATATATATAATAAGAATACATTATATCCTCTTAAAAATTTGCTATGTTTCAATGTATTTTTCGACTGGGAAACAGGTTAAAATACTGATTAAGAAAATATTTTTTCAGTATTACTTCATTGCAGCATGTGCAGTTAAGTGGTAGGTGAACTCAGGATAGGGTTGTGACGAAACATTTAATACTTTGATGCCACAGAAGGTTCTCAAGTTTTGCTCCAGTTTCGGTGTTCTTTGAGTAGGTGGACTGATGTGAGCAATTGCCTTCAGGCTGTACTAGTCAGGCTTTAAAATCCCTCATTTTGTTGCTTTTAATGTTCAGACCTCATAAGATGTGTTCACCATGTGTTCATTTCTTTATATCTTAATTTATACATATTTTTTTAAAGAAATGATCTTCTAATTCTCCTCCTCCTCAAATGCTAAATATAAACTAGTTGTTGTATTTGCCCAGATTTTCCACACTTAGAGAAAACTTCCAGTCTTACAAAATGTGTTTGAGCAAAGACACATCTATATGCAGCTCACCTGTGCCTGTATGCCAGTGCAGCACTGACACTGCCTACAACTATGCAAACATTGCAAATTAAATTTGTAAATGTTGGATATTCTCATTGCAGCACTTTGTGTTGAATAATGCAGATCACGTTAAGTGGACATGCTCTGAAAGCTCATGACCTATCAGTTTTTGAGTTTTACATGGGAAGCCCATTAGTCCTTAAGGCTACTCATAGCAGCCACACTGCGGTCAGAGACAGTCGCCTGCTGTTCCATGTACATGAGAACTGTTATCTGATATGTCACTATTATTTTAGGCCATACATCCAATAAAACATTCTTTGATTATGAAACATAATTATTTTAATGCCAGAGGGATTCAGCCAACCAGAATGTCACAGAATCAGCCAATTTTCAAAAATGTAAATCAGTCAGATTTGAATGTATCTAAGTCTAGCCTGTTCCATTATTAAATGCTATCGGAAAAGATCAGAAAGTAAAATGTTTGCATGAAAAAAGAGTGTCTCCTCTCGTAAGTGTTTCTTCATTTTCAACACATGAAGCGTTCACTGCGTTCATGAAGAGGTTCACTTCCACCTATTTTAATTGGGGCTCTATAAAGTTGCTATATCATAATAATACATATATTTACAGAATACAATATAAATATAGATAAAAAGTAAAAAAAAAAAAAAAAATCTAAAGTTTGGGTTCGCTAAGATTTTTAAATGTTTTTGCAAGAAGTTTCTTATTCTCACCAAGGCTGCATTTATTTATTTATTTTTTATCAAAAATGCAATAAAAGCAGTAAACTACTGCTTCAAAAGTTTACGGTCAATAAGATTTTTTTTTTTTTAATGAATGCATTTATTCAGAAAAGATGCATTAAATATTACAAACATCACAGTAAAGACGTTTACATTGTTACATAAAATCTATTTCAAATAAATTGTGCTTTCTATTTATCAAAGTATCCTGAAAAAAATGTATCATGGTTTCCACAAGAATATTGCACAACTGTAAGAGGTTCAACCAGGCGCTCAGGTAAAGTTATAAAGTCCGTGATAGGTGCTCTGGGGGTAGGGAAAAAATCCAAAGAAACGAAAAACAGGTCCCAGGCACTCAGTCAAATTTTCAATGAGGAGAAGGATAAAGTTAAAAAGCCTTTATTTAGTATGGCTTAAGTCATTTTAAAAAAATACACGAGCCAACATGTTTCGACCAACAAGTGGTCTTCTTCAGGGCAAAGTAACACAGAGAATGAGTGACACCAAATTATAAGTTAAGTCCCACCCATAATCCAAGAAAATTTAATTAACCTAATAAGGCCTAATACAATCAATTAACCCAATCAGGCAATCAGGTCTACAGGATAGGGAAAACCAACATAATGAGCAACAAAGCAGGTGAAAATAACAAATAACCAATAAAGAAAAATATCTCCAAAGAAATATTGCACAACTGTTCCCTTTAGAAAGGGAACTCGCACTGCGTCGATGACGTATTGGGGAACGCCTCGGGCATGACAGATGTCTGAAATCACTATCAAATCACTGCAATGATATTGACCGGCGACAGCCCATGAATCATTAACGTGAATCATTAGCGTGCGACCTGGATGTATATAAGGGCGCCTTGCAAACATGACAATCACGTTTTCGTCTGAAGGGACTGTTTGGTAGGCAGGACCCGAGGCATGGCAAAAAGATGCAGTGTCTTGTTCCCTGTTCTCAGGGAACAGCGGTTACAGTCGTAACCTGAGACGTTCCCTTTCTAAACGCACTGTGTTGATGACGCATTGGAAAATTATATACCCACGCCGCCATGCTAAGGGGAGTGCATGCCCACTGGCAGTGACAACTGTCAGAACCAGCAAATTCAAATGAAATGCCAGAACCTCTCACCCTCAGGTCACACTGGGCTGTCAGTGACAGCATTCCCTACGGTCATAGCCCAAGCTATTCGCTTCGCAGGAAAACCTCCATAAACTTTGTTTAATAAAAGGCCTACCTGGGCCTGCTCAAGGGCCTAGGACCACAGCTTCAAATTAGAAGGGGGCCCTTCTAGGGAATGTGGCTAGGGAACCCGAAGGAGCCCCAGCCAATCACTATTAAAGGGAACATATTCAACCAAAATGCCAGTCTGGCCAACTTCCTGTCTGTCTGAAGACAGAGCCTCTGGACACTGGAGCCCAGAGGGACTGCGAAGCTGACAGTGAACCACCCGGATCTCAGAGACGGGATATTCTGGAGAGCATGACTCAGCATAGCGCTTACAACCCTTGCTAGCGAGGGGAGTTTCTCTACACGATCTACTGATCTACCCAGCACTTATGTTTCAAAGCACTGAGGAGGCCTGAGAAAGCCTATGGGCTGATCTAACTGGGAGGCCTCACGAGAGGTCTACGACCATCTGACCAGACTCAGGAGGCCGAGTACTCACAGTGACCCTCAGTGAAGGGAGCACATGGCCTGCCTGGTAAGCAAACCAGGCTATAGGCTAGATAAAAAAGAGGATCTGGGAGGCATCCAGTAGCAGAAAGTGAACACTTTAGTCGTGCTAGGGCGCAAGCTCGCCTTCAGAAGCTTCCTGTTAAGACCAGCTAAACTGATAGCAAGCTGTGAACCCCGATTCCGGGTGTCAGTCCCAGGGTGGCCTACTAAGGCCAGCTGCCAGTAAGATTGGGGACTGAGCACCGTTGGGAACTACACCAACACAAATATTGGGGCCACCCACAGGAGGCCTCTTGAGGCTGGCTACCTGGTCGTAGCTATAATGTATGTCCCACAACGTTGGGACTCTCATCCAAGGAGGCCTGTCAAGGAGGCCTAATTAGGTCTTTATCAATCATGCCTCTGCACCAACCTGCATTACTTTTCTCACCCCCGAATGCAGAGAAGGGGGCGGGCCTTGGCCGAACGACTCCCACCATGGGAGGAGGCTGTCATATAGGGATGCTAAAAGCCTACATTCACATAGTGAAGGGCCAGAGGCAGAAATACTTTAGCAGAACGCCTCCACTTTCTCTAGTATAGCCTAGGCCAGCTACCGAGGCGGCCTTGGTGAGGGCCAGCCTATAGGCATAGATCTACCTGAGTGCTTGGAGCAAGAAAAGAAAAAAATTCATATGAGAGGCTGCAGAAACGCTCAGCCTGTATGAAGAACCAAACAGAGCTCAAGGGAGCGATGTACTCAGGACAAAAAATGTCAGACGGCCCTGTGGGCCGGACATAAGATCTATCTGAAGCTCCAGCGTCAGACTCTAGAAAAAAGACTCTCACCTGAGGCATGCGAAGTGAAAACTCACCACACAGTTTGTGCTGCATCACCTCCCTCAGATCCCTCTTCTTGCGGGAGTCCTGCCTCTTCTGTGAACTACTCCTCCTCGGAGGGAGGTGCACGAGAGGCAACGCCTGTCTGGGTGTGGGCACAGATCTCAGACGTGTACGATCTGCCATTCAAACGCGACATTGTTTTCAATGGTTTGGATGGCTGGGTTGGAGCTCTCAGTGTCGATGTCTGCCCAGATGCAAGACGTCTAGCCCGCTGAAATGCGAAACAAGCCTGCTGATGTCGGTGGATACGGGCATTAATATGGGTTCTTCCATGCCCTCTCGATCTCAGTATGGAGATCGGGAAGGAATGGAAGGCTCACCTGAGCTGGTGGTTTATGGCCGGGAAGAAACCGATCGTCGAGTCTACCGCGAGCGATCTCTCCCCCAACGCGCCGCCACGGCAGCTGCAGTCTGCCCGCAGTGCGTTCCATAACACCAACCAGCTCAACATACACAGGGCAGGGTGGCTGAGAGGATTCAGGATCTAACTGATAATCACCACCCTCATCAGCCATCTCCTGCTCATCCGGAAGAGCACTCGCTGCCAGACTAGGTGGGGAAAAATCATCATCCACCTACAGCTCACCCTCGTCAGCTGCAGAAGAATTACACCCCTCTTAAGACGATCAGCAAGCTCCATCTGGGAACCCCATGACGCATGTCTCCGCTCTGCCTCAGCACGAGCGGGACCTGAGCAACGAGGTCCAGACGCTGAACCCTCCTCTCTCGAGAAGAGGGCCAGACGAGAGCGGAGGGTTTTCACAGAAAACCACTCACAATTTGCACGGACAGCTCCCTCGAGAACTGCCTGTGCGTGCTCTTCCTCCAGACAGAAAACTCACAATTCATGTGTCACTCAGCGTCAAATACTTTGGGCACGGGTCTGCACACTTCTGAAAGCACTCAGCCTTCTTAGTGCATTTCATAATTACCTTTAGTTTGAAGCCCTTACAGACAAAACAGTCCCTGAAGACGACAAAGGTGATTGTCATGTTTGCAAGGCGCCCTTATATACATCCAGGTCAAACGATTCATGGGCTGTCGCCGGTCAATATGATTGCCGTGATTTGATAGTGATTTCAGACACCTGTCATGCCCGAGGCATTCCCCAATGCGTCATCGACACAGTGCGAGTTCCCTTTCGAAAGGGAACAGTTGTGCAATATTCTTGTGGAAACCATGATACATTTTTTCAGGATACTTTGATAAATTGAAAGCACCATTTATTTGAAATATATTTTATATAACAATGTAAATGTCTTTACTGTGATGTTTGTAATATTTAATGCATCTTTTCTGAATAAATGCATTGATTAAAAAAAAATCTTACTGACCGTAAACTTTTGAACAGTAGTTTAAATATGAGATGTACAAAATAAATTATGGCTTTAAAAAATTTTCATTTTACACAACTATTACACCGTGTCTACACTGGATGTGGCAGCTTGAGGCTATTTACACTGGAGGCAACAAAGCGACAGTTGCAAATCCATTTGTTCTTCATATCAGAATTAGTACAAGTTCTTAGTACATCAGAAATAGAAAGGGGCATCAGTTTACTGTCACCGATTTGTTGTGTCGTGTCATGTCAAGCTGCACCGCATCCAGTGTAGGCAGAATCAAGGATAAAATAGGTTCTATCCGCTTTTGTCATGTCGCACCACTCGCATCTTGTGTAGACACAGTTACTCAAAACTCTTGAAAATACTTGAAAACGGGTAGTTTTGCAGTTCAGATTCATAGTAAGATACAGATATCAGTTATGGCTAAATATTGGTTGATTATTGGCCAATCTCTAATATAGCACTTTAGGAAGTAATTAGGTTCAATTTTTAATTTTTGAGTGATGGATGCACCATTTACAGTACATTTAAATCATTGCATGATGGGGTTTTTTTATCCAACTTTAAATGAATTCAAGCTATAATGTACATTTTATCAGTAACCGTATTCCCTAGGAATTAAACCTGTGACCTTGCCATTGTTAGTGCCATGCTCTACCAGTTCAGCTCCAGGAACTAATTTCTATGCAGTTATTGATGTTCTGTTATCTTCTACCAACTTTCTCAAGGGGGCTAATAGAGAGTCCTGCACAGATATAAGAGATCTTTGGGGTATTTGTTCATTTTCAATGGGATCTTTCATCCATGTCCTTAGAGTGCGGCCTCCAAGCTGGGCCCATTACCTAGAATATTGAGGGACGTACATGGAGCGTTAACATACCCACCGAACGTACAGATGAATGTTCCCTCCGATCGTGTGCCCTCCCCTCCAGCCCCTGGATGCAGCATCTCCACTGGATTACAAAAGATGTCCATCGACAGTGACCTACCAGGGTAAGCCATTAATCAGATCCACTGCATCAAATTAAGCAATCAGAATCAAGTGGTTATGTAATTGTAGATGGCTATGGAAAAAAAACATGCTGTAGATGTCATGATGAATAGGTGTTCTGACAAATCAACCAATCATCTTAAAGCTCAATGTTATATCAGGCAATGACACTGTAATTTTGAAGAGCATTGCCGTATTGCTTACCTACTCGTCGTTATCTGTCGCTTTCAGCCATTAAGACGTCCTCATTCCTGTTCTTAAGAGTGTGCCCTCACTTTATCCAGCAGACTGCTCTTCTAAAGAGAGCGGCTCATCTTTATCTGTCTAGCTCGCTGCTAATTCCCAACCGACATTTATGAGAGCCAGAGAGAATGAGAGGCCTGTAATTGTAGTTCACACACACACACACACACACACATTCAGAGAAAGGGAAGATAAATATGTTGGGGGATCAAAAGAGATGGAGGCTGTGAGGAGAAAGCTTAGAGTGGAGCTTGTTGGTTGGTGTCTGGACGGAGAATATGATGAAATAAATTAGCATTTTTTCCAGATATCCAGACAATAAACAGTCTGAGTGGAAGTAAAGACAGAAAGGGACGCATAATAACCTTACATTCTCTCTGATGTTTTATACCTGTCTGGAGCTGTCTAGTATGGCATTTATAAGTGTTTGAGAAAGAATTACGGTTTCTGTTTCTCAAACACTAGCTACTATATTAGGAGGGTCTAATGATTGTTCGAGATTCATGCTGTTCCAAAAGATAGGCAGCAAGATTATGCTGCCTTCTAAGATACCGTCTCGGACAGCATCACATGCATCCTTGGCAGATACAATCTCAGAATGCACTGCTGTAAGCTCCATATAAAATCCAGTACACAGATGACGTTTGCAAAATGTACTGAATTATGTCAATAAATAAGAATAACAATATGAACATTGTTCCTGAATAAGAACAACTAGGATACTGCCTTTGGGAGACAACAAGGCAGCATACTAAGATTCAGAACAAAGAGATAATGTGTTGGCTTCTTTAAATTGATTGCTATTTGTGTACCGTTTCTCTGTCCTATACTGTGCATGTTTAATTATTAATTTTTCTCTTTCTGGTCCATGTCTCCATCTCTTCACTTTACTAGCCCGGCGGACTTCACTCGCCTCCCTTCCCCCACTCCTGAAAACAAAGACCTCTTCTTTGTCACACGCTCTTCCGGCCTCCAGGGCTCCCCTGCCCGCAGTTCTAGTTACTCTGAGGCCAATGAACCCGAGCTGGGCCTGGCCAACGGTGGCAAGAGCCTGTCCATGGTAGACCTCCAGGAAGCGGCCAGGGCGTTAGAACCCATCGCCATCCCGGTAGGGATATCTTCAGAAGGTTTAGGTGAGGGTACCATGGTTCCCTGGAATGCACGGACTCCCCAAGGCAACATTGCCGGAGGCCCTACTCTTCACAGGCCAGGACAGACTCCCACTACCCCAGGAGCAGAAGGGGCCCCAGGCAGGCCTACACAGCTCTTGGCCCCACTGTCCTTTCAGAATCCAGTGTACCAGATGGCAGCAGGGTTGCCTGTATCAGCTAGAGGGAATGCGAGTGGGGATTCTGGGTCGGAGTGTCATAGCTCCGTCAGTTCCCATAGCAACAACGAAGAGGGTCTTGGAGGAACCAAGCACACCTTTCTTACCCAGGGGGCATCAGTGGGGGAGGAGTTTGTGAGACGTTCAGGAGATTTCTCAAGACGACAATTATCGCTAACTGACGCTCAGCACGGAAACCAGCCTATGGTTCCACGACAGAGCAACTCCGGTCCCCATCGGCGTATTGACCAGCCCCCTCCACCCACACAGACTGCACCCAGAGGACGAACTCCACCCAACCTATTGAACTCCACCCCCTACCCACGGCCTTCTAATAACACTTTGATGTCATCATCACCAGATTGGCCTGGAAGTGGCGCAAGACTTCGACAGCAGAGCTCCTCCTCCAAAGGGGACAGTCCGGAAACGAAACATCGTGGACCACATAAACAAGTGCGTACATGTTTGCTAGCATTTAAAGTATTGTATGCGGAGTTAAAAATAGACACTATGCTATCTTTAATCAAAAACATTAAGATCCCCTCTCCCTCGCAACGACATCTTTTGTCTGATGACATCTGCACCGGCACAAGTGCTGGGCAATAATCCCTCCACTCCAGCAACCTGACAGCAAAAATTAGCAAACAACAACAATCCAGTCAATCCAGAACAAAATCAAATGTACGTCGTAATCAGCTAGTTAAGGCTGACGTCAGCGTTTCCAGGTCCAAACGCTCTATCAGATGCCAAAAGCAAACAACAAATGGTGCTAATATACACTCACTGTGTAAACTACCAAAAAAGCATGATCCTAACCTTCATTTCCATAGCAAAATCTCAGATGGACAGAGACAGCGATTCATCCTTTATAAATCATCAAAATAGACTGCAGTGTACACAGTGAGTTTTTAAATGCTTAGCTTATATTTGTGGTATGAATAAACAGTGCTCATAAACGGTTGTTGAGATAGTATCCTCAATTGAAATGAGCAGAGGCTTGAACCCTCTTACGTCACAAATTAACAAGTGGCTAGGAAAGAAAAGACGACCACAATTTCTGTTTCATGTAGACTTTTAAAATCTGTCTGTGATCTGGATCATTTATTATATATCTTAATCTGAACTTAACCTAGAAGTATATCTTGCAGCAGGTCTGAGTTATTGATTCTAATAATAATCAAAGGGTATAGCTTGCTACCAATCATCAGCCTTTCAAAATTCACTGTTGCCACAGGCAGTCATTTTTCTCAACAGTTTGACAGTGAAGTGAACAGGAAGGGTATTTCCCTAATCCACAATGCATTGTTCTCTCTCTTGGGAATTGATTGATTGCCTGAAGTGATTGATGGAAGCGTGTCTATGGAAACCACATGTGCGCACACTTTTATTACATCGCAAAGCACCTCCAGGCTCTTTCTCTGACTGTGAAAGTCACATCCGTGGACTTCCTGTGATACTGTGGTTGATTATAGAATCCATTACATTATACCTTGACTAAAAGATTCACATCTTACATAAGACTGAACTATTATTTTTATTACCTCATTGACAAAATTAGGTAAAAAGCCAGTTTGAAAGCTAATGACATGGGAAATGAGCAGCGGTGTTGATCGTCTCTTGACTCAGGTAAACTCTGCCTTTGTTCATAACCACTCCTCAAGCCCCTTGTAAGTAGCTGCAGATCTTTTCTTCCTTATTGGGACGTACATTCGAGTGAAATGGATTATCGAAAAATAAAAATGTACGGAGGGGACTTGATTCTATCCATTGGTTCAGTGGCGGCTCCAGGATTTCTTTCTTGCAAATGCTAAGAATAACAATTAAGTGCATCAATAACTTCAATTCCCTGCATTTATTGCATTGTACTTATTCATTTTTATTTTACCTTAAATTATACATTTACAAGGTCATATTGTAAAGTGTGCAAAGTCATTAAGCACAGTGTCAATTTCGCTGAACATCTTTATTATCACATTATCAGCCCTTTAAATCAATAACGGTTTATTTAAACTTTTTGACATACAGTCCCATAGACATATAGGGACTATGGGACTTGTCAAAGAGAAGTCTTGACATTTTGAATAAAAATTATGTGTTTATTATTTTCCCGCCAGCATTTTCTTTTTTTTCTTTAAGTAGCTAGCCACCACCAGCATTTTTGATCATTTTCACAAAAGTTTCATGGACCCCAGAATATTTTGTTGTATAAATATCTGAATATGCAATATATCAAAAGAATGAACAGACCCTCTGCTTTAAAAAAATAAATAATTCTAGCTTGATGCGTTCCTTTTTAATCAACTCTTAAATGTGGGTAATTTTCATAAAAAAAGAAACATTTTGAGCAAAAAGCTGAAAAACATTTTTGTCAAAGACTACTGTACACCCAGATCGAATTCAGAACGATGATCAAAACATAGATGGGGTAGATCGAGTCCATCAACTCCCCTAAAGCTTGCACAGTCCTATAACTCAACCTGGGTCGACATTTCGTTCGGTAACATTAGGCAGTTTTGATTTATGTGCTGTTTGATGTTGATGATCGTGTTATTTTACTTATGCATTTGCTTACATATGATATCGCTTGTTTCTGCTTCTTCTTTGCCTAAGTTTTGATCAGGAGATTCGCTACTCTTTTAGAAGATGCGTAACAGTCAAAGATGCCAGTTTAACGCATTAGCATGAATGTTATAATGGAAGACAACATTTGCTCTTTTCCATCACCATAGGCTAGGGCGAACAAAGTGCAATAATTTATATTAAAATCTATATAATTTGACGTTTATAACGTGAGTGAATCTTCAAAAAGATAAGGGTAGCTACTCACCAATAGCAGATTACAATATCTTCTGTGCTATTCCAAGATGTGTCTGAAGTCTGCGGTCTTTTGCTACATATTTAATAGCGCTCCATTACGATCACTGTTGATGAGGAGCTTAATATGATCGCCATTCACTAATGCTTGCCACGTACCTGAGCGTGCAATTATAGGCAATATTTATTAAACATTATTTAATTTTTTAGGTTTTTAAAGGGGGGGGTGAAACACTCAGTTTCAGTCAATCTCATGTTAATCTTGAGTACCTATAGAGTAGTATTGCATCCTTCATATCTCCAAAAAGTCTTTAGTTTTATTATATTCATAAAAGAAAGATAGGCTGCACCGAATCTTTCCGGAAAAAAAACGAGCGGCTGGAGGCGTGCCGTGTGGGCGGAGCTAAAGCTGTGCTTGCGTGCCGATAGCTAACAACACACAGACTTTTGAAGCAGTTTTACTCACCGCCTGGAACCCAACGCACAACCGTGAACCTTTATCGTTGGGACTGCTCCATCCTTAAGCATTAGACGATCTGCAAATCCGGTGTCAAACTGGGCTTTGTTTATAAAAATATCATCGTCGAAATGCAGGGAACAAACAAGAACACTTGCACAACTCCGTTAAAGCTCTGGAAAAACAAACTCCATCCACTGGTCCCTTAACGCTGGGTTCTTTGGGAATCTGTGCAGGGTTGTCTTGCCCTGGCAACCAAAAACCCACTTCTTTGGTGACATTGACTTCTCTAAAGCCGAGCACAGCGCTTTGATGGGCGTACTGCTTTCGCTCTCTCGCTCTGGTCTACGGGTGCGCGCGCGCCCTTCCGGGAGAAGTGCCCTTAGGACCCATATAAGGAAATTCCGCCCCATCTGACGTCACACAGGCCCATACTCGAAAAAATCTTTCCGAAACTTGTGACAAACCGGAAGGAGTATTTTTGGCACAGAAATACTCCTTCAAACGTACAATTTCATTTTTTAAACTTTGTCCATGTTTAGCATGGGAATCCAACTCTTTAACAGTGTAAAAAACTCAGTATGCATGAAATAGCATTTCACCCCACCTTTAATGACTTTTTATTTTTTATTTTTAATGAAAGTGACTGGAAAATCATTAGAAAATCCCTGAGGGGGCTATGCCGGTGCTAAGTATATATCTGGTGGGACTATAACCTCAGCAAGCCCCGGCCTAGAGCCGCCACTGCGTCGGTTGTTGATTGGATGGAGGCAGATCTTAATGTGAGCTTGAGAGAGATTGTAAGAAAGAGGAGGGGTTTAAGTGGATTGGAGAAATCTGTCACCAAAGAGAACTCTTGACATTTTGATTAAAAATAATGAGGTCAAATCATTCACAATAAGAGGAATAAAATGCTTATATAAGACAGATTTTATTGTCATGGTGACTTTTCTTTGAAAGCAAATATTAATATATTGCATAAGTTTGCTTCTTGAATAAATTTGTTTCAATATTTTTGCTAGAAAACGATACTTTTTTCGCAGTGTAATTCAAATTCAGTGTAATTCAAAGCTATGATTTTAAATCGAAGATATATTAATTTTAAATTGAATATATTGATTTTAAATCGAAAAACATTAATTTTGCTTTGGTTGTAATTTTATTTTAAGGATGAAAAAAACATAAATGCTGATACAGAAAAAAAAAAAAAAATTGAGGACTATAATGGAAATTGTGTGATGTCATCATAAACAGTTAGTATGAACTAAGAAAAATAGCCACTAAAATGACCTCTTATTTGTATTCTAACTCAGCACGTTATTATAGCTAATCATGTTCATATTTCATACATGTTCTTTCTATTCAGCCTTACGTCATGCTAAGTGTCATCATGTCTGCTTGTCTATGTTGTCTGTTGGGAATGCGATGCCCCTGGCATGACTTCTTTGTGTGAGTGTGTACGTTTCATCTTTAGTTTATTCATGCGTATGTGTGTTTGTGTGTGTGTCCCATAGGCCCCGTCCCCAGTGAACCCTAGTGCATTGGACCGTACTGCTGCCTGGTTGATGAATGTGCCATATATAGAGCAGGAGTCTGAGACGGAGCTTTGCAGAGATGAGCACACACAAGCTGAAAAGGTAACTGAGCACCCACACACCATAGCAGCAGAGATGAGATTTCAACTCATGCAAACACTCTCTGGATAGGAAATGAATCATCATCCTGCAGTAATTTCACTAAGACAATAGGATTCTCTCAGTTTCAGTGATCCAACATTCAGCTCTGAGTTAGGTGTTTCTGAATGCACAGTTAAGGGTGAAATGTGTATTTTTTTAATGGTAAAATCCAAGTTTAATGAGCAGAAACTCTAAGTAAACCATCTGTAGGTTGACCTCCTCCTTTTTCAACAATGGCAGATTGGGAAGAGGTTGTAGGATTGTTTGCAATTCCGTTTGGTGCCACTAGTGGTGTGGTGCAGAAATTTCACAGTTCTTTGAATCAATTTCTACGAGTGCTCCCAGACTTTTGTATGTGAGAGAGAGAGAAAGAGACATAATAGCCTGCTTCCTTTTTTGCGGTCCTCATTCCTTGTCCATCTGTCCATTCTTTCTGTCTCTTACATCTTGTGACTGTTGTGGAACATAGGCAGTAACTCTGCTATTTTCATTTTTATATATGTATATATATATATACACTTATAGTATTTATATATATATTGTAATGAGATTTTATTTAGATATTTTCATTGTCATTTTAGTTTGTTTTAGTAATTTTGTTGTGCTTTTGTCATTTTGATTTTGAGGGTTTTTTTAAATATTCATATTCAGGTTTAATTTATTTTTATTTCAGTTGTAATTTTGGTAATTTTTGTACTTAAGTTAAGTTTATTTTAGTTAGTTGCAAGGCAACATTTGTAATATTCTAAGTTTATTTTACATCTAATATATATTTTTTTTTTTTCAGCTTTATTTCAATTGCTGAAAATGATTTGTAATTGTTTTAGTTAACAATAACACTGTGCCTCACAAATTTAGTCATCTCAGACTAAACTAATAATCGATTCCAACAGAGTTTGTCATCAGCATGTTGTAGACTTTTACAGCATTTATTAATCTGCATGTAAGTTATTGTTAATTTCGACATATATTAATACATTTTTGAACATTGCAAGTTGTATAAATTAACATTAGTTAATGTATTATGAATTAACATGAATTAACAATGAACAAAAGGACATTTATAAATTAGCGTGCTGTAAAAAAAAAGATGATTATGACACTTTATGCAATAACTAATGTTAAAAAAATGAAACCTTATTGTAAAAAGTTACCAATAGTCCACTTTTACAATAGTGTACAAAAGGCACACCACACCTAATGCCAAATACGTATAGGGTCCAGGGATTTTTTTTCTTTGTATGACTCATAGCTCAACATTTAGTGCTGACTGCAGCTTGTAATGACGCTCAACATGAAAGACATAAAGATCCATGTCTTGCAGTATCAGGCAGAGATCAGTGTGCTGCAGGAGCGGCTGCTTGTGTCGGTGCAGAGGCTGGAGGAATACGAGGCCCGGCTGAAGGGACAGGAGGAACAGGCGCAGAAGATGCTGCTGGAGTATCAGGCCCGGCTGGACGAGTCGGAGGAGAGATTGAGACGGCAACAGGAAGACAAAGATCTGCAGATGAAGGGCATCATAAGCAGGTTGGAGTTTGTATTATGAAGAGAGACTAAACGAGAAGAAAGGCAGGCAAAAACTTCCAGAGCACTCTGATTGGCTGATTACACTGTCAATATCAAGTTCACAACCGGCCCACAAATTGGCCCAAATGGGTAAAACTGGTGGAAATGGATGAACACAAATTCCCTTTTTCATATAGTCATCGAGTCAGATAAAAGGAAACTTAACTGACTGAGTTAGAGCACGAATTTACTCTGAACAAGCACAGAGAGGGCACTTTGCCTTTCAGAAGTCCACTACACGCCTCTGATGCTGAGTGTCATTTTGCTTTCAGCTGATAGTGTATTAGTGGCAATCTGAGAAGACAGAGAGCTTTTAGAGACTTTTAGCTTTCCTCAAGGCAGAGTTTACTGAGAGCTGCTTTCCTCCAAGACTGATGTTATGGGGCAGCTATTTGTGGCCTTGAGCTCCAGATCAAAGACAGAATGGGAGGATATATGAAGCTGGACTGAGTGTGTGTTTGTTTTGTGTTGATGCAGGTTGATGTCTGTGGAGGAAGAGCTAAAGAAGGATCATTCTGATATGCAGGCAGTGGTTGACTCCAAACAGAAGATCATTGATGCGCAGGTATGTCTATACCAGACTTAAAAGCTAGTTCCCAAATTATTTTCTAAATTATTTCATTTTTGTATGTAGTATTTTATGTTAACCTTTCAATAAATCAAATTTTGGGTTGTCATCACACCAACATTTCAGTAGTTGACACAATACCAGTAAAATTTCATGATACTTGATACTAATTTCTAATAATTATTTGAATAAAGCATATTAATGAAATAAATTATTAGCGGTGAGTAGTTTCCTGTCAACATCTCATACTTCCTCTTCTCTCTGCCGTTCCTCTTTCCTTTTTCACTATCCTTGTATGTAAGATATAAAAAGGCAGAATTATTCAATTACACCACTGTTAAAAAGTTTGGGGTCTGTAAGGCTTTTTAATGTTTTTGAAAAAAGTTTATTTTGCTCACCAAGGCTGCATTTATTTAATTAAAATTCAGTAAATATTATTACAATTTAAAATAACTGTTTCAACTTTAATACATTTAAAATGTAACATATTCCTGTGATGGCATAGCTGATATTTCTTCAGTGTCACACAGTTCTTCAAAAATCATTCTAATATGCTGATTTGCTGCTTAAGAAATGTTTCGTATTATTATCATTGTTGAAAACAGTTATGCTGCTTAATATTTGTGGAAACTGTGATATCATTTTGTCAATATTCTTTGATAAATAGAAAGTTCAAAAGAACAGCATTTATTTTTTAATATAAATCCTTTGTAAGTTTTTATTGTCACTTTTGATCAATTTAATGCATCCCTGCTGAATAAAAGTACTTACTGTATCTTAAAAGTATCTTACTGACCCCAAACATTTGAACGGTAGTGCATATTTGGCAATTAAATTTCACAATCTCACAAACCCACTGTCGTTCAATAAAAACCCTTAGGGAAACTATGCTGTATTTTTCTAAAGAAACAAATGTGAAATGTAAGTGTTACTGACAGAATCTGCATCATTAATCATCATCATTCATGTTAATATTCACTGTCCCACAGTGAGGGCTGTAGAAATCTCTGCCGACTAAAATAATATTCCAAATCAGTATTCCTGATGTGCACCCGCTAAAATCTGAACAAAACAGACTTCCTAATACTACAATTCAAGGAAATATGCATATGTATTTTATGTATGTTTTCCAAGGAAACCAACTGGTCTGTTTCTTCTCCTTTTATGTACACGTGTTAGGAGAGAAACAAGCAATTAAACACTTGAGTTTGAGTGTCACCACAAATAACATCACAGCTGTGATTTGGTCACAGACATGGGCCAGATCGTCACAGTCGTGATGTTATTTGTGATTATCATCCAACACAGTTTTATCACTGATTTACAATCAATCCCATTTTCCCAAAAATTTGTTTAAAAAAGAGTCTCGAAACATGTTTTCTTTGTACAAAATGATCAACATACAGCTGTTATTGAGCAACATGGGTGAACATGGTTTCTCAGCTATTCACATTGAGTGTTCAGAACTGTTGGCATTGCTTGGCTGGAGATCGACTAAATTGAATATCTTATGCATACTCGTGTTCAGTAAATAAATGCACAATTATACACTCACTTTGGAGATCCTCATAATAATTCAGATACATAAATGTGTCAGTTAATACATTGGCAGCAGAGCTGAACTTAATATGAGAACCTAAAATCCGTCTCTCTCTGGGCTGGATTCATTGTTCACCAGGCCATGTTTATTTTCTTCCATTCTCTGCTTGTTACCATCCAACAATCACTTTGTACCTGCTGAAATTGCCGATTTTCACTCTCTGCAGGAGAAACGGATAGCATCTCTGGACGCGGCTAACGCGAGGCTAATGAGCGCCCTGTCCCAGCTGAAAGAGCGCTACAGCGTGCAGACGAGGAACGGCATCTCTCCCACCAACCCCACCAAGCTGCAGATCACAGAAAACGGGGAGTTTCGCAACAGCTCCAACTGCTGAACACAACGAAGACAGAGGACATGAGCAGGTGTGCAGATATTCTGTAAGTGAACACTGAGAGAAATACTGCAGGTGAGGATACTGAACACCGACCTTCAACGGTTGGCAAAGCCATTGTTTGGAAATGTGGAGAAAGATCCTCTGTAAACATCCGCCGGTGAGACTACTGTTCAAGTACTTCATGTTAGGACACACCACTAGACTTTCATTCGTGTTTCACTATTGCTAACTGTAAAATATAAAAGAAAAAAACAATACAGCTGACTTGGTGACATTATACAGATATTAGAACCTTCTAGTCTGCAAAAATCATTTTACATGCTTAAAAAAATAGGTGTTTTCATACAGCCTTTAAAAAAAGAAACTAGATTTTGTCCCATTTATTTATAGTGGTCTCTACTTTAAGAAGAAACGACTGAAACTACAGAATGAGCAACTCTTTGTGGAGAATTTAGCGCTCTCCTCCATATCTTCACTTTCTGCTTCTGTTTCTCCCTACATAGTGCACTTTGTCTCTCCATCATGAGAAGCCTTAAAATGTTGCATCTGAAATATTTTTGGTTTGTTTGTTTTTACAGTTCAGATGAACATTATGAAAGATTATAATGTGCATAGATTTTAAAAAGTATATATTTTACATTCTCCATTCACAAGTTTTCTGATTTTTAATCTTGACAAAAATGTTTCAACAATGTTTGTAACAAACATAACAAGTGTCATTTTGGGTCCATTTTTAGATATGCCAAGATTTTGAATTAGCACAAACTGCTCGGATGGAGCAGAGCGAATGTTTTGGACACTACAGTAGACCACAATTTTAGTTTGAAGTTTGGAAAACTGCCTTGTTTAATCTCGTGTTTTCTTCCTACATTGTTTGGGAGAGTTTTGCTTTGAGTTTTTGAATTTCTCTTCATTGGTTTTTCTTGTTTCTCCTTTTTTTAATCCTTTTTAACTCTTTTGTACGTGTGTTTATTTTTATGTGTTGCCTCATCGGTCCAAATTGCTGCACACTTTCATTTCGAGCATTTAGAGTTTGTATATTTTTGTATTTAATAATGTATGTGAGAGCTATTCTGCATTTATCATGTTCGGCACTGAGGTGCAGCATGGAGCTGCTGTTTTCCTTTAACTTGTTGGTCTTTGAGGAAGTTAGACACAAAAATATACAGAAACATATTAAGACAACCTGTCATGGGACATGTAAGATAGAGATTTTATTTTTAAGGGAAAATGTCTATGGATATGAGCTCTGTGATTATGGGAATAGATTAATATTATATATATATATATATATATATATATATATATATATATATATATATATATATATATATATATATAAAGCAACGTTCACGGTTACTCTAGAGTGAATGACGGCGTTACATTGGTTGATTTGTGTCTGAAATGTGAGATCAGATTGAGAGGCAACAATCTAACAAGCACAAAGCGCATCTGTCGCCCCAGCTTCTCAAATGCTTTGAAGACTATGCACTTTTCCCCTTTGTCGTGTCCACCTGGGTTTACTTCGCTCCATGAACATGTAGCAAACTCAAGGTGCTCATTGTTATTATTAATCCAGGGAAGCTCTGATTTGTCACTAGTTTTATTTGTAGCATTATCATTCGTAGCATTGTAGCCAAACGCTAAATCCTTCAACTCAAACAAACGTGCACATACAGTGTAAATGTCATGAGATTAACAATTGGACTGTGTTAGATATCTCAACCAATCACATGCTCTTTTGATGCCCTGGTAAAGTAGTTTTGCATGCACTAAATGCTTCAGCACTGTCTAAATAAGGCAGATCAGTGTCTAGGGTCATTTAAAATGCATTTGATCAACTTTTAAACTCGGCTTGGGGCTCGTGTTGTTGCACAAAAGGGAACCAATATTTATTTTTCACAAGTTTTCTCTCATAGGCGCGGCTGTCAACTTCTCCGTTTGTTCATGTTCTGCTTTTAATGAGGTCTGAGGTTTTGCAGAGTCATTATGTCTATTTTCATCCACATGGGACGCTACTAGGGAGTCAAAAAATAGTTCTTTAGAAAATTAAATAAAAAAAGTTTTTTGCTGTCGTCTTAGTTCTTTTCATCAGATGTGTCTTTATCTGGCTTCAGTTCAGTTCTCAAAGTTTAGGAAAGTTTTGCAAGTAAAACTATTTGCGCATCGTTTTTTTTTTTGTTTTTGTTTTTTTTCAAGCAGTCAATGTGAAATAGTAGCTATGTGAAATAAATGATATAAAGAGAAAATATATAAAATCTATAAATGAGTACCTAAAATATGTTGTATGTTTTATAATCCTTGTAGAAAAGATTTTTGTAAGTATGTTTAAAGTAAAGTATTGGCTGGACCCTTGCCTTGTTTTAGGACAATGACAAGAATAATAATGTACAGAGAAATTTGTCCATGTTAAGAACTGTACAATTGTGGCTGTGCAATTTATGTACATTTGCAACTAGAATAATTAAAGTTTTATTTAGTTATTTCATATCCCTGCTTTGTTGTCTTCATTACTGAATCATTCACTTGACAAGCATAATGCAACAAAATCATAAAATGTGGTTTGTTTCCTACTGATGGTTTTTCTCAACCCAAAGTATGACGTTACATAAGCCAACTATTGGGTTAGTAATAAATATATATATATGGAGCTTTCGATTTCAAATAAATGCTGTTGTTTTTAATGTTCTTTTCATCAATAAGACAAAACTTTGGAAAGAGTGTGTGTGTGCATACACTGAGGACAACTGAAGAAGTAGAATGAAACCATACAGTGTATTGTTTGAAATGCAATGTTTATTCATGACCATAAAAAGTGCATCTCAGTCAAGCCTAATGTGTATATGTAGATTCCAGCAGCTGCAATGTGATATTAAATGATCTGTGTAAATATGTGCTAATCCTGTGAGATGTCCACTTGCATTAAACCACAGCAACCCCCTTTTTTCCCTTCTATCATCATTTCTACATGCAGTTCAGTAAAGCTACAGTAAATTACTTAAATGAAAAACAATAAATAATAAAATCTCTATGGGTATAAATAAAACACAACTTCGTAAACTTTGAGTGCACTTGGTGCCATGCCTGGTGTTAACAACATTCCCTAACGAAAGGCCACCGTGTTGTTCTGCCTAGTTAAAGGTGGCCATTTGAGATAATTAGCTGCTTTTCTGAAGTGAAGTGGTGTTACGACAGCATCCCTTCCCTTTAAGAAACTGAATCCCTGGGATATTTTCACAAGGATGCTTTGTTATCCCTGCAGTGATTGATTCACACAAACACTACCCACATTGCCTGAAGGTAAGCATATAGGAGCATCGTGGCACAAGTCACATGCTCACACACACGCTGTCCACACATTTAGCACTGAAACAAGTGCCTGAGTGTTAGTGTACTGGCATCAGAACACACACATGGATGTATTCTGTTAAATTTGTTCTGTGTAGTGTGGTGAAAGAAATATCTTTATCTGAGCTGTGTATAAACAATTCAACTTGAGCTATTGCACAGAGAGTGAATCTATCCTGGCTTCTATACTTTATGATATTGGGTTCATTATTCTTGTTTATTTATTCAAAAGCACATGGCATTGCCCTCTGGACATTCCTCAGAAGACATGGAACTGTTTGTATGTGTGAGATTGTCAGTTCTCTGCGTTTGCTTTAGCAGCGAGTTGCATGGGCTGTTGCCGTAGATGGTGTCGGCGTGTCAGTGCTGGGGAGCTGAACGTGGTTGGCGCTGATGACTGAGTCGGTTGTGACCGGTGTGGCCGTGGCTTCTCACTGTGGCTCTGCCCCTCGAGAGCCCCCTCACACACCTCCAGCAACAAGAGCACCTGCTCCCGCAGGGGTACAGCCTTGAACCTGCGCGCTGCCATGTAGAAGAAGGCCTCAATAAATGCCTGAAGACACATTCCTGAAAGAGAGAAAGAGAGAGAGAGAGCTTACTTTTTATTAGATGCTCAAAATGAACAAATCGCTTCCTTAGTTAAAATATACAATCATGTGTTGGTTTACTGTCGAAGTCAAAAAGACAGATAGGTTTAGTCAGAATAAACATTTACAGATATATTTACAGTATTGTGAATAATAATATGAATAAATAGGATTCAATTAATTTACAAGGATATTGCACAAAAAAGTGGGGTACTGCACAAGAGGGAAAAAGCCTGTGGGAAGAAACTGTTCCTCTTATGACAGTTAGGACAGTTTGATTAAAAATGACATGGTCAAAAAAAAGTAAAAAATGAAACATGCATGGATGAATCATTTGCAATAAGATCAATACCATGCATTCGTGCCAACTTTGATATTGGCTCATAGAACTTCGTCGCCCACACATGTAACAATGACCCTGTAAAATAAAGTGTTGCCAAATAATCTATACAAACCAAACAGGACAATACATGTAATTTGTCATTTAAATAGTATACTGACAGGAGAATGAAAGATTTGAGAAAAGCCATTAGTGACATTATTTCCAAGTAAGAGGCTTTAATCAGAAGTGTACATATGGCAGATTTTCCCTTCTGCTTGTTTATTAATTATAATAAACTTCATCTGTGTATTATTTAGTGTATGGGGTTTCAGATGTGTCTCCATGCTGATGAAAACTCAATCTATATTTATGTTCCTGCAAAAAAAAAAACAACACTTCATCTGCAAGCGCAAATCATCAGCAGTGAATTCTCAAGGTCACATCTGAGCCTGAGAGTCGAGGGAGAAAAATACAGACGGCTTTCGTCTAAACAGAGAAACTTTGAACATTTTAAACATGAAGAAAGAGAGCCGTGAAATTTTCTCTGCACATTTCAATGGAAAGCCACTTGCTGTTATCACAAATATTCAGGTTCTCGGGAACCCTTAGGGGGTTTGAGCCTGAAGATGGATGCGGATCTCTTGTCTGACTACATATACTGAGCGTTAATGAGCCCTCGCTGCGGACATGATGGAGCCGTGAAATACATTTAGAAATAAAACAGAGGCTACATGCTGTGCTGGTCAGAAATATGTGTACATTGAGAATGGATGGCGACAATTAATAAAGCAATGCTGTTTCCCAGAAGGAGAAAATGGGTTTCATTAAGCAGACTAATGAAGGAGCGCTTAAAGAACTCAGCATTATCCTGTCAAACGAAGCAGGCTGAGCTCTGGGATGGATAGGAGTGAAGAGGGGAACTCAAAGACCGATAAATCCTTCCTTTTAAGTATTCTGTCCAAGTGTCCAGTCAGCATTCCTCAACAGTAAATGTATTACTATTAATGAAGTTCACGGCAGCGCTATCTCTCCCTTTCCTCCTCGGGGATAAACAGTCTGACCCACCTCCGCTTTTAAACAGCTACTTCTATTATTTATAAATATCAACCTTATCCACCAGTTATTACTTTCCTCTCACCACACAGTTTGTCTTCTATGAGTGTGTGTGTGTTGATTCCCAACTGCAAGGCGCTAATGACCAAATTCAGTGCAACCTTCCGAAATGCTCCGGAATTCAGCTCACGTCATTCCACTCTGGCCATTTAGGAGCACAGAGACTCAAGTATATATTCATTCTCTCTTTTGATTAGGAGAAGCAAGGCCTGGCATGCATTATTCATTTCATACGTTCCTCCAAGAAAACGATGCTAGCATGACCTAACCTAATGCACCATCACAAGGAATATTACCAGTGCTCATTTAAAAGCAGAAATGACTTGTGGGCACATTAGCTTTGGCACACACACACACACGCACACACAAAATGTTCCCATTTACCAAAGTATCTTTTCAAAGTGAAAGAAAAAAAAAACATTAAAGAAATTAAAATATGAAAGATTGAGGCAGAGCTTGAAAATTTGGTTATGTGGCATTAGTTGATTGGCCATGTATTTTTCCAATTTACAAGTACTGGGCAAATGAACGAAGAAGTGAATTTATTTGTCAATTATCTCCCCTGACGATCTCATTTATGACTGCATGTGAGGGGAAATGCGCTATGATGAATGGTTGCAAATGTGTCTTTTATTGGAGGCTGTTTAACAGCTTTTTGATTGTGTGTCAGCCTTGGGAGTGAAGATGTGTTGTAAATTGCATCGTGATCGGTGGGCTGCTTGCCTGCTTCTCTGGAGTCGGGGAGCATTCCAGCCCAGCGGCGCGTGATGTCGATGTACAGGATGTCCACTGAAGCCATCGAGAAGCTGCTGTTACTCAGCTTGCAGTTCCTAAAGGAGACACTCGATTAATGTGGTACGTGACACTTCAATGTTGCCTTATTCTGACAGGCTCTATGGAGGCAGAATCGTGTCAATCAACGTAATCGTCTTCATTTGACAGATGTTGCTTTGAAGGTTTAAACCTTTGCTACTGCCATCCTCTAACAGTCGAGCTACAGGAACTAATGACTTGCCTGATGAAGGTTCGGAAACCGGTCGGCCCCAGTCTCATGGTTCCTTTGACACCAAGGAAGCGCAGGAAAATGGCAGCAATGCGTTCCACGACCCGCAAGTTATTAAACTGCTTGGTGTATTTGGGGAAGACTTGTTTTAAACACAAAGTTGGAAGAGAATCCATCAAGCTTTCTTTCTCATCACTTCCTGTCTCCACAGCAATGGCATCTTCTGGTGAACCGCCCCCTGTGTTTAACCTGTTGGCACAGAAACAAAGGTTAAACTCAACACACACACAAAATCCTTTGTGTAGACCAGCAACATTGAATCTCTAAATTGAGGAAGCAGCGGTGTATATATATGTATATATATATATATTTTGTGGCGGACTACCATCGTTCCAACATCAGTCGCCCCTGGCAACACACACCTGACAGCGATCTCCCTTCATCCTGACATCAGTTGCCCCAGGCAACACATACAGAGCAGCTGACCAGCAATCAACGCACACACCTGACGGCCATCGACCAACTCATCACTGGGGCCATATAAACACCAGTGAAGAAAGGCCAGTAGAGTTTATGCTCTCCCAGACATTCACTAACGTCTGTTTACCCTTTTCTCTTACAGAGAGTGATTAATGAGAAGGAACCTAGAAGCCTTGATAGAACTCTCTGCTGGTCAAGCTAACTCCCTGCTGTCTGGCTGAAGTTTGCAGTCTTCACTCCACTTTCTCCAGCACTCTCACAACAGAAGCACAAGAGCACCAATACTCCTTCAATCCTCACTTTTGCACAAGAAATAAAGCGCACCCTCTGGGTTTAACAACTTGCATGTTTTCTCTCCTTTTTCCCCAAGCCCGGCTACAAAATATATATATATAAAATATGTATGTGTGTAAAAATTGAGAAATTAGGAGATGCCGGACAGTCTGGTTGAAGAGCAAGCAGACCCTGAGAGGAAAAAGGACCTCTCTGGAAATTAACATTTGAACTCCCCCTCGTGCACTATTGAGACGAAAGTCTCACCTCAGAGTCATCCTAATCTACATCTCTTTCCCTCACCACCAGGGATAAGTAATAGGTAAGTAAAAGATAGGTAATAAGGTAATAGGTAATATATACATATATATATATACATATACATACATATACATATATATACATATACATACAGTGAGGAAAATAAGTATTTGAACACCCTGCTATTTTGCAAGTTCTCCCACTTAGAAATCATGGAGGGGTCTGAAATTGTCATCGTAGGTGCATGTCCACTGTGAGAGACATAATCTAAAAAAAAAAAATCCAGAAATCACAATGTATGATTTTTTTAACTATTTATTTGTATGATACATCTGCAAATAAGTATTTGAACACCTGAGAAAATCAATGTTAATATTTGGTACAGTAGCCTTTGTTTGCAATTACAGAGGTCAAACGTTTCCTGTAGTTTTTCACCAGGTTTGCACACACTGCAGGAGGGATTTTGGCCCACTCCTCCACACAGATCTTCTCTAGATCAGTCAGGTTTCTGGGCTGTCACTGAGAAACACGGAGTTTGAGCTCCCTCCAAAGATTCTCTGTTGGGTTTAGGTCTGGAGACTGGCTAGGCCACGCCAGAACCTTGATATGCTTCTTACAGAGCCACTCCTTGGTTATCCTGGCTGTGTGCTTCGGGTCATTGTCATGTTGGAAGACCCAGCCTTGACCCATCTTCAATGCTCTAACTGAGGGAAGGAGGTTGTTCCCCAAAATCTCGCAATACATGGCCCCGGTCATCCTCTCCTTAATACAGTGCAGTCGCCCTGTCCCATGTTCAGAAAAACACCCCCAAAGCATGATGCTACCACCCCCATGCTTCACAGTAGGGATGGTGTTCTTGGGATGGTACTCATCATTCTTCTTCCTCCAAACACGTTTAGTGGAATTATGACCAAAAAGTTCTATTTTGGTCTCATCTGACCACATGACTTTCTCCCATGACTCCTCTGGATCATCCAAATGGTCATTGGCAAACTTAAGACGGGCCTTGACGTGCTGGTTTAAGCAGGGGAACCTTCCGTGCCATGCATGATTTCAAACCATGACGTCTTAAGTGCATTACCAACAGTAACCTTGGAAACGGTGGTCCCAGCTCTTTTCAGGTCATTGACCAGCTCCTCCCGTGTAGTTCTGGGCTGATTTCTCACCTTTCTTAGGATCATTGAGACTCCACAAGGTGAGATCTTGCATGGAGCCCCAGTCCAAGGGAGATTGACAGTCATGTTTAGCTTCTTCCATTTTCTAATGATTGCTCCAACAGTGGACCTTTTTTGCTCCAACAGTAGACCCCTCCATGATTTCCAAGTGGGAGAACTTGCAAAATAGCAGGGTGTTCAAATACTTATTTTCCTCACTGTATATATATATACACATACACATATATATATATACATATATACAATTTTTTTTTTACATATTTTATTATATAAATTTATATATTTTCTACAAGTAACAGAAAAATTAATAAAGCATTCAAAAAAAGAAATATAAAATACTATTTACAAAAACTATACTAGTAAAACTGTATACTGAAAACTATAATGTAAAACTGACAACTTTATAACCACGCAAACTTTAACCATTTTAACTGGTGTCCTATGCAATAAAATATATATTGTACTAAGTTACTCTCTCTCTCTTCCTGTCGCTTTTTATATTTTGTCACATTTAAGATGGTAGATGAGCTAACAGGTAGAAACAGCTAAACAAGATTTTGTGATAACAGCATAATGCATAAACAAAGAAAATCTGTCAAGTAGGAGAATGGAGAATTTCAAACCAAAAGAACTAAGAAAAAAAAAAAAAACAGAAATCCTCAGTGAATAGCATCACAAACCACAAGCTTTACAATTTCCTCTCATTAAACCCCTCTTTCGCTCTCACTTACCCCAGGACAACATAATGAAAAACAATTATTTAACAATCACAAAACCAACGGAGCGAACTGCAGTCCTCTCGTACGTGCACTGAGCCCAGATGGCCGAGGAACCAAAAACAGTTTGTTGTGTGTAGATGACTGCATTTCAGCACTGGTGTAAGTAACTCAGTAGATGCACTTCCATGGCTTCTGACCTGAAGGTTGTGGCTCGAGACTTAAGGTAAAAGTGCTAATGACACTGACATGACTTAACTAACACACTTAATAGGTTTACTTGAAGACAGGAAGAGTCTTCTCTCTCACATACAACCTTTAGCACGCACATACACCATCTTCACCATCTGAGGGGTTTGTTCTGCTCCACAAACTTAATACAATCAACATAAATCATTTCAACATGTTCTTCAAAATGTTAAGGAGAATTTTTATTAGTAAAATCCACTGACAAAAAAAACTTTAAAAATTACTATGTGTACCATGTACCATGGTATGCTTTTTTATTCTTTGAAGCTTATAATTTTATAGAAGCACTTCCTTTATTTTTTGGTAATAAACATGCCACAAATGCTGTCGACTGAGCTTAACTTGTCCTGAACCTGAAATGTTTCCTGGAAGATATCACACCTGTCTCTGTGACTGCCGGAGGCTCTATAACAGCCAAAAAAATGGTTTGACTTTTAATATAATCTCATTAGATACTGTATGTCTAACATATTCATACATGACACAGTATAAACATTGAATCGCCTCAGGGTCATCTGAGCTAATTTCCCACAGAAGCCTCTGAAAATGCGCAAGATACACTGGTCCAACAAGACACATGATCGACAGCACTAGAGGAACAGCACAAATATAACTGAGAGCCCTGCGAGGAATAGACTGTCATTATACAACACTAGTGAAGGCTTCGTAAAGCCTTAGTGACTGTCTACTTGTCAGCATTAGCCGTGACAATCGTACTCAGGACAGCATAGCTTCAAAAAGCATCAAAGGAAGCGAATCAGGAGAGTTTGTGATCACGGCGTGTAGATTCAGACCGGCACTGAAGGTTTGTTATTTCTGGTTGACCTGAATAAGGTTATAAGATGAAAGAGATTGTGACTGAGCATGAAGAACTTTCTCTCTGAGTGTCCTTGATTTATTTTATTCATTCAATCTTTTGTGCCAATATGAGTTTGTTTGCTCGACCATAAGAGACATTCCTACAGGGGAGACTGTTTATTTATTTATGTAAATGTATTTATGACACACTAATATACTCCTTGTAAGAACTAGAAGTCTGCAGGAAAAAAAGTTTTAGGGCCCTTTCACACTTGGTTCGATTGCCTGTTTTCCGAACCCAAGTTCGATTGCTCCCCCCTCCCCCTGTCCCCGATGGACTGTGTTCACATTATATTATTTGTATCCGAACTGCGGTACGCTTGCGTCATCCAGTCGCAGCTGGTGCGAAAGTGTTGCTTGGTAGGCTAACTGCTATGAATGAAAAGGCGTCAAAATGGATAGAATTGCTCGCTTCACATTTGTTCTTCTTTTTTTGAACCTTTGGTTTTGTTTTCAAAGAAAAGATACAGAAAGAGAAACACATTTGTGTCTGTCTGCCGCAAAAGTACTAAAATCGTTCCAAAGACAGCGGGCTGTCCGCCCGGAGGCAGCCAGAAATCATCTCTCTGCTTGCGGTGCGTCAATCCCGCTTTTCGTCAAGGTAAGTGTATACACACACGCACTCACCACATTATACGTCATCAATAGCGGTTCACTTCCGCGATTTGGTACGATTGCGTTCATATCAGCAGCGAACCGTACTGGAGTTCACATGAACCGTACCCCAGACGACCCTTTTTAAGCGGACTCGAGTACGGTTTGCGGGTGCGCACCCGAGTTCGGAAGACAGCGTTCACATCATCCAAACGAACCGGACTCTGACGTCATTCGAACCCGGGTGCGCACCAAAAGTGCTAGTGTGAAAGCGCCCTTAGTGAGTACGTTTTTTTTGTTTTTCTTCTAAGGGTTTCATACCCCTTACAGAGTTTGGAAGACTTTTAGCAATTCTTATTTTTCTTTTTTTTTTTAAATAAGAACAACTATTATTTTTCTTTATTTACTGCTGCCCAGGAGAATCTGCATAACATACCCTATGTAAATGTTTCACAAGACAAAATAAATGAAATCAAACAAATTACCAAAATCACAAGTTTGCGCACTCTTGAATCCCTAAATCATCCAAAGCTGGACATTAACAATCATAGCCATTGTATACTTTCAAACAAAAATTGTACAACAGCTGTCACCGGATTAGTTAAAATATTAAATATAAGCGTGTATCATTTAGTTACTAATATGCAGCCTTTAGGTGTAAATAAGAAACACAACTGTTAAAAGATTAGGGGTCAATACGATTTTTTTTTTTCTCTTTAAAGAAAATACTTTTACTCAGCAAGGACGCAATAAATTGAATGAGTGACAGTTAAGATGGTTAATGTTACAAAAGATTTCTGTTTAAAATAAATGCTATACTTTTAAACTCTTTTCATCAAAAAAGTATCACGGCTACCACAAAAATAATAAGCAGCAGAACAGTTTTCATCTGTGATAATAAGAAACATTTCTTGAGCACAAAATCAGCATATTAGAATGATTTCTGAAGAATGAGACTGAAGAGTGAAGACTGTGATTGAGAAGGAAACAATTAAGAACCAATAGTACAGGATAATGAGTGAAAATTTTATCTTCCAGAACAAATGTGAACATGTCAATACATATATATATACACATATACACACACACATACTTGGCAGTTTTGAGTAAGAATAATTCAAGTATTATAAGACTTATTCATTAATCAAGAACTGAAAACAGAGAGAAAGAAAAGCATGATTAAACACCACAAACCAGACAACTGTGCAAGATCATAAAAAATGCACATCTAAAGGCTAAATTAGCAGATATTAAACAGAAATGTGCACACAGAGTCTTTTCCACTCTCACGTCTCAATAAAACTCTGAGCTGACTCCACACTTTCCTCGGAAACAATGGCAGCCTGACTTTTATTTCCCCCCAGGCCCAGACACTAAAGTGTAGAAGTGTCTACACTTTTCACTAAGTGTGGCCGTGTACAATGAGCTACAATAAAAGGATGAATGCATGAGACACAATCCCGCTCATGGGGCACGAGGACATCCGCATTTCCATGACTGAGAGAGAGAGGAAGAGTGGCCACACAAGTGTTAAATTCCATCAGAGGATTTCCTGAATTTAATTTTCCCATCTGAAAGGCTTATGACTGCAGCTCAACAAGCCATTATTTCAGCTCCACGAGGATGACAACATGCACTGGTTGGCATGCGCAGTTTGCGCACACAGATACACACTGCACCATCAACTGACCCAAAAAGTCTTAAAGCCTATGACTCACGTTACGTGTTGTTTCCTCTGAGCGGGGTCCATGAGCCGCAGCGTGTCTCTGATCACACCCACTTTCACCTCCTCATCTACTGGACTCGGGACATATTCATACACACCAGGTGACACCTGTAACATACAGTCTGGCGTCAATAATCAGCATACTAACCAACTCATGTTTACATCCTCAGTCTGTAAACAAAAGTGCAGTCAATGTTTGTTGGGGGTTAGTAAGAGCCTTCAATGTTTTTAGTCAAAAACTAATGTTTTAGTTTTAGTTGGTTGGTTAGTCTTGCGCTAAGCAAGGCTGCATTTATTTGATCAAGCATACAGAAAAAAATAGTACTGAATATTCGGCAGCCATTACTCGTCTTCAGTGTCACATGATCCTTCAGAAATCATTCTAATATGCTGATTTGATGCTCAAGAAACATTTCATATTCATTTTCATAACATCAATATTGAAAACAGTTGTGCTGATTGTTTTTGTGAAAACCATGATATGTATTTCTTTTTTTTACAGGATACTTTGATGAATGAAAGAATTCAAAAGAACAGAATTTGTTTATTTATTGTCTTTTCTGTCACTACTGATCAGTTTAATTCATCCTTGCTAAATAGAAGTATTAATTTCTTGAACAAAAAATCTTACTGGCCCCAGATTTTATAACAGTAGTATATACCATGTTTTTTTGGGGGGTTTTTTGGACATGTACCATGATGATATATACTATAATCTTTACAACAGTTCTGCCACAGTACTGTTTATAAAGCATCACGAAGAACATCTGCACCCTCACCTCCTGCTCGTGTTCAATCCTCATGCTGGGATTGGCATTGACCTCTAGTAAAACAGGCTTCAAGTTCTTCATCAGCAGGATATCAAAGCCCAGGATCTAAAATTGGGACACATCATCTTCTGTTATTTAGATTTTAATGACTTCGAAAACCAGCGATTTGCAGAGGATTAGGGGTCGCCTGCTGAAGGAAAAACAAAGTTAACAGCATACGGGTGTGTGCTCATTTTTCGCATTTGAATGACCTATATGTAGGACACCTAAATGCAAACCGCATCACAAACACAAAAGAATTCATTGCAAATATACCTGGAAACATGTCGGTCCTGGTTTTCCAGGCGGTATATCTGCCTGGTAATACACCTTCAGTTCAGGCACAAGTGCAATTACTGTCTTGATAACCAAAGCAATAATGTCTGACCAGACCTTCTTGATGTCCACTCCTTTAGATGCTATGCGATAGAGGACACTAGAGAAGGTGCGTTTACTGCCCGTGCTGCAGCTGTCGGAGTGGACAAAGTTCCCGCTGTGCACATTAAGGGAATAGTTGGTAAGGTGCATAAAAACATGACTGAGGTTCTTCTGGCTGGGTTCTTGGTAGGGTTCTGTGCAGAACCTGGACAGACCCTCTTTAGCAATGTAGATCTCTAAAGGCTCCAACGAGCGGACCAGAACATAGAGGCGGATATCAAACTTCAACTTATCGATGAGCAGGGGCTTCTGTATATATTCTTGAACAACGGCTTGTTTGATCTGAGAACCTGAGATAGCCCGAAGGTCAGCAGGGTCACGGATGAGGTAGATGCCGTCGCCCTGGGATCCGCTGTCCGGTTTGACGATGAAAGTGGGTTTGAGGGTTGAATCGTTATCCTTCAGGAGACGAATCTTAAAAAAAAAAAAAAAAAAAAGAGAGGACAAAAGTAGAAGGTGCACAGTAATTTATTTTTCAAATATGCTTGCAAAAATCAAAGAAGCCTATTGCCATCACAGCAAAGAATTAACCCTTATTTCTACTCTAAATTCTGTCCTTAATTATAATCAACCAAAAGTGATCATTTAATTTAACATTATTAATCATTTTATTTTTTAACTATTTTGAATAGCTATATATACACAGATTTCATGCAAGTTATTTCGAGAAAACTATAAATAAAAATCATTGCCTTACTAATGTGAGGGTCTGAAATGGTTAACATGAACAGTATTTAGCATTCTCCAGTTAAGGTGCTCTGAATGAGAACACAACATTTCAAGATTATAAACAATAATGTAAAACAATATTGATCCAACTGTTCTGCTAAAAAGGTAATACTTTTTTAAAGGCAGTGAGCGCTCGTGACTGTCCACTAATAGCATTATGGTTAGTAAACTACCCTCATATTTCCAACTAATGCAATGGTTTTCTTCAGACAGCAAGCATCAGCAAATATTTTGCTCTCCCTTTTTGAAGAACCTCCCGCAGATCTTTGCTGCCCTCTGCAGCTTTTCTAATTTCTAAAGTCTTGCCTCACTCAAGCTCAAAACAAAATATGCATGTACATGTAATAATAAATATAAACAACTAATAATTTATCTCAAAAAGAGAAATAAAGAGTAAAAACTAAATTGATTTAAACGGACAGTGTAAGAGAAAATCCCCTTTAAGCAGCTCATCTGAACAAATAAAGCACACAGCTAACCGTGACATGCAGAAGGGGATTGAAGATGCAAATCCTGTAACTATAAGATCCTGTAACAAACTTGTCATTCACAATTAGTCGTTGCTGGCCAGTGGCCACTAAACTGCTTAACCTGGTTTTACTGTGATTCTGTCCTGACCAATCACTACCACGGCAATCTACCTACAGATACACCACTGAGGGGACGACAGCTAATAGAAGACACTTTGACTGGGTATCTAGTAAGAAGAAGATGTGGCTCGTGTAAATGTCCTCTTTATTGACTTCTAATACCATGTCCTAATCAAGTTGCATGAGTTTGTTACTCCATTTCATTGAGCTTGTACCTGTGTGGAGAAGAGCTGGTATTCCTCGGGCAGTATCCAGGAGCGTGGGTAGAAGTTGTACTCCTCCGGGAACAGCTCTTGCATGGTCCGCACGGCACGACTCAGGTTTATCTTCCGCAGCATCTCTATCATTCCTGCTGACCGAACAGGACAGTTGATGAGAAAACAGAGTGAAGTCTAAGAGAAACTGCACAAAGGTCAGAGAACGGATGCAGTTCCCCATCATTCTATGGCCCTACTGGGACATTATTCTCTCAAAAAGATTTCCCTGTTTCCCAGCAGTTTCATTAAATCACTTGTTCATTTGATTTCAATGGCTTCATAGCACACACACTGGCACACAGCTTGGACATGCTGTCTGTGTGAAAGCAACTGTCAATACAGCTATGAAAACAGCCATATTACATCCAACCCATGAGTCAGCAGCCCCTGAGACTCCTTAATGACTCCACTGCTGAAAACTAGAACAGTCCAGTGATCAATACTCAACATATGATTGAGAACCTGCCTCTAAAAGTAAGCACAAAATTACTTACTAACTTTATTTCAAAGTAAATGTGTCTGACAAAAGCTAGTACTGTTTTTTATTAATGAACACATTTCTGTTTTGTTTTTAATATATTTCATATTTTTGGTTTATTTATATACTTAGTTTCCGTTTTAGTAATTACAGTTAAGGAAGCAGATAAACACTGATCTTTGAAACGGCATATTTATTTCCACAGGAATCAGAACCACAGGACAGTAAATCTGTCTGTTGCTTGTGTCGACCTTACTGAAATATCACGTCAACCACACAAACAGGTCAGATCACTCAACTCTGTGATCCAATGTTTTAGTTTTATATATATATATATATATATATATATATATATATATATATACATACTTTGTTATATCAGTTCATGACATTGAAACAGTTTTTCAATCATTTGTTTTGATCTTTATTTACAACAGCCTCATCCTTAATGCTTTAAAGAGATTGTTTAATGTTGAAAATCTCCTGCTTGCCAGGTTAAATGACCAAAGCTATTATTTAGATATTCACGGTTGAATTATTTTGTCACGGTATAATATGGTAATCATTTTCATAGACGAGAAGCGTGTTTAAAGCAAGCACATGAGCAGTTGCCATGGTAAGGAACAATATGATACCTGCTTGTAATAACCAATGAAAATATCCCACATCTGAGTGAGCCTAAAAGCTAAAAACTAAATTAGTCTAAAACAACATGTAGAAAAATATAATGTGCACTGTTGCTGATTTCCCTATGTTCTCTACTCTAACACCACACTGCACGTTTCCTTTATTTCTGGCAGAACTAATCCTTGTGTTTAAATTAATCATTTTATTTCCTTTTATTTTTTTAGTCAGTTCAGTTTAATTTTTCAGTTTAATTTTTAGCTCAAATAGATAATTGTGCAGCAAAAAGTACAGCATAGCACCACCTGCCATTAACCATTTTGAAAGCAAATACCATTCTGGTTTTAAAATTATGATTGAATGACCTTTAATAGCCGATCCCATCATCATTTAAATTCTTATAATTTTCTTATAATTTTAAGATATTATCAGAGTGGGAATAAGAAAAAAATGAATGAAACAGTCCCAATTGCTAATAGTAGTGTCTTCATTAACTCTTTCCCCACTATTGACGGAACTTACCGTCATTTATAAGACACCGTTTCCCCACCATTGACGGAATTTTCCGGCTTTCCGTGTTTTCACTATTATACGGTAGAGGGCGCTATTACACATCTTCTGAAAGAGTACAGAATCTCCTGATCAAAACACAGGCAAAAAAAAAGGAGCAGAAACAAGCAATAAAATCATTGCTTATGCACGTTGTAGTCCGCGATTTTCTTTTTGTTCAAAATGTTGTTTTTTATGAAACTTACCCACATTCAAGTGTTGATAAAAAAAAAGAATGCATGAACCTAGAATATCTAAATAGTTTGTTTTTTGTTGTTGTTGTTTTTTTTAAGCAGAGGCTCGGTTCTTTCTTTTAACATATTGCATGTTCATATATTCATACAACAAAATATTCTGGGGGCTATGAAAGTTTTGTGAAAATTCTCAAAAATGCTGGCACTGGCTAGCAACTTTTTTTTAAATCGCTGGAGGGGAAAGTCTTGACTTACGAGAGATGATGTTTCGACTATGACAAGATCTCTAAAGACCTACTTTTAGTTAAGTTTACCTGGGAATTTGTTGACTTGCCCAGAGACGATGTTCTCATTATCATGAAACGAGACACCGTGCCAGTAGATATCACAGGCTGTCCGCCTACCTATCGGAAACTGCAGGATCAAAAAAAAGAAGAGAATTGAGGCAAAGTACAGGAGGAGAACTATCAATCACAACACAATAAACATGTCATACACTACTTTTGACAAGGATACAAAAAAACAATACGTTTACGGCTAACTGTACCAAAATAACAACAGCTCACTTCTGCAGGAGTCTTTTTTCAATAATTATTTTAGTAAACAACTCTATCCTACTTACAGTGTATACATTATGGCTGAGGGCTGCTACACTCTACATGAATTGTAGGAACAGTTATACTTCTACAACAGCAACAGTGTCAGTTACAGAGGCATTGTTTATATATGTGCCATCATTAATTTACAGCTAAAGTGAAAATGCATTGTATCTCATGTGGTCATACAGACCACTGATGCAGATTTTGGTTCATTAAGGCCCGTTCACACCAAGAACGATAACTATAAAGATAACTATATTAGCGTCCACACCAGCGGACGATATCAGTCTGTTTATTCTAAGCATGTGCTTGTCTGTCACTTTAAATTCTCCAGTTCATTGTTGCAGGATTGATTCTGATTGGCTATTAATGTTTTTATCATTCATCAGCTGGATAAAATTGTTCTGAAAGTGATTCCAATGATAACGTTTCTCTGTGCTGTTATCATTATAGCTGTGATGTGAACTCAGCTATTCTTTAATATTGAGAACGATTTTTTGATTTTTTTCGTCCATGGTGTGAACGGGCCTTTACGCCGATCACGTTTCTGAGACCCTGTATATGTGACTAGGCTACAGTGTGTGCGGAGCATGATGCAGGTTATCAAGGGCACTAATCAGGATGCAGGTAGTGTGCTTAGTTTAGGCTAGGTTACGTGTCTTGAGGTGTATTCTGGGAGGATCATGTCACTGTTTAACAGGCTAATGGAGTGTGAGGAGGTGTTCCTATATTGGTCACCTGAATGTGCACAGAGGAAACCTGAAATCTGTGATCAGATTAGGAGTTCCCACAGGTTTACAGGTATACAGTTGTGAAAATGTCCCCACTAGTGCTGCAACTATATATTTTTCTGTCATTAATCACATATTTCATATTGTTATACATATTTTCACACTGAATCTCTTAAATTAATCTCTTTACATTAATATAAAAACAACATAAAGATGTTAATTTGTTTAATGGCATATGTTTACTAACTATGAAGGCCATATCACTGAATGCTGCTACTGATGTCTCTATTAAAAGGGATTTTTCTCAATTTCTTGGGATGAAATGAGTAATTATAGCCATTTAACAGTTTAATTGAAAGCCATCATTTTAGCATTTAACAGGCTAAAATATTAGAATAACTTTTATTTTAAAATAAAAGTTTTATCTTCACATAAACCCATCATAATAAACATCACATTTAGCTGTGCCTTTAATATAGTGTGTTGTAATAAGTGTATCTCTGTCAATATCAGCTCTCATTCAAATATAGAGATCAGTTCATTATTTGACCTTTACTCGCTCCAGTTGCTTTAATCTGAAGTACAGCAGTTTTGTGCAGCACTAATGCCCACATGTGTGACTTTGATAGATCACTGCATGAAACTGGCATAAACGAAAATGGTCTCCATTTTTTTTCCCTCTTGAAACACAATTTTATTTTATTTTTTACTTCTTGCATTATGTTTTAATAAATATTGAGGCAGGGTAAAACTGAACTGGGCAGTTCAACTAGATCTACCTGCTTTGGATAAATATTGATATACACATCTGTCAGATTTAGTGACCACCAGCACTTATTGTTAGTGTACTGACTGCACTAATGGCTAGTTCTAAATTTTCTTTATTCAGACTGATTTCAGAATTTCACCCAAAAATAAAACATTCTGTCATTGCTCATTCAATTTGAGTCAAAATATTAGCATGTTAGCTTTATTTGATAAATCTGTTTGATGCATCATGATGTATAGCAAAGACTCTAACGCTCTGTCAGAGTTGCAGTGGAGCAGGTCAGGAAATGGGGACATGCCTTTTCAATCCAATCACCTTTAGCCTTAACTAAATTAAGTTACTTGGAATTTAGCAGGTAAAAGACACGTGAAACTGTCACGAAACAATGAGAATAAAACTTGTGTGCCAAAATCTTCCAAACTTGGAGAAAAAAAAAATTAAATTCAACCTATACACTATATCATCAATGCATTTCATGAGTCAGAACTGTCCTTTCGAAAAGCACTTTCCTTATTCCTCACTAAGGTAGTTTTAAAGTTTTATTTCCATCTTATAATAGATAGATAGATAGATAGATAGATAGATAGATAGATAGATAGATAGATAGATAGATAGATAGATAGATAGATAGATATCAGCATATTAGAATGATTTCTGAAGGATCATGTGACACCGAAGACACATATATCATACATATACATGCATTCAACTGTAAGTAACTTTACTATAAGTACTTTCAAGATGTCAACTTATTCTACTAATCCTATACCCTCAGTATACTAATACTCTAATGACAGTTGGTTAACATGTAATTGCAAAGTTGGTAGATTGTCTAAAAGTATGCTATCAAAATATCACCCTTTATGATATTTAAAACACTACCAGTTACTAAGTCAAAATGCTTAATAATAGAACAACTGTTTTAAAAAGGGATTTTTCACTATTATTTACAACAGGATCTGCATTTTTCCAGGAAAACCCAAACTACCTACCAGATGTTTTGAATGAGTCATCGCTTTTCGAGAAGAGGGTGAAAATGCCGGCCTGAGCGGCTTCAACATGCTGTCTATCAGAGACATAACGCACGCGAGTGTTTCGGTTACACTTTATTTTAAGGTGACTTGGTTATATTGTACTCACTCAAATAAGTACTGAGTGAGTAATATTAATTAACTACATGTACTTACTATAGAGTTACGATTAGGGTTTGGTTTAGGGTTACTCAACCACTTACAGTTTATATCATACTTAGTCTCTCACTGCCACAATTGATCTTTGGATCTATACGTTTCTAAATAACTTCAAGAAATGATAGTCTTCAAAACTTTTCAAAACTGCAGCTGGGAACTCCTCCTGCCCTTGAATCAGCCTTTGTTGTAGCAGATAGGATAAAAGGTATAATGGATACGCTTAAACTTGAAACCGACCTTTAACAAGGCAGCTTTGAATTACAAAGGCTCATAATGTTTCAGTGTAGTTGAGTAGAATGGGGTGTAGACATTCATTCAGCAGGACCGTTCACTACCTCCAGCCTGCCAGGTGTTGTGCACCACACAGAACGTCATGCATAGTATAGTTTGTCAGTTTATCAATGTATTTATGAGCATTTCTTTTTTTAATGCAGAGTGACTTCACACAAACGGTCAAGTGTAACCATATATGGGTGTTCTTCAAATGGTGTGGAAGGACAAGGTTAAAAACTGGTAATGTCTGTTGAAATATTAAGCCTACAGGCCATGAGTAAGTGTTTGTTTACATTGTGGGAGCCTAAAAAAAAAGGTGCAGATACGTCCAATGGATTCATCTAGAATATATGTAATAATATTATGTAACACAGAATAACAGATACATTAAAAAGTATTGCAATTCCAAGCAGAATTGTTTACCTTTGAAATATTTGGAACAGTGAGATCTTTCAGAGATAGACTGGAATACACTACACGACTGAAGAGGCTCCAAACACTAGGCATCATACAATTGCAGACTTTGAAAACGGTTACAGAGAAAAACTGGCATCATACATTAAAAGACTGAAGATCACACACTACTAGTCTTATAAGTCGTTCCAAACACAACAAAATTATACAGAAACATGCACCATGTTGCTAGAAGACACATAGCAAATTAAGCAACATGTGTTTTAAAATTGGCTCAAAATATTAAACATTTTTACCAACTAGATTAGTCTGTGGCCATCATACACTACCCAATCTATGCAAAAGTTGTTTAGTGTATTTCAGCCTTGTAGGTCATCATTTGATTAAAGAAGGGCAAATGAAAGATCTACTATACTTCCTGCAGTAAGTCTATTAAAGGTCTGAGGGGTGAGCTTATGTGACATCAGGGATAACTGTAGGATTAAAACTGATACTAGTTTTATATTGCAGCAGTTAAGCTTCTGTACAGGTAGTGTTGCATCCACTGGTTCTTACACTTTCTGACCAATATAGACTGATTTGCTAAGGAATCAATCAAATAAATGTGTGAACTGGTTTGACTTTTGACTGATGCATTCAGAAGTACTCATATTAGAAATCACTTTGTCTAACGAGTTTTGAAAGAAATACCAAGACAATTAAATATTTTAGATTAAAAAACATAACTATTTCATATAAAATATACATTCGTTATAGTAATGTAGTAATGGAATTCATAACATTTCCATAACTTTTAACCAAGCCTGCAAAATACAATTTTAAGATAGTACACATTTCTTAACCTGACGTTTTGTTCTAACAATCATAAAAACAAATTATTCAGCATAAATTACACAGTCAGACCTAAAACTTTAAGAATTTTTAAATTGGGTGAGGTTTTTATTATTATTATTATTATTATTATTATTATTAAAAAGTTGTTGTATAATGTATGTTCTAGAACAAAACGTGAAAGTCTCTTCAAATAATGTTAAAGACAGACCTTATTTTACTGATAAATCAAAAACTGATGTTTAAAACCCCAGGAAGGAAATTCCTCAGGGAACCAACAACTGGTTCAAAAGTAGTAATTGTTTCCGGGTTTTATGACTACAAACTGAACAGCTCTATATCGATTGATAGTTTAAAGGTGACATATTATGCCCCTTTTCACAAGATGTAATATAAATCAATGGTGTCACCAGAATGTGTCTGTGAAATTTCAGCTCAAAATACCGCCCAGATCATTTATTAATAGCTTGTCAAATTTGCCCCTTTTTGGGTGTGAGCAAAAATGTGCCGTTTTTGTGTGTCCCTTTGAATGCAAATGAGCTGCTGCTCCCCGCCTCCGCTCAGAAGAGAGCCGAACCTTTACACGAGCTTCGGATAAACAGGTGTTGTGCCGAATTCTGACCCCCGCCAAATTATTACCCCCCCTAGTATTGGTAGGTTTAGGATTAGTTGTGGGGGAGGGGTTAGGATTAGGCAATCAGGTACTGACTTCAACGAGGGGGGTAATCATTTGGAAATTCAGTAACAAAACAAAACATGCAAATAATCTCACTCATCCAAAATCTCAGAAATAACCAGTAGCGGAGTGCAGCCTTACGGAGAGACTTAGGAAGAGGTTGCAGTTTTTAGACTGCACTTGGACGTTTCTGAATGGTTAGTGGATACATTTATGTAGTTGTTGTGGAGTTACATTGATTCATCTCATCGACTTGCATGTACCGTCATGTTTAACTTTTACACAAGTTGACACAGTTGTGTTCCCTGAGGTCTTTATAAGACACCTGTGTGACATTTGTTAGTCAAAATACCACAAGGATGAACTTGAAGCCTGAGTGAGAGATGGCATGCTTTGCTCGAACTTTTGCCATTGCGTTAGAACTGGTTACACTGTTGTCGCTTGCAAAAGCCAAATGGCGGTGTTGTGCCGAATTTCGACCCCCGCCAAATTATTACCCCCCTAGTATTGGTAGGTTTAGGATTAGTTATGGGGGAGGGGTTAGGATTAGGGGTGGGGTTAGTATTAGGCAATCAGGTACTGACTTCAACAGGGGAGTAATAATTTTATAATAAGATCCCCTTCCTATGTCAGAAGGGGAGCGAAATCTGATCGGCCTATTTTTTGACATGCTTGCAGAGAAAGGCTTACCAAAACAAAGTTACTTTTCCAATTTACCAAAACCTTTTCTACAAAGGTTGTCACTTTTCACATTTTCTGGGTTGGTAGGCCTACTAGATGCACCGGGGACCTGATTATGCACTTAAACACGGAAAAAGTCTGATTTTCATGATATGTCCCCTTTAAAATCTGCTAAGTCAAGCCAGGCTACTTTAAAATGAATGGAATAAATAATTAATTTTTTAAAACCCAAATCCAAGAATTCCCTTATCAACGGTTGGCATGCTATAAAATCGGGATGAAAAGTAAATAAGTCAAAGTTTGTCAGGTGTCAGAATATAGGGGTGCTCTCACCTCTTTCCACTTCAGCTGTCTGATGCTCATTTTCAGCGCTTCGAGCGACGTCTTCGCTTTGGAGGTGTCCACCGTCACAGCTCTCCTCTTTTTGGCCACCTTGCTCCCGTCCTCTTTGCCATGGTGCTCACATTTCCCTTCCGTATGTCTCTGGCATGACTCAACGTGACCGTTTGCCGCCGTTTTGCCCTTTAAAAGCTTTAACGTACCTTTAATGTTTTGCTCGTTGCTCGCACGGCTCTGTCCTTTCTCCTGTGAATAGTCTGACTTCTGTGGCGCCAGATCTGACATTAGTTTGCCGTTCACCTGTCTCTCATGACCGTCAGCTTTGCTCCTACTTTTACTCCGACTTCTCCCATTGATGCTACTTCTGGAGATGTCTCTCCGAGCCGCGAAGGAGGCGTCAGCGGGGACTGAAGACACTGAGGCCGGGGACAGCTGCTCTTCGTCGGCCGCGGCCTCGCTTTCCACCGCCTTCATCTGCTGGAGCTCAATCTTCACTCTCTCATAGTGATCGCTCATAGTGTTCATTAATGGTCGGATGGTTTGTTATCTCATTTAGGTTGGTGAATATGTCAGGATAATCTACTAGCATAAGCTGCTAACATGGACCAGCTGGTGCTGCCCAAACTAAAGCACAAAAACAGAAAACCAGTCTATAAAACAGCCAAATATGGAGCCTGATAAACTGGCGTAAATACACACGGCCTCCATTATTACAGTCTGAACATTATAAAGACCTTATTAGCTCTGACAGATAGCACATCAGTGTGCTGAATGTTTTGATGGCGATCTAACGGGACAGGAGTGGCTCCAGGCACAAGAGCTGCCCAGTTTCCTTTAACTGGGAAAAATAGGCTCTTGACCGCCTGTAATAATAACACTAAACGCTGCATATAAACGCAACTGTACTTAATTCATCCCATCCTATATAAAATACTCAACTAACAGCACATATCGGGGAATATATATGGGGAAGACGAGCGCAGGGCATAGCTGGGCGCATCACCGCATTTCCCCCTGTCAGTTTCGTTCAGTTTTAAACTGCCGATGAGCACCGACTGTTCTCGCGCTTTTAAACAGTCGCCGTATATCCAAATAAAAACATCGCGTGCATTCCGTTTACCTGCTGTTAACTAAGACGTGGCAGGGTTAATGCAGCCGGACAGGTGAGGTGTCAGCTGATGGCCAACGAACTGATCAGAAGTAAAGCTCCCGTGTGCTGCTGTCGCTGCTGGTGTTTTCTGTTTTGGTCCTGTTGACAACGCAACTGACGGAAGCCGTCGAGGCACATGGCAGCAACATATTGCACTGGTTCGTTCTATTCGCGAAGCGAAAATTCCATTCTACCCATTACCGCCTAACAATAAAAATGAAAATAAATACAAAAAAAATACGATTTTCAGAATTCCTATATTCATAGAATATTAGAAATATTCATAGTGTTTTGTATGTCCCCTTGTTATAATGCACCTTTTAAAACTGCACCTTTTTCATGTTCATGATTTTATCATACAGTCATATGTCAATACGTCAATATGTGTTGCAATGAATGGGAAACATACAAAATCTCAGTATCTGATATTTTGTGACCACTTGACGACTAAAAAGATTCTGAGAAACCCGAGATATCTAGTCTTCTATCTTTAACCACATTTTCCACATTATGCCTCTGTGATGCAGCAGAGGGCGCACTTGTGTCAATATTGAAACACAAAGCTGTCAAACTTTTCTCTCACACTCTCGGTTGCTCTTTATTGTACGTGAACTTTCAATGTACAGTGTACTTACCCACAAAAGTGCTGAGTAGGCTTGGGGGTAGGTTCAGGGTTAGTACCTACCTAGTTAGTGTCATTACAATAAGTACAGTGTGTTCATGTGAAACAGGACTGTAAAATAAAGTGCTACTACACTCTCTCTGTAATGTTTTGCAGTATCCAGTGACTTGAAAACAGACTCTTTGAGAAAGATGCATGATGAGAGATAGATCAATGAAATGACTCTAGACAAGGTAAGTGCATGTTGCAAGACCACATCAGCAGACCAGCAAACTTACTGTCAGGGACTTTAAACGCCTTTCAATAATAATAATAAAAAACACCACAGTTTGCATATATTGTGAAAATGGGGACTAGTCTAGTTGTGCTATTTATCTTACAGTAAGTTGTCACAAGGGCTATAATAACACAGTGATGCCTTCACACAAATGCAAGTCACCCATAACGCTTGCACTGATGCACCCCAATACCAGGACAGATGTTTGCTTTTGCACCTGTCGCTGATGAAAGTCTGGTTGGTCCCTTTCGTCTTTGGGACTGAGAACTTGATGTCTGTTTTTCCCAAAAACAAGCTGAAACATGGACTCATCAGACCACAGCACACATTTCCACTGTCTTCTAGACCATCTGAACTGATGAATAGCTTTCTCTTTGCATAAGAGAGATTCAAGTGGCATTTCTTGATTCAACGGCAGACTGTTAAGTGAAAATGTTTTTCTAAAGTAGTATTCCTGAGCACATGTGGCTGTATTTAACACAGTAGCATGATGGTCTCTCATGCAATGCCATCTGAGGGCTCGAAGGGCACATTTAACAGAGGTATCCTGCCTTGCTCAACACAGACTGAGATTTCTCTGAATTCCCTGAATCTTTTCACAAACAAAACTTTTCTTTTTTCTACTTTTCTCAGTTAAAAAAAGGTTCAAGAGAATTAAGAAATTGTGAATTGTATTGCATTTTACAAAATGTCACAACTTCTCTGTAATAATGGTGCAAATGTTCAATAGCTTTTTTGGTAGTTGAAAATCTGTCAAATTGACCTGTTCTGAGAAATCCAATCTCTCCTGTATAGCCTCTCCAGTAAAACTCTCCACTAGTTCTGGGTTTAAAGAGTTAGGCAATTTCTGACATGTTAGCAATAGCAAGCCTCAAAGCATACTATAAAATTTCAATAATAATGAACGTATAACAAGAGCTCTGACTTTGTACCACCTGACTGCTGCAGATTCATTTCGTCATTGATAGTGTTGCCATAGAAATGCATAATTCAGAGTCCGTGAACAGCTCCAAGTACGAACATCACCTGTTGCCATCTATTAACAATGGTAATTACATTTGCATAAGCTAAAGCATAAGCTCGTTCTTTTAGTTCAGGAGGAACTGTAAAGGTGGCTGCTGTTTGTTTGCAGCACTCGGTGACTGTCTGTCTACAACTCTGTGTATAGCCTTGCGGAACGCGCTGATGACATGCACGGTGATGTCTGCGTGAGCAGGGTGCGCGGAGGTATGGAATATATATTATGTTGACAAGTAGGACATCCATTGCATCTGGACTGAATGCAATGATTGGACGAACATTTTTTGATCCTGAGTCTTCCACAGAAGAATTTTTTTGTTAATATTTAGACCACTTCTATTATTGATTGCTATCAGGATGTGAAGAGAGTTTAAACAGTATAACAAAATGTGTTTATGAAAAGCATTGCATATACCTTTAAATCTTTGTAAATTCAGTCTCAGACCCAGATATCTGCTTTGTGGAGCAAAAAGGCCAATTTAATAGAACCTGTTTGCAAATGCAACCCATTTTCTGAATCTGTTTTCAAAGCTGCAGAATCTATACACATGACGTACAGTATATTAAAATTCATAGCCTATCAAAAACGTGTAGTAGGCTAGTAGGCCTACACCAAAATACAGGACTAATTGTTAATGTTTTTACCTAGGCCTATATATGAGAACTTTTAAATATAGGTTATGAGAACTGGTTGTGTTCTGTTGAAATTCATCAATGCTGAACTATAAGGAAGTGCGCTTTTATTATGCTAAATGTGGTTTGAAAGACTTGAATGCTGTTCAGCAGACGGAACTTTGCTCCATGAGAATTGCATCAGAGGTAGAAGAGAGCAACGCAAATAAAGCATGTCATTAGCACACGAGGCGTGCAGAATTCACCCGTAGCACATCTTTTAATAAACTTCCTTGCTGAGGCACTTCAACAACTTGAGCCGGAGCCAGGCTTGTATAAACGCAGCTGATGTCTGAGGGCTGAGGGGGGGATAGAGGCGCCCAACCCATTTCTTTTGTGCTGAAGAGCCTGTGATTTCATTGAGCTTTTCCCGGGCTGCTGCTATAATGGGCTCCCTCGCTTTGAATCGCTCTTGTATCGGCGACTTGTTTTTGCTTGTTAAACTAGAGCTATCTTTTTTTAGTTGGCAGTAGTTTTGAAGCTTGGGGACTGGCAGAAGAAATTTCTCGCCGAGCATCCGGACGGGTCCCAATGAAAATGCACGGGAGAAACAGGTACAACCTGGTGGACGATGTGGCGGATTCGCGAGTCCCGCTTCACAACGAGGAAGCGTATCAACACGGAATACACTTCCAAGCCAAGGTGAAACCGACTATCTCCACTGTAAACGTAGCAATTTACATTGTTAGTTATACTATCTACCGATACCTTGTGTAGTCGTTTGGAGTATAGCCTATGTACGTCACTTGCTGTGTATGGGTAATTTATACATCAGACAATCATGATTATCATGTTTTGGATAGCAGCGATGACACCAGACTCTAGGTGAAAACAAGTGAAAATGCCACCGAATAGACGTTTGGATATGTCCGAGAGAGAGGGGAAAAAAGGAGAAATCTTTTATAAATCGAGTTTAAAACACACGTGCCAAGTTAATAGAAATGTATTCTTAATATTCATTTTTTTAAACAAGTATTTAAATATATATTAAATATAGCTATAATGGTTATAATAAGGTTATAATATTTTCATCACAAATATTTTGAAATTGAGTCATTGATATCAAGAAAGTTTTTTTTTACGGTTACCCGTTTAAGAGCATTTTTATAAAAAAGGTAAGATGTTTAAAATATGTAATATTTAAAAACCTCACTATTTAATTGTTTTCTTGTTATGACAACCAATGCTTTCTGCATGTTGGTTGCGCCATGCTGAATTTGCATAATTTTCGAAAACAACATTGGACTGATTTTTCCCCCTTCTTTTTTATTAATAAATCTGAACAATATCTGAACTACGTAAGCTTACGTTTCACCCTCCGTTTTTATTTTGACTTTATAAAATAAATAAATAATTAAATTTACTTTTAATTCAGAATCTGGAAAAATGTCCACCATGCTTTTTAATGTATTTTTGATTAACTTCATAAATCCAGACGAGAAATGTCACTAACCCATATGCAGAGTTTTTTTTTTTTTTCACCGACACTATTTTTGGTGTCTGGCTCAACTTTCCCATTAATGGCTGCACGGCTGGTTACACTGGTAGGCTACTTTAACTGAGCCGAGATGTCTTTAAAACTCTGGAGGGTATGCTATTTGGTTTCTTCAGAAGCTGTGGTTAGATCTGACTTTGACATTGAATCATTAACATTTCATAGAATAAACCCCTACTTGGCTGTGTCTCAAAAACATATTGAGCTGCCTTGGTATAGCAAGACATTGAACATCAATTTCCAATCAATGGCTGAGGTTTTGGGACAGTAAGTGTATTTTGTCCACCACTAAAAGCAACAAACAGTTGCTAGATTTTTTAACTCTGTGCTGTAATAAATTTCATTACATGAAATATTACTATAAACCTATTTAGGATTATAAATTGTTTTTATTTATTGCCTATATTTATATACACCAACCAGTGTCCTGTTTGGCATTCTCGCAGCATTTCTGACTTGCCTGCTTATGACCACTACTGTAAGTGACTTAATAAATATTTAAGTTGTGCCCATTAATGAAAGCCAGCACATGCTTTAAGGTCCCGTATAACTCTTCTATTTTTACCATAGTAATTTCTTAAATACATCTGCATCTTGCATATTCCATTCAAATTTTAGTCTGTTTTCTCATAATGTTATAAATACTGGTGTTTTCCCAGAGAGCTTATCTGTCAGCGTTTCATATTTGCAGACAGTTAAATGTCCCAGGAAACCTAAAGCCTTTGTATACTGAGCTACTCAGAAGCCTATTGCTGAGTAATTTTAGCTCCAATTTGTAATGCAGGATTATCTTCCAGGAATTTTATTGGCTGGAAAGCCAAGACCTAGAACCACTCACATTCGAAATCACACATTCTGACCGCAGTATTGCGGTCTTGTCTTTCAGAGCTTAAATCAGCTGTATTGTTGCTATTTTTGCTGAACTGTTGTCAGTATTGTTGTCCCTCTCAGCTGGATTTAGACTTTGGAAGCTGGAGATAAGTAGAACAGGTCATTAAAGCCATGAATGAACACAATGTTGTTTGTAAACACAGAGCCTATACTTGGTTAAGCGTGTTATTTGCGGCTGGCACATGATCTACCCTTCACATTTACAAATATATAATGTTGGGTCTTGCCCTCATTAATTTCTGTCCCTAATTTTTTTTTTTATTATTATTATTATTGTGTATGCAAATAATCAAACTTGAATGTGCACAGGCATATTTTTAGTTTGTCTTTTGAATAAGTTAGCGTATTGTTGTTGCCTATGCAGTTCTTGGTAATATTGATACATTTTTTATTTTAAAGATTTTTTTTTGTAGCAACTTTGGTATGGTCACCACTTGTCTATATGTGGGTCTTGAAGCAAAATCAGTTGAGAACCATTGAATTTAGATGCATTTAAGCATAAACAGACTTTGAGAAATGAGGCTGGCAATGTCCTGCCGATGCAAAAGTAACTTTGCACTCATTAACCTAGAAAGTGTGTTTGTGCAAATGGAGCTGCCTCATTAATTTTAGACCGGTTGATTCCTCTGTTGCATTTAATATCAGAGTTTAAACAGAACACTCTTCATCTAACATTCAAGCATGTTTTTTTTTCAGTATGTTGGCAGCCTGGATGTCCCAAGACCCAACAGTCGCATGGAGATTGTCGCTGCTATGAGAAGAATCAGGGTAAGTCTGTCAGACACTTTCTCTCACAGACACAGACTCTTAAGTGCTGAGTAATCACCACTGATTGGCCCACAGCAGCTGTTTTCTCAGACACGTCTTTTGCAATGTAAGACTCATTAGCTGGGGAAAAAACAGTCTGTTCCTCTATATTTATCACATTCTCTGCAGAGTCTGTGTGTGCTTAGTTAAGGGTGTGTACTGATAGTATTTTTGCACCTGAGGTTTCATATTTCATTCCCTGCACATTGATAAAAGAGAGATCACACTCACAGACTCACAGAGACTGGGGCACAGAAAGCCTTGTTATTTTCCATGAGTGATCTCTGCGGGGTGTCCAGCTAATGGAAATTGGAAATGACTGCCTTTATTTTGGTTGATTGGTCAGTTTGTGTATGTGTGTGTGCTAATTTTCTATATGTCCTTGCCTTGTACTCACACCGAACCTTGTAGTTCAGACTGAAGGCAGACTAAGACAATTTAAGTTGGATTTGTTGCTTGATCACAGAGAGCAGGAATGTGTGTATGTGCATGACTTGTTACCTTTAGAGCTTGTGACAGGCCTGCTAAGAGATCAAAGTGCTTCAGCTCCATGATTTTCATAAACCTTTCTATCCTGCTTATATGTATTAGTCTCTTCTCTTCTCTTCTCTTCTCTTCTCTTCTCTTCTCTTCTCTTCTCTTCTCTTCTCTTCTCTTCTCTTCTCTTCTCTTCTCTGATTATAGTTATAGTTAATCACACACTCTGAATCAAACCCTGAGTTGACAGAGTTGATGTTTATACCAAGCGTTGTGAGAACCTGATCTAAATAAGGTTGGATTTGTATGGTTTTGTCATCTCTAAACGTACTCTGAAACTCATGCTTCTAGCTTCATGCATCAGGGTTTAGGGATTAAGAACTTGATTGTGGGTTGTTCTGGACTTTTTAGGGGGATGTCAGTGTCAGTTTATTTAATGTGTTTCATTGCTGACGATTTCTGGGTTAGCGGGTTCCCTCAGAGACAAGTCTAGAATTCATGCCTTTGTTGGGTGAAATTCTGCTGAAAACAACAGTAAATAATTCGTACTGACCTTCTTATACAGCCTATTTCTTTCTCTTTTCTCTCTGTAACATTTTTCCCCCTTATTAGCGAGTAAATGAGCTTTCATGAATATATGATTCATGAAATCAAGCCCTGATGAGCAGCTTTCCTTGCACACCTGATGTGAATGTGTTCATGAAACCACAAAGTAATACTAAAAAATAGCTTATTTTATGCAATGGAGAAGTTTTCCATGATGGGGCTTCATATAAGCATGCCTGAATGAACAGTTGTTACAGCTCAAGGTTGAGTGTTGAGAGTTTTTGTTTTTTATTTAATGTGATGATACCGGTACCCGCTGATAGCCAATTGCTTTAAAATGCTCCCGTGAGTGTTTGGGCTCTGTGGAGAGCGTCAAAGGTTTCTATTTACAACATGTTTTTGTAGCGTTGAGATTTGTAGCCAATCACAGACATATCTGTTGAACGTCTGAACGCAATGGCCAATCAGAGGTGTTTAAGTTATTTGTTTAATTCAGAATCCGTTCAACACTGCTCAAAACGGCGGCGTTTTTGTTCAGCGGGTGTTTTGCATGCCTGCGAATCTTTTCATTATAACCAACAAAGCATAAACAGGATGTCAGGAGAGATTCATTGCAAAACGCAGAAAGCTTCATTGATTATAACAGGAGTTTTCACAAGAGTGCAGCTTCAGTGATAATAATGGCAGTGATCGTTGTTTGCTTTCTGCATATAGGCTGATATACATTTTTCATGCTGCTAACTACACATTGCAGTTTCTGGATTGACAACTGTATTTAAATGCGCAGTGTGATGATAATCATAGCAATGGATGGGGAAAAAAATCTGATACTGTATGTTAAATGATCTGTGCATTAAGTCTTGGAGTGTGTGAAATGCAAAACAACAGACCTTCCACTTTTTCTATGTTATATGTTACTTTGTTGTTCTTTTTGAACTTTTCAAATCAGTCACTCAGTAAATACATGTAAATATACAGATTTTTTTAAATAGAATCATTCTAGACATTTTGTTTTATGATCTGTCTTGACAGTGATTATTTTTATTTCATTAATAAACAGAATACGTTAATATTACAAACTGTTTCTTTCTTTTCTTTTTTTTGGATTTATTGTCAGTACTGAGCTCGCAGTTCACATGGGAAGGTGATTTTGTACTTTGTGTGTGGATGGCCAATTGGCCATGTTCGTCAGTCACCACCGAAGACCAATTTTGACCCAGGAAAAACCCTGGATGTAGAAGAAAGGGGACTCATCATTGGACAAGGCAACCTTCTTCCAATGCTCCAAGGTCCAGTTCCAAAGCTCATTGTAGGCATTCCAAGCCCCATACGCAGTAGAGTGCAATGTACTGTGTTGAATTTGTGACACATTCCTCTCATAACATCATTCAAATTTTGCGTGCCACAGAAGTGCCATAGAAGTGCCACAGAAGACCTAAATCCTTTAGAAATCATTCTAATATGCTGATTTGATTCTAATATGCTGATTCTCCCTTTTCTTGACTTGTTTGGGACTCATTTTGCAATTTTTTCACTTCTACATATAAAGCAGTCCGAACCACTCATAGACATGAAGATATACAATATATGCACATGGTCAGTAATCACACTTTTCTATTGTTGAACTGTAAGCAGATTCATAACACCCAGACCTTCTGTATGTATGTGTGAGTATAATGCTGACGTTGAAGATTGTGTGGATCCTCCGTGGACCCTCTCTGAGGTCATTCAGTAGATACATAACTTGACAGCATTCTCTTTCTATCTGTCCCTCTGTGATGATTGGGTGAAAGGCCAGCTTGCAGAATGTCTCTTAGGAATGCCAGTATGTGATTGACAGCTCCTTAGGTCTTATGTTATCAGAATTAAAAATAACTGGTAAGTGGTCCGTTTCCAATGAAGGAAACAACACATAACCATGTATCTGACCTTTGCAAGTCATATGAGACCCTGTCCCTTTTTTTCCCCTCTTTCTTACGGTTAATCAGTCATTCTGTCCCTTCCTTTTGGGAAACCCCATCTATTTTAACCAGGGAATACTGTAGTCTAACATAATTAAGACTTTAATTGTTTTGTGCCTTCATTTCTCAACGGATCTAATCTGTAAAATGAAGCCATGAATAGAACATAGTGTAGTGTGTGTCTTTTGAATGATAAATAGTAATGTTATTATATATGGTTGGTGTGTATTAGGAAGTTATGAACTTTTAGTTCATTCCTAGGTGTGTGAAGTAGAGTTAGCATTTTACAAGATTCTATATTTGAAGAATGAGAAAAGCAAACCCAAGAAATATCTGTATGTAATGTAAAGGAAAAGGCTGTAGATGATGAAGCGGCTGATTTAGTCTGTATTAGTTCTGATGCATCTATGACACTCTAGAGCACATCAGTTCAGGCAAACTGCCAGATGAAAGAACGTCATTCTTTTCCTGCATATTGATTTTTATATGAAAAATTACAGTATAGCAACAGCGATGTCCGGCGACCCCACACACTCATACACGTTTATCTAAATGTGTTCATACCCATAGACGTCTATTAATTTTATGTAATAAAGCAATATGACATATGCTCTGCTGTCCCTCATCACCACTCACATACTCCGGTCAGAACACTGTGGACACATACCGGGCAGAGTGATACAAACTCTTAAACTCTGCTTGTCCAATCGGATTAGAGGGCTTGAACTAAATATTGGCATTAAATTAATTATAATGACTACAATAATAAATATTATAATACAAACCCAATACCTGATCCTAAAAGTCAGATTTTTCATATTTATAATGAAGATTTAGATTTATGGAATAAATCAATTTCTGAATAATTTTTCTAATTGAGGATGTCAGCTGAACGTAACCACAGGGATGTTTTGTTAGGTTTAGCTACCTTATGGGGACAGTTTTCTATATTTGCGCACAATTTACTTAAAACGAGGGAACAAATTAGCAAAACGTGCTGACGTGTTAGTAAATTGTGGGAACGCATTACTAATTGTTGGCCACGATATACATATTTGTTTCCAGCATGTCATGTGCAGGGCTCCATATTTGAATATGCATTCATCTTTGTGTGTTTGTGTGTGTGCAAGTAGCCTAAAAAATGGTAACCTAAAATTGATAACATCTAATTTAACTGGTCAAGTAAAAAATATATTATTTAATATTGCTGAATCATCCTAAATACATTAATTTACACCAACAAAATTATTTTTTATTAATCAAATTAAGTAAAAAAAAAAACAGCTCTTTAATGTAACATTTGCAGGTTACCAATTTTTTACAGTGTATCTTTATGCTACAATTGACATTTGTATAGAAACTGATACATACAATATCAACAATGATCTTGATAAATGAATAGTGTCATGTACTGTTCCAGAAATCATGTCTGTAGTAATTGACAATTTCCAAATCAAAACTAAAATGTGATTTAAACTAAAAATCATTTAAACAATAATTTCGATTGCACATTGAGTTATGTTAAGTGCTCAAATGAACTTGTCATATTTAATTTGATAACTTCATTCCTACATCTGCCACTGTCAGTCACATGATTTTATAGGTCAGTGAATGAATGCATGGATAAGCAAATATAAGTTAAGTATGACTCATTGGTTAAAGGGAAATGTTCACTTTGATTTCAATGAATTCAAGTGTTCCTCCTTAATTTAACTTTTTCATTACACCAAAACAACACTTACAAATAAAAGTTTTCACAGTGATGCCATAGAAGGACCATTGTTGGTTCCCTAAAGAACCTTTCAGTTCTTATAACAACCATGTTTTTCTTTGTGTGAAGAACATTTTAATAATCTTTTAGAGTACATGCGCATCTAGTGGACTTTGTTTTCAAGCGCTCAGGTCTCTCGCACAAACGCAGTACGCATTGTACAGACAATGTGAACAGACATCCTAAAAAAGGTTTTTCCTGGACAAAGTATTTATCCATACAAATGATCCATTATTTATATATAATTTATCCATTATCCATACATTGATATTAAAGGATTAGTTCACTTCAGAATAAAAATTTCCTGATAATTTACTCACCCCCACATAATCCAAAGATATTCATGTTTTTCTTTCTTCAGTAGAAAAGAAATTAAGGTTTTTGAGGAAAAAATTCTAGGCCTTTTCTCCATATAGAGGACTTCAACACGAATCAACACGAAAAAACCTTAATTTCTTTTTCACTGAAGAAAGAAAGACATGAACATCATCTTGGAGTAAATTATCAGGACATTTTTATTCTGAAGTGAACTACTCCTTTAAATAAATCTTAAATCTTCCTGTGTCCGTGTTCGACTGTGAAGCTGATGCCAATGACTGTCTTACAAAACCAGTGAGAGAATGTGATAAAGAGGTCAGGAGGAGAGGAGCGGAAAGGAAAGATGTGGGGAGAGGACAGGGAGAGGAGGTGGTAGCAGTTAGGGAGTAAGTGGTGTGTGTGTCTAATGGGGAGGGGGCTGACATGGGGCTACAGAGAGAATGAAAGGCTTCATTGTTGTGCAGTAGCCCAGGGACAGATGCAGTGTAATGGCCTACATGCACTAGCATCCGTGAGCTCAACATATCTCCCTCCAACCCATACCACAAGCTGTCATGATTCACATTTGATTCACATAGATGTTATATATCTAAATTATTGAGTAATTGACATCCTCAGGACATCCACATACATTGGAATGTATGTATATTCAGGGACACAGGCTTTCCACTGCATTGGAATTCTTCATCTTAATAAATAGACATAAACAGTCTCAAAATGTGTGTGTTGTAGTAAAATGAATGAAGCCCTGAGTAAATCCTCCACCCCACTCTCAGTCGGTGCGCTCAGCAGGGTTCCTCCCTCTTTTGCTGCTTTTCTTCTACTCTCATTCACTGTCCTCTCTCTCATACTCCCTTTCACTTCTCAGGACTATTTCTGTCAGTGTTAACCAGTTACGCAAGACCAGTACCCCCTTATCACCATGGCAACCCCCCCAACTCTGCTGAAACATGTCCTGAGTCCTGAAACTTTAAGGGTGTTTGAGCATCAAAAACATTTGGCCAAACTCCACACAAACATGCCGCACTTTTGACGTTCACCTGCATTCACTGGCATGCTGAAACAAACACACTCTATCTGAACTTCACTATCTGTTGGGTTTTAGTTTGTTTTGTGATTGAGAAAACTGCCTCAGGGCTTGAGAAAAAGAAATGGAAAGAGAAAGAGAGAGATGGTTGCTCTACTTGAGGGAGATTGTTTATCTCTCTCTTTCTCTCTCTACAGTATGTAGGAGTCTCTCTCATTCCCTGTTTCTGCTCCTGTCATTTCTCCTCTTCTTGTGTTTCCCTTCACTCCTCCTCTATTCCCTGATCTACGCTCTCTTTGCTTCTTTCTTTCATTTCTACTTTGTCACGGAAAGCCATTTGGCCCAACTGAGGGCTTTGTTTGTGTGTGTGCGTGTATAAGAGAGAGACACAGAGGGAAAGTGCGTGAGCCTGTAATGGTCTGTTAGGATGTCGTTGCTGAGTAAATTGAAAATGGCATATAAGTGTTTGTGTGAGTCATTTTATGAAATGGGTGACTTGTTCATTTTGGAAAGGTGATTTTTAAAGCAAATTTCTGTCAGATGTTAAGTTCTAATAAGACGCAGAACAGATGTAGGTAATTTGCACACGCATCTCTCATCTCTCTCTCTCTTCAAGATAATTCAAATAAATGCTATCATTTTTTAAGTAAATGTAATCTTATGCACTACTTTATCTCTGTCTGATTCAAAGTAGGTAGAATTCTAGATTTAACGAGTCATAACTGACGAAAATAACTGTTATTTCAACCCTTGCGGTCAAATATTGCACTGCAATGCTGGCAGATGACAATGGTATAAGCGGGAAAATCCATGGCTAGCTGTGCATTAAACATTTTAAACGCACTTCACGTCGTGTATTAAAATTGTTTAATGCACAACTAGCCATGGATTATCCCTTACTTAATTTAGTATACATGTGGAAACCAATGCACATTTTTTCATGGCAAGGTTTTAATGCTAAGAATTTATATAATAATTTGTTTGATTTGCTGTGATGGTTGCACAGTATTCCAGATCTGGAAAAATATCGGTGTATATTATATTTCAAATGGTACAATATCATGATTTTGATATTTTCGCTACTTGATATGCTGCTGTTCTGAAGTTCACTGCTACAGTATGCGCCAGTGTGTTACACAAACTGATGTGAAAAATGTGACAACAAGATGGAATAAACAGATTGTCATAATACTGGGTGTGTGCGTAGGCAGGCAGACAAAGACTCAGAAGAAGAATATAATTCCAAACTAAATGTAATAAATCCACACAGGCAAGATAATCCAATAAAGGCAGAGAAACACGTCTAATGTGAACATGACCGAACAGAGAATGAATGTGAGGGTTCAACTTATATAGCAAACACAAACGAGACTAATTAATTACACACAGCTGAAACCAGTAACACAAATGTGGAGCGGGGAAACTGAACAAGGAAGACACGTGACAAATGAAAACAAACTGAAAGTCCATAAATAACAAAACTAACAAAACATAACTGTGACACAGATAAATCTCACTCTACACGTCCCAAACTGATTAATAGAGAGGGCAGAAGTGAAATTTGGCATTACTTTGCCTACAAAACAAATGAAAAAAATTAACCTTACCCCACCTGTCTGAATGAAAACATTGCTATAAATCATGAGGCAACACATCAAATCTTTCCAAGCATTTGTCGCTTGCTTATCCACGCTTGTTCAAGTTAAAAGATCCACAGGGGAGTGCATCAATCAATTGATTTTAGTCTTTTCAGGGCTTGACAATAAGGACTGTCCGATGGCCGGGGCCAGCATGACAAACGCTCTGGACTGTCACTGTCCCGAACGGGCCAATGCTGAATCATCACGAAAGTTTATTATTTGCATGTTTTTAAGCCCTGCCAATTTAAATATTCAAGCACAAGAAGATGGACCGAATGCAATGATAGGATGTCATACCAGGATGTCAACTTTCACACAACGCTTGCGCAGACATCACACCTCATCAGCGTGTTCACATTGCTAGAGTCACCGAGCGAGAATGGCAGACAAACAGCAGCCACCTTTTACAGTTCCTCCTAAACCAAAACAAAAAGTTTACAAAACCCCTTTGAGTTCTAACAATCACTGTAAATAAGTTGCATTTGTTACGTTTGTCATTATTGTAATGTTATGTTCTTTGTTCTGCAATGCTGTCTCACTGGGGAATGAGACATGAGGGAATTTGAAAGCGTTGCGTTCCACCCTCCATTAACGGCGTCTCTCGTGACACTTTGCAGAGTCTGCTCTGGCTGGGCACGTTCATGTTTTGAAGAAGGCATGGCTTTGGAGAGCTCTCTGAAGGGAGGTTTTTTTTATTTAATTTTTTTTTTTTATTCTGCACACTCTAGTTTTTATTTAAAAATAGAAATGTTTTATTACATTGTAAATGTCTTTCCTGTCACTTTTGATTCACTTAATGCAGCCCTGCTCACTAAAAGTATTAATTTATTTCCAAAAATATTCTTCCTGATGCAAACTTTTGAAGGGTAGTGTATATAAAATGTGTGTGACCTTGTTATTTAATAAAGATCTGCCCTTAATCTATAAATTCATAATCCTTTATATTTAATCTTTGCACAATGGACATATGACATGGACGCTTGAGTGTTGACATTGTTGTTCAAACACAAATGCAGACGTGCACATGGGACAGATGGTGCCCTCATACTTTGGCCCTGTTTTTTGAGTTGTCCTTCTGTGTGGACACATGTCCAAACACCACACTACATTAAACAGAATGAAACACGTCATTTTGAACTGTGCAAACCTGTTTCTGTGCTGTTTATACACATGCAGTCCAGGTCATTCACTGATGGGTCTGAAATTCTGACAATATGTTGTTAGGCTCAAACAAGTTTTTGACTAACATGGATTTTTCTAAGCCCAATTCTCTTTCTCTTCATTTCTATCACACTTACACATACACATTTGCACACATGAACTCACCTCTCCAGCTAACAGGGAATGTTCTCTTCTCTTTTTGTTGGTCTGTTTTTGTGTTGTTGCTGTTGTTTTTACAAATTAAACATTATAAATTCATTGTTTCAGATAATTCAGAGAACATTTAAATGTAGCATTCCCATAATGTTTGCAAAATGATCAAATGGATTGTTCCCTTAACGTTAACATAAGTAAAAAAAAAAAAAAAAAAAGGTTTTGAACATTCTGAGAACATTCAGAAGTAACATTTTCTTAACTTAATGGGAACGTTAAAGGGGTGGTTGATTATGATTTCACTGTTTTAACTTTAGTTAGTGTGTAATGTTGCTGTTTGAGCATAAACAACATCTGCAAAGTTACAATGCTCAAAGTTCAAAGCAAAGGGAGATATTTGCTTTTAAAGAAATCGCTTTTTAAGGACTACAACAAATGGCTGGTAGGGACTACACAACATTCCTCCAGGGTTAGTGACATCACCAACCCTAAAATTTACATAAACCCCACCCCCTGAACACGATTTATAGATTATCAAGACAGAATATGCTAATCAATGACTACAAGATAACTACACATAAGCTACATAAATTCATCAACTAACAATTCAGAAACGTCCTGTTGCATTCTACATGTTGTCACCTCTTCTTGAGTCTCGTCTCCATCATTGTCTGAATCCGGTTTGAACATAAAAGGCTAAAAGTTTTAGAAATTTTCAGTGTATGTCTGTGTGAGGTATAAGGACACAAGCGGTTGAAGCTCCACCCTCTGTGCTGGGAGCAGCAGCTCATTTGCATTTAAAGGAACAGACACAAAACAGTGCGTTTTTCACCCTCAAAAATTGACAATTTTAACATGCTATATAAAAATATGTGGGGTATTCTGAGCTAAAACTTCACATACACAATCTGGGGACATCAAAGACTTATTTTACATCTTGTGAAAAGGGCATTATACCACCCCTTTAACAAAACGTTTTTAGAACATATTTTTGTTGGCTGGGTCTAATGGCTGAGGTTGTTGTTAGTGACATGGTACCACAGGGAGTTCCTGTCAGTACACACGTCTTGTCATCTACTCAGTCAAGCACATGCCCATATACAAACCTCAACATCAAAGCAGCTTACATTGGTGAGTACAAAAAAAATCATAAGTTTCCTGTTTTGTATGCATGTAACACATCTGTAAAAATTTAGTTGTTGACAAAAGCTTGTCAGAGAAAACCCATTTCTGTCTGTTTCTTTCTCTCTCAACGTTTCTCACGTACACACTTTTTTTTGGAACTCTAAATGAAATTTCAAGCCATTCTGGTGCACCAGCGCAGTAAAGGTTATTAAATCCCGCCCATGGGGTGTGTGACATCAACTGATTGGCCCTCATCCCACTCCCAGCAGGTAGCTCTGCCGACTCAGCTTCCAAGAAATTAGTTCGGAAGTCTTTTCACTGTTTCCTCTCTCCCTTTCTGTCACTCTCTCTCTTGCTCAATTCCTCAAGCGCACACTCTGTCAAAATGACACACACTCCCCATTGGTCTGAAGTCAAGCGGAAATCCCAATCAAGCAGAGAAACTAACTCGCTCTCAGCATCCCATGCAGGTCAAGGTCGTTTCCAATGGCAGCGTCAAATGGAAGTAGTTTTTTGCATCCCTAGTGCCAAAGGTGAAATTCCTAAGAGAGCGAACAGACAACATTACAAATGCATTTTTTTTTTATTGTGTGTGAAGTGAGCAGTTGCATAACTACGGCCATTTTACATGTACTGCATTTTTTGATGGCTGATCTCATTTTCTTCCCTCTTTGTCTTGGCTTCTTCCGCCTTTCATCCAGTTGTCTTTCTCCCTTCACCGACAAGCAATGTGTAGATAAAAAGCTACTATATCCAGATAATAGTTATATGATAGTTTATTTGTTTACTATATTCAGCTTACATTTTCATTTATCCTGAGTAATGTCACGATACTGGAATTTCATACAATACCTTTTCGATTCAATACCTCGAAAAATATCAATATACCATTTTCGGAACCACAGGGTAGTAATAATAGTAATAATAAACGTATTATTATTATAATTAATTTATTTATTTATTATTACTCTTTAAAAGTATAATTGAATTCTAAAGATACTAAAAACCTGGCCACTATAATACAATAATTATAAATTGATATGAATAAAATACACAACAACAAAATTCTGTTTTATCAACAAAGTTTGGGAGGAGCACGTTCAGATAATTAAACCTAATTAAACACATGTGGAGCACATTCAGATAATCAAACCTAATTAGACACGAGTGGAGTACACTCTGTTAATCAACCCAATCAATGAGTCAAGAGGTGTATATATACAGCAAACTTACTTACCTCCGTTTGTTGACAGTTTAACAGCATCCCTCCACCACTCCATCTCCTCACTTCTAGTCCTAAATACTCTTACAACAACGGGGGCAGTACTCTAGGTTCGGGCAAAAATTCAGAGCTCGGAGCCCTCCCCCCGGACAGCACACCAAATACGCATAATCGTTACTCTGTTTAATTGATTTAAGTGTGAACTCGTGAAATAATAATGTGTTAGGCAGTGCTCGGGACAGTTGATGGAATTTTCACTTGCTCGATCGAGCCGGTGCTCTGTCGTCATGAAAGTTTGCATGTTTTTTTTTTAAGTCTGGTCAATTTAAGCATTCAGTCGATTTTTAGCCATTCAGATTCAAGCATAAAAATATGCAAAAGAGAACTAATTTTAGTTCTCACGCAAGTCTGTGAGAGACAGCTTGCGAGAAGGCTACTGAATTGAGTTTTTCACAACTTCTTGCGCTTAAACAGAAAAATACACACAACAAAGCATGTCAAACTGCCCACCTTGCAGAGTATTCATGTAAACACTCTTGGTTATGTCTTAACTTAATGTGAACAGATGAGAAAGAAAACACATGTGTAACAGTATATTGGATCTGTGCATTCGGTCTTAAAGTGACAGCAGACTAATATTCCTGCTGCCGTCTGTGTCATTAGTGTCAATCAAACAACAAAAGACAAAGATAAAAACACTCACTGATCTTGACTGAAATTCTTTTGTAGCCTTAACAAGGATTAATCTATATTTAATTTATACAATGAAGACTATGCAGTGTTATTTTACATTTGATTATTCAATTTGTGTACCTGAATACTGTTAGACTTGACCGGAAAAACTTAAAGCACTGTTTATTTTTTCTTTGTTCTGTTTTATTTATTTGAGCTGTTGCTTATAATTTGTTTATTTGTTCTTATTTTATTACTGAAGACTCACTTGTCTATAATAATGTTTTAACTTAATATTAGTTAGGTTAGTAGTTTTTTGCTGGGGTATTGAAATTGGAATCAATCAAGTTTACCGGTATCTAAAATGTTGGTGGCTTATTTACTAGAATACATGTTATTTATTAGAATACAGTGTTAAATGGGTCAAAACAACAACAGCAAAACTTTTTAATTTATTTATTGATTGACTGATTTATATTTTTTTTAGTGGGGGTCCTTAAAAAAAAGTCCTTAGCGTTGAGCCCTGATATATATAGATATAGATATAAACTGGTTTAAACACATTGATCCTAATATGCATTACATCCATTTTGAAAAGATAAAAAAACTAAACTTTTTAGAAGCTTTATTTGTCATTGACCCCAATGTCAAGGTGCCGACTGATTGATTTGACAGACTTTTTTGACATTACTCAGATGCACTTTATCTTTTTTGGGTTTTCTTTAAACTTAACTTTGACAGTCATCCTTACAACCTTTTTCTTCCTTTTTTGCTCCTGTTGTTGTCTTAGTTTGTTGCTTGTTTCCTCTAGTAACACTAAGGGTTTTGTAAGGACTGTTGGGAAGAAGTGGTGAAAAAATCTACCCCCAAAATCTCACATTTAATGACTGTTGCTAGGATACAGCCTTTAATTGATTGTGATTGTATGAATTGTGACCCAGATTGCATTCAGACTTTCCAAAGACTTTCTTGAAAAGCTGTAATTGAAGGTTTCGTGGTTCATGATCATTGTGCATTTGAGAGTTTCCCTAATGTTGGGTAATGAGATAAAACCTTTAAATCTGTGCACTTTGCATTAAAAAAATAAAATAAAAATAAAGTATACTTCATTTTTATTTTCAGAGCCCTTTTTGTACTCTATTTAAATAGTTTCCCACATAGTCTTAGTAATACAAGTGCACTGGATTCTTGAGCACTGAGTTTCTGAGTAAATTCTTTTGATGACTGTCATAAAAAACAAAATGGTGATGTCACTTGTAGTCTTGCAAACCGAGAGAGTGAGATCAGTAAGGAATGTCATTAAGTGCTGAGTATGGCAGCTTTGTCAACTTTAAGCCCAGTACTATGGGCACTATGCAGATTCTTTTTAATAAAATGGAAATTAGACATAGATGCAAGACAGGATTATAGCAGATGTCTGGATTCAGCTCTTAATCCTGAATTTGAAGTCTGACCCCCTCGGTTTGGGGGGATTTATTTAGTTTTATTTTATTTATTTATTTATTTATTTTCTGCTGCATTCTGCTGCAGCTTTTGAGAACAATGGCTATGCAGTATATCTTAAATATTTCAATGCACTTTGCACTTGAGCAATAAGATTAAAATTTCATTCTTGCAGACTCATTTTGTCCTGTAAGGAATGCCGACACAAAACGTGAATTATAAAAAAAAAAGTAGTCATTTTAGTTCGATTTTGACATCTTGACTTTTTGCACAAATGTAGCATAAGTGGAGCAATTTAAGTGAGATGTTGTCATGAGGCAAGCAAATCTTCAAAGTGTTGGGTCATAAATGCAGTAATGCTCACTGCTACATGTGCTGAAGACATGCATAAAGATGTGACTCTTAAGCCGAGATTTGCCACTTTCTCAAAGGTGTAAGGCTAGCCTATTAGTAGAGATGCATCGGAGTGGGTTGTTATATAAGCTTGTTTTTTAATACTTCTAAAGATGCTAAATTATTGCTCGTAGCTCAGTTCATTTCTCACAATCTAATTGTGGTTCAGGACTACAGACAAATACGATACATGATATCAACCATGATCTTTAGTCTTCTTCTTTAAGCTCTTCTTTACTCATTTATTGAATTGCCAAAAGTTAAGACATGTTTTACAAAACTGCATAAAATGCAAAATACTTGTACTGGATTAAAAAATTCAATAATATAATGTTTTCAAATAATTGTGCACATATTGTATATTGCATACTGCTTCACGTGCTATTATTTAAAAAACAATGTATGAAGTATACACTGTGTAGTATGTAATAATCAGCAGTGTCACAGTAGTATTTCATTCTCCAGATGTCACAATCAGAGACATTTATATTTTGGAAAATATAAAATCAATAATTTTGGGGATTACCACATCACATAATCCAGCAAGGATAGAGGTCCTTGTTGAGATCTTGAGACTTGCATTCCTATTCGTTCTGTCTCACATAAACACACGGGAAGGGTTCATTCATATTTAATGTGGCCTTTGGATACTGACAACCACTGCTAATTATACAGAAGGTCACGTAACACCAGTCAGGAGCTGTTTCAAGACACGACAGGTTAAAGCGGTATCCAAAGAAAGCGCAAAGGAAAAAGCAAGTGTTAAATAGCATAACGTTACATTTATTTGTTTTTGTTTTTATTTATTTGTTCTGTTTAGAGTGATATGAATGAGAAACCCTGAAGGCTGAATGATCAATTGGAGAGCATTTGACAAGTAGCCTTATTGTGCATTCACTATTGGCCATGTCTTGTCCCTTGACTCACACCTTTTTTTCCTTTCGCTTTTATTTTGTTTGGACTTGAGCTGTCCTTGGTCCTAAACGGCTGCATGCATACTAAGTAATGTGCATCTCTGGTCAGAGGGCATTCATTTCAATGCTCTTGAAGTTCTGGCCGCAGTATTACATCTTTAGAAAGCTGTAGTGTAGTCTTAATACTGTATCTTAACTGAAAGAAATATCAACTGCAAGGCAGCAAAAGAATAGTGTTTAGCCTAGATAAGCTCAGACTTGAAACTTTGTACAGTGTAAAAGTGACTATAAATTGTTCAATATATGCAAAGACGACAAGACCAATCACAATTTAGTATGCAAATGTAAGACCAATCATACATGTTTTTTTTGTTTACGTGCACCCTTGGCAATACAGTGATTAATCCTATGTAAACACAATACTTTGATCAAATTGATACAATTAAGCTCATAATCGTAGTAAAATATGTGCCATATGCCAATTTTAATTGCAGTAAAGAGGCATGTCAACACTTTAATCGCATCTATTCCACTCACCAAAGTATGCATGTGCTTGTGATGTACACAGATTAATTTAGATACATTTTTTTATTCTTTTAATATGTTCCTTGGGGTTCACTTATAACGTTTATAGTGAAAAAAATTTTTTTTAACCCTATCTGACCCTCTGTCTGAAGTGATCTGTTTTTTAGGGGCGGCTCCTTTAAGGCTTGTCAGTAAACAGCCAGTTAAGATTGACTAACCTCATTGCATAGGAACAGTACCAACGCCCACTCATTATTGCACGCGAGTAAGTGCTTTTGAAAACATTATCCATAGAAAACCATCATTCACACACACAAAGCATTATGAAATCGTTTACTTACGGTTTGTGATGCAGCTGCTGTCAGATCCAATACAGCTGACTGCTTCATATGTCAAGAAAAGTTTCTTTGTGAACTCTTCATTACACTGCGCCTCGTTTACAAACAATCTGCTGTCAAATTCTCCAAACTAGGGCTGTCACGATTCCTCGATCAAATTCGAGTACTCGATTAAAAAAAAAAAAATAATCCTTGATTGCAATTTACCTGTGTCGAGTATCAGTAAAATACCAGAAGTGGCGCATTCCACGGACGAGAATCCATGAACTGCATTATTAGACCTTTTTCTAAGGCTGCATGGTGTATTAAAACCATTTAAAAAACATGCTATAGCATTGTGCTATTGTGAATTCACAAAAGGTAAATAATTTATAAACCTATGCCAAAACAAGGAGAATACATCAATATCTTGATATGCAAACTGTTCATCGCGATTTCAAAATAAAAGTTTAAACCCTCGCTCAGAGTTAGCATGTTTTGATGTCCACATATTCTTGTTCAAGAAATTACAGTGGTTTTCGCATTTCTTTCGTAAAGAAGTGGCCAAATATTAAGTCAACATTTGAATTAACTTAACACAACATTTCCCCTAACCATCTAGGGGTCGGGAGGGGAGGTAGGAAAAAGTGTAAAAAAAAAAAAAAAAAAAAAAAAAAGGGAGGAAGGCGAGAACAAACTTCAGTCCTCTGTCCCAGAGTAAAGAAGACACCAGATGATATAGATCAAAGAAAGGATTTTATTTACAAAAAAAAAAAAAGGACAGAACATAGGTTACTAGGGAGCAATGGCTTAGGGGAGAGCAAGGCCTAAAATAACAAACAAAACAGCCCACTAACTCATTTTGGGAGGAGTCCTAACTAACCTAAGAAAGGTTAAACAAATAGAAATAAACAACATAAACTTCCCTCAACACCCTTGCTACACAAAAACAGGGACAAAAGCAGTATTAAAAGAAAAAGGCACTCTCCCCCTAATTTTTTGTTGAAGTGAGATCAAGATCACTTAACACAGGTCACAGCTAAACTCAGTTAGCCACCGCTAACTCACAAATACTGTCTCTGAATGGAGCAGGGGAGAAGTGTGTCTCTCTGCTGCAAACACTGGACTGCCCTATTATACTCTCCGTCTCAGGCACACTCACAAAATAGTTACAGGTGCTGATGATTAGGCCTGAGAGAGAGTAGAAAGAGAAAGAGAAACAGCAAGCAAACAAAAACACAGGGCACACAACCACGCCCACCCTTTCAGAAGTAAAGCAAATCAAAGAGGTTCAGAAGAAAATAATCATAATAATAATAAATAAATAAATATGTCCTTGGACGTAACAGTTGTTTGGCAAATATTAAAGGTAGGGTAGGTGATTTTTTGGAGAGGCTAGCAATAGCAAGCTAGATATAAAAGCATAAGATTCTACCCTCTCTTCAGAGCGCTCTCCAAAGCCACGCCTCCTTCAAAACACAAAAAGCTTCACGAGAGATGGCATTAAAGCAGAACTTGGTAACTTTTTTAACTTACTAAAACTGTCTAGAAATCATTTGGATGGTTAAACAACCTGTTCTGGTGATATTGGTGACTTTCCCCGCTCCCCCCAGCGTTCCCAGGCGGAAAACCAACCTTGCAACTTGGGCACTACCGTCCCGGCAAGATAGAAATTGGAAGTCTCGTGAGAAGCGAGAACTAGAACGAGAACGAGCGCGAAACACAAATTGCTTTACGGCAATTCGACATAAACACCCACGCATGTATGATGTATTACCAGATTACCCACCTCGGTAGACATAGCTCCACACGATACAGTTGGCTTGCTCCGATCAAAACAAACGCACATGAGCAACGGTAGAGAGGGGGAGGAGGCCGCCGCAAGTGAGTTTTTTACGACTGTGTTGTGAAATATACGCCCCCCCACAGCTGTAGGGGGAGCTCGTGGGGAAAACACGCGACAACAAAAGGGAAAATCAGCGAAGAAGTGACTAGAGTTCGCTAGAGTTGCAGAGTTCTCCTTTAAACTACCTCATAACTACCTCAAAGCACATAACATTACAATAATAATGAATGTAAACAGCTTAAAGAGCACTGACCTGTATCACCTGACTGCTGCAGATCCATTCCGGCATTGATAGTGTTGCCATTGAAACGCATATATTTTAGTCACAAACTGCTCTGAATATAACGTCACGGGTTTTCTTTTATCCATCGAAATTACAGTTATGGTGTGAACGAAGCATAAGCTCTTTGTTTTGGTTCAGGAGAAACTGTATAAAGTGGCTTCTGTTTCAGTTGTGTGATCGGTGACTGAGCGTGAAACGCGCTGATGACGTGTGTATGGAAGTAAAATAATGACAAATGTTTTTGAAACAAAAAAGCTTGTTGAATTGCACTACTTGAAAAAATATTAATTGCATTAACCCTGCTTGCATTTTAATGCATTGTATTTTTAGGGCTTGCATTTTTATGGGCTGAAATTCAACATGGTTGTATATTTAAGCTGTGAATATTTCAATTCAAAACATTTCACACACGTTTTCATTATTAAAAATTCAATAATCCATATTCACCTTTCAGATTTCCCTTCCAAAATGTTCAGTCTGTTTAAAAATACAACCGAAAATATTCGACAGGCAATTTTCAGTCCATTGGATTTCGCTATACAAATTCGCTTCCATAAATTCAGTGGTTCAAATTCGACAGAAAATTCGACATTTAACATCCGGGGTCGGGGACATTTGATATTCCTGCCGTTCCCGGATGTCAAAGGTCGAATTTTCTGTTGAATTTGAACCACTGAATATAATAACGTGATTATTTCCAATAATCAGAGGAAGGACTTAATAGCAGTAAGATGTTTACATGACACAAGCAAAACTCTTCACTCCCTTTTACATGCAATTTTCATTATTCTGATTATTCACTAAGAATTGTGTTTATTTTTTAATAAAATATATATTCAAAGGAGAATTTATATTTATTACTTTTCAAATTATACGTAGGAATTTGTTATTTAGAATGAATTCAAGGAGCACAGTAAATGTGAATGTACCTTAACCCTCTGGGGTCTGAGGTGTTTTCTGGCCCTGGAGGTGTTCTGACATGCTCTGACATTTGTGCTTATTTCTGTTACTTGTGGCATTGTCATGGCTAAAGTCTTATCACACTGTATTCAGCACGAACTCTGCTACAATAATATATCAGCAGCATGTATGTAAAAGTTTGTAGTTTTGAGATAATGACATTTATGCATGGTTTGTGAAAATACAACAAAAAAAAATTCACTGAAATAAGGCCATGAAACCCATACTGATTATTTCTTCACAAGACTTTTGAAAATTGTATCACGTAGCCTAGAATATTTGCTCCAAAACTATGTGAAAATCACCCTGACTGCTCATTCAGGTAAGACAATATATTGATTTAAAATTTGTACGACGTGTTTTGTGTGAGAAAGCTTTATGCGGGAGGTGTGATCACGTCATTAATATGTAAAGCTTTTCACACCTGAGAAAGACAAAGACCCTCCCCTAACGGCCCTATTAGGAGCTATCAGGCCCTGTCATTCTGAGCAACCTTGCACAAAGAATAAGGAGATTTAAAAAAGAATGGCTTTTAGATTGTTTGGATTTATTTACAACACAACATAATCCAGAGATACACAACAAATGACAAAAAAGCACATTACTGAAAACATGATCCAAAGAAAGAGACCTTTGTGGCATTCCTAAAAACATTGTACATACCTTTCATTTCCAAGGTGTTTGATTTTCACTTTACCATGTTCATATACAGAGACTCATGTGAATGTTGAAGTCAGCAGGAATCAGTGGCATCTGGGCCCTGAAAAAAAAAAAAAAAAAAAAAGTGAACATACTGGTATCAAGAGAAACTATAGGCCACGATTTTGGGAATACATTTTAGATTTTTCTGGTTAAAATTGCTTTTTAAAATTCACAGAATACACACACACACACACACACACACAAATGTTTCCAACAATATATAATACAGTATAATGAACACCAGGTTTGTTGTGCCTTGTAGGCATAGGCTATGCGCAGTGCTGCATAAAATAATAATAACAATAACCTATAGCAGCCTATAAATCTCCCAACAGATTTCAGTAACAACTACGCTAGAGAAAAATATATTGATTATCATATGTTACTTCAAATGTTTCCATTCGTTATGATGATATGAAATGAGATAATAGTAAACACATAAAGCCGTTTGGTGCGTTTTGCTTTTCAAACGCGATCGCACTCCAAAATATACATTCAAACGCACAGCATGCTCCAGAATATGAAACATTATGGTTACCATATTATACATATCTATGTTTGAGCAGATATCCACAAACACAGTATTTAACAGTACACGGGTCTACATTTTATAATATTCACCATATATCTAGCAACAGTTCAACTGCAATGTGAAGTTTATGCAACAATAACAAACTAATATGTAAGAATTTCTTACCTTACATCTTTCTTGTCTTTAAATCGCGTTCTTCTTCTTCTGAGGTAAATCCAATGTAAGCTCGGCGCGTCTTTCAAACTCGACGAAAAGCAGAGACTTGTGAAGTGTTTTGGTGTTTTGTTTTTGAGGTAATGAGCGCGTTCGCGTTCCATGTGGAGATTTACATGTCAAACTCTTTTGCGCGCGTGGGCGTGGTCAAATTAAATATAATGAGCAAGCGTTTGAGATACTGGACATCTTGTTGGTTTTATACAAATTACTTAAACAGAGAATATTTGTTTTCAGTTTGAATCCGATCATTTAAAACTACACACTTAAATGTTTATAAAGGTATATGGCTCATAAATGTGTGACAAGTATTCGCTGAGTTTTGTTTCAGTTTATAGACGTGCTCAAGAAAAAAAAGTTCACCGCGACGGAGAGGCAGAACGCACACCCTGTTTATTTTCTTTATTTTACAAAAGCACAATGTTTTGATTTGATTGTAAGTGGACACATACAAAAGTAGAAATATCACAGATTCTTTTTTTATATTTCTTTTTTCTGTATGACCATAAATGACGGAGTAATTTAAGTTTATAGTGCTACAATGTGAAGAAAATCCAGCAAAACGCGCCGGCGCGTTTGCCGACCCCAGAGGGTTAAGAATCTCCCATTGACTCACACATTTACTGTGCTCCTAGCCTGACGTCGTCATACTCAGATTCTAGTCAGAATGTGAGTCTGATACTGCTCCATTGAGCTGTGATTAAGGGGTGTGTTTCAACCGAACAAGGAAGGAAAAGGCCTCTGCACTCAATTGGATAGACCTACAACCAATCAGAGCAACGGAGTAAGTGAATGCGGGGGGAGTAGGCTACTTTGGGTTCGGGCCGAATACCGAGCCCGCCCTCTCCTCGGACAGCACCCCAAATATGCATTTATTCTATCTGACTTATTTGTAAGTGTGAACTCATGAAATCTAAATTCTCCAGAGGCAGTCATCTTTTCTTTTACTGTCTATGCATCTTTGTTGTAAACGAATTCAACCCAAGCACTCTTTGATGACGTGGATGATTACGTTACCGTTGCTCATCTGTCCATCATCGATTAAAGCCCGCCCTGGCAATTTGATCGGCTCGGCCTTCTGGGAGCCGAGCATAATTACTCCTCAACGGATCGAGTCCAGACCGAACTTCCCGACCAAAAAATGTTGTGTAATGTAACTAGTAATTTAACACGAGTGACCTAAGTGAAAATAAGCATCTCTTCTAGTTCTAATAGGGAGCCATGAAGCTGATTAACTCTGACAAGGTAGTTTAAAGTTTTAGCTACTTCAACACACTCAAGCTCTTCAGCAAGACTAAAGGTTTGTAACCTGCACACGTGGACAGACCTGTCATGTCCTTTTCCTGTAGTGCATCTCATACAGTCTTCATGCTTCCACCATTGGTCCTTGTTTTCCTCTAGTCTTCAAAAGATGGACAGATCAGCATAATGTTTCTGCAGATGAGTAGCTCTCTCGGTTCAGTCCAGGACTTGACTTCAATAATGAATACTATGTCTTTCAGCAGAAATGATTCATGCACCAAGTTTTAAAGAACCCAAAGACTAAAAATGCCAATGTGAATCATTCAGACTGAAGACATTTGGAATTAGAAATAGAATAGAAAACTCAAGGAATCATTTCATGCCAAGTTGCATCCACTCATTCAGGTTTATGCTGAGGAGCCTAAACAGGGATCCCGGCCATTCAGCGCCACAGCTAAGGTGCTCGTATCCCCCACCATAAAGGGGAATGGCGTTGCAAGCGAGACACCGAGCCAGCCTTCCTGCATATTACCTGTTTGTACCTAACACATGGGAAGAAACCGGCTCCACCTGGAGATTGTAGAATCCCATGAGGGTATTAGGTGGTGCTTTCTCTCCAGCAAGAGAGATCTCCTCTCGATTGCAAGCACTTTCAGAATCAGGAAATGCTCTTTGTAAGACGATTGGAAGAGAGTGATCGCTGTACGCAACCACTCGGCTCCAAAGCAAAAATTTTAATGAGTGGATGCGTGCCGCCATCTTATATACCCGTATGTACGGGGGAGTGGCTTGGCATGCAAATTCCACTTGCCAATTCTATTGGTTGTTTTTCTACAACTCAGAGGTGATTGGGGCTCCCAAGTGAGACCCCAGTTTTCAGTCTTCGACATTTACAACGGGCTTTATTTCCTTTTTAAAACCCTGTAGGCCTGAAAGATGACAGTAAAGATTTTGAAAGGCCATGAGCTCTGTTTCAAACTCTAGTCTACATATGATCTTTGGAACCTAAAAAATGACTTGAAACACCAGCAATAAATAGGCAACAACACTCTTAATTGTCACTCATGCACATAACACAAATATCTATCCTTGTGTAAAGTGGACAAGAGACGGTAATAATGCTCAGAGCTGATTCTAGTAGTTTGGTGTTGACACATCAGCTCCATGCTCTAATAAGCAAAACATAAATATATGCATTTCTCTCGACTCGTCTGTTATCTTGAATCTATTTTTTTTTCTCACAAAACTCTTTGCAGTGCATTCTTGGAACATACATTACATTATAAAATACAAGGGCATTATACAATATATGAGTTAGTAAAAAAGTAATAAAAAAAAGGAAAATTGACATGCCCTACTGTTCAAAAGTTTTAGGTCAGAACTCATTCAATTGATCAAAAGTGACAGTAAAGTAATGTTACAAATAATTATATTAAATGCTGTTTTTGAAATTTAAAAAATATATATTTTGCAGGACATCATGTTACACTGAAGACTGAAGAAATAGCTGCTGAAAATGCAGTTTTGCCGTTACAGGAATAAATAACATTTTAAAACATTAAAATAGAAAACGTTTTTTAAATTGTAATAATATTTCACTTATAAATTGCAATAATATTTCTGCTCTTAAAAAAGTTGTTGTTTATGATAAATAATTTTATATACTTACTTTTAATTAGGCTCATATGACAGGACTGATTGTTGATTCCTCTATGTTCATAATTTAGCGGTTTATGTGCTAATTGTAAATAACTGATTTAAAATTGGTCCCAGGATTTCAGTCTGCATCTTAAAGTGTGACAAATGGATGTTAAGTGCGATTTTTTTTTTTTTATTATTATTATTTTTTTATGGAAAACATTAGAAAATGTGATATGGGCATATGTGATATGGGCCTGTGTTTGATCTTTGAAAAAGTATCTCTATGCATTTAAATTACTCTGTTTTTTTTCCCTTGCAGTACGAGTTCAAGGCAAAGAGCGTGAAGAAGAAGAAAGTGAGCATAGGGGTTTCTGTAGACGGGGTCAAAGTGGTGCTGCGCAAGAAACCCAAGGCATGTGTCATCAGACCTACACCTCTGACATCACACATTGTCCTTATGTGAATATCCTAACTACAGTCCTAGAAATTAGGAGTTTATATGTTTGTTCACGTGCATAACAAGACCCTAACACTTGTCTTGTTTTGACCTCCAGAGGAAAGAGTGGACGTGGGATGAGAGCAAGATGCTGGTTATGCACGACCCCATATACAGGTGAGACACAGAAAATGTAACAAAATAAATTGTATTTCAACCGTATGTATTAATGTTTAGCCTATGTTTTATTCTTTTTTCTCCTCTTTTTCCTCTAAGGATCTTCTATGTATCCCATGATTCTCAAGATCTGAAGATTTTCAGCTACATTGCTCGTGATGGATCCAGCAACTTGTTTAGATGCAATGTGTTCAAGTCCAAAAAGAAGGTAGAGTCTCCTTTCACCTAGAAAGAAAAGAAATGGTCTTCTGTTGCTCTCTTTCTCTGCCCCGAACCAAGGAAAAATATCATGCATGCCATTTTTTTCAGTCCGTCTTGTCCTTGAGCGAAGCCCTTAACCATGAAATTCTTCACCTGTTTGTCTCTGTTGTCTCTGCTTTTCCTCTCAATTCTTGCCCTTTGCTTTTTTCATAGAACTGTAGTTGCACAGAATAGACTAACACAAAGTTAGTTATATGATAAAATCAAGAAAAGCATGTCAAAAAGCTATCCTGCAATATGGTGACCAAAATATTAAGAAAAGAAAACTATATAAAAATATATATTTTGTAAATATTTTTGGTCAGTGTATTTTAGGATTATACAGTATATAAGGTAGCCTATATACTGTATATCTTGTACATATAAGATTCTCTAAATCTCTATTTTTCGCCTCTCTCCACTCTCAGAGTCAGGCCATGCGGATAGTGCGGACGGTCGGTCAGGCGTTTGAGGTGTGCCATAAGCTGAGTCTGCAGCACGCTGAGCAGAATTCAGATGAGCAGCCAGACGGCCCTGCAGACGGCCAAAGCGATCAGTCTGGAGAAGAGCCCAGCCCTGAAGGTGAGACCATGCCATAACATCAGAGCATTCATTCGTTAAAACACGTCATCATAGAATAAATCAAAGCTGTGGAGCTGCGAGTACAGCATTTCGGTGATATTTTTCATGTGATGTTTGCCAATCATTGTTGTATAACTAGTTTCATTGTATTCTTTAAATGCTGCTGTTGTTTACAGGTCGTCAGCTGACAGGGATGGAACAGGGAATGGATGATGTCACTGGAATGGAGTCTCATTCCCCAAAGCTCAGTGAGCAGGCTATGGATGACATTCTTCAGAGCCTGTCAGAGCTCAACATGGTGAAACCTGGACAAACCCATCAGGTGAGATCGATCTTGAGTATGAGCATGACTGAGTGTTTTAGCAGAAGAGAAGCCCTTGCATCATTCCTGCCCACAGACGTCTTTTGAGTATCGCTCGTCAGCTGGAAATAATGGCTGTTTATAAATAAAGAGGAAACCCTTTTCACCTCCTCTCTCTTCTGTTTTTTACCCCTTTGTCTCAACCTTGTTCCTCCTTCGGGGTATTCAGTTAAACTGTTATGATGCCCCAGGCCTGCATACTATTTTCAAAATCTTCATCTGACTTTAACCACTTATCACTGTCTGAACTGGAAACAATATCATACAGCCCCTGGATTGTCATATCCTAACAAACCATACATCAATGGAAAGCTTATTTATTCAGCTGTCGGATTATGTATACATCTCAATTTTAAAAAATTGACCCATGTAACTGGTTTTGTGGTCCAGGGTCACACTTTTCTATTTAATTTTTTTGTTTATTCTATTTTATTCTAATTTATTCCTGTGACAGCAAAGCTGAATTTTCAACAGCCATTACTCCAGTATTCAGTCACATAATCCTTCAGAAATCAATATGCTGATTTGGTGCTCAAGAAACATTTATTTTTATTATTAATGTTGAAAACAGCTGTGCTGCTTAATATTTTTGTGGAAACCACAATACTTTTTTCAGAAATATTTGATGAAGGCACCCTTGCTGAATAAAAGTATTCATTTCTTTTAAACAAAAACTTTTTATTTTTAAAGTAAATGAAAGCAAAACCAACATTAATTAAAGGCATTTAAACACACATTTAAACAAATTATTACAACAAATATTAACATGATGTATAATTATTTAGATTTTTTTTACTTAAAATAATATATTGCTATTATTGTTATTATTATTATTTTTTATTAATTCGTTTTTGTTTGTTTGTTCTTGTTTTTTCGGGGGGGGGGGGGGGGGGGGTTAATTGTTTTTTTGGGTTTTTTCTTTTTTTTTTCTTTTTTTTTTAACTGACCATTCAAGATGATTTGACTGCAGGTCCTGTTTAGAAGTTCATACAGTAAATTATACGAGAGGAGAGAGCCATAAGGATTATTTAAATAAGGTCAAAGTTATATATTAAACAAAGTCAAACTTAATATGGTTTGATGTTTGATATCTCTCTGCCGTTCCTTACAGAAATTCCCAGTGCAGATGGGTTGAAAGCAGATAATGCATTCATTCATTTTACATGTGTTAATTTAGCAGCAGTCCATTCATAATGCATTCATGTGTTTGTTGTCTAGCAAACATCAAAGATCCAGTGGTGTTCCATTAGCTTTGTAGCTGACATTCATGACAAATGGATCTACTGGAGGATAAATGAAGACAGAATGGGAACATTCATAGTTGTAGCTTCTTTTCTTTCTTTTTTTATGTAGTTGCTAACTGGTATGACTTGGCCATCCTGCTCATGGAAGATATGCCTCTGTGCACAATGGAGATAAGTGACATTAAAAGACTGTTTCATACTGGAAGTGTTTCTTATTTTAGCAGACGTGCTACTACCTCCATCCTCTGCCTCTCTTCCCTCTCATATACCCCTGAAATTAAACCTCCAGCTCCTTCTAGTGGTTAACATTGGATGTTGCACAGAAAGAGTAATTGTGTTGTTTCCTTTACTGCTTTTAGATTGAATTATGATGTGTCATGTTTGGTATATAACGTATAAAGGTTTGTGTAAGGGTAATGTTCAGGGGTGGGGACAGAAAATATCATTAGGTGAGAAAGCAGAGAGTGTTTTGATGTTCAAATCCCTAGAGCCATGTCTCTGTCTCAGTCCTCTTATGACAGACAGAGTAAAGCTACTTAGAGAAAATTACTTCCTCTCTCTCTGTGTGTGTGTGTGTGTGTGTGTGTGTGTGTGTGTGTGTGTGTGTGTGTGTGTGTGTGTGTGTGTGTTTAAATGTGGTTATTTGTAAATGTTCCTCTTTTTATGAATGCACTTGAGTTGACCTTTGCTTCTGTGGATCCACATATTAAAGTGCTCTTAATGCAAATACACATACATACACACACAAACTAATTAACCCTTTACTCTGCTCTCTTTTTGCATGACTAAGACACCACAATGACCATGCAACACTGACATCATTAAACACTAACCGTGACTATTAACATGCAATATTACAATTTCTAAAATGGACAAAACCAAAATGTTGTAAATAAATACATAAAACTTAACTAAAATCTCTCTATATTTTCTTCAATAAAAACACGAGCAGGAAAATATTATTGACTGTTGTTAAAGCAACACTAAGTAACTTTTGCTCTCGGGCTCCCCCTACAGTTGGGAAACAGTATTGTCTTCTACTACTGTCGTAAAATCTGTCATGGTTACATGGTTAACACGTGCATTTGTTGACAAGCCGTTACCCAAACTCTGCAGAAGGAGTTCTCTTCTTGGGCAGACAGCCTGCGTTGCGTGTGAAATGTCTTCAACCCAGGTACAGTGGCATATATTTCAGCATGTCATATGAATATAATTTCATGGGTTTTATTTTTTTCAAGCGCCAAAAGATCGCGTAGCTCACGTTTACAAGCCAGCGTCATTATAGTAGCCTATTGGCTACTGTTTTACAGAATTCTAATTCAATTCAATGTTTGTGGGGTAGGTAATAGCCATATATCGTCAACATTATAATATCAAGCTACCATAGATGAATCTGCAAAGTTGAAAAATCAATTTGCATTATAGCCTGAGGCAAGACACTTTCACCAGAAAAATAAATAAACAAACATGACTATCAGCCTGCAGTCATTAGGCTAGTTAGCCTACTTCTGACTTTTTTTTTTTGTCCGTTGCTGCTTTGGCCATGAGGCTGTTTACACCTGGCCACTTCATGCGTTTTCTCAGATCGGATAGCTATCTGATATATCAAAACGATTCCATTTACACCTGGTCACATAAATGTGTTTTTGCGAAACGGATTTAAATCCGATCTTCAATTCCCGTGATATATATGCATGTTTATTGGAGTGCACGTCACTCAAAGCAACAGATACGAGCGGCATTTTATTGATCATCAGCTAAATTTTCAAAATCAGAGACCGCAATAAGAGAGAGCAGCAACAGCCCTGGTAAGATCATTTCATTTATTTACTTTTAATGATGATGATTGTGTGTTAAGCGTCTGCGACTTACTTTCACTTTGATTTGCGATAGTTTGCACGTTGGCTTGATGAATACATAACTTACTCAGCTGCTCATCTGCGTTGATTCCAGTAGCGTCGTCATATCTGGCTATCACATTACATATAGCCTATAACGCGTGTATTTATTTATTTTTTTAGCATTTTTGGGAGGAGTACAATTTACATATGTGGTTTCAACAACCAGATGCATTTTTACACTTGTCCAGTTTCATCTGGAATGCGTCTCAGACCTCCTTCTGAAGTGGTTTTGAGCGATCGGTTTCAAATCCGTCTCGAATGCGTTTCGGAGGGCATTTACACCTGGTCTTTTCACGATCGGATAGCTATCCGAATTGAGAAAACGCATGAAGTGGCCAGGTGTAAACACCCCCAAAAACATACGCATGAAAGCCGGAAAAACAAACGCTGGTTGGCCTCTCGCGTCCAAATTTGACGAAGTGGTGGGGGAAGTGACGTATGCCGTAAAGCAGTCGAATTTTGTAGTTCTTTTTGTGCTCGGGTAACTACCCGAACCCCGAAGTTACATAGTGCCAGTAAAAGCGATACAGACCCCGTCAGGCTATGGCAGACGTGTCATTCAACCTATTGTAAGTCCATGTACCATCACAAGGGTTTTGGAAATATATTATGAAGGTCGAAAAGTTACATAGTGTTGCTTTAAGAAGCCTCCACAAGCTTTCATGCTTGGGGTTCCCAGATGTCAAGAGTTTAAATCTCCTAATCAGAGCTTTTGTCTTAAATATATACACTATTAGGAATTTCACTGTTTTAGCTTCTGAGGGAAGCTTGAGTTTTACCAGTTTACATAATGTAGAGAATGTTAATTTATATGACAATATTCTCTGTCAGGAAACGAGATGAGTAAATGAGTAAAATAACCCATGCAAATGAGTTGACATTGTTTTGATTTGTGCCAATAGGTGAAAGTGAAATGACAACAAATCTTAAATGACAACAATCATAATCAGTAATCAAGATTACAATATTGAGCAAAAATATTGTGATTATCACTTTAAACATTATGCAAGATCATTAAAATATGACTTAGAAGAATAAAAAGAATAGCAGTCTACATCACAACAATAACGCCACAGAGAAACGATATTGTTGGAATCACTTTCAAATGATTTTTCCAGCTGATGAAGAACAATGACAGCCAATCAGAATCCATCCTGCTTTAAAGAGCTCGAGCATTTAAAGCAGCAGATGACAAAACTGGAATTAACAGAACGATATCGTCCGCTGGTGTGGACGCATATATATATATATATATATATATATATATATATATATATACACACACATACAGTATATTTAACTTAGACTTTAAAAATAGCTGGCAAAATTAATACTAATGTAAACTGCAAAAGTTGATGTTTCTCAGGAAAAAAAATGTTTTAGGAAGCAAATAGTGATAACCTTTTTCTCTTCTCTCTCTTATGCTCATTTTCCCTCTTTCAGTCTTTACAAGACCTGGAGAGTGTCTCTCTATACACGCTATCCCCCAGCAGCCCTTGTTCTCCTACTCTCACACCTTTGGCCAGCCATCACCACCTGCAGTTACTCCAACAACAGCTTCTACAGCAGCAACAACAAACTCAGATCGCTGTAGCACAGGTAAGATGTTGCTTCTACCCTTTCCTGACACTAGAAGGGGCTACAACTCCATAGAAAATGCAGCAGTTGATTTCATATTTTCAGGCATTTTCACAATCATTTGCTTTCCACTCAGAAAACAGATTTTTCTCTGTTGAAATTATTTCTGATAGCCTTTGTTTAAAAGCTCTCACATACTATATAAGCCCAAATCATTCACCATATAGAGGAAGCAAAGATAAATATAGAGGAGACAGAAAACAACGCTGATATGGGCAATCACCAGGCTTCTGCCACTTCATTAATTCGCCTGTTCATTTATTGGGTCCTTTTTGTCATTATGTCTCCGACTAATGTCCTATGTGAGAGAGAGGAAGCTGATGTGCTCTCAGCTCTGATTCAGCACAGTCATGCTACTGCATAGCAATAGCTTGGAAAAGGAGATTGATGTGCATTCACCGCCCACCCAGAGAAAAATTATATTGCTCAGAGGTTGCTCTTTCTCATTGGACCTAATAGTTTTTAGTTTCTTTTAAGTATTAACCTTTTCTCAGATGTTTCTCCTCAAATTCTTTAGAAAATGTCTTAACAAGTGAGACTAAATGAATGTGGATAGCAGTTTGTTTTTAAATATTTGAAGTTTGCTAAAAACAAAGATATTTTAAATCATATTTCGTATTTTAATTAATTCCCTTCACAAATGCCATTTTTATTTAAGAATCTGGCTACTCATTATCTTGGACAACCTACGCTACATGAGGGAATTAAAAAAGTGTGATGTCTAGACCTGGAAAAGTCGTGAAAATTAATCAAATCATAAGTAATTTGATTATTTTTTTAAATTATAAATATAGAAACAAATGTATATAATTTTTTTCTTGCTAAAAAAAAAAGTGTAAAAAAAATTAAAACTTGTATTACTATCTTATTTAATTACTTGATTATATTGTCACAATTAGTTTCTGTAAATAAAAGTTTTAAAATGAGCAGCTTTGTCATTATAGCAGACATATCAGAAATCTCTTCAAATATTGTCATTGACAATAGCGATAGACCTTGAAAGCAAAACGTTTTAAGAGATCTTTTCCTTTCTGTGGGCTGATCCTCCCAAACGTCTGCACAAATGATGAAGTCAGCAAAATAAAGGTCTCTTTCATTATGCAGCAAACCACTTTAGATTCCTTAAAAATTGATTGATTAATAGTGTTTAGTTGATTAAAGTTTGATATCTGTCATTGCTTCTGACACACACACACACACACACACACACAACACAAGTTAGAGAATCAACTCTATAGGACTTTGATTACCTGATCTAAGATTCGTTTCACTCACCATAATCCTCAGATCATATCCTACTTGTAAGTCATCATATCTGATTCCTTATAGTCTTGACTGAGCGTGTCCCTGCTATAGGTGCAACTCCTAAAGGATCAGCTGGCCGCGGAGACGGCTGCCCGCATGGAGGCGCAGGCCAGAACTCACCAGCTGCTGCTGCAGAACCGAGACTTACTGCAACATACATCCCTGCTGGTGAAACACCTCAGCCAACTGGAGGTCAGAGTCAGTGGAGCCACACAGAGTAAGACTCACAGCACTACCCATAATCCTGAGAGGAGTCACTCCCATAAAGCCCTGCAAATGATCGAAGAAAATTAGTCTCGCTACACAAATGAAATATTTGAATATTTTGCAATAAACAAAAAATATAGTGTATTTTAAATTGATAATTATTTGCTGATAGTTTATAGTTTTATATTGTACCATTGTTTATGATTCTATCATTTGCAGTGCTTCATGAGAGGAGTAGTTTATTCAGTCAATTACACTACCGTTTGGGTCAGTAATATAAAAAAAATAAAAATAAAATTAGCATTATATATTTTATTCAGCAAGGACATATTAAATTGATTAAAAGTGACAGTAAATACATTTATAATTTATTTATTGCTGCCGAAATATTAGCTTTGCCATCATAGAGAAAAATATATATTTAAAAAATTATTATTTTAATGTCATATTATTACTGTATTTTTGATCAAAATTGAGTTGAAGGGAAGTGTATATTAATGAGAATTTAAATACATGATTTTTTACAAATATTTTTTTTGTGATTTTTGAAAATACGATTTTGCTTTCAGTTAAACATTATATTGTTGTGATTTATCTATGAGCTAGTTTGTTTGGTCTATAGCTACAGTAAGAACGTTTTATTTAAGATTTTTCTGCTAAGAAAATGAATGGGAAAAATACTTTCAGATCCCAGTCTGCTGAAAGAGTGGGTAGTCTATTGCACACCATTACAGTCATAGACGCGCACACATTGTTTTTTGGCAGGCTGGGATGTTATTGAGTTGGTTGGTGTACACTAATCTATTTCAGAGTTTAGTGCAGGAGTTTATTAGGTTTGATTCTTCAGCACGCTCCTTGCCGACTTTCATTCTGAGAGAGAGAGAGAGAGAGAGAGAGTGTGTGTATACAGTATATAAGCTTATGCTTGGTGCAGTGGTGGTGGTTGTGTTGTGTGTGTGTGTGTGTGTGTGTGTGTGTGTGTGTGTGTGTGTGTGTGTGTGTACAGTATATAAGCTTATGCTTGGTGCAGTGATGGTGGTGTACTGGCTGGTTGCTGTGACCTGTCATTTAGAGTTATTGAAATTTTCGGTCACCATTATGCCCTTGAGTGTCTGTATTAAAAGACAACTGTACTAGTCTCCCAATAGCTGAATTTTCAGTAATAAGCTTAATTTACATAACATAACATCCCCTATTGTTATTGACTGTTTCAGGTTGGCTATTAAGACGTTTACTTTATTCCCTAAATTTGAATCTCTCTCTTCTAGAAGAAGAATCAGTTTGGAGTAGTCTGCCCACTCGTTCTCTCTCTCTCAACCTGAAGAACCTCTACACTCCTCGCTCAGACCAGCCCGTCACCTCCACTCCAGCAGGACAGCCAGAAAACCCTCCCGTCTCCTTCCACGCTGAGCCCTACCTCAATCTGCTCAATCCAGCAAATGCAAGAAGTGATGCTGGAGTGGATGCAGCGAGAAAGGAAGTTGCTAAGCTAGAAACTCGGAATTCAACGGCACTTGATGAGAGGTGAAGACACATGACAGTAGCACTTAAATGGACACACATTTTTTTACATTAATTACATTAATTAGTTTTAATCTGGCATCTGGCATACAACATTTTGCAACTATATATATATATTTGTTGCAAAACTTTTTTTAAAGAAATTACTAATTTTATTCAGCAAGGATGCATTAAATTGATTAAAAGTGTCTGTAAAGACATTTATAATGTTACAAAGATTTTCTATTTCAAATAAATGCTGTCATTTTGAACTTTCTACATTTTTTCTACATTTGCATCACAGGAATAATTTACATTTTAAAATATATTAAAATAGATAAATAGATCAAATTCACAATATTACTGTTTTTACTTTTCAAATGGTGAGCATAGGAGATTTCTTTCAAAAGCACTAAACAATCTAGAAAAGGAATGTGACAAAGAAAGAGATCAGGAAGTGCAGAAAGGCAATGTTAGAGCACTTTTGATTGTGTTGAAAGTCAGACCAATTGCTCCTTTCCGATCTGTAATTTAAACATACCTAGGGTCTGAAATTTGAGCTGCAACATCTGGACAAAATAATCACACAGTGTGTCAGTTTGTGGAACAGAGTAGAGCAGCACCAAAACAAACCCAGAAATACAACAAAGTTAGTGAGGTTCAGGCATTATGGGTCTCAGACTCGCCAAAATGTTACAAACGATTGAGCAGATGTTTATGTTTGTGAAAGTTTTTACCACATTTGGCTGGTGTTTGGGTTTTCTAAAACTAGTTCACATAATCCCACCTCCTCTCTGACCTCCTCCTTTCCTCTCTCTTCCCTCTCCCTCCTCACTCCATACACAGACAGCAGACTTGTTGGAATGGATATTAGTTATGAGCAATGTAAACAAATCTAATGAAAGTGTATTAGAAGGCAGAGAGCAATCTTTCCACTCTGACTTCTGGTAGACAGGTTTCCTTGAACTGTAATGGAAAATTTTGACCTGTGTTTGCATACTGCACATTCATTGCTCTCTGTCTGTGGTTAGCACCTACTGTATGGTAAGCAGTTGTTGAGCTTTGCAGCACACATTTAAACCTTCTCTATTGCTTTTACTGCTAGTTAGAGATGTTTTGTTGCTTTACCTAGCTGTCTTGGTTAGTTGTTTGTTGTTTGTCTTAGATGGCTCTATTTTGTGTATCAAAAAGAGTGAAAGAGAGTGAATATGTGTGTTTTTATGTGAATACATACGTATGTGCTTGCTTGTCGATGTGTGTGTGTGTCTGTGTGTGTGTGTATGTATTTAAGAGTACTGTATGTGTGCGTCTGTCTGGGAGAGTGATTTATTTCACAATTATCGGTGTCCCTGTGGGTAGCTGCAGTCTCTCGCACACAGAAAACATTTATTTTCACACTTTATTAGAGCAATTTAGAGCTTGCAGAACCTCACACACACAAGCATACACACACCTACTGCTGACAACACTCACAGGGCCAGGGAAAGACTTAAAGGATTAGTTCACTCCAGAATTAAAATTTCCTGATCATTTACTCACCCCCACGTTATCCAAGATGTTCATGTCTTTCTTTCTTCAGTCGAAAAGAAATTAAGGTTTTTGAGGAAAACATTCCAGGATTCTCCATATAGTGGACTTCAACGGTTATCAACGGGTTGAAGGTCCAAATTGCAGTTTCAGTCCAGCGTCAAAGAGCTCTACACAATTCCAGCCGAGGAATAAGGGTCTTCTCTAGCAAAAAGATCAGTCATATTCTAAAAAAAATTAATACAAATGTATATACTTTTTAAGCACACAAAGTCTTGCACTAGCTCTTCGATGCGCTTCCACTACTTCACGCATTACTTAGTCACGTTGAAAGGTCACACGTGATGTAGGCGGAAGCACCGACCCAGTGTTTACAATGCGAACATGTAAAGTCAAACGCCCTTTACAATAAAATGGTAAAACAACGATGGGAGACTATTTTGAAGTTGGAGAAGAAATTAGATGGTTTATGAACCAGAGTACACAGACTTAGACAGATGGTTGAAACTGTGTGTCACTGTCACATGTGACCTTTCCAACATGAATCCATTTTATCTCTGATTTCTAAACTGAAATATTGGCTTAATCTCATTGTGGCTAGTTGTAGCAATCAGATTAATATGTTTACATGCCGCTTTCATAATCAGAATATTAATGCTGTCTAGTTTTGGGGGGTTAAGTAATTAATACTTTTATTCAGCAAAGACACATTAAATTGATCAAAAGTGTCAGTAAATACATTTATAATGTTAATAAAACTTTGTATTTCAAATAAATGCTGTTCTTTTCTCTTTCTATTCATCATGGAATCCTGAACAAATGTATCAAGGTTTCCAAAAAAAGCACAAAATCAGTATTAGAATGATATGTGACACTGGAGTAATGGCTGCTGAAAAATTAAGCTTTACCATCACAGGAATAAATTACATTTTAAACACTTATTTCCAATTGTAATATTATTTCACCATTAACATAAGAAAAAGAAAAAAAACAACCCCAAACATTTGAATGATAGTATATTATATTAAGACAGAGAGAGATGAATGGGTGACTTAAATATGCAGGGTGTTTCTTGACTATATACAGAAGTACAAAATATAGTCAAGTTAATTTAACTTGCTGGACAGTATGCAGTCTATGAGTTGTATTTACAGTATACTCCCAAACTCTGCTATACTCTCAGTCACAAATAATGGTGTGTGTGTGTGTGTGTGTGTGTGTGTGTGTGTGTGTGTGTGTGTGTGTGTGTGTGTGTGTTGGAGCTCAGTGTGTGTCCAGCAGTGACTCCTCACTATGACTCATAATGGTTTTATGCACCTGCCCATCAATTGTTCATTTATCTGTCACTCCTGGTGTTAATGTCAGCGTGAACTTCTCTGCTGGAGCTGGAATCTGTCCATCCCTTCAGTGCCAGTCATAAGTGCCATCTCTTTTATTTCTTTATTGCTCCCCTCTGTTCACGTCTGTGATGTTCTTTCATTCCTCTCTACATGTGCTGTTGCTTATTTATTATCTGCCTGTCCAGAAACTGTCTGCTGATTTTTTTTTTACATGAATTTAGCTCTGTGGGTCACTGTGCACTAAGCCAGTTTTCATGGCCTTGTGATTTTGAGCTTGTTTGTGTGTCCATTTATTTGTTTGTGTTAATGTGAGGAGGGATGAATGCATGGATGGATTTAATGTCATGGATTAGCCTATCTGCTGTTGTATTGATCTTCTATAATCTCCTCTCGCTGCTTGATTATTGCTACTGAGACTCATCACAAGTGTGTGTGTGTGTGTGTGTGTGTGTGTGTGTGTGTGTGTGTGTGTGCGTGTTCTTAAGGCTGGAATACACTACACGACTTTTGCTTCAGTTTTCAGCCTGGACTATGCTAGTTGGCGATACCCTTACGGAACAAAAATATATGGGAATATACTGAAAAATATATTTTGCAATATATGCATTGACCATGTATGGCTATATATTAATACATATAAAATATTTGCTTCTGACTGTTAAAGGAGATCAAATGTTAAAATTAAGTTTAATTTAATGTGTTTTGCTCAATATTAATATGGGGGGAATCTGTTAGTGTGTAATGTTCTATTATTTTGAAGTTTAAAAGGATTTCTGGTTTGTGAGAGTTTTTGGGGTTTCCATTGTGCTGAAGAGTGTTCAGGTTGACGATTGGCCTAACACTATTCAGACTATAATAGACTATACTTACTATATTTTAAAAGTAATGTCTGTGCACTCCTCAGCACAGTGATAGTCTCTTCACTCTCTTGGTAAATACTTCAGTACAGGCAGGTGTGCTTGTGCTTTTGTTTGCTAGCTTGAAAATATGAAACATATATAAATAATTAAAATGTACATAAATATATTACATTATATATTTCTCTATATATGTGTGTTTATACTGCATGAGTAAATTTATCTGCAATATATTACACATGCAGTACCATATCTGATCACATATACATCTATATATTATGAAGTGTATTACTGAATATAAAATTACATACATTATGGTATATTAGTAAATATATTGTCGCATATTTTTCAATATATGAAAAGCGACAATTCCTTATGTATTATTCAATATATTATAATATATGAACACAATATTATTCGGTGTATGTTCAAATATACTCTTAAACCATTTAATATATTGATCATTCATGTATTCATGATCATTTCTTTTCATAAGTGTAGTCAGAGCCAGTCTGCAGATTTTCGGCAGTCAGAGTTGACAGATCGCATAATGAATGAAGGTCTGAACGTCTGGTAGTGTGTGATCTTCAGTCGTTTGCTGTATGATGCAGTTTTTCTCTGTATCCATTCACAAAGTTAGCAAGTTTATGATGCCTATAGTGTTTTAAAATCTGTTCAGATTTTAAAAGTCATGTTCTGTATCAGCCTTTAGGTAAACTTTAGGGACAAAATTGTCTGCAAAAGTGAGCTAAATATTACAAAGCCTCAGTTTAGGAACATTTGGGGTAGTCTTCAGCTGAGAAACCGATTCATAGATAAAGCAAATATTGTTTTGTTTTTTTTAATTCTCCAAATTTTTCTGTTAGGGCCCACAAGAAAAACAAGAATAAACACACTAAAATGTCTTTATGAAGATGTAAAGATACAGAAAGATGACATAAGAGTTAATTGATTGGCTACGGGATAGATTAAGTCATTAGCTCAATAAAAAACAATAGACGTTAATGGAAAGGGAATTGGACATTATACAGTGATAGTAATTGCAGTGTTGCAGTGGGAGTCAGATCAGATGATTTTCTAGATGACTTTCTCAGGTCTTTAGGTGAAGAGGTTTTAGAGAGACTTATTTGTGTTTTTCTCTGCTCAGGTGCACGTGTGAGGAGCCTCCCCTTCTGATTATCCACTTCCTCCTGTAACAGCCTTCTTCCTTCTCTCTAATCTTTTTCTAACCCTCTCTGATACCCTCTATCCATCTCATACCCCCACCTCTCTTCCTTTGTCTGAAATCGCTATTTCCTCTCTATTTCCTCTCCTCTCTTCTCCACTTTACCAACCTCCTGTGAGTATAACTGTAATTGTACTTTCTTTAATTACATTGGCATGCTGAATGGATGATGAATGATGAGTACAGGGGTGCACGCGTGGGTCTGGTTTTTCCTACATTGTGCCTAACCTGAAATTACCCCCACAAGTACTGGTTTGACCTACATTATGAGGAGGACCCAAAGTCCTTATATTGTGGTGGGTATTTAGGTTTCAGGCCAGGTAATTAGGTTTAATTCAAAAATATTTTTTTATTAAAACGTTTTCTGTGATTAGGGGCTAGAAAATGTGATTAGCTCCGTATAAAAACCATAACACCCATGGAATGTCCTGCACTGAACTGAAAATACATTTCTTATTTTATTTTATGGCTTATATTCTATACTATTTTTATATACAAGTTATATACATCTCTCTTTCGTTTCACCATGTTTGAAAGCTGTGTACCGAAGAGCTTCTGTGCTCCTATTGGCCAACGGCATAGATGTGACGTAACTTGTCGTGGAGGACCGGAAAAAAAAACACACTAGTCTTTCTGTTGTTACATTGTGAAGAATCGCAGATGCGGCATCGGTTGTCATCCACTATGATACACTATACAAGATGAAACGATGGATTCTTGCTTCCTGATGCTTATTGTCGTTTACAAATCACCACAATATCCTACGTTAAATGGATTGTGGCAAAATTGGGCTGATATTGTGTAGTCTAGACCCGGCATTGGGTTTAAGGGTAGGGTGTAGTAAATCGCATTATCTTATGAAAACCATTACGTCTATGAGACCTCACTAATATATGTTATGGTTTAGCTTGAATCATGCAGTACACTGGCATACAATCTAATTATCACAGTGAATTCATCAAATGAAGTTTGTTGTGTATGGGTTTGTGCTTCATGGTGTCAAATATCAACAGGGTTTTAAAGGGAATAAATCAGGATTAAAATACTTAATTATTCACATATTTGGACTTCACACACTAAATTCCTCTTCTAGAATTAAATATCTACACATACTCACACATTACCATGATCAGGAGAAAGACTAATGTTCTCCCTCAGGGCACTTTTAATTTTTAATCTGATGGCACAATAGGCTATATCAGTTGCAGCCCTTATCCACAGCTCCTGTGGCTTAACAAGTGCAACATTGAATAATGAGATTTTGCATTATGAGGAGTAAATTAAGCTTATTCATTATTGATGCTATGGCATTTTACTTAAGGTTATATTGTTAGACGTACTAAATGGCTAGTGTGACATTTCATCCCAATTCTACAAGAGTCACCGCTATTCAAGATCTAATATTCACAAGATTTATCAGGGCTCTTAACATTTACAAACACTCACTCACACACATATATAACAGTACTGTACATGTACACTGAAAGTAGAGGCATACGTTATGGAAAAATATTGAAAATGAAATGACTTGGCTTTGGACACCCACAGGAAGATGAGTCAATGTGAGGACCCTGAGATGAGGAGATGAGTGCTCTCTGGAAAGATGTGGGGGAGGAGATGTGACAGCGCTTGGTCGGGGGCTAGACGGGATTGCTGATGTGATCGTATGCTAATTAGGGGAAGGAGAGAAAGTGGAAAAGAAACAGAAAATTCTTACACTAGCAGCCAAGGTCCAAGATCAAATGGCAGTAGCTTTGCTTGTGAAGTTACACTGAATATGTTGGATTGTATGTGTATTTATTAGTCTACCATTGTACTATTGTTCATACGTAGGATTAGGGATTTGAACACCTTGTGTTGCTGATTGAGGGAAAGTTTTGATAAAACAGATGAAAAAAATCCCATAGACTTACAATGAAGGCTGCTCCCAAGTTGTATCTACGGAGCCGAACATCATAGAGACTTGGGGGTGGGCTCTTTAAACTTGAAACAATAACCAATCACTGACCAGCCACCTAGCAACTGCATAGCAACACATCAAAAACCACTCCATACACATTAGAAACTGCATAGCAAAACACTGACAACCACCCACGAGCACTGTGGCGACTTCTGCATTTAAAATGTTTAAATCTGACTTAAGTAGCCTGCTGTATAGTATCTATTTAATCTATTTATTTATGTTTTTGCATATCATATGATTTGGGTTGCTTTTGCATGTGTTTAATAAGTATGAGTGAGAGAAAGAGACAGATAGTCTTATGTTGTGCTTTCTCTGTCCTATGCTGAGTGACTGCATTGCAGTTATTTTTAGTAGAGCCATCAATACAAGAACCTGCAGCTCTGTCTCCCATTTTCTCTCTCTCCCTCTCTTTCTCTACTTAATTTACCCAGCAGGGGAACTGTGGGACAGAGATAAGTGCACACACACACACATACACACACACACACACATGCAGAATGTAGACTGTGTCTTAAAGAATTGTGTATGAGCTCTTATTGATGATTCAGCATTGTACACTACACAAGCCAAGCCCATCTCCCCACTGTGATTTCCCTAACTGTGCATTTAAAAATCAATGATCAATTAAAATCAATATTTTTTTGTTTGGCTGTGGGTGTCACACGTCACATAGCTATGGGGATTCGCTATCTTTTACTTAAAAGATTTGTTCACTTATTTGTTCAGCAAAGTCACTTGTTATTTTAAATCACTAAAACATTTACTCAGCTGATTCAAAACAATGAGTCATCTTATCAGAATTTATTAACATTTGCATGATCTTACTGCATTAGTAAGAGATTCTAGAAAGCGTCAGGTATTTAAGAATCTTAGACGGTTTACCCACAATTGATAAGCATATCTATCATATTTATTTTATTTATAGTTTACATTACATCCTTAGATTACTTTTACATTATTAAAAGATTTATTAATATTTTGAATTAGCTTTTAATTTTCGTTTTAAGTTTTAGTAATTTTATTATGTGCTTTTGTCATTTTTAAATATTTCTATGTAGCTTTATGTTTATATCAGTTTTCGTTTTAGTAATTTTAGTACTTAAAGGTCCCATATTGTCAAAACTGAAATTTCCTGGCTTTTTTCATTATAACAGAGGTCTAGGGGCTATTATAAGTTTCAAAACAGTCAATCCAGAGACAGATGCACACAGCCTGCATAAAGTAGCTTTGCCTTTTCACGAGCAGTTGTGACTTCCGTAAAAATGTGATGTCTGAACTACTCAGTCACCGCCTTCAGTCTCACCCCGAGCACTGCCGGTGAGCACTTCACAAGTGACTGCTTCGTCAATCAGGCACAGCTCAATGCTGGTTTTTCAAAGAAGCTACTCATCAATGATGCAGTCCCTATAGTTCATAGTTTTACAGGTTTACCTTGGGCGTCAATTGCAGCATATGTTCTCGCGTTATGTGGGCATCCTTGCAGACAAAAGTAACATTGTAAAAGAAATTATAGCACATCAACTGTATCAGTAGGAAAGCAATAGTTATAACGTTAGCTTACTGCATTCGGTGTCTTTCTGCTAACGTTACATATTATAAAGCAGTTAAGTGTTTCAAAATCAGTGTATAACTAGCTATTAACGTACATATTTTGGAGATTTAAATTGAATTTGACAAAAAAGTCTGAGTTTGTTTACAGACAGTTTAAATTAGCGTTTACGTTAAATCTGCGTGCAGCATTGATGTAATGGTAATTATAATACTCTTACAAATAACGCCGAAAGTAAGGAGGTGGTTGTTTGTCTCCTGTCATCGATTCAGGATCTGAGTCCGGCTCGAACATATAAGGCCGGATAACATTTCCCTCAGCAATGTCCATCATTACAGGCAGAGCCGCCTTAACCTAATGTTAGGCCCCTGGGCTGAGAGGTTTTGTAGGCCCCCCATCCCCTCGATTTATAGAGTCTCATTTAAAAAAAGTGTAATCTAGGTAATCTACATTACAAAACAGTGAGTTTTTTTATATTGTTTTTAATTTTAATATTGTTATTAACATATCACGGAGCACATAAACACAAGAAACTTTATTTAACAACCACACACAGCAACTAAATTTCAACTTTATGCAAATGAGAAGCGATTTTCGCGAGCGACAACCAATAGGAAAGAAGCCTTTCAATGGAGCTCAGCTCATGTCACCGTCTCGAGTGCAGGCAAGACAGAAGAGTTCAAGGGCGATTTCACTGTTTTATATGATTTGACTGTAACTAACCCCAAACATGGATATAATAAAATGATGCATGGAAAAGAAACTTTCGACAGTCTCAGTGAGTTTAATTCATACATTTATAGTTCGAGTGTTGTAGTTTTATGATGCAAGTTTAGCACTGCTGCAGTTCATTTTACAGTTTCCCCTGCATTATGTTGAATATTAGGGACAAGAAAATGTATTATTTGTCAAATTCGGATGACGTTTTAGTAATTTATGATAGTATGAGTGAGTTTAATTTGTAGATTGATCGATCGTTAGTAAATTATTTACTGAACACTGTTGTGTGGTAGCCTAAAATAAAAACACTCTCCCAACAGCATACTGTTTCTTTTGAGCCTATAATTCCTAGTCAAATTAAAATGATATAGTTGTATAATATCACTTGTGATGGTGTTTTGTATAGATGTGGTCAGATTAACGCCTCATTCGCGCCGCAGGACCTCTAGACGCGCATAAACGCGTCTTTGCATTGACTTAACATTGAAATCACTCGCGCCAGACGCTCTATTCGCGTTTGGTGTGAACGCACCATAACAATAACATTAGAGCGACAGCACTACCAACGTCCACAAGCAACTAGCGACATACAGCGACAAAATCTGACAAGTTAAAACAATATGACCTTTTCAGCTCATCATGAACCTGAACATGGGAGGCCCCTGAACGTGGGAGGCCCCTGGGCTTCAGCCCAGGTAAGCCCGTGCATTAATGCGGCCTTGATTACAGGTGTTTTATTTACCTTACTAGTGAGCATCACCAAGCCACAGCAGGCTACAGCACACATGAACCTAGTTACCTGTGGTTGGCTTGGCCGTGCGTCACTCAGAAAACAACAGGCCAATCAGAAGAGAGGCTCATGAATATTAATTAGACAGGCCAAAATCGACCTGTTCTTAGCAGAGCTCCTGAGAAAGGAGCTGTAAAAATACATTGGAATGGTTTTTGGTACTTATACCGCAAATATATATTCTTAAGGACATCAAAACCTAAAATAAAACTTCAATATGGGACCTTTAATTAACTTAATTTGCCAAAGTTACATTTCTAATTTTTGTTTTAATTTGTTTTAAATAAGTTTTATTTTATTTCACCTCTATTGTAATTAACAAAAGCTATTTTTAATAGTTTTAATTAGCAAATAACATCACTTTTAATTTTTTTTATAATTCCTTCCTAGGAACACGTTCAATCAAGCAGATTGAATGAAAACAATTCTTTCATGTAAAATATTTGTTAAAAAGCACATATTTGTTTTCAAATTGGACTGCGTCATTGTGCTTAGTTAGGACAAATATACTCCAAAACTTTTATGGTATTCTGTGTCAGTAATTTTATGCAAATATTTTACCCAGACAAGCCGATTGACCTACAAAATTTGCTTTCTTTTTGTGTCCGCAGGTATAAACAAACCATCCCTAAACTGGACCCACCTCCTCAGCCCCTGAACCGCAAGCGGTCGAACAGGACTATCTCTCCGGGTGTAGAGGCGGGGTCAAGATCTTCAGCTGTAGCCACACCTGTAAATGGGAACGCATTCACAAACGTGAGCGGTAGCTCCTCGTTTCCTGACATCACGCTATGTTCCGTTTCTCCGGGGGATTTCTATTCTCACACCAACGGCAACAGCGTGTCATGTTCAGCCAGCGAGGATTCTGGCGTGCGCTCCAATGACAAATCCCTTGTATCCCCCCAATCCAGAGACGACCCCTCTGATGACCAGAGCTCTGCGTTCATCTCCACATCCAGTACCTGCAGCAGCTTACCTGAGGATCATCCAGCTGTGAATGGTGGGACCACACCGCTGGGCTATGAGCAAACCATCCCATTCTCTTCACCTATGAATGACACCTGCCTTCATATAAGCCTGAGTGAAGATGAGTTTCTGGAGGACGGCACCTATAATGTCACCACCCCATGCAGGAGTTAGAGTCTCACACCAAATCCGAGGGAAATCACAATAATAATGACTTCACAGTGTTGAGAAACTCCACAGAACAAAAACAAAATGAAGAAAGGTGGATTTTTTTTGTCAACTGAACTGTGCGATATTAGCCACAAGCTCACACTGTTCTCACGCTGCATATTATTTCACAAAGTTTTTTTTTTTTACTCTTTGTTTTGATCAATGACTCCTCTTTTGTATCCTAATATCACATTCTTCTTTACCTATGCCCTAAAATGATTTTATCTATAAGATTTGCTGAAAGAAGATTTAGTATGATACAGTAGACTACTATTGACAGATGGATAGTGTATTTTTTAGACTGAAAATAAATAGTTATTTTTAGCCAATAAACAAGCAATGAATGAAGTGCATTGGAACTGTTTCTGTTAGTGCTGCCAATTTGTGTGTGTGTTTTTTAATATTAAATTCAGGTCCAATGTTTTTTTCGCGCAAATTGATTTATATATTGTTTGGATGTTATTTGGCTGTTTACGAGCAGTTATGTAGCAAAGAAACTCAGAAGTATGTTACATAAGGCTGGTGGCTGGTGAAAAATAATTAAGGAACATATAGAAATATGAAGAATTTATTTTGTAACAGGAATTCACAAATGCCGTATTTTGTTTCATGTTTCAAGATGTGTTAATGAATAACTATAAGACAGCTTGAGTGATAGATGACTGCAGACAAAAAAAGGACATGATTATGTCTAGACATCTTGAAGGGCTGAACCTCCTCTCTGATTCTGAGGCTTCACCAATCAAGGTAAAATGAAGGACCATCATTATCACTTTTTGCAGGTGGAAAGGCTGCAAAGAAAAAACAAAGGGAAAGAATGTCATACTGTTTTCCTTATGAGACCTTCTTTAATAAACCACTAGATTTATTCTGCTTGGGAACTTAAAAACAAAACTGAGCCTTAGTAAAGCAAGTGTTTCTGATCATTCCCACGTGTCTGAGTCAGTTCAACTCTGAGTGCTTTTTTCTTATTATTGAATCTGTATCTCATCTAATTCAAATAGAAAAAGTACAATAAATATATATGGACTCCAGATTATGGTTAGCTTTATTTTATACAGACTGGAACACTCAAGACTTCTATGACCTAAAACTGTGAAATAAGTGTGCCACTTAGTGAAAAACAAACTGTTTTTTATTGTTTCATAATGAGGCACGCACCGCACAGAGCCGTGGATCACACAAAACTATAATGTATCAGGGTGAATGATAATGAAAAGAGGCAGATTAGAGGAAGGTTGGACAGAAGGATGAACAGGAGGGATTCATGTCATTATGAAAGCAATGGTGAGCAGGTGCTTTTTGCTGATATGGGTTAGCATGACACCTCGAGAAGAGAGGGGAGGGGAAGAGAAAGGGAAAATATGTTAGTACAGGAGATGGAAAAGAGAAAATAAATGGTGTTTTTAAATGTATTGTTCAAATAAATACATTGTTATTGCTGTTATGGCAGAAAAAGAGATGAATGAATAAACTGGCAATTTTGTTTCTGGACCAAAATGTAAGTCTTCATTTATTTATAATTCTTGCTAAATTAGTGTAAAATAAGTTCAAAATAAGTTTTCTTTTTTAAAATATGTATGTGTAAAATATTTTACACAGACCAAAACTTTACTAATCTGAGAATTAGGATATTTAATATTACTAAATAATCCTGTGCAAAGCAAAGCTGTCCGAAGCAAAATAATCATGCGTGTGTGGATCATTTTACTCCTCGCTGACAGCAGGGGTTTTATCTATCAGTATTCATCTTTTTTCAACAATGTGATATTCTGGTCATTAACTCTTCTCACATTCATGTTTGACATAAGGGTTGACCTTTTTTCTTTCAATCTGGTCCAACAGACAAGTGGCTAATTTATGAGCTCAAGACATTTAAGCCAATATTTCAGATAATGCATGATTTATCAAGCTTCCACCATTTTACTCTTTAAAAACAGGCTTAGGCTGTATCTAGGTTGTTGTTTTTTGTTCAGAAATTAGAAATGAAAAAATAAGAAAATAAAATCTGTCTCATGGTATACAGGCTGTGGGTTTCTCCCTCTTTCCCATTCCACTTACAGCAGAGAGAAGGGAATCACTTTTGGACAGGATACTTATTTCACAAGGAGCACAGGATATTCCTCTTACTTCATCCTCTTTGAGAGAGTAAGTGGGCAGAGAGAATGATAATAAAGGATAAATGCATGAAGGAGAGGGAGACTCTTCAGTCCAGTCGATATTTAAGATCATGTGAGCCTCTCACTATTGCAATTATATACATTTGTGGGCCCATGACTGCTGCACTATACGGATACTCTAGTCTAGATTCTCTCACTTAACCAAATGGCTGCACTCAGGATATTTCCTGAAAGAGAATATTTTACTACAAGTATTTATATTGTATTTAATCTGTAATCTAGATTAATCTTTCAGACATTTTACAATACCTGAGAAAATAACCAAATACAATGGATAGAATTATATGTTTTAAAGATTGCAAATGAAGTGTAGCTTTTAGTTTTTTGCCACCCACTGATAATTCTTTTACCATTTATATTTGCCACCCCCTTTTAATTCACACTCCTTGCTCAACCAGAAACCTTTGAGGAACAAATTAGGTTACTACGACAATCAACCTACTGTCCAAATGCACTGCATTCACTAAGACTCTGATTCGATTAGTTGCGTCACAATAAAACGACTAAATTTCTGAGTGAGCAGGAGAACAAGCACTGTGGACTTAATCTTTATTTACTAAAAATTAAAAATACTATAAAATATTTTTCGTTTTTGAGGTGGATGTCTGATCGCTATTATAGCGTCTCTGTGTGTGTGTCAAAGGGCTTTACATATATACATGAAACTACATGAAGGCATAACCAATGGCCATTGATTGAGGACAAAAGCCATCCACTATCAAATATATATTTATATATGTATTTTTTGTATATTTTTGGCTTTAAATTAACTCTATACCTGTATACAGTATATAGACAATACAATTAACTGTATACCTATAACTGTATATACTGTAGACAACTACACTGCCCTACAAAGGCAAAAGGCAGTAACTTAATTTTTGGTCGAAAATTAGTTATTGATATTTTTGGGACATTTAAGACCTTCTTTATCATGTGGATAAGTATCTTATGTCAACTCCGTTGTTTTTTCAAGAAAATAATGGGAGTCTTAACGGTAACTTCCAAAAGCACAGGAGAAACCAAGGCAGAACACTTTAACACCAGTGGAAAGCTCAAATTGAGGTTAATCTGCTATTGTTTTACTGTCCATTAACGTTTGAATTACGGTGTAGCCTGTGTCATACATCTGTCACTGAATAAAAGTGTAAACCAAATAGTTGAGTGGTTGTTTTTACTAATAGCGTTTAAGGATGGCCCATTAGGAAAATTATGGTTGAGATGGCTTTGAAATGCAGACATTAAGGTCAAGGTAAGAAATTGTGTAACACAAAAGATGCATAGACAAACAAATTAGATAGATCGCAATCTACTTCATTTAGCTATAGCTAGCAGCCTATAACATAAATAGGCTAGTCAGCTATCCCATGAATAGGCTACAAAACTGCTCTATATAACAAAGCAATTGTAAATCAGCCAAAATAAATGCTGTGATCATTAGATTCTATACAGGGTGTTACTGTAATGATTTCGTAAATGGTGATCAGCAACCAAATATTGATAATGTGGAAGTTACTGCCATTTGCCGTGGTGTGGCTTCTCACTTTTTGCAGACAATACAAATAAAAGGCAGAGTACAGTTTAAAATAGTGGTCAAAAGTCAAGTTAGAGCTCAAGATTTTTTTATATAGATAATTTTCATTACTAAAATATCTAATTGCCAGATTTCCAGTGTCCTACAATTAATTTGGCTGGATAACAAAAAATATTTAACGTCATTTTTCCCAGTTCCACACTCTAGCGAGTTAAGGTCTTTTGCCTTTGTAGGGCATGCAGAACGCCATAGTTTCACACCAGTGAGGTACCAGGCTGTTTACCAGTGTGGAGGCTTTATATTTCCTTTCCAGTCTGCTAGTTTGTTCTTTGCTCTTGTTGACAGTATTGTGGAGAGATTCTTTACCTGACATGATCAGACTGCATTAATGTACTATACACTCCTGAGGTTTTACACTGCATACTGTAGATAATAGGTAACATTGCCTGCCATAGTTATGGATGTCACAACACCGCTACCAAAATCACTTAATTTGTTTAGTGAAACATCGGACACTGGTTGCAGGTGGCTTTTCAAATACTGAGACCAGATATAGAGGATGAACTGACCAAAAACATTTACCAATGATGCATTTTCTTGTCATGAACAGAGACAGCATTGTTCATTAACTGAAACCTGGTTTTAACTTGGTTAGACATCAAATTTAAATATATGTCTTTTTGTAGTTTTTACTTTATTTCATTTTTATTTTAGGTTAAAAAAAAAAAAAAAAAAAAAACACACCAGAGACACACAAGTGTCCTTGTGTCAAAAAACATTACAAAAATAATAAATAAATAAAAAATAGCTTGCTTAGAAGCAAAAAATAAGAGATATTAATTCCATGCAATGTTTGAATTGTACAATCTCCTCACTTTGACTCAGTATCCCTGGGAAGTTACAGACAAGATAGTACACAAGAGACTAACAAGATCCACACACCATAAAGTCTGTTTTATATGATGTATTTTGATAAACAATGAAATTAAAGTCCACTGTCAACCAATTCAACAATTTAGCAGTAGAAAAAAGGATGTAGTTTACAATGAAGCATGTTGTAAATCGTTTACCTGGTTTAGTGCCACATTGACCACTGTAGAATCTCTGTTGCTGGTGGCTTTGCAGGCAAATCCTGAGATACAGATGGAGATGATGAACTGAAGAATGGAGAACACCAGCAATATTCCATTGATCCCCAGTTTAAATATCTCTAAAAAAAATATTCAACATGATCATATGAAAGTAGTTTCACAAATAATATCAGATAAATTATATTGACTTGGGTGTGTAAAAGTATATTCTATAAGTTATTATACCATGGTCTGTCAGAATAACCGATTCTGTTTGGCTGGAAGGTGTGCGTTCAAACCTTGTAATGCATAGTTCCAGTCAGTTTAATCACACACGGACACACATCACTCGCACACATATCTATGGAAGCTTGTTTCCGCCACAGAATAAAACATTTTAAAAGATAATTGCGACTTTTTATCTCACAATTGCGAGTTTACATCTCGCAATTCTGACTTTATTTCTCAGAATTGCGAGATATAAAGTCAGAATTGCGAGATATAAAGTCAGAATTGCGTGAAATAAAGTCGCAATTGCGTGTTATAAAGTCAGAATTGCGTGTTATAAAGTCAGAATTGCGAGATATAAAGTCGCAATTGCGTCTTATAAAGTCAGAATTCTGACTTTTTTTCTCGCAATTGCGACTTTATATCTCGCAATTCTGACATCTTTTCTCAGAATTGCGAGATATAAAGTCAGAATTGCGTGTTATAAAGTCAGAATTGTGAGATATAAAGTCAGAATTGCGTGTTATAAAGTCAGAATTGCGAGATATAAAGTCAGAATTATCTTTTAAAATATTTTATTCTGTGGCGGAAACAAGCTTCCATACATATCGGAGATTACGCTGTGCATACACAGAAACATTCAGGAGCACGGAAACATGCTGCCCTGTGACTTTTAAAAATAAATTAACTTAGCTACTGAATTGTACATGAAATTACTCCGCAACGAGGGGGTAACAACCCGATTTTCATTTTCAACCACAATACAACGTCTGTCCAACGTTGGAGATCAATGTCAATCTGACATTGGATTCTGACATAAACCTGATTTTCATTTTCAACGTTGGGTTTGGTCTTCTAAATGCGACTTTTGTCACTTTTTTGGAGCACACTAGCTAATAGATAACAGTAAGGCTAACATATTCATACTAAAAGCCAAAAAAACTTTAAATAGGGCAATATTTGAGGGAACAGCCATTTGGGTGTCCGAAACCATTGTGGACGTTATTGAGTGACTTATTCAATCTCACATTCAATCTCACATTCAGTTCCACTACTGGAACTGTGTTCTAGAAATAAATTTGATATTGATATGAGGGTAGGAAGGCAGGCGTAGATTCAGAGGCATACGGTACTTTAAGTATTACATACAACAATGCAACAATAATAAAACAATGCATTGACATTTGCTTTTTACTTTTGATACTTAAGTATTTTTAAAAACTAGTACTTCTGTACTTTTACTTAAGTAAAAATAGGTCTTTACAACTTTTACTTGTAACGGAGTAATATTTGACCAGTAGTATCTGTACTTTCACTCAAGTAAGGAAGTTGTGTACTTCGTCTACCTCTGATAGACAAGTATAGGTGGGTAATCGTAATTGTCTTCATTGATGGTGTGTATGATGCCAAATAAGAAACACACCACTCCAATCATTATCTCGACAGTCTATTCAGGGCAGATTTAGTTTTTACAACTGTTTAGTTTTTTTCCCATAATGACATATAATTCATGTGTTTTACACACAAGCAAAAAAAAAAAAAAGCTATATTAATGGTTTATGCACTGTAGTCAAAAGGCAATCAGACCGGCAAACATCTATTAACTTGAGGACATATGACAACAGCTTTTTATTTTATTATCATCATTAAATGGATTACCCCCAATGCCTTTGGTTTTGCTTTGAAAAATTCAGTGAGAGCCATACTATGATATGCTCCTCTGGCCTCCTGTCCATCATTACAAATAACAGTATTCTGCGCCACCTGTGGATTTACTTGGATGACAACTGTAGCTTTGTCAGTTGACAGAACCTTGCTGGCTTATATTCTAGGCAAAGTTTTCACCTGTAATTAAGAGGAATTGTATTTTCACCTGTAATTGAATTATGCTGTTCACAGCTCGCTTAAGGTTTCTTTTTTTTCTGGCATTTCATGTACAGTACAGTATTTATATTTAAAGCATTAGCTGATACCCTTGTCCAGATTGACTTATAAATCGATACAGGGTTTCTCAGACAAGAATATTGCTTATGTTAGGCTTATGTTAGCTTATGGTGTAATTAAAAAAGCGAAAAAATATGCCACTTATATAATATATATACTGTATATATATATATATATATATATATATATATATATATATATATATATATATATTTGTTCTGACTGCTGGCTCAAACCTACAGAAAGCACAGAGGCACAGCCTCTTTTTCTCCTTTAAATATCTTACACAGTTCCGTAAACATAAAACAGGCATCTATTATATTGGGAAATGGTGACCTCTCTCCAATGATGGATTGCTCTCTCTCTAGGTACATTGATCTGGATGAGGGTGTCAGCTGTGCCTAACTGTGTCTTCCTTTCAAGATGACAGTCTTTGCTTTTCCAAGGCTTTGCAATCTTGTTTTCATAATAGCCCAGCACTGACCACTCCAAATATGGTTCTGGGCCAGAAAATGCCAGAACCAGTCTCTGGACCAAAAGCTGAACTTGTTTTTGTTAAGAAGTTGAGCAGATCAATACCACCCATGAAGAGGCTCTCCTCACAATCGATTCTCAGCTTACTCCCACAGATGATGTGATTGATTTGTCCCAGCATTTAACCCTATTTTTAAAAAGGAAAATCATATGCCTGAGGTGTCTAGCTGTAGAACACTTTCAACTTGTTTTGTGGACCTAAACTGAACATGGATTTTTTTAAAAGGGCTACTGTAATAGAAATGATTATTTTTTTTATTTTTTTTCTTGTTTTAAAGTGATGATTGCTTTCAAAAGTATTAGGCCTAAATTATGTCTACTATAGTTTGATACATTTTTATAAAATATAAGATTTTGTAAAATTCCATATGGAGGCCTGATACTGCATTTTTGTCATTTTCCTTAAATTGTTAAAATATAGTATTTAATATACATACTGTAATTATGTGTTGTTATACCATAATATCCTATAGAATTAAATAAAACAGTGTTGGTTATTTGGAGATGTTATAATATTTCTATCATAGAACATTTGAAAGTTTGGGTACAGCTATACAGTACTTTCAAAAATCATGAGGACAAGTGGATGCAACAATGATATTTGATTTTGGCTGGCTGAGAGATTCAAAATGAAAGTGTATTTTACTCAAATATGTATGAATAATGTAACATTTGAATGTTTTATTTAAACACTTGGAAGTATATGGAAGTATAACATTTAAAAATTATTGTAGATTTGAATGTCTTCAGATTTGTTTGTTAATCTAAGCGTTTAATATCCTGGCACCCCCCTGTGGCGTGTATTTGAGCAGCACAGGAAATGAGGCAGATGAGCACCCATTTTTAACAGCTCTAGTAGTGTAAAGACAATTAATGGCTTATTATAACAATAAAATCATTCTTTTTTTAAATTGTCAATCTCCAAGTACCCCAAGTAGAAAGTGGAAGATAGTGTTTATTTCTGCAACTGATCCATCTTTTCACCACAATCAATACAATGACAACAATGAGGCAGAGAAGAACAGTTAATGGTGAGCTAACATTGCATGTGCTCTCTTGGTTTTTATTCGTTAGGATTTCTACAATCAATTAACCATTCAACAACGAAAATAAAAAGTGTTTCTTCACCGGAGTGCTTTTGTGTATAGGGCCGTTTAACCTTTAGAGAGAGCAAGTTGTTTTCTGTTGTGCTGGTTGATCGTATAGTCAAAATTACAGATGTAAACCTTGTCCATTACAGGTGAACAAATGGAAAGAGAGAAGCAAGGTTGTTCATTTAACTGAGATCCCCTTTACAATGAGTACCTGCACCACACACACAAACACACATGCACACGGCCAAAATGCACTGAGCATGCTTTAAAGGGCTATTTTTAACAATTGGAGGAGAGTGGCTCCCTTGTTCCCCATAAAACTTTGGCTCCACTTAATAGCATGTTATTTAGTGGTCTCTCTCTCTCTCTGTCTGTCTCTGTGTGTGTGTGTGTGTGTGTGTGTGCGCGTGTGTGTGTGTATAAATTGACAATGCTGCGAAAATGCAGATGCAGCAATTCTTAAGGGGATGAGAAATGTAATTTCTCACGTAGAGTGTGCTGTGTCAGGGTGTTGGACATGCACACGCGCCATAAACAAAGGGCGAGAGGGAGAAAAGCAGAAAAAAAGGAGATTCAACCCCCATTGGCCACATGAGGATAAGTGATTGATTAGATGTTATCCTCAGCATATGACCTTTTGTAATTTTAGAGCATTAGTGCATTATTGAGAACAATGCAAACAGTTCCTCTTGTTTATGACAGAGGGCAGGGCAAAGGACAGCATTCACTCATGAGTTTACATGCGGCACATTTCAGCATCACCAGACTACAGTGAACACTATAAATGCTGCACCTTCTGAGCTTGAACAGTTATCATATAATGGGGTCAATCAAGTGCACATATTTTTGCCCATCATGAAGCTTCTACAAACGGTGGTTGATGTTGCACTCAGAAAGCACTGTCTATGGTATACTGTACAGTCCAGTATATTTTTGTTTGTGCACATGTTTGTGTCAAAAAAATAGACTGAAGCTGCCATATGAGTTATTTCATTATCATTATAGCCCAGTTCTGAAACAGACAGCCAGTCTCAAGTTCATTTTCTGCATGTCAAGTTTTAGTTAGCAATTAGAAACACAATTACCTATAATTTTTCTCTACATCGTAAGAACCTATTCCTTTTCGTTTGGATACGCTTCTGAATTGAACAGGATAGTTTGGATATCGAAAGGATTGCCCATCTTATAGGATTGCTTACCTGTCGCGGAGCCTGGAAGTCTTAATTGAAACACTTGACCATTCTCTGCCATTGGCTGTACGGCCTAAATGAAGGCTGCACATTCCACAATGTCTTCAGTAAGGTCTGGTAACCTTTTGTCTTCAGTGTCATATGCACCATCTTCTCACAGATCTGAAGTGCGGGGGAACATCCTTGGAACCAGACCCACCAATGTTGCACCAGCAGGACTTCAGCCGTCGATCTCACAAGGGAGTCGGCCTACCCACATGCATGAGTCTGAAGTGCAGGGAAACGGATCCAGACTCACCAACGCTTTAACAGCAGGATTTCAGCCACTGACTTCACAAGGGAGAACACGTATGCAATCACAGTCGCATCATCATTCCTCTCTTGACAATGTTCAACACCCTACTCTGTATGACCTTATGCAACAACAAACTAACATCACCGCTCAGCTGGTTCAGAACCAAGCCTTCGCCTCTCTTCCGCCACGAGCTATCCCAGAGTTTGATGGTGATCCACTTAAATATGCTGCCTTTATTAGAGCTTTCGAGCAAGCTATTGAAAGGAAAACTACAGATAAACAAGAATGTCTTTATTACCTTGAGCAACATACCAGAGGGCTGCCAAGAGAACTGGTTCGGAGTTGCTATAACCTGGCTCCTGGGCAGGGCTATGAGAGAGCAAAGAATCTATTGAAAGAACACTTTGGAAATTAAATGAAAATTGCTGTAGCTTATATGGAGAAGGCTATGACGTGGCCTATGATGAGGGTTGATGACATTAATGCTCTGCAGTCTTTTTAAATCTTTTTAAGGGACTGTTGCAATGTCACGGAAGATTTACAGCATATGGAGGAGATGAACGTGCCATCCAATCTTCACCTGATAATGATGAAGTTGCCATATAAACTGAGGGAAAAATGGAGGTCTGTCGCCTGGGAGCTACAGGAGCGCCGTGGTTACAGAGCTATGTTCCCAGACTTTGTGACCTTCATTGAGCGTCAGGTAAAGATTTTGTCTGATCCTCTCTTTGGTGACCTACAGGGTACGCCACCAGACCCTTCCTCTAAACCCAAGAGTAGACATAACGGAAGAGGCCAAGCTACTGTTGTTGCCATCAATACTGCCTCAGGACCAACCACATCAGCAGCTTGGCACCAACAGCGCAGAGGGCCAGCTTCACAGAAGAATGACGAAGAGTCATGCTGTGTGTGTAAAAGCCAGCATTCAGTGGAGAAGTGTTCACAGCTTGATGAGATGACACACAGGAAGAAATTGGAGGCTTTGAAAGTAGGCAGAGTGTGTTTCAGCTGTCTGAGGAGAGGTCATTTGAGCAGGGAATGTGACAAGCCTTTGACATGTGATATATTTAAACACAAACATCCAACTGTCCTACACATCAAATTTAAAACACAGGAAGTGTCAGTCAATAATGCATTTGTGTCATTGGAGACATGTGGCCATACTGGGGCCAGAGGTGATGAATGTGTCCTATGTATTGTGCCTGTACAGGTGAAGGCCAAGTCCAGGAGTACGATTGTGAACACCTATGCCTTTCTAGACCCTGGGAGTTCAGCTTCTTTCTGTACCCAACATCTCATGAGAAAACTGAATCTTTCAGGAGTCAAGACTAGCATTCTTCTTTGTACTCTTGGCCAAGAGAGGTCTGTAGACACATTCTTGCTTAATGGTCACGAGGTTTCTGGCTTGAATGAAGAAAACTTCCTGGACTTACCTGAAGTCTATACTCAGAGGACCATGCCTGTGAGCAGAAATAACATTCTCACTCAACAGGACCTAGAGGGATGGAAATACCTTGAAGGCATTAGAGTTCCCAGTTTTGAGGCAGAGGTGGAATTGCTGATAGGCACCAATGCGCCGAAGCTCATGGAACCATTGGAAATAATAAATAGCCAAGGCGAAGGACCATATGCTGTCAGGACTCTACTGGGGGGGTCGCGAATGGTCCGCTGAGAGGTGGTGAGCCGCGTAAAGGCAAGATGGGCCGTCCTGCTGTCACTGCCAATAGGATCTCAGTCGCCAAGCTACAAGACTTATTGGTTGCCCCATACAATCAGGATTTCAAAAATCAGACGATGTGTGCCTTTCCAGAGAGGATCAAAAGTTCATGCAAATAATGGAGTCTTCAATTCAGCTTGATGAAGGACACTACTGCTTTGACAGCATTTTAAGGCTGAAGATGTCGTCTTGCCAAATAACCACAGCGTCGCAGAACAGCGTCTCTAAGAGGGTGGCTGTAATCAGAAATGACACATAGGCACAAGACTGAATCCAGCTGATGAGGCATCCAGGGGTCTAAGTGCTAAGAATTCCTTGCATGCGAGTGGTGGCTGAAGGGACCAGAATTTCACTTGAGGGGGGAAGTGGAATGGCCTAAGACCATCATGGAACAACCTTCGATCCCTGTGGATGACCCTGAGGTGAAGAAAGACCCACTGGTGAATGCCTTTGTCTCCCACAGTCCACTGAATGCAACAAAAGTGTTTTTAAGCTACTTTTCAGATTTTAAGAAGCTGAGAACGTCTGTGGCATGGATGCTCAGACTCAGAGACGTGCTTCTAACCTTGTCCCAAAGGAGAAAGGTTCTTGAAGCCTCCGAAAGCATTGGCCATGATAATGGAAGCCGAAGTGTCATAGATGAGGTCCTGACTATGACCTGACCACAGATGTCCTAGGCTCAAGAGAAGAAGATTTCACTTAGATTAGCTCTGCACAAATGACTCCTTTAGTTTAAATTAGGTCATTTGGGTAATTTTGGTTAAAGTAAATATTCACAATTATGGGGCCAGTGTAGGAGCCATTTATATTCACCTTTTAGATTAATTTAGCTATTACTTATTATAGCCACTTGGGGGAGTATCGCACTGGGTGTGACACGTCACTGGGAGTTAGGTATATTTACAGGTGTGGCAATCAGTTAGGGAAAGGTGTGGATGGCGGGGAACACACGGTTCTTACCGTAGCTATGAGCACCCACTCAGCCGACAGCACAACAGCACTTTATTAACTAGCACTGGGTGAAGTACCATTTTATGTAAAAATACCTTTTCTACCTTTATAATAAATGGGAACACCACCCAAAGAGAGCTAATGCCTGGACTTTTGCGCGTTGAGAACACCATTCCATCCATGCCGAGGCTTATAGGATAGCCTCTACAGAGATGGAGAGCCACACTCCGCTGCGACCTTAGTTTAACCTCATGGCATGGTTGTCTGAATGTAGCAGATGGCACAGAACTGAATGCGTCATGATCTATCATTCATTCTCCCTGCTTGTCTCCTTTATTTCTCTCTCACCCTCCCTCTTTTACTGCTCATTTCTTCTAAATCCTTGGTTAGTTTTTTAAAGAGCCAAAGACACATCTGGATGTGAACAGAATAAAATCTCCTCTGCCAGATATGAAAATATTTATAACTTAATACACTTCTTTAATTAAATATTATGTTATCAGAATTACAATTGAAGTAAAAAATCAATTTTTTCGCCAGGGCGAGGCTGAGAGCCATGGGAACAGAGCGAGGCCGTAAGCGTCACCTGCACGCAAAACCCTAACCCTGCCTCCTTCTTCCCTGAACTTTAAACCTTGCTACATTCAGATTTGGACTATAAATCTCAGTAATAGTAACACACATAATAACACAATATTAGCTAAATGTAAATCTTCATCAAACTATGAATACCTTCCTAAAACTTTTATAGTTCTTGCAAGTAATCATCTCAAACTCAATTTAATTTGACCCCAGCTTTAAAGCTTTTGATGAAGATGAATCTTCATCAAACTATGAATACCTTCCTAAAACTTTTATAGTCCTTGCAAGCAATCATCTCAAACTCAATTTAATTTGACCCCAGCTTTAAAGCATGCTGGGTAACCATCAGTGCCTAAATAAAATAATATTAGATACACTCAGTACCAGTCAAAAGACAGACACATTTGACAGAATTTTGTTTCTCATGAACTTAAAAGCCATTTTGATCTGTTTAGATGATTGAAATGATTTTTGTAATATTTTACTGCTCTTTATTCATTTATGATTGGATGCATTTTTGTAATTTCATTACTCTGATGTCTATATTTTTATTCTAAAAAGTGGAATACCAATATTTACTGTGACCGGGAGGGGACATGTTCGGTTCACTTAATTTTGTTGTGGCCACAATATAAAAACTCGTGGGAACGTAATATTAAGTAGTGGGAACGTCATAATATCCCGTGGGCACAAGATCGTATGTTGAGTGAACAACATCCGTTTCTCGTGGCTACCAGTTTTATAACATATGATGTTTTATTAACAAAGTTCGGGAGGAGCACGTTCAGATAATTAACACAAGTGGAGAGCACTCAGCAATCAATGGTAAGAGGTATACATTCAGCAGTCTCACCTCAATCCATCGACAGTTTTGCAGCATCCCCCCACCACCCCTTCTCCACGCTTCTAGTCCTAAACACTTACATGGGGGGGAGTACTCTGGGTTCGGGCCGAACTCCGAGCTCGGAGCCCTCCCCCTGGACAGCACGCCAAATACGCATTAAACTTTACCCACTCAAATTGTATGTAAGTGTGAACTCGTGAAGTGGGAACCGAATCTTCACACGCAATACGGGCTCCTCCTTTTACCCCAGTCATAATTTACTTTGTTATTTGTTAATTTAAGTTTCTCATAATTTGTTTTTGTTTATTGCCTTAAACGGGACTTTATTCGTGACCCGAGTATTTCATTCAAGCCAGCAAATTTCCGACGAAAAAGCCCATTCAACTTAAAAATGCGCTTCAGGTGTCTTTCACTTACGTACCCATGTCTTAATGCCAGACACCGCACTATATCTTTATATGACATTCCTAATTCAAAGTAAAATGTTATTTCATCAGTCATCTCCATCTCCGACAGCTTACAGTATTGACCGGTGTGGTGCCCTCAACATAACTCGTGGCTACGTGAAATAGACGTTGTTCTCTCAAAATATGAAGTCGTGGCCACGAGAAAAATATATCGTTCCCTCAACACATCGTGTGGCCACGACATAATGATGTTGTTACCTCAACAATATGATCTCGAGTCCACGACATAATGATGTCGTTACCTCAACAATATGATCTCGAGGCCATGACATGATGTCGTTACCTCAACAATATGATCTCGTGGCTTTGATTTATTATCACATACCCACGATTTAATATGACGTTCCCACGAATTAATATATAGTGGCAACAACATATTATCACGTTCCCATGAGTTTATATGTTGTGGCCACGACAAAACTAAGTGAATGTCCCCTCCCGGTCACCGTAAATATTAAAGAATGAGTAAGTGTTCCAAAACCTTTGATTGGTACTTTATAAATAGAGAAAAGCAGAATTCACCACTTTATCTCTTCCGTTATCCTGGACTTCAAGCTTGAGCCCATACATTTTGGAAAGGAAGGGGTTACATTCCTCAAATCTGTCATATATGATTTAGTGTGACCTCTGAGATTAGATGACCACACTTGTGATCAGGTCTGGATGAATTTTTTTTTTTTGCTCTGCTAGTTTGTGCTCTGCCGACAGATCTGTTGATCTGTTATGATGATGGACCCAAACAGAAAGGCACACAGAAATAGCTTCTGCAGGTCTGTATTAGAGTCAGCTGCCTTCAAATGTACTGGATGTCTTATCTTGCTTGGTAAATGATGCAAATGAGATTGATTGAAAACACTTTGGCCAATTGTAGCCAAAATAAATTGCATTAATCTGATTCACAATTAAGGAGTCAGTATTCAGCTTGGCTGTATCTGTATGTGTGTGAGAAAGAGTTTTCATGTGGATGAGTTTTGAATTGGCTAGGCAAATTATGAAGAAATGCAACAGTGGAATGCTATGTATAAAGAAAGTACACATAACATCCCATCTACTGAGACATTAATACCAAAAACAGAGAGGAGAGCTGGACAGGCTGAATTTGTCTTGCAGGGGTTTGTGAGGTAAGAAAGGACTTATATTATTATGTAATTCAACAAAATATAAGGCTTTATTCATATAACCTCCTAAAGTACAAAAGAGCTGGAGGGAAATGTATTATTTGGAACAAGGATTTTCTTATTAATTTCCACCCCATGGGCTTTAAGATTTATAAGAATTGCAACATCCATCCATCTGTCCATCAGAGTTCCCACGGTCATGGAAAATCTGCAAAGATCAAGGTAAGAGTCATTTATATGTAGCTATGTTTGCCTTTAAAATATTTCACCAGTTGTATATACATACTTTAGTCAGGGTAGGCACCATATTGGATATACTATATACAATTAACTATATAGTAGAAGTAATATTTTAGTATATTAAAGGTATAATCTGTAATTTTTTCGCCACCAGAGGTCGCATTTTCAAAACAATAACCAAGGCGAAGCTTGATGATGCTATGAAGGAGAGTGAAAATAGAGATGTCATTTTCACCATCCAGAGATTGGAATTCACGAATCATATAAATTATATATCAGCTAATAAATTAGTTTTTGTATTACCTGTACGTTTGATCACATTATTTTATAGCATCGTAATGAATTAGCTGCAAGGAACGTGTAATGCTATTAGCCTGTTACTAATATGTTACTATTTGTCAAATGATTTGGTGGGTTAATGCTGCGCAGTTTTACACATTTAAAACAGTCGTACTAAAAGTGTTTTCAAAACACTAACATATGTTCTCGTCCAACAGGAAGATTTAGTCAATCATAGCACAATGTCATAAAAACACAATCAAATGGAATTACAGAAACTGCATTATTTTATGTGTGTCAGGTATGCCCTTATACAACAGACAGTATATTGTATTGATCATAGATTGTGTTTTGCACTGCAGTTTCTTTTGAAACCTCTCTACATTTTTGTTTTGTTGGGTTTAGGTATTTTGCTGCAGAAATTCAATAAAAAAAGACCCATCTCAGAGTGCTTAGAATGTACGGTTACAGTATACCATATGGTCATGCAATTGAAAGAACCTCAACACCTGAGTGTGTTTCCTAGATGGGAATCAGCTGTGATTTGCATAATTCAATCAGCTGTTTCTCAGTTTCTCAACAATAAAATACAGGGGATATATTTGTGTTTCAATTCACAATATAAACAGCTGTTTACCTTGACTTTAGCCTGTAAATTTATGTTTAGAACAGTGTTATCTGTTCTGACATACAGTGTTAAAGCATTGGTAAATTTGGCAGTAAAAATCCATTGTTTTGGTCTTGTTTGAGCTTGTGTGTAAAAGAAGTTCAAGCATTTTAAATTTGTGTTAATTGTATACATTTTGTGTTAAAGCAACAAGAAATGTGTTAATAGCTTACACAGACGGATGTAGTGCTAACTGTGTTAAGAGTTTTGGAAAATTGTTAAAAGTATTGAAAAATCTGTCATAGCAACCGTAAAAAACTGTAAAGGTGCTGTCTGTAAGAATGACAGCTAGTGGTCGAAATTGTGTCATTGGTCATTGTGGTGCGACAATGACAAGGGACGAGCCATTATTTAAAACTGGAATTTCTCTGGGTTTACAAATCCGTGGGAACTTTTGGGATAATGTAAGTAGGCCTACACAACTGCATGAAATATAGAACACTGTGCAAGTGATTTTTGAATATTTTATTACAAAAATCGTACATATTGTACCTTTAAAACATGTGTTTGAATAACGTGAGTCCCATGAGCTATAGATAAAGTTAGTGTAAAGGTGGATAGCATCAATATTGCTTTGTCCTGTTCTGTGGCACTTCCTCAAACTTGTGCTTAATTTTCTAACAATTTCTAATCAATATTTAATATTTAATGTATTATTACTGTAATACAGTTCAGCGTTCATCTTCTTACAAGGTCGATTGTTTTGTACAATCCAATGGACTATTTTTTCTTGGCTAAAGATTTAAGATAATATACTGGTAAAATAATGTACAAAATATACAATCAGTGTTGTGGTCCTGATCAACCTGTTGGAGCTTATTTTATGAGAATGTTCAGATGAATCTATATTTTCCCTTACAAAATTATTAAATAAATCTTTAGCCAGTTACCATGACTAACTGGAAAAGTTATGGAAATTCAAACTAATCTAATCTACCTATTTGTCCCATTTACTCTAAGATAAAAGTACCTCTACTTGTTATCCCTTTTCCCATGATAATTGACAAAAAAGATGTATTAAATGGATAATGTTTTCCCACATTCAATTTGTTATTGTTTCTAGCATGTCAAGGCTCATTGGCCACATTTATTCATGAAAGTGTCTCCATCTCTAATGCATTAATTCATTAGATTTGTCCTTGTTCAATCAAAATGAATGACTGTTTCATTCACATTCATGTTTCTCCTCTAGTAATAATCTCATAATGAAGTACTCAGTAAAACCAGCTCTAGTTTAGGGCCTCTGCTGGGCACATAGTGACCAGCTGGAGGGGTCAAGTGCAGCAAATGTGCTTACGGTTGCTATAGCAGTGTTCTTAAAGAAGTCACTTAAGAGATAGAAGGAAGCGATGAAGACATTACAAAAAAGAAAGTTCTGGTAAGATGAAACTCATGCAAATTGTACTGCCAGGAGTGGGTAGGAGGTGAAGAGGAGAGTGGGAGAGAGAAAAAGAAGAGAACCAGAGTGTGAGTGCGTACGAATCTCAATGACTTGTTGAAGTGAGTCTAATTAATCTCTTAGTAGCTCTCATCTTTCCTCCAGATGCCCCAGGGACACAATGTACCCTGTGTGTGTGTTCATATGTATGTATGAATGTGTGTGTGTGTTCATATGTATGTATGAGTGTGCATGTGTGCGCGTGCGTGCATGCGTGTGTGTGTGTGTGTGTGTGTGTGTGTAAATGCATTTTTTTGGTTCAAGGATTAACCTTAAGACTGTCTGAGCAGAACTGCACCCTGGGTAGAACATCAAAACAAGCACCCCATGTCAGTGGAAAAATTTCACTGGTGTGTGCGTGTGTGTGTGTGCGCCCTTAATCTTTGAGAAAATGCATGTGTGCCACTGAGTGTTTATGGAAGTGTAGGAAAATTTAGCACAGAACACAGAGACTATTTCTTGCATTTCTACATAAATTGAGCTCAACAATCTAGTGTACAATTCCACATTCTAGCTGGATATACATGACTCATTTAACACTGACTCAACAACTACGTATCACAACAACAACCAAAAAAATATTATGGTATTCATCCAAGGACGTCTATAATAGCCCACCTGGAGAAAGATATCTGCTAGAATTCCCATTCATCTCAATGGCTGTCAAAGTCCCTGGAAGTATGTAATTTGAAATTCATCTTTGCTCATGGTGGTACCATAGAACTTGTCAATCAAAATAACCCATGAAAACTATTGCCTAGCTTAAAGTCACAGAGCAGGGTCACAGAGTCGCATGGTGCATTAAAGTCGCCAATGCTCTGCAGATTTCATGATGAAGAGTTCTAAACTATCACTGGCATTAATATCAGCACAAAAACTGTGCAGTAGAAGCTTCATGGAAAGGGTTTCCATGACCGAGCAGTCTCACATCACCAAGTACAATGCAAAGCATCAGATGGAGTCGTGTAAAGCACATTGCCACTGGTCTCTGGAGCAGTGGAAATGTGTTCTGTAGAGTGACAAATCACACTCATCTATTTGGCAGTCTGATGGGCGAGTCTGGATTTTGTGAACACCAAGAGAACATTACCTGCCTGACTGCATTGTGCCAACTGTGAAGTTTGATGGAGGAGGAATATTGGTATGGGGCTGTTTTCAGGGGTTGGGCTTAAGGCCCCTTAGTTCCAGTTCCAGGGAAATTGTCTCAGGTTACGACTGTAACCTATGTTCCCTGAGAACAGGGAACGAGACACTGCGTCAGAACACTATGGGGAATGCCTCCTCGTGAACCGGTGTCTGAAACGGCAATCCTATTGGCCGGCAACAGCCTATGACATCATCACTAGTGCAACTCGGAAGTATATAAGGGGAGCCTGGAGAACATGTCAACAACTTATTGTCTGAAGGGACTGTTCAGCAGGCATCCCAGAGGCATGGCGAAAAGATGCAGTGTCTCGTTCCCTGTTCTCAGGGAACATAGGCTACAGTCGTAACCTGAGACGTTCCCTTCAGAAAGGGAACTCGCACTGCGTCAGAACGCTATGGGGAGCGATTTACCCACGCTGCCATGCTGAGGGGAGTGCATGCCAAATTGTGGCTGTGACAAAAAACGGCAGTTTCACTGAAATGCCAAAAACACTCTCCCTTCGGGTCACATACAGGCTGTCAGTGACAGTATTCCCTACGGCCACTGTCAAGCTATAAGCCTCAAAGAGGTTTCTCTTTGAAAGGAAATTTGAAACCCTTGCGAATGAGGGGAGTAACTCTACCCAATCCTGGATCTACACAGTGCTTCAAAGCCATGTGGAGGCTGGGCACTCTGAAAGGGACCCTAATAGGAGAGCGCCTCCAGCTCTAGGGCTAATCGACCAGACTTAGGGAGCTAAGTATTCATACGATCCTCAGATAGATTCTGGAACACTATACTCAAAACCTGATAAGTACTGACCAGGCTCTGGGTTAGGTTTTGCCTTTGCAATGCTAAGCATCCAACTTGTTGAGGATCCGCCTTCAAGGGGGCCTGTCAAGGCCTAACTACTTGATAGCGGGACTGTTAGCAGAGCTAGTCACAGAAGTCAGGTGCTCTCACAGACATCTCTGTGGGCCTGGTTATACTTTTTCACATTGCCAACAGGCAGTGTACTCAGCAAAAGTGCTATCGACCCTTTAAAGCAAGGGGAGTACAATCTTACGCTACCGGATTATCGAGGAGGCCTACTGTAAGGCCTACAGCTTCGACTTTCACGTACGTCACCCTGGGCAGTTCTTTTTAAACAGTGTCTCTAGTATTACTTGCCTTACTTGTGGAGGCATCCGATAGTGAGGACTGCAGGAAGTGGCAGTAATCACTCACAGACCGGATCATAGAGACGGGCATCCTGGAGAGTAGAACTCAGCATAGTGCTTTCTAACCCTTGCAAACGAGGGGAGTGACTCTACTCGATCCTGGATCTACACAGAGCTTCAGAGCCCTGTGGAGACTGGGCACTCTGAAAGGGACACTAATAAGGGGAGCACCTCCAGCACTAAGGTTTACATTGCCAACAGGCAGTGTACTCAGCAGAAGTTCTATCGACCCTTTAAAGCAAGGGGAGTACAATCTTATGCTATTGGACTATCGAGGAGGCCTACTGTAAGGCCTACAGCTTCGACTTTCACGGGCATCAGCCCAGGCAGTGCTTCGACTCTTAAGTGAGCATACTCAACCATCCCAAGTGGGAGGGAGTAACTAATCTGTCTCTACCTGAGCTTGGCTGGTGAAGGGTGATATCATACAAGCTATGGGTAACAAAGTACTCTAAATAAAGACCCTAAAAAGGGGAGTACTATCAGCATGATCCTGAGGAATGTATCAGGGTCGAGGCCTATTATCTTGTATTTTTTACAAAACAGATTTTACATTCTCTACTAAACCCAAGGAAATGGAGGCCACAATAAACAGCCAACGACATTCAACCTTATGACTTGAATTACTTTATTCAAGGGACTCAGCGGAAAATTCCTTTTTCAATTTTAAGGCCTAGCTGGATAAACTAGCTACAATACTCAGCTATAAAGGGTGGAGGCCTGAGCATACAGCTTCTTACTTTCTAGAGAGAAAAGGCCTGACAACGCCCATGAGATATCTGCATGGGAGGCTTTTTGAAGATAGCCTGCTACCTATGCTGCTATCTACCCTGTAACACCAATAGCATTTTTACTCCTAGTGCAAAAGGTAGGAGGCCTTGGGTAGACGACTCTTGTAGTAAGAGGAGGCCAGTACTAGGAACAACTAGATTTACAGGAATAAATTATCCTGATGGCCTCTAGCTCTAAGGAGCCTACACTCAGATACTGAGAGGCTCAAGGCGAGAATGCTTAGCGAACCGCTACCAATTTCCTAGTTACTAAGCCTAAGCCAGAAATCGAGCCGGCCCTCACACACAAATATAAAGTGACTGAAGTTCAGAGCTATAATCTCAACGACTCTCTAAAGTGAGAGGATAACTGCTGCTCTAGTATAAGGTGGCTATCAAATGCTTGACTTTGTAGCTCTATCTGGAGCTTGACAGAGCGGACTACTCAGAGAGTAGTTCACTACTACAGATTGGCACTACCTGATATATAAGCCTGACGACTCTAACATAAGAGGAGGCCTATGGGAAGGGTATGCATAGCCTACCTATATATGGGAACTTCAGGGCCCTAATTTCAACATCCTATGAAAACCATATTTAACACCCCCTTAATACTTCCTAACAGGGAACCGTGGCCTATTATTCAACCTTACTAAAAACTCACGTAAAGGGAGAAGACCTAGCTCAACCTGCTGCCCATAGAGCGATGGCCTAAACGACATTCACAAAATGGAGGCCTATCACCATAAGAGCACGAAAGAGCACACTTACTACCAAACCAAAGAGGCAGGACCGGAGCACTTAGTGTCGATGCCTCTCCAGCCGTGAGAGCTGAGAGCTGGAGCTTTATGGCTGAAAAGAAACCATTCGCCAAGTCTGTCACGAGCGGTCTCTTCATTCACGTGCTCCAACAACAGCAGAAGCCTTGTTGAAGCGCGTTCCATAACACTCAACAGCTTAACATACGTGGTGCAGGGTGGCTGTGAGGGTTTGGTTTGTATATCCTCTTCACCCTCATCAGCCATCTCCTGCTCTCTTGGGCTGGTTGTTTTTATACACAGCAGAGCACTCTCTGCTGGATCAGAGGATGTTAGTGACAACACATCCTCATCCTGCAGCTCACTCTCGCGAGTCTCTGAAGGGCTTGAGAGATTAACTACTCTCTCAACCTCCTCAGCGAGCTCCCTCTGAAAAACCCCACGATTCCAGTCTCTGCTCTGCCTCAGCACGAGCGGGACCTGAATCACCTGCTACAGATGTCTGTCCCTCTTCCCTCAAGAAGAGAGCAGACGATAGTGGAGTTTTCTCAAGGGAAAAAAACTCACAGTGGCACAAGCAGATCGCTCAGGAACTGATCGTACTTGCTCTGAGCCCAAACAATAAACACACAAGTTGTGTCTCATCAAGTATCAATATCTTAGACACGGATGCACACACTTCTTGAAGCGTTTTCACAAGCCATGATTACCTTTTAGAAGTTTTCAGGTTGAAGCGTACAAACAGAACAGACCCTGAAGACGAAAAAGCTGTTGACATGTTCTCCAGGCTCCCCTTATATACTTCCGGGTCGCACTAGTGATGATGTCATAGGCAGTCGCCGGCCAATAGGATTGCCGTGATTAGATAAGCGTTGCAGACACCGGTTCATGCGGAGGCGTTCCCCATAGTGTTCTGACGCAGTGCGAGTTCCCTTTCGAAAGGGAACTTAATGCTTCAGCATACCAAGACATTTTGGACAATGCTATGCTTTAAGCTTTTTGAGAACAGTTTGGAGAATGCCCTTTTCTATTCCAGCATGACTGTGCCCCAGTGTGCAAAGCAAGGTAAATAAATGGTTGGATTAGTTTGGTGTGGAAGAAGTTTACTGGCCCGCACAGAGCCCAGACCTCAATCCCATCAAACACCTTTGGGATGAACTGGAACAGAGATTGTGAAGCCTTCTTGTCCAACATGCCTGACCTTACAAATGCTCTACTGAATGAGTGGGCAAAAATTTAAAAATATATACATTTCCTTTCAAAGGTTTGGGGTTGGTAAGATTTTTTAAAATGTTTTTGAAAGAATTATCTGCTCACCAAGACTGCATTTACAAACAGTAAAGCAGTAGAATTATGAAATATTTTACTATACTTAAAAAAAAAAATTGAAGATGGAAATTTTTTGTAACAGTGTAATCTTTAGCTGTATAGAATCCAACAGACTATGCGTTTTGCAGAATTAATTATCAGAAATTACTTTAATGACTTTAATAACTTTAAACTTTATCCTTAACTTTAAGGAAATTAACAAAAAGAACAGATGGCTTAAATACACAGAGGAAGATCATTAATAGATCAGGGAACAGGTGAGAACTAATTAGAAACCATGACAACTAATGAACTAGAACTCAGGCAAAATGTGACAGGAAAAATGAAACTGGACATGGCAATGAAATTAAATAGAAAATGAATGTGCTAAATAGAACATGACTGTGACAAATTGCACCTTTGATCAAAAACAAATCAATTGAATGGAGGTGTACTGTACAGTATATACGTTAAAGATTGTTGTTCGCTTGCAAATAATAATAAAGTTTTTTTTTTTCAGAATACAGTCACAGTTACTTTTGAATTGCTATCAATAAACAAATAAGCTTTTTGGAAACAGATGTTGAATTTACAACATCTACCAGCAGGGGTTAACAGGGTCATGCTAACCAGGCAAACCTTGACTCCTTATTCTTTAAAAAATCACCCACCCAGGTCCTCATTCATGAAACCTGAGCAGAATGAATTTTATGTAAATTGTTTGTAAAACCATGCTTATGTATTCTCTGTTTATATAAGAACAGGAATTTGTGCTGCGTGTGTTTCCTGAAGGAAGCCCATATTTTTTTTATATAAACTCTATAGGTATATTTTCTTCCTGTTATCACATAGTTAATGGCCTTGTAAACCCATTACAGCTAATTATGATCTCAAAATCTCTATGTACATTAATGTGCTCCCATTCATCAGAGTTACACATTATCAGCTGATCAGAGCTTCCCAAAATACCCATTGACGTATCCAGGGTAACCCCTCTGCTAAATACTGTACATGAGGACTTTTTCTTTCTTTTTTTACCAGCATCCCCCATCCCTCTGTGCTATTTTGCTAGGCTTTATAGAAGAAGACCACTGATTGTGGACAGAAGAACAGCATATACATTTGATCAAGATGCACTAAATATCATTGTGATACCAGAATAAGAATGATTTAATGCCTGACAATAACATGTTATTCTGTTTGTTACTCTACATGTCCCTTCTGTTTCTCTTCTCTTCTTTTACCCGTCCTGTTGTCTCAGAGAAATTGACATGCTGCTTCCCAGCCAAGCTCTACACACACACACACACACACACACGTTCTCCTTCAGTGAGTGAAATGTACACAGTATTACCATCTGGACAACACAGAATACTTACAAAGTGAGGCTGGACACCATCTCTCATAGAAAATATACAGCTCAAATAGGCATGTCATAGATTTTTTTCAGTTTTTATAACTCACTTTGTTTGGCTGAGGTGTTGATTCTGTTGTTAAGTAAAAGAAAAAGAAAAATCTGACTGATTAATGTCTTTGCCATGACTGACGAAGACATCTATGGCAAGTAAATCAAGGGCAGCTGGTTTGTTTAAAAGCTCTCTCTTTTCACTCTCTGTCTCTGTTTCAGTTTATGAGAGTCAAAACCAACAAAGCTTTATTGATGTGACCGTAATCATTACAGTATTGCTAAGGCATTCAAGTACTTAAATAGTACAGGGGTATAAAATAATAATAAGTATGTCATAAATGAATGTGCTCATGACGCATATGTTGATAAGTGGTATACTGTTTGTGCTGTCAGGCAGACCAATATAAAACACACTCAGATGGAGACACACACATACACCTTTAGAGCAAATGAAACGACCTCAAGCATGATTCTTGCTGCCACTAGACAAGCATGAGTCATGCTCAGACAGTTCTTCCAGTAACACTTCAAGAATCACTGTAACACACAAACACTAGCACAACTGGCAATGTTACAATTAAGTTAAACTCTCTTGATACGTAGTCAACAACAAAAGACTTAAACAAACTAAGGAAGCTTTTGCCTCCCTTGATGAGCTTATTTATTTTGCTGTGTTACTGTAACTATAAACGATTATTTGGTTATTTGCACTGTATTTGCATCTAGCATCACTACAGTATTTCCCTGCTGTCTATGACCTAATCAAAACAGACCTGCCACCAATTTTTGGGTCCTGACCCATTAGAGAACATCTGCTCTTTGAGTCTTTTGTGAATCTTTCTATCCAGTCTTGAGCTTGTGTATGTGTTTGCTGTATATATATATATATATATATATATATATATATATATATATATATATATTCATTTGTATAGTGCTTTCCACAATACTATTATTAATTATTATTATTATTATTTGAATTAATATATAGCCGCATAACAGAAATATATCATATAAACTTTTTTTTTTTTCTTTAACACTTTTATGTATCAGTAGCTACCTGCTGCTTTGAGGTTTGGCACCCTGGGTGAGTTCTTCAGAATAGAGTGTAATCTATGACACAATGGTAATGATTTATTAATTAATAAAGAAAGAAAAACAGTGTCTCACTAATTATACTTTTCTCGAAAAATTACAGAGCGTAATGTACGTTCATTTGAAAGTCGCCGCCCCACAAGATTTCATGTATTTTCTTCCATTCTTCTGGGTAGACATTAGGACCGCGCAGACTCTACGGCTGGAGCGTTATATTACTCCAGTATACATGCCCTAAACAACGGGGAACTGGGGGATCGACCGGAGATTATCTAACCGACGACTTTTTGCACTTTTGATCCAAGGAACCGGTGTGGATGGAGTTTACGAATCCCTTTACTCAACCCGCACGTTTTACCCACTTGAATCATATCTTCTCTGGCCGCAGAAAGTGTGTGGCTCACTTTTTGGTTTTCCCGTGGAGGAGGACCCTCTGTTGATCCCTCTGTGCGCCCTCTCGGTTCTCCATTCGCCAGACGCGGAGCAGAGCCGCATCACCATCATCATCAGCGCTCGCGCTGCCTCTGTGTACCCTGCTATCCCACCACCATGAATTCGGATATTAACATGTACTTGGGGCGAGAGAAAACGGGGATCATGCGAAAGAGAGCCCTGCTCCTCAGGAAGGGCTGCAGTTTCGAAATAACGAGGTGAGTTGATATGGGGAAGGGGGTTTTATGTGGGGAGTGGGCATTTTTTAGAGCACCGCATCATCCGGTTACAGGATGGTGGGATTGTAAATTATCACAGCAGTGTGTAGGGCATCTGAGATAGACATGTTTTACTCAAGTGTGTGGGTTTAGACTAGCTTTCAGGGGGATTTGGCATAGACCAGCAGCATATTAAAGTGTCTTAAGGCTGTCGCTAGGGATCTCAGAGTCAACAAATCTTTATTGGCATGATTGTCAGCATATATTACCAAAGCATATGCAGCATTCAAATTTTTGCAATAGACAGAAAATACAATAACAGAGAATACAGATAATACAGAAAATAAATAAGATTAGAAATAAAAAAGGGGAAAACTGAATATAATGGAAATTGACATATGGATATAGCATACATGTGTCTGTGTGTGTGTGTGTGTGTTTATATATATATATATATATATATATATATATATATATATATATAAAATATTATCTGTATTTTCTGTTTATTGTAAAAAATTGAATGCTGCATATGCTTTGGCAATATATGCTGACAATCATGCCAATAGCCTAAATACATAAATACATACACACATTTCTTGAGAGTTTAGACACAAGCCATGGTCCATTAAATGCTGAGACATGAGCCTCTAATGGCAATAACCCACTTTTTCCATCGGGATTCCCCATGAACAGTCGTGAGGAGATCCAGGTTTTCTGTTTGCAAAACAGAAGATGTACTCAGAGAGCTAAGGCTTGATAATTATTCTTTCCTATAAATGCACATCTCGAGTATCGACCCGTCACTCTTGTATTTGCAAGAGTATTGTGTTTTCAATGTTGTTTTCCATTTATGTCAGTGAAAGTGAAAGGATGATAGCAGCGTAAAAGCTCATGCTCAGTAATGGTTCTGCATCAGTGTCAGACACACCAACACAAACACTGGTGGTTAAGCACATGAATGTAGTGTGTCTGTGTTTGTGTCAGAAATGCAGAGATAGCCTACATGAAGGAGAGAGGTCACACCCCATTTTGGCCTATCTCCTGTGTTGGGACCATCATAGTGTAGACTGCAGTATTATGCTGAGACAATACTGTATAGCCTATTTCTACTGAATCTTAGGTCATTTTGAAATGAGAGACCCTGTATGCACAGTAGTCTAATACAAGTTGCATATATGCAACTCTGCATTGGTCTTTCATTAAGTTGCTCTTTGTCAAATAAAAATTTACCACATTACTGTGCCCATATTACATGTTATTATAATTGATTAGTAGGCTTATAATAAGGGGTGTGCATGAGCGGTATTGACAAAAAATAATAATGATGAACAGATGATATTTTGGTATACTTTGTCAGGTTTAGGACTACCGTGGACAGTTGACTCCTAAAGTTTTTGTTATTCATCATATTCTGCATGGTGCAGCAGTGACAGAAATTACATTTTCCAATAAGTTTAAATAGATTTTTACCTTTTATCTGCATTTTTACCTTTACAAGAGCAATTTTTTACCTAATTAAATGTAACCTATGCATAATTTATTATGTCAACTTATTACATTTAATCAAACATTCAATTAGAATAATAAGACACTATATGGCTGTTACCAATCAAATGAAATCAGTATCAACAAAATCTGTCTTTGCAATGCATGGAAACAGAAGCTGTGGCATTTAAATGTATTTACACAGACTCTTTAATTCAGCTCAGAGGTGACATGAATGCATTTAACCTGCTGTTACAAATGCATAAATAATGTTTTGATGTTTTAAAAAATAAAACATTGATGATATATGAAATGATTTTAAAACTGAAAAATACTTTAAATATGAAAACAAAACTGCCAGTAGGTGGCGGCAAGTCACTGTTAATGAGCGAATAATTGAGTCATTATTTCAACCGATTCGTTAATGGACTGATTCATTCAGGAATGAAATAACTCTGGCTCTGTGTGTTGCTCAGAGACACAAAACAGTTCTGCAGTGGCTTTGTTAGGAACTATTTTCGTCGGCGAAATAGAGCAAAACAGGCAAAAATGTGTCTAAAATGTAAGTCACTTAATTGTTTATTAAACTAGTATTAAATCAATATCGCATTTGCAATCGTGTTTATATTTGGGGGGAAAACGACACTTATTGTGTGATTGCTTATATCAAATGATATAGCCAAGACATTTTTACTGCATTTTAATATTGTAAATCACGCAGTGAGAGGGTGCACTCTAAATGTGCACGTGCAGTAGTCTAACCTAAACTGAAAAGGCTACATCACGCAGTGTATGCACTCTCTAGGAGTGTTTTTGTTTGTTTTTTTGCGAATGAGGGACATACTCGATAATGTCAGATTGCGCATTGTTAAAACATCAATTACAATATTATCATAGATGATATATATCGCACACCTTTCCTTATAATATGATAGTTCTTGTTGTCAAATTTAGCCAGCGGAGCGATTTTTTTGTATTACTCATCTTGTCCATGTTTGCGTATTCTAGACAGACTGTCAGTCTGTTATTTAGTGGTGGAGATTGTTCAGAGACCCTTTCTGCTGGTTACATAATTATGCAAGTATGTGGTGACAAATTGAATCGTTGAATCATTCATTCCAAAACAATTAATTCAAATCACTTATTCATGCAGGAACAAAACAAGGGACTGCCTTTATGAACAAGTCATTGAATCATTTACTCAACCGAGTTGTTCAACAACACTGAGTCTTTCATAAACTAAACAAGTGACTGGCTGCATCCGAATAAGCATACTTCCCTACCATGTAGTAAGCAAAAAATATTATGTGAAAAGAGTAGGTGACAATGATCTACGCTTCCCGCGACATTCTGAAGTGCACATCCAATAGGCACTTTACTATCCCATGAGGCCACGGGAGAGGATTTGTGAATGGCAGTGAACTGAATTGACGTTGGTAAGTCACATGACAATGACAACATGATGAATTTAGTACATCTGGGTTACATTCATAGGACACACATTCATACTAGAACACACATTTTAATGTTTTTATTCAGAAAAGTACCTACTCATAGAGTATGCGATTTTGAATGTCATTGAGTCATTCATTCAACCGAGTCGATTCATTCAAGAGAGAAACTCATGTGTATTGCTCAGATATGCAATGGCTGCTGCTACTATAGTTGTGGTTCAAAATTAGACAAACTGGCAATAATGTGTCTAAAATGTAAATATTAAACGTACAGTATGGGATTTTTTCTCCACTAGGGGTCGCTAACCTATTTACAATAACAAAGGCGTAGTTTGATGACGCAACATTTGCTAAGAATTATGGATGTTGTCGTCAACGTCAAGCCGACCGATCTAATAATGTTTATGGATGACTGAATACATCGATGCTTTTATCATGACTGTGATATGAAGCAGTTCGGGATTGCTAAGAGACAGCTATCAGCTCCACACGCGACGCGAGTCCCGCGGATATAAAAGGAATATGGACATTTCATTCTAACGTTACCGAACTACACGCAGAATCACTACTCACAGGTCAGTTTATTAGACAAATTAAACTTGTGAGGTAACGCAGCGCTGTTTCACTTGGTCTAACATTACACTAGCACACTAAACTGCATTTGAATGTGTTGAAATGTAACTTAACTTATGTGTTAGTTTGTCTGTATGAGACTAACGTTAGCAGTAACGTTAAGCTAGATCAACATTAGAATAACATACAGATCATATTCTGACATTTTATCATTGTTGAACTATATAACATTGATTAGTTTTATGTAAATGTGCTCACCTGTTTAATAAAGTACATGTAGGAGCGGTCGAAGTCTCGGACGTGGAGCTCTCGTTTGTATACTGTCTATGGGAGCTCTCGGCATCTCGAAAACACCGCGCTGATATTGATTCTCGTTTTAGTTCTCCTTTTTTATCCAAAGTCTGCTTGCCATGGTCCATAATGTTTGAACGAAACAACAACAGCGTGCAGATAGACATTGCGAACTACAGTGGTCGACGTCTGTCGTCTTGGTTACTATCAGAGGGCTCTGGTTACCATGGCAGCACGAGCGGAAACCAGGGACAACGCGGATATGACGCCATTGACTGCGACATAACGGAAATAAAGACACGGTCCGTGTCTTCGAATTAAAATATTAATTTCTCTGGATTTAGAAGTTAATTGGAACTGTCGGGATAATGTAAATACACAACTTTAAAAAATATATAACATATATATAGTGATTTTTTATATTTTTAAAGCAAAAAAAATACATATTGTGCCTTTAACTTATTGTACGTTGAACCATTACAAAAATCAACTGCAGAGAGTGCATTAAGAATGCTATTGGTCTGAATATATCAGCTGTGATTGAAGCACTTGCAGGTAGTTACACAAAAACAAAGTCTGTAAAGTGTGACCAAAAATTGCTTATTATCTTCAATAGGCTCCATGGAATGTATCTTATTTCTATAAAAGCTACACAAATCCCTTCCCATATAAACCACAAATTACTTGCTCCCCAAACAAGCAGCAAATTACTCCTGCGGACAGACTTGTTGTGTTCAGACAAGGGCATTGATGAGGAGGAGAATGCATCAGCCCCTAACGACATGTAGGCGAGAGGCTCACTGCTTTCATTTTATTCCTCCATAATGTTTTATCATGAAGACAGCTTTTTCTCAAGTGGCAGAGTATAACATGATCATTCAATTGTTTTGAAGGCCACACACAAACACACATGCACAGTGCTGTATGTCTCTTTACAAAGAATGTCTTGTGAAATGCAGTGAAATTGGTGAAGGCTATTATAGTGACAAAATAGTGCTGTCCATTATGGAGTTCTATGGTACTGTATGTCTGTAACAGCTTTCTATTTTGCCTAATTTGCTACCTATTCATGCATGCACCATTTATTTTGCTCTCGCTTATCTACTTTCTTTTGTAACCTCTCTGTCAGGAATCAGTTGTAAATACCTCTAATGGGACTTTAATTTCCTCAACATTATAAATCATTCAAGACACACAGATACCTGTTGTTTATTCTTGTCTTTTTTCAGTCGTTCAAAACAAACTAAAATAATAAAATGTAAGAAATTGAAAATCATGAGAGAATGAATTCCAGACTCCCATCATTTTTTTAAAAATAATGAATTATATTTAATTACAAGACATTGTATTACAGACATACTGTAGTACAATAACAGAGCCACATTGTGACCATAGAACGTATAGCAAAGCATTTTATAGCCAGTTTTTTCCTTTTCACTATAGAGAAAAGAGAACTAATGTTTTCTTGTGAATTTGACAGTTGGTTTTGTCTTACCTACCTCCTTTGTATTGTCGTCATAAAAAAGCAGAAATAACAGTAGACTGCCAAAGCTCTCCACAGGACAATACAAGAAAGGATCGCTGCTAATGTAGTTAAACACAAATCTCCACATGCACAAACACGCCATAACTTTAACAAAAAAAAATCTAACAATCAATCAATCAATCCTGAATTTCAGAAGTTACAAAGAAATTACAAAGAATAATTATTGAAATACTTGTTAACACTTTATTTGACAGTGTCCTTGATGCACATCTTACATGTACTGTACTTACTACAGTAGCCTAATAACAATAGTATAAGTTATCAATGAATATTACTTATTTGTATAATTACACTGTAACAAGGACACCCTAAAATAAAGTGTAACCAAATGCTCATGCCACATTTATGCCTTGATTTTAACCTGTCCTTCTGAATTTGAGCACTCATTGCTAAGCAATCTACAATTAATAAACAAGTTATCAAACACAAGCCTGCATTGAGCATTCTGTAGTTATTACTGATGAGAGAATGGTGAACATAGAAATGAGTGAGAAAGTTCATGGCACTATTTAAGCTGTTAGGGTGGAGATGACACTATATGACTCACACTGAGTTCATTTGTGTTTGAACGTGTGAATGTGTGTATGCTGAGCAGCTGAACACAAACTCATCCAGTAACCTGAGCATGAGCCTGCGTATAGTATCTCATGAATCTCATTTGAATCATTTGGATTGTGCCTGCAATTAGACTAAAGAAAAGACTAAAGTTCTGGCTATTTTCAGCCATCTCTCTCTTTCTCTCTTTGGCTTCTGAGCAGCCAGCCCTGCAGTTCGTACCAATCTGATAATACTAGCACTACAGCTAACACTAATCACTCTCAGCTGTGCGGTCTGCATGTGCTCGAGCACAACCTCCTCATTTGCAGAGAAAAATAGACGGAAATCAAGCAGAGGAATAAAAGAAAGAATCCCGCTCTGATTACAGCCCTATGTAAACTTTCATTCCGAGCCCACATATGCTTCCATTTAAGGTTTAAAGACACATACCTACACATTAGTGTTTTTCGCTCGAGGAAGCCTCACTAGGAAAGACTCTCTTCCCGTTATAGCAACCCTGGAACGCACCCACCGTAGGATGGATGGAGCTTTTTGGAGTTTAGCCTTTTTATAATACTGGTGGTTAGCTCCCCACCACAAGGGCATTCACACTGGGTGTGTGTAGCATACATTTAGCGGTGTAGTGTGGGTCTGTGTTAGGATGGCTAGGGATCTTTAAATAGGTTAACATTAAGTTTTATAAGACTGATCAAAAGGGGGGGGGGGGGGGGGGGGGTGTTGTTAATGTTACACAACAATAATGTAACAATAATAACAATAATGTGTTGTTAATGTTACACAAACTATGTCCCCATTCGCCATCTCAGTCTGCCTTCTAACTATCATCAGAAACTCTTTGAACAACTCAGAACGTCAGTGGAGAAAGGCATAGTTCACCATAACATCGCAATATACATCATACATCCGCTATATTGCTAAATCCACCCGATTTTTCATGTCAAGAAAAAAATATATCGGAAAGGTATTTCTTGAGACTCCCCTGCTAGTTCGCTGTTAATGTCACAGTGTCTGGTTTGTGTATCCCTGGTGTCCATTAGAGGTCCTCTTCCCCACGGTGTCATCCTATTCATGAACTGCATTCCCCACAATCCTTGTCTGTACCAATCACTGTTCATTGCACTCAGCTGTTCCCCGTCATCATTGTACCCAGCTGTTCCCTGTTATTCATTGTTAGTTCTTTGTTATATATGCCCTGCCTGTCTAGTGTTTGTTACTGATTCCTTGTCTATTATCACGCCACTTCTGTTCCCTGTGTTTCCTGTTTGTGTTCTTGTTTTTGGATGGATTTATGATGACGACTAATTGCCTGGACTGGATTTATGCTTACGGAATTCCCCAATAAATATATTACTGCTATTGGATCTTCCCTTTTCCCGTTCCTTCGTGTGTGGATCGTGACAGTTAAAGGTGCTGTATGTAACTTTTTCACTCTACTAAAGCATAAAAATTCCATAATATGTTTGCAGATATTAAGGAAACATGCTGAGTTCACATACTCGTTTCTCTGAAAAACACTTCTACAGCCAGTTATTTTACTTTGAAATGTGCATTCCGTGTTGGAATGTCTGTTTTTGTTTTGGTCTGTGTGATCTCGCCTACTGCCAGTTCACCCAAATCTCTATGAACAAGAGCATATTAAAACGCGGATAAATCAACTCATCAACTTACTTAGGGCCCTATCTTGCACCCAGCGCAATTGACTTTGTACACCGACGCATGTATAATTCCTATTTTGCACCCGACGCACAGCGGACTTTTCCCTCGACAGACACACGTCGGTAAATTAGGGAATGAACTTGCGCTTCCGGCGAAAAGAGGAGGCGTGTTCTGGCGCAAACGTTCCCTGATGCTATTTTGCAGTTTCAGAAAACAATTCCACCACAGACCAGGAAAAACCTAGTCTAAAGTCAGTGCCGCGTTTTCAGTGGCTCGTTCAGATGCTATTTTAAGGGCGCATGCTTGGCCATAATGTAGCGTGTGCACAACGTGCATACACTTTGATTCTCTCATCTACACACAGATGCAGCAGTTGCCAATTTTGAAAACCATACATAATTACAAGGAAAATATTCCACATGAGGGAAATCATTGTGGTGTTCATGAAGATGTGAAAAAATAGGAATAAATAGCTTACCATTGTTAGGGGTTAACAATTTAGGACCCAAGGACCAGATGTTTGAAAGAAGACCCGGAGTCAGAATTATAAAAAATTGAAGAAAAGTTTTACTGAAGATAGTTTGCAGTTTCATCAGCAGAAGTCAGCTTCAAGACTCACACAGGAGTTCGTAGGCCACCTCGCTTACAGTTACAAAGATCAGCAGTTATACCATTTCCAAGGTCTAAGCTACGTCATTGCTTACAGGTTGAATGATTCTCATTGGCTAAGAAATAGATAAACATAGTCATTTTCCACACATAAAGATAGACTGAAGCATATCTCCATAGATTATGCAGCTGACACTCGGACCCTGAAGTCAGGCACGTAGTGACCTTCCTGGTTGCAGATTTGGGTTGCTGGGTGCCAGCATGTCCCGAACAACAACTCAGTCAATCTCCAATAATGCCAGTGGTTCCTTAACCTGTAACCAAGAAGACTAACACACACACCGACACACAGCTTTTCCAAGGTTGGATTTGGCCAGGCTCTAACTATAAACAGGAGTCTCGTCTCAAAACATCAAGATAACAAGTTATTTTTCTCAAGGATATAGGACACTTTAGTCTAAATGGAAAATATAGGCTTTAACTGAGAAATGGTCCCTTAAACTATAGACTTCAATGACCCCTATGTGTTTTAACATGTTGAAGACCTTTCTCAAACACAAAACCAGTCCCCATTTCATTTCTGGAAGCCAGGATAAATAGGCAAGCACTGTTACTGCATTCAGATATCAAATACAGACATTAAAGAATACATGAAAAGAACATTTCAGTAATCACACTGGTAACTTCAATAACCAAATAAAATCTCCAGAGAAGTAATTCAACCCATGTGATATTTAGAAGGAAAAATATTGATTAATACCTTGATTATAATCACTCATTACATATACATTGAAGCAGCAGTGGATTCCAATCCACCCCCTTCACCATTTACCCGCCCACAAAGTTACTTGCGTTTCGCGTTTGATACTTGCGTTTCAGATCGTTAAAATAGGGCTCTATTCGCACGGGATTAGTATTACCTAGGGACCTCCGGTAATTTGTAATAATCGCAGAGGTCGTCTGTGATTTTTATCCCGTGCGAATCTGCCATGTCTGTAAAAATGTCTGTAAAATTTCCCCCAAAAATTACCTACCGTATTTCGGCCAACACAGGGGTCCTCTGATAATACCAGTCCCGTGCGAATCCCCATGTCTGTGATTTGGGCTGTTTTTCTGTGAGCCTATCGTTTCCTAAAGAACGTAATAACCATTATGGGCCGTTTAACAGTCCATTTTACGTCTGTATTAAAACTATATTAACACTAAAATCTCTCGATATGCTCTACTCCAATCCGATTATAGTTTTTCTCCAATAAAAACTATAAAGTGCTGCAAAAGAGAAAACAAACTACTACTACGGACGTGATCCGGAAGCTCAACTCGGACCGTTGTCATGGAAACATCAAATTAGGTATTTTGGCGCAACATGGAAGCTCTTTTGGAAAGTTTGGACGCTTTTTGTGGTAGTGTAACTTCTGTATCGTGGAGCATTTCTTTGTCTCACACGGCCTCTAAAGACGTCCATCCTGTAAGTTGTAAATATGGACAAAGAATAAAAGAAAAAGAAGATATATATTTATACAATAATATGATATTCTATAATATATATAATATATTTCTCTAATAAATTGGTTTTAAATAAGTTATTTTTTTGAATTGCAATACTGCAGCGCGATCTTCGTTTCAGCACGTTCAGCTAGTGAAGTGTGAATGGGTGGGCGCACGCTGTAAAGTCCGTAAACTCGAGGGAATTATGAACATTTATTTGCCCGTGTGAATGAGCCACCAAAAACACAGACGTCAGGGGGTAATTTCTTAATTACAGAGGTCCAGGGGTAATACTAATCCCGTGCGAATAGGGCTTAAGTCTCCTTGGCTTTCATTGTCAATTGCGCTCGTTCCTGTTGCGTTCCTCAAACTGGCAACCCGCGTGAGCGTCCAGTCTGAGCAGGAGGGGGCGGGGGAAACAACAATCTTTTGAATTTGGACTGCAGTGCCTATTTGGACCACTAGCTGTCATTCTTACAGACTGCACCTTTAATGATATGCTTTTTGAGCATATTTTTGAGTCTTTTTTGAGTCTTTTTTTCACTGCAGTTTGAAGGAGAAAATACTCAGCAATGGTGTTGACTTATGAATTTGCACATGGTTTGTCTTAAAGCACATTAAAAACACCAAATAGATATATAAACAACGTTAAAAACTTGATTTTCACCACAGGGGGACTTATACAGAAATACAGGCTGGTGTGTTAGAGCAGGTCTGGAATGGGTCAAGGTTGAGCTCCTATCAGCTAGTCTATTTATGTATAGTTTATCCAGTTTGCCCCATCTGGTGGTCAGTGACCATCACTTCTGATTATAAGATGTAATTAATATAGCAACATGTTTTCATATTATATGTGCAAATAATTAATGTAAGTAATGTCACATGATCTTTTTAAAATTTTCAGATACATAGTTTTAGAAAATTCAGATACATATTTTCCATTTCTGTTACATATTTAACTAATGGAAATTATCAACATTTCAGTATTTGTATATTTATATTTTCAGTATATTTCAAAAAAACATTTTTGTTGAAAAAGCCTACATTATTATCTACAGTAAGTAAAAAGTGACTGAGCGTGACGGGAGTCATTGGGTTGGAATTTAAAATCCCCCAAAAAATTATTCGGTCATTCGGTCACTCACCCTCAAGTTGTTCCAAACCTGTATGAATTTCTTCCTTCTTCTGAACACAAAAGAAGATATTTTGAATAATATGGGTAACCAAACAGTTTATGGACCCCATTGACTTCCATAGTATGGAAAAAATAAAATACTATGGATGTCAATGGGGCCCATCAACTGTTTTGTAACTGACATTCTTCAAAATATCTTCTTTTGTGTTCAGCTGAAGAAAGAAAATCATACAGGTTTTTAACAACTTGAGGGTGAGTAAATTATGACAGAATTTAGATTTTTGGGTGAACTATCCCTTTAAATAATTTAAGATATTTTCTGTAATTCTTCCTAGTGTATATTTTATTGGATGGACACTCACAAAAATCTCAGAGCTTGCTGCCTTTGGGTGCCTTCGCTTGCTGCCTTTCTTGACAGTAGTGAATTACCTTAGGAAAAGTTTAGATAGAGATACCTTTTTAATGCAACTAGTCAAAAGACATTGTAGATCACATTGCAAACGGTATCTGGTTCTGCAATAAACACATATTACCACTAGAGGACACTGTGGTCAAATATATGGAACCCGTTGGATTTTAAGACCCAAGAACCAGGTCATAATTTGGCTGTACTTCCCCAAGTCAGTTGATATTTTCGGAGAGATCTGTACTTGACACAAAGCATTTCAGCAAAAGAAAAAAGTACAAAAGATAGGTAAATGGTCTGTTTACCTCCCAATGGTCTTGTAGTAGCCTACCATATATGATACACAGATTGAGGCACAATACAAATGGTGGCTGGAAGTTTTGCTGTTAAGATCCAGCCTATAGTATTCCCTAAAGGGCATCCAGCCTATAGTATTCTCTAAAGGGTATGGAGCATTGGTTTAATATGATTAGTATTGCACTCTGTTCATCCAACAGCATTATTATTAGGTTTAGATTAGATCACTCTGATCATGCTGAGAATTTTGTTTAATGCATTTGCAAAAAAAGAAATTAAGGAATATTTGCTTTGGTACATTCTTCTTTCCTCAGGGAGAGTTTAGCCCTAACATCTGCCCTCAGTCTGATCTGTTCTAAAATGCCAACAGTTCACAAACTGGGCTCTGAAAATGTCACCCTGTCAGACACACCATGAAGAATGACCCCAGTCTTTATCATAAGGACATAACCTTTGTGCCACAGCTGCCCAGCTGCCGATATGTGCATTTATATGCATGTTTGTGTCAAAGTTATGATTTTTCGGATCATCTATTCTACATCCAAGTTTAAAAGGGAAAAGGTTGCTGTCCTGTCCTATCTGGTCAGAAATGCTCTTTTCTTGTCCTTGTGTTCTGTGTTCATTTAGAAAATTCTCTATTATTTCTACTGGAAGTTGTTATGGCTACTGTTTCTCTCAAACTCCCATGAGATTTTAACAAAACAAAAGGCACTCCTAATATAGCTTTAACACATTATTTGATGTTTACAGTGTATAATAATACAATAATAATGATCAAACAAAACAAAACAATTTAGTTAAAACTTATGTAATCCACTTCAGCCAATAAAATTAAAATCTATTACCATGTGCTTGACATTTTTGGCAACAAGGAAGTAAAGGATATGTTGGTCACATACTATCAAGGCTCCATAGTGAGTTCATTTTAAACATGAAAATACATATTCCATTTTTTTGTAAATCATTGTACATCCAATTGTACCTTTTTTTTCTTCTTTTTTTTCTTTCTTTTTTACAGTATAATAGTCTTTTTGCTTGTGTTTTGGGTTGATATTAGTAAGTTTTATAGAAGACAGAGTGGAAAAGCTGTACCTTTTCCAGAAAGTATTGATGATAGTGATGGCAGTGCATCAGAAAATTAGGTTATAGTAAGAAAGGAAGAAGATCGAAGAGGATAGAAGCAGTGAGGTTGATGGCAGAGATGAAGAATATAAGTCATAGATTGTTGTGGAAGTCAGGGATTTGGGTGCATTATCCTATGCCAGTTTGGAAGATGTGATCCAGACTACAAAGGTCAGATGCCCTTGGTCAGATGTCATTGCCTATTGGCCTCACTACACTGACAAGCAGGGATGCTCCAAAAATGATGACTTAAAGGGGTCATATGATGCGATTTCTTTTGTCTTTTAGTCTTTTATGTAGCTGTTTATGCATGTATAAGATCTGCAGTGTTACAAAGCTCAAAGTCTCAAACCTAAAGAGATATTCTTTGTAAAAGTTAAGGCTCAGCCACACCTTCCTAAAAAGTTTTGTTCAAACACGCTCCCACAAATCTACGTCAGTCTGTGGGGGCATAGTTTCATAACAACGCCCAAATGTATACGCAAAGAAAGAAGGCATAACTTTTATTCTCGCTGTATTGTTGGCGCCAGTGGCGCCATGTCGTGGAGACGCTGTGTTTTTCGTTGCGAAAGCAAAAATACTTTGTTTGTCCTACCAAAAGGACACAATTAGAAAACAGGTTAAGCTTTATTTACAACACTGTTCCAGAACAGTGCAACCAAAATATTCGACTGTGTGCTGCGCATTTTTCGGAGGACTGTTTCCAGAACCTGGAAGAGACAAGGCCAGCTGTGCACAAAGAGTGATTCTAAAAAGTGGGGCAATTCCATCTCTGCAGAACATTCTGGTGCTTCTGACTCTCAGACACAGCCTGTAAGTATGTTTTCATATTTTAAGAATTAACTATTCGAATGTGAGTTTGAGCAACGGTCCTAGTACTGAGCCTTGTGGTACGCCATGCTAAACTTTTGATCGATAAGACATCTCTTCATTTACTGCTACAAACTGATAACGGTCAGGTAAGTATGATTTAAACCATGCTAATGCAATTCCACTAATGCCAACATCATTTTCGATTCTATTTAAAAGAATGTTGTGGTCAGTTGTATCAAATGCAGCACTAAGATCGAGTAACACTAATAGAGAGATACAACCACGATCGAATGGTAAGAGCAAATCGTTTGTGACTCTAATGATTCTCACTAGGGTACGGTCTAAATCCTGACTGAAAATCCTCGCAGATACCATTTCTTTCTAAAAAGGAACATAGTTATAAGTCATTATAATCAGTAATTATGTCCCCAATGAAATAAAATCTTACCAATCTGATACGTTCTGGTCCAGTCACGCTGGCTAAATTGATCGATCAGCTTGGTCATCTGCATTTTCCGGATCAGATTCAGGCTCTAATTGATAAGGTTGTACCGACATTATCACCTGTCATTATTGCTTTGGGAGCTGATGTTATGGTAAGGGGCGTGACACTTCTGTCACACGCTTAAGGTATCTGTGCTAATCACAATGCGCTGGAACGCTGGCCAATCAGAGCACACCGCGCTTTTCAGAACGATGATATTTGTAAAAATGTACACGTTTCAGAAAGGTGGGGCATTAGGTGGGGCACAGAGATGCAACAATAATGTACGGTATGTGTAAAATAGGTAAACTGGGAAAAGAGCAAACTCGCCCCCGTGCAGAGGATCTCTTTTGGAGCTGGACTCAGTCCACCAGACGGCATGCCTCACAGACAGAGGAATGGCCAGTGCAGAACTGCTTGAATATTGTCAAGAGCTGAACAGTGGTCCCATTCAAACTTTTTCAGAGGCTCCTGGGGCATATGGCATCCACAGCCGCAGTAACGCCACTGGGTTTGCTTCATATGAGACCGCTTCAGCACTGGCTTCATGGCCGAGTCCCAAGATGGGCGTGGCAGAGCGGCACGCTCCGTGTGACAATCACCCCAGCCTGCTGCCAAACCCTCAGCCTGTGGTCAGACCCTTCGTTTCACCGGGCCTGAGTGCCCCTAGAACAAGTGTCTATCCACAGATGCCTCCAACACCGGCTGGGGGACCACGTACAATGGGCATGCAGTAGCGGGGATTTGGACGTGCCCCAAACTACATTGGCACATCAACTGCCTTGAGTTACTAGTAGTACACCTTGCTCGGAGCCATACTGCTCGGCAAGCATGTGCTGGTCCATATGGACAACACTGCGACCGTTGCGTACATCAACCATCAAGGTGGTCTACGCTCCCCTTGCATGTCACAACTCGCCCGCCATCTCCTCCTATGGAGTCAGAAGCATCTGAGGTCGCTTCGTGCCATTTATTCCCCGGCCTGCTCAGTCGTGCCCCCGACGAGCACTCACGACAACCTGTGGCCTCGGGAGAGTGGAGACTCCATCCCCAGGCGGTCCAGCTTATATGGGACCACTTCGGGGCCGCACAGACAGATCTGTTTGCCTCTCCAGACTTGTCCCATTGCCAGTTGTTCTTTTCCCTGACCGAGGGGACCCTCGGCACGGATGCACTGGCACACAGCTGGCCCCGGGGCCTACGCAAGTATGCGTTTCACCCAGTGAGCCTTCTCGCACAGACTCTGTGCAAAGTCAGGGAGGAAGAGGAGTAGGTCTTTGTAGTTACCCATTATTGGCCCAACCGGGCCTGGTTCCCCGAACTGATGCTCCTCTCGACAGCCCCTCCCTGGCCCATTCCTCTCAGGGAGGACCTCCTCTCTCAGAGACGGGGCACCATATGGCACCCGCGTCCCAACCTCTGGAAACTCCATGTCTGGTCCCTGGACGGGATGCAGAGATTCTAGGTGATCTACCACAAGCTGTTTTCTCTGTCCCGTCCGCACTCTGTGCCTGTACGTGGATAGAACACAAAGCCTCAGGACCTCAGACCAGCTCTTCGTCTGTTACAGAGACCAGCAGAAGGGAAAGGCTGTCTCCAAGCAGAGGTTGGCCCATTGGATAGTGGATGCCATCGTCTTGGCGTCCCAATCCAAAGATGCACCATGCCCCCTCGGGTTGCGAGCCCACTCCACTCGGAGTGTAGCTTCTTCCTGGGAGGTGGCACAGGGTGCCTCGCTGACAGATATCTGTAGAGCTGCGGGCTGGGCGAAACCAAACACATTTGTTAGATTCTATAGCCTTTGTGTTGAACCGGTAGCTTCCCGTGTGCTCTCTACTCATAGAAGCCAGTCAACACCGTAGGCCCCACTCGAAGTGTCGGCTTGCTGCGTCATTTCCCTCCTATGGACTGCATACATGCGCTATTCTTACGAGTTCCCCGTTTGCCAAACCCTGTTGAGTTCCTCCACACCCCTCCACACCCCCCAGGCCTAGCACTCGTATGCATTGGTGGAACCTGTGCTAGGCTGGGTCCCATGTGTTGTGATCCCTACGGCGATCCCATATGTGTTTTCGTCCACGGTACGGCTCCCTGCGGCAAGCCCGTGTCTTTCCCTTGGCAGAGCCCGCTATAGGCTATATCCCTGCTATAGGCTGGAGCTACCTCAGTGACATTCCATATGTTGTACTGCCAGAAACGGCCAGTCCGTATGTGTAACTTCCACATGATACCTCCCTACTGGCATGATGTGGCTTCCACAGCGTCTCCCTTTCCACTGAAATGGCACACTTTCCCAGTGTTATCCAAGTCTGTCTGAGTGGGTCATTCAGAACAGCAGTGGACTTCCCTGGCCTAAGCCCTGTCCTATCTCCGCCTCAGGGATCAGGAGGCTTTTGCTAGGCACTGGAAGTTGGCGATTGTGTTAATTGAGATCCCAATCAGTACGGTACATCCGACTCACGTCGAACGTGACTGAACTGAAAGGGAACATGAGTCCCGTCGCCACCATTGCTGGACCACCGCTGGCCCCGGGCTCCGCTCGGCTCCTCAGCGGAAAAACAAATATGTGACGCACCTTCTGCTCATTATATGCTTGCGCTGCGAGGCAGAGCAGCTAATGCAATTGTTGCATGCCAATGTGCATTTGCTCATTTTGTTACACTCGAAGTAGATTGGTCTTTCAAAGCGATCCCAATCAGTACGGTACGTCCGACTCACATCTCTGTTCCCTCCTTCAGGGAACGAGGGTTAAATACGTAACCGAGACGCTCTAAGTGAATGTAAACATCCTGCAAAGTTTTAAATCTGAAAGTGCACCGTATAGTCATGTCATGTCACCTTCATTTATATAGCGCTTTTAACAAATGGACTGTTTCAAAGCAGCTTTACAGTGATAATAGGAAATTAAAGTAACAGAGATTGTTTTGGCTTTACAGCAGCTCTAGAATAAAGTTATTGTCCAGCTAAAGTTATTTTTGATCGATTAACTTCCATTGCAAAGATCATTACTTATTAACTTAGGGGCCGCTTACAAGACACCGTTCTAACAGAAAACCCTTAATGCGCTCCGGCCCACTCATTCGCACAACAACATTGTCTGGTGGCTCGAGAACTCAAACCTTGAAATAGGTTCCAAGGTGCAAGCCCTGAAGAAAATATATAAATATTAAGTATATAAAGTTATTGTCTCTCAAAAGTAAGAGTCGACTCCGAGTCAATTAAATGAATAGTTTTTCAAACGTGTCCTAAGCCCTTTTGTTGTATCGTCAAGACGAAAAGTTAGCATATTGCACGCCCCTCTTATTGCGCGCACAGACACCAGGGAAAACTTGAACCCCCTCAAACACTGTAGCTGATTCCTGTGGATACTGGATAGCATCATGTCGAGAAGACGCTGTGCTCTACAATGTGAAGGTAAAGCCAGTTTTTTGTTTTTCACTGCCCAAGGATGAGCATGTAAAGAGTTGTTAAAGTTCATCTTTACAACAATTCCACAGCAGTATAGCCTGAACCTTATGCTGTGTTCCCGTCATTTTACTGATGACTGCTTCTTCAACTTAAATGCGTTCAATGGTGGATTTGCAAGCCGGTTGTTATTGAAAGATGGGTCATTACATGTACTAAGTGTCAAAAGCACAAGTATTGCAGAAACAATACACTTCCTTGCAGCAAAGATTTTCGCTTGGCATTTTAATACAGTTCCCACTCGTGCACCTAAAAAAATTTGGTAATTAATTAGTCTGTGACGTGTTACACTGAACTAACAAATGGCGACAGACAGCAAGATTAATCAGATTACAGCACGTTACTTATCAGACATTCTTACTCTGATTCTGCATGTTCCATCGGGCCTGAAGTGCCATAAACTACATTGACACTTACCATTGAGAAAGGTCCTGCTCCAGTCGCGTTTGCGAACTCGTTTCCTCGTCGGACTCTGGCTCGAATTGTTAAGGCAAAATTGATGCCATGTCTGTTTATACACTGTATAAAATTTTCAACACTTGACAAGCCGTAATCCTGTAATGGTGATGGGCGTTCCGTCTCCGACAATCTCTGCATGCAGTATATACCAATCACAACTGACTGGGTCATCTGACCAATCACCACAGATTAGCGTCAAGCAAAGGAGGGGTTTGGAAAAATTAATCGTTGAGCGAATCCTTTGGGAGTCGTTGAGCAATTAAGGTAAAAATAAATGCATATTATTAGACAATGAAAGTGTTTTTTGTCCTTGCATGCATGTAAACGTGTTGTTCGGACAAAAATAGGAACCTTTCAAATGCCATAATAATGGCACTTTAATAGAGTTTTTAATGGTTTTTTGAAACACTAAGACCTTTTTACTACTTTTCACTACTTTTCAGACAGTGAAAATGCATTTGGATGTGTGTGACATTTCAGACAATTTGCCAAAAAGAATTTACCCTAATAGGACGAAGTCAGTTATAAATGATGGCACCCTTAAAAAAGACCAAAGGTCAGATGTAGAAAACTAGTTCTGAAAAATGATTTTAGTCTTCAATATATGTAAAATATATAGTAATTCATTTTTTCTAGCTGTGATTTCACTTTTTTTTTTGAACTCCCATAGAGGGTTAGCCACTGTTAAACAAGTCACATTTACACTCAAATATCACCCCCTTATTGATATTTCTAAATTACTGGATAAATGTTGGTAACATATCATAACTAACTAAATAACGAAAGATTAAAAATTAATGCAAAAACTTTTAGGCCTCTATAATAATGCAATATTATTAGCATATTATTCAAAGGCTGTTTGATTGCTAAATTATGCATTTGCATTGTTTTCTTCCACTAAAAGGAAAGGGTCCTAATGAATGTTGATGCTTTAGTAATGTTTTTATTGTGCTTTGTACAAATAGAAATGTAAACATACATTAATATATGTGACCCTGGATCACAAAACCAGTCACATGTCGCACGGGTATATTTGTGGCAATAGCCAACAATACATTGTATAGGTCAAAATTATACATTTTTCTTTTATGGCAAAAATCATTAAGATATTAAGTAAAGATCATGTTCCATGAAGATATTTTGTACATTTCCTACTGTAAATATATAAAACATTTATTTTTGTGAGTGAATGCAGCACAATCGCAAACATAAATGGACAACTTTAAAGGCGATTTTCTCAATGTTTCGATTTTTTTGGACCCTCAAATTCCAGATTTTCAAAGTTGTATCTCGGCCAAATATTGTCCTATCCTAACAAACAAACAAGCTTATTTATTCTTATTTATATATGAGATGTATAAATCTCAATTTCAAAAAATTTACCCATGTGACTGGTTTTGTGGTCCAGGGTCACATATTATTATAAAATCAACCTATAAGCAAATCGATTTTAAGTTCTAAATAGTCGACATTTTTGTTAGAATTGATTGTTATTCTGTCTGTTTTCACACAAAAATGAAAATTCTGTCACCAGTTCCCATGAAAGCCAGCATTTAGCAAATGATTGGAATACTCAATATGGAAAGTGTTTTTGTTGATGGTGCAAAATGCTGATTTTGTATAGCATGCTGTCAGTGAGTGTGCTTTACATCAAGGCTGATCTATGTGGGAAAAGATCGTGCTGTGCTTAAGTCTGTACTTGGCAAGGAAACACACAATATGTTCATGTGATTTTGGGCCCACTCGATCTTTGCTCTCCAAGGTGTGTGTGTGAGAGAGAGCAGAGGATCAGTGGTGTGGTATTACAGGATTATCTATCAACACATTTCTAGTTCTCAGGTATACAGACAACAACAAATACTCACAGAAGAATTCTGCCAGACAGTTATTTCTGTGTCGCTCTATCGGCCTACTTTTATTTACAAAAAAAAAAGGAAAATCTTCTGATGGTCCACAACATTCATGATGGGAGCAGTGAATGGGTTTAAGTCGACTTACGAGGATCTTGTTGATGATGAGCAATGAGGATTTTAATAATGTTTTTGTTGTTTCAATGACTGACATCTTTACTTTTGCAAGGATTTCAACTTTGCCATTTTGAGCTTTTTTTCCTGCAACCCCCCAGAAGTCAAATACTCACCCATGATCTGCTTAAAGTATCAGAACACCGAAAGGTAAGGGGGGGTGGGGGGTTGTATTGATTGTATTGATTTTATATTGGAAAATCCCATTCAGGGTTTTTTGGACACATTCTTTCACTTTAGCTGAGCAGATCTAATGTTTGAATGTTGCAGATGCATAAACAAGCTGATGCCAAGCAAGTCTCTGTGTATGAAAATACAAATTAAATTTGTATGCAAATAGAAATGTAGTTTCAAAAAGATTTGTTTGTAAGGCATGTACTTGGATAAGCGTTGTGTCTGATAGTTACAAAGCAGCAAGAAGAACCAGGGATAGTTGTACTTTCCCAGCCATCTAATGTTTTTGGAAAGACCTGCAATTAGTACTTGTCTTCTGCAAGTTGTTGCTGCAAAGCATTTAAACTGATGTAAGATATCTTTTGGTTTATCAAAAGGATCCTATTTTACACAAAAGAGAGCTGCCAAGGATCTTGCAGTAGTACATGATATATGTTGAGGCAGGATAGAAATGTTGGCTAGAAGCTTTGCTGTGGAGCTGATATTGCCTCAAGCTATGTGGGGGAAATTGCTGCTTTATGTAGTTGTGTGATATTGTTTCATTGTATAATATAACAAAGTCTACTACTGTTATTCAAGGTCATATCATACATGTTAGTGTTAATGTTACACTGTATAGTGTTTTGCACTAACAATACTTAGAAATTGGTTATTTATGACCATTTTCCACTTTCTCTCTAATGGATTCTATGCACAACGACTGCCTACATACAGTATTTCCGCTAAAATCTCAGCTTCCAGTATATTTTCTCATAGCACAATTTCTAAAAACTGTCAGTATTTTATTATAATACAGTGTATATATATTATTAACTATAGTAAATATAACATTGTAATATATTAAAACATGAGAAGCGTTTAATACCTTTAGCGAAAAGGTGGATCATATCAATATTGCTTTGTCCTGTTGTGGGACAATTCTGCAATACATTTGTGCTTAATTATTTTTGTTCACACAAGATTTCTGTACCCTGCACTCCACCAGAAGTTGCAGTGCCACTGAGGCTAAATGCAGAAGCTATAGTGCTTATAGTAGATTCATAGAATTTCATGCTTCTGTGCCTCTAAGACTTCAACACTATGCACAGTAAATGTGCTCATAGTATGTGAAATGTGCTCACAAACTATACTTACATTGCTGTCAATAACAACAACAACAGCCTCTTTGCAAAGTCTGAAACACTTTTTCTAACATTTCATTCTTTATTAAGAAAGTTTCGGCCAAGTTTCTGAATAGTGAACAGGTAGGCGTGTAAATGTAGGTGTGCAGGTGTATGTATTTGTTAAATTCAGTCATTGGATGTCAGAAAGTTGTGGAGCCATTTTTCTACTGTCAATAAATATGTTTTACATTCTGAAAGTATGTTTTTAGAGTTTCAAAACATTAGTTTTAAAGTGATTGATAGAGTGATTATATGTGCCCATTTAAAGTTTTTATGCAGTATAATAAACATGTTGTGAAGAGAATAATGTGTTTGCATGATCCACATTTCAGTGAGACAGATTTGTTTTTCAGCTTGCTCACAAGATCCCCTCTTCCACACATACTTTGAAAGTTTGATCTGCTTCAGTATTCAATTGCTTCACTCTTCCTGACCACACATTCAAAGCATAGCTCTTTAACAAGGACACAACACAAACACAGTCCTGTCTAATGTGCTATTCAGCTGGAGGAGCCAATGTGAGATGAATGCTGTTGTTCTCTCTGTGATCATGTGCTGAATTTTTCAAAGACTAGCTGTTTCTAATGTGACTACCCTGCACCTGTCTGTTGTTTATAGTCATTAGCATCTGGATTTTGCGTGTGCAACTTTAGTCGAAAAATTTCATTATGGTTTAGACTGTTTAGAATAATGTTTTTTTGTAACGTGTATGCGTGTGTATTGTTGTGACGTGTGTGTGAGGGGGACCTGTATGTGATTACTGCACCTGTAATTTGAACTCTTTTGTTGACAATGAGGTGCTCAACCGCACATTTCATTTGGTGCTATAATACCCACAAGCCTCGAGACAAAAGAGTTTAGGTTACAAACACACACAAAAGCCTGTGGACACACACACACCTGAAAACAAACTATTCAGCACTCAAACACCACATGCATGCTCAGCTAGATTTTATGTACAATTCTAAATATAAATGGTTTGATTTTCTTCTGTTCATCAGTTTCCAGACAAAATTTGCTGTTCTTTTATAACTTTACCTGTTTTCAGTGCTTTTTTCTCCAAGTGGATTGCATAAAGTCATTCAAATTTCTTTATCAATTGATTCATTTAATAATTAATTGTGTTGTCCTTACACTTAAAAATATCATCTCATAAAATTTCACATAAAACACATCATTACCTCTTCCCAATCATCCCATTACTACCTGTGATGTCATCAGGGAGGGACTTGCATACCAGATACGCTGCTTATGTTACTTTTGTGTTGGAGTTTGTTACTGCAAGCCTCAGGCCTTGTCCACACTAATACGTTTTCGTTTGAAAACACATCTTTTTCTCTCCGTTTAAGCCTTCTGTCCACACTGAGACGTTTTTAGCAACAAAAACGAAGCGTTTTGAAAACGCTCTCCAAAGTGGATACATTATTTTTTAGAGGTATTTAAAACCGATGACGTAAGTTTAGTCGTGTGACGCAAATTGAACCCATAGATATTCATGTTTATACCGGTATTGTGCCTATGTGCTTTCACTTTCACACAGTTGCTAAAATGTTACTTTGCACACTCTTCATATCACAGTCCTGCGGCAAAACATGAGAGCAGTTGCGTTTTAGACCAAACATATAATGGTGAGTGAGTGCGGCCTGGACGCATCAATGAATGGTGAGATATTTTGCTAAATAAAATGATCCTACCAGAAGAATTACGTAATAACTTGATTATGTATTGTTCTGTATCATCTGAGCTTTTATGAGGGTTTACGCATGCACTATAAGATTAATTTAGCATTTTACGACATTCAGTGTGGACAAGAAACTTTTGGAAAACACTTGAAAACGCTAGTGTGGACAGAAAGCGAGAGCGGTTTGAAACGAACACTCTGTTTTCAAATCTATCCGGATTAATGTAGACGTAGCCTCAGTTTGGCTAATAACATGCTGTTCTACTAGTAATAATTATGAAGAGTAATAAACAGTCTGAAATTAAATATCTGCTCACTTCCTATTGCATATCTCAGGATTCTTATATTTCTTAATATACACAAGTCTTTCTTTCTGTCTCGCTAACTCATTTAAACTATGTGTGACATCATCAGACAGTGAGGGTGAGTCAAGAGAGAGAGAGAGATTAAATGAGAAGAAAAGGTTATTGTGTGAACAGTGACCTCATTGCACCCCTTACTTCTGTGCTAGACAGGAGGATTATGGATAGACAGTGGAAAGAAGAATGAAGGTTATGAGATCATAAGGGCAAAAAACACTGTCTAGATACACATAAACAGCAGGAGGGATGCTTTTCATTAGTGGTTGCTGTTATCAGTCCATTTTGTGAATGCAAAGTGTGTAGTGTCCTTGGAGACAAATGTCAAAACATGCACACATTCACATGCATGCAAACACATATGGCTAATGCTCTGCCTTTTGAAATAAAACCCAGTGGAAAAATTATCCTCATTTGCATGGACTCAAAATGTGTTTGCATACAAAGCTGGTGACAACAGTTATTCATTTACATGATAAAGCAGCTGTAAGTCACAGCGACATCATTTAAAATTGTGACATTATTTAAAATTGTGACATTATTTAAAATCATGCAAGTCGGAATCTTTCTAATGTAAATGAGTGTCATGAGGAGAAGTTGTCTAGCTCAACAGCATGATGATCTCGGGTACCGTTACATGCTGTTCAATGCACCATAGGCAGTGCCTGTAAATGCCTCAGAAATTATGTTGACAGCAAAACTAACAGACACGAAAAGACATTTTGCTAATAAAAAGATGCTCAGTATTTCAGTGAATGCACTCAATTAATAATAATCTTTCACCCTTTAAATCACTTTGCCACAAAGGCAATTAAATATTCCAATTAAAATATTTCACCAAGTGTTTCTGTATGTAAAAGAGAGAGAGAGAGAGGGATGTGAGAAACTGGCATTGTCTGAACTACAAATTAATTGGTTAACTCCAAGATTCCTTTTCAAGTCAAAAAATTATATACAAGTCAATACAAAAAACAAAAAAAAAGTATTTTAGTTTGTGTAAAAATAAAATGTATATTTTACTTAACAGCTAAATATAGCCTAGGCTTTCATGGTAAATTATTGTTAAAATTATGTTTTAATATGCCTGGGCTATATAAATTACCATATGAGTCGCCTTGGTATTTGAATTAACTGCATGAACAATCACATTTATTTTGATTTTATTTTAAAAGTTTTTTGTTGCTGTTATTGTTGTTTGCATTTGATGTATAGCCTAGCATTAATTTGGTGTGGTGTGTTACCCTGATGAGGTACTTCAATATTTTCTCGTCTTTTATCATTTTGCAACGGGTCTACTGCTGAGAGAATGCGGTCGTTGACAAGCTCCCCACCTGACTTTCTCGGTCACGAGCACGGCGCTCCAGTCCAGGAGAATCTGTTTCTTGAATGTGCAGTTACGCGTGAGGTGTGTCCTGTGTGTCCATATGAATCTAACCACTGCGTCCATCAGGTGTATTAAAGAAAGCGACCGCCGACCGGCAGAAACGCGCTACTACCAATAGCCCACTAAAAAGGCAGCGTAATGAAGGGATACAGCAGCACGCGCAGCTGTAGGGGAAGTGATGGTTCCTAATCTGTCTCTTTGAAAGAGAAGAATAAGAAAAAAGGCGAGGGACAGAAGAACTTGGACTGCGGGAAAAAATAACATCGCATGGGGCCATGAGCGCTGCAGACCCTGCAGCGAACAAACTGTTGAGTTTCAACCAACGGTAAATCATTCAGTTATTGTATTTCATGTTTATAAATATTGATATTTAAAACGAGATATTAAATATCAGATGTTGGTTTGTGTGGGTTATTATGACACAGTCATTGCAGCAGTATCAGGGGTTATAGCTTAGGCTACTACTCAACACACATCTCATTTCAACGTGCAACAAGCGGCTCCCTTCCAGGAGTGATCAATCAACATATTAGTTGCGGATATTGGAAATATGCACTTGCAACTTCAATCATTCATTTTTCTTTTTACAAACTGTCATTTCAAGCTTATATTTTAATTATTCTAAATGTATGTATGTGTGTGTGTGTGTGTGTGTGTGTGCGCGCGCGCGCGCGTGTGTGTTTGTGTCTTAATAATAATTGCGGTTTAGTAGCCTAATCTTAAAGGAACACTTCACCGAAAATTATGTCATCATTTACTCACCCTCATTGTTCTAAACCCTGTATGACTTTTTTCCCCGTCAGATGTAAAGCAGAATTACAGTCTCAGTCATCATTCACTTTCATTGTATGGAGTAACTCATTTTGTTTAACATCTCATTCTTTGATCAGAAGTCATATAGGCCTACAGATTTGAAACAACACGAGAGTGAGTAAATAACAGAATTTTCATTTCTGTGTGAACTGTCTCTTTAAGAAGAAGCTGTGCTCTTATTTATCTTCAGTACTGCAGTCATATTTGTACATACATAGTCCACACAAGTCTTTGCATCCAAGTGTTCAGAGTAAATTCAGGTGGAGAAGAGGAAAAAGTCACTGTTTTGTCTTAACCTGTAGGATACAGTCCTGATGAAACAGTGTTTTAGACTTTCCCATGCACTGTGTAGTGGGATATACTAGTGCGGAAAAACAGTAAATTATTCATGCGAATGCCTCGGTAGAATGGACATCCATGCGCCACAGTGACTGGTGTCACCGTAAACATGATGTTTTCTCTGATTAAAATATGAAAGAAAAGAGGAACGACCTAAATATTAATTTGCTGTTCATTTTAAGACGGTATAGTGTATTCCTTGTCATGGTAAAGTGTTGTGACATTTGTGAGGCATTCGCAATCATAGCAGGTGGTTTTCCCGAGCACCGCATTGAATCTGAGGTAATTTGAAGCGAGTGTGATGTCACTGTGCAATTATTTACATGACAACTAATGTAACCTCAAATGAGTACAGAACAAAAAAAGCACAACTCCACCTGTTGACATGTCCCAGCTAAATGTAGCAGAAGTGTATTACACATCTTTACAGCAACAGCATTTTTTTTTACAAAACAAATCCACTCACATAGGCCTAACACTCAGCACAGAATGACAGATCATGTGTCAGCGCTCTTTAAACTCAGCATATAATTCATATAAATACAGACTCATATTTCAGCTAGCCTGCTACTGAATTATCACCACCAATCCCAGAAAAATACTTTAAGTTGTGTTCATCTTTCAATTAAAATAAGTGACTTTCTCTTACATTATTTCGTTCTCTCCAGTACTGTATGTTTATCTCTGTTATCCAGATTTATCACACATATTCTCCAAAGGCAAGGTCCCTGAACTATCGTTGCAGTTATTGGTGGCTTAATTATATTAATCTGTTTTAACAGTGCCATTGCTTTTTCCTACAGCAGTGTTGGCGCATAATAAGAAAGTCGGAGCTCAGAGTGCAATTTTGTTGTTAATGATTGCGATGTCAGATGTTCGCTGTCAGACTGTGTGTCAGCATCACTTGTAACCTTTTCTTCGGTCATATGGCAAGACATCAGAGATGCGTGGTCTGAAAATGTCTGAGGCATTGAGCTGTGCATCATTGGAAACATGATATCATGCCAGATCATTATCACTAAATTATTATTGCAGATGCATAACAGGAGTGATTACTGTTAACAAACTTGACCGTATTTGGTTTCTAAGTATCACCAGAGGGTAATGGCTACGCTAATTATGTCATGCTGTTGCTGTCATCATTATCATAATCTCAAACATCGGTCACTACCGTTTAGGATTTCTTTTCGTAAAAATAATCTCATTTTTGTGACATCTTTCAGATTCTTCTTCTTTTTATCAACAGAACCATTCAATCATGAGCGACAATAAAAGGTTTGTTTGAAGATGTGAATGAAACAATAAGACGTTCTGCATCTTAAGACGTCTTTATGTCCTCATCTCTTAACTGTATTCTCATCCAGGGTAGTATTTCTGAATTTAGGAAAGCAGCTTTCTTTCAGCCCCGTGCCACAGTAAATCATCTTGTGATGAGCCACTCCTTTCTTGTACTCTAGAATCATTTGTGCATTTGTCTTTAAATGCTCTCAGTCAAAGACATGCTTCTAGTAACTGACGGTAATTCAACAGTGGGTCAGTCTGACAGGATTATGAGGCCATTTCTGAAGTCGACCTTTTATCTCGTTTAATTGTTCCCCCTCTTTCAATTAACCATCTTCCTTACCCCATCTGAGAGCCATTGTGCATATCAGAGGTGCATAGGAAAAGAGGCATCTATGTTTAAACTTCTTCTGAAGCCACATAAAGAATGCATGTGCACTTGCAATTTCAACATTGTGTATAACCATGACCGCACTGGATCTGCAGAATTCAGGATTTAATTTATTATTTAATTTATTAAAAATTTTGGCCAATTTTAGCTACAAATAAGAGTTGTTAAACACATTTTTCAATATTTAAATCCAGCTCAAAAATGCAAACCATGTCTGCAGATTCCACCTGGTTATATCTTATCACAGCATGCGCAGTATCTCTTCTGTTGTCCGTAAAGACATTCTTAGCTGCTTTCTGCACTAATGGAAACATAATGATAGCCCTCACATAGAGGAAATGTGTTTGTTCACATGCACTATTTACATTGCACTTGAAGTGAAATGGCTATAATAAATGTAAGCATTCATGTGGCTCAGCATATACTGTACATTCTTTAAACCTTAGTCAGAGGAGATGCTGTCTTCGATAAAGCACATATTATGAAAAAGAAAATAATTTGAGGAGTACTGCATATCAGTTCGCCAGAATCACAAGTAGTTAGCTAAAACAGCAGCATTATTAAAGGTGGTTTGTATTTTTTGAATACTTTTTCATATCCCAGTTTAACAGAGACATCTATAAGTATGACAGTCGTAGGTTGATGCCTCTGAAGAGTAAACACTTGTTCTTATGATGGTTTTTTTTTTTTTTTTTTTAGCATCTCAACCTGACATACCAACACTGGCTCGACCAATGGTATAGGTTTTTAGGTGGGACTATGTGTTTGTCCAGCCAATGGAGAACAGGGCTTGTGTGTGTGTGTGTATATATATATGTTACATTATTTAAAGTTATATTTCCTTTAAAAAAACGATTTAATATTAATAATAATCAAAAGAAACCTCAATGACTTGATAGGGCAAGAGAATGTTCTGCTATAGTGGGCCATCCTTATTGGCAGGGAAAATTTGGAAAACCTGTTTGAAAACATTACTATTTTTGCTATTTTATTTGGTGATGGTAGTGGCACAGAAATGATACACCTTATGGTCTTCCTGTGAAGTGGTTTTCAATGAGAGAGATCCTCTTTAATGTTTTGGGAAGATGTGTGATGTCTAGTCGTCAGCTGAGTCACTGAGCATTCGGTTCTCGCTCTAATAATTTGAAACAACCTCACTCAAAAAGTGTCAGACTGCGACATCACAGGGTTGCGAGGTGGAGTGGGCGGGGCTTATACTTTTTGAAATGCAGGTTTCTGGTATTGAAACTAAATGCTGTATCTGTGTGCTCTGTATGTTCACATACAATAAGTCAAATAGCAAATAATTTCTCTGTAAGAAATCACATTTACAATAACAAACAACACACAAACATTCAACATTTCTTTCCAAGAGAATGAAAAGATATTTTTTAAACATCATGAAATCAGTTTGAACTGTTATATGCTCTGTTTTTGCAGCTCAGCATCAGAGGATCTTGGGTGCAGGAGAGGAGAGTTCAGCCGGAAACACTATGGATCAGTTGAACTGGTGAGGACTGTCATATTTTAGCTCTTCTGAATGTACATATTCTACCTCCTCCTTCTTCTTCTTCTTCCTTCTAATCTATTTGTCTTTGCCTGTGCACTGCTGTGAACGCAGAAGCTTCGTGTTGCTCCTTGATTTCTTATACATCTGTGGTTCAGTCTGTTACATCAAATTAGATTTGTACATCTTTGTAATTAAATTGTTCTTGAGATGAAGTTCACATAAACATAATCTCACCCTACAGTAGCAGGAGCTTTGCAATAGGTTAAATAGCCACAAGTATAGCATCATTTATATTATTCAGTGTTTCGACTGGTGAAACACATGTGCTGTATTGAGTTGGTGTGGGTCGGGTGTGTTACTTTTCAGAGGTGTCTGTCTCTCCTAGATATTATTGCATGGAGGAAGTGGCTTAATACCACACTAGATGTTACTTCCTATGTGAAACGTGCAAGAGGTTTGTGGGTAGAAGGAAATGGGTGACCTTGTGTCAGATAGAACCATGTCACAAAACCACATGCATTATCATGCACGGCAGATGGAGAATGTAAATGTGTGTGAGAAAAGGAGAGAGAAGGGCATTTGTTACTGCATGTGCCGTTGTCCTTAAGTATCTAAAGCTACAGTGGCTTCCAAACGTCTGAGACCACTAATGAAAATGCATTTATTGTTATTATAAATTATGTTATCAGCATAATAACTTCATTGTTTTGAAAGTTTCGAAAAACGCACATGAATCTCAGAATTTCTTAGAATTTCTTCTTTATTTTCGGGTTTAAATTAGGTATGAATCCTGGATTTTTGATCACCACTTTGATTGTATGACCATGATGTTATGACATTAGTATTGGTAAGAAAAAAATTTTGTGTTGAAGATAAAAATTTAGCATAATCTCATAATTGCCTCTTGCATAAGAGTACCTACATTGCGCTCTGTAATACTTGATTCGGTTTGGTCAGTCGCTCATTCTGATATTTCTGCCCAGGACAACACTGACCACTCTGTGAATGTGTTCTGTTTCTTCACAGTTTCTACAAGGCAGTAAAATATTACATCTCCAATTGTCATCTCAAATCAATATTTCCATGTTTTTTTTTTTATATAATTTACATAATTATTCAGAAAGTCACTACCACAAAAATAAACATGGAAAGGTCGATCCTGGACTCTCCACGCTCTCTGTCTTCTCACATAATAAAATAATTTAAACAAATCAATATTTCATGTCTGTTTATTTATTTAGGAAGTAGCCGTGTAATACGTTTCATATCGCGGCCCTCTTCTCTCTGTTGGGGTTTATTTTGCGGTAATGGCCATCTGATTGCACATTGCCCCTTTCTTATATCCGTTGTAAATTTTAAACAAGAAATATCCAATTTATTTAAAAAAAAAATAATTAATGCATGCAAGCCACATTTATTTTTGTTATGTTGTCTGTCTTTATTTTTCCATATGATTTTTTTGTTTTCATTCTGTTTCTTACTGTTTGTTTTGCTTTGCCGCATTGCTCTTATTAAACCAGGCTGAGGTTACTATGAAACATGCTTGTACTGTTTCTCTCTTTTTCTCTAATGATTGCTGCGCTTAATTACATTCATTATTCCAGAATGTGTGTAAGTCTCTTATTCTGGTTGGAATCATTGGTTGGTGCGTGTATTTATCTGTCTGACAGTGTTATTCGGTTATATCAATTATTATGTTATACTGCTAATTAATTCTGTTATGGTTTTAATGCCAGTGTTTGCTTCATTTTACATTTACACTTGCATGTGTGTGTTTTGCTAAGTTTAATAGTGTAATCATCATGAGGGGAAAATATCAGTATTGACCGTCATCATCACATTACTATACAATTATTCTGTGCAAACATACACAAGGTAGTTAGCCACAAAGACTCTGATTGTCTGAATTATGATCAGAGCATGATTTATTGGGACATATATATTGTGTCTATATACTTTTTCATTGGCTGCAACCTGAGAACCAAGGAAATGCTCTTGATATTTTAGTAGATGTAATTTCTACATGCATGGCTGGCTATCTGTATGTTTCAATCAATTTATGTAAGTGCATTAGCTCTAGGGATCCTCTTATACGTGATTTTATGACCTCTAAGTGCAAAGTGTGTATGTTAGGGCTGAAGTATGTAATGCGTGTGTGTGAGGGTTTTAAGTTAAAAGCTTCTCAAGTGCTCCATTCTCTCATTATTGTATGATGGCCTAATGTAAACATGACTGTTGTTTAGACACTATTACATGCCGATCAACCATTTCCAGAAGTGGCTAGAAATCATCTAGAAATTCCGCAACCTATAATCATATGGCAAACTCAACCAAGACATTAGACCTGTCCTGATCATAGATCAACAGCCAAAGCCAATGCAATATTCTTGTTGGAAACCAGAATATGTGCTGCATTTGATGACTTCTCCATCGTTAATGAAGTATGTAACATATGCATGTGTGTAGTATTAGCACGTCCTGATTTTGCAGAGATAGATGCGTTCCTGGGTCAACATATTTTGTTGATCCTGGAACAACATACCTGTCCGTATTCCTAACCATATCCCTACCCCTAAACCAACTTCTCCATAAAATCAGAGGGAAATGATAATTGAATAACACTGGTGTAGAAGCACCTAACCCTGGTTTTAAGTCTAAAATTGACATAAACTGTAAACTTGTACCTCAAATCTGATTGGTTGATTGGAATGTTGTCCCAGGGTCAACAAAGATGTTGATCCAGGAACATATCACAATTGGTAAAATCAGGTTCTGCATAGTATGAATACAGTCTGGATGAAATGCATCAGCCATGTTGACTTTGGACATACTACTTTTGACATAATGCTTTTCGTATAGTAGACATATTTGGATGCAGGGACTGCAATGCCAAAGGTTGACTACTTAAAGCAACACTAAGTAACTTTTGCTCTCGGGCTCCCCCTACAGTTGGGAAACAGTATTGTCTTCTACTACTGTCGTAAAATCTATCATGGTTACATGGTTAACACGTGCATTTGTTGACAAGCCGTTACCCAAACTCTGCAGAAGGAGTTCTCACGTCTTTGGCAGACAGCCTGCGTTGCGTGTGAAATGTCTTCAACCCAGGTACAGTGGCATATATTTCAGCATGTCATATGAATATAATTTCATGGGTTTTATTTTTTTCAAGCGCCAAAAGATCGCGTAGCTCACGTTTACAAGCCAGCGTCATTATAGTAGCCTATTGGCTACTGTTTTACAGAATTCTAATTCAATTCAATGTTTGTGGGGTAGGTAATAGCCATATATCGTCAACATTATAATATCAAGCTACCATAGATGAATCTGCAAAGTTGAAAAATCAATTTGCATTATAGCCTGAGGCAAGACACTTTCACCAGAAAAATAAATAAACAAACATGACTATCAGCCTGCAGTCATTAGGCTAGTTAGCCTACTTCTGACTTTTTTTTTTTGTCCGTTGCTGCTTTGGCCATGAGGCTGTTTACACCTGGCCACTTCATGCGTTTTCTCAGATCGGATAGCTATCTGATATATCAAAACGATTCCATTTACACCTGGTCACATAAATGTGTTTTTGCGAAACGGATTTAAATCCGATCTTCAATTCCCGTGATATATATGCATGTTTATTGGAGTGCACGTCACTGAAAGCAACAGATACGAGCGGCATTTTATTGATCATCAGCTAAATTTTCAAAATCAGAGACCGCAATAAGAGAGAGCAGCAACAGCCCTGGTAAGATCATTTCATTTATTTACTTTTAATGATGATGATTGTGTGTTAAGCGTCTGCGACTTACTTTCACTTTGATTTGCGATAGTTTGCACGTTGGCTTGATGAATACATAACTTACTCAGCTGCTCATCTGCGTTGATTCCAGTAGCGTCGTCATATCTGGCTATCACATTACATATAGCCTATAACGCGTGTATTTATTTATTTTTTTAGCATTTTTGGGAGGAGTACAATTTACATATGTGGTTTCAACAACCAGATGCATTTTTACACTTGTCCAGTTTCATCTGGAATGCGTCTCAGACCTCCTCCTGAAGTGGTTTTGAGCGATCGGTTTCAAATCCGTCTCGAATGCGTTTCGGAGGGCATTTACACCTGGTCTTTTCACGATCGGATAGCTATCCGAATTGAGAAAACGCATGAAGTGGCCAGGTGTAAACACCCCCAAAAACATACGCATGAAAGCCGGAAAAACAAACGCTGGTTGGCCTCTCGCGTCCAAATTTGACGAAGTGGTGGGGGAAGTGACGTATGCCGTAAAGCAGTCGAATTTTGTAGTTCTTTTTGTGCTCGGGTAACTACCCGAACCCCGAAGTTACATAGTGCCAGTAAAAGCGATACAGACCCCGTCAGGCTATGGCAGACGTGTCATTCAACCTATTGTAAGTCCATGTACCATCACAAGGGTTTTGGAAATATATTATGAAGGTCGAAAAGTTACATAGTGTTGCTTTAATTAACATATATGAGATACCAAGAAGATACGATTCCAACCAAGGCTGTAACTATATCTCGAACATTGGAGGGGGAGACAAATGTCACAGATGTATGGTCATTTTTATTTATAATATTTTCATTTTAAAATGTGCTCAAATTCATTCTTAATCATATACCTAATATGCTGAAAATGGCTGTTAATTTTTCTTGTCTTTAACATTAAATTACGAATTACATTAAAATAATTACATAAATAGTACTGTATAGTCTATGTTCAATTCAAAGCTTAAATCTGACCAAAAAAAAGTTAGTATAGTATAGAATAGTTTGCATCATTGGATATTACTGTCAGTCACTTAACATTTCTATCGTAAAACAGTTAAATATTAAATGTTTAGCTACTTCTTACCTCGTACTCTTTTACTGTTAAAACTGAAGTGTCCAGCATCTGTGAAGAGCCAGCCTTCTTTGATTTGATTGACCATCAATATCATTTTGAAGGGGCAGAATTGTTTTGCTTCCTAACAACTATGAGAGTTGTGTGTAATGGAGTGCAGGACAGCAACATCAATATTGGTGGGGGAAATTTGACCATATCTGATTATTGGGGAGGACTTGTCCCCTCAATGTCTATGGTGGCTATACAGCGGTGGCCCGTTTCTAGCAATGTGCATTATTTTTATAGTTTATAGCAGTATTTTGTATACCTAATGTTTCTAATCAATCTCTAATCCATGTTTGATGTTTAATATACTGTACGTTGATTGTTGAAAAACTGGGATTGACATGGAAGAGGCCTTGTTGCATGGAAAAGGTCTTGTTTCCAGAGCTTGTCGCATCACACCTGGTCACCTGTAATCAGCATACAAAAGCATATGGGGTTTTTCAAAGAGAGCAGATAAAAATGCTTTGTCATCATAACAGCAGCATCACTGAAGTCTATGACAGTTCTTACTCAGCATGAGTCTGTGAAAGCAGATAACATCAAAGCTGAGAGAACAAAGCTGACCTGCAGTGCACACCTGTACAGGTTGAAGATGTGTTGAAGAACCTTTATAATTCCAACAGAAATCTGATATGGAGTGGCTTGAATGCCCCTCTTTCATTTCATCACCTTTTCTCCATTCAGACACATTGCTGTATGTGCTCTTCAATGCCTCATTCAATTTCTCTCTCTCAGTCACTCACCATTATATTTCTTACTTTTGTATGCATTTAAAAAGTTTATGTGAGGATTTTCCCTTCCTGGAGCTTTGTTTGATTGTCAGTCATTCTTACAGCTCTCTCGATGGACATTTATAAATACCTTCAAAAACCAACCAGATGAAGAGAACTTGTGGGTTTTTAATTGCACCTGATGGAGAAACTGATAGGAGTAAATGATTATTCCATTTCTATCGAAAAATAAGCATTGTAGTCATTAAGTAGTCACATTTGCTTGGTTATGTCTAAAGCATACAGTGACTGGGAGGGGACATGTTCAGTTCACTTAGTTATGTCATGGCCACAAGAAAATTTTGTCGAGGTAACGACATCCTTATGTTGTGGCCATGCAATGTGAAGTCTTGGCCTTGAGATCCGATGTTGAGGGAATGACCATTTCTCGTGACCACGTAAACAAACCTGCGTGACCTGCCACCTGGGATTATCAGAAATGGATATTATTGATAAATGACAATTTTATTTTGAATTAAGGATGACAAAAATCTCACATCCCACAGCCTGTAATCATAATTTGTTTGAAAAGGAATAAAAGTTGTTGCAGTTTTATAGTCTCTACTGGTCATTTTAGCTGCAAACTGCAGTAAATTGTATATAGGTTAGGTGCATTTTTGGAGTTTTGCAGAAGTGTAGGTAGAGAGGCACGTTATTCAAATGAGTCTATGTTGCAACAGCCTTATGTTTCAGACACAACCATCAACATGTTTTTTGGTGTACAAAAATGATTGTGGCCTACAGGCTTAAAAAATGCTGATGAATATTCATATAAAAAGATTATATATATATATATATATATATACACAGAAAGTATATACAATATAAACAATAAATATGTATACAATTAATATAAAGGATGGAGTTGGACCTCTATATTTACATGCTGGCCTGGCACTGTGCGGTTTAGTTGTTTACAATTAATTATCATTTCTGATACTATTTCTTTATAAATACAAATATCTCTTGAAGATTATCTTTAGAGATTGTTTGAATGAATTTATATTGATACTTGATACAAATATAATAACAGATATAGCTGACTGGAGAATTAAACAAGTCATGAGGGGCTTCCTCTGGCCTTATTGAAATTTTTAATAATGCTGCATGGCACACATCTCACAGTATGCATCTTCTGCCTGTTACATATTGCTCTTATTATAATAATTTGATTCTAACCAAGTAAAAACGCCTTCAGACCCCACACACATATGCTGAGCAGAGGGAGGGTTGGCTGCAGAGTGACTGAGGTGTAAAATTAGCATGTTGGGATCAGTGGAACATGTTGCCTGCAGCTATCATTAGGAGTGACTAATGCTTACTGTGTCCAATGTTGTGGGTGGGTCACTTTCTCAAAGATGGGACAAAATTAAGCAATGTTGGAGACATGTATTAGTTTAGTTATGGATTGTCTGAAGGTTGTCAAAGACTTTGTGTGTAGTTCTGGTGAGAAATGGTTTGCGGGGGAAAGAACAGCACACATCAAGTCATTATGATTTGGTCATTTACAGTATGTGTGGGTGTGTGTTAGAGGGAACCCCTTTGTTTTGTTAACAAAACTAAATTAAAACTAATTGTATTATTTTCTCATTCTCCCTCCCTCCACTCTATTTTGTTCTCTCTTTTACCACAGGTTCATTCAGCTGTAGTGGACAAGTTCATGTATGTATTGTGCAGACAGTGTTGGCTACTTTGAAGTGGGTGATAACATCAAACTTAAATTGGTAGATTTATATTAAATAAAACAGAAAAGCTTTATACTGTATATGGAGCTGGTTATTTGATGCAATAGAGGCATGTTTTTATTCAACCTCAGGATGTTCAAACTGGGTTTATAGATTTAATTCCAACATGTATGCAATTAAACTGTTTAAATAGCAAAAAAAAAAAAAAAAAGATTAATTAAAGTAGCACAAAACTTGCAGTGATTAATTTCCTGCAACTTCCAAAAAATGATTGTGATTAATTTATGGTAATTGTAGGCCTTTGTTTGATGGTCTCATAGTACATTAAACTTGTTCTGTATTTCACAATTCACTCAAAGCTCAGTTCCACTGTGTAGACTGATTTAGATTATGGAAATGTTTCCTTTTGTTTTCCTCCCAGATTCAGATGCTTTGCTTTCTCCACGTGTGTCTCTCTCCATACTCTTTCCTCATCTCATCTGTCTCTCTCTTTTTCACCAGCTCTATTGTGTGAGGCATGAGAACGCACACAGAAGCTCTCTAAAAAGATCAATGTTACAATAGCATTGATTCTCTTGCTCTGTTCCTTGCACTCTCTCTCATGCTTCTCTGATTTGTGTGTGTGTGTGTGTGTGTGTGTGTGTGTGTGTGTGTGTGTGTGTGTGTGTGTGTTTTGAACTTATGGTTGAGTTTGGAAGACTGTCCTGTCATTATCCTGCTATCATTAACCTCATGGCATTTATCGAAACACCTTAATAGCATCACAGAATGTCACTGAGCAAAAGAAGAAAAGAAAAAACTATCTCATGAGACAAGTAATTGTGTCTCTGTGTGCTTGAAGTAGATTCCTGGGGTGTGCAAGTCCATTAGAGGGAATGTTGTTTATCAAAGGCCTGTGTCATGGGCAAATGTCAAGTTGTCTCAAGGGTTTTGATCCAGCTGCATCTATGTTCAAACAGTATGAAATATATCCACAGAACCTTTTATTAATTTACCTAAAAACTGATTTGCTGTTTTGCTGTCAATGTAGATGCATTGTTCTGCACATTAATACAGGCTGAAGTTTTCCACTGCTCAAACCCAGCTAACAAAATATGCTCTAAGAATGTTGCTAATGTCCCCATTAAGTTAAGAAAACGTTTGCTGCGTTCGAAAGCTTAAAAATTCTGCTTCAGAGGTAGAAATGCTTCAAGACACGTCTAAATCTAATGTTAGCTTTACTTCCTGTCTCCTGAGATACCTTCATCTGATCAAATTCTGAAGGCAGCATAGATGTTTCCTTCACTGCCTTTGATATCCCACAAACCTGTACGTTCCTTTCTGTTTCTTTGGCAGTTATGCTAAACCATCACGATGCCATCTGAAAGTTGTGTTTAGTGGTCAGTTTGTGAATAAATGTAAGTTTTTTTTGACCAACTTTTTTTCACTTTTAATGTCATTTCTAGCAATAAATTTGTATTTAGTAATTAAATATTAACTTTGTTTTCATCAAAGCTCTGTATTGTGTAAACCGTTATGCTGCCTCAGAAGTCTGTCTAAAATCAGTTTGGTGAGGTACCTTCTTGCGCAAACGCTGCCTACAAACCCTAGTGAAAAATAAATATACCGAAATGTATTTTAAATACATTTATTTTATGCTAACTATAAGGGGTGTAACAATATATCGTGCCACAATATATCGCAATACAAAAATGCATCAATATGTATCGTGGATAGTGACAATATGTATTGTGTGTAATTCACCCAAAATGAAAAAATTTCTGTGTGAGAAAAAAAAATTTCAATGAGAAAAGAATAGAATAGAAGTGCCAGTACTACATGAAACTACTATATACATGTGCTGGTCATAAAATTAGAATATAATCAAAAAGTTTATTTATTTCAAGAATTCAACTTAACAGGTGAAACTAATATATTATATAGACTCATTACATGCAAATGAGATATTTCAAGCCTTTATTTGTTATAATTTTGATGATTATGGCTTGCAGCTTATGAAACCCACGAAATCAAAATCCCAGAAAATTAGAATATTACATGAAATCACACAGTAATTACACAGTGATACCATGGTCATTGAAGCAGGTTTTGGTTCTTTTGGCAGTGTGGGCAGGTGCAAATTCTGCTGGAAAATGAAGGAAGCATGAAGTGCTCTGAAAATGTCCTGGTAGACGTCTGCGTTGACTCTGGATTTAATAAAGCACAGTGGACCAAAGTCCTCTTTTCTGATGAGAGCAAATTTTGCATCTCATTTGGAAACCAAGGTCCCAGAGTCTGGAGGAAGAAGTCCAGTGTGAAGTTTCCACAGTCTGTGTTGGTTTGGGGAGCCGTGTCATCGGCTGGTGTTGGTCCACTGTGCTGTCCACTCAACACAGCCGTCTACCAGGACATTTTCAGAGCACTTCATGCTTCCTTCAGCAGACAAGCTTTATGGAGATGCTGACTTCATTTTCCAGCAGGATTTGCACCTGCCCACACTGCCAAAAGAACCAAAACCTGGTTCAATGACCATGGTATTACTGTGTAATTACTGTGTGATTTCATGTAATATTCTAATTTTCTGGGATTTTGATTTTGTGGGTTTCATAAGCTGTAAGCCATAATCATCAAAATTATAACAAATAAAGGCTTGAAATATCTCACTTTGCATGTAATGAGTCTATATAATATATTAGTTTCACCTGTTAAGTTGAACTTTTTGATGATATTCTAATTTTATGACCAGCACCTGTATAATGTTGAATATAATGTATAAAAATGCAATGGGGGAATATTTGTGGGTCCTGATAATGCCAAATGTCTTGTTACTAAAAGGTGGCCTACATTATTTTAAATATATCTATTCAGTGACAGAGTGCAAGCATATTCGCATATGCAAACAATTCTGTATTTTCAGCTTCAGAATCATGAATATTTTTATTCTGGTGTCACCATTGTCCTGTGCATTGGGTTACCAGCACCAAGTCCAAGCCTATTCATTTCCACACCCAATGTAATACCAACTTTAACCTTTTACTATATGTCTTGGAGTATCACAATAATATCGTATTGTGAGTTCAGTATCGTGATATGTATCGAATTGTGACATGAGGGTATCGTTACACCCCAAGTAGGCTATACTACAAATACATTAAATGTATTTAACAAGTAGTAACATTTAAAAATGTTAGACAAGCGTCCAACATTCCATGAACAATGTATAGATAATGTTTCTGTGCTATCGTTTTGAGAACATTATTAAAGATCAGATAACTTTAAACAAACATTCTATTAACATCTATAAGAACATTTGTTCATAACTTTGCAAGAACCTTGCCAGAATGTTAGGGAAGTTCTGATGTTAGCTGGGAATATTGCAACTCTATTGAAAAATATACAGGAAAACCCAATATTAACACATATTACGTATTATTAGCTAATCATAAGAATACAAGGATGCATCGTGTCAGTTAAGATATCAGAGCCAAGTGAATTGTAGGACTGTTTCACTAATACAGCATACTTTATATAAACTAACTTTGGTCTTGATTTATCTCAACTAGGATGCCAAATTAGTGCTTATTAAGTGATTAGTGTGAAAGCAAGAATCTATCTAGAATGATCTTCTTGGACCTTTGGCATTCTCAAGCCAAGGCAGACCATCTGCCACACACACACACACACACACACACAACAAACTCGCACCCTTACAGCTAGTCTCTCTAGCTGCAGTGCAGCTGCGGTCTGTTTTTAGCAGTTTGGTCTGCCAGATACAAACAAGAGGGAAGAGAAAGAGAGAGAGAGCAAGAGAAGGAGGCAGACCAACAGGTGGAGAAGAAAGGTGAGAGAAATGTGAGGAGGAAAACAAGGTGACTGAAGAAAAAGGAAATGGGAGAGGTTCTGTGTTCTGTTGCCTAGCAACCAACATTGTTCCATCTGGGGGGATGTTGCAATTTTACTGCAAAGACCAGATTACATCGTGTCAGGTGCAAGTGATTGTCCCACATACACACACAATATCTGAGCAGATAGACTTTCACTGATACTACTTCTCTTACAGATAGAAACAAACAGTGTGTGTGTTTGTGTGTGTGTGTGTGTGTGTGTGTGTGTGTGTGTGTGTGTGTGCGTGTGTGTGTGTGTGTGTGTGTGTGCGTGTGCGTGTGCGTGTGTGTGTGTGTGACAGATGAAGTGATCAATGCTGCACAGATAGATCAGACACAGGCATCACTTAACACATTAGTCTGATTCTACATTGAAGGTTTTTTATGATTCAAACTCATCTGTATGTGTGTTGAGTGCATGTCACAGCAGATTAGGTATATGCTGCCTTTTTGCTGTCTCTCTTGTGTCTTTTTATAGACATTTCTAAAGCGGTCTTAAACTGCTTATGTTGTTTCTTAACCAAAATAATTGAATCGTTAAAGAGAAAGATTCAACAGCAAAGAGAATGAATAGAAGGGAGGCAAGTCTGAGTTTACAATGAAAACTTGATACTACCGAATGTTTTTTTTTAGGACAAGTTATTTACACTAGTGTTCAAAAGTGGATGTATTTTTTAAATGTTTTTGAAAGATGTTTCTTATGCTCACCAGTGCTATATTTATTTGATCAAAAAGTAAAAACAGTAATACTGTGAAACATTATTACAATTTAAAAAAGAAAATTCTATTGTAGTATATTTTAAAAAGTAATTTATTCCTGTAATGGCAAAGCTGAATTTTCAGCATAATTACTCCAGTCTTTATTTGCACACGATCCTTCAGAAATCATTGTAATATGATGATTTGTGGCTCAAGAATCATTTGTTATTATTATCCATGTTGAAAACCGTTGTGCTGCCTAATATTTGTGTGGAAACTGCATTTTACTAGACTTTTGGACCCTACTGTGTAGCTCTTCTACATGATGCAGATGGTCTCACGTTCATGATGTATCTGTGTTTCTCCTCAGCTCATCTCCAGTGATGCAGACGGGGCCATACAGAGAGCTGGGAGATTCAGAGTGGAGAACGGTTCAATAGATGAGGTAAGATACTCATTAAATATTCTGTGGTCTGAAAAATGTGTGTGTATGCACTGTATGTGCTGGATTGTAATAGACCACCAATCGTTACAAAACTATTATGAAAATTGCCAAGATAGAGGTTAAACAGCCCTACAATTGTTGAAGCTCTCATGACCATGGAGAGATTCAATAAGGTTTTGAACTCATTCACATGCATACTGATGGCTGCGGGTTCAAGTCAGTGTGGTACTGTAGGAACGGGGGTGATACAATGTATTTAAAGAAGAAGAAAAGAGAGAGAGAACAAATATTCATCTTCTGGCAGTGAGAAACAATCCAAAACTGCCAGCTTTTGTGTTTGAGTGTGTCTGTAGGTGTTTCAATGAAACACACATGCATCAGCAAAAACAACAATCAAAGCAAAGCGATTCAATCAATCCCCAATGTTCTCGCTCTCATTTCCTCCCCCTCTCTCTCTCTTCCCTCCATCCACTTGTCCTTTTCATTTCAAGCACCAGACTGTAGCTATGACAACCTTCAATGCTTTATCCCACCAAAACAGACCTCTGATTGGTTGTTAATGATTTAGGGTGGACTGTCACCATAGTGATTAGGGTTCCAAACCCTCAGAGTAGGAAAGCTGTTGTTTACACTGACAATTTGACAAAAAAAGTTGTTGTTTTTTAACAATTTGTCAGCATGAAAATATCAATTGGAATTTGTGCTGGAACATGATGGGATTTATTATTGGGTGAGCAGAGGTATAACCAGACATGTTGTGTGTTCACATGTACACATGTGTGTTCCCTACCACAAAGCTCTATAAAAATAGAGTGTCTCTGGCATCCTTTTTATTGTATTTTGAAAGTAAAAAGTAAAATGTTCTTACTTTTTTTTTGTGTGTGTGGGGGGGGGGGGGGGGGGGGGGGGTTGCTTCAACAAACTCAAATTTAACTTGAGTCCTGTACCTAGTTAAATTCTTGGTGGGGCTTTTCTGCAGGCCTCTACACGCTCTCAGGACTACACGCCTGGAACATGGAGGAGAACTGACGTCCATTTGGAGAACCCAGAGTACCACACCAGATGGTACTTCAAGTACTTTCTGGGAAAAGGTGGGATTCCACTGACGCACACATACACGCACAGATTTACAAATGAACTTGTACTAAATATGCATATACTGTACATGCACACACATACAGTACATGTTGAGATTATATTCAACACATGGAGAGCATAAATGTGCCATTATTTTGAGAAATCCTGTTCTGTGAAATTTTGGAGTTTATGGGAAAGAAAAAGTTGAATTATGTAGGAAATAATTTAATTGGGTTGGGAATTGAGTTCTTATTCAGAACCAGTTGCATTTTATTTAAAATAGTGGAAACAAATACATTTTATTACATGTGGTACCATTAACAATTTTCGAATGTCTGCATTCTCGTGCTGAGGAAGACAAAGCACCAAATAATGGTATTTTATACTAGTGTTTTATATTTTATACTAAAATACCATGTTTTACACTCTGCCATACACTTCATCACTCTCTTCTTCTTTTCTCTGTTTTTCTTAATCTCCCTTCCTCACACACAAATACAAACACTGTTGTTCCCACACACATTCCCGGGGCAGATTCTGCATTTTGTCTCTTTAATTGATTTAAATCACTGCAAATAGCTTTCATTCAATGAGAGAGAGACTGAAAGAGAGAGGGAGAGAGACAGAATATTCTACAGAGGAAGGGTGGAGATGCAGAGACAGACCAGATCTTGTCTTCTAATTGGATTTCAGCCTCTTTTCATTTGTCTTCTGTCTGTAAACCTGGACTGTCTCAATCCAAAATATTCCCCTTAAACAGAAGGCTTCCATCCCTTCCTTTCTCTTTCCCTCTTATTCTGAGGCTCCAGGAATAGATCTAAATAAACAGGCGTCTTCACAGTCACGTCTCTGAGGACAGTTCACATGGCCACAGTGCTTTGGTGTGGCATATATCAGCATCATTGTGCAGGCAGCAGGTCAAGAAGCCTCAGGTTACAATATTCAGAAAAGAAAATAGAAAAATAGAAGTTAGATTCACTCGTTTTATTGATGCATTGATTAAAATCCAACTGGTTCATATGCATTGGTCTTAAAATATGTTAATTGTTAATCATTTGTTAAAATTATGTCACATTTCTGAAGCGCAAAATATAAAATGCATGAGCCAACTCAAATATAATGACACACAATAGAAGATTCGAAAAGACAAGGTAGTGAACAAATCTAGTTAACATTTATAATTAATATTCAGTTGAAATGTTGTAAGGATATGTAACAGAACAATGTGTTAGATATATATAGCTCCTGCCTGTAGTTGGTTAATACCAGCAGTAAGGTTCTACAATGTTGTACGTTGACGTTGTACGTAGTCATGTCATAATCACTATCCCAATGTGTAGTGAACCAGGGTCCTTACCAGTGGCCGGATTCGTGTACACGATTTACTGATTCACATGCTAGGGAGCTGATTGAGACTGTTTTCATTGTCTGTTTTACCCGAGTTCTAGTCATTCATTTGTTGTCATTGTTTCTAATTCGTCCACACCTGTTCCCTGTTCTGTTAATCATCATTCTCTGTGTATTTAAGCCTTCTGTCTTCCTCAGTTCATTGTCTTGTGTTAATGTTTATTGATTGTTGTATTTGAATTCTCTTCATGTTTAATAAAAGTAGTATATCTTCATTCATTTTGCATCACATAACATCATACAAGCGATCTATGCCACAGCAAGAATGCATTAAATTGATCATAAGTGTCAGTAAAAAAATTCTAATGAACTCTCTATTCATCAAAGAATTCAAAAAAAAAAAAGTTTCTTGAGCAGCAAATCAGCATATTAGAATGATTTCATGATTCATGTGACACTGAAGACTGGAGCAATGGCTGCTGGAAATTTTGCTTTGCCATCACAGGAATAAATTACATTTCTTTTTTAAACTTTTTTGTCTCTGTAGTTCACCAGAACTATGTGGGGACGGATGCGGAGAAGAACCCCTTCTTCCTGTCTGTGGTTCTGTCAGACCAGAACAACCAGAGGGTCCCACAGTACCGAGCCATCCTCTGGCGCAAGACGGTGAGTCATGTGTGCGTCACTTTTGCTCTGAGCAGTGACTCACATAACATTGACCTCTTCGTAAAAGTGACTACACTGTTTTGTTCTGTTGTCTCAAAGGCCAGTATGTGAAGACTAAATGCCTAAAAACCCTGAATGCACAGTGACACGGTATTAAATGTCACCTTCCTATGAACAACAAGGTCTCGGTTATAAAACCTTGTGTCGTAACCTCCAGCATTACTGGCTTGCTCTCTTGTTATGCCACGTCACATTTCGCTTTAGATTTGCATGATTTGTGAAATGTGTCCATCTCTTTCAGGGTACTCTAAAAATCAGCCTTCCATACAGTCCGACAAAAACACTATCAGTCAAATCTATATTAAGGTAAGTCTGTCTGTAATGCACCCTATTCGCACATGCGAAGATTTAATTTGAGCGAAATAAATTAAAACGCATTAATTTTACCCTCTTGACCCTTTCACCCACCAGTGCCATGAATGTGGATCGTTTCGAAAAGGGCCCGAGGGAGATCCTTAACCCAGAGATTCAGAAGGTGCCCACCCACACCTGTCAATCAACATTGCATGTCCTCTGCTCTGTTAATTACTGTCTATTTTTGCTCTGGTTTGTTGTTCTGCTTCATAATCACTTTAGGATACAAACGCAGACGCTGTCTGAGCCGCTATTGCTCCAGAGAGCTTGGCTTTTGTGGAAATGAGTGCCGCTAATCAAAGGCTATTGTCAGTGGCATTCAGATATTTGAATGCATGAACATGCTCTCTGTAATGTTTGTGTAACTCACACTATTAGTGCTCCTAACTGGTGTTTAGAAATTTAACCTTGATGGAAACTGATTGTTTTATTGTACTGGGATATAATGCTATTTATTTATTGTTGGCAGGACTTACTGGTGCTGGAGGAACAAGAGGTTTGTACTGTCAAATGTGTGTATGTGTTTGATTTAAGTATGCAATGCAAATAAATGACCTTCTTAGTGGTTTCAAAAATTAATTTCTTAGTGAATTCCCCCTGAATGCTCCTCACATGTGTTTGTATGTTCTTACAGGGCAGCGTAAATTTTAAATTTGGTGTTCTTTATGCCAAAGATGGACAGTTGACAGATGATGAAATGTTCAGCAACGGTGAGCACAGAACCTATAACATACTTATAATACTAAATATACCTGTCTAATAATAATAACCAATAACCAAATAAAATAATATTCTGTTTCACTTAGAAATACATCATATTACGGAACTACAATGCAATTAATTACAATTCACACTGATTTTAAAATATCTGTGAACAGAAAAAGGTGGCTCACACTTGATGTCTGTTAAATTTATTATTTCTTTACAATCAAGTTGATTTTCTATGTTTTTGTACTTTTTTTCAGAAACAGGAAGTGAGACCTTTGACAAATTTCTGAATCTCCTTGGCGACACAATCTGTCTGCAGGGCTGGGCAGGGTATCGAGGAGGACTGGACACTAAAAGTAGGACAAATACACATTCATATGTTTACAAATCAACAGAGGGATTTTTTCCCTTTTAACTGTATTTTACTAATTCGTTCTCTCTCTGTTTAGATGACACTACAGGAATGAATTCCATCTACACAGTCTATCAGGGTCATGAGCTCATGTTCCATGTTTCCACCATGTTACCTTATTCTAAAGAGAACAAACAACAGGTAAGTTGTAGAACACATAAGCTATATGTGACCATGGACCACAAAACCAGTCACATGGGTAAAAAATGTTTAATTGAGATGTATACATCATATGAAAGGTGAATAAATAAGCTTTCCATTGATGTATGATTTGTTAGGATAGGACAATATTTGGCCAAGATGCAACTATTAGAAAATCTGGAATCTGAGGGTGCAAAAAAATCTAACCATTGAGAAAATCTCCTTTAGAGTTGTCCATTTATTGTGCTGCATTCACTCACAAAAATAAACTTTTTATATATTTACGGTAGGAATTTTACAAAATATCTTCATGGAACATGATCTTTACTTAATGTCCTAATGATTTTTGGCATAAAAGAAAAATCGATCATTTTGACCCATACAATGTATTGTTGGCTATTGCCGCAAATATACCTGTGCGACATGTGACTGGTTTTGTGATCCAGGGTCACATATTGGCATATTGGTTACTGGCCGATATTGGTGGTTTATTCTAATGTACACTGCTTTTCAAAAGTTTGGGGTCTGTACATATTTTTTTATGTTTTTGAAAGAAGTCTCGTATGCTCACCAAAGCTACATTTATGTGACACAGAATACAGTAATAACATTATAATTGTGAAATATTACAATTTAAAATTACTTTTTTAAATGTAATGTAATTCTGTCTAAGTCCATGTAAACTTACTTTTGATCAATTTAATGTGTCTTTGTTGAATTCAAGTATTCATTTATTTTATTTTTTAATCGTACTGACCCCAAACTTTTGAACGGTAGTGTACATTGGTCAGTATTGAATACTGTAACAGCCAATACTGAATGTTTAACTGTTCATGCTCATTACCTGTACCATTAATGGTACCATTTTTAGTTTTTGATTACCTTTGTCATCATTTAAAGTTTACTTAAAGTTAACCTTTAAAAACACAAATACTTTAATTAAAAACACTGTCAAATGAAACCTTAGCATGTCTCAGAATACCAATTTTTCATACTGTACATTCTAATGTTGTGATGCCTAAATTGCAGCATTTAAAATTAGTAATTTTACATTTTAGTGTTTTATTTTTAATTTATTTAGACAAAATAGTATAAAAGTTTATTATCAGCCATAACATGAAAATAATTATGAGATAATCGTATTATCAGTATCATTATCAGCCCATCCCCCGGGATTCATTTTCTAAAACCAGTCCTCTCTGAATAGGACTGTAGAAAGACATTCTGGTTCCAAACACCACCGAAAAAACAACAACACATCCATGTAAAACTACAAATAGAATGAGATACAAATAGACAAAGACAAATAGGGAGCAGATCAAATACACAGAGAAGGGGAAATGAAAGAGAAATTTGAATGATAGAAAGAAGGGAGCTGTGTGTTCAGGCAGAAAGGAGCCAGTCTGTAGCTCAGTAGGTGGTGAGGGGAAAACAGGCTATATTTAACATCCAAAAGCGCTGGACATCACAGCGGTCAGTCTCTCCCTCTGTTGCTTTCCCCCTTTCCCCCCTCAGCTCCATATCCTGATTACATCAAGCGTCAATCACTTCACTCTCTCTCACTTCATATCCCTCTCTACTCTTGATCATATCATCACACAGTAATCCATTTTCTCTCCCTCACGCTCCCCTTCCGTTTCTCACTATTTCTCTTTCTATGGAAGTAAATTAATGACAAATGTCATTAAATGCATTAATCCTGCTTGCATTTTTATGGGCTGAAAATCAACATGGTATTGTATATCATATTAAAATGGACCGAAAATATCCTGTTGAATATTATAGGTTGTATTTTTAAACAGAATGAATATTTTGGAAGGGAAATCTGAAAGGTGAATATGGATTATTGAAATTGTATCAATGAAAACGTGTGTGAAATGTTTTGAATTGAAATATTCACAGCTTAAATATACAACCATGTTGAATTTCAGCCCATAAAAATGCAAGCCCTAAAAATACAATGCATTAAAATGCAAGCAGGGTTAATGCAATGCAGATTTTTTCAAGCAGTGCAATTCAACAAGCTTTTTTGTTTCAAAAACATTTGTCATTATTTTACTTCCATATCTTTCACTCTTATCAGATCATCTGATTGAGTACAAGTAGAGCTCTTGTGCACTGGAGTGCCTGTGGAAGCATTCACAATAGCAGGATTTTCAAAGTATTTGTGTCGGTTCAAGGTCTTGGCACTCCACAGCCGAGAGCCTCTTCAGCCCTCCATGTCAATAACCACCTTTACCAATGCTGAGCCACTCATGAGAAGAGCAGAAAAGCTCATACACGCTAAAAGTCTCTTGCTGACCCTAAAAGCATGCAGACACACCGAACAGGTGAAAGACTTGACTGGAAGGAATCAAGTACTGTTCACAAGGGAGAGTGTTTTTTCTTGAAGTGAAAACTGTTCTTTACACAAAAATGAAAATTTTGTCATCATTTTCCTCATGTCATTCTAAACTGAATTACTTTCTTTCTCCTGTGGAACATGAAGAACAATATTAAAGAAGCATAGCTATTTTCCATCAAGGACAGTTCATAGGGACTGCATGAAATATATAATCACTATGAACTGTTGTATTGAGAAGTTTCTTTCTTTAAAAAAATATTCTACTGTGTTCTAAAGGAGGAATTAACAACATATGGGTTTGGAAAAACATGAAGGTAAGCGAATAAAGACCTGATTAAAAAATTTCGGTGAACTATCCCTAACCATGCTTGACCCGTCAAACCGCTGGAAACATGTAGGAGTCAGTCATGAAAGCCTGTTGGTATTGTTCAAGTGTTATGCGTGTCACTGGAAGGATGTTCTGTGCGACGGGGAGGGGATGTGGCAGAGAATCATAATTAAGCTCTCAGTGGAAATGAATCTGTCACTGTAATAAGTAAATACTCATTCCTGTCACAGCTCGTGGTCAAGCGCATGTATCTATGTCTGGATGCGTGTGTTTCTGTGTGTGTGTGTGTGTGTGTGTGTGTGTGAGAGAGAGAGAAAATGAGATAGATACTGGCGGAGAGGGTAAGGTGAAAAAGAGCCATGTAGTAATTGAGCTTTAAGAGGTGTGTGTGTGTGTGTGTGTGGGCGCGCGCGCTCTTGAGACAAGAGATAAAAGCTCCTTTTCAAGCATAATGGTCCAGACTCATTAACAAGCACAATTATGCTTCCTGGCTAACAGGCGTGAGGTGTCAGAGGGCGTTAGGAATGTCCAAACATGCACACACAGACCAAACTCTCAACATACACACACCTAGGAATGTACAGTGATTTATTTATTTTTAATTTAATACTGTAGAGAAAAAAGTTTATGCTTTTTGAAATGTGCTTCATGCATGTATGATTATAGCTTTAATTATTTTGCTCTGTGCAGGTAGAGAGGAAGAGACACATAGGGAACGACATCGTGACCATCGTGTTTCAGGAGGGAGATGACGCCTCTCCGTCCTTTAAACCCTCTATGATTCGCTCCCATTTCACACGTATCCTTCATCCTCAAACTGAGTGAAACTGCTGAAATGAGTCACTAAGTGGCAGTGGTTAGGCTTTTTATGGGTGACTTGTTTTTATAGGGGGGAAAAATGTCTAAATTAGTTTAGATTTTTGTGTACATTAGTAGTTATGCATGTGGAGCTATTGTATGGATGATTTCCTTTACGTATCCCACAGATATTTTTGCCTTAGTTAGATATAATAGCCAGAATGATAGTTACAGGTATGTGTGTGTTTGGAGGTTTTACTTTTTGTTGAGTTATTTAATATTATATTTATTACATTTTATTTGAATAATATATTAAATACTATTATATTGTATATACACTACCATTCAAAAGTTTCTTTTCTTTTCTTTTCTTTTCTTCAAAAAGAAATTCATACTTTTATTCAGCAAGATTGAAGTGACATAAAATACTTTTATATTATTACAAACATTTATATTTCAAATAAATGCTGTTCTTTTGGACTTTCCGTTCATCATAGCACCCTGAAAATTTTTTTAGCATGGTTTTCACAAAAATATTAGCAAAATATTTTCAACATTTATAATAAGAAGAAATGTTTCTTGAGCACCAAATCAGCAAATTAGAATGTTTTGTGAAGGATCTTTTTTATTTATTTATTTATTTATTTATTTTTACTGATTTTACTGTATTTTTTAATCACAATTACTGATTGAATTTATTTAATTACTGCTTTTTCAAAAACATTTTTCAAATCTTTCTGACCCCAAATGGTAGTGTATATTTGTATCTTTATATATTTGTATCATTTTATGTTGCAGGTTGAAGATTTTCTCAGAGGAGAGTGTGCCGCTATTTGGCCCACCCCTCCCTTCCCCTCCAGTGTTCACAGACCACCAGGAGTTCAGGGACTTTCTACTCGTTAAATGTTAGTAAACTCACCAGTACATAGAGTCATTTTACAGACAGCATGAAAACAGTTGTTTTCATAGTCATTCACCAAAATGTAACAACTTGCCTCTGAAACAACACTTTTCTGCTGATGTTACCAAAAAATACAAGCAATATCAAAGCCTATTAATACTGATTGAAATCCCCTCTCCAGAACCGAATGAAATCCCATTCTACTAAATGGGTTTCCTACTGAATGTCCTATTTCAGTAAAAAATAGATTATATTGCAGAATTTAAATTAATTCCAAATGCAATTTCATGGCATTTCAGTACACAGACCTCCTGTTAGAATACACACCTGTGTTTTTCTGTTGCCAGCTTTTATGATTTGATTTGGCTCATGAACTCCGTAAAGCAGATGCTTTCATTAAACAGACCTTGTAAAATGTGTCATGCTGTTTCCTAAGGGTTATTCTGTTGCATAACACTATTACCTTTATCCTTCTGTCTCCTGTAGTAATAAATGGAGAAAAAGCCACTCTCGAGACCCCCACTTTTGCTCAGAAACGTCAGCGTACGCTGGACATGCTGATCAGATCCCTGTACCAGGATCTCATGCCTGACATGCACAAGGTATGGTCACATAATCTAGAACAGTGTAACAGTGTTCTCAACCAAGGGGCCAAGGGCATATTATGGGGCTTCAAGATGATTTGAAATTATTTAAGATAAGCCAAAACAACTAAAAATCCAAATATTTCTTTTTTTACAGAACCAGGGCTATCAATGTCTTGAAAACCCTGGATATACTGTATGAGGAAGCCTAATTTAAAAGTGTAATGTGTCATTTTCAGACATAATAAAATTATGTAAAGTAAAAAAAAACATCATGAGCATTTTTATAATGAATACACATTTTTCTAGTTATGTTAAGTTCTAAAATATTTTATCGACCTGAAATTGTGAATAAAATATATTTAAAAATCCTTGTGAATGAAAAAAATGGAAAAGTCATGGGGATATTTTTGTGGACAATGAGGGGCCTTGGAGTCAAAAAGGTTGAGAACCACTGATCTAGCACAATACTTTTCTGTATTGCTCTACGTTTACCCTCAAGCTATTACCTCACTTCTGTTTTCTGCCATGTATACGTTTCTTCTCACAATTCTCTTCATAAATACAACTCTTTCAAACCACTTAGCTGTCAAATGTACTTTCATTCTGTTGCAGCAACCTGTCAGCTGGTCCTAGAGCTGGATACTGTCTTTATATTGTTGTCTATTCCTGTTTCTATTCCTTATTACAAGGGTTAGAAATATCAGGAACCGGTTGTGCAGAGAAATTTGCAGTTTTTATATTTTAATGAGAAAAAAAAGACCTGCAGCAAAACAATACGAAGACAATTAAATCTTCTTGTTGTGTTGTGTTGGAATCAGAATGTGAATCGTCATTATTTCCTTATGATTTCGAACCCAGTGTACAGTATTACGACTGATAAGGTACAGTGGTGTAAGAATTGTTAGCCTCTGCTTTGCTCTGTCTTTCTGGCTGTTTCTGGGTCAGTCTCTCAGACCCATATTCATCTCTACCACTCCCGTAGGTTCCCTTCTCTCCGCAGAACATGCTAAACCGACGCTCATTCAGTGATGTACTGCCAGAGTCGCCCAAATCGGCCCGTAAAAAAGAGGAGGCACGTCAGGCTGAGTTTGTACGGGTGGGACAGGTATGATGTGTACATCTATGCAAATATGGCATTCCACATAGGAATGAAAGAGAATGTTACAATACGAGGAGTGTTATTAATAAATATAATATTCTGTCCAGGCCTTGAAGCTGAAAACTATAGTTAAAGGGGATGCGCCCACCAGTCTAGTCACTACTGGCCTTTGCAGGAAAGAGGTGAGGGGCAAGAGGAAAAAGCGAGGGATGCTGTTATTTTGCATACGGTTCATCTCTAACAGTGTGTTCCTATGTTTTCTGCAGCCATGGGAGTCACAGTCATTCTGCAGCAGCTTCCCATATGAAATAGTCTGTGGAGACTCATGGGGACAGTCATTACTGGTCGCCACAGATTCAGCAGGGGTCATGCTGCTGGAGGGTGAGAATGCTTTTTCATGAGAAACAACACAGCTGGACAGAGTAGCGGTTTTCTTAATAATAACTTTCACCAGCTTCTACATGGATAGATCTACAGTACATGGATCATATCAGTGGACATAAACACTGAGCTGAATTGAGTTCCATACTCAAGGGACAGTTAAGGAAAAAAAAAAGAAAATTCAGAATTTTTTTTATAAATTATGTATTCCGTTGAACACAAAAGGAAATGTTGATGCTGCTTTTTACATAGAATAATAGGGAACAGCAAGCAGGGGCTGCCAAATAATTTGTGCTCCAGCTTTCATATAAGTGATGCCAAATGTCATTGGTCGCAAGATGCAATCAATTTAAATGTAAATTCAAATTGGACAAAGATTTCAGGGCTGTAGTAAAGGGGAAACCAAGTAAAATCAGAAACCAAGGAAACCAAAACTAAACAGAGCAGGGAAACAGGAACTAAGGGAAACAAAACAGAACATCAAAATAAGAGTCGGTCACCGAGACCGTACTCCCCCCTACAGGAAGGCGCGGTCGTGCCGTAACAGACAGGTATAGTGTGGAGGATTGGAGCGGGCTTTGGAGGAGGGCGCAGAGCTGCTGATGGACAGGGATGAGATGGAGTCAGTGGAGAGAAACACCATGGTGGAGCTTTGGAGGTGGAACCAGGGTGCCTGAGGAGCAGAGAGGCCGACGGACCAGGGCGACGTCCACAGCCCGGAAGCCCAAGGTGGAGCTGCTGCCTCGCAGGAACGAGGCGGAGACAGGGGCTCAGCAGACCGGGGCGTCGAAGGAGGAAAGCCCAGTGGAGCCGAAGGGGTGGAGGGTCGAGGCGCAGCAGAGTCCGTGGCGGAGGCAGAGCGACGACTTACTGAGGCTGAGACATAGGGACAAGGAGGAGTCTTAGGGCTGACGGACCATGGCGGAGATGAGAAAACAAGTTCGAGGTGGAGATGGGGACTCAACCTCATGCCGAGCTGGTGGTTGGAAAGCACGAGATGGAGCCAAAGAGCCGCACTGAGTTAGTGGCAGGGGCAGAGCCGAGGAGCAGGTGGAGCAGTTGGGACCAGGAAGTTGGCTGGGAACATCAGAGGAGGAAGGACCCGGGACGAAACCAGAAAATTTCTAGGAATCACAGGAGTAAACAAAGGCAGCGTAACAGCTTGTATAAATAAGCACAAGACAATACCGGATAAGGAACAGAACCAAAATCATGACTTCAAAACTAAGGAGATAAAAATGAACTCAATATGACACAGCTGATAAGTAACCATATAAACAAACAAAGACATAATCAGAAACTACGGAAACAGAAACTAAACAGAGCAGAGAAATAGGAACTAGTTCATAACCGTGACAAGGGGAGCATTTTCTGTAAATAATAATTTGAATTTCCTTATGTTCCTCACATAGAGCTATCACATGGCTTTAGAATACTGGAAGAAAATAAAATACAGCCAAATGGACTAGTGTTCAATAATACATTAAGATGGTTCTTTTTAGTCATTTTTGGAGCCCCTGGTCATCATGTAATTTCAATGAAAATAAATATGAAATTAATATGCTAAACATATCCTTTTGTGGTCTATGGAAGAAAGAAAATCACACAAGGTTGGAACATGAGGGTGAAAATATTTTGACAGATTTATTTATTTTTAGGTGAACTATCTCTTTGAATAAAAGTGTGCATGTGAAACGTTTATAATATTTTTGGGTCTATTATATGTGGGAGCTACCACAATGAAATGTACACAACCATTTAAAAGGGGGTCGCTAAAAGTTTTGTAAGGCTGCATTTATTTGATCAAACATACAGTAAAAACAGTAATATTAAAAGTAAATTACAATTTAAAATGTTAAAATAGCAAAGTTAATTTATTTCTGTAATGGAAAAGTTGATTACTCCAGTCTTCTGTGCCACATGATCCTTCAGAACTCATTCTAATAGGCTGATTTGGTCCTCAAGAAACATTTATTATTGTCAATATTAAAAAGAGTTGTACTGCTTACTGAAACTGTGATAGTTTTTTCAAGATACTTTTATGAAAGTTCAAAAGAAAAACATTTATTTAAAATAGAAATATATTTTGTAGCATTATAAAGGTTTTGATCAATTTAATGTGTTATTGTCGAATAAAATTATTCATTTCTTTTTAAAAAAATCTTACTAACCCCAAAACTTTGAACAGTAGTGTTTGTATGGTGCAGATGGCACTTTCATTTAACTTGCTGAATCTGATCAAATCTGTCTTCCCTTTTAGCCTCAGATCCACTGTTCTCCAATGCAGGTATGTATAGCATGCCCACAACACTACAGTGGATATAAATGCTTATAAATATTACAAAGTATTTATACATGTTCCCAGTACATTTTTGCAGTGACAGTTAACAAATGTGTCTGTTAATCAAAGCAAGAGAATCTCATTTGGGGGATTGAGTTTCCATGCAAACCACAAACTAATCTTTATTTGCATGCTGGTCTAGATTCACCAACCCTGCCTCCGGTGCAGGTATTTGACAAGACCTTGACAGTCAAACAATTGCACGTTCTTGAACCTCAGGACCTCCTCATTGCAAGAGCAGATAAGGGTAAGATATGTTTGTTTTTATATTTATACGAGCAATAAATATGGCACAGTTCTTATGTGGGTAAAAAAATGGCATGGAACAATCTGCCAAAAAAGAGTGTAAGAAAAAAAGAGACCAAAGCAAAGTGGTAAAGGAATCTCTTGGTCCTTTGCTCTAATGAGCATCTTTATCCAGCTGGGAATAGCACAAAATACGGTAGTATTCAAACACACACACACACACACACACACATAAGGGCATTACCTTTGGTTCGCATTGTCTAGACTTATAGCTCATTATAAAAAGAACCAAGAGTAGAGATGCATGTAATTTAGTCTCAACCATCATCTTCTGTACTGATCATTAGCTCAAGACGGTGTACAGCAAGCTCTCACACTTATTGGGAAGCACATCTTCTGCAGAGGGAAAATAATGAATCCGTTATCAACTCCGTCACCAAGCAACTTTCATTCACTATGACAGGCATTTGAAATCCAAACATGTTGCATTAGCTGAGACGTCATTCAGTTTGATGAGACGGGTCTCTCATTTGTTGCCAGGCTATTATCATATATTAATGGTACTGAAAGCTTCATTTGTAGAATTCACTAAACAGCTGAAGTAGTCAAGCTCATTTGAATAACTGTACCAGGAATGTATAAGAGTGCTTGAAATTTGGTTTAATTTCAATTACTTGATGTCCAATTTAAACTCTTTTGCAGGGAAAGACGCTCGACTGTATGTTTACAGACTGAGTACTCTCAAACGAGGGATAGAGGAGCGGCAGCTTGTCCGCACCAAGTATGACAGTCGGGAGAACAAGCTTGAGAAAACCAAAGGTACAAAAGACTTGTCTATATAGTATATGTAAGCAATAAGGTACAAGATCTTGATCCTCTAGAGGCCATGCTGTATTGTGAATAAATCATGGCTGAAGTGCGTTGTTAGGCACGACGCAACGCTTTACTAAATAGTTCCTCCCAGTGACAGTAAAAGGCAAGAGAATGTTTTTAGGTGTAACATGCCTCATCTTGTGGAGCTCAAATAAAAACAGAGAATTGGAACTGTTCTCATCCACTGTGTCATTTTTTTTTAACACCATATATGATATTTTCTCACACACATATCTGCTTATCTCTCAGCATGAGAAAACATCTGTTTTCCGCATTTTAGTTTAGTTCCGACCGATCTGCAGCACAGCGTGAGTTTGCAAGTGTCATTGCAGTGTAAATTGATGGACATTCGGTACCATACCTGAAACAGAGAACTATTAAATACAGTAATATTCAAGTATAATGTTTAAATATATATGTTCAATATTTGCTCAGTTGTAAGGCTGTGTGCGCAATACAAAGTGACATAACAAATAGCATCACTGCTACCATATCTTGGACACTGTTTTTGTGGCATGAAGTTTTAATAATTAGCTATGATTTCCAAGGTTGTCAAAATCAGGAATACACATTGCATACATTTGAAATGAACCGAATTGTGTTTCCTCAGGTTGCCATCTCTACTCCATAAACACACATCATGGGGTAGAGCTTAGAGTCGTTGCGGCGATAAGAAACAAGCTTCTTCTGATCACCAGGAAACAGTCACGCCTCGATTGCCTCAGCTCTATCGCTACAGTCACAGGGGCTACTGACTCACCTGTGGAAGAGTTCCAATACATACGGGTAGGACACGGATTTTCATCATAAGTTAACTGGATTTTGCTGTCATTTGTAGCTCATAGGGAATATTCTCACAGACATTTTGCTACTTTTAAGCTCTCAACATTTCCGTTGTTTGATGTCGCTTGTCTTAGGAGATCTGCTTATGTGACTCCCCGGTGGTCATGGCTCTGGTTGACGGTCCAACAGGAGAGAATGACCACATGATCTGTGTGGCCTACAGACATCAGTTTGACCTGATCAATGAGAGCACAGGAGATGCCTACAGACTACACCATGTAGACTCCAACCGGGTGAGAATATCAACATACATTATCATTCAAAAGTTTGGGTTCAGTAAGATTTTAGAAGAAATTAATAGTTTTATTCAGCCAAGAATGCATGAATCAAAAGTGACAGTAAAGATTTATACTGTTACAAAATAAATGTTCACATTCATATAGAGCATACAATATAACACAATCCAAATATCCTTACCTATATCAGTTTTGTACACCACTGTATTATACAGTAAGTTGAACTACTTTCAGTTTTTAATTGATAACAGTAGTGTCTATTATTGACATGGACACTTTACTTTTTTCCAGGTGAACTTTGTTGCTGCCATAGATGTGTATGAAGATGGAGAGTCTGGACTTCTTCTTTGCTATAACAGTTAGTGTCAATTTAAATGTCAGTGATTGTATCTGTGTAGTCAGATCCTCTAATGCTATATTTCTCTTCTAACAGATATTTGCGTATATAAGAAGGTGTGTCCGTTTAACGGAGCCACACCCATGATTCAGCCCAACTCTTCAGACTTCCATTTCAGCTGGAACCAAATGCCCAATGCTATTGGTCAGTACCTTTAGGACATGCATTTCAGCGAGTGTTTAAATATTCTTTATTATTACTACTTTATCTTCATTTCAACACTCCTTTTGCATTTGCTTTAGAGAAAATAATTGATATATCGCCCTATTATGTCACTTCCTGTGTCACAGTGTGTGCGTTCCCATATATCCTCGCATTCACCACCGACTCCATAGAGATCCGGCTAGTTGTTAATGGCAACCTAGTATATACAGCTGTCGTTCCAGAATTGCAACTGACTGCGTCCAGAGTAAGTGTTCAATCCATAAGGCTTTAATTTTTTGTAAGAATTTTTAAAAATGACTCATGCTCACCAAGGCTGCATTTATTTGATCAAAAATACAGTGAATTTTATTTATTAATATTATATAATAATATTATTTAAAATAACTGTTTTCCGTTTGAATATATTTTAAAATGTAATTCATTCCTGTGATGGCAAGTTTATTATTATCAATGTGGAGAACAGTTATTCTGCTCAATATTTTGTGGAAACTAATATTTTCAGGATTTCAGGATGTCCTATCTTTTATATAATGCCAAAATCTCTGTCAGTCACGTCTCTCACTGTTTAATCTCGTTATTTCTTCCTCTCTTTTTTCTGCAGTCTGATATCTATTTCATCTCGTCAGCACCTATAAACTCTGCCTCTAACTGTAGCTCCAGAGACACTAGTTCCCAGAGTTCCCCTCAGACTCCCACCGGCTATGAGATGCCCGTCTTCCCTTCACCGCTTGGAGATGGTACGCTTCTGCTCATGACAGAACATGTACACAATTTACCTTAGCAATTTTCTTAAACTGAATTCCCATGCTATTGAACTTAGGTATTTGTGTTTAGGATTTGAGAGAGTGTGATACTGGGCAAATTCAGTGTATGATATGTTGCTTTTTGTTTTTGCTATTATAGGGTAGCGAGTTACGCGCATGCGAGTCGTCTAACTGTCTTTTTGAATTGTCTTACGGTGCTTTTGTATTTTAATCTGTGCGTGGGTTGGGTTGATATATTGCTCTTTTCCATCCCTGGTCCAGATTGTATTCGGATACCCTACGGCACCAAGCTATCCCTCTACATGTCTAAAGACTCTGAAGGTACTGCAGGCACTTCTGTTGCCTACATTTCCCATGATGCCTCACTAATGCACGTTACCATGGAGACTCACCCTGTCTATTATTCAATTAACAAACGCATGCAGACGCATGCATGTTGAGTGAAATGTGCAGCTGACATAATGTGTCCCTTCTTTCTTGCAGTTTCACAGAAAGAATAACAAAGACATATAGAGAAATGGTGGCATGAGGAGTCTTTGGGGGGAAATACTGAAGTGAATGAGATAGAGAAAGATGGCAGAGGAAATCAATAGACAGAAAGAGACAGATACATAGAGACTTTAGGGAAATGGGACACATTTGCTGCAGCATGAGTTACAGATCGCAGTGTCACCATGGATACTTTTGTCAGAGCCCCTCTCCTCTTCATGCACACACACACACAGTCTGGACGGCCCTCCAGAGCTTAGCACTTCTGTCTACATGCGCGGCCTGAAGAGGGCCGTCAAGGGGCTGTGACAAAATACACATCCTGGTGTTTTGAAACATCCAGCCAATTGTCTGTGGCTGCCATTTTTGCACCATGGGAAATAGACTGATCTCAACATGTTCACATTAATAGTTATAACCTACATATTTTGGTAACATTCATATTAAGGTTCAATTTGTTAACACTAGTTCATGCATTTGGTATGATGAACTAAAAATGCATTTATTAATCTGTTCATTTCTATTTAAACATTTAAAAAAAATGCCATGTTGTATAAATCAACAATAATGTATTATAAACAAACATGAATTAACAATACTATATTTTTAAATGAACATTATTCTGGATTAATGTTCATTGTTAGTGCTTTGTACCCAATGCATTAGCTAATTTTAGTGAATTTAACTCTAAAGCGTTACCATTTCTTCCTGTTTGTTTTTGTTTTTGATATACGATAAAATTTTGGGTCGGTAATTTTTTTTAATGTTTTTTTAAATTCTTATGCTCAGCAACGCTGCATTTACGTGAACAAAAATATAGTCAAAACAGTAATATTGTCAAATATTATTATAATTTAATTGAGTTTATTCCTATGATGGCAAAGCTGAATTAACTTAAGAAGTCATTTTAATATGCTGATTTCATGCTCATGCAACATGTTTGTGCTATATACAGTGTATGTGCATATATACGCTATATATATGCATATATATTATGTATCGTGCTGTCCCATGGAGCAAAGATGTCTGTGGAATACTTTCAGTGTATTCCAGACTCACGCATGGATTCATAACGAAATACTCCTGTGTTTGATTATGACTCTCTAATTATTCTAAATGAACTTAAAGGGGAAGCATTCTTCCCTGCCTGGAAATCTGTATTATGCTGTTGGACAGTGTCATGTCTCTAACCAGATCATTGCTCTTTTATCTAACATGACTACAGTTTTCAAGATTATTGTTTGTTGCTACTAAATATATGTGTGAATTAGTTTCTCCAAATTACCATGCCTGTGACAAATATCCAAAGCATAGTTGAAAAAGGTTTAAAAAGATTAAAAAAATAAAAAAAATGTGAATACAGTATTCAAAATAGCAATAATGCTCGTGCACTGGTATCATGCTCGTGCACTGGTATCACCAACATACTTCATATGCATAACAGCATGTATTATTTCTTATTTTTCTTATTGAAGCATCTTACCCAGACAAAAGTAGCATTTTTTTAAGGTTTATGTCATGTGCTTTAGATTATTGTGTTGTTTTTGTATTATCTTTATTTATATATTTTTGTTGTTGTTTGTTTAATCTTTTTTTATTGAGACACTGGTGAAGGTTCACACTTTATATTGATATATTAACCCTATTTTGTTGCAGTGGCCTTGCAGTTAGTGCCATTCCATCATTTCCTGCTCTCACTCTACCAAAAGTTTCCCAAAACCAAGTGATTTTACATGGAATTATTCATTAATATGCCAGCACTGATCAAGTGGTTTCCCTTTTAAACACCTGCCTTTCCTAGTTTCTGAGGAACAGAAATTAGACACTCATTTTCTCAACAAGTCTTTAAGCGGTTTACATGATGTCATGTCATTGTTTTACAAGACTGAGTCAAGAGTCAAGTCTTAAACTTGAGTCTCAAGTCTAGTGGATAAAGATGAGAATCAAGTGTTGTACATTTACCTTATAGACTTCTACTTATATCATTGTAAATGTGCTTTTGTTTGTTTTCATGCTAATCGATAGCATTAAAACAAAAATCAATAATGTAGCCAATCAGATTTTTCTGACAATGAAACTTCTTAAAAATATCATTTCTGTTCTGACTCAGTAGGCTTTATTTTGTCTATCGGGTTAAACTAACTGTATTACTAACTGTAAACTCAGAATGTTTGAGACAGCAGACAAATGTAAACACATAAGATTAGGCTCAATACCCAAAAAAACCCCCAAAATGTCAGTCTGTGAATAAATAGCTCAACCAGAGTCAAGTCTGAGTTGAGTCACAAGTAAATGCTATGACGTCTAAAAACAGACACAGTCTGACTCGCGTCCAAGTCATGAGTCTGAAGTCCACACTTTGGAGAGGGGAAAAAATACTTGAATCACTGTGAACTCCTAACCAGACAAGATGTGATAAGTTTCCTGATACAAGTAATTTGTCTGTCTGAATGTGAAAAAGCAGTGTGATAGTCTAAGCCAATCAGAACATAGCTAATGTTAAATTTATAGCGGGAGTGAGATTTTGGAACAATGACATTACACAAAAAGGCGGGACTACATAAAAGTGCGACGCTAATAGAGACATGGAATAGTTCGGTAGCGATGTTGCAGTACACATGGGTGTTGTGTGTGTACATATATTCAAAAGTTTCGAGCCAGTAAGATTTTGTTTTGTTTTTTAAGAAATTAATACTTTTATTCAGCAAGGATGCATTAAATTGATCAAAAGATGAGTAAAGAAATGTATAATCTTCTATTTAAATAAAAAATATTTTTAAACTTTCTATTCATCAAAGAATCCTGAAAAGCGGTTTCCATACAAATATTAAGCAGTTGTTTTCAACATAATAAAAAAGTTTCTTGAGCAAAGTTTCTTTTGCTGAAAATTCAGCTTTGCCATTACAGGAATAAATTACATTTTAAAATACATTAAATAGTTATCTTAAATTGTAATAATATTTCACAATAGTACTATTTTTACTGTATTTTTCATCAAATAAATGCAACCTTGGTGAGCATAAGGGACTTATTTCAAAAACCTAAAAAATTATCTTACTGACCCCAAACATTTTAAAAGTAGTGTGTGTTTACTAATAGACTGCTGTGTCTGAATTGTATTAAACTGTGTTTTTTAGTTACCCCTCTAATACAGATTTAAAATAGGCTTACCTGTGGGTAGATGAAACAGTTGTTTTCCTTTAATTTAATTACAAAAGTGTGGCACCAGCAGTGACTCTGACTGTATTTCTATACATGCGTGTCTTTAAACACAAGGCGATGTGTGTACATGTTATGTTTTATTCTGTGCAGAGTAGATATTAATGTGCCTAACAGCAGCTCTGCTCCTAGATCGACCACTGTGGTAGTTACACCATTTATTCTAAAGTCTCATTCTTTAGCCTTCCCTCTCTTCTTTTCTGCCCCTTTCCAACCATCCCTTTCTTTCTTCAAGGTGAAGCTCCCTCAAAACACATCTATAAGATTCCGTTGAGTAACCTAGTTGGACGCAGCATAGAGAGGCCCCTCAAGTCTCCGTTGGTCAACAAAGTGCTCACGACACCTGTCCCAAGTGTAATCGGCTCCGCTCCCATGATCGCAAGCACAACCTCACTCTCGCTGTCTCGCATGGAGATCAAAGAGATCGCCAGCCGCACACGGAAAGAACTGCTGGGTGAGTGTCTCTGTATTTGTGAGCACTTGAATTGAAAGCTATCATTACGTATGTGTGGCGCTGTGGGAGGCTGGCATGAAATGTACCGAATGAAATCTGCCAGTGCCACAGGATAAGTGCCTCTCTTTGGATGTGTTTCTAGGGTAGGACAATAAAGCTCCAAGTGGTGCAGCTCAGTACCATTTATTAACGTTTTAATTGCATGTGATAAAAAAAACCCTGCAATGATACTTGCATGCTTGATCTGTTGTAATGCCTGTTCTGCAGTCAAATTGAGATGAGATAGACATTTTTCATTATGAAGTGTTGGAGCGAGACATTCTGATCACACATTAGATAAGCTGCTAGATCCACTAGGCTGCCACACTTCACACACACACGCACACACAAGAATGACTAAGTGGACTATAGGAAGTGCTATTGCACCTCCTGCAGGTGCATAATTTCATGTCATCTTAAAAATTCTGCATAAAATACAGTAGCATAAGAAGTCTGAGTTTGTCTATAAACTCTGTACCTGTTGTAGGTTTAACTGAGGAACCCAGCAGTAAGGCAGACGGTAACTCAGTGAAACAGAGAAGAATGAGCAAAAAGAACAAGGGGGAAGAGCAGAGGAGAACAGCGGAGATCAGCACCACTGAACAGTAAGTGTGTGTGTATGTTGGTAAATATTGTGTAATTAATAGCAATATTTACTGACATATGCAGTAAGTTTGGGGTCAGTAAGATTTTTTAATGTTTGTATAGCACTTTTCACAATACATATCATTTCAAAGCACCTTTACAGAAAATATTACAAGTTATCTGTTGTCAGAGTTTGACTGTGTCAAAGTAATGTTCATGTGGCAAAAATGAACATTTCTTATTATTTCTTATTAAAAACAGTTGTGCTCCCTTATATTTTTGTGGAAACTGATGCACTTTTTCCTGGATTCTTTGATAAATAGAAAGTTCAACAGAACATAATTTATTTGAAATAGAAATCTTTTGTAGCATAAATATTTTACTGTCACTTTTAATCAATTTAATGCATCCTTGCTAAATAAAAGTTAATTAATTTATTTTAACACTTTTTTTTTTTTTTTAAGAATCGTACTAATCCAAACCTTTTGAACAGTAGTAGATATTGCATAGGCTGAAAATATTGAGCTATACTTTTTTTAGCTATATGCAGCTATAAGCTTTATTCTGCATGTTAGATGCAAGTATACCAGTGATGTATACTGACTCTGAGATATCTCCAATCAGAGTGGGAATGGAGTCTGTAGAGGGAGAAACTGACGTCCAGAGGATTTGCTCATCTGGCTCTGAGGTGGAGCCACGAGAAGATAGCCCACCCACGGCCAGCCCTTTTACCATATCCACATCTTTTGAGGAGGATATTTTGGACCTTAAGTGATGACAATCACAGTCTGTGGATTAAAGTGCACCTCTCACCTTACAAATCCTCTTACCTTTTACTTTATATCATTCTTTTTTATCATGTTACATTGAATTTTGTTTTTTTCTTAGTCTGCCCACTCATTTGTGTGTGCAAATGAATCCCCAGAGCTTTAAACTAAAAGGAGTTTACAGTATGGTGATGTCAAAATTCACTCCTAGTGGATGTGTGTGCGTGCGTGTGTGTGTGTGTGTGTGTGTGTGTATGATCCTGTGTTTACTCTAAAAGAAAGATACTAGAAATACAACAAAAATGTGATAATCTGCGATCATTTCAGAATTCTGCTTAAAGAAAAACTGACCAAAAATGTTACAAACCCCCCAATAATCTGAGTTAGTCAGTTTGATTTAGTGTCTATGATTGATGAGACACATTCTCCATCAGCTTTGGGACAAATATGTAGCTTTGTAGCAAACCTGAAGCCATATGAACAGAAATAGAACTTTTAAACAATTTTGGCGTGAAAGGTTTGAGCCAAAATCTAAGGTCAAGACAAAATAATACTACTTTTCACTCGGAAGACCTGATTGTAAGATTGACGCTCCTAAAAACAATGACACATATTTTTTAACTCCTTATTTTGTGTTTTTAAATGTTTTCTATGTTTGTGATTTGTACATTGTGTGATTATTTCAAAGTTGTAAAAAAACTATATGCATCTCGGACCAGATGCACATGAACATATATATATACATACATATATATATATATATATATACCTTTCTCGTTCTGTTGTATTATGGAGAAATAAAACTCACTTCTTGTGTATATCAATGTTATGGTCTAACCTGCCTTCACCCTTACCATGCTTTTAAACCCTGACATGCAAACCCTTGGCAGAAACGGCAGGAGTCTCCCACAAGTGCCATTTTCTACTGCACACGTCAACCACTAGCGCCCTCTATCAGACTGACCATGAATTACATGTCATGAGGCAGAAGCCAACAAAAATCATTAAAGAACACAGTTTGGTCACAGCTGGTAAATTTGCAGCTGTTTACTATGCTAACAATAGCATCCGCATTTACAGGTACACAGAAAAGGGCTCTGGATCACCTGCATGCCTCCCTTCAATCCCACTACAAAAATATAAGGGATTTGATGTATTAATGGTTTAGAATTAGGATGTATTATCTTTATTTTTCTCACGAATTTGGTACAAATTGAAAGAAACCGCCTGGAATTCAAGCCAGGATCACTTAGATTAAAGCAAAGACTCTGGGTTACTCAGCAAAAGTTATATATATATATATATATATATATATTAAGGACGTTTAGATATTTTGACTGGAGAACAATACAACAATCAAGAAAAATGATTATTGCTGTGTAATGTGTAATAAGAGAATAGTGATTCTGCTGTTTACAGTTCAAACTCAGATATGTTTAAGAATGTCAACAAAGTGACACCAGAACACAAGAGCCTCAGGAACAGCACAAGAGGAGTAAGTGTTAAACTGCTTAGCTGAATGCATGCCCCTCCCCCTTACACCTCACATCCCATACACACCTCAACCTTTCTTCATCTGAATGTGAACCACTCAACATTAGAAGCATTCTGAACTAAAAAGGGAAAACTCTGAAATATTTTTGTAAATGTTGAGTTTTACATATTATGTATTAGCTTTTAGTTGTTCTTTGAGGGGAATAGAGTGAGCAAGAGACTGATGGAATATATTTTTCTGTTTTGTTTTTTTTTTCCTTTGGCATACTGTTGTCTTTCCTCCTCCCTCTGTTCACTCTCCTAACTCTTTTCGCAGTGGTTTTGTATCTATATCAATATTAACTGTTTAGACTGTTGCAGAAACTCTGTGATATCGGAAAATAAACAAAAATGAATATAAAAAACACCAAGTGTCTTAAAATATTGTATTGCCATTGTTTTTAATGCCAAGTATACTTGTAAATGTTTGTGTTTCAGATGTGGCCTCAAAAATATTATTATTATTATAGCATTTATTTGAAAAAGTGCTGTAGCCCACTGCTGTAGTTAATATTGTTCATTGAAATTAAATAAATATTTATGAAATTTGACCATGCAGTTTGTGTTTTAACAAGCGTAAACAGCAGACAACAACTAGAGACAACATTTAGATCATATATTGACTAACATGTATCTTAACATTTTTGTTGTGTGGTTTTCCAATATTGAACTCTTTTCTTTTTCACTAAAACAAAGATACACATGCCACTAATATGATAATGCTATCTAGGTAGGCAGCTCAATAGGTTGTCAAGGCTGCAGAGAGTTAGGGTCAGCAATTTCAATCCCAATTTAGGAACCTAGTTTATGTAATTTAGTAATTTAAAAAAGTGATTGCATTTTGCAGAGGAAAGAAATTACAGATATTATCACCATTATTTGATCTCTAAAAATGCTGTCAACATTAAAGTGTCATCCCTGCTTTAGCAATGTTTTTTCACAACTCCGATTTGAAAAGGGTTCCAAAAAGTTATGTTTTACACTGACCTATAGGTGGTAGTATTGTTGAATCAAACTGGTCAGCGATCAACAGCCCACATGGGTCACATAACGCAATGCTACCTACAACCAAATCTTCTACGAGTTTTTAATTCACCAAGGTTTGTTGGAAAATATGCCAAAATAATAAATGAATATGAGGAGAATTTCGTGTGAAATTATTAGTATGCTGTGCATTATTGTAATTAATTAAAGGTACAATATGTAAGAATATCCAAAAAACACTTGCACACTGTTTTATATTTCTTTCAATTGTGTACTTACATTATCCTAATTTTTTCCAAGAATTTGTAAATTCAGAGAATTTCACAATTCACAATTAAAATTCACAATTTTAAAAAGTGCCCATCCCTTGTAACTTGCCGCCTGTCAATGACGTAATATCCGCATAATATCTCTGGCTTCAGCTTGTACTGCCATCTGCTGAGTCCCAATTCGCATACTATCCGTCCTAAATAGTATGCGAAACTAGAATTAGTACGTCCCAAATCGTAGTATGTTGAAATGAGTATTCCCAAGATACCCGGATGGTCTACTATTTCCGGTTAGAATTCGAAGTGCAGATCAATGCACACTCTAACGGCTAATATTGCCCACAACCCATTGCATGCGGGAGGGAGGAGCTTTGTGGTGATGGTGTAAACATGACAGTCAGACGCAGCAGCGGAGATGCGCCCTCAGTTTTTAAGTGTAAGAATTCAAATGTTTAACCCTAATTAAAGCTATATTTAACCACACTGACTTATTTGTTGTAATACTGTGGCTGTACAAATGTTAACTTTATCAGTCCAACTAAAAGACACATGGTTACTACACTTTTACTATAGTAAAAGCATGGTTAATTTTCATCGGGGTATTTTTGAGTATTATACATAATGATGAAATTAAGTTTAAATTTGTTAAACAATAGTTATACTATAAACTTTAAATATTTTAACTCAGAAAATAAGTAGCTTCCGTTACACACATTGCACACGATTGCACATGAACGTCAGAACCAGCCGCCTCACAAACGACCTGCGTTTGGTTAATCTACGACGACGCCCTGCACTCCTCAATTTGGTAGAACACATTGTAAATGTATTGTGGAAAAAACGATGAGGAAAAAAAGATAAAAAGATGGGAATAGTAAATTATAAAATTAAAATTATAAAATTATGAAATTATAAAATGTAAATATAAAATTATATTGGATATGAATGAATGAAATGTAAAATGTTTTGTTAACAGTCGCGGTGTGCGTAACTAGGCAACCACGTTCAAGTTCACGTTGCATGACGTCATCGAAGTATGTCCCAGAACGTGCATACTCTTTTGCTACACACTCAAAAGTATGTACTTTTTCCTCTCAAAAAAAGTACATACTTTTAGGTCGTAGTATAAGTAGGCGAATTGGGACTCAGCAATCGAGACAGAGCGTATTTAGGCCACGCCCACACCCGGGGGGAAAACAATTCAACCGTCTCCATTGACTTTGCATTGCGAGAGGCTGCCTCCGTCATTTCTTGCTTCTAACAAAAGACAGAAAAATGCCTAAAAGCTGCTGTGTGACAAGGTGTACAGAAAACAAGCTAAAAAACCCAGAAATAAGTTTGTATTAGCTCTCGACCCAAAAAAACGAGTGTTTAGGTTTAGGACATAAAAGTGGATACAGGCAGTTGAGACAGAGCGTCACGTGTCTCATTACTCAGAGAACTAACGTACGCCCGCTGGAGGAGACAGTAATCGGCAACACAGGATAGTTTATCTTACAGAAATATAATATATAAAACTGACATTTGGATATTTGACTCACCAGTGACCAAATGTTTAACTTACTGCACACGTGGTGTATTTTTAGTGCATACTGAGTGCCAGGATCCCACAATTTACCCATTCGTTCCAAGCTGTATCCACGTTTATGTCCTCAAACGCTCGTTTTTTGGGGTCGACAGCTTATGAAAACTTATTTCTGGGTTTCTTAGCTTGTTTGCTGTACACCTTGTCACATAGCAGCTTTTAGGCATTATTCTGTCTTTTGTTAGAAGCAAGAAATGACAAGGAGGCAGCCTCTCGCAATGCAAAGTCAATGGAGACCGTTGGACTTACATAAATTTACATAAAACGAATCAATGTTATATACTGTAGCTCAACATGATGAAATGTTAGAATATGATCAGTATGTTATTAAATGTTGATCTAGCTTACTGCTAGTCTCATACAGCCAACAAACTAACACATAGAATAACATTATAACTTTAAACACACTCAAATGCAGTTTAGTATGATAGTGTAGAGTAGACCAAGTGAAACAGCGCTGCGTTACCTCCCAAGTTAAATTCGTCAAATGAACTGTCCAGTTTGAGTAGTAACGTTAATTAAGCACTTGCGGGTAGTTCGGTAGAATGAAATGTCCTCATTCCTTTATATCCGCGGGACTCGTCGTGTGTGGCGCTGATGTCTGTCTCTCATTAGCAATTGCGCCCTGCTTCATTCCACAGTCATGTTCAAAAACATGAATGTATTCACTCATCCATAAACATTGTTTCCCATAAACATTATTAGATCCATCGGCATGACGACAAGTTCCACGATTCCGCTTATTCACTGCGTCATCAATCTACGCCTTTGTTATTATAAGAGGTTAGCAACCCATAGTGGCGAAAAAAATAATATATTGTAGCTTTAACTTAGCAAATAAGCATTTATGACGTGAATAACTAATATTTCTAAACAGAAGTTCCGCACAGACTCAACCTTCTTTGGCTTATAGTTAGAATAGAGTGGTGCAGGTATGACATCACTTTGTAGGCCAAAAAGTGGAAGCGAGCTTAGCATTTTAGCACATCAGGTTCCATCGAATGGGATTTTGGTTAAATGACTGAAATAAAATCTGTGGTGAACATAAGCTCAAGACACTTTCACGTTTTATTCTCCGACATAAAATACATCAGTATTACCCCACTCGTGATTTTTTGAAGCTGTTAGTTAAATGTATAGCTAACAGTGGCTAAATGGGACTACAGAGGCTGTCGGGGAGATTAAACGCCATCACACCAAACTAGGTAAACTCTTATTTTTATAATAAATATTAATTATAAGTTATGCTTATAATTGTGCTCTTATAAATTATTCTAACTCAAACTTTCTGGGTAAATGTTTTTAAATAGCCTAAAAACTGAAAAAGTTGTCGGAAGCTTAGTGATGGTGACATTGAATTCGTGGGACCGTGGTGTAGTTCGTTTATAGCCTAATACCTTTAGATTTTTACTTCTGGCGACTGCTTTTAGGCTTCAAAATTCATAAAAGTTGTGTTCATCTGTGATAATTACCTTGATGGACAAAACGTGTAAGTATCATAAACTTGTTGATCACAGAGCTTGTTTTTAGCGATAATCCAAAAGCCTGTGGGAAAATCCCATTGGGTTTTTTGTCAAGGGAACCAGTGTGATGCTAACGGCCAGAAAAGATTTGGGTATCAAACCATTCTGACCAGATCTACGGTCAGGAGCATTTCCTCTGAGGAGGCAAGGGAGGTACGTGTCTCCTCAAAAAAACTGAATGAGAAAATAATCAATATTACCAAAAATAAAACAACACAACTATTACAAAATTTGACATTAAAATTCCACATTCCACATGGTGTGGGAGTGGCATTTAGTTGTCACAGTGAACGAGAAAGGTTGACATGGATCACACTAAATCTAGCTTGAGATCCTTTATATCTAAACTATCTCTTAAACCTAGTAGTGTATGTTTTAAGAGCAGTAGGATAATATTCATTTTAGCATATCAGCAATAGCAAACCACAACGATCCAACAATCCATTAAATTCCCAATGGACAAAAATAAGTCCTACATTTTTCTTTTTCTTTTTACTTGGATATACGTCACAATAGGGGAGAAAAGACAATCGCAACTTCTGTTTCATGCTGACTTTAAAGGGACAACTTTATACCTTATTTACCCCTAAAAGGTACATAGGCTACAATAGGCTACATATTACCACTCTATGGTACTAATAATGCACCTTTTAGTTGTAGATAAGGTACAGTTATTGCTTTAAGGGTACTGTCCCAGTGACAAGCTGTTTTTATTTTTGCACATTCATTTTTTATGACAGAGTATAACATTGTTTATCACAGTATTTTTGCTTGTCGGCTTTTCCTTTTGTTGAAGGCTTTCTTATGAACATCTCTAGTTTTAAGCTCTGAGCACACACGTACGTATAGACGTTTTCACTGACAAGCCAGGGCATGTTTCATGACTACATAGGTTCTTTTAAACTCAAACACACACGCTTCCTTCCATGCTCTTTAGCAAGATAACTTCTGCTGCCCTTTCACATATTTATCTTCATTCACTTCCGCCATTGGTGGCAGTGTGTGTTTTCATCAAACCAATTAAGATTGTGTCATTTGTGATATCTGTAATAATAGTGCTGGAGATCTGGTTTATTCTATGTCAAACAATATCATTCCTTTCTCACAAAGTTTTTAGAATTCATCTATCTTTTCCTATCAGACTTTTTCCTTCACTTTTTGTACTAAGTAACAATGGGGTCTGCTATGTTATAATTGCATATTTGGCAGCTATCCATCTCCTCTGATTTTTTTCTCTTTTTTCTCTTTCTCTCTCAGCTCTTGTTTTTAGCGTGTAGGCAGTCCACTGTCCCTCATTTTTTATCTGAGTCAACAAAGTATCACACTTACCCATGCACACACAAAATCTTTCATTATTCCTTTATTATAAAAACTATGATTTTCTCTTTTGAAACATCACTACAAAAACGATACAATACTATAAACAAATTAAAATAAGTTACACCTTAAAAATATATATATACTATATATATACATGTATAATAAAAGCTTGTTCAACCAAAACACTGGCTTTGCATGCTGTATGCAAGCATTCTTGAGGACAGGCAAAGCCCCCGGCTGTGTTCGAAATGCAGTAAAACCCAAAGCCCAGTGGGAAAAGAGGAAGAACAACAGCATTTGTTTAACGCTACAATAATTTTGAAAGGTCTGGGCTCTGCAGGGCTTATGGTTCAATATCAGAGGAATTTTTTCAAGTTTGGAAAGTTATTGTGGAACAGTCACATGGACTCTGAACTGACCTCAGCAGTTATTGCTTGTGTAAACTTTGCAGTATGAAAGTGAAAAGATGGTGTTTGTCACGGAAAGTCTTGTAAATAATGGCTGCGCTATAGACTGGAGATCTATTCAAGGTGAGTAAGGGCCTATTAACACCAAGAACATAACTATAAAAATAACTATATTAGACTCTGTTATTCTTTATCGTTATTGTCCTTGGTTGGTTCAAATAATATAAATATGATGAGAATATGCAAACCTGATCGTGGGGGGAGAAAATAACATTAAACAACCTTCATTTGAATGGTAATGCAACAATACACATGGCATCAATACAAACCAGTACTAAAATGACAGCAATGAATGTTGTGTTTTAAAAGCAGAGCTATTAATTGTCAGTCATCAATCAAGTCTGATTCTAAAGTGAAATGTGAGATGTTGAGATGCTGTAAGTCCATCAAAGCAGCATTCCGCATCACAGTTGTAACTTGAAGTCTTAACCAATCACAGGATTCCATATTTGACAGGGTTATGCGAATGAGGCTACGTCCGTGAGTATCTGTATTGCCATGGAAACGCAGGGCACCTGAGCGATGACATAGGCAAATGAACGCGTCGGTGCTTTAAGTGCCAACAGGTATGCTATGCTGTGAACAACTCGACCCAGGAAGAAGACCAGAAAATGAAGTCGTGCTACTGCATACGAGGGTCCTGTCATGGAGTAGATGGCTCCGATAAATAAAAAGGGGAAAATGTTCTCCATATCATTGCAGTGTGCTCTGAAAAAAAAAAAAAAAACCACAAACAGTGTAAAATGAATGTAGGAAAACCTTTGAAAATTGTAATGCAAACAGCATGTATTGGTGTAGAGGAGGTATAAGGAGAACTGCTGAAAGCTGTTGAAAACATGAATAAGACATGACTTTAGCAATAGAAAACCAAGAGTTTTGTTGCCATCTATGAATGATGTACAGCAACATGACCATGCTTGTTTAATCATAGCTCATCGTGAGTAAGATCTTTTCAAGTGTTGACCACATCTCTCATGCATTCCCACATTGTCATTTAAGCCTCTCTTTCAACTACTTCTCGGTAATGTTATTCTCTAAACTCTGTATTTGAATGAATAGCCCTTTGAGGCATTTTTAACATTCCAGACTGTCGAAATACATATGGAAAGCTGCTTTTCTAAGGAGCTGACGAATGTACGCTCAACATCTGGCGTTGATCAGGACTGTAAACTGTCTGGCTCTGTCTAGTGGCAGCATGCCAGGACAGTAAACCTTGCCAACATCACACAATCATCTCGCAATATAAATGTACTTTCACTACGAATCACTCACCAGTGCGTCATCGCATGAACGGATCACAGCAATCGGAAGTGCTTCCTGTACCCGCTTTAAAGGAATTAATCATATGTTGACATTCATACCGCCATGAACACATGATGGTCACATTTCCCATTATTTTCTCGTTATTTGTTACGCAGCAGACAGTCATCGTTGTGAAATCCTGCATTACACAGTTTCTTGCTTATTTCTTTGCCCCAACAAGGACTTTTCATTATAACCGTTTTCTGCTGGTATTTAATTTTAAAAGAGGAAATAACTTTCACTTATTTATTATTCGCCATTTTCCACATCCTTCCTTAAAAAATGTTCTAGCTTTTATCCTAATACTAAATCTGATTGTACGCACCAGGTTCAAAGAGATTATAAAACAGCTGAAATATTCAAACCTGAGTTGTAGTGAATACCTTTGTGAATGCATTGCAATTAAGGCCAAATAATGGTCTTGTCAGGACTTGCTGACAACTCCTACCGTATCACATTTTACCAATCTGGCAATGTAAGATCACATATGAAAATCTTACAGAGAACCACTTACAGAAAACAAGACTTTCCAGTGATTTCAGAGCAGTCTACTGAAATAACATCTTTATCATTTTCCGATTGTGCAGATGTAGGTTGGAGTGGTCTGTAATGGGCAGAACAGGCGAGTTTCCTGATGATAAGTTAGGGAACGCCAAACTCTAAGAACCCTGCAGCTTAAAGTATGCTGAATGTTTCCTAACAGGCAGCCAAGTCTATGACTGTTTTAGAGTGTGTAGTCTCAAAATAAAATCTCTCTTGTTCACATGCTCTCACATACACATACATGTAGGCTATTGATACTGTGGAAACATATTCGAACAAACAGGCATGGCGACTGACTAATAATTATTACACAAATGGGCAAAATAAAGATATCTTAGCTACATGCAGTCCATTATGAATTAAGCATGATGCTTCCTATATAGAGGGCCAGTGAACTTTCACACAGAGCCATACCAGTCCTCTTTTTCTGAAGACTTTGACAGTGCTACAGAAAATAACTAATCTACCAGACACCCTGCACAGTTTTTCCAACTAAATGGGCCAAGTGGGAACAAGACTGAAGCAATACATATCCAATGGACCCTTTTCACATTTCCAGAGTTTTCAGAAGCGGAAGTTGTCATAGTTGGGTAGACTTACTTAGTGGTGAACGGGAGACAACAGCAAATATAATTTTTGTATTCCCATTTGCTCCAATAGCAAAAGAAAAAATCTATGATAGCATTTCCATGACTTTCCAAAAAAGGGGAAAAAAATAGCCAGAGATTGATTACAGCAGTCAGAAGAAAGAATGTCAAATTTGCCAAACTTGCCAGCTGTTGTATTAGAAACACCATCACAGCAGCATTAAAAGATCCACTAGATTTGTGATGTTGATAACTGTGAAACACCATTACAGTCTGTTGTTTACTATTCACAACAGACTGTTGTTTACACCATTACTATTCTCTTGTGTAAGTAAAGGTTTGAGTCACCTTAATTTACATTCAAAAATTATGTTCCCAATATGTTCCTGTGTGAAACAAATTATATTATATAATAGTATATTATGTTTCACACAGGAACATATGGGAATACCATTTTTAATGTAAATTAAGGTGACTCAAACTTTTACTTGCACAAGGGAATTTTAACAATACTGTCTTGATATTTGTACGATGTAGAAATAAAAAAAAATAAAAAAAAGTTATGTATAACATTTAATCTTTAAATCTTGTTTTATTAGTAGCTATATGTTACAGTTAGAGATAAATAGTGGCATGCATTAGCCTAACATGAAACAACATGCCAAAAAATGCATTTGTTAACATTGTCCAGGTTTTTTGTCAATTAGCCATGGGGACTGAACACTCTAATTAGTAGCATTAAACATAAAATCACAGAGATGTTGAATTTAGATGTGTAGAATTGTACTCCTACCTCCTACAGCGTTCCACATATGGATCGATGCGGCAGAGCTGCACACCCCCGTGTCTCACTGCGTCCTCGGGATTAGCAAACGCCTGTTAAAAACACGTAGGTTTTACATCTGCCTAGGACGTCAACCCATTCTATGAAAGCACTGACCAACTACCTTCGTTTATTTTATAAATTAATCCAGAGAGTTGAAATATGCCCACTCTTTCTATTCGAAACAGAAACACTTTATTTTAGAACTCGACTGTCTTGCAGTGATTCTGTCTCGTCGCTAGCGGTGTGTTTGCAGTAATGAAAAGTATTTTGGATAAAAAGTTCCACAACGTACCTTTTTCCGAAGTCTCACTTGGCCCGTAATGATGGCAATGATGTACATCTTTAAGATTAAGAGCGTGCTGTAGAAGATGAAGCACAACAGTACATCGCTCCCGAGCATTTTTGACTTCAAGACTGTGTGTGTGTGATATGATGGAGACGTAGTCTGTTTGGAGAAGTTTTTATATGCGAACCCCAGACCGTTCTGTCCAGCCCAGTGCCGTTGGTCCAGCCTATTCCCCAGTCACTCACTATACCTGGCAAGAAACTTTCACTGACGTGCAGACTTCCTTGCCCGTGTGATGACACGCATGTCCCGTATGAGTATGAGGATAGGGTGAGGAGGGAGGAGGGGTGAGGAAGGGGGTGCCTTGTCAAAAGTGCCCTTGTCAAACAAATATCAATGATAATATTGTGATCAATAAAACAAAATGCATTTGATATTATAATTAACATGGCAATGTGTACAAACCTAAAGTAGCCTAAATTCACGTTTATTTTTACGTTTCTGTCAATCTGAGGTGTCGTTGCCATAACGCGTTTCTATGGTTCACTAGCGTCAAGTTGCGTGTGTCTTGCTTCGGACGAGGGTCTAAAACTCCGGAGTAGTGTGTGTGTGGACGGCAGACGTAACCACAGTCTGCTCGGGAACCGATGCTCTCGAGCCAAATATAGTTATTTCAGTGAGTATATGGCTCGACGGCAGGAAGGAATAAACCAAATAATTTTTAAACGTATTATTTATTTATTTTTCAATAATAAAAGGTAGTGTGTCGATTCAATTTAAAATCCACACATCATCACATATTTGAAAATATTACATAATTCATTGAAGCCTGTTTGTCATGTATAAAACGACCAATCGTCATCTGGCACAACAAGTTCAAATTTCATTGGACAATGTGAAGTGGAGCGGTAATTTTCCAGTCATTCATATTTAATAAATCGTTTGAAAAATAGATGGACAGACGAATTTACATTTATGAAGCGATCTGAATCTGCGTCGTTTAAACAATGGATGCTAACTGACTACAAAGCACTGCACAAAACCAGCACCAAAAGTCGCATTAATGGTAAGTAGCCTAGTATTAAAGTCACTTTTTATTTAGTCTATGTATATTGATAGAATTTTTTTTTATAAATTCAATTATAAATTGAAATTTTTATTTTTATTGATCTATTTTTTTTTTTTTTTAAAAAGTATATTATGCGCATCAAGCCTGCATTTATTTGATCAAAAATACAGAAAAATATTATTACAATTTTAAATGATGTTTTTTTCTATTTTATTATAGCCTACTTTAAAATGTATAATTTATTTCTGTGATGCGAAGCTGAATTTTCAACAGCCAAAAACTCCAGTCTTCAGTCTAATATGCTTATTTATTATCAATGTTAGAAAGTTTTTTACCTGTGATACTTTTTTCAGGATTCATTGATGAATAAAAAGTTTAAAAGAACAGTATTTAAGTAAAATATAAATTATTTTAAAAGTATTTACTTTTGATCAATTTAGCACATCCTTGCTGAATAAAAATAGCCTATTAATTTCTTTTTTTTTAAATAAATTAAGAATATTACTGACCCCAAACTTTTGAACGTTAGTGTATATTGGTATAACATATTTATATTTTAAATAAATTATGTTTTTTTTTTTAAACTCTGAATCCTGAAAAAAGTATCAAAGGTTATAAGTACATTATAATAGAAAACCATTATTCTAAATTGTATTAGGTTAATATTTCACAATATTACAGTTTTTTCTATATTTTAGATCAAATAAATGCAGCCTTAATGAGCATAAAGGGCTTCTTTCAAAAACATTAAAAATAGTAGTGTCCAAACTTTTGGCCGGTACTTTTGAGCCCCTGCCCCTGAGGAACTCTCTGCACGTCCCTGGGTGAGACATAGGGACAGGACAATGTTACATTCATTTTAACAAAAGAACTTCCACCACATTTCCAGCCGTTCGCAAAGACCCGCCCCCTTTAAACTGTTGCTATGTCCGACAAGCCACGCCACTCCATGTTCTCACGCAGTGAAAAATACATCGCGGAGGAGGGAGGACATTGCCACGCGCTGACAGACAGGACAGACCAGGTTACTTTTGATATGAAACAAAGTCAGAAGAAGAATTGGAAGAGTCATCTATAAGAGCTTGGAAGGGTCATCTACAAGTCGATGCATCAGAATGGTAGTGTTTTATGTATTGCTCTCCTCAACATTGGACGTTCCCATTCATCATCTCAGAGTCAGACAGCTGCCTTCGAAGTCTCCTTAGGAACGCTTTTGAACAACTAGAATGTCAGTGGAGAAAGGCATATAGTTCATTATAACATTGTAATATATAATTCACCCGCTATATTGCTAAATGCACCCGTTTTTTTCATATCAACAGAATATTGAAGAATTGAGAATATTGAATACTGGGATAACCTGGCTTCAATTGAGACAACCCTGCTTCGCAGCATAGTTAATTATATGCTAAAGCCTGCCCCGCACTTTGACGGAATTGGTAACAACCTATTTGTGACAGAGAACAAGGGAGGTTTCAAACCGCGAATGTCTTAAGAATGTCTTTGGTTCACTGCAGTTTTAAGGAGAAAATACTCAGCAATGGTGTTGACTGATACATTTGCACATGGTTTGTCTTAGCGTAATTGTTCAGCTGAAGTCAGTTCAGCGTTGATTCCATTCCATTCAATAATTGTTGACAGCTCAGTTCAGTTTTCATCCAATAGAGTGGTGCGGGTATGACGTCACTTTGTAGACCAACCAGCAGTTAGCATCACACTGGTGCCCTTGACAAAAACCCAATAGGATTTTTCCATAGCCTTTTGGATTATCACGAAAAAACAAGCTCTGTGGTCAACTAAATGTATGATACTTAGACGTTTTGTCCATCAAGATCATTTTCACAGATTTTTTTATTTTATTTTGAAGCCTAAATGCAGTTGCCAGAAGTAAAAAGCTTAAGGTAGGCTATGCTTATGCTATAAACGAACTACACCACAGTCCCACGAATTCAACGTCCCCATCACTAAGCTTCCGACAACTCTTTCAATTTTTATCTAAAAACATTTTCCCAGAAAGTTTGAGTTAGAATAATTTATAAGAGCACAATTATAAGCATAATCAGCTTTAAAAGTGGACTGAGCTTACCTGTTCGGCGTGATGACATTTAATTCCCCGACAGCCTCTGCAATCCCATTTAGCCACTTGTTAGTAACTTCCTTTTTCAAGACACGTAACAACTTCAAAAAAGTCAAGAGTGGGGTAATAATTATGTATTTTATGCTGTAGAATAAAACGTGAAAGTGTCTTGAGCTTGTGTTCACCACATACCGTATTTCAGCCATTTGACCAAAATCCCATTAAAAAACCTGTTGACTTCGGCACGATGGAACTGAAAGTGCTAAAATGCTAACTTGTTTCTAAGTTTTGGCCTACAAAGTGATGTCATACCTGCACCACTCTGTAGTGTCAGTGCAGTCAGATCAATAATATTGCTGAATATTAAATGTTCCCAAGCAAGCCAGATGCGAGGAACCCAAACTCCATCAGGTGACAGAATGGAGAAATAAACCTTGGAAGAAACCAGGCTCAGTGGGGGTACCAGACTGTGACTCACCAGGACTGAGACTGGACCAGACTCTGGCCAGACGAACCAACATGGTGTGATGTGAACATGATTCCTGGCCGCATCACGAGAATTGTGGATTAATATCATTCAGAGTATTTCATCCAGCTACAGAGGACTTGTCTGGTTCTCGTGGTCTTTACTGAGGATCCGTGCTGATGGATGTCATGTCGATGAGGTCTTCACATGCGGTTTGTCTCTAGAGTTTGTCCCCTCATTATGGGGTGTATCACTCGAATGTTGCACCTACATGTCTACTAACTCTCATTAGACTGTTGGTAGAGTATTAGAAGACTGGTAAAGGGTTAGGTTTAGAATAAGTTCACATGCACTTGCAAAGTTACTTATAGTCAGTAGAATGTTTAAAAGGGACCATTAAAATAAAGTGTTACCTTCTTTTGTGTTTCAGACAGTATCCAGTGGCCTTGATGTGTGATATTGAGAGGATGTTCCACCAGTTCCATGGCGACGAAGCAGATCAAGATTACTTATGATTTCTATGGTGGTGGAGAAATGGAGATTTCAACTCACAGCCTCAAACATTCCATATGAGAGTACATATCTTCAGTGCCTTGTTATCCCCTGGGTGTGCTAACTACAGGCATCTTGCAAGAAAAGATGAGTATTCATACTCCCTAGGTTCACAATTCATCATGCAAGATTTCTACATGGATGTTGGAGTTTCTAGTGTCAAAAGTGCAGAGAAGGCCATCCAGTTGGCTCGAGAAGCTTGTCTGCTTTGTGAGCTAGGAGGTTTAAGGCTGCACAAGTTCATGTCTAATGACAAGGCAGCTTTGGAGAGCATACAACCCACTGAGTGTGCTGTAGATGTCAAAGCTGTTGATCTTTCCCCCACTGATCAGCCTTTGCAAAAAGAGCCTTGGGCATTTATTGACATGTGGAACATGACAATTTCGTGTCAAACTTAAAACCAGCCAGCAACCCGTAAAGGCATACTGTCTACTGTGTCATCGTTTTTTGATCCCGTAGTGTTTCTCACTCCATTCTAGCTCAAAGGAAAAGCTGTGCTTGAAGAAATGATCAGAGATGGCATGGGCTGGAATGATCGCTTACCTGATGTTTTACGGCCAAGGTGGGAGCATTGGAAGGCCGATCTTGCAAACTCAGAGAAGATCAAGGTACCTCGTTGTATTGTGCCTGCTGGCTTTGGGATAATTACAAAAAGAAAGATTCCTAACTTCTCGGACGCAAGCATGAGCGGGTATGGCCAGTGCTCGTAACTTGGGATCGAGAATATACAGGGTTTAATATACTTATGGGAAAGGCACATACCTCCCTCTGTGGATGTTAACATACAACTTCCAATTGGAGACCCAGAGGTCAAGAAAGCTTAATCACTGAATACACAAACAGTAGAGTATTCCTGTTTATCCAACTGTCTCACAAGGTTGTCTTCATGGTCCCAAGTCATCCAAGCAGTTGTGTACCTACTTCATCGAGTCAGGAAGGACAAATCGAGTGACCACAGTACAGTAGTAGAGCGTGTGAATGCTTAGCACATCATCATCAAGGACTTAAAAACTCCCACGCAGCAACAGGCTACACTATCTTGAAGCTTTTGTAGACCATGACAGATTGCTTAAGGTGGGAAGAAGACATTGTGAAGCTTCTGTTCTTAACTTCGTTAAATATCTAGTGATAATTCCAAAGGAACACAATCTTATAAAACTCCTGATCACGAATTGTCATGAGAAAACTGGACATCAAGGTAAGAACTAACTATAAATGAGATTAAATCAAGATGACTTTGGATTCCGCAAATAGGACTGTAGCCTCCTTTGTAAAGACTTGGTTTAAAATATTAGTCTAATATAATGTTTAATAATTCTATATTTTCTTATTAGTAATATTAGTTTATTTTATTTTTTTTAAATGTTATTTTGCCCTCTTTAAGTTATTATGCCTATATAGACTTTTAATCTGAAATGTAGTTGTATGGAAAGAGACGGGAGAGCGAAGGGTAGAAGGAGAGAGATCACTCATAGACGGAGACAAATGGTCACAGTTAAATTAGAAAATAAAAGGAATTTAAGAGCATAAATTTAGGGCATTTAGTTGCTGTTTGTTGTTTTATTTTTGTATTTTCATCTTTGGCTGTTTTAGTACATGGTTAAAAAGAGAACAAGGTTAGCCATGTATAGTTATGCATTTGTATGTGGTATATCTTGCCTTTATGCTTGTTTTATGTGTTTATTTTTGATTTACGAGTAACTTTAAAGTTGTTTACATTAGATGTTAGTCCTATAATTTTGTTGTTGAATAGCCAATTGTTTCTTTTCATTTTGTATGAATGTTAATTCCTTGTAAATACCAATATTGTTTTGTTTGTTTGTTTTAGCTCTCGAATAAGGTGTATTGTGGAGATAAACAAGGATAATAAATGGAAAAAGAAACAAACATCAGTTCAAGTTTCTTTATTTCAACCAGGCTGTTACTTTCCACCCTCTGTTCTTCAAAAGTCTTACTGTAGACAGCATTTCTAGTCAATATAATTTTCTATTGCCACAGCTGCAAGCATTGCTCGTTATTACATAAACTCTTTTATTTCAACAATAGTATTAATTACTTTACTTGAAATCTTTAAATCAGATCTTAAATCAATTAACTGTAGCAACACAGAAGCCTTGATGGGAATTAATCAGTATTAAACCCATTTGACTTTATATAGATATAGACTTTTATAATGGTTTAAGCAGCGCAGCTTTAAAATGTTAGAAACTGAGCTTTAAAATGATACTCTTGGATAATAAGAAATGAATAGGAAAAATTACTGAAATTTTGCAGGAAAAAAAGGTCCAATGTCTATTGTCAATATTGTGTATGAAGCAACAATAAGCTTTATAGCAAGAACTTTTGGGACAAATGTGGAAGACAGTCGGCACATCTGGCCTATAGGGCATGGCTGAGCTCATGTGGGCCAAATTTTCACCATGTTTTGCCATGGCTTTAGAATTGGAGGGAATTTTCTTTTGGATCATCATTTGTATTGTGGTATATGGCCCAGATGACAGTACACAACTGAGGATCATATGTGATATGGCTATGGCACACCATTAATATTTAATATTTGGTTCATACTTGGAAAAACACATGTAACCTGCTGCTAGTCATGTGCGGCAGGTTTGTGAGAGTCCACACCTCAGCCTATTCAACTACGCTATTGGTTGCTTTCTTCTTTTTTTGCATTTTTTCTTGAGCTCCTATTGGTGGATTTCTATGTGACTGCAACATTAGCACACTTCTTTTAATTTTAAGATGGTATTATTAATAAATAAATAAAAAAAGACTGATACAGTTTTTTATGTGTAAGACTGTTTGATTTACTGTTTAATGGATATAAAAAAAAAATAAAAAAAAAGGTGTGGTATAAATGTGGTTAAATAATGGCTTTGGGTCTGTCAGCCACATTTGGGCCACCCGCCCTTTACAGAACTCAACCAAACAAGAATTACATATAAGGTTCCCATATGGTCCAAATATTGTTTTTAGCATTTGGCTTACTTTGGGTGGAATTATGGCACTGTTTTGGTTTAGTTCCGGCTAAGAAGTGGACCAGATTTGGGCAGGCAAACACAATCTAACTTGGGCCACACTTCAGCTGTTTATTTGGGCCAGATCTATGCCAAAGCAAATTTCCGTTGCAAATTCTGCAAGTGCAATTTTTTTACTTAACGTGAAATTCTAGATCGCATGGATTCCTTTTAAAATTGCTGGATTGCCTCTGTGCAAATTTACCAAACAACAGTAAATCTTACCACACCTTAAAACACTATAAATTCATCACAATATTCACTGTGAATGATTTTGTTCCTCCCACAAGAAACCAACAGCATTAAAATTTTCACATAATTGAATGCTTTATTTTTTAGAATGTACATTCATATTTCCAAACAGAATTTCCATCCACAATGATAAAAATAAGGGTGATTCTATAATATAATTATATTATAGTTTTTCCCTGATAATGATAGAGTAGGAACTAAATTGGGTTATTGCTCAAATTGGAGTAGGAACTACATTGTGAAACATTGTGGACATAATGAGAGCAGAACCCTTTTCACATAGTCAAGACACAAGGTTTAATTCGGGCAGACTAAGGCCTTGTCCAATGCATATTTTTCTCTCCGTTTTGGCCTTCTGTCCACACTAAAACAGCGTTTTTGTCTGGCAAAAACAGAGCTTTTTGAAAACGCTTTCCCAAGTGGATACATTCGAAAATGCCGTTTTCGTGTTGTAGTGTGGAACTGTGTTCTGGGAAATAGCCTGTAATGTGCTATTCACTTTCACAGTTATAAAAAGATATGTCACTTTGTACACTCTTCATATCATAGATAACAGAAACTGTACTGTCCGCAATTGCTGTCCTGTGACAAAACATGAGAGCAGTTTGATTTTAGACCAAACATATAGCCTAATGGTGACTGAGTGCGACCTGGATGCATCAGTGAATGGTGAGATATCTTGCCAAATAAAATGATCCTGCCAGAAGAATAGCGTGATAAATTTATATCTGTTCCATCTGTATCATCTCAGTGAGCTATTATGAGGTTTTACGCATGCACAGCAAGGTGAATATAGCGTTTTCCGGTGTTTCAGCGTGGATGAAAAACTTTTGGAAAACACTAGTGTGGACAGAGAGCGTTTTGAAAAGAAAATGTCGTTTTCAAATGTATCCGAATTAATATAGACGTGTCATGGCCTCAGCGTATTTCATTGACATTAGGTGAGTGACTGAATTTAAAGCCAAAGGGAATGGCAATATTTGGCAAAAGGTGTCAGTAACCTGCAATAGTACAAAACTACAAGTGTCAACAGTCTATTCCGAGATAGTCCGAGGAGGAGGACGAGCTTGTATTTGTGATGTCATCGCAGCAGTCCTCCGCGTCAGAGAAAGAGGAAGTGTAGTGGAGGCCTGAGAGTCTGTGGTAGTCCTGCTGAGAATTCTCTGGCAAATGGGACATGTCCATCGATGTTTGGCCTCTTTGTGAGGCAGAAACACTCCACATATCAATCAACTGCGTGCAAATAGCACAACCCATTGTTGAGAATGTCGTCAGATACAAATTGCTTAAAAAACTTTCTTCCTAAATGATATAACCTTTTATCAGGTACACACTGAAGCACATGTCTGCAGTGTAGAGGCCTTTACTCATTCAAGCACTGGCTGTCATTTAAAGGAGCTGTATGTAAGAAATGTATTTCAATTAATCATAAAATGGCCCTGATATGTCACTAGACATTAAGAAATGATGTTCATTTCAAATACTTATATCACTGACAACAGTAGTCCGGCCAGGATATTGTCATTTAAAAAGTGAAGTTGCAGCCCTCAACTGATGTTGATGTTGTCATGTTGTGTTTTGGCCTGAAGCGCCACCCTCCACCTATCTACCAATCACGAAGTCAGTTGTGTTTCGGCATCCGGGTTGCCAGCTCAGCTCTAGTTACCACAGCTGCAGCTACAAACGTGTCAGCCTACGTTCCTGCTGGATCCTGCAGCCTATCTGGCAACCTCGAGTCAGGGGGGAGGGGGAGGGGGAGGGGATACACCGCTCTACAGTAATTTGAAAGTGATTGCAGTACCAGTTTTGGCCACAATCTTACATACGGCTCCTTTAAGGATTCAGTTGGAGTCAACATATGATGGCAAATAGAGAGAGCGTGTCTGTGTGAAAAGAGAAAGAAAAAGAGAGCGTGAGAAAGTAAATTTAGACTTAGGTCTGTCTTTCCTAGGAATGCTTTGTTCAAACCCTCGCCTGGAGGTAGTGACAATTACAAGGTGGAGTACAAGCTGAAAACTGAAAAGGAAACATTGAGACAAGAAAAGGCAGAGGGACTATGAGTCAAATTGTTGTAGCATGTGCATTGCAGACCACAAATGGATCAGAGCTAGACTGAGGTCTGCAACAGAATTACTGAAAGGTCACTAGGTTACAAGGTCAATAGTAAGTGTAGTGCAAAATATTGAAACATGGTCAGTAATATTTCTGTCAGATTCTTAGTGTTGGTTAAAAATATGACAAAAAACTGGAATATGGTATCAGTGATGAGTGTTTATCTAAAAAATGCAGTACCACACCTTACTTGCTTTGCTTTGAACTCACATTATCAACAGATAGAATATCAGAAGCTAATAAAGTCTCCATTTTGCCCTAATCAAAGATCAGTGAAGCTGTATTCTCCCACCCTGTGAATCCTGGGTGTGACTCTGATCATTGTCGCTATTGTTGCTGAAGCCTCGGTGGTGTCATGAGTACATCTCTCGGACCATTATCCAGCCTGGGGAAAGAAACATAACACATTCAGCAGTGTCGTTTGATGGCATCACAGATAATCTGCACCTCATAACAATTAACTTTACACTAATGTGGACTGCGGTTTACAAGAACTCTGGGTAAAAGACTTGTATCAAAATACCTAGGTGTGCAGTCAGATGATGCTGACTGTACTAAAAGTCATGCTACAAGTAAATTTGAATGTACAGTATGAAAATTGGATTTGCTGAAAAACTACATTTAACTGTTATTAAATAATTTGTGTTTTTAAAGATAACTTTAGATGACAGCAAATTTGATCTAAATGTTAAAAAGGGGAAAATGAGAATGCACAATTAAACACCCAATATCGACCGATTCAGTCTTTAATATCGATAACATTTTATACTCCATTACATGGATATAAATGTAAATCATTAGATCCTTACATAACTGTGTTTACATGCTCTGAACTCATTGTTAACGCCTCTTGCCTGCATGCCTTTGTGTCTGAGATAACTGAAGGGAATTTGAGACATTTTAGCAGACATTTGAGGTTTGGTGATGTACTTCTGGGAGACCGCAGACTTACCTCCTGATTACATGGATAAGTTGATTGATTCATGCAATTACTTTAAGCAATTAAATTAAATGAATATTGGTGTATTTTATAAGATAAAGCCCATTTCAATACACTCATATATGAATATGAAACTTTCAAAAACAGCACAACAAACAGGGTGTTCACAAGCATCAAATCTGAGCAGAAAGCACAGCAATCTTTTGTTTAGTAAAGATTTCAACTTTATATTAGCCCTTTCTGGATATACCTCTTGAAGTGTTAATAAAGCAGGAGTGTTTTTTTTTTGTGAAAATAGTGAAAATGTTTTTTTTACCTCTGTGTACAGTAATTTTACTCTCATCACATCAGTTTAAACTGGCATTCAATTATTATTATTGTTTTAATGGTTTTATGAACCAAGGCTGTGGTTCACATGCTATTATCATTTAAAATAAGCACACAGTAAACAGAGTCTTGACTAACAATAACCATATCATTTAGACTCAGCAATTCAATATTTATCTATTGTGTTAAATAAAAGAGCTGCCAGATGTTTCTGCAGCCCAGCTAGTACCACACATGCTAATGTTTACAGAACCAAACCAGAAAGATGTTAGACGTCATACACAAAGCATGTTTATTTCCTGAAATGACCCTAATGAAAGCCAGATGCAGCAATTGCGCAAAAACAGAGGAATGATGACTCACTTTGGGCTGAAAATTACAATCCTTTACGGCAGCCAAGACAGCCGCTCAGATGGGTGGTCTGCAGCTCTCCGCATCCTTCTCTCCTCCTCCTCCTGCGCTCCTTTCTTCAGCCTGCAGACAGAAGGAGGACTTACAATGACATCAACAATGATAATGAGCTCTGTCACATAAATATTCACTTTACTGTGAGATTATTTGGTTTATACAAGGCAGTTGAAGCAATATTCCAGGGGCCGTGTGAGGACAAAGAGAGGACGGAGACGAAGGATGGGGGGTTGGGGGCATGCAGGGAGTGGTGATTAAGATGAACAGAGCCTCGAGCATGAAGGTAACATTGAGTAGATGTTCCTCAGCATGCTTAAAGAAAGCCTGGGGCTCCGGGAGCCAAATATGGATCCTTGAACATTTTAAGACATAGTTTGTAACCATAAAATAGCTCAACTTAAAAACTAGGCTTTTTTTTCTTATACATAGTAATAGCAAATACATAATTTTTTTATAGGTAGCTAGTAGAGAATAAAAGGCATTAAGAAAAACAGAAAAAAAATAAAAAATAAAGAGTTTTCCAGTTTATGTGGTAGATTAGTGTCATTATTGTTAACTAAAGCTACTAAACATTTTTTTTAATTGACCATTAAAACTTTAATGATTAATTAAATAAAGATTAAATGAAATATAATATGGAAAAACTTAGAAATAGTTAAGATGAAGTACTAAAATAACTAAAACTGAAATATATAATAAAACAACAATTACAAAAGCACAGCAAAATTACTAAAAACTTAAATTAACATTCAAATGAAAACTGAAAACATAAAATGAAAGCTAATTAAAATGTTAAAAAAACATGTTAACAAACACTGGGTATATTGACAATGTCCATTACAAAACAATTAAAACAATAATAAAAAAATAAATAATAATAATAAAAAAAATATTAAAAAAAATATATATATATAAAAATAAAAAAAAGAAGACGATTATGATTCTGGTTAAGAAACAACTTAACAAGTGTGGGCATGGCTTTAGGTTACGCAAAACGGATCTGAAGTTTATAACTGGATCAAGCTGGTCTGGGAACCAAAGTTATATGATCACAGAACTATATAAAAAGTAATAAAATAAAGAAATAGACACTGTGGAGAAAGAACAGGCTTTATTTCTATTTATTTCTTTATTTCTAAGTCAAATCAGACAGAACTTAACATTTAAATCACTTAAGTTAAAAAGGCATTACATCAGAAGTTACCTTGGAAGTTCCTGCAACAAAATATGTAACAGACCCTACTGTCCTACACACAAGCAGTTCTCCACAATTCTGACCGTTTGCTTATGAGAGAAGAAGACATTCATAAATAAATACTGTTACATTTTTTTATGTAAAAAGAATATGTTCGAAATGACATAGTTAGGCTAGCTTATCGGCATTCTATTAGCATTTCCAACACATCTGATTCACCTCATTGCACGTTCCCTTGGAAAAATAGTTTAGTTTCATTTGAGACTGTGGAGCTGCATCATTAAACCATTGTGACATATAAATGATGCAGATTTCAACAGACAGTACACCAAGCAGTTGAGTAAGCAGTTACTGTAAGTTTTTGCCAGTCTGAGGAAATTGTGAAAAATGTAAAGACCATTTATTAGTGAATACGTCAAACATAGTAGCTTACGCAACCCTGTGTCAGAGCTGGGGCGCCGAGATGGGGATATCCGTGAAGGATTCATTTCCTTCTTTTGGGACAGAGCATGGAGCTATGTCAAAACTGAGGATTCTAAAGTGCATTAAAACAAAATGTAATATTAATGGCAAACACATCCTGAGCTTTTAATATTGAAATCTTATATTGTGTAATGACAGTTAAGGTCGAATTTCAGTAGCATTGAGTAAACAGCGCTAGATTCAACATGAAAAGGCAAATTCACCCATGGCATCACATCCTGTTGCTACTTAGGATGAATTATTTTAATGCCTGAATTATAACTTCCAAAGCAAAAGTGCTGGTACCGGCACATATCTGTAACATCAAATCGTACCCCTCCTGTGTAGTTTCCAGAGAACATGATTTAGTGGCTAGCGTGAACATAAACATTTGATTGTTGAGTATTGATGGAAAAAGTTTTCGTAGATCCCGGAGGTAGGAATGTAAACACAACTCGCTGTAAAATAATGCTGAAAAGATTAAGCCTTCAACATCATCATGTTTCAACTATTCATTAAAAAAAAAAAAACCTCACAGTGCCAACATGCTCAATTTCATCACATTTGCACTGTGAATTATTGTGATATAGTGGAGTTGGGTGACAAAGAAAGCTTCTTTGAACATGCAGATACTAAGTTCAAGCCTTATTTTTCCTAGGCAGATGTCAGTAAAGAGCTCTAACAAAAATTTTGAGTGAGAGTTTGAATATGTCCTGCTTGATGCATCATGTATTTACCTCTGCACTACTGAGAAAGGCTTACGTCACTGCCCTTAATCCCAATGACAACAGAAACAAGCATATCACCAGCGCACATGTATGAAGCTTCTTCATGAATGTTAAATATGTTTTATGTGTTTGTCTGATAATATATTTATTCACCTAATAAATAAGGCCCTTTCCTACACTAGGAGAGCTCTGTCAGTCACAGATAACAGATCCACAGAAATGCTCACGAAGTGCTTGTAAGACAGTAAGCGCAGTGCGTGACTGTCATCCACACGTTGGTCTTCATCACCTACAGTAGAGCAAAGAAACAAACAAAACCTATCAATAACAAGTGAATGTTTCATTCCTGTATTCAAATACATGGGTGATTTTTCAACAATGGTAGTTGTTCTGTCTTCTAGGATGATTTAAATATAAAAAACTTTTTCATGTAAAATCATCTAGGGGACAGAGAAGCTGCAGTTAAACATTTTAAAAAAATCAATGTAGTGTTAAAGGATAAATTATAATATAATAATATGGGGGGCGCGGGTTAAAACCAGCAATGCAAGTTTGAGAGGTGGCGCTCTGACAAATCTCGCGAGAATCACGACTTGCTTTAAGGCACGAAGTCACATGCATCAACAACATATGAAGCAGCCTCTATGGAAGACACTAGCACAGATTTCAAACATGAATTGTGGCATCCGAAATTTTCACATGTTAAAAAATAAATACGACCTCACGTTATGTCAATCATGCTTGCACACTGCCTCCGAAACTTTCGTCCGTCATAAAAAAATTCGGATCAGGATCGATTTTCTGCATTTTTCACATTCGTAGCAAGCATTTTGAACGGTGTTTTGACAATACAGAGCCACCGAATCACAAATACAAAAATAAAATTTCTGACTCAGTGTGCAAGGACCTTAACATTAAACACAAGTACTCCACAACGACTCTAGGGGTCGCTGTTTGAGAAAAACGGAAAATGCATAGTGTGCCTTAACCCTAATTTTTAAATATTTTTAAAAGGTTACTTTTAGATGAACCATTTTTGGCCGTTTCTTATTAATTGATTTTAAAGAAAGATATTTTTTTCTAAAGTGTTTAACAAAACTGTTCATTTCTTGAACAATTTGTATAAAAAACTAAATAAAATAAAAAAAATAACGAAAATTCACTTTCCCCAAAACTACTGCAAAGTTTCTATTTGGTCATGATATACATAAATAAAATGAGTAGAAATGTGAAGCAAGGGTAGCAGACAAACACTATAATCTTAATTTTATATACGTTTTACACTTTGATCTGAGATCAAATCAAACCATTACTAATCCAGTTATTTGAGAATTTAAATTTGTATTTTATTTTCATTTCTGAGGTTTTGTTAATTTGTAGTTTAAGTTAACACAATAAGTTAGTTAGTAGCTTATTAACAAGTCCAAAGCTGATTTCACATTTGTTGAATATGTCACCATAGTCATGTCGTTACAAATGACTAGATTACACATTATACCCAAATCCACCTGAAGCTTCACCAAAACCTTGATCAGATCTTTATTGCACGACATGTGATAAATAATTTCATTAAGATTTTTTTATTTTTTTTTTATGAACTTGCATTTTTCAGGATTTCAAGTAGTAAAAGTGCCCCTAATTGAAGAATCAGCCAAACACAAGGCCGATGTACGTAGATGTGATTAATCAGCCGGTCTGGATCATACCAGTCTGTACCATATGCTGACGAATGTCTGGAATTAATGATGCTTGAGCTTTTCTCAGAACTAACTTCACTTTCTCAGACAAGAGGGTTTATTAATGGTTTACACAGGTTCCACAGAAGAGTAGGTATAGTTCAATGCTTTAACTACAGACATATTCTATATATTCTACAAAATCTATAATAAAAACAAAAAAAGTGTCAAAATACTTTTATTAATTTTAAACAATATATCACTTTTAACCAATTTAATGCTTCTTGGCCCAATCTTATTGGCCCAAACATACATACAAGTGTGGCTTAGTGTTCAAATCGTTTTTTGAGGCCACTCTTACCATTTCAGAGGGCTCTGGTCTCTGCCTCTATCTTCCTCTCACCATGCGTGTCAGTGTCTGGGGGGCTGATGGTTTGCCGCACTGCAATTTCTGGCCCACCGCCATAAATACTTAACAAGTACTGCCACGTTTCTTCAGATATCTGTCCGTAGTCTGCTCCTGCAAACCAAACCGTAGATAATGAACTATATACAAAGACACGCACATGCGAGTCAGACAAAATTTTGACGCAAGATGAGTCAAAGAAACGTCAATTTTTGGACAGGAAATACCCTGTTTAAGCTGGATATGTCCGCCTTTCATTACTGCAATCTTGCTGTTGTCAATGGGGCCGGGCGGCTCTAAACCATCAGAGAGAGAGGGGGGGGGGGAGGAAAAGAATAATGACCTTTACAGTGCATAAGCAAACATTCCCTTGAAAATACAGAGGGTGGTCTTGGCCGAGCTGACAAGAAATCCCGCCATTGGTTGAGTCAATGTTGGAAAGTCAGGCTGGTCGGAACACTCAAACATACAGAGGGATGTTTTGAATGCGTTTCAGAGCCACAGTGTTTAAAAATTTTAGGGAGAACTATAACATCAGATAAAAATTACACACATCACCTAATGTAACATGGACTTTTGTAATGTATTTTACACAAAGTCTTAAAGGGATAGTTCCCCCAAAAATGAAAATTCTGTCATCATTTACTCACTCTCATGTCATTCAACTTGTATGCATTTCTTTCTTCTGTGGAACACAAGAAAAAGATAAAGAAGATATTTTGAAAAATGTCTGTGTTTTTTGTCCATATAATGAAAATAACTTTTTTTGTGTAAAGAAAAAAAGAAAGTCATACAGGTTTGTAACAGCATGACAACACATTTGAGGTAAACTATCCCTTTAAAGTCAGCATTAACTGGAAAATGCAATGGAATTTTCTTCCCCTGTGACGTAAATGCAAGTAAAAGGGCACCTTGAGCAAGAAAAAACTTCATTTTGTCCATCGGGAATTGATTGGATTGTTGCCATTTGCTAATTGCTGCGATTGTTTCATGTTAGTGACAAATTGCTGGAGGGGAGGAATTGAAACTCGTCAGGCCATTGGACAACCTTATTGCCAAGTCCTTGTGCTGGTTTACACGTCAACAGAGAAGAGATGTCATTGTAAGGGGAAGGGGATGTTAATGTTTTTGATTAAAGATTATGAGGGTACATGAATAAAAAAAAAAAGAATGATGTGCATGGATAAATTACTTTTATTGAATACTGCAATTTTTCATTAAAAATAATAAGAATTGTCCATGTTGATTTCATAGTGACCATAGTGACTAGTGGTGCAACTGATCACTAAACTCACGGTTCGGATCATATTACAGTTTTTGAGTCACGGATCGTATCATTTTGCAGATCAGCAAAAAAAAAAAAAAAAAAATATTGGGGGGGGGGGGGGGGGGGGGGGTTGGTGTAATGTAACTTTCCTTTTGATAAATTTTTTTTAATAAATACAATATAACAAAGTTACAAATAAAGTAAGGTCTAACAGTAGTATTCAGCTACAGAAATGTAATCATTAAATGTAAATTAACACTATAGTGTTCACTGTATAGATTAAATATAGATTAATCTTTGTTTCAGATGTGTTTTGTTGTTTGTTTAACATTAATGACATAGACATCAGTAGATTTTTATAGGCTGCTGTCACTTTAAGACCTAATGAACGGATCCAATATAATGATACACATCTGAATTCTTTCTCAACTGTTTATATTCACTTAAGACATAACCGACTGTGTTTACGAGAATACTTGCCAAGACGGGTATTTTAACATCATTTTGTGAGTATGTTTCCGTTCAAGCGCAAGGAGACGTGAAAGAGGAATCAATTCTGTGTTTGCGCGTGGTCTACAATGCGCCTCTCTCTGTGTGTGCACGCTTTGGGTGCGTGTGGCTGTGCGCTCAGAAAACAGTGCATGATCAAGTTTTCTTTCGCCTCTTCTCTGAATGGTTTAAATCACTTGAATGTGTAAACTGTCAAGAAAAAAACACATGCAAATGATAAACTTTCAGTCTATGATGGTTAAACTTAGCAAATAATCCACGTATCACATGCATGCCTAACCGTGAGGCCTGGTCCGTTCACGGATCCATTGCACCCCTATTAGTGACTGTTTTAATACAAATATAATGCTTAAAAATAGCTGTGCAATATAAACAGACATTTAAATTCCTCCCTCAGGTCAGTGAACTAAATGCCACAGATTGACATTATTATTCATTTTGCTACATATATTTTTTTTAAATAATAAAATAAGCAGTATCACATGTTTGTGAGTTTGTATAAGAGTGTACCGTTGTCTTTGCCCTTGACAAAGTTCTCCCATTCTCTGAACCACTGCATGCTGATACACAGGATAACCGTAGGTGCTTCTTCAGCCTGAAACTCTTTATTTAACTATAGACAGACAGAGAAAAAAAGAAACAGAGAGGGATATGACCACTATCACCTTCAAACTCCCTCTAAACAATCTGAGTGTTTCTGTACTCTTTAGTATAACAGTTATAGCTGCATTTAATATTGATGCGCCCGTTTAAAAACTGTTGAGTTTCAAACATGACATCCAAATTTTTCCAAAGCTTCAAAACATGTCTGTTTTAAAGCTGTTGATGCACCTGATAAGATGCTGCACTCCTGATAAGATTCCAGTAACAGGTCACATCCTTGATCTGTTCAGTATGCAGTCTGTTTTTCATCAGTTCTCTGGCTTTACGAGCAGCAAACGCTTCCAAGAACATTATGCTCCTTCCAAGAGGAGTTTCCGCACTACGTTACCTAAAATGCTGTTTATCTGAGTGGATAACCTAGAAGAACAGTATTCAAATGCACTCCCTCCTATCTGTGATTCACAATGAGTGTTGTGGTGATGGACAGCATCTCATTGTTTACTTTTAATTTGGCAACATATTAAACCCGCAAGAGCAAACTAATTTGTCTGTACAGGAACGGCACTTATTTTTGCAAACATTAGAGAACTCTTATCTGTCTGTGTGAAGTCATTTTTTCACCTTGATGAAGGTGTCTATCTCCAGCTTCCGACGTTTGGCTAAGGTCTCGATCTCTACTTGGCAGATGGCACACACATATAAGTGATTCACGGCTGGGCCTCCCCCAAACCTGTGAAAGGCATGAAGAAATGTTCAAAGTATGGCCAGTGAAAAGCGCAAACACATAACTCAACAATGTTTACATTGCACTGCTGGTGTAGTTCTTTAAACATAACATCAGGTGCCTCGAACCGACGGAACGCCATACACATCTTGTGAGTTCAGGGTTGGACTGAGGTTTTGTTGACTTCAACAGATTAAAAGCTCAAAACTAACACATGTTCCACTGAGGTGATAAATGTCCTGAGGACTTCCTAAAGGTCAAAAATGTGCATTGCTATGCATGACTCACCTGTTGTAGAGATATTCCCAAACATTCTGAGGAAGGATCACGACCAGATCGTCCACATAATGGTACTTAGTAGGAGGGATTCCTGTATAAAATCATACCTGAATTAAGTTTTTACTGCTACAGCAAGTGAAAAAGATTCAAAAATATCTACCAATGTGCAAACCATAGTGGGGCATATACTGGGTTGAAAATTAGCTATTTGCGAAAAGTGCGGGTAAAATGAGTAAAATAAAAAAGATTAATTATAGGATTATTATTTTTGCTATAAACTGTATCACTTGTTGTAATATACTTTCTACGTGAAATGTTGTCTCTCATAAAAACATTTACACGGCTAGATTCGGTGGCTTAATGCAAATTAATAGTTCACATATGAGTCATCACATGGAGCTCTAGAAGAGGAAAATAAAAAAAAACTTCAGGCCATCCTAGATAAACTTTGGTGGTCATTTTTCCACTGAGGAAAAAGTTGTAAGAAGATGTGCGAGTTGTGACAGCCACACGAGTCTTTGCATGCTTGCATACAAATTTTAAGACTGTATGTCACTTATGTCAAGCAAAAAAACAAAAAACAAAACTGTGAGGGTCAGATAGGGGTGTGTGATTATGTATTGTCTACGTTAATCTCGTAATTGTTGTTTTAATGATGTGTGAGCTAACACTGTTGAGTATGTCACTCATTTTGCAAAAACCGAACAAAATCGTGCCTTGAGTGTGCATGCTTTCACTGTGTGATGTAGCCTGTTAGAATGCAGCTAAATTGTCAACGAAAATAGTCTAAAACAAAGCCTACCTGAGCAGAACCATTGCTTGTCTCTGAGAACAAGACAGTGGTGTTTCGTCATCGTACAAATTTTCAGTGTTGAATGAATCATTAAAGTGAATCATATGGATTCACCATTTTGAACAAATCCTTTAAAATAATGCAATAATGCAATGGCTCACCCATTAAGTCAGCAACTTACTGCTACCTACTGGTGGTATTTATTTCATATTTAAAGTATCATTTCATTTTTTAAACCATTTCATATTTCATAACTCAAAATGTTATTTTTTAAAATATTACCCTCACAGAATTATTTATGCAATTGTAATTGCGGTGTAAATGCATTTATGAGCTGCATTAAACAGAAAAAAACTTCTAAATGCCACAAAATATTGAGATATTTTTTGTCAATATCACACACCCCTAGGGTCTAGCAATGTAAGCAATCTATTATGTGGCAGTTTACAAACTGCAGCCACATACCACATACTGTAGCCGGTAAATCCATTTACTCACCCACTAAAGTCAATTTCTCACATTCAACTCTTCATACTTACACAGTAATCACAGTACAGAGAAGAAAATGTGTGCTTTCATTAGAGCAGCAAACTTTATGACAGAGTAAGGCTCAGAAGTGCCCCCTGGCACCCCCTAAACTCTTCTGAACCTATGGTCTGACAAAACCTTGATGTAGGTAAATTAATATTACAGTCATGTAATTCATTCAACCTAAATTGGTCCAGTTTGGATAGGTTTTAGATATATACGACAGTATTTGTGTGCGATTATACCTCCATGCTGACAGAGGAAAGTGTGGTTGGCGATGGGTCCAGGCTCAGTGAATGTGTTGAACTTGTTGAGCCATTCTCTGGAAATGTAGAACTGAAGCAGACTGGGCTCCTTTAAATTAGCCAGTGCAACAATCTTCTGTCTCTCTCTCACAGATTCTTCACTGCTCTTCCTAAAAGAAAATTAATATGAAATTACAACCATTTAAAAGTGCACTCAGCACTATATGTCCCAATAGTATTGGATTTCATTCTGATATCTATTGGCATGGAACCTAATGAACTTAGCATACATTGTTTTAGTCATTAAAATTTTTTTTTTTAAATTCTATTAATTTAATTATATGTAAAACAGTTGCAGAGTAACAGAAGTAGCGACAGATCTTTTCTTACGTATCGTGACGTACATACAAGAGAAACAGATTCTCACAAAAATGTAGGCCAGGGACTTGGTTCTATCCATCCGTTGTTGATTGGATGGAGGCAGATCTAAATGTAAGCCTGTGATTGTAAGAAAAGGGGTGGGTTTATGCGGACTAAATGATAAGTCTGGCATACAGTCAGGTCCATATATTTGGACACAGGCAAAATTTTTGTTATTTTAGCCATTTGCCAAAACATATTCAAGTTACAGATATTTAATGAATGGGCTTAATGTGCACACTCTCAGCTTTAATTTGAGGGTATTCGCATTACCCCTTTTCAAGGGACCACAAGTAATTAGACAATTGACTCAAAAGCTGTTTCATGGACAGGTGTGGGCTATTCCTTCATTATTTCTTCATTGCTTAAGCAGGAGTTGATTCTAAGTGTACGTTTACACGACAACGATACGCTTAAAACGGGGACGTTTTTCCTTTGAGTGTTCGGCGTACAGACGAACGGATCCCCCATTCCCCCATTCACACGTATCCGCGAAAACGACTAAAAACCCTATATTCTGCTACCAGGCCATTAGATGGCGATGAAACACTACAGACTGAACACGTAATACATGTGCATGACATCACTGTCTTCAGAGATTCGCGTTTTAGGCTGGATCCCAAATGGCACACTTCATGTGGACTCATGGTCTCGTGGCCTTAAATTGAGCGTGCTCGGCAAGTGTAGTCCGTAGGGTGTCCCATTTGGCATTTTAGCGCTCAGAAGTGTGCTCGCGAGCGCCGCCTTTGAGCCCTTGATGCGGACTTCGGCGAAGCCCGCACTTTCGCACCCTCCACACGAGTTACCTACCCAGAAATCATTGCGAATGCCCAATCAGATAAATGAGGGGAGGAGTTTCGTGGCTGTTTGGCTTTCGGTGGTATGATGTCATCAAGCCTGTCCCAAAATACACTCTCGCTTGCCCTCGTGGACTCGAGGCTAGCGCCCCTTAGGTCTGCACTTCCTGACGTCACCAAGTGTGAACTCGAAGGAGGTCCACAAGGCCGGAGTGTACCATTTGGGATCCAGCCTTTGTTGTTTACACCGAGACATAAAAAGTTTTACGTTTTTAGTTGAAAATGGTGTTGTGTAAACAGCCCCTAAGAGTGGCATTTGCATTTGGATCATGTGGTCAAAGTAGCTCTCCGTGCAAGTGAAACAGGCCATTATTAGGCTGTTTCAAAAACAAAACAAACCTATAAGAGAGATTACATTAGGGAACATTAGGATTGGCCAGCAGTTTGTTACATTCTGAGAGAGAAAAAAGAATGCACTGGTGAGCCCAGCAACATAAAAAGGTGATGTCCATGGGTTCCAGACTTCAGGCAGTCATTTCTCAACAAAATATAAAAAATTAACAATTTATTTATTATTTGTCCAATTACATTTGAGCCTTTGAAAATAGAGGGCCTGTGTATAAAAACGGTTGCAATTCCTAAACGTTTCACATTATATTTTTGTTCAGATATTAAATCTAAAAGTCTGCACTTCAATTTCATCTTGATAGTTTTATGTTAATTCTATTCTGTGGCATACAGAGCCAAAATGCTGAAAATTGTGTCGGTATCCAAATATATATGGACCTAACTGTACATCACCAGAGAGAAGTCTGCCGTTTGACTGGAAGATTGAGTTATAACATTTTGATTAAAAATTATGAGGTCAAAAAAAATTTTTTTTTTAATGAAATATGCAAGGATGAATCATAAACAATAAAGTGCGTAAAAAAGGGTGAATTTTCATTTCAAGCCAACTTTAATAAGAAAAACATTACTGTGTGCTCTTTAAACAAACATTACAAAATCAATAAAATATCACAAAAAAGTACCTGTAGAAAAGGACATACGCTTCAGCATTCTGCACTACTGTCTCGTGCACTTCTGTTACATACTGATCATCAAACTCGTACCACTGTCCATTGATCACATTCTGACAGTACGCTATGTAGTGACCACCTGTTCAACAGGGGGAAAAACCTTTTATTTCACTCAAATAAATCAGACAAAATAATATATTTTTTCTCATCTGGGAAAAGCGCCAGCAATTAACAAATACCAGGCCATTTATCAAAACCTCAAAACTCCAGCTATATTTCACAATATTACACAGAAGTAACTTACTCCCAGCAGTTCCGTGATGACAGATGACAGACAGCAGGTCATAGGTAGTAATCTGCGACGGGCTCTCCTTAGCCAAGAAGGGCTTGAGATCCAAACCCTCCAAAGGAAATGACACATGGCTATTTATCTTGAACGAGTACATGACTTCATGCCTGAAACGCTTCAGGTGAACGCACAATATCTGCAAAGGAGATCACACATAAACAAACAAACTAGGAATACGAGCTGTATTGAAAAGAGCAGATCGAAATGGATGGGTACTTACTTCTGGTAGACGCAGAACTTTACAATATTTCACACCATTTCTCAATCTGGGAAGCAGGTAGAGTAAATTAGCATGTTTCTAAACAAGTAAACCTAACAGCTACAGTATGGTTTTGGCTGTAAAACCATAATTACTATTTAGATTAGATTACATTTTAGCCTTTTTTTTTATATATAAGAAATCTTACTTTTTACATCGTTCACAGCTGTACATGTTGTCTCCTGTTTGGCGGAAAGAAAAAAAACATCAACCAAGGGTTTCCAAACAATACAACATTGTGGAAAGTGAATATTATTTTTTTTACCCTTTGCTGTCACATTCATAATTCCACATTCATAAATGTCAAACATGGTGTGCTTACCTTTCAGCTCATCAGCAGCAAAGAAGGCTGCCAGGCAGTCCTCCAGCGTTACCATTGGACCCCAAAACCAACTAGGAATACAAGACACTACAAACCTGCAAAAAAAAAAAAAAAAAAAAACACACATTAGAATCTTAAAAACATTTTTTAGCAAGGTTTCAACAAAAATACTGAGCAGCACAACTATTTTAAACATCAATAATAATAAGGTCTTGAGCACCAAATCAGCATATTAGAATGATTTCTAAAGGATCATGTGACACTGATGACTGGAGTAATGGCATCTAAAAATTCAGCTGTCATCACAGGAATAAATTACAATTAAAAACTATATGAAATTAGATAACAGTTAATTGTAATAATATTTCACATTGACTTTTTACTGTATATTTGTTCAAATAAATGCAGCCTTGGTAAGCATAAGAGACTTCTTTCAGAACTTTTGGACTGTAGTGCAATACATTTTTCCATTAGTTAATTCTCAGCCTCAACCACACTCTCACTATACCTTCTTATAGAATCCATGATGTAAGAGATCCAGCCTTGTGCCGCATAGGCATCCGTGCAGACACCAGCTTTAACTGGAGCGCTCTGGTGGATAGAGGAATGGAGTTTGGCCAAATCTTCTTTCCCCGGAATAGGCAAGGACAGGTCCTGAAAAGTCTCCACAGTTGTTGAAACCTACAAAGGCAGATATTTTCTTTAAAACATTGCTATTTCTGCAGTCTTACACATACTGCACCATTGAAATATATCCTTCTAGTTACATAACATTTGGTTTATGTGATATGAACACAGTCTGTTTTGTGCAGCTATGAATTGCTGAATTCTTCTAGAATGACCTGTAGTGAAAGTGGAGGACCTCAGAAACCACATGGTGCATCACTGACTTCCCTGCAGTACATTGTAGGTTTGATCATAAACGATTTGTTTATTTTGAACAACTCTTTAAATTGACTCGGGAACGAGTTGCCTCAGAGAGTGATTTGTTCATTTTGTGTTGACCGCACATGCGCAACATCCTATTGGTTCTGTACAGGAAACAGAAATGATTAGTTAGGTTAGTCATTTATTCTTTTGTCACATGACGTGACAGCCGTATTGGATAAAGAAATTAGTTAATTCCCAAACTTCCCTACAAACAAGAGCGTAGTCAGTTTTTTTCCTCTTACAGTTAATGCTGCGTTTCTGGTCTCAAATTGTAGCTTTCTTATTTCTTACAATTTATAAATTTGTGCATTTCTGTTATGATGTTTCTTTTCCATAACATTGAATGTGGTAAAGAGCTGGTTAATGCTTTAAACGTTATCTTTACCGTATGATGGGTAAAATCACTTTGATAAAGCAAAGATACCTACATATAATAACAACATACAGTTACGTGACAAAAGAGCAAACGACTCAAACTCGAAGACTCGAGAGGTAAACTAATCATTACCTCAGCTTCTGGGCTGTCACGGGATGAACGAACGACTTGAATCTGAAGACTAGAGAGGTGAACTAATAAATTCTGTTTCCGGTAGACTGCACAGCTCAGCTTATGGGGATGTGATGTGACAAAAAAACAAACGACTTAGATCGGAGGGTGAGGTAAACTAACTGAATGCTTTGCCTGAAGACCCAGCTAAGCAATAAATTAATTATTTTCTGTTTCTCAGAATTTGGTTGCATTATAGGTTTTTTTTTTATAGTAGATGTGTTGGGGTATTTGCCCATTAACATGCAACATTTGAATTATATTCTGCTGAAATGAACGAAATGAATTGAAAAAAAGGTTCATTCATTTTGATGAAAGAGATTCAAAGATTCAGGTCAGTAAAATGATCCGAACTTCCCATCACTACTGTAGTGGTATATTTTCAAGTGTAATGAATGTGATTTGATGCTTGGTGCCCTCTAGAGACAGAAAAACTCCTTGCATCCTTCCTCACCCGGTCACATGTCAAACACTGAACCAGACTCAGAATGGATCCGTCAAAGGTATCCGAAATAACACTGCGGAAACAGGACTGCTTCTTCTTCTTGGTGCTAAGGAGCATCTGAGCTACAAGACAAACAAACATAATGGTTATTTAGTGTAAAGCAAAATCCAACTTTACAAAAAAAATATGATATGCTGTATTTGTCTATATGGGAGAAGCAAACCTTTCTTGAAAGTATAAGTGGGTCCAGTTCTGAGGGGGCTGGATCTTGGTGGGCTGCTGGAGAGTCTGGAGTGAAGCTCCTGCAAACTGTGAGCGGGGCTAGAAGGATGAGAGGACGGACAGTGCATGGAAGCTTCATTATCAGGTTCTGCAAGAAAAAGAGGGATCAGGAAGTGAAAAGATTTGTTTTCACATCATGAACTCTGTTAACATACTCTCTACTGTTTAAAAGTTTGGAGTCAGTAAAAAGAGAAATTAATACTTTTATGCAGCATAAATGCTTAAATTGATCAAAAGTGACAACAGTTTGTGTCTTTTGCAAGACTAAAGACTTTTGCATTATTCCAAAAGAAATCGAAAAATAGTATCATGGTTTCCACAAAAATATTAACCAGCACAACTGTTTATACATAGATAATAATAAGAAATGTTTGTTGAGCATCAAATCAGTATATTATACTCATTTCTGAAGGATCATGTGACACTGAAGACTGGAGTAATGACCGATGAAAATGTAGCTTTGTCGGAATACATCTTAACAGTTCTTTAAAAACATAATAGCATTTCTTAGTATTACTGTTTTTGCTGTATTTTTGATCAAAGTGAACTCTTTCAAAAACACAAAAACATTAGTTGTCCCCAAACTTTTGTTAGTGTAAGGTCACGTTCACACAGCAGCAGAATACGCTTGTCAGTCCTGTATTTAAGTCCTTAATACGGTTATGTTCACAACCGCATTCTATAACCGAACTCACACCCATACAACTGCATTCTCGGAAAAACCTGTGCTGTGTGTGAACGGAACCGGACTGGACAACAAGTTATCCCTCACATCAAAGAGCCGCTCTGCGCTTCACAAATGTGTGTCTACTGTGTGTTACGGGTTTTCATGAGTGGTTTCGGTAGCTTACAGCGATGCAGATGTGAGCTGTGTGTGATCTGAGGGTTTTAGATCCAGTCACTGTTCTCCAGTGGAGCTGCTCGTATCAGTTTTGTGTTGTACGTGCGACTCAAATTCCCCGCTCTCCATCCAGATATAAAAGCTGCTGTCAGTTAATGAAGATTTGACGGGTGAACTCGCGGCTCGATGGAACTCTTGTCGTGTCAGAAGTGATAAGACTTTTCAGTTTTATGGACGTTGCCATCTTTAATATTACTTTGGTCACTGTCATTATGGTTACTGGTAAGAGAATACAGGCTTGACTCACGTTGCACATTCATACAGAGAGTATTCGAGACGCTACTGTAAGTAAATGTGGTGGGCAATCCCAAAAACTGACAGTGTGAACGTACCCTAAGATTATAAGAACATCATACCTGTATTTCCTGATGTCGGCACAGTTGTGGTTGTAGTGGTTGCCTCTGTTTCTCTCTCTGCCTGTCCCTCTTGTGCGGCCGTATCCACATCTGCATCCTCATCCATTTCCCGTGTCCTCTCTTCTCCTCTTCTCTCCTTCAGCCTCTCTTTCTCTGAGATCCCTCCGCTTCCTCTCACTCCAACGCACTCGTCTTGGATTAGCAGCTCTGCTTCTCCTCCTGCCCTCTCTACATCTCCTTTCTCGCTTCCTGATCCAGAGTCACACGACAGGAACTCGTCCTCAGAGGGGCTTCGGTCTCCATCGACATGGTTAAGGTTGTCAAGGTTGTGATCAGGGTCGACATCTGAGATCACAATGCTGCAGTCGGTCAAAGGCTCCTTCAGCTCCTCATGAAGCTGGTCCATCAGACATCGCAAAAACTCCTGAGTGTCCTAAAAACACAGAAGCAAGAAGTGTGTACTTTATGGGGCTTATATGAGAAACACAACTACAGTCTTGAAAGGTTGCATAGTAATCTCCATATTTACATTTATATTTATGCATTTGGCAGATGCCTTTACCCAAAGTGACTTACATTTAATTTCAAGGTACACATTTACATTCTTATCAGTTCTTGCTTTCCCTGGGAATCGAACCCATAACCTTGGCGTTGCAAGCGCCAACACTCTAGCGCCAACTGCAAGCGCCAACACTCTAGCGCCAACTGCAAGCGCCAACACTCGCCAACACGGCTCCGGTGGGAAGAACCCCGGAAGTAAAGATAAACAACAATGCTTTTGGACTACCAACCTGAAGCTGCTGCCGCGATTTACACTATTGGATGTTAATATCCAATATAGGATATGTATATAGTTCATTCCTGCTTCTTTTTTTACTTTCTGAATTATATAAAAAAAATATTTTATTTATAATTGAATTTCACTGTATATAGTCTAAAGTATGAAAGAAATGTATGTACAGTTTTAGAATTGACACAACATCATTAAACACAACAATACGCCATCGCATTCACGACTCTCCTGTGATTAAAGGCGACACTTCCGGTTTTCTTCCCACCAGAGCCTCGCTTTCGATTTCAAAATAACGGCTGTGTGAAATCAGCGTATAGGAAAGCATTGTTACTGTTAATCAAAACTAAACTATTGTTAATTGAAATAAAGCTAAAATTAAATTAAATAAAAATATTAGGAAAAATGTAAAATATTAGGAAAAACGTAAACTTATAAATATTGAACGAAAATTAGCAACTTGGCAAATTACTCAAATAAAATAAGTTGAAGTTGACGTACTAAAATTACTGAAGTAAAAATAAAATAAAGCTAAATAGAAACTCAATATAAATGACAAAAGCACATAAAAAAAATACTAAAATAAACAAAAATTGCAATGAAAACTGAAAATAAAAAATAATGCCAATTCAATAAACGAATAATTACTATATAATATTATATAAATAATACTAAAATAACACTGCTTTATATACCTGTTGAGCGTAGCCGCGAAACATGGGGTTCACCAGTTTGATTCCATGAAACAGACTAGTGGGAATAACATAGCTTGGCCTAGACAGAAAGCAAAAGAAAGTACAGAAGAGGGAAAAAGAAAACCAACAGAGAACGGTATGGTTCAGATAATTAGGACCAAGCTCAATAGTTTAAAATTAGGCTCGCTAGAACTGGACAGATCTAGTTTAGCGGTTTGGCAAGTCAGTGTTTGTTACCGTTTCTTGTGCCAGAGCTCAGAGATAAGCTTCTGAAAGCTTTTACACAACGCCGGCTTCTTATCCGTACGCACCAACCCACTGCAATCCAGGAAAAACTGAGTCAAAGGAGGACTGAAGAGAAAAATAAAAATAAACAGGAAAACCATCGTCAATTTAAGGGGCATGATGCACAGAACTGAAAAACAAATCAGTTGAATCAGTCACGCTTCCAATCTGTGCTGTCTGGATAATGCCTATTTATGCTGCACAAGTTGTGAGCTCACCAGTTGGACAGGGCCTGCAGCGCAGCGTTCATGTAACAGGAGTTCCCAATGTTCTTCATCCCTGTGAGACCTGAGATAGAATAAAGAGTATTAAGTATAACGAGTAATGCAAACACCAGCCTACAACTTTGCTAAATATTGCTTTTCGGAAATGACAGATGACCCTCAAATTTTGCAATGTGGAATAGAATCTTAGTCATTACACATAATCAATGACAATGAGATTCAATTTAATTCAGGCTATGTACTTCCATATTTTCATATAAAAAAACAGAAAAGGAAACTGACTGGTTATTCGTTCATTATTGAATCCGCACATTTAAGCTGTTGTATAAACAGGGCAAGATACACATCTGTTGGTAAACACAAATGTAGAAGTTTATATAAAAGGTCATCAATAAGATTTTTTTTTATATAATATCAATAATAAGAATTCATACTTTTATTTAACAAGAATGCATTAAATTGATCAAATGCCAAAAAATTATATTTAAAATAAATGCTGTTCTTTTTATCTTTCTATTTATCAAAGAATCCTGACAAAAGGTATCACAGTTTCCACAAAAATACTACGTTTTCAACAAATTGAGCAGCAAATCAACGTATTAGAATGATTTCTGAAGACTGGAGAAATGGCAGCTGAAATTCCAGCTCTTTTAAAATATATATATATAAAAAAAGAGAAAACGGGTATTTTGAACTGTAATAATATTTCAAAATATTACGATTCTTACTGTGTATTTAATCACATAAAAGACTTCCAAAAACATTTAAAAATCATACTGATCTCAAACTTTTGAATAGTAGTGCATGTGTCCCCATCAATGCCCTAGGTGGGTGTCCTGGGATTTGAAATGCCATGCAATATGTACTGGCTTCCTGTCTACATGATTATACCTCTAGGTTTAAGCTCATCCTCCTCAGATTCTGAGCCTTCCTCATCCGCCACTGCGATAGGAACCGCCTTCAGTGGGTGATATGTCTGGGGAAGATGATCCTTAAAAATGAGTGAATTGTGTATTTTGTGTTGTACATGTGCTTTATAAATTCTAAATGAGATCTTCAGACTGATATTAATAATGAAGAAACAGGAAGTACCATCTTAATCATGTTTATACAGTCTTAAACAACAGAAAGTGTAGATTTCTTAAATATTCAGATGAATTTACCTGTTCATGTGGTTTGCAGCAGTGAGCTAATGATATAGGAGTAACAGGTTTTGGTTCCAGAAACACCTCCCTCTCACAGACATAACACCACACCCTGAATGTGGTCAAGTTTACTGTCAGATTGTGTTTTCTGGCCTGGAAAAAGAAGATGCACACATGTACAAAAGAAAAAATATATATATATGGAAGATACCTAGATAGAAATCGAATGAATGCTTAGATAGAAAGAAAGTGTGCACAAAATATTTAAATGATTAAGCAAACTGTAAGAAAGTCACCTGTGCGTGTATAGTACTGTGATCAGAATATGATTCTCCGCAGCCTACATAGGGACAGTCACACTGTGGGCAAAACAGGACAAAGAAATTAATGATTTTCAAGAAATATATGATTTACTTTGAAGTCGACATGAAACAGAAGTTGCAATAGTCTTTTGTTTCTTTTTGTGACGTATATCTGAGTGAAACTGCCTCTCAAAAAAGAAAAATGCAGGGCGGGACTTGATTTTGTCCATCGGTAATTGATTGGACCGTTGTTGTTTGCTAATGCTGCAATCTAATATGAGTTACAGGTTGTCCTGTTTAGATCAAGAGAAAACAACTTTCATGTCAAGAACTTGCTATGCCGAGATCATGAGAAAACAAGAAGGAAAAAATAATAATGCATGGCCTCTTAGGGCTTCCGTAGAATGCCGCTGCCCCAATTCAAGAAGAATCTTACCACCATTAAGACATATGTATGAACTTGGACAGAAAACTTTCTTGTCTGCCATACCATTCCCAACACAGCCCGTTTTGAGTGTCTTTGTTCAGAGAGGGCCAACAACAGCCAATCACAACAGGGGGACATTGTTAATGTAATACAAACAGCCAATCAAAATAAGAGTTCCAGAGAAGGCCAGCCGCCAATAGCATTGTTAACACAAAGGTTTGGAAAACTGATTTGTGTGCACAATCATATTTTTTTGTGCTTGAGTTTGTGATTTGTGATATCTTTAAGTTTTCATTTTACGTGCGAGCTTTTTCACTGTGCTCACACTGCTGTAATTCACTTGTGTCCTGGTGTTCATGCACTTGCTCTGTTTTGTCCATCATTTAAAGCCATAATCAGAGAAGAGAAGAAATGTTGTTGCAAGAGAAAGGGAAGTTATTTTGAATTAAACTAATTAAACAAATAATAATGTGCACGGTTAAATAAGATACTGAAATATTCCATTAAAAATATGAACTGTGAATATTTGATTTCATGCTGATTTTAAAGACATGTTCTGGACCTAATCTTAAAGATTGCATTCATAAATCTTTCTACATGCTTAAAGTCTATTGTGCTTGTATGTTTGCTAGAGAAAAGGCTCCTTACCTGTAGACATGCCCAGAGGTTTGGTCCACCTACCCCACATGACTGACACGTGCCCTTGAGTAAAATTAACATAATACAATTCAATACACAGCACTCATAATACATTTAAGACTTAAATATCAGCAAAAGCAATTCTAACCTTTGATTTCTGAATAAGTTCCTCCTTAGTTACTTCACCAATAAAGTCCAGGTGAGGACAAAGATCCCCGCTGTCAGTCATCTTGATTTTGACGTCACTCTATTACAAAGCACAAAGAATTGGCAACTACTGATACAACTCTGCACAGCATCAATACAATAAACAGCTGTGAAGTTGTGGGGTTAAAGTACACCCCAAAAAAGGAATGAAATCATCTATTTAGCCTCAAATTGTTTTTGACTTTCTAACTTCTGTGGTAAACAAAAAGAAATACTAAGTCAGTCACCATTCACATTTATTCTATGCGCACACACACACACACACACACACACACACACACACTCACAAAAGATTCTGCCAAACATCTCAAACAGAAGAAAGAAAAATAAGCAGGTTTGGAAAAATATGAGGGCGAGAAAATTATGACAATTAAATTGTTTGTTGAACTGTCCCTTTAACCTTCTAAAATAAACTTACACTCTCAATATCAGTGTGAAAGAGAAAATCTGCCATCATTGAATACATTATTTTAAATAATAATTATAGAAGAAAACAGGAATGATACTGATTTCTAGTACATCTGCTTAATATGAGATGGCAATGTGAGTCGGTGCCTGAAACTCTCAGGACTGAGGAGCCCAAAACTGCTGTTTCATGCGCCTAGCACGACTGAATGATGAATTCATCGCATATCACTCCATCCATTGTTACAATGCACAATAATACATTATACAAATAATCTGTAAATCTGCTTTTCGCACGAAAAGTAGCTTTAACTTATCCGAAGAGAAACTGAAAAACAATAATAATATGAACCAGAGTCTCCGTCTTATTAGAAAAAATAATCTCAAAACATACGGATACTTTCTGCGGCTTCGGTAATTATCTTGTTCTTCAACACAATACAATTCCACTAAATGTCATCGTCAGCCACTCAAAAGCTGTTTAACATCACACGATCTTGCAGAATAAACAGGCCATATTTCCACTCGGGCTGTAAGACACTTTTCATACGCTCAGTCGACATGATGTTATCTTGACAAATAAACAGTGACACTTCGCTTTAACCGAAGGAAAGATAAAAACAGTTATTTACCTGTCAGACATAAACAAAAATAACACTCATAGATGATCATTTTAGGCCAATCTGTGGTGTTTGTAACAGAGGTGGGTAACAGTGCACTAAACAGCATCCATACTGAATATAGCAATAGTGTGCGTCACAGCTTTGACCAGAGCCAATGAATGCTTTCAGCTCTTTCATCTGATCAAAAACTATTTTTTATTTACTTACACTATTAAAATGTACATACTTGTTTGGGCTGTTCCTGTTTTTAATTGTTTTTGTTATTGTTTTTACTTCGTTTTTTTTTTGTTTTTTTTTTTTATTCATAAAAGTAGCTGATCTTCAACCAGTCTCTTTATCCTCCACAGTCGCTTTACTCCGTTTAACGGTTATATGGAAAACGGATGAGCTGATCTTAGATCAGCTGTTAATACAGTAATTGTGATGTCAGCGGAAGTTTCGGGAAATGTGGAGAAAGAGGTCCGTCACTTAATACAGACCGTCGACGTTGCGTACTGGCGTGTGAAGGGGTAAAATAAACATTAAATATATAGATTTACATAGTTCTGTGAATTCATGCCGCCGGGTAAGAATTTTAGGAGGAAGAAAGAGGATTCATCCGACGAGGAAGACGATGAGACGAAAGCCGTGGTCAGGTAACGTTAGATATGTTTATCACATTCAGGCCAAATACACCAAATTTTGCCATAATAGCAAAGAGTACAACCGAACTACAGAAAAGCAGTTATTCACGTGTCAGAATTATTCAGATGTTACATGCAGATGCCTTTTTATAAACAATATATAATGTAAATATTTTTAAATATGTTACATTTAAATTTGTTTCCAAGGTCCAAACTGGATGAAGCCAAGGAGCTTCAAAGTCTACGAAAAAGGCAGCATGGAGTGAGGTTGGTCAAGATGTCTAGTCAATCTTAAACGTTTTCACAAGTCTTATTTTTGTACAGTGTTTAATTTCTTATTTTTGTATACAAAATCATTTTCAATTATGCTCAATTATTTTAGGAATAATATATGCTACGTTGTATTCCTCCAGCATTGCAACGTTACTTGTAGGAGAGAAGCTTCCTTTGGATGCTGAGCTTGAGGTATGTTTTTATTTATTTTATTTTAGTCAAACTACATTTTGTAGTACAATGAAGGTCTTGTAGTGTTTTAGTTTGTGTATCTAATAACTAATGAACAAATAATTTATGCTTTGTGCGTTAGGACGACCCATTTAAACTGAAGACGGGAGGTGTTGTTGACATGAAGAAAGTTAAAGACAGAAACCGAGACATGTAAGTGTTATGATATCATGTTCGCTTTTCATTTAAAGTTGATGTTTTTGTATTTTACAACTTAAATAATTAACTTTTCCTCCACTATAGGACAGCTGATGAAAACGACCTGAATCTTGGTACATCCTTTTCTGCAGAGACTAACAGACGAGATGAAGATGCAGACATGTAAGTTCGGTGCAGAGAATGTGTGTGGGCAAAACATCTGCATTCAAGTTTCTGCATGATGATCTTTCTTCAATGGTGTTTTTGCCTCAGTTTATGTTTACATCTTCTCTCTCCTTGTATGTGATTTCATTCAGGATGAAGTACATTGAGACTGAGTTAAAGAAAAAGAAAGGCATGGTGGAGGCAGAGGTGCAGAAGGTGAAGGTGAAGAATCCAGAGGATCTCCTGTACGAGCTTCCAGAGAGCATCCGTGTCAATTCTGCCAAAAAGACAGAGGAGATGTTGTCCAATCAGATGCTGAGTGGAATTCCAGAGGTGGACCTGGGGATAGAGTAAGTAAAGACCAAAACTAATTCAGACGTTTTCCATTGATAGCTTCAGATATTTTTCTCTGTAGTCTGGCTAATTAGACCTACCTAGCTATGGATGCCAACTCCAAAACCCTCTTTTTTTTCAATCCTTTTAAGTGCGAAGATAAAGAACATCATCAGCACAGAAGATGCCAAAGCAAAGCTGCTTGCTGAGCAGAGGAATAAGAAGAAAGACAACGGGACCTCCTTTGTTCCCACTAACATTGCTGTGAATTACGTCCAGCATAATCGCTGTAAGTGTACACATATACTACCGTACCTACGAAAGTTGGGGGTCAGTAAGTTTGTAATGTTTTTGAAGTCTCTTATGTTCACCAAATACTGTAAAACAGTACTGTGAAATATTATTACAATTTAAAATAGCTGTTTTCTATTTTAATCATTTAAAATGTCATTTATTTCTGATTTTCAGCAGCCATTACTCGTCTTCAGTGGCACACGATCCTTCAGAAATCATTGTTGATTTGCTGCTCTAGAAACTTTTCTTATTAGCAATGTTGACAGCAGTTGTGCTACTTAATTTTTTTATATATTTTTTTTTTCTCCAGGATTCCTATATGAATCGAAATTACAAAACATTTTATTTTAAATTGAATTTTTTGAATATTGAATATTTGAAACATTTCCTGTCCTTCCCTAAAGGAGAAATGTTAAGTCATTTTCTGTTCTTCTCTCAAGTCTATCACGAGGATGTGAACGCTCCCCAGAGAAGAGCCCACAGAGAAGAGCCCAAAGCCAGGCCGCTACGAGTAGGAGACACTGAGAATCCGGCACCTGAGCGTAAGATCAGGATGACAACCTATTTTGCTTAATTGACAGATTGAATTGCATTTAATGAATTTAGGTTGATGTTTGTTTTTTTGTTTGTTTTTGTTCTCCAGCCTCACCACCCAACTTCCGCAAGAGACCGAATAACGAGAAGGCCACAGATGACTACCACTATGAGAAATTCAAGAAGATGAACCGACGATATTAATCCTCCACCTTTGTTATAGTCAACTAGATGTACACTTTTTTCCTCTCTGTAAACTGAGTGATGTAAATATTTTTTACCGGTAAAAATTTCCCCATAGCTTACAATCAAACATTTTACAATAAAACTTTCCCCAAAACATTGATCGTTTTTGCAAACTTTTTAAAAGTAGAACATTTTGGTTTAATAGTTATGTACTGTGCAACATGTTAATGTTATGCGTTTCAGTCTGTGTTGCAACAAAATTGCTTGATCACTATATTACTTAAACCTAATTTTTTATTATTAAAAGTTATTTTTATTCTACAGAATTTCCTAATGAAATAAAAGTACAATTTTAATCTCTATTACAGTTTTTGCTTGGAAGTCTTGTAACAACCTAAAATGGAAAGATCACCATAAAGTATCACAGCAATACAATTTTATATATATTTATTACATGGCTTGGTTGAATTCCAATGTAGAATGCGGTCTGTTATTTCTTGATAACACACCGTTGCCATGAAAAACAGAGCGTTGCTATGGACGCGGAACTGACTATTTTCTTTAGCGGAAGCAATATAATCGTTTTTAAATCAATATTTTGTGTCAAATTATTTATTTATTTTGTAGGTAGCCATGTAATAAGCGGGATAATGTATAGCGAGGCGGTTGTTATAGCGAATAACAAACCCCTTCAGGCTTATTCATTCCCGTTCAGCCTGTCGGGGTTGTTATTCGCTATAACAACCGCCTCGCTATACATTATCCCTTACATATATAATTATGTGTGTGTGATTAAAATAACAAAGAACACTTCCTTGGCAGTTATGAAGAGCATTACAGCATGTTTACAAAGAAGTCTTATTTTCTATTAGCATAAAAAAACACCACTTCCATTAAACAAGTTTAATTACAGAATCATTTTAATTCTTTTTTTTTTTTTTTTGCAGAACAATAATGAAAATAATGTATAGAATAGTTGCATTATTACTCAAACTAAAGGCATTAAATGTAACCAATAAACAGATCGAAAGAAAAACACTTTATTATACCACCGTTACCCAGAACTAAGTTACCCAGCTTCAATACTGAAATACTATTTATAAGAAATGTTCTCAGTATTAATTCAGTGTCATTTTTGCAGAAAAAAAATCTCATCAATTCAAGTAGTTCTCTAGATTTGCAGTCTACAGCTGGAGGTTTTAGATGGGGCTTATTAAGATGGAAAGTTTCTTGGCTGTGTAATCTAACTGGTCCATGAAGGAAGCCGCCAGTATTTCACGACTGCTCACTAGTGCTGCTGCCGTGCATGGACTCCTGGGTCCCCAAATGGTCTGAATCCTCTGGGTTGGCATGTGAAAGGTCAGAGGTCGTCTCGGGGGACCCCCAACTGTCCCGCCGATGAAAGGCCTCACAAAGTGGCAACTCAACACCATCCCACTGTCCACAGCTAGAAACGTTATACACACACGTTACACACAAGCACACAAACTAGCATTTCTACTGTCCACTTCTGCCTAAAAACACACTCAGTAAACAATCAGGAGTATATATGAATAATGAACATTCCCAAAGGACACATACACAGACAAACTCACAAAACATGAAAGAACTGGGAAAGGAAGCCCAAGCAGGAAAAGGAAGTTGTGAAAAGCATTATTCAGGATTGCCACTAACTTATTGATTGGAAACGTGTGGTCACATGATGTCCTTTGAGTTTTGGTCTGTCAGATCACATTACTCTTCTGTTTGCTGTGTTTCTGTGCATTGAACAGATGTGTGTAGAGTTTAATAATAGAATTGCTTAATAGATGAAAAGCGAAAGGCTGTAAGCAGTAGAGAATTTAGACTATGAATTCAACAGACAGAGGCAGGACATAAATTCCAAATCGGAGACGAGCAAATAATAGATCGGACACTAAATGCGCTCTCGTTTCTATCTGGTTTATTTATGGAATTTAAAATGGTTTGTGGAAAAACTGACAAATAATCTGATACATTTTAAACAGGCACTTATGTGACCAACACTGTTTCTACTAAATACGTCACCACAAAGAAACAGTATAGTGCGATTTTAAACCACTGAGGAAAACAAATGCTTTTTAAAATGATAAATATTACATTTTGAAATTGACATATGCCACTGAAAGCTAAAATATTTTGCCAGTTGCACAATATTCAATTAATTTAACAGAAAAAGAAAAAAAATGGCATTTATGAATTCTCAGGAAAAAAAAAAACCCAAATTGTTTCTTGATCTTAACCATTTTCTTCCAGTAATACTTAAAGCACCCTATATTTTTTTTAATTCTAAAGTCTGTGAATTTGGAAGCTCATCCAACATTGTGTCCAATCAAATATCAAATGACATTAAAATTAAAAACTATTTCAATTATGAAATAATTTCCATTATAACCCAAAGAAATGTTCTCTTCACATATAACTATTAATGGTTACAATGTTTGCGCTTCAAAGAATGTATCTAAAATCTTTAAATAGCAATAAAGATCCAGATTTATCCTATACTAATCTCTATAAAAAATGTATCTGACCAGCACCATTAATAAAAGTAAATACACATCCTGATTCCTGATTGCAAAATGAAGTAAATCTTCTAAAACATAATTGATTAAGGCACCCGGAGGGGAAATATTTACATACACTTATATATGTATAACAGAAGGGTTTCTTGTACAAAACCAGTTATATGGAAAGTGCTTTATAATGTCTTTGGTGTGACTGCAATATGGATGGATATGACAATATGGATATATGGATTTTACTATATTAGAAGCATAGCAGAAACAGATATGATGATGTCTGGCTTGTTATAAACATGACAAGTGGAATAAAACCAAAAGGTCTACAGTATCTAAATTGTAAGTGAGTCTTACTACATGACTGAGGTGTGTGAGAGGAGAATACACTCTTTCATTAGCTATAGGCTTACCTGCAAGAACGAACACTCTTATTAAGGCACAATGGTACGATATGAATGTGTGTATGTGTATGGAGGACCAAACTAGCAAGATGTAATAAAACAAATACGGCAAACCAACAAGGTTAGCGCATATTATAAAATGATCAATGGTTGGAGCCAATAATTGGTTGTGCAAGTAAATGAAAAATATCTTTACAGACATATTAATGCCTGGCTCCATAAATCACCCTGTGTATGTTCTTATGATGTACATATGCATTACGTTTGTAAGCAATGGAAGGCAGCGGTAACTGCACACGTTTGGGATCACTGGTCTATTTGTACCTGGAGGAGTAATACTCTTCCTCGAGCTCATACAGGTCGATGGCAATCTCATCACGCAGGGAGATGAGCTTCTTGTCGCACTCTTCCTGCAGCGTGCGCAGCTGCTGGTTGCGGAGACTGATGGCCTCGTTGACAGAGGGGAAGTCATTTAGGATGAGGAACTGCTTCAGGTCCGAGACAAGCTTCATGAGAGACTCTCCTGCACGTACCTAAAACACAAACACACTGAAGGTATAGTACACACAAAAAGGAAAATTCTGTTTTCAATTACTCACCCTCATGTTATCACAAACCCATGAAACTTTCATTCATCTTCAGAACACAAAATGAAGATATTTTTAATGAAATCTGAGAGATTTATGTCCCTTCATTTATATGACTCTTTATATGACGAACAGATTTAATTTAGGCTTTTATTCACATATATACAGTACATTGATCAGCGAACGCACATACAGCAAATCAAATATGGTATACGGAAGCTTGACACGCAAGAACCAATGATTTTTCTTCTCGCGTGTAACGCAAGTACAACTGAGATTCGGTTTACCATATATGAGTGCCCTATGTATGTATCTGCTGATCAATGTTTCTTTATGAACATTTTGAAACGTCAAAGTTTTGGGCGATTAGACTTTCAATGGAGGGACAGAAATCTCACAGATTATTTTTTTTAAATCCTTATGTGTTTGAAGATGAACGAAAGTCTTATGGATTTGGAATGACGCAAGCGTGAGTAATTGATGACAGAATTTTCATTTTGGGGTGAACTGTCCTTTTAAATGTGTTAACTGGTATCTGAGGTGTCTGTTTATCACTGTAGATCTTACAATGTTGGCGGCTCGCACATGCATTTCATAGTGGTCCTGCTCAGCTTGTGTCGCCCTGAAAACCTGAGTCTCATCTTCCACCTGATTGATGAGATAACCAGATTATTGTTTTGGAGCTAAATCATATCAATATGAATGTCATCCAGCACAATGCATGCATGCTAACATACCTTGGCGGTTTTGATTATTTCTGTAAAATTGTCTAGAATTGACCTGATGTCATCTTTAAGTCTCTTGTTGTAGTTCTGCAGTAGAGTCTCTTTGCTTTGCGGGAGGACTCTCTGTGAGGTCATCTCTGCACTTTTCGGGTCACTCTCTACTTAGTAAGGATCTGAAACAAAACTTTATTAGAATTGCAATTCATTTTCACATTTTTCATCATTTTATATGATATTGTGCTCTCAGAAATTATGAACAAAATTTGAAAGTATGTTCTAATTTTTAGCCCTTAATAATACTGGTTATTACATGTTTAATACAGTTTATACTGTATAGCTTAGTCGTTAGTAATATCCATATGTAGTCAGTTTTTACATTTCATACTGTACACTTGTAAATTCTGGTTTAACGTTCTTATCTGCATAATTAAGATATCAATGGACAAATAGCCTATGTGCTCGTGATGGCGACGCAACTTCATTTAATAACAGCTCGTCCATCTGTGAAAATGTCTATTCTGGCTATTTTAAGAAACACATAAAAGTGGAACCAAGAGTACTGTCTCTATTCTTCAACACAGTTAACGTTAGATTAATGCATTTGCGAATGTCTCCATTCGAGATTTATTTTTTTTCACTCAAACGCTGTAACTTAACAGCGCGTAAATATTTCTGCGACTGTACATCTCGCATTAATAATTAATGAGTTAAGAACAGTGTAGGTACTATAGCTTAAATATATAAAATCGCTACTTACACCGGCAAGCATTCTTCTAATATCGCTTTCTTCTTCTTTTGGTGTTTTATTGCGGTTGGCAAACCAGCTTATGGTGCAGAGTCCGCCACCTACTGGGATGGAGTGTGAGGCAATGATATCGAAGGAAAAATAATAATATTAAAAGAGGGGGAAAAAGAAAAATCTACCTATATTCTATTATATAACTTTGTTATTTTCAGGAAACTTAGTAAGAGCTTTATAACCTTTATAAGAACTGTTTAGCACATTCTGTAATGTCAGTGAATTTTAATTCCTCTTTTAATTGGAGTCTTTCACTTTCATACGCCCTACAGTTAAGCAGCACATAATCTACTGTTTCTGGAAGTCCACAATAATTACACTGACCGGATTCGTGTTTTTTCTAATATCGCTTCAAATAAACATGAGCTTTTGTTCTGTCGCGTACAGATGATGTCATTACCAATTGTCGCGGTAGTTATATTTCCCACAATCCCCTTCTTCTTCCTTTCCGTCTGAACCAACATGGTGAGTGTCCGATGATTTTGACTTGGAAGCCTTCACTTCTTAAAATCCTTAAGCATCCTATTTTGTAGGGTGTTGTAGGACTCATAGTAAATCGGTTATGGAAAATAAAGCATCAGCGCTTGCTCTCTGGACGAGAATTGTGATCATTTTAAGTATGTAGATGAAGAATTATGAGAACTTCTATAAGGTGTAGTGTCCGCTTTATGTCAGCTAGACGACTCGAGATGTGGCGCATTTAGACCATAAGCATTTAATTGTCCAAAGTTTTAAAACGGTTAAAATATATATATTTTTAATAAAAAATGTATTATTACGAGTAATTCAATAATGGACTCGAACTCTAATGCTAATATGTTAGCGTATTGATTTGTAGGCCAAAAATGAATCGGATCGGCCCGCTGGTGTTTCTTAAACACATGCGTTGTTGTAGTTTACAGTATTACACGCCCGTTTGTTAATTAATAATTTGCCAATTATGATTAATGAAAATGCAGTTTTGGGTAAGCGTTTATATCTGCAATGCTAAATTGTGTGAGCAATTAAGTTGCTAAGACGCATGTCACAACATTGGGTTTTTTTTGTTGCTTTTGCTGTGATGACTTGAATTTCTTCACCTGAACATTGTGTAGAACTCATCTTTTAAACTGAGCAAGAGCTGTAAAGTGCTGTTTCTGCTGAATGTAATGCTGTTTGTGGACTCAAATTAAGTAATGTTGTGTCTCTTCATAGCCTAAGGGGAAGAAGGCTAAGGGGAAGAAGGTGGCACCAGCCCCTTCAGTGGCCAAGAAGCATGAGGCCAAGAAAGTCGTGAACCCCCTGTTTGAGAAGAGGCCTAAGAACTTTGGCATTGGTGAGTAACTGGACCGCTGCTGAGATTTGAGTTCACACAGTTGTTTGAAGTGTGTGACAGTCAAATAAGTGCAGATGATGTAATGAATATTTGCTATCTTAACAGTAATGCTGACAATCTCCCACCAAGATCGCTGATGCACAAATGTCTGGATATCAATAGACAATTTGTTTTGCCATTTATTGCAAATGAAAGTCATGCGCTTTAATCTTCAGGTCAGGACATCCAGCCGAAGCGTGATCTGACCCGATTTGTGAAATGGCCACGTTATGTCCGGCTACAGAGGCAGCGGGCTATTCTCTACAAGCGTCTGAAGGTTCCCCCTGCGATCAACCAGTTCACCCAGGCTCTGGACCGGCAGACCGGTGAGTCTCTTTTGACATTCTGATGCTGTCTGTACAACAATGCATGTAGAGGCCGACGATCGTGGATTTTGCCGATACAAAAATGGAAAATGTGCTGGTAAGATTAGTTTTTAATCTGTAATGTGAAGGAAAATTTCTGCTTAATGTAAAAGTGCTTTACTAGAAAATTAACAATGAATTAACCCTGATAATATAAATAATTCACAATATAATTAAAGGGATAGTTCACCCAAAAATTTAAATTCTGTCATTTACTTGCCCTCATGCTGTTCCAAACCTGTAAGATTTATTTATCTTCAAAACACAAATGAAGGTCTCAATGAAATCTGAGAGATTTCTGTTCCTCCATTGACGGTCTATGCAACGACCACTTTCAAGCCCCAGAAAGGTAGTAAAGACATCATTAAATTAATCCATGTGCCTCCAGTGGTTTAACCTCAATTTTATGAAGCAACGAGAGTCCTTTTGTTTGCTCAAAGCACAATTCACTACTTTTAGAAAATATTAATCTCAGACACGTTCACAAGAGCATCACATGCATGTCAATGTGAGAGCAGATGTTGTGTGAACGCGCATTGGAGATTAATATTTTGTAGATAAAGTGGTGTGAAAAAGGTTTGCGCAAACAGCACTCGCTTCGCTTGATAGAATTGAGAGCAAACCACTAAAGTCACAAGGATTACTTCAATGATGCCTTTATAGCCTTTATAGCTAGTTTATGGAAGGTAGTTGTTGTATAGGCTGGCAAAGGCGGGACAGAACAATCTCAAATTTGTGTTCTGAAGATGTACGAAAGTCTTACGGGTTTGGAACAACAAGAGGGACGACAATTTGGAACTTTTTTATTTTTGTTGAACTATCCATTTTAATGTAACTTTCAAGTCTCATTGTATATCTCAGAGGGAATTCAACCAATTTTTTTTTATAACAAAGAACCAATAGTTCCACCAGTTAATCAGTAAAAACATTGATCGTCCTCTAAATGTTTTATTAGACTTGTGGCATTTTACTTTTTGTGGATGTGCAGATGATGTGAAGAATATTTGCTATCTGAAAAGTTGATGACAGTTTCCACCAAGATCACTGATGCACTGTTATATAATGCTGCCTAGGAATTGTACTTTAAAATTAGTGTTGGCTTAAATTTGTCCTAAATTGTAAGCTTAGAGGGACCTGGCATTGATGCAAGAATTATGATTGCTGAAAAACTAAACTGGCTTTTACATTTACACTTAAAACTGTTTAAATGTAACTTTCTGTAGCTACCCAGCTGTTCAAGCTGGCCCACAAGTACAGGCCAGAGACCAAGCAGGAGAAGAAACAGAGACTGCTGGCTCGTGCTGAACAGAAGGCTGCTGGAAAGGGAGACGTGCCCACCAAGAGGCCACCAGTCCTCCGTGCAGGTGGGTCTTTTTAAGTGTCTCTTCCTTCAAGACACTGAAAGGTACAATCTTTTCCTGAGTTATGAGTTAGTCATTTGTACATGGCATCCATCAGTTGTTCTCAACCTTTTTGACTTCAAGGCCTCCCTTTGTCCAGTGCTAGTTGTATATCATCTTTTTGTCTCGTTATTTCTCAGGTGTGAACACAGTGACCACACTAGTGGAGAGCAAGAAGGCACAGCTGGTCGTTATTGCACACGATGTGGATCCCATTGAGGTGTGTTTCTCTCTTTTTGTACAGAATGGACATCTTGTCATAAATTGTTGTGGTTGTCTGCAATGATGTCTTGAATTTCTTCACCTGAATTCAAAATGAAGATTAAAAATACGAGCTTTTTAACCCTGAGCAACAACCACTCAATGTCTCTCAGGAGCATTTCTGTAACGATTCTTTTCAGAATTGTTTTGGCTTCTGGTTTGATTTGTATGTGTGGGGATTGTCGATTCTTAATTGGTTTAATTTGTCATCTGTAGCTGGTGGTGTTCTTGCCTGCTCTGTGCCGTAAGATGGGTGTCCCATACTGCATTGTCAAGGGCAAGGCCAGACTGGGCAGACTTGTGCACAGAAAGACCTGCACTTCTGTTGCCTTCACACAGACCAACCCGTGAGTAACAAACACATTCATGTTTGACTTTCCTGTGCTGCACATCCTATGGCTATGATGTCTGAATTTCTTCAACTGAACAACCATGTGGTTTCAAAGAGCTTTTTAACCCTGAGCAAAATGATTTGCAGTTTCACACTAATTTGGGCATTATGGACACTACACCTTTGTGGTTAATGTTTTGTTTTTGTCCTTCTCCCCCACTCTTTAGTGAAGACAAAGCAGCTCTTGCTAAACTGGTGGAAGCTATCAAGACCAACTACAATGACAGATACGAGGAGGTCAGTTTGTTTCCTGCTGTGGTTGCAATTGCTGAAACAAATACACTACACTTATTTTCAATTAACTTATTTGACTTTGTATAACCAAATTGCTTTCTGCTAACTGATTTCTGAGTCTAATATTTATTTCTCCCATTTCAATTCTCTCTTCAGATCCGTCGTCACTGGGGAGGCAATGTCCTGGGTTCCAAGTCAACTGCTCGCATTGCTAAAATCGAGAAGGCAAAGGCCAAGGAGCTGGCTACTAAACTGGGTTGAGTTCCCAACTTGTTTAATAAATAAAAATGTTCACACAAGTATCTTGAGTTTGACTTGTTCTTTTTAAACTTTCAATATTTAATTTTTTACATCTTAGTCGATACATTCAACTGAATGATTTCAGGTACTATTTATACAAATTTGTATAACCTTTATACAAATCTCTAAAAATGTTTTATTTAAATTAAACCATCTCATAGAGCTGGGTTTCAACCATAGACTAAAAAATAGGTTTCAGTGTTTATACTCAAGGGCATCCCATTAATGTCCATAAATAACCCTCTGGTGCTCTTTGATTATCTTCGACTGTATTTTTACTTTATCAGAATGGTACAAAACTTGATAAAGGTTATGTGAACAAAAAATCATGGACATGATTAAGAAGGTTATTCTGAAAGTCACTAGTACTGCATTGGAAATGAATGGGAATCTAAATTTCATCTAGTGGAAGCTTTTGGTACTGTGCAAACAATCTTGCTCAAAGATCATTCTTTGAAATATCAAGCTCAAATTTGAAACGCAACTAGTTTAGATCTATGGCTTGATTTTTCTTGCAGTTTGAGTAAAATGTGTTTTGGATGGTATATTTCATTAAATAGTATTGTGAATTTTTCATAAATGTAAAATTCTATAACCTTAAGTTCACTTAAAAAAAATAAAAAATAAAATCACTTCAGGAATATTCTGCCAAGTGTCATCTTCAAAAAGAGACTTTAACAAACTTAAGTCTGTGCTCCAAAGCATTTAAAATTCACAAGTTTAAGTTGGAACTTAGGTTTATGCTCAAAGTGAATAAATGGATTATAACTGCTGCATGCATATAATTTTGTACAGTAAAATCCCCTAAAAATACAAAACAGTAAATTTTTTTTTGACTGCCACATGAAGAGCACCAGAAGGTTAAATGTCCTTATTGGCTAACATAATATCTGTGTTCCGACTCGAACAGTGTATGACATCAAAGTACCACAAGAGCAGTTGCATACCTATTTACTCCAGAATTCCTGCTGGAAACACTTGTTTTCAAACTTTTTATTAATAGAAACAAGAGTTTTGTTTTGATAAAAAAAATTAAAAAAATTGTGATTCTTACTGTTTTTCAAAATGAAAATAAAAATGTATTTCAGTTTACACAATTTTGTGTTATCCTGTGGCCTCCTTTGAAGTTTGCTGAGGCCCCCGGTTGAGAGCCAGTGCTTTAGACGATAATTCCGCATTATAACCTTTGTATCATACAGTAGCATGAAGGTTTCTTTAACTCATTATTTTATCAGACAACAGATCCACATATTTATTAACAGTATTTATTAACAATATTCCACAAGGGCAAAGTGCTGACATTTTTTATAAAGCAATACGCTTGATGAATTTTGCATACCACATGTAGGAGGTGGCAGCACACAGTCCATACCTAAAAAAAAAAAAAGCAATAAATAAATATTCAGTTGTTAACAATAAAAAACAGCTCACCTCAATCAAATAGTTCCTAAATAGTTTTAAAGCAATTTTGTTTCTTTTTCAATTCAAGGGTAAATGCATGAGGACTTAAATAAAAATAATTTGTCATTTAGCAATACAGACAAATAAGGCATGTTTTGAGGCATGACAATGAATGAGTAAAAATGTGTTTAACAAACCATGTGATGACATATTGCATGTGTTCATTTCTCAACGCCACTCTTGTCTGCCCTCCTATTGGCCCACCAGGTATTGTGCATTCTGAATGAAAGAATAGAATAAGACTTTAACTGACTCACATTCATTACAATTGATGTGATCACTGGGCAAAACGTTTTATGGGTTTATACTAGATATTCACTAAAAGCTGGTATATTAAGAGCAGCTCTAACCAAACACAGCATCAATGAAGATCTCCTCAGCACCAGTGACATTCGCCATGGCCTCCAGATCCCGATAGTGCCAACTATTTGCCTTCACGTTGTTTTGAGGGACAAATGGTTTCCGCTGCTCGGTTAAACGCACCACGCCAACAAGATCCACATCCTCAGTCACCTTTTAGAAAATATAAACAACCTCAAAAATTATTTAACATGTAGAAAGATTAAGATAATGTAATAAAAAAAAAAACTAAAGTCTCAGAGAAAAAGGAATCCAGTAAGACCCTGATGCGAGTTGATAATGTTTATGCATGGATTTGATTCAGTAGAGATTAATGAAGACATTATTACCTGTCCCTTCATCCTGGTTTCTGGTCTGATCTTAGCTTTGGGTACATAACCTCTGTTCACCAAGATAGTGATCCTAAAAAATTGATCCAGAAAGTTTTTACGCCCATATTAGAGTGCAAGGCAAGTGTACATAATTCAGTGGAATCTAAATTGATTGTGTTTTTACCCCAGATCAGTGCAGTAGAATGGAGTAATGACATTAGCTCCGCTCTCAGCGCTGGAGGAAATCCTGCCTGCCTCACGGGTCTCTCTCTCAGGGTCCACAGGGGAGCGGGGCAGGACATACAGCTCTTTTGAGTGATCAAAACGCCCACGCACCTTCACTCGCCTGTACTCCAGCTGTTTGATTTCCATAGAACTGACACACACAGATTACATTACCACTTCATCACAACGTCTAAGAGAGAGTATGGCACTCAGATGTGGAGAAGGCACAGACTCACTCTATGGGCAGCGGGATAGGCTCTGAAGTCGTCAGGCTCTGAAGATCACGGATCAGCTGCAACTTCCACTCTCTGCGTTTTAACTACAAAATCAAAAGCTAATTGCAGTTTTAGTTATGATTTTATTTTATTACAGATAAACACCACCCTCATGGCATGCACGTACCTGCCATGTTCCAAGGCCAAAGGTGGTGGCAGGTATTAACAAGAGTAACCACTTCAGGAAGGAGTCTTCTCCTTTCTCTGTTCCCGCAACAGTGGAACTTGAGCGCTGAATAAACCTGGATAGGTTACCTATGAAAAAAATAAAATAATAATATTTAATTATAATCAGATATAATTAAAATCAGAAGTTTTTTTGCAGCATATTAGAATGATTTCTGAAGGATCATGTGACTCTGAAGACTGGAGTAATTCCAATAGAACACAGTTATTTAAAACTTTAAAAGAAAAAACACACACACAAAGTTTTGAACGGTAATGTAGTTAGTCTATTGAGAATTAAGAATTTAGTGAAGAGAATTACACCGGAGCACTGGGGCATCCTGCCGTCTGAATAAACCCTGTCGCGTCACAAACAGCGTCCTCTTGGGTGAGATGAGAATCTGAGAAAAGAACGAATGAACTAAGTTACACTTTAACTGTCAAAAATAAATTACAAACATTTTGATAGTAAATAAACATTATTTTAATGGAAATCTGCTTTATGAGGTGGGGTAAAAAATGAAAATGAACTTACACTTCCTCGAATGATCTTAAATGTATTATGAGAGAACATCAGCATTAATCTAAAACTGCTCATGATAGCTTGGATTGTTGTAACCTAAATAGCATCTGTCAGGTCGACTACATAACATGGCTTGTGCTTTCAGGGGAATGCTTTCAATGTAACCATTTCCGGGGATTCTGAACCATCATGCGCATGCGCAAGATCAAAAACACGTGCGGCATGTTTCTGAATACACATTTGGTGAAGTTATTAGGGCTGTCGCATTCAGTCCACATTTGAAGGCTTTTATCCGATTCAGTGTGTAATTTCTAGGGAGGTAAAATGCCTTTATATTTATTCTCCAGTTGATGAAACACAATTAAAACATCACAGAACGAAGTTGTGCGGCGAAATTTCGACGTTTTTTTATTGTGCGAGGTAAATATTTCGAACAAGTTAAACGCATAATGATACGCTTACTACATTTATTAATTGATGTATTTGTTATTTATTAGTTTGTTTGTAATAGGAATCATGGCCAGCCTTGCTGCGAAGTATGATTACCTGGAGCAGCTGACACGTAAAGTATGTGTGTCTCAGAACAAGGAGCCAAAGAAAAGACCCTATGGTAATGTTCTGCATTGTTAAATGCACATTAATGAATTATTAATATTGAATAGTCACCTGCAGCAGTGAAATTGTTATTGTTGGTTTATTTATTTATTCATGAAAAGTTTGAATTTTCAAGTCAGCCGTTGGAAGAAGCACAAAATAACCTTTTTGTTAATAATTATAATTAATAAAGTTGTATTAATCCCCTTTTAGTTCCATTCCAAGGCAGTGTGGTTAAAGATGGTGTGCCTCCAAAGAAGAAAAAGAACAAGCAAAAGCCAACAAAAGGAGATAATATGAATGCAAGCAAAAATAAACCAGTTTCAAAGAGCACTCAGCCTGCAGTACCTCCAGCTCAGAGAAAAAATGTTCAGAATGGGATTTCAGAGACACAGAAGACGACTGAGGGTAAAAAAGCTGTTTGTAAAGAGAGAATATTAGTTCATTCAGAATACTTTATTTGAACTGATTCATCCCTGTTAGGTGGAACATCACAGGAATTTAATGCTGTAGACATTCTTCGTCAGAGGCTCCACCAGAAGATTGAGGAGTCTCGTGGACAGGTACATGCTCCAGTTGGACTAAAAGATTAAAAACGGAAGAAAATGCCATGTCTGTCAGAGGGATATTAAGTGTTAAAATGCTGAATCTCTTTACTTAAGAGCATATGTTTTCTACGGTCAGAGAAATTGCGTAAATTGTTCATAAAAGCTACATGATAAATAGTACTTGAATTTTTAAATTAAAAAAGTATTACATGAATAAAATAAGAAATGTATTATGTTACACATTTAGGAGATTTTAAGCCAAATAAAATGTGCTTTTTTCAGGGCACTCCTAAAGATCCTTCCTCGGAGGAGGTAAAGAAAAAACGAGAAAAACGAAAACAAGAAAGGGAGCGTCGTAAGAGGAAAAGGAAAGAGTTTCGAATTAAAAAGTTAGCAGATGCCGCAGCATTGCAGGCAGGAGAAGATGACAAAGAAACAGCAAAACCTCAACTGCAAGTCACCTCAACATCGAGCACGCCTGCCAAAACGGAGCAGAGCTTCATCGTCTTCAATAAGATGGATGTTGGAGAAGACTATGTGGACAAAGGAACAAAGCTGATCCTGAAAAAAAAAAAAAGGAAAGTGAAAGGAATGCTGACTCCGCTCACTGGAAAGAATTACAAGCAGCTTTTAACACGCATTGAGGCGAGGAAAGATTACCTGGAGCAGCTTAGGGAGAAGGATGAAAGCAAAGCAGAAAAAGAGGAAGAGAAGATGAGGTGGACCAATGTTCTCTACAAAGCCGAAGGTATGAAGATCAAAGACAATGAGGAACTCTTGCACAAATCATTGAAGAAGAAGGAGAAAATGAAAACTCAGAAGAAAAAGAAGTGGACAAAGAGGAGCCAGCAAGTTGTGGAGAAGATGCAAAAGAGACAAGACAAGAGGAAAAGGAATATTAAGCAACGCAAGGATGCCAAGATAGAGAAGCGCAAACAGAGGGCAAGAAAAAAGGGTCGTGTGCTGCCTGGGGATCTCAAGAAGGTTGACTTATAGGCAGAAAGGGTGAAGGGCGGAATGGGGAGGGGGGAGGACTTTGCCTTGTGCTTTGGACTGAAAGAGACATAAAAATGTACTAATTTTTCACAAAATTTCAATGTGAAGAAATTGTTTCTGTTGTCACTTTTAAGATTTCATCTTTATAAAGAGAATTTGTGTCCATATTTTGTGTTTTTATTATTCTGCCAAGCCAAGGTTGGAGACTTTTATCTACATTTGCATTTATTAATTTAGCAGACACTTTTATCCAAAGTGACTACAGTAGAGGTACATAAGCAAATTGTCACAGAGCCAACACTATTCATGGTGTGCTATGCAAGGATTATTAGAATGCTAGATTGGGAAACAAACAAGAGAAAAGAAAAATGCTGCTTTTTTTTTTTTGTATTAGCCTCTTTTGTTCTCATTTTGTGTGTTTAAACATTGTACATTAAGAATGATCATTACAAATTACAATGTGTACGTTGACTGCGTTAGTGCTAGCAGTCACTGCCCCGCTTACAGCGGTGAACATTCTGTTCTCATTTACTCATCTTCAAGTTGTTCCAAACCTGTACGAATTTATTTCTTCTGCTCAACACAAAAGACGATATTTTGAAGATGTCCTATCTACTTCCCCTGTATCTCCCTTTAAGTCTGCTGCCTGGAGGAGGAGCTCTTTTCGCAGGTTCATTGGCTCAAAGAAGTAAATGTGTGACGTCTTTAATAGCTGGGGGAAGTAAACAATCAAGGTTTGGTGCGAAACAGAAAGTTTTGTGCAATGCATTAGTTTTTAGAATACAGTTAAATCGATATTTACCACATTATCGTTGTTTCGTTTGTCTCTTGAATCTCTAAATCCCAAGGACAAGACTATAACGTTACTGTCATGTCACTGAATCATTGACTGCACGTCCTTTTTAGGTTGACAGTTCAGTTGCTAGAGATGTGGCCTGATTCTAATCTGTTACTGTGTGTTACTGATTTACGGCTTTAGTACATACCTGCAGTAAAGTTATTAGAAAACTGCATGTGGAGAAGAACGGCGGTAATTGGACCTTTGCTGTCAAACAGATTAGCGGGTTTTCATGATAAGGTAGGAGTACGTTTTACGCTCGATCGGTACTCCTGATCATGTTGTGGTTTAGTGGTGTAATGTGAAATCGTTTTGTCTCATTACATTCTTTTCTGCTTTATCACGCAGGGCATAATGCCTCGTAAATTGCACGCGAGAAGGATTGAAGGAATTGACAAAAATATATGGTAAGTAGTACTAGTAATACGAAACGTTTCGTAGCCTATGAAGCAAGTATAAGACTGTATTCATAGTGCTGTACATTCGGCTTACTGCTCGGCATTTACTAACAAGGAAATACATGGACATAAATATTAAGTTATTATATTATCTTACGTAGAAAAAAAATTGGTCAAGCAACAACGAACACTGCAAAATATTCTTATATATGTTTAAAATGTAGTTACACTTATAGTGTTTATTATATTATATATATTTAAAGGTTTTATGCTTACAATATTCAAAGTACTGTCCTCCATTTTTATATTTGGTAGTCGCAATAACAGTTTTGAGTCGCAAGATGGCGCTATAGTATTAAAGGGAGCTGTGTAATAATTATCTGGTTACAGTAATGATAGATCTACCTTACCGTTCTGCATCCCACATATTGAAGTGAAGTAAATTATGTTTATGTTTAAAAATCCATGGTATTCCTTTTGTGTAGGGTGGAATTCACTCAACTGGCTGCCGATTATAAGGCTGTGAACCTGGGTCAAGGGTTCCCTGATTTCCCCCCTCCTAGCTTCATTCAGGAAGCCTTCTGCAAAGCACTGAATGGAGGTTTCCCCATGCACCAGTACACACGTGCTTTTGTAAGATATTAGAAGTAACGATTTGCTTGTTTACTAAATGTACAACTGCTGCCTAATATAAGTATATTAGTAGGCCTAAAGCTTTGTTAAAGAATCTAACAACATGCTGTCATACAGGGCCACCCAAATCTTGTGAAGATCCTGGCCAAGTTCTTCAGTAGGATTGTTGGCCGGGAAATAGACCCAATGGAGGATATCTTGGTTTCTGTTGGAGCATATCAAGCACTTTTCTGCACTTTCCAGGCTCTTATTGATGAGGGTGATGAGGTAAAGTTATCATTGTCAAGGCAATGTTCATGTTCATAAAATTATATTTTATACTATGATACATTGTTAGTAGAGAATAAAAAAGTCACTCAATGTCTGTTTCCTTATGTTCAATATGTGATATCAGAATGCCCCTTTTTTCCTTTTCATGAGCAGGTGATAATTGTGGAGCCATTCTTTGACTGTTATCAGCCAATGGTAAAGATGGCGGGAGGAACAGCTATATATGTGCCCCTTAAACCAGTATGTTCTTATATCACGTGACAAGGTCTGTCAACTTGATCTGAGATTAAAATGTTTCTTTTGAATAATACTTGATGTGTATCGACAGAGGGAAGGCTGTGGTCCTGCTTTATCCAGTGCTGACTGGGTGTTGTCTCCTGAAGAGTTGGCGAGTAAATTTAGTCCTCGTACCAAAGCCATTGTCATTAACACTCCTAATAACCCTCTTGGCAAGGTGAGTCACCAACAAACAGAAGACAATTTTACCCATCCTTATGCTTTATCCAATATATTTTTAAACAAGCGAATTTCACGAAATCTGTCAAGAAATCGGAGGGTTAAGCAGGTAACCCAGGTTTAGGTTGGTTGTGTGTGTGGTGTGTTGACTGAGATATTGACTGTTGACTTAATATTTTGATAGATACTACAAAATAAAATAAAAATTCATGATTCTTTGATGAATAGAAAGTGCAGAAGAACATCATTTATTTGAAATAGAAATGCCTTTACTGTCACGTTTGTTACTGTATGCTGCAGTATTTTTTTTAAAACTGACCCCAGAATGGTAGTGTAATTTATATGCAAATTTAAATTCCGATCATTCAGAGCTGAAGCTGAAAGGTTTTTAAGGTTAACCACAGATACATATGCCTATATGCTCAGCCTAACCCTAACTGGTTTCTTGCAGGTCTATCAGCAGGAGGAACTTCAGGTGATTGCTGACTTATGCATTAAACATGATGTCCTTTGCATCAGCGACGAGGTGTACGAGTGGCTCACATATGATGGAACGAAACATGTGAAGATCGGTAAGAGCAGAACTGTGCGAATAATGCAATATATCACAGTTTTGTGGACTTTTAAAGAAAAATAACTTTTTTTTTTGACAGCCAGTCTGCCAGGTATGTGGGAACGCACTGTCACCATTGGGAGTGCTGGCAAGACTTTCAGTGCCACAGGGTGGAAGGTGAGCTGGTCAAATTCAACAGGGTTTGTTTTTTGCAATATCAATTGTCTATATTTGTCACTCTGTTTTTGGCTGGCTGGAAGTGCCTCAGCAGTAGATTATTTTAGATTATCTCTATTTTTGGTCATCACATTACTTTATTTTAATGTAGGTGGGTTGGGCAATGGGATCAGGGCATATCCTAAAGCACTTAAAAACCGTCCATCAGAACTCAGTGTACCACTGTGCTACAGCTGCCCAGGTAAAACAATGCTCCTGTGTTTTAAATATAAAGTTTGTGTCTTTTTTTTTTTTTTCAGTGGACTGACATTGTCAATTATTGTTTCTTAAGGAAGCCGTAGCAGTAGGTTTTCAGAGGGAATATGATTTATTTGGAACCGAGGACAGCTATTTCCTCCAGTTACCCCTCCATCTTCATGAAAAGCGACTGAGACTGGCAGATTGTCTGAAGAGCGTTGGCCTAAAACCTATTCTGCCCCAGGGAGGATACTTCATGATTGCAGATATCTCAAAACTTAGTAAGTAACAGAACAAGTGCAGAACACAGTATTAAAACAGGAACTCAGATTTAAATATGGATTATAGAAATAAAATTTTCACATCTGTGAATTCTCGATCCATCTGCCTGAGATGAGTAGATTTCATGTTTATTTTGTTCTGAAAATTCTCTTTTTGAGCTTGTTAATTTAATTGCAGTGTTCTTTCATTTTATTGTCTTTTCCAGTAATAATAAAATAAAATATACAAATATAAATGTATATAAAATATAATAAAAGAAAATATACAATATCCATAATTATAAATAAATATACATTATAGAATATTTCTATAATTTTAAGATTTTATACATTCCCAGGCCTGTACGTTTAAAATGTCTAGATATTTCCAGGTTTTCCATGATTAGAGGAATCCTCATATTATAAGAAATCTAAGTACAACAAGGCTACACTCTGTGATAGCAATTCATGTTTTGACATGACTATTCAAAAATAAAGTGATCTTAATATTGCTTTTTGATTTTAAATGTTTTTCTTTAAGATATCAACCTTACTGACCCTAGTACTAAAGATGAACTCTATGACTACAGATTTGTGAAATGGCTCATCAAAGAGAAGGTACAAGCATGAGTATTTACTGTTATAAAATCTTTAATAATCTATATAGCAAAATATGTTTTTAAATTATTAAAGCAAGTCCTTCACTTCTGAATAGGGACTGGCAACTATCCCTGTGTCTGCATTCTACAGCCCGGAACACAGAGAAGAATTCCAGAAATACATCAGATTCTGCTTCGTAAAGGTATTTTTATGACAGAAATGAAACATGAAATCATTTGTAATAGGCATTTTAGAAATAAAATTGCTTAATTATTTGGGATGTCAATGGTTTATGGGATGCCAATTTTATGCTTTAGAGACTGTTATCAAGTTTATTTATCACCATGACTAGTGTTTTTAGTTTTCTTTTTTTTTAATCAACTCTGTTAAACCTTAACAAAGTTAACTGTTAATTTTGACAGCCCTTATAATTTTAGATCCAATATAGGTTGCTTTATATAGGTGAATCATACATTACTGCAGGAAAAGTGAATGCCATTGTGATCTGTAGTTCACCTTGTTAAAAGGTTGTTTATATTATTTCATTCATATTTTCGTTAACATTAATAGGAGGACTCTACTCTGCAAGCAGCAGAGGACATCCTGAGGCAGTGGAGTGAAAGCAAATGAAAATTCAAAATCCTGACAGTATAGGCCTTCAAACAATGTGAAAAGCAAGTGATCACTCGATTTTTTTGTAAAGACATAGCAAAGCTAAAATGAGACTGGTAGCAGTTTGGGATATGAATAGTTATTTAAAAAGCATTTGTTATTAGGGTTAGGGATAGTTCACCCCTAAAATGAAAATTAAGTCATCATTTACTCGCCCTGGTGTTGTACTAATGCCGTATGCCATTATTTCTTTATCGGACCACAAAAGAAGAAATAACAAAAAAAAGTCCTGATCGCACTCGTACATATAATGGCAGCGAATATTGTGACCCGAATCAAGCTTTTAAAAAAAGACTCAATAGGATCATAGTATGGTCCGATGTTTCATGTGTCATGCGTTTCAAATATTCTGGGGTATATGATAGGGTTTAGTAAAAAACAAACCGGAATTTAATGTATTATTTACAGAAAATCCTGACTTTGGCCTTTCTTCTTCTGTGCACGGTGCACATTCATGAGACTCTGATAGGGCCGCAGTTCACTCCGACTCACCCAGAAAAAAAGCACACTAGTTGTTGTAAATCAAGACCTAGTAAATCACGACATGAAATATAATCCATGTACTTTCTACTCTAAGGTGAAATATATCCTTTGTGTTCATCACAAGAACTTATCACGTTCACATCTGTCAACTTGTCATTCTGACTGAGAGCTGGAGTTCCAGTCTTGAGATATTTAGTTCAGTGAAGAAAGTACTTTTTTGGGAATTCTAAGTATTGTATTTCATGTCGTGTTTTTTTTTTTATTCTTGATTTCTCACAACTTTTGTGCATTTTCTTGGCAAGTCGGAGTGAACTAATGAATGTCCTTGAATGTGCAATTGAGAATCATTGCTGCCATGATAATATTCAATAGCATATATTAATTTTGGGCTCAAAAACATAATAGTGGGTGGAATCTTTTTAGTTGGTTAAGCATTGTTGTCCTTTGGTTGTCATGTTCTCATTTGCTGTTGTTTGTCATCATGTTGGAATATATTTGCTGCCATTTGGATTAAACTTTAAACTGCCTGTTATTACTGTCTGGCTCCACTCCAAGTTACAAATGACACATTAATATATTTCTCTTAATGTTAAACTGTTTATCAACATAGCCTACTCAATGTAAGTATTATGTTCAGCCAATTTTCTTATAAAATATTCCAAACTACCTCATGCATTTGCATGTAAAACTTTTTTTTTTTTATAGATGATCTAGGCACTGTCACCATTTACATAAATATGTTCATTGCTGCAGGAGGACGCAATAAAGTGTCATTGTCACACACTGATTTGTTTTAAATAAAGAACACTATATTGATTGCAGCGTAATTGTAATAAAACAAATTTGATGAAGAGCCATTGGACTCAAAATGTCACCTGTGGTGTATTTATTTTTATTTTTGGAGTGGTGGTGTGGCACCTTTTCCTTCCTTTTGAAAAAAATTTCGCGGTTGAGCGCCCTCGTTGAGCTTTTTGCCTGTTAGATGTGCACACTTAGTGTTGAATCTTAATAAAAACTAATTTAAACATACTCCTCTGTGGTAAATTGTCATTTTTTGCGCACTAACTGCTTGCATATAATAAGTAAAGCAGACTGCCTTTATTGTTAGAGTTGTTTCTAAAAACTGTAAAATTCCCATCAGTATTGCCAAATAGAACCATAGAACATTACCAGAGGAAACATAAGATTGTATTTGGGAAGTGATACTTGTAGTGAAGATTGTATTTGGGAAGTGATACAATTCCTTTTTCTTCAAAAAAAATACATTTAACTTACATTTTACTATACATAAACATTTACTCTTACCTTTTAGAATGTGAATTCTGGAGAGGCATATTGCTATACTCATGCATGGGTTTACTTTGCATGGAGGTTTTCTTATTTTAAACTGTTCAAATAATGTGTTCACATGGAACCTGACAAATTGTGCTGTACAAATACTTTTTTTTTTTTTTTTACCATTTATATGTGCCGCATTGATCACACCCACAACACGGACACAGCAGCTAAACACACTAAAAAAATTTTTTTTAAGACAAAACAAGTTAAAAATTCTTTAAATTCTTTCAGGATGTTATCACAACTTAATTTTATCTTGTTCAACCAATTTACTTCTATAGATTTGTGTTTAGATTACATTAATGATTTTTGTTGTGTTAAAGTAGCATTAGAAACTAGGAACAGGATTTCTACTTCCCATCATACTTTGCATGGGGCTGGATACACTGTGAGACATTTCAAAGGTATAACTCTATGTAGTTACTACTGTAATTATGTAATACAGTGCAATTACTGTTAAAAACCCAGGTTAACACTATTGTAATTCCGTGTACTAAATATAAATTAGATATTATAATTTTTTGATTAAAAAATCATTTTATTTTTATCCCACATAAGTACTACTGACATTAAAATTATCTTCTGTTTGTCTACTCTTAACATCAACTCCTAAAACATATATGTAAAGACTGATTGTGTAGATATTTTGCGTGTAGATACTTTACTGACACATATTTTCACCAAACAATGGAATTTAGTGGAACAGTTTGCCTCAAAATAATTTGATTCAATCAAGTTTGGACTGTAATAGAAATTTTTATTCCAGCCAGCATAATACCATACATGGTGTGGAAATATTTACTCTAGCCAGCTTATACCATACATGGTGTTAAAGAAACTGCAAGTTGCATATCATCTTCTTCCTTACTGCTGAAGAACGAGTTCAAAATTACATTTGCAGAAAGGACAGTTTGTTCTTTCTAAATACAGATAAGCTCGCTTGCACTAAGAGCAAATGTGTTGCATTGGAAAATATATACTCAATTGTTTTTAATGATGTGTGTAAGTGTGTGCGTATAACCATGGGGTGTTAGAATTATGAAGGACTAAAAATGACAGAACGAAAAATAAATAAATAAATAAATAAAAGTAGAAATAAATAAATAAATGCAAAAATAATAGTGAAAATAAATACATTTTGGTAATATAAATGGCTATTTCTGTATTTTTACATGTATTTATTGATTTATTTATGCATTTCTATATGTATTTATACTTTTATTTATATATTTATGTATTTATATATTTATTTATATATTTATATATGTATTTATTTCTACATTTATTTATTTCTGTATTTCCACATTTCTACATTTATTTATTTCTGTATTTCCACATTTCTACATTTATTTTTCCCTGCGCATGTATGCCAGAGCCATAGAGAGAGAAGAGTTGCGACACTCGTTGAACTCACTAGCGGGGTGGTCACGTGGTTCATGTAAGCCTGTAAAGTTCCACACACAGGTCGCGCTGTCATGTTCTTCTATGGGACTGACAGCAGCGATTGCGAAATTGAATGGTAAATATAAATAAAACACATACACAAGTCCTTGTTTGACTATTATTGCATATTTTTAAATGTCAGTTTTACATTTGGAGTGGTAGGGTGACAACTGAAAGCTATATAGCCTATATACGGTAAGTATTACTTAGATACGTTTTGGAGGGAAAGCTTCACGTTCGTGTTAGCATCGGTAGAACAGAGAGGGATTAAGAAAGCAGGGTAGCTAGGGTGACCACCATGAAACAAACCAAATGTGGGACGATGTGGAACATTTTACCAACACTAAAACATAAACCACCCCTGTGTTTCTGCACCCTTCAGACTGATTACCTTTAAAGATAGTTTTATTATTATTATTATTATATAATGTCTAACTTAATAAAAACATTTGAATTCTGCCTTTCAGCTGATAAAAATTCTTTGTTCTTTAGTCCTTTCCAGAAAACACCATTAGCCTACATCACAATGTAACATAACATGTCTTTATTTGACATGTCATTTAAATTCAACATCACTGAGCCCAAAGGCAGATCACTATTTTATAAACAGATCTGACCAAGTCCAATTAAAATCCAACAAAATAAACAATGAACAAATAAAATATAAAACATGAAATTAGATCATTGACAGTCTTATATATTAAGAATATATTAAACCAAAACTCTCATATTTTTAGAAAGGATGTGAATTAAAACCACCACAACAAGTTGATAAATTCTGTTGAATTAAATAGTTTAATTTAATTAATTATTAATTATTTAACATTATTTTATTTAATGTTTTCTGACAGGAAACACGTGGAACGAATCACCGGTCCACATTTTGATTGACAGCTGTCACAACCTACTAGTGACCGTGTTTACTCCTTTCCTTTCAACCATTGTATAGGATTTTAAAAAAGGCTGTTGTATTTGTACTTCTGACGAAGCGCTGTTAAATAGCCTATAGGTGAAAAAATACACTGCAAAAAGAAGAAATAAAATGCTTTCTTAAAAAGGCAAAAGAATGCATGCACGTTTTCTTAATATAATAATTAAAAACCAATAGACGGATGAAAATGCGGGACATATTCTCAATATGCGGCGTGTGGGACAAGGGGTGAAAATGCTGTGCGGGACAACGCAAAGCAGGGCGGGTGGTCACCCTAAGAGTAGCTAGCAACAGTCCATTCAGCATTTAGTGTCCAGTCCTTTTCTTCTGATGAGGCATGAGTTGACCACAAACCAAGATAATTTTAAGACTAACCCATACACAAAGTATCAAATATATGTAAGAATAACAACTCATTACGCTTGGATGAATGAATGCAATAGTATTTTTTTTTTTATTAAACAATGAGTGAGACAACAAAAAAAAGACAACAAGAAAAAGTGTGTGTGGTCATCAAGTTTATGAATTTCAGGAGAAGTTGAAGAACATCACAACCACTCTCTGTGATGTTCAATGGTGTCATGTTCATTGGTTACAACTAATATTTTATAGATCAGTGGTCATACCATGGTTTGCTGTGCAGCTTTTGGATGCTCCAATCGTTCTGAGAAGGGTTACCAAATGTATGGCTTCCCCAAAGACCAAGAGCGCAGGAAAAAATGGATGGCAATGGTCAGCCGTCAAAACCTGCAAATGACAGGGTCCAGCTACAGAAAACTATGTCATGTAAGTAATGTTCACACAGGTGACATCACTTACTAGCATTTCAAAGGGCATCATATTTGTAAATGTAGAGAATTAAGACTTTTCAATGATATTTGAAGTACAATGGAAACCGACCTTACAAGCCTACCATACCATGTATTTGGCCTCTCCATTCCCGGCACACCGTCCACAGCCTCCAGTCTCCTCTCATTTCAGCAGCCATCGCCAGCACCAGCCGCCACCACATGCAGCAGAGCACAAATCAGTAGACAAGCGCTGTATTGTAGGTCAATGCGTTTCCCTACTCATAGAAGAAATTAGTCACACTGTTTAATAAACATTTTATTCAACCTTAATGATCCTATAGAAGATTTCAGGCAGTTTCTCTTTTTTTTTTAAATAAAATATTTTACAGTCTTTTATTTCACTTTGTGAAAAGTTTCTGGCTTTGTTCAGGCAAAGATGCACCTTACACTTTTCACAGTAGACATGTGAGAAGAGATTGTTGGTGCAGTGCTTGCATATGTCAGGTCTCCCATGTTGGAAAATGATCAATGCCACCCCATCTTACATAAAAAAATAAAAAATAAAATCACACTGCAGCTTGGCCATTTATGGGATGCTGTTGGATTGATTTATTGAAAGAATACCCAAAATGTATTTTAAGATGGCATTTCAGGCATTAATTAAATCATCAAAATAGTGTGTGGTTGTATTGTGGTGGGAAATATGTAGATTTCATTACAGAAATGTTACATGAAAGTTCAGGGATAAAGCACCCATAAACCTGCAGTATCAAATTTGATACACACATTTTTTGCTTGATTAAACTGTAATATAGAGAATGAATTGTTAGGTAATTATGTATTGTTTCATTACAGAAACTATTCATTTGAAACAATTAGTAACAATAGAAATGTTATTCTTACTGTAACTTCTTGAAAATGAGCAAAGGTTTTCCTGCAAATCGCGTGTGGATGTTTTAATGACGGCGACCATATTAAAGGCCAAAAAAAGCTTTTTAGGCCGTGGGCCAAGTCTGTTTTTCTCCTTTAGTTTTCGATTTGATAGATCTCCTCCAGGGAACTGGTTCATTTTTTATAATTAGCTATATAAATTGTTGTTGAGCACATTACTGCTTGTTTCCAACGTCAATTGTTGCACATTAAAATATAACGTAGATATAATCTCGCTAGCTAACCACAAAATGTTAGCCGGATCAATCAGTCGTCTACCAAGATAAAAAAAATATATAGAATTAAGTTTTGCATATACAAATAAGATAAGTATATGCATTATAAAGGGCCTCTGATAAAATATAGACAGTGGACCATTCAACATTGTTAGTAATTTAATAAACTTACCTCAGAAGTTAGCCTACTCCACGGCCAGCAATGGAAATCTCCACGCGTTGAATGAATTGTTTCGAACTTCCGGGAACTTTACGAGGCTGCATACCCCGGAAGTAGGCGGCAAAAAGCTTTACAACGGAGTCCTATGGGAGTGTCGCCACTCTGTTTTCTCTACCACTCTGATGTATGCTAATTGACCTATGGCTAAGCCACGCCCCCTCCACTCACTCAGACAAACAGTCAACATTCGGTAACAGGCGCTATGGCAGCTGTCACAGTAGGAGACATTTCACAGGAGGCAATTGATGATTTTTTGGAGACAGAAAGATTATATATCACCTCGATGTCACCAAAAGGGCCTTAAATATACATTGGAGGGTTATATTAATAATTTTATTGTTGAGAAGGTCGATAAGCTTCAGCTCCAGACAAAGATTTACAGTTCACAGTGTAAACGCAACTTATAGTTTGGTGCTATTTCGCTTCAAACGCTCGCTTTATACGCGTCCTATTCGCTTTGGATTCAAAATGTTCAAGCGTCGAACTAGACGCGATACGCGCGAATTTGACGCTCTATCTATTCGCGTTTGGTGTGAGCGCAGAAGAACAGGCTGCGATGTCAGATTGCAATGCTGGAATGTGTATGTGTGTCTGTGTGTGTGTGTCAGAGAGCGGGCGCGATCGAACAGTGGAAACATAAAAACATACTCCATTTTGTTCATACAGGACATAATTAAAACTGCAAAGTGTTTAGCCTACTTATATTTGTGTAAAACACAACATTGTGCTTTTGTCAAACTGTAAACTCTTGTCAAACTGTAACCTACAACTGTCACCCAACCAAAATCACACACACACGCTGTTTAAAAGCCAAAATGACAAGAAAAAACATAAAAACGAATAAAAACTGACTAACTGCAATGCATTGCAATGGACGTGGAAGCAGAGAATGACCGAGTGTATTAGGTTAGCTTATTATGCGTACTGTGATTGGCTCATCGCGTTTGGGGGCGTGGCTTAGCCATAGGTCAATTAGCATACACGCGCAGGGAAAAATAAATGTAGAAATGTGGAAATACAGAAATAAATAAATGTAGAAATACAGAAATAAATAAATGTAGAAATGTGGAAATACAGAAATAAATAAATGTAGGAATAAATAAATGTAGAAATAAATACATATATAAATATATAAATAAATAAATACATAAATACATAAACATAATTTTTTTTTTTTTTTTTTCACTATTATTTCTGCATTTTTTTTTTATTTCTACTTTTATTTATTTATTTATTTATTTTTCGTTCTGTCATTTTTAGTCCTTCATATTGAACAAGTGTGATGAGTTTTGTGTATATAAGCTGGGCAAAAAGGAAAAGTCGGCGCGCTTCTCATATCAGACTCTGACTGATGTGTGAGCAGCCTTTCTTGCAAGAAATAAAGATCTTTATAACTTTTGAAATTACCAGCTGTCTTCCAATTATTGTTTAAAGTCTAGAAAGAATTTCCACGACAGGACATGTCTAAGTTTAGTTTAGTTTAAGTTCATTTTACATTGAGTATTTGAGTAGAGATAACATGTTTCCATTGTGTGGAACCACTGACCATTGTTGAATTAAGTTGAGTCTAAGAGGGTTTTTTTTTTTTTTGAGTGCAGAATAATAAAATAACAGATGTGTAAAAAAACGCAGACACAGCATAACGTGTAAAGAAGAGTTTTGTTAGGCTATTGCACAGTGGGTAGCACCGTGGGTTTCCTTACGGTGTTTCGGTGTGAATTGGTGACACTAAAACGTGACTTTAGGTGTGTGAATGTCTGTTTCCGATGCTGGAATAGACTCCATCATCCCTGTGACCCTATACTCAGGACAAGCAGTTTGGAGAATGGAGAATGGATATTACACAGAAAACTCTATACTCTAAAGAGTCTTTATTATAAGTCAGTTTTATTCACAAGAATGCTGCAAAATTAAATTAAAATGTGCAATGTTCCAAAAACTCAAGTAGCCCAACTCACTCTAACCTCAATGGAAAGAAAAGGTGATTTCTTGAATATTGACTACAATAAATACATTTTGCATTTTTTTTATGTTACAAAATTAGTTTTATAATGTTGCTGTATTAATAAATGGACAGAATGGAATAGAATTAAAAATTATTTAAGACAGAATAATAACACAAATACAGTTTTCCTATGTTTGTCTGAGAGTACCTGAAAAAAAAAATTCAGTGCCAACAAAGATGTTTATACATTACACACATAAAAAATATTTGTGTATATAAACATCTTTGTTGGTGTGTGTCTCTGTCAAAAACATTAAGTAGTTTTTCAAAGAGATAGTTCAGCCAAAAATGAAGGCATCACACACACACACAAAAGATCAGCTACTCCGAGACAATATTTTTGGGGAAACTTAACTTTATCTCCACCCAATGTTCCTTAACACTGCAAAACACACACACACACACACACACACATACCAGTTGGAGCTCTTTATAAAAGAGAGCTGAACACTTACAGACATCACTGTGAGCAACTTGTTGTCCTTGAATTGACATGGCGATGCAGAACTACCCAGCAGCTGGCGGGATCCCGATGAAGGACAATAGAGTCGGCACTGCTCAGCCAGTGATACTGTCCATGCCTGAGCAAAAACTCGATGATGATATAGTTTTTTCCACATTCAATCTTCACTTCTGTAACCCATGCTGCCTTGGGTTTGGAGCATTTTACAACTCAATAAAGGTAAGTAAAACATATAGGCCTATTTCATTATATAATTTTCCTGCTGCTTTTCAAATACCTTAAGGTAATATACGTTTTATGTGTGTCAGGCCAGGGACAACAGATTGCTTGGAGACTACGCATCGGCACGGTCTTACAGCAGGAGAGCTCGACGCCTAAATGTTGCTGCCATCATTATTGGTGTCATCTTTGTGATTACCGTCATCATTATCTTTTTCCAGACGAAGCAACAAGTCAAGTTTTAATCGTCTTTAACTCCTCCAAAGAATTAATGTCTGAATGCCTTTTAAGGCTTGTTATTAAATCACTTATATAATTCAGTGGGCTAGCATATTGGTCTTGCAAGAGTAATGAAATATATTAACAAGAAATATGTATGTATGTATGTTAGTATTTATACACACACACACACATCCCAGAAAACACTGAATGTTATGGTCCCCATTTGGTTATTTTGGGAACCAAATAAAACGTTTGAGTAAAGTTGTGTTTTTTGTTGTTGTTGTTTTTACCCAAATTTATTTTTTCTTCCCAGGACATTTTATGGTGGGTTTATTTATTTATTGTTTGTGATTATCTCAAAAGAACCTACATCTTTGGAATCCAATAGTGTAACGTTACCTCAGTAAAAAAAAAAAAAAGCAAATGTTGCCAGTTAATCACTTATTCCAGCTATAATAATATCAATAATAATAATAATATTTAAATCGTTTATTTTAATAATTATAATTAGTTAACATTTTGTAATAATGTCTTCAACATTAATCCAAGTGTTTGGAGCTGGGTATTTTGGCGCGCTCTGCTGTACCGGTAGTTGTCAGTAGAGACGCCGCTCCCTCCCGTCCCCGTCCCGCTGCTGCCTCTCTCAGGTAGGGCCTCTCAGACAGAGCGAAGATGGCGACGGACAAACAGAAACATGAAGGCAGGGTGAAAATTGGACATTATATTCTTGGAGACACGCTAGGAGTGGGAACGTTTGGAAAAGTCAAAGGTAAAACTGTCCCAGATGTTTTGGGTTATTGCTGTAGTAAAGACGGTAAAGCTAAACGAGATGATCGAGTCTTTAAATGCGGATAAAGCAGCAGCACTTGTTGGCTAATAACAGTGTAGCAGCTAGCACTAGTCATGAAACAAACATTAAACAACGGAGCTCTCTGCGTTTGTCGCTGTTGATAGTGTCAGCCGATCGATGCTTCCGTTGTTTTCTGAATAGTCGCACGCATGCGGTATGTTTGTGTGGTTTGTAGATGGATTGGTCGCAGCTAACATGGTTAGCTTCACGGTTAATGGAGTGATTATTGGTGCTCTGAAGTTGCAGTTGGTGGGGACTGATGGATGCGCTCGTGCACAGGCCAAACGTCAACGGCAGATGCAGCTTGTTTCAGAAAGTCTGTCAGAATGACAAGAGAAATTAATTATTTGCCAAAACTCATTTTGCATGCTGTGAGTAAGATGAATTAAAATGATCGTGTTTTTGTAACTTAATTAATCCAGAATGTAGCCTACTGTATGTTCATGCCAGGTTAATTACATTCGTATTAGTCAGGCTAGGTTTATCTTATATATAGGGCTGAAACAACTAATCGATAATAATAGATAACGAAATTTATTATGATTTAATCACGCCTGCGCAGGGAAATCATCCGCCAGTCACGTGACTTTATAGTAGTGAATAACGCATATCTATGGGTAATATGCATCTTTTATTTTGTTTTACTCTATTATGGTGCTCAAGTTTTAGAATGTAATGTGTATATTTTAAACCATTATTTGCACATGTATAACAGCCTACATAAATTATTTAGTTTGCACACTGTTTGAAGGACAACAGCAGGCAGGATGAAGAAAATTTCTTAAAATAATTTATTTTTAAATCTGTTTAATTGAAGACAGAATCAACAGATTAATTTAAATATTTGTAACCCTACTTATGACTAACCTTGCCCAGAAGCACCCAGCAGTTGATGGCATTTCTAAAATCCCATTCTTTCTCAATCGTGTTTTTCTCCCCACAAAGTCTGATGCAATAATGAAATGCCTGCTGAACAACAGTGAGAAAATAGTAAATCATGGCTTCAGGCTTGTTGTGCCCCTCGGAGCAATGCAGTTATTGAATCGTCAATGAATCTTCCTGTATTATGGGGCAATACATGATGCCAACCTTTCAAGAAAGTATGTTGTTTAGGGCAAATATTTCATAAATAAGGGAAACAGAGAAGTTGATACATGTACATTGCTGACAAAACATGGAAACTACTAACCCTATCAATCAAACAAAATAGCCTTCATAAAGACGATTAGGCTAATAGTGCTCTGTTAGGTCTATGGGGTCTAGGACACTCACACACACAGTTCCCTCTGCATGACTGGGTGTTGTGTTAATGCATAACTAGAGCAGTCTAGTTAAAGCAGGCAGGCTGTTTTAAATGTTGCAAGTTGACTGAGACCATATACAGCTTCTGAGAACAGTTCAAACTTCAATGTACAGCTTTCAGAACTTACTAATGCAGCAAAATCCAGTCTTATAAGAAGCTGGTTTGCAAGGCATTTGTCCATATAAAAACAGTTCATGGAAACATTTAATAAATATGCAGCGCACTTTACACATTACTGGCACTGTAATGTTAATGCACGCTTCAAAGTTGTTGACTCCTTTACATCACACATCCTGCTTTTCAGCAGTTTGACAGTATTTTAGTGTCATTTACCCTCAACCCAGGGCAGTACCAAAGTTGTATAATATATAAAAAACATTTTTTTATTTTTTTATTATTAGCATAAACAGCATTGGCTTAACAATCTGAAAACTGATTAGGCTGACAAGTAAAATGAACCTACTATGTAAATGCTTACAACAGCAAACTAGTGATTTACCAGCATGACACAAACACTGGGTGAATTAAAGTATTGGGCTAGTATTAGCCATATTACCAAATGACAGATGAGTTCAATTTGGACAGCAACAGCAAAAAATATACAGGAAATGCTTTTTGCTCTCTTTTTTTGATATTGTATCTATGCATGATTACATGGTTGGTTGCATTTTATTATTGAAAAAAAAAAAAATTTCCTTCTCAGAACAGACATGCAACCCACCGGCATTGATTTTGAGTTAGAGTAAATGGGTGAATCTAGAAGATCTTCTTTAAAGATTGATAGGACGGTTGCTTCTACATTGAATTCGTGTGTCTTTTTCATAAATGCATTGTGAATTTTATTGTATATTTTTCATTGACCTTCTATCTGTCTGTGCAGTTGGCCAGCATGAGTTGACCAAGCACCAGGTGGCGGTAAAGATTCTAAACCGGCAGAAGATTCGCAGTCTGGATGTGGTGGGGAAGATTCGACGTGAGATCCAGAACCTCAAACTCTTCCGCCACCCGCATATAATCAAACTGTGAGTAACATCCATGACCTATTTGTTAAGAACGTGTACCCTTGATCAGGGATGCACCGATGTATCGGCCAATAAAAGCAATTATTTTCACTATCGGTCATTTGTTTAAAAACAGCCGATGATCAGAGCTGCTTATACCCTGTCAATCAAAAGGGGGGCGGAAAAAAACGTGTCAGACTGCAACTCATACTGTGTAGGGTTGGGAATCGTAAGAAATTTTCCGGTTCCGGTTCCGATTCCAGTTCCACCAAACGATTCCGGTTCCGGTTCCGGTTCCCATTCATTAAAAAATATTAAAACAACTAATAAAAAAATAGTAGAAGAGAGAAGAGAAGAGATCCGCCAGTCCGAGTATAAACGCTTATTGCAGGCTTAACGTAGTAATTCAGGATAAGACAAAAACACGGTTTGAAAAATAACATATTACATATTTTGTAAATTCTGAACACACAAAAAAAAAACATTCATGTGGTTTTTTTTTATGTTTTGAAGCATCAGATTTGATGTTTCTACTCTAATAAACTTTTATCTCAGTACTTATGTGATCATTTGAATATTTGTAACATAAATATCGATACTGTGTGATTGTAAAGCTGTTTCATATTGACAACTGCTCTCTCTGGGTCAACGACAGCGCAAACAGATTTGAATGTTCAGGGGTGAGGTTTTTGTAATTTAGGATAAGATCGCGTGGGTGTTTGAATCTCTCTCCGTTGATATCTGACGCAAAACGTAGGCTATTTGAGGAGCGAGAGGGCTTTATTCATTACTATTTTTATGAGGTTAAAGGATAAGCTCCCCAGCACTTCACCAAAACAGCGCACCAGAACCGTTTTCGGAACCGAAACTTAGGAATTTCGCACGGTTCCGGTATTTTTTCAAAAACACTACCGGTTCTGGATAAGAAAATGTCTTGCATTGAATTCTAGCCTGTCTAAGGCTGTTAATAACGCATAAACAGTTCGAAAATATCAATGTTAAACCAGGATCTGTTTGACTATGAATCACCCTTGGTTTGTGGTTAGCCAGGGTTGTCAGGTCCATGGTATTTCCCTACACCAAACATAATTTGTTGCGGTTATAATTCACCCGCAAAAAGCGTTGTGCTCTGTTACTTCTGATAAGAAACAGTCTTAGCTTTCAAATTCTGTCCATTTTATCACAAAATTCAACAAAAAAAACTTTCATCACAATAAGTGTATTGTCAAAACATTTGGTAAATAAACAGAATTTTATTAAGTTTAGTGACAATAATGTTTACATGACTGGTATGCTACTGTTTTTATTATTGCTTGACACAAATTTCACAATTTCAATTCAATTCAATTCTTGAGATTTGATTCTGATCTTGATTCAATATCGATTCCTTTGGATAAATATTAGGTACAGTAGATGCGTTAATGTGTTATGTTAATTTTGCTCCAAAACAAAATATCTCACCTAATGCTGTAAACATACAGAGCCCTGTCAGCTGTTATTATTATTAAAGGTTAAAAATAACATCTCAAATGAAATATAATGCGTTTTTTATAATAACAACGTTATAATACTTTAATGATATAGATATAAATATAATAAATATGAAATATAGTTATCATATTTAGCAAAATACTCCTCTCTATAACAATTTTTTGGTCCAACTAACGTGCTATGGTAATTAAATGGCTTTCCTGAGGTAAATGTAATGTTACGTGACATATTGTTCTCCAGCTGTTTTATGGACCTCTTTCCGCGGTTCAAAAACTGTATCTTTCAAATTACCTATTGATCATTCGTGTTTTTTTTACTGTTAACTAGTAGTAAAGAGTAACAGATGATCGGTTCACGTGCCGCTTGAACTGAGATCTGTCAGCGATCTGTCATGTCACATTTACAAGTGCCAAAACGGTGTTTATTGTTTGAATTTCGTAATGAATTGTAAATTTAAGTGTTTATAAAAACTACCTTATGTGCAACTGTTTTTATTTGAGTGTAATTACTATATATGAAAATAAATACCAGTTCAATATAATAGTTTGGGCTAATTCTAACCTCTAATGTTATAGCAATGTACCAAATGAGAGGGTTCCCTGTAAAGTTTACAGCATTATTTGGCAGAGTTTTTTTTTTTTTTCTCAATCGTATCGGCAGATAAAGTTAGTGTCTGTGCATCTCTTCCCTTGATTTAGAGCAGTGGTTCCCAAACCTGTCCTGGAGTACTCCCAACACTGCACGTTTTCTTTGTCTCCCTAATCAAACACACCTGATTCAACTCATCAGCTCATTATCATATGGGTTAATGAGCTGATGAGTTGAATCAGGTGTGTTTGATTAGGGAGACAAAGAAAATGTGCAGTGTTGGGGGTACTCCAGGACAGGTTTGGGAACCACTGATTTAGAGGCTTTAACTGATTTAGAGGCTTTAGCGGATTTGTTTTTCTCAAATGGATAATTTTTTCCCTTCATTCCCTTTCTCTCTTTTCCCATGCAATGAAAAATCACCAAACGCATTTCTGTTTCCCTGGCAGATTCATTCCCTCTGAATTCTAATTCACAGATAATGCAGTACTTTATTTAGGGGCTAGAATGTGCACCTATTTGACCTACAGATAATCATTTTGAGTTTATTTTATTTTTTATGTACATCTATCCCAGAGTCATAAGTAAAAGAGGAACAAACTTGATGTGCGTGTGAATGAGACCCAGCATCTGTGGACTGGTTTTGCTTTTTTCTTCTTTTTTCTTTTGTGGCATGGAATGAGGCAAGACAGTCACAGAATTAAAGTGGATGGAAAAGAGAAGGAGAGAGGATTTTCATTTCCTCCCATCATAGAGAATCAGTAAATCTTTGTCTTTCATGTTCTGAACAATTATTTTCTGTCTGTCTCCTTGATTTTGGTCTGTGTCTGTGTATTTACGTGTGAGCTGTTTGTCTGTTGAGGTTTTATTTTGAGGTCAGTGTCAATAATAAAGACACATACCTTTACTCTGGCCAGATAATACAAGGAAATGTCGAAGCTATCCAGACTTGCTCCAAAACCATTAGGGATTCATTTACATTTTCCATAAAAATGAATAGTGAATAGTTTATTATTTATTTTATTTTATTATTCAGTAAATATACACAAAATATGCCTGAATTCATCACTTAACAAGAAAGGGAATATGTTTTCTTGTTTAGAGTGTTGTAGATCTTAAAAGCTTTACATTTACATTTCAAATGTTTTCATCATTCAGATGCATTTTGCTGTGACTGCAGAAGCAAACACATGTATTCTTTACAAATTTCTGCTTTTTTTTTGTTGTTGTTGTTGTTTTTTGTTTGGCAGTTACCAAGTCATCAGCACACCAACAGACATATTCATGGTAATGGAATATGTTTCAGGAGGAGAACTCTTCGACTACATCTGTAAAAATGGAAAGGTACAGCTTTTTAATTTGTAGGTTATGATTAAGACTGGAAAATAAATTGCTTTTATGATGATAAAAACAATCAACTGTTCATTTAATTGTTGTATAGTTGAGTCTTTTGTGCTGTCACTGGAGAACCTCCATCAGTGATGCCACTTAAGTGAAGTAAAAAATGCAATACAGTGAATTTTTTTTAAACTTTTTTGAAATGATATCATCTTATAATTCAAGCATTTCAGTTTTGCAAAGCAGAGAGTCCAGGAGGAAGTGAGAGATTCAATGCCACTGTAATTGCTAAAGCATCATAGTTCTGCTGAAAGAGGAAGTACAATCTAGGGATGTGGGCAATGACTAACTCCATCAATGGTGAAATGGAAATTTTGCAACTGACTAGTGTAACCCCCCCTCGCCCCCCGGAGGCAGTCTTTATATCCCACTATTTGAATTAGTTAATCTATGAATGCCACTAAAACAGGTCAAATACGTACTTAGATCACCACAAAAAGGAAGTTTCTGTCATTAATTATTCACCATCATGTCGTTCCAAACCCATAAGACTTCCGTTCATCTTCAGAACACAAATGTGATCTTTCTGATGAAATCTGAGAGCTTTCTGTCTCTCCAAAGACAGCTACGCAACTGACACTTCATAAAGAGATTGTAAAACTAATCCATATGAATTGAGCAGTTTAGTCCAAATTTTCTGAAGAGACACGGTCACTTTATATGATGAACAGTGTGAATTTAGGCTTTTATTCACATATAAACATTCATCAACTCACACATCAGTCTGAGCTTCAACAAAAACCAATGAGGTTCATTCTCACGTATTATGCAGCATGTTTGAGCTTCAGCAAGAGGTTTGTTCTCGCACGTCAAGCAGGTTCGGTTGAGCAAAGCTCCGGTTTATGTTCGCTGATCAAAGTTTATATGTGAATATAAGCCTAAATTCAATCTGTTCATCATATAAAGCACTTGTGTCTCTTCAGAAAAATTTGGACTAAACCACTCAATTCATATGAATTAGTTTTACTGATCTTCAAACTTTTTGAAGCATCAAAGTGGTATTTGCGTAGAAGTCTAGACAGAAAGCTCTCAGATTTAATTTGTGTTCCTACGATGAACAAAAGTGTTATGGGTTTGAAATGACATGAGGGTGAGTAATCAATGACAGAATTAAAATTTTTGGGTAAACTAACTAACCCTTTAAGCATTCACTTAAGCTATGTTAGCCATAGACATTTATTAAAATCAGCTGAATCAATAGGACCAAAAAGTTCAAACCTAATAATCTATTATAAACAGATTTCCTCAAATATTAGTTTGTCCACACAAGTCACTCCGCACATTATGGCATTGTTGTTTGTTTCCACGGCAACCACTTTTTTATTTATCAAAGAATCCTAAAAAAAAATCACAGTTTGCACAAATGTTAAGCAGCACAACTGTTCTTAACATTGATAATAATAAGTAATGTTTCTTGAGCAGCAAATCAGCATATTAGAATGATTTCTGAAGGGTCATGTGACACTGAAACTGGAGTAATGATGCTGAAAATTCAGCTTTGCCATCACTGGAATAAAATGTATAAAAATAGAAAAGAGTTCTGTTGTAATAATAATTGTAATAATATTTCACAATAATATAGTTTTTACTGTATTTTTGATCAAATAAATGCAGCCTGGGTGAACATAAGACTAATAAGAAATAAAAAAAAATCTTTCCAACCCCAAACATTTGAACTGTTATGTATATCAGGGTCCATAAAATCGGCACAGTAAGTTGCAACAGGGGAACATTAAATGAAGAATGTTCAGTTTAGGCCACATGGGAGATGTTAAAATAATACATGGTCCTGTGTCTCTGGTCAGTTGGATGAGAAGGAAAGCAGGCGGCTGTTCCAGCAAATCATCTCAGGGGTGGATTACTGCCACAGACATATGGTGGTGCACAGAGACCTCAAGCCTGAGAATGTCCTGCTGGATGCGCACATGAACGCCAAGATTGCAGACTTTGGTATGTGAACTCTTCATATTTGTGAAACATGGTGGTGGTTTTAATGTTTATATCACAAGCTATACAGACTTCGACTTTTCCTCATGCAGGCTTGTCAAACATGATGTCAGATGGAGAATTCTTGAGGACGAGTTGCGGCTCTCCTAATTATGCTGCTCCGGAAGTCATTTCTGGAAGGTACTTTTTACCTCTGTGGCTGTAATTTTTATTTTATTTTTAATTATTATTATTTAATTTTTTTAAATGATCTTCTCAAAAACCTGCTCTTGTCCTCTAAGATGATGCTCTGTGCAGTTTCAAATGGCTTTGTGAAGTTCATTTAGATTATCTCTTGACGGATCTTGCTGTTCTGATCCAGGTTATACGCAGGCCCTGAGGTGGACATCTGGAGCAGCGGAGTGATTTTGTATGCCCTGTTGTGCGGAACGCTGCCGTTTGACGACGACCACGTGCCAACACTGTTCAAGAAGATCTGTGATGGAATCTTCTTCACGCCTCAGTACCTGAACCCCTCTGTTATTAGCCTTTTGAAACACATGCTCCAAGTGGACCCCATGAAGAGAGCCACCATCAAAGAGATCCGGTCAGAAACTACGCCAAGCACTGTCTATTTCATTTAGTAATGCCATAACTATTAGGATGTGGAGAGTAAGATTTGTAAAAGTTCAAATCAACATTATCTCTCTTTATCTGCTCATTGCTCTCCATTCTCAGGGATGATGAGTGGTTTAAGCAAGATCTCCCCAAGTATCTGTTCCCGGAGGACGCTGCTTACAGTAGTAATATGATTGATGAGGAGGCGCTGAAGGAGGTGTGTGAGAAGTTTGAGTGCACTGAGGAGGAGGTGCTCAACTGCTTGTACAGGTTTGTGCTAATTTATTTATTTTAATCTGTAATGGGCAACTCGTTCTTGACCGTCACATAAATAGGATCACATTCACAAACAAACTGTTTGAATTAGATTTTATTTATTACTTTATTTATGCAGAAATGATTTATTACAAAAATAACACCATGTCAAGAGGTTTAAACAATAACAGGAAAAATAGTAATCCATTGGAGTGACAAACGTCGATAAGCATTAAACAAAAGAAAAAACAGCAAGTTGGCGCAAATGACTTCTCCGGAGAACAGTTCCTTAAGAGGAAGTACTGTTGAGAAGGACACCATAAACTTTTATACTCTCCACCCACAAATCAATCAATTAACAATGAAGTCTTCCACAGGTCCTGCCAATCACATTTCAACACCATATTGTTCCCAGGAGGCAGAATGTGACAAATGGGGCCATAACACCTCTCCTCAAAAAGATTCTGTCATTCCTCTCTTTCTCTGCCAAATAAGACAGATGATAGGGCAAATCAGTAAGAATTTCAGAGTTGTTAAGGCGTCCATCTACTTTCCCCTGAGAATATTCAGCAGATAATTATTAACTGAAAGGCTCTTAGCTATACTGTAAGGTCCTTTAAACTTAGCTTGAAAAGCAAACTTTGTCAAAAAGTTCTTGCATTTTAGTTTGAGATTTACACAACTTCTTTTGAGCAACAGCTTCTGCCTCAAAAAGTCTACAGCGAAACCCACTCACGTAGTCTACAACATTTTCGGGAGGCTTAGAGGTCTGCCATTCATCAGCTAAAATAGCAGTAGGTCATCATACTGTATGCCCAAACACCAGTTCATTTGGATTAAAACCAATGCTGTCTTTGGTTACTTCGTATAGCCAATAACATCCACGGCAGTCCCTCTTCCCAATCAGCATCAAGTTTCACACAATATGATCTTAAGAGTTTTCAAGGTTTGATGAAACCTTTCAAGAGCCCCCTGACTCTGTGGATGGTAAGCACTAGAAATATTGTGGGGAAACTTGAAGTTGATGCAGGGCTTTTGAGAACTCTCGACATACTTGTCTTCGAACCCTTATCAGATTGAATTGCTTTGGGATACCAAAAATAGACAAGTTAGTGAGGGCTTTCAAGATATTAGTATTGATGGACCTTAATGGGTAAGCTGCAGGATAACGGGTAGTCTGGCACATTATTGTAAGACGATAATGATGACCAGTCCTAGACCGTGGCAAAGGACCAACACAGTCAATCTTGTTCTAAAAACTGAAAACTTTCACATAATCCGTTTTTTAGACCCCGGTATGACCAGCAAGTCCTTGATGAGCCAATTGCAATATAGGTTCTCTAAGTGTAAGGGAACTACAATCTGGGTTTTAGGTTCCATCAAAGAATTTCCTACTTTTGGCAAAGTTGACAATCTTCAAGGAAATACGATTCAGAATGATTGTCGGATCCCTCCTTAGACCTTGCTGCAGAAAATAAAGGCTTACGAGTGTCGTCTGTCTCTTGTGCTGTAATTAACTCCTCTTGAGAGATCTGTAAAAGAGGGGTTAGAGAACAACCATCAACATTAGAAAGGGCAGCACAACTAATATTCTCAGGAGTGAACATTAACCTCAGGTGTTTTAACAGATTCGATCATTGCTTTACACTAGATTCTTCCAGACACAAACACATCATTAGATTCTGGTTTGCCTGAACTGACAAGGAAAAGAGGGTATCATTTAGTGGAACCTCTACAACTTGATGTTCAGATAGTTGTTTAGCCATTGATCAAATGACTGCACTAGCTGGAAACATATCAGGGAATTCTTCGTTGCCTTTTCAACCTCATATTTTATGGGTACAGATACTACTATGGGTGGAGCTACCACAATACTCTCTCCCTGAACATTCCCCCCAGCTAAATCATTTCTTAAAATAAACGCAATTCCTGGCCCTGAAAGTGCCAAACGAACACCAACCGCAACATCACCAGATACTATCACTGAGGAAAGATGGATTCTGTGCAAAGGCACTTCAACAAACCCCATGTCAAAACCTTGTACAAATACATGGGTTCTGGTTGTTGTTTCATATACGTGTTAGTTTTTCTAATATGTCCTGCCTTTATCCTCCCCTGTTTTGCAGTCGCAATCACCAGGATCCTCTTGCTGTGGCCTATCACTTGATCATAGACAACCGCCGCATTATGAGTGAGGCCAAAGACTTCTATTTGGCCTCCAGCCCCCCAGACAGCTTTCTAGACGATCTGCCCGCTCATCACTCCGCTAAGATTCATCCTGAAAGAGTGCCATTCCTAGTGGCCGAGTCTCAACCGCGTCCTCGACACACGCTGGATGAGCTTAACCCCCAAAAGTCTAAGCATCTTGGTGTTCGGCGGGCAAAGTGGCACCTGGGAATCCGTAGCCAGAGCAGACCGAATGATATCATGAGTGAGGTCTGTCGTGCTATGAAGCAGCTGGATTATGAGTGGAAGGTAAGCATCTGTGCATGTGGTTTGATTTGGACTTTAAAATTCTCAAATATACAAATTGCAGTAATAAAGGGTGGAGGAGTGGTAAAAATAGATAAAAGGAGCGAATGCATGTCTTGCTATGCATTTTTCCTGCTTATCCTCCTGAGGTTCATGATCTTGGGGTAAATTCCATCTCTTCCTTGTGGGAAAGAGTTTTGGGGCTTCTGGTAAATTCTATAAATAGAAAAGACTTGACCGCTTTCTCTCTTTCTCACACACGCGCACACACACACACACACACACACACACACACACACACACACACACACACGCACACAAACTTACAGAGTAAGCAAATAGAATTTTAAAAACAAACTTTACAGTATGGTATCTTCATATCTTACAGACATTATTAGAAGAGCCTGGAGCTAAAATGTAAACAGAGCCTCTAAAGTATTAAGGACAGTATTTATTCCTGTGATAGCATTTGATAAAAAAAAATTCCAGGATTGTTTGATGAATAGAAAGCTCAAAAGAACAGCATTTTATTTAAAATAGAAATCTTTTGTAATATTGTAAATGTCTTTACTGTCACATTTGATCGATTTAGTGGGTCCTTGCTGAATAAATTATTATTATTTTTTAAAATAACATCAAACTTTTAAATGATAGTGTAAATTAAAGGTACACTGTGGAATTCTATGGTTGAAACAAAATCACAGAGGATTGTTTTGTTTTTTATGTCAGTTATGTTTATAGTAAGAGGAAATCCTATAAAAGGAATATCTATTAAATGTTGTCTAACAAAGTAATAGTGATGGGATTTATGGCTCTTTGAGGGGATCCGGATCTTGGCGATCCGTTCCTTTCAAAGAGCCGTTCAAAAGAACGGCTTTTTTGGCTCTTTTTAAATATTTAGTCAGTTTTAAGAAGCCAGCTTGGGGGCATCTCAGTTTATCCTGGAAATAATCACTGGGAGGAATGATGAGGTGAGATTTGTAGTCAAATAATTAAAACTCAGATATCACACACCAATATCTGAGTTTGAATTATTCTGAAATATTGATTATTACCTCATTTGTCATGTGTGGACTATATTCCATAGGGTTGCACAACATCCCTCTGCTTAGACAGTGACATCACTATTTTGGATTTACCTTTAGTACAAAGTGTGTGTATGTGTAAAGCTACGTTGACTTATGTTATTCATACAATACCTACTCACAAATAAACATCAAAAACAAAGCCGGCTGCAATGAATTTCTGTGCAAAACAGCTTTTACTACAAACACTTCCACACAAGAACATTTTGATAGAAAACAAAAAATATTTAAAGTTTTAAATATATACTGTAGATAAAATTAGAATAAATAAAATGGAAATGTCTACATACAGTCCACTATTACTACTATTACTACTGTAAACTTTGCAAATAGGACATCAGCCCCTTCAAGTCTTAAATGAACAATAACAAAGTGGGCTGCAATGAATGTCTGTGCAAAACAGCTTTTAGTGAAAAATTTCTATACAAGAACAGTATCACAAAAGAACATTTTGACAGATAACAAAAAATATTTAAAGTATTAGACATATACTGTAGATAAAATTAGAATAAATAAAATGGAAATGTCTACGTACAGGGTTTTTTTCCACTGGAGTACTCACGTGAAGGATGCGTGACAACTATCATCATGCTGTTAGGCAGTAGCACCCCTGCGCTGGGTGCGCCCCTCCCCTAACTGTTCTGTCTCGCGGAGGAGCTAATTTGTGTGCATCTGTGTGAAACACGCATAGGAAAAAAAGAACGACAGAAAGAACGGCTCCCCTCCAGCCGCGACGGCTCCCATCGTTCATGTTTATGAGCCGTTCAAAAGAATCGGTTCGTTCGCGAACGTCACAACTCTACAAAGTAATGTATCTTCCGCTAGCCTGTGGCTGAAGGCGTTATATGGTTTGTGTGTCTTAATTCAACTGGTTGAAGTTCAAGCATGTTTGACTGAGTGAGTCATCAGTTTTGGACGGAAATGGCCTTCGTCTTTGTTTATAAGTGTGTTCATTCTTTGTCTTATCTCTTAGCGGCCTCTCTTATCAAGTTGAACAGTGTTCACTGCTGTTCAGGAGTATGCCATTCAGACCTCCTCAAAACAGTGCAAATGTTACAGTGCAATGAACCTGTCGGCACAGTCCTTTTTAAAGTTAAATGCTGGTAAATATGAATCTTTTACAGTCAGATTTGTTAACTCTCCTCTTTTTTTTTTTTTTTCCTCTTTGGTTTGATAGGTAGTGAATCCTTATTACTTGCGAGTGCGGAGGAAGAACCCAGTCACTGGCATACATACAAAGATGAGCCTCCAGCTCTACCAGGTGGACAGCAGGACATATTTATTAGACTTCAGGAGCATAGATGGTAAAATTGTCACTCTTATGTGTAATTTTTAGTTTTATTTAATTTTATGTTTTATTTGTTTATAACTGCTTTAATTTACCAATAACCAATAAAAAAATTAAAATAGACAATCACACATAAGAATATGAATACTGAATAGATCTGATAATAATACAAGTATCATTTTCAGCATGTCTGAACTGTTACTATGTTACTACGTAAAGCTTGTGAGACATCAGTTAGAGTAGTTACTGAATGGTTGTTTATATGACATTGTGTAACTACACATTATGAGTTTTGTAGTCAGTGGTATCTTATAAAATGTTTTTAAATGTAATATTTTTACTTATATGTTGGAGCAATTATTGGATTGCTATTGTGTTATTTTAGTTAATTACATCAGCAAGAAACTTAAAATTAAATTAAAATTTAAATAAAATATTTAATTTACTTCTGATTGATGTCTATTCTGCTAAAATCTCATGATCTGGCAACATGCTGCTTAGGTAAACAAAGTTTATGTAGTTTCTTATTGTAAATAGGGGTTGCACAGACTAGTTGACTTTAATGCTCTGCTTTAAGACTCTCAAGCTTGGCGTCGTCATGGCCTATAGAGTGCGCTACAGGATAATAAATATTTGAAGTACACTTTTACGCTTCGTTTCCAACAGTCAACATGACAAATGCATACTGTGAGTCCTCCACAATACATGTTTGATTATACCATCTGGATGCTCAAAATTGATCAGGTGAATGCACGTTTTATGTATGCACAGCTTATTGTACACGTGAGTTAATCACCGTTCTAAACTAATGCTGCAGTGTTACTCGCGCGCACGCACACAAACAGTAACTCACACATCACATGCAGATCATGCACACAGAAACATTCAGTTTGTTTTTAGTTTGTTTTTAGTTTGTATTTGTGTAATCTAAAATGTTTTGTCAACACTGTTATGTAAAAAAAACTGTTCTGTGATTTATCAATAAAATAGCTTATAAACTGAAAAGTTCTAGCATATAATCTTAGTATCTAAAAACCACAACTTCACTATTATTAGAGACGCTGCCAGGAAGAATTAATTCGCATGCGATCGCTCTCTCATTAATGCATTCATATAAATGTAATAATCATTACTGTGCTACTTTTTCTGTATCTGATTTAGAATGAGCAGAAGTGAGAAATATAACCCAAAGACAAAAGAACTGATAAAAAATAAGCTGTTATGTAGGAGCAATAGTCTTGAGAGCAGCGCTCATTAGACATAGCTGTGCACAAGGCAACCAGCGTTCGAGTCTCAGCTTGAGGTTCAGGCTTATTTGTTCATTCATGACGTCATCAGCGACTAGTCGACCTGACTTTCATCGCATAAATTTAGATTAAAAAAGTCTGAAGTCATTCAACCCCTAATTGTAAATGTTAAGAATTGTTTCTTTTTTTTTAATATTGTTTTATTAACTGTACTAAAAGGAACCAGAAACCATTAAAAGGAAAAATTCCCTACAATTCTCATCCCTGTTGTGGCGTGTTCTGGTGTGTTTTCTGCATACTTCACCATCTGATGTCTTCTGTTACTTTCAGATGATATGATGGAAGTAAAATCAGGGACTGCCACGCCTCACCGCTCTGGCTCAGTCGGTAACTACCGGACTACCCTAAAGAACGAGAAAAACGAATGTGAGGACGCAACAAAGGGCGATGCGTCCGCACCCTCCACACCTCCGATATCTGGAGGGAAAGCGGTGGAAAGCTCTCTGGCTTCTTCTCTTACCTCCTCAGTGGATTCCACTGGGGGAGAGATCCTCCCCCGGCCGGGAAGTCACACCATAGAGTTCTTTGAGATGTGCGCCAACCTCATCAAGCTGCTAGCACGATAACTTGTGGTTCCTCTGATGCCTTTCTCTCTCTCTCTATCTCTATCTCTATCTCTATCTCTATCTCTCTCTCTCTCTCTCTCTCTCTCTCTCTCTCTCTCTCTCTCTCTCTCTCTCTCTCTCTCTCTCTCTCTCTCTCTCTCTCTCTCTCTCTCTCTCTCTCTCTCTCTCTCTCTCTCTCTCGTCTTCCCTCTCACACTCTGGCTTGATTTCTCTTTCTTCTAGAATACTCTCTACCTCTTCATCCTCAGATGTCTGTCTTCATCCACAGCAGTCCTCCTATCTCTATTATTTTGTCTCTCTTTTTCTCTCTCAGTGTCTTTAGAGCAATAAGCATGCAGACAGACTCAAGACTCCATGCATCCCACTTGCATGAACAAGCTGAATGGTCTGTGGCCGTACAGTCGCCAGCATCAGCCTGTTTAAGGGGACTGAGAAAAGGTGCAAAAGGGAAAAGGATGGAGGTTGTTTTTTGTGCCACAGTCGAGGTGTCAGAAAGATTGCTAAGCCACTTTATAGTATCTATACTCTTTTAGAGATGGTTTTACAGTTCTTTTTCGGGTTTTATAGCAAGTATTTCCTTGCAGAGAGTGAGGCATAGAGTTATACACTGAGCTAGCTGTACTGTACACAATGCTGTTGCAATTCTTGGTGGACCAAGAGATCTATAGAGAAAGAGCCCTTGTGGGCATGTGGGCCGACAAGTGAGACAAAGCGCTTTTGCACAGTTTTACCTGCAAGTTTTTGTGGACCAGTGTCATGACTGGTTATCCCATTGACACAGCCTACTGGGAAGGGCACTCGATTAAGAGGAGCCTACTTAAATAGCGGGCCACTGCTGGGACGGGCCAATTTAACATGGTGGGCACTTTAACACAAAGGGACAACTTGATAAGTCAGCCTTTCTTAAGGAAGAGACCAATGTAAGACCCATTTATCCTGAGGGAGTGCAATGTTCTTGCCTCTGTTTCATAGATTTTTGTTTGTTTGTTTGTTTGTCACACCTTAGACTTTTTTTCTATTTGCTCACATTTTACATAAATTTAAGTATATACAGAATTTAAACATGCATTCAGATTTATGTTTATCAGTGCTTTAAATGGGGTTGTAGATTGTACTGAAATTGTGATATTGGACTGGATTTTTTTTTTTTTTTTAAGAAATGTTTGATTATATCGCTGTAAGATGTTTTATTCCATACACTGCTTTATCAAAAACTTTTGTTTTACTATTATTTTAGTTGTTTTACAAAACAATGGTTGCTTCAACTGAGTACTCCTTAAATCAAATGTTTCTGTACCCCCCTTCTTTAGCTTTCTTTGGCTTTCTTTAGTTTTGTTTTAAATGTAGGCTGCAAAGATAAGTGCCGCTGAGGTGTCCAATATAGTTAATCACCACAATGAATGAGTTTATGTATTAACTCATATATGCAGATATCCTTTAAAAAAAATTGACGAACTGTGGCTGAGTGAGCCACATAGTTTTGTCTTATTCCTGTGTTTGAAAACCAGTGTGAAATCTGAAAATTGGAAAGCTCCTCCTACATGCATGTGGCTTCATGTGCCATCTTAAGTCAACATGTCAACATGAATAAAAAAAATATTTTATGTAGGAGCTTACTGACTGGAGAAATCCTCCTTTCAGATCAGTGTTTTATGTTCCACAGAAAGCAATGAAAACAATATGGTTTTTAAATAGTTTATTTGCCTGTCTGGAGCTCCAGCTGGTCAAATTGATTATATAATTAATAGTTTTTAAACAATAAATTCATACTTTTATTTGTTTGGCACAGCTCATTTACAAGTCATGTGATTTAAGCAAGAAGAATGTCTTAATGCACATTCTTACCACAAAGTATAACTTGATTGATGAGGATAACTTGATTGGTCCTAACAAATGCAGCAACATCATATTCTCAAAAAGAAAAGGAAAAATAGGCCTGTAAATCTCTGATTTGAGTGATGGATTTCTTGAGTATTTGTTACATGTTCATGTCTAGTTTCCTATATATAAATTAAAAAAAAAAAAAAAGATTACGTCTTTTTTGTTCAAAACTGCACTTCAGTTGTCATTTCAAATTCTTTATTAATGAGACTTTAAAGCTAAAACTTGACAATCTATGCTTTGTAAGCCAGCTTAAGACAAATCCAGAGAAATTGTTTGGTTTTGCGCTGTCCCCTTTACCTTTTTTCTTTCTTTCGAAATGTATTTCCCCGTGCAAGTAGTCTCATTCAAATGATTACTCTTCCTTATCATTAGGGAACAATTTCAGCCTTTGAAAACAAGTTTAGAAAATATGTTGATGTACTTCTCTTAACTGCATTTATGTTGATTATCTGTGAAGAGATGCACCTGACAGAGGCTTGCCAATGTACATTTACAGAAAATTACTGATAATTTACAATTAAAAAGATGATTTGTAAATACAACTGCCTAATAAAATAATACATGAAGACAGCATTGTTCTGTGTCTTGTGAAAACATGGTGTATGTTGTGACTTTTTATGTATTTAAAAAAAAAAAAGTTAATTATATCACTCTAATATGTACATTACTGAATGTGGGTAATATTTCACAACATTAGTTAATAACAGTAGTATTACATTAATTACATTATATTAATTAAATTAAAATATATTCAACTTAGAATTACTTATATAATCATACAGGGAGGGACATGATATAATGAATGGGATGCAGAAAGCTTTCTGTGATTGGTAGGTTTAGGGTTAGGGGATAGAATATACAGTTTGTACAGTATAAAAATCATTTTGTCTATGGAAAGTCCCCATAAAACATGGAAGCGCTTGTGTGTGTGTGTGTGTGTGTGTGTGGTATATACCCATGCCCAGTAGCTTTTCTGTAGACTTTTGCAGAACATAAGTTACAAGTATATACAGACATGACTTTCTCACTTTCTAAACTCCCCACTTTGAAAAATATTCACTTGAGTAAAAAGTAGGCATCTCCCTTATGCGCACATACTGTACAGGTCTATACTTAAAAATAAAAAACTACCAGCAGATGTCGCTGTAATCTTGAAGACATATGTTATCAGCGTTAACTGATAATGAACCTTTTCTGATTTCTTACTCCTTCATTTTTGTAGAGGATCTGCAACTGTATTGGGCTGAATTTAAATAATTTTGTTGATTAAAAACTGCTATTTTAAATCAAATAAATGGCTCGTAACCATGCATGTAGTTATTTTAGCCTATGTTTAGTATAATTGTTTTCAATATTTTATTATATTTTAGAACTAGCATACTACTCTTAGTTTTTCTTTATATGGCAGGAAAAAAAAATAGTAAAAGTAGTAACTTTAGCCTATACTGCACACCTGCCGTAGTGCGTCATGGCGTAAGCAGCAACTCCTCCATGCGCATGCAGAACAGCATGGTAAAGTTACTCAAGGACTGGCTGTTTACGCTAAGCATTCATTACGGGAGCACTGTTTCCAGATAAACAAAAGTGTTCAGATGTAAACGCAGAAGAAACGCAGTTCATCTCTGAAGTTGCGCTTCGCTCTGGTATGTAAACAACAGACTCACCTGCACAGTGTAGATAAGGATATCTTATTGAAGTCATTCACTGCATTTGTTGTCACTTTGGAAGGTCTAAGAATATTTTGCTGCAGACATGACATGTAGCCTATGTAAATAACAATAATGTTTCATAGAAATGTTTTAAAACATTTTTAAAACAAGTTAAGGTGGAGTATTTATTAGTGCTACCAAAATACACTTTATTAGTTATGTTTACAAGAATGTTAAATGGCCTGTGCTATTTGTTGAGGATGTGGTACAGCTAGTCTCCAGGCAGTGTGTAATCCAGTAAGCCGAAGATATACTGGGCTGTACCAGGAGCAGATTATATCCATTAATGCACACATATTTCCCTCTTAAAACGAAGTAAATCTTGAGAATGCTACTTCCAGTAAACCTAACCAGATTGGTTTATCCTCTTTCATTGAATTCCAACAAAACATCCCTTGTTTGTATTTAAGGATCCAACATATGGAATAAATAAAAAAATGTAGTTGTTCTGTTAGTGTGTAACAGTCAACAACATGGACATTTTATTATATTTAGTAATCAAACTTATTTTTGTTTTTTGTGTTTCCATAGTCTGTTAAGTATATTTTGTACTATAATAAAGGACATTTTGTGCTAATTATATGTATATTAGATGCACAAATTATTAATCAATTAGTAGTTATTTCAGGTCACATTTGTTATTCTGCAGTAAAAAACAAATAAAACGAAACATTTGTAACAAAAAAAAATAATTCTAAATTATTTATCTCCTTTTCTCTTTTTCATCAATCATTTTCTTGGTTGTTATTCTCAGTTTTACTTTATGCCCTAAAGCCTTTGTTCATATACGTGTGTGTTCATGGATCAGTGTGTGTCCGTTCGTGCGTGTTGTGTCGATGTGTCCATGTCCTCTCACTGCCAAGCAATTCAGCTGACACAATGCAGGTCTCATGTTTCAGATATCTGTCTGCAGTGACAGTGTAAGCTTCTCCTGGTTTGCATGGTTTCTCCCCCTCTTCCTTTCCTTAATCAGATGGAATTTTGACATTATGTGGCAGACACATATGGTTTTGCTTGTTGTTGTGTGTCACTAAGCTCTAACTCCTGCTTGCAGCTGCAGAAACTGTAAAAACTATGCATTAAAGGGACAGTTTGTCTTATAAAAAAAAAAAAAAAAAAAAATGTCATGAGTTACGCACCCTCATGTCATTCCATACCCTTTTGACTTTCTTTTTTCCATGTAACACAAAAGGATATATTTTAAATAATATAAAGTTTTTGATTCATTCAAACAAGTTCATTCAAAAGATCCAAATCCCTTTATGTTTTTTTCAGCCTCTCTTTTTTCAGGTGATGTATTGCAGATCTACATGAGACTGCTTACCGTTATCTTCAGTAGGGGGCAGTATATGAAAAGATAAATCATGTGAGGTTCATGATTGAAAGGTTTCCCTTACTTTTATCTGTTAACCACAAATAACCAGACGCAAAATATTTTTATTTTATTTTTTTTAAATCTAAGTGGCATGAATTTTAAATTGATACATGGAATAAAATTAGCAATTTGAACACAACCCTAAATGTACCAGTTTATTGTTGTTATTATTATAACAATTTAGATTATTAGCGGTGTCCTTGATGTAGTATAATACAGTTTCTCAGCTAAACATGTCTTAGGTGATATGTTTAATGTACTCTTGTCTGTTTTTGCTTTTTCTAGTGTTTCCACTGCTGAGAAAGACATTTTAGTGGTGGTATCGTCTATAAAAAGCTGCCATGACTCAGAAAACACACTTCCACCTGAATCAACAAGGTAAGAATCAGCAACTCTGCAGTTTTCTTAAATTACATATAAATTATAATAAAATGGTTTTGACTTGCATGCTGCCAGTTTCTGAATGCAGGGGGATATCTTTATTTATTTGGAAGTTTTTTCAGTGTAAAGGTTTTTTACTTTTCAATAGAAAAGTTTTTGAATGCTTGAGTTGATGAAAGAGAAAGAGAATAAAAAAGCAGTGGGAGGAGAGAAACAAAATAAGAGACTGAAGGCCTGGAAGCGGAGAGCAGAATGAGTAAGACAAGGGCAGAGAGGAGAAAGCGAACAAACTTTACTAGAACTTTTTTTCCTGTGTCTACAACATTTTCATTTTGGTGAAAATTCTAATCTGCAGGTAAGAAAGTTAAGCCTTATTTTGTTTTGAAAGACATTTGCTGCTGATTTTTTTTTTAGTAAGGAATGCATATTTTTATGGAAATCAGATACATTTTGAAAGCTGAGAATGTCACCACTTGAAATGTGCCTGCAATGCTGTGAATATGAAGTATATGTATGTACTATTTTATTCTGAATTTCGAAATATTTTTCATCTTTTTCTTTCCGTCTCAGTTTCATTCTGTGATTTTAAATAGTGTTTTCAGGCATGTTAGTTATAAACAGTCCACAGTCATACATTTTCATGTTCTTGGCTTGGAAGTATATTTTTATCTTATTATTGAACAGTTTTACTCACAAAAAAGTAGACATTCACTTTATAAATATGAACTTTGAATATGAACTCTCCAATCTCCTCTACCAAAATAATTTGGTTTTCTTTGTTTAAACAGACTGGAGTGAGATCACTGCTGACAATTTTCAGAGTAGCCCATTCAGCATCGATACACCATACGGGTACCAGCTCGACTTAGACTTTGTTAAATACGTGGATGATATTGAGCGAAGTGACACCATTCGACGGCTGCATTTTAACAAGCGACCCGGAGCGGCAAACGCTGCCTCTGAGTCGCAACGCATCTTAAACCCCACACACTGGAATTCTTCGGAGTCTTTGTCCTCAGTGAGCAGTGATGAAGCCAAGAAAACGTCTCCGTCTTCATCCTCTTCCTCTTCTTCTGTCAACAGAAGAAGACCCCCACTTCCCCATTCCAAACCTAAATCCTCCTGTCCAAGACCTGAGGTCCCTCAAGACCTAGTCACCTCTCAGAGGTATGTAGATGGGACGTCTGCCCCAGCCACACAACGTCCTACCCCAACCAAACCAAATCCTCTAGTGGAAAAAACTTTGATTGAAACATGCAAACGTCTGGAACACGAGAAAGGCTCGTCGCAGCAAGGACCTCCAGAACCACAGCCACGACGTAGACTGGCCAGTTTTGGTGGTCTTGGCTCTAGTGGTACCCTATCTCCGTATACAAGCTGGAGTGCCCTAAATCAAGGTGCTAAGATGACAGTCCTAGACCAGCCCCGACAAAGTTCCTTGTTATTGGGGAACACCCTTAAAATCAGCCCCTCAAGCTCTGGCCGAGCATCTCCAGTGAGCGGTGTGAGCCCACTCCACCTGCAGATGGTCAGGGATCAGATGGCAGCTGCTTTGCGAAGGTTAAAGGACCTGGAGGAACAAGTAAAGGCCATTCCTGTCCTACAGGTGAAGATTTCTGTTTTGCAGGAAGAAAAGAGACAACTGACCGCCTTGGTCAAGAGGCAAGATGAAGATCAAAAATCAGGCTCTATCATTGACAAAGATTTTAGCAGCAAACCAGCGATAGAGGGTTGGGAGCACGGTGCCATCTCTGGTCTGACGGATTTTCAACAGCTTAGTGTTGAAATGCAACTGCTTGAAAGGAAGATCCAAGATGCACGTCTTGAATCCTCTGCCTTCAAGACGAGAGATCAAAAATCTGTTGCAGTTGGAGATGATAGGTCCATTGATGAAGTTGATGTTATTCATCAACACAAATTAAACTTTTGTAAGGATGTTGCTGTTGGTGCAAAACCTGAGACTCAGTCAGTGGCTGTCAGTGTCACTGAGACTATGCTGGGGGTTGTATCCAACGAAGAAGCAGATACAGAGTTGCAACAGCAAACCATCCAACATTTAAGTGACCGGGTTCAGATACTGGAGGCTGAGCTTAAAGAAGCAATGCTCAAGGCAGAAATGGGCAAGCTAAGAAGTGAACTGCGGGAAGCAGAAGCGAGAAACCATGCCGACAAGAGTTCCTCCGCACAACCACAGGTGAACTGCGTCGCAACCCAGACCGGGTTGCGAACTCGCACTCTTGGGGTTGGAAACCACACCAACCTTGTGCATTCTGCTGTTGGGGGAGGACTAGAGCAGATTTCCATTGCTGTTGGAGTCTCCTGCAAACCGGAGGTGAGGGTTGTTTCATCTGGCCCAGATACACCTATGGAAGAGTGGGAAATACGCCAAAGAGTGGAGCGAAAAGATCAATGTGTTGGAAGCAAGCGTGCAGCAACACGAAATCAAGGTGTTGGGACAACAATGTACATGTGTGACACTGCCACAATTACTTTGGAGACAGTTGAGAAGAAGAAGAACATTTCCCACCAAACGGTGGGCTGTGGTGACTGCACGGTCGACATGGATGTCATAGCTGTCAAATCGCTAATTTCCCAAGGAACTGTCACTGACCCAGTGCGAAGCGTTGACTTTAGTGTAATGGCAATCCCACAGACTTTGTCACAGCGTACCAGCACAGCCTTTTGCACCGTCTCGCGCAGCACCAGCACTTTGCAGGCCTGTATCTCTGAAGCCAGCACCAACACAAAGCACACACTCACCAGGGAAAGACATACCAACACAGCACACACGATCACTCGATCTTTGGCGGTTGGGGATGGGAAGGTTTGCGACCGAATGGCTGCTGTTCAGATGCACTCTGTTGGAACCACAACATGCTTAGGTAGAGACACAAACACCCCTGCTGTCCCTAATGTGATAACACGAGATGTTGGTGTCGGAATGGCAAATATCAATGAGAATATCCTCATTGGTCTCCATACACGAAACATTGCATGTGGTCCATCCCGTCTACCAGATCCGGTCAAGACACGTAGCATCGGCGTGGAAGTGGGGGATGGGAGGATACGCGACACGGAGGGTCAGATGTTTGTGCAGACTGAGCCTGGACTTGATCATTATATAGATCGCATGCAGAAATTACTTAAAGAACAACAGGACCTGTTAACCGACAGCCACCCTGGGTCAAAACATGGGGTCACTCTCCAGTCCCACGGTCACTTAGATGAACAAGTTAAAGGTAAGGATGTGTATATTTGTGTATCTACCTTTTAAAAGCATTTTGGTCCAATTTAGATTTAGATGCTTTATGCGGTTTCAGCTAATTGCTTTCTTTCATTTTCTTTCTAATTTCCAGTCACTGCACAAAGCCAGTCATCAAATGAGACTACAATGGTTAAACAGAAGAATCAAATGGAATTGCAGATGTCCGCTGCTCTTCATGGTTTGTATTTACATGTGTCAAAGGTAACTCAAGTTAGCAAGCAAAAGTATTTCATCCTGGTCAAAATGACTCCACCCGACAAAGAAGTGCATGTAAGATACAAAAATAAGCAGAAAAGAGGAGGCTTTTTTCAGAGCAATCTTTCTGCTGTGGAATTTGAACAGGAGGTGAAAATAGCTCTCTCTCTCTCTCTCTCGTCTCTCTCTCTCTCTCTCTCTCTCTCTCTCTCTCTCTCTCTCTCTCTCTCTCTCTCTCTCTTCTCTCTCTCTCTCTCTCTTCTCTCTTCTCTCTCTCTCTCTCTCTCTCTCTCTCTCTCTCTCTCTCTCTCTCTCTCTCTCTCTCTCTCTCTCTCTCTCTCTCTCTCTCTCTCTCTCTCTCTTCTCTCTCTCTCTCTCTCTCTCTCTCTCTCTCTCTCTCTCTCTCTCTCTCTCTGGTTTGTCTTTTGGCTGAATAAGCCCTACACTTAGAATATTTGGGCTGCTGTTGGTTTGTGGAATGCTCTAATGTCCTTGGTATGTGGCAGACACAGACATGAATAACATCCACACTGGAAGCCTGCGCTGTGCATGGTTTCTGAAAGGCAGGAGTGCTTGTCTATCAGAAGTCCTTATTAAAGAAAAAAGAGCCTTTAGCAGGTGTTTTTGGTGTATAAAGAAGTGTGTGTGTGCTTAGTTGATGTCATTACAAGCCAGGGCCAGGTAATTTTTTCTGGGGTTTTCAAGCTTCTTCATGTCAAGGACCCGCAAATATGATGATTCCCTTCCACAGAGCTTCTTTTCTTAATATATATTAGTTCCAAAGAAGAGGGATGAACATCAACTCTATGCAAATTTGTTTTTATCCTTTATCCATTTCCTTCAGGCTCACCCAGTGATGACCGCTGTCTTAGGTCTATCATGAAAAGGAAAAGCACCACAGATAGTACGAACCCTACGACTGCATCGCTAGGGTAAATAAAGGTTTTCTTTACTAGGTTAAATTACTAATAAATTCAGCTCAGTGTCTCATTGTTTTGTTGAGCTAGAGCTCTTTTACCAGATTGGTTGTGTATTGCATGTCTTTTTGAATAATATACTTTGCTATATGCATTGTACATTTAATTGTACATCTCTCTCTCTGTCTGTCAATATACAGTACACAGAGAGGTATTGTGGACCTCTTGTCTGAGGGTGGCGATTCTGAAAATGAAGAGAAGAAAAAAAGAGAAAAGAGAGAGAAAGAGGGCAGCACCAAAGATAAAGTGAAGATTCCTAAAGAAACGAAAGGTTCATGCTCATAATAACAAGTTTTGTTTTTTCAGTGCAAGATGAAACTGTTCAGCCAAACTTATCATGGTACATTGGTTTTCTACTGTATAGGTATATATTTAGTGAGAAGATGCTTTCTGCCTGCCAAACTCTGGAGGTTCACCTTAATGGTAGCAAGGTCATATCCAACAGAGAACTGGTGAGTTACAGAACAATAACTGAGATCTGTCTTTTAATGTCAGTTCTTTTACCATTTCCGTGTATTTTTCTATACTCTGCATCTGCTTTCTAAGAAGTGTCTGTAACATTTACAGCATATTGTATGAATGTGTTTTGTATGTCCTTTATTATCAGAGATGGATTCCAATACTTTGAATCACTATTTTTTAATAGGCTTGTTTCTATTTTGCTTTGTAATTATTCATTTCACCTACATTGTTAGTGGCTTCTATTTTTTCCGGTCGCTTTGTCACACACAACAACAACATGTGGGACTGAATTCTCAAGGTTCAAAAATATATAACTCAACAACAGGAAAGCAAAAGAAGGGCAAACCAAACTTAGTTTATGATGTATTGTGGCGCTGCATTTCACAGTCGGAAAAAAGCTCAGTTGTTGATGTTTTCTATGTTTACTCAGTCTTCTCCTCCTCCCATAATTACCCACTGGCATATAGATCAGATTGTTCGGTACTCTGTGGGATTTGGGAAGTTTAAAATTATAGCGTTGCTGTATTTTGTTTGTGTTAAAGCCTGCTTGTGACGCCTGCATTCATTTATTCGGTGTCATTTTGTTCTTGGCATAGTATGTCTAGAAAGTGTCCATGTAGTTTACACGAATACTCTACCCAACTTTTTGATTTGTTTTTTCTGCATTTGATCTGTTTGTCTTTGCAAAAGCGCTCCTGTCTAAGCACAGTGCAGCAGGAGTGGTTCTGTGTGTCCAGTCAGAAGAGGGCATGTCCACAGATGGTGGAGGACTTCCTCTTCGCTTGCCGCCATGTCTCGCCAGATGTGCTGTGCTATGTGGCCAACATGGCTGACCAAAATGGCAACACAGCCCTTCACTACAGTGTGTCTCACTCTAATTTCAGCGTAGTAAAGATTCTACTTGCTGCAGGTACCCTGAAACCTATCCACCTTATTTTTCAGTGCAGAAGTAAGCTATTTTCTGTGAATGTTCGAGACTTCTGATTCATTAGCCGTTATAGTTAAATAACTAGAAGAATAACAAAGTGCACTACAACTATTTGTGCTACAAACCAGTGAGTTTATAACCATGACAATACATAAAATTATATGGTAAGAATTACCAGTTTGCAATATCAAGCAGCATAACAAGCTGTTTTGAACAGCTACAAATAACTGGAAGCAGATGACACCGGAAGTCAGACACATTCAATTTACAAATGGCTGTGCTGCTGTTACATTAAAAATAAGGTGGGTTAACACATAATCCTTAATTAATCCAATGTGAAGTAGCACACCAGATTAAACTTCTCTGTTTGTTACTTCTCTATACCTTAATTTAGCTGTATTACTAATATGCTTGCAGGATCTGCATTGAATATTTCACAACCAAACATTACTCTGTCGATCAAAAGTTTGTGGTCAGTATTTGTTTGTTTTTTTTGTTTGTTTTTTAATTAATTAAATTAATCAAAAGTCACAGTAAAGACATCTTTCCATTACAGGAATAAATTAGTATTTAACATATATTAAAATAGAACACAGTTATTGGTTACACTTTGTTTTAAGGTGTCTTTGTTACACTGTAATTATACATTTAAGTACCGAGTAATATTAAAGGCACAATATGTAATTTTCACCTCTTGAGGTTGCTTATTCAAAACAAAGGCGTAGCTTGATGACGCCGTGACTGAGCGTGGAATCTTGGGAATTGTCGTCTTGACTCTTCACCTGTTGCACTGTAGTAATCTAGTTCGATATTAGAATGTCATATTAATAAAAACTGGATGACTTTTGTTGCTAAATGACATGCAGTTAATTTTAGAGAATGGAGAAAGCTCTTCTGATTATGCTATGTTAGCCACTGACAAAATAGTGTCTCTGAGGTAAAAACATGGTACTCGTGAGTCGTGGTAAATCAAGAAAACAACCTATTGATACAATAAGACTAACCGTGTTACAGCTATATAACAGTGATTCGTTTTCTGTTCATAAATGTATCCAAACAGTTGCTCACCTGTCTAATAAAACGCATAACATAAAGCGTCTTTGGTGTTTCCATGGTTTCTACGGAACTCAAGGGTAGCGCGGATATGACATCATTGACAGGCGACACATGGACACGGTCTGTGTCCTGGTTAAAATAGCTGATTTCTCTGGATTTAAAATGTTGGAAACATTTGGGATAATGTAAGTACACAAGTTAACAAAATATATAACATTGTTCTAGAGATTTTTGGATATTTTAATCTAAAAACTTACATATTGTGCCTGTAAGTAACTACATGTATTTTGTTTAGGGGTTATTTGCATGCAATTTGTAATAGTTATTACTATAGTAACTACATGTAACATATGTAACAATGAAACTTTAAAATAAGGTGTTTCCCATTTTAAATTGTAATAATATTTCAGAATATTACTGTTCATACTGTATGTTTGAACAAATAAATGTTGTCTTGGTGAGAATAAGAGACTTCTTTAAAAAACATTTATACATTGTACTGACCCTCTGAATGGTTGTGGTTTGTTTAATATAAATGTTTATCCAAGATTTCAGAGACTAGACACAGAAAGAGTGTTAAATGCATCTGTTTCTTGAGCACAGTTTAAATAAACTGTAATGTTTTGTGGACAAACTAGATGGATAATTTGGTCTTGATTCCTTCTCATGCAGGAGTGTGTAATATTGATCATCAGAATAAGGCTGGCTATACTCCCATAATGCTTGCCTCCCTGGCTGCCGTGGAAGCAAAAGAAGACATGATGGTGGTGCAAGAACTCTTCAGCAGAGGCGATGTTAATGCCAAGGCCAGCCAGGTATCTGTCTCAGTTTATATGAGTATTTAAACTAAGAAAACTGTTTCTCCCTAAGAGTATTCTTTTGTGTTTACTGGCCTATTTTCTTCACAGGCTGGTCAGACCGCTCTCATGCTAGCAGTCAGTCATGGGCGTATAGATATGGTCCGGGCTCTACTGGCTGCGGGGGCAGAGGTCAACATCCAGGATGATGAGGGGTCAACCGCTCTGATGTGTGCTGGTGAACACGGCCATGCTGACATTGTCAAACTCTTACTGGCCCAGCCAGGCTGTGATGCCACACTGACTGACAATGTGAGTAACCACATGGATATCTGACAGAAAAGATTTAATGTGTATTATTCTTCCCGTTTGTGATTTAAATGTGTGTTCTTGTTTAAATGTGTCTATGACATTTGTGTCTGTGTTTTTGTTTGGTATGTTTTGTGTCTGTGTGCTGGTAGGATGAGAGCACTGCTCTGTCTATAGCTCTGGAGGCCGGACACAAAGACATTGCTATGCTCCTCTATGCCCATGTCAACTACTCAAAGAGCCAACCTAGGGTATGACTCTTTCTTATCTATGCCTGTACTCTCTCATAGCATTTCATTTTATGTTACCAATTACTCAAATTAGCAGCACAACTGTTTTCATGCTCATCCACAGGGATCCCCTCGAAGCAAGACTCCACCCGCTTCACGCATAAGCTTTTCTGATTAATATAACATTTTCCCATGCGCTCTTCATCTGTTCATACATCCCCTCTGAACAACCTGTTCAATCATATGACTGAGATGAATATTACACATTATCTCTTCAAACAAATGTAATATTAAAGAGAGCAGTAGTTCTAAAATTGCAGTGCACTAACTGTTGGCAGTTATCTTTCTCAAATATAAAAATGTTATGCAGTTTACTAATAAAAAACTATATTTTAAATTCAACTGTTATACTTAGGAAACTGCATGTCAGAACAGTTTTATGTCTTCATTTTAGGTAATATATAAATTGTATGCATTTTATGATACTGTATACAATTGATTTTACTTTTAAAAGCTTGATTTAATTTCTTGTAATATATATTCCACTTGTTCTATGCATTTCAAAATCTAAAATCTAGATTTTAGCAACTCTTTATAAAAATGAATTAAATGTAAATATCATGATTCATGTTCATATATACGTAAATAAATATGTGCTTACATCACCACCTTGTGTTTATTTAAAAAATTGCATTACCTATCTTGTAGTATTTTAGATCTGAACAGTTATGCCATCTAATGACGAAAAGCTGAACTGCAGGTGAAAAATTTTGCATCTCTGAGGAACAAATTTGCCAAAAATATAATTATTGTTATTATTATTCATAATACAGTTGGAATAACCTATGGGTAAAAAAAACAAAAAAAAAACTACAGTGATCATTCATGAATGAATTATTATTATTAATTTTTTTCAAATGAATCGGACAAACTGGTTAAGGACCTGAATCGTTTCGCGATTCAGTCTAAATCATTCGGACAGCTCAATCACGGACTCAATTAATTGTTTCTCACTCCGTGAGACGGTTAACAGGACAGAGAACAATAAGAGCGCTGGATGAAGTGGATTTACCTACAATTATTAAAAAAACAAACCTGCAATCTATTGTTTGGCATTGATGAAGAAGGTCTTCATCAAGTTCAACACCTGCATATGCGGTGAACGACAGCAGGTACCATAATATTACCATGTAAACATCTATTTGTTACAGTCTATGCTGGTAATTAAACATTAGGGGTGAGAGGGGAGTGTTATAACAAGGGGTCATAGTAGCGTGTTATAGCAGCGGCTCTACGGGGACTCAGGGGCTCAAATGTAAAGAGAAAAAAGGGATATATAGTAGGCTAGCCTAGGCTTATACCGGTCAAAGTAAGTATTGGTACCGGTCAAAGTTTGGACACGTTACTATTTTTAATGCTTTTGAAAGAAGTCTCTTTTGCTCATCAAGCATACATTTATTTGATTAAAATACAGAAAAAAACTGTAATATTGTGATATATTACTATTTAAAATTATGATTTTCTTTCTTTTTACCTTTTATACTTTTTTCAAGATTCTTTGATGAATAAAAACTTTAAAAAGAACAGCGTTTATTTAAAATATAAATATTTTGTATCAATATATATATACCGTTCAAAAGTTTGGGGTAATTTTCTTTTTCTTTTCTTTTTTGAAAGAAATGAATAGGCAAATTATATTCAGCAAGGATGTGCTAAATTGATAAAAAATAAAAAGTGATTGTAAAGACTTAAAGAATAATTTCCATTTGAATTCAATTATGTTCTTTTACATTTTTTAATTCAACAATGAATTCTGAAAAAAGTATCACAAGTTCCAAAAAAAAAAATATTAAGCAGCGTAACTGTTTACAACATTGATAATAAATCAGCATATTAGAATGATTTTTGAAGGATCATGTGACAATGAAATAAATTATATTGTAAAGTATATTAAAAAAGAAAACCATTATTTTACATTGTAATATTTTTTTTTCTGTAGGCTATTTTTGATCAAATAAATGCAGGCTTGATGAGCAAAGATACTTCTTTAAAAACATTTGAAAAAAATAGTAATGTCTACAGATTTTTTTACCTGTACTGTACATACTATTATATATATAGGCCTACTATTGCTGCATAATTATAAAAAATGGTAATATAATAAAGTCATTTTATGTCACCATTCCACTTCACATTGTCCAATGAAATTTGAACTTGTGTCAGATGACGATTGGTCGGTGTAGCTATTATAGGCTACATGACAAACAGGCATCAATTTAAAATATGTGATATGTTGATTTTTAATCACATCGACACACTTTGATTAATGAAGAAAAAACGTGTAAAAATTGGTTTATTTTTCCTACCGTCGAGCCATGTGTAGGCTAGGCCTACTCACTGAAACCATATTTTGGCTCGAGAGCATATTAGGTTCCAACTTACCGAGCAGACTGTGAAATAACTACGTTTACACTAGTGCGTTTTCGTTTTAAAACGCATAACTTTTGTTAGGTTACGCCTGCCGTGTTTAAAAAAAAAGTTCTCAGGTCACCAAAACGCCGTTGTCATGTAAATAAACGTCCAAAACGCATTAAAAGTTTTCTGTTTTCAGTTGAAAACGCTGTTGTGTAAGCGGCCCCTAAGTTAATAACTAACGATTACAACGGAAATGAATAGTTTAAAAACTTACTGGACAATGACTTTCTTCTGCTGCTGTAGCCGACAGCCAAAACAATTGTTGCATTCATTTCCTATTATCACTGTAGCATGCTTTTGAAGCATCTGAATTGTAAAAAGCGCTAGCCTATAAATGAAGGTGACTTGACTTGACTAATGAAAATGAAAATAAAAAATGTAGATCGAAGAACAGGACATGTGACTTTTGAAAACACACCTGGCCTTCTTAGCACAGCCGGTGATGAGCTAATTTTACCAGCCTCTGCTAGTGTCTGCTCACAGGGGAGCAGCTCCCACACCAGACACTGATGCAGTTGCTTAGAATGCTTTTTATAGAAACTGGTCTGGATGTGAATGTGAACCTATGCCAAGACTGATCTACTCTTTTTAACCCCGCATACCACATCTTTGGAGAGGTTACTCGCAAACCAAACTTTACCTATATATATATAAATATATATATATATATATGTAGGTTAGATAGATAGATAGATAGATAGATAGATAGATAGATAGATAGATAGATAGATAGATAGTAGCTTGGAGGATTAATTCCCCATTCATTGTAAACTGCATTCTCCAGTACATTTTTCAAAACGAATTATTTTGTGCTCCACAGAAAAAAAAAAGTCTTACAGGTTTGAAACCACATGAGGTGAGTAACTGATGACAGATTTTTTTTTATTCATTCTTGTGTGAACTAATCTTTCAAATGAAATCCTATGTGATATTAATGCATTCTGCTGCATAATGACAGTCTGCACCCATTTTTGAGGTTAGACAATCATGTTTGCAATTGTTAACATGATAAAAGAGATTCTTCACAAAATGAAGGCCACATTTCTTTAAGAATAAGGAGAGCATAACAAATGACAACAGCTGATATTCAATGCTTGTTATGTAGAATCAGTTCAGCTGTACTGAAAGGGAAAATAGATGGCTGTCAGATAAAAGACAGCAAACAATATCTTGTGGTGAGAAATGAATTTAGAAGGCTGCATTAATTGAGGTTAGGTTAGAAGATTACTTTTTTGTCTTTTGTGTAACATGACGTCTTGCGTGCATGTTTTTGTGTCGGAGTACAGACACAGGATACATCACTTATATACTGTAGATGCATGCATGTAATTACAACTTCATTGCATCTCTTATTTTAGTTCATTTTAGTGGATTTTAGCTCATTTTTATGTAGCTCAGTGGCTCATTGTGTTTGAGAATGTTCAGCTCAGTGTGTCTGTACGACAAAGTGTGTGTCTGTGTTTTGTGATGAAATGCTATAGCATTACAGCTCAGTGCGGTCTGCAGCCAGTAAAACGTGGTGTTGCCATAGTAACCGCCTGAGATGTTTTACCGAAATGCCCTTGTCGACCTGATAGCAAAACATGCATATGAAATGTAAAATTATGACAGCATGTTTTCATACCACAGCACACTAATAATCTGCTCTTCCGTGGTCAAACAACATTTAAATACTTCTCAGAAGCTTGTCAGATATTTGATTACATTTGATAAACTTATTTGATTAATTAAACAATGGCTTCTATAATGAAGCTGTTGCCATGGCAAATATACATGAACAATGTTGCATCTTAAAACTGCATCTTATTTTAAACGGACACTTGAGAGGCACATTTCATTCATGAAAATGATGGAGAATAGTAAAAGCAGGAATATGACTCCATACAGGGATCTCCGATGGCAGATGGCAATGTCACCTCATAGGAAAGGTTGGCAATTTTTTTAAACTGAACTTTCATAATAAATTTAAAATCAGTTTACAAAATAGCACATGGCATTATGTAGAGTGGATATTACTTACTAGTATAACCTATACTTGTAAAAAGTTTATTTGCTGTTATACTATACTGTTAAGATAAAGTTCTAGTAGAAATATGCAAAACACGTGGTCAATTTTTTTTATTGGTGTATGTGACCCTGACACAAATTTATCAGTTTTATCTCAAGGTCTGTTTTGTCTATTATTTATTTAGTTATTGATAAACAGACTTGAGTGAATAAAAATGCATAACATCTCATTTCAGCACATTTTCACACCCGTCCCAATTCAGGCACAGCATTACATCTCTCAGGTCTGACATCAACCGATCATATTTGACCAAGAATAGAATTCTATATATGACACTGCTGACCCCCTACAATAATACAGCATACAAATGATTAAGTATAAGGCATGACTTTGAGCTGAATGTAAAGCTAATTTATAAGTTAAATGTCTCAATTCTCAATGGGAAGCAGACAGAAACGGTTATGTTTTAGACTATCTGGTAATATTTATAGCCCCAAATGATTTCAACAGAATCTCTACGCTCTTTTATGTTTTAAAAGCTACCAGACGCAGATACAAACATGCCATTAGCCAGTGTGTGTGTGTGTGTGTGTGTGTGTGTGTGTGTGTGTGTGTGTGTTTGAGAGTGTGTGCAACACAATATTAACTACCCTGGAATCCTCACAAGATGTCAGAAAAGCTTGCAAAAAACCATCTGCATACAGCATAAAAATGGAGCCCGGTTCTTTTAACAGAGGGGCGTTTAAAAAAGACTGAACAAGAGCATAAAAGAAAGGGAGAGGGGAAAAGGAAAAAAGGAAAAGAAACCAGATTGCGACAGTCGATATTAAAACATGCAGTGAGTGAGAGAGAAAAGGAGAGAGAGAGGGGGGGGGAGAGAGAGAGGAAAACGAGCTGCAGGCCTTTCCACGGGGACAAACTAACAGAAAGGCTTCTCGCAGTTCTCCTTTCTCTCTCTCTCTCTCTTTCTTTCTGCTCTCTCTCTCTCCCTCTCTCTCTCAACATCCTAACGGCAATTGATTTGTGTATGAAAAGCTGGGCGCTTTTCGCCCCCCTTTTGGGCTGTGCGTTTTGAGTGATCAGCTGATGAAGAGACTGGCTGCGCGCTGCAATGCTGGTTTGCTAATTCTCTCTCCTCCAGACTGGAGCCAGCCTGGAGACCACAGTCAGGTAAATCGCCCTCTTGCTTTCTCTCTCTCACTCACTCTCTCACCCTCTCTCTCTCTCTCTCCTTCTCACTTGCTCTCTCTCCTGCATAGAGCACACAATCACACCAGGCTTCAGCACATGGGCACACAGACAGAAAGTGAGAGAGGGAATGTGTGTGTGTGTGTAGGTGTGATCTGTGTCTGCTGAAGGAAAACATTGCCCAGACAAATCGGTTGTGTGCGTCCTGACACCTCTTTTTTTTTCTTTCTAGAGGTTATGGGAACAGGCTTGTGTAGTGTAACAAGGTTTTTTTTTTTGGGGGGGGGGGGGGGGGGGGGGGGGGGGGGTGTTTGTTTTTTTGCATGTTGCACCAAATATAGACTTTTCTGAATGTGCTTTTTGCAAACACCCTGCATGTTTTGTGTGCAGCGGTTCAGTTGTGCGCCTGTGCATGCAAGCGTGTGTGTGTGTGTGTGTGCATTCTGCATTCCATTATTATGCTGTTGATTATTAGGCCTCCTTCCTTCCACATGGTCCCCTGGGGTACGTGTGAATAAATGCTTTCCGTGTGTTTCTCTGCGCTCTCGCGCTTTCACATTTCTCTTACGCCCGTGTTGAGGACGTTTGCATGAAATGCTCGCGTACTGTGAGGGGCTGTTCTCTCACTTCAGTACATCTGCGTATTGTTTTGTCTGATTTCTTTGCATTTTAAGTATTTGAGAGCGTTCTGTGTGCGTGTGTGTGTGTTTGATGTAGACATCAATGGATGGCGCTGCCCGCATAGCGTCATACTCAGAATTCATATTTTCATCCCTCTCATATGCTCTCTGCGCCAGCACTTGCTACGGCAGGAATATCACTGCACTTTAATTGCCTTTGTGTAAAACACAGACTCGGCAGCGCGCGCGCGCGCACACACACAGTGAATTATGCTTTTGCTTATTCTCACACGTGAGGCGTGTGCATGTTCATAAGCGGCGGCGTGGAGCCTCGTCTCGTGTTTACTGGAACACGTTCAGTGGACGCTGTGTATGGTGAAGTAATGTCAGGCGGAGATGGGCATTGTCGTAAACGTCAATCATTTCATTCACAATGGGAGTGAAGTTTAGTGTACCAGCATCTCTTGCCTCCCCCAAAACCCGTGTGTTGTACAGAACTCGTAATATATTGCTAACTAAGTGATGCTTTATCAAATTTAAATGGAGGTTAGAGGGCACTGAAGATTGAAGGCATCTTGCCTGGTGAGACATACAGCCAAGATAATGATGATCTCTGTCAATTTGGACCTGGAAGTGGTCGGATGAAAGGCCAGAAAGTTTATTAAACTGCTTAGTTATTTAATGTTAACTATCTTGGTTTGATTATTATTCACTCTTAAAAATAAATATTCTTTTATTCACAGCTGTGGTTCCGTGATGAAGCTTTTAACATTGAACCTTTCCATTACACAAAAGGTTCTTTAGATTATTAACATGTTCTGAAAACTTCTTTGGTTAACCAAAAATAGTTCTTCTATGGTATTCGTTGCAGCGAATCCCCTTTGGAAACTATTTTTAAGCGTGTTTAAAATGCACCAATGCAAATATCCTAACTCCTGCAAACTTCTACATGTTCATAGTGCATGAATTGCCAGAAAATCTTTAAACTGTGTTATTTGTGGCAATCCATGGCATAATGTCGATGGCACACAGCTAACCAAACACGGAATTAAAATGAACTTCTGCCATGATTATTAATCCCTCCATATGTCTTAAGAATATACTGTAATGAGTTGCAAATTCACATGCGCCATGCATTTAATAAAAATTCGCACAATAATGTCCCGAATAGCTCTTACATGCATTATATCCTAGAATTTTAGAAATCGTGTCCTAAACTGTAACTCAGTAGCTATTTACTTTGCATTTGTTAATGCATTAGGTACCATGAATGAACAGCCATTTTATTTATTAATTTTGGTTAATTTATACATAATTTATACATCTTTATTAAATGTATTATGAAAGAACATGAATTTACAATGAACAGTAAGTTAACAGTCACCTAGATTATTAAATCCTCTCTATGAGAATTATTCATTATTAGTTCATACTTATAAAGTTAACCTTATCTAAAAGAAAAATTAACAAAAAATCACTTCTCTTTCTTGTTAACTGGCTAACATTAAGCAGGTTATTCAAGAGAACCAAGACAATTCTTAGTTAAAGGTATTATTTTATTTTTGATCTTAGAATGTGCATAGTGAGGATACTTTTCAGTTCCAGTTCATGTCCAAATCCCTATTTCTGTCACACCCAGTAGTGCTCAACAGTGTTCCCATGGATCATGTCTTCTCCTCAGTCTCAGGCTATCCAAAACGGAGTGTCTGAGGTTATGGAGGAGGAAAGCAACTTGAAGAAACGAAAAAGCGATCAACAAGGCAACCAGGGCTCTGAGACTGGTCAGGAGGTGGTGGAGAAAGTAAAAAAGCGACGGGGCCGCCCTCCTGCCGAGAAGCTGCCCCCCAACCCTGCCAAGCTCACAAAACAGATGAACACCATCGTAGACATGGTCATCAACTACAAGGACACGTCAGTACTTAAACACACAGACTTAATCGGTTGTTCTGTTTTTATTTCATGACAAATAAATCGTGACGCTAAAACTTGACGATTTACAAAAGACTTCAACAAAGTTTTGAGTTCATACTTTTTCCCTTTAGTCAGGTCAGTGCACGTGTACTTCAGCATGTCAGACAGCACAATAAAATGCGTAACAGCTCTTTTTTTGTGCCTTTTCTTGAATACACCTCCGTTCTACAGGTTGGGCCGACAGATCAGTAAAGGTTTTGTCCAGCTGCCGTCAAGAAAAGAGGTGCCAGAGTATTACGAGCTCATCCGCAAGCCAGTCGACTTCAGGAGGATCAGGGTGAACTTGAATCGTTACCAATTACACAAATCTCACCTTCTGCTTCCATCATTCCCTTTTCCACCAGACCATTCTTCACTCTTTTCCATTCTTATCTCCACATCACTGACACCTCTTTCAGCTCAAAAAACACATTGATTTTGCTTTTGTCACACAGGTTGTGTGTTTTTGCTGATTGGGTTTTAGAGTGATATGCAGGAGGCAGAATTTTTACAGGTTCGATAAAAAAAAAAATAATAATAATAATTACTTTAAATGTTCCGCAGGTGTTTGCATTGAAATGGATAAAGCAGGGAATTTATGAATGACTTTTGTTTCGGTCTTCTGCTCTCTTAAACTAATTACTTTGAATTGATCCTGGTTTTGTTTATGCAGGAGAGAGTGCGTAATCACAAATACAGGTGCATTGCAGACCTGGAAAAGGATATCATGCAGATGTGTCACAACGCTCAGACGTTTAATCTGGAAGGATCTCAGGTGTGCCTGAAGAACATGTTCTTGGATCATTCATCCTTTAAAAATACTTTCTAAAAACATTTCAAAATCTTTTGCATTTTCTCTGCATTACAATAGTATGTATACCCTGAACTTTTCTCACTTGATTAAAAATACCACATTGGTATTTTAATTTTTTTTTATGTTGCAGAAGTTTACACAGATGTTTTATTTTCTGTATCTATGACCTTTTGAGCTATCTATGTTCCAAACCTGTATACATTTCTTTGTTCTGTTGAACACAAAGGAAGATATTTTAAAGAATGTGGGAAACTGAACAGTTGACTTCCATAGTATTTTTTTTTTCAATGGAAGTCAATGGTGCCCCAAAGTGGCCTGGTTACAAACTTTCTTTAAAATATCTTCCTTTGTGTTCAGCAGAACAAAGAAATGTATACAGGTTTGGAATAACTTGAGGAGGGAGTAAATGATGACAGAATTTTGGGGTTTAACACTTTTTTAGTTGTCAATATTCACATTAAACATTAAAACAATTACTTTAGCAGTTAACAAGTGTGATAAATGGGTCTGAATATTTTTGCAAGGCAAAAAACTGTTTCTATCAGTGAATATAGCGGATGAATTGTATCGAGATCGTTAAATGTCTCTCTATATCTTAGATCTTTGAAGACTCCATTGTTTTGAAGTCTGTTTTTGAAAGTGCAAGACAGCGAATAGTGGAACTCAGTGAGGAAGACAATGATGCTGTTGGAAGCAGTGAAGCAATTGGTGGCCATCATTTTAATCTAGAGGGTAATTCAAAACGCATGCTTTGCCTTGTCCAGATTGAGAGAAAATGCTTATTAAAATACGTGGAAATCTGACGGATGCAAATAGATGATAATCAGTGCAACCCAAAAAGACATAAATGCTTGAAATAGTCTCTCTCTTTTTACGACTATGAATCAAAATCACTCAAATTATTAAGGATAAAGTGTTTAAGGTATCATGTAAGTAAAAATGTTTTTGTCTTAAATGCTTCTGTTTCAGAGACGACAAATCCCAAGCTGGACAAAAAAAAGGAGAAAAATAAAACCAATCCTAGTAATTCCAGCCCAAAGGAGATGGTCACAAACAGTGATGAAGACATTGGCCAAGAATGTGAGAATAACACAAGAGGACTATTGAATTAGACCCCAAATGACAGCCTCATATATTGTATGCCATTTTCAGTCCAATTTTCCTTGATGTTTCGCTCAAGGATTTGCTCCAAATTTGACCTCTCATTATATTGGTTGCTTTAAACACCTTTATAAAAACCTTTTTATTCTAAAAACAACATTAGTATTGCAGTGCTTCTGCAGTGAGGATTTTCAAATTGGCATTGTTTTCATGCATTTATATAATGTAAATAAATCATAAACCCAAAACAGATAAATCATGGTAAAGAAGTTCTGTAAGTTCAGACTGCCTGGAAACATTCTTTTTCCCCCCAAGGATGGGAAATGGTGGTATGATATTGTATGATCATTTAAAAAAAAAAAAAAAATGCATTCAATCTTTTAAAATGCGATAAGCTGTGCTAAATTTGCAAGCTATTATGTCTCTGTTTCAGAGAATTTTTAATCTGTGTTTTTTGTGACTATGAGCACTTTGTCATCATCTCTTTGTACGTTTCCCTTTCTTTCATTACCTGTCAACATCTTTGAGAAAAAAAAGTTCAGATTTTTTATCCAGCAGCTCTTTATCGCTCTTTAGTTTTCACAGGATCATAACTATCTGTACATAGAGGAACTTGGGGCATAATGGCAATGTATTCTTTGGTGACAGATCAGATACTGCCCTCAAAGAGAGGCACCTATTGATGATAAACGCTTGTGTGTTCAGTTTATGATGGATGGCAGAGTTGTGTGTTTGTGGACAGATTCTGACATGAAAATGTATGTGGTTTATATGATGTAAAAGGGCAAGGTTTGAGACATCATCTTGAAATAAACATTTTTATCAAACCACAGGCCTAATGAGGTTCAATTTCTTCTCTTGCTTTGTCAGTAATCAAAAGCTGTTTTACGGCAGACTTCGGATTCTTCAAAGCAGGTTTTATAAACTGTGAACTTTAAGCAATACAACAATATGCTAGTTCATGTTAGTAATTTAGTAATCTGGCTTTCTAACAGTTTTTCTCGATTGCTAACACACTATAACTGATTCAGTTGGCACAGTTTCCCAAACCATTCATTCAGTTCAAAACAAAGAATCATTTCTCAAAAACGTTTAATTCATTTCACCTGTTTTCACACGCATTCCAATTTTCTAGATTTCTGCAAAAATCTACACAACATACCCTCCTTTTACACAGATATAACCATGATCTCATTCATAAAGCACAAACATAACTCAAGCACATTTAACCATGAGTAAACATTATAGCAAAACTGATGACACACAGTATAGAGAATCTCAGGATAATAGGGCCAAAGGTGATTGTGCTTTAGAAGATGAATCCTAAAAAGAGAGAACAGAAAGAATCATCAACGGGTTTTATACTTACACGTACAGTATAATTACAGTAAACGGTAAATTTTACTATTCTATGTACAGTAAACTGAAGGGTTTCACTTTATTTTGATGGCCCCTTTAACACATTTTTGTTGACTACGTTGCACCATGTCTACTAACTCTCATTAGAGTGTTAGTAGAGTATTAGTAGACTGGTATAGGGTTAGAATAAATTGACATGTTGCAAAGTTACTTGTTAGTAGAATGTCTGTTGAGGGAGCATCACAATAAAGAGTTAGCAGATCAAAAGGGACCAATAAAATAAAGTGTTACCAACTGAACACATTCTACACCCTCAAACTCGTGATTGTCAAAATGTATTTGTAGCCAATTTTTTTTTTTTTTTTTTTTTACATGTACTGTAAATAAAAAATGTTTAATGTATTAAATTAATTTAAGAATGCATCAGTGACAGTAATGATATATATGTATGATCATCATTATTATTAATCATTATTGATGCAAACTTTACATTATATTGTTAAGGGTTTTTTTTATAAATTGGTAATTTTATTCAGCATAAAAGATAGGAAAATAATAAAGAATTGATTAATAATGTTAAGTTCTCATAACAGTCTCTCCTATAAAACTAAATTGAGAATTGAGTTTGTCAGTTGGTTGTAAATCTCAGAGCATATGTCAATATAGCATTTGTATAAGGCATCTAACTGTATATTGCCTTTATTTTATGTGCAATCTTCACTTTTGATGCAAACACTCTTTGTATTCTCATCTGAAGCTGACACAAGCACAGAAGATGGCCCTCACATATTTTAAGCACAGTCCAGGACAGATATTGGTTATTAAAGCAGGACTATTTTTTGTTCTTCGGTGCAATGCATGGTTATGTGATACACAATGTGAAACACTGACAGTTTTGTACAAAATATTTTTTCTCTGTGACACCTCAGGGCAATGATGTGCAGTTAGGCCTCATTTTCTATGTATTGTGCAAGACATGAAATATAATCCCAGAACAATTGTTTTTAGGTTAAAAACCTTAATAAGAAACCGATTTAACAAATCAGGGTTGGGGGTTGCTAACCTTGTTTACTAAAAAAGTATCAATTAATTTTTTTTTTTTAAATGCAAAGACCATGCATGATGGGTAAAGCCTAGAAAAGGTCAAAGAAGAAGAATATGCATGAACCAGGATGCAAAGACTCTCCTAAAATTATTTTAATGATTTCACACACACACACAAAAAAACATAATATTTTGAGTTTCTGTTGATTAAAATCTCATTCTATTTTGCTTAATTACTTCAAATTACTTTAAGTTAAACCAATAATTATTTTTTCAATATGAACACATTATATCCACTTATTGTTTTGTGTGCAATATTTCTATGTAAGAAAATATTTTTCTTATTAATTGAGATATAAATATATTTGAGCATGTTTGTTATGTATTACAAATATATTTGGTAATCTAATTAAGTTGCTCTGAGGCATAACTAACATTTGATTATGTTTGTGGAAATTTCTTAATAATTATACTGTTATAGCTAAACCTGCAAACTTTAATTTAGTAGGTTTATTTTTTTATTATTTTTTATCTTATTGGGATATAATAATCAAACTAATTATTTTCCTGCATGAACTGTGAAATTGGCTAATTGGCAGTGGCAAAAGTATATCTTTTTTTTAATTTATGATGTTAGCAGGCTGCTAGTGGTATAATTACAAAATGTTGGTCTGGTATTATTGCTTAATGACCTGAGCTGTACAGCAGTGGATATGTACAAATTGTACAACAGAGTACAATAGAGTGAAGTCATTAAAATCTAGAGAATAATTTAAGGTTTCAATTAATTCAGGTTAGAACTGGTGAAGCACAGTGGATAAATGAGCTATTTGTAGAGTTTGTTAGAGCCATTTAGCCATTTGTAGTAATTGTACAATTTACAGCAGTTGTTAATAAGGTTTTATTAACCAAAGGTTTTAATGAAGCTGTTGCTTGGACGTTGTAGTACATTTTTATTTGAAATGTATTAAGGGGGATTTTTTTTTTTTTAAATAAGCTGTACATCATCTTCAAATGCAAAAGTTACTCCTTTTCTAATGTTGACATTAATATGTTACTTATGTTGGGTGTTTAGTTTGTTATTCCTTGGGGGGGGAAAAAGACTTTTCCGAAATGCCTATTTACATTGCTCTGTTCATATAATGATTTAAACACATTAGTGATTTAATTAGGCATTTAATATTTGTAAGGCCATTTTAGTGTTACATCACAGTGCATTACGACCAAAAATGATAGTCTTGTCTTGGGGAAAATGGTGCACTTTTAAAAATAAAGGTTATTTTGATATTTTGCAGCACCTGGAACTAAATGGAACTAATTAATTTTATGGAATCATAATAGACTTCCATGATATCATGCTATAAAACCCCTTTTTTCGGACAATTATTTGTAATTGTTTGTATAATGATGAAGAATATTCCACTAGATGGCGCCAACAAACAAAACTTACAGTAGCTCTTTTGTCAGAATCAAACTTGGCCTCAGATGACAAACAAAACCTAAAAATACACAAACTACTTTCCTGCAGTGAACACTAGTGAGATCAGTTCAAACCACTGTAACAAAAACCTCTTACTAGGATTTAGGAATAGGCTACGTTTGTAGCTCAATGTCTATTACAGTATACAACAAAATAAAAGAGTGCATAAACCATAAAATACAACAATGAGCTTTAGGAAAAATTAATTGCAGTACTGTAAAGTGATCTTACGGTTGATGAAAAGCACTCGAAAAGAAAAGTTCAAATGCCATAAAATTAAACATGAAGCATGAACTCGCTATGCAACACAATACAGTATAGGCTACCTACTGTCAATTACAGTAAAAAAAAAAAAAAAAGGAAATTCAGCATCCTCTGCACCTTCAGCCAAATTTCATTACAGTTTACAGCACTACAGTATACAGTTTCTTGGTCTTCTGACAAAATAAGTTTTCTGCCTATAATTGGCTATAAAATCATGAGTTTGTGGGTGTAGGCTATACATAAAATAGTGAAATTTCCCTCATACAAAGTACTACTGTTTACTGTAATTGCACTGTATGTGTAAGTATAAACCCGTAGATGATTCTTTCAGTTCTCTCTCCAGTGTTAGGATGCATTTTCTAAAGCACATAAACACATGTAAAGCGTTGCTCTGACACAAGGGTGAAGATCCAAATGCATATTTATTGAGGGTAATCCAATCGAAATCCAAAAAAACAGTCAAAGGGTCAATAACCACAGGGAAAACAATCCAAATGATAACAGAGTCCAAAACACAGACAAACAAGGCAGAGTGTCAAAACCATAACACAAGGAAACCTAGGAACACAAACAAGACATTGCAAAGATTGAGTGGAAACACAGGACTTATAAAGGCAGAGCTAAACAAGGTAATCACACACAGCTGAACATGCCCAGACAACAACATAGTGTCAGCCCAGATCCGGCCCACATCTGGTACACGTGGATTCCACATGGCCCAACACTATATTGCTATATGGGTAATCACACATAATGAGTCAGGCTATGGCTGCGTTCGAAACCGCATACTTCCCTACTATATAGTAGGGGAAAAGCAGTAGGCGAGCAAACAAGTATGTACGAATCCTTAGTATTCATAAAAGAGTAGGCGAGTATTACCTGGGTGACGTACTAATACTTAACGAGATCTGGCTATATAGTAGGCCTACCTACTATTTTAGCGCTCGTTAAAGCTACACTGTGTAATTTTTTAAGTTGATTCTTTGCAAAAAACACTTTGTTCTTTCAAAATGATATGTACTCATTAATGTTTATTTACTTATACCAACTAACCAAGTATTCTCATAAGCGTAGAATCTGCCATTTAGAATACGTACGAGCGAGTTGCTCGAATGGCGGCAGCCATGTTGCGCCTCCATCTTGAAAATACATTAGCCAAAGAGGGACATACCTGGAAATTCAAGCTTCGCCTTTCGCGTTTTTACACTCAGTGGCACCGTGACGAATGCGAGGGAGATTACTCGCGACTGCCGGCAGATTTGAAATAATACGTACGTATATTACAAAGTTAAAACGCCCTCGGAATGGGAGGGGCTAGAAAGTAATATTCAGTTGGTAGTCATAAACAATTTCACCGCTAGATGGGAGAAAATCCTACACAGTGTAGCTTTAAGTAAGTACTTATTGAAATTAAGTACCTACTCAATGAGGTAGCAAAGGAGACGGAAGGAGTGCCCTCTGGTGGAGATCATCATGGGCACTCCACTCCAGCTGGCAGATGTGACATCACCTGTGGCCCTATTTATATTATCCTGAGATTCTGATTAGTGTGTCATCAGTTTTGCTACTTAATGTTTATTCATGGATAAATATGTGCTATTTTAGTTCACATTGTGATGCTTCAGTTAATAATATTATGTGTCTGTGTTTTAAAGGTGCTTTAAGCGATGTCACGCGCTTTTTAAGGCTGAAACATTTTTTTGTCACATACAGCAAACATCTCCTCACTATCCGCTATAGCTGCCTGTCCCCAAACGCGGTCTCTGTAGACAGCCTAGGCTCCACAAATGGCAACAAAAACAAACTGGGCCAGTTGCAGCCAATAACTGACAAGAATGATTGGGGGTGGGGTTGGGGGGTTAGTGTGCATGCACATGAAGGGGTGTGTGGGGAGTGGAGGAGAGAGAAGCATGAAGAGGGAAGTTAGCTAGAGGAGAGATGTCCTAGACCTAGACAATGACAATGACTCACGTTAGAATTATATTCTCTTGAATTCTGATATGGCCGACACACGACCAAAGAGACGACGTTCCGATGAACAAATAGCAAAGAAGAGGGAAAAGTCCCGAATTTACACCGGAAAAGTTTCTGTTTCTGTTTTAGGAAGCACGGAAGGGAGGGGGAGGGGACGGGATGAGGAGGAGGGAGGGTCGAGCTAGCCTCCGTTTTGTTTGACAATACTTCGAACGTCAACAAGAAGTGACGTCACCCAACATCGCTTAGAGCACCTTTAAGAATAAGAATACACAGGTTAAACCTGTGTAAATGGAGAGTATTTTTGTGTAGAGTTTTGCAGAAACCATTAAGAAAATTGTAATGTGAGTGAAAACAGGTGGAACGTGTTAATCAGGATTTACTGAAGACACACAAAGCTTACTGCTTTCCCTTTCAGATGCAACATTTCTGGGAAGAAAGTATTTAAATGAATCATACAAGGTGATAAATAATAAAATAAATAAAACTAAATCCATAAAATTATGGGAACCCTGTTATGGGAACCCCTAAAAGGTTCTTTATATGAAGCACCTGACAGAACCCTAAAACCTTTTTGCAGTCATTCTAAAACATTTTGGTCAAGAGGGGGGAAGCACATGAAATAGAAAGAAAATGGAATTTCATGATGCAATTGTGTGGTGATATTAGAAACAGGTAAATAAAAGGAACTGAGACATCAAAATGAAGAGAACTTATGCAATTTCTTTGCCTTGTGCAACGTGTTGTGCAGCACAACGAAGAAAAAAAAAGAGTGAAGGAGTGAGGAGTGGAAAAAATCATGAAGAGGAGAATAATCAACATTATTTCACTTTGAATATCCACAAGCATGAAGGAGATCTGAGACCTAATGGGGTTATAGATTTGCTTTTTTGGCCATTTGGTGCTTTAGCTGCTGATCACCTGCTTTATTTGTGTGGAGTTTATCATTTTTATTTTTAGCATACATAGATCCAGTTAATTAAGTTATGTGCTGCATATTAATACAGAATGTGCTGTTTGCATACATGTTGATCTTCAGTTCTGGGTAGATTACTTAATTAAAGTATTCCCTTACTCTAAATTACATGATGAAAATTGTAGTTAGTAACGTAATCTATTACTTTACATATTCTATGTAATTGTCATGATTCCTGTCTTGCGTTCCCCTTGTGTAGACTTTTGTTATTTCCTGTTCTGTGCCATGTTTTGTAGTCCTTTGTAATTTTTATGTCTCCCCAGCTGTATCTTGTTTCCTCATTATCTAGTTAAGTTGTTTGCCCCTGTGTATTTATAGCCCTTGTGTTTCACTTGTTACTTTGTCAGTTGTTGTACATGTAATGGTTGCTTCTGTCTCCGTGAGCCTCATGGTTGAGTTCTGTTATCTGTTTAATGTATTACTTTACAGCACATTATAGTAATATAATTTGACTTCTTTTTGATAGTTTTAGATTAGTTTTGACCTTATTTGTTTATAACATTTAATAAAACATTTGAATGGGAATTTTTTTTATATTGATATAAAATACAAAGTGAAAGAAACAACATCAAGGTTTCCCAAACTGGGGTTCGGGAAGGAACTGCAGGGGCGTTGAGAAAAGCGAATGATTAATTAAATCATGAAACATACAAAATTAAAATAAATATATAAAAACAAATCAAATTAAAACACTTACTAAAAAATATCAAATATTTTATTTGTTTACCTGCATGTCATGTGACCATTAACCGACCCCCAGAAAACCGTGAATATGTGCATGTGTTGTTAAATTATATTTACATACCACCTTAGGCCTATTGATACTCCTATCCAGAGGTGGACAAAGTACATTTACTTGAGAACTGTTCTTAAGTACACTTTTTGAGTATCTGTACTTTACTTCAATTCAATTCAAATTTATTAAGCCATTTCAACTAAGTTGATAGGAATTTGTCTTGGTATGCTCACATACAGCTTAATTGACATAATACACTGACATTACAACATGTTCCACACATACTTCACAACAACAACAAATACACGGACATAAAAGCCTTATATTGCACATGAGATAAGTTAGCAGAATGACCAGATGAAGGGTGCTTGAAAACAGAACCACATATAAAACATTCTGGGAGTAAACTGATATAAAAGCATTCGGTATCCTAGCCTCAGACCATATTTAGGTGACGTATGGCCTGGGGATAGGTACTGTCTCTGAAGCGTGATGTTCTACTGGTAATGCTTCTATACCTCTTGCCTGATGGCAAAATATTAAATAAATAATTTGCTGGGTGGGAGGAGTCAATGGTGATGTTTCTTGCCTTCTTAATGATTCTAGTGTTGAAATGTGAAGCTATGGAGGGCATACTACAGCCTATGATCTTAGATGCTCTGCTCACTACTTTCTCAAGCTGTTGCTTGCCTTGACTGGTTGCATTACCATACCAGGACAGGATAGAGAATGTTAGCACGCCTTCTATGGCGGCTCGGTAGAAGTGAGTCATGCATTTCTGGCTGACCCCGAATTTCCGTAACTGACGGAGGAAATAAAGTCTCTGATGGGCTTTGTTTACAATGAGACTGATGTTCAGGTCCCATGAGAGCGACTGGTGAATGGTGGTGCCCAAGAAACGGAAGGACGGGACCCTCTCAACAACCTGATCATTGATGGAGAGGGAAAGGTGTTGAACAGTCTTCCTTCTAAAGTCTACAATCATTTCTTTTGTTTTAGTTGTATTGAGGATTAAGTTATTGGCCTCGCACCACTTCACCAGCCGCTCAACCTCTGCCCGATAGTCAGTCTCATCACCATCAGAGATAAGGCCTAATACGGTGGTATCGTCTGCAAATTTTAACAGTTTGACTGATGTTTGATTGGATGTGCAATTATTAGTGTAAAGTGAAAATAAAAACGGGGACAGGACACACCCTTGTGGGGCGCCGGTATTAAGAGTCCTCGTTGATGACACATGATTATTAATTTTAACAAATTGTTTCCTACAGGATAAAAAGTTCAAAATCCATTGACAGAGAACAACATCAACACCCATCGCTAAAAGAGAATTATACAGCCTGATAGGGATAATGGTGTTGAAGGCTGAACAAAAATCAAGGAACAGGATGCGAGCATATGTATTTTTTGACTCAAGATGTTGGAGAATAAAATGAACGCTCAATGACACTGCGTCATCTACACCCCTATTTGCCCTATAGGCAAACTGATGACAGTCCAGTGTGATATGCGCTAGTTTTCTGCAGACCAAGCGCTCAAATACCTTCATTACAGTCGATGTGAGCGCAATTGGCCTGTAGTCATTTAGGCAGGTGATGTTATTCTTCTTAGGCACTGGAATAACCATAGCTGATTTAAAACAGATAGGTACAGTTGAGGAGGAGAGAGACCAGTTAAAGATGTAAGTGAATCATCTGGTCGGTTTCTGACCACTTGACATCAGAAACCGACATCAGCTTGACGTCAGAACCCCCGACTGATGTTGGTTTTTGACGTCAACCCGATTTTCATTTTCAACGTTGGGTTTGGTCTTCTAAATTTTGTCATTGTTTTGGAGCACACTAGCTAATAGATAACAGTAAGGCTAACATATTCATACTGTACTAAAAGCCAAAAAACTTTAAATTGGGTAGCCTATACTATTTGAGGGAACAGCCATTTGGGTGTACGAAACCATTGTGGACGATACGTGCACTCATTCAGTCTCACATTCAATCCCACAACTGGAACTGTGTTCTGAAATAAATTTGATATTGATATGAGGGTAGGTGGACAGACATAGATTCAGAGGCATAAGGTACTGTAACTATTACATACAACAAGGCAACAATAATAAAACAATGCACTGACATTTACTTTTTACTGATAAGCCTACTTAAGTACTTTCAAAAACGAGCACTTCTGTACTTTTATTTAATTAAAAATCGGTCTTTACAACTTTTACTTGTAACGGAGTAATCTGTACTTTACACTGTACTTTCTGTCAAGTAAGGAAGTTGTGTACTTTGTCCACCTCTGCTCCTATCATTATGAGGACATTCCATAGGCGTATTTGTTTTTATACTGAGATAATGACATTTTTCTAGACCCTAACCCTAAACGTAGGCTACCCATCACAGAAAACTTTCAGCATTTTTACATTTTTAATAAAAATCGTTTAGTATTTATTTAGCAATTTGACTCATGTCCCCTACATGTTGCCTGAAACCTCGAATGGACACTATAAGGTCTTTAAGTCCTCATAATGTATGTCAAACCAGTAGCCTACACACACACACACACACACACACACGCGTTGTTTCCATGTTTTATCGGGACTTTCCACAGGCGTAATGTTTTTTTTATTATATTCCCTAACCCAACACCTAAACTTTCTGCTATTTTAGATTTTCAAAAAAGATCATTCTCGGGTGTGTTTCCCAAAAGCATCGTTAGCCAACTATGGTCGCAAGTTCCGTCGTTATCAGCATAGTTCAACGAGTCGGTGTTTCCCGAAACCGTCGTTCCAACGAACATTCGCAAACAGCATGGCAAACTTGTGTGGTAGGAACGACAGCGCTCGCCCTGTGGTTAGAAGCATAGTTTCTAGTTTGCATGACATTCGACCTAATAAATCCTTATTTTGAGCAAAATAAGGAAGCTGACATTAAGTACATTTATTTAGAATACACAAATGTCATTTACGACAGTTTGTCAAGAGATTTTGCGAACGTGCTCTATGTAAGAACGAGCCTATAATTTAATCTGGAAATAAAGCAAAAATTAGACCCCTGTGATTTATAAGCTTGTTTCCTCATGGGGACCAAAAAATTTCCCCACAAGGTCAAAATTTACTGGTAGGCTATTGCTATCCTTCACAGTAAAAAGTGATCAGAGAACCGTAGCTTTAAAATTATTAAGTAAATAAACTTAATGCGTAATTGAAGTTATCTGGAACTGTCAAGTTCAAATAACTTAATTTTTTTCAATTATGCATGAAGTTAATTACTTTTCCTCAGTTATTGGTCATGCATTAACATTAAGCTAAATGTGGTTGTTTTGCTCTCTGTTTAAATAAGTATTGTTCATCATCATTCTGTGTCGCACATATCGCTCTTGTTGGATTTACAGCTAACCATGACAGCTGTTTACAGAGGATTTATTGGCTAATCGTCAGAACAGAATGGACTTTTTATAATAGCTGAACATACAGTAACAAATAAAAGAAAAAAAAAATTATTGCAGTTATTTTGAAACAAGATAAAAAATATTTTAAAATAAACAATGGCATTATGATTAATATGTGTAGTTTTATTTAATCATTTTAATATGAACATTCAGAAATTTTGTACTCATTAACTGTTGAGAGTGTAAGCTAATCTGCATTTTATTACTCCAAAAACTCCAAAAAATCAAATGTAAAAAGGAGGACTTTGCCTCTGAAAAATAAAACATATGAATAATAAATCAAAATATCAGTAAGGCTGGCTGCATGTAGAGCACTCCTCATAAGCTTTATTTTATTGTTATTTCTAGTGATACTTGGTGGTTGCTATTATCTAAAATGAGCCAAACAAGCTGGAAATGTAGTTGGCTCAGACATGTTTTCAATCTGGAACGTGTTTGGAATACAATGCTTATTTACTTTTAAGTCAATGCCTTTATTTTATTATTTATGGATTAATTTATTTTCCTCACAGAAATATCCTTGAACATGTTTTGGTCCCACCACCAAGAAACACAGAAAACTGAAGGCATCACTCAAAGAGAGAAGTGCTCTATCAACATGAGCTTGGAGGTAATCAATCTGGCAGAGTGATCTGTGGACTTCCATTATCCTTTCGCTCAGTGCTGCTTGGGATGATTAAAATTTTGAGTAAAGTAATGATGTTTTCAATGTGTTCTGTGGTTCAGGATGAAATTATCTCTATCACTGTTTTCTCTTTGCCTCTGTTTGTCTTCGTTGATTTATGCGCTACCCTCAACAGAATACAGACACACACAAACACTTTTCAATAGATTTTTATGGCACGTATATTTATGAGAATTATTATAATTTGTCTCTTTGTGAAACACTGGTTATATTTAACACTGCTCCTTGGGTTTTATCATTAACATTTCCCCTGGACAAAAATTGTATGGTGATTGATTCCCACAGATATTTGAGGTGGCATTTGAAAGACTATTTCTCATCATTGCAATGCAATTTCTGCACTCTCACGAATAAATAACAATGCAAACATGATGTAAATACAGCAAGTGGTTCACTGTGCAGTGTAACACTGTCACTGATTATAACGGGAGTTTTGTGTCCAGATAAGTGTCCTGATAAACTCGTGCTGTGTCATCGACAGCTTCAGCCATTATAAAGAGAGCATTCTTCGACTGCTTACTGTATAATTTAATCACAAATTAAAAACACATAAATACTCATGTGTACTTCAAGAAAGACCAGTTGTTTGAAGTTAAAGCGCAACACAAAGGTAAGCGCATTATTATTATTGTCATTAATTTTCTGATCACGATTTACACATTTTCGGCTTTTAAGGTGTGTGCGAGGTTTAAAATCTGTTAATTTCGTCACTGAAAGTTTTTGACAGACTTTAATAGTTTCTACCTGTTTGGGTATAGAATTTTTTTTGTCATCTGCTAATTTTCTTTTAATGTAGTAGCCATGTTTCAGAGTCAGAATTATAATAAATTGAAGAAAAGTTTTACTGAAGATAGTTTGCAGTTTCATCAGCAGAAGTCAGCTTCAAGACTCACACAGGAGTTCGTAGGCCACCTCGCTTACAGTTACAAAGATCACAGCTGTTATACCCTACACCAAGGTCTAAGCTACGTCATTGCTTCAGGTTGAATGATTCTCATTGGCTAAGAAAAAGATAAACATAGTAATTTTCCACACATATACAGATAGACTGAAGCATATCTCCATCGATTAAGCAGCTGACACTCGGAGCCTGAAGTCAGGCACATCGTGACCTTCCAGACACAGCTTTTCCAAGGTTGGATTTGGCCAGGCTCTAACTATAAACAGGAGAGTCCTCTCAAAACATCAATATAATGTGTTCTTTCTCTCAAGGAGAGCTACACTTAAGTCTAACTGGAAAGTAAGGCTTTAACAAAGAAATGGTCCCTTAAACTATAGACTTCAATGACCCCTATGTGTTTTAACATGTTGAAGACCTTTCTCAAACACAAAACCAGTCCCTATTTCATTTCTGGAAGCCGGGATAAATAAGCAAGCACTGTTACTGCATTCAGATATCAAATACAAACATTAAAGAATTCTTGAAAAGAACATTTCAGTAATCACACTGGTAACTTCTATAACAAAGTAAAATCTCCAGAGAAGTCATTCAACTCACTTGATATTTAGAAGGAAAAATATTGATTAATACCTTGATTATAATCACTCATTACATATACATTGAAGCATTGAAGCAGCAGTGGATTCCAATCCAACCCCCTTCAATATATATATATATATATATATATATATATATATATATATATATATATATATATATATATATATATATATATATATAGGCTATACACCCCAATGTTTCTCATGTTCTTTGTCTAGTGTTGACCAAACACGGTTGTATCGTGCATGTTTGTTGTAGCTTCCTGTTCTCCCCTGTCTTGATGTGAAGAGAGGTTCAAACAGTATAACAAAAAGGATGTACAGTGGTAGTGATGGTAGAAAAAATAATTTCAATTCTTTAATTGTCTTTGACTTGTTTTGACAAAAATACTGTTAAAAAATCTTTGATAACATTGTTCTTGAACACATGCTTGAACATCAAATAGCAGTGTAAAAAGAATGAACAATTGGTATTATACAGAGTAGAAGACAAAATCCATAAGCAAGCAGCTCTAGATCTGTTGAGCTGAGTAAGCATTTGGGGATGTTGATTATACTTTAGCAAAAAATAATAATAATTATTGAGGATGCTCTAAAATATATGGTCATGACATCACTGCTTTATATCTGAATTACACTCATTCCATAATTTATGAACTTTACACAGTTATTGAACCAAACTGAATCAACTCTAAACTGATTTCAACTGAATAATGATTGTTTACTGTTGTCTTTTTAGAGCTGCTTCTGCAATGTATGCTAAAGCTTGCATTTGTTCGACATTATATTCTATTCTATGCTAGGATAACATTTATTGGTCTAATGAATGATTTATTTTCAAATTCACATTTCTTAATATCTGTGACCAAAAAAGGCCGATATGCTGGATGTAATGTAATTGTTTTTTTAAAGTGTTATTGAATTTTACATTTTAATGTGTCAAATTTGTAAAGCTTGTGTCTAGTATATGATTCTTTATGCTCTATGAGTGTGTTTATATGCATCACAGATCTGTGAAATACATTTGTGGGATGGTATTGTCACGTGCCAGTGTTTGTTTGTATTAGTCGTCTTCCTTTGTTCTGTTTTCCCGCCACTCATTTGTTTCCATGATAACCGTCATTATCAGTTCAGTTGTTATCACCTGTTTAGTCTTCATCGTCATCTGACTCACCTGTGTTCTGTTAATCAGTGTTCATCAGTGTTTGTATTTAGTTTCGTTCTGTTCAGTCAGTCCTGGTCCGATCTCCGTCCTACTAAGTGTGTGTGAACCTTCTGCCTGTTTGTATTATATTGGTAGTAAAAGTTTGCATTAGAACTTTTGATTCTCCCTCACCTTCTTCTGCCTGCACCTCACCGTGACAGGTATACTGTAAATGATTCATATGTTCTTTGTTTTTAATATGACTTTTAAACGTGTATTTAAGTGACAAATCACAATGTCTTCCCCTCTGTCAGGATTTATCGGTGTTCGTTTTGGTTTTGGATTTGTCTTTTTGTTTGAGTTTATAGGGTTTTTTGTCTTTATTTGGATGGGTCTTTTGTTCTGTGACCTAGTTTTCAGTTTGTTTCCTTAGTTACTCATTGTTTGATTATCTGTTGCACCTGATGTTCATTTCATTAATTAGTTTGCTCTTGTATTTAAGCCCTGTTTCTTTCAGTTCATTGTTGGTCCTCATCAAGATTAGGTTTTTCTGTTTATGGTCCTTCAAGTTTGTGTTCTGAGTGTTTTGTTTCTTTGAGTTTGTTTCTAATAAAAGTAGCTGCTGCATCTAGATCCTTCCAACTTTTCTTTATAGCTGCAACCAGCACATGACAGAGGGGCTGTTTACACCTGGCCACTTCATGCGTTTTCTCAGATCGGCTAGCTATCTGATTTATCAAAACGATTCCATTTACACCTGGTCACATAAATGTGTTTTTGCGAAACGGATTTAAATCCGATCTTCAATTCCCGCGCTATATGCAGATTTAATGGAGTGCACGTCACCGAAAGCAACAGATATGAGCTGCATTTTATTGATCATCAGCTAAAATTTAAAAATCAAAGACCGCAATAAGAGAAAGCGGCAACAGCCCTGGTAAGATCACTTCGTTTCTTTACTTTTAATGATGATGATGATTGTGTGTTAAGCGTCTGCGACTTCCTTTCACTTTGATTTGCGATAGTTTGCACGTTGGCTTGATGCTCAGCTTCTCATTTGCAGTGATGCGTGTTCCTGTAGCGTCGTCATATCTGGCTATAACATATAGCCTATAACACGCTCTCACACGTTTATTTTTTTAGTATTTTATTTATATTTATTTTTCTTAGTATTTAGTATATAGCTATCCGATCTGAGAAAACGCATGAAGTGGCCAGGTGTAAACAGCCCCAGAAGGACAGACCTATATGGATCTAGCAGCAGATCGTATCCTTTCGCAGGGAAACAAGTCTCTAGAAAGGTGTGCACAGGCATTTTTGGACCTTTACCACTCCACTATGATGAGAAGTTGAACTGCCTGTGTGTTTTTCTGCACCAGCCTGAACACGGAAACGAGAGTGCGCTTGGAGTCGAGCCTCTAGGGACTTTTAACCCTTTGATGCCTATGATCACACCGGTGTGATTAGAATGTTCAGTGCATCACGTGATCAACTGCTAAATTCAAATCTGCTTTCGCACTTTGGCTGGTGCTGAGCCAGAGACGGACGTTCTCAGTGCATGTCATATATCACAACTATTCAGTGTTTTCAAGCACATAATGTTTTTTTTTTTTAAGGTTTCAGACATTAAAAACACATAATCAAAACCTTTCGATTATAATTTGATGACGTGTTTTATTCATATCAGATACACATTGTGTAGGTAACTAAACCTTATTCTTCTCCCACTTCACTGGCAACTTATTTTCACGTATTTTGGGAGAAGTGGATGAATTTACGTGTTGTAAATCCGACAGATCTGATTCGCTGAATTGCGGCACAAACTAACATTGCGCTTTATAAATCAACTAACAAGATCATAATAAAGGTCTTTAACCAACAAAACATATTCCCTTACACATATTTGATAATCGAAATATCAGATAGTTAATGAAATGGCTTGAAAGTTAAAGAAAGCTAGAAAGTTTGTGGATCTAAAAAAAAAGGAAAAACAAAATAAAAGCGATATGTGTCATACAGCACTATTATGGCTGCAGTGTGTCACATGATGAGCATGACACGTCGGCATGGAAATAAAAAGGTGATGCCTTCTAAAATAACAATTGCCTTAAACTCACGCTGAGGGGTTAGCTAGAATATTTTAAACTAATGTGTGAAAGGGTTAAGGATTACATGGAGTGGGTGGTACTCCACAACGATTCCCAGTTCCCAATCTGCGAGAGTGAGGAGGAGAACAGCGTGCCAGCCGCAGCCACCACCCCAGTGACCGAGGCTGAACAAACCGCAGACGTGGAGCCAGAGTCTGCCACGATGCCAGTGAGGATAGAGACTGATCCAAGGATCGTCCTGGAACCCGAGCCCGAAGAAACGTCTGACCAGGTGAGTGAGCCTGCCAGTCCCTGAGGGAATTTTGGTGGAGTTTGAGGGGATGAAGTGGAACCCTACCCCCTATACTGTGGCAGAGGAAGATTTTCTGATTGATTTTGAGAGTGATGTGTCCTGCCTGTCTTGCCACCCTGCACTGAACCTGTTACAGCACCCAACACAGAGTTACTGAAGTCTGTGTTTCCTCCCTGCCTCCCACTCCCACCTCCACTGTCTGTCAAGTCAGCCTACTGAGAAATGTTTGCCTGTTCCATGTTGTCCAAGAGTGTCTTTCCTGAGAGATTTGCCTGTTCTGTGTCTACCTAAAGAATTATTTTGGAAATTCCTGTCTGCAGTGCTCAGTCTTTCAGCCCTGTCTGCACTGTCTCCTCTCAGCCCTTCAGCTCCTCCCATGCTGGCTCCGCTCCCCACCTGGATATGCCCTGGGCATTGTGTTTGCCAGTCCAACCCTGGAGTGTCTATCCAATAGCTCCGCCCAGAACCTCAGTGCCTGTCCCTCCACTTCGGCCTGTTGACCAGTCGGCTCCACCGTGGCTCCTCGGCTCCACCTGGGACCATCGTCCCTACGACTCCACAGGGCTTCCTCGCCCCTCTGGCTCTGCCTTGGTCAATCATCATTCTACCTGCACCATTGACTTCAGGGCCTTCAGCTGCGCTTCATCCCTCCACCCTTTTGGCTCCGGTGGGCTCCTCCTTCCCTCAAGCTCCGCCTTGGTCCTCAGTTGCTCCGCTTTTGCCTCAGTCCTCCGGCACCCTGGCTCCAACCCTGGCTCGTTGCTGCGGCTCCGCCCTGCCCTCCAGGACCAGCGCCGCCTCCTGGTCCCTGCAGTCCCGTGGTTCTACATGGGTCTCCACTCCAGCCAGCTTCGTCTCATCCTGGCGTTCCTCTGGTCTCGCCTGCCAAGGCTCCCCATGGCTCCTCCCTCCCTCGACTTTGCCATGGGCTTTCGTCCTAGCCCTTCTGCTGGGGGTTCCACCCTTGCTCCTCACGCCTTTATCTCCACCCTGGCCCTGCCTGACCTTTGTCCCTGCTCTGCGTCCCCCCACCTAAGCCCCCTTCCGCCCTCTTCTGTTGGACGCTTTTTTTTTTGTTTGTTTTTTTTTTTTTTAAGGCACACGGCCGCTGCTTTTTTGTTAATTAGATTGCTCTCTTATTTAACAACACTGTTTTCATTGTCTGTCCTTGTCAAGATTAGGTTGGTTGTTCTATTCACGGTCATTTACGTTCTAGTGTTCTGAGTTGTTTCTTTGATATTGTTTCTAATAATAGTAGCTGCAGCATCTAGATCTTGCCGACTTTATTTATCGCTGCAACCAACACGTGACACCCTCAAGTTTCTGGTAATAACTGGGTTGCCTAGCAACACAGTTTGCTTGAGAGGTTGTAAAACTGTTTAGCTTATTATATGCATTTTGGTGAATCAGACCATCATCTAATAGCCAGTGAATCATTACTTAATGGTTAGGGAGGTTCAAATTAAAAGTTTATCATAGCTTATGAAAATGATTACTCTCTGTAGTTACAAGTTAGGTTTAGGTTTTTATATCAATAATTTTTTCTCCATTAAACCCATAATCTTCATTCCAAGTTTTCTTACAATATTTATTTAGTTAAAATAATTAGTCAATGGATAAGTCTTGGATAAGTCTTTATTCATTGAGGTCCAGTCATAGCCTATATGATATCAACATTTTAATTGGGTTATTGTTGGGTAAAACACAACTTAGCCATTCAAGTTGTGGAATTTGTTTGCTGTGTCTAAAAATGTCATGTATCATACAAATAAATAGTTAAAAAATCATATATTGTGATTTCTGGAAAAAATTTTTTTTTTTTTTTTTTTTTTGATTGTCTCTCACAGTGGACATGCACCTATGATGACAATTTCAGACCCCTCCATGATTTCCAAGTGGGAGAACTTGCAAAATAGCAGGGTGTTCAAATACTTATTTTCCTCACTGTATATATAATTCATGGTCTCCATTATAATAAAGACAGCAGCACAAGAAATGTTCTGTGCAAAGTAAGTATAAAGAGAGAGAAAGAACGCAACACAGCTGAAGTGATACATCATTCATTAGACTACAGTAATGTTACAAAGAGCTCTCATTGGACACACAATGCTTATGAAATCTTTATATATAGAAACTATGGGAGAGTCACTCAAGAATTTTTTCTGCATATTTAGGTTTCATATGTTTAGAGTCTGAAAAACTGAACAGGGAAAAAAAAACCTTGCTAACTCAAGACTGACAAACATCCAGAGACAGTTAACATGAGTGCCAGGGCCAGGAGCAGTGACACATTAATGACCCAGAAATAACTGAAGTTCAAACACCTCCCTCAAGGGTTAAACAAGAGCTGGTGTGAAACAATGCCTCATTACATTTTTTCTGAATTGCTAAAACACATTTCTTGAAGCATCACTCACTTTCTCAAAACCTTAAACACAAAACCAAATTTTCAAACCTCATTCAGAGAACCCTGTGTCTCTTCAAAATCAGATCATACACACAGCGAGTCAATTTTATAAACACTACAGATCATTTGTTAGACACTACATCAAAAAATAAAATTGTATACTGTATGCACTGCAAATATAGTATTGTACCAAATATTGTATAGTAGGCCTATCGAATGTCTGTATATTCAGCACTTGCATACTGTGAAAATACAGAGACTCAACTGCAAAAGCCAAAAAGGTTACAGTAAAAAACTCTAAATGAAAAGCATGTTACAGTACACTCAGAAGAGTTGTTCAACTGCAAAATCAGGTCAGTGAGAGAGATTGATTCTGCTTCTGCATCATGTCTTCATGTTGGGTCCGGCCTGAGGACTGTCCACATCACAGACAATATCATCTCTGCAGGCAAAGGGAAAAACCCTAAAGCCAGATCCAGCCTTGACAACATTCTTCACACCTTGCTCTTTCTCGTTCTCCTCCTCTTCCTCCTTGTTCACCATCTCTTTTACACACTCTTCCTTCTCTCCATCTTCTATTGTTCCCATCCATTATTGGTATAAACATCCAGTGCAACATTTTGAGTCAATTTTTGGGACTCTGAACTGACTTGTATTTTGTCAGTTGGTTTGGTCACATCATTAGAAATAAGTGTGAACAATTGTGAGTTGTTGTGTGTAAATGATGCCAACTGTGTTGTAGTTGTGTTTAACTTTTGTGATCCGGTAATTAGCATTTTGAAACATAAGTGTATCAGTGCGATATGTGTTTTAGTGAGTGAAAATGAGTTTAGAATTTTGAAAAAAGATTTGCAAACAGTGTTTTAACTACCTGAACTTGTTTAATGTTTTACAGAAAGAGTGATTTATTCAACAAATTGGTTTAGGCTATTGAGAATTTGGTTCAGAGAATGGGGTTTAGTGTTTTAGCAATTCAGAAAAACTGTAAATAAAAATGGTCCTTACTTCTCTAACAGCAAGGTCATGTCTACCCTCCCTCCTAAAAAAATCCAGGCATAAGGTGGTCCCCAGCACAAGGTATGTTAAGTGGGAGAGCTAGTGGACCAGCAAACCAGAGCTGCGTTTCCCAAAAGCATTGTGAACCTTTGATCAGTTGATCATAGAAACCATTTGTGGCAATTGTTCTATGATCAACTTGGGCTTATGATGCTTTTGGGAAGCGTAGCCCAGCTCAGTTTTGCTAACGGAGAGCCGAACAAACGGCGGAAGCTGCGGCAGGCTTTGATGATGGGAGCCATTACTTTCAAATCCGATGATGATCAGCTGAGGTTTGTTGCGCGCGAGCAGCGCGAGGATCACTGAAGCGATGACAGCAGAGGAATAGCAGCAGTTTCATGACAGAAAAAAACTTTTCTCCTCCTGCTTCTTCTTATTCTTCTTCATATTATTATTATTATTATTATTACTATTATTATTTATTGTTGTTGTCGTTTAAATTAATCAATAAAATATACTAAATAAATGTAAGCCTATGTATACTGAATCAAACTTAAATATAAACACTGGATTCAGAACGATAATCAAAGATGGAGTAGATTGAGTCCATTAACACCCCCAAAGCTTCACAGTAACCCTTCCTGGGTTGACATTTCATTCGGTAACGTTAGGCAGTTTGGAACTTATATGCTGTTTAATATTTGATGATCACGTTATTTGACATTTGCATAAGCAATATTCTATCTGCTTTTTCTTCTTCACCTGTGTTTTGATCCAGAGATTCTGTACTATTTCAGAAGATGCGTAATAGCGCCCCCTGCATATAACAGTGAAAACATGGTACCGAAAAATTCAGTCAATGGTGGGGAAAAAGTAAAGTAGATTCGAAGTAAAGTCCTATGTGTGTTTGTTTGTTGAGTTGGGACAACAATGGGAAGTTCTTCTTTGTTAGTATACTGTGCAATAAACGAACCACGAACTCTGTGAACACAGGTGTCTCTTTAGACAATTAACTGGCCAAACAAATTCTAACCCAGATTTTTTTTTTTTTTCATAGTCCAGCTTTCACATCGGTATGTTGATATAGGAAACACAATTGCCTGGACTAGCCTGCATTTGGTTGAGAGTTTGATGTCTTTGCTCCTCCAGATTTGGTGCATGCTCAGCACCTTTTAACAGCATAAAACATCTGTTTTATTTCAGATGTGCAGTCGCCGGTTTGGTCAATCATAGATCCAGAAGCAGAAGTCCTTAAAGCATTAAATTTCTTCTCCGTTGATGTTACTTTAATTGCTCCGGTTCTGGCTGTTGACATCATTTTTGTCTTTTTGATGTTCAGGTGGAGTTCCATCTTTTCACTTTCCTTTTGAATTTTTCATGATAAGGTGTTTCAGACCATCTTCGGTTTCTGCTAATGAGTTTGTATCATCAGCATAATGGAGATTATTGATATTTCTGCCACCAAACATAAGAAACTTTCCAAACATGAGAAGCATTTATCCTTGTCCAACAAAAGACAACATTTAACAAATCAATCAAAGCGTTTCAATCTTCTGTTTATTCAGCTACAGCGTTAGCCTCTGGCTTTCAGATGCAGCAGCATTTACTACTGATCACAGAGCTGTGCTGCACTGACAAGCTGTGCATAAAATAACCGCAGCCTTTGCCTAATCACTTGTGGTTTCATTTCGATTAATCGTGCAGCCCTATCTCAATTTTGAACCATTCTATCACCATTCTGTGTTCGGACAACTGTTTCTTGATCTGAACAAAGCGATCTTATAAACTGGTTCAGATGTGCTGACACTCCCAGTTCTTGAAGTACCTTCCATAACTTGTCATGTTCAACACAATCAAAAACCTTGCTATAGTCAATGAAGCACATGTAGATGCTTTTCTGATATTCATTACAATTCTAAATGATCCACTGCAGATTTGCTATGTGGTCCTATGTGTGCTACAACCTCAGCAAAACCCAGCCTGAGAGATTGGGTGTAGGCGCTGCTGTATAATTTTTGAAGGATTTTGCTTGTGAGAAATCAAGGCTATTGATCGGTAGTTGCAACAGTTACTTACATCGCCTTTCTTTAGTAGTGGTATGAAAACTGATCTGTTCCAATATTTTGGCCAGTCCTGAGTTTACTCTGAGTTTACTCTGAGTTTACTCTGAGTTTACTCAATACTCAAAACTACACTTCCTCCCCCCGAGATAAGAAAATCTCAAACAACAATTTCTCTTTTAACAAAACATTTCCCATACAAAATAAATAAACGTATGCTACTGTGTGACTACAATGTCCCACTTATGTTTTTTTTCTTCTTTTCTTTCTTTTTTTTAATAAATCAAGACCGGTTGGTGGTTTCCGTACACGGGTAGGGTAACATTTATTTTCACAGGATTCAATTGGTATTTGTGGTGCTTCACTGGAAGACACAGTGCCATATTGAGATGTTGATGTATCACTTCCACTGCATGATAGCAGCATTAGTAGTAGTGAATGGAAAACGTGCGGGAACACTTTCCAGAAGAACATTTGATCTTTTCAATTGATCAATGTGTCATCTCCAGAGAGTGTCTGGTGCAATCTCAACTGTATATCAGAGTGGTCCTGTTCTTTCTTTGACCTCTGCAGGTGTCCATTTGTGATCTCCTCTGTAATTTGTATCAAGCACACTCTCTCCAACTTCAACTCTTTTGTTTCCCTCCTCCTTGTGACTGTTTCATCTGTCTGTTATGTACGGTTCTCCTCAAATTGCGTTTCAACAAATCCAGCCAACATGATAGGTGTTCGATTTGATGTTACATGAGTTGCATTTCGATATGCAAACAACAATTCTCTCAGCTAAGCCATTTGTAGATGGGTTGTAGGACGCTGAGGTCACATGCTTGATTCCATTGTTCCTTAAGTTAGGAAGATCTGGAACTCCTCAGATATAAACTAGGGACTATTGTCACTTACCAGTCCTTGTGAAAAGTTCTCTCAGAACAGTCACAGTTTGGGCAGCGGTTGTGGAGGTCATATTGAACACTTCTGGCCAATTTGAACACGCATCAACAACAACGAAATGAAACAGAAATGCAGTGCCCATGAAAGGACCCGCAAAGTCAACATGGCTCCTTTGCCACGGTAACGCAGGCCATCACTCCTAAGGATGTAGCAGACCAGTCTTTGGCATATTTTGCACATGTTGACATCCAGAACAATGCATGGCGAGATACTCGATCTGCTGATCTATATCAGGCCATACGAAGCTTCTAGCAAGTGACTTCATCTTTACCACTTCAAGATGTCCAACATGAAGCTCCTCCAAGACTCGGTTAACAAGGAGGTACAACCAGAGGTGTAAAGTCCAGGTTCAGAAAGTAAAAGTCTTCCTCAGTATTTTGTTCCAATCACCTGGATTTGCTAAATAGCACAGTTTTTCAGCCAGGAGATATAACTAATTAGTGAAATCAGCTGGCTGAGTTCATGGGTGGAATAAACATATGGCAGGACTTTTACTTTCTGACCCCTGGACTTTACACCTATGGGTACAACAACTCTTAATCCCCACATAACGCAACCACCATCCAGAGTTAGTTCATCACAGCAGTGATAGAATTGTGTGAACCAAATCTTCTGTCCTGCATTCCAGCCAGACTGTATAGCTGAAAATACCTGGGACAATGCAGGATCTCTCCAGGTTTCTCTCCGAAACATTCAGAGGTGTAAAGTCCAGGTTCAGAAGGTAAAAGTCCTGATGGTCCGTAACCAAGGTAATTTTTTTTCAATGCAGATACTGATTGAATCGTTTCACACCCCATACCAGGCTCAAAGCTTCCCTATCAATCTGTGCATAGTTCTTCTCTGCAGAACTGAGGGAGTGTAATGTGAAAGCTATGGGAAGCTCCTTCTATCACACATCAAATGCGACAGCACTGCTCCGATGCTGTATGGTGAGGCGCCACCTGCCAGCTTTAATGGTTTGTGTGGGTCATAATGAGTCAGAACTGTATCTGACATCTCCAGTTTCTTTGCTTTCTGAAAGGTTTGCGTGTGCTGCTTTGCCCACATACATTTCTTTCCTGCTTGTAACAGGGCATTTAGAGGATGGAGAACAGTAGCTAGATTTGGCAAAACCTGTTGTAGTAATTGACAAAAAAGTATGTGATGGTGACCTTGAAAAACGCACACTTGTCACGTCTTGCACAGTCTATACACTTCCAATCTCTTTAAGACCCATGCTAAGTTCTCTAAGTGACTACTGTCACTGCCACCTGTGACGATGATGTCATCGAGGTAGCATTGGGAAACCCGAAGTACCTGATCCATAGCTTTTTGCCATAAGGCCTGTGCTGAGGCAACACCGAAAACAAGCCTGTTATAACGGTACAAGCCCTTGTGAGTATTGATAGTCAAGAACACTTTTGAGTCCTCCTCCATTTCCATCTGTAAATATGCTTCCGCCAAGTCTATCTTGCGAAAGAGTTGTCCTCCTGAAAGTGTAGCAAAATTTTCCTCTATTCTCTGTAGTGGATATGTTCTGCCTGCAATTCAGGGTGAGAAGGGTCTGACTGCAGAGCCGCAGAGGCTATGGTGTCTGCAGCAACACTTCCCTGCTTTCTAAAGCTGTGAGCGTGTTAAATGTGTTGCCTGGCAGATTTCCGGTGGATGATTGCTTTGATCACAGTGACAGCAGCAATGTCACAGTTGACAAAACACACTCAGAAAAAATGCAACAGAGCATGTGGCAAGATCATTAAAATTTGATGTTGCAATTTTGAAATGACTATAGAACTTTCAGTGTAGACTTTCCACTTTCCTTATGAATGATTGTGTGTTACTTTGTGTTTTCTTCAGTTGTGTTACTTGTGTTAGTTGTGCAACGTGCATGGGTCAGACAGGATTCTCCCAAAAACAGTCGAGAATATAGTGAAGTTTGACTACTGCTCAAATTATTAAGGGATATGCATGCTCTAACAAGTGATTCAACATAAACAATGTGCCTTAATAACAGTAAATATTTTTGGAAATGTCTGCAATTCAATGTGCATTGCAAGGCATGCTTGTCCATACTCATATTGTTTCTATAACAAAAAGAAGCAGTGAATACACATTACATTTATAATAATTTTATTGTGAACTATTTCATATGCTGTTTTTTAACACAGGGTTTTATTATTTTTACATAAGCATACATTGATATTGTTACTTCATTTCCTCAGGTTACGCAACTAACATTTTAACTTTAGCTAACAAACAGTAGCTAACTACTGTATTTTGCTGATTTTCAAGAAATCAACATATGTTTGATTATAGAACAGCTTGATGTAATTTAAATCTGCAATCAAAGCATTATTTGGCACAAAACTATGACAATTGTTTGTGAAGTGTGACAACATTAAATATACAACTAATAAACCTAAAAGACACTGGAGACTATGAACATAAACATTCATATTATAATACTACATACTTAAAATTATTAAACTAAATATTTCACCATAAAAACACGGGGACTTCAGAGGGTTAATATTATTATTGCTTTAGCATTTCAGCATAATTGTTGTAAATAATTATGATTGGCTTATTCTCACCCTCTTGAAGTGTAGTGCATTTAATGGAGTGCTGTTGTGAATGTTTTAAGTGTTGTGTGAATATCTTAAAATAAAAATTTGAGTGAGTGCCTGTTGTTTGAATGTTGCTATTATGCAATTGTTAAAGTAGTTAATTGGTGACATTGTTTCTTTCAATTACTCTGCCAGCACTTTACACAACTGCCCACATTTTTTACATAATGGTGGTGTTCTGAACCCAGTCAAGGTAAAATATTCAAGAGAAAGTTGGATAGATACTATTTATCCTAAGCACCAGAAAAAAATAGTTAGAATAATACTAGATTAATATAATGATGTTATGAACAAGTGCTGAAGTTTGCTGGTCCCTGATGTCATCAGTTTGACTATAACAGTTTGCATGGCACATTTCAGTGCTGACTGTTTTGTGAATGTGAACCCATCACAAAGTAATGCAGTACATTGAACCCGAGAGTAAACTTCTAAGTAATTGTGTTATGTTAATTCTGACTGTTTTGGTGCAAGAAACCTTGACTAACGTTTTAAGGCCTCTTGAGAGCTCACCGAATTTTTATATATGCACTCCAATGTTGTTACATTCTATATTAGTTAACAAAATGATGATTGAAATTATAATGGATTTTGGCAATGCATTCGAATTTTAATACTGCTCAAAGACCTTCACATTGAGAGGTGTCAGGACTCGGGTTTGATCTTCCTTCTGTTTTCTTCCTCTGTCTTTCCACATGCATTTGTGCACAGCTGTTTGTGTTTTGCGCTCACCTGTCTCCCCTTATTGCTTGATTTCTCCATATCTATTCTTCCTTTCCCTTTGTTCTCTGCCAGTGTGTTCTTTGCTGTTCACCTGCCCATTTTCTCGTCTAGTTTTTTTTATTTTTTATCTCACAGATTTTTTTTCTCTACCCATTTGTGTTGCGGTTCTCTGTTCCTCTCCGAAATTCACTGGTCACGGACTGCTCTATAGCTGCTGACCATTAGGGCTGTTACTGGTGCTGGGGTTTGAAGTTTCCAGGGTTACCGTTTGCCTCTCTGTACTCATTTCTGCTGTGAACACCTGCCTGTTTCTTATCGTGAGTTGGGATGTTCCTGTTGGTTCAGTTTGCTCCTTGCCTGATTATCCTGCTTGTCTTGTCTGACATTGATTTTCACCTCACGATTTGGATTTGATTGCCCTGGACTCTAACCCCTGCCTGCGTGACCATTCTCTTCTCTACTGTTCCGATCTGGTCTGGAGCCGTACAGCTTGAACTGTTTTAATTATTGTTTCAATAAATTGAAGTTAAGCATTCTTCTGCTTTTGGGTCCTCCTTCCTCAGATCGTCACACCACACACTGCAGGAGTGTATGAGGTTCATGAAATGGGGATGTAAAGGTTCTGCTCGCCAGAATTCCCCTAACTACTGATGAGCGCTGCCTTTACTTGACAGGATGCAGCCAGATGACCATGGCCACCACAATAAAGACCCTCAGACAACCATCGTTGTTTATCCTTAGCAGAAAGATGCATTCTGCCAATCTGCATGGGCTCTGCACTATCCAATGGTTAAGGTACCTGGGAAGCAGAAGGAGAATCAAAAAGTTCTTCCCGTTGCCTGGAAAACTGACCCCAGAACCCGACGATGTAACTCCATTCTGGAATTAAGACGAACGGCAATGTCGATGAGATCATCCAGATGATCTGGGGGATCACGAGCATAAATTTCATCTTTAATATAATCAATGAGCCCATCCAGGAACCGTGCCACCAGCACCTCAGGATTCCACTGACTGGTGGCTGCGTGAGTTCTAAATTCAATAGCATAATCTGCCACGATCTCTTGCCTTGTCGAAGCAGACAGACAGATCAAAAACTTTGATCATTTCAGCTTTGAAGAGTTGGAAATCAAAAGCTCTGGGATTGAGCTCTGAGCTCCACAAATCCCTTCACTCGATTGGGATGTTCTCTTTTATTCTGGACGGCAAGGGCAGTGACTGTAACATTGAGCGAATTTTTGTAGTATTAAACACGTATTTATACCGATTTCATCAGGCTTCGAAAATTCTTCAAAAAGAACACAAAGAATGGCCTTCTTAGCTGCCATAGTTGCAACTCTTGCGTCATCAGAACAGGGTGTTCAACACACCACCGTTTCCGTTTAAAATACGTTTTGTCGGGGCTGAACGCAGCCCAGTTCAGATAATTTGTGTTCTCGTATTTGTCTTCAAAATTAAAAATTTTGTTTTCTTCACACTTTGTTCTAATGCATCAAATGAAAACACAATACAACCTAAATGAAAAATAAAACATGTTTCTAAACATTAGCTATTTGTTAAGTTCTCAAACGTTTTAGAGTATCGTACCCCCTAAGGCTTTTAACATCCTTCTGTGTACCCCCTCTCTGCAGTCACACCTTTTTCAGTAAGGGGCAATATTTGCCCGCTTAAATCGATTTTTCCAGTGCATTTTTTACCATTACAAATTCCTTTATAATATAAATAATGCTTTAAATAAAAAAAATGTTCAATAGAGAAATATGCAATGATGGTAAAAAACGAACGATGCTTTTAAATATTAAATTAAAACTGCATTAGGTGGCGGCAAGTCACTGTCTTTATGAGTGAGTCATCGAGTCATGATTCACTCATTCAGTAACGAAGCAAGTGGCTGTAATTATGAATGAATCATTGAAGCATTGACTCTCATGATTTGTTCAAAGCCGCAGATTCATTCACAAACACTGCTGTGTGCTGCTGTTCTGCTGTGGCTTTCGTGGAGCTATTATTTTGTTGAAAAAAAATAATATAGGCTACTGACAATACTGTGTTTAAAATTAACATCACTATTAATATCTTTCGTTTGTTGAACTGTTGTATAAAATCAATGTCACATTTGCAATCGTGTGAATATTCGATGAATGTGATAAACATTAAACACAGAAACTCAGGGTATGTTTTTGTATCGAAGAGAGTTTAAATCTTAAATCGATCTCTATGCACAGTCTGTGTCTATATGCTAGTAAGTGCTTTGTTCTTCATGCTAGTAAGTGCTAAATCCCCAATTTGTAAAAGGTATGGCTACATGGTCGAGAACGGCAGTAGAGCGATTAGCCAAGGCAGCACTGTTGAGTGAATGCAGTCGGTTTTGACTGCAAAAGATGAGGTAATTTGATCGGATGTCATACAGCATTTTACCTTCTAGAAATACATGCTCAGTTTTAATGTTATTTTAAGGTGGGGTAGAATTAAATGAACGCAAAACGCATTTTGTTCGCGCACCCCCTTCTGTCACCTCACGTACCCCCAGGGATAGGGGAGAGCAGGCACAACCTAACGCGGGGCTAGTTGTAACACCCTTGTTTTAAATACTTCCACACATGCTAGCATGACGAACCTTAGTGTATTTACTAGATGCCATATTAACACTCTATAGAGAAAAAATTGCACCAAAATTAAAATCTTTGGAAGATACCAAAGTCTCCGGCACGGACACCACCGGCAAGGACACCGCCGTCTCCGGAAAGGACACCACCGTCTCCGGCACGGACACTACCGTCTCTGGAAAGGACACCACGGCACGGACTCCGGCACGGACACCACCACCACAAAAAAAAAAAAAAAAGTTAATTTATTTAAATATATAGGATATATATATAGGCCTATATATATATATTTTTAAATACATTTTTAAATTTCATTTAAATTCTTCATTGGACTACTGAGGATGTCTAAACAAGTGTGAGGAAGGAAAAGACTAACAGACTGCATAGCAGTACCCTTTAATATCAATTTCTGCCAGTTTTTAGAACGCTTTCATTATTGTGTTTGCATATGCCATCAACCCTTCTCCTCCAGCACTTGGGAAGAGCACTAGAGCAACTCTGCATTTATTTCCAATCTAATACTCTCTTTCTCTCCCTTACCCTCTTTGCAGTATCCTTGAAGCAGAAACATCAGAAGATATACCCACGTACATTTGGGAATTACGCTTTATTTTCACAACAAAAATTATGGTGATTACAGCATTTCACTAGATTTGTAATGAGACATGTTTTGCAGTATTCCATCAAACCAAAAAAGCTTGAGGTTTAAACTTTTGAACGTGAAAAAATGAAGACACAAGTTTTGTCATTTTACTATAAAAATATTGAATACCGGTATGCTTATAATAATTGATTTTTCATTTACGTTTATTTTACAGTGCAGTTGTATTATAGTAATATATTATTGTCTTATGTATAAAAATAATAATACTTTTCTAGACTTAGAATAAGAGACTTTTCTTATAGTAAGCAGCATTTTTTTTAACATATTACTAATGCAATCAAGATTAGTTATTTTAATCCAGGGGCGTCGGACTGGGGGTAAAACCAGTACTGATTACCAGGGCCCCAAGGGGAGAGAGGGCCCTTGAAAAGTCTGGAATATATTTTATTTTACCTGGATATTTTCATTTCCTAATTAAATTTCACAATGAATGTCAGATGAAATGTAAAGTTGGTGTATTCGCTGAATAACTTGGTTGATTGACTGACTGGTCCCACCCCTTGCTAATGCGCCAAATGGTTTAGTCCATCTGTACGCATTTTGTTTATGTTAGTTAGTTGAGCATCTGGTGGAGCGCAAACTTATGCTGTAGAAATGTCTTTCTCAAAGAAAGCCAAATCAGACCACCAAAAAAGAAAGGAAAGACAGGAGAAGGAAAGAAAACAAAATGAGGGGAAACAATTGGTAACTGACTTTTCAAAGAAAGGTGAGCACAAACTAGAACACGAAATCTATAGGCTAATGCTAAAATGCTTGAATATCTCCGCGATCGTTAATGCTAAAAATTAACTGAGACAACCCATTGAAAGAGCAGAACATACACTTTCAGATGATAATTTGGTTATACATGTAATCTGAGGTAAAGGCTAAATAAATAACTGTACACTAACAATGTTGTTTGCATACAACACACCATTATAATAGCCTAAACTGAAACCTGTTTAATTTTAAATTAATAGGCTATAATATCTAAAATTAGCAATAATTAGCAATTTTATAGCCTACATTGGGAGTTATATATACAAATGGAGGAACATGGGGGCCCATCAGGACTGCCTATGCATAGGGCCCGGGATCTTGTGCTACGCCCCTGTTTTAATCACAAGCTAAACATGCTTTTCACCAGTATTCAATCTACAATCTGAATTCAATTACAAGTTGTTTTACTTAATATAATATGCGTTCCATTTCACTGTGCGATTGCATTGAGAGATTCATGTCATTTGTCAAAACACATTCCTTGTCACTGATGAAATTAAAGCACCTCAAACAATCATCAGACACAATGTGCATTTCATTAATTCTGAGTAGTAATGAGAAGCAAAAAAATTAACAGTAGCAAAAAAAATACCTCTTTAAGAATCAGCAGAAGGTTAAGTCTCTCTCTCTTTCTAATTAATAGCACTTAAAGTAATCCTCTAATGGAGAACTGGCATTTCTCTCCCTTTTCTAAAGAGTTTTAGAGATAATCTAATAATGGAAGATTTGTTGCTCTTATCAAGTCCTCCCTCAGGAAGCCCTTGTCATAAGTGCTGAAGTGCCGGCTCTCATTTTTGCTTGCTGCATGGCATTGTCATGGGAAGGCTTACCATTTACCTCTTCTTCTCTCAAAAATGCCATATGCCATTGGGGACATATTGCTTTCTCATGGGTGTTGTGTTTCTCTAAGTAGAGGGAATCGGAGCAATTTTTCAACAATGTTTTGTGTCCACTCAATGAAGAAATGGTTGTTTTAAGGGCATTTAAAAGGGTATATGTCTATAATTCTAAAATCTCCAATTCCAGTTCTCTCATTGTTGGTTCTTCTGGACTTACCTCATTTTTTAATACTGAATAGGCTTAATTCATGGTCTGTCTGTTCGTCGGTCTTAAATCAGAAAGTTTAGACAAAGACAGTGGCATTTGTACTGCAAAAGCCAGCAAATGCAGGTATCGACATTCTGAAATCATGTCGCGTAAGTAGTTTTATTTCTCAGATACAATCAACACATTCAATAGACAAAATGTATTTATTAGTTTTATTTATATATAGGCTATTAAGTCAATATTTACAGTCACATATAGTCTACTATCTTTTAAACAACAGAGAGGAGCAGTCATTTTTCTTGTAATGATGCACAAAGCAATACAAATCTTGAAAGGTGGAGAAAAACATAACAACTCCCACATTCCATAAAACATTTTTTGCTGTTTTCAGTATAAAAATGCAAAGTAGTGTTCAGTGAATTGACTCTGATACCAGGTTTGTACACACAAACTGTCACACAAGGGAGGACATCTGTTAAACAATCACAAAAATAAGTAAGCCCAGACAATATTCAAATATGACATCATGCAGTTTCATAGATTTGACATTCCATGTACAAACACCATCCCAATGAGTTCAAACACAAAGATTATATAGCACACAATTACGGTTTGATAACACCACCATATAACAGATATTCACTCTTTACCAGCCTGCTTTGCCAGACTCTGCCCAGATTAAATGTTCACAGTCACTGAAACATCTTGAACAAATGTATCTATAACATTGACCTTGTCAGTATGTTTTGAAGGAAAATTCCTACAGCATAGTTCTTCTTTTCGGGGGTCCCAAAGCCAATTGTCAATAGCTTAAGGTGATGTATTTGGAGACCTTAGTCTTAAATAATCTACAAACATATCAAAACAATACACACAGCATTTTTAGAATAACTTATTAAGGGTACAAGGATGTTAATTGACGCAAATACCTCAGTAGTGTAATTTCCATTATTTCTCCCATTTACTTGAGTTATATACTTATCGTTAAAATTAGCAATGCAGTTATTGCATGGACAGAGTAGCCTGGTGTTGGTATCTCAAGATTTCAGTAACTCTCCAGTGCACACTTACTTTTTGTATGACCAACTAAATCAATGAAAGTGACAATGAAATCAAAATTGATTATTTTTTTAATTTTGTGGAATATTGCAGTGTTTTTTAATAAATGATGTATCCGTGCACATCACAGTTTTTTGATAGGGCCATTGATAGGGCCCAATGTGTCTTCGTAATCTTTAAAGGCACACTGTGTAGAAATTGTGTTTTTGTCAAACAGCGACCCCTAGAGTCGCTGTGGAATACTTGCACTGTCGTTTTCTCAGATCGGATAACTATCTGATTTATCAAACCGATTCCATTTGCACCTGGTCACATAAATGTTTTAAATCCGATCTTCAATTCCCGCGCTATATGCAGATTTAATGGAGTGCACGTCACCGAAAGCAACAGATATGAACTGCATTTTATTGATCATCAGCTAAAATTTCAAAATCAAAGACCGCAATAAGAGAGAGCAGTAACAGCCCTGGTAAGATCATTTAATTTCTTTACTTTTAATGATGATGATTGTGTGTTAAGCGTCTGCGACTTACTTTCACTTTGATTTGCGATAGTTTGCACGTTGGCTTGATGAATAGATGCTCAGCTTCTCATCTGCAGTGATGCGTGTTCCAGTAGCGTCGTCATATCTGGCTATAACATATAGCCTATAACACGCTCTCACACGTTTTTTATTATTTTTTTTTAGCATTTTTGGGAGGAGTACAATTTACATATGTGGTTTCAACAACCAGATGCATTTACACTTGTCCAGTTTCGTCTGGAATGCGGCCCAGACCTCCTCCTGAAGTGGTTTGAGCGATCGGATTTAAATCCGTCTTGAATGCGTTTCGGAGGGCATTTACACTATCCGGGCTATCCGATCTGAGAAAACGCATGAAGTGGCCAGGTGTAAACAGCCCCCATGACAAAAACATACGCACGAAAGCCGAAAACAAACGCTGGTTGGCCTCTCACGTCCAAATTTGAGGAAGTGGTGGGGGAAGTGACGTATGCCGTAAAGCAGTCGAATTTTGTAGTTCTTTTTGTGCTCGGGTTACTACCCGAACCCCGAAGTTACGTAGTGCCAGTAAAAGCGATACAGACCCCGTCAGGCTATGGCAGACATGTCATTCAACCTATTGTAAGTCGATGTACCATCACAAGGGTCTTGGGAATATATTATGAAGGTTGAAAAGCTACATAGTGTTCCTTTAATCAATATAACTTCCCCTCGCAAAAACATCTATTTTCTGACTGATGACGTGTGCACTGTGCGAGGACGAGACAATAACAGGAGATCACAGCAATTAGCAAACGACAGTGAGCCAATCAATTCATGATGGACAAAATCAAGTCCCGCCAACAAAATCAAGAAGCCGTTTCACTTGGATATACAGTACGTCACAATAGGAAAGAAAAGAGGATCGTTTCATGCTAACTTTAACCACAAGTATCATTGCCACGTAAGCTCCAAAGAGCTGAAACAGGAACATTTCCCATTCAATACAGAAGAAACAGAACTGGTTTCAGACCAGGTGCCATGGGCTGCTACACACTATCAAAATACTTGTGCAGATTTCTGCTCTTAAAGATGCTGTGCTGCATTTGGAGTTCAGACAGCACTCACATTGTGTGTAGCCGATGGGCACAAGCCCTTTTACCCAAACTGGACAAATAGGGGTGTAGTAGACAGGGGGGACGGGGGGACAAAAGATTTCGGGCACAGTTGCTTTCCCATGAATGCGCTGAATGAAGGGATGATGGGAAATGGCTTGCTGACAACACAGCTTAGTGCTCATTGGTTAAACAACCATGATGATTTGTTCTCTTCTAAATTGTTTAATTTTCTAAACCTGATATCGTTTTTATTTATGTAAATTATGTGTGAATATTCTTAAACTCTCTGATAGTGCGATCTCTGCATGAGATGAGTAATTGATGACATATTCCTAAAAGAAATCTAAAATACATGTCTTTATTAAACTAAAAATGGATGGAGAATGCATCTTTGGTATAGGAAAATTAACTAACCTACTAACCGCTACTTTAGATGATTTCATTATTTTCATATAAAAGCAACGGAATTTAGATTACATCCATAGAATTACACCTATATTTCACTCCTTACTGACTGTAGCGATCTACTTGACTACATTTCAGGTGAGGCAAATCTCAATTGAGCCTGTTGTCACTTGTAATTTGATTATGTAGAAACATCTTTTTCCTGAGCAACCAATGAACGCTGCCATGACCGATTCTAATTTCCCCTGAACTTATGTCCTATTCCGGTCTCCATATAAACCCGTGTTAATACCAGGTAAAAAGAGTGACTGAATTAATTAAACTTTTTGAATACTAATTTTAAATGAATAAAAACGAGCTCAGTTTAATAGCTGCCACAACAACAGCAATAAACTAAAATAATTCCTGAAATTAATTGATTAGTGCACCACAAAACATGAAAAGACTATATGTTTCTGTCACCATATGCATCACATGTCAATGACTTATGAGAGAAAATGAGCATGGCAGCACGTATGTGAGTAAGGTATAGGAGTGCTCCTATAATGTGGACAAATAGCCCTCTGAACTTCACTGCGATTCGGAGCTGTATGTAGGATATGTTATCAACATAACTTTGGGCCACTTCATGTCATATACCCACTCATTTAACTGTTTGAGGACATTCTCTGTTGAGACTCTGCAGTGTCAGAATGAACAGAACTTTAACAAAGTGTCAGCACTACGGAACCATATGCTTTTTCTAGCCATTTTAATAGGTTTAATGTTACATTATCTTCTAGGAAAATATGCTAATTTGACCAGAAACACTGGAGAATGGAAATGTAGAAGTGAGGCTGGTACAAGTCAGGCGAGACTTCCGTGTTCAGAAAAAGGATGATAGACCTGAAGGTTTTTGATGCTACTGTGGATGACATATGTGGGAATCATGTGGGAATCATGTATAAATGCATCGCATATCAACTCACTCCTTCGATGTTGGGACTGTTTCCAGATTTTAAAGAACAATAAACTGAATGTCAATGTAGAACGTCGTGCGAATGCCAGCACTGGAGACATTTAACAACTTTGAAATAGAGAGAGACAAAATTAGATGTTTTTCTTCCTGTATAATTTTCGTGTCCACTGTGTGACAGTATGTCAAAATAATGTTGTTTATAGGCCTACATTATCCTATAGCATCTTTCTTTGTTGAGATGAATATGTTCCAATGGTAACATTGCAACATCCAACAAATATACTGTCAAATATGTCCCCAATAATAGGGCTTTAAAGACATGATTATGCTGTCACAACACACTGACATGACAAGTAGGCTGACACCCCACACTGCTTTTCACTTTTACAAAAAATAAATTTGCTCATAATGACCATCAACAAGTAACACATTTCAACAAGGGCCTGCTTCTCTCTCTAACTATTGTTCTCTGTCTGATGCACATTATGCAACAAGCAGTGGCGGTATAATGATAATTATTCCTTTTGTAATTTGAGCATTAGATAACGTAACATTCATTATGTATATGCTTTGCTCTCATAGAACATCTCACGTACAAAATACACAGCATTTTTAGTCCAAAAAAATAAATTAAAAAAATAATAATTCCAACCCAACCTCAATTTGTGACTATTTTCTGAACAGATTGTTCGCATGATTATTCATAGTTTACACATAGTAAGATGCAGAATTGCATCCAAGAGGATTACCAAACTATAGAGTTTCACACCAAGAAAAAGACTTATAGCATCAATACATTGTGTGCCAAGTATATCACTTTGTAATCAACAGCCAGGTTTACATTAGAAACAAACAATAAAATTTCATTTTAAAGTGAGGTCTTTTTTCTACACATACAACATTGACAGCGTAGATTCTCATTCGCCAAAAGCAAAACTGTGAAATATGCATAAATATCAGATGCAATAACCAGAGACAGTTTGAATACTTGCCATTCCCTCGTGGATGTGTTGACTCATTCCACATACAAGACCGTTCAAGTTCTCATGGTTTCTGACCCCTAATGCCATTTGTTAAGGGACAGCTCATGTTCAGCAGTTTTTGAGACTGAAAAGATCCTCAGGCACTGTCCCCCATGTCAGGGCACAAACTGTTGAGTGTTTGTGAAAATAACTGGAAAAATGGCCTTCCTGTTACAGTTATGATGCTTCTCACAGACCAAGACCTACTACATTCACCCTGTAAACACGCCAGCAAGAGACCTGCAAGTTTTGCTGCTGGCATTTATTCAATGTTGGTTAATAAGTGAACATGTTGAGCAGGCAATAAAAAAATCTATAAAAGGTAACAGAAGAAATTGAACAGGCCATTTTGACAAAATGGAGTAATTTTACCATCCAGATCTAGAGATGCAATAGAAATCCCCCTCAAATATCCCCTGTTCAGGTACTTCAGTCAGTTTCAGATGTGGCTTAGAATCAAAACCTTTTCCATGGGAATATCTGTATTAGTTGTGGTCTTGACATTTGGTGTAATTTTATATGAACCTCAGGGTGTATTCCTCAGGTTAAACCGGGTGTAAGCGCAAACATCCATGAATGACATTGTGCATAATTTGGCATCCAGTAAGATGTAATTTCATTTCTCATCTTATTAAGTCAAAGCTAGGTCCACAAAATGGCCTTGTTTGTGTTTGTCACACACAATTGCTGAATATTAAACCCTCCAGATTAGACTGCCTTTCTGGAATGATTATTGTCTTAAAATTTCATGTGAGAAAAGGCAGAGCACATCCTTGCCTAGAAGATGAAAGAGATGAAATGAGATGAAAGACGAACTCATGGTGCCCCCCCCAGCAGTAAAGCAGTCAAAGAGAAGGGAAAAATGTACCTTTGCACAGTACCTTTGAACAGGTTCCATGAAGATCATTAAGCACCTATAAATCATACATTACCTGTGAAGAAAAACAGACAAACAGTGGTTACATTTAAATCGTTTAACACCCTGAATTTTCTCACTAAAACTTTCTGTATTAAAAATGGATCAAACAGGGTTTATTAGAAAAAAATCTGCTGATGCCAGAAGGAGATGAAGGGTGAACATTTTCAATTTAGAGAAAAACAGCTGTAAAATTGCCTTGGATGGCAATAAAAAAAAGATGATGTTTGTTACAGCATCTGCGCTGTCAGAAAAACCTTTGGGATTACAACAGCTTGTCACTGGGCTGTACCCTTAAAAGGACAACTTTGTACCTTATCTATCCCTTAAAGGTGCATTTTAGTACCTTAGTGGCAATACGTTTCTTTAAAGTACTATTATGAACTTTTAAGGGTAAATATGGTACAAAGTTGGCCCTTTAAGGGTACTGCCGCAGTGACGTTGTACAGCTTTTGTAACCCTAAAGGTAGGTTGGACAGCTGTTATACAACTAAAGGTAAATTTTGAGTGTGTTGTAATGGTGACCTGCTCAAGTACATGCCAGTTTAAAAGTGTGGAATTTCAGTATGAAACTAGGGAATTTGCCATGCACAAATTCTTTTGAATAATGTCATTTAACATAACTATCTCTTGATTCTTTTCTCATATCAAAAGAGAAGCCTTTCACTGAACTTGGACAAAATATGAACAAAATATTTTAAATAAAATATGTAATTCTGTATTTTATATACGCGACTATTCAAAAGTTTGTAGTTGGTAAGATGTTTTTTGTTTTTAAAAGAAGTGTCTCACACCAAGGTTGCATTTATTTGATTACAGAACAGCAAGAACAGTAATATTTTGAAATATTTTTACATTTTAAAATAACTGTTTTCTATTTTATTATACTTTAAAATGTAATTTATTGCTGTGATGCAAAGCTGAATTTTCAGCAGCTATTACTCCAGTCTTCAGTATTGTAATATACCGATTTGCTGCTCAAGAAACATTCCTTATTATTATCAACGTTGAAAACAGTTGTGCTGCTTAATATTTTTGTAGAAATCTTGATTTTCTTCTTTGATGAATAAAAAAGCGTCAAACAAACAGACACACAAGTTTCTCTAACACACACACGCGCACACACACACCTTCTCCAGATCTTCCATGATCAGATCCTGTTCTTTTATGTTCTCCTTGCCTGAAGACTGGCTTCTGTCACCATTGCCCACAGACACCAGCTCAGCTCCTTGTCCTGGTCTGGGACCCCCAGCCTCCAGTGCACACTCCTTGATCATGGGCAAGCTGGCAGGCAATACAGCATTCCCCTGCAGTCGGTGAGAGTAGCTTCTCCTCTTCCCCGAAAGGGCTGAGCAGAGCTGAAGCTTAAAGGCCGCCTTGAAACCTTTACGGAAGTTCTCATTGAAAAACCCATAGACTATGGGATTGACGCTGCTGTTACAGAACGCCAGCCAGTGAGCCAGAGGATAAAAATAGATATTAATGACGCGATGCTGATGCTCACTCAAGCTTGCGTAGTCGCTCAGCATCATGAGAGCCCACAATGGTAACCATGACAGGATGAAGAGCAGGGCCACCACTAGCAACATTTTAATGACCCGCTTCTTTTTCCGGGACACCAGTTGGCGACTTTCATATCTGCTATGTTTTCCAGAGCCAGAACCGGAGCCTGAGGTCCCAACTTGGCTCACAGCGGCAGGCATTGATGTTTTGAAGAGTGTGATTCCAATCCGAGCGTACATAATGACAATCAGGGTCAAAGGTGCCAAATAAATATTAGCGAAGAGAACTGTGGTGTAAATCTTGCGCATTTCCTGGTTTGGCCAGTTTTCACGGCACCAGTAGAAGGGTTGCGTGGTGTTGCCATCACTTAGCAAGATGGAGACCCTGTGCTCTTTGGTGACCTGTAGCATAACACCAGACGGACACATGATGGAGATAGCCAGAACCCAGATGATGACAATGATGAGGGTGGAGGTGGAGATAGTGAGCTTCTGTTTGAAGGGATAGACAATGCAGCGGAATCTGACACATTAATATAAAACAAGGAAAAGGAAGGACATATTAAAAGGAGAAAAGAAAAGAGATGGATGACAGGAAACAGAGCAGAGGTAATTGAGTCAGAAACAGAAAATAAGTGTTTCAAGAAATTGTTTTTTAAGAAAAAGGCATACAATAAATAAAAAAATAAATTAAAATTTTACCATTTTAAAACTATCATTCAGAAGTTTGGGGTCTGTAAGATTTTTATTATATATATAAAAATAAATTAATAGGCCTACTTAAATGTCATTCTTCTGCACAATTGTTTTCAAATGTTTTCTTGAACACCAAATAAGCACAGAATGATTTCTGAAAGATCATTTGACACTGAAGACTGAAGTAATAGCTTTGCATCACAGAAACAAATTATATTTTAAAATATATTTAAAAAAAAAAAGAAAACAGTTATTTTAAATTGTAATAATATTCCACAGTATTACTGGTTTTTATTTATTTATTTATTTTTCAGTTTGTTTTTTTACCAAATAAATGCAGCATTGGTGAGTGACATCTTTCAAAAGCATTTTTTTTTAAATCCCCAAATTTTGAATGGTAGTGTATATATAATAATTGTCCTGGCAAAAAAATAAATAAATTAATCAGAAAAATAAAATATTTTGACAACAATACTTTTTTGCCCACCTGTCCACAGCGATGGCCACTAAAGTGAAGACAGAGGCGGATACCGATATTCCCTGCACCATCCCACTCAGCTTACACACCAAACTGCCAAAAGGCCAACCTGCAGCAGAAAAGTGAAATATGAACAACAGGACAGAAATGACTTTGAATTACATAGCTTAAAACATCTTAAGAAATCACAATTTTTTTATATAAAATGGGGTTTTCATTATAATTTTTCAGGCTCATCTCCCAAATTGCGACATTATTGTTCATCTTTCTAGATCTTCTAGAAAGTACAAACCTTGTCGGCTATACAACATTATTACAGCTAGTTCTTCTAAAATGTATTGTTTACTTTTATTTAATTTTATTTCACATTTTGCTGTCAATCCAAGACTATCACTGCGTACATACTGTACTGTAATTCTGTTTCCTACTTGTTTTCTTCCTCAGTTTACAATAAATACAACTTGACAGACTTTACAATCTGAAATCTCTGATCTCTCTTTTTCTCTCTCCCATTCAGTTTTCTCTCCTTATTTACTTCCTTTTTCACTAACTGACACCACTTTAAGCTGGCACTTTTTTGTGTGAGGAGTGGTGTTAACTGAGGGGATTATAGAGAAGACTGAAGAAAAGAACACAGCTCAATCACTCGGGGACATTATTGTTTTTGTTCACCTCTTGTAAGAGTAAACCCAGAAGATCCTTTTAAGAGGCTGATTAAATTCGGAGATATTGTGCAGCAGCTGGTCGACATGTGGGTATGAATAATGATGTGATAGACAAGGAGGGTTTTAAAAGACAGATGAAATAAGAGAGAAAAGGAATAAGGCAGAGATTGTGAGACACAGGCCCGGCGCCACGAGGGGGCAAAAGGGGGCATTGCCCCCTCAGTTTCATTTTTGTATTCATGGTTACAAATTAAATGTTTAACCTTTTGAGTGGTACGGTCCCATATATGGGATTTTTATTTCGGTGCCCCTGAGAGTACGGCCCCACATATGGGATTTAGAATGTTCAGCGGCGTCACATAACTGCCAGATTCAAACTGTGCTTTCGCACGTTGGTTGGCGCCAAGAATGAAGCCTACCCGGAAGTGCGAAAAACTGCAATACATCGAAAATCCGCTAGGGGCAGGTCCCAAAAGGGAGCAAATGTCCATAGACCCCCATGTTAAAATGTCCGTTTTCACAGCATAAATTCATGTTTTTACAGGTTGGGCCCATGGACTTTTATTGTATTTTTCGATAGGTTCCGAGTGCCTGACAACTGTGAGGGGGGTGAATTTTTTTCTAACTCGTTAGTTTAGATCGTATTTAGATATAAAATGTATGACAAATAAGGGCGTGGTTAACTTTGATTGACAGCTTGATTGACAGCTGATAACGAGCATAGGCTGCGCCGAGTGGAATTCCTGAAATTTGACGTCTCGGCCATGATCTGACACAACACATCATACCACCTCTGTATCCTTTCAGATGATAAGATTTTCCAAGATGGCGCCGCCCATACCCCCCATAAACGACCTCAAAACCGTTCTTCAGAAAGTCTATGGGTGACGTCACAGACGCTTTGTCCATATTTTTTACAGTCTATGGTTTTCAACCTCATAATGTTTATTTTAGGTTTCAGACATTTAAATACACATAAGCACTAGTAAAAAAATACATTTGGAGTTTGTAAAATACACACTGATGTCTATGGAAGCAGCAATAACAATATAATTTCAAATATAATTTGCCGACGCGTGTCAGACAAACATAGTGGAAGTAACTATAAAGTTTACTCTATTCTTCTCACAGGTCACCGGCCACTTTCCATGGATTTCGGGAGAATCTGATGACTGACAGAACTCTCTGAACTGTGGCGCAAAGAAACATGGTGGCGCCCATCTCACGTTATTGATCAAGATCAATATTATTTTTAAAGGTTTTTAAATGACCAAACACACTTACACTTACACTGAGCGTGTTTGTATCCTGTTTCTCCTGTGTCCTGGTTACCTTGATTCTCTGCCTGTTCCCTCGGATTTCTCTCCTTGCCTCAGGCCTTTTCTGTTATTGTTTGGATTGCTTGTTTGTGTATGCCGCTTGCCTGGATTTGGATAACGTCTTTGGATTACCCTTTCAAATAATTGCATTTGGATCCTCAACCTTTTTGTCTCAGAGCAGTACGTGACAGAGTGTTTGGTGGATTGCATTTTCCAACACCTGAGCAGCAGATGAAATACCAAAGTTGAGGCACTTGAGAGCTGCACAAAAAGAGCTGCTTGTAGAAATTGAATTTGCATGTGTGAAGTCACACTCTCGATCGGCCCAAAGTCCGGCATCCGACCAGCGCGGAAGGTCTCTACGTGTTACTGTCTTTTCTCGAGGCAAAGTATTTTTTGATTAAATGCAATACATTTGAATATGTATTCTCTCGTTATTTCATCTGACTCCATAAATGAAACGGTTTTAATGATATATGTTTATCATTAAATGTGAGCGAATGTTTGATTATTCTTTTTAACTCTTTAATGAAAATAATGTCAAAGTCAGTTAGAATAATCAAATGTTACAATTTATTATGTCAGGTAAATGTATCATGCCAATTTCATAATCAATTCAAAGATAATCGATACAAAACATCAAATGCTCTGGAATAAAGAGACGAGATGTGAACCCAACATTATACATGAAGCTGAGAGTCTTACTCTCAGCCTCACGGGCTAATCTGAAACACAGAAAGGCCCCGATCTTCTCGTTGCATTTCCTTACTTCTTTCACATGGAAACATGTGCTAACAATGGAAATTTGCATTCAGAGGTTACACCTTTTAGGGGTATGAGACCATTTGCCAGGAGACCACCTTCCTTTGTGTGCCAGTTCTCTTTAAACTCTTAAAAACCTTATTACCTTTTGTTTTACTTATTTGGAAATGAGACATTTGTACCAGTCGCACTGAGACATTTCAAATGATATATAAAAGCAGAAACTGGCCTTTAATATAAAGCAGAGAACTCAGAGCCCAATTTAATTTATGCAATCTGTTGTTGGTGTAAGGCCCGCTCACACAAAATAGGAAAATCTTCCTGCCATATGTCAACTCTTACTTGGCATGGGTTTTGGAGGTGTGAAGTGTGGAGTCAGTTACATGATGGAGTTTACCTTTGGGGCCGTAAAAGCACCTCTGGTGAGGGTGAAATGTTGGTTGTACATCATGATGTGTTGTACCCTGGAAAAAAACTCTTTAGCAGCCCGCCTGCTGTAGTCTTGTTGAGACAAAACTGAGGGAGTTCAGTGTTTTAATGATATCCGCCTCTCTGCCTGCTGTAGCCAAGCAAAGAGCAGGCGTCAGAAGGTATCACATAGAAAGTTCCACGGATCATGTTGCTATGTAACAGCTAAATACACCCAGGATAGGAAGCGTGTGCTTGGAACCGTAAGAGAATATTGCTGGTTGGCCATAGTTCTAGGGCTATGGAGCTCACAGCAAGGTAAATGTTTGGAATAACAAGTAGGACTGTGTGCGGCACAGCTTGCCCTTTATATTGTACAACAGACCAATTAAATTAGGCAGAATAACTTTTTATATGTTTGGTTGATTGTGTTTCATTTTGATAATGAACAGTCTGCGATATGAAGCAACGCCAGAACTGATACTATGTTGTGTGAGAGCGCGATGCGCGAGCGCCATCTCTTGGATTTGTTCCACTGCTGTTATTTATAGTCATACAGATAATATGACATCATTCGAAACAGTAAAATGTATATTTTTATTTGTGTACATTCAAAATGACTACAAAATATCATGTCATTGAAATGCGCTGCTTTAGCGCGTCTCGGTCTCTTTAGATCTTTCTGGCGCTCACCAAAAATGAACCAAAATACAGAGAATAGCCTTCTTGGCACGCCTACTTTTGAAAGTCAACATTTAGATTATTTAACGTGTTTCATGATAAAACGTGACTTAGCCTATACAGTCCAGAAAATAGGCTATAGGTTATAGCAAATTCAGACCAACTGCTGGTCTACATAGAGAAAAAGCCCTTTCTAAGCTCTTCTGTTGTACCGAGCCATTCGTTAGTCTAGTTGTTTGATGAGAAAATTAAATGTAGCCTATAGTTGCAATACACGCGTTAAGTTTTGTAAGCTCCGTGCAACTGCTGCAGCGGAGGACTATTATTACTAGAATATTAGAAATCTAATACTCAAGCTGTTTTCTCATTTTTCTACTCTTAATATTAAATAAAAAACGACTGAACGAAAGATACACAGATTCTCTTGAACCACCACCGCGTTTGCGGCAGAAAACTACTGCAGTGCAGCCAAAATGCTCTGTTTGACTTATCTGAGATCCTTTACTCTTCCCTGTGGATGACCTGTGACCTACTTTCTGTAAGATCTGAATTTTTGAACTTGAATTTTTGAACTTGAATTTTAGAAAACTGAATTTGAAGTTCCGAATTTCTTCATCTTGAAAACTTAAATCTGTATTTTTTTTAACTGAATATTTGCAGTATACGAATTCAGAACAAAAAAAATAGCTGTTTGAAAATACATGTCTATAAAATTCAGCCATAAAAACATTTCAATTTGTTAAATTTCAAATGTTCAATATTCGTTTAAAAAAAATCAAATTCAGAACTATTTAAACTACCACCTAAAATTCAATTTTGTTAGATTACACTTGCAAATAATTCAAATTTACACAATTCAAATTCAAATCGTTTTGTCATATTATGAGCTCCATATAGGGCTGATGATTGTTACTGAGGATTCATACAGCATTTATTTTTAACAACACCATGAAAGCAAACAGCAGGCGCATGGTGGCCGTACCTAAAAATAGCTATGGGTAAAATATGTCACATAACTACGCATCGTTTGTCATTGTTTTCAAATGCCTCTGTTTTCACAGTCCACACTACAGCATGAAAACAGCATTTTCTAATTCAGAGAGCATCTTCAAAAGCTTTAGGGGATAAAAGGGAATCAGGAAACAAAGCAAAACTACAAACTAAGAGTCCACGTAACAAAACACAGACAAACAATATGCCAGATGATTGCAATTGTGAAATTTCAAAAGGTCTGCTATGTGCTAGGAAAGTGGTTCTTAACCTTTTTTTTACTCCAAGGCCACCCTCCACTCCAAATCAATTCCCCGCCCCATCTTTTTTTATACACAAAACATTTGTATTCTAGTATTATTACTTTTCAACTATAAACTAAATATATTCAAGATAGATTTAAACCTTCAGTGTTCTTTCTCTGCAAATATACTTTGCAAAACAAATCACTGCAGACATTCTTTACAACTTAAAAGTATTTTACACATAGCACAATAACAGCAAAAACTGTGCTGTTCACTTCAGCCAAGAACCACCCTTTCTAAGATTTTTCAAGTCATTTCAATTTTGAACCATTTTATCCACACAAAACGCCAAGAATATTGGTGTCACTGTAACGATGCGGTTGATCAATACTGCTGATCTTACTGTACTGACGCTGTTGTATGAATGAACTGAACTGAGCTGGTCGATGACATTTTTTTGCAGAACTGCTTTATAGATGAAATGACCTTATTTATTAATTGATGATTTTTACAACAGAACTGAATCAACACCAAACTGACTTCAGCTGTACAACAGCCGAAATGCATAATTTTCTTATATTCACTGTAAAACTGTTTTGAAACAATCTGTATTGTATAAAACGCCATATAAATAAAGGTGGCTTGACTTGCCTTGACACTTTTTATGTCACCACTGACTGAACAGTGGTGCATTTGGTTTTATCAAACTATCTATGAATAGATCTAATTGGCTTGTTTATTTTGCAAAGCATCATGGGAATGTGCTGTTTTGGTCTAACATTCCTGTGTAGTGAATTTAATGGTGTGCTGTTGTGACGTTTAAGCTTGTTTTATGTCTCTACTGTTGTGAGTTCATCTGTCCTGTGTTTCCTGTGACATTATATATTTTTTGTAATAATAATATATAATAAACATTTAAACGTTAACTGTAGTATGATTTCAAAGCAATTGTATTGGGATGGAAACTAGCTTATCTACCATGGTGGTCATAGCAGCAACAGAGTGACTAATATTTGGAGGTAATTATGCCTAGACGGTGAACTGTGCAAAATAATATTTACTGTAACTAATTAGATAACAACAATTGTTTTGTTTGTTTAAATTTAATTCAAGTAAACAAAGAAAACATTTGATCACAATAGCAAGAAGGGCCTTACCTGTGATGATGTTGTCCACCAATGTTGTGGGCATGCAGAAGATGCCAACCAACAGGTCACTGATGGCCAGGTTGAGAATGAAGAGATTGGTGACCGTACGCATGTTCTTGCTCCTTAGCACGATAAAGCACACCACTCCATTTCCCACCATGCACACGATAAAGATGAGGAGGTAGGATACAATGAAGATAGCAGACACCAAGGGCTCGTGCAGATAGAAGTCCACATAGATGATGTTTGGATAATGATATTGACGAGAGGAGGTACGGTTCACTGAGACATTGTGGCCGTCCTCCACAGGAGAGAAAAAAAGAGATGATGTAGTGGAGTTGGGGTCCAACAGTGTCATCGCCATCTTTCTGAAGAGAGAAAAATAATTCATTCATTAACTAATTAAAAAAATTATTGACCTTTCCTACATTTCAAAGCAGGAGTGCCAGACAATTCAGACCAAAATATGACACAAAAGGTGATTAGTCTAAAAAAGATTTCATCCCTGCTATACCTTTTTAAAATAAATAGCTGGCTGACCTTTCCATTTGTTGACATGACATGGTTACATTCAGATGGGAAATTTCATATAGCTATTAAGTTGGGTGTCCAACTTAGAGATAATCACCATATTTATAATGAAACCATAATATTTCAAAATATGACATTAATATTGTATAATAAAATATCATTTATTGTTACTACTGTAAATCTATATTAAATTCTGGGATCTCCTTCAATGCTTTCAGAATCATTACTTTTTTAAATAATTTTGTTTCTGTATTTTTTAAATATATTTTTATTTTAACATTTTAATGACAGTATATTTATTGAACATTTTTTTAAATAAACAGAGAATAGTACAAACTTTGCTAAAGTGATTGTTTTGAACAAGTATTAACTTAGACATTATTAAAAAATATATTATTTTAGCTAAAGGATTTCCCCATATTCTGGTGAGCCTTTTACCCCATGTGTGGTAAAAGGCCCCCCTCACCACCACATACATTTATACGATTTTTAAACAAAATTGCTCCATAAATGTTCAATACAAACATCTATTTTTATTTTTATTTTCAGAAATCATACATTATGGGAGTAGTGAAAAAACCCATTTTTTCTTAAGGCGTGGCTTTAGCCCTGTTGTTCCCTATATGATACTGGAACCCTCATATCTTTCACATCATATTGAGAAGAATATTTCCACCTCTTCAATATGTCATATTCCCACAAGGTATAATTAAATGTCATTATTTAAATGAGATGTGCACGAATACACTCTCAGTTTTATGGACATTACCGTGCATTAACATGCAGTGTGCTTTCAATATTATACATTCTATTCCATTCTCTAACCAAATAGTTGTGTGTTGTATGTGCTTTGTATGGCTAAAATTGGGAGGTCATGCATAATTTAAACTGTAGTCACATCTTGTAAGCAAGCTCCTTTCCTCGTGAAAGCTTAAGGCGAGGTCACGTATGCAGGATAAACAAGTGTGACATATAAGATATAACATGAACAATACTATTGAACCTCTTTTATGCAGTGCTCTTAATTTATTGTTTAAAAGCAGTTTAATGGCTGCATTGGTATTTTATGCTTACTATGGAAAATACTTCCAATGTGAATGTGCTCTTGTTGAGAGATGTGTGAAAAGACATGGGAGACATGAGGTGTAAAAGCTCAAGTTTATGGTTGGCATATGACAGCACATTACAGATGTTTTTCTTTTCTTTTTTTATTAAATAGTTATAATGACAGAAATTAAAATGTTGCATTGAATCATGTTCTGACAGAGACCTATAATCATATTTAACAGCAATCTGATGTGGATAGCATGTATAATTCAAGGTTCAATCCACATGTCATTTTCACCTTCACCTTGACTGTTCTTTGAGGTGAGAGAACAATGGCTTCTCTGTAAAAGACATAATGGTTGCACAAACCAGCAACTTTAGCAAAGATGAAAGAGAAAATTCATTTGAAACCAGCTTGCATCAGCTACTGGTTCTACAAACCAGTCTACAAACACATAAAGCTTTAAAAAATTGCTCTATTTAATTAAAAAATAATATTTTTAAAAAACATACAGATTGGGAGGAATTTTCAGACAGGCTGCATTTAAGTTGTTTAATCAAGCTGACTAAAAATTGTGGACAAAGCTCTTTATTTTTTGTATTTTTAAAAAGGGTTGGTAAAAAGAATCAGTGACTGACTTAAAAGAATAAGACTGACTTGAAATGCTCATAAAAAATAAACTAAAAAGCAAACAATAATCTGCAATAGCCTTGAAGTCTTGAAGTATTGATCAACATTTCACATGTACATGTAAATTACCATGCATCAGTTATTTATAGTCTGTTTTGACAGAACTTCATCTGCTGGAAGAAATTCTTCTGTATTTAATAACCCTGAGTGCTGAGCAGTGCTGAGATAAGGCGCATTAAACTTCATTTTTTTGTAACGTACTGTACATATATATCTGTGCCTGCTGTCTAAATTATGAACAGCCTTTAGTGAGTCTGTGGCTCTGAAAAGGAAGAAAAACTGATTTTAAAGCAGCTATGTGTTAATATGATTAAACCTTATGCGCTGTTGGGGTATAGGGTGACCCGAAATGAACATTGCTGGATGTTCATGTTCCCTTCATCAAAATGGCATGAGACTTGATGACTTTGTCATTTCATGACTTTGAATCTGGTTGTATGTTAGTGTGACAAAATCAATATAAATCACTGCCACAATGCAGAACACTACACATAAATGAAGTGGCAGCAAAACTATAACACATCCACAATGTGGAACGCTCATGCTCTCTCTCTCACACACACAAAATCACCCATAGAAATCAATTGGAGACTACAAACTTTGTTAAATCATTTCTCAAAAAAATGTCTGTTACAATGCAGAACATACACAAAAAAGGGATGACACCACAACACATCCACGAAGGAGTAAACACACACAATGTCTAAAAATAAATATAAAAAAATTGTGAAAAGATGTATACCTATGTGGAAATGGCAAAAGAGCCAGTGAGTGATGCTTTTTCTTTAGCAGATGGCATCAACTTTCCACTAAACCATGGCACATGTCCATGTTATCTTCAAAAATGAAAGTTAGAAATATTGAAATTTTAAAGGATATTTTATAAAAACCTATTTAAAAATATGAATCCCTCATAAAACCCACAAATATAGAGTAAAAACATTAATAAAGTGAGTGATATTACATTTGTTTAAAAAAACAAAATAAAGTTTTTTTCCACCCATGCGGTGTAAACGCATGAGAACAGGAAATCATACTGCCTACTTTTTCCAATAACAGTTGAAACCCATTGAAAAAATTCAGCTTATGTGAAAAGCTTTTAAAGAATTGTTTTTTTTTTTTTGTATTGAATACGTGTCGGGTAGTTATTTTCAATCAGCCACCTTCCAATTTTATTATATCCTTTATCTCCAAAAACATAATTCAGTCTGCCACATCTGGCAGGGCTCTACAACAGCTAGCTAAACAAAATATTATTTGTACATTTATGGTGCTATACTTTGGTCAAACTGTCTTGTGGACTCGAGTGAACTGTGTTGTTTAAATAATGACGTATTCAGCTGTACACACTGTGCCCCCTCTGGAGTGTGAATTTTGAAAATCTAACTTCTCAGAGCTCCCCATCCAAAACAGCAGCAATTTCACCTCAAATATTTGAACTCTCCATGCACTGTTTGATCAAATGTTTGAACCCCTATTATCTTTGTTATAACTTATTACACAATTTATGTGATGTGAAAAACACGCATAATTTTAATTTCGCAATTTATCTAACAGAAAATTGTGGAAAATGTTTACTAACAGGTTTGTCATTGTCTGTATAATCAACCAAAGTCAATTCCCCTCTCTCACGACTGACAGCCTTGAGTATATTGCAGAATAAATATGAAGAATTTGTGTTGAATTTTTAAGGGTTTATTTTTTATTTTATTTTTCACTTTTTTCCCCAAACATTTCCTCTCCAATCAGAATAACCATATTTTCTGCCGTATTATATAGGATAAGGGTTGACGTGCTTATTTCTTATATTTTATGGCATGAAAAACAAATAGGTATTGGCTGCTGTTTCATTCATACAACATAATTATCAACATAATATCAGAATTTATGTTGTGGAAATTTAAGGCAGTCACTATTCTAGAAAATGCCAATCTCTTTCATAACTGTAAACATAACTGTATGCTTAACACTCCAAACAGCACTGACAAGCAAGTCTTCGAATACATTCAGCACAATAGGATGATGCCACTTTTTTTGAATGAGTGAAGTTTGGCAAGTCCAACAGATGCCACTCATAGATTCAAGTTAACTGAAGAAGTTTGAAATCTTTTCCCAATTTAAAAATTTTAAACATCGTTTGAAACAAGATACTGTCTCCACAATTCACTCATCATGAACTAATGATTTCATAAAGATTAAAAAGCTAGCCTTTTAGTAAAAAACACTCATTCAGATCAATGATCCAGCCACCATGGATTATAGACTGCAGTTTATCACAGCTGGGCGCAGGTAGATGAATGAAAATTTAGCAAATTATGCACTCAAAAGTGCTGGTTAAAAGTGCTACACCTGACCTGTGTCTATTCTGTTTCCTTCATAGACTCTAGAGAAAATATATTTATATACTAAAATGTATTTGAATATAAAGTACAGTTTAAATATCTTGCATTTAAAGACTGATATTATACAGAGATCATACTTTCCTTTATCATACTATCCTTAACACATGTTAGGCTTAGTATTAAGAAATGTGCATTGTGCAATATAAACCAAATAAAATTGTATTATAATATTTATATATGTATATATATATATATATATATATATATATATATATGATATGTCAGTAGGCTAAATAATGGATTTGTATAGGCTATAGGCCTACTTGGTATGAAATAAATGTAGCCCTATTTTAAATACATTTTTTTAAAGGTTTTTTTCACTAGGGCAACCACAAAAGAAAGCTTATCTTTCCCATATATTTCCTTTATAATCATTAAATTGACTGACTGACTGATCTGATCTGTTTTGATCTATATAACCCGTATATTTACCTTTCTGACTTGACACATTGAGATGTGCTGTCCTCTGCTGGCATGAGGAACAATGACCACATGCTGAATGTTAACTGAAGGTGAACGCGATGTTCAGTAATAGTTACAGATGAACGAACGAACTTAAAATTTAAATAGATGTGTGTTGGGTTTACCTCACTAATTTCATCAAGAGCGCGCTTCAGAGAGATGAAAGTGACGTAAGTAGACGCGCGGCAAGATGAAGCGACAGGAGCAGCTACAGCCAGTATGGAAACTTACATCAAAGATTACAGTAATAAATACTAATTCATATTTTTAATAGTGCTAAGTGTTTAGCAAAGCATATAAAAAAGAATATATAAAAACTTGATATTATCGCTATTAAATATAGCTTAGCCTACATTGATAGTTTGTATGGCTCTTACCTACAGTATAATTTAGTCAATATGATTTCATATTAAAATCCACATAGCCTAAAGTAAATAAATAATACATGACCATTAATCTGAAATAGAACCACGTGATCTTTCAAAACAACATTTTCCTAACCACAGACAATATAAAAACGTAGGCTACGTCTCACCTTTTGTGAGATAAACGTTCCCACTCCTGATTCAGAAGAACCTCTCTGCTTTCTTTGAGGGAGAATTAGATCAAAGCGAGGAAAGATCCATAAAAGATCAAGATATTTTTTCTGAGTAAAGTTGCTGCGCGCGCGGGTTAAGAAACTGCTGCTACTGCACGCGCTGCGCTCTACTATAAGACCTGATGGAGAGATTCCCGCCTTGCCGCTCCTGAGAGGAAAGGAGGAGGAGAAACACGGGCTGAAGGGTATAAAGATGCCCTATGAAAGGGGAACTATGAAAATAGAACCAGTCTGTTCTCCGAAGAACACGCACGCATACCTAAATTAATATATATACACAAAAAGTAGTAACATATAAACAATAAGCCAAGGTATTCATTCTCTTAGTGTTGCTGAGTGAATGTTTTGGGCTTCAAAAAGTAGCTCTGGTGTTGTTTTCATAATGGTTGGTCTTACTTTTCTTTCTTATTTTTTTCACAGTGTTTTCATTGCTCTGTTTGCAACTACAAATCACTTTTTGGCACAGCTATGGCGATTGAGAACAGAAGATTCAGCAAGCTGAGCAGTCATATCTCCAAAATCAACTTGAGCACAGCCAGGATTGATTCCAAGAAAGCTTGTAACTCAGTGCCACCCACATGTCTCTACTATTTTCAGCAGGAATTCAGTGGCCCTCCAGAGGGCAAAACTAGAGACCAAATTTAAGAAAGAAAAAAAAACTGCAAAGATGACCCCATCTTTCAAGACAATGTTATCTACTCCTCTCATGTACCCTTCTGCTGGCCAAATGAGGAAATCTTTTTAAAAGCTCTTTTCATTCAAACGCCAACCATCCAATATTTATATGAAATACAAAACATATATGAACACAGTCAATATTTCATACAGCAACTTGGGGCAACATATGTAGATGAAGATGAATGCAGGTTATTTTGGGGTTTTATTTTTTTAACCTAAAGAAAATGTCAGAACGTTCCCTGCAGGTTATTTTATAACCTAAAGATGGTGTTCCCATATAGACTATACAATTATTGCCATTTATTAGGCAAATAACAAACTGAAACTATACTAAATAGTCTTTATTCACACATAATAACCAAAAAACGTAATATTTTTTTTATGCCATCCTTTGGCCTTGATAACAGCTTCCATCTTGCTGGCATTGTTTTTATGTACAGTCTCTGGTGTTATTGACTTTCAAATAGTTTAGTTGTTCTCAAAGACTTGCTTTTGATTAAACTTTTATGCAATCTATATTTTAATCCACTAAATCCCAAATTTGTTCAATAGGATTCAAGTCCGGACTTTGACTTGGCCAACTATGACTAAAGAGCTACACATATGGTGGATTAACCATTACATAAACATAAAAAAATGATTTTGGTAATCACCAATATAGGAGAGCTGTGGCACAAACCTTACATTAGGTGGTGGTCTAATAAATGAGTTAAGCACTGTAAATATATATCTATATAAACTAAGTATGTAGCCATTGAACCGTTAAACAAAAGAAGAAGAAATTTGGCTCGGATTCATCACTCGGTTGAGAATGTTTTATGTGTTACTGTTAACCATGAACATAATCTGGGTTGGCTGAACTTACTCCTAGACGGGACACGTTTTTGGAACCAACCAAGAGTTCAGGGTATGTTTGACGGTAATACCTTGCTTTCTGGAATACTCCCTGAATTACTTGGCTTTTATATTGTCACTTATACTAAAGACAAAACAAATTATTAAAATATTATCTAGAAATGTTTATTTTCCATTAAGTTGAAATCACATCTATTTCCAATCTCTAGAGTAATGTTAGATATCAATTAAATTAAAACTGATTAACCATGTTTACACTTTATTGTCAGTCCTGGAAAGTAGTGGACTTACATTTCATCCCTGCAGTAGTGATTTAAATGAGAAATTTCATTCAACATTCTTTCATTGTCACAAGACAGTAGATTGAATCTAGATTCATCCATAATAAAATAAAAGAAAACATATAAACTGTTTATCAGTGGTTGGTCACCATTATAGAAAAGTGCATTTATCAGATCAAAATTTCAAAGGGTATATAAAATGAATGCAATGGCTGGTATATTATGCTTGCCGATTGTCGGGAGAAAAGTGCCCCGCCACTTAGCTCAAAATCTAACCTTCACAAGCTACTTTTGATCTTTCAACACGATTTTGAAGAAGAAAAAAAATTGACTGACATCTGCTCTTGACTAGCCATATTCCATTATAAAGATACCTGCCTAGTGACCGTATCAGAAGGCTTTTTTAAACCTGAATATGCTTCTATCAGGCAGGTGGTAGCAGTAATAACTAAAACATGCTTCTTGTGAAGGGGGGTGGTTGGCTGACAGCGGAACAGTTAGTCATGCAGGCAAGGGAAGACAGGAAGACTTCAATGAGTGTACCAAAAATGGACTAGCCTATGTGAAGGCTGTGATTGTTGAGAGCTGTCTCAATTTTTTTTAAAGCAGGTAGACTGGCAAGAGATGACTGAAAAACTTTCTATGTGTGCTCCAGAGGTAGAAAGCTACATTAGTACTGTACATGTGGGATTTGATAACTAAAATAACTGGTGTTGCCAGCCTCCTCCACAAATGTCAGTTGGTGGTCTCTGTTCAAAAATACACCAGTAATTAAATTATTTTATTTAATGTATTTTTTTACTCTTTATTGGCATGACAATGTAAAATTGCTCAAACTATGTAAATAAACTGCATGATAAAGAATAAAGTAATAATAAATTAAAAACAGAAAGATACAAAAACTGGCCTAAAACGGTTTAAACTTGGATAATTGGGCCATGCATTTCTTTAGACTTCTGGTACATATTTAAAACCACACAATTATGTCAAGAGAAAACATTTACATAATCCTTTGGTCCATATTTCAACAAGCTATTTTATAATAATGGCATTTTGACTTTTACAGGAAAATACATGTAGTATGTGCACAATGCAAATTGCCACAAGTTTATTTTCTACCCCATGACCAGCATATGTGCAAAGTTAACTTTTCAAAAGACAAGACAGAACACAAATATGCTGTCGCACACATCTTCAGAAAGAAAAATAGGTCATTGGCTTAAAGAAGCTCTGGAATTAAATGTGCCTTAAAGAAATTGTTTAAACTGACAAAATGGTATCATAAAAATGGTTAAATTGGTTAAATGCTTACTTCAAAATTGTTAAAATAATACCCCTGACCAAATTGCTAATTGGAGGAGAAGTCACATTTTGTCAAAATCTGTGTCACAAAAAGACCATCAGAACAGAGCCAGGGTTGCAGTCAGGAATAGACACACCAGAAAGGCATACATAAAATACATAAGTAGGCTATGTTATTTCAGATCTTTTTCCAATTCACTACTTTGTCTAAAGTCTGAAAACAGTTTAATACTTTGGACACACTTCAAATGAGCAGTTTTATAAGCTCACCTATTTCACAATTAAATCATAAGCTCTTAATGTTCCCCAGGGGCAATTCTAGACCCTTTACAGGCCTCTACTCTAAATAAAGGCACACTTTAGAAAACAATTTTAATGCTATTTTCCTTTAAAAACTGAATGTTTTAATTAAAAGGACTGAATTAAAAGGATTAATGTAGATTGTGGCTTTACATAAACAAGCAGACATGCGCAAAAATGAATAGGGACACAAGCAGTGACCGACAGCACTCTGTCATTGTACTCATTTAAACTGCTTTTTAGAGTGAATGTAGAGACAGAGAAACGTGTGTGTGTGTGTGTGTGTGTGTGTGTGTGTGTGTGTGTGTGTGTGTGTGTGTGTGTGTGCGCGTGTGTGTGTGTGTGCGCGTGTGTGTGTGTGTGTGTGTGTGTGTATTTGTCAGACCTGCGTCATAATTGTCCAAGCTAGTCAAAGTTCGTCCTTGCTCTTCCCTGGTTGCTTGTAGGATACTTTACAGCAAAAAATAGTGTTGTTTGCATGCAAGTGTTGTCAAGAAAATCGATTATTGATCGCAAACACATGGTTTGAGGAGCCAAACTGTCACCTATACACATTGACAGCTCCAAATCGACAATATCGTAATCAGATTGATTATTTAAAAGTTGGAAGTGCTCAGTAAAAATAGTCGAAACACTCCCTGGTGCCGATCACATCTCCAATCATCAGCTGCTTGTAGCAAAAGTCAAACTCCGGTTCAACACCATTAAACGACGTTTTGATATTAGTAACATCCCAACACAGTATGCGGTTGAGGTAAAGAACAGATTTGAATTACTAAATACAGCTGAAAAATCTCCAGAGGAATGACTGAAATGATCAATCATAATGGACACAGCTGAAAGACAAGAATTCAGCAAAAACAACACAGTGGCTATCAGATGCGACGATTGAAATTGCCAACTGGAGACGAGCAGATAAGGAGCATTACTGGAATGAACGGTGCACAAAATTGTAAGAGAAGATTGACTGTTCTGAAGAATTGCAAACCAGGTCACCCTCGCAAGCTCTTCACATATGTGAAACAGGCATGGACTCCATTTATGCCCCGCAAAGCAGTGACCATCAAAGATCAGGATGGCAACGTTCTAGGATGAAAACCAAATTAAACGTAGGTGGCAAGAATACACAGTGGATTTGTACACGGGTAACCAACCAAACCAATCATCTGGTCATGAAGACCCAATTAAGCAAGAACCAGATATTCTGGAGGAGGGGGTAGCCTGGGCTCTGAAACAACAACCAAACAGAAAAGCCCTAGGCATTGATTGTATCCCGGCTGAATTACTTAAACCAATACTGATCCCAACATTAACTGAACTCTGCAGGCAGATTTGGAAAAATTCCATCTTTATCCTACTTCCTAAAAAAGGTGATATGCAAGAATGCTGCAATTATCGAACCATCGCTCTCATATCGCATACAAGTAAAATCTTGCTGAAAATCATTCAAAAGTATGAATATTTTTCTTACACAAATGCATCGCTTCACTTCAGAAGGCCTTTATTAACCCCTCGGAGCCGTGTGGTGCACTTTTATGATGGATAGATTCACTTTTATGGACTTCAAAACAGAAACAGCCATTCCCTGCCATTATAAAGCTTGGAAGAGCCAGGACATTTTTTTATATAACTGTGATTGTATTCGCCTGAAAGAAGAATGTCATATACAGTACACCTAGGATGACTTGAGGGTGAGTAAATCATTGGCTAATTTTCATTTTTGGGTGAACTTTCCCTTTAATGCTTGGCATAGTCAATGGGACAAGAAGAAGAAGATGCCAAAGAACATGTTGGCTGGATGCAATCAAGGCTGATACAAACATGCCTATGAAAGAACTGAAAGAAGCAGTCAAAGAACGAAAAGCAATAGAGCATGATGATCCATAAAGTGATCAAAAGTCGACCTTGACTAAACGGTTAATTCATCAATAATCACTCATAAGTAACCCATTAATGCAATACTGTGGAATGGGGTAAGTATACAACCCTATAGTACATATATGTAAGGGATCCTTGGCTAGGTGTGCATTACATAATTTCAATGAATGACGTGGAGGCAAAGAACCACCCGACGCAAAGTGTGTGTGTGCATATATAAAATCCTATCTTCAAAGGGGGCTAAGGCCCGCTAAGATTGAAATTGGACTGAATTACTGAATTGGGAGCATTGCAATAAGGATATATATAATTTTTCTCATTTCATTTCAGATTTTGAAAATGCATGGAAATGCACAGTTATATATGTAAAAAAAAAAAAAAAAAAAACTGGCTTCACAGTAATGCTCTAAGCCGATGGGGATCAGAAAAACTGTTGACAGGTAGTGTATAATCCACAGCTGAGAGAGCAAGTTTTTCTGGCACATGTTCTGAAAAAGCCATTGCCTCAAGAGCAGTGTATACTGCAATGGTGATGTTTAATGAAGCAGTCTTGCACACAACATATTGCCAGTCAATTTTGGGATTTTGAGTCCAGATCAAATGAAAAATATGAACGTAAGACTTTTTATTTATTTTTAACTATGACAAATTCAAAAAATAGATAAATCAACTTGATCCAAATTAATTCGATTTCTTTTTTGGGGGGGATCAAATTCTAATTGTCTCCGAATATTTGGCATTCAATGTTTCATAAACATCTAAAGGGAAACAACATATAGCTAACTTCCTGAAACTTCCTAAAAATATTAAATTAATTATACATTTATTGATCACTCAGCAAAGGCAAAAAGCATCACAGCATAGAACAGGGATTACTAAGAATATTCCTTTTGATGACCGATGTTCGCTAAACCTATATGTGTATTATTTTGAGACATGCTTGAAAGAGAACTAAAACAGCACTTATTTCAAGGTTATTTTAAGGTTTATTACAGATGCATGATAGCAGAATATAACGCTGTGGAAAAGAGCCTATAGCAAACAAACAATATTCGAAGAGGACATTCACATAAAAACAATCTACCAATTGCAAGTCTGCACTCAATAACAAAGGCACTGTGCAAACATGATTCTGAACACTAGTAATTTTCAAATATAATTAAAAAAAATCAGCGCTTCTTCAAAAGGCCAAATGTTTTTCATCATTGGAGGGAAATATATTAAGAGTACAGTGTATTTCACATTGAGTTAAATAGAAAGTAACAAAATGATCCTTGTCTGCACATGATAAGAGTGAAAATACCTTTTTTCTTTGTTTTCTAATTGTTTATATAGTGGAGTCAACATAATTATCCCCTACCACCTACCTTTTTACAGAACAGCATGTTTGTTCATACTCGCTGATATCTTTATAGGTAATGTTAGTCGTAGTGAATGAACATGTTCAAATTAACATCCTTCTGCCCTAAAATATTGTTGAGTTTATCGCAGTATTGGGGTTAAGAAATGTGGTTGTATTCAGAAATGCAGAAATGTCTTTCTGTCTTCAGAGGTGCACAATAATATGATCAAAATACTATTGGTTGCTGCATCATAATAATGATGAAAACAGCATAAAATACACTTTAAAATGCATAAAACACACTTTAAGTAAATGTGGGTGTTTCTATAGCTTCTTTTTAGTCTCCTTTTATTACGAATTGATCCTATTTTGTGGTTGGATCAGCAGTGTTGCTATCTATTTTGAAATAGACTATCTATATATTTTTTTTAATTTATGTCAGATCTCATGGAGATAGTACAGATTTTTTTACATACTGAAGCTTTATGAAGAATTGTCTGTGAGACTTATCCAATTAACTTTCGAAAAACGTTGTGCACACCATTCAGGTTTTTAGATGCAATAGGAGATCTGGTGGCAGAATTCTGTAAGATAGCTCCGAAAACATTCCATTCAGCAGCAGCAGCAGTGGCAGAAGTTCAGTACTTTGCAGAGCACCATATTATAGATTGCCTTATGTGCTGTTCGGGGTCTTTTTGACCCCAAATGATGTTTGCTGAAATAAAAAAAAGTTCCCTTCTAAATGGCACAAGACTTGATGTCGTGGTTGACACTTGCTAGCTCTACAAACTAAAAATTAATTGTAATGATATCTGGTTGTATGTTAGCGTGAAAAGAGTAGAGAACCCACATTGAAATCAATACTTTTTTTTGTCAAATAAAAAAAACAGCCAACACAGAACATAAATACACAGAAGTGAAGTGCATGAGGGACAAAAAGACAGAAGTCACATGCTGCTCATATAAATTAAGTATTTTTTTCTTGATACAAAAATTCCATGGCCCCTGATTTGTCATATCATACACTATGGCAGTAGGTTTGAGAAACTCTGTAGTATTATTTGTTATTATTTTGACTATATTTTGAAAATATTTGGTGTACATTTTTTAGTGGTAATTAGCCTGGCTGACTGATGGTAACAAAGCACATGGAGACATCACCATAAAGGCCTGTTGAATATTGGTGTAACATAAGACTTTGCACACAGACCTTTAATATGGTGAGACATTTGTGTGACATCAATGAAAACAGACATATCTTTCACAGTATCCAATTTGAAGCAAATAAAGTTGTTTTCATTTGAAGTTGAGACGTGCAAGGCATTTAGGCAGGAAACCCTGCAGCTAATTGACACTACAGAAAGCCAAGGGTTATATTTGAACCTTCTGGATAGTTTTTGGAGATCTCTGGTCCATTCCAGGCGAGTTTTGATAAGATGTGCTACAGGTGGAAAGTAGAGCCCAATTATTCTGCAGACTACTAGTTGCTTTCCTTAATTATTTTCAGTACAACATTTTCTGTCCTGTACCTGTGCTTGGACCTGTGGAGCCTCTCATCTTGCCAATGTGTTAGTCAGAGCTTAAAAACATCAGTCGATGTGCCCCTTTGCTTCACCTAAACTGTATTTTAGTCCTTTACTAACCTGAGTGTAAATTTGTGGTGTTATGGACTGCAAATCATGCTGAGCCTTTTCAGCATTTCTTTAAATATACCCAGACCAAGACAAAACATCTCCCAATGTGGGGTATGAACTTACAATAGGAATTTGCATTGACTATATGGTCATAGACCTAGGGAGTTCACACCTTTTGAAGACCAAAAGTCATTTGCATGAAAGACTCACCCTCCTCTAAGCAAGATCTCTAAACTCTTAAAAACTTTATTACCTTTTGGGAATGAGACCATTGTACCTGTCGCACTGAGACATTTTAAATGACACCAAACATGTATAGTGTGTTGTATGATAATTGTTCACATTAAACATATAGATTTTTGGGTGATCACAGCATGTGAGAGAAGAGATAGGGGAAAGAGGGAGTGAAGGGAAAGAAATGTAAATTAAGACAATACTGAGGTGATTGACTCAGTGTGATTGCGTCTGAGGTGCATGCTAATTTTGCAAGAGAGAGTTGAAATGTTAATTTCCAGAAAGGTCCTTTGTTTTGTCAGAGAGTAGCCCAGACGGCTCTGCTAACTCCAGTTCCAGTCTTACTGGATTATGTGGCCAAAAAATCTGTAGGGTTTTGCCTTATACGCTGTTCATTAGGTTAAGATCACTGTTTGTAGCTCTTACACAAGGAGGATTTTCATGAATATGACATTTGTATGGTCTACACCACAGGTGTCAAACTCAGTTCCTGGAGGGCCACAGCCCTAAAGAGTTTAGTTCCAACCCTGCTTCAACACAGACACACACACTACATGTATACTAATGTAAATAAAAGTGACCTACAGGAAATAAAGTCTAAACTGTTTTGTAAACCTCATACACTTTTAATTAACAACGTACCACAATGATCTTTAATATCAGGTTCAGGAATATCTACTGTAATTAGGGTTTCCGCAGCAGGTCTTCATTCAGTGTGCCAGCAATTAGTGCTAATTGGACTGAATTAAATGGTTTGGCCTTTTTTCTGCCTCTCATTAATTTACTATAGCACAAGAATGTAAAATTTTAAGTTTTGTGTGCAAGTTCACACAGCTGTCCTAGCAGAATAACCACATAGTTCATCACATGAACATGCATGCTTGAACATGCATGAACAACATGTTGCACTAACGTTTGAGAACCTAAACGTTTCCAAATGAAGCCTCAAAAAGACAACCACAAGGTTTTATTTTTAAATGAAGCCTCAAGAAGAAGATACAAAACTGGTTAGAGGCCAGGTGAAAACTTCTGTTGAGACCTATCATAGCAATATATATGTGCTGCCCACTAGTGGTTACATTACCATATATACAGTATTATGTTGTTGTAGATGTTACATTATTAATTTCTTAAAATTATAATTATAAATATAATTATTCTTTTTTTGTATATCACTTCATTGTTTATTTGGGTAATACTTTATTTCGATGGTCCACTTCAGACATTCTTTTAACTATAAGTAGCTTTTTTGCTAATACCGTAATGAGAGTTAGTAAACGTAGTTTCTGTAAATATTAGGGATTACAGTGCAGAGCAAAGATTCATTTTGACGAAACAGCCTATTCACCTCCTTTAGCATATCCCCTTAAATAGGGGAAGTGTGTACATACATTTCCACAGGTGCTAAGCAAAAAACAAAACGATATATATGAATAAATGTTCATACTACAGTTTTTTTTATCATTACATCCATTGAACTTCTTACTCCTCACTTACTAGTATGTAGACAAGTTTAAACGACGTGTTTTAGTATGTCTACAAGAAACTTTCTTCACTTTTAGTCTTCATTTTTACTTTTAAGGGAAAAATATGTTTTTCTTTAATGAGCTTTTCAACTTAACAGGTCAAAATCAGGTCAACACAGACCAGAAACTCCTAAACGATGCTTTGAACGACCTGTATGTGAGATATAAATAGATAAAGGTTATAAATAACCACCTTTAAACAAATGTTTTGGTGAAGCATCTAATGTGCCCAAGACTTTAGTATAGTGTATGTTATGAGCACATGCACCACCCACTGCATCACAGCTCAGACACAAGGTTTGAGAAAATGTATTCATATAGTACTTAGTATATCATAGTTCTTTTTATAGTACATGATTTAATTATGATTTTCCAATTCATCCATCCATTCTCCAAACTACTATGTATGTAGGGCTGCTGGGATGCAAAGAGTCCTGGTCCCGAAGATAAGGGAAGGAACACCTTGAATGGATGGCCAGTCCATCACAGTAATGATTCATGATTTTTTTGTGCACAAAATTACCTGTATCTGAAATAACTACTCATTGTGGGTGAAAAAAGGAACAAAAACAAGTGGAAACAACCGCAAATAGACAGGAAGTGCTGCTATCGCAACATGCAAGTGTAAGAACAACACTGAAAGAGAGAAGATTGCAGGCGTGAACATGAACAGAAGATATGCAATTTCACATGATAAAACAAGTCAGAGCTTTGTTTTCCTGTTCTTAATAGTATTCAGATTAGTTTGTGATGATGAGTGTGTGTGTGTGTGTGTGTGTGTGTGTGTGTGTGTGTGTGTGTGTGTGTGTGTGTGTGTGTGTGTGTGTGTGTGTGTGTGTGTGTGTGTGTGTGTGTACTTGTTTAACCTACATGAGGACCAAATGTCCCAACAAAGATCGTAAAACCTCAAATGTTTGACATTATGGGGACATTTGGTCAGGCACTAAAATCACACTAAAATAATGTTTGAATAAAAATGTAAAAATGCTGAAAGTTTTCTGTGATGGGTATGGGGTAGGGTTAGTGTTATGGGATAGAATATACAGTTTGTACAGTATAGAAACCATTACGCCAATGGAGAGTCCACACAAAGATAGCGAAACCAAGTATGTGTGTGTGCGTGTGTGTGTGCGTGCATGTATTTCAGAGGCAATCAAAACTGAAAACGTGGGTCCATGTGTACAGTATAGGGCTCTTTCCTGGACAAGGGGCGTTGCATCACTTAACAGATATATAGTGTGCAGATTTCACAGCTAGTCAGCAAGATAGAGAGAACGAAGGAAAGAGAGGAAATAGACCGCTTTTAAAGAAAGACAAATTCCTGCATGCCTTGGTGAGACTTCAGGACAGGTATGTTTGTATTTTTTAAGACTATCTGTGAGCTATGTGTCAATGTGATTACCGTTAAAAATAATCAATGTATACAGTGCCCTAATCCATTTTTCTTAAATAATCACACACTCACACGCGCGCACACACACACAACACTATTTTTCTTTAAATGCATGCATCAAACAGTGTACTGCCTGATACTTTCAGTCACAATAGAGGAAAAGAGCCTGATACTGCAAACTTGCAGTACCAGGCATGTAGACACCAATTGCGCTTGTCTCAGTAATGCAGTTCCCTTTCGAGGTAGGTCTCTCGACATTGCGTCACTAGCTGACACTTTGGGGAAACAATGCTGAAGCCTGATTGAATCATGCAAATGCAACTGCATTAGCCAATGGTGAGGGTCAACCCACTATTTAGCTCAGCGTCGAGTGCTATTGCTCAGAATCTGTCTTCAAAAAGCCACCCATCACTCACCGTAGACATCCGCTCTTCAGTGGACGGTGCCTGGACTGCCGTTCCTCTGCAACATTCCGGTTAGTATGACATCTTATAAATTATGCTACGGATAAGCTGTCTGCTCACCTCTTCTCCCCCTCCCCGTCTTAGAGCGGTGGTCTGTCTAGTTTACATAAAGCACAAAATGCTCCGGCCACTTGCTATTCTCTCGCTATTTTGAACCAATAATCTGAACAAAATGCAGTTGAAGGATGACATGCATAATTCAGTTATTTATCTGGCTCCAATATAATTAATCTGACTCCATTAAAGTTGTTGTTATTATTCTTTAACCTCTTATTCTACAAAGGCAAAAGTCTTAGAACTGATAAGAAAACATAGGATTTAACCTGAACGTTTAGATAACGAAATTCACAATCACTTAAAAGATTCTCAAAGCCTATAAAGCAGGCAAAGTTATTTATTAAGTTGCATGTTTAATTAAATAGGCAATAGAATTGAACAACATACTGTATAAAGAAATTAGTTGTAACAAATAATGCACTGCTGTGCAGAAGAGGCTGTAAAAACCTTTCTCATAGTATGAGGTTATGCACTGGTGTAGCAGGGGTTTAAGCCTTTCTCCCAGATCAAGTTACCTTATATACCCTGTTTAAAGCATTGTTAAGCATGAGTGGAATACCAACACCAAAACCGGCTGACAGGAAACCAAAAGATGAGGCAAATGGGTGGTGATCAAGAAGGAGAGAAGAACATTAACATATTCTCCTCAATGCATGTTTAAGCAACAGATATTAGGGACTGTTCGTTTTTTATTTAAGGGGCCACCGGAGGAGTTTTGAGATCTGTTGTCAAAAAAGACATGACCCTCCCTTCGCCAGCAATAATTTTTTCTATGACCCTCCAAAATGATTGTGAAAAAAGGCATGACCCTCCCCGATAATTTATTGATAGCCTACTTCTGTACTGGTTTGCGCTTGGCAAAGATGTTCAGATAGCCATTGTTTTTTTGTTTTTTTTTAAACCATAAACTCTTGCTTTCTCATCTTACTAGGGCTGTAACGATAGACCAAACCTACGATTCGGTTCGTATCACAATTTTTGATTTTAGATTTGAAAAAAATCATGTTTTCGGTGCTGATGCGGTGTGACTCGTTCAACATGTGGGTGGCGCTGCCAACAAAGCATCTAAAAGCTGTCACAAAGAACCGGCAAAAGTAATGATTATTAATATGTCAAATATAGCAAGGATACATTTTAATTGTTTATTAGGCCTAATAAACAAGTGTTTTCTGTGTCGACTGCAAAGATGAAGTTGACGATGCGTCGCGATCTTCTAAAATGAACCGGAACGCGCCAGAGAGAAATGCACATTTCATAAGCAGAGAGCAGTCTGTTTTCCTTCGTTTTGAATTGTTCTGTTTAAAAGTAGACATTTCAAGCTTTCTATATATTTCTCAGGTCTGTGAGGCAAGTAGCATACCTTACGCTGAGTTTCGGTTCATTTATGAGACAAGAGTCCAGTTCACTCGCCCGCGCCTCCGTGTCATGATTATCTATTTTCTACTATATTTACTTCTTATTTATTAAATCCAGATGAAACATTGATTAAAATTAAGATACAATTAATAAAAAAACGAAATTCACTTTAAAGAAAGGCTTTGTGCTTTCTGTTTGAGGTCTCTGTGAAATTTTTAAAGTCGCTTTCAGAGCAGTCATGTCCGTAATGGAGAACTGTCACGCCCGTAACATTGTTTTTTTTGTTTTCTTTTTCACATAAATGCGAACACGAAAAATAAAATAAAAATAATATTTTATGTTCTGTGGAGGCCGATCTTTATTCATCCGGTGGGTATATATCTTTTGGTTTGCACAGTGTAATTTATAGAATTACTAAAAAATATTTTGCCACCTAAAAGTTAAAGATTTTTTGTGTATTTCCCTCATATTAAATATAAAACGCATGTGTAGACTGATATTTTTCTAATGTCTTGACTCCTTTCAGACGTTTCAAAAACTCTTTGGTCATTTTTTTGAGAGAGATGCTAATGGTCTTGTCCGGTAAAACTCAACTGTTTAACTCTGGGGGAGTTGTAAAATTAGCCTATTTACAAAAAAAGTGGAGTATACCTTTAAGGGCAGATTTTAGGGTAGTGCTGTGGGGCTACTGGCCTGACACTGGAAACGCAACTTCATTTTGGCCTCGGTGCTTGAGGTCCAAGGCTATCAGCATGTTTTTAGCCCTGGCTTGCACTGGGCCAACAGTGGAAGTGGAAAAGCGGCTAATAGTCTGACACCGTGGCTTTAGTCCTGTGTTGGGTGGTGCTGACTGGCGCCGTCTTGGCCGATGGCCGACCTAAGGGAGACCTGCGCTCTCCTGCTTGCTTATAATCACTTGCTATGGCATGCATTTATGCTCATTCCTGTTTAGATTTGTGAATTTTGTCGTTTTTACAAGGCAGGGATTTTATACGATCCCCAAAGCATCAGCTAGTGATGCAATGTCAAGAGACCTAACATGAAAGGGATTGTCTCATGTTACTCAACATAACCATGGTTCCCTAAGAGTAGGGAATGAGGCATTGCTTCAGCTTTTTCTGAGAAAGGAATTTCCCCAAAGTGTCAGCTAGAGACGCAATGTCTTGTTCCCTACCCTCAGGGAACCATGGTTACGGTGAGTAACCTGATATGTTTCTGCCAATCTTCAGTCAATGCAAATTGACTGTTCATTCCTGTAAGGCATGTTCTGTGGTTTCGAGTTTTTCAGTTCAACTTAATTAACTTTTTAATGCCGTCTGAATATATGCAAATCACAACCCGTGTTGTATCCTGCAGTTGAGTCTAGCTGTCTTTCTAGAAGTTTAATGTCCAAGGGTGTCACAAGAAAAACCAGTCTTGCGACAGTAAAATTTGTGCTCTTTCACTGAATGACTGAGCTGCACCAGAGTTTCCTGTCACATGCGCACAGACACCTTATCACGAAAAAAGGAAATGAAACATTTTCATGTGCAAACCCTAAGTATAGTTAAAGGTTAAATTCAGTCAAATGGAAAAACAAACTGGTTCACATTCCTGACTGTCTCCTAGGGTCACAGAGAGCATACAATGACTTGGTTCTTTTGACAACAAACACAAAATGTTAGCCTATGTTAGTTTAATTCTTTTAACATCAACAGAAGTGTATTGTGAAACAGGTTAAAAATATGAACGTGTCTGCAAGTATGCATGACAAGCAAGATCGTCTCCAGAATGAAGATACTGGTCTGAGTATATATTATATCGTTTGCCATTTAGCTTTAGTCTGAGCACTTTAGTTGTACAGCATGTCATGATCACTCACTGACGCAGTTGTCAGTGCAAGCACTTCTTATTCCAAGTCTACAAGAGATACTTAAAGAAAACATCTCAAATAAAAAAATTTAAAAAAAATAAAAAAACTTCAAAGGTAATCAATCAAAATGAATATTACACAAATCGAATATCTTGGGATGGCTGCGTTATTATAAGAGTGTAATGTTTCTAGTTTTTTTTTGTACATTTTATTTAATGAAACTATCTATGAGGAGTCTAACTCAACACTGGTTTGCAAAGTGAACAGAGTAGGCTAGACTTCTATTTACTCCATGTAACTGAATAGATTGAAAAACATACCATATCCATCTTTAATGGGAGTGGTTCAGATATTCTGTTGTGACATTGGTCTCTTTGAAAATGTTCACTGTGGTGTAACTGCCGTGTTGATGTGAGGTTTTTTTTTTTTTTTTTCAGTCTCTCGCATAGCTTTATCTATGGCAGGTGAGTCTAGACAACTTTTACCAAACTCAAATCTATTTTCCAATTATAACTCACTCTATTTTTGGTGCGCCAGCATTAAATAATTAATACTTTTATTTATTTAATAATAATGTATTGATGTATTTAACATTTTAGTAGCATTTATAGTTTAGTAAACTCATCCAACGATAATGATGTAGAGCATCTAAGAGTAATTGAAATAAACTTTTAAACTCAGTTTGATTTTGTTTCAGCGCATTATTAAACTGTGCTCTTCTCTAGCAGACAGCAGCTTCGAAGCGGAGTTCCTACAGGCTCATAACGCGTACCGCAGACAGCACGGAGCCCCGCCGCTCACCGTAAACAAAAACCTCTGCAGCTCCGCACAGGCATGGGCGGAGCATCTGCTGTCAATCAAGACTCTCAAACACAGCAACAAGGACTACGGAGAAAATCTTTATTATGCCTGGAGTTCAGCTACCAAAAAACTCACAGGTCAGCTTTCTGCTCTCAAAATCAGTCTTTTGACCAGGGCTGTGTTTCTCAAAAGCATTTGATCGTAGTAGAAACCATTGGTGACGCTTACGAAGCTTTTGAGAAACGCATAAGCAGTCATATCCAGTCAGACCGACCTTGGTCAAGTGGGGTGCACTAGAATTAGATGCCATTGCAGGCATTCTCCTGTTGTCAAAACTTTGTAACTTAATTACAAGACACTAAACGATGGAGATAAAGCATTTGTGTTGTCTTTTAATACATGTAATTAGTATTGCACACTGTGAACCAATCCAGTGGTGTTTTGATACGGCATTGTAGAAACAATTAGCTCTACATCCCTTTTTCTCTGCTTTCTACAGGACGTGAGGCAGTGGAAAGCTGGTACAGTGAAATTAAGGACTACAACTTTAGTAGGCCGGGATTCAGCTCTAAAACAGGCGAGTCTATCTGTAAACACTCTGGGTGGTTAAGTTGGCTCTAGTCTCTTTTACAACACTGACTCCTGGTGGTTTCTCCAGGTCACTTCACACAGGTCGTGTGGAAGGACACGAAGGAGTTGGGAGTTGGACTGGCTACTGATGGGAACACAACTTTCGTAGTGGGTCAGTACCTTCCAGCAGGAAACATCACAAATGGGGGTTATTTTGAAAAAAATGTCCTACCGACAGGCTCCAAAGTAGACTCAAAGCCCTCTGGTACAAGTGAGTACACTTTCAAGGTTAATTTCACAGTATCCATGTCATGATATTTATGAAGACTTTTGTTTCGTGTTTTTTTCTATATCCTTAATGTTACACTTTATAAATAATAAGAATTATTTTTATTATTAAATTATTAATAAAATGTTACAGAGTACTTCAAATATTAGATATAGTTGATGTTCATTACAGTATAGTAAAAATGTGATTTATCTGGCAACATTCAGCTGACAAAGCGGGTCCAACGCATGGTGTATCGGGCATTCCTTCAAACAGAGCACCCTCAGTTCCTCGCAGTACTGAAATATCACCATCAGGAGGCAGAGGGGATCTTCATGTGCCAACCAGCTTAAAAGGTAAGTTCAAGGGATAGTTCACCCAAAAATGAAAATTAATTACTCACCCTCATTTCGTTTGCAAACCCGTAAGACTTCGGAACACAATAAATTTGCATGTTACGCAGCGCGTTTGAGCTTCAGCAAGAACCAATGAGGTTTGTTATTGCGCGTCAAGCAGGTTCGGTTGAGCTTCTGTTTATGTTCGCTGATCAGTGTTTGAATGTGAATAAAAGCCTAAATTATATCTGTTTATCATATAAAGCAATCGAGTCTCATCAGAAAATTTTGGACTAAACCGCTCAATTCATATGGATTAGTTTTACGATCTCTTTATGAACTTTTTGAAGCATCAAAATGTCAGTTGCATAGCTGTCTATGGAGGGAAAGAAAGCTCTAAGATTTCATCAAAAAGATCTTCATTTGTGCTCCGAAGATGAACGAAAGTCTTACGGGTTTGGAATGACATGAAGGGGAGTAAGTAATGACAGAATTTTCATTTCTGGGTGAACTAACCCTTAAGTTTGGTGTGGGAAAGGTACCTAAAAAAAAGCAATTTGTTTTATCTAAATGTTGTATAATTATGAATAAATGGCCATTCAAAATTGTGCAGCTTTTCTTCTCAGCACTTTTCCAATGGTGTCCTCTTTGAACAAATGCAAACACACAGGTTAAAATGCACCTTTTGGCATATTTATCTGTCTAGCCATAATGCAAATGAAATGTGATAGTCCATTCGTTCTTTGTACTGTTGTTTTATGGTTTCTGAAACAGCATGTGCACTTCAATAGACCTTATTCACAGCAGTGCCATCTTTGATTTTTAACGGGAATGAAAGTGAGGCTGAGAAGGACAGATATCTCTTCAGTGGGCTATCTTTATCCTTTCAGTCAGCATGAAATGTGCTGATGAAATCTGCAATTCAAATAACTATTTATACAAGATACAAGATATTTATTATCATATGCACAGTAAAACACTACGGTTTTGACCACACAATGAAATTCTTATTTTGCAAGTCTCCCTTACTCAAAAATATACAATATAAATACAAACAGTGAAAAAAGTGCGAATGTGTATTGTGCAACAATCAAGATAAACAGTCAGTAAGATAATGGGGAGATCATATTTTAATGTTTTGTTCAGTAATCTAAATTTTTTTCTACCTTTATGTTTGTGTGTAGCAGACAGCAGCTTTGAAGCTGAGTTCCTACAGACTCACAATGCATATCGCAAACATCATGGAGCCCCGCCGCTCACCATAAACAAAAACCTGTGCCGCTCCTCACAAGAGTGGGCCAAACACCTGCTGTCAATCAAGACCCTCAAACACAGCAATGGAGATCATGGAGAAAATGTATATTACGCTTGGAGCTCAGCTAACAAACAACTCACAGGTCAGAGTTTAGTTGCTACTTTGTATCATTTGCTAATGTTTCGCTTGCTCACTTTTCAGTCAGGCATCTTAGATGTGAAGAAAAAATTGGAGCTTGGGTTATTTATTTTAAAGCAAACATTATTTCATTACCAGTTGTGTGTCTCATGATCTTGTTTGCACGTCTTGAAAATCGCGTTTGTAATTTCTACAGGACGTGAGGCAGTGGAAAGCTGGTACAGTGAAATTAAGGACTACAACTTCAGCAGGCCTGGATTCACCTCCAAAACAGGTGAGTCTATCTGTAAACACTCTGGGGTGGTTAGACGTTTGCTCTAGTCTCTTTTCTGACATCTGGTGGTTTCTCCAGGTCACTTCACACAGGTGGTGTGGAAGGACACGAAGGAGTTGGGAGTTGGACTGGCCACTGACGGGAACACAACTTTTGTGGTGGGTCAGTACCTCCCAGCAGGAAACATCAGCAATGCTGGATATTTTGAAAGAAATGTCCTAGCGGCAGGTTCCAAACTCGACTTCAAATCCACCCCATCTGGTGAGTCTGATATACATGTGCAGGGATATAATACTGAATATATTTTGTATGATTATTGTATAAAGTAGATGTAGATTGAAAGTAGGACTATTTATTGTTAATACATATATATCTAATTTGTAATTATATTTATTGTGTAATTATAAATAATATATAAATTAATTAAATTAAAATATAATATATATTAAATATAATTCAATTATATTTATTTGAACTCTTATTGTATAATGTTCACACAAAGTTTTAAACATATTTTTTGGTGTTCAGCTGACAGAGTTGGACAAACACTTGCTGCTCTCAGCATCAAGTCAAACCAACTGCCTTCATCATCTCACAGTTCTGGACCAGCACCATGTAAGAATCAGTCTCAGAGCAGCAGCTCAGAAGGTAAGCAATGAGGACATGAATACCTCAAGAAACTATGGAGGACTATTTTCTGCCATATAAGAACATAATGCATGCTTTGATGAATCAGTTAAGTTAAAATTATGGAATTATGGAAATTATGAGATTATTATTATTAATTTTTTAACATTTTATCTCACAATTTCGATTTAGTATGTCATAATAAAGATTTTTTCCCCCGCTATGTAGCAGAAATGGACTTCCATAAGAAACAGAATAGTTTGTTTTATAGTAGGTTTACTATGAGTAAACTATTATAACCCTTTTCTGATCATCACAGCACACTATTGTTTAATAAAACAATGCTTATTTTTTTAAGTGGTTTTGCATCTATTTGAATTCAGCTGAATAAATGCTTCCTTTCATGCCAACATGTACTTTCTCAAAAACTATTAGTAGTTTTAATGAGTAGTTACCAGTAATTGGTCATTAGTTTGAGAAAATCAACTCCTACAAAGACTGCTTTGTGGAACACTTGCAATTAAACATAATAAAGACACACAGTCAGGTCCATTGTTTTCATTTTGCAGCACTATTTGATGTATAAAGCTGTGCACAAACTTATTTGAAATCATGTAAAAAGTGACGTCATAAATTACAGTATAGTAAAAATGTGATTTATCTGGCAACATTCAGCTGACAAAGCGGGTCCAACGCATGGTGTATCGGGCATTCCTTCAAACAGAGCACCCTCAGTTCCTCGCAGTACTGAAATATCACCATCAGGAGGCAGAGGGGATCTTCATGTGCCAACCAGCTTAAAAGGTAAGTTCAAGGGATAGTTCACCCAAAAATGAAAATTAATTACTCACCCTCATTTCGTTTGCAAACCCGTAAGACTTCGGAACACAATAAATTTGCATGTTACGCAGCGCGTTTGAGCTTCAGTAAGAACCAATGAGGTTTGTTATTGCGCGTCAAGCAGGTTCGGTTGAGCTTCTGTTTATGTTCGCTGATCAATGTTTGAATGTGAATAAAAGCCTAAATTATATCTGTTTATCATATAAAGCAATCGAGTCTCATCAGAAAATTTTGGACTAAACCGCTCAATTCATATGGATTAGTTTTACGATCTCTTTATGAACTTTTTGAAGCATCAAAATGTCAGTTGCATAGCTGTCTATGGAGGGAAAGAAAGCTCTAAGATTTCATCAAAAAGATCTTCATTTGTGCTCCGAAGATGAACGAAAGTCTTACGGGTTTGAAACGACATGAAGGGGAGTAAGTAATGACATAATTTTCATTTCTGGGTTAACTAACCCATAATGCAAATGAAATGTGATAGTCCATTCGTTCTTTGTACTGTTGTTTTATGGTTTCTGAAACAGCATGTGCACCTCAATAGACCTTATTCACAGCAGTGCCATCTTTGATTTTTAACGGGAATGAAAGTGAGGCTGAGAAGGACAGATATCTTTTCAGTGGGCTATCTTTATCCTTTCAGTCAGCATGAAATGTGCTGATGAAATCTGCAATTCAAATAACTATTTATACAAGATACAAGATATTTATTATCATATGCACAGTAAAACACTACGGTTTTGACCACACAATGAAATTCTTATTTTGCAAGTCTCCCTTACACAAAAATATACAATATAAATACAAACAGTGAAAAAAGTGCGAATGTGTATTGTGCAACAATCAAGATAAACAGTCAGTAAGATAATGGGGAGATCATATTTTAATGTTTTGTTCAGTAATCTAAAAAAATTTCTACCTTTATGTTTGTGTGTAGCAGACAGCAGCTTTGAAGCTGAGTTCCTACAGACTCACAATGCATATCGCAAACATCATGGAGCCCCGCCGCTCACCATAAACAAAAACCTGTGCCGCTCCTCACAAGAGTGGGCCAAACACCTGCTGTCAATCAAGACCCTCAAACACAGCAATGGAGATCATGGAGAAAATGTATATTACGCTTGGAGCTCAGCTAACAAACAACTCACAGGTCAGAGTTTAGTTGCTACTTTGTATCATTTGCTAATGTTTCGCTTGCTCACTTTTCAGTCAGGCATTTTAGATGTGAAGAAAAAATTGGAGCTTGGGTTATTTATTTTAAAGCAACCATCATTTCATTACCAGTTGTGTGTCTCATGATCTTGTTTGCACGTCTTGAAAATCGTGTGTTTGTAATTTCTACAGGACGTGAGGCAGTGGAAAGCTGGTACAGTGAAATTAAGGACTACAACTTCAGCAGGCCTGGATTCACCTCCAAAACAGGTGAGTCTATCTGTAAACACTCTGGGGTGGTTAGACGTTTGCTCTAGTCTCTTTTCTGACATCTGGTGGTTTCTCCAGGTCACTTCACACAGGTGGTGTGGAAGGACACGAAGGAGTTGGGAGTTGGACTGGCCACTGACGGGAACACAACTTTTGTGGTGGGTCAGTACCTCCCAGCAGGAAACATCAGCAATGCTGGATATTTTGAAAGAAATGTCCTAGCGGCAGGTTCCAAACTCGACTTCAAATCCACCCCATCTGGTGAGTCTGATATACATGTGCAGGGATATAATACTGAATATATTTTGTATGATTATTGTATAAAGTAGATGTAGATTGAAAGTAGGACTATTTATTATTAATACATATATATCTAATTTGTAATTATATTTATTGTGTAATTATAAATAATATATAAATTAATTAAATTAAAATATAATATATATTAAATATAATTCAATTATATTTATTTGAACTCTTATTGTATAATGTTCACACAAAGTTTTAAACATATTTTTTGGTGTTCAGCTGACAGAGTTGGACAAACACTTGCTGCTCTCAGCATCAAGTCAAACCAACTGCCTTCATCATCTCACAGTTCTGGACCAGCACCATGTAAGAATCAGTCTCAGAGCAGCAGCTCTGAAGGTAAGCATTGAGGACATGAATACCTCAAGAAACTATGGAGGACTATTTTCTGCCATATAAGAACATAATGCATGCTTTGATGAATCAGTTAAGTCAAAATTATGGAATTATGGAAATTATGAGATTATTATTATTTATTTTTTTAACATTTTATCTCATAATTTCAATTTATGTCACAATTTCGATTTAGTATGTCATAATAAAGATTTTTTTTCCTCCGTTATGTAGCAGAAATGGACTTCCACAAGAAACAGAATTGAGTAAACTATTATAACCCTTTTCTGATCATCACAGCACACTATTGTTTAATAAAACAGTACTTATTTTTTTAAGTGGTTTTGCATCTATTTGAATTCAGCTGAATAAATGCAGAATAAATGCTTCCTTTCATACCAACATGTACTTACTCAAAAACTATTAGTAGTTTTAATGAGTAGTTAGTTTGAGAAAATCAGCTCCTACAAAGACTGCTTTGTGGAACACTTGCAATTAAACATAATAAAGACACACAGTCAGGTCCATTGTTTTCATTTTGCAGCACTATTTGATGTATAAAGCTGTGCACAAACTTATTTGAAACCATGTAAAAAATTACGTCAAAAAGACCAAAGCCTTAGTTTCAACTCAAAAGTCTCTTCAGGATTAACAGCTTTTTCTTTTCCTGTGATAAAGGTGAGATCTTGTCCCAGTTTCGTCAGTCTCTGCTTGAAGCTCAAAATGATTACCGGCGGCAACATGGGGCACGGCCTCTCTCGCTGTGCCCCATCCTCAGTAAAGAGGCTCAGGATTGGGCAGCACATCTGATTAGCATTAACGCCCTGAAGAACAGCGGCAAAGGTCACGGAGAGACTATGTCTTACAAATGGACATCCAACATGGTGCATCCAACAGGTAAATTGGTTATTCCCCCAAATGGGTCTCTATATAAGAAACTATAGCACACCAGAATGATAAAGTTAATAAAAAAACTATTAATAATATATATTTTTAACTATAGGAAAAGAGGTTGCTGAATCATGGTACAAGGAAAGTGTAAAGTACAACTTTGCAACTCCTGGCTTTCAGAGTGGAACTGGTAGGTTATTCATTTTGCACTCATATCAACTGAAGAGGTTAAATGGTTAAAGCTGTAAAATATAATAGCAAATATCGATTCAATATGTACGTTTGTTAAAATACAGATGAAAGACAATATATATCACAAACCATAATTAAAAATTTACACCTGAAAAAAACTTTTGTATGTGCACAGGTAACTTCACCCAGATGATCTGGAGGTCTACAGACCAGGTTGGGGTCGGCCTGGCATCAGATGGAAAGGGCAAGTTCATCACTGTGGCCTTTTACAAACCTGCTGGCAACGTCACCAACCCTGGTTACTTCCAGGATAATGTCAAACCTGCTGGGAGGTGATCTGCTGAATAAGAAAGATTAAGAAGGTTTATCCATTTTACCAATGAACAAAAATAATTTTAAAAAATCAGAATGTGGGAATTTATCTATGTTATTATTCATATGTAAACAGAAAGTCAGTGAACAGAATATATTGCATGTACAAATACATCAGTTCACAAATGTCAACTGCACCTTTGACAATATGCTTGTTTTAATGGTTCTGATATACATATAAATCATTTGCTAAGGTGATATCCACTCATTGGGCCCTATCTTGCACCCAGCGGAGCAATTGACTTTGTACACCGATGCATCGCATATCATTCCTATTTTGCACCCGATGCACAGCGGACTTTTCCCTCGACAGACGCATGTCGGTAAATTAGAGAATGAACTTGCACTCCCGGGGGGCGGTTCAGCGAAAAGAAGAGGCGTGTTGCGGCGCAAACGTTCCCTGGTGCTATTTTGCTGTTCCAGAAAACAATTCTGCCACAGACCAGGAAAAACCTAGTCTAAAGTCAGTGGCGAGTTATTCAGATGCTATTTTAAGGGCGCATACTTGGCCTTAATGTAGCGTGTGCACAACCCGCATACACTTTGCTTCTCTCATCTACACACAGACGCAGCAGTTCCCATTTTTGCAAACCATACATAATTACAAGGAAAAATATTCCACATGAGGGAAATCATTGTGGTGTCCATGAAGATGTGAAAAAATAGGCATAATCAAATTATTATACGCCTGTTTAACCGAAGCTAATTTGTGTGGGTTTCTCCCATCCCAAAACAATGTCACTTCTCTTGTCTTTTACGGCCCTGACGAGAACGTCGGTCTCCTCGGCTGTGAACCGCTCCTGGCGTGCGCCTGGCAAATCCGCCGTTATAATAGCAATCCGCTATGGAATAAGCGCGCCTGCTCTTAAAGGGAATGTGAGATGACGCTCTGATTGGTTTATTTCACGTTATGCCAAAACCACACCTATGAATAATGAAGCTACTTCAGACCCACCCATTTTAGATTTGCGCCGGGCGCAAGAGTCATTTATCCCTCCGGTATTACAGCAATAGCGCCCGAGATCCGCCCACAAAGTTACTTGCGTTTCAGATCGTTAAAATAGGGCCCAATGTGTGTATATGTGCTCTTGAATGATACAGGACATTTTAAATGGGAAATTGCTTATATAGAAAGAAGGTGTGATAAATAAAGAAAATCAACATATATTTTGACACAAAATAATCATTAAATGAATGCAAATGTTCTGTCCATGTAGTTATTTATCTTAAATGCAGTCTATGGTGTGATGTGACAAAAATAATTTTATAAACAACAATTTAATATGACATATTTTCATATCCTAAACTTCAGCTTTCATCAGATATATAAAAATACTGAAATGCTAACAAGTCTATTACTTCTTCCCCAAACACACATTTGCATAAATTGCATTCTCATACATCATTGACATTTTACATCTGGATGTGAATGCTTTTCTTGCACAGCCCCAGAGAGCTTGGGTGGGAATGCAAAACTGAAATGCCAAGGTGTCATGTTGTGTTAACATCTTATCACATTGTGTTGCTGGAGACACATGAGACGCTCTTATATTCATTTATAGATGCCTTCATTCATGAATAGCATGAAGGTCAAACAATTCAATTCAATTCAAACAAGGTCAAACAAATTGTCTGATAAACTGAAATGTATATATACCTTTATGGGTGCCATTTTGTTTAAATACAGCACACTTTGGCCAAAACTAAAATAATAAAACTACCTTATCAATAATATAATTAGCCTTTAGGAAAAAAGTATGAAGCCTCAAGTTGCCAACATTATGCAAGGCTGGCTGGCATTGAGGACTTATTTAGGTCCATGCATTTGTTAATAAAATTTGACTTGATGGTGTTTTGGGGTCTATCCTAACTGCAAAAGAACAAGGATATAAACATTAATCTATTTATATTGATCCTTGGTCATGAAAATATAGTGCATACAGTTGAATGAGGCAACAGATACAGTGTGGGGAGAGTTTCTATAGTACTGCTGCTGTTTCTATAGAGCTGTTTTTGTTGTGCATGGAGGAGGATGTTTTCCAGCTAGGTTATCTTTCCTCCGAGGGATCGCCAGCAACAGTAAGGGAATGAAAACAGGATCAAGCCTTGCCAAAATAACCTGTAAACCTGAGTGTCTGGTACAGGAGACTAAAAAATATTTCTATATTTATGTGTCTAGTCAACTTAAACTAAAAAAGGTGAAATCACAGTGTTTCAGGTCAAAAGCTGGAAGGTATTCATCCTTATGTCCCACTTTTGCGTATTCAAAGTGTGTGTGTGCGTGCGTGCGTGCGTGCGTGCGTGAGTGCGTGCAAGGCAGCTGCTGCCAGTGTTGCTACACTTTGAATGTTAATCAATAATGCAGTGCATAGTTTTGCTTACACACATGCACAGACAACCTCTCAAGTTCATACTTTCCCAATCCCTGAGGGAGTACCTCACACCAGTTCCCTAGTTTTCATGAGCCTTGCTGCATATTGAGCAGAGGACACACATTATTTCATATCAAATAATAACTACTAGTATCTCGGAAACCTACAATACCGTTCACAATTTTGGGGGCCGGTAAGTATTTTTAATGTTTTTAAATGGTCGCCAAGGCTGAATATATCACTACAATTTAAAATAACTGTTTTCTATTTTAATATATTTTAAAATGTAATTTATTCCTGTGATGGCAAAGCTGAATTTTCCACAGCCATTTTCCAAAATTCATAGTCACATGATCCTTCAGAAATAATGCTGATTTGGTGCTCAAGAAACATTTCTTATTATTATTACAGATGAAACAGTTTTGCTGAAACTATCCAGTTGTGTCATATAATCTTGGGTCCTTTAATCTAATAACATTATTTTGACCTTTTTTGTGGTCTGTCAAAATGCTGATGAGTAGACTTGATTATTATAATACAAATGTTGTATGTTATACATCAACAACTATAATGCATAATGCATCGTAAGCTCTGCTGTTAAAATTCATTCTGCATGCCTTCGTCATTAATCCTATTTCATTTTGTTCAGCCTACGTGTGCTTCTGTCATAGCATGCATGAACTGAATCCCCTCTATAAGGATGTATGACACCTCAGATACTCATAATTAATTCATCGATGCTGCACATCCCACTTGTGCTGAGACACTCAGTGCTTCAGGGATGGCAGCACAATATTGGCCTACACAAATACTTGGTTGTATTGGAAATTTGCTTCAGCAAGGAACAATTTACTGGCCAAGTTTTTTTTGTTTGTGTCGATTTAAATAAAGAGGTGAAACAGGGTCAAAGATATCAAAGCTCTCATTCAGTTATTTTCATCAACAGCTATAGATCTTTATCAGAATGGGTCAACTAATGGAGGCATAGGGTTTGTTCTCTTATTCAGAATATACAAAGACGTACTGTATAAATGAAGTGGACTATACATTTTTTGTGATCTCTATTTGAAAAGATGCATATCTTAAACAATGAGCAGATTAGGATGTGGACAGTGCTGCTTGCACTAAGTTACAGCAAAATAGGCCAATTGTTACTATTTTACATTTTGGTCAATCATTTGTATGAATTTGTAATCTCGTTCATATATTTTCATTCGATGTGCTTACGCTCCATTGACAGTCCATACAAGCAAACATGAAAATGGTTAATATTACCATGAAAAGTCCAACAATATGCAAAACCATTAACATAACACAGTCTGAAAAGGAAAATGGATCCTTTTTGCTTCTAAATGTCAGCCAAAGATGTTTATAATTAGTAACATAAATTACTTGAAAAAGAGCATGGTCTTTATATGGTCTTTACAAGTAACTCCCCAGCCATGACATACACTGAATGATTTTTAGAGACTTCAAATCCCAGCAAAACTGCTTAATGCAGTTAACGTACTTCAGTTAATTCCTTTTTTTTCCCCTCATGTGAATTTGAGCTTATAAGAAGCTAATTTAAAATATAATATATAGCAAGCGCATTCAGTGTACTGTATGTACCAAATCTAACAAGTCCAAACATGCAACCTACTGTTTGTTTGGTGTAGGTAGGTGTGCTTGCTTGGTAACACGATTCTCAATGAAAAAAAAACAAAAAAACTATTCTTCTGTTCGATTATAAAAGCAGGTCTCTGGTTACTAATACAAAACGGTTTCTGTGTGTGAAATGTGATCCGCGTTGTAACCACTGGCAACAGATTACAACATCCCTAATCCAATCAAAAGCAGAAGCTCCAACAGAGGGCGTGTTCCTCGACCAATCAAAGGCGGACGGATAATGATTGACGTCTCGTTCATCCACCTGTGTTTGAATGCGAGGGTTGGCGTTATTTAAAACTGAAAACCGTTCACTGGGCTTTGCAGAGTTTAGAAGACGCGCGTTTGGAGATAGTCCACTATATTTGTTTTTTTTTTAAAAATAAGAAAGTGCTTTTTCCTTAACGATTCAACATGAGAGAAATTGTTCACCTGCAAGCTGGTCAATGTGGAAACCAAATCGGTGCCAAAGTGAGTAACAGTTAAGGGTATTGATTACGTCGACGTTATGCCAATAAAGGCTTGTCGCGAGGGACATTGTTTGTTGTCTAGTTATCATGTGTATAACTAATTATACTTGAATATTTATGTTTAACTGTGCTTGTCTAGAGAAAAATAACATCGGATAAGATGAGCAACTACCGATCTAACGTTATCGTTTTGTTTTTTCCTCAGTTTGTAACGTTAGTTTTGCAAGTTGCCATGACAACACTTAAAAAGTGGCCATTATTTAAAAGCATCTTATTTAAGGGGGAACTATGCAGTTTTTTGTTTTGTTTTTTTGCTGCTTAATTTACCTTAACTGAACAGCTTCGGAGTCATTGGAATGGTTATATGACTTTTTTCGGGTTGAATGGTGGTCTCCCAGCTAACAAAATTATGTTCTGAGAACGTTTTCCAAACGTTCCATTTTGGTTGTGGGAACGTTGATTTGAAATGTTCTAAAAACGTGCATAACGTTCCTGCAACGTTCTTTTCCCCAAAATGTTATTAACAATACAACATTTAAAGAACATTAAAATGTCCACTTTCTTTCATGTTAAAATGTTATTTTAAAGTTAGGAAAATGTTTCTGCACCATTCTTTCAACTTTATTTTTTTTTTATTAACGCAAACATGTGAATTATAAGCGCACACTTTTACAGCACATGAAAAAAGTTGAAAATTTCATATGATTATCATACATTTGAAACGCTACATTATAGCTTAAAAAACAACAAATATTTTCATATCAACATTTAAATGAAATGGAAACGGTGTTAAAGGGTTAGTTCACCCAAAAATGAAAATTATGTCGGTAATTACCCTCATGTTGTTCCAACCCCGTAAGACTTTAGTTCATCTTTGGAACACATATTACGATATTTTTGATGAAATCTGAGAGCTGGCTCACTCCTTCATAGGCTGCTAGGCAATTTCATTCTGCCAGTCCAGAAAAGATAGTAAAAACATCGTTAAAATAGTCCAAGTGACTCAACCTTAAGTTTATCGAGCGACGACAATACTTTTGTGCAAAAAAAAAAAAACTTTATTCAACTTTTCATTTTCTCCCATGTGGGCCTCTGAGTTCACGAAAGCGCCACGACATATGCACGAGAACTGAGAAGATGACGCAGATGGGTCTCGATGTAGTGTTTTTATGTTTCTAAAGTGTGCATTTCCTGGATGTCCGAATCGTGAGAAACCAACGAGAAAACGTAAAAGTGCCTTACCAATGCCGCAAAATGAATGGCTTACTTTTCACACTTTCCCATCAAATGATCGTGAGCGTCATCTCAGTTCTCGCGCATGCGTCGTGGCGCTTTCGTGAACTCACTCAGAGGCCCACACAGAAGAAAATGAATAGTTGAATAAAGTCGTTATTTTAGGTTGTTGTTTTTTTTTCGCACAAAAAGTATTGTTGTTTTCTAACGTAAAGTATTGTTATATGTGATTTGTTCATCAATCACAAATAACGTCATAACAACGTTCCAAGTACGTTGTTCTAAGAACGTTTTCTCTCAACGTCACAAGAATGTTAATAACGTTCCAAAAACATTATTTTAATAACGTTTTGTACTAACATTTACAAAACTTATAAAGAACGTTAGTGAATGTTCTTGGAACGTTCCCTGTTAGCTGGGCTTCTCGCACCCCCCTAGTGCCTGTGATAGGGAAAACCACCATTGCAACTTTGGGCCGGCTCCATGCGTTCGCCGGCTTCTTTGAAAACAAATGCACATGACCTGAGGGAGAAGATGGGAGGGGGTAGAGTCGTCAACAAATTTTGACGACAGTGTTGTCATTAGGGCTGGGCGATATATCGCATGACATTGTTATGCGCATCTCGTCAGTAAAACTGGTTCCTTGATTAGTAGTAAATCGCCATCACCTGCTTTCAGATGGAGTGGCAATTACTACACAGAGCCGTAGTTCACTGACAAGCTGAGCCATATCGCATTAATTATCGCAGGCGATACATCCGTGATAATTAATGTGATATGGCTCAACTTGTCTATTCCGAAGCTGTAGGGGGAGCTCTATAGAGAAACCTGCGAGGAATTGCCAAAACTGCATAGCGCCGCTTTAAAATAATTTTTTAAGACATTTAAGGTGATAAAATTGTTGATATTGACTCCTTTTCTTCTGTGTGGTCAGTTTTGGGAGGTAATAAGTGATGAGCACGGAATTGACCCGACAGGAACTTACCATGGGGACAGTGATCTGCAGTTGGAGCGGATTAATGTGTACTACAATGAAGCCACTGGTCAGTTTAAGTTTGCAATGTATTAAAACATAAAAAAACGTCATTTAAAGTTTTACATTTAAGAGTGGAAATGTGCACTTTACTACGACAGGTGGAAAGTATGTTCCTCGTGCTGTTCTTGTCGACCTGGAGCCTGGAACCATGGATTCGGTGAGATCTGGACCATTTGGGCAGGTCTTCCGACCAGATAACTTTGTCTTTGGTAAGCCTGTTTTCATATGCCATTTGACTGAATGTTAAATTCTTGATGTTTACAGTTTTTTTCCAATTGCTAACACACAATTTTACAAACTAGGCTGGTTTCATCAAAATACTTAAAACAATTCACTAGTGCTGCTGCAACTAACGATTATTTTAATAATCGATTAATCTGTCTATTTATTTATTTTTTTTTTGATTAATCAATGAATCAGATAAAAAAATATATATTAATTTCCAACCCTTTATTCAAAAACAGAACTGACAGTGCAAATTCACAGTGCAAAGTGCACAAACAGATTGCTCCTTGAACATCCCTGAGCTGTTAAAGTAAAAAAAAAAAACACAAAAAACATACACATCTTTTACATCTGCCAAACTTAACAGGATTTGTTTGAACATCAGAACTTGTTCTCTACACTACACTCACAGACGCACACACTCACAAACTCACTCACAGATGCACACACTCACAAACTTGGTTTTTGGGTTTTTTTCAAAGATGTTATAATCTTTAATAAAATGTTTGACATTATTTGACAAGCACATGCACACAAAAGACAAGTCTCGTGCAGTCGGATAATAGTTAATAATAATAATAATAGCAATAATGATAACAGAAGATAATATCTCTAGTCTATCCTAATATTAATTATAAATACAATGTATATAAAATATAAATACAATATAAAGTAATAAAATAAAAAAAACAATAAAAACAAATACAATGGATTGACCACCTGGTATGGTGTGTAAGGTATTTTGCAGCTCATCCTTTCCGAGCATATAGTGAAGTCATTTAGAGTAAAGAATGAAAAATTCAGTGCTGCAAATTGTGTAAAAAATATTCCCCTTGTAGTGGTACTTGGGACAGACAAGAAAGTGTTTTCATCTTCTGTCTATCTGATTCAAATCGCAGGCTGCTAATTCAGTGGTAAGAATTTAATTGTTGGTTTTATTTATATTGTTGTCCATTTATCGAACTTCCATGCCTCTTATATAATAATTATATATTACTATGTACCAATTTACTAATGCTCAGACACACTCGGTCTCTCTCGCGCACTGTTGCTCGCGCACTACTCGGTCTCTCTCGCGCTGTGCCGTTCGCTCGCAGAGTTCGCTTTGCTCCTGTCCAGTCCGGTGCCTCATATCTCCGCTCCGCGCTCAACTGAACTTTTTTTTTCTTTATACTCAAATCTCCGCGACTTATTGAGTGGCGCAGTAGTCGCGCAACACAACGAATCGATAATGAAATTCGATTTTTAATAATCGATTTTAATCGATTCGTTGTTGCAGCCGTACAATTCACAAAACCACACACCCAAACTGCAACATGCCTAATATCCTGCAAAATAAAGCACTGCAACCAAAACTACATATAGCATTATCAAAATCAAACTTTTGCATGAAATGGCACACACTTCATTCATATTACCAGATTTGTGTCTAACCAACTACACACTGTTGGGCATAATGAAAAGCACTCTCATCTTTAGTATGCTTTGCCATAATACTAAAATAGTTAAAATTGTAGAAAATTCTTCAGATTGGTCACATGCACAGAAATATTTGCAGATACACACACATGCTGTTGGGTTTGTTTGTTTTGTTTTGATTTTTCACCAAACAAGTCAGTGCAACGTATGCACATCAGATATATTTACATTTGGATTGAACAAAAATATGCTCACAAAAAAAACTGTGAACTAAAAAAGATTGAAGTGTTAACAATTAACCATTGAGGTGTTTGGCCAGGTGGCACGTGTATTGGCCAATTAGCTCATGTAGTGTCATTTTGAATGGCAGTGTTTTGAAATGCAAACATGTGACTTTGTCAGATTGTTGTGTCTTATGCAGAGAACCATGTTCAGTGCATTTAAAAAGTGCCATTTTGAATTGCAAAATGTGTGTAAAGCAGAAAATGTGTTTAGACTTTTGGAGACTTAAGAGGTTTTGCTCTTTGTGTGTCAGTTTAAATAATTGTGCTGTGCATGTCATTTTAGTGTGTTAGCAATTGGAAAAAACTGTAAATTGAGCCTTGTATAATCTGTAATTCTTTTCAATCATAGGTCAGAGTGGTGCTGGAAACAACTGGGCCAAGGGTCACTACACAGAAGGTGCTGAGCTTGTAGACTCTGTTCTTGATGTGGTCCGTAAGGAGGCGGAAAGCTGCGACTGCCTGCAAGGCTTCCAGCTCACCCACTCCCTTGGAGGAGGCACCGGGTCAGGCATGGGCACGCTTCTCATTAGCAAAATCCGTGAGGAGTACCCAGACCGCATCATGAACACCTTCAGTGTAGTGCCCTCACCCAAAGTCTCAGACACTGTTGTAGAGCCTTACAATGCCACGCTGTCCGTCCATCAACTGGTGGAGAACACAGATGAAACGTATTGCATCGACAACGAGGCGCTGTATGACATTTGCTTCCGTACACTCAAACTCACTACACCCACCTACGGCGATCTCAACCACCTCGTGTCTGCCACAATGAGCGGGGTCACCACCTGCCTGCGCTTCCCCGGCCAACTCAATGCTGACCTGCGCAAACTGGCTGTCAATATGGTGCCTTTCCCCCGTCTGCATTTCTTCATGCCGGGCTTCGCCCCCCTCACCAGCAGGGGGAGTCAGCAATACCGAGCTCTTACGGTTCCTGAGCTCACACAGCAGATGTTCGATGCCAAGAACATGATGGCTGCTTGTGACCCCCGCCACGGTCGCTATCTCACCGTGGCCGCCATTTTCCGAGGCCGCATGTCTATGAAGGAAGTGGATGAGCAAATGCTGAATGTCCAGAACAAGAACAGCAGCTATTTCGTGGAGTGGATCCCCAATAATGTCAAGACCGCCGTGTGCGACATCCCGCCTCGCGGTCTCAAAATGGCAGCCACTTTCATTGGCAACAGCACCGCCATCCAGGAGTTGTTCAAGCGCATCTCTGAGCAGTTCACTGCTATGTTCAGGCGCAAGGCCTTCTTGCATTGGTACACGGGTGAGGGGATGGATGAGATGGAGTTCACGGAAGCCGAGAGCAACATGAATGACTTGGTGTCAGAGTACCAGCAGTACCAAGACGCCACTGCCGAAGAGGAGGGAGAGTTCGAGGAAGAGGGAGAGGAGGAGCTTGCATAAAGAGTTGACCTTGGTTTGTCTTTTTTTTTTTTTTATCTCTTCCTCCCAAGCAGTTTCACAAGGAACTAAAAAGCTCTCAATGTTCATACAATGTCTAATAAAGCTCTGAATTTGATAGCAGTCTTTTGGGGTCTTTGGCCTTTTTCCTTGCTGATGTGTTGAAGTGAATTGTAGATGAAGCTCGGTTGAACATTACTAATGTTGTATTGGTTACCATTCATTCTTTGTGTAACTCTACAGAATATATAAATTATAAAATGCGAAGTTAGTAAGATTAGTGGTTCCTTTAATTACAAAATGTTTCATTTGAATATTTTGCATTGACAGTAGTGCAAACTAGATGAAAGCCGTGTTAGTGTGCAGATCATTCAGTGATTCAAGACCGCCATCTAGCGTTTAAAATGAGATCACGTAGATTTTTTTTATTATTATTATTTATTTATTTTTAATTGTCTTCAGGTGAGAAAATGTCTCCATGTACACTAGGGATTTTCTCTAGTGGGTGCTCGAACCCCTGCCCTATTTCAAAATTAATCAAAAGTGCCGTTCTCAAACAAATATCAATGATAATATTGTGGTCAATAAAACTATGTATTTGATTATAATTAACATGACAATGTGTACACAACTAAAGTAGCCTTAATTTACGTTTATTTTTACGTTTCTGTCAGTCTGAGGTGTCATTACTATAACGCGTTTCTATGGGTTGCGTCAAATTGTGTGTGTCTTCAGGGCTCGACATTAAGGCTTGTCCGCTTGTCCGGGACAAGTGGATTTTTTTGTAGGACAAGTGGAAGAGAAAATTAGTTGTCCCACTGGACAAGTTAAATTTCAAACAAAATAAAATGCCATGTTACTTCACGTTATGTGCCACTCGCTCGCATAACTGCCAGATTCAAACTGTGCTTTCGCGCGTTGGCTGGCGCTGAGCCAGAGTCGGACGCGTTCAGCGCTGTCATATATCACAACTAAGCAGTGTTTTCAACCTCATAATGTTTATTTTAGGTTTCAGATATTTAAATAACAATCTATTCAAATATAATTTGCCGACATGTGTTATTCATATCAGACAAACATAGTGGAAGTAACGTTAACTATAAAGTTTACTCTATTCTCAGTTCACCGGCCGCTTTCTTGCATTTATTTCGGGAGAAACTGATGAATTCACGTGCTGTAAATTTGACTGACAGGACAACATTGCGGCGCCCATCTCATGTTATAGATCAAGATTATTTATAAAGGTTTTTAAACGACCAAACACACTCACACGTATTTGAGAATCGGAATATCAGATAGGCTAGTTGATGACATGGTAAGCAAGTTTGTGAATATTTTGAATAAAAAAGGAAAAGCGAAATAAAAGCGACACATCTGTCATACAGTATTATTGTGGCTGCGGTGTATCGTGTGACGCGTCGCCATGGAAACATTAAAGGGAACGTTCGCCTTGAAAAAACTCACCCTGGGGTGGGGGTGTCAGTTAGAATATTTTAAACTTGCGCGTGAAAGGGTTAAAGAAAAGATCGAAAATAAATATTTGTGTGTGCTTTAAAGTGGTTAGAAAAAAATTAAATCGGAATCAGCTTAAATCGGTATCAGCAGGTCAAACTCAATGAAAAATCGGAATCGGCCTAGAAAATTGTAATCGGTGCATCTCTAATTGTTATGTCTACAAAATTATTTTAGATATAGTATACAGTAAGTCTAGCTAGCTTGTCTAGCTAGCTTGCAAATACTGAGGATACCTACAAGAGTCACCACTACCTGCGTGCAAAGTATTACTTTGTATTATGGAGTCTTGAGATCCTTATTTCTTGTTGAAGGGGAACTCTATTCTTGGGACACGTTCCTTTCTACTGTTTCAACAGAATTTTATTAATATTGATAGTGTTTGGATGCTTTCAACGGTTTGTTCGAATTCTGCATTAGCAAAACACAAAAAAAATAAATGATACAATTATAAATCTTTACCCGGACAAGTGACTTTTGTGCATGGACAAGTAAAACATAAATTTACTTGTCCGAAGGACAAGTGCCTCAAAAAGTTAATGTCAAGCCCTGTGTCTTGATTGACGGGGTCAGTCTCCGTTTTCGAGGGTCTAAAACTTGTGTGTGTGGACTTTTTTTTTTCAATAATAAAAGGTGTGTCGATTCAATTAAAAATCCACATATCACATATTTTAAAATATTACATAATTAATTGAAGCCAGTTTGTCATGTATACACTAATACACCGACCAATCGTTATCTGGCACAATAAGTTCAAATTTCATTGGACAATGTGAAGTGGAGCGGAGCGGTTATTCTCCGGTCATTAAATCGTTTGAAAATTACATGGACATTGGACAGACGAGTTTACATTTAAGAAGCGATCTGAATCTGCGTCGTTGAACTAATGGATGTTAACTGACTCCAAAGCACTGCACAAAAGTAGCATTAATGGTAAGTATAGTAAGTTAGCCTATTCAAGTCACTTGTGTTTAGTCTATATTGATACACCGTTTACCATTTGATGAAACTATCATAGTTTGTTAAATGAAGCCCAGGCCTATTATGTGAAGTGTAGGCTAACAACAACACGCAAAATGGTGACTTTATTATTTTAACATTTCTGATAATTTTGCAGGAATAGTAGGCTATAATGGTACAGTACCACTGGTCAAAAAAGATATATATACATTTTTAAATAATGGTTTTCTATTTTAATATACAGGGTGGGCCATTTATATGGATACACCGTGATAACATGGGAATGGTTGGTGATATTAAAGTCCTGTTTGTGGCACATTAGTATATATTAGTAGCCTACACACCACCCATCTTGAGGAGTTTGCCCCCTCACATTTACTAATGTGCCACAGACAGGACTTTAATATCACCAACCATTCCCATGTTATTACGGTGTATCCATATAAATGGCCCACCCTGTACTTTAAAAATATAATTTATTTCTGTGATGCAAAGCATATATGTGTGTGTGTGTGTGTGTGTGTGTGTGTGTGTGTGTGTGTGTGTGTGAAATCCATATGAAATATTTAGATTTCGGCATGTGCATTAAATGTATGCTTTTGGCATTTGCTTTTATCCAAAACGACTTAGAGTGCATTCAATGAAGGCATTTTTAACAGTCTAATCCGTGTCCTCGGCGTTGCTACTACTAGTGCCACTCCACTGTTTTATCTACAAATGTTAATATAAAAAGCTTCAGACTGCAAAAGTTAGAAATTGTTTATTGATGCGAAAATGTTACTTTAATTGCTGCTGGTGTTTCACACTTCAATTGATCATACAAGATTCAACACAATGCGTTGATGTTGTGAAAGTTTGTAATTTTCTGTTCACACCAGCAGGTGGCGCTGGAAAGTTACTGAAAAGGTCGCTCATGAGATTTGAGTATTGAAGGAGAGGAGAGTTGATGTGACTGGTTCACACTTCACAGATACAAATCCTGTGATCTTTTAAACCCGTATTTCTGCCGAAGTATTCTCTCCATAAACTTGAAAGGTATGTGACTGAGCCAGATTTACAGAAAACTACATGTAGCCCACTAGGTACCAACCTAGGACAATAATGAAACGCTATATAAAGTTTTGCATAACAGTTGCATAACAGCTCTGCTGAATCGTGTCCACACCTTTCTTAATCTTAGATGAGATTTGTCATGTTAAATCTTGTCACCAAGTCGGTCTAATTATTAACTTGAAGCTCTTTCAATGCAACGAGGATTACATTAATTAACGTGACACAACAATCTGGCCCAATTTCATGGAACATTGAAGGAAGGAAGCTCTGAGTTGAATTGCAGTCGACACCAGAGCAGAGGGGGAAGAAGGAACATTAATTCAATCAACTAGCTGTGTTGTAAGTTGAAGATCCCAGAGGAGGGCTTCATTTACACAGTAATTGTGTCTTAAGTTTACAATGTTTAGTTTCCAGTGACCATTGACATTGCCTTTTCTCTAAATCAAATTCCTGGAGGTTCAAAGTAGATCATCATACTTCTTCATACATACATCTATAATCCCTGTCAACGTATTATAGGGATGGGAAATATATCGGTACCATATCGGTTTTTAGAGACCTTTAAAATATTTATATCTACCAATTGGATATTTAATTTGACATGCTATTTCTCCTACTTTTACATTTAAATTATCTTTACCGTCATTTTAACACTTGAAGTTACTCTTTAAAAACATTAATTTTCTAACTCTGTAAAATGTAATCTTTATTAAATGTCAAAATGAATATTCATTTGTCATACTGTAAAATTATTTAGTTTTACTGTTTTTGTTTGTTTGTCTTTAGACAAAATCGTGTAGTTAATATCCACCATTTATCAGTCATAACATGAAAATAATTATCAGCGTAGAGAATTTTAATATTGGTGCATCATTAATTATTTTTTAGAAAATATTTGACAATTATTTGGTAAATCTGAGTGAACACTGAATTCTGCTTCCGAGTGCATGTGCTTGAAAGTACCATGGTACAGAAGAACCACAGTCGTTTCTTGTAAGAGCTCAGTTCTATTTTAGAGTCTCAGTAATCCATATCATGCTCAAATGTGGCAATACAAGCACGATACAATACAATTAAATAATTCAGATCAAAAGACTACAGCAAATGGCGAGACTTTCATACCATGAAAGAATTGGTTTTGAGAAAGGTTCGAACCAGATTGTATTCCTCAGTCTGATACTGTAAGCACAAGCTCATATAAGAGCTGCCAATGTGATCTTTTGTTGTCTCAGCTTTCACAACCTAATGCATGCACGTTATTCCTTTTAATTGGTTTTTGTGATTTTATACCTCATCCATATGGCACTAGAATAAGCTTCTGTCTGAACAACATAAATCCTCTCTGTTTTAGCACTGCTATGTACACAATGTTGATGAAGCGCTTTAAACAGATGATGGATTGCTCTTTAACAGCCAAAGCAACTTCACTGTCACTGCCACTGAAAAGAGAGATAGGGAGGGAGAGAGAGAGAGAGGCAGAGAGAGAGTATGTGCTATGAGATGCAAAGTGTAGCAGCAGCAAGAGGTGTGAAACATAAATTAGTATGGTTTTAGGCTGCACAGATGGGCCTCTGCCACTCTATATACTGCATACAAATGCTTTGAGCCTGAGGAGCATCTCTTCATACAAACAGATTGAATGGGCCACCCATATAAGCCACAAAGACACAGATAGGTTTAATGAAATTATGCTCTATGAATCTCACAAAATCACTTAAGTTTCCAGAATAGTCTCTTCTTTTCTTTTTTTTTCATCTGAAATTTTGTCCTTTTTTTTTCTTTTCTTTTTTACTTTTGATTTTTGACAAGGGCCTTTTGGAAATCCAGCCAAAATCTATTAAAGCCATATGTGCTAAGTGTATTAAATAAAATTGATCTGGTGAAGAGTATATGAAGAATGAAATCTAAGAATGACCATAAGAAGCAGGTTAATTAAAGGGATAGTTCACCCAAAGATAAAAATGATGTCATTAACATCATTTTATAAATTATGTCATTTAATATCATAATGTCATTTTGTTCATCTGCTGAATACAAAATAAGATATTTTGAAGAATATGGGTAACCAAACAGTTGATGGGTCCCATTGACTTCCATAGTATAAAAAAATACCATGGAAGTCAATGGGGCCCGTCAACTATTTGGTTACCCATATTCTTCAAAATACCACCTTGAGGGTAAGTAAAGGATGACAGAATTTTCATTTTTGGGTGAACCATCCCTTTAATTGCCAACTTGGGTTTAACAAGTAAATGAAACGAAAGGGAGGAAATAAATATTTTTTTATATACAGAAGACATATAGCAAGTTTATTTATATTGTACATTTCATACACAATGGTAATTCAAAGTGCTTTACATAAAAAATAATCATAAAATAATCACAGCAGATACATAATAAACATAGCTAAATAACAGCTAAATAATAATTAGACATTCGACCTGAATTATTATATTAACTCAATTTGTTTTCACTTATTGATGACATCACACCCTCGGGCGGCAGGCACAGCAGATTCCGCCACAGTTGTTGCCTGTGTTGCATAGCATGTACGTGAATGTAGGGGCTGAGGCTTCAAGAAAGGGTGTGATCCTTTTGGGTAGGGGTGAGTTTGTTTTGGTGATTTCAAATATCAACAGCATTTGTTTACCAGTAATCGCTTGCTGCACCTTTAATGAGCTGAATTCATTTGAATTGTACCGACCACACCCCACAGGAAGTTGAATTAGAATTTGATTTGAAGTAACAGAAAAAGAAATTCAATGCAGGTAATGCATTCTGAGGAATGAAGTGTTGTTAAACAAAATTGTGTATATACTGTACACTATAGTTAAAAAGTTTGATGAATAAAGTAATATGTAAATACAGTAAAAACTAGTAATGTTGTGAAATGTTATTACAATTTAAAATAACTTTTTTATTTGAACATATTTTAAAATGTAATGTATTCCTGTGATGGCAAAGCTACATTTTCAGCATCATTAATTCAGTCTTCAGTGTCACATGATCATTCACACATCATTTTAATATGCTGGTTTGGTGCTGAAGTAAAATGTCCTACTATTATCAATGTGAGAAACTGCCCATAAACTTTTTAAAACTTTCAAGCAGGGCTTTGTGAAGCCAATGTTCAAAGTTTGACTTGACAAACCTTGCTTTCCAGCTAAAAATGTGTTATATAACTTTCTGTGAATTTCAGTTCATTTGAAATCTACTTCCTTGTGTTCAAATCTGAATTGCAATTCTGCATCCTGTTTGCTCAGGTTCAGGAATTGAATTGTAACTTAAAGAAGATATTCTAAATTGAATTCTTAATGTCATAAACCCTCTGCCACAGGCCTTCAAATGCTCCCTAAACCAAGTTGCTTTGGAAAATATCACATTGCCCTACTTGCTTTGTTCTTGACGGTTCACTTTGACGTGAGAAGATTGGCCAAGCGGCACTTCTCCTCTATTTCCTCCCTCTCTCCAGTCGCTCTCCTCCTTGCCTCAGGCGTGTGTGTGTGTGTGGTTGTCAGCATGCGTGTCTGTGTGCGGAGCTGATGGCTTCCGTCGTGCAGGGTGCCACACACACAAAAAGGGGTCCTGTCACTCACTCAGAGCGGCCATATGTGTGCCTGCGTGAGCTCAATGCCAGCGGCAGAGGCTCCCGCCAGAAGACATTAGGGGAGCAGTGGGGCGTCATTACCCAGGCACCATGATTGATTAACCGTGAATCAGGAGCACCAGGGCCCCTCGAAAGCCCTGTGCTGATGGGAGGAGGGAGCCCCCTGCAGATGTGGGGGTGTAATTGCATCAAGGCTTGGCAGGAGGAAAAGTAGGCAGGGGAGACAAACACACAGATGAGTGCCCTCATTAGTGGGGGAATGAGATCAGTGTTTCTCCTGATGGAGCCGGTTGGATATGTGGCAGGGATCGTTTAAATATAGCAGTTTAGACAAGTGAGCTGAATCTTGGAGTTCTCTGCACTGCAAAAACATGAAATTAAATAAGTAAATAGCAACTGAGGCCTTTGATTAAAAATGAATTATTTCATGTGTATCCACATTTTGGTCCAGATTCATGAAGTGTCACTGTGAGCGTCAGAGCTGATCAGAAACTACTGAAGAATAAGGACATTTTTTTTTTTCTGTTTTCCTTTTTCCTCCTCTAACACTCTGATCCTTAGCGGTAGGGAAGCTCGGGATGAGATGATGATCCCTTAATGGCCCCCTGCCCTTCCTCTCCCTCTTCTCCGTGTCCCGGAGCCATGCAGCGCATTTGTGTGCTGTGGAGGGGTGACTAATGAAATCCAGTGAGAGGCAGCCAGCCTTGGGAATCCGACGCTAATGTTTTGTTTGGTATTAAGATGCGCAAAGGCAACTCAAACTCCCACTGACTTGGACGCGAAAACATTTGGAATGGGCTCATCAATCAAGCCCCACCACGCTGGAACTGTCTAATCCCGGGGTGCGTCACGCGCCGTGGCGACACTTCGTACAAGGAGCGCACACACATTAGATGTCATTCACACATGTATGAATTCAAAGTTGAAGAAGTGACTTACAAACTGACATTAGTGGAAAATACTTTTGGTGCTTGGATTTTCCCTCTGGAGTTTTTGCTCTCCTGAGATGCTTGGATTACTTTATTTTAAGATTTGTATAATTTTATGAGAGTATGTGGTTCTTCAGTAGACGTGTATATATATATATATATTTTATTTCTTTGTTCTTAGTGGCAAGACATAGGATAATATAGGATAGCTTTCGCAATACTGGAGCCAAATTATCAAATGGAAAATCTGTTAAAAAAAATCGTGTGAACCAGGTTTTGGCAATGATTACACTCTCATTTGACACATTTGGCTGTGCCTGTGAATATTACATTTTTGTATTCAAAGTCGATTGCAAAAATCTACAAAAATGTGTATTAAATGTCACAGTACTGCAGCAGTCAAAATGACTAGTATACTGTACTGTATACAGACAAACAATTTATTAAACTCTTGCATTTCAATTTTGATGCTTTAAATAAGTGATCATATCACTCCAGATTCAGAACAGACCCTAATAATATTATTTAATAATAATAATAATCACCATTATTATTATTATTGTTGTTATTAATATTATCAATAATAATGATTATTAATACTAATAATATTTATTGTTCATGTTTAAGAGACAGTGAGATGCAGAATAAAATGTGAAATATTGTTATTAGATTATTTTAATATTATGTTTCATTTATTTAAAATATATTTTATTGATTTACCAATTTGACATTTACTGGTCTAGAACCATCTCATTATTTGCCAATAAAATATCTATAAAACTATAAAACTCTTAATGCAGTAATAGTGCAGGCCCAAGATTAAGAAAGTCAAAAAAGGTTAGCAATTAATCCTGCATATTTGTTGACCACTACCAAAATATTAATACTTTGTATTGTACTCTCTCTCTCTCTCTCTCTCTCTCTCTCTCTCTATATATATATATATATATATATATATATATATATATTAGAACTCCATGTTGTAAAAAAGTTATTTTTTCTTTACATCTTTATTGTACAGCCTGCTTATTTGTAAATGCATTGATGTTTGTTAAAGTCCTCAAAGCAATCAGTCTCTCAGTGATAGTGAGCGAGGGCTGGCGCTTCCCTTGAACCTCAGTCAGCTGAGATTAGGGCTCGTGATGACAGAGATTTAGGTAGACTGGAGCACACACTGTCACACCTCTCTGTGGTGGCCTTTAATCAGAACAGTACACATCACTAATGGCATACATTGATTGATGAGTGAACGTTCTCTGGGGGCTTTTCCTCCTGATTGTGTCTCGCAATACAAAACTGACTTTGTTTTTCACAGTCTATTCCCCTTTTTCACAATTTGGTGTAACAAGGACATGATTACAGCGAAATTCTGATTCACATTTTTTTAAGTAAAGTGATTTGGTCAGGGTAGTGGACTTTAGTCAGGCTGTGTTTTTATTGAGACCGTATCTGAATGTCTGTACAGGCCTAAGTGGAGCATGACTCTGTTTCTCTGTTGTTCTTGGAACAGTGCTGGATTGACTCATTGTTTGTCTTTACATGCTTATTGCTATTGTTAAGCATTTTTTATCAATCTATTTGATTTATTATACTCTGATAAATTTATTAGAAAAACAAAAGTAGATACTTAATGGACCTCGATGACAGATACGACTTTGAGGTTGCATGATTTTAACCACCAGGAGGCATCGGCAGGCAACCACTGGAGCAGGCTGTGGCACAGTCTGCTTTTGGTGTAAATTAGCCAGTACTAAACACACCTGGAAAATGATCTGTTCTGGGTTGTTTCTCTTTAGCATGCCCGTTTTATAGCAGGGGGAAATTGATATGCCTGCTACGTGCCAAAAATGCTCAATTGCAACCAGTACACAAAAGCATACTGAGGCCTTCTAAATACTGAAGTCGTGTTTTGCTTGTAGGAATGCTATGCTAACTGCTAGTGAAATCATACCATTTATTGTTTTGGAGATCAAATTTAAAGTCAACATAAATAAATTCACCATGTTGGCTACATTTACAGATCATACAAGATATAAGTCAGTTTGATCTATTTAAAAAGTTGCTCTAAAAGGGACAATTTGTTTTTTTTTGTTTTTTTTTTAAGTTAATCAAACTGAATGCTGTGCATTCAAATGGAAGTAGGTCCATTTTGGTTTGTATAATGAATTTTTTTATGGTTTTTTTTTTTTTTTTGGCTGCTACAGAGAATTGTGGGAAATGTAGTTTGGTCACACAGGTCTGCTTTCTATGTAGTAAAAAAATTGCCCACCAGTTATTATGACTGATGACTTTCATGCGCAGTTGACTCACAAATGTGATCATTCCAACATTAGACACACTGTACACTATGTTCGGTATGTTTTCTTGAACGTTTTTTAATGAAGCAGTAAAAACAGTAATATTGTGAACTATTTTAATATAATTTCAATTTGAATACATTTTCTATTTTAATTTATTTCTGTGATGGAAAAGCTGAATTTCCAGCACAATTACTCCAGTCTTGAGTGTCACATGATCCTTCACAAATCATTGTAATTTGCTGATTTGGTGCTCAATAAACATATTTTATTATTATCAATGTTGAAAGTTGTACTGCTTATTATTTTTGTTTAAACCATGGTACATTTTTGTCAGGACTCTTTGATACTAAAAAAAAAAAAAAGAATTTATTTGAAAGAGAAATGTTTTGTAATATTATAAATATCTCTCACTTTTGACCACTTTTTTTGTCATTGTTCAAATTTAATAGAATGTAAAAGCTGTATGAGAATGTATACTACATACTTCGTTTCAGAATTCAACACATTTTTCACCGTTTCACCGTAACCTTCTCAAGGGTCCTTCGTGTATAGAAAAGTCTCATTTCTCAGTACTGCCTTCAGACTGTCCAGGGATAGCGAGAGCCTCATGGGTGAAAACAGAATAATGAAAAGGCGGGATTTTGGCCATTTGACTTCAGTGGTAGCCTTTAAGATACTGCACCAAAGAAATGTCAGACCAGATCTTATCAGTGTAGTGATAAGAGGACAGCGCCCCCTAGGTGGCACTTTTTTACTGAAGGTCAGAATGGGGTCAGGCTGGCAAGGCAAAGGGAGATCCAGGACCAGGACTGGCCACCCACTGTGTAATATCCAGTTTCCGTTGAGGGATGGGAATAGACGAGACACAGAAGGGAGAGAAAAAGCCAGAGAGTGAGGGGGAGAGCAGACAAATCTGAGATCATGGAGCATCTCTGTCCTGTATCCATCCATAGAGCTCTATCTCTCTCGCTCATCTCTCTCACCCACGCTGATTATTTCCTGGTCTGAAGCCCCTGTGGTTTTCCAAATGATTTTAAAATGGATTTCATTTCCTGTTGGGGGGGGAGGGGGGGCAGCGATAGTAGTAGGACAAACCCGAATGCTAGTTGTGTGGGTGAGAGATGAGGAAGGGAGATGGAGAGGAGAGGATGTGAGAGAAATAAAGAGAAAGGGGGCTGCTTTTTCCTGGATATGAGGTTTTGAGTTTTGCCCTCAGGCCTCAACACCACACAGCATTCTGTTACAATGCTCATTTCCTCTCACAGACCCTGGAAGACTTCTCTTCTTTGGCACCGTTCTTCTTTCTTACTTTCAGTTGCCTGTTTTTTGGGTCTCTCCATCTTTATTTATTTTTTCTCAGCTGCTTATAAAGTTTGTAAAATCACTTTGAAGCCACTTAAGTTTGCCCCAAAAATGAAAAGTCTGTTATCATTTGTTCACCCTAATGTCATTCCAAAATCTGTATGGTGCATTTTCTTTTTTGTGGGACACAAAAGTGAAATTTGTTTTGAACCCCACTGACTTCAATCAAATATCATTCAAAATATCATCTTTTGTGTTTCCACAGAAGAAAGAAAGAAAGACAGTGATTATAGGTTTAGAAAAGACATGAGGGTGAATAAATGATGACAGAATTTTCAGTTTTTTTGGTAAAGCCAGAATAAAGATTCTTTTCAGCAATCTGTATTTTGTGAATCACAATCTACTTCAACAAGCAGATGAAGTTACAAACGCAATGCATGCACCTTTTCCCATTTCTTTCTCAATCTATTGCTTTCATTCCTTCTCCCACAAGGCCCGGGGAATCGGCATGACATAAGCGCCTTTCCCTCGAGGCGCAGGTCGGAAGACAGAAGGAGAGGAGGAAGGAGGAAGAGAGAGAGAGACGGGGCACGATAAGAGCCGCTATCAGAACTCACCCAAACACAGCGTCCGGCTGTTCTCCCTTGTGCATGCGGAGGAAAACAGATACAGGTTTGGGCACTTTTCCATGCTGTCTCTTCCCTCTTTTGTCACCCATTTCAATAGGTAGGTCTCAGAAAGGATGTGTGTTAGGATGTTCGTGACAAAGAGAAAATACAGCAATTGTCTTCCACACAAGAGGTTTTATTGTGTGTGAACTTCTGCAAGTAAGCTTGTGAGAATGAAGGTTTATTTAGTGCATGTTGCTGGCTGTTTTAAACAAGTTGAAATTATAAAAAATGAAAGCAAATTAAAAAACAAAACAAAAACAAAGGAGAAGAGCATGTGAGGAAATACAGGTGTCATCACCTTCTTCACTTACATCTTTCTTCAGCTCGAAATCCCAATATCCGCTCATCCTGTTTCCCTCACTGAGCTATCACTTTCCCGAGCCCCCGTCTCCTCATCTTTCCTAATGAGCAGAGACTCTCTTAACCTGAGCCGCCATCTACTTCTACGTCTTCCTGCTAATTACCATCGGCTTGTCACAGCTTATGCAGATGAAGCTCACTCCTTCCCCTCAGGTATAGCACCTCTCACAAACTAGTGTGAAACAAGGCAATGCTACTATGTTTGGTAGCTAGACTTTTTCCCAAAGTTAGTGGACTTGTTTACTAAGTTTAAAATGTAATTTCCACAATAGAACAGATGTGCTGGAAATGTTAAAGTCCCCCTGTAGTCAATAATTGTATCTCTTAAAACTCATCTTTGATCACCAAAATGACATATTTAAATGTTTTCCTGTGAAACAAAAATCATTCATGCCTTAAAATGCCTTGCTTCATTTCTTATACATGGAACCATGAATATGCAAATGAGCCCCGCCTCCACTCACTCATACAGGCTCGTCTACAAGTTGATGTATCAGAATGGTAATGCATTTTTAAGTATCGCTCTACAACGTTGGATACTTAACGGTAATTAATATTAGTCTTTGGCTTGACTACATTATCAAACAGCTAAAAATGTATTGCTAATGTTACACAAATGTCACATCCCACACAAATGTAACATCCCACACAAATGGGATGGCAAAAATAACAGAATTCTCTTGTATGTACAAACAAGTCAGAGTTTAAAGGTAATTTTAAAGGGATTGATTGTTGACCCCAAAATGAAAACTCAGTCATAATTTCCTTGTTCCAAACCTTTCTTTCTTTTGCAGAATATAACCAGCTTTGGTTCTGTTATGCGCTAAACAGGTTTGGTTAGCATTAACTTCCACTCTATGAACAAAAAACAGTGAGAAACTTCTCAGAATATCTTTTTTTTTGTATCTTCCACGGATAAAAGGTTTGGAATGACATGTGGGTGAGTAAACAATGACAGAATTTACATTTTTGGGTAACCTGTCCTTTTTTTAAAAAGTGCCCATAGTTGAAACTTTTGAAAAAACGTTGACATTTTGCTGCATTACTCCATATGATGAACCCTAGCATTAATTATTGTTTTAGATTATATTTGACAGTGGAACTCTGACTGTGTGTTAGTCAACCTGGGAAATTTCCCTCTGCTATGGCCAAAATCTTGATTTGAAACAGAATGTACAGCATCTAACCCCCATAGCTTTAACACAGGAAGTAAGGCCACCCTAAAAGTGCCTCTCAAACAATAGCCAGGAGGGCTGTTCACTGGCCAGATATTTTTATATTTTATATATTTAGTACTTCTGTTGATGGAAGGAAACCGAATTGGGCATCAGACAGAAATGGAGAGAAGCCTTAAGAGTGGGACATACAGTGAGAGCTAGAGAGAGAGAGAGCTCATGTGTGACCTTGACCACCAGCATAAACAGTAGCGTCCTGTGAAACCGGATTGCATTCACAAACCGGATTGCATCAGTGGTTCTCAGGCGACCAACCGGAGGTCCTTAGGTTCAGCTTTGTTTATGAAAAATTAAAGGAAAGCAACACCTTTGCTCTCTTGTGATCTATGCCTTATGTCCTCTCCTTATCAACCGAGATAATAAGTGAGAGAGGAACACAAGCTGTTTTGTCATTAAAGGAATATTCCGGGTTCAATTGAAAGCTCTAATTTCCACTTGTCCCTCCTTCTCTTTTATAAAAGGTCAAACTATGGGTTACACTTACTATGGAAGTGAATGTGGCCAATCTGTAAACGTTAAAGTTTGTTTCTGTGTCACAAGAATAAAGAATAAGCCACAAGACAAAAATATCCCATACTAACCTTTTCTGTGTAAAATGATATCAAATTGTACAAATTTGTCATAAAGCCATAAACCCTAAAATTACTGTTAATTGATATTATTATTTTGGTAATCAACGTTATACCACTAATGTCATCAATTGAACTTAACTTGTATATAACCCAGAATATTCCAGTAATTGCAAGACAAATGCCAAACCCTGAGAATGGAGCTACTGTAGGTGCTCCTCCCTTCGATTTCCTCAAGGTGGAGCAGGCGATGGGAAGGAGAATCTTGCAAATGCACAAAGAATTCAGTCAGTAAGTAGGATGTTTCTGGGATGGATGAAGCCTGTTTGAGGGGGTGGGGGAGAGGAAGGAGGGAGGGAGGGATGGGGTTGGCCTTGGCTCCGCTCGGCTCGGCGGGGTTTGATCAGCCAGGCTCTGGGCTAATCACACTCGCGTTGATTAACAAGCTGCGCAAACACACAGGGCATGATTGAGCTGCCCGGGTAAAGAAAATAACCGGCAATCTACGAGAAGCCCAGGACACACATGCCTTTCACTCGTCTCTCCTCAACCCCAAACAGCCTCATGCATACACACACACATCAGAAACAGCGCTCTCCTTCCTTTAGTACCTCTGGTCAGACTTTCAGAAATCTTTCTGTCCATTCAATAATTTTTCACCCCGACTGTTTTGTTTTGCTTAAATGTTCGGCGCACAAAGCCGTGAGGTAATCACATACTCTCCATAGTCTATCATATGGCTATTTATAGAGGTGCTCCCTCTTGACTTTTTCTCAACATTTTTCGCTGTAACTTGGCTTGTCTAAAGCTCACTGATCACTTTGGGGCATTGCTGTCTGGACATACTCCCATACATGCATTAGATTTCAATTTAAGCATAGTGTTTAGGCACGTGTGGGGGATTGAAATAGGGGGTGCACCTCCACCTCCTCACTCTCCTTCACACACACACATACCCTCCTGCTTTCGCAAGCTGCAAATGAAACCAGATGGACTCATTTATTGCCAATTAGCTCCAACGCTGAAAGTGAAGCCTCACCTATACAATTTAAACTTTTTTTAATAAAACCTCCCAGCACCTCTAACACTGCATCTCAATAAGAAGGACTAACATCTTTATAACCTCCACCTCCCACCAGTACCAGGAAAGAAAGAGAAAGAGAAGTCTTTGAGGTTTCCTTCCAGGGAGATGTAAAGATATACAGAGAAAGAAGGAAAGAAAAAATATATAAATCTGACATATATATATATATATATATATATATATATATATAAAACCTATTTGAAATATTATCCATTATTTAAAATAACTATTTATATAATATTTAAATTTATTTTAAAATGTCATTTATTTCTGTGATGGCAAAGCAGTCGTTACTCCAGTCTTCAGTGTCACATGATCCTTCAGAAATTGTTCTGAATTCTTCAGGCAGCACTGAAGACTCAAAAGGTATTTACGCAACTTAACAGCCACATTATTGAGCCAACAAGAAACGGCTAAAGAGGGGTGAACACATGTCATTAATCCATGGAGCCACACATTTGGAGGTCCCAAGAGAAGGATTTCCCATTAACATGACTTTTTAGTCATTTAGGCCAGATGTACACTGTGAACTCCATACCGGTCTCAGACAATAATGCTTTCTTTTCATTCTTATGGCATACTCAGGTAATTTGTTAACTGTAATGGCATTAAGGCTGAAGTGTAGACTGTGTTTCTTTAATCTGAGGGCCATCTGTAGGTGTTCATGTAGCTCAAATAGTAGAGCTTGGTGCTAATAATACCAAGGCTGTGAGTTTGATTCATGGGAAATGCATAAATAATATATATTCCTTGAATGCAGTGTAATAAACTTTTGTCAAATGCATAAATTCAAATGTATTGCTTTTCTTGTTCCATAGTGACCTTGCTTCATCTACCAAATAATTTCCCTTTTGGTCTCAGCAGTATTGCTTCTTAACTAGGCACTAAACAATTGAATGTATTAAATAAGCATCCAATCGCTTTCTTTAAATTGTTAGATTCATGGCGGTTGGTTATACAGACTTCGTGGTCCTCACATTCACTGAAAAAGCAATAAACTCTGAAATTTTGCACATGTAAACAATGTTTGCTTATTAAATATTTGGGCTTAATTGATTATGCATTCAGCTAACAATAAAAGTGTTGTCAGCTCCACTTAAGACATTTTATGATCTTTTTGTCCTTTACCCCCCACAATCAGCATAAAAAATGGTGAAAAAAGGGCCTCATCTCATCTTCAGGTTTCAGTCTGGTTGTGGAATGCTAGCTGCAGTACGTAGGGATGACCTCTGCACTATGTATGTACATGTTCCACATAAAATCCATAGGAATACCTATGAAATCTCATATCAGATACACGTTTCCTGACCTTAATTAAGATGCCACAACTGAATGATTGTCCCTTTAACAAATAATACTCAAATTTGTATTCTGCAAATTTTGTTACAAACAACAACACAACAATATAAACATATTTTGTATATTACAAATTTGGGTACTAAAAATTGTTCATCCCTCTTGTTTTCTCCATTCTAAATGTGTCGATGGACATGAACCATTAGCCTCATGTTCCATGTGACTTCTCTCTTGTTTTATTTTTCTCTCCACCCTCTCTAAGCAAAGCCATATGTCTGCTGACTTGCATGTCACATGGCTCATTGGCACACAGCCTCGCCCACCTCCATGTCCTGCCCCCTTTCTCCAATCAGTTTGCTGCTAACTCAAAACCACGGGGGTGCATTTTGTAATCATTGTCATTCATTTGTTAGTTTTCTTGTCCATATTTTAATCAATGCTACTTTTTTGTTAGCAAATGTAAGTGCTTAAAAAGAAAATAGAAAGTCTGTCATCATTTACTCACCCTCATGTAATTTCAAACCTGTGAAACATAAAAGATTTTTTTTTGTAACAATTTTTGTTGTTGTTTTTTGTCCATACAATGAAAGTCATTGGGGTCCAATTTTACTTTGTACGCTCTCAGAAAAAAAAGTGAAAAATGTACAACAGCTTGTAACTGAGGAAGTACCCTTAAAGGACAACTTTGTACCTTACCCCTAAAAGGTTCACAACTGTACCAGAAGGGTACATATTTCTACTCTAAGCTCTGAAATGCACCTTTTTAATGGTAAATACGGTATAAATGTGTCCTTTTAAAAGTACTGTCCTATTGACAAGATGTTGTACGGTCAAATTGTACTGTGTTTTTTTTTTTTTTCTGATTTGTATGGAAAAAAAATCAGAAACATTAAAAATTACCTACACTTGTTGGATGAGCAGGTGCTCAAAGAATCCAAACATGTTCTTAGAGGAAAGCCACATGAATTAAGCTTTTACGTTATTTATGTCCAGGCCGATGGAAACACATCCAGTCAATTTGTGTGTGCTGTTTCAGTGAACTGAAAATGATGAGGAAGAGGTTATTTTCAGTGCTGCTCATTGAGAGTGGCGCTAATTGTCCCTGCAATGCTAATCAGTTCCGCCAATCCCAAGTGGGCCAGAAAGAGAGACCAATTTTCCTGTTACTGATCTCATGAGGGTGTGTGTGGGTGTGTGTAGGGGGGGGGGGGGAGGGGGGAGGGGGGGGGAGGTGTACAGATGTGTGCAAATATATATGTGTGTGTCTTTACATGTGCATGTGTATCAGTGTGTGAATCTACAGTCAAAGAAGTGCTAAACACCTAAAGAGTTCTCATGGCACTCTCAGTATAGGTGTTTGATTAGATAGCTCTTGTGCTGTTGACATGTTTGTCATTTTTAAATTAAATTTTAAGTGCCCCTATTGTGCTTTTTCTGATATTACCTTTCATGTAAGGTGTAATACAGCTGTTTGTAAATGTAAAAAGTCTGCAAAGTTTCCACGATCAGATTTCATGACAAATGGAGGTATTGTCTCCCTAAAGAAAGAAGTGATTCTAACTGAAACGAGTCGTCAGTAATTCCAGTCTCACTATCTGCAGAAACCTAGTCCATGTTTGTAACAAATTTGCATAATGTCAGCCTGTGGTCTTTATTGGCTGCCTGCAAACAACGTCTGCTTTGACCCGCCCTCAAACATCGATGTGTAAGCAATTACAGACACCATCGTTACTGTTCATATCACTGTGAAGCCTCCGGAGCTGAAATTAAGATATGGTATGGATATGGTAATTTTGTTTACGACACGCACTGTAAGCGGTAGACCAATCACAATAGACTAGGTCATCTGACCAATTAGAGCAGAGTAGGCTCTCAGAAAAGAGGCGTTTAGAGATTCTGAATCTTTTATGGAGCCATTTCAGACTCTGAGAGGTGATTCTGCATGTAAACCTATTGTAGGAGGCCTCCAAAACAAAATTAGGAACTTTAAAATAGCATAATTGTGGCACTTTTCAAGTATGTCAGCAGGTAGGAGTGTGACAGCTTTTAAACAGCCTTTTACAACCCATTTTAATGTCATAAACTAATTCTTAATGGCCAATCAGGGATTAACCTGATCAAGGAACTAAACTGTTCCGTGGTGGGCCTGAATAGCACATGACCAGATGGACAAGATTATTTCTGTTGTGTTTACAGTTTCATTTGGAGATTGTGCATGGGTGCATCTAACATTAAATACTTTAAGTGTGGGTACAACATAGCGGCAATTTCAATCTGGCCAACCAGCTGGATTTTCCCTGGAGGATTTAGCCTGGTAAGCGCAATTTATGTCTGACAAACTATCACAACACATTACATGTGACTATGTGGTGCTACACAACACACCCGGTGGCTACTGCACAGATGTTAGAATCACAATAGAACTTGTATATCTGATTTCTCTATTCATTCTTTATGAAGTCCCTTGAGTCATACTAAGATGAAATTGTGCGGCTTGGGTATGTTAATGACACAATCAACCAACTTAATATTTAAATCAAATTTCTGCCTGCTGTAGAAAGATGTAAACATTTAAAGGCCATCTTGCCTCCATTCCTATATTCTCATACTTAATCATAAAAATAACAAATAAAAGTTGCCAGACAGATGGTGGAAATAAGACCTGAGAGTGGGCAATCATTAACAGACTGGATTTATTCACCTAAATGTTTTAAGAATCAAAACGTAATGCTTAGCACTAAAGACACTCATTCACAGTTGCTGATAAGCTGTAAACTTGTGAAGTGATGTTGTCTTGGCCATTGGAATAGCATTTGTGTCCTTTATTTCTTTAATTTGAAAAATTATTTGAAATTGATGGGATCTATTTGTGTGATAGTATTTTAAAGTCACTCTTTAGGACACATTATGGGCCAAATTTGAAGAATTTTGTTTCTTATATTTTTTGCTGTGGGATCAAAAAAATTGTGTTGCTCAGATTTATGCCAGTTCACGCAAAGATTTAAAATCTGTCATTATTTTCTCTTTACCCATCATTTATCCTCATGTTGTTCAAAATCTGTATGCATTTATTTCTTCTTTGGAACACAAATGTCAGTGGGGTCCTGTGTTGTTTTGGACTTTCATTTTAAGGACAAAACCTGTTCTTCAAACATGCTTTTGTGTTTTGCAGAAGAAAGAATGTCATACAGGTTTGAATTTCCATTTTTGAGTGAACTAAATGAAAGTTAAGCTCTGCTTATTCAAGTGTAAGTGTTTACATTTCATAATACTGAATGTGGCATAACATCATCTTCTCAGAAGCGTATTTATAGAAGCAGTGTATATAGAAAACTGAAACAGGTGATGTGATTTCAGCAGGATGTTTAAAGTGTGACGTCTGACCAGTCTTTCCTGCCAACAGTAGCCTTTTCTGTATGAAGAGTGCTGTGGATACGTGGTAGGGGTGGAGGGCTGGAGGGGGTGTCAGCAGCCCTAATCAACAAATGACTGTAACACTATTGTCAGCTCCAGCCCTCCTCATTAAAACATTCCCCAAACTGCCCACGTTGCCCGTAAAGTCCCCTCTTTATTTTTAGGTGTCTAATTAGGGGCCTTTGGCTTAGGCTTCTCGCACTCTGTGTCGACTTTAAAGGGGTAATTATGGAGATTATGTCTAGGCTGCTGTGAGAGTTTAGGGAAAACAGACCAAATGGATGGATGGATCAGGCTGGAAGTTTGGAGCAGGCAGAAGAGCATAAGGTTGCGTTAATATTCGGCACCAGCTTGGCATTGTGAGGCTGGCAAGACAAACATGTACCATAAACCAGATCCAAAAGACATTCAATGAATAACCATGTTTTCTATTACAGTTTTTGAAAGTTAAGTAGCAAACGTTTTCGCGTAAATCTATTGTATGATAAATTGCCTGTGTGATGTGCCTTATTTGCAAGTTACATATAAATCTAAAATCTTGTACATTTATGGAATGAAATAAATGTAAACATATTAGGGCTGATTAAATTAAATAAACATAAAGGTATAGTTCACCCAAAAAGGAATATTCTGTCATTAATTACTCACCCTCATGTTGTTCCAAAACCCATAAGACTTTCATTCATCTTTGGAGCACAAATGAAGATCTTTTTGATTAAATCTGAGAGCTTTTCTGTCCCTCCATAGACAGCTACGCAACTACCCCTTTGTCGCTTCAAAAAGTTTATACGTTTAAGTTTATTCATCTCACAGTCCTCCAAAACAATACAAAAGTATTCCTATTTTCGTTCATTTTGTTCTTTATAGCTCATAGGCATGGTAAGTTTGAGAGGAAGCTGACTGATGAGTTTGTTTCCCCCCACAATATAGATTTTTTGCTATTAATATATATTTATACAGTAAAGTGAGCCATTATAATATTGGCCATTTTCATATTATTAATGCAAATGCTAAGTGATATCCAGGATAATATGAGTTAAAAGAAATGCATTTCCGGTGTCAATGAATGAATTGAAATTGTGATATTGAAAGTGTAATTAGCAAATCCAGTAGAAATTCCTGGCTTGTCTTAAACAGCATGCATGCTGTTTTCAAATAACCAGATAAAAATTCCTAGCAATTTCCTTTAAATTCCCACAGGGATGTCTGCGGAGGCACTCATTACAAGCGCATACATGGCCGTTATTTAAGAGACAGCTGAGTCAGGCTAGATTTGGTGCAAAATCTGAAGTCCATTTCATTTCTAGCTCTAGTCCGTAGAGAATGAAACTATTCATTATAAATAAACCCGGTTCTGGCTTTAGGATGGAGAGAATAAGTACGAGACAGAAAAACAGAGGGCGATTTGGGAGGGTGGCACTGGACCAGCATGGTGTAATGGAGTTGGAAGTGTCCTTAATTACACATGTGGCTCTGTGACTATGCAAGTGTGAGGCGAGTGAATCTGCTTGAGAGAGCAGGATAAGCAAAATATAGCACAAAAATCCAAGTATCATTTATCAAAATCACACAAAACATCAAAAGAATGAAGAATTTAGAAAGAGAAACAAAATGATTCTGTAGGCAGACAGAAAAGAAAGAGGAAGCAGAAAAACAGGGAGGGAGAAATAGAGAGCAGTGCTGCTTGGTGTGGGCCCCGTGCTGTAAATTGCATCTGTTCCTAATTAGGGAGTGCTAATGAAGGCCCGTGTTCGTCCCGGTCCCACTGAGAGACGGGCTGGCTCACAGCCTTCATCACAGAGAGACTGAAAAAGAGAGTGAGAGAGACTTTAATATCATTCGGTTACTTAGCACAGTACCAACTTAAGTCTAAATTAAACACTGAAAGGAAATACGGCTGTAACTGCAGAAAAATTCAGCTATTTGGATGCAGATTCCTACAGAACTACTCGGGTGACTGTGTCTCGTGTCTTTTTAGGCGTACACTCTTGGCTGTGTCAGTGTGTGCATGCACGTTTGTAAGCAGCAGGCGTAATTAGCAGGGATTTCTCAGATAACGAGTTTTTCCTCCAGCAGCAGGGGACGCGGTAAGGTCAGGCTGAGTCGGACATTCCCACACCCTGCAGTGAATACAGGTGGCCATCCTCTCCATGGCGTGCACATGCTCGCTCATTTTTGTTGACTGTGAGCTTCACTTGCATAAATTCACCATCCCACACAACTTTTACAGGAGATCAATTCCAGTCTTTCCACTGTAAAAGCATGAAATGTGTTCATTTTCCTCAAACATTACTGAAAGTTCATTGTACTTAAAAGGGTTAGTTCACCCAAAAATGAAAATCCTATCATTAATTACTCACCCTCATATCGTTCCAAACTCGTAAGATCTTCGGAACACAAATTAAGATATTTTTGATGAAATCCGAGAGCTTTCTAACCCCAGACTGCAACGTTTTAGCCACTTTCAAGGCCCAGAAAGGTAGTAAAGACATTGTTAAAATAGTCCATGTGACTACAGTGGTTCAATCTTAATGTTATGAAGCGACGAGAATACTTTTTGTGCAAAATTTTTTTCTTCTCTTCCTTCTCAGTCTCTGATGCTGTTCTTGCATCAGCATCACACGCATGCATCATGATGCTCATGTGAACAGGTTCAGAGACTGGTTCAAGAAGCCTTTTCACTCAGATATACGCCACAATAGGGAAGAAAAGATTATCACAACTTCCGTTTAGTGCCGACTTGGAGAGATGTATTGGTGTTTATGTTTAATGAATCCCAATATTCATAGTGGTTTCTGTTGCAGTTTTGCAGGGGTTACCATTAGGTCGAGGTGAATTGCACTTATTCAGTCATCAAAGATTCAATTATTGTTGTGGAAAAAAAATAAACTTACACTTACATACCTCGAGTCGTTAGTGACCCTATACAATTTTTACCAAAAAATGAATGGGAAAACAGGCATTTTCTATAAAAAAAACAAAACAAAAATTGTTATATTGTTTATAATGAATTGATTGAGGAATACTGAGAAGGTTGATGTCTAACTTTAAAAAATGAACGAGGAGGAGGGTAGTGAATGATGTCCCGGGTCACTAAAGACCCGAGGTATGCGCTTAAGGGGTAATGGGGGTTTTCAATTTATGAGTAACATAAACCCTGTGGTAAACATAACTTGACGATACTTTGACGTTTTGTTTTGCTACAACGTACACTGCACACACTTAAAAATAACTGCTTCAAAATTCACTTTTACTTTACAATGTGTGTAATTTACATTGTTGAACAAAACATCAAAGTGTTGTCAAGGTATGTCTACCACAGGCTTTATTTTACACATAAATTAAAAAAACAATTAAAACTCCATAGGAAAATCTTGAAGGAACCAGCTGCGAATTAGACTTCTGACGTCATACCTGCACCACTCTATGCTTCAATTAAATTGCAATTAACATGCTTATGTAGTACAAAATCAAAATTAAAGTCCTGCTAACTTATTTGCCCATCCTACAGATTGCAGAAACTCCAGTTTGGATCCAGCATTGGTAATCTTTTCAGGCGATGCCAACAATTGCAAAGATTTCAGATGACGGCAATTTTGGATCAACAAGCAAAACTTTCAAATATTTTCCTAATATTGTCCTTACATTGTAATCATCACAAGCACAAGTTGTAATTGCTGCCTAACACATTTGTTGTGTTAGATTTACTGAATACATGACGTTAGCTAACAATGTATAATATTATAGCTGTATATAACTATAGACATGAAATTTTTGATGTTGATCAACTGATTACCTTATTAGGGTTTAGAGTGAAGTGTACAAAAACAAAAATCAGGAAATGGTCTTGAAGGGGTCAGTACTCCCTGACTAGAAACACCATTTGACCAGAGAATGGAATGCAACTAATGTGTAAAGCTATTGGCGTGGTCCACTCACAGTCCGCAGTGAAGGTATTCAGCTCGCACAAAAGGAACAGCTTGTGCACCTCCCCTCCCAATTACTGACCCTGACAGGGGTAAACAGAACTCCCCTCCAATCTCTGCTACATCTCCTACCACCCGGGCCAAGCTGCGGCCCTTTGATCAGACTGGAGCTCATTAATGCTCTTATCTGCTTTAATTAGCTCCCAGGGTCACGGCGGCCCCTCTAAAGCCGACCCTAGACCAGCTGTTCAAGAACTCAGATCAGCACGCCACGGAGAGCAGATCTGGGTGGGTGTTCTGTCCAAAAACATATACAGAATCAGTTTTTCTGGCCGCAAGTTCAATCGTGAAGCATTATGCGTGTGGAAGTGGAATGGGCCCTGGGTCAGTAGCTTTTGAGTTTTCACTATTCATCTCTTTAGATATGACAGGGTCAAATGTAATTCCATATACCTTATTTAATTTTTAATATGTCTGCATTTGTGACAAAATCCTCATTAAGGAGTTATTTGGAAGCTTAGGCCCAGATTAGGTCATGCCACCCAATGTTAGCCATCGGCCAAGAGCTGCATGCTATCAAGTTTCATGAGACATCTCGTAATGAGGTCCACTGCAAAGCTTACAAAGTTACTCAAGCGTTCAGCTGTGCTACTGGAACTGAGGACAAACATTTGTGTCATTTTAAACGTGTTGTGTTCATGCTTACGTGTATACAAGCAGGTGTCGGTCCATTGTTGTATAAAGTAGCACACAGCATCTCTCCACTGTACTCACAAGAGAGGGGAATAGTGCATCAAAACCAAAGCAATTAATCCACAGCATGCTCTCCTGCTGCTCTGTAGGACAAACCGCCTTTGAGGCAATTGAAGGTAACCCAGACAATTAACTAGAGGGATCAGGTCTGGACAGGGACCACAAATGCAGAAACACAGGGAGCTAATAAGACACTACGTGGAGTGTTCTAGACGTTTCTAAAATATTTAAATGGGTCATTCTTGTTATGCAGTACATTTAGAGAAACATATAGGCCTATTTTCTTTCTTTTTTTAAATAACATCCCCATGTTGTAGTTATATATACTACCATTCAAAATGTTTTCGAAAAGTCTCGGTCACACCAAGGCATTATTTGATCAAAAATGATAGGAAACACTGTTATATAATAAAATATTATTACCATTTACTGTAAAACAACTGTTTTCTATCTTAATATATTTTAATATGTAATTTATTCCTGTGATGGCTGAATTTTCAGCATCATTACTTCAGTCTTCATTGTCACATGATCCATTAGAAATCATTCTCAGATGCTGATTTGCTGCTCAATAAACATTTCTTATTATTATCAATGTTGAGAACAGTTGTGCTGCTTAATATTATTTTTGTGGGAACCATGATAACTTTTTTTTAGGATTCTTTGATGAAAAGAAAGTACATGTGAAATACACACATATTTTGTAACAATGTAAAAGTCTGTTTTAATCAATTTAATGCATCCTTGCTGAATAGAATAGAAGACCTTTGAATGGTAGTGTGTATTTTTTTTTATTAATAGCAATAATTTCTATTAAAGACGATGGAATGTTTTTGAGTGCAAACTAATTGTAACCAAATCACCCACAGAATCCATTATATCCATTGTTAGAATTTATGTTTGTGTTGTTCTGTTACTGCCAGAAATGTCACTTCATGGAGGATGATGTCATGAAGGAAATGGCTTTTATTAGTTCAAAGCAATTTATTTTACAAAAGACTAAAAGGGTGAGGGCACAGGAGAGACAATAAAATGACTACAAAAAAACAAAAAACAATATGCACATTTTGTTTCAAACATTTTGGTTACGCGAAGTGAACAAAAACAGAATATGAATTAATAAATTGCCTTTTTTCATTTTAGAAGTGCAACACAGCAAAGACATACAGCAAAATATTTATATCCTCTCTATATATAAAATTCGAATATGTTCACTTGAAAAAAAAAGTTGAACATTTTATCCAATATGAGGTATATGATTGGGACATGGAAATATATACAAATGAGCACAAATTCCATTAAACTATGACTCTTGATCATGAATCTACACCATGAATCAGTCTGTTTAGTCGAGTCTGTTTATAATAATTTGCAGTTGTTTTTCAAAGCTTGGTGCTCGGTTAGAGCAGTTATACAGCAAAAATGTTCAAGGTGGTAGCATAGATTCTCTTTTTACCTCTACTGTAACGTAAAATGTATGTATACAGTATAAGAGCAAGAAAGAGTGAGCAGCAGCCACACAAATACGCACACGCATGCATGCTACCGCTGAGGTGAGTCTACACATTGCTCGTGGTATATGCAAGCGCCTGTAACTTTGTGACAGTGTATCAATAATGATTCATTTCATTAACAGCAGACGTGTCAGGTACTCGAATGTGTGCATGCAGCATGTGCACAAAGTTATTCGTAGAAGTGAGGTGGATTGTTAAAAAAAAAAATGAAGCGAAGACCCACGATGTTGCTAATTCATTTACAGATTTAATTAGATGGATGGAGCCCCTCGCAGTTATTAAAACAGAGGGGAGAAAATGTTGCCAGCACCACAGCACTTTTTAATTATGACTCCAGATCCCTGCTTGCTGACGTCTGGGGAACTGCTTAATTAAAATCCTCATTATTTTACTTTTAATTAGTTCCCCCCTCTTTTGTTTCCTCTCACCATATGGCCATGTTCCATGGTCAAATCAACTTAATTGAGCTAATTAAGCTGATCAGTTTAATTATTCAAAGTCTTCTGATTGGATGGAATTGCTGTCCAGCATCCCTGCACCCCCCTCCATCATCCCTCTAATAAAGCTTTTTTGTCATTCCCTTCTCCTCTCATACAGCTTCTTCTCGGTTATGCTCAGATCATGCTCATTTATTTATCAGTGATGTACACACTTTGACCTCTAGTCTCACGTAGCCAGACTTTTGCTTGATGATTTAGGGTCTAGGTTCTTTAACCTCTGAAATTGGCCAATGACCGCCCACTTAGTCGGGAAGTGGCCATCAGACTGACATGCAGTGACTATTCAGTTTTGTTTTGTTCAATGTCATGTTTAGGGGCATGTAAATTATGCTACATTAACAAACCAGCGTGCTATAGGACAGCGTATCAGTACTTTCATGTTTACCTGCATATGATATTCCCTTCTCAGTGAGGTACTTTGCCTGATCTTCCAATGTAGATGTAAGAGGACACACAACTAATAAAATGAAATCACTCAGGAATCTAAAAACTCCCAGAACTTTTGCCTTCACAAAAATGTTTCCACTTTAGTGTGCCATATGCATCAGATGTTCAGTGAACTGAGAAATTAACCCTCCTATATAATAAGCGAAAAAAGTATGTGAGCAGAGTTCCGAATTCATAGGATTCATAAAACATTAGGCGAAAAACACCCTGATAATACTATTTCTGGCGAGATTTTGAAGTGTGCAATGAGGCCACAGGAGAGGATTTGTGAATGACAGTGAAGCGTCGCAACTGACGCTGTAGGTCACATGACAAAGACAACATGGCGGATGTAGTATGTCTGAATTTCATTCATACTACACACATTCATACCACATAGAACACACTTTTTTAGTGGTCGAGAAGTAAGTTTTAAACAAACTTAGTACATACATTATAAGATTTCGGATGCAGCTTAAGCAGTGCTCAATGTGGACTGGCACTTTTTCTTGCATACTGCCACTTCTCACATGTTGCTGGTACTTAGCCTCTCAGAGTCAAAGCGTCAGGTCTAGGTGATTAGTAAGGAATTGTAATACGTGAATTACTTTTATGATGCTAATTTGAATAACCTGCATGAATATCATGTAAAGGCTAGTCGTGCAAGGAATTCCGTATTACTATAATTCAGTTCTTTGATTATGCCTCCTCTGATGGATGAGCACCATTGCAGGCCTGATGTCTGAGGACTTCCATTATCACGCACACATAATAGTATCAAATCAGTTGTTTGGCAAATGGTTCCTTTTGTAAATAAATTCATATTGTACCAGCAATATATCCAATCAAGGTTTTTTTTTTTTGCATTGTTAAAATTTCAAATGTGATAATGATTTGCATATGCCAGCCAGTGCACAAGAGAGTACCGGAACTTTTTTTCCCCCACTTTAAGCACTGAGCTTAAAGGGTTAGTTCACCCAAAAATGAAAATTCTGTCAGTAATTACTCACCCTCATGTTGTTCCAACCCCGTAAGACTTTTGTTCATCTTCGGAACACAAATTAAGATATTTTTGATGAAATCTGAGAGCTGTCTCAGTCCTTCATAGGCTGCTATAGGTAATCGGTATCTGGCAGCCCAGAAAAGTTAGTAAAGACATTGTTAAAATAGTCCAAGTAACTACAGTGGCTCAACCTTAAGTTTATCAAGCGACGAGAATACTTTTTGAACGAAAGTCTTATGGGGTTGGAACAACATGAGGGTGAGTAATTACTGACAGAATTTTCATTTTTGGGTGAACTAACCCTTTAAGTGACCTCACACCCCCTGCTGCTGGGACAACAGTGTCTACTGAGCCTATTCTTGTGTCCCTGAGGGGCGAGACCACCACATAAATGCCTTGGTACTAAGATGAGCTGACAACCAAAATTGTACTCTGACTGTCAGTAAATTATATCCTCACAATATATATCTGCCAAATAAAAACAGACTGGCTGGCCAAAGTAAAGCAGTTATGGTCATTAGCAACAATAACTGCTCTGCTAAGTCTGCTAATGAGAGCCATTAATGAGGGCTGACCTGTCTTTCAATTTTGCCAGCAACACCTCAACCTTTACCCTTTTTTCTTTTTCCTGGTTAATTTATCTGTTTAAAGAAAGAAAGGGATAGCATTGTGTCTTAACCAGCCACAACCACAATAAGCAACGAGTGACATTACATTTTATTGATCAGTTTGTATTTCCAATACTATATTCCTGCGATACCGGAGGCTGCAGTTTCAGGATTCGTTTTTTTGTCACGGCGCCGCCTAGCCAGTTCTACTCCAACAGAGGAGACCTGAATGAAACCTAAAAGAAACAAACGCAAAGACTGATACAAATACCACAGAAATGATAACATTTGTATTCACTTTCCACCTTATTTTTAATGTAAGACAAGGCATGGCCATTTTAGATTTAAATGTGTAATGCTTTCGGTGTCAGGCATCTCCAGTTATTTTATTATAGGCAACATACCCATTAAGCATTTTTCCATAGAAAATCATTATAAAGAAATTCTGTGTTTTGCATTCATATTCTGGGCTGATCTGCTTGAAATGGCTGCTCACTGCTCTGGATGTGTGTCCACAGTTTGTGTTCACTACTACTCACTACTCTGTGTGCAGTATGGGTTACCATACTTGGCCTTCAGGTCATGTCACTTTAATAAGGTATACTCTGAATTTGATCTTTTATCTGTCATTACGCAGTATATAGTTTCACCTTGAAGAAGACACACATTCAGGGAATCTAAACTGATTGTAAAGTTTCCTTACACGTCTTCAGCCTCTCTCCCCATTTCTTTCTGTCCAGAATGCGGTTTGGCACTCTTCTCCACTGCTTCTCTACCACCGAAGCCAAACAGCTGTGGAGTTTATGATGCTGGCAGCTTAAAAACAGATCAGAGACAAGTAAGGAGGCCTGGTCATAGCCATATATATCAGAGGCAGGCAACAGGATCTGACTCCATTAGCTGCTGAAACAAAAGATAGCGGTGCACAAGAGTTTCAGGTCACTGAAGTAGCACAAGCAGGGTATTAAACCAAAAGCCTTCTCCTATGACTTATTATATTAAATGACTGAACATTGGATTAGATTTTCAGATTTGTGTGCCTTTGTGGGAGATCTCTGTGTTATTAGAGTTACTGTGGCTGTGGTTAGCACACATTTAATTACACAGGGATATATATTGGGCGTCTTACAATGTGTCAGTGCTCTCATCCACTTGTGGGAGTTAATGAATTATTAAATGATGCACAAAGAACCATTTAAACTGCTCCCACAACTTTAGAATTTTATATATTTATGCATTAGGCAGATGCATTCATTCAAAGCGACTTACAAGGTATTCATTTATATTAGTTAATTCAGTTATTTGTATATTTTTATAGAATAAACTGCACAAGGAACGATACATGATCCATTGTTATAGTCTTTATGTTGTAGGTTATCACAATGTGGTCGACTGTTGAGGAGTAATGTGGAAGTCTACAGTCTGTGCATCCCTCACTGTCTGATAAAAAAATATCCCTTCTTCATCTGTTCTGCTTCTTCCCCATCTTCACACAACATGAGGTGAGGAAACAATGTAATTACACCAATTTGCATGTGTTAATTGGATTAATTAGAGAATTGAAGAAAGAAGGGGGGAAACTGCGTGCATGTCCTCACAGACAAGGGCTTCTTTAAATCAGTACACTTAAAAATAAAGTTTCTCCTTCCTTTACAAGTTGGCAAAACCTTGTGGTAGAGCTCTGATTTGAGAAACCGTTAATTGGCTTTTGAACATGTCAGACTAATTAGAAATGCACATTTGAAGCATGATCGGTTTGAATGCAAAGAGCTACTCGAATGGCCAAGGGAGTTCTTAGTGAATCTCAAAAAATAAAATAACCCCTCCTCTCACTTAACAAGATTTGGAGATAATTGCAATTAGGATCATTTGCATAGGTTAATGAATTTTTTTCCTAACTTTCCTTAACGATCTCAGGCAACAGAATATTTATGGATCACTGAATCTTAAGTACAGTACAGTACATGGACCATAATGCATTTACCACAAAGCAGCTTTCATTTCAAAACATTTTTTTTCTGATTTATGTTTGCTCTGACAATGATATATGTGATCAAAGTTTTTTTTCTTTACTTTTTGATGCTACTGGGCCCTAAATATGATCCTAATGCGAGGGACTTGCATTAAAATATACAGCTGCATATATTTTATAATGTACAAAGGACCACTTATACCGTAAAAAAAAAAAAAAAGAAGTCTTTTTACCAAGTTGACCCTTTATGCACACCACCAGGGTACTCTGTATACTAACTGTATATTAAAAAAAAGGATACAAATTTTACATATAATACAGTTTATATTCAACATTAAAAAAAAGAGTAATGAGATTAAATCACAATGATTTTATTCTGTTGAAAAAAATTATAAAAGTGTTTTGCACTGTGACGACATTAAAAAATAACATCTGGCTATCCCCAATACATGTCTATTTAAAAGTAATAAACATTTCATAATATAAAGGGAAATACACTGAACATTGTTTTTTCAGTATGATCTAACCTCCGGACTTTTAAGATCCCACAAACACACAGAATGCTTCAATGTGAAAAGTCACAGCTGGCTTTTACACCCCCTACCCAACACATACACACCCACCAACAGCCATAATGAGGTATGCTTGGCTTCTATTTTTCTTATAAGAAACACTAGGGAAAGGACTTCTTTTTTTTTTTTTATTATTAATCGTAAAAGTAAATTGGAAAGGAACACCTTGTGAGTGCAGGCTGTAGCTGGTTGAAAAAAAGAGAGATGGGTATAATTAGCTAATTAAATAAACAAGATATTGGGGAGTTTAATGCCAAAAAGCAATTACCAGAAATGTCATAATGAGAAAACTTCTCATACCTCTGCAAATCTGATCAGAGAAAGGCAGATTTAGAAGTAAATTAAATCTTGAGAGGAGGGCCAGATGAAAGGGCGGGGAGCGTAACGTTTATTTCTGTAGCGACGTTCACAAAGATGCACAAGACCTCCTTTTAGCAAGACCCACGGATTGAAATCACGGCAGGAGAAAGAGAAAGTGCCAAGTCAAATGCCTTTCATTACTCTCTGTAATGATGCAGATGCAAGAGTTTGTGTTGAAATCTGGAGGGTAATGAACCATGTTTTTGGCCAGGGACTATTGGAGAGCCGTCTCGACATCTAGTGAGTGTCCAACACACCAAGCCAAAACCATCAAATGTTGATGTACACTGAGCAGAGATGTCAAGACAGCATTTTTGATGGTTATAGTTATTTAATTAAGTACTTTTTTTTCCTTTTACAGATATCTTATTTTTTAATGGTTCCTCTATTTAAACGGAGGACACAAGGAAACAGGTCAACCATTGAACACGATACAACAGCACATGAAATATACACAATTTTACTCTCAATCTCCCTCACTTTCACAACAAATGTCTTGGCAGACACTGAATAACAGTCTCTCTTAGAGAATATGCATACAGACATATAATTTATTCTACCAAACCATTGGGGGGAAAAAAAACATGCCGTTACATCTGGAGACTACGACCCTTTCAAAAAGAGCGCTTCATAACGTCAAACTTGAGTAGACGTAACAATACATGTTCACGTATCTGTACTGTGCATGTGTATGATTACTTGCTAATAGGAAGTTAATGACAAAGGAGGGAAAACTGGACATAAAAATGCTTTAGGCACCAAAGACGACAGAACATTTTCAAAAAAGAAAGATAAAACTTGGCCTGTAAACAAAAGACAACCACCACTGCATCAAAATGGTAATTTTTAACAGTCTTTTTATATATGGATGTTGTTTTATGGACAAGAAGTGATATCAATCATCATCCATAGAACCCTACAGTCCAAAATGCCAGGTAACGTCCACAACATTCCTTGGGAAACTTCTCAAAGGGGAACAAAATCATGTTGAGCATCACCCCAGCATTATAGAGCTGCCCTTTTATGGAGTCTAAGGCTCTCAGGGTCAGGCTATCCCAGCCATAACCAGACAGACCACATGAGTGCACATGATCATTTTTAGCTTCTGTGTCTTTCTTCGACTTGATTACGTTTCCCTCGATGGGGTGATTGTCTCGCAAGTGACTCACAGTACTTGCTTGGTTCTGAATCCTTCTAAGGTGGCTGAATGCACAAAAGTGGCGTGGACATTCACAATGATAGATTGGAGGGAAGAGGTGAGGAAAAATATGAAGAAAAAGGCACACCGCAAATTATCCATCCATGTTTCCTCAGCAAACCTGTGTCAAAAGAACCAAGTAGCCAATCAGTTTGTTTTCCAACTAGGAAGAATAATGCAATCTAGTCATCTCTCTCATTTTTTAAACATGTTTTTCTATTTTCTGGTACCAGAAATGTACATTTACAAAATGTGTTTTCATCATACCTTTTGGTCGGGTAGGAGGGTGTTGCTCTGCAGGGGTGTCAGGTGACTACTGAGCAAAGCTCCACCTGGCCGGTCATGCTCACAAAAGATGGTGCCGTTGACGTAGTGAAATCGGTCACCAGGCACCAAGCGATTTCGACATGTGGCACAAGTGAAACACTGTGGAAGAGAAAAAAACAAGCAACATTTTATTTTTTTTATTTTTTCACTGGCATCTCTTAATAAAACAAGTCAATTTTACCACAAAAAAAAGTATTTAAGTCGAGTGAAACGGAAGTTCCATAATGTAACATACATCTGTGTGAAATAAATTATATAAAAATAAATAAAAAAGAAGTGTAGCAACTTGATTCAATCAATCAGTTGTTGATTGGATAGAGGCAGATTGGCTAAATGCCAGCTTACAGGCGACTGTAAGAAAGGGGATGTTTAAGCGAAAGATCATTTTGATTAAAAATTACAAGGTAAAAAAAAAGCATAAATAGTTTACAAGATCAATGAGATAGATGGGTGCTGAACTTGCATACTGTATAGTAGGTACTGTATTTGGTTTGGAACTTGACCGTAAAAAAAAAAAAAAAAAAAAAAAAAAAAAAAAAAAATCGGACGTACTACATCCGCCCTGTTGTCATGGTCATGTGACCTACAGCGTCAGTTGCGTCGCTTCACCTACATTCACAAATCCTCTCCTGTGGCCTCATGGGATAGTAAAGTGTCTATCGAATGCACAATTCAAAATCTTGGTGGAAGTAGTAGGTCATCCGGGTACTTTTTGCCTACTGTTTTATGAATACTATGAATCCTATGAATTCGGACATACTACTCGGCTCATATACTGTTTTTCGCCTACTATATAGCATGGAAGTAGGCCTATTTTGACACAGCGACTGTGAATTTTCATTATATTTCATTATCTCACTTTAAATAGACTGAAATTGAACCACCAATATGAGGGGGAAAAGTCCTATAAATAAACAGTAGTTTTCCACTACTGATAGAAATAGGGAAATGAGCGAGACCAGAGTACCTACACATATGGTACATTTGTATTGTTTGAAAAAATCTATTACACTCCAAGCTCACATTTCTTCAGACACTCACAAATTAGAAATTTTGTCAGGATGTAGTTACCCAATTTTGAAAACTTATGCAAACAAGGACCACTGGGAAACCAAACCGAACCACTCAGCTTAATCAGGGAATGGTTTCCTTTTCCAATCAAATATTATTAAGACAGGTTGACACCTACACCACTATAATTAAGGAGGAATGTGTGGCGCAGTTGGGAAAATGGTTAGTTGATGAGTTTCGGCAGGCGTCTCTTGAGACTATCCTGCTATCCGTGTTCAGTAAAAGCGAGACTTCAGCTGACAATTCAAAGAGAAACATATTTCCCAAAAAATAGACTACTTTAGGCCTTTACAGATGTTTCCATTCCAACCAAATAATGAAAAGCATAAACACATACGTTAATTCAATAATGCCTCTAATTCTCACTCTAGAGATATGGATGTGTGGGTCCAAGTCATTGTTTTGCAAGAATTACGCATTTCAGTCTTTCAACTTCCAGTCTTAAGGGAGTTGCAATAAAATACTCGAAAAGAAATAACATTTCATAAATCTAACTATTAAACATTGTCTCAAGCTTATGTTGAGCAATTCCTGCTGGCTTACATGCCAATGTCAAAGGGAATTAGGTAACTGCAATGTACAAAACAAATTCCCTTATGTTTGGGACTGGTTCGGAAATTGTAACCATTCAAGTGTACAAGGATGTTGCGCAAGTAATTCTGCAAATGGTGATTTTTTTTCTTCCCCATACTGGAAGGTGTCTAGGCATCAGCTAGTCTGATCAAAAATGAGCAGATTTAATCATATATTTGACAAGTCTGTAAAAAGAGTTAAGTCTGATGACTATTGTAAATAATTTAAATTAGAGTCTATGACAAATTACTACCCATCGATACATTGGCGTGCATACAGATTGCTATCAGCCGATAATCACCACTAAAGACTTGAAGCTCTGACTGCCCGAAGTAATGAATATATACAGTGGGAAGAACAAGTATTTGATACACTGCCGATTTTGCAGGTTTTCCTACTTACAAAGCATGTAGAGGTCTGTCATTTTTATCATGGGTACACTTCAACTGTGAGAGACGGAATTTAAAACAAAAATCCAGAAAATCACATTGTATGATTTTTAAATAATTAATTTGCATTTTATTGCATGACATAAGTATTTGATCACCTACCAACCAGTAAGAATTCCGGCTTTCACAGACCTGTTCGTTTTTCTTTAAGAAGCCCTCCTGTTCTCCATTCATTACCTGTATTAACTGCACCTGTTTGAACTCGTTACCTGTATAAAAGACACCTGTCCACACACTCAATCAAACAGACTCCAACCTCTCCACAATGGCCAAGACCATAGAGATGTGTAAAGACATCAGAGATAAAATTGTAGACCTGCACAAGGCTGGGATGGGCTACAGGACAATAGGCAAGCAGCTTGGTGAGAGGGCAACAACTGTTGGCGTAATTATTAGAAAATGGAAGAAGTTCAAGATGACGGTCAATCTCCCTCGGTCTGGGGCACCATGCAAGATCTCACCTCGTAGGGCATCAATGATCATGAGGAAGGTGAGGGATCAGCCCAGAACTACACGGCAGGACCTGGTCAATGACCTGAAGAGAGCTGGGACCACAGTCTCAAAGAAAACCATTAGTAACACACTACGCCGTCATGGATTAAAATCCTGCAGCGCACACAAGGTCCCCCTGCTCAAGCCAGCGCATGTCCAGGCCCGTCTGAAGTTTGCCAATGACCATCTGGATGATCCAGAAGAGGAATGGGAGAAGGTCATGTGGTCTGATGAGACAAAAATAGAGCTTTTTGGTCTAAACTCCACTCGCCGTGTTTGGAGGAAGAAGAAGGATGAGTACAACCACAAGAACACCATCCCAACCGTGAAGCATGGAGGTGGAAACATCATTCTTTGGGGATGCTTTTCTGCAAAAGGGACAGGACGACTGCACCGTATTGAGGGGAGGATGGATGGGGCCATGTATCGCGAGATCTTGGCCAAAAACCTCCTTCCCTCAGTAAGAGCATTGAAGATGGGTCGTGGCTGGGTCTTCCAGCATGACAACGACCCGAAACACACAGCCAGGGCAACTAAGGAGTGGCTCCGTAAGAAGCATTTCAAGGTCCTGGAGTGGCCTAGCCAGTCTCCAGACCTGAACCCAATAGAAAATCTTTGGAGGGAGCTGAAAGTCCGTATTGCCCAGCGACAGCCCCGAAACCTGAAGGATCTGGAGAAGGTCTGTATGGAGGAGTGGGCCAAAATCCCTGCTGCAGTGTGTGCAAACCTGGTCAAGAACTACAGGAAACGTATGATCTCTGTAATTGCAAACAAAGGTTTCCGTACCAAATATTAAGTTTTGCTTTTCTGATGCATCAAATACTTATGTCATGCAATAAAATGCAAATTAATTACTTAAAAATCATACAATGAGATTTTCTGGATTTTTGTTTTAGATTCAATCTGCAATCACTGCAAAATCGGCAGTGTATCAAATACTTGTTCTCCCCACTAATACAATAAACGGAGTACCACTTCAGTGTATAATTCAATTTATTTGACCATTTTTATATTCTGATTTTGTAATTTTTTGTTTGTTTGTTTTTGTTACAAACACGATTTTGCATTCATTACTTAGAATACAAACAAGATAAAGAGAACTAAACTAACATTTTGTTCTTGGATATATTGAAATTATGGTAAAGTTTCACCAGCAGATCAAGTTATATTTTGTTTAAAAATGAGGAGCTCATAAAAAAATATAAAAAAATAAAACCTGCACAGATGAATCAGATAAAGATGAGAATTTGCTAACAACAAACTATGGCTCACCTTTAGATGGTAGACGTTACCCTGGGCCCTCATCACCATCTCACTGGCAGGGATAGACTGTCCACATGCACTGCAGGCTCCACTGTGACCAAACAACCTGCACAGTGGGGGGAAAACAGCAATTAATACTAACAAGAATATTTTAAAAGAATGACAAGAGATCAGCTGAAACCAAGTCAATATTGATACATTTTAACATCCAAAATACATGTTTCTTTAATTGACATTCTCACTTGAGGGATAAAAACTGTTTACCATATTGCAAAATGACACAAACCACCCTGAAAATAAAACTTCTATAAGTTCTTAATTCACTTCTTTTCATTCCACACATGGGGAAATTCACTTTTACGCCCATAGCTTGAAGTTTGAGTGCTTTGCAATGTGTGTGTTTGTGCGTGCGTGGCTTGGATGGCAGGGCACCAAAGCCCCTATAGTCCTTAGACTGCAACCTATCAGCTAATCTGGAGAGGCAGTGTAATTGGTGGCAATGGGTGGGGGGTGGCTATAGGAGCCTCTGATCCACCCTTGGCTCCTAATTAGGGTGCACTTGATTACTCTGCTGCCTGTGCTTGAGGTTGTTATGGGCAATTTTAGGAGAACACTCAAATGAGTTCAAGTCGTGCTCTTGATGAGCTAAAAGAAAAAGAAAAAAAGGCATCTACACACACACACACACACACACACACACACACACACACACACTCGGTTGTAGAGATAAAACCCAGATGCACACAAACAACACGCAACATACAAGCATTCCACTCGCACACATACAACTTGTTTTCATTCAGAACACCTGGAGCCACCATGTCACAGTCATGTTTCAGTAGGAAACCTTTCTTCCGCTCCCTCTCAGGGGTCTTTATTGTGACGGTAACCAGACCAGTTTGGCAGCTAATTCTCACCACCTCACTTTCTCCTCTTCCCCCTACCCTCTCTCTCAACCCCTCCTCCGCTATCACTGTCCCAGCTCTGACTGCTCGCAGTAATGAATTTTTGATCTTAATCCAAACAGTAATTTAATAAGAGACAGCAGAAAGGAGCTCTGTTCTCCCTAATTAATGCACCCTACTTTTATCAGACCTCAGGCTCCATGCGGTGTCATTTGGTAATGAAGCTCTGCCCTTTTGATTAGCTGTATTATACATATTTAATACACTGCAGATTGAGTACACCTTACATTCACTATTAAAGGGAATATCCACAAGACCACTCTTGACACTTATAACATGCTTGCTGAATTATAGTGCTGTAAGAGATGTCCTTTGCAAGGAAAAAAAAAAAGTATTTTCTTTCTCACTTGAGTTGTTAACCCAAACTTGTCATGAAACAAGTACTGATAGGTTGTGAGTCATTGTGCAGTAACTCAATAAAGGAGACCTTAACTGGTGAAACATTATATAAAATAGGCATAATATACACTATATTGAATTAATATAATCAATAATATAATAATAAAAATGTTATTTATTTATTTATTTTTAATTATTTTTCACCAGTTCAGTCAGTCCCACATCAAACTATTTTTAATATTATATAGCCTATGTATAATAATAATAATATGAATATGAATATCAACTACATCAACTAATAATAATAATAATAAATCTAAATGTACATAAAATAATTATAAATAATTATTATTAATAATAATAATAATAATAATAATAATAATAATAATAATAATAACAACAACAACAACAACAACAACAACAACAACAACAACAACAACAATAATAGATAGGAATCTAATATACAATTATAATTTATTAATTATATAAAATTAGATTTTATATTATTTTTAATCTGAGTCAGTCCCATGCACGTTCAAACCCATTTATATTATATAGGTATATTAATAAAGTAATGTGCATCAATATGAATATGAATACATCAATAAATCTGAATTAATAATTATCATTATTTCGTATCAGTATAAAATGCATATCAAATACATTAACATAAAATAATAGCTAATATTAATCAATTATATTAATATACATAATACACATTTAAAAATAGTAAATGTGGGAGCAATTCAAAATAATTTAAAAACAAAAAATATTGTTTGTCAATTGCTATAAGAATCAACTATGACAGATATTTTGCATCAGTGATATTGGTTTCAAATATGGCAGGACTGCACAGTTTATTTTTGATTTTGGGGTCAGAGAGATTGTTTGACTTTTGAGCAGGCATCTCTGGCACTTCTACAGCAATCACAGGCACAAAAAAAAAAAAAAAAAACATCTGCATGGCAATGCCAAATAGTCAGACATCCCTGGTTGAGGTCCAAACAAACCAGAGTGGGTCTAACAGGCAACAATGCCGTGCCGTCATGGGCCACTGCATCACTGCACACATCCAAACACACAGAGGTCAATTTCAAAGCCTCAGCGATTATAAACCAATCTAATCTCCTCACCTCTGGAGCCTTCAGCTCAAAATATACAAGGGAATAGAGGGCAAATTCAATCAAAGAGTTATGTAATCTAATCATCATATAGCACATATGCAATCATAGACCTCAGCTAAAACTGCCATAAAAATAAACGATCAATTGTTAGGGTTTGCAAATCAAGGTTACGGTTGTTTTGCAGACTAGTCCAAATTCATGAAAAAAAATTAGTTCTAATTTGATCACTGACTGTGTGGTTAAACAATACAGCTTGAATCTAAAGCAGTGTACAGCACATGAAAAACATGTGGGGAGTGTTGGCTGCTCCAGATGCCATGTTACATGCACCCACACACTTCCTGTCATAATTGGGGATTTTTTTCTTGCCTGTTACAGTTCACGCAGTTGCCACAGAAAAGATGTCTAAAATAAGCATGACATACGCTGCATTAAAAATCTGAAAATTATTTTCACAAATTAACATGTTGTTTACTCATTTAAATGTGTGTTAAACTTTACATTTTGATCTTGGACAAAAGTATTAAACAAGAAATAGAAAAACCTTGCACAACCAAAAGTTGCACAAGATAACTAACGTCATAAAAAGAAAAAAAATGGCTGTTTGATTATGCATGAAGTGGTAGCAAGATATGGAAGTGTGGAGGGTTTTATCGGTTTTCTTGTGTTTAAATATGAAGCACAAATTTACAACAAGTCTGTGGAAGCCCGTCTAAATATCCTGAGCCTTTCAGACCATTCACCTGAACTTAAGCTACGGTCAGACTGTCAGTCCAAATCCGATTTTTGTGTATATTCTATTGAAATCCGATCAGATTTAGCAAGTGTGAACGGCAAAAAAAATCACGTGAAATGCGATTTTTACAAATCAGGTTTAAGCTACATTCATATGTGGTTTGAAATCCTATTCAAATGGCATTTCTTGAAATCCGTTTCTGATTGTTCTGATCGGATTTCGTGTGGTTTATGTGACTTTCTCACGCCACATAAAACGTTAACGTCAGAAGTTGTTATAGAAACATGCTGAAATCGCTGCAGAAACAATGCTGTGTTGTTGCAAAGTGCCGGACGAGCAGAAAATGGCAATACCGGTACATCAGAGACAGGTTTTGAAACTGGCAGAGACGACAGCACGGAATAAAGCCACTCATACTAGCCTCCTACGGTGCTGCCGCTGCCTCAGAAGACAGTAGTCCAGCGCGGCGGCCACACATTGTCATGTTGTAAAGAAAACAACATCTCTATTGCAAACCCCTCCATGTTACGGTTGCTGTTGTTGTTTTTGACGTATACTTACCAATGCAACTCCATTGCCATAGAAACCAATTCAGATATTCCAGAAAACAAAAGAGTGGCATGGACACACAAATTGGATCTGAACAGTTCCTTTACACAATGTGGACAGTCAATTTTAGATCAGATTCCAATCGGATACACAAATAATCGGATTTGGACGGTGTTGACAGTGTGAACGTAGCCTTGAAGCACTACTAAATCTGGAAAGGAGATATGGATATGTCAACTGATATAAAACAACGATCAAGTTCACAAATCAATGACATTTTGTTGATTTGTTTCCAGTCCTCCTCATCTAACATTACAACTGATGCCGTGACCAGGAACATCATTTATTTGGTCTTATTCAACATTTCTATCTCAGTCCCACCAAATCCCTGACTGCCCATTTCATTTAGTACCTGATGTAATCGTTCCTGCAGAGGATCATTCCTCCTTTGCTGAAGCAGGTGCTGCCGATCTCTCCCAGTTGAGCCTGGCAGCAGGAGCACTTAAGGCAGCGCGTGTGCCAGTACCGATCCATGGAGAAGAGCAGGAAGCGATCCGAGATCCGACCTCCGCATCCTGCACATGAGCGCACGGCCCCGCCACTACCTCCTGTTACCGCCACGGCGGTGGATTCCACACGGCTGTTCACCATCGCCTGCCTGCGGGACAAAGCGGAGAAGCTCATAAATCAGCATATCTGGCCTGTGTTATCCAGACGCCAGATAGTTCCACCACTATCAGAAGATCAGCCATTAGAGATGTTCCCACAAACCTCTTCAAACAAATCACCATAATACATTCATTCGTATGATCCTAAGAAAACATCATAGCAGAGTAATGGGACAGATATATTTCTTGCCTTATTGCGGATTTAATTTTCAACACCCCCCATCCCATAAAACTGACTGACCAATTGGGATTATAATAAGGAAATGTTACAGTATTTTCCTACAATTTATTACAGAAAATAACAGTAAACCGGGCCAGGAAAATGACTGATGTAGCAGTACAGTATCCTCTGGTAGATTTACAGATTAAGTGTAATAGGATATGTTTACAGTACTCTGCTGGTGCTTAGGTTCCTAAAATGCACTGCAAGTTGAATACATAATGTGGTTGCATAATGTTTATTATTTCTATGTGTCTGTGCTCACCTTTAGGTTCTTGCTTTGTAAAGTTCAGGGTTTTATCACATCTAAAATTCGTTGTTGTTTATATCACCATTCTTTTGTATTCTGAGTGAGGAATATTCATACTCAAAAGCAACCAGTCAGCTCACAACAACAGTATTGCAAGCCCTCAACAGCAGAGATCTTTTAAAGCATTGAGATATTATATATTTTCCATTTTCTTTAAGTTATGATTACATACAGTATAAGGGCCAGTTATGGTGTTTAGCATATTTTGTAACATTTTTATACTGGCTAAGAGCAAATTAATTAAGTAAATAAGGTTTCTAGGAAACAATCATAACTGTGACTTCACCATTTACCATATATTTATCCCACAATCAGAGCAATGAGAGAAAAAATGTGGTTGGCTATAGCAGAACTGTAAACGGTTAATGAAACAGAGGATGAAACTTTGCTCAATGCATGTCTTGGCAGAGGTTCACCAATGAAGAGGTACACAAGTCTGTCTAGAAAACAACCTGCTCTTGCACGAGAACCAGGTGCTTCTAAAATTCATAAAGTCATATAGGCACTGCTAAACAACCGAGCCCCTATTATAATGTGATGTGATATTTTATTAACAATAGTTAGTTAACATCATGAACAACACATCATATCGGTTTTTATAATTAAATGCATTCAAAATGTGTTTGTACAAACATAATGATGTTAGTTGAAGTACCTCAAGAAAAGTTAGTTTAAAAAAATAAAAATAAAAAGTGCACAAATTTACAGTGCAATGTTATTGCCTCGGAACTAAAATAAATCTCATGCTGCAGGCAATTCTATGGAAATGATGTAGTCCACAGATTTTTTAAATCTGCCTTAACATTATCAGTTTACATCTACAGCTCATTTCCAGAACTTTCATTGCAAATATGAGTGGAGATCAAACCCAGCTGGAGGCAGTGCAGGTTTCAAATGGCAGTAACTGAAACCATAAGGACCAAAAGTAAAGTCTGTTCCCTTTCAGAATACGTTATCACAAGAGTGTGAATGCTGATCCGAGAACAGGGGTCATATCAGTGTGACATCTCCAAATGAGAGCACCACTAATCTAGAAATCTAGCTATCCTTATCCGAGATATGAGACTTTACAAACATCACCTTGATTTCTCACAGTACCATGTAAACAAAAATAATTCAGAGGCGTAACTCCAACAACTTTTTCCAAGATTTTTAATATGTCCTAGTTTGCAGTTGGAATGCCTTGCGGTAAACAGCCTTCAACCGACACGAGAACTCAATCACAACACCAACCACTGTTAATGATGTTTTCCTAATGGAAGTGCAGCTGATTTGTCATTCCCTGTCTGATGATTTTAGTTTGAGTATGTTTTCACTTATGTCGAGTGTATTCCCTTGATGAGTTACTGTTCACCAGCCGTTTCCCTGCGAGCAAGCAAACTATTCCCTCTCTCAATAAACAGCCTTATGCAGTTCTAGAAGGATGAATTCAGTCTAACCACCAACCATCCTCACCACACACACACACTACACACAAGTACAGTTTTAGTAAGTCTAGCTATAGGCCAACATATTACCTTTTCTAACATTATTTAAAATAAACACGAAGATTGTGGTTTGAGAAGGTCAGGTCGTCCAACTAAGCAAAAGACATTCAGACTCGAGGCACCATACATACACTCAGCCTCAGACATATTAGGAAATGCTTGCACATTTTATTTCTAAAAATAACTTTGTATCTCTGCATTGTTTTCTGAACAGACACAAAGCAAGCTTCTATGCTGCATTTGGAAAACCTCAGCAAAATCCTGTGAGGACCAGTCGGTGCAGTTTTCTCCTTTTGGAGAGGCTGCAGCAATGTGAGGAAGAGGCTTTGGACATCTGGCTGAGGCTATATCACTTGTTATTTCCTCCCTCTGTTGTTCTAAAGGAGAGGTCAGTCGGCAGCACACTGGAGACGGAGGCCAGGTTAGAGGTCACAACTGAGCCCTGTTGATTGGTAGGGTCGACCAGGGGTCAAAAGAGGAGAGGAAAGCAACAGGAAGGATCTTTGTGCTTTGCTCCAAAGGAGTGGGAATGCTTTCCTCAGGTCCTATCGGTCTTCCCAGCCTTGTGCCGGACATAAGATATCAACCGCCACGTGCTTTCCCACAAACAGGAGCCTGAACAGTGCCAATGGATACTATAGACTCTCCTAAGGGGACAGTTCCCCCAAAAATGAAAATTCTGTCATCACTTACTCACCCTTGTGTCATCTGTGAGACACACAAAAAGAAGCACATTAGGAAAAAACTCAGTGTTATTTTTTTCTGTCCATATTTTTAAAATAGCCCCTCTTCTTTTGTGTTACTGAAAAAGTAAGTCATAGCCTACAGGTTTGGAACGACATGAGGGTGAGTAAATTATGACAGAATTTTCATTTTGGGGGGGAACTATCCCATTAAACTTTGGATGACACAGGGAATGAAACACGTTTTTGGTAAAGCACCTTGCACAGTTTATGCAGTAGTGGAATCATGAAATAGATCTTTCAACATGAAAATGGAGAAATCCTAAAGCTAAGAATTAGCAATCTGCAGAAAAATAGCCTCGCAAGATCTTGTGCACATGTGTGGTTTACATTCCCTCACCTTACCTGATAAAACTGGCCAAACAGGTCCAACATAACACTCAGAGAGCTGTATAAGTATTTCCCCTACAAACAGAGTGACATCCCAAAACTGACATGAACATACATGCCTGAATTCTTATTGGAGAATTTGCCAGGCACAAGTTTAAACCAATTTCCGACACCCTTGGCTCTAATCTTTTCATTGTCATGTCAAAGTTGGGCATTTTGTAAGCCTTACACAAACTATGAGCCTGATATCTTATTAAATGCATTGGGACCAGCTGTACGAGATTATAAACCTGAACCAAAAGTAAATTTATTCAGTGCTTCTACACAAACAGATTTTGCCTCAGGACCTTTTCTCCATAACTGACACCAGTAACAAGCACCATACATTGTCTTTCCCGCACACCTGCAGAATTGCCGTTGCAAAGCAGGTTGCCAAATAACTTTGCAACAGTTAATTTCATGAAAATGCAAATCCCCCATTTTTTAATTATCCTTTTCCTGCAGACCTGAGAGCTAGAGAGACAATGCTGTTGAATGGGACCCTGGAGGAATATCACACGCTTTGAGGCTTGGCTGTTTCAATACTGAACAATTACATTATCCCTCTAATAACTTAGGTAAGTTAATCCTTCACTGGAAACGTTTGGAGACAACATTTCTTAAGCTATGAGGCTTAATGTAGTTTCTTATCACAGGGTAGCAGGAGTCGTGACGCTATAGGCCTATACTTTTGGCAGTCTGCATTGTGTTGTGACCAATTCCTTAACTTACTTAGAAGGCTAGCAAAATATGACATAGCCTACATACTGCTTAGACTAGAGGAGAGGAAAGTTTGTTTAAAGGTCACTGCTAATTTAAAACAGGCAAATCTGGGCAAATGGTTGTAGATACTGTAAATGTGCAGATTATGAGATAAACGAGTGGAGAATGTCTAAAAGCGCTACAGACCCACGTTAACTTTTTGTAAATGATATCTTATACCAGGTTAATGGAGCAACATTAGATTAATAAAACATACATACAAATAAAAAGCTTGTAGGCTACCTCAAGGTCTTCAAGTCGAGAATTCATCCTGTTTTCCCAAACGCATGAATAAACTGAACCTATTCAACCAAGTCACTGCTAACGTTAGTTTGGAAGTGAGGAGCTAACGTTACTTTGGAAACAGACCAAACTCTTCTCTTTCTCTCTCGTTATTTAAACGCTGTCATCAGAAAGGTCAGCGAGGGGGAGGCTCGTTCAGTTCCACTCGACTAACGGGCTGATTGATGAAATAAGAGGCAAAAACAGAAGCTAATGAAGAGAAACACAATACCGTCGCTGTCCGAGCGCAGACTGATGGATTGGTGTCGGCTTGACGGAGCAAATGATGGGTCTACACACTATTAGACAAATCACATATCATCAATTACTAGCCTGGTGTAGAAGTCTTAAGAACACACTATTATGTTTTATGGTTGTGCCACAACTTTTCCTTTAGTGGGGCTGAACGTCTGTTGAAAACGAACCGCACGGTCTCCATAGAAACTCACTAACGCGAGAACGCCCGTATATTTCGCCTTTTTAATACAATTTCACTAGTAAATGTGAATTTTTAGTGTCAAAACACGTCGGTTAGGAGAACAAATAACTGCGCACAAACCCAGTGCGAGTCGGTGATAATTAAAATAAATGAGCGTAACGCCATAGGATCTAAAAATAGTAGCGAGTCCAGTAAGCAAATGACCAAACCCTGGTTGGCACCACCGCAGATTAGCAGTATATCCTTCTCTTTTAATAATGCGCTCTGGGGCCATATAACTACACGCTTCGCCGTTTCATTAAAACGGGTCTCTTTTTAATTAACACTCCGCGCACAACTCCCCATTGTGCACAATTCTCCGCTCCAGTGACAGCACACATAAAGCCTGCGTCTCAAAACCTAATGTGCTGCCTACCTAGACAGCATTTTACCTAGACACCAACTCAGCCCAGATGTCTAGGTTGGCGGCTCACTGTGATTTGTGATACAGCCATTGAGTGAGAGTTATTGCACGGGGAGGTAGCAGCCAAGACGCACCAATGTAAAGTTTATGCATAATTGATTATTTATATATATATATATATATATATATATATATATATATATATATATATATATATATATATATTTAAATAACACATATATAACTCTAACTTGATCTATAACTCAGCTGGTAAAGTATGACACTTGCAACGCTGTTGACATCAAAATGTAACGTTAGAGTAAATTGCTTTGGTGTCTGCTAAATTACACATAAACTAACTAAAGTTGTGATGAAATGCAACAAAATGACATCTTATGATCAGAAGTTGTGATGTGCGTGATCAGAACTGACTGGAAACTGTTAAAACAGACTCTCTAACCCTACAAGTTCACAATCTGTTTAACTAACGTTAAGTGATTAAATGTTTACTCGATTTTTACTCACCGTAGTTTGTACGTAGTCTGGAAAGAAGTCAAAGGTGGTGGAATATCTCTCAAAGTTATTGCGCGGTATTAAGCAGTGAGAGAGTGGCTGTCCTTCTGTTTTGCTTTCGTCCACCCAAAAATCGTTGAAGAAAATGCGCTTTTGATAATCCGAGCGTGGCGTGTTCCAACAAACTTCAAAATCGTCCCTGTGGTTAGAAGCGCTCCGCCACAACCGTCACATTCATGTTAATGCTGAGCTATTGCACATGATCCTGCACGTGGCGCTTTCTTAAAACTACTATTTATTATAACTCGCTTTCTTAGTGCCTTAAACCTCCTATGAGATGCAAAGTCTTATTTCTGGCGCCAGTTTACGCTGAAAATACTCATGAACGAACAGGGAGAAATTTTTAAAGTCACTCCTCTGGTGACGTGCCATAGGTGCTACCCCCACAGCCAATAAACGGCGAGGGGGCGTGGCATTTGACAGAATGATGGATGGCTGTTTGGGCAACTTCAGATTATTTGAAACTAATTTAAATTGCCCATAATCACCACGGCTGAGTTATGCTGAAAGGATTTAAAAGTCGTCTTTATCCACAACATTTAAACCTGCTGCAATTTACATTAGTTGTGCTCATTATTCACCTATGCGCTTACACAAATGGACAGTCTACACAGCATCAATCTATAAATAAACCGACAATAGATGCAAAAACAGTCCAAATAACAGATGTGCTCACGCGAGAGGAAAGCAGGCATCTGTTAAATTGAACACTACCACGTGCTCTCACCTTATATTTGTTGCGTCTCTCGGCGCGATCGAAGCTGCGAACATCTGGCCAAGATGGAAAGCCAATTACCTCTGGCGCCGTAAATCTTTATTTAACCAATGCAATACTATCCAATTTACCTTGATTTACCATTACAGGCTTAAATGAACTAGCCTTGGCCTCTCTCTTACAGGCAGTGCTAACACTAAGAAATGTTGTGGCTTATGATGTCAACTACTAAACACACCCGCGAGGCAGTAACAATCTCTAAACTGTTAATGGCAATGCATAATATGTTCTGTAGCCTAACACAGTCTTATAAATAACTTTGTTGTCTGTTCTCCAACTACTCTGTTCATTATTTAAGAGATGCACAGAGCAGTCCTTATACAATGAAGCAAGGATGCCCTGCTATATTGTATAAAATTGAGTGTTGCATTTTAAACCTGGCCTATATTATGCAGAACCATTAAATAATAATTGATAGCCTATAGAATCATACTTGTACATATACTCTTTTTTTTTATTATTATTTTTTTTTTATGTAGTAAGGACAATGAAACATTTAGCCAAATTTAACTTCACTTGTGCTTTGGTTGAATTTAATATTGTACTTCTTTTTTGTTTTTACAAAAACTATTCAGACAGAAAAGGTTAAAAGTATGTAAAAGGCCCTATGCAAAGTTCACAAACAACACATTATTTTCCACAAATCAGAGCCAAAATAACTTTTTAAGAAAATATTCACATAGGAGATGTATACATTCATTCTCATGTCTTGCTTGCTAGTCAAAGCAGTGGGGCCAAGTATTTAAAGGGATAGTTCACCCAAAAATTTAGATTTTGTTATTATTTACTCGCCCTTATGTTGTTCCAAGCCTGTATGAGTTTCTTTATTTTGTTGAACACAAAATAAGATATTTTGAAGAATGTTGGTAACCAGACAGTCGACGGCACCCGTAGTATTTTTTTTTCCTACTAAGGAAGTCAATAGGTGCCGCCAACTGTCTGGTTACCAACATTCTTCAAAATATCTTCTTTTGTGTTCAGAAGAAGAAAGAAACTCATACAGGTTTGGAACAATTTGAGGGTGAGGAGTAAGTAATGACATTTATTTTTATTTTATTTTTGGGTGAACTATCCCAATGGAAGAGTTAGCGATCGTGTTATTATTCCTGCTCCGGAAATAAGGGTCTGGCGGCATCTAGTGGAGGATTGTATGAGCTATTTTGTTTGCATGTGAGGCAGCAGCAAAATTAAAAGAACAGAAAACAACTTTAGTAAGTTTGGACAATGATTATTTTCACACTGTAAAATTAGAATACACTAAATTAAGCTCTCTACTTTTGTATTTGCTTGTGCATTTCTCCACATATTTCTCAGCAAAATGTGAAACACTGATATCATTTATCCTGTTAGTATTATAAGAACACAATTAATTCAATTTGAGGGGTCAAAGATGGGTCATAGAAGGATCTACCGGCTCTATTCTGATGTAAGGCAATGTCATTTGTTTAAAAAAGGAGCAGTAGTGTGATTCTATTCAAATCCAGGCTCTGCATACAAAGACTTTAAAGCAAGCAGCTCTTAGACACACACACTCTGCCTTGGGGATCACCTGAGCAGACTGGTCTTTGATGAGACACTGTGGAGTCCCTTGCTACTCTTACAAAGGTAAATGTATCCACCCCTCCTTCCCCCCAACCCCCTGGTACCAATCTCCCTGGTGTCCCCATTGTTTCATAGAAGCTCAACACTTTGCATGAGATAGAGAAAGGAAATAGACCAACAGAAGCCCAAGAAAGATGAACAGAGCACAGCAGTGCGGGTGAGAAAATATCCAAGCCAAGGAGGGAAAGAGATAAAGAGGATGACAGGACGAGAGAGAAAAAAGAATACATTTGGAAAACACTGGGGCACCAGTCGTCATTGTGGAAATTCTTTTGATGCTCCTATGCTCAGAATATATTTGAATGGATATCTAGATAAAATAAAAATAAAAAAGAAAGAAAACTAAATATACTCACATGAATATGCTGCAATTGACAACATAAGAAAAGGGATTTTGGCATCTTCTACAGTATGTTGGCTATAAAATGGGTTAGATTATGAAATTAGACAAGAAGGTTAAATGATGTAATGGTCAGTATCTTGAATTGTTCTTAAATTCCATATCATGCCCATTCATAAGTCAAACCCATCAGATACAAATATTCATGTTCCACTGGAATGGTGAAGAATAATTTGTTATACACAACAGTATAATATTGTACCATTCAAACTCGATTGTAATTCACACAATAAAATGGAGCTTTAGCCATGTTTTATGCAATGCAAGGATATAGGAGTTTCCACTGTAATAAATGTTTTTTGTTGTTTCTAATTCTGAGGTGTCATTTAACCAATAGAGGGCGCTAATGTGCACATTTAAACTGGAACTATTGAATATAGATACAGAATTATGAAACATCTGTATTTATCCATCACCCCCATTTTATTTATTTGCGTTATTTAAATAAAGAAATCACTTACAGAAACTTTTTTAAATAGCACTTTTTTGTTGTTGAAATAAGAGCACTTAAGTCTGGATTTAACTACACAAAGCATACCTTTGGAAGACTGTGCACTCAGTCACATTTAATACAGTTGTTGTTGTTGTGTCACACAACACACGGACAAAACATATGCTGACTAATCAAAGAGTGACAAATGTTCAGTGTGTGTGGCTCAAATGTTCTGTACTGTGAGATTGTTCAGTCATCACATATTTCATCCTGCACATTTTCAACACATTTAGACATTTCCTGTTCACTCGTCATAGCGTGCTGAAAGTCTCAGCTGTCTGAGAGAGAGAGAGAGAGAGAGAGAGAGAGAGATAAAGCCATAGAGAGAAACTGAGGGAGAGAAATATAATAGTGGCAACCCAAAAGTCCTTTATAAATATTGATCTGGCCGGTGCTTTCCTATGATGATTAAATAACACCAAAACAGCATAATTATTATTGCATTATTATTATTGCCCAGTGTGTGCCCTAATCTATTCTATTCATTGTTATTTTTTCAATGTTTGCCATACACAGTCAAAATATAAATTGTAATACATTTTATTTTACAAAATGAAACTACTAAAATATGCATAAAATGTCTTTGCTCCATGTTTGTTATTTGCCATTCACTTCAAAAAATTGAAGTTTGAATATGACACTTCAGAATTGAAGTCTGTTAAATATTATAAAATAAAAACAAACATTTTAGATATGTACAGTGGTACTGAAACATATTTACACTATATACAGTAAAAAAAAAAAGGGGTATGAATATTAAATGATAGAGTAAAATGGTAAACATTTGAATGTGTGTGTGGGGAGGGGGAATCCTGGTAAAGCCTACATTATGGGGACATAATGTCCCCACAAAGATGGCGTCCTTGTGGGGGAGGAATCTTTTCCTCATGTATCCTCCCCATGAGGAAAACAGCTAATAAATCATATTAAGTGATGTTTTTTTAAAATGTAAAAATGCAGATCATTTCCTTTGATGCGTAGGTTTAGGGTTAGTGTAAGGGGATCGAATATGCAGTTTGTATAGTATAAAATCATTACATATATGGAAAGTCCCCATGAAACATGAAAACGTGTGTGTGTGTGTGTGTGTAACAAGCTTTACAGTCATAATTTACCTCTTACTTACATATAATGACCATATATCCCCTGTATATAAACAGGGGATAGTAAAACAGCAATCTTATTTATAAGTTATATACATATTATTGATATATTGAGAATATTGTTGGATGCTGAGCTAAATGTTTCCATAGAAATGTGAGAAAATGCTTTTGAACTTGTTCTTGAGTTAATGTCAGTGTGTATATGTGTGAATGTCGTTTGGCAGATTGAGGAACTCTGCTTGTGATGACAGGCCTTCTCGGCCGTTTCTTTGACTGCAGCTGCAGCGCTGTATCCACATGACGTTGCGGGTAAAGTCGTCTCGTTCTGGCTCAGGACAGTGAAAGTGTAGACGGACCGTACGCGTCACAGAGGGAACACAGAAGCGACCATCAGAGCAGGATCCACATGTACGTGGCCGGTAACGGCGAGCAGTGAAGCATCCTGCAAATTCGATCTGCGTGGGATTCTGTGGTCGTGTGGTCCTCTGACACTTCTTTCCTTTCTGAGTAAAAGAGAGAGAAGACATTTAGATATGGCTGTAATGCAAATCTACTTCAATAACAGAGCAGAAGCCATTGACCAGAAATCAAAATATTAAAATTAGTAGTAGTAGTAGTAAAATTAAAATAATATAAAATTATAAGAATATAAGCAGATGTATATATATATATATATATGTATTTTTTAATAATTTTATATTGTTTAAATTTCATATTATTTATTACTTAGTAGTTCCAGATCCTTTTTATACTTTTATATATTATATTATTTATGTCATTTTGCAGATCCGACTACAGCCGCCACTTACCTTCTGTGATGGTGGAAGGTTGATGCCACACTCTCGTATCTGACAGAGCCTAGTTTCGCTGACGAGCCGACATTCAGGATTACTATTGGTTACACGGCTGGACACGCCTATTCCACAGGTGGTTGAGCACGGGGACCAATCAGTGACCTGCAGTAAGCAGGTGGATGGAAGGATGGCATGGGACTTAGAGGATGAAATCCACTCTAAAAAAAAAAGCGACAGAGGGTAAAATATAAATATGTTGATAACCATGAATAATAACCAGTGTTTATAACCATCAATAATTTTTTTTCACCCCTGTTGTTTATGTAATTTGTTTTTTATCAGTTTATAACTGTTATTCATCTACCTTGATAAGGGGCTCCTGCACTACTGTCCCAAGAAGTAGATGGAGCTACTACAAGTAACTCATTGCCTGTGAGGTAAGTGTGCTTTTGTGGATGTGCATCAGGCAACGGATCCACTTCAGCAATGCGGTTGTCATCATCACACACCCACTCCTGGCAGCAGCGGCCAGGCAGTTTGGTGAGGCGGCGGCGGGAACAGGGCCAGTCGGGTAGAGAAATGCGGTGTGGGCACAGTGGGATGCAGCCGACTACTCCATCAACACACGTGCACTGATGCTCGCAAGTTGGCTGAAAGTCCTCGCCGTGCTGATAGACCCGTCCATCCAGCTCACACGGGCGACCTTGAGCCTCAGCTAGATGTCAGAAATAACAATAATATTGCTTGATTAACATGACAATGATGAGGGCCATATTCCTCTTTAATAAATTTTCCCATTTATTATTATACAATAATGGATTGATAAATCATCTAAAACCAGCCTAAAATGGTATGCTCCCAGCCTGGTCTGGTTTTAGAGGGGTTTATGGGTAATTTTCAGCTTGGCCAGGTTAGGGGACAGGTTTAAACCAGCTAAGACCAGTAAACCAGTTTAGGCTCTTTTAAGATTTTTTTTCAGTACATTTTAAATATTAGCCTACTATACTGTAATATAAGATCCAAATATTAAGTCAGTGTTATTTTAATATATTTACATACTATTATAGTATTTATTAATATTTTGAATTAGCTTTTATTTTATAGTAATATATATATATATATATATATATATATTTAGCTTTCATTTATTACAGTTTTGGTTTTTAGTCATTTAAGTACATCAGCTTAAACATTTAATTCAGTTGTGGTTTTTTTACCTGTACTTTTTTCATCTAACTTTTCATTTTATTTAAGCTTTATTTCAAATAGTTAAAAAACATAGTTACCAATCACAATACTGTCTAAGATTTCCTTGTTCCTCTTACCTCTACACAAGCCTTTGTCGGGGTCTCCTTGGGCCCCTAGGTGGCAGCGCAGTCCTTTGATGTGGTCACAGGGCTCAGTAGGGCTGCAGTCTTGGTTAAACTGCCTGGCACAGACCCGACAGCACCCACATGGGTCAAGAACCGAACTGATACCAGCAGGACACGAGGGGGGCGATGAGGGACAAGAGCATTTCAGTGGACAGACACCCTGCACCTAAGAAAGCACAGAAGGAAACAAGAACAGATTTTAGAAAACACTAGCTTTTATGAGATGTTTTCCCCTCTTCCATTCCATAAATCAAGAGATAATAAGTTGCTTTCACTTAAGAATTTAAGAAAGAATGCTATAGTTATGCAATGAAGCAGATGGTTTATTGCAGTATCTTCTTTAACCACCACAAAGTCATTACAAATTCATGCAGCCTCTATATTAGACCACATACAAGAATAATACTGGCTCTGTGAGCAAAAACCTGACGCAAATCAGGCAAAAAAAAAAGTGAATTTCGGTGCCCTGTAACTCCCTATACTAAAATGCTTTTATCTGCAACCGAAAACTGACATTGTGATTAAGCAATTTTTATAGTGCAAAGTGCAAATTAATAAAGGTTTTTTTAATTAAGTTCTTTAAAAAAATCAGATCTAAAATCAGTTTATGGAAAAGCAGTAACACTTATTTTTTAATGTACTCTTAAAGGTAAAGTCATAATTATATTATTAAAGGCAACCTGGATGTCAGATAGTGAGCATATAATGGAACACTCTCAGGTTCAGACCATCAAACAGAGCACAAAAACGTACCTCCACAGCGGCCCATGATAGCAGCACCAGTGTGAAAAAATGTCCTTGCCTTAGTATGCTCCTTAGAAGTGACATGGTTTTATCCAAAATGTTTGCGTTCCTCTGCATCTGTCAGTTCAAAAAGAATTTAGTTGGTTGGCAATCTGCTCTCACCCCTTAAAGTCTGTTCAAGAATTGCTAAATGTATAAAACTGTAAAGCTCTGCTCCACTCGTTCCCTTAGTGACTGCCACTTTTATAGACAGCTTGGCACAGCCCCCTCTGACATCACTCACACACACACACACACAGAAAGAGAGAGAGATCTGACAGGCCAATTTAGACATACACACAAAAAGATATACATCCGAAATGTTTTGTTGCATATTGCCTTTATTAATGGTTAGAATGAAATCTTTAGGTGCTTCTATATATTCTTTTACCATTTCTATACTTTTGGCAAATAAAAACTGCACTCTAAGAAAAGTTTCTACGTAGGACTTTTCCCATCATGGGATCATTTTATGAATGTAGTTTTAGTTAATTAATTTTGATTCAATTCATTTTAAATGTTATGAATGAAACAGTTTGTAAACATACTAGGAAAAAAATTAAATAACCTTTTAAACATGAAAGTATCATTTAAAGGATTAGTTCACTTCAAAATGAAAATTCTGTCATCATTTCCTCACCCTCAAGTTGTTTCAAACCTGTATGAATTTATTTTTTCTGCTGAAGATTGTCGGTAACCAAACAGTTGATGGGCCCCATTGACTTCCATAGTATTTTTTTTTTCCTACTATGGAATTCAATGGAGTACATCTACTGTCTGGTTACCGACAGTCTTCAAAATATCTTCCTTTGTGTTGAGCAGAAGAAATACATTCATACAGGTTTGACACAACTTGAGGGTGAGTAAATGATGACAGAATTTTCATTTTGAAGTGAACTAATCCTTTAAGACATCTCCTTATATAGAACCTTTTAGGCATAAAGGGTTTTTATAAATTGAGTCTAGGATTCTATATAGAACCCATTGAACTTTTTCTCTAAAAGTGTAGAGGTGGAGAAACTACTAAAATATATTGAAAGGTGTTTGTGTCTGATTTCAGGAACTAATGGGCTGTTATGAAATACAGGAAAGGTAGTCTAGCACATTTTGGTCAGAGGAGAGTCCAGTAACACACACACACTCCAATCCCTCTCACCTCCCCTGCAAACAGCACAGACAGTATGTCAGACGGCACTTGCTCTCACCGCAGTGGCGGCGAGACATCACACACACATGGCACATAGCTGCCGGCCCGCTCAGTGACGTACTGCATCCACTCACAAAATCTGAGTAAGAGAGGAAAATCATCTGAGTAGGCGGTGTGGAAATATCACTGTGTGGAGCTTTTCATTCATTTCTTTTGAGGAGAAGAGAGCAGCTGGAATGACATTCCCATGATGATGCACTGATGTGACATCTACTGGGTCAGAGGTGAAGTCTGATGGAGATTAGTCACTGCGTTTGCAGCAAATGGATGTAATAATGACTGATAATAGAGCCATACCACATGAATTTAATCAAGTGCAATGAGACACTGAACAGGTGAATCTTAGTTAGGACACATAATGTAAGGACATATTTATGGCACCATGACGCAAATGCTCAAACTTTATACGCAATTAATTATGAGACCAACAAATGGTTAGAAAACCATTTAAGGAAGTTTAAAATTAATATTGGTCACACCCAATCTTGAGGGCTTTTGAGATTTCCTATAGGCTAATAACATAATAGTTCTGTGGTAGATGGCATGAATAATTTTAATAAATCCATGGCACATGCTCTTCTCTTAAAGGGATAGTTCACTCAAAAATGGGGTTTTGGACCCCATTTAGGCTACTTTTATTGTATTGACAGTTCAGACACTTCAAAATATCTTCTTTTGTGTTTCTCAGAGGAAAGAAATAATAAGTTAGAGTTTGGAAATATGTGAATGCGAGTCAATTATGATTTTCATTTTTAGGTGATCTATCCCTTTAGCTGTTCTTTGGTGGAAATGACATTTTAAATTATCCCTTTAATATTTTTAGATTTGTCTCATTCTCTGGTCCAATGCATGTCAATAACAAAGTGCTTTACTCAAATTAACGTGAGAATAAGTAAGTTCACACACAGACATACAAATATATTTACAAAGAGTGCAAATACACTCTTAAAAATAAAACGTATTTACTAGCATCAATGGTTCCATGGAGAACCTTTAACATCAATGGAACCTTTCCATTGCACAAAAGGTTCTTTATGGAAAAAGGTTCTTTAGATTATTAAAATGTTCTTCACACTTTATGCTACATTCACACTGTCAATTTTTGGGATTGACCACCGCATTTACTTACAGGTGTGTGTGTAAGTCTCGAAATGTTCCGTTCAGCAACTTCACTAGCGTCTGATGTCTGTAGTAACGTACTGTAGATTCAAGCCTGTATTCTCATACCAGAAGATGGCGACGTCCATATGCCACTGAAAAGCCTTTTTGAGGACTTCTTGCGTCAAATCTTCATTAGGTCGACAGAAGCTTAAATGTAAACACGCGCTGGCCGGACGAATAGTATTGCTCTCGCGTCCTTTCAGCGACGCACAGCATTTGAGTCGCGCATAGAACACAAAACTGACGGGAGCCAATCCGGTGGAGAACAGTGACTGGATCTAGAACCTTGGTTCTTATGGCATCGGTGCAAAAAAAAATATATATATAAAAACCTTTTTCTGCAATTAACTGGATTGTAAGCATACTTCAGACAAACAAATGAGACCTCAATTACACGATCACCCAACTGGGACCTAATAGCCAACACATCAGATATTGGGTTTCTGATAGGCCTACAATATCCCAGAATACCTTAATTCACCCTACACACAGATGGCCATCCTGAATAAAAGGAAAAATAAAGATAAAAACGTAAATTTCTGTGTGCTGACCTTCTGCCAAGCAATGTCTAGAACATCTGTATTGCTTTGCCATGGAAGCAGTCAAGTAAGGGATCAGCAGCTCTGCACATTAGCAAGAGAAGCATGTCAAAACTGCTCAGTGGGAAATCAGTGTGTATCTGTCTGCCTGGGGACAGAATTATAAAAGTCTTGCCTAAAAACAGAAGTAAAAAGCAATAGAGATTGAACTAACTAATAAACTAATACCATGGTAACACTTTGAGTTGCCACACACTGCAAAACAATGGAAACTTCATCTGCTGAAATCAAAACGATCTCAAAACAGTATAAATCACAAATCATTGGGGGGAAAATCCATCTAAAGACAAGCTTTTACACCCCAAAACACTGAACTAATCCCTTAAATGGTTTTTAATGTGGAAAAATAAGTGCGATCTCAAGAAATGTCCAGGTCACATTTCAACCAAAGCCAAAACATAAAGTACTGATATTTTGCATGAAGAAAACATAATCTTCTCTTAGGAACCTTAGATAACTTTTTTTGCATTGTGGCATTGGCAAAAAAAATTCTCATTATTTTTGTTGATGATGCTTATCATACGAATGATTCATAGTCATAAGAATGATTTTGATGCAAAAATAGTGTAAATAATTGTTTTAATGTTTTAAAAATGTAAATAAATTAATCAATTCAGTACAATCCTTTTTTATGTTACAGCAAGACCTATTGCCATTACACATGAGAATGGGAATAAATGAGCTGAGGTAAAATGATGATGTTAATGCAAACAATCTTAAGGGTCCTAATAGTAGACATTTTTTTATTTTAAATAAATATAAAATGTGACCTTGACACCTAGTGAGATTGTTAAATTGAACATGAAATTTCTATTTAGTAAGTGACTAGAGTTGCAGCTGGTAAATGTGTAAGAGAGAATCTGCTGGGAACCGGAGTGTATTTGTGCCCCTAATGCTGTTTAGCTTTGCTGTTTAATGCAGCATCGTCTTTAAAAGCTACATTCTTGGAAATAATTCCCTATACGCACACACCCGAGATGGAAAAGGCTAAACCACAAATGCCAATATTAACTCCCCAAATATGTATCTTTCTCCTCTATACATCCGTTTTTCAACACAAACTTGCCTTGTATCAATAACACCTCTTTTATGATATTGTTCAGAGGGCAGCTGAAATATGCCACTTTCAGGCCAACATAATCAAACAGACATTTCACCCCTTGATGAGTCAAAAAAACTGGAGAGGTTCAAAATACTGCCATGAAATACCAGGCATGGTGAGAAACACTGCTAGCAGATACCAAGGATACCTCAGGGTTATTCATGGGACGGTTTGCAGGATTTGACGATTCGCGAAGAATGCACAGCGCTCATAAATCACACGGGGGGAAATCGTAGACCGGTGGATATAAATAATTTTTGCAGTTGAGATTTTGCAAGGGTTACAGTAGCTATGTTAGGTCTAGAACGAGTAGACTCAACAGGAACTCAAACAACCCTTTGTGTTTGCATACGTGTATGTGTTTGTGTGTGCACATTCTTGTCTGAATATTTGGAGATTCTTTCAATTTCCACTTGCAGCACTCAGAGTGTGAAGGTCAGTTTATCGAGTGTTTGTATGTCTGAGCATATGCACATACACGAGATTCAGTGTGTATGTGTGGTAACCTGCTTGTGATGGATAGAGAAGTTCAGGTTCCGTCTGACCCTACACTGGCTGGTCTGTATTCAGTGCCGGGCGCTCTCTGACAGGCTAATGCATCATCACAGAGCTGCCTCTGTTTGTTTGCCTCTGATGAGCCTGTGCCCAATGTGTACAGAGCATCCCCACTTTTTCCACTGCCAGTGCTGTGCAAAAAGACATCTCTCAAATGACGTCTGTTCAGAATGCTTCATTTCATTTCAAAACTGCCACATTGATCACAACATTTCTGAGCCAAGGTACATTTCTGGGGTCAAGCTGCCTTGAGTAGTCTATGAAAGCATAAAGGATTTAGTTAAATAAGCACTGATGACTAAATAAGTTGGATAATATGCAGTTAGTTGTTCATTATCGCTAAATAATATATTACAGTAATATCACTATCAAAGTCCTCTGAGGTAATTTTCACTGAGACACTAGAGGGCAGAAGTTGCATTTGTATGAAATGAATAAACGCAAGGTTGCGATGTGATAAAAGAGACTCCTTCGTCGCCGCTGGTCCCACCCAGCTCCAAGTCTCCTTTGTCACGCTGGTCTTGCCCAGCTCCCCCATCTCCACTTTGGGCCTCTGAGCCTTGTACTCTACCTCTGCCTTCCGACTCTTTGGCTCCCCCATGGCTCTACGCTCCCTCGACTCCACCGTGGTCTGTCATGCCTCAGGCTTCACTGGGCTCCCACGTCTCTGGGGATACGCCTTGGTCAGGCTTCACCCTGATTGCACCACGGACTTCCGGCTACGCCTTTTCCCTCCACCCCTTTAGCCCCACTGGGCTCCTCCTCCCCACAGTTTTCCTCAATCTCAGTCTGCCGAGCCCACGCCTCCACCTTGTCCTGTGAGCCTGCAGTGGCCCTCCAGTCCAGCAGTGTCACCTGGTGTTCATCTCCTCAGCTCTGCCTGGGTCTCCACCTCTCCTGGCTCCACCTCTGTCGGTCGGATTACTGGCTCCACCCTGGCTTCTCCCTCCATCGGTTGCGCTGTCTGCCTTCATCCTAATGATTTAGCTCAGGGTCACTCTCTGGCTCCTCCCTCTGTCATCTCCTCCATGGCTTTGTCCTCTCTGTGGTGTTTTCCTCTGTCAGGTCCCACACCTAAACCTCCTCCCTCCGTCCACTGTTAAACTCTCTGTTATAGTGTGAGGATGCGTCTTCCAGAAGGGGGGAGTTATGTAAGAGTTATGTTCAGTTTAGTTGTCATTTTGTTCTTGTGCGTCTGTTTCTTGTATTCCCTTTCAGTTTAGTCCCTGATTACTCCCTAGTTATTTGTATGGTAACTGATTAGTTTCACCTGTGTCTTGTCTAGTTTCCTTTGTTTGCCCTGTGTATATAAAGCCCTGTGTTTAAGTTACTCCTTGTCGGTTATTGTTTGTTCATGTGTGGAATGTGATCTCCTAAGCTCCTGTTATTTACTCTCCAGCGATCTCCTGGATATTTTGTTTATTTAAATGAATACTGTTTTTGTTTTTCTGGTTACCACACCGCCTTACAGCGCATTGTATGTTCGTCTTCTTGAAGAAGAAGAATTAAAAATCTTGCTGTATTTTTTTGTAGTTAATAAATAGAAGGTACTACACTGTCATCTTGCTCTGAACAAAGTGACTAGAATCAAGGCTGCTTGAATGCAGCGATGCCATGGATAAAATCAGACTGCTAATTGGCGTGACTGACCAATCAGAATCAAGTATTCCAGAAAGCTTTTTAATACCAAGAAAAATAGTGCATGTTTGAAAGCTTTCATGTGGAGAGATATTTGTTTCATAAGATGTCTGTGTGTCAGCTGGATTGAATATGTTTTAGCTTACAGCATGGAGCTTCTTGTCCCTTGCATTGCAGCATGTGGCCCCTTAACCTCCTAAATAGGTCAAAAGTTCAAACAGGTGAAGGTGGTGTTCTCCACAGGTGTGTTTCAATGAGGTTCATTCAGACATTCACTTCTCATCACTCACGTGAGTCTGTTATTCATTCAGTTTGAGTTCCTTCACTCTTTCAAAATCGAAGTGTTGACAGCCGTAGGGCGAGCAGAACCACCCTCCTCCACTCATACACTGCCCAAACCTTCAACAACACAACTGTCCTCTGTGAAAGACAAGATCTCCAGGTGTGCAGTAGATATGAGGTGTAACTGATGCATGGGTGAAGATGAGGTCTCTGCTTGAGGGAGGATTAGAGGCAAGGTTTAGGTAACTGTTGATGGCAGCTCTCAGGCAATGTTTTGGTTCTGCTATTGGAAGCTAAAATATGTTGTCATGACAGCACAAAAAAAAATTTATCTGTGAAAAAAAAAAAAAAAACATAAGATTTTGCTTAAAGATTCCATTATATACTTGTGCCTTTAGCAGTCAGCCATGATTACTTTTTTTTATTAGGCCACTGATAAGTGCTGTTCATTTGTTTGTGTAAAACGTAAATGAGGAAAAATGACTGACTTAAGGAGTGTACCTTGCATAGCATACCCACAAAAATATCAGAAAGCAATACAAATTGAGGTTATCACAGTTATGGATTACAACTTGTCTACAGACTTTCAAGCATGCAATTGTGTCTTTTATGCTTTTATGCTATTTACAGTTTGTAAGGTATGCAAAAAGTCCAATTGTAATCATGAAAAGATTGTTTCCACTCTTTCCAAGATTGTTGAAAACACTGGAAAAGTTTTCCCAAATGGAAAAGTTAGGGTGCATAAAAGAATGCAGGTTTTTGTAATATAATAAAAACGCAAATGTTTATGATCTTTTTAAGGGCACCAGTTTTCATGTATTTTCATTGATTACAGACTCAATGAAAGCAATTGTTTTGGTCAAGAGAAATGTTTTGTACTGTGTTCTTTGTCAAATAAAGAACAGATAAAACAAATCCGAAACAGCTGGCTGAGGGAAAAGCATAATAAATCACAGGTCAAAACAAACAGTGAGTAAGACGAGCGAATTACACAAACACAAAATGCACAAATAATTTTCAAAGGAGTTTACTTGTCCATCTAATCCCTCAAAGTATTTTGAAAGTAAACCGATTTGGCTACCTGCCTGTAATAGGGACATGTTTGTCATTTTACTTACTTTACTTACATTTTAATTACTACAAATTCATTTAAGATGAAAGGATGAGGTTACATGCCATATATTTCAATCATATATGAAGATTCAAAGTACAGCGCATTGATACTTGAAAGTAAATACTAAAAATGTGTTGAAACTTGAAAGACAAATTCAATGCAGACCATGAGCCTTTGGGTGACATTTTGAGAGATGTTTGTCCATCTTTAAGCAGAAACAGACAAATGTCCAGACGGTGACGGCAGTATTTATGTGTTCTATTGGTTGTGGCCTTTCCTGAGAACATGTATTGGAATGGGATGGTGGATTGGACCTTCCTGTTTCTATTCAAAAAGCCTTGGTTGAACCTTGAGAGGAAACAAATGAGACTGGGCAACTCAGACCTCCTATCCTTCCTTAGGAACTGTTGAAGCATGTGACTAGGCGTTATTATCAAAATAAGTGATGGCCTTTGGACATAGTGGAAGGTAATTTTTTTTTTTTTTTTTGTAAAGGTGTTCGACACATGTTCTCATAGTAACACTTTTCAAGAAAACATTTGAGGATCTCAGTAGTGGGTGTTTTTAGAAGTAATGAATTTAAATTGATTGGACTACATATGTTTTAGTACAGCTCAACAATACTTGTCATCAACTTTTATTTTCTTGTTGGAAAATGTCCATTTAATTAAAACCATTTTGCGGTCTCAAATTCTGACTTATGTCTACATCTGACCAAGCTTATACACTTCCCTATTTTTGTCACTGTAATATCACTGTGTAGTCATCTGAATTATGGGACAATGGGTTCCATTGCGGAATCCAGATTCTAAAATGGAAATATTATAATTTATATTTACCAATTTTATGAAACTCCTAAAGACTCTTAAATGAAGTCATGATCAACTTGTTAAAAGCAACGGAAACAGTTAGACATCACCCTTAAAAATCACTCCTCATTCCTTCCACTACACAAACACTTTACATGAAGTTAGAAATTACAGTTGAATAGTTGAGAAATATCTTTTGCTTTTGAATTTTTATCAAGTCCCAAGATCCCTGCTCTTAAAGCTCATATGGAAACAAAATGGATTCAACCCTGCATTCTTTCAAGCAGAAAATTGATAATCCTAGTCAAATGCTAATCATGAAAATAACAGGCAAAGAAGAACTAAAATAGAACTCTGCATCAATATTTATAAATCTATATATTAATTTATCTATATATTTAATAGAAATAACACGGACATCTAAGTAGTCTCCATGTCACATAAAATAGTTCAGTTCATTAGAATTAATTTTAATTAATTAAGTTGTAATTTGTGATGATGTTTTGTTTGCAAACTCGACATTGAAGGACTGTTGCTACAGAGGTCACACATTGACTTTGCTTTAAAAACACCAAGAAATAAAAATCGATATTTCTTATTTTTTATGAAATATTATTTTATGGAGTATTTTTATAAATGATTTATCTGTGCAAATTAATATTATTTAATTAATATGCCCTTGCAATCTTTAATCAAAATAACTTCCCCTCCCTCTTGCAACGATTTCTTTTCTCTGATGACGCGTTTACTGACACGAGGACGGGAGAACCTGTCACTCACATGAGATGCCAGCAATAGCAAACCACAATGATCCAACAATTCAATCAATTCCTGATGGACAAAATTAAGTTTAATTACAACATTTTATTATTCTTATTTTTTTAATACTTTTGACATGGATATTACAATAGGGAAGAAAAGACTATCGCAACTTCTGTTTCTTGCCAACTTTAATTATTGTGAAAAGAGAGCAAAAGTCATTTAACAACCAGCACTTTTCTGTCGAGTGCATATGAGTCCTGCACTGAAGGCCTAAGCAAAATAAATAAATAAATAAATAAATAAATAAATAATATATATATATATATATATATATATATATATATATATACACATCTGACATAATTATATATTATATATATACATATATATATAATTTTAGCCTACTTATTAACAATTATTACTACAATGGATATGGTCTTAATTATAAGAGAGAGAGAGAGAGAGAGAGAGAGAGAGAGAGAGAGAGAGAGAGAAAAAAAGAGAGAAAGAAAGAGAGGGAGAGAGATGTAACACTGCTGCTATTAAAAACCTCCATAATTTTTATCACTCCTAAAATAAATGCCTTTCAGGTGTATCACAGATATATAGTTATGTTAGGAAAAAGGGTCTATCTAATGATTTTCCATTGACAAGAGAGATGACCAAGAAAAAAAAACTTCAGAGTCAGAATCTTTCCATAATGTGGCAAATTCAAATGTATGAGTTTTGTTATTTGAGTTATTAAAAAAATAAGACTTTTGAGGAAAATTTGAGGTTGACTATAGCACTGTATCAAATAGCTTACGATTCCCTACATTAGATTGAACTGATTCAATCAAAACATGTTCTTAAGTTCACAGTGTGGCAAACTAAAGTCATATTCAGACCTAAAGATGTCATTAAAAACTTAAAGTGAGCATCTGAATGACATCATCTGAACGAGGGTGAAGAAAAAGAATGAAACTTTACCAATCTCTATAAAAAGACAACATGGTGTTAAATGTTAATTGCTTCATGAGCTAATATATGAAGCTAACCTCAAGACATTTGATGAGCATCAAAGAAAGAGGGGGAAAACGGTCATGGAAAGTCTTTGCCATTTACCACAATTGAGGTTTACAAAATTGTATGGCAAACAATAAAGCGTGATGAAGATGAAAAAAAATAAAAAACCCACCCACCAGCAGTTCATTTTTATGGGTCTGTGTAGATTGAATTCGTTGTGGAAAAATCCACATGCAATTTGTTATAAATCCTAAACTACTATTTGGGGGGACCACACATGGAGACGAGACATTCTGCACTCATTTATACAAAATAAACCCTTATACAACCCATCATTTCATATTCCAATATAAAGCCTCACCCATTAGGCCTAATAATGTGTAACAGTTTTCCACTTTTAAGATAATAAATACATAGATTAGCTTTGCTCAGTTTAGGTAAATCAAGAAAATTATGCTATGGAAAGGGGGAAAAAACTTTTGAAGCAGTTGGCTAAAATTATTTGCTTCTGGTCCAGCAGGCACTGCATAGCCTACTGTTTCACATTCATTCTCACGCAAGCAACACTTTCAAACATTCGAAACATATGCTATAAATGGAGATGAATTAACACTGTTCCAAACGCGCTTGCACGACCATGAAATTACTACAATAGGCTATACATTCCGTGTATATTGAGCAGTTGCACTGTAGGCCTATTGCTATAGCCTGCCTACGTGACCACTGCACATGCTTCAGAAAGTCCCGCTAATATGAAAATAAACACATCATTCATGTAGACTTGTTTTGCGATAAGAGCAAGAGGCAGAATTGAGGGGGGAAAACTTTTCTCGTTCAGTTTGTACAGAGGTCCAGTCGGACATAAAGTTTACTTTAGCCTACTTCACACGATATGAGATCCAGATAAACATCTGTTTATTAAATTGCCATAAATAGTGCTGGAGAGTGGCTCAAAAACAACAGACAAGCCAAAATAAAATCAAACACTAAAACAGCAAAAATGAATATTATTATTTTATTTTTTTTTAAAATATATACTTTGATAAAAATCAAATGAAAACCCGGAAGACTCAAGAATTTCCTATGATTTATTTATTTTATTTATTTTTAAGAAAAGCCATTTGCTTTTTGTTTCGGAACGAATGTTGCTAAATAAAGACTACACCCTGACAGGACTACAACTACCAGGATGTGACATGCTAACAACTTATATATATATAAAAAAATAATAATAAAAATAGCACCTTTGAAATTCACATTTAAGGTAACCTATCTAATTTATCTTTTAGAAAAAAAGAACGTCAAAGCGTCGTCACCCGCACGTATAAATCTGGGGATTATTTGGGGTTAGCCTACAAATTGACGTCATGACTGAGCGTCTGTATTGGTTGGCTGGGAAGAGCGGTGAGAGGTAAAAGGTTAGCGCATGGGTTTGGATGATCAAGCGGGCTGAAAAACAGTGAAGCACACTAGCTTTTGTCCAGATTCACCTGTTTCATAGATAATTGATTTGCAGATAAATAATCTAATTACACATCTAACGCATATGTACGGTAACGAAATTTGTTATTCAGCGCACTTAAATCGAGTGGATCTGGTGACAGTTCACCCTCAGATAAGTTAGACGGCTAAGCTAACACAAAGTTTTCGCGGTTGTGCAGTTTGACCTCTGATCACGCATCTAAAACGAACAGATTACATTGTCGTGTTGCATCTCATTTAAGTGTATATTAAGTGTAATGGCCGAGAGACCAGAGGACCTCAATCTTCCCAATGCTGTCATCACGCGGATTATAAAGGAGGCAGTAAGTCATCTCTTTATATACGTTAGCCGAGCAGCAGTTTAAGTGTTAATAACCATAGTAAATCGTCTCTTTCCGCGCGAAACGTCACTGCAGTCAATTGTATGTCAGTATGGAGTCAACTTGTCTTTCGTCTTGTTTAGTTGCCAGACGGAGTAAACGTGTCCAAGGAGGCAAGAAGAGCGATTTCTCAAGCAGCAAGTGTTTTCGTTCTCTACGCAACATCTTGGTTAGTCTGAAGTTTTCTTTTGTTTGAGAAATTCCACTCTGACAACCTACTCGTATGTAATCTCCACTGCTTTGTTGACACCAGTGCAAACAATTTTGCTATGAAAGCAAAAAGGAAGACACTCAACGCTGGAGATGTGATGTCAGCTATGGAGGAGATGGAGTTTGAGCGTTTCTTGCAACCCTTGCGGGAAGCACTTGAAGGTAAATTCTCTATGGACCAGAAGGGTTCAGGTCTATAGGGATGCATGACTTCATAAAAGCATCAGATCCATTCATGTATATAACCAGTTTTTGTGTTGGTGTTTTTTTTTTTTTTTTTTTTTTCAGCATACAAGAAAGGTCAGAAAGGCAAGAAGGAGGCATCTGAGCAAAAACGAAAGGACAAGGAGAAGAAGAATGGCACTGATGAAAATGACAAGAGTAGAGATGAAGAGGAAGATGAGCACATGGATGATGAGCAGGAGGGAGAGAATGAAGGAGAGGAAGAGGATGTTGAGAACTGAAAAGCAGGATTGTTTTATTTGGTCAGTCCGTCCTGGTTTCTATCAACCATTGCAAATGATGGTAGTTTCCACTTTAGTAGTGGGACAGGTGATGAGGTCTGGACAAACCTATGGTACACAGAATATGCTTCTCTTTGTGATTTGAACACCTGTGGCAACATTCCTGCAGAGCTCCTTTGAATCCAGCAAGGTATCTTTCAAGAGAAACTGCACATTATTTGAATTCAGTTTAGTTACAACACAGTAGTGTCCATAGTATTTTAAGCAAATAAACACTGTTACTGGAGTCAAGAAATGGAAAAATGTGTTGGATGTTAATGATTTGGGATAAGAAATAAAAAGGGAGCAGCTGCAAGTACCCATGAAAAACTTGTTTTAGAGCAGCAACATGTAACCAAGCTTAGATCTTTTGTACTTTGTCTACAACTCTGGGATATTTGAAAACATGTAGATATTTTTCCAAATAAATTGTGGTTTTAATAGCTTATTTTTCCCCCTCAATGTATGTGCCTGTCATCCTGCCAAATATTCATATCTAACATGCAGTTTTAGGTTTGTGAAATAGGTCAGTGACTATTCTATACCTACAAATTATGAATTTGAACTAGTTTCATGACTAAGTTTTTTTTTTTTTTAAGTTACTGTGGGGAAAGAATTCAGATGTTTTAAATTAGTCAAACTTTTTTTCAAACTCAATTCTACAAATAATTATCCTTTTCACATTTCCAGGTTTCTCAGAAGCATAAGTCATAGTTGGTTAAACTTCAATAGTAGTGAACAGGATAATTAAATATATGTTGTTCCCATTTGCTCAAACAGCAAAAGAACTTCACAATATTGTTTTTACAACTTTCAAAGAATAAAAAAAGGAATATTGATAATGGCAGTCAGAAAGAGAAAGATGTGAGCTTTTCAATCACTCCCACTGCATTAGAAACACCCTTGCAGCAGCGTTAAATTTGTCATTTGATGCAAAGGTAATGTAATACAAAGTGTAGTTTTATAAGTGTACTTTTAAAAATAGCTTTGCAATGGATTTACAAAGCTAATGACAGTTAAAATGCATACAATGTGAAAAGGGTCCATCAAATGCCAGAGATGACAAATCACAACACTTGGACTTTTCAAACAGTTTTATTTGTCTTTTATCTTTTTACTCCTGCAAGAAAAAGAAAAGAAATCCAGTTAAAACAAGTAAAAGGCAAATCATTTAAATGCTTAAAAAGCATAAAATGGCATTCAATACTTACAGTTGGGCACTCAACTTTGCCACTGTTGATGTCATCAATGACATCATGGGGAGGGCGACCATCAATGGTGCAGCCCACAGACTGAGCTGTGCCAAGGATCTCCTTGATGGTACCTGAGAAGCATTGGAAAAGATCACTTTGTGCCATTGTTTAAAACAACTCACTCATGCCTAGTTATAACATGTTCCAGGCCATTTGGCACAGGGTTAGCCAGAGTTGAGCAGCCCTGCTTCCTAGAGCTGGGTCACTATGAGCCTCCACTGGACAGTACACAGTCACTTTTACAGACTTGCACAGTGGCGGGAGGCTAATCGATCAATATTGCTTAAGCATTAGGTTACAATTTGGAGAAATACAAACCGGAAAGCTCCCTGGCAATAGATCGTGGCCTCATGACACGGGCAACGTTGACGATCTCATCGAAAGTGACGCTTCCAGAGTGCTTAACTAAAAGAGGAAATATGCAAACATCAGGAGATATAGAATATGCTAGTCACAAACAAATACCAATCTACACGAACATTCTCAAAAAAAAAAGCCACTGACAAAGATATTCCAGTGTAAGTTGCTTTCAGTTAAAGGTGCAGTGTGTAATATTTAGCGGCATCTAGTGGTGAGGTTGCGAATTGCAACCAACAGAAGTTACAGTGGCTGACAGGAAAAGATGTTGGAGACAACAGGGAGTAGCCAGTTAAGCAATGAGGTTTCTTTACAGAGATCAATTAAGTTATGTTAACTTAATTATTCAGTAAAACAATGTTACTACGAATATTGTTACTTGTTCATCGTGTCAGTGTTTTATTCACTGACTTTAGCTAGTTTCTTTGGATGAACAAGTGACAAAACGTGCTCTGTAGTAGTTTGTCCATTTAGGGCTACTGTAGCAACATGTCGGCGCAAAATGACTAGCCTATTTCAACGTAAGGGGACCCATGGTGTACGTACATGAAAACGGCTCATTCTAAAGGTAATAAAAACAACGTTCATTATGCAAGAGTTTATACACCACTGAAAACGGTTATGTATATGATATTGCATTTCAGTCAACAGAATCTCCTAAATATTACACAATGCACCTTTAACACATTTCAAACATGCATTTTAGTCTGGGACTAGACTTCAGCCTTGTCTGTTAAACCAGGGGTTAATGTTTAATGCACAAGTCTCATGCTTAAAAATGCATTTGATCAAACACAGTAAAAAAAATTTGGCAAAGCTGAATTTTCATTATCATTTCTCCAGACTTAAAATAGTTGTGCTGCATAACTTTTAGGATAATTAGTTTAGAAGTGCAGTTCTTTTTGGAAATGCAAAACTAACAAATATTTTTACTGAGACTTTTGATCAAGAAACGCAACAAAACTTGTCCCAGGCCTTTCGGCACAGAGTTACCCATTGAGTTGAGCAGTCCTGCTTCCTAGAGCTGGGTCACTATGAGCCTCCACTGGACAGTACACAGTCACTTTTACAGACTTGCACAGTGGCGGGAGGCTCGCAATAACCACGAAAGGTCAGAACACACAAAGACACGATTCCTACAGCAGTGTATTGAGGTGGTGTAAAAGCTACTCACTGTTCTTGACCTTCTTCCTGTCACGGGGAGGTTCCTTCAGGGCCTTGATGATGAGGGCAGAGGCTGATGGCACCACCTCAATCTGGAGAAACAACAAAACATGTAAGTGTCTAAAGGCTAGGTGACCTCAAGAGCCAGAATACAGGCTGAAAGACTTCCAAGGGCTTACCGCTGCTTGCCTGTTCTGGATGGTCAGCTTCACAGTGATTCGCAGGCCCTTCCAGTCACCGGTGGCCTTTGCAATGTCATCACCCACCTTTTTAGGGGACTGAGGGAAAGGAAGAATGAAAGATGAGCATACAGCATGGAACAGAATCAATGTTCTGTGACACGAGCAGTTTGTTCCAGGCCTTTCGGCACAGAGTTGCCCATTAGATTGGGACCACCCTGTTTCCTAGAGCTGGGTCACTATGAGCCTCCACTGGATTGTACAAAGACACTTTAACAGACTTGCACAGTGGCGGGAGGCTGCTTTATGATATAAAGAGCAGAACAATAAACACTACAGACCAAACTTGTGGCAATACTTACAAGACCCAAAGGTCCGATTTTGGGGGCCAGCGAGGAAGTGGCACCAACCTCTCCACCTGTGCATCTCATGTACACTGGAGGGGGGGAAAAGACCTTAGTGTGCTTTTATTAAATGCATAACACAGACAATTGGAATTAATACACTTTGCCCACAAAACATTTACGACATTCAACAATTCTCAGAAAACAGTGTGCCCTATATTTACATAAGCTGTAAAAAAGTAACTTAAATGAAACACCCTTTTAGAATTGTGCATCATTGTGGCAGTGCATTTTATTTTTTTTAACCATGCCAGCTTCTAGAAGAGAACTACACTTCTCTCTTTACATACACAAACTACATTTGGTTTAACTTTGCTAAAAATATCTTCAAACGGATTATTGGAATAAAAGGTTTCTCATGAGGTTAAACCCAACACGATCTAATAAAACATGCTTCAGAGATAAATGACTAACAAAAAATAAGTTTCATCATGGCTGCCATTAACACCAGTGTATGCTGACATAGAAAAGACACCTGTTAGTTCCATCAGACATCACAGAGATGACAGAAGGTCAAGACTCCAGCCTAACCCTGAGGTATGCACTGTCATTCTGCTTTACCAGAACCATAAGTTATATAGTTATACATTTTCAAATGTTTCATCCTTCCCTTATTAGTGTAAATATCTACATAATCTTGATGGGTAAAAACATTTGCAAAGGCTACAATTTTACCTCACTTAGCTAGTAAGATTTTAGCGCACACACACACACATATACATATATATATATATATATATATATATATATATATATATATATAATTTTTTTTTTTTTTTTTTGGACTAGCAGTTTGTTCCAGGTCTTTCGGCACAGAATTGCCCATTAGATTGGGGCCACCCTGTTTCCTAGAGCTGGGTCCCTATGAGCCTCCACTGGATTGTACAAAGACACTTTAACAGACTAGCACAGTGGCGGGAGGCTGCTTTATGATATAAAGAGCAGAACAATAACACTACAGACCATTATTCTAAAAAAAAAAAAATAATAAGCCCAGTCTCAGTCCAATATTAAACAAACAGGGTATGCCCAGAGAAGAATGTTACAGCTTCGTGATGTTCAGCAGCACGTGAACACTTACCCGTGAATTTTTATATGCCGAGAGCTGTCAAACCACAGCACGCAAATGTTTTCCACAAATCGTGAATCGTTCAAAAAAGGCAGTTACAGCGAGTATTCATAAAAACGCTACATATCATTTAAAATGAACACCTCTCAGTTGAGTTACAGGTCGTACATCCAAATATTTATTTTAAATGCGTCAACTAAACTATATGGATAGGAAGAGCTTTAACGCATTTGCACCCTACTAATTTATTAGCACCAGCACGCGAGAGGCCTACACGCAGGCATGGCCGCTCACACACACAATCAGAAATCTGTCAAAGGGTTACCGTAATCCAGACATACCGACTTTAATCTCGGTGGGGTCGAATTTAGGAGGCATTGTGTATCAGATGAAGTTGAGCTCAGTTCAATTTGAATTTGGTGAGGGTGTCGGATGAACCCGAATTCGGGACGACCGAAAATTGTTGCACCTTCACCACCAAAGTGAAAAAGGAAAAGGCCGATGGATTGTTGCGCCACGAATATAAAGGCCACGAAGTATCGCGAGAGCTGAGCAACCTTTCACACTGCGGCGACGCATTACGTCATTCACAACATCCGAGAAGTTGTTCCTGGTGTGTACTGCCAGAGAGGGAGTATACAAGGTAACACGGGACAATACATCGATATTGAAACATTTGAAGGAGCCCATGTTTTGACAAAATAATTTAGCTGTCGCACTGACGGTTATTCGCATATATTCTTCGTTTCGCGTAAGTATGACCTTTTATTTATATCGTTCATTTCTATTTGGTTTCAATATCCATGATCCATCAATTTAACGTTATAATGAAAACGAAGTATTATGGTTTTATTAATCTCGCGTGATTATAATTTGTAATTTCACATTTTTATTTCTGCGTTCTTGCCCTAACTTACTTTAATTTGTTTATGCTGTCCCAATCTGTTTCTTTGGGATTGTCAACACCACAGTCAGTCAAGTGTCACGCTAACATCAAGTGGATGTTGTGCGGTTTTAATCAGACAAACAAAATCTCACTGGCCTCAGGATGTTTCTGTTCTCCAAAAAGAAGAAACCCAGTGTGGATTCCACGAAACGCCTTGAGTACCAGCTTTGCTTGGTGAGTTTCTAGTTGTATTTACATTGCAAGGACCCCACATTTGCTTATGTTAGAGATTACATGTATCAGCAGTGCCTATTTTTTATTTTTTTTAGCAACATCCTACTGTTATAGTGCACTGTTTCAGACCCCAACACGCAGAGATGGGCATAAATACATGGAAATGTATATAAAATAAAAATACTGTGTGAAAAAATGTATTTAAATACAAATACAGTATTTTGTATTTTGAAAATACACATAATACATGTGAAATTGGCCACCCAGTGCAGGTATAGGTCACAGTGAATGAAGAAATAGGCCTACTGACTTTTCATTCCTAACCCCATCTCTTTCTTTCTTTCTTGCTGGCAATTACAAACAAACTTATGCAAGATAGCAGCCATTTATTATTTCTGACCTGGTCACAATGTAATCTATTACTTGTGGTGAACACTATTAAAAAATTCATACTGTATGTAAAACTGTGGGAACCTTTTCTGCTATCTAGCAAAGAATATGGTTGGGCGATATGACCAAAATGTAATTTTTACTTCACAGTAACAATATATATCATGGTTTCACAGTTCTCAATAGCCTATCAGTTTTGATACCACAGCAAAAACTGAATTTCAAACTCTTTTGAGGCTTTTTTTAAGGTAGTCCGATGGTTTTTAAGTATAGTAATTTTTATATTTATTTTATGTAAAGTTTGAACTAGTTAGGGAAATCAGTACCCTGATAAAGAGCTTGACTGGCAAACAGTATTTTATATTTTTGAAAATACAAAAATACTCATCTTAAATGTATTTAAATACAAATTACATTTGATTTTTTCCAAAGGCTTTAAAATACAAAATAGTATTTTGTATTTCAAATACGTATTTTAAATACATGTATCTGAAATACTGCCCATCCCTGCTAACACGCATGCCTATGTTTTGTGCAGGCCAAAGAAGCAGGTGCTGATGATATTCTGGACATTTCTGCCTGTGAACTTACAGAGGTGAATTACACAAACCCTAATGAATGACATTCATTATTCACATTTTGGAAAAAATTTCATCTAAAAAACAGAAAGAGGATGAATTATTGCAAAATTGCTTCCATCCGTGTCACAACAGTTTTCACTTATTTTAAATGCATGTCTGCAGGTTCCCTCCAGTGCCTTCTCAATGTGTAAAGTGCTCCAGAAGAAAGTGAGTCAGTTTACTGCAGGGTTGTTTTCTCTGAAATGTTGTTGGTCAGAGCGAACAGACTTTTGACAGCAGTTTCCACTTTCTTTGCAGGTGTTAATTCTTCATGGAAATGACCTGAGGTCACTTGTTCCTAAAGGTTGCTGCACTGGTGCCTTAGCAACCTTAAAGGTGAGAGACATTGATTGAGCAGATAACCGTCTTGCACTTCTCTCCAGTGCCAATATCTCTGTGTGTCCATTCTTAAGGTGCTGGATCTGCATGAAAATAAGCTCACATCACTTCCTGATGACATCGGGCAGCTTTTGTCCTTGCAGGTACAGTATATATTTATTGTATATGAACAAAGCTGATGATAGCTGTTAATTGTTTCTTATATGACACTTAAAAACCAAATACTGTTCTGGATGCTGATCAATACACATATAACATGCATTATATAATGACAGATATATATTGCTGTCGTGGACTACACTCATTTTCAAAAGATTGGGGTTACGGCATTTTTTATTTATTTATTTTTTTCAAATAATTTTTTTTCAGCAAGGACACAAATCCTTTCAGTAAAAGACAGTAAAGCTTGGTGGGGGTTGGGGGGATGTATCACGGTTTCTACAAAAAGCAGCACAGCTGTTCTCAACATTGATAATAATCATAAATGTTTCTTGAGCGGCAAATCAGCATATTAGATTAATTTCTGAAGGATCATGTGACACTGAAGACGGGAGTAATAGCTGCTGAAAATTCAGCTTTGCTATCACAGGGCTAAATCTTAAAATGTGTTAAAATAGAAAACAGTTCTTTTAAATTGTAATAATAATAATATTTCACAATATTACTGTTTTTACTGTATTTTTGAACAATTAAATCCAGCCTTGGTGAGCATAAGAGACTTCTTTAATAAACATTAAAACAATTGTACCAACCCCAAACTTTTGAGCGGTAGTGTATATCTTCTAGGGCTTAATTGATCATTAGTGTCCTTTATATTTTTTGCTTCTCTAAGGTTCTGAATGTAGAGAAGAACCACATAAAACAGCTGCCAGACTCTGTAGGGGATCTACAACATCTACAGACACTTAATGTGAAAGGTTTGTTTAGTGCTTTTTTTTTGCGTATGTTTAAAAAAAATATGTATTCATTAATGCAAATTTTTAAATGTCTTCATTAGAGCACTGTGGTAGATTCCAGACAGTTGTTAACCTGTTTCAAAAAGCTAGTAAGAATTTGACAGTCATTTGTGGTTTCTGTGTAGTTTGGGCTTTTTAGGCACATTTTAATTCAAACTAAATGGTAATAAAAGCCTAAACCACTTAAATGGACAAAATGTTTCGATGCTGACAGGGAACTGCCTTACTGTGATTCCTGTGTCCGTGGGTCGCATGAGCAGCCTGCGTACACTGGACATAAGTGAGAACAGCATCAGAGAATTACCCAAAGAACTGGCCAGTGTTCGGACTCTGGAAGTAAGTATCTTAAATGGCTAGCTCACTTAAGATAAAGATTTTGGAGCATATTTGTGTAGTATCATATCAAGCTTATAGGCAATGTGACCACTGCAAAGACATACTTATGTCTTTATGTTTATATGTGGTGTGCAGAGCTTGATCTTGGACGCACAGGTTATGAGCTATCCACCTGCGTCAGTGTGCACGGGCGGCACAGAGGAAGTGCAGCGCTACCTCTGCTCAGGTACAGATCTTTTATTATAGCCTGGTTAGATGCAGACCAATAAATACAGATTGTATACAGTACAGATTATGCACAAGATCTAATTGAATATTAACTGGCAGTCCTTTGTGACAGAACAAGGTCTTTCTGTGCATCTGGTTTGTTCATAATTCATTTTGATGTGGTTTAGAGATGGGTCTGGATTATTGCCCTCCGTCCCAGTATCTTCTGCCTGTGCTGGAGCATGATGGAGGGAAGCAGGAGGTGGATTGTGTTGACGGTGAGGAGTTAGCCTGGCAGGTCAGTCTTCACTATTTATGCTCATTTCATACAGTGCCTAAAAAATGTTGGTGTGGCATTTTTTCTGTTAATGTAATAATGACTTGCTGTTCTCTTACATTCACTCTGACACTGCAGAGCAAATTCATGGACTATGAGAAAAGAAAGGTATGTTTGATTTCTTTTTGTTATTGTTGGATCGTCCAGTGAAATAGTAGCCTTTTTACATCTCACTTTTTGTTTCTCCACTAGGAGCAGAAACAGCTGGAAAAGTTGACCTTTGAGAAAGACCTTGAAGAGAAACAGAGAGAACACACTCAGCTCCTCCTCCTCAACAACTCCCGTAAAGAGGACGTCCTGCTGTCTGTCAAATTGGTAACCATTTTGATTTTAGAGTCAAAACTATCTGGTTTATAAATGTAACACATTTGAGTGAGCTACACTTCCGTATTGATTAAAAATCAATAAAACACTAATATTGTAAAATATTATTTCAATTTAAAAGAACTATTTTCTATTCTCATTGAAAGTCTTCAGAGTCACATGATCCTTCAGAAATCATTCTAATATGCCGATTTTGTGCTCAAGTAGCATTTCTTATTATCAATGTTGAAAACCGTTGTACTGCTTAATTTTTTGGGAGGAAATCATAAGGATTCTTTGAATAAGCTATCTAGCTAACAAAAATACACCTCTTTGTGCTTTTCTGTCTCTCAGGAGCAGGAACGGTTAGAGTTAGGTGTGTCTCAGCAGCAGAAAGCCCAGGAAGCAGTTAGGCTGAAAATGCTGGATAAAGTACGTCAGGCAGAGAGCGTCATCATGGGCCGCGTCTCTGACCTCCTGTTTGATAACAAACGGTGAGGGCACAGTGTGAACCATTTTTGAAACGTCCTGCTTTTCTGTTAGCTATTGCTGTCAGTTTAAGTCCATGAGTATTGTGTAGTTTAAGGGTGATTATTTATTATGTGTTTGTGCTCATTTGATAACAGACAGGCAAAGAGTGCTGAATTTCTGCAAGCTCTTGAGATGGACCGGTGAGTAGATATTACACATGGGTCGAACTCTCTAATGGAGTGTGGGCTCCTGCCATCAATGCAGCTCTTGCTAAGTGAATTTCCATCTATCTAATGGCACCACTTTAGATATCCAGAGTTACTGCAAGTACTGAGCTGTTTGAGCAATGCCACTGCTGTGGTGCCGTTACAGCACACAGAACGCTTTTGACCAAACCCATATTAGTTCAGCGTTTACGGGTACATTAAGGTATTTTTGGAGATCAGAGGTGCGTTTCCTGAAAACATTGTTAGCCAACTATGGTTGCAAGTTCCGTTGTTATCAGCCATAGTTAACCATAGTTCTAACGAACATTCGCAAACAGCATCGCAAAGTTGTGTGGTTGGAACGACAGCTCTTGACCTGTGGTTAGAAGCAGAGTTTCTTGTTTGTATGACATGTCACATGTGATCTTAATAAATCTCTATCTTGAGCAAAATAAGCAATCTGACATTCAGTACAATCTATATCTTTTATTTCGAATATAACCAAATGTCATTTACATCTTTTAGTTTGTCAAGAGATTTAAATATTTATTTAGAGTGTGCATGTGTGTACGTGCGCTAGTGCGCAATAACGAGCCTATGATTGAATCTGGAAATAAAACAAAATAACTGAGAAAAATGAATTAGTCCTCAGATGGCATGTCCATAATTTATAGCAAAAAATCTGACATTTATTCGATATCAAACGGATTAGTTAAAATAAGTTTTTATTCCACCACCTGCGTGACATCATTAACCAACGTGATTGAACGTCAAATTTGTGAAAGTACGGTGACTAGCTACTTGATTTCTTCAATGATTCATCGTACAAAAGACTTTATATATATCTTTAAGGGACTTTGATCATACTATGGTAGTTAAGCAGTGAGTAATGTCATTGTACAGGAAATGCACCACGGGTCAGAAAGACCTGGCATTACTTTAATCGTTACTTTAAGTCGGTATCACAAACTGCAGGCGTTAGTTCTGTATCAGAATCGGTTGTTTATACAGACTAAAAGTTTTTGAAAGAAGTCTCTTATGCTCACCAAAGCTGCAATTGTTTGATAAAAAATACAGTAAAAAAAGTAGTATTGTGAAATATTATTACAATTTGAAATAACTGTTTTCTATTTAATATATGAATGTATAATAAATGTAATTTATTCCTGTGATGGTAAAGCTGAATTTTCAGCATCATTACTCCAGTCTTCAGTGTTGCATGATTTTTTTTCAGAAACCCTTCTAATATGCTGACTTGCTGCTTAAGTGACATTTCTTTAGTTGTGCTGCTTAATTTTTTTGTGTGTGTGAAAACAAAGTAGAGATAAAGTTCAGAAGAACAGCGTTTCTTTTAAATAGATTTTTGGGGGGGTAACGTGATAAATGTCTTTGCTGTCATTTTTAATCTATGTAATGCATTCTTTCCTGAATAAGAGTAATAATTTCTATAAAAAGAATCTTACTGATCCCAAACTTTTGAACAGTAGTGTATATAGAAGTTTCACACACAGCAAATGGTGATATCTTAAACTTACCCTGATGTTGTTTTTATTTTAATAGAGATACAGTTCTGAATATTTTGTTGTTGTTTTTAGCGTTCGAATGGAACACCTTGCAGCCATCACACAGGAAGAAGCCAACTCTCTTAGGAAGAAGGAAGTGGCAGGTGCGTTTTTGAAAATTAATTCTCTAAAATTACCATATTGTTCCATAATTAAATATTTAGTTTGCAAGTCATTATAAATCTTTGTTATTTCTCAGAGCTGTGACATGCTTCAGGCATGTTTAGTACTTGTAGTTTGAATCATATCTGCATCATGTCCCAGTCCCCCTCTCTTTCCCCCAGTATTTTTTTAAACTCCTCTACTGTCTATGTAAGTCTATATATACATGTTTGCAGGTGCCATGCAGAGGATGCTGTCAGAGACCTTGTCTTTAAGGTTACTGCAGGAGGCTAGGGAAGCCAAGACGCAGATGCTGGTGTCTGAGACCTGCAGGAGGTGCTTCACTTCCTACCAATACATATGGTTTTGAACTCTACACCTGGTATCAATATTCGTCTTGTTGATCTGATCACACGTGGTCAGGCAAGATGGTTTACCCTCTGTATTAACATTCATCTCAAAAGTATCGCTTGTGACCACATGTGAACAGATTTCAAAGACACATTCTCTGATTTTGAGATTACATCCTTCACTTACTATGCCAATGTTCTGCTTGTTCATAAAGAAAATTAAACTGCAATGCTTGATTGTCCTTCTGTCTCTCTTTTTCCTCATTTAGTTTGGACAGTTTGGATAAGAAGTTTGACCAAGTGTTGTCCCTGCAGCAGCTAGACAAAAGCAAAGCCATTAGTCAGATCCTTCAAGAGGTAACTATTCAATTTACTAACTTATGGCGCTTTTCCACTACACAGTACCAGCTCACCTCGACTCGACTCGCCTTTGTTTGGTTTTCCACTGTGTAAAAGTTGTACCTGTACCTGCTTCCAGGTACTTTTTTTCGTATCACCTCCGGCAAGGTTCTGAGCGAGCTGAGGCGATACTAAAATGTGACGTGAAAACACGGCAAACTGCTGATTGGTCAGAGAGAATCGTCACTATTCACTGCGTCATCATCGCACGCGCCAGACGGAGTATCCTGAATAAAAAACAGCAAAAACAAAAACATCCAAAAACAGCATACACTCAATTTCCTCCATTGTCCTGTGTGTGTGGGTAGCGGGTGTGTGTCGTGTAGAAGATTAATGCTGAGTCCCAATTCGCATACTATCCGTCCTAAATAGTATGCGAAACTAGAATTAGTACGTCCCAAATCGTAGTATGTTGAAATGAGTATTCCCAAGATACTCGGATGGTCTACTATTTCCGGTTAGAATTCGAAGTGCAGATCAATACACACTCTAACGGCTAATATTGCCCACAACCCATTGCGTGCGGGAGGGAGGAGCTTTGTGGTGATGGTGGTGATGATGTAAACATGAGCAGCGGAGATGCGCCCTCAGTTTTTAAGTGTAAGAATTCAAATGTTTAACCCTAATTAAAGCTATATTTAACCACAATGACTTATTTGTTGTAATGCTGTGGCTGTACAAATGTTAACTTTATCAGTCCAACTAAAAGACACATGGTTACTACACTTTTACTATAGTAAAAGCATGGTTCATTTTCATCGGGGTATTTTTGAGTATTATACATAATGATGAAATTAAGTTTAAAATATGTTAAACAATAGTTATACTATAAACTTTAAATATTTTAACTCAGAAAATAAGTAGCTTTCGTTACACACATTTCACACGATTGCACATGAACGTCAGAACCAGCCACCTCACAAACGACCTGCGTTTGGTTAATCTACGACAACGCCCTGCTTCACTCCTCAATTTGGTAGAACACATTGTAAATGTATTGTGGACAAAACGATGAGGAAAAAAAGATAAAAAGATGGGAATAGTAAATAAAATTATATTGGATATGAATGAATGAAATGTAAAATGTTCTGTTAACAGTCGCGGTGTGCGTAACTAGGCAACCACGTTCAAGTTCACGTTGCATGACGTCATCGAAGTAAGTCCCAGAACGTGCATACTCTTTTGCTACACACTCAAAAGTATGTACTTTTTCCTCACAAAAAAAGTACATACTTTTAGGTCGTAGTATAAGTAGGCGAATTGGGACTCAGCATAAGTCACGGCAGTTTCCTGCGGCGTCGCTATGACGACCAGGTACTATTGTGGAGGTACTATCTGCAATGGAAAACGGAGCGAAAAGCGAGCTGAGCCGAGACGAGTCGAGTCGAGCTGGTACTAGTAATGGAAAAGTGCCATTACAATGTACATGATCTGTATTCTGTATTAAAAAGTAATCTGCACTCCATCCACCCATTCACTCCACAGGCAAAATACGTAATTAATTAATGAACTACTATAAATATTACAGGTGGTGCATTGCTCTAAAATGATGAACTAACCCTTATTGGCTCTTTGTCTGCAGGAGGAAATGCAGAAGGCCGCCTTTGAAGCCCTCCAGCTTCAGAAGGACAGTGTGCATGCTTATATTCGTAATCAGGTATGATGATTGAGGTTTCCCTTAAGATCCAAGAGCCAATAAGACCCTTACAGATTATGGGATTTAATGTATTTTAAAGAAGTCTCTTATCCTCACCAAGGTTGCAGTTAGTTAATCAAAACTACAATAAGAACAGTACTATTGTAAAATATTACTACAATTTAAAATAACTGTTTTCTAATACAGTATATTTGAAAATATCAAACAGTCCAAAGGAAAAGATGTGTGACACAGATTGATGAATAATAATACACATAAACTTTAATAAAGACTCTGGGAAATAAGACTACGACCGTAACGTTTTACTTTAACGCAAGACCTAAACTGAGCAAACTGAGGGCTTAAATACACATGGGGAGATCATTAAGGAAACAGGAAACAGGTGGGAACTAATCAGAAACCATGACAACTAAAAATGATAACTAGAACACAGGCAAGACAGTGACAAGGAAAACCAAGACTACAAATTAAACTGAAGCCAAAAAAACTAAACGTGACAAGACTGTGACCAATGTCATTTATCATTATTTATTACTCCAGTCTTCAGTGTCATATGTTTCTTCAGTTTCTTATTGTAGAGTTGATGAAAGTTATCATGAGCATTGTTGTTTGAAACGGATGTCATAACAAATGCAGCCAGCAGACCAGGAAGGTTTTTAAACAAGCGGTTTATCAGTAAGATCTTACCTTCATGCTGTGAAAATACAAACCGGAAGACAGAACAGAACCATAGACTGTAAAAAAATATGGACGTAGTGTCCGTGACGTCACCCGTAGGTTTCTGAAGAGCATTTTTGAAGCCTAAAGTGGGCGGAGCCGGCCGTTGCCATCTTGGCCTTGCGTCACTCCCGGATAACAGAAAATGGGCAAAGAGGCTGAGAAATCACGCCCAAATAGCTCGACGTGATCGAGTTAGCTCAGGCTGTTAACGACTCTGGGTAATGCTATAAGGTTATGCTACTGACAATACCAAGTCTGCGACTGCAGGGCCTCGCGCTAAAGTGACACTTGATGATGTAAAGCCAATTAAAAGTTCCTGTTTTTGCCCTTCGAAATATTATAATAGTTAAAAGACATGGCTACAAGTGAGACTCTGTATCGTGATTCTGTACTATTCTGCTAGTTGAAAATGTATTATGCAGTAACTTAATATTACTCTGAGAGTGTGTGTGACAGTGATTTATGTGCACATGTCAGTCACTCTTTTTTATAGTCTATGGTCCGTCAGCGCGGCTACGCTCGTCGCGACAACCCACCTGTGACAACATCAGCGACAACCCACCTGTCACTCAAGTGGCCACACCCTTAAATGCAGAAATTTAAATATTAATCAACTAAACGGATGAGTTCGTAGAGAGCTTTTCAGTCCATTTTAAATTCTGATTTTGGCCGCCTCTCAAATGGGTTAAAACATAGATATATTGCCTATGAAGTTCAAGTAAATGCGCTAGAAAATCCGCGCTCATTCATGGATGTGCATTTATTGCATGGACGGAGAAAGCGCCGACGCCTGCATGATTTCATCTGACGGTACATAAGCATATTATAATCTATCTGTTCCGTGAGAGCAGAACGAACGAGCCTTTATTGACTTTTTTAAATTTGAAAACTCCAAAAAGCAACGAAATTGTCAGACATCCATTAGTGCATGTTCACAGAGGAAAACAACTGAAATACAGCGCTGGTTGTTCTCTCGAACGATACTCGACGATAACGACGGAATCCAAAGCCGTGGGCTTTGTACCCAAGTAATGGGTGTATTAAATTGTATGAAATAATCCCGAAAAAAAAGCAGAAACACTGCAGAGAAAGCAAGTTCAGCAGCAACATTTGCTGAGGTGAAGTGACGGCTAGTAACAGCAGACAAACGGCTAGCATTGACATCAGCGACAACCCACCTGTCACTCAAGTGGCCACACCCTTAAATGCAGAAATTTAAATATTAATCAACTAAACGGATGAGTTATAAAAAAATGCACCCCCCTCACAGTTGTTATGAAGGGCAAAATTAGCTGTATAGACCAAAGCCACATAGAGATCCAGGCTGTAAACATGTTTTTTTCTGCTGTAAAGTTGGTAATTTTAACATGGGGGAGATACAGATTTGACTCACTTCTGCAGCCAGCCCAAGCGGCCAGTCGATAAATTGCAGTTTAACTCACTTCCGTGTTGGTTTCAAGAGAGAGAAGGGGAGGTTGCCACTTGAACAGAACCCAATGAGTGCAGTGCTGAAAAGGGGCGGGGCTACATAAGGTCTATACATTAATGTGTAAGATGGTCTTGTGTAGTCATTCTAGCCATTAAAAGCTTTTTTGGTTTCAGTCAGCCCATGCTTCTCACATCCCACCTCTCATTGGATGCAGAACCCAAAAGATGGCTGTTTTATCATGTCTCCATGGGGCCATTCACACCCCCACTGTATGCTTGTATCCATAGATTAAACTCATAGAGGCAGAGTTATTGCAGTTGACAAAGCTGGAGGTTAAGAGGAGGAATTTGGACACTGAGAACCTGCAGGTATGTAGCAGCAGTAGATGATGTGGTGCTTTCCTTCCAGTGCTTCTTCATGCTGTGGAGTGTAGAGAGGAGAAACCATCACTCTGTTTGTTGCTGCACGTCACTTTTCTTGTTTGTTTTTGCGTCTCTCTTTCTCTCTCTGATTACCTAGCCATTTCATCCCATTCCTGTTTAAGTATCATGCTCACAATACCTCTATGAGTTATCACAGCATTCTGGGAGTATGATTCTTTTGTATTGTTTGAGTGTGTGTATTTACTGTATTCACTGTGTGTGTGGAAGGAGGTGCTGGCTGACCAGAGGACCGCTTTGAGTGACCTACTGCAGCAGTTACTCAAACAGAAGGACCAGAGGGAGGAGGAGCTCAAGCTGGTCTTGGTGAGTGATTCTGGACCATCTATCTATCTATCTATCTATCTATTAGGGCTGGGTAAAAAATATTGATTTCTCGATTTTAATCGATTCTCATTTTTACGAACCGATATCGATTCTTAAATCCCAAGAATCGATTAGGCTATAGTCATCTTGTTTTCAGTTGATGAATGATTGGAACATTGTAGCGTGCATCCCATCCAATAAACCGCAATAATCTTTGTGCTTTGTTACTACTGATATGAAACAAAGTCTTTCAAATTGCGTCCATTTTCTTACGAAATTCAAAAACATAAATACCGCTTTGGCGCTGTGGCGTGAGATCGCTCTGGCTCAGCTCAAGAGAATCAGCAGCGCGGAGCGCACATGATCTTCTCTTCCGCCTTAATAATACCAGTTACAGCGCGAAATAAACATGAATAAGCATCTGAAAGTGTTAAAAGATAGAGTACAACTTCTCGAAATCCGTATCATGTCACATGGAATCGCTCAATCAGTGTTTCAACCATGGAAAGATGCCAGTAAAACAGCTTGTAAACAATGTCATGTAACGTAACATTTACCTCAGAAAAACCATATCCAGTGACCATAAACTCGTTAGTCAGCTAGAAAAATTAACTCTAGAAAGGAGCATTTTGCTAAATATATGCACCATCCATATTACATATTCATTATAATTTTTAATGTTCTTCAATATTTAATGCATGTTTGAATAAATCTGGCAAGTTTTTATGACAGCCACCATTTAAATGTTTATATTTCATATAACTTTATTATTATAAAAAATAAATAAAAGTGTAATTTAAGTGTTTGTTTACAAAACTTTTTTATTTGTATCTTTTTAAGCTAATGAAGCCGAGTAGGCTACAACTGACTCCCATAGTTTACAGCATTAGTTAAGAGATTTGTTTTCCTTGAGAAAATTTGCCATGTATTGTACCTGATATCCAAAATAATCAATATTGAATCGAATCGAATCTGTCTATCATCTCTCTATCTATCATTTGTTGGAGCTTTGTTAATATGGGAAATAGTATTCTAGAATTTTCATTTGATGCAAATGTTTCTGTTGTCTGTACTGTATGTCCTATGGAAAAATGTATTTCTAATAATGGCATGATAATTCATAGTGTTTATATTTGCTTAGGACTTTTACAAAATGTATCAGAAATGATACTAAGGATGTTTTTTCTTTGCTCTTTAGATGGAGCTGGAGAAGAAGAGCGAATCCAATCAGCAGAACTACTGGATGATTCAATATCAGAGGCTCCTGGATGCTAAACCGCTGTCTTTGCGTATGCAGGTCAGAGCAGCTCTTCTACAGGCCTTTGAGATCCTGTGTTCAAATCACAAAATCACTGACACTTTGCTGTCCTTTCCTTTCTCCTCAGGAAGCGGCTGTGGATAGGGATCTGGGGAATATTCTGTGTAAACTCTCTGCTCAACACTATCTGCCAGTCATAGCTCACCACCGAATCACCGCTGAGGCGTTGCGACACATGACCACAAAGGACCTTAGAAAGGTCTGCTATCTTTCCCTTTGTGTTTCAACACATTTTTGAAAGTGTGTGTGTTTAGGAATTTGTCATCAGAGATTTATGTCCATTAAAATGTTCTTTCATCAACTTCTTTTCCGTTTTTTTTTTTTTACAGTTGGGGATCAGTGAGGTTGGCGTGCAGAAAGCTCTTATCCACTGGGCCAGAGAACGCACTCTGTCTGACCGTAAGAGCAAACATATTCCCTTGAGGACATACAGTACTATTTTTAATTTAGTGAAATTTGTGAATTCTGCTCAGTGTTTTTGTTTTTCAGTCATTGCAGTATCATACAATTTTTGTCCCTTCAGCATTGCCTAAAACAGTGAAAGAGATACAGGAAGCTGGTCCATCCACTCCAAGTGCCCCACCTCAACAGCAGCTCACTCCTCCACTGACCCCCAGCACCCCCAACACCCCGCTCACCCCCACTGCCCCAGGTCCTGATAGATTCAGCAGTTCCGAGTGTGTGGTGTGCATGGAACGTGAGGTAAAGCCTTCCCTTCATTTTAAAGCTTAATTATTAATGCAAATAGTAACAATTTGAATTAAAACAGTGGCTAAAGTATTCAAATAAATATTTAGAAGTGAAGACATTAAATAATTAATTTGTACTATTTTTGTTTGTTTTTGCAAGAAATCTCATAATCACAAAGTCTGTATTTTATAAAAATACAGTAAAAACAGTATAACAATTTAAAATACTATTTTAATATATTAATTTATATATAAATTTGTATTAATAGAAAGTATTTATTTAAAATGGATTTTTTTGTAACAATGTAGTCTTTATTGTTTATTTATTGTCTATTAAACTATTAATTTATTTAAAAAGAATTACTGACCGAAACGATTGAAAGGTAGTGTAAATATTTTTATAAAATAAAATATTAACCTACTAATTAACTATTAGTTTATTATAAGAAATATTAACTTAGTATGGTTTGTAATGAATACAGCTGTTACAGTTTAGCTTTTCAGCAGCTTAAAAAAACACAACTAAATTTCCTCCCCTGTTCTGCTCTGTGTAGTCACATGTGATCTTCCTGCCGTGTGGACACGTATGCTGTTGCCAGACCTGCAGCGATGCCCTGCTGTCCTGCCCTCTGTGCCGTGCTTCTATATCTCAGCGTGTCCGCCTTTACCATGGCTGAAGCCGACGAACGTCCACCGAGTCTTTCCATGGTCAGGATCATACCTCACGTGTCGACACGTATTGGTCCTTCCTCCCATTGGCTGCATGAAATCATAGTCTGTGAACCTTCAAGCACTTTATAACTCTTCCACTACTGCTACAACTAGCTAATCAAAGAGGAACCTATACAGCAAGACATTTGTCCATTTGTTCATCATAAACTGGTCACATTCCAATAAATTAACAGCAAGAAAGAATTTGGTAATGGTTCATCCAACTAAAAATAGATAGATAGAATAGATATACTATAATATATTGACTTGTTGAGTCTTGCCCTTGATGTACCTGCTCTAAGCACTTGTGCCTTTTCTGTATTTAATGTCAACTCTTTCCCCCTCCCACTAAATTTTAAATATTTGCATGTTCTCCATAGTAAAGCTAAATCTTCATCCACACGCCACAGTCCCCCCATGCCCACAATGTTGTTCTAGTGTCATCGTCGACCAAATTGCATCACCATTAAGGGCTGTTCACACCAAATACAATAACTATAAAGTTTGAATCATTCTATTTCTATGAGAATAGGAAAGTCCACACCACAGCTGTAACTATAACGACAGAGTAATGATATCACTGGAATCACTTTCAGTAAATTTTTTTTTTTTTTTCAGCTGATGAAGGATAAAAAACATTGACAGCCAATCAGAATCCACCCCAAATTAAAGAGCTCAAACATTTAATGTGGCAGCTGACATAACTGCAGTGTGTGCCGTGCTTATAATAAACAGAACACTGTCGTTAGTTGGTGTGGATTTTAAGTTATGGTTATAGTTATCTTTATACATCTCATTTTTGGTGTGAACAGACCTTTACTCTGCAGTGCCACCAGAGAGAACCAATCAAGGGTGTCATTTTTAAGATTGACATTTTTAGTATAAATTTGAATCTAAATTGTTGTTTTTTTTGTTTTTTTATTTACAGAATTGAGCCGTCTACATTTAAATTGTTTAAACTGACTTGGCAACACAGCAGAATAGGAAATAATAGGTTGAAGGTGAAATCTTTCTAAAGGCACTGTACTTGTTATATAACAACCAAAACATACAACCTCACAAAAGCTCTGTCAGTCACTGTCAACTAACCATTTTCAGCGACTTCAAGTATTGCATGCATGCATTAGTGTTTCCTAAATTACTTCTGTGTATGTCTGTCTTCATGCAAGTGCTCTTATATGCAAGTCGGCTTCTCTCGTTAAATGTGCAGAATGAAAAAAAAAAATGTATATGCCTGTAGGTGAAACAATGTTCATTTTTATTTCGTATTCATTTATATTTCAAGAAATTATCTTGAAGTGTTTATCAGCATGATAATTCACATCAGAAACTTTTAATCTGTGTGCTTTGTGTGCTTCAGTTATGCTGTATGGACTGGATTGGACAAATATGTCTTTTATTAGCTGTGCAGCTCAAATTGCATCTGAAAAAGAAAAAATATGATGAAAGCTTTAAAAATTTTAGCAGAATGTGCAATCAGTTCATGACAATGTACCAAGAACAACTCTTCTAGACCATAGTAATAGTAGGAGTTACTGTATAAATTACCCTCTGATGGCAGGTTATTTTTAACCTATACGCACTAGTCGTCCTGCGTTTATTTTATAAGAACTGATACATTTTATGGTAATTTCTAAATGCCACCTTGCGATGACCAAGGGAGATTAAATCTCAATGTTACATCCGTTTACCACATCCATGCTGCCATTACATGTTTTCCTTTTTTTGCTGCATATTCATAATATAATGTATTATTATATGTATTTTTAGCTTTTATAATTGTACCCAACCAATCACATCTATTGAAATATTGCCAGTTCATCTTTAAGAGTGTGAGTTATCACGCCTGTCACACATCTGCAAAATAAACCTGCTAGACAGTGTGTTCTAGTGTCCTTTGATAATTACGAGGTCATTTTTGCATACTGCAACTGCATATGACTTTTATAATCCATATACACACACACACACACATTACGGTTGAGGAGATTCCCCTTTCCATGTAAAGAGCTTTGAGTACCCAGAAAAGCGCTACATAAATGTAACGAATTATTATTATTACATATACAGTATATACACACACTTACTACACACAGCAGTCAGTTTCTTGTTGCAAGACCAGGTCAGTAACAATGATCAAAAAAGAACAAATACAAAGTTTCAAGAGATAGCCTATCAATGTTTTAATAAAAAACAAAAGAAGTACATACAGGTCAATACAAACATTCAGACATTAATTATTTGGAGGAGTTATGATAATATCGATAACCTGTGAGATTAATCAATGTGACAGCAACGATGATGAGGATAATAATAGCAGAGGCACAAATAATGATGGCAGCAACATTTAGGCGTCGAGCTCTCCTGCTGTAAGACCGTGCCGATGCGTAGTCTCCAAGCAATCTGCTGTCCCTGGCCTGACACACATAAAACGTATATTACCTTAAAGCAGCAGGGCACTTTCATCATTAAACATATTAAAATTGCTTACCTTCACGGAGTTGTAAAAGGCCACAAACCCAAGGCAGCATGGGTTACAGAAGTGAAGATTGAATGTGGAAAAAACTATATCATCATCGAGTTTTTGCTCAGGCATGGACAGTATCACTGGCTGAGCAGTGCCGACTCTATTGTCCTTCATCGGGATCCCGCCAGCTGCTGGGTAGTTCTGCATCGCCATGTCAATTCAAGGACAACAAGTTGCTCACAGTGATGTCTGTAAGTGTTCAGCTCTCTTTTATAAAGAGCTCCAACTGGTATATGTGAGTTAGTGAGAGAGAGAAAGAAAGTAGAAACCTGCTTTCAGTTCTCAGTTATGAGGAAAAATAATCTAGCTGTGTGTATTGTCCTGCTGCTTATCTATGTCTGGAGAAATCCTTGCCTGGTACTATTTATGTTGGAGACATCACTGCCTAGTCCCGCTTGAACCTTTCCTTGAACATTCTTTACATCTTAGCTCATGACTTATCTATGACAGTTGAAGGATCTAAGGATTCTCAATGGTAACCCGTGTGTGCTACTTTGGAAGAGCAACCATACATCTGTGTTGTTTTATTTTCTTTGTTTTTTCATTTAGTTGTCATTTGATTTATCATTTATTCATAATTTTATTATTATTCATGTCACTGTTATTTTATTGTACTTATTTTTTTTCTATTGTTGTTTAATGCTGATTGTGTGGTTTCAAGGGATCTTTTCTTCACGAGTTAGAGAGTCTCCATTTCAAGGCTTTTAGCTTCACAGGACAGTGTTGTGAAGCAGTAATTTCCCATTGTTTTGCTGGGTAATAACACGTGTTGGATTTGTACTAGTCAGATTAAGTCTGAGCATTGAGACATTCAGAGAGTTGAAACTATTATTATTCTATAAACTCAGCTTTTTTTATTATCATCACTTTGTCTCCTGCTTCTGCTCTTCCCTGGCTTTCTTAGTCAAACTCTCAGGCTGATATGAAGACTGATATCTTCTGGTAGGGATTCGGCATCCAGGGTCGGATCTAATATATCTGATATTTTCTGATGTGGAAATCCATCCAATCTAACATTTGGGCGTAGTTGGCAGGATGGAATAACAGAGAAACTGTTATCCCCATCAAACAGTCAGAGTCGGGATTGTTTTTCGCACAGTCAGGAGGGTGGAATGACTCCAGGTCACTCAGGCTGACTGACTCACTGATGTGAGGATGAAGTTGAAAACCCTCCCTCCAGGTGTCTTCCCCTTGCTGGACTATAAACAAAGCAGTGTGAGTGTGATCTGTTTGTACATACCGTGAGTAGCATGGCAACTGGGTCAGATGATATTCTTCTACGGTTATGAAGCAGTCAGAGGTTAAGCTAAATGACAAAATTGAGAACTTGACAACTAAAAGAATGTTTTAATTTAATTTATTTGATAAGTAACTTATTTCTACTATCAAATAAGTAGAAGCAGTAATACTTGATTAGTTGCTAAATATGTTCACAGTGCAGAAAGCTGATCTCAGGTAATCTAGTGACATCAGAAAAGCTGAAGGTGTTTAAAAAGGTGTCGGATTAAACTAAAGGCTCAAGATGGTGTTTTGAAAGTAAAGGGAATGTTGGCAAAGAAAGGCAAAGTTTGTTGGTTAAAGGGTTGAAGCTGGGACGTTAAATGTTTGATTTATGATGGTCAAAGCAAATAGAGGATGATGATTGGATGTTCTGAAAGAATGTTTCTCTTTATGGGAAACAATTTGAACAACATATTTTGTGTGATAAAACACTTTTAAAAGGGTTTAGATGCTATACAGACACTATTGCTGAGTCCCAATTCGCCTACTTATACTACGACCTAAAAGTATGTACTTTTTTTGTGAGGAAAAAGTACATACTTTTGAGTGTGTAGCAAAAGAGTATGCACGTTCTGGGACTTACTTCGATGACGTCATGCAACGTGAACTTGAACGTGGTTGCCTAGTTACGCACACCGCGACTGTTAACAGAACATTTTACATTTCATTCATTCACATCCAATATAATTTTATTTACTATTCCCATCTTTTTATCTTTTTTTCCTCATCGTTTTTTCCACAATACATTTACAATGTGTTCTACCAAATTGAGGAGTGAAGCAGGGCGTCGTCGTAGATTAACCAAACGCAGGTCGTTTGTGAGGCGGCTGGTTCTGACGTTCATGTGCAATCGTGTGCAATGTGTGTAACGAAAGCTACTTATTTTCTGAGTTAAAATATTTAAAGTTTATAGTGTAACTATTGTTTAACATATTTTAAACTTAATTTCATCATTATGTATAATACTCAAAAATACCCCGATGAAAATGAACCATGCTTTTACTATAGTAAAAGTGTTGTAGCCTAACCATGTGTCTTTTAGTTGGACTGATAAAGTTAACATTTGTACAGCCACAGTATTACAACAAATAAGTCAGTGTGGTTAAATATAGCTTTAATTAGGGTTAAACATTTGAATTCTTACACTTAAAAACTGAGGGCGCATCTCCGCTGCTGCGTCCGACTGTCATGTTTACATCGCCACTATCACCACAAAGCTCCTCCCTCCCGCACGCAATGGGTTGTGGGCAATATTAGCCGTTAGAGTGTGCATTGATCTGCACTTCGAATTCTAACCGGAAATAGTAGACCATCCGAGTATCTTGGGAATACTCATTTCAACATACTACGATTTGGGACGTACTAATTCTAGTTTCGCATACTATTTAGGACGGATAGTATGCGAATTGGGACTCAGCATATGTCACTAATGAGTTAGCTGCTACAATGATAAATGCAAAAGATGTAGCATGAACAGAGAGTTCTAGCCTCAAAGTTAGTGTAACATTACTTGCATTGAGTCAAATATTAAACTCTAAAAAGTTGTTTAGACTCAACAGAAAATTAATGAAACAGTTTGCATAAATCTTGAGTTATGACAACTTCAAATTTCAACATGGAATCAGTCTTATCTGAGTTAAAACTAACAGCTAGCATAGCACATGGTACATGTGCCTTTTTAACATGTATATTTAATGAACAAGTAAGATATTACTTGTCACTGGCATTAGGACAGTCGTAAAGCAACATACAACCCCTAAACCTAATCATTACAGAAAACTTTCAGCATTTTTATATTTTTAATAAAACATTGTTTTTAAGCCATTTTAATTACAAGGATTCAGGAAATGTGTTCATAAACCATGTTTATGTTGTAATACCCATGTCATTATACTACAAATTTTTATCCTAATAAATCATATAAACAAGCACACACACACATACACTTTGAACATAGTGGTTATCGGCTGAGATAAATTATAATGTAAAAAGTATTCATTATATTTGGTTATCCGTATTGGAAACTGCAAACAATTCTATAGAATCTATATCTATAGATGAAGAATAAAGTTCCAATAAAAAGTTTAATAACAGTACAAATAATACTCAGACAGGCAGGGCAACACAAACTAAATGTAACGTAGACCGAACACCGAAGGACTGTGAGGGAAGAAGAACTTAAGAAGTGACTCAAACAGAAACAAAGGATTATTATTATTAAGTGAGTATTAAATGTTAAATATTATGGCTTTCAATTATACTTTCATTTTGAATGGCTAAAATTAAGAAACAATTCCATTCAATAGAGTCATCATGTAGCAGTATTGGTAATGCTGGCCTTCACTGTACTTTATAATAAAAAATATTTGAAATATTATGTTGAAATTAGTACAATTTAAAATTATTGAAAGTTTTAATGTTAGGTGCAATTAATCATGATTAATTACAGATTTTTGTTTTTTGACAGCTCTATTATAAATACAACCCAAATACTAAATTAGAGGATGTTCTTTTAAGAAAATTGTTCCAACATGCACAAGTAAATATTACACTTGTGTGTATCTAGTTAACTTTTACAACCAGAGCCTAAAAATAACACTCACTAAGTGCCAAATTCAAGTGAAAATAGGCATCTGTGAGAATACAAAATAGCGTCAATCACCAGTTGGCCGATCAGTTTTTTATGAAATCTAACAAAGCAGTGTTGTGAGAATATGAACGTGAACAACGTTCGGGACAGGTGACGGGCAAGTACTGCATCGTCACAAAATATTAAGCCTTACCAATTTAAATATTCAAGCTCAAGAAGACGGGAAAAGGAACTCAATTCATTACTCCCACGCTATGTGAGAAGTTTTGTGTGTGCACACATCTGAAGCGCACGCCCAGAAAGCGTCTCAGACAGCGTGCAACTACTGAATTGAGTAACAGACAAATTCACACAAAATGATGTCATAAAATGCCTATCTCGAAGAGTATCCTAGTAAACATTGTCCGTTATGGCTTAAGTGAACATAAACAGTAGAGAAAGACAATGCATGAGTATGTGCATCAGTCTTACAGTGACAGAAGCCAAATATTTCTGCTGCTGTCTGTGTTTTTAATGTTTATCAAACAACAAAATATAAAGAGAAGAAAATCACTCACTGCTCTTAAATGGCTGAATAACTTTTGTAACTTTAATAAGGATTAATCTAGTTTAATTTATACAGTAAAGACTATCCAGTGTTATTTTATATTTGATTACTTAAAGATGCAGTGTGTGATTTTTAGTGATTTTGTGATTCTAGTTGTGAGGTTGCGAATAGCAACCAACAGAAGTTACGGTGGCCGATAGGAAAAGATGTCGTCATCTGAGACAGCAGAGAGTAGACAGTTAAGCAACGAGGTTTCTTTACAAAGATAAAGTAAGTAATTACGTTTACTTAAAGGGATGGTTCGGAGTAAAATCAACCTAGAGTTCTTTGCACCATGACCTCGAGCCAAACACCCCCCAGAATCCTTTTTTCCCTTGGTCGAACATTATTGAAGTTGGAGCTTATTTAGAGATATCAGCCATATGGCTTAGAACAGGCGCTAATGGATCCTAGGCTGTATCTCGTAGATTACCCCACTAATAATGCCCGGAATGGTACCAAACTTCTACAGTAGTACAAATAGGTTCTGTACTCATTGGAAAGTTTGTAAGTACATCAGGAGTTTATTTAAATAACACTTGCCTGATGGCTAATGCTACCGCTAACCCGTACGTCGACGTCACTTCAGTGATTAGGGAAAAGCACGTAAAAGTCCTGGCAGAAAGTCAGTATATCCAACATTTTTTATTATTTTTTTCCGAAGTGTTGACAACATAGTGTTAACTAATAATTGTTGCAAACTGGTACTACCAACAAAATATTAGTGCATTCCTGGAAATGGGTGTTGTTACACTACATCCTTATGCATCGCTGTTTGCCAGGACTTTTACGTGCCTTTCCCTAATCACTGAAGTGACCTCGACGTGCGGGTTAGCGGTAGCATTAGCCATCAGGCAAGTGTCATTTAAATAAACTCCTGATGTACTTACAAACTTTCCAATGCCTCGTTTTATGAGTACAGAACCTATTTGTACTACTGTATAAGTTTGGCACCATTCCGGGCATTATTAGTGGGGTAATCTACGAGATATAGCCTAGGATCCATTAGCGCCTGCACTAAGCCATACGGCTGATATCATAAGCTCTAACTTTAATAATGTTCGACCAAGGAAAAAAAGGCTTCTGGGGGGGGGGGGGGGGGGGGGGGGGTGTTTGGCTTGAGGTCATGGTGCAAAGGACCCTAGGTTAATTTTACTCCAAACCATCCCTTTAATTATTCAGTAAAACGAAATGTTATTGCAAATATTATTGTTACTTGTTCATCATTGAGTCAGTGTTTTATTTGCTGACTTTAGCTAGTTTCTTTGCACGTAGAACAACATAGTGACGAAACGCATTTGTCCGTTTAGGGCTACTGTAGAAACATGACGTCGCAAAATGGCGACTTAACATGTAAGGTGACCCGCGGTGTATGTAAATAGAAACTGCTAATTCCAAGGGAATAAAAACATAACTGTTCATTATGTAATGTCTTTATACACTACTGAAAACATAGTTATGTATATGATATTGCATATCTGTCAACATATCCTCCTAAATATTATTACACAGTGCACCTTTAATTCAATGTATCTACCTGAAAACTACTGTTATTTGTCTTTAATAATGTTTTAAATGTATACTAGTTAGGCAAGTAGCTTTAGCTGTGGTATCGAATATTGGAATATAGAACTGTGAATTATCACTAGTATCTACAATTTTGGTGTCATTGGCCGGTGTGGCAAAAAGTTACTTTTAGGCCCATGCTTATAACCTTATCAGTCATATCACTGTTGTGCTGTTGACGGGCACTGTTGCTATGGACCAGAACTAATTAGGATTCTTCCAGTTTAATGACTGAAGAATCATTTATTGGACATTATTTAGCCTCTTAAACTGTGATTGGTCAGTATAAATTCTCCTTTCAGGGTCAGCAATGCTTGTGGTTCAACGGTGCTTTATCCACATGTACAGTTATCTGCAGGTTTCCTGATCTACAAAAATACCATCTTTTTTAATGTTGGCCTTTTTCCCTTCATTTCATGGTTTTCCTTCTGAATGTTTTCTATCTGAAAACATTTCTTCAGTAGATCTTAGTAGATACTCTTCTTTCACTTTATCTACGCCTGATTTCATGGTGATACTCTGCAAAGGAAAAATAGATGTCAACAAGATGGAAACCATTATCTAATTGGTGTCTTTTGTAGTCCATAGGCTTCTCCTAATAGGTTGGACAGTACCTTGATAGTGTTTTGGAGAATCTCGCACACTGTGTGTCCACTGTAAGACTCCTGCGGATCAAACTCTGTCCTGAGGGACTGAAACACTCCCTTCATCACTCGCTTCACCTGCACATGATACGCCAGCTCAGTTTTAGGTTTAGACTATAGCAAAACAACAGCTCTTTACCCCTCACCTGAACCATCAACTGGGTCTCAAACTGCTTTTTCTTATTTTGTGATGTCTTCTTTAAATCCACATACTAAAATATATCAAATGAAGGTAAATGAGAGATTAAAGGGATGCTTTACCCAAAAATAAAACATTCGCTAATTATTTACTCGTCTTCATGTTGTCCCAGATGCATTTGTCTCTTTCTTTAGATGAACACAAAGATTTTTAGTCCATATAATGCAAGTGTACAGAAAGTCATAAACATCTGGGATGGTGAGATAATGGTGAGTAAACATTAAGAAAATGTTCATGTTTGGAAGGAGTATCCCTTTAAGAACTAAACATATGTTTGGCAAACTATTCCTTTAGGAAAAGTTATTCAATTGTCAATACACCATATTATTTATGATACATTTTTATGCCCTGTCTTTTCAGTGTGGACATTTGGTCATCTTTGCTCATCAGTGTGACATTTTACACAAGCCTGTTCTTGCAGTACAGTAAATGTTCCTTCCAGCATCATCTTCTGTCCTGTCAGTGCAGCAACACACATCGTTTTCCAGCTAAGCTCAAACTACAACAAACTATACACACCTGATGCAGATTCTCCTTTTCAGCCCTCAGATCTTGCATCTCCTCATCCATGTTTTGTATAATTGTTTCCATCTCTTTGCACTTCTGCTTCTCTGCTCTCCACCGCTGCTCAGACTGTTCTTCTTGCTTCACAAGCTCTAAAAGCACACATTATATCTAGACACTCCTACAAACTGCACCAAACACTTCAGATCAGATCAGAACTCCTAAACCAGGGAACTGTTAGGGGCTTCAGTATTATCTCAAATTATTTAAAATAAGACAAAACACGCATTAAAATAAATTAAATTTATTTATTTATTTTAATTCACTCCCACCAACAACCTTTTTTGTTTTGTTTTGAAGAATCAGTGTCTTGAAAAACCTGGACAAATGAGGTTGCCTAATTTTAAAAAGTGTGATTTCTATGTCTGGATAAGTGATGTAAATTAATAAAATCTTAGAACTAAAGCATTTTTATAATGAATATAAATTGTTCTATTTTATCAGGTAGAAATTGTGAGTAAAAAATATTTTTAAAAATCCTTATCTGTATTCCTTATCCAGTAAATTTCAAAGAACTGGAAAAGTCATGGGGCCTTTGAATATTATTGCAGACAACAGAGGGCCTTGGAGCCAAAAAAAAGGTTAAGAACCACAGAGGAGAAAACTATGTGTGCTAGTTTACGAGTTTTGTCCTACAATACAACTACCACTTGTATGGTTAAAAGTACCCCAAATTTGAATCCGAGTAAAAACTTGAATGAAACTTCGGGATCACCTTTCACTTGTTCCTCCAGAAGGCTGATCTGAGCACAGTGCTTGTGCTTGTCCTCCAGGGCTGCACTGAGATCAGCCTGGATTTCTGTCACCCTCTGCTGGAGATTCACCATCTCCTGCTGCAGCTGATATGCTTGTGTGGTGGAGGAACTCAATCCCCCAGATAAATGAACCTGAAGAGAAAGAAAATAAACTTTGCCTGCCTCACAACAAAAGTTCAACCAATTAAACATAAATCAAATAAGTTTGAACATAAATCACATTATAATATAGTGAGCCAATAAACTAACATAGCATAATTTAGCAAATCTGCGCTGCACCTTTTCCTGTTCAGCCTGAAGGCGGCAAGTCTGTGTGTGTTGCTGCTCCATAGACCTGCACACACAGAGAAAACCAGTTGTGTGTCAATGGGGGGATTTTTGCCTTTATTCTGTTTGGAAAGCAGGAAATTGGAGTGTGAAGAGGGGGGTGGGACACCTCTTATTCTGTCCACTCAGCTCCCCAATTTTGGGGTTCTGTTCCTCCACCTGAGAACTCTTCTCCAGAACCTCCTTCTTCAGACACATGCTCTCCTTACACAATAAAACACAGATGTCATTTAAATCTATTTACATCTAAAAACAATTAAAATGATGGAAAGTATCCTTCAATCCAAACCTGAAAGATTCTCTGAATGTTGTGTAGGATCATGTTTGTTTCTAAGGAGACAGAGGAGAGTCCAAAAGAGAAGTGACCATCTTTTTGCAACTCGTCCACCTAAAAAACAATTTAATTTTTTTTGTTTGTGACTTTAATAACCATAAGGACCAGAAAAATCTGTTTTGCACAAATATACCTTGCAAGTGAGTTGCTCTATCCTGTGCGCCATCTTTTCTATAGCCAGCAGGATTTCTGTGTTGTGCTGACGAGCCTCAGACATCAAGAATGATGTAATATCAGGAGCTATTGTTTAATACAAAACTCTTGCATTTAGTGAAAAACAGGTCATTTTCTTTATGGAAGTACTGTATGAGAGAGAGAGTTCATGGCTCAGGTCTTACTTTTGTATGGAATGTGGGATGGGTAGATTGAGGGAAATGAATTTAGCTGTGATGGAACATATGGATTTTGTCCAAAGGAATATGGCTGTTGATGAAAAAATGAAAAAATAAATTCTTACAAACATGTACACTAAATTTCTAAATTTGGGGTCAGTATATTTTTTGAAAGTATCTCTTATGCTCACCAAGGCTGCATTTATTTGATCAAACATAATATGATATAAACAGTAATATTGTAAAATATTATTACAATTTAAAATAAAGGCTGTTTTCCATTGTAATATATTTTAAAATCTAATTTATTCCTGAGATGGCAAAGCTGAATTTTCAGCATCATTACTCCATTCTTTAGTGTCATGATTCTTCATGATTCTTCATCTGGTGCTTAAGAAACATATGTATTATCAGTGTTTACAGAATAAAAGTATTCATTTATTTAAAAAAACAAAAAATAAAAAATAAACATCTTACTGACCCCAAACTTCAGAACGGTGGTATATAACTTAACATACTGTATAACATAACATCTGTTTTTGACTCTCTAATGCTCATCAAGCCTGCATTTATTTAATAAAAAAAATAAAAATAAAAAAAGTACTATTGTGGAATATATATATATATATATATATATATATATATATATATATATATATATATATATACACTCTTTTTCTTTTCTTTTTTTACATTGGATCTCACCTGAAAGCCTTGAGTAGTGTTCAAGTCTGCGTGAGGTGGCACTGCGTCCTGTTTCTGAACATCATCAGGCTGACACAACACTAAAACAAAGATCAGTCATGACAGCAAAGAACCAGTCAGCTCTAATATAAGGAAGAGTAAACTGATACTGATTAGGTGATTATTTGTGATTGTTTTCACACATACAAGATGGAGGACTGCAGGGCATTTGTGCAGGTTTTGGGGAGGGTGTATGTGAAGGAGAGAGATCACAGATACGTCCAGACTCACTGGCATCCTGCACAAAATCATATCTGCGAGTTATAGTTCTACTTCGTAATACATTCAGGAAACAAAAAATAAAAAATAAATCTCCAATTCTCCTGACCTCGGTTTCCGAGTCACTGGGGTCAGGCTGAGATGGAATGGCTCCAGTGAGAAATGGAAGCATGGGTTGACCCATCTTGGCTATACGTGAGATCAGCTTGGCCTTAGATGCACCTGATGTCTACAAGAAAGAAAAATACATTTAAAAAAGCTTCAGCATTTTGGCCACTTTAGGCTTATGGCATCTGTCTAGTTGCTAAAGGAAAAACTACTCACTGTCAGGTATTCAACAACAGATTCCACCTTCCCCTTAGGAGCTTGTTCTCTAAAAACAAATGATCAATAAATTGTATAAATTCATAGGAATCAGCTCATGGATGTGTGTTCAGAGACACTTAATTAAAACACCCTTATCACATTATCTTCATCCTTGCTTTGACTTGCTTTGTATTAATGAGTATTTTGCCTTTTTTTTTTTTTTTAAATGATCCAAAATATCTAAACATCCTAAAAAACTGCAAAAGATTAAGAATTTGTTTAAGTTGAATCTTTAATTTTTTCTTCTCAGCATAATCCTAAGAAAAAAAACCCTAAGAAAATAAACACAATTCAAGATATTCTATAAAGAAAATGTCTTATTATCTTAACAATTTTCCTTCTTAAGCCAATTTATCATGTTTTACTGAGGCTTCAATTTTTTTTTTAAATTTAATAATTGAGAATTATTTTACATTATATTTTTCACAAATGGGATTTACTTAAAATATCAACAACATAGTTTCTGCTGTCTGTACACACTTTGACTCAGTTGTGACCATTTGCCTGGTGTTTTCTTCACTCAGAGTGTCTGGACAGGATCCTGGAGATATACTGAAGGTGTCAACTGAACCCCCACTATGTCGCACTTTGGAGATTTTAACCTACATGCAGATAAATAGACACATTTTTAAAAAGTAGTGAGAGACTAGAGAAGTTTGCTCTAGTATCTTAAATTACATTCACACCATCAGTGCCTTACTCTATGAATCTCTACATCATAGACCAGAGTGCTGTTTTCTGGCACATGGTTAGGGACGCCCTTTGAAACCATACAAGGAGGGGCGATAAGGAGCCGTCGACCTCCTTTCTGCATACCAAGCATCCCATCCTCCCATCCCTGAGAGAAAAGGCAAGGTAAGAGCTCTATGGCACAACAGCAGACAGAACCACCAGTTTGCGTCTATTATACATTTTCTTTTATCATCATTTGTAAGGTCCCTCTGCAGTCAATAATTGTATTCCTTAAATCTTTGATAATGACATATTTAAACATTGTAGCTCTACACCCTTGCTTCATTTAGTATAGAGCTGGTAAGTCCCGCACCTTCCGCTAACCCCACTGGACCTCTAGATTGAAAAATCGTCAATGCAAGTGAATGTGAGAAAATAATTATTTTCTGGTCCCGTTTGAATTTTGCCATGAATGTGAACATATGTTGTCTGTGAATTTTTAATGTAATTTTTCGTGTGAAGAATGCTACAATTTAGCGGGTAGAAGTTTGATACGGTTAGACTTTGTGTGAGAGCACTTTGTGGACTACAACATCCGTTTTATCCAGCGATTCCTAGTTTTTACATCAGACGGGAATCTGAAGAAAGAACAGCCCATTTGGTTTGAATGGTGACATTTGGGTACAAAACACACAGGCATCTCGATCTGTCTCCATAGATTATCGCAGCATTAGCACCGTGATTTGACAAGTGGAGGGAAAATGTGTTATGGGGTGACGTCACATAGGCGGCATGTAGTCTTTCTCTTTATGTCTTTTCCACAACTGCTAGCCAAAGAATCGTACAATATACTGTCAAACTCGTAACATGAAAAATTATATAAAATAAAAAAAATTCACAGACAACATATGTTCACATTCATGGCACAATTCAAACGGGACCAGAAAATAATTATTTTCTCACATTCACTTGCATTGACGATTTTTCAATCTAGAGGTCCAGTGGGGTTTTACGGATGGGCGGGACTTACCAGCTCTATACGTGAATACGTGAATATAGCCCCGCCTCCACTCAATCACGGTTAACTGAAGTAAATGCTACACGATTACAAGTGGAAATGTTGGTTTTTATTCAGCCATATATGTTTGAACCAGAAACTGATTCAGAAGAAGAAGTGGAAGAGTGAACTATACAGGGTCGTTTACAAGTTGACGTATCAATGGTAGCCTAATGCATTTTATGTATTGCTCTCTACAACGTCGGACACATAACATTAAATGATATGATTAGCCTTTGTCTTGACTACGTTATCAAATAGCAAATGTGTTTCTAATGTTATACAAACCATGTTTAGACCGCTTCCTTCCAAAATCAGCATCCTTAGAAACGCTTTGAACATCATAGAAAGATAGTGGAGAAAAGCCCTGCCCTACACGTTGATGGGATCAGTCAACACCATTGCTGAGTATTTTCTCCTTAAAACTGCTTGGTACCAAAGACCGTCTCAAAAACAAGGTCTGAAACCACCCGTTTCCTACCGTCACAAACGTATCCAATTATACGTTTGTGACGGTAGGAAACGGGTGGTTTCAAACCTTGTTTTTGAGACTGTCTTTGGTACCAAGCAGATTTAAGGAGAAAATACTCAGCAATGGTGTTGACTGATGAATTTGCACATGGTTTGTCTTAAAGCATATTAAAAACACCACACAGTCATACAGTATAAACAGCATTAAAAACGTCACCCTTCTCACCCTCAGAGCTTTGCCTGCTCCAAGCTTTACTCGCTGCAGCTTTTCTTTTCCCAGATTAGAATCAAATATCTGGGGGGAAAAAGACAGACAGACACTGAACTTTCACATGTATAGATCTCCAGCTGCACAGCAAACATGCCATTTAAATTATCAGTGAGTTGATTAGTTCAATGGAGGCATGACTTTTATTGAGCCGTGACTAATCAACAAGAATGTGCACAGTGGGCTGCTCTGTGCTAAATGTGATCAACTATGAGTAAAGAATTTCAGCTACAAATTCAAGACCATATGTGCAAATTAAGGAAAAGTAGTGATTCCACTTAATTTATTAAGAAATTAAATTCTCAGAATTATGAGAAACTATGGCCCGGTTTCACAGACAGGACTTCGATTAAGACAGATGGTTTCACCTGTCCTAGAGAATAGTTCTGTAAAAGCCATCCAGAATAGGCCACCTCAACTGTGTCCCCAACATCAACAGCTTGACCTTCACCTTGGACAAGGTCCTGACTGACCAGAGAGTCTGATGAAGCCTCACTGTTCCACCTGGCCACACACACCTGAGAGAAACAGGCGCACGCGTCATTTAATTAAATAATGTTGTCCATCTGTACATTTAAAAAATGGTTAAAAAATGGATTTTAACAATTTGCAGAATGCTGGGGCTTTAAATTTTCTTCGAATGCATCAATTTAAAATGTTCAGCAAATAATTCAGTTCAAGCATTACCTCTTTACAGAACTCAGGCCTGGACTTTTCTGAATCAAACATTAAAGACCAGCTCTGTTGTTGGTCATCATAGAAAGTGACATAGTTACAGGGCTGAACCTGTGGACAGGTATATGTAGCATAGACCTGATGAATGCAGCATATAAAAGAACAAAACACAATAGAATAGAATTCAGAATAAAAACAATGAACACTTACTGTGAGGACAAATCCACGATATATTCTAGCCGTAGTGATCTGTTTTTGCTTACTGCCGTACAACAGAATCTTGTACTATAATTGCAGATAGAAAAAAAATTACCAAATGAAACACACACACACACACACACACACACACACACACGCTTATCTTACCTCTTTGGTGACATGGTTCCCTAAAACAGCAGCTCCTATCTTTCCTTGCTTCACATACTGTCCATTCACACTGGTGGAAAATTAAAGCTCATTTAAGCAATGTGTGAACTTACGCTAATTCTCGTAAGCATCCTTTAATTGCCATACTTATACTAACAAGCAGAATGCGTGAACAGCTGTAGCAAACAGCACAGCTGGAGCACATGGAGGATGAGCGGGCTTCTGAGGAGGACCTTAAATTACATGACAAATTAAGGTTCAAAATAATCAAGGAACACATGGAATTGTGCCAAAAAGGCTACATGACTCTGCTGTTCCACATACCTAATATGGCGCAGGTCTTTTTTGGCTGTTTAGGGGCAGTGAATTGAAAGGACTCATTTCCCTGACTTTCTGCTCGGTCCAGACCAAAGAGAGAAGCCAGCTTTGCCCTAGAGGAATGGAAACAAGCATTATATCTTCACTTATAGACTTATAGAATCAACATGGAAATTACTTTCAATTTAAAGGGTTAGTTCACCCAAAAATGAAAATTCTGTCAGTAATTACTCACCCTCATGTTGTTCCAACCCTGTAAGACTTTCGTTCATCTTCGGAACACAAATTAAGATATTTTTGATGAAATCTGAGAGCTGTCTCACTCCTTCATAGGCTGCTAGGTAATTTCATCTTCTCAGTTCTCGCGCATGCGTCGTGGCGCTCTCACTCAGAGGCCCACACAGAAGAAAATGAATAGTTGAATAAAGTCGTTATTTATTTATTTACGGACAAAAAGTATTCTCATCGCTTGATAAACTTAAGGTTGAGCCACTGTAGTCACTTGGACTATTTTAACGATGTCTTTACTAACTTTTCTGGGCTGGCAGATATCAATTACCTATAGCAGCCTATGAAGGACTGAGACAGCTCTCAGATTTCATCAAAAATATCTTAATTTGTGTTCCGAAGATGAACGAAAGTCTTACAGGGTTGGAATAACATGAGGGTGAGTAATTACTGACAGAATTTTCATTTTTGGGTGAACTAACCCTTTAATGCATACAGATTTATTCTCATACTATTTGGTATGTATGGATGCTTGTTTTCATCTTAGAGTAAAAAGAAAAGTAATTGTGATTTTATGCCAACGAATGTGAATTTATATCTCACGTTACTTTATTTCTTTATTTTAAGTTTTCACAATTGCCCTTTTTTTTTTTTTTTTACTTTAATGCAGAATCAGATTTCCATATATATCCAATAGGTAGCCATTTTAAATCCAGATGTTCTTGTTAAGTAGAATGTTTCAAATGTATCAACACAATCTGAGTTCACTATCCTGTAGAAAACAATCTATGACGTTCAATCAACAAAAACAGCAGAATAATTATTTATGTAGTGTGGAAATTATATAACTCAGGCTTTGACAGAACATTGGATCCACAGATGCCATTGCTGGAATATGCTGTTAACAATGTTGCGAGTGAGAAATTCACTGCATGGTAAGATTTTAAAATGCTGTTTATCTCATTGAAAGAATTGTCAACAAGCTGCTACATTAATGACATGCACGCAAGAAATACTGGACCAGCACCGATCATACACCTTTAGACTTTTCAAACCAGAACTAGTTACAGTACAGCAAGGTCCAGTCTAGCATCTATAATTAAATCCATATGAAAGAAGACCTGTTTGCACTGACCCTTGGACCTCCCTCCACAGATAGTCAGTGTCCCATACAGCTGACATGGCCGCCAGCTTTCTGTCACCAAGGAACAGGCTAAGAAGCCTCAAAAAAGAGATATTAAAAAATCTTCCACCCTTTCCTCTTTTTTCTTCTTCCTATCTTGCCGTTTAAGCTACAGTGGGTCACCAGTCCAGATTTTGAGCCGTCCAAACTAAAATGCACTGTAATCACTATCATGTGAATTAAATTACTGAAGGAGGAGTCTCACCTCATCACTGCAAATGCCTTAAAAAGTGGCTTCAACAAGCAGAAAATGAAAAGGGCAAAATATGTATGTTAAATGAAATCAGAACATTTAACATGACTAATCCAGTTACCATAAACTGGTTAACTGGTTACCATAAATGTAACTTTTTCTCATTTTAAAATGTCTACCTCATTTCTTTTCTCAATTCACCTTTTAGCCTGTAATATAAATAATAATTATATGTAAATAAATAATAATTGACACAAAGTCAAGTTTACCCAAAATTTAAGGTTAAAAAAAATCAATACACATTTTTTTTTTCCAGATATACCTCATCTTTTCATAATGTGTGGGGTCTTATTTAATTGCATTACCTATATTTTGCGTTTATCATTAACATTTGACAAGATTGAAAATGTAAATATGAAATTATTGGTATGTAATTTTTAAAAAGATTTCAAGGACACCTTAGCATTCATCACTAATTTGCCAATTAATTAAACACTAGACGGAATACCCATTCAATAAAGCTTGTACAAGACACAACTGGAGCTCATTGAGACAAAATCAAAGAAAATCAAAGTAAAAAAAAAAAAAAAAAAAGATACCACAAGACATAAACTCCGTAACTCGTAACAAATGTTTTTTTTTATTTTTTTTTTTATCTTTGACATAATTAGGCTATTTAACACGTCCTGTCCCAAAGATTAGGCTAACCTACAATGAGTGGGACAAAAAAAATTATATGTTCTGTCATAACACTTACCCTCCTTTAGGGCACAGAAATTCCCCATCGTGATAATCAGGAATAATATCTTTAATTTTTTCCATACTCAAATTTCTCATGATCGCACAGCGATGGCGCCTGAGAGTAGGATGAAACGCACTAATATTTTGCACTTCTGCGTGACGTGATGAACACAGGTAAGAGCAAAACACAACAGCTCACTGATCACTCACACACACACACACACACACACACGAGCATGTGATGTGACGAGAAGAGATCACCGGGGGTCAATCGGGGACCCCTATGGGTCAATGATGGAACTGCAGCTTTGACAGATTGTTACAAAAAATATAAAAATTAAAACTATTATTTATGTTATCCTCTATACATATAACAATATGTCAAGCTGTGAAATTCATGTTTCTCCAATAAGCGTTCCTCTTCTGTGTGCATGTGAGAAAACCATTGCATATATATTTTAAAGATGTCCAGCATTACATTAGATAGGCCCAAAGAATAAAGCAGGAAATTGACAAACATTTTCATGCACAAGAACAAATTTTGATTCAAAAATCACCTCAGCCAATTCTAAAAAGGATAAATCATGTTATTAAAGACATAATATTTATTAAAAACACGTTAATGCAATTGTGCAAATTTACGTTGTACAAAGAACTAAGAGACCAATACTCTGTAAATGTCACTATTCACATCATAGCATTTAAACTTATTTTTTTCTGTATTTGACTACATTTAATATATAATTTACAATTTAAAAATCACAAGAACAGTTTTAACCACAGGTTTACTATAATGCACATATCGGGTACATTTTCTGTACTGAGAAAACTCAATACAAAGAAAACACAAATCAGCAAAACTTGATTGAAAAACCTTATTGATTTTTTTGTCTGTTTAAACAAACAGAAGCACATAAACATAAAAAAATAAGGATTATTAATTAGTGTCAAGGCGTGTCAAAAACACGCGAGTCCAGGCAACTCTGGTCTGAACTGGTCAAATATAAAAGAAATATTCTCTTAAAATTCCTGTCCTCGAGTACTGTGGTAAACTCGAATGTCTTGGCCAAACTGGTCAAAGATCAAGTCTAATTGACATCATCGCCCTTAAAGCTTGGCTTTGGGCGTCTGCTCCAGGAGGGTCTTCATGTCTACCAGAGCGTCCTCCAGACCTTGGGCCAGACGTGCTGCGTTAGTGTCCTGGCAGCTGTTGAAAGCAGAGACTGAGAAGTTAATGTGAGTATCCATGGGGTTGTAGCACACGCCATAACCGTCAGGTACCACTGGACCGAAGCACATCACACAGTTTGTTTTAGCTGGCACCTGGGAGAGTAGAGTGGAAAAATAAAAAGTACAATTTAATCTTATGTAAGATTATCCCCCAGTTTCACAGATTAGGTTTAAGCCTAGTCCCAGACTAAAATGCACGTTTTAACTGAAAGCAACTTGCACTGACATATCTTAAAATATGTCAAGGCCATTGTTTTGTCTCAAGATGCACAACAGTAATGTTTTTCTAAGGCACATTTAAAAAAGTCCTAATTGAAGGAAGGCCAAATCCTGGCTTAATCTAAGCCCTGTTTAAAACCAGGGCTATGAGTTTTAGATGATCTGATGATTTTAGTTTCACAGCAATAGAAAAAGATTTAAAGAGCTATCTATTTCAGTGATCAGTTGATCATCACCAAAAATGTGTACAGTTTATAGTATGGTACTGCTCATCTGCACAGCATGCTGAACACAATGCAAAGAGTTTGTTTTGCAAATAAGCACTTCAGTTTCATTTGTTACCTCTAGCCCTGGACCTGATTACTCTGTTTGGCATTACCTGGCTGGTGGAGAGGTTGAAGTGCAGTGCCACAGCATATGAGGTATCCATGAATATCTCTGGCAGGGCAGCCAGGTCCTCAATAGCCTGCAATTTCAGTCCGAGCAAATGTCTGTCGATGGCTTGACCTCGGATGGCCTGCAAATCCACGCACAGGATGAAGAATGTGGAATATATTTAGTGCAGATCAATAATGATTGAAACATATATTTACATCCCCATGTGTTTACTCACCATGTCTGTGTAAGCTCTGTGTGCTTTAATAGCTTTGTCTAGCAAAGCCACTTTCTCTGTGTTCTGTCCATCAAAATGAGATTGTTACATTTTATTTCATGCCAGATCAAATTTACAAATGTAATTTTTTTTTATATTGACCATAAAACAGACAAACTAAATACACAGCAAAATATTTTATATAATATTTACACTGATATAAATTACTGTTCAAAAGTTTGGGGTCGGTAAGATTTTTTAACGCTTTTAAATGTCTCATCACGGCTGCATTTATTTGATCAAAAATAATACACTAAAACAGTAATACTTTGAAATGTTATTACAATTTAAAATAACTATTTTCTATTTTAATATTGTTTAAATGAAATGGAATATAATCCTGTGATGGATACATTTTCAGCAGAATTATTAATTGAAAAAAAAAAAAACTTACTGACCCACAAATTCTTTTAATGCTAGTTTATGAGAATGTGGATTCAACTCAAATGTGTTCTAGAGGTGACCGCACATGTTTGGCCGGGTCATCCATGGCCTTGACGAATCGGGCGGAGTCAACTGAGGTTGAGCGTATAGTGTCGGTTCGGCCCAGTCTGAACATGCGGAGAGAAGCGCTCTCATAGGTGGGACAACAGCGCTTGTAAATCCTGAAACAGTGAGTCCGCGAATCAAGCAAATAAACTAAACTGATCATTAATTTCATAATAGTAATAATGTAGCAGTTCAGATATAAATATGGGAAATAATATTAATGGCAGTGCTGATGAGGTTTACCTGTAGTAAGCCAACTGGAGAGCCATTTGAATAAAGGCATCAGGGCTCATCTTCTGCGACTTTGGGAAATCTTTGCCAAAATGGGAGAACACATTTATTTTCATGTCCAAGTCATGAACCATGCTGTAGAGGAGGAGAAGAGAAACTTTCAAGCTTTCAATATTTAGCATACTACCATGTTGTTTTTTCAAAAAAACTAACTAAATGTTGGTGATGAAAAGAGTGAGTGTAATATCTCAGCTTCTCACATGTTCATGTTTTGTTTGGCCTCCTCAATGTCTTTTTTGATCTCTGTTGTGATGTTGAAACGAAGCTTCTGAGGCATACGCAGAGGGACCATTGGGGTACGGACCATCTCCGACTTCTTCCTGTACAAATATAACAAAAAAGTGGTAAATATTAGCTGTGTTAGCCATGGTTACAGTTTATCCACATTTAACCACTGTTAGTCTTACGTATATTCCACCACATGGTCGATCAGTGACACAATAGGCGGACCCTCAGCAGGGGCATGTTCATAGATCAGTCCACATGTCCCATCCTCTCCAATGATAAACTAGAAACACAACAACAGTTTTCAGTATCAGGATCTTGTACTTGATACATTTCTAACATTTGATTTGCCAAAATTACATGCTCATTTAGAGGATTATAATTTTGTCTAGGTGGTCTACTAGAATAGGTTTACATGATTTAATGTTCAAATAATTCATTATTTTTCGAATAATTTACATCGGTGCAGCACCTCTGTCTAAACGCTCTGTTTTAGTTTCGGGCTTTGAAAAGCCCAATCTGCTCTGATTGGTCAGTCAGCTCCAGTCTGTTGTGACTGGCTCACCGCTTTGAGCGTGTGTCTGAAAAACATTGCCTTTATAACTACCTTTGTTTGAGAACAAGCCAGAGTAGGCAGTAGGCGGGCATTATGCAGATGTGTAACATGGTGACGTAGCTGTCACAGGCATAATGGCAGGACTATAAAAGAGGCGTTTCAGACATGAGTTTCTGTTGGAGTGATTAACTCCCTTTGGCGTGGACTTTGTGTCTTGTAACTTTGCAGATTGTTTAAAATTAAAATTCTGTCAGTAATTACTCACCCTCAAGTTATTCCAACCCCGTAAGACTTTTGTTCATCTTCGGAACACAAATTAAGATATTTTTGATGAAATCTGAGAGCTGTCTCAGTCCTTCATAGGCTGCTAGGTAATCGGTACCTGCCAGCCCAGAAAAGTTAGTAAAGACATCGTTAAAATAGTCCAAGTGACTACAGTGGCTCAACCTTAAGTTTATCAAGCGACGAGAATACTTTTTGTGCGCAAAACCCCCCAAAAATAACGACTTTATTCAACTAATCATTTTCTCCCATGTGGGCCTCTGAGTTCACGAAAGCATGCACGAGAACTGAGAAGATGACGCAGATGGGTCTCGATGTAGTGTTTTTATGTTTCTAAAGTGTGCATTTCCTGGATGTCCGAATCGTGAGAAACCAACGAGAAAACGTAAAAGTGCCTTACCAATGCCGCAAAATGAATGGCTTACCTTTCACACTTTCCCATCAAATGATCGTGAGCGTCATCTCAGTTCTCGCGCATGCGTCGTGGCGCTCTCATAAACTCACTCAGAGGCCCACACAGAAGAAAATGAATAGTTGAATAAAGTTGTTATTTTTTATTTTTTTTGCGCACAAAAAGTATTCTCGTCGCTTGATAAACTTAAGGTTGAGCCACTGTAGTCACTTGGACTATTTTAACGATGTCTTTACTAACTTTTCTGGGCTGGCAGATATCGATTACCTATAGCAGCCTATGGAGGAGTGATCCAGCTCTCAGATTTCATCAAAAATATCTTAACTTGTGTTCCAAAGATGAACAAAAGTCTTACGGGGTTGGAACAACATGAGGGTGAGTGTTTACCTAACCCTAACCCTAAGGACAGAATTTTCATTTTTTGGGTGAACTAACCTCTAACCTAAGTTCTCAGTTAGGGCCCACACACTTCCTCATGGGTCTAACCTGCAATGTTTTGTCGAACCAGCGATTTCCACTGTTCCACCTGCTGCCCCCTCCGTGCAGCATCTGAACTCCAGCTCGGGTGCGGTACATGTCATCAGACGCTCGCGGCAGGGCAGCATCCAGACAGACTGTGAAGATACTCTTCTGAATGGCTCTCACTGACTCTTTATTAGTTTTATCTGAAAGTGACATTAACAAATTAAGGATCAGCATGGAAAAAACAGCTCTATAGAGTAAAGTTATACTCTTTGATAAACTCCTTTTTAAGCTAGTTAACTCCTTTTAATAAACTGAAGGTCTGAGGAATCGCATTTATTTGAAAGAAATTTGATATCTTCTGTTACTTTATAAATATCTTTACTATCATTTTTATGTATCAATTTAATGCATCCTTGCTGAATAAAAGTATTAATTAAAATCATAATGATCCCGAACTTTTAGAATGATAGTGTACAGTATTTTAAATAGTTGATCAAAGTTTTATTTACCAGCACACCAGCCCAACTAAAACTAAAACGTGTTAGCAGTGCCCACCCTTAATGAGGTTGTTGTAGGCTTTGCCCCAGCTGTTGCGGTGGTTGGAGGTGAGGATGCCAATAGGCTCTTTGTTGGACTGTAAGGAGGAGTTCCAGATCTTCTCCAGCTGAATGTAGATCTGGTCTACGGTCAGTGGCGTGCCGTCACTGTTGTATACATCCAGCACAAAGAACTACGAGTTTAAAGAATGAGTTAAAAAGACACGTATTGCTGTACACCACGATCAAGTAGCAAGTCGAACGGTACAAACAGATCACAAATTCACTGCAGTCCTGGATTCAGAAAAAAAGAAAGAATATATTTTGAATAAAAAAATTGCATGGCAATTTTTCATAGCCAGTAAAAAATCGTTATAGACTGTTAATTATTTGAATTCACCTACTACTGGAAGTTACATTTGGACCCTGCCTGGAAGTTTGTAACAGGGACTGACCTGAAAGTTGTGCACTACAGTGATATGTGTGGGGGGTCTCTTGTCCAAAGCGTAGTTGACCACGTTGTCCCTCTTTGTTCCAGGGATCCGGCAGGACGAGAGCACCTGATAGTACTGGTTCATACAGAGTGACTTTCCACCGAGATACTCCACTGGCAATGTTTCACTAATCAAAGAGCAAAGACATGATGTCTGACTCTGAACTTTATAAACTCATGAATTTAATCAATAGTAATAGTCATGGTTATCTAAAGCATATACAGGGAAAGGAATGCATGACTTACTTGTCAATCATGCTCTTGAAATCTAAAACCCCAGCGATCAATTTAGCAGCATATCTGTGAAGAACAAAAAATACTTTTTTAAAAGTCATTTTAAACAAGTTTTACATCAACATACTGCCAATCAATTATTCTACTACTAATACTGTAGCATATGCTGTGCCATGTGCCTTTGAATTAAATGACTTTTGATATGGACAGAACACACTTTGCTGCTGATCTGTGGCCAGTTTTAGCTGTCATATGTGAAAGCTTTTATTATAGTTGATGTGAGGAGACTGGCTTCAGGCCAGCGCTTAACTGAGAGCAACAGTTCTGAATTTGCAAAGCTCAGCTTGGCAAGAGAGGATCAGTCTGTACAAAGGTCACCACAGAGGTAACTGGAAACAACTGCCTCTTTTTGTCAGAGTATAACTTTAATCAGTTTCAGAAATATCTATAAATATATATTTAAATGTTAAAATATAAAAGTGTTTTATACTTTATACTGTTTTATAAGTAAAATATCTGAATTAATAAATAAAATCACTGTATGACTTTAATCTTTATTATTATTATTATTATTTAAAAAATATGTGTAGGCAGATAACAGCACACATTTAGTTTTAAAGGACACAGTTTTGAACAACTAAAGGTCACGTGTTAAAATTAGTCGACACTTCCTATGATATCTGAATCCACACTGGTCTGACCTCATTTGGCCTTGACGGTCACTGAACACCATTCGGGGAAGGACGACCCCAGGACTCGAATGGACAACAACAGGCATCCGGTAGTCTAGGTAGGCTGTTTGTAACCACCAGTCAGAGAGCTAGAAGTGGAAATGATAGAGAGACAATAAGAGATAATAAGAAGGAAGCCCTTGAAAAGAGCAAGCCTGCCCCATCACACAGGGCTCCTGAAAAAGCATCACCTAACAGTTTTTACCCAGTTATCCATCTTCTTTGCTCGTTGTTCCAGGCCTTTCTGAAGTCTCTCTCCTACACTGCCCGGCTTCTGGAACTCCTCCAGCAGCTGCCGGGTGTGATTCAGCTCCTCCGGGTCCACGATGGGATCCAGGGCAGCCAGATAGCGATCGCATGTTTGTTTCAGGGGTGGCACTGGAAGCTTAGGCAGACCCTCCTGATGGGCCAAGTAGCGGCCGGTGATCCGTGTCACTGACACTGGTTTTACCAGGCCGCAGGGTTTCACCATGCCAGCCTTGACCTAAAAATATTCCAGATGATACAACAGCGACTGCATTATATCATACAACATAAGGATACATAGAAAATACAGTTTTTTTTTAAAATCTATTTCGCCTTATGATTATATATAATATATTATAATAATATGATACTTTGGCATTAGTCTCAGCCAATATTTTTTTAAGATATTATCATAATAGTACCTAAAATTGTCCTTTTAAATAACACAAATGCACATTAACAAGCTAATCTAGTCCTACATTTATAAATAACTGGTTTACTGTAATAATCAAATATACACATGAGTCAACATTACACAATGTAACATGCAATAAGACTGTTGCGCCTGTCTTTTACAAACTAAATAGCTTTATTAGAGACCATGTACACATTCACACGATGTATTAGGTACCTGCATTAAGTATTAAAGAATCTGTCAGTGAACATTGTTTTCTTATCACTGCCATGAACGATGATGTACTTCCTACTGCCTTAGCACTGCCGCTATCGAACCATAAACAACCTGCATGTCAGTAAAACACTCCTCATTACACGCCGCTCAGACTGTCAGCTACCCTTGTTTATGTCACATAAAAGAGCAGACTATGTTTAAAAACGGGGACATATTAATTGCTTACTCACCATCGTTCTGGCAAGAATGCCTAACATAACTGAAGTTCACTAAAACGCCCCCAAATCAAGGCCTGATAGGAGGGACAGAAGCGGTCAGAGTCCACTGAACGACAGCGCAGTCAGAAAACCGCTGAGCGCCATCATCACCGCTGCGCTGCTCCACTCCACCGCTGGACGGCGCGCGAGGGACGAAAACACTGTGACTGCATGCTATTGGAGCTGCGTCATCATCTTTCTACTTTTCATTGATAATCCGATACATTTTATTAATGCAAATAAAAATGTCTTTAATTCTTTAAAAGTCTTTAATTTATTGTTAAAATCTTTTAGAACTAAGTTTCACATTCATAAGCCAAATTTGCACACTCCAAAGTCCACTTTTTTTTTTTTTTATTCCTAACAGTATTTTTTTAACTAGCCTACATAATGTTTTAAGGTACAACCCTACTGAAAATGTATGCGACAATGCAACATTTAATTATTTTGTACTGGTGCTGTTTTTATTGTATTTTTTTATTATAATGTACATATATTGAATTGTACTTATATGTAAATAATAAACAATCATACATCACAAATAACAAACAATATACATACGTAAGTTGATTCCAACATTTTAAATCGTAAATTTACATATTATGCATGTTACAAAAATACATTAGTTGCAGTAATAATCTTTCTCACGACAATTTACATTCGCTGATTAAGTTTAAAAAATATTTTACGCGAAACTGCGGGTGAGAGTTGAAGGGTCGTGTTTTCATGTTCAACAGTAAACATGGCGGAGACTGAGCAGTCGTCAGGTAATTCACATCAATCAAATATTCATTTCATCACGGATAATTCAGAAGCGAAGATACCAATAATATCAAGACTATTATATATGTTGTTGTTCAGTGCCTGAAGCGGCGAAAGGGACGTGCGCGTGTGCGGAAAAACGCTTAGTTGTGTCTCGCCGCGCCTCATGTTATGAATCCATGAGAGTCTGACAGATCTGCGACGTGAACATACGCATTATATGCGATCATATGACCCGAGGTTATTATTTATTTGCAATATTAATTTACTTAGAATGCTGTTTGATATATATTTAGCGAAAATAATGGGCCTAGATGTTGAACACATTTAGTTTCAAAGTTGGCTAACCCATCTGTAAAAATAAAGAGAAGCATCAGCATTAGTAGGTTTTAAAAAAAAAAGGTGCAGCATGTTGTTCTTTTCAGATATGTTTGTGTATAATGTGATGGGAGGAAAAAAATCTAGTAGTTTATCTCTGACAGTATATTCTGGGAAATTGAGGGAATAAACTTATATTTAAAGGGGATTTATTATATCTGGTTAGAGAATTATGAGCATTTTCCTCTTTAGGACAGTGATATGGGGCTCATGTTTCCTGAGCAGAACCAGCTGAGGTCTTTCAAATTTAGGTACACACATAGACTACATTGTATACTATCCTTTAGGGTAAAAAAACAACAACAAAAAACTAAGTTTCTAGTTGTGTAAGTGAATTAGGCTATTATATAAGGGAGGTTTGTTGTAAGTGGCTGCTGTTCCCTTATTCTCCCACTATTCTTTGCAATTAAGCGGAAATATATGTATGGAAATTAATAGTAAATGAAATACTTGGAAATTAAAATGAAATAAGTCAGTATGCCAAAAAGGGTCAAGCCACACAACCTTGTGTTTGTTTAGACATTGTTATTACACATTTATTTCGATATCTTTAGTTTATTTTTACCCCAGCATTTACACACTTTGAAGTGTGCTGTTCATTGGCACACAAAGTCATGAAGTGCACGTATCAACCCACAAGAAGAACAAATTTTCAACTGCCAGTGTGTAATTAACGGTTACAGTCAATGCATTACACTAGAGGCTCTCATCCAGAGTGACTTTAGCTGTATGTGTGAGACTACCATTAACATTGATGCAGAAAGGGCTCTAGTCTAGACGACAAAAACACAATCAAATCATGGGTCAGAACCTGTGGAATGAGTAAATGTTTAGCAGCAATGCATGTGTGATTTTGTCAATCTTAGCTATCAAGGAAAGCTTTAATATATATATTTTTTTAATTACCCATACAAATACAGGGATTATAACCTTATGGTTTGATGATGATGGTTACTTAATATATTGAAATATATAAAAATTAAATAAATATATGTATTTCAGGTATAATATATATTTTAAATATAAGAAATATATTCTAAAATAGTTTAGATTTGCAGAAACCAAATGTAACCAAGTTCTTATTAGATGTTTTAGTATTTATTAGTTGTATTAGTTATAATAATAATATAGTATACTTTGACTCTAAAATTGTGTTCTTCATCATATTTGTTGTCGCTTGCACAGGCTCCTCCCACGAGGATGACAAGCCTCCCAGTCCTGTCAGTTTCAACTTCATAGTGCCAAAGAAGGAGATCAGCATGGTGCCTGATATGGGAAAATGGAAAAGATCACAGGTATGTTGTACAACCCACTATGAGACATTGCTACACTGAGAGATGGAAATATAGCTCACTTTCAGTCTCTTTCCCTCGTATCCCTAGAGTTTAAAGATAATAATAGGAAGCTCTATTGTTGACACACTTTTTCTTGCGCAGCATTACATTTTAGTTCTAAGCATAATAATCATGAGAACCTCTGCATACACTACTCCCATTAAAGGTATGTTTCCTCCTTAGAAATGTTTAAAAATACAGAAATGAAAAACACTGGCCTAGAAAGAGCGCTTTTATTCTCAAGTCAGTAGGTCACTAGTCTCGCGTAGCCAGACCTTCAGACTGACGGCTGAAGGTCTGGAATTCATAGCAGCTTTCTTTGGCCAAGGCCCGCCCATAAGGCCGTTTGACCGACATGTCAAACAACTAATTACAGTTCGTTTCGTTCAGCGTCATGTTTCGAGGCGTGGAAATGTCCCCACAACAACAGACCGGCGTGCAACAAGTCAGTCAGCATAGAAAATCAAAGAAGGAGAAGAAGACAAGATAGATAGGAGGGGACACACAACTAGTAAAATTGGATCTGCTGGGAATCCTTCTAAATGCTGACAAAGGGTCGGCCAGGCTTGGAAAATAATACTCTTCCCAAATCCCGTCGGCAAACAGGCTAAAATATCTCTTTTTGTCTCCACTAAGTGCCTCAAACAAAACTCCTGGACATCTCTTAAAGAGTCTATGCCGTGAACCTCGCATACTTTTGAGAATCCTACGTTTAGCTGATCTTGATAAATGCTCATTGTCACTCATGTAAACACAACAGTTTTTCTTCCGCAATCACACGTCTGCGCTTTGTTTCCCGGCGGACCGAAAATAAACGCGACACTCGCGCCCCCCCGGAAATCCGATAAAATTCAACCAATCAGATGACGACTTCGACATTCCTGAAGTGTTTCCAGTTAAGTGTACCATATGCATCAGACGTTTAGCCAACGTTCCGTGGGCGTGACGTCTGAGGCTGAGACTAGTAGGTCACTGACTCATACTGGCGGTCTTGTTGAAATCACACAACCAAACGAATGATTTCAAGTTCGAGTTACTAACCTTTGATTATATAGTGTGTTTAATACTCATGGTGCTTTTCAAAAAATGAACAAATATTTACATTTATTTGAGCAAGTTTCTGTTTTGTGTAAGTAGGCGTACGCAGACTACATGGGATTCATTCTGACCTTGAATGAGGGTGTGAAGGGAAAGAAATTTACATGTGAATACCAAGTGTCTGAGGTGGGTCACTGTCCTGCTCCTCTCAATACTGCTGTGTGTGTATCTGTGTGTAACAGATGAAGTAGCTGATATATATGCTCATAGAAATGTGCTTGCATACTCTTCTTTGATATTAGACGGTGGAGAAGTTGCTTGCGATGTTGGGAACATTAGATCGCTGGATTGATGAGACGCCTCCTGTCGACCAGCCTTCTCGCTTCGGCAATAAAGCTTACCGCTCATGGTATGCCAAACTGGAGCAGGTGAGCACTCGTATGAAATCAGAAATGTTGACCTTCAAACTGTTTTAACTTAATCACAGTGCCTTCAGAAAGTATTAATGCCCATTTAATTATTTCTTGTAAATTCATATCGAACTTTTCAGGGCAGTATTTGAATTGGTCAAGGGAAATGCTTTTTCATGGCATTGCATAATTTGTTCTGTTTTGTATTTCAGGGCAGTTGTCTTGAGGTTAAATGACGTAAAAGTGTTTTGTGTGTGCAGGACGCAGAGACACTGGTCATGGCCATTCTGCCGTCAGACCGTCATGATGCTGCTCCGGAGATAGCCGTGTACCTAAAGGAGTCTGTAGGCAACTCCACCAGGATTGACTATGGCACAGGTCTGTGTTTATTGTTATTGCGTTTCTTATATGTTTGTGTATGTTTCTCCATAGTTGTCTTTGAAGAGAAATTATGTCTGAGCTTTTCGCACTTTAATCTATTACTCCTTAAGCAGCAAATGCAGCAAATTTACTCCTTAGTAAATTCAACTGTCACAGAGAGAATAATAAAGACCAAAGCGTGAACTATACTTACTTATTTTTTTACCTGGGAAATGTCTCCTGTTAAATGGACATTTTCACAGACTGTATTGACGTGTTTTCACAGTTATTAACATCGTGAATATAGGGTGCTTATTATTTTATAATTACCAATTCAACTTTCTATTAACTGGCTTTCTATTAATACAATACAGTGATTGACAACCGTCTGTGATCTCCCAGTGGTTTGCATTGTTGTCAGTTTAGTGTTAAGTGATTCATTTACACCAAAACAAAAGATAACTTGTATGCCTTCATCACCGAAAACAATATTTGTCTTAAATTTCATATTGAACTCAGACAGGCTCATTTCTGTCAGTTCTTTTTCTTGAATTTCTTTTTCTTCCGTTTGAAAAGCACCCGTGTATACGTTTTTTATGTTCATTTAAAAAAAATTGAATGTACATTTATAACACTATTGCCTGGTTTTACAGACAAGGCTTAAGCCATTCCCAGACTAGAATGCATGTTTGAGCTGTTTTAACTGAAAGCAACTTGCACTGGCATATCTTAAAATATATCAGTGCCAGTGTTTTGTCTCAAGATGCACACCAGTAATGTTCTTTTCTAAGGCACCTTTATAAAAGCTACTTAAATGTCCTAGTCGAACTAAGGCCTAATCCTGGCTTAATCTGAGCCATGTCTGTGAAACCAGGCCTATGCTTAGTTAACCTAAACTAGTTAATGCTACTGTGTGACTGTTTCTAATACAATTGTTGATGAAGTGATGAAATTTGACATCTTTCTCTCTCTTTTTTATCTCATCATCTCAATATATTTGTTTTTTTGTTTTTGTTTTTTTAGAGTTGAAACTCTATGGGTTCTGCTATTGGAGCAAATGGGAACGCAAATAATTATATTTGTTATAGTTACCTCAGAAATGTAAAAAGCGTCCATTATGTATCCATGAAAGTGTCCAAGTATTGATTTAATGTAGTTTTTCCCAATCCCCACTAGAGGGCGCTGTTGAAACACTGTTGATAGCTTAACATGATTCAAATACTGATTTAAATTATTACAAACCTTAAATACACAAAACAGTTCTTGTTTCATTGAAAGTCTGGCATGATTCACTTTTGTGAGTTTGTGAATCTTTTTGTGAGAATAATTAAAAGATCCAGCTCATAAGAGTCATTCATTTGTTAATTTAAGTGTAGCTGGCAATAGAAATAGAATTGTATTGCCATTGTCTTTTGCTATGGTGCTGTAAAATGAGCAGCTGGAAATGCTGATTGCATTATTTCTCATAAGTCCTAACATGTTTCTGTGTGCAGGTCATGAGGCTGCATTTGCTGCGTTCCTCTGCTGTCTTTGCAAGGTGGGAGCTCTGCGCATGGAGGACCAGCTGGCCATCGTATTTAGAGTTTTTGACAAGTTAGTGGTTCTTCTTATTGCTTCACTTCTGATTTTGAATATAACCTTTCATTGTTCTCAGGTTAGATCTGCAACTTCACTAAACAAGTTTGCACTTTACTGCACACTAAATGTCAACAAAAATTGTGTCAGTGTATTTTACAGTTGTGTTTTGTGGTTGATGGTGTGAAGAACTCATTTGCATCAAGCATTTTGATCTTATCGGTGTAGGTATCTGCTAGTGATGCGCAAACTGCAGAAGACGTATAGGATGGAGCCGGCTGGGAGTCAGGGTGTGTGGGGCCTTGACGACTTTCAGTTTCTCCCCTTCATATGGGGGAGCGCACAGCTCATAGGTAACGGCTCCGTCTTCGTCGCCAGGTTTGGCTCTTATTCTGTAATGTTTAGCATGAATTGTTTCCTGGCGGGAGATGCTGCCTTGTTTAGTCTTTAACAAGACCAAGCTCAGCTATTTGTTAGACCTATACAGTTATATTTTGCTTATTTTTTAATTGGTTAAATCCTAAATAATTGTTGCATGCAATGACAACCATGGAGACACCTAGTGGTCACACTAAGTTACTGTCCGGTGTGTCTGTTCATCTATTGTGTGCAGACCACCCAACCCTGGAACCCCGACACTTTTTGGAGGAGAAGGCCGTAAACGAGTACCACCAAGACTACATGTTTCTGGAGTGCATTAAGTTCATCAATGAGGTGTGTGTCATCTAGCATCTGGTCGTGTTTTGAGCGTGAGATGGCCATTTTTCATTTCGTTTTTTTGGGAGGATGAAATTTTGTTCACACACAAACAGTAACTCATACGTTCCATTCATGTAAATACTTACAATATATAGTTTAAAACTCTCTCTCTCTCTCTCTCTCCCTCTCTCTCTCAGGGAGGTTGTATTTGGACTCCACTCACATGAGTCATTTCCTTCCTTCCCTGCACGTTGTTGTGAATCACTCCTAAGGCCCCTAGGGCCCACCCCCTCCTTTCTCTTTCTTTTCCTCTCTCTCTTTCTCTTTCTCTCTCTCTCTCTCTCTCCTTCCTTCTCTCTATTCCTCTGTTAGGGGCTAGTAGGTCTCTGGAAAGTCCGGCTTGACGAGAGCAGTGTGTGTGTGGAGTAAAGCCACACAGCACTGCCATTCATAAAGTGCTCTTTCCCAAGGGCAGCCCACCAGCCCCTCTCTCTCATAAACTCTCATGAATAGGCCTCATAGTACAGTGACTTGATGACGATAGGTTAATTACCACCAGTACAGAAGACTTCATAATCTTTTGATAATCTTAATTCTATTATTATTTTGCTTAATTTACACACATAAACTACTGTTCAAAAGTTTGGGGTCAGTACGATTTTTCTTAATAAATAAATACTTTTATTCGGCAAGGATGCATTAAATTGATCAAAAGTGACAGTAAAGACTATATGTTGTAATGTTACAAAAGATTTCAAATAAATGCTGTTCTATTGAACTTTCTATTCACCAGAAGGATCATGTGACAACTAATCACGTGACCAACTTTGCAATCACAGAAATAAATAACATTTGAATATATTGAAGTAGAAAACAGTTATTTACAAGTGTAATAATATTTCACAATGTAACTGTTTTACTGTAACCATTTTATTACATTTTATTAAATGCAGCCTTGGTGAGCATAAAAGACTTCTTTCCAAAACATTTAAAAAAATCTTGCTGACCCCAAACGTTTGAACAGTAATGCATGCTTTTTTTTTTCTTCTTTTTTTACATTAATATATGTTTCAAACTTTTCAGTGTTATTTTTTGTTAGTTTAGTGTTTTGCAAATATTAGTGCTAAATTCTGTTTGATAATCTTTCTAGTAACACTTATATTTCTACAATTACTTATACTATCTTTGCCCGTTTTTTGTCCGGTCTGTGATCAACAGACACAAGTACTCACCACAGTTAAAAGTGAAATTCAAGTATCTTATTCTAAGCAGTCTTGTCAGGTTTCCATACACCTCAAATGAATCACATTTAAACATCTCTGAGATGTTTATGCATTTCAAAATGCTCCATTAAATCGAGCTTTAATGTTGCTGATTGTACATTATATCGTAAGTTTACCATCATCTCCTTAATCACTATGAACATTGTCTGTCTTTAGATGAAAACAGGCCCTTTTGCCGAGCACTCAAATCAGCTTTGGAACATCAGCGCTGTTCCTTCTTGGTCCAAAGTCAATCAAGGTCTCATACGAATGTATAAAGCAGAAGTAAGTATCATGCCATTGTAAACACTAATACATGTCAGGAGTTTTTGATGCTGTAATATATTTAACTTGGTGTGATACTGATTCCTTATCTAGAGTATTTAAATGGTACATTTGGTAGTTAGTGAACTAAATCCTTTTTTTAATCGTAACAGAAAAAATATGAAAAAACATTCTATTTAGAAAGCAAAATTGCAAGATACCCACTTATACAGTCTTCATGGGACATTTATAAATGAGTCATTATAAATGCCAAGCAATAGATTCTCAGTTGTTCTGTGAAGTTTTAAGACCGGAGCTGAAAGAGTTAATAGGGCAAGCATTTGTGTTCGAGGGGAAGAACCGCGTGCCCCACCCCCTCCTCCAAAGCCCACATCCTGTGTTGTTCAGAAGACGCTGGTGCTCCCTCCTCCTCCTCTCCTCTCAGCACAGAGCGAAGCTGAGGGGCCAGTCTGTCTGCAAATTCCCCTCCTCCTTCTCTCTCTCTCTCTCTCTCTCTGTCTTCCCCACCCCCGTATATATCACACTCTCGTTCTCTCTTTGACTCCGTCAGCCTGGGACTCATGACTGTTACTGATGTCTTTCAAGTTAAATGCTAAGAGAGAATGAAAGCTATTCATATGGAAGTTTTATATATGAAAGGATATAATTTAATTTTATTTAATTCTGAGCAACATTTCAATGTGCTTTTGTCTCAATTTCACTTTTTTCTACATTGAAATACATGAGAGGCTTTTCCATCTCGTCTCCTTTGGCTTTGCGTGTAGTTTGAAGATCCTATACACTTCATAGTCAATCCTACACTTTTATTCAGCAAGCGTGCATTAAACTGATCAAAAGTGACAGTAAAGACTTGTAGGGCTGCCCCCCAACTAAAGATTTTCCTAGCTGACTGTTAGTCGTTCATTTAAGCCATCAGTCGATTAGTCAACTGAAAAAAAGAAATTGAACAAAAATGTAGGATATAAATTATTAACAAGCAAATAAATATACATCAAACTGAAACACTTAATAGAGAAATATCAGTGCGAACATAATCAGACAGGTAGCCTTAACATCGAATGAAAACTCAGTTTTTCAGAGGTCAAAAAAAATAAAAAATACATTAAGCCTATATAAAAACAAATAAATAAATAGCAGCAAACTGAAACTCTACAACAATATATGGACAATTAGGCTATATCTGACTCACCGTTACTCCAATCTCAGTCTTCTCATATTATGAGAAAGGGACACAAGTTTGTCCACGTCTTAACACCGGCTTTTGAGAAGATGCGCTCCGATGGCGTGGACATGGAAGTTCAGTTAAACATGTCGTGCGTTAAGCGCAACATTTAGGTTCCACACTCCACATGAACACTTGGACATTTGTCTAGGTTAACGATAGAGCGAACGGCCATGTGAAGTGCTATAGGCTACTACTTGCATGTTTTATATGATAAGTCATGTTTGGGGTCGCACGTCGTCTTTTTTTTTGGTCATTCTTTACCCTCTCGAAACGTTCCCACAGTACTTTGGATTTGCCTGAAATATTACCTCATGGACCAGCCGTGTTATACTTTGCCCCTTCCTGTGGAGTTTTTTTCTGCGCCTAACCGACTGATTCAAATTTAGACGACCAAGACTAACCTTTAGTCGACTATTAAAGCGCTAAAGACTTGTTAAAAAAGTTCAAAAAGATTTCTATCAAAATCAGCATATTAGAATGATTTCTGACGGATCATGTGATAGAAGATACAAAACAGTTCTTTTAAATTGTAATAATATTTTACAGTATTACTGTTAATTCTGTATTTTCGATTAAATAAATGCAGCCTTGGTGAGCATAAAGGACTTCTTTCAAAAACATGAAAAAAATCTTACTGACCCCACACTTTTGAACAGTTGTGTGTGTGTGTGTGTGTGTGTGGAAATATACCTTTGTATATTTATAGTTTTATTCTGTTTGGACGCCATGGCATTAGACATTTTGAAAGCTAGTAAATCTGTTCTCTTGCTTGTATAGTTGATTGATACTAGTTAACTCTTTCTCTGTCGCCCTCTCACAGTGTCTAGAAAAATTTCCTGTCATCCAGCATTTCAAGTTTGGCAGCCTGCTCTCCATCCAGCCAGTTAAACCATGAGAGACAACAGAAAGAATTCGCACCTTGTCAGAGAGCACAACCATAACTCTGTCTATGGACGAAAGCGCTTCAGTTCCATGTTAACAGACCTTAGTATGCATTCTCTTCAGCAGAGGTGCTTGGTCTTAATCCTGCAGATCTACTTTTCCTAGAGAGTTCAGTCCCAAAGCTGCTCTAATACATCCTATCCTCACATTTTTATGTGAACATGAAGACCTTGATCATCTGGTTTAGGAGTAGATGAGTTGATTTGAACTAAACTCTGCAGGACAGTAGATCTGAACAGCCCTGCTCTTCACAATCTACTAGTTGTGCATATTAAATCCCACTTCTGATATTCCTCCTAGTGATGCAGTTTGTCTTTATGGTTTTATTTATCTATTCCCTGCAAGCAGGAAGTTGAACTGCTACTAAGACACCTGCAGTTATGCACATATACATTTTCATCTGGATTGGCATTTATATTTATTTATGTGTATATAAAGAACAGAGCTTGTCACAATGAACGGTTGAAGGCTTGATTTTGGTTTAATGGATTCCATTTCCTGTGTGCAAAGATCTGAAGAACAATGTGTGTTTGTGTGTGTGCGGGTGTTTGTGAGTTTGTGGAGCATCAGTGTCTCAAAAGGCGCTTTTTGAGTCGCTTGCTGTTCAGTTATCAAAGATCACTGAGGTATATGTTTGCTGTGAATGGTTTTGGCAAGTGTCGTTTTTACATATGTAAGACATTTATAAGTTGTCAGCCACTTAAGTTTTACATTTTTTGCATTTTTGGCTGTGCTTATTTCTTTCTTTTTCATTTAACTGAAAATAGGACAAGTAATTGGTGTGTAAAATGTCAGAAAGACTTAACCCGTGTAGTTTGTAAACAGCCACATGTAGCTAATACCATAGTCTTCCGTTTGCTAAAGTAAAGCAATGAATGTGGCTCCACCAGTTTGGCATTGTGCTAAATCAGTGAAGCTTTTCTGATTTCTAAACTTTATTCTGTGTAAATAAATGGTTTCAGTTTGCTTCATAACCAACAAAGAGAGGGAGTATCATTTATTGAACAGGGTATCTGCAAGTTAAAATTACCGAAATAGAGCAAAGCTTTTGTTACTCAAATGCAGTAAATGTTTATGCTGTTAGAACCAGGCGAAACATCTATGGACACTTTTTACATGGGCACAAATATAATTTATCCTTCACAGAGTAAGTATTCGTTGTTCTGCACATAAGCACACTTTCAATCTAAAGCACACTTTAGATTGATTCACTGAAATTCATCTGGATTGAGAATGAAATGAGAGGCACGTTAAAACAGAGTATTTACTTTTCTGTTTTAAACCAACCAGCTTTTTTGTTTATCATGGGTCAATATGGAACTAACAGACCTGGACTTCCTTTCCTAAAAGCTTTGTAGGCCTAAGTAGATCATGCAAACCAATGGTCTCAAGATCTACTTAGGATTACGATGCTTCTAGGAAATACAGCCCTCACTGTTATGTTACAAAATCATCCCTTTAGCTTGGATGCCAGCAGCTGGTTGCAACAAACCCTTTAAATTAAGAAACTTTGTGACAATTCATTTATAATAATAACTAAGGGTCTGCTTAGTTTAAGGGGTTTGTTGCAATCGGTATCAAATTTGTCAAAATCTGCCATTGTCAAAATCTTTAGTGTCATCAAATTGGCTTTTTGAGTTACTAGTATTTAATAAAGAAATGTCTTCTAATTTTTGAGATGCAATGGAACTGCTGGGTTGATAATGGGACATAACACTCGATGTTTATCTGCTTCCTAACCACCACAATTAAGTTGTAAGTGAATTACTAACATTGTGACTTCTAATAGAGGGTTAAAAATGTGTGAATTAGGTTTCTTTTCCTCGTTAAAATATACAGTTGACTGAACTTCAAAGTAGTTTCAGCAGTGTCCTGTTATGTGAAATGCTACAATTCATTTAAAACTGATATATAATTCAAATAAAAGGTTTCATTGCCTCATGTATAAAGAAAAAGATATGTAGAGTTTATGATTTTGGGGTGAATGGTTATTAGATATACATGTGCATTTTAACATATATCTTGATGTTGAATTAAAAAAAAAAAAAACATGGACATGGTTTTATTTCTCATGGTTTTATTTATCTCTCATTTATGTAATTTTGTTATATAAAATAAGGTGTTTTCTGAAGCAATTGGGGGGGGGGCCAATAACCCCCGCACAGCTTGCTGAGTTATTGACATGAACTCATGTCGAATTTACCCCCAACACCCATCTGCATCCCCCGTTTCTATTCAGTTGTATTCACGCAGGCTCCACTGCTGAGTTCAACAGGCGCAGTTGAGATAAGATAAGATTAAAGTCGTGCCTTTTGTCTTCAATTGCATTTGATGTTACCACTGAGCCCGTTTCACAAGGAGAGTGTAAACAGAGGCGCATTTAGTATATATATCACGTCTACCGGCTAATGAAACGCGTGCTATCTATGTGGAAGATTCTGTGTGCGTGTATAATTGACAGCGCATGGATCCTTCAATCACGTAAAATGAGAACATCTGCATTCGTTTCGTGCGCGCGCTCTCCATGGCAGCGTTTCCCGCGTCTGCCACGCGGAGGAGCTCGCCACACACCACAGACTATGTAGTAACCTACATCGGCGGTCAAAAATTAAACGAATATACAAACGGTTTTTTTATAAAAATAGATTTGGTATCGTTAGCACTGACACATTTCCCCTAATATGAGCGTATTCAGAACAAAACAAACAAACAAACGGGTTCAAATATAACTTACACACTCATTAAGCCGACATCTAATTAACCTTGTTGAATCATTCAGTTATTTCTAAGACGTGTCCGTCGCATTACAAACCAAGCTACAACGTATTTGAACGGTTTTAAACGCCTCGTCGTAATGTAGTACAAACAGGCTACCGCGCGACCGAATTACCTGCGTTTTAGCGACATTTAAGCATGCGCGAAACAGCTATATTCGTCGAAAACAGCTAAGACAACGACCTGACAATAGCCTATGCATGTTGGACGTTGATGTGTCGGGTGTACTGCGGTGGGGTATCTCAGATTGAGAGGAGTCGAGAGGTTTCGGCTAGAGATGAGAGAGGGAGAGAGAGAGAGACCGGGGAGAGGACAGGGAGGGGAGGGGTGGAGGGGGTTGCAGGGAGCAGCGGATTCGAGGTCAGCCCAAAGTGCCGCTACATAGGCGCTCTAATACCTTCATTCATTGATTTTGAAGAACACCACCATGTGGCATACAGCAGAGATAACACAGTCTGCAAGTTTAGCGAGAGTTTCTGGCTAAAAAGTGCGCGCGCCTTGAACACAGTGCCCGTCAATAAGACGTGACGCGTTTGTCAGGCAAAAGTTTGCTTTTATGGGTAATGGTCTTTGCATGCGAAACCCTCGTTTTAAATGTAGGCTTTACTATACTTTGTTTTATTCTATCTATGGTGCGTAGGCTATACCTATAAATTCCCTTCCCATTCATTAGTTGTTTTATTTTTGGCCTAGGCCTACAGGTGACAGTTTAATATCCCACAGGTAGCCTAATGGCAAATAGGCTTGGCTACCTAAAATTAAATTTCAGCTGATATAAAACAGGTAAACAATGCTGAGAACATTGATTTAGTATCTAAAATCGTATGCACAGTTGTTGCCAGTTTGGAGAACCATTGAGTGAAATCATTTTTGTGAGTGAAATATAAATTGGGTTTGGCCTTGATTAGAAATTTAACTAACATTAGTGAAGTAGCCTATGGAAAATTGGCAAATGTATAGGCTAATGATTTGCTGTGGATATGGTAGATGAGATTTATTATATATCGAGATTTATTTAAGATTTCTGTATTGCTTTGAGTCAAGCTCACTATCACCAGATGAGGCCTAAATGTTAGCTTTAATTGGACACTCTTGGTTTATCAAAAGATACACAAAAAGAGGCAATGCAAAGTAAGTTTCATTTTTTATTAAGGTTATAAATTTTAAACAAATACTTTCTAAAACAGTTTTACCCGGTGATATACAATTTAATATGCACAAAAATACAAGAATACCAACAAAATATGGAGAATACGTCTGAAAACGTCTTTAATTCAGTACACATAGTGCTTATATAATGTGAGGACGTATGGCTAATTTATGAGATTGCCTTTTTAGAACAAAAGGTCTAAGTTTGTAGAAAATAAAATCAAACCCACAAAACCAAGCAAATGCTGGCATTATGAATTACTGTGAAGGCTTTAACTTTTTCTGAGAGTAAGGGGGCAGGAAATGGCTAATGCTGGAGACTTGGTTAGTCAACAAAAATACCTGGCTGGCAGATTAAATCACGGCGTGCATTATGGGAGTTGTAGTGTTAATTAATGGCCCCAACTTTCAGTGTTGATGAGGTGACTGGCATAGGCGAACTACAAACACACTCAGAGGAACTGGAGCTGTAGGTCAGTCAGTGCAGTCAACAAAACGCACCAGTCCTCGCCACTTTCAACAGAACAATTCATAATATAGAAAACAACAAACTCAGACAGGGAGGGGGTTCATATATTGCACCTTCATTAGCCTACTTGATTGCCCTGTATGATATTACAGAATGTAGTCTGTTGAAGCCAGTCCTCTTCCTGTAGCTCTACGTTAACAACAACACGAGCTCAGAGATATAGTCTTGTAGTAGGCTGGTAGCCTGTTCTACTGGTAAACTGGTAAGTTAGTCGTTAGAAAAATGTTAGAAAATATGACACGACTGCTTAAAGTGTTTTGTGTGAGAAATAAGCGTGCAGTGGGTATAGGCTTCTCCGTTTGCAGCCTGTTATTCCCAACATTACATGACTAGTAATGTTATTTTACAATACATCTTTGTGAAAGTTCCTGGGAAGGGGAGAGAAAAGAGAAACAATCCACGAGCGACACATTCAGAGACTTTCCATGTTTGTGGCCATAGCTAGCAGTCTGCGTTGGGTTTAAGGCAACGAAATTCAACTTCGTATTAGAACGTTTGCTGTAATATCGACATTTGTTTTAAAGGACAGGACATCACAAGTGGTAGGCTACAACCACTGTCCGCCACCCCCACTGAAACGAAACTAAAAACAAACCAAATAAAAAACGCTTAAATAACTTTGCTGCAAAAATAAAAGTCAATTTGTCTTAGACTCTGTACAATTTCATAAAGTATCTGTATTCGCATTAACCACAGAGTCAAAAGGCTACAATAGCTCTCGTCCAAGCCCCTAAACTCGCCAGGGCTTGTTTGCTACAGAACTGTCCGTTTAAGGCTTGCTCCAAGTCCGCTTGTCTGCTCACCAGTCCCGTAAACCCCGAGCCGAAGATCGAGATGAGGTTGGAAATGTTCGACGTGTCCAAATGCTCCGTGCACACGTATGAAGAGTCCTCGAATTTCGCTCTTTTGCACGGCGTAAAATCCGGCACCTCCTCGATCTCGGACACGTAGTAACCAAAGTCAAGCTTGCGTTTCTTGGCTGGGCTCTGTGCGCCCTGGCAGCATTGTTGGAGCGAAGCGCAGCAGTCCTGATGCAAATACCCGTTCTCTACTGTGGTAACGACATGCGTGTCCAAATCGAGCACTGTAGTTTTGTTGCAGTGCATGTTGTTTACCGGCGAAAAGTCACAGTTGGAAACGGGGTAGGCTTCCGCGCAGCAGCTGCGGTAGAACGAGGGATCCGGAGCTTTGCAGACCTCTTCGTTTTGGAGAGCCATGGGCACCGAGCAGGCGCTGCTGGGCTGGATGTGCTGCACCGGAGGAGCCTGGTGACTGACGGGCAAGAGCGCGCCGCAGAGGCTCGCTGACTCGCTCGCGCTGCCGCAGCAGTCCCCCGTCTGCTCCTCGCAGTCCTCCATCAAATCGAGCGGGTTCAGCTCCTGGATCTCGTTGCAGACGGTCATCACCTCCTCGTACTGCTGCATCCTGTAGATCTCAGCGTACTTCTCGTTCATGTAGACTTGCCTGGCGTTCCTCAGTACATAGGAAACCAGCAGGTTTTTGTGCAGCTTGATTCCTCCTCTCTGCGTACGGGAGTTGTGGATTTTTCGTAATGATATCGAAATTAGACTTTGTGCATCCACTGCACACTCCATGGTGTTGATCATGGTCGGGGTCGTGATGTTTTCCCACCGCTCTGACGAAAGTAACTAACTTTCTTTTAGTCAGAATCACGATATTTCGTTCGGGGACGAAGGCTTAAGTCAGCTCTGTGGAGAAACATTGAACGTGGTCGTTTCTGCCTCAACGTGTGAGCGAAGGCAATCATTAGCCTGCGCTTGCTGCCATAGTATATATACGGCGAAGAACTTTACGCCCACTTTACCTTCGGCCAATCAGGGGCTGAGAATATCGTTGAGTGACAAGCAAATTCCACCCAGAGGTTTTGATCTCGTCCAATCATAGAGAGGCGGTTCTTCTGTGCTATTCAAATTCCAAACTGACTTTACCAAACTGGAATGTTCTCATGAGGCGCATTGTACTTCGGAGTGCGTGCTCTTGTCATGTGTGCTGGAGAGACTACTTGAAGGATATGACATAAATTTACTAAAATATATATATTTCTAAATAGGATAATCTAACAAGTACTAAGCATTGTAAATTTGACACAGCTGAAAAACACTCTGGATTAACAGTCATTAAAACTCTTTTTACTTCATTTTTGGCAATCGATATTTTAAGAACATTATTATTACCCATTTGCAACTTACATGTAACCCATATAGCATATGAAACGTTAAACCATTGATCATAAATATCATAATAAATATAAATAGGCTAAATATATTTATATATTATAGCCTGTTTTTATTTAATATGGATTTAGTAAATGGGAAAACATTATGTAATGGAGGATTCAGACTCAAAACATAGCAAATGTAATGAACATACTATGTAATATAAACTGTATAGCCTTATTCTTACATTGTTTCTCAAATATGCATTACCTAAAATATACAAGACGAGGCAATTATCTAAAATGTCAAGATGTGGAATATCAATAATCTCAAATAATCCAGATAAGGATATTAGTAAGTAATAAAAACATCTAAGACTACAGATATTTAGTTAGAATTGAATATTATTTTTAGAAAGTCAAAACAGATGATGAATAAAGTATGCTCTGGAGTATTCATTTCAGCACAGATATTCATAAATATATTGACAGATATTAATTGACCCTTTGGTCTGATAGATGTTAATTTATCCCATATCAACAGATGACATGTATATTGTTAAACTACTGGGGTTCAGGACAGAAAGTACAAACTTCCACAAAGGACTGTAAAATATTTCCCCATCTTATCTGAATGCCCCTTGTCTAGTAATTTAGTCTGCACCTGCACAATGTGAAAAAACAAGAAAGAAAAAAAACCCAGACCATTAAATTTTCTAAAAATCAGATTTGGTTCTGTGCGAGTCAAAAAATCTCCCTCTCTCTCTCTCTCTCTCTCTCTCTCTCTCTCACTAACTCACTCACTCACTCTGTCTCTCTCTCACACACACACACACACACACACACACACACACACACACACAAACTCAGATTTTACAGCTCTGCATCTTAACATTGCCCAAAACACCCAACTCTTTACACAAACAAGTAACCAACACACAAATTATACATAAATGATTAGAACAGTATTATAGTCATGTGTTAAAGACATAGTGGAATGTGAACAAAACAGTATGTAAAGACACTGACAATTAAGTATTTTTACAGTTTAAGGTTGAGCTTATGACTTGGAATCTTATAATAAGAGAAAGAAAAAAAATCATATCTGTGTTGTATCTGAAGGAATCTTTATAATGTTAAGAAGTGATATTGATATAAATCTGCATGTTTAGAGCATAGTTTAGTTGGGTTTGGCAGTGGGTTTTGTAATGCACAGAAAAGCTGGTACAGTAATGGTATGTAATAATTTACAGAAGAGATTTAGAAAATGATCTCTAACTAGTTTAATAATAAACTGCTGTAATGGAAGGATACTATAGATCCTGTACTAAAGAAATACATGCAGATAAGCTGCTTTAGACCAAGAATGCAGACATATTCAGATGTTCAATTTTTAGTAGTAAAACTTATACTAACTAATAAATCTGCTGTGTCAGTTTGGTCCTTTCATGCAACACATTTGTGCAGCAATGCATCCATCCACTCCATATTACTATTTGGACACTTAAGACACATTTAAAATGTGTGAATGTCATTGCATTAGAAAATAAAATATCAAACCAAGTGGCATCTGCAAAGAAATGATGTAAACTAACGTTTCATTTTTGTAATTACTTTTAATCATCTAATCTCAGGGATTTCTGGTGGATATATGAAGCCAGTTCTCCTCAATTTCATAGGTGTCCAAGCAGAGTTCATCACATTAACCCAGTGTGATGGGTTGAATGATTTGCAAATAAGTAGACTTTCCATCTTTGAAAGGACAGCATTATATCCTGTTGCTTTCCAATTACGCCAAGGGATGTTTAAGACATCAAACTTCTCCCCTGATATTTACTGTGTGCTAATGCAGGCTAATTTGGTCTAATGGGCCTAAACATAGAGCTGGATTAAGATGCTTCACCTCTCTTTTAGTGTCATACCATTCTTTTATATATTCCCTATTATCATAACTGTATCTTCAGAAGTGACATGTCTAAGCAAACGTTTACAACCTTGTGTGTGCCATTCTTCATCCATCCATCCAGCCATGCTTTGATCTGAAAACCCCAAACAATCGTGCTTTAAAGTTTAAAAGGAATATAGTTTTATGTTTTAAAGTTTCTAGGCATTCTCACATTTTGTTTTAAGCGGGTGGGGTGAGGGTGTCACATTCAGTGATTGTGGTGTAAATGGCCCTATAAAACTTTTGTTGGATAATGAATGGATGTTTAAAGATCAATCAATTTAGGTTTCATTATAATTTAAAATTAAAATTTATTTAAATGTTTTTTTTTTTTTTTAAATATATGTTTTTAAACAAAAACCTGTTTGTGCATAGATGTCGAATGTAAGCTAAACAAAAGTTGGACATGTTATATGTTGTAATTCATTTTTGTTTTCTCCAATACAAAGTTGCTCTATTCCTGCTTGAATGGAATAAATTCACAGTCTTATAATGAAATAGCCATCACAAGAACTAACGATTCTGATGTATTCACATATCATTAACTTGAAATTTTATTTTATATATTTAGCTTTTATATTTCATAACTAGTAATGAGCTAAAAAGAACATTATTAATAATTTAATATAAGTACTGCAGCTGGCTACTGGGCAAACCAAGAGAGAGTGAAAATACATATTACAAATATATGAAAGGGTATGAGAATGAGTATGGGTATATTTGTACAAAAATGCTTAAATTTCTTAAAAATTATGAAAGCTAAAAAACATTTGGAATTTCTCACCTGAATCTAATTTAACTACTGTTTGTTCATCTTGGCCACACATAAACATTTGCTTGAAAGGGAAGATTTCAGATCAAGATTTACATTCTTGCATCTTAACACCAGAAATGATAGGTGAATTTGAGAAGAATATAGAACTGAAGAGCTCTGCTGTACGAGTCGTGTAACTGTCTTTTACAGTGACATAAAAACATTTATTTACAACACATAATCTGTTATATAGGCTATGTCCTATAGTCTCATATGGAGTATCATACTCCAGCGACCGTGAATCATCAGTCAATGCTTTCTCTCCAGTTGTGATAGAGGTCACCGTCAGTGGCTATAAACTTCCATCATCAGAAAGACAATTAATTGTCTTTTAAATGCTTCATAGAAAATGTAGGATTCACTATTTTCTTGTTAGTTGAGGTGAGCACCTCTTTCTGATTGTCTACTATAGGAGATGATTGCTCTTTACCTCAATAACATCCTTCAGTCAGGTCAAAACAAAGATTACAAAAACACGCTCATGCAACAACAATGTAGGCTATTTGAAAATAATACTTACAGATTTTTAATAACTCACTAGAATGCCATGCATGGATAATAGCTTCAATTTGAATACAATCACAAATCATAATGTTTTACCTTGAAGGTTTGCGTTTGTATGACAAATTTGTGTGTTTAAAAAAAGGTTTAGCTATTTAAATTACCTATAACTTTATGCGAATTTTTATGTGGACGGACTGCGGAAAGATGCTTTAACTGGCTACTGACATAAGCACTTTCATTCTTCATTGTACATGCTCACTTTTGTTGTTGTTCTTTTCTGCTTACTCAAATCAGAAAAACTTAGACATATACAGAATCTTCAAATATAAATTTTAATGAACGTCATTCTAAATTAAAGTGAGAAAAACTACATTCCCCGGTCTTGAGGCGTCACTGAAGTCCTTTTATCACAGGAGGAGCATTGTGGGATTTGAAGTGTGATTTGCGTTGCTCAGGACACTCGCGGGCATTCTGGTGGCAGGAGGACCAGTGGGTGAAATATCAGGGCGGAGCTTTCCCCGCTTGGCAGATGGATGCCTTGTGAACTTAAAGGCAAAGTAATCAACTTAACATAAATCGCAAGATGCAATTTCCCAGGGTCGGACGCCACCATACGTTCTAGATTGTAGTAGACATCTTTTTGACAATAGTAGGCTAACTGACAAAGCTGATGAGGTGAAAGTAGGCTATATTCTGACATATCTCAAAAGGCATAAATGAATAACCCACGAGGCAAGTGCATTGATCTGTAACATATTTTTCTTAATCGATGTCTGGTAGATTTAGATAGCCTACCGGTAGCGCGATGTTGCTTTGTACGGTAAGCTGTTTCTGTTTGTGGATAGCCTATTTTTTATTTATTTTTTTGTCAAACGAACATGAGTTAAATGTCTTTGTTATATTTGGCCACGTTTTCAAGTGCGCTTTTAAGAGAATAGTGACGGTTCACGTCCTTGACGAATAAATAAAACGTTAATTTCTAGGCTAGGCTATCTCGTTTTGCAAGTTGGATTATTAGCTTCCTGGTCTCTGTTTTTAATAAGAAAGTACTCTGTACATTCTTGTGGGAGAGAGTTTTTAAGACCAACATTTAGTCTTTTTTTAGTTTTTTTTTTTATCAGCCTGCTACTAAACACAAGCTGTCCCTTCTGCGTTTGGCTATTGCGCAATTCACTTTCCTTTTTTTTTTTTTTTTTTTTTTTTTTTTTTGTGTTATCTAGAGCAGGAGCAACAGTCAGTGACAACTTACCAAAATAAGACTGCATATTCCATATATTCATGTAACGTTTTATTTTGACCGATTCTTTGCTGAAGTATTTTTAGCCCGGGTTCACAAATTGCATTTTATTTCCCCTTTAAGAGCACGAACTGTGTTGGGGAGGGAGGTGTCAAGCCCAGAGGCTGAATTTCGGCCAATTAAAGTCGCCGACCCCCTTTGCAACACGTCAGCCCGCTAAGGGAGGGCTCTGAGCGTGAGCAATGTGTGCGGTTTCCAAGGCAACCACTTGTCCTGACCTCCCCATCCCCATCCTCCTCAGGCAAGATTGGTTTCCATGGTAATGATTGTATCTCCCCGCATGTTTCTATTCCCGTAAAGCAGGCTGAGTTAACGGTCGGAAAGTAGCCTGCTTTCCTCCAAAGTCTATCGGACAATTTCCATTTGCATTAGTTCTGCAAGAAAATGTGATAATATGAACATACGTGATATATAAGGCAGGGTGAACCCATATGTGATTATTCTCACTAACCTAGATAAAGTAATGCCATTTATATACTATACATAGCCTAAATACAGAGTTAAAAACATTAATTAATTGTGAAATACGCTGGGTTGAAATGGTCAGGCTGGCTAATACTATTCTCATATGTATGGCAATAAATACACAGAACACATTTAATGATCTAATTAATTAAAAATAAAGAGCCCTGCTTGCAATGCTCAAGGTAGCAGGTAGGTTTTTTTTTTTTGTAGAATCAACGACTTTCTTAAGAAATGTTTGAGAGTTGATGTCATTTGTGACAAATTAACTCCCCGAGCAGCCTCTCCTGTCTGAGCCTTTCTAGCTCTTCTGGAATTTCAGCTTCCTGTAACCTGTTGAGACTCATCTGCATGCCACGGACCGAGGGTGTGTTCACTCTTCACCAAAGGGATGGGGGTGAGGGGAGGGGAACTGGAGAGATACAGAGAATGAAAGAAAGAGGGAGCTGTATCTCTCCCTCACACAGGTACACACACACACACACACACACACACAAACTCTTTTTTTCTTGCTCTTTTTATCTCCAACACAGCACAAACACACACACATAGTATTTAGGTATTTGGTCATATATTTTTTTTGTAAAGAACGAACAACATTATTGCTGTCCTGCTATTTTTTATTTAATATTAAGTCAAATGAGTTTAGAAGTATTTTACTAGTCCTATTAAATGTGTTAAGTGGTTTTTAGTTTTATTGGTAACACTTTACAATAAGATTTCATTTGTTAGCATTAGTTAATGTGTTAACTAACATGAACTAGCAGTGAGCAATACATTTGTTACTGTATTTGTTAATCTTTGTTAAAGTTAGTTAATCAAAAATACAGCTGTTCATTGTTTGTTCATGTTAGTTCACAGTGCAATAACTAATGTTTACAAATACAACTTTTGATTTTAATAATGTATTAGTAAATGCTGAAATTAACATTAATAAAGATTCATAAATGCTAGAAGTGAACTAATGATAACTAATGAAACCTTATTGTAAAGCGTTACCATTTTATCTGTGAAGTTACTCTATATATTTTTGTTTCTAAGGAATTTTGATTATGTATCAGATTATATGCATCAAAACATCTGTCAATCACATACCAAATTAATCAAATTTAATTGAATAAAATAGAAAAATGAGCAGAAATCATCAATATGATTTTTTCAGAGCTGTCAATATGTTCCAGAGAGCAGGAATTTCTACAAAATGTACATTTTCTCTATAATTTATATTTTCCAAAGTTTATGTGCGTATATCTCATTAAGTCCAAGATCTGTATCCTTTATTTCAGAATTTAGTAACTCAGAAGACTATGTGTGCACCGTGGAAAAACAACAACCATCTTAAAGGCTAGAAATAGGGTTTTTCTTTGACTCTGTCCTGGATCTGGTAATCAATTTCATTGATTTTAACATGAATGACAGACTTAAGGTTCAGACCAAAGTGCACATAAGGACCCTGAGGATTTTAAAAATGCACAGACTTTGTAGTATTTTTTTTTTTTTTTTTTTACTTTAGGTAGAATATCATCTGGTTTCATTTAAAATGAGACTTAAACACGGCTGTAGTTTTGCGTCTCACAGTGCCAGAAATTATTCTCCTCACTACCCTCTTCAGTCGAAGGGGGGTGCATTTTTGATGGCTTCTAGGTGGATATGGACATTGAGGTGCGCGCGCACGGACGCATTCACGCACCATAGGTAAACCTTTGCGCACTCACGTGGAATTCAACCAAAATAATTTAGTATAATATAAGCAAGTAAACAAAACAAAAGCATATATAATTTAAGTAGGCTATTTAAAATGTTTCATATTAAAGTGTTTACATTACATGTAGGCTAACAGTTACCGGGCTTATTGTAGGTGAAGGACGCAAATGTTTATTTTTAAAAAACGAACGACGAGCAAGCATATCGTAGAATTGGGTCTTAAAATATTTTATGAAATATATTATTCTAAATAAATTACGTTCTATAGTCCGGTAGCGACATAAGTTAAATGTTCCACATGTCAGGATGCATGTTTGACTTGCTTGCCTACTCCTCCCTCCAGCTCAACAGAGCTTGCGCGGGCTCGCCCACGTGTGCGCGCTGCAGGGTGACAGCGGAAGACAGAGAGGTTGTGCTGCAGCGCGCACTACTTTAGAAGCATAGGAATGAGCGAATTCGCAGCAAATGTTTTTCTTTCTCTATACTGAAATTCGCATCAGTCCGTTTCCAAAGAAAAGTGAGCGCCCGTGGAAGTGTTAGGTACATAAGCATTCTCAAGAGTGTAGCTGGTGCCCTATTTTTATCCTTCAGCTTGTGTGCGTCATGAATCCAATGGCTGGTGCCGTGGTGACACTTTGCGTTGATTTCGAGGTTCGCCTACTAATGCTCTCCTGCAGAGGGCCCATTTCTCCTTGAAGTGCTTAGACCGCTGTCTCTGTGTCTGTGTGTGTGTGTGAGAGAGCGAGTGAAATATTAGAACTAACAATTTCCCCCTGAAAATGCGAGCATCGAATCAGCTCTGCCAATAATGACATGCTCAAACGGCCAGCAGAAAAAAGGGCATAGAAGAGATATAAACAGAATATTTCTTTTTCTTTTATAGCAGTAAATGTATCCACATGTCAGCCGGTTCTTTATTAAAAATAAAAAGTGTTTTAAAATCGATTATATAGAATAAATGGTTATTTAATTAAAATAATCCTAGACAAGATAATGTGAATTAGAAATTGTATCTTGCGATTTATGCCAGCTTTTTTATATATATATTTTTATTTGTATCATATGTTTATGAGAATACATAATTTCACAGTCTGAAAACGTTATGAACAATATTAATCTTACATGAGAATTTAGATATTCATTCTAAACAGACTGCATGTGTTTTCTATATTAGTAAACATTTTCCTTTGTTTCTCATATGTTCTTTGTGTCTTCTTATACATATAGGCTATGCACACAAGCTCAGACGTACAGCAGTATGTTTGGAACGCAAAACAAAAGTTGCCTGCTCTCCTTCAGAAACTTGCAGTGTTGGTTGCTGCTGGATGCATTATGAGCCGCTGTAGGGAGTGTCTCTGTACTGAGGAAACTCTTCTCAGGAAGTGGCGTATGGGTTAGTTACATGTGCAATCCACTCTTCATACACTCCCTCTACTGGTGTCCACTCTGTCACTCTCCTGGTCAGTATTATATGGCTGTTACCTTACAGAAGGCGAGGGAGGGGGGATTTGAGAGAGTGTTTGTATAGGCAACAATTGGTTGAATGTGAAATGATCTAATTTTAGACACATTGACCTGTTTATTTGACATTCCTTATGTTGAAATTATTTTTTTAAGTTAAACTTTGACTGTTTCTTAATCATTTTTGAAAGTAATTATTTAAAAAAAAGCTATGACTCCAATTATTGTCCCTCATCAGTTTCAGGCCAATATTTGAGAGAGGACTGAAATGTTAATGACATGCTTAAAGGGGTCATGAACTGCATTTAAAAATAATAATAATAATAATAATTCATAACATTTCATAATGTTTTCTAAAGTTCACTTAAAATGTTAGTATGATTTTTTTACATTAAAAAAATTGCCATAATTTAGAAATAAAAGGCCATTTCTACCCTGATTTTAACTTTTAGATGCGTGTCTGCTGTGAGACTTCAATGTAAACGCCCATTGGCTAACATCTTTGATTAAGAACTAAGTATTACATGTGGAACTCTCTCGAAAACATTTACTACGTTTTTACTATTATAGCAGTCGAGATTAAAGTCCCCATGAAATCAAAATTGAAGTTTTTTGGCATTTAGTACAAATATGTTAGCCTTATTTATAAGCGTTGGCATTATCTATAAGCTAATGTGCTACAAAACAATGACAAAATTCGCATTTAGAAAGATATAAGCATTCAAAATTTACAGTCTCTCACTTCCGCCATTATGGATCAATGATTTTGATGACATCATTCTGCAGTTCAGCTTCTCATCAAATTTTCTGTCCAATCAAATGCTTTCTAGAATCTACAGAGTCCTGCCCACTACATAAATAAATAGACGCTGAAGCTGTGGCTAAAATTGGTCACTTGTTCACACATTTACTATTTTCTACATGGTGAATGGCACATAGTGCACTTTATAGGGGATAAGGAACAATTCAGACAGTGTAAATTTGCTTTGGGGTGAATGAAGTCTGGTTTCACGTTAGTGTCAAGTGAACCGCCGCAGCCGCACACAGTCTGCTCTGGTCCAGAGACACGATAGCACAGAGCCGATCATATGCGAGTCGGCGCAGACCAGTAAACGTATTGGACCCATTTGAATTCTGCACAGAATGCTATATTTTAAAGCGATATGGAGCTTTTTTAAGATAATTTTGTACAACTTTTGCATCAACTGCTCTGACCAAGCTGTGATATAAACTAAACGCTATTGGCAATTTTAAAAAAGGGGTGGAGCTGTTCGATATGTCCCACCCTGTCTTTCTGTTTAGTGGAACTTACATTGAATAATGCTGCACGTTTCAAGGCACTTCAGTGGGCCTTTAACTAATCATGAAAAATGTTGATTATAGCATTATATTTAGATCTACTCGGTTGCATGAAAGGTGAGACAGGGATAGCTTTAGGTCGGGGTAATGGGCGTGCCGAAAGGTGAATTTCTATAACAGAAACTAACCCCTAACCCTACCCCACACCCTGACAGACATTTTTTGGACCAATGATAAAGACCTTTCTCCACGCCCCTACCTTTCATCACGCCCTTTACTCCAACCTGCAAATACCCACACTTGGGAAAGTTTTCAGCGATAAGCATTGTAGCCGATGACAGACATGTCTGTTGAGCACATGAATGAAGTGATCTCGTCATTGCAACTCGATTTCTGCATCATAACTAACAGTGCAAGCACGATATAAACAAGAGATTCATTGTGCAGTGTAGACCGTCATTTATTATATAGGGAATTTTGAAGAGAGTCCAGAACTTAGTCACTAAGACAGTTACACTAATGTATACACTAATGTATAGTACTATACAGTAGTCACTTTAACACAAATAAACTTGATTGACAGCTCCAGCGATTATAAAGGGAGTGTTCTTTGATCGCTTTCTATATATAATTAAATCACAATTTAAATAACAGATTATTTAGAGAAACTAAGAGAAACAATGTGAAGTTGACCGTGTAGTCACTGGCTTGATTTAATGACGCATAAACAGCAATAAACAATTTTGAGACAAAGAACGTCTGACTGTACATGAATCATTACATATCAGAAATCACTGATCACAGATTAGGCAGTAAAAGTAACAAGGTTTCTTGCATGTTGTTGCATTACTGTCGGGTCCATATCTTACAGTAAAAGTCTGTTAGCAAAGCCTGCGCTGAAATTGCGACTGATTTACCAAAGAATCCACAACAAACAAATAATGCTCAAATGAGACATTCACATAGTTTAGAATAAATAATCACTTTCCTAGCATTGGGATCCTTTGGAAAGTAATGTTATTTTTAGTCCAGTGATCCTGTATGACTCTTCTCTCCTCGTCATCTCACTAATGTAGAAGTAGGTCGTTGATCTGATTCTGCAGACGCAGTCTTTCATTGCACTATTACGTCATAATGTGCCAAATTCCAAAATGAGTGGTTTTCAGAGCTTGGTTTTATTAAAAGATGTTTTTGGACTAACAAGGAAATTTTAAGTTCTGAAACTTACAGGGTGTTCTTATAGCACAATGACCTCACATATCCAAAAGATCAAGGACATTTTGAAATTCTCAATTCATGACCCTTTTAAATGGCAGGCAGAAAAAAGGACATCTAAGGGATATAAACAGCCTTTTGCCATTTTTCTTTTAGTTTTATAGCAGTAACTTTATCCACATGTCAGCAGGTTCTTTTTTTAAACATAAAGAGTGGTTTAAAATTGATTATATGAAAATAAATGAATGGTTTTTGGCCGATATTTGAGAGAGGACCGAAATGTTAAAATCCGGCGATGTGTTCAGTGCAAAAGAAGCATTTCCTGTTCATAGTTATGAAAGCCAAGAGGATTAACGAGACATGTTTGTCTGCTGAGAGAAGTAGAGAGAGGAAGACGGAAAGAAAGAGAGGGGAGGGGGGTCAAAAGCAGACATCATAGTTGTGTTTCAGACTTTTTTTCACCCTGAAAATAGTTTTGTAAATTTGGGTCTTTCCCTTTGTTAGCAGAAATGCTAAATGTTATATATTTGTGTATTTTTATATAAATGTGTGATCTTTAAACTGAGAAAAACGTGAGACGTGGTCTTGGAGTTGGTGGAATCAGGTCAAAGAATTCCTGAACCATGTTCGGGAAATATGGAACACCCGGAATTCTAGGGGTGGGGCCTTAGCGAGAGAGAGAGAGAGAGCACTCCATAAACAAATACTCCGGCAAATGTTAATCGAACACACATGCTCTCTCTCACGAAGAAGAGGGGGAGAAAAGGGAGGGAGCGGGTACTTTCCAAGTCTCCTAGAGAAAATCTCCCCGAGTTTGCAAAGTTCTTGTTAATCATGTGCGTCTCGTTCTGTTCTGCGAAGAGTGCAAAACTATGCGATACTTGAAACATTTAATTTATGCTTTTTATACTTTTTAACAACTACCCCTTTAGGCCTTCTGACTGATCCACATCTAAATAAAGCTTAATTTGAGATAAAAAAATTCCGGTTGTAAACATATTCCACAAACTGTGAACTGAAGACCCCAGACCTCATCGGAAATAGACAGACAGAGTTGCGTGCATCGATATACAGTCACTATTGCTCAAGGTGAAGCACTTTTTATCCTAAATGACTGCCGAAATTAAATGTCATTCACCTTTTTCTACAGTATCAATATCTAAAGCAATTTGCTCAGAGCTTGCGACTGTATATAGAGCTCTAGAGTGGGTTGCCTGAATCTAGGGCAGAGAGTAAGTACTCCACTGAAGTCAGCACTTAATGTAGCACTAGTAAGCGCTCTTATTCTCATATGAGGGCCGACAATCAAAATTGTGCCATATTAGAGCTGCTGTCTATCTTTTTCTTTTTTTTTTTAAATAAAAGCCTGTAAAGTCTATTTGAATATTTCAAGCATGAAATGTTTCACTTCAAATAATATACTGTGTTATTTGTTTAAAATAAAATGTTAAGAATATTTATATTGTTAAAAAACGTATTCTTAAAAGCATAGTTCACCCAAAATTTTTTATTCTGTCATCATTTACTCATCCTATAATCACTTTTGTTCTTCCATGCATTGAAAGCCTATAGGGGGTCAAAACAGTTGAAACATTGTTCAAAACATCTTGTGTTTTTAAGAAGAAAGAAAGTCTTCAGGGTGAGTAAACAAAATGTTTAAAAACTATTCCTTTAATTAACAGCCCTCCGCTAGATTAGAAGATAGTCTGTGACATAACGTTGCTATGCAACAAAAATAATGACACACACACACACGCATATATAAACAGGAGTTATCAGAATAGACTTGTCATGTTTGTTGTGTGTGTGTATGTATGTTTGTTTGCCTTGGTTAGTCACATGTAAATAGTGTCACGTTCCTTGTTTGTAAATAATAATAATAAAATAATAATGATACACTATGAGTGCTGCATTTTAGCATGACTGAAATGTTGGATTGATCAATCAGAAGCCAGGACCAGAACTATTTGTTTTATATTGTTTCAGTATTTTACATGACATCGCGGTTTTCTCCAGAGCGGCTATATATATATATGTAAATGAACTAAATTAATAACTTTTTTTACAACAAAAATGAAACGTCACTGAGCTTACTTAAGCTGGACTGTGACGCCGTTTTCTTCTGGAAACAAACTTTGTTGCACTATTTTCCTGTTATCTCTGTAAAGCTGCTTTGAAACAACCTGTATTGTAAAAAGCGTTATATAAATAAAGGTGACTTGACTCGACTACTACCATTTTCCACAAATCACGGAAATCACGTTTTCCACAAAAATAAAAAAGGTTTCTTGAGCAGCAAATCAGCATATTAGAAGGATTTCTGAAGGCTCATGTGACACTAAAGACTGGAGTAATGAATTCAGCGTTGGCGTCACAGGAATAAATGACTTTTTTAAATATATTAAAATAGAAAGCAGGTTATTTGAAACTGCAGTAGTCTATCCGAAAATTAGGTCGAACAGCAGACCTGTCTGTCTTGGATATGGGGAAGAATGAAAATTACTACCATGAAGTTTTCCATAGCAATTTCAGGAGAAAGTTTTGAAAGACTGCATTCATAAATGTCTCTGAACATTATTATGAAGCTCTGTGCAAGTTTGCGCATGTAAGTTTGTGTGTTTGTGCCTTTTGTGTGCATGTATCTGCTAGTGTCTGTCTCTGCTGTGTGCAGCTCCTCCAGTCCTCGGCTCACAGGGTGTGGGTGAGCTGTTTGAACTCGGTGGTTAAGCTGGGAGACTGAAATGAATGCAAGAGGAGCTCAGTCTCCTCTTTGAAGTCTGACACGGGGGGGTTACCCCTCCCACCAGGAGGGGCTTCGGTGGAGACAGAGAGAGAGAGAATGAGAAAAACTTTACTCTTGTTTTTTGTGAGAAACACTAGAGGTCCAGCTTGACTCTCAAATTGTCAGAAGGCTTCTGCTTGTTTTAATTACTTTCTCAGAGGATAGCTATGCTACTAAGCTACGCTTTCTCTTAGTATCTCAGTATCAGAAAACCTTTCAAAGCCAACAGCTCGGTTTTTAATATTGTATTACAAACTTTTAAAGTCTGTGTTTTAAAGTCATTGTAGTTTCTGGCTTTACATGCTACTTTATGTCTATTAATGAGACACTTGATTAATGTGGGAAAGTGGGAATGTCCCTTTTAAAGAAATTAGCACATTATTACTTAAAGACCTCCCACTCTCTCTAACACACACACACACATACAAATAAGCATGCTGTGTCGTGTCTAGGAGACAACTAAAAGGGAGGCCCGGCCAGGTGTGCAGCAGGGACTGAAGATGATACAGGTATGAGCAAGCCCTTGACGGATCCAGCAACAGACTCAAGGACTCTGCTCTGGCTTGTTCTCCTTCATCTGTCTCTCCTTCTTCTCTACGGTGCTTTTAATTTTCAAAATATCTAAAAGTACAATATAGTTCCACGCAAGTGAAATTATTTGACAAATAATTAGCAGAATTTGAAATTGTTAATATTTTTTCCACTACATCATTCATAGATATTTTTGTAGTCTCTGTTGTCATGTTTTTCAGACAACAGGACATATATCAAGCCAGATTCAAATTTGTGTCACCCATATGACCACACCAGCTCAGTGTGTAAAAACATTTACCACTAGGCCATGGGAATAATGAAAGATTTGATAAATAATAGCTGTAGATATAGGAGTTCAAGTATTTCATGAAAATGTAAATTTATATACACTACCTTTCAAAAGTTTGGGGTCGGTAAAATGTATATGAATGTTTTGGAAAGAAGATCTTATGCTCATGAGGCTGCATTTATTTGATCAAAAATACAGTAAAAACAGTTCTATTGTAAAATATTATTACAATTTAAAAGAACTGTTTTAAGATTTAGTCCTGTAAAGTTTAGCAAAGCTGAGTTTTCAGCTGTCTTCAGTGCCACATGATCTTTTAGAAATCATTCTTGCTGCAAAAGACACATTTATTATTATTATCAATGTTGAAAACCGCTTAATATTTTTCGGAATTTCCGTGATACATTTTTTTTACAGGATTATTTGATGAATAGAATGTTTAGAAGAACAGCATTTTTTTAAAATAAATATTCTTTAAAATTGTTTTAACTGACTTTTGATTAATGTGTCATTACTGAATAAAAGTATTAATTTCTTTAAAAAAAAAAAAAAAAAAAAAAACTCTTACCAACCACATACATTTAAACAGTACTGTAAATAAATACATTTGAAAGCAAATATATCGTTCAGCTCCTCTGGAAGAACTTGTTACTAATAGTGATGAAGTCATGGGATAGATTCACTTGAACTCATACACTTTATATCTTAAACTCGCTGTCAGTTGTTTTGGATAAAAACATTTACATTAGCACATTTGACTTTTACTCGGAAAGATCCAGTGTTTTGTTTTTGGTTGCAGTACCTGACCAACAACTACCAGCATTGTTTCCCGAGCTCTGCCACACCCTCGCGTAGCCCGGGGCCCTATGGGTCACTCTATCCTACTGTCCTCATACAACACAAAGACTTCCCCAGGATACCTCATTGTATGACACATGGTATAGGTCTCAGTTTACTTGTTAGATTCAGGAGGTGTGGCCTTAGAGGATGTTTTTGCCAACTGACAGCATCAGGGCATCTATACAATAGCTGACAGCCATTGTATTTGTGTGTTTGAATGTCTGTGTTTTAAAGGAGAACTCCGGTCAATTTGAACTTTTTTGTAAATTCGGAGTGCTGTCAGTACAGAGAACAACGACAAAAATCGGTGTTGCCTACACCGTGTTATCCTCTTTTTAAAATTTGCCCCCTGTTGACTTCAATGGGGCAAGTTTTAAACCTGCTTTTAGCCTCTTAACATCCTTGATGTGTCATTACAAGTGTACAGCCATGTTAGATGATTCCTTCAGAGTGAACACGGTGAATCTGACTGCAGTAGATGTGAAAGATATGAATAAAAATGATAATAATTCAGCCAGCGCACATACCTGTATTTACATCTTGTTTTCGGTCGAAGTCCACAGTAGTCGATTGTCGAGTTCACGCACATAGGTTTAGTTACCTATGATCACGCGCGTGAACTCGACAATCGACTACTGTGGACTTCGACCGAAAACAGGATGTAAATACAGGTATGTGCGCTGGCTGAATTATTATCATTTTTATTCATATCTTTCACATCTACTGCAGTCAGATTCACCGTGTTCACTCTGAAGGAATCACTCACATGGCTGGGCACTTGTAATGACACATCAAGGATGTTAAGAGGCTAAAAGCAGGTTTAAAACTTGCCCCATTGAAGTCAACAGGGGGCAAATTTTAAAAAGAGGATAACACGGTGTAGGCAACACCGATTTTTGTCGTTGTTCTCTGTACTGACAGCACTCCAAATTGACAAAAAAATGAAAAAAAAAATTGACCGGAGTTCTCCTTTAACTATTCAAAGATGCCTTTAAATACACTTACCTTCTGCCCACTTTATTAGATACACCAGTTCAACCGCTCGTTAACGCAAATATCAGCCAATTTGATAGCAGCAACTAAGTGCATTCATGTACATGATCAAGAAGATCTGCTGAAGTTCAAACTGAGCATCAGAATGGGGAAGAAAGGTGATTTAAGTGATTTTAAACGTGGTATGGTTGTTGCTGCCAGACGGGCTGGTCTGAGGACTTCAGAAGCTGCTGGTCTACTGGGATTTTCACACAACCATCTCTAGGGTTTATAAAGAAAGGTCCAAAAAAGAGAAAATATCCGTTTGCCACCACCATACCCTATAATAAAGTGGCCAATGAGTGTATCCACTGACTGAGAGATTCCTTTCTGATATTCATGACTGTCTAAAGCCAAGACGGTAAAACAAGACATCTGCAAACACATCTATTTGTGTTCAAAATGGACCTTGGTAAATGAAGTAAATCAATCAGCTCTCCATGTTCTTTTTCATGTTGACATCCTCTACTGCTTTTTTGTTCTTCTGAGTAAATTCATCTGTGTTGATGTGCATATAAATAGTTCGCTGTTTTCCCATTACAGTCGTCTGTATATATATATATGTTTCTGTGTGTTTATGTGTTCAAGGACGTGTCAGGTGTTTACACACACTGTAGATGCAGTTGACTTTGGTGCCTCCAGTGGCAGATTGATGATGGTGTCTTTTAAACAGTGATTGCACACGCAAACGCTTTGAAGGAGGTTAGATTAGTTTTTACCTACAGCTGTAAAAATGACATTTAAACAATCTTGAAATTTTCTTCTAAAGTGAGCAAATAGCAAAAAAAACAACAACATATTTTTCCCCCTTTTTTTTTTTTTTTTTTTTACATTTTTGCTTTACAAAATGTATAACTAATCTATGTATTAGAAAGTGTATGTTGCAACTATAATGGTAAAAATCTACATGTTTGTAGGTTCATAGTTTTTTTTTTAACACTCCAGCAGCCAAATATGTTGAAATGCATCTTATTTGATTGAATGCAGTGCAGGCACAGAATGTAGAATGATTGGGCTTCTGCTCCTTTATGATATGACTGACATTATCACTGTGCGAGTACAGAAGAGCAACACACATGAGTCTCTGTGTTACTTTCTGAGAATTCAACCATAAAGTGAAAAATGATAGTTAAAATATCTGGATTTTATACTTTCGTATTTCACGATTTTGTGTACAAATAGGCTATTGTTTATGTTAGGTGTAAGATGTACTGTATGAGAAATAGCTTTCAGACCACATCTATAGTTATTTAGTGGGAAAATATTACTTTAAAAAAAGTCAAATTCAAGTAAATATTAATAATTTCAAGAATTAGCCATTTTAGTTATATTATAAGGTTAGAGAAAGTTCATGCAAAATAATTCAGTTTAACTGTGTGCATGTGCGAGTATTTTCAAATTATTACACTATAATTATAATCTTCAATATACACTATTAAAATATATATTATAAAACACATAGTTCCTGTCCCTGACTGTGTCAGTGTTCCAGCCATATAATATTTCATGTCCATCCATCCATCCGTAGTATTTTTTATTATTTGTGCAATATAAATTGCACAAATAATAATCAGCTTGAGTTACGTGAACTACAAAATATTGTCCTCATTTGAATTTTAGTACAGACGAGATATTTTGTATTGCACAGTTGTGTGTTGAGGTTACTTGGATGGATGGAGGTATACCATTTGTTACATTTAGCAAAGCTTTAGCAGAGTTTACATTTGCATCTTAACCATGATCTTAACGTTTACCTGTTTACAGTGTTGTGATATTGACATATTCCGGGATCAACATCTTTGTTGATCCTGAAACAACATTCCAATCAACTAATCAGATTTGAAGCACAAGTTTACAGTTTATGTCAAGTTTAGGCTTACAAGGTTTGGGTGCTTCTATCAGTGTTATTCACCTATCATTTCCCTCTGATTTTAGGGAAAAGTAAAGGGTTGGTTTAGGGGTAGGGATAAGTTTCGAACAGGAATGTTGTTTCAGGATCGACAAAATATGTTGAACCAAGAACATGTTTTCCTTGGCAAAATCACGGTGACCACCTGCTAACCACAATTGACAAAGCCAGAAGCAATTGTAAAATTATGATTACTGAGAGAGGTACAATTTACAGAGGAAATGTTTTCTCTGTTTCCCACAAGGTACATGTGAGCGTGTGTGTGTGTGGCACTCATAAGAAGGGGCAGGTCTCATTAATCCACTTTACAAGCCAGAGATGAGGAGCGATATAGCACAGATCCTGATTTACAGCCTGTGAGCTTCAGTGAGTGATAAAATATGTTTACTATCCTCCTACATGTAAACCCCAGCTCCCCACCCCACCAACTGTGCCCAGACAAAACACCAGATACACTGACAAATGCTGGCATAATGAAAGACTCGTTATCAAATCATCTAAATTAATCTAAATCTGAATATAAATGTCCAAAATCCAAATTAATAAAATTTCATCTGACCCTTAACCCTAGTGTACTAGTCTTCTACTCTAATTTCCATTTATTTCATTCAGTCCACGCTCGTTCTCTGTCTTTAATCTCTGGCCTAATCACCATTCGTTAGAGAACACCAATCTGTAGTATAATTTCCACTAAGAAACATCCATGCTGACCTGGACTACCTTTTTCTCATTTTGAATGGATAATTATAAGAGAAATTGAAAAGTCATGCAGCAGAACCTGTTGAGAACTAAGACTTCAGGTGATTGTCTTGATTAAAAACTTCTTAGTAGCTTGTGATATGAGGTATGGATGAGCTTCATGATCTAAATTTCTGTTCTTTCTCCTGTTATCTAGTATAGGATTTCGTAGATTAGACCGGTACCAGACAAGCCCATGGGCACTGTTCATTTTTACAGTTTTTGTCTTTTGATGAAAATATATACATTTAGTCAATATTTTGTCAATATTTGCACTACTTCTCAAAAGTTTGGGGTCAGTAAGATTGTTTAATGTTTTTAGAAGATCTTTCTTATGGTCTGCATTTATTCGTTTTCTATTTTAGTATATTTTAAAATGTATTTATTCCTGTAAGGGCAAAGCTGAATTCAGCATCATTACTCCAGTCTTCATTGTCACATGATCCTTCAGAAATCATTCTGATATAATGATTTGGTGCTCAAGTAACATTTCTTTCAATATTTTGGTGGAAAACATGATGCACTATTCAAGATATATATATATATATATATATATATATATATATATATATATATATATATATATATTTTTTTTTTTTTTTTGTGATAAATAGAAAGTAAAAAAACAACAACATTTATTTAAAATAGAAATCTTTTGTAACAATGTAAAAGTCTTTACTGACACTTTTGACCAATTTAATGCATCCTTGCTGAATAAAAATAATTGCTTAATTAAAAAAAATGTATGTTACTGACCCCAAATTTCTAACGTGAGAACTTGTGAAAAATCTGAATTTTGAAATACCATCATGAGTACACCATGTTGTGAATTCTTGAGTTTTTCTAGTTTTTCATTGTCCAACAATATTTTTTCTAGATTTTTCTTCTTCGAAAACATTGCATTATGAATATCTTGTGGTACTTTTTCGTCATATTTTCATCATCAATATCAATTTAAATCTATTCATTATCATCATGATGCACATTTTTGTCCCCTTTATCATTGTAAAAAAACAAACAAAAAACAAGATTAACTCTGTGCTAATGTTGCATAGACTTAAAACATATCTTGTTTACTAGTTCTGCCATATAATGATTTCTCTCTCTTTTATTTGCTCTTTTCCTCTGCCTTTGGCTGAAAGGACAGCTCGTCCAGCTGGGCACGAATCACCCGTGAATCTCCAGCGGTAGCGAGGGAGCAGGAAATAGAACGGGAGGCGTTAACCTGATAAGACTGCTGTTGCAGAGCGGGGACACTCTGTGTCTCTCTCCCTCCCTCCCTCCCTCCCTCCCTCCCTCCCTCCCTCGTTCTCTCTCTGTCACCCTCTATTTCTCCATTCTTCTCCCTCCTTACAGTTGCTACAGGCTCTTACATAAGCCAGTTGGATATTTTCAGCCTCTCAGCACGGATGCAGTCAAGTTGAAGAGAACACATTAAATATTTAATTTTGCCTCCTCCCAGACCTGTCTAGTTGGGATGAATCAACATTATAATACTACGTTGTTTTTATCTGCGACTCAGTGCCTTGAATGGCATGGAAAATGGCAATCAATCTGATGCTTTTTCCATTAAAATGTGGGCCAGTTTATGCAGAAAAAAGAAGATCAGCGAATGGGCAGCAATCGGTGGGAAATGCCCTTAGAGATTTCCTCTACCTTCTATTTAGTACACTGACTTACATTTGAATATCAAAAAGCCACTTTAAATGTTGTGTTAAAAGCTTAACTTCTCAGGGATCTTATGAGGACTAGCAAGGTGATCTCTGTATATTAGGACTGAAGATTGGCCGGGTCAAGAGGAACATGTCATACATTACTGTAGCCATACTAAACTGCTTCCATTGGAAATTTGATAGTGGGTGAATAGAACTTGCTGTGTGTGTATAGTCCTGAAAGTCACAGATGGCACATAGAGTTACGCAATGCAAGAAGAGGCCTTTTTTTTTTTTTTTTTTGCAGAATGGGTGAGGTCCAGAGGTGAGGATGAGGAAAATACATATGTCTCAAAAGTGTTTTGAGGATGTTTTCTAAATTCCTTCATCTTACCTCTGTACCTCATAATATGCAAATATACTTCATTGCTGGACCAGCATGACTAAATCATGCAAATCACAACTATTTTTACAGTTTGCAGTGTTGTCATTGTTCCCTTTCTGTTATGTGTCATGGTGATAATGTTTTCTTTTAATAATGTGATTTTTAGTTTCACCTTCATTGTGTGAGGAATGCTAAGGATGATGTATGCCAGGTTGAACATCTTGATTCATAATTGTTTTAAAGGAGAAGTTCACTTTTAAAATGAAAATTCTGTCATCATATAATCACCCTCATGTTGTTTCAAACCTGTATGAATTTCTTTCTTCTGCTGAACAGAAAGGAAGATATTTAGAAGAATGTCAGTAACCAGGCAGTTTTTGGGTCCCATTGACTTCCATAGTAGGAAAAAAATATACTATGGAAGTCAATGGGATCCAAAAACTGTCTGGTTACTGACATTCTTCTAAATATCTTCCTTTCTGTTCAGCAGAAGAAAGAAATTCATACAGGTTTGAAACAACATGAGGGCGATTATATGATGACAGAATTTTCATTTTAAAAGTGAACTTCTCCTTTAAGTTATAATTGTAAAAAAAAAACAGTCTTGAGATAGTCCCAGACTAAAATGCATGTTTGAGCTGTTTTAACTGAAAGCAACTTGCACTGACAAATCTTAAAATATGTCAGTGCCATTGTTTTATCTCAAGATGCACACCAGTAATGTTCTTTTCTAAGGCACGTTTATAAAAGCTACTTAAATGCCCTAATTGAACCAAGGCCTAATCCTGGCTTAATCGAAGTCCTGTCTGTGAAACCGGTCCTTTTTGTTTTAATTTCTTGACTATGAGGAAGGATTGTAGTGGGTAATTTGAATCTAAAATACACTTGATACATTTTTTGGAAGAAATTATTACTTCTATTAAGCAAGGATTAATTTGATCAAAAGTGACAGTATTTATAATGTTCTAAAAGATTTTTCAAATAAATGCTGTTCTTTTGAACATCTCTTCATCAACAAATCTGAAAAAAAGTCTCAAGTTTTTAACATTTGATAATAATGAAATATTTTCACCACTTTGCCATCACAAATTACATTTTAAAATATGTTAAAATAGAAAATATAATTATATTTAAAATCGGAACATAAGAGGCTTCTTTCAAAAACTTTAGATCGGTAGTGTATATGCAATATTATCATCTCTTGCTGCTATTGTTCATGTGTCCCCTTAAATCCAATTCATGTATGCATGTACTTTTCCTTTCTGTGCTGCTTTATTTTCCTTATGTGGCTTTGTCAATGTTGCATTCAGTTTGAATCCTGATTCCCCAACAAACAGCAAAAGACAAAACACTGTTTCTAATGACTCATTCTCATTCTGAGAGGACGTGATGGCTTGGACTAAATCCACATCCCTTACTCAAAGGTGTAGCTAATTAGTTTTATGAATCATTGGAAAGTGATAATTAACATTAACATGTTGTGGGGAATTTGCTGCTAATTAGGTCAAAAAGGCAGAAAAACAGATAGATGAGATGAATTTCTAATAAATACTTTTTTTTTTTTTTTATCCACGTTCTCTCACCTCACATTCTCTATTCTTGCCTGCTTTAGAAAATCTGTCTAAATAATGTATCAAAGCGTGCATGTACTTTATGGGCTTGTATCTTAAGAAAGCATTTCTGTAGAGATCCTGGGAGATATTGTCTACATATTTGGTCTGGTGGAGGCAATATCACAGCATTTGATCATACACAGTCATTGAAAAGACCTCCATCAGACCACCAAGGATTATTTGTTTGAGAACAGCTGAATGGTTTTGCATGATTTTGTAATCTGTACTATCAGTAATCAGCACTCACAAATTCAATCTAATAATATTTCAATAGTAATATAATGTTAAATAATATATAAATCTTATATTTATAATTAAATTGATTATACAGTTGTGGGCACAGCTTCTCAGTTCTCAAAACAACGACAACTGCTCGGTGACCTGAGGGGAGCTGTGTACGACAATCACATGAATCACTGTTCATTTTCAAACCTCTCATCCAAACAAAACATGAATTTTGACAAGGGTACATTTGATCTGTCTATGCAACAAGGTAGTAATTTCTTCAAAAGAAGAACACAAAACAATATAGAGCATTTACATCAGAGTTATCCAGACTTTTCAAGATTTTAGGAGACAGCTATACCTTTTGAATGAAACATCATTGGAACAACCAAGTATTTTTTTCTCTGGTGCACTTGTGCGAAACGTAGATGTGAATGTGTGATAAGGATTTCAAAAGCAAGGCACACTCAATCTGCTTTCCTCTTCTGCTGTGTGTTTCGCACATCTCGGCCGGTCTGGCTTTCCTTGTCTCTTTGCAATTTTCATATTCTTCAAAGGGAGATGGTTCACACTGTGGGCAATTGTAATTAGGTCATCTTCTTCTCTCCCCCGTTCTCTTTCGGCCTCACTCTCTATCTTTTCACTCTCTTTTTTTATACCATCTATCGCTCTTATTTCTCTCATCCTTGCACCTTGCACCTTCCACCCTCTCCCTTCATATTTTCTTGGATCGGTTTACAATGCAAGCGAGTGGTGAAGAAGAAAGCAGATTAGATGCCCCCTTTGCAAGACAGCTGAGGGGGAGGATTCGCGTTAGAGCTGGGGAGCTGGAAATAGGCGGCTATATTTGGTGTAGCAGAATGTGTTAGGCAGGAGATGGAAAGAAATTGCAATTCTGTTTACAAGGAATGAAGGCTGGGTACCAATGTGGGGTCTAAGGAGCTTTAGGTCCTGGAGAACCCTCTGGCAGTCTCTCTCTCTGGCTGCTATAGGCCTATGGCTACTTGCAACACTGCCTTCAACAATGGAAACAGAACCGAGCAGGATTATGGCCACAGTAATGCAGCCACTGGGATTGAACCCACAACCTTTGTAAAATTAACAGCCTGGCACTATAGCCTGAAAAATCATGAGAATCTTATTTAACATTTTAATGTTGATCTGTGATTAAGATGGTGCTTTTGAGATTAGTAGAATCATTCTGCTGGTTGCTTACACAATCTAATGTTTTCACTGAGAAGATAATTCTCCACATAAGTGTTTTGTTACATTAATGTTGTTATGTAGCTGTGGAAACCTGTGTGGAGTGGACACCTGCACTGTGTTATTTCAATATTCCAATGTTAATAATGTTATTTCAGACTGACTGGATGGACCGTTTATGAAGACTAACATATGGTAGTTCTAAATAAGCATTATAAGCTTTTTTTTTCAGGAATGTTTCTGTTGTAAAAACTGTCATAATATATTTATGTTCTGCAGATGCTGACTTAAAAAACCCACATAAAAATACAAGTAGAAGAAGATAATATATTATTTCTGTGTTCACCTTGTTTCATATCGTAAATTCAACCAAAGATAAAAAATAATAATGTTATTTAGATTTTTTTTCAAGAAATTAATACTTTTATTGATCAAGAACGCATTAAATTGATCAAGACTTGAATTTCAAATAAATGCTTTTCTTTAAACTTTCTATTCATCAAAGAATTCATTCGGAAGGAAACACAAGTTTAAGACCTGTACAATTTTTGAACAGAGATGATGTGTACATTTTTTATTTTGTTTAAAGATAAAGATTTATTTTTTTCCATTTAGTCCTGCGTTGAATAATTAGGCCTACATGTTTCCCAGAAGACAAAATAAGTACAATTTACCCCGATTATCTCATTCAAAAATTTGAACCCCCCTGGCTCATATCTTGTTTCCTTCTTGAGAATTAGTGAATTAGTGAAAAGTCCCTCAATAGTCCTCAGTGTGAAATGATGGATCTCAAAATCATAGTCACTGTTGGAAAGGGTTCAAATATGCAGAGGATATGTGCAAGACCTGGAGGATTTTTCTGAAGAACAGTGGGCAGTCTAACTGCTCAGGACAAACAAGGGACTCGTAAACAACTATCACAAAAAATAAACAAAAATGTTGTGGATAATCCAGGTAACGACACAGTATTCAACGGGATATTTTTTTATAAATTCGGTTATTATTTTGTCTTGTGGACTATATGTTAACATATGTTATGTGAAATAGCTAATTCAGGACAGTACTAAATAAAAAATAACTTGCAATTTGTATGATCCCTGTTATTTTGTTAAAATTAGTAACATATTCTGAAAGGGTTATGTACACTTATGAGCAGAACTGTATAACAATACTGTACTGTATAAAAATATGTGTGTTTCCTTCCCAGGTTTCCTGAGCACTGCCATTGGTTGGACAAACAGATAGCCCAGTCCTCAAACTAACATATTTGAGGAAACAAAGGCTAACTTATAGTTGTATATACATATTAAGTTGGGATAAAAAAATATTATTTTTAAAGATATTACACACTTCACCTATGACCACCTGTTCAGGCTGCAAGAAGTGCCCTAGATGGAAATAATTCAAGATTAATAGCCTTTACCACATGTGCAACAACTAGAGTGCAACTTCCAAGAACTGAACTGTCAGTGTCATTCACATAAAAAAAGAAAGAAAGTTTTTCCAAGTTTGAAAATACTACCAAATTCAAGGTATTTTAATGTTTTTAATGTTCGTTTAATGTCAGTCTAAATCTTAACAAGTCTCTTAAATTTTTGAGGGCCATTAAGAGGAGGATTAGAAAAGTATTAGTGTCACAGTGCTTTTGTGAATGTGTCTGTGAATGAGACAGAAAGGGTGAGAACAACATGGTTGATATGTACTGTATGCATGTAAATATCTACCTCACTCATTTGAATCATGCCGCCTGCGTGTATTTGTGGCTGTGTGTCTAAAAAGAAAGGTGGAAGGAGGGCTCAGAGCCATTCCCGCCCTCCATGCATTTCTGAGGCTCTGGATTGGGTAGCATTTCCATGGCTACGGCGGGGGTAGTGAGGAAGCAGTGTGTGACTGTTCTGCTGGTCTTATATTCCAATCTATATTCTTATAAATAATATTTAAAAGAGAAGAAAATAAATAACCATATGAGATTTAAAACAATATGACAGCTTGAAAAATCTAATCAATTTGTAAAAAGTATTAAGGTCACTGTAGGCTACTTGTTTAAATACTCCAGCCAAATGAATGTGCTGATTATCAGTTCTTGTTTATTTATTTATTTAAATAATAAAAATAAATGCGCCATGTGCATGGCCAAATTACAGCTGTGCTAATATTCGGTAAAATAACACTCTCGCTAGGGTGATTGATTAAAATATTAACTAATCTATGTTCAACTTTTTATCTAGTACATAAATGCATGCAGGTTACCACAATAATAGTGTAACTGTGTTATTCAAATTTGCGGCATTTATTTACATTTTCATTACATTTCTACACCAATTTCATAAAATGCTGATAACACTCTAACACAAATTTCTAAATAAATAAATAAATACATAAATCGAGAAACAAATAACCGATGTCAGCGACGATGTCACAAAAGTATATCAAAGATGGCGGCCTCCATAACAACAGCGCGAGTTCATCTGTCAAACCTTGATACACGGAAAGCGGCTTTGAATGCATTTTACGGAGTTTGAAGTGCAGCATTTGGACCACAAAACTGATGGGAGAAGCTCCAGTGAAAGACTGGATCTGAAACCTTGAGATGACCTTCTGTAAGTTACCGAAACTAAAAGATGCAACACAACAGACTCTCCCACCGTATGACTTGAAAGACAACAAATTAAATGTACACTATGTACATTTTTGATAAAAATTAACACAATTTAAATATGAGTAAATACATCACCAATTCTTCTTCTAAAACGTGTTTTTGTCTTGGGGGCCATTCACATATCGCATCTTTTGCGCGCTCAAGTTCGTTATTTCAAATGTAGGCGCGGCAAAGGGCACACTCAACTTTTCAGAGTGCAGCAAGCGCACCGCAGGTCATGTGACAAAAACCAACCAACCGACCGATCGATCAGCTTCGGCCTTCCCGTAACAACATCAAAAGCTCGGCCATACAGCTGATAATAGCTGTACAGGGCGGGTTTGTATATCTCATCTCCATAAATATATATAGTAGTAAAGCTACTACTAGCTTTAGTAGTATCACGTAAAGTTATCACGTTCCCACGAGTTGTGGCCACGACAAACTAAGTGAACCGAACATGTCACCGTAGAACAGAGGAGAGTCTGCTGGCAAAATGAATGCGACAGAACTCGTAATATAACGAGAATCAACATTGGCTTGACTTTTTCAGAGAGAGAACTGAGGGATTTGAAATGTTGCGGAAATGGAGATGGTGTTAGCCTATCCCTCTACAGGTGAGTAAGGTATTTTATTGATAAATTGCCATATGTAGCTCTCTAACAGAGTTCACTGTAAAGCATTAGCCTATGTATTGTAATTTGTGAAGGGTCATTTCGTTGTAGCCCTGTGCTGGAATTTATTTTCAAGGAAGTAAGTAACCATGTCTGTTAGCTACAGTAACATCTTCAGCTAACGTTAGTCAGCTTGAGATCCAAACTGGTTATCTCTTAAAGGAACACGCCGACTTTTTGGGACTTTAGCTTATTCACCTTATCCCCCAGAGTTAGAGAAGTCCATACATACCCTTTTCATCTCCGTAACTCTGTCTGGCGCACCCACCGCTAGCCTAGCTTAGCACAAAGACGAGGTAAACGGCTCCAGCTAGCATACTGCTCCCAATAAGTGACAAAATAACGCCAACATTTTCCTATTTACATGTTGTGATTTGTATAGTAACAGCGTGTACAAATAACAAGGTCACATGAGACACAGCCATCGTAGTGCCTGGTAGTGCATGTTTGATTAGCAGTAAGATAATTAAATCCTGGCTAATCTAAGTCCTGTCTGTGGAACCAGGCCATTGTGTACCTTTAATTGTTAAAGGGATAGTTCACCCAAAATTGAAAATTCTGTCATGAATTACTCACCCTCATGTCGTTCCAAACCCGTAAGACTTTCGTTCATCTTCGGAGCACAAATGAAGATCTTTTTGATGAAATATGAGAGATTTATGTTCCTATAGACAGCTACGCAACTGACACTTGGATGCTTCAAAAAGTTCATAAAGATATTGTTAAAGTAATCCATATGAATTAAGTGCATGGTTTAGTCTGAATTTTCTGAAGAGACTCAATCACTTTATATGATGAACAGATTGAATTTAGGCTTTTACCGAACCTGCTTGATGTGTGAGAACAAACCTCTTGCTGAAGCTCAAGCATGTTGCGTTGCGTAACACATGATAATGAACCTCATTGGTTCTTGCACATCATGCGAACATACTTGAGCTTCTGTTTACCACAACTGATGTGTGAGTTGATGAATGTTTATATGTGAATAAAAGCCTAAATTCACACTGTTCATCATATAAAGTGATTGTGTCTCTTCAGAAAGTTTTGGACTAAACTGCTCAATTCATATGGATTAGTTTTACAATCGCTTTTTAAAGCATCAAAGTGTCAGTTGCGTTGTATGGATGGACAGAAAGCTCTCAGATTTCATCAAAAAGATCTTCATTTGTGCTCCGAAGATGAACGAAAGTCTTACGGGTTTGGACATGAGGGTGAGTAATTACTGACAATTAAAAAAAATGTTTTGGGTGAACTAACCCTTTAATTGTTTTACAACTTAACTGTTTTCTGTGTAAACATGTACTAGTCTAGATGGACACCTTTGACAGTTGTTCCACGTCTTGCCGCTTTTTCAGCGTCTCGCACATGAGCATTGCATTGACGCCGTGTTAAGTTAAAAAAAAGTTCTAAAAGTTGTCTCGAGATCATTCTTGCGTTCTTTTTCATCCCGCTTTTAAAACACAAGTACATGTTCTGTGTGAACGGCTCCTAAAATAGTACTGGCAACTGTATTCTGTTGTGTGCACGCATGGCCCTGGTGAAGAAAGGATTTTTAGGACTTATTCATAAAACATTACTTTGTTACACTTGTAGAGTTTGTCAGACTGAAGTTATGATTAACAGTTGTAACAGTAATGTGGTCTTTCAGAAGTGTGGAAACAAGCCATGTGCCGTAAAAGTGCTGTTCTCACATGCATGTCTTCAGACAAGAAAAGAGAAAGACTACAGGTCTCTACAGGTGAGTACTGTTACTACCAAACACACACCTCTTTTCAGATCTAGTTTCAGCATGTCATCTAAGTGAGTTTTTTTCGTTCTTGCTTTCTCAAACACATTAACCCTTGTGTATTGGTCTTTACAATGCGTAAACAAAAAAGAATGAAGGATCCTGTAATCGAGTACACCTCAAAACTAACTTTAAAGTGTTTTTTAGTTACATGTTTCAGTATTGACTCTTGAGTAAATTGAGAAAAGATTTTGCTGTTATACTTTTTTTTTTATATTTTTTTATATAGCTCAATATATAAAATGACATGATATCAGGATCCCGTCAATGAATGACAACATCATGTTAAATAAAGTTATTTATACTTAATTAAATTCAGGTTATTTTGTGCTGTACTTTACTACGGCAACATCCAATAATCCTGTCATCGCTTGAAGTACAATGTAGTCTTAACATTTCTTTTGAAGATGCTTATTTGGATTAGACAAGCAGATGATTTGACAGAACTATTTGTGTGTTTATTTAGTTTAAATTTTGCCTGCTGTTTTTATTTGTGCAGATGAAGATGCTGCTTTTCTGGTGACGGGTGATGTTTGGTCACCAGTTTTAAAGATCATCGCAGCTCTTGTCTCAGTTGTCTGTCTTAGTTTGATATCTCAAGGAATTTCACCACAGGGGGTATTCAAAGGGATTCACTGAGACATCTTGTTTTCTCAAACCTGACGCTTTTCTGGGAGTTTTGAAAGTGGGGATAATTTTGGGGAGGGGATGGAGGAATAATGGTGATCCTCCTAGAGGAATTTTTAAATAGTCTTTCTGCTTTTTCAAAGAATTCCAAAACTAGGTGCATTATCAGTTGTAAAGTTGAGCCATTAAGCTCAGTGTTTGCTGGAAGACACTTTATTTGCATTCCTGTTTTTGTGAATGAATTCGTATTAATATCTTCTTTACAATTAAGTTCAGTCTGCACCTTTTTTCAAATCTCTCAATTACAATGTTTCTACATGTGCACACACACACACACACACACACACACACACACACACACATACACACACACACACACACACGCTCCATTTTTATGCGACCCAGTTTCTAGAGCCCAGTTGCATTGAATGCTTCACCTCACTGGTTCCCAGTTTCACAGCTATGTCACAATTTCTTATCTCAAGGCTGTAGAAGTGGACAGGTTATGGGACCTGAGAGAGAAGTAGAAAAGGAGGAGGAATAAATGTGTCAAGGCATACCATGAGGGAAGGTGAAGAAGAGGGAAGGACGGAATATAGGAGAGTGTATGTATGTGTGTGAGAGAGGGAGAGAGAGAGAGAGAGAGAAGATGAAGTGGAAGAATTGAAGGGGAGGGCATAACGGATGACAAACAAATCTAGACATGTTTCCCCCTCCCCTCCCGGTCCACCACAGACAGACTGATTTGCATAAAGGGCCGCAGGGCTTTTGACTGACAGGGCTCCAGACGGCACTGCGCTGCTGCTGCTTCCACTTTAAGTGGGCTGGTGTGGGGCACTGGGGGGGGAGGAGTCAGTATGGACAGAAGCCCTCCCCCTCCAACTCCAACCCCAGCTCTCTAATTGAGATATATACTAACTCCGTCCTATATGGTGTGCTGGAGAGAGGAAAAAGAAGGAGAGAGGAAGAGAAAACGAGTTGGGGGTGGAGGGGTGGAAGACACACTCTCAAGGAAGTGATTTGTGGTCGTGATGACACCTTGTGTGTCGCTGGTGCCTGTACATTGCTGCGGCACTTAAAATGCTCCACAGCAGGGCTGCATTGTTGTGTTGACATGAGGAGAAAGAGGAATATCTGGTTGATTTACACAATCTAGTTTCTGTGTTTGTGTGAATCTTTTCTGAACTGAAATACATTTGTGTATATTCGGAAACATGTAGATTTAAGTTCATTTTCCCACACGTGCAGCAATAAAGATGTAGTAGGCATGTACAGTGCCACATTGCTGCAAAATTTCTGACACCTTACAATGGGCTAAAAAACATTTGTCGGGAAGCTCTAGAAAGATGTTTAGGTAGTGACGTTCCATTTATATTCACATTAATCATTAAAAATTAAAGACGTGACATTATTTGACAATGAAAAAATGCACTAATAGTAAAAAGGAAAGAAATAACCAGACCTCTCTCAAATGTTTCCCTCAATAAGCCTATCTCATAATGTAACATGCAAACCAGACAATTGTATAATGTCTTATGTGCTTGATATGTTGTTTCTCTCAGTGCAAAACTGCACAAAATCCTTCAGTGAGAGTGAATGTAATCTAACGTCTCATGAAATCTGTATCTAGAATGTCTAGAAGTTGACACAGTCCTACTTAAATCCATTAGATCCACAGATGCATTCAAGTCAGTTGATTTTCCGTATTTTGTCGCATTTGCTCTTCTAGTTTGTGCTGCATTTTGAGTTGGTGGACATATTAGGGTCATACCTTTTTTCAAGACCCTGTTGGTATTCAAACCTTATCGTGAAAATCATCCGTGATAAAAGTGTTGTCATTAAAAAATGACATCAGGTCTCTGTAATGAATAATCAGTTTGTCAATGAAGTTCAGAGGTCTGCATCATTCAGAGATTAATTTCGAATGCTTTTTAAGATTATTGTTCAGTTCCTGAATTTGAATTAAATTTGAGTTGTTGTTGTACCAAACAGGATGCAGCATTGCAATTTTAATTTAAGGAAGTAGAATTAAAACGAGAAATTCAATTGCAATGAGTGTAATTTATAAGTTTAAGTTTGTAGATTTTATAGGCCTTAAAGAGATAGATTTGTTTGAAGGTCACTTAGAAATTTGTACTTTATTTATATGTACTTCTTTATATTTCATCCATTTATTTTCATTTTAAGGAACAGTGTGGAAGAACACTACCAGAATGCCATTAGACTTTGAATTCAGCAAATTCCATTTTCATCATTTTACTTCAAATTCCAATTTCATCTCATGAATTAAAAGGAGCCAATTCTTAAACCCTATATTTTTTATATATTTCTGAACTATTGTAGCCAAAGGATGCTACATTTATATTTACACAATATATTTTGTTATATATTTATTACCTTTTTAACAAGTATGTTGCATTATAGCATTTACATGTAATATAGAGTGAGATTATGAATTTACATCAAAAGCAGTAAGCACATCTCTGAACAGCTGTTTAAGGCATCTGAGTGGATTAGAAGTCATATATTGAGTACTAAGCGGTATTTCATTTAGATTGTCTGATACCCTGATAACCAGACTAGTTAAGGCGATGAACTTCAGTCACTGAGCACCACAATTGCCCACACAACATGTGTAACTTGTCCAAATCATTTTCTGTAAATTATACTTACAATGTGCACTTCCTCTGGGATGTGTACAGATTACATTATAATCACATTTGGACCACAGCCAACAGTATTTTCGATTTTATTCCTAAATGTTTTTTTTATCAGAGTCTGAGAAGCAATGTCAAATAGATGACATTCTATATGCTGTATACAAATTATTTTGTGCAAGTTAGAATAGTGAGCAATTCTCTGTGAAATTACCTTGATAAATAGTCTAGAATTGCTGCAACCAGTAGCCCGCTAGTTGAAGTGTTAGGGTCTCAATTATTCAGGTGAAGTCCTCCCCTTTATATATCAGTAAAGCTTTGTTTTTAGCCTCAATGCAAATTATGTGGAAAAATGTTCTGCTATATTTAATTCAATTCAATTCAATTCACATTTATTTGTATAGCGCTTTTCCCAATACACATAGTTTCAAAGCAGCTTTTCAGAAAATGCATGAGTCCACATTACAATTTAGAGTGAACTGTTATCAGAGGTAACAGTCTAAGTTATGCATTTCAGAAATGTAGATCTACAAATCACAGTTAGCTAAAAAATGACTAATTTAAACTATGTAATAATTTGAACAACAAACAATGAAGTAATGAATACTTGTTTGTTAACAAATGATTATGACATATAGGAAATTGGTGCATGTTGATTCAGAGTTTGTTTCATCTGAAGTCCTCGCAGGAGTTTAGATGGCGCTCTCTCTTCACAGGTGTTGGGGCATCTGAAGTCTTCATGATAGGCTTGATCCAAACTGGAGCTGACGTACTCTCTAGTTACCTCAGGATGGGCATCCCGAGATAAAATAGAAAAGCAAATAGAAAATAATTAGCGTAGCTGCTGTTCATAACATTAAGCAAAGATAATCATGTGCATTTGATCTGATATAACTGGAGTATAAGGTTATGAGATACATTATATGAATGCTTGGCTAAAGAAATGCGTCTTTAATCTAGATTTAAACTCGGAGAGCGAGTCTGAGCCCTGAATATTATCAGGAAGGCTATAGGAGCCAGAGTTTAGGAGCCAAATGTGAAAACGCTCTCCCTCTTTTAGTGGACTTTGTTATTCTAGGTACTACCAGAAGCCCAGAGTTTTGTGACCTTAAAGAGCGTGTTGGATTGTAAGACGATAGAAGATCAGTTAAATACACAGGAGCTAAACCATTTAGGGCCTTATAGGTCAGTAGCAATACTTTGTAATTGATACAGAACTTAATAGGTAACCAGTGTAGATGATAAAATTGGTGTCATATGATCATATTTTCTTGACCTAGTAAGAACTCTAGCAGCTGCATTTTGGACTAATTGTAGCTTGTTTATTGAGGATGAAGGACAACCAGCTAGTAAAGCATTACAGTAATCTTGTCTAAAGGTCATTAATGCATGAACTAACTTTTCTGCATCAGAAACAGATAGCATGTTCCGGAGCTTAGCGATGTTTCAGAGGTGGAAACAGGCTATTTTTGTTCGAAAGACAAGTTGCTGTCTAATATAACTCCCAGGTCTTTAATTTTAGAGGATGAAGTAACAGTACATCCTTCTAGATGCTAATCGTATTCTAAGAGGTTCTCTGTACAGGTTTTTGGTCCAATAAGTAATACCTCAGTCTTAGCTGAATTTAATATAAGAAAATTACAGGTCATCCAATATTTTATATCTTTAACGCACTCAGCATAACAGTGAAAACTAATTCCATGTTTTCTTATAATATTACCAAGTGGCAGCATATATATTGAAAATAGCAGAGGGCCTAACACAGATCCTTGGGGCACTCCATAATTTACTGACATTATCTGAGATTTTCCCCCATTTAAATAGACAAAATAGTAACGGTCTGATAGGTACGATCTAAACCACCTTAATGCCTGTCCCTGAATACCAGTGTAACTTTATAGTCAATCTAAGAGTATTTTATGATCTATACTATAGTGTCGAATGCAGCTCTAAGATCAAGTCAAACTAGTATTGAGATACAGCCTTGGTCAGAAGCTAGAAGTAAGTCATTTGTAATTTTGATGAGTGCAGTTTCTGTGCTATGATGGGGCCTGAATCCAGACTGAAATTTTTCATACATATCATTATTTTGCAAAAAAGACCACAATTAAGCAGACACGACTTTTTCTAGTATTTAAGACATAAATGGAAGATTTGAAATTGGTCTGTAATTTGCTAATTCATTTGAATCTAATTGTGATTAGATTGTCTTTATGAGAGGCTTAATAACTGCCAGCTTGAACGATCTTGGAACATAACCTAGAGATAAAGACAAGTTAATAATATTGAGAAGAGGCTCTTCTGCTACAGGTAACAACTCTTTCAGTAATTTTGTGGGTATTGGATCTATATGTTACTATATCTGTAAGCTCATGTGTAGCATTCCTATGGTTGTTTTATAGGCCTGCACTAGTTTTTAAATCTTGCAGAAAATAATAAAGAGGAGCCAGTAGTGCTATGTGATATAGTCTTCTGAACCAGTCATTTTCTGTATACAACCCAAGCTCTCTGATAACTTTGTTCACGTTTGTTCATGTTCAGTAGATAGAGAATGAGTTATAAAAAGAGAAAGAGGGTGGAACAGGAGAGATTATCAGTAAATGTCCTAAAGCAACGTCAGCCATGACAGTGCACTGGGACATGAAGTGATTCTGATAGTCTGAGTGGAGTCATCTTTGACTTCTCCTGCATATCCTCCCAAACAAAAACTGGTCCTGTCACTTTTTTTTTATCAAGGGAACATTTTAAGAAAATTGAAAAAGAAAATAGAAAAGTGTTATTAAAAGTGTTCTCTTGAGAAAACAATGTATTTGTATGACACAGCCAAACTTGCATAAAAAAATGCATATTAATCTGATATCTCATTCAGTAACATATTTGATACCTCCTAGTTTAGTGAGTTAGGTTTAGTAAGTTACCAAAGTTTTCTAATCTGTCTTTCATATCATATCCATCCCTATAATCAGAAGAATTCTTCTGAATGCAGTCGTCTTCCACAAAAAGATGTTCATTTGACAAAGAAACTGGAAAACAATAATTACATAAAGGAGCGTTACAACATGTCTTCTGTTGTCATGGAAGTTGACATTGTTTGTGCCACAGCTAAAACTGTGACAAAACTAAAAATTACAACAGCATTGTGGGAACAGAAAATTGCAGCATTGTTATAGTCATTATCTGCTGAATCAAATTCATCTGCTGTTCATCTACTAATAGTTAGAGACTGATTTAATGGAAGTAGAGAAATAAACATCTCAAACATTTAAGAGTGCTTGTAATGGTCTGAAAAGCACCAATGTATTTGATTTGTATGCAGATTTGGTGTTCCATAAGCTAAGTTAGTTTATTGTTATGTTATTAATTTTCATTCAGGGTCCACATACTCTCAAAAGTAGCTAATAACACAACCTTCTTAACCACAATTATTCCAAAAGATGACTACAAGCAAGTAGTCGTAAATGCATGTATATTATGTTAACAAGCATATACTTTATAATTGTAGGTTCACATCATAAGGCAGAGTTGCAACCGAATGCAGAATCCTAATCTGAATCCTAATGTTGTGAGGCAATGATACAAGTTTTATCAAATCGTACAACCCTCAGGTTGTGTTCGGGTCATTTTGACTCTGAGAGGATTTTCCCGTACGCGAAAATGCTAGTTAATGTTATTACATTTGACTCAAATTTACTGACTTTACTCACCCAGAGTCTTACAGTTTCCCAATTTTTATTTTATTTTTTATGTTTTTTTTTCTCCACATTGTAACACTTGTGATGTTCCCGGTCAAAAATGACCTGCCTACAAAAAATTGTCAACAACATCATCACCAAATATTGGATTCAATCTTTTTGTCAACTTGTTTTCTTTCAATTAGGACAGGTTTTATATTTCTTTTTGGAATTGATCGATCGTAGTTCCAAAAATAAATACAAAACCTGTCCTTATTGAAAGAAAACAAGCTGACAAAAATATTTAATCCAATATTTGGTGAAAATATTGCATAATGAGATTTTTAAGCAATTTTTTTGCAGGCCGGTCATTTTTGACCGGGAACATTCCAAGTATTATAGTGTTATCAACACCGCACAAGGCTTAACGTAAATTAAGTTCCAGAGACTCCACCACTTTTATCTTAGAAAATTCAACAGTAAATTGTTTTTAATAAATAAATATATTTTTAATTAATTAAGAAAAATGAATTCTTTGACAGTACCTAAACCAAGTGTTTATTTAGTGACCAAACGGCAGGTCAATTGAATGTTAGAATGCAGAGATTGATGCAAACACATATTTTATGTGTGGTAGGAAACTTTAAAGTGATAGTTCTTCCAAATACGTTATTATTTACTCACTTTTGTGTTGTCCCAAACTTTTTTAAAATAGAATTTTAGATTTGTTTTCAGTTAAACTTGATCTGGATCTCTAAGCTGGACTGCATTATTTGTTCATTTGTAATTGGGGGAAGATTTAGACAATAACAATGTAAAATGTAATCTATTTCTCTCACGAGGCTGTACGGCTTCATGGAAAAGAGCAATCGGCACTGTCTTCAGAATTTCACCCTTTGTGTTCTGCAGAAAAAAGATAGATACATTTTCGGAACGACATGATTAATATCATAAACTGAACTATTTGTTAAAAAAGGTTCTTTCTTTCTGACCACTTGATATCTTTCTTTTATTTAAACATTTAGAAGTTTATCAAAACCAGGCAAACTCATAAGTCATGGAAGAACACAAATAGATGGATTAAGAATATCGCACTAGTGTGGAAAGAGAGCGAGAGATTTCTAGTTTCTAATCGCCCTATAGCAGACCACCACCACATAATGATTTCTGTGCATCTGGAGGGGGAGGCACAGAGCTAAAAATAAAATAAAAAAAATAAAAAAAATCACTGAGCGTGTGTGTGTTTGCGTGAGGGAGAATGAGATAGAAAGAGAGAGGTAGACGAGACAATCTATGCCTATCTGTCAGTCGATTGGCCAGTTAAAAATGCATACAATTACTTCCACCGGCTCAGAGGCAGAGCCATTTACATATGCATACGTGAGGGTACTGCCGGGGTGTTGAAACGAAGAAAGAATGCAGGGACGGATAGAGAGATGGCGGGAGGGAGAGGGAGAGATGCAGAGAGAGAGAAACATTAATCTTTAAACGCTCAACATGCAGATTTATTGCCGACAGCAGGAGGACAGAATAAAAAAAATCACTCGAAATGAGGGGATAAAAACTGTGAATTGTTAAGGCAATGTTTGATTTAAAGTTCATAGATGTTAAAGGAATAGTTCACTCAAAATATACATTTCTGTCATTGTTTACTCATTCTTGTGTCTTTCCAAACCCATATGACTTTCAGTCTTCTGTGGAACACTAAAATGAATCATCTTGAAGAATGTCCAAGCTGCTGTTTTCCATGAATGTGGATAAGCGCATGAATGAAAGTGAAAGCCGTTACTGGTCCCTGTACAGTTTTAATGTATAGGAAACAGCAGCTTGGACATGAGCAATTGGGTGAACTATTTATACTTCTTTTTATATTTTATGAGTGTCTATATATGTTTCTTGTGTCTCTTTTATTGTCTTTATTTATGATTGATTTAGAGATTTAAAAAAATAGGCAAAATCTAAATGCACAACTGTTTTTAGATAAATGACAAAAACAATTCTATTGCATAATAATCTCCATAACAATACTTTTACATAACCAGATCTTGACTGTAAAGTCTGGTCCTCATTGCAGCTTTTTTCAGGTCAAGAACCGCCCAGTTAAAGAGGAAGAGACCGTCTGACTGACATGTAAATCAGTCAGCCCCGGTAGAACTGATCATTTCACATATATGATTCAGAAAACAAAGCAGAATATACAATTATTCTCATGGAAATCTAGTTAAAATGCCTTTAAATGTCTCCAACATATCAAAAAGATTTGCTGCCACTAAGCTAAAAAACTTGTCACTTGTCCTTGATCTGATTTGAAGATTGACTGTATGGCAAACAGCCAAGGTTGTTGTGGGCCCAGGCCTGTTCGTAATATGCCCAGCAGATGTATGTAACAAGGAACACACTAAGTGCATATGTTTAACTGGAAACATATGGATAGAGAGAGAGAGAGAAAGCAGAACATGGATGGCTTAAGTTGGTGAAATTGTTGATTTCTGTTGGAAAGGCCTTTTATATCTTTTGCTGTAGGAAACTTAGTTGAAAATAAATGTGTCTCATTTATTTTAAACCATCATCCCACAAATATGGATAAATTAATCAAGGTTTTTAATCAATAGTTCAGAAATTCTGAGTTTGTAAAATTATTATAGTTGTGTTAACATTGTAAGTATTGTTGTAGTAATGATATTATTTTTGTTCCATGAATAAGCATGAACAAGCTTTTAATTATATGTTTCAATGCCACTTTTTTAACCCTGGAGCTCGACTCTTTGTTTAATTTCTACATTATACTTCCTTTATTTTAATGTTTTTGTTCACGTATACCTCTCACTAGTCATTAGACAATTCTGATGTTTTTTTCCACATGCTGCTTCCATTTCCATTTTTTTTTCTGAGAGAAACAAAGGATGTTGAGGGTCCCTTGGTTCTTCAGCTCCAGTTAAAGTGAGGGGAAAGAAGGGGCCTCCTGCTTTCTGTGGCATAGCCTGTAGGACTTATTATGGGATGAACAGGACAGACAAGCAGTTCATTCTGAAGCACTAAAAACATAGACCCATGAAGATAAATGTGATAGCCCAGCCTGGTCTCATTGTTAATACGTAGGTATTAATACGTAATTTTCAAAGATAGAAAACGTACTTTTTTGTACGTTTGGATATATGCTGAAACGTATAATATGGACGTATCTGCAACGTTTAAACGTAACATTATTACGTTTTTACAGCTAAAAAACGTAAACTATTTACGAATATTTCATATCATAAAGATATCTGTATAATTTCCTTTTTACCATTTTATAGATTATAAATGTAAGATCCCTTAACCCTACTCCCACACCTAAACATACCCATTTTATTGACAATATTAAAAGGATAAAACGTAATGGTCAGATATGTGTAGGGAAATGGCAGTTTTATTAACAATATAGCATTCAAAAATAGTTTGAGCCACTAATCCGACTCCTACCCCTAAACCTAACCATTTCTTAAAACTACGTAGGCTACAATTATAAAGAAAAACAACAGACACGTATAATCACAATAATTTATTTATTGAGAAAATGTCAAAACCGGTGTGGTGAAGTATCCGGTAACTCTATAGTGATGGGTCCGGGCTGAGGACCCAAGCAATCCGATTGGTTCAAAGCACGTTTTATGGGTAATCGCTTTAGTGCCTGGTTACAAATCATACAAAATCACTTTATTATAGAAGACGTTTGTACTACGTTATAACGAGTCATTAATGTATTTTAAATTATACGTTTCATATACTAGTATTTAACCGAAGCTATAGATTGTGAATTTAAACATTTCTCGTTGTTAGTGTGTTTTTTAGTTAGCTTAGATAGTAGCATAGCATACAGCTAACGTTATCCGAAGATCGTGCTATGAGCTTTACCTGATATTACTGCACTGATACTGCCTTAACGTATCGCGAGAACAGATTTAGATCAGGCATACTACTGGCATACTAATTGGGTCCTCAGCCCGGACCCATCACTATAGAGTTACCGGATACTTCACCACACCGGTACCAAAAGTCGTTCACATGACGATGTGTCGCAGTCCTCTCTGGCAGTATATAATAGTTTTGTATGAGGTAACGTTACAGAGCAGAATTTAAGTTATTAATCCATGAAAATGTGAATCCGGTTTCGGTTCGCTGTTCACTCCATGGTTCGCTCTGTGAAGGCGCGCGCGCTTCTCTATTTCAAATGTAGCACACCAACTTAAACACGGCATGTCGCAATCTGTGAAGAAGCATGCGAGAGCCAATGAGCGTTTGATATCACTGCCGTAAAACATGTCGTAACGCTTCGGGCGCAATTTTTGAATTTGAAATCACTACGAGCGCTGGATTTGACGTTTACGGTCTCTGCTGAGAATGGAGATGAAGATCACTGGATAAAGGGCTGCATTTGGATCCGTTTCTTGCAAACAACGTATGGATTCTAAAGATTTGGATTACATCAAGCTAATAAAATTGATGTCTTTTGTGAATTTATGTTGTGTTTTAGTATATTATGGGTCTATAGGAGAAAACGCCTTTTGTGTCTCACGGTAAATAAACCAAATATTACAAAATGGTTAAACGATTAAAGAAGGTATTTTTAAGGTTTTAAAGTGTATTCTTGTTTAACACCATGTAGGCTAATCCTCCGAAACGAGTTTGCAGCAGAAGGCACGAACAGAAGAACAGAGCGAAATGTTATTATTTATGAGTAGCGTAACGTTAACGTTATTATATGAGTAACGTTAAACTGTATTAATAAATGTGGCTGAACATTTAATTGATAAGACAATTGAATGCAATAGAGTCAAAACATCAATGCCACGATTTGAATATGCACAAGTTAAATAGGAATACGTGTCGGTAAAGTTGTTTATACGCAAATAAATTACGTTTTTGTGCTGTAAATACGTACATTTTATACGTTTTAGTGCTGTATATACGTCAGTATTATACGTTTCTGTGTATAAAACGTAAATAAGTGTACGTATGGTAGAACTACACTTTACGTAAAAATACACACGTATTCTCATGAGATCACGTTGGATAGCCATGATCAGCCATTTAAACCTGTCCATTAATATAAAATGAGTTCAGGCAAGGACCCAAGCATGATGAGCTTCTGTTGTAGCATTAGTGAGCATGTTTTAAGAAAAGAGACTAATCTGTTTTTCTAAAATTGTGTAACCTATTTATTAGCACAGTAGAGCAATACTTATTAGCGTTTATTCTTTGCATATCAAACTTGATTGCAACATTAAAGGACACCATATGCAAGTTTGTATATTTTATATGATATGCAATATTTTGCATTCTCTGTAAAAAATATTTTACAGAGAATGCAAATCAACCAGAATTCTGGAAAATACCTTTTCTTAAGGATCCCTGTCCTTTTGGCTTGTGATGACCCTTGACCTTTCACATAAGACACAAACAAGGTTCCCTTCTGTCTGCCTTGTTAAGTGACGCAGGTCTCACAAAGCTCCTCTGTATCTGACTAGGCTGAAAGAGTGACTGATTTCAGCTGAGTTCTGATTGAATTCTCTCTCCCTTAATTCCTGCATTAAGAATGTATCACGCATTTATTTTATTGTTCCCACAAATACTAGGAACAGGTACTTGTTTAAAATGTTAGCTTACTTAAAATAATGCCAATTCTGTAATTATTTACTCACCCTCATGTCGTTACAAACCTGTATGACTGACTTTCTTCTGTGGAACACAAAAGAAGATATTGTGCGCAATTCTCAAAGGTTTGGTTATCAACATGTTTTAAAATCTATTTTTTTATGTTCCACAGAAGAAAGTCAGTCATCACCCTCACTACATATGTGTGAGTAAATTGAGACAGAATTTTCATTTTTGGGTGAATTAATCCTTAAATTTGAGTTAAATTCTGATTAACTAATGTGATGGTTGGCATAACAGTTAAAAAGACCAAACCACTTGGGACTATGAGAACCCTTTCTACCCATCCTGTATCTTTTATCTGCTCTTCATTTTCCAACAACTTAGCTAAATAACAGCTATTGCACCGGTAGTTACATAGCAAACGTAAAGGTGAAGTGTTAAGTGTATAATTTGTGGATTAGTGCCATCAAATAGTATTGCTTGTTTTCAAACAGGTTTCTTAAACGCCCCCTTTCCTCCCTGGCTCATAAAAAACAGATAGCCCCATTTCAAAGTCATTGCTTGAGCCAGTTGTTACTCTGTCAGGCTACTGAAATGAAAAGATGTTGCATTTAAATAGATTGAGTTGAGTTGAGCAGTGCAGAGTTGTTTTATGTGAAGGGGTCCTGTAACTAAATTTTCTCTGCTGGGATGATACAGTGGCAATAATACTGTTGCTCCAAACCACCATTTTATTCTTGTGGAGGTTTCAAATTTTCAAGCGTTGGATGGTTCGGTGAAACCCGTGAAGAGAAATGAGGTGTTAGAATCCATTCAGTGCTGCAATCATGTGCCATGACACTAATATGCAAGCTGGAGGCAACAGTCTCGTTCCAAGGATTTCAAGGCATACATAAATGTTAAAGTTTAGTCAAAAGCATCAGTAGTGTTCCGAATCTAGTGAAATTTTAGCCCCCCTAATTCTCACGCAGTCGACAGCTATGTGGAATCTACTGTAAAGGTACATGAACCCTTGAGTTCAAAAATAAACTTGTTACAATGGGGGATACTGAAGGGGGTGGATTGGAATCATGTAATGAGTGATTATAATCAAGGTATTAATCAATATTTTTTCCTTCTAAATATCACATGAGTTGAATGACTTCTCTGGAGATTTTACTTTGTTATAGAAGTTACCAGTGTGATTACTGAAATGTTCTTTTCAAGTATTCTTTAATGTCTATATTTGATATTTGAATGCAGTAACAGTGCTTGCTTATTTATCCCGGCTTCCAGAAATGAAATAGGGACTGGTTTTGTGTTTGAGAAAGGTCTTCAACATGTTAAAACACATAGGGGTCATTGAAGTCTATAGTTTAAGGGACCATTTCTTTGTTAAAGCCTTACTTTCCAGTTAGACTAAAGTGTAGCTCTCCTTGAGAGAAAGAACGTATTATCTTGATGTTTTGAGAGGACTCTCCTGTTTATAGTTAGAGCCTGGCCAAATCCAACCTTGGAAAAGCGGTGTGTCGGTGTGTGTGTTAGTCTTCTTGGTTACAGGTTAAGGAACCACTGGAATTATTGGAGATTGACTGAGTTGTTGTTCTGGACATGCTGGCGCCCAGCAACCCAAATCTGAGAACTGGAAGGTCACGACGTGCCTAACTTCAGGCTCCGAGTGTCAGCTGCCTAATCGATGGAGATAGGCCTCAGTCTATCTGTATATGTGTGGAAAATTACTATGTTTATCTATTTCTTTTCCAATCAGAAACTGCAACCTGAAGCAAGGACGTAGCTTAGACCTTGGTGTAGGGTATAACAGCTGTGATCTTTGTAACTGTAAGCGGGGCGGCCTACAAACTCCTGTGTGAGTCTTGAAGCTAACTTCTGCTGATGAAACTGCAAACTATCTTCAGTAAAACTTTTCTTCAATTTATTATAATTCTGACTCCGGGTCTTCTTTAAACATCTGGTCCTTGGGTCCTAAACTTAAGTTACCCCCTAACAATACGTTATGGAAAAATAAAATTGTAGATGGTTATGGATTAATGCTAATTTTATGGTTTATAGTAACGTGAGCCCTTCTATTCCACAATTTGCAGTGGGTTCTTTTTGCAAATAATTTATTTTATCATACTTCTCTAGGTAGGGCAATTTACATGGTCTAGTCCTCATTCAGTAGTGCGTGTTGAAGGAGCTAGTGAAACACTGACTAAGAGCTTAATGTGTATCAAGTATAATATAGACAAAGGAACCTTCTTAAAGATGTATTCAGCATTTTTTCATAAAAGTGTTTTATTTAGTATTTTCTTTTTAAATATTTTCAAAAGACATTTATTTATGGGATGTTAAAGAAAAAAATGCTGAATGCATCTTTATTATAAAAAATGGACATGATACCGTTCTAATACCATGTTTGTGATATCATAGTATTATAGTATCTTGGATTTATATGCATTTTTAACATAAGTGCTCAAAAGTTTAGAATCAGTAAGATTTTTAAAATGTTTTTGAAAGAAGTCTCTTATGCTCACCAAGGCTGCATTTGTTTGATCAAATATAGCCTACCATATAAAAAAAAAAACTATTGTGAAATATTATTACAATTTAAAATTTCTACTTTAATAGATTAAAAAAAATGTATTCCTATGATGGCAAAGCAAAATTTTCAGCAGCCATTACTCCAGTCTTCAGTGTCACATTTTTTGTAACAATTTAAAAATCTTTACTATAACTTTCGATCAATTTTTGCAGCGATGATGGATTTAAGTATTAATATCTTTCTTTCAAAACAAAAAACAACAACATGCTTACCACAAACATTTGAACAGTATTGTATGAATATTATGGTAATGATTCAATATCATGTTTTTAGTACCATGGTTGTGTTTTTAGTACAATGGTTTTGTAACTGAATAGCTACAAATGGAAGAAGATTCTCATTAGTGTACTTGGTCTGACCTCTGCTGCTGTGGGATGCCCATCTGCCTGATGTCTTTATATTTGTCCTTGTGCTCTGGACCCAGCCACTGTCTGGTTCAGATAAGCATTGGTATAGGCCAAGAAAAGAAAACTCATGGTCATTTGGAATGACTGTGAATATATTACTAACTATACCATTTCTCACCATTTCTTGCTGTCCCAAAATTCGAATGAACATATGAAGTCTCATGTTAAAGCGTGGATCCTAACAGATATAGCTACGGAACTACATCCCAATGAGTGAACGTGTTTGGAAATGGGGAGAGGAAACGGGAGACCACAGCTGAAGGAGCTCTCGTTTCAAATCCTGTGGCAGGAAACTCTGCCGGAGACTCACCCCTCCCTCTCACAACTCTCTGTGTGTGTGTATATTTTGTGCTACATAAAAGTATGAAGCATCCTGTTTCACCCATCTATTGCCAGTGTAGTTAATGTTTTTATTTTACACAGGGTTGCATATGAAAGTATGAATTTGTATTATAAAAGTTTGCTCTTCTTTTAAATCTCCGTTTGTGTTGTTGGGTATATGGTCACGTCTGTATATTTTCTGTTTATAAGCTTCCTCGTACTTGTGTCCCTGACTATTGCTGTGACTATTTTTGCAGTGTTTACACAGTTAGTCACTGCTCGTTTGCGTCAGTCTTCCTCAATGCCCGGCTCAGTTTAGTGCTGGAAATACATGCACGCTAACAGATGCGCGGCACAGACAAGCTCTGAAATCTGAGGTAGAACAGTTGAAACCGAGCCTCATACTCATCCTGTTTTTTCTACGGTTTCTCTGTATCCCTATGCGCTTGGACAGGAGAAACCTCAGTGTCGTTCTATCTGCTATGGATTTCAAAACATATACAAATGCTCACACAAAGTGTATACCACCATGCATAGCTACACAAATGCTCACACGTGTGCACATGCTCCATCCTCTGAGGTTAGGCTGGAATGTGTGTGATGTGTGAATGTGGAGTTTGGAGGTGGTGGAGCAAGTTCAGCTTGACGGAGCGAAGCAGGGCCTCTCTCATTACAATCTAAACCAGCTCCCACTGCATTTTTCTGTCCCTCTCTCTCCCTTGCAGTCCCTCTCTGCTCTTTCTGCCTGCAGTTCTCTTTTGCTTGCTATTTCTAACCCTATTTTTTTAGACTTCTTTCGCTCTCTATCTCCTATCCTCCCTCCCTTGGTATATCTCTCCCAGCTCTCTTTAAATATCACTCACTCTCCCCTCTCTCTCACCAGTTCTGTCACTTTCTCTCTCTCTCTCTCTCTCTCTCTCTCTCTCTCTCTCTCCTCATGGGCTGCAGAGTGCATTGCAGCGACAGCTGCTGTTATAGCCATCAACTGCAGCCTCCACGGCAACCATTACTGTGGAGGAGAGAACACGGCAACAGCACTTCATACCGCAGACCCTACCTTAGTTACATGATTCAAGACAATTACAAAGTGATTATGCATTCTCTGTTGCTTCATAAATATAGTGTCAAAAGTTTCACAAAACTTCACTGTCAAGTTTTTTTGTGTGCAACACTCAATTTCCAATCAACAACTGATGTATAAAACAAAGTCCCCACTCTGTTTCTTTTTAGATGATTCATTACACTGGATGTACATCACAATATAGTGTGCATCTTATATTTCTTTGTGACTTTAAATGGTCTGTTCACAGAAAAATGAAATATTTTGAAATCATTTTTTCACCCTCATGTTGTATCAAACTCATAAGACTTTTGTTAATCTTCGAAACACAAGTTAAGATATTTTATTGAAAGTCCATGCACTTTCCATCCAACTTTGATGACCCCGTAAGGTCATAGAGGCATCCTAAAACGAATCCATATGAATCAAGTGGTTTACTCCAAGTCTTTTGAAGAGTTAAGATCGCTTTATATGGTGAACAGATTTAATTTAGGCTTTTATTCACATATAAACAATGATCGACTCGCATACATGGAGCGCATCACATGGTAAACATGGATGCATGAACGCATGTTTTGTCATCATATCTGATGCACTCAATATGCTTTGATCATAAAAAGTCAAATGGTAAAGTCAAATAAACCCCTCTATTTTAAATCTGTTCATAAGTGATCATAACTCTACACAAGGCTTGGATTACATCGTGGATTGATATGGATTAGTTTTATAATGCATTTATGATCTTTTTGTATCTTCAAAAGTTTGGTTGTGTGCACTTTCAATGGAGGGACATAAACCTCTCTGGTTTTGTTACATCTTATTTTGTGTTTCGAAGATGAACGAAAGGCTTATGGGTTTGGAATGACATATGGGTCATCATTTTTTGAGAAATATCCCTTTATATTAGTACATTCAAGTAATAAAGTAATTTTTTTTCTAATAGTTTGAAATAAAGGAAGTTGTGTTTATATTTAATAAAAATAACTTTTGGGGCATAGCTATGAAAGCTTGATGCTGAAAAATACTTTACAAATACTTACCATGTGCTCTGAACAATGCACATATAGGCTTATGGGTTGAGTTTACAGCCAGAGTGGACAAAACCTATTTTGATCTTTACCAGGGAAAAGTTTTAGCTTTGTTGTAGAGATAACAATCTTCTGCACAGAATTCGTTTCTAAGTGCTTCATCTGTGATTTCATTTTCACCAGAAAACAATCATCATGCCATAAAACTTAATTACACCTCCACCCACCGAAAATCATTATTATAAGGGAAAATGATGAAATTAAAAGCAACTTATTGTTTCATTTACTCCCAGTGGATTTTTTTGGGGTATCTTTTTTCTGAATTCAGCATCATGGTCATAAATGTCCTCTTCTGTTCTCTTCTATCCAAGTGTACTAGTCTGAGACTTGAAATCAAACCAGTGACTGTGAACTGTGAACTCTAAGTCAAGAATTCAATGGGCACTTTCTGCATTACATCACTGGCATCAGAAGGCTAAAATTGTGCAGAAACTGATTTCTGACAAGAAATAGAAATAGTATATCCAACAAGGATATACCATGTTGTTGATTATATGGTGTGGTTATCAGGTGCTTTTGCTGATCTTTAGCGCAGCTCCACAGTGCCATCTCTACTCTTACTATACTGTGCGAGACCGTCCTTACTTACTCTGCTGCCCAGACTGAGAGGACCAGAAAGCCTCCTGTTAAAGAGATGCAGATTTATGCGCAAGCAAAGGCGGGGCCCTGTGCGTTTTGATGAAAGAGATCTATGAGAAAGGCTCGCTCATATGCTTCTAGTCACTCCCTCTCTCTCTTTTTCTCTCTCTCTCTCTCTCCTTCTCTCTGTCGCTACACCCCCCCCCCACCACCACCACCACCACCACCACCACCCCGCCTCAATCTTTCGCCTGCTCCCTCTTTTCTCTTCTATAACGGTCTCACTTTAATATGTATGCAAATGTGCCCGTCCTCCATCCCCTTAATTGTCTGGCTTCCAGCAGTCAGAGTGTGTGTGTGTGTGTTTGTGTTTTACAGTGCCTCAGCTCTCCTCACTAGCCTCTGCTGGCAGAATCACCAAACCTGCACCTGAGCTCAAAAAGCAATGGCAGGGTTACGCCATTCTGTCACTTTGATAAGCGTACACAGTAAAAACCGAAAATGGCTCTGAAAGTGCGTTTACCCTTTAGCTAACATATATAACTGCCCATATCGGAGCTCTGTTTGGAATAAATTGTGTTGTATGCAGAAATGAGAGATTTGTGATCAAATCCTGGTACTAGAACGGTTGGGGTTCAATTAAATGACTGTGATTAGGATATGATAAAAAATGAGACATGAAGTGAAAGTACTATTAAACAATACAATTACCCTTTTACTTCTCTCCTAATATGCAACTGCAAATTCTCTAGTAAATTGGCACAATCTTGGCACTAATCTGCCATAGCCTATTGCTATTTTCAGTGGCTTATAGACAGGCCACCTTTGTGGTGGTCATGCTACTAATCTACAATCCACCTGAAACCTGTGAGCTTCAGATCTCACGTGATCCACTGCTGCAACATGCAAGCACTCCGAACACGCATAACCTTGAGAGGATGTTAAAAGCGATTTTCTACAATGTTGCCACTTACTTGATAATACATTGCTGATTTCAACAGCAAGATTTACCATAAATATATCTGTCAGCAACTATTTTTATTTCTCCTGAAAGAGGAGAAGGTGGTGAAAGGAAACTGTGTTTTCTTTTCATAAGGATTGAAGAAATTAATAAAAGTAAAAAGTTTTGACATTTGTATAGATTTATGTAGGTTTGATAAATCACTAAAAACAACTAAAAGAAATCTGTCCGCATAAGTTGAGTTTTGTTCTTGATTAAACTATAATAGACCATTTTCACATTTCCGGGTTTATCAGAAGCGCAAGTCATCATAGTTGGGTAAACTTTAATGAGAGAATACATTAAATATTTTGTGTTCCAAAAAAAAAAAAAAAAAAAAAAACACTATTAGAAACGCCATCACAGCAACGTTAACAATTTTTTTGTAATTTGATGCAAAAGAAAATATAAAACAAACTTTGCAGGATTTACGATGTTGATGAGCATTAAAAAAGGGTCCAAATACTTAAATAATAGTGCCCTGTGTGGCAAATATGTATTTATCATTGATTATGTTTGTGATGTTGAAGTGTCTTGAACACTTCATAACAAGTTGTTTCTGGAAGAGGATACTGTTTTGGCATTTTCCTAAGCAAATTTTCTGTTTTAACATTTGTTTAGAACTTGTTCATTGTGCTGAAATAGAACCAGAGTCTCCTTTCACTGGGCCCCAAAGTTTCATTCAAAACATCTGTGCACACTTTTTACAGAAATTAATATTTGACTTTTTTGAAAAAGCATAGTTGACATTTCACTGTGTCTATTTGTTCTGGCCAATTGGATATTCAGTATCTCGTATTCAATAATTGGCAGAAGGTAGAGACACTGTAGAATAATATGGTGTCATAGTATGTAGAATTGTAAAGAGAATGGAAATGTAGGGTAAAGAGAAGAATCGGAGCTCCAGTCAATTAATGTGTCGGAGTGTTGTGCACTGTAACTTCACAAACGTATAGCAAACCCTACGAATCTTATTAAAATGATGGGGGACGGATAACAAAGGAGAGTGTTTGACAGGTGGGGTGAGGGGGGTGTGCTTGTGTCAATCAGGCATTTGGATGTAAATGAACATATCTGTGTTTGTCTTCAAATCTGTTTTCTTGTTTTCGGTTAATGATGGTTTGTGTGAGTATGTTTTACAGTCATTACAGCTGAGCACTGTATTGAAAATCTTTTTATTATTTTAGCTCTCCACAAATTGCTGCAATTAATTCATCACATGCCGCTTATTTACAGACTCGGTTCAAACATTGTTTTGTATTAAAGGGATGGTTCGGAGTAAAATCAACCTAGAGTCCTTTGCACCATGACCTTGAGCCAAACACCCCCCAGAAGCCTTTTTTCCCTTGGTCGAACATTATTAAAGTTGGAGCTTATTTAGAGATATCAGCCGTATGGCTTAGTGCAGGCGCTAATGGATCCTATCATGTATCTCGTAGATTACCCCACTAATAATGCCCGGAATGGTACCAAACTTGTATAGTAGTACAAATAGGTTCTGTACTCATAAAACGAGGCATTGGAAAGTTTGTAAGTACATCAGGAGTTTATTTAAATAACACTTGCCTGACGGCTCATGCTACTGCTAAGTCGACGTCACTTCAGTGGTTTGGGAAAAGCACTTAAAAGTCCTGGCAGAAGCATTAACTAATAATTGTTGCAAACTGGTACTACCAACAAAATATTAGTGCATTCCTGGAACTGGGCGTCGTTACACTACATCCTTAATCATATTGATTACAGTAATCATATTTACCACAATTATTTGTCTATATTAATATTTAAAGTCAAAAGCCCTGAAATAAAATGTATACAAAGACATTACAAGGTTGTGAGGCCCCAACCAACCATGAAGAAAAACACATTTATAGTTACATTACCATAGTTGCTTATACATTTCTACAAGGATAATCAAGAGAAACATCCAATAGATTAGTCTTTTTTATTCTAAGCTTCTAATTAGACTGCTTGTTTCTTTTAAATAATTGATCCAATCTATGGGATATTTCTCTTTATTTTAAATACCAGTGCCTTGCGTGCCAGCAAAAGAATAGTGTTAAAGTTTTAGGTGAAATTGTGTTGTTTTCTGTTGGCTGTGCTCAAGAACCATGTGCATTCAATGTGAATGTAGTTACTTTATTGAATTTCACAGTATGACAAGGCAATGACGTGAGAGGATGAGAGGATGTGTCCTGTTCAGACAGACACGTGCAGACTAACAACATCAAACATCAACAAAAGCAGACTAGCATAACATCAGACAAGACTCATTCCTTCAGTCTATCAGATAGGCAGTCAATCATTTTAAATGATCCACACACCATTTGGTTGTCTAGTTAAGAGGAAAAGATTAACTGAAGCTCTCTGTCATTTGACAATGCCCACAGAATTTGTTAGTCAGGTAAGACTACTTCTGGCCCAATCAGGTGTTTTTCCAACAAATTGATCAAAATCACTCAAGTATTATCTGTTAGTGTGCCAGTTAGATGCCAATACACCAGTGCCTAAAAACAAAGCAATATATTGCGCAAATCTTTTTTGTCAAATTGTCTGGTTAACTTCTGTTTTATGTATAAAAATGAAAATCAGACTTGCAGTGTGATGAAACCCTCCTTTTCGGCATGGGGTTGTCCTCTCCACAATTTAGAAAAATGCTACAGAAGTAAGTGTGGAAAGCTGCAGAGAGGATGAGGGCAGAGCACAACAGTCTGCAGTCCAGTCAGTTTTATTTCGCTTTTATTGGTTTAATGGTATCAAGACCTCTCACAAATGTTCAGTTGCACTTAACAAAATGCACAGATACATTATACACAGTTTTGAAAGCTCATAATGCAATCCACAAACATCAGACATAATGCATGTAATTTAATTTACAAATAAATGGCAAACTGTTTGCATATGTACTGCTTCAACAAAATGCATATTTTGGTGCATGCCATCATTATCTTTCATCAATATGAAACAAAAAAATAATTTCACAGGACATTTGAAATGCTTTCAGTAAGGTCAGTGACCATTATGAACATGAATAGTTTTTGCGGGCAAGAACTAGATTATTGTATCATAAATGTCTATCATAATTGGTCTGCAAGCTAGAGGAGCAAGACACATTGTTTCATTTGCTTTGCTTTTTGGTTCCCTTCTGTAAGATGCAACCAACAGCGAGTGTTACACAACCACAGCACACAATGACTACATGCATTTCACATGTCATTCCATTTTAAGTGGCATCTTGAATATGTAGTTCGTTCACTAAGCTCTTTTAAGAACATTGGGCTTCAAATGTTAAAAACCGGCTTTCGGTTCTGCCTTCACTCTACCCTGCTGTATTCTGGGAATGAGAGGGAACATCAAGAAAGAGAGAAATCTATGAAAAGCCTCCCAAGGGTAGAGGTTGTTTCCTAGGCAACGTTTCATTGATTGGTTGCGCTGGAAAAGAGGCTCTGTGTGTGTGGTTATGAACAACATTGATGTGCTCTAAGAAATATGTTGTTGAGCACGCGTCTTCGTTACCATTTCAAGACCTGACGATAGTTTTGAAAATCAGTGTGCAGTGTGTCAGTTTAGCACTTGAGTGGCGAAAGTACCTTTTTGAATCTAATGCTGACAGTTCATTTCTACATTTTTATGACTTTCAGTAAAGTAGCCTCCTACGTAATGGCAGTGCTGCTAATCGTCAGTCTCTTTTTCTGTGGTCATTACACTGGTAACATATGATCACTGCAGCTATAACCTGAAGCGTTCCTTGTGATCATTTGAAGACTTTAGTTAGTTTATGTAAAATCTTAAATTTAGCAGATGATATTTATCCTGGCAGTTTCACTACAGTTATTACAGGTGCTATTAGGGGTTAAATTCAAGGGCATAGTGTTGATGGTTCGTGCATTTCTTTGAGTAGGGTTCAAACCTACAACTTTTGGTTACCAGTCCAGAGTTACAGTGTTACACATTTACATTTGAGCTTTACTTTGTTAATTTAGATTAGTTTGTTCGGTATTTTACATGATTGTTAGATTTAAATTTAGTTAATGGTTGAAAGTTAAGTGTTTTTTTTTTTCTAAACTGGAGATAAAATGAACCCTTTAAATCGTCTGTTGTGCATAATTGAAATATGTAAAGTAAAATGCCATATAGAATGTGCTACATTATATGTATAAACTTTGTTTATAGTTTCTGGTCTCTGTACCAAATGAATGAGTTTATACGTAACAAAAGGATGCACAAACTGAACGAGCTTGTTGTCATTTTGTATGGTTGCTCTGAACTTATAGAATTTTATACAAGTAGACGTTTCCCTGAAGTAGTATGGAAAACGGAGAGATATTTCTATGGCATTATAAAATGCTCTGTATTTCGGTGGCTTTCATCAAAATGTAATTAGTTGCTTTGCCTCTAAAACTATTAGCCTTTTTTTGGCTGACATAATGAATCCTCCTACTTTTCCACTCCTTTCCACCAATCACCTGCTTCTGGTATGCCACCCCTACTAATCACAGTTAATCAAGTTAATTTCAAGTTAATTTGTGGAATGTGTTCAAACCTAGTGGCATTTATTTAAAAGATAACGGAACCGCACTTCTAATCTGTTTATAAGTATACAATTTATTTCATAAATTGAGGTATGTGGCAATACGTGGTTTTTATTTCATCTAATAGATTTTTTGTAAGACACTATAAAGGCTATAATGAGCAAGTTATGCAAGTATTTTGTTTTGTTTTAAAAATGGAAATCTTGCAATAGACTGGAAGTCAGTACGTCATTATAGAATTCATAGATTGGAGTCATTCATCTTAAAGCTCCTTATACCATGGTCTGTCTGAATACTCTATTCTGATGGCTGGAAGGTGTGCAATAAAACCGTTTAATGCACAGGTAGTTTAATCACTGTTCTAATGTTTACATTGAAGCTCACTGTTTTCATTGAAGCATACACACATACTTCACTCGCTGTTTTCATTGAAGCACAAACACGCATACGTCACTCTGAGATTGTGCTGCGTGCTCAGAAACATTTAGAAGCATAGAAACTTATCAACGCTGTCCCGTGAGTTTTATTAATGAAATAGCTTCGCTACTGAATCGATATATTATATTTCTCAGCAACAAGGGGTAACATCGCTGGTCTTGAAGTAATTAAACTCAAAGCTTTGTTGTTAATAGAGAGAGATGCTGAACAGACGCAGATAATTCACACGCTCATCTCTCATTCATTCAAATAAATGTAATGTTACACATAATCTTTGAATCTTTATCTGATTCAAAGCGGGCAGATTGCTAGATCTAACGAGTCGTAACTGACGAAAATAAATGTCATCTTTACTAGGGCTGCACAATTAATCGAATTTCTAATCGCGATTACGATTATGGATGCCACGATTACGTAATCGTTCAAAGCCGCGATTACAAAAAAAAAAACCACTCTGCGTGCATTTAGAGCATGTTATGAGAGGCAAATCACAACTACTTCAGAAAACCCAGCACAATAGGAAGGAACTACCAGGCAGCGACGTTTGTGTACGCTGAAATAAAAAGTCTTTCACCTCAGAAAAACGGATGTTCCTGACATGTCAGCCGTTATAGGCTACTGTGTTCGTAAGCGCACACTCTTCAATTGCACGCGCAAATGCGGCGGCGCGCGCTGTGTATAAAGTGCAAATGAAACTACGAGCATGCAACGTTGTTACGTTGTAAATTGGTAAGTCACAAAATAAAAGTAAAATACCAATAAATCACGTTACTGGTACGTCGTGTGTTAGCAGAGAAGGATTTGCATACAGGCATGATTTTCATTCTATTCACCAGGAGCAGTTTCCATGTTTCATTAACAGTTTTTGTTAGTATTGTGTATCACCATGGTAACTGTCGTTTTAATATTAACCCCAAAATGCCACTTTATTTTCACTTTTGTGTTATTTTTTATATTTTAAATGACTGTGGTGTCTCATACCAACATTGTATTAATAAAAGCTAGTTTGGGACTGCTATTTAATAGCTTTAGCATCTTTACCTAATGTTTATTTCTTAGTAGTCTTTACTATTAGTCATATTCTTACAATTTATGTGTATGTTAAGTAAAGGGGGAGAGTGTGTGTGTTCACAATTTTTAAGTTAACATGTATAATAATATGCCTATAAATATATTCAATGTAAATTGTGATAATCGTAATTAATAATCGCAATTACAATTTCAAGGGAATAATCGACAATTATGATTTTTGTCATAATCGTGCAGCCCTAATCTTTACCATATTGCACTTGCAAAGATCAATAACAGCTTTAAGTTGTCAACGCTGGCAAATAACCATGGTATAAGTGGAAAAATCCACGGCTAGCTGTGCATTAAACAGTTTGAATGAACTCTGTGGACTGCATATTCAGGAATTTCGTTTACACAATCAGTTATATCGATTTGTGCCATGGCTAGCTGTACATGAAATGATTTTAATGCACAACTTAATATCTTAATTATCTTAATGTCTTAATTGTCCCTTACATAAAATCTAATTTAAATGAAATATGAAAAACAAGTGTCTGTCAGTCAGTTTTGCTAGATCTTAAAGTTATACAAATATATTCAGAAGTACATTTATATATTCAAATATATAACTGCATGTTCAGGAATTTTGTTTACACAATAAGGTTTATAATTAGCCAGTATATTTTGATATTTATATATTTGGATTTACTATATTTTTAGATTTTATAAAAGTGTTATCTTGTGTGCAAACCATTGACTGCATTAGAAATGTATCAGTCTAACACAGTCTATACATTGCCAACACAAGTCATCTCCCTGATTAGCTTTACCGCCAACCCTTCAGTACTTTCATTGCATTCAAATGAATTCCTCCACACGTTTAAAGCACAAGCCTCTCCACAAGCCTCACAGATCTGTTCTCCTGAAGCCAAAGCTACTGGCTCCACCATGTGCCTTGTGAAGACTTCACTGTCTCTCTAGAATCACTAATTGGAAAACGCTGCAAGTCAGATCGGCAAACTGTCATCACATGACCAGAGGGTTTCACTGATAAACAAGAAAATCAACCAATCAAACCACAGCATACTTTGTTTACAACTGCCTCTGTCTATTTGTTAATTAGCTGGGGTGGAAAAAATGGCTAAATGTATTGATCCACTTTCTTGAATGTCTCAGGAGACAGTGATCTGGTGCTGTCATAAAAGAGGGACTGATATGGCATTAAGTCAGGAATCTGTTGTGTAGTGGTTTGGTGATGTCTGGAAGATTTTGTTTATAAGGCACTCCAGTTACTGTTTGTGTGCCTGTGCATGTGTGTGTACATAACAGTGTGTGAAAGGAGAAAAGGCAGACATCGATTTGTGTCCACTTGACTGCAGATCCCTGCCATCATAAAAAACGGTTATGGAGCACCACCTGCACACATTAAAGCAGAAAAACCAATAGCAGCGCTGTGCAGTTTAGTGGAATGGAACATTGTAATAACAGAGCCATTTTGGGGATCATCACTGGTGGTCTAGAAACCTTAAAACTCCAATAGTTTGGTCTGTATCTAAGAGGAAACCTGAGATTAAATTGTTCCTATTTATCTTTATTTCTTACAGACATGCTCTTCTGTGTACACTTATTTAACACAGACACTGCTGTATAATAGAACTTAAATGGATAGTTCATCCAAAAATTAAAGTTTTGTCATTTACTCTCTCATGTCTTTCCAAACCACTTTATTTCTTCTTTATTTATATTTCTTGTTTATTGTGGAACAAGTTTTTTTTTTTTTTTTTATAAATACAGTGGAAGTCAGTGTTAACTTTCTTGTTATTCTTCAAAATAAATTGTTTTGTGTTCCACAAAAGAAAGGAAGTCATAGGTTTAGAATGACATAAGGGTGAGTAAATAATGACAAAATTTTCATTTTGGGAGAAATACCCCTTTAGCCTAAAGTATACTTCAGTTTTGATTGTGAACGATTAGCACTTGCATACAGCTGAACGCATCGTTAGGGCTATGTATCACCAAGAATCTGGTGATGCGATACGTATAACGTCACGGGTTTGGTTACGATACGATATATTGCGATACGGTAAGAAATGCGTGATAAACTGTGATAAAAAACACCATCATATTCAATCAAGATCTGTGAGTGATTTCCTTGTCTTTTGTTTGATTAAAATTAAAAACACGGTTCACATTCTCATTCGAATTGATTCACATTCGATTCAAATTTGATTCACATTCGATTCACATTCAATTTAATTCACATTTGATTTACATACGATTTACATTCGATTTACATTTGATTGACATTCGATTCACATTTGATTTGATTCACATTCGAATCGAATACTTGAATCAATTCAAGTGTGATTTTGATTTGATTTGACTCAGATTCTTATTTGATTTGACTCAGATTCGATTCAAATCGTATTCAATTCAATTCAAACAGATTTGAATATTCGATTCGAATAGATTACGATTCGAATCAATTCAAATATTTGATCACTTTCAATTCATATTCTTCTCGATTCACATTCGATTTAATTCACATTCGATTCATATTTTCAGTTCACATTTGATTCGATTTGAATTGAAAATTTTATTCGATTAAGATTCGATTCATATCCGATTTAATTCACATTTGAATTACGGTCATTATGGTAAGGCATGAGTACGGCCTTGACAGCCAGCATTCCAAGAGTACTTTTTCAAAAAAGAATCGCTACTTTTTCAAAAAGAATCGCTATTTAAAAAAAAAAGATTTGCTACTTTTTCAAAAAAGAATCGCTACTTTTTCAAATAAAGTATTGCTACTTTTTCAAAAAAGAATTGCAACTTTTTCAAAAAGAATCGCTACTTTAAAAAGAAAAGAGAGTTTCGATTTAATAATATTGAATAGTATTATACTCTAATAATAATGAAGCTGTGGGTTTTTGTTACTAATTAATATATGTAAGAACTTTTCAGTTTCTAAGCTATTTTATTGATAAATCACAGAACAGTGTTGACAATACATTTATGCGCTACTGAGTGATTATCTGCGCGTGATGCACACGCTTCTGTATGTGTGTGTTGCAATGCAGCAACCCATTAGTTTGAAATGGCGATTAACTTAACTTAAAATGTGCATTCTCCCGATCAATTTTGAGCATCTAAATAGTATAATCAAACATCTTGTGGAGAGCTCTCAAAGTATATATTTATTTGTCGTTTTAACTGTTTGGACACAGAGCTTTAAAGTGGACTTCCAAGATTTCTTATCCTGTTGCGCCCTCTATAGGCCGATTAAAATCGACTAGTCGGTGCAACCCCTAGTTGTGCGCACAAGCCAAATGCATCTTTCTGCGCTCACGGAGAGTATACTTTGAAAGGCTTGCGCACTCGACTGTGTGCGAAACGGAGCAGAATGCAAAATATTTAGTATAGTAGGGTTGGGGTAAAGCTTTGATGTTCAAATATGTTTAAGCAAATTGTAACACTCCTAATGCACAAGTTTTATTTTTCATTATTCTATTGTGTACTTGTGTACTATTGTGTACTATTGTGTACTTGTGTACTATTGTGTACTAACATGAGAAGATTTTCAGTTTTGTCGCTGATTGTGACCAAATACTTTTTGTTTTTTATCAGCCATGCAAAATAAATATGACCTATGCAAGAGTGCATTTGGTTTACTACTTAGTGCTTAATACACTAAAGGAGGCTGGACTGTACCATCTATCTCAGGTTTTTTTGTTTTTGCACTACGGTCTGTTAAAAAAAAATGAAAAGAAACCTAGTATTATGGATTTGTTGTTTTTCCAGTAACACTTAGGTTAGGATCCAATTCTCACTATTAACTAGTTGGATATCACTATTAAGATATTGATGGTTTATTAATACTTATAAAGCACATATTAATGCCTTATTCTGCATGACTATATTTTACATCCCTTAATCCTACCCAATACTTCACTGGAGTGCTCAATTGCAGAGCCCGTACAAACATATCCACATTGCTATGATATGCTTTCTTGCTGATGTTTTCTCACCGCTGTCATTTTTGTTGTTTACTTTATTGAGAGGAAAGTGTGCAGCACATATTTACATAATGTATCGAAACGCCACTCTCAACAGCACGGATGGCGTCGGGATGTTAAGTGAGTTCTCAGATTCAGTGTGTTTCCCGGGTATTGGAATTTAGCATGGCTTATTTTGCAAACAACATGACTCTGGTCGACCTCCTTAGTGGTTTCTTTATAGTGAAAGCCAAAATGAGTCCACATTTGAGCTCTGTACACTGTGGTGGGAGTTGGTATAATTCTATCATTTTGTGAGCTGGGTTTGCTAATGCTAGTGATGCAACCTTGCGCTTTTTCATGTCACAGTTTACGTTCTGAGATAAATCTACCATCCAGTAGCCGAGTTTAAACCGAACACAAAGCCACTGACACGAATCTTGGATGTCAACAAATAAATATCGATGCAGTGCTTTTGAAAATCGATGCAGTATCGGCCGAACATAATTATTGTGATATTCACGTGTGCCGATATGTTCTTACATCCCTACACATAACTTAGCCTTTCAAAGTTTACTCCCTTTAATAGTGTGCGTGGAACATGGGCGGTTGACACATGCGGACTAGAAAGCTTCATCTTTGTGTATATGCTATCCATTTGAATTAGACTATTTAATCTATGAACAGACAAATCCCAGACTGAATGCAGCTAAATGTGTGCACGACCTGTGATTGACAGTCAGATCTCACACCCCCCTGCGCTGATTGGACCCGATGATCCGTGAGCGGTGGATTTTTGCAAAACAAATAACACGCTCGCCAGTGGTGTAGTGGTAAAAAAAAGAGGTGGGTAAACTATAAATTCTGGTGGACCACAACTTGGTCACCCAGTAAGGTGGGCCACTGCCTACCGGTGTATGTGTATCCTGATGACATCGCTATAGGTTATCATTTGATGGTACTACCAAGGGTATCACTGGTTGTTCCCTCATCATAGGTCACACAATCACTATTCAATTCATACATTAATCTAAGTTCTTGTTAAAGAGACTCAAGAAGGAATAATATGGTTGAAATCTATAAAGTTTACTAAATGACAAAACAGAGAGAACAAAAATATTTAAGAGAGATCGAGAGGGAGGCTTATATCCAGGGCTTCCAATGCAATGCACTTGTGCATAATGATTAGGGATTTGGGATTATTTTCATAGTCGATTAATCTGTTGAATATTTCCTCGATTAATTGATTAGTTGTTTGGTCTATCAGAAAAATGTGGATCAGTGTTTCCCTGTAGAGGGAAAAGTCTTTAACCTGGTGCATGCTTGATTCCCTCTGAATCTCCTGTACAGTTGGGTTTTGACATGCTCCCTACATTAAACCAGCTGCCTGTAATACATTTTTTTTTTAAATCACTTTTTTGCCTCGTTTTAATGATTTCCTATTGCGGCAGAGATCAAGTTTCATTTTCGCGCAGCTTGTTTAGTAACTTCACGAGCGTGTGTTTTCTGCTCCGTGTGTGCGCCGTTCTCTTTGTTCCGTGTGTGTGTATGTGTGTGTGTGTCGGCGCGCTGCGTTCTCTGCTCAATGTTCTGCTCCGTGTTTGCGCTGCGCGTTCTGCTCAGTCGTTAACGGCCCAAATGCTTGAATCATGTACCGATCGGCGATCACGCACTGGAAAAGCAAAGTCCGCTCAAATAACATGAAATTTAGAGGTGGATAAACGCAATTTAGAGGTGGATAAACACACTTTGGAGGTGGGCAAACGCTATTTCCGAATTTTGGGAGGTGCGTAAACGGCGTTTACGTGCGTTTAGCCTCCACTACATCCCTGACGCTCGCTCCAGGTGGAGTTAGAAGCTCGGGTTTTTTTCTAAAACCACCTTATTTATGTTGTTCTGTCGGATTATAGTGTCGATTTCACTGAATATGATCAAAAAAAATGTTGCCGACGGCAACGTTAGCCATTATAGACATATTTATTCAAATCAACTGAATCAATAGGCAGCGCAGGACCAATAAGTTCAATAGCCTATTATAAATGGATTTCCTCAAAAGTTATTAAGGTATTGTTGTTAGTTACCACGGCAACCACTTGCGTGTCCGGGTTTTAACCTTAATGCGTTTCTCGTGTATGAAAAGTATCTGTACACACGACAGGCTGCAAAATCGCAAGAAAAGCTTGACGTGTAGTGACAAATGTATACTGTATATTATTTAAGCGTATTGAAATAGCAAATATTAAATTGTCCAGAAAGTTTAATTCATAATGTTTCTCCTGTAATCTGATATAAAATTTCGTACCGTATTGTCCCTCATAACTGGTAGTATAACAAGCCTATATAACCTGCTCTCCGCATACTGACCTAATGCATAAACTGACTTTCACGTTTCCATGATTACCATGATTCCATGGTAATCAGTCACTCGTGCATCACGACACGCCCATGCTCGCACCCGCGCTGTATCCATCATTTTCATAGAGGTCGCAATGAGTTCAAAATGGCAAAAGACTCTTCACTCCTTTTTCACGAAGAAGGTCAAGCACTGTAAGTTGTCATGTGATATCCGAATTGTGTTGCACAATGATGAATAACTGCCTATTTCTCTGCACTTATTTTCAGTCTTTTTTTATTCATAATGTCTTTTCACAGATATGTTATCAAAGCCCTTCAAATTAGAATAAAGATGGTGATTGTTAATGCTGAATTTGGATTTTCATGCATTAACAGCCACTATCTATCTGCTTGAATCAGGCAGCGTTGTAACGTGTACATGATGTTTACCATATATAATTTGGTAACACTTTTTTTAATTAGATAAAAAAGTTTGTAGACAAACTTTAAGCTGTCTTGGAAAAAGCCTAACCAGAAAGTTTGGAGTATCTGCATATTTCAAACACTTCTTTATTGTCAGTAGACAGATCCAGAAGTTAATTTAGAGTTGAGAGTGAATGAGGCAGAAAGTTTAAAGGAGGCTTCAGAGGTGAGGGAAAACAAATTACTGGAATAAGTTAAGAAAATTGTCTTGTTTTTTTCCATTACACATTCATTATGTGTTTTATGTCTACACTGCCTTGCATAGGCAAAACAAAGTAACTACACATTTTGTGAAAATGTATGACTACAGTTGTAACTAAAATTGATTCTTTGGATTTGGCTTAGATTTGGAGACAAAAAAGCCTTTGTTGTTGTGTACCATTTATTGTATGAATGTGTAAACTGAAAGGAATATACAAAATATTTAGCAGCACTGTCTATGTTGAAATATTTCTGATACCTTTAACTTGGACTAATCAGACTAATGTGTACTTTTGTATAGACAGAGCAGAGGGCATCAGACACGTTGACAGTTGTAGAAGGTGGTGGGTCTTCAGTACCTGTATTAAAACCCCACCAACCAGATCCCAAGACTATTGTGTGTCAGGTGCTTCAGGACAAAACTCAAAAATTTCAGGCTCAGTGGTACCAAGATTTTGCATGGCTCCATTTTGACCAAGCGGCAACCTCCCCGTCTCTCTCTTGAAACCAACACGGAAGTGAGTTAAACTGCAATTCGTTGACTGGCCGCTTGAGGCTGTTGTCAGAAGTGAGTCAAATCTGTATCTCCCCCATGTTAAAATGCCAAATTTTACAGCAGAAAAAAACGTGTTTAAAGCCTGGTGTCTGTATGTGGATTTGGTCTATACAACTAATTTTGCCCTTCATAACAACTGTGAGGGGGGTGAATTATTTTATAACTCGTCCGTTTAGTTGATTAATATTTAAATTTAAGGGTGTGGCCAAGCCACTTGAGTGACAGATGGATTGCCGCTGTCAGTGCTAGCCGTCACTTCACCTCAGCAATGTTAGCTGCTGAACTTGCCATCTCTGCAGTGTTTGTGCTTTTTTTCGGGATTATTATTTCATACAATTTAATACTTGGGTAACGTTACAAAGCCCACGTCTTTGGATTCCGTCGTTATCGTTCGAGAGAACAACCAGCGCTGTATTTCAGTTGTTTTCCTCTGTGAACATGCACTAATGGATGTCTGACAATTTCGTTGCTTTTTGGGGTTTTCAAATTTAAAACGTCAATAAATGCTCGTTCGTTCTGCTCCCATGGAACAGATGGATTATAATATGCTTATGTAAGTTACCGTCAGATGAAATCATGCAGGCGTCGGCGCTTTCTCCGTCCGTGCAATAAATGCACATGAATGAGCGCGGATTTTCTAGCGCATTTATTTGCACTTCAAAGGCAATATATCTATGGTTTAACGGTTAAACCATAACCCATTTGAGAGACGGCCAACATCAGAATTTAAAATGGACTGAATAAGCTCTCTACGAACTTGAGCGATGCCGCGCTGACGGACCATGAAAGAGTGACGGACATGTATGCACATAAATCACTGTCATACACAAACACTCTCGAAGTAATACACAGTCTTACTTGTAGCCATGTCTTTTAACTATTATAATATTTCGAAGGGCAAAAATAGGAACGTTTAATTGGCTTTATATCATCAGCTAACTCGATCACGTCGAGCTAGGTGATTTCAGATAGCCAGGCTCCTCAGCTCCACTCACGGGGCGTGAGTTTGTCTATTTTCTGTTATCCGGGAGTGACGCAAGGCCAAGATGGCGACGGCCGGCTCCGCCCACTTTAGGCTTCAAAAATGCTCTTCAGAAACCTACGGGTGACGTCACGGACACTACGTCCATATTTTTTTACAGTCTATGATTTTGACACAATAATCTGCTGCTTTTGAACAAACCAGCCCAAAAAGAAAAGCATAAATGAAATGACACTAACTGTTTATTGCATATTATTGTTCTACTGATTTAAGGTCTCCTTATTGTGACATGTTTGTCAATTGAGTTCAGTTTGAGCTCAGTTGAGTTTGAGTGACTTTTTTTTATTTCCGTCCTGAAATGTGGACTAGAATAAAGTAGAGTGTGAATGTCCAAGTATCCATTACTGTGTGCCATTCACATACAAAACAACGTACACAAAAAACAATTTGAAATATGTAAACAATTTAGTACAATAAACAATACCATGTGCAATATAAAGTACAGAACATCTTTCTTTCTTTCTTTCTTTCTTTCTTTCTTTCTTTCTTTCTTTCTTTCTTTCTTTCTTTCTGTTTTATTGCTTTAAACATAAATAGCATATTAAGCCAATTAAGCAATAACCTGTCAACAAAGGTCTGAAAAAAAAAACTGGTATGATGCTTGACATTCTGTCCCCCTCACCTTTGAAGTGATGGCTACGCCCCTGGACTTAGAGAGATCATCTTTACTTTACTTTACAATATCAACTTAACTTTACTGTTCTTTGCTGACATCAAACGTGGAGAGAAGAGAACACAAGTCTACTTGATAGCTGTTCTCTCTCTTTTCGTGACCAGACGGATAGTTCCACTTAATTTTCTCATCGATTTTTTAAACTTTGATTGACGCGCTTTGACACGATGGCGAGGCGGGACCTTGAGTAATTTGCAGGGCCCTACGCAACTTGCGTAGTGTGCGTATAGGGCTGATTGGCTCTGGCTTTGGGATTTGTTGTTAATCTACAATGTTCTGAATGATACTATAGACTATTTACAGCTATTCGCTCCGTGCACAATATGGCGACCGTTGACGTTTGAACTTGAGTGTGTGGGCCAGTACTTCCGGTGAAAACTTCCGGTGATCTGACAGCGAGAGCGGGATACCGCGAGAGCGAGAGACAACAGCGACCGAGTTCCATTACCACAGAGATATTTTTTCACAATGAGTGTTTTTAGCATTCAAGAGAGGTGACTTGCCTTTCAGAGGGTGACAGCCTCAGCACTTCATCGTTGTGTGCCGTTATGTACCAGTTCGTCACGTTACAACAGAGAAGTCAGCTTTCATGCATTCCCTGTTGACGCTGCGGTACGGACTGAGTGGATGCAGAAGATCCGGAGGGATGACTTCAACCCGACCAAATTTTTAAATGCATATAATTTTCAGTGTATTTCACCTGTGCGTTTCTATGCTTTCTATTACTGCATTTATTTTGTGCAAGTGAGATGAGTAAAGATCATAAATCATTATCTGTCTGGTGTTTAAGCAGCACACAGTATTGTACTACGTGTAAAATATACACAAACTTACCTATATTAAATTGTTTGTGGTACCTACAGTTAAAAACGTAAATGTAAAATATGTGATGATAATATTGATCGGGCAATTGATGCAAGTAAGTGAAAATATATGCGCAGAATTGAGAAAATAGTATTTATGGAGATAAATTGTAGCCTATCACAGGGCAAACATGTGAATGCTCACTGTGTATTTTATGCAAACAACTCTAATCGTAGCTGTTTGTCTATATTTACAGTAGGCATAATTGTCATTGCGTATGCAGCATTAGTCAAATACAATCTTCTGTTCGTGAACAGTTGTATTTCATTCATTAATCTGACTATGCGTCCGTGCATTTAATTGCCATTGGCTCGTGTAATAGTAATATGGATCTTAGTAGTATTTTAAGTGATCATTGATTCTATAAACAATTATAAAAGATAATTTTCGGCTTTCTCCGGCTCCCTGCACCGGGCGTAATGCGAAACCGGAAGTGTCTACCCACACACTCGCTGATCCGAAATCCAAAATGGCGGCCACGTGCAACTAGCCTATTAAGCTGCATGTCAAATTTTGAGATTAGGTTGGTTTTTCAAAATCTGGCAACAGCAAAGACAATCGTCCACACCAATCCTCATTCAAGTGAGAAAAATCCATATTTTATCAAATTTTGTATTGATTGTATTGCAAGTTGCTAAAAATAAAGCAGCTCGGGTAGTTTTAAGTTGCCCTTTCAGGACTAGTGTTAGAGAATTGAATACTAGGTTAGTTTGGCTAAGTGTAAAAAGTAGGATTAATTATTGTATTGTTAACTTTGTTAGAAAAATTATTGTTACAAAAATGCCAGAAATACTATACAGCAGACTGTCTTTTTTTAGTGCTGTGCATCAATATTCCACTCGTCAGTCAACAGAGAGTCGCTTTTTGTTACCTCCGTGTCGAACTAACCTTATGCAAAGGACAGTGCTGTATAGAGCAATGGTGGCATGGAATTCTCTTCCGCAGTTTTTGATTTTGGGAATGAATGCAATGACTTTTCGTAAAAGATTAAGACTTTATTTATTTACATTAGAATAATTGTTATTATTTATATTTGTTGCTTTTTTGATATGAATGGTTGAAGAGAGGGAAAACATTGTGAAAATTATGAACCCTATAGTAGTATAGCTGTAACTGTGTACTGTGATAATGAATAATGTAGAGCTGTTGTTTTATTGTTTTATTTTTTAGTACGTTGCTGTATTGTTATGTATGAATGTGTGCACTCCATTTTTGTCTGTATAATGTATGTTTTATGTTATAAGAATATATATTTTTTTGTTGAAGTCTATAGACCCCAGGAAGAATAGCTACTGCTTTTGCAGCAGCTAATGGGGATCTTAATAAACTAAACTAAACTAAACAAACATACTTCAAACTGTTTTACAGCAATACTGAATTGTATTATAAAAGTTTGCAGTCATACTAAAATATGAGGCTTTTGAATTGAGTTTTTATTCTCATGGCAAAACTCACGTTTAAAATATCTTTTAAAACGTCACATGTTCTCAGGTCAGGATCTTTTGCTCAGGATAAAAATATGAGAAGCAAAAGTGTTTTATTCAAGTAAAGTTTATCATTTGCTCTGTATTTATATGCAGTGCAATTAAGATATGTATGTATGTATTATGTACAGTTCATGTACATGCGCATGTACAGCACACGTATGTATGTATGTATGTATGTATACGTATGTACTATGTATGTATGTATAAACATTTTCATCAGAAAGTAGGATAGGACTGGGGACTGGAATTTGATAGTCTCCATATAGGTTCTTGCTAAACAGTTTATGCTTGGTTTCCTGTTCTGAGGAGGAAAAAAGAAAGAGCAGGCAAAGTTGGAAAAGTTTTCAGTTTCCTCTGTAGCGCTGCACATTAGACGGAAGGGAGGGGGGGGACACAAGCAAAGAAACGAGGGAGGGAGCGAGAGAGAGAGTGAGCAGAGGGAAGAGGAGCGAGTGTGTGTGTGTGTGTGTGTGTGTGTGTGTGATGAGAGAGGCATTTTGTGGCATCTGCTTTTGTCCGGTTCTCTCACTAGATGCTGCTAGCTTTCCCCTTTTGCTCTGCTTGCCGAGCTGAATTCTTTTAATCCGTATCCGGTGGACAGTCAGACACACTGTTCCGGTGTACTAAAATTTCTGCATTTTAACTCATTCAAGTTCTTGCCTTTAGAATATTTCGCGTATTTCTCTTCAGTATCGCATTGTGAATGAGCTGGGAAAAATAGAAGTTAAACCTCTATAACTCTCAATCCATTTTAGTCATTCTTGATCTGTATGTTTTGACAACCAACCTTTACATCAGAGAAGAAGAGAAGCTCAAGAGTAAATGTATTTTTAACGGATAGACGATGAAGTGTCTGTATAGCACTCCCCTAATGGTCTCGGAGAGCATTACCTGGTGCTGTGAAATATTGGCATAAGAGAGATGGAGGGGGGAGATTTTGTAGGGCAATCTCTGTCAGTAGTCTTTCTCTCCACCTTTTGGTGTAAAGGGGGAACGGTTCTGGAGAATGAGTGACTAGAATAATGAACTTTGTACCCACCCACACATATCTCTTTCTCTGTCAGTGGCAAAAAGAAAAAAATTCCATATGCATATCTTAATTTTAGATTGTTAACAAATATTGATCCAAACACCCTTAAGATAACATACATTTACTTCTTCAAGCAAAATTGTGTATGATATTAAGAATTGTTTTCACAGAATATCTTATGGTTTTTTTTTTTTTTTTTTTTTTTTTTTTTTTTTACTAGAATAGTTGTGCAAGTTTCTTCCTCATTCCAGTCACTTTAGATCTCAAATACTTCATCTGTACTTTCCTACTTTTTATTCTGAGAATTTCTCTTACAATGTGAACATGTTCCGCTTGTTTCTACCAGTCAGCACTGAGAAGGAAGAACATCATTGCTGTTTAAAGGCATTATAGCTAAAGTACGTGACAGAGGACATACGGTAAATGCTTACACCAGCAAATGACATGGCAGTTGAACGACATTCGACACCTTTTAGTCATAAAGCACTTCTGATATCAGTGGAAAAAGTTTTAAGTTTTGGTGTTAAGTTTTAATTTAAGTATTTGTGAATTTTCCCTATGTACAAAAACATTTACTGACACGACAGTATAAAAAACTGTTTAAAAAATTTGGGGACTGCAAGATTTTTTTAATCTTTTGGAAAGAAGTTTTTTAATGTTCACCAAGGCTACATTTATTTGGTCAAAAATACAGAAAAACAGTAACATTCTAAAATATGATTACAATTTAATATAAATTAAAAGGTTAATACATTTTGAAATGTATTTTGTTTCTGTGATGGCAATTTCCATTACCATTACTCCAGTCTTCAGTGTCACATGATCCTTCTGAAATCATTCTAATGTGCTAATTTGCTGCTCAAGAAACTATTATCAACCTTGAAAACAGTTGTGCTGCTTAATATTTTTGTGGAAACTATGATGCCTTTTTTAAAATAGTTTGAACGGGAGTGTAATATAATAGAAACTTGTAAAAAATATCAGTCTGTTTTAAAGATTTATACATATTTTCACAAAACTTAAGAGTCTTTAAATGGTATAAATATGAATTCTAAATAAATTTGACATTTAACTAGTTAATTTATTAGTATGAACTTTTAAAGCTTACAACTACACTACAACTAGAACTACTACATTTGGCACTAACTAAACTCATTTAAAAGCATCTAATTTAAGCCATTCAAATATCTACAGTATATTAAAGATGGAGTCACTGCTCTGGCCTATCTGGCCTATCTTTATTACTGTCCGATTTAATGAAACTTAATTGCAGAACTGCTGTTCTAAACCAGGACGAAGGAACTTGTGTTCTAAAAATGGAGCTAAAAATGGTTTCATAAAATAACAGAAGTGAAAACAGGGGAGTTATTCTATCTTATGTTAATCTGGTAGATTGAGTAAATCTCACAGCCATCTGGACCTCTGAGTACAGTCACAATGGTCTCTCTCTCTCTCTCTCTGTATGATGTAATATTCTCAGATAAGCTGAGCTCACATCACTTCCTCTTTTGCAGCTGTTCTCATAAGAGTAATTCTCTAACACTAATGACGAGATTATAACGTTCACTGCTTCTGATCTTCCACTTGAGGGCCCATGGCTCGACATTATGCGATGATCATGTCTCCATTAAGACCCTTCTATGTACAATAGTTCAGTTCAGCCGGCATAGGGTCCGTTTGCAATATATAAACTTGAAAATAAGGACCAATTCAAATCTAACTGTAAAATCCATCTCTGAAGTTAACTGGGATGATGATGCTGGGAATCATCAGGAAAACTCACATAAGATTTCAGTGGAACTGGGGCAAAATGAAACATTAGGGTAGCATTAATTTCAGCAAATATAACTTTTTATTTTTGTGATTTAAGGCAGTTTTCAGCATGTTCTGTTACATTCAAATGTAAATGTTGAATGTAACGGAGTTGTAGCTATCATGAATATTGGGGTTGAATGTTTCAGGGTTAAAGATCAGTGCCCAAATGTCTAAAGTAGCAACAACAAAAAAAACAATGCTATTTTTTTAATAAATAAAATAATAACCATTATTATTATTATTATTATTATTACAAATTTTACATATTAATCTTGATAAAATCAGTGTATCCATAACATAATAATTGTAATAATTTATTTCGATAAACAATACATTTATATGCATTTTTTAAAATTATGTGTAATCCATCTAAATGTATTGTAATTAATTGGGATATTATGGGAAATTAATGAGGAAATTGATTGATATTCATTCTTTGTGTTCAATAATACAGTGAGGAAAATAAGTATTTGAACACCCTGCTATTTTGCAAGTTCTCCCACTTAGAAATCATGGAGGGGTCTGAAATTGTCATCGTAGGTGCATGTCCACTGTGAGAGACATAATCTAAAAAAAAAATCCAGAAATCACAATGTATGATTTTTTAACTATTTATTTGTATGATACAGCTGCAAATAAGTATTTGAACACCTGAGAAAATCAATGTTAATATTTGGTACAGTAGCCTTTGTTTGCAATTACAGAGGTCAAACGTTTCCTGTAGTTTTTCACCAGGTTTGCACACACTGCAGGAGGGATTTTGGCCCACTCCTCCACACAGATCTTCTCTAGATCAGTCAGGTTTCTGGGCTGTCGCTGAGAAACACGGAGTTTGAGCTCCCTCCAAAGATTCTCTATTGGGTTTAGGTCTGGAGACTGGCTAGGCCACGCCAGAACCTTGATATGCTTCTTACAGAGCCACTCCTTGGTTATCCTGGCTGTGTGCTTCGGGTCATTGTCATGTTGGAAGACCCAGCCTCGACCCATCTTCAATGCTCTAACTGAGGGAAGGAGGTTGTTCCCCAAAATCTCGCAATACATGGCCCCGGTCATCCTCTCCTTAATACAGTGCAGTCGCCCTGTCCCATGTGCAGAAAAACACCCCCAAAGCATGATGCTACCACCCCCATGCTTCACAGTAGGGATGGTGTTCTTGGGATGGTACTCATCATTCTTCTTCCTCCAAAACCGTTTAGTGGAATTATGACCAAAAAGTTCTATTTTGGTCTCATCTGACCACATGACTTTCTCCCATGACTCCTCTGGATCATCCAAATGGTCATTGGCAAACTTAAGACGGGCCTTGACATGTGCTGGTTTAAGCAGGGGAACCTTCCGTGCCATGCATGATTTCAAACCATGACGTCTTAGTGTATTACCAACAGTAACCTTGGAAACGGTGGTCCCAGCTCTTTTCAGGTCATTGACCAGCTCCTCCCGTGTAGTTCTGGGCTGATTTCTCACCTTTCTTAGGATCATTGAGACCCCACGAGGTGAGATCTTGCATGGAGCCCCAGTCCGAGGGAGATTGACAGTCATGTTTAGCTTCTTCCATTTTCTAATGATTGCTCCAACAGTGGACCTTTTTTCACCAAGCTGCTTGGCAATTTCCCCGTAGCCCTTTCCAGCCTTGTGGAGGTGTACAATTTTGTCTCTAGTGTCTTTGGACAGCTCTTTGGTCTTGGCCATGTTAGTAGTTGGATTCTTACTGATTGTATGGGGTGGACAGGTGTCTTTATGCAGCTAACGACCTCAAACAGGTGCATCTAATTTAGGATAATAAATGGAGTGGAGGTGGACATTTTAAAGGCAGACTAACAGGTCTTCGAGGGTCAGAATTCTAGCTGATAGACAGGTGTTCAAATACTTATTTGCAGCTGTATCATACAAATAAATAGTTAAAAAATCATATATTGTGATTTCTGGATTTTTTTTTTTAGATTATGTCTCTCACAGTGGACATGCACCTACGATGACAATTTCAGACCCCTCCATGATTTCCAAGTGGGAGAACTTGCAAAATAGCAGGGTGTTCAAATACTTATTTTCCTCACTGTATGTTCCTAAATGTCCTTAATTATTTTCTCAAAAAACTCTCATTGTATAAATAGTATAGAATGAAAGTCAACTTATGTTATTTCCATTTGTGTATAAATCAAATAAAAATGTATTTAATATATTACATTTATAATTAATATAATTAACAGTACTTCCAATATCATTAGAGTTACTGTAAAGAAAGTGGAAACCTTTAAAACAGCAGCAATAATAATGGTAAACTATTCTGATTAATTGACCTACTTAAGTAAGAGCCCATCAAACAGTGAAGGTTATGTCTGTCAGGATTACAGTGAGAAGTGGAGACTTAATAATTTATGAATTGGGATGTGCCTTTTTCTCTTCTCTGTTTGGGGGGGTCCAAGTAAATATCTGAGTTATCAATATTTCAGGAGCTCTCTATTGCTCCACTTCAGCTTCTGTGAGGAGAAGACTTGCAACAAGCTCCATCTACTACGAAGCCTAAAAAAACCAACTGAAACTCTACACTTTTTTTGTCTTCCATTTTTACGCTACTACTTCATTTGGGTTTCTTTTTTGCTTCCTTTTCCTCCTTCCTCTGTGGTATATTCTCGCTTGAGTCTTGTTCTCGTTCTCGTTCATGACACCCCCCTCGCAAAAGTAAATGGTAAAGTACAAAATAGCTTCCGTTAGTCCTTATCAGAAGAGACGCTGCAGCATACGAGCAGCTCCATTCCACTGCTTAACAGAATGATGACACACTCTGGTTGATGGGAATAAGGCTGTGCAGCAATGATGAGGTCATTCTCACATGCTTTCTCAGTGATGATGAGCAAACATGTGATCATCACACTGCTAGCTGAGCTCATTAAACAGGCTCTTTAGCCAGGGTCAGGAACCGTGTCAGATCTTTTCCTTTCTAGCATTCCATATATATATTTGAATGAGAAGTAGTTCACAAATTCACTTAAAGGGATAGTTCATCCAAAAATGAAAATCCTTTCATTATTTACTCACCTTCATGTCATTCCAAACCTGCATTACTTACTTTCTTCTGTGGAACAAAAAAATATATTTTGAGAAACACTGTTGTTTTTTAGTTTCCATACAATCGAAGTCAATTGTCACGAAAATGTTTGGGTTACCAACATTCTTCAAAATATCTTCTTTTGTGTTATTTAGAAGAAAGAAAGTCATACAGGTTTGAAACAACATGAGGGTGAATAAATGGTGCAATTTTCACTTTTTGGGTGAATTATCCCTTTTAATATACATTGACGTAACTGAATATGGACAGAAGTGTATTTGATCATAATGCATGATCTCTTTTAGATTTATAACTCAGATTTATAAATATATATATACAACTTGGGTACATTTTTAACTATTTTAAGACATACTTTTTTTCTAAATAAACCTCTAGTGTCTAGTGACAAAAACGTAAGATTATAAAAAATTGTAATTGATACATTTTCTTAAACTACTTTAGTCATAAGCCCTATTCGGACGGGATTAACTTTACAAGGGTAGATGGAGTAATGTAATTTTACCACAGGACGTCTGTAATATTAATGGCCAATTCGCACGGGATAAGATATCTCAGTAAAACTAGTAGAAGTGGGAGGGGTAACTCGATTTGCGCATCGCCGTCACCCTCATTTCGTCATGTGAGTATTACGTTGCTTCTTGATATCATGTGCGCAAACACATATAACCTATATTTTTATATATATATATATATATATATATATAAAACAGTTATGTCCAGTGGTGGAACGATGTATTAATTAACTTCAGATTGGATTGTGTTGGTTATAGGCACTTACCTAACGCTAAAATACAGTGCTATGCATAAGTTTACACACCCATGCTAAAGTTGACTAAAAAGAGGAATAAAAAATCATCTTTTGGAAATTGAACTTAATGCCTTAATTAAAAAAATTAGGAAAAATCCAACCTTTAAGGACACCAATTTTCTTTGTGAATGAATAATGTATCGTAAATAAATAAATGTTCTTCCTTAAAATACAGGGTGCATAAGTCTGGACACACCTATGTTAAATTCCCATAGAGGCAGGCAGATTATTATTTTTAAAGGCCAGTTACTTCATGGATCCAGGATACTATGCATCCTGATAAAGTTCCCCACATATTAAAATAGCCCCACATCATCACATAGCCTTCACCATACCTAGAGATTGGCATGGTTTTATTTCAGTTAGCCTAATAGCTGGTTTGATTTGCATTGAGAGATGATCTTATGGAAAGTACTCCATGCCAATCTCTAGGTATGGTGAAGGCTATGTGATGATGTGGGGCTATTTTAATATGTGGGGAACTTTATCAGGATGCATAGTATCCTGGATCCATGAAGTAACTGGCCTTTAAAAATAATAATCTGCCTGCCTCTATGGGAATTTAACATAGGTGTGTCCAGACTTATGCACCCTGTATTTTAAGGAAGAACATTTATTTATTTACGATACATTATTCATTCACAAAGAAAATTGGTGTCCTTAAAGGTTGGATTTTTCCTAATTTTTTTAATTAAGGCATTAAGTTCAATTTCCAAAAGATGATTTTTTATTCCTCTTTTTAGTCATCTTTAGCATGGGTGTCTAAACTTATGCATAGCACTGTATGTTTCGTGCCTCTAACAAGTGCTTTCGATCTTCTTTCTGATCTGAATGGTATTTTTTCTGAATTGAATTTTGCCAGAGACTTCTCCCAGCGTCTAGAACGCAACTGAATGCTTTTTCAAGCGTCTCCATACTTGAGAAACCGCGGGAAACTACTTTTAAACACAAAATGACGAAATATTTACGTACATATTTACAGCGGGTCTATTTGCATGGGATTAGTATTACCTGAGGTAATTTTTCCGGACCTTTTTACTGAAGGTAAAAGTCACTGTAATCTTTACTGACATGGTCCATAGTGATTACTGAGATGGCACATTCGGACAGGACTAAAATTACCGAGAAGCTCTGGTAATAATTATTAATTTACCCTACCTCTCCATGTTAAGCTAGTCCCGTCCGAATAGGGCTATAGACCTACTTAGTCTATAGTTTCCTGTGCAAAACAGCAAGATGCTCTTTTGTGGCCAAATTGTGAGTTTAAATGACCTACATTTTAATCATTAAAATGACTTGAAAGGGCCTTGTACTTTAAAAATAAATAAATAAAAAACTGCAGGAATAATTCTAACCCATAATACCCGTGACAGTCTCACCTTTCATGTGTTTCCATCCCTGCAGGAAAGCCACATTTCTTCCTCACACAGTATTAGGCTCTTGGCTATTTAGCTGGCCTTTTGTGAACTGTTTAAGCTGGGCATGTCAATACATTATGTCTTTGTTAACACATATTTAACCAAACTGTAGCATTGTTTTAGCCTGGCATACCGAGCATTAGATGGCAAGTCTATGGACCGCCCACAGTCTGTTTACTGACCATCTAATACATACAGAAATAGCAAAAGCTGGCTTAAATCAACAGCTCCAATATGATTGGCTGGCTTTATGTGTCACTCAGATGGTCTCCTCCTGTCTAAGTTGGCAGTTCTTCACTAGAATAAGCTGCAGTGAGCACCAGAATTACATTTATAAATTATAAGGTCTGTCTACATCCAAGCAGGTGAACAGTGCAAAGACAATTAGACAAAATGTAATCAATTTATCAAAAGCGAGTCGATTTTTCAAAAAGAAAATCATAATTTTGATCACTGGCTACTTTCTCTGATCCTGCAATTACTAGCACTGCTCACCACTCACCATCCTCTTTCACATTGGAGGAACAAACAAGTGTTTAATCATAGAGAGACCAACACAGAAGCCAAATAAAAAAGAAAACACTATCATTTCACACAAAGTGGAGCTGTGTGGGAGTGCAGCTAGACCGTTCATTCTTGGGTGAGACACTCAGCTGTCGCAAAGCACAGAAATGCGTAAGAGTAGTGGGAGTGGAGTTCAGTGCATTGAGCGGTGAATGCAGGCCTGCTCTACTTCTGCTAATTTACTACACTGCACAGATTCACTTAGTCTGAGACTACACATGCACACTGCAGCGAAATGCGGTTGTCACTCTAAAGTGCTTGATCGCGTTCTGTTCACACAGAGTTTGGATATTTACACAAGTGGCAACTGCATTCTGCTACCAAATTCACTCTTGAATAATGTTGTAAAGCACGTGATAGTGTGTAGAACCAAATTAAAGTAGGACACAGCACTTCTGGAATATCTATTTCTCTCAGACGGAGGTTTGTGGCTTGATTATTTCGCAAATTTTTAAAGTCTGCACGCTCTTTTTAAATTGAATTTAAATCATGTTAAATGCTAAAGTAAAATTTTAAACATTTTGTCACAACCTAATTCCATTACATTTAGTCCATGTACATTCCTATAATTGAAGTTTAATTAATCCTTATGTGTTTTGACTGCATTAAACTGAAACGGGCCAGTGGATTTTTAGTTCACTGCATGCTTTGCATGGGAGTGGACTGGAGGAGTAAATGTTGAAATTAAGTGTAATTATGTTTTTGAATAAAGGGAAATACTTGTTAGTGTTTAATGTTCAGTTGTTGAAATTTTATAAGAGGTTCGGTTATTTTGAAGTTTTTGTGGTTACCATTGTGCTCAAGCTTGCGCTTAGGTTGAAAGCTTTACTCACTGAGCAATAGCTGTTACTGATAGCACAGTCACTTCTTCCTTGCTCATCTTATACAGTACATAGAGTAAAATAAGTTATATTTAGCATGCTAGCATTTATTGTTGCATTTGGTTTCTTTTTCCAGTTCCACTAAGAACTTTAATTATGATTTACTTGTTTGAATGTACTTGTTAGTCTCGTTTTACAACTTCCTTAAATTAAGGCTGGAATACACTACACAAATTTTGCCTTTGATTTTTGCCTTCATTTTCAGTCTGGAGGAGTCGACTCTAGTTGCCGAAGTCAGAGCCAGTCTGCAGATTTTGGGCATTCGGAGCTGACTGATTTCACAGAAAAGTGCATAGTATATGATGGGCACAGACTCCAATTTTTTTTTTTTTAAGCTTCAGACTATGATATCATCCAGTCGGCAGATATAAGACATGTTTGACATTTTGAGCCGATTTTAGAACGCATTGTTTTAATTTTTCTCATCCGTCTCCTAGCAACAAGGCGCATGTTTCTGCGTGAGTTTGTTTGGAACAATTTGAAAGTAGTGTACGTTCCTTAGTCGTTTAGTGTATGATGCCCTGTTTTTCTTTGTAACAATTTACAAAGTCGATAAGTGTATGATGCCTAGTGTTTTTGAATTTGTTCAGATTTTAAAAGTCATGTAGGTGTGTTCCAGTCTTTAATTGGATAAATGAATCTTTAATTTTATTATTTTCTTCTATTTAATTGAGGTCATTGAACAAATCATTTGAGTGCTTTGTGACAAAAATGTACTGAAAAAAATGTATTTATTCAATTTAGCTTACAGTGTACATAGTAGATTCCTTATTTATATTATTTTATTTATTTACTTGTATAAGATTTTTTTTAATGAATTAGTAGGAAAAAACAAACAATTGTACAGGTCGCTCAAACTACAAATCAATAGCTAATAGCTGAAATATCAGGTTGCTTAAATCTGTGGATAATTATATTAACACAAATATTCATACTGGACTGAAATGTACTTTTAAGATTCAAATTGTCCCACTGTATGCTTAACCATAGCAGTCAATCATATTTTACCATCCTTACTATATCCAAAAACAACTGTTTATAGTTTATAATACAGCCTCACATATTTTTGCACAGAAAACAATGTACGTAGGTGTACAATCACAAGTGGCAGCATTTCACATCCACTAGCTATACATCATCCTTGGCACATGCAGCTATTTCCCTTATTCTTTACTTATGTGAAAGGAATGAGTATGGAAAAACATGTCGATTTTTGTGATATTCCTCTCATTTGGGTTTGAATACAATTCAGATCTGCATATAAGCATAATAAAAATGGAGAATGCTGTGGGGGTGCAGAGCGATCTAGAAGGGTGAGAGAAAAAGCGACGGGTTGGGGGGGGGGGGAGTAGAGAGAGAGGGAGGGAAGAAAGCAATGAGAGGATCTTGAAATTGTGCGCTAATAAAATTCGAGGTCATTTACATCTGAGATGGGATTGAGTGGCAGGCGTTACCATGACGACATTCCCACGGGTCTTCAAGCGTTCTGCGCTCCCTGACAGCAGCAGAGAGAAAGAGAAGGAAGGGAGAGAAGGTGTGCGTTATAAAGGGAAACAGTGAAAGCAGAGGGATCGCGTAAAACGGGACTGTGGGGCTCAGGCGAACGAGAGATAGAAACAAATAGCAGAGGACGCGACTGAGGAAAAGTGTGTGTGTGTGAGCGACAGAGAGCGAGAGAGGCAGTGTCTTTGAGTGGCTGCATGGCAAAGCCTTAAATTTTTAATCAGCATGGACCAGGAGGCAGACACACCGAAGGAGTGACTTAATAATGCACAATTAAATTAGAAACTCGGCCCAGAGTACATTTGGATCCTTTCACCCTGCCTGTTTCACTCATTTGTACTCAAATACCTGCTCATTCTCACTCTTAATCACATCTTCCTTGGGGTATTCACTCATCTCATTGCTCAGCCACTCCTTCAGTTTAGCCTTTTTTGAGCCATTCATAGTTTCTTCTGCTTGCTTCTAAAAGTGGTCCGATTGATCGGGCGCCGATCGTTATCGGACGATAATAGCTTGATATAGTTTGATTGGTGGTCTCTATAAAGGCCAATCAGATGACACAAAACTTGCAAGGCAATTTTTCTATGCACAGCTAAGATTGCTTCACTACATTATCTGGTCTGGCAGTTCTACCAGGTGTATGAAAAGGACAATAAATTTGCAACGTCTTTGCGGAGACTTTGCAACTACAGCAACCCTAGAGCGATGACAGCAAGAAACTAGAGTTGTGCATTGCTTTCCTTCACAGCGGTACGCTTTCGTTCCTCCCTAGAACCCAAAACTTAAATGGATAGTTCACCCAAAAATTTAAATTCTGTTATTAATTACTCACCTTCATGCCGTTCCAAACCCGTTAGACTTTCGTTCATCTTTGGAACAAAAATTAAGATATTTTTGATGAAATCTGAGAGCTTTCTGCCTCTCCATTGACAGCTAAACCTCATTGGTTCTCGCACGTCAAGCGAACTTGCTTGAGCTTCCGTTTACCACAACTGATGTGTGAGTTGATGAATGTTTAAATGTGAATAAAAGCCTTAATTCAATCTATTCATCATATAAAGCGATCGTCTCTTCAGAAAATTGTGGACTAAACCGCTCAATTCACTAGTTTTATGATCTCTTCATGGACTTTTTTAAGACTCAAAATGTCAGTTGTGTAGCTGTCTATGGAGGGACAGAAAATTCAAAAAAAAAATTTCATCTAAAAAATTTGTTCCGAAGATGAATAAAATCCTTATGGGTTTGGAACGACATGCGGGTGAGTAAATAATGAAAGAATTTTTGGGTGAAATACATACATTCATACAGTCATCTGTTGCTAAACTGCAGGACATGCTCGATAATAAAAAGAGTTATTAAAACTGCATTAAGCCGCAAAAGAGATACTGTTCTTCAAGCGTCTTTCTGTGCGTGCGGCCTGAGACTGAGTGGAACACGGAGAAGCAAAGTGAACTTTGGGTTCGTGCCTAAATGGTCAAATACACACACAAATATGACAAAATGCCAGCTTGGTGAGTATTCGCTTAAACATTGTCGGTTTTGTCTTAGGTGAACATAAACACACAGTTGGGAAATAAGTCACGTTTAACAGTATATTGGATCCGTGCATTAGGTCTTAAAGTAACAGCAGCCTAATATACAGTACCAGCTGCTGTCTTTTTTAATCAAAATGTTAATCAAAAAACATTTTATTGTTAAGAATAGCTAAATAACACCAGTTGGTCTATTGGTATCAATTTTTTCGGTGATTGGTATCGGCCAATACTGCTTCTAGTGATCGGTAATCTGTGATCGGCCCCAAAAACCCTGATCACAGCACCCTTATTTACTGTGTTGGTCTGGCTGTAACAAACCTCAGCACTCAAGCGGGCAATATAGAGTTCTCTTCAAATTATCATTTAACCAGATCTTGAAATTCAAATAAGTTGCTGTAAATATATTGAATGTATTAATTTTGACTTTGCTTAGCAAGATTTTCAAACAGTTACTAAGCCTTGACTGGAGTTGAAACATAGAGTGTACAAGACTTTAAAATAAGACTGTTTTGCTAATTCACACTGTAGCACCACTTATGGCAGTGCTGTGAATTGCAGTCTTACACATTTCATTACAAAATTGTGCTTGCATAGCTGGAAGTGTCTAGCCTAGAAATCTAGACGCACCCTAGCGGCAGCAAAAATGATTTTGCAGCCAGGAGTCTAGCAACTCTCCATTGCCTTTCGGAGCTGTAAAAACCTAAATTAGGTCAGGCCAACAGAGGCGGACAGAGTACACAGCTTCATTACTTGAGTAAAAGTACAGATACCCCTTGCTAAATTTTACTCAAGTACAAGTAAAAGTACTACAGTCAGATGTCTACTTAAGTAAAAGTACTGAAGTACTTGTTTTTAAAAGTACTTGAGTATCAAGAGTACATTTTCTAAATATTTCATTACTACTGCCACAGTGCTTACATTGGTAAACACAGCAAACGCTTGAAGCGAAAACTATCATTAACTTGTTCAGAAAATTGAAATAGTCTGGCGAGGTGGGGCCACGGCTTGACACATTCCCCGGATGGACCTGCTGCATCTTCATCCATTGTTTTGTCCATGGTTTCGTCTCTTATCTAAATATGACCATGGAGTTGACTTTGGCGGAAAGCTGAAGGTGATTGCTGATAGGCTGTCCCAATCAGTGGCGCCTGCGCAATCCAATCACGTTTGAGAGGGAAACAACAAATTGAGGGTTTCCGGGATATTTCTTTTTTCCTTTTTTTTTTTTTCTTTTTTTTTAGAAGTAACGGGTACTCACGGTTATGGATAGAAATGTAGTGGAGTAAAGAGTACAATATTTGCCTCTCAAATGTACTTGAGTAAAGTCATGAGTACTCCCCAAAAATGATACTCGAGTAAAGTACAGATCCCTCAAAATTGTACTTAAGTACTGTACTCAAGTAAATGTACTCTGTTACTGTCCGGCTCTGCAGGCCAATCACATCGTGTATAGAGTAGGCGGGGCTTAACGACATGGTGACAGAGTTGCGACGGTTCCCTGCTACTTGAAAACAAAGAATGGCTGCTGCTGGAGAACAGTCTTTCGAATCGGCTTTGGCCGCAACTCTGGAGGACTTGGAGTTAAGTTTTTCTTAGAGAAAAGAGCAAAGAACGGCACTTAAGTCATTCTTAAAAAAGGAAGATGTGTTCGTAGTTTTGCCGGCCAGATATGTCAGAAGTTGAATCTATCAACTAGTTCCGCTGTTGGGAAAACGCTCTGGTTGGTTGAAGCGCTGTCCTCTTGCGTGCAGAGGGAATTTGAAAGACAGACGTTTATCCCGCCCCTCGGATTGAGCCGTGTCTATGGTGAGTTGCCAGACCTAACATCTTGATGTAGGTCTGGCTTGCCAGGCAGGGAAGTGTCTGCATTTATGTAATTTAGTATGTTAAAATGTAATGTTTTTCTGTTTTGTTAAACGTACACACTGTAGCTAAAATCAGTAGTCAGTTCACCTTTTAGTGCTTAATCCTGTTCTATACACACACAGTTCAGTTATTTACGGGATTGACAACTGCATTCTACAACCAAATTAACTCCCGGCTTGGCAGCCTTTCCAAGCATAGGCCAAACACGATGCCTCCGACTATGCTTTAGTTAAAATTGATGAACATAACGAGTCTTTTGTCACTGTAATATTTCTTTGGTCAGAATAGTGGATACCAAACTATGGTTTGAATGTTGAGTGTTTCACGCCAGAATGTTGCTATGGTTACCACAGTGTCAGTCGTCCCAGTTTGGGGAGGGTTCCGTACACGCATGGAACAATATTTTAGACTCACTCCCTCATTTAAATGCGGTTGTCACTCCAGAAACTTAACAGTGTGTACGTGGCCTCAGAAGTTTGGGGTCAGTGAGATTTTATTTATTAATTTTAGAAATTAATATGTTTATTCCACAAGGGTGTATTCAATTGATCAAAAGTCACAGTAAAGATTGTTAAAACAATTTTTTTTTTTGTAATTCCTGATCTTTTAAGTTTTCTATTCATCAAAAAAATCTTTTAAAAATGTATTACTGATTCCATATATGTTAAGCAGCACAACTGCTTTCAGCATTGATGATAATAATCAGAAATGTTTCCTGAGCGGCAAATCAGCATATTAGAATGATTTCTGAAAGTTCAGGTGACACTGAAGACTGGAGGAATGGTCCCTTGAAATGAAGGAATAAATTGCATTTATTACTGATTTTACTGTATTTAAATAAAAATGTGTTATATCTCTTTAGCTGCAATATTCATTTGACCAGGGTATAAAATGATCTCTGATACCAAATGCAAGAACTCAAAAATTTTGTAACTGGCCAGTTGACTAGTATTATTGTTTTACATTTTTATAAATTATGATTCCTCAATGTTCTTTCTTGTAACTTAAAACAAAACAAAAACATTAGGAACAAAATTAGTTCTTTGTTATTGAGAGATACACTGTTGTATGGCACAATGATCTGTGCTTGCTTGAAAACCATTCCCATCACTAAAATACTGAAGAGATGTTGCTATAGCACACTGGTCACTTAAAGTAGAGGGGGTGGGTCGATGAGAAGCCCTTCTCTCAGGTGTTTCATGATTCCTCCACTGTCTAGGGGGCCTCAGTGGTGTGCGGAGCAGCTCCAGTCTCTTCCTTCAGTAACGGCTGTCCTCCACACACACAAATAGCCATCAGAGGACAATGAGAGCCATGATCCTTTGACGCCATCTGTCACTGGAGGGTGTGCACGCACAGGCTACCAAAACCAGAGAGAGACACACACACACACACACACACACACACACACACACACACACACACACTCACAGACAGACAGAGGCAAGAGGGAAGGCAGTAGTTACAATGGGAATGAACAAGGGTGGAGGACTAGTATCATTTATTTTCTTTTCGGTGTAACTGCATTTCCAGGACTGAGCGTTCTTTAAATTCAACAATGAGCAGATAAATACAAGCTTTTAATTTGTAGAAAATGCCATCACTATGAGTGATCTTTCTAACTTTATTTTATGACTATCTATCTGTTCTGACATATCAAAACATAGTAGATCTGATATAGTAGAACTATTATGAATAGGATTTTTTTTTATCACAATGTCACATATTAAAAAATAGAAGAAAACAGAACCACTATAATTTACATGCGATTTTTATTTTTTATTCTATGCTATGATAACATCGGTAACTAGGTTAAATTTGTTAACATGAGTAAATGCATGACTGTAGGTGTCACGATCAACATTTATTACAACATTAATTTAGATTAATGTTAATTTATAAATATGCCTTTGTTTATTGTTAAACCATGTTTATTCATAATACATTCATGTTAATTTATACAACTGAACTACAATTCACAGCTAGTTTATTAGAATGCTGAAATTTACATTAACCAAGATTAATAAATGCTGTAAGAAATATTGTTCATATTTTTAGTTCAGAATTCCCATTACTGAACTAACCAATTGTAAAATGTTACCCCTTTTCCTTGTTATATATAAGATTTGCTATTGTAAAATGTACTTAAATGAGCTATTCAAGCAATTTACAATGCATTAATTAAGGTGCTTCATTTAAGGTCACAATGGTGGTAGAGCGTCATTGGAACTCAGATTATGGGTTGCCTCTTAACAAAATCAAATCTGCATGTTTGTGTTCTACCACTCCAAAACTTAATCAGTCACGCTACCACCAAAGCTGACTATAGATGAAATTATCAGAAAAAACTAATCAAAAAAACAGTGGACAGATACAAAGTATTGCTTTACAAAGCCCAGAGACACAGTTGTTTAAACTGTGGATACATTTTTTGCCTTAACAAAAAATCAACAAACAGTTTGATTGGATAACAAATATCTAGTTCGTTTCAGCAACATTTTAGTTCATAGAGTGGACAATATCCAGTCCTTCCATTGTCTGGTGAACCTGGACCGTGTGTCTGTATGTGTGTGTGCCCGTGTGTGTGCCCTTCAGTGTTCAGGGGACTTCCCCTCTCACTCCTTTCCGTCTCCCTGTGCAGGGAGGAGATGTTAATGGCTCTCTGGATGTGTTAATTAGCTAGAACAGTGGTTAATGAGGAAGGTTGAAATAGAGAAGGAAGAGAGAGAGAGAGTGTGTCTTTGGGTGCTTATTGTGTGAGTCTGTATGAGCGGAAGGGCGTGTGTAGTCAAGTGGCACACTGGAGCGGTGGGAGGATTATACAGTGGGTTGTCTCACTCTGAAGGCAATGAAGGTCAGATGAGGGCAAGACTCTTAACACGGTCATTATAACTATGACCACAGAGTTAGAAAGAAATGGGGGGAAATGTTCTGAATCAAATACAGCACCATCTACAGGCCTGGAGGTGTCTTTAGCTTTAAAGCTAAAGTTACAAAACTCTGATTTTGACTGATGAGAAAGTTATAACTTTAATTTTATTGAACCATTTATAACATAATTTAAATGCATTTTTCCCCCCGTTTGAACCAGTTGTATGTAGCTTGATGCATTTGTTTTTGTCAGATGCTTTTATACACAGTGACTTTGTACATTTTATCAGCGTTTATTAATTTTGCTTAATCTATAAATATCCTATTGTTAATTCACACCATAATGCGTTAAAGTAATAGTTCATCGAAATCTGAAAATTCTGTTATCATTTATTCTGGCATGTCGTTCCAAATATGTGGTGCACAAAAATATATGTTTTGAGCAGTGTTTCAACTTTTTGGGGTCTAAAACAACAAATTACAAACACACTTTTTCTCCCCAAAATATGTTCTTTTGTTCTTCCAACGAATACAAAAATCATACAGGTTTGAAATGACATGAGGGTGATTCCCAGAATTTTCATTTTGGGACGAACTATGCCTTTAACTAATGTTACCCTCTACAACTTTATTGTGAAGTGATAAATGGTAGTGTAGTAAAAAATGTTGATATTTCAATATGTATCAATACTGAAATATCTGAAATGATTCCATTGCTCCTTTTCTGCAGTATCGATACAGCGTTCTTGCTCTCTTCTCTCCGATGGCGAATTTACAGTTTGACACACACCCGCCTCCTTTTCACTCACTCGTCTCATTCGCTCCGGACCCGGTTGAATAGTGCTTGTATTGCGCATAATTTTACTCATTCCCACGTGTTTCGCACTCACACCAAAAGCGCATCTATATAATTGATGCTCACATAATGCCGCCTCTCAAACATCTCTCGATTACCAAATTTCATGGCTTATTGCACTTAAATTGTAAAATACATACAAAATTATGTCAAAATGTCCGTCTTGTCAAGTATTGAGGTAAATACAGTCAGTTTTGAAACGTAAATAGTTGAGAGAAAACGCATGTTATGTAACAGTATATTGGATCCGTGCATGAGCTCTTAAAACCTAATAAACCTGCTGCTGTCTATCGTGTTAAAGGGTTAGTTCACCCAAAAATGAAAATTATGTCATTAATGACTCACCCTCATGTCACTCCAAACCCGTAAGACGCACCAGATAACACGTCAGCAGCGTCTTATGTCAGCAGCGTCAATGTGGACTCGTGAACGCGGATGGAAAACAGACCAGAAGAGAATACAATGTTGAATAGAGAATACAATGTTGAATAAAGTCGTAGTTTTTGTTAACTTTGGACCAAAATGTATTTTCGATGCTTCAAAACATTCTAAATAACCCACTGATGTCACATGGACTACTTTGATGATGTCTTTATTACCTTTATGGATGTGAAGAGTGACACATCCATTGACTTACAATGGAGGGACAGAAAGCTCTCGGAACAAATCTAAAATATCTTAAGATGTCTTCAGAAGAGAAACGGAGGTCTTACGGGTTTGGAGTGACATGAGGGTGAGTCATTAATGACATAATTTTCATTTTTGGGTGAACTAACCCTTTAATCAGAGAACAGAAGACAAAGAGAAAATGACTCACTGTTCTTGACTGAATAACTTTTGTAACTTTAATTTTAAGCATTAATCTGTATTTTTTTTTTTTTACAGTGAAGACTATCCAGTGTTATTTTACATTTCATTACTTTAATTTCTGTAGTATTTCTTACCTGAATACTACTGTTAGACCCACCTGAATAACTTAAAGCCATGTTTCAGCCATTTGTGTTTTTATTCTATTGTATTTATCTGTGCTATCATTTGCAGTTTATTTGTTCTTATTTTATTACTGATTGTTTACTTGGCTTTTTTTTTGTGTAAATTTAGTTCAACAATTCAAATAAAGCCTCTCTGTTCTGAGTATTAGCTGTTACAACCCAAATTATCAAAAAATTATGATATACAGTAATAACAAATTATCTGTATGGCAGGCAGCATATATGGCAGTTTTCCCTGTGGTATCGAAAATGGTATCAAATTTCAATATTTTTGAAAGGTATCGTATGGAAGTTGGAAATTCCTGTAGTTAATAAATAAACATACATTTATAAATTCTACTAAATAGTTATAGTTAAATAGTTAAATATACTAAACTTAGATACAGACTCCAGTTTGTGGGAAAGACTAAAATACGAAATAGAGAAAAAAGTGACTGACAGAAAAAAAAAAAGTGTGTGTGAGAGAGAGCGAAAGAGTAAAAGAGAGAGTTGCGGGTGCGAGTGAGTGAGCGAGCGAGCGTATTAGGGAGAGAGAGAGAGAGTGAGCCTTTATTCTGAGTGGAATAGTTAATGAGGGCCCTGCGGAGCCTAGCTTTGCTGTGCGCGGTCGTAATGAACAGTGGCAGCCTGGCACGCCGCGCCCATGAGCTTTATTATTCACACGCATACATCAGAATACGGCAGAGAAATTATGCAAATACTGTGGAGAAAAAGCTAGAGAGAGAGAGATGATGATGGAGAGAGGAAGAGAGACTGAAGGGTGGGGGGATTATTGGGGGAGAGAGAAGGAGGGGAGTCTTTACAGCAGGTTGGAATTTGTTTTTTAATACTGAAATAAAAAGAGGCTCTGCTTCAGAGAGGAAACGCGCTCTAATTTCTGAGAAGGCTGATTTAAATTGTATAGCTGCCATGTGTGTGTATCTGGATGCAAGTATTTGCACATTTCCTTTACAGGAACGAGGGAGCCTAATGGACTGCATTGTAAATCCATCAAATATGTTTGAGATGCAGATTTCCACTGTGCGTCTTGGTGAGCGTATGTGCATGTATTTACTTAGAAGTACAGGGGACGCAGAACTGATGGGAAATTATACTCATTTTTAAGAAGACTGGCAAGTCTTTAATGTGCTTCTTTCAGGTCCCATCACTAGCATTCTCGCTAAAGACGTGCGTGAGCTTGCTTTGAGGCAGGCTTAACACGAGTGGCCACTGCAACTCGTCTCATACTGTTGTTGCTACGCAAATGAATACTCAAATCATGTGGTTTGTTGATAAGAAATGCGCTATTACTTTTCTCAGCATTCAAACGTAATGATTTTTGTCTTGTCTGGACAATAGAATAGGCGGAATTTTTTTTAAGGAATGATCCGAGGCATATGATGATCCAGTAATCATTATTTAGCTTGAGCTAGTAAGGAAACTCCCAGAACCACTAGCACCCAACTAGCAACACCCTAGCAACCACCATAACACCTCAGCAATCACATAACAAAACACTAAAAACTCTCAGAACTCCTTAGCAATCACATCACAATCCTTTAAAAACACTCCGAACTGTTTAGCGACCACATAGCAAATCGCTAAAACACTCAGATCACTCTAGCGAGCAGCCAAACACATAGCAATGTTTTCTGTAGTCTTTTGTTTCCGACACAACTCTTGACTATTAAACATTACTGCAAAATGTTGGACGTGGTTATTTTGGGCCTAAAAAGGTATCATCTTTTGCTCTGCATTATCAACGAGTTGTTAGGGAACAGAGGAAAATGTTTTACGGTGTAGAGGTCTTAAACACTTGCTTACGTTCCTGAGGCTGCTCTCCTCCTTCAGACTGGCCTTATATGGACTGACTGGGTCTGCTTCAGCTTCAACTTCCATCTACACCCTTTCTCTTTCTTTCTCCTATTGCTCTGTATTTCCGTCTCGTGTTCTGAGTCTCAAATCTCAAATTCATGCTGCTGTGCTGAATGAGGTCATGTTTTAAAGCACTTTCAACAGTTGTACCTTTTAAAATTAGTGTATTGTCTTTGGAGGTGTTATTCTGACTGATGTTAACATCTGAGTGAAATATCTTTTGAGGACCTCTCGAATGTAGAGCAGGTTTAATACATGCCAATCATTTTTTTTTAAACCCTTAAAGAGTATTGCAATAGAGAAGCAAACGGCTGTGTAGCTATAATAATGCAGAATTGAAACCGGTAGCTTGTGCTAGTGTTTCAGTAGCATACTAGCATGCAAGCTTTGTGTGGGAAAGCCCATTATGACAAAGGTCAGAGTGGGAAAGCCCCAGTTGCTCAGGGGAAAAAACTCGTCTGGGAATTTAGTTATCCTTAAATGGTTTTAGGGCCTACTCAGGACTTTTTTGGTGAATTTTTGACTTGAATGTGTCCCAGGCAGATTGATTATTTGCTTGGTTTGGATTATAATTAACAAGAAATCCTTATTCTTTTGGACTTAAAAAATGAGTGTGCACCATAATATAATTTAAAAGTTTTTTTTAATATTCGCTTTGGCTTCATTTGCTTTGCTGCCAGAGCTCCACCTATTTGGATAAATGACTAAATGACTAAATGACACTGGTAAAAAAATATTTAGCCTTTTAGGAGTTAATGTATGATCCTTTTAATGCGCAAAAAAGTTTTGGAATCAGCAAGATGGTTTTTTTGTTGTTGTTGAAAGAAATTTATATTTTTATGTGGCAAGAAAACTGACATAATATACAGTACTTTTCCATTTTGTTAATCATAAATCATATAATTCATATAAGCTGTTTTTAAACTTTATATACATCAAAGAATCCTGAAAAAAATGCACAATTGTTTTAACAAAATTATTAAGCAGCACAACTGATTTCAACACTGATAATAATAAGGAATGTCCCTTGAGCAGCAAATCAGCATATGAGAATGATTTCCGAAGGAACATGACACTAAAGACGAGTAATGGCTACTGAAAATTCAGCTTTGATCACAGGAATAAATTACATTTTAAAATATAGTAAAATAGAAACGGATGTTTTAAATTGTAATAATATTTCACAATAATAACTTTTTACTTTTAAGAAATGCAGCCTTGGTGAGCGCAAGGGTGCTTTCACACCTGCCTCATTTAGTTCGCTTGAATCGCACTAGAGTTCGTCGTCCCCCTTGGTGCAGTTCGTTTGGGCAGGTGTGAATGCAGCAATCGCACTCGGGTGCGCACCAAAAGCGGACCAAACACCTCGGTACGCTTTCAAACGAGCGGGAGCGGTTCGTTTGTGGTGAGAACGTGATCCGACCTCGAACAGACCCAACTGCCAAAGAACTGCGCATTTTTGGACTAAACTAGCTGCCGTAGTCAGCTACGCTATGCATTATGGGATGAGGACTAATGTTTGTTGACAGTTTGCACGTTAATTCTTTCTGACCAATCGAAGTGCAGTTATGGAAAAATGTTCAAGACACATCTGGCCAACGAGTGATGCGGATGTTGTCACGTGACTGCATTTTTGTTCGCTTCTTCAACTCATCAATTGATTCGGACCAAAGCAATCAGTGTGGTGTGAAAAGGAACCAAAACGGCTGAAAAATGCTACAAAGTATCATTTTTCGCCCATGGTCCGGACCAAATGAACCGAACTACAGATGTGAAAGCACCCTAAGAGACTTCTTTAGAAATCATTTAAAAAATCGTACTGTCCCCAAACTCGTGAACTGTGTATATTTTCATTTAAAACAATATTGGTAAGGATTATTCATTTCCCTTTCATCTATACTTAATTCGGTAACAATTTACATCAAGGTTTCATTTGTTAACATTAGTTAATGTATTAACTATCATGAACTAACCATGACCAATACATTTGTTAATCTTTGTTAATGTTAGTTAATAAAAATACATCTTTTCATTGTTTGTTCATGTTAGTTCACAGTGCATTAACTAATGTTAACAAATACAACTTTTGATTTTAATAATGGATTAGTAAATGTAGAAATTAATGTTAACAAAGAATAATAAATGCTGTAGAAGTGCAGTTTATTATTATTTCATGTTAACTAATGTAGTTAACTAATGAAACCTTATTGTAAAGTGTTACCCTTAATTATACACCTCAACTTAGTCAAGGTCCCCAACACACACACACAGTGGAAAAAGTCAGGAGGGAAGTTCTTAAAAACATGGCTTTGTACTTTATACCTTCTTACAAACATGGTTGTGATTGATGGTTATGAACATACTCCTCGTCCTCGCTTCTTTGTTAGGCAAACCATTTAAATGCAATATTAGAAGCAAAAGCAGAAAGAAGCAGTCTCTGTTATTTTTACATTTTTATTAAACATGCCAGAGTCAGTTCATGTCAAATCATGACTCTCATTGTGTACAACATTATATATTTAAAAACCAACTGAAAAAATGAAATAAAGATTGTTTTTGAAATATGGCTTAAAATAGTAACAATGAGGTCCTTTGTGTAAATATATGGTCCTTTGTTTTCAATGCTCATTTAAATAGCTTTCCTGCTCTTGCGTATTGTGAATTGCATGTCTTGGATGGGATTGAACTCATTTTGAACTAACGCAAACCATGGACTGTCCAGAAACAAACACTGTATTCTCGTACTGTCAGGGTGAAGGACAGCGAACTGCTCGGTCTGTTTGAAATCTGCATGCAGCGATAGCTTATGAATAAATAATCCCCATACGGCATCTCATGCAAATCCATGCAAATGAGGGCTCGGGGCCATACAATTTCTCAGCGTGTTTGTGTGCAGGGTGCATGTGTGTTTATATGTGGAGACGAGAGGGAAGAATTGGGTGTGTTTGTGAATGTGAACACAGGAGGGCTTCTCAAATATAAGCTTTACTGTGTGTATCCACACCGAATTGATGACTTTGCAGTTAAGACTATAGACATGCATTTACCAAGACTAGCAGTATTGTATCACGATTCTGGTGCTGTAGGATGTGTGTCTGAGATGTTAGGGACAAGGTCAGCAAGGGGTTTGAATATAGAGATAATAATGTTGTGATTTTTTTGGGGGTGGGGGGATTTCTGTTGTTGTTGTTCCTCTGCCTCCCTCACAAATTTAATTGCATAGTTCACCCAAAAATGAAAATTATGTCACTCAAAACATTCATGACTTGCTTTTATCTGTGACTTGCTTTCTTCTTTCTATGTGTATTTTGTCCATACAGTGGTATGTTATGTTGTTTGGGACCCCACTGACTTCCAAAGAAACATTCTTAAAACACTCTTATTTTGTACAGGTTTAGGACAACATGCCAAGTAAATGATGAGAAAATGTTCATATTTGAGTGAACAGGCCCTGTATTACTTTCATGTCACAGTGATGTTTTTGAATAACTGAAAAACAAACTGGATTCTGGAAACCATTTTTTTATTTTTATTTTTTTTTATTCACTCTAATTCAGTATTGCTCCACCCTTCCACAATGCCTCTCTAATTGAGAAAGACCCCTCATTGTCTTTTGTGCTAATGAAGCGTCTACTATGACTTATCCTGTGTTACATTAAGTTTTGCATCAAGACCAAGTGCATTATCTTTCCGTTGCCTTTTTGTGTGCCTCCAGTTTATTACTTGCTTTTTTCTTTTTCTTTCACTCTTTTCAATGGTGAACAAAACTCAAACAGAACTCATTGGATGCATCTGTCCATGCTTTTTTGCACTTGTTTTACTCATTTATTCTTCATTTACTGCTGCTAGACTCACTCTATTCAATTTATTATTGTCCTTTATGGTTTGGTTTCTGTCCTTGCTTCTGATTAGTTAATTCAGGTAGCCAGCTGAAATCCAAAATATAGCAACAGCTTTGACATTATATTCTCACAAAATGATACAAAACAACATTCAGTACATACATGTAGAGGAGGTCATACATTCTGTGTATGTTTTGAATATTGTGTGTAATGTTACTCTACCATTCAAAAGTTTGGAGATGGTAAGATTTTTTTTTTAAAATGTTTTTGAAAGAAGTCTCTTATGATAACCAAGGCAAATAAAATTTGCAAATAAGATTCCCGTGATGCAAAGCTGAATTTTCAGCTGCCATTACTCCAGTTGTCAGTGTCACACGATCCTTCAGAAATCATTCTAAGATGAAAAGTTGTGCTGCTGAATAAAACTATTAATTTCTTCAAAAAATGTTAACAGTAGTGTATATACTTGATATGGCATGTTAACTGTGTCCTTTGGAGCAGGTCAAATTCTTTGTTGGTGCAATTTGTCCAATAGATGTGAATTTTGAACACTTATTAGCATGAGCTCAGTATCTCCCCCGCTTGTCTTATTTTCTGCAGTGGTGAGCAGAACTCTTAGTGGATGATGGGCCTGTGCTTGTGTGTGTGTTGATGTGTGTGTGGCCTTTGGCTGGATCAGGTGTGTGTCTGCTGCTGTCTTGTTGTTGAACATAGACAGTAGGCAGAGTAATTAGCCTTCTGGCCAGTGTGTGTGTGTGTAAGGGAGAAAGACAGATATAGTGGCGGAGAGAAGCAGTAAAGTGTCTTCAGTTCTCTCTCTCTGCCTAGTTCTCCCTTTCCCTGAAGCTGCATGTTTTACATGGACTGAAGCCCATTTTACATGGTGTCTGCCTCTCATACAGACATGCGAAGGCTTCCACACATAAGTCAGTCATGCGTGTGTGTGTGTGTGTGTGTGAGTGTGTGAGGAAGGTGTAAGTGTTTGTGTCACCAGCAGCCTTATTATCCCTCTGTTCCCCATCCTTTCATTCTTTTCTTGTTCAACTGACACACTCTCTCTCTCTGTCCCAGTGTTCAAGCATCAGTATAGCAATAATAGGTTTAGGGCAAACAAATAATAGTTTGAACAACATTCATGCCAAAATACAAAGCCATGCAACATATTTCTTCAAATGCTTTGTTTTACATTAACTGAGGTCTTAGTATTAACTCTTTTAGGTCAGATTAAATAACATAACATAATTATTTATATAAATATAAATATAGAATATAAAATTATTATATGTGTGTGTGTATTACAAAAAAAGCTAAAGTTGAACTTGTTTCACAAATTTTTTTTATGCTGAAATTATTAAATAAAATATAATAAAATCATTTTCAGTAGTAGTCTCAAATTTTTAGACCCCATTGTGTCTGTCTGTCAGATTTCATACTCAGAAGATTTAGTTGGTAGAAAATCTCATGCAGGTCCAAATGAAGAAGGTTGAGGTTTTTTCTTCTTCTATGAGCTTTACAATTCATGTTCAAGTCTTTGTTTGGAGGTGAGGCTATGAGGATCCTTGTCACACACCCGCATCTTTCATAGACCATCAACGAATCAATGATTATATGTCTTCAGAATCGATCCAGAAATCCTGGATGGAGGAACCACTGTCAGACCCTCCTATGTCAGACTCTCGCTCTCTGTCTCTCCCTCTCTCACTCTCCCCACACCCCTCACCTCATAAATTAGATAGAAAGCATTGGTTTTTCGAGCCGCAAGTGCCCACCCCCCTACACTCTAACGCACAGCATACACGCTCGCACACACGTATGTCTAATCGTCATTACCGGCTTGACTCACTGTAGCGTGTGGCCTCGATTGGAGACAGTGGCTACAAGTGCCAGACAGCCTCTCTGAATGTGTTTGTGTGTTTGTGTGTGATCGAATGCATATGTGTATGTGCTCTCGTGCCCCCACCTGCTGCCAATTCACTCAGCCAAAGAGTACGAGAGGGAGACAGAGACAGAGAAGAAGAGGGTCTGTTCCCCTCGGTGGGTCATGGGGGTCCTGTGGAAGGACAGCCGTCCTCTCTCATTCATATTCATTCATTCTCCCTCGTCCCCTTCAGCTGCCACCTCTCCGGTAACAACACCCCCAACAACAACCGCCCACCCACCCCCACCCCAAGTATCTCTTTGTGCCCGGCGAGAGGCTCTCCTTTCCAGCCACGCTTGCCTTTTGTTCCTGCCCGGTCCTCCCCTCCCCTGGTTCTCCTCAGCAAGCAGCAGACGGCTGGTTGTGTTTGGGACCCAGCTGAACAAACACACACCGGGTCTGAGCAGGATGAGAGGGGGATGAGGACACACCTGACACCTCCATTGCGTCCTTTTAGCATTCTCTCTCCATGTTTTCTCTTGTAGGAGGAGTTTCTTGTTTAGGGAGTTTTTGTGGAGGACATGTCTACCTTGTTGTGTTTTGGTGTAAATGTCTTGTTTTGCATGTTAGGTTCTAAGTAGGGGTGGGCGATATGACCAAAATCTTATCACAATATGAGTAATTTTATTTCATAATAACGATATATTTCACAATATAGTTATTTTTGCTTTAAATAAGGTTTTTATGATATCAGCATTTTTGAAGCCGTTTTCAATATTACATTTTACATTTAGTCATTTAGCAGACGCTTTTGTCCAAAGCGACTTAGAAATTCAGCAGTATCTCAATATCATTAAAAAAGCTAATACTAGCCTAAAAGACTCTCAAGCTTACTGATGTAAACAGTGCTAAAGAAAGAGCAAAGAAAACAAACTCCAATAGAACAAGGACACAAAAAGACCTACCTGAAAACTTCAAGCACTATAAATAGGGGCTTTCACACCGGGTAGTTCTAGGAACTAGCCACCAGGGTAGTTCCCTGAGAACTAATGGTTCCCCTAGAAACGTTTTCCTGGTTACATTCGCACCGCCAGAAGGAACTCCGAAGTGACGTAAGCCAATCTTGTTGTTGTAACTTTTATTTTGACGGCGCGGCGGACCTTTATTTTGACGGCGCTGAGAATGCCAGCCAGAGCCTGAGCACACAGTGCTCGCATTCTTTGGGTTCATTAGTGTACGATCTGTCTAATAGTCCTGTCTAACACGTCATTAGATAGAACTGTTATACATAGAAAGTAGACGGTAATGAAAAGTTATTAGCGTGTGCCGTGTGGTTGATGTCCAGTGTTTCTAGCTGAGCAGAAATACATAATCATGTTTCGCTTGGTCCCCTCAAAGTTGCGATGGATTTTCTCCTTAGCGTAAAGGTTAAGAAGCCCATTTATCACTGTTTTCCATGTTTGTAGAGATAGTTTGTGTGAGTAAATATATAGCCTATAATCTGTGTGTTTACACAGCTTTTTTAAAAATGGCGGGTACTGGTGTTTCGCGTGCGTTCGGCCAATCAGTGTACACTAACATCACGGATGGTTCCTATAGTGCTGGTTTAGACCCTGCTCTGAAGTAGGAGCTAAATTAGTTCCTCCAAAAGGAGTTCCTAGAACTAAAATGGTTCCTAGTTCCTGCGGTGCGAACGCCAAAATCCGGATACTTCCGTCAATAGTTCTAGGAACTATGAAAAGGTTCCTCCGGTGCGAAAGCCCCTAATACTATATAAAATGTATAAAGTAATCAAAAGAATAAAAAAAACAATGCATAGTTTTTACTGTGTGAATTAAATATACATTTATTCTTATTAAAGTTACAAAAGGGATTCAGTCAAGAAGGGATTCAGTCTTTTTTGTTGTTCGATTAGCATTAATATGAACAGCAGGTCAATTTGGATGCTGTCACTTTAAGACCGACTGCACTGATCCAATATACTTGTGCGTTTTCTTTCTTAACTGTTTATGTTCACTTAAGACATAAATTACTGTTTACTTGCAAAGACATGGTTACTTTGACACGTAGGTATGTATATTTAATGATTTAAGCCCAATTAGGCGGCAAAAAGCAGTTCAGTTCTCACGCTCTATAAAGAGCAGCTTCATGTCGCGCATCTCTCAGACAGTGCTGACAGTCTTAAATTAGTTCTCTTTCGCTGCTGATTGCTCTTCAACGGTTTAAAATCACCTGTTCTTAAACTGCAATGCTTAAAAACACATGCAAATGAAACGCATGCAAATCTCTACCAGTTAATCGTGTCTACCGTTATATCGCCCAACCCTAGTTCTAAGTATATCCTGGATGGTCTCTATACACCAATTACCAATTTACAGTGCAGTGTCAAATCCTTAAGACTTTGGCAGTGGGTATCTCTGTGGTGACTAGCTCCTCTTTGATTGTGTTCATGAACGCAGATGTTGTAAAGTACATGAGCTGCCTGCAGATCTTAAGCTGTTACCCACGGGTTCTTGATCACTCATGTAAGAATTCTACACATGCACTGGCCATTATCCTTCATGAGTGAATTTTTACCACTTGTTAACTATCTACCTGATGACAGGCAGATGGAGAACCTACTAGCACATGTAATGATTCATCCAATATCAATCATATTGAGTGTGTTTACTTTGGGTTTTTAATTGCAGAGGTGATTAGAGCTGGTTGAGCATGTGTGCGAGTAGTTTATTTATATATATATATATATATATATATATATATATATATATATATATATATATATATATATATATAAGTTTGGGGCCAGTAACCTTAATTTTTTTTTTAAATCCTGAAAAAATCAAAACATCATCAATTGTATTAAGCAGCACAACTGTTTTCAACATTGATGATAATATTTCCAAATCAGCTTATTATAATTATTTCTGAAGGATCATGAAGAATGATCACTGAAGACTGGAAAAATGTTTTTTCCATCAAAGCAACATTTTAAAGTTACATTTCACAATATTACTTTTTTACTGTATTTGTGATTAAAAAAATTCAGCCTTGGTGAGCAGAAGAGACTTCTTTCAAAAACTCACCCAATTAAATCTTACACTTGAATGATTGTGTGTGTGTGTGTGTGTGTGTGTGCATATGCTTGTGCGTGTGTGTGTATCATATTTTCACTATTTTCTATTTTTCTCATATAAAAATTGCATTTCAAAAATGGACCATTAGAAGTTTCACAATTAGCCCTTTATAGACATCATTCTCCTCTCAGATCACGATGCTGTATTTGTATCTGACAGTGTGCTGATGTATTTTTTAGAAGTAGTAATGGTTGTGTAGAAGACACTAGTAAAACCAGCAAACAAACTGATTTAGGATTCCTTACCTTTTCCTCATAAACACCAGACCTACAGACGTTTGAGACAAAAGAGCTCATACCACAACATGAAATACAACCTTGAGCTGAGTGTCCTCAAAGCAGCACAGATGAACAGGATGACGAGGGGAGATGATGAAGCACATGGAAGATTAAACCCAAAGAAGAGAGTGAAGAAGAAAAGCAAAACAAAGATATTGATGAGACTATAAAAAATAATAAAACTGTAAAATAAAATAAAACTATAAAACATGTAATTATGGTAATTTTATACTATGCAGCATATACAACTACTTAAATAGAAAAATGGGTCAGATATGTCCCATATATCTGACCCATATATCTTTCTATTAATTTATTTTTAATTGGTAACATACATTACCGTGTCATTTAAAAAGAGAAAATAATATATATTGGAGGTGTGCATATTTATTAGAACCAATGAGTAAATAAGAGAAAATCTAGCACAGAGTCACCTTTGTATGGTCATTAAATATTACATGAGCAAAAAAGAGAGAAAGAGTTTGACAGAGGTGTCCACCTTAGACAAACAGAAACACACAGTCACTGGTTTGGCACTGTGAGTGAATATATAACCAAAACAGGTCTTGACTGCTCTGAGTGAGACTAACTTTATTTCTCCTGTTCAAACACAGACTCACTGGATGGTCATGTATCTTAAACACACTTTTAAAAGAGATTAAAGGGAATAGTTTGCCCAAAAATGAAAATTTAACTTTTAAAGTTAACTCACCCCCATGTAATTTCTTATGTCCACAAAACATGTTTTAGATGAGAACTGTTTTTGTACTTGTAATTAAAGTTAATAAGAGTCCAAAACAAAATCTTGTTTTTTGAAAAAAGAAATTAATATAGATTTGAAATGACATTAGGTAAGTACATTTCTGGGTGTACTATCCCTTTAACTCATGAAGTGATGAGTTCAAGAGAACCATCAATAAATAGCACCTGACGTGGGGGTGTATCATAACATCATTAAGACTCTGAGTGACACAATATGACCGTCGGTACTAAAAAAAAAACAATGTTATCGAGTGAATGGGAGCTCCCTGTGAGCTTTGTCGTGTGGCCTTTGATTTACAATGTCATGCTCAATATCCTCATGAGCAGCTGTAGTCCAAATAGGTTTGTTCAAGTTGACTGATGGACCTTTGATTAAGATCAAAATAACTTCATTTGAGAATTATTTCCTGTAATTTTGTAAGAGTCAATTACAACAACAACAACAAAATGACGCAAACAGTTGATTTGCCTGGGTAAATATGACCCATTGAACTATTTGAAGTTTTTTCAAAGAAGTTGAAATATCCTTGAAAAATACAGTATCATAACTATCCAATAAATCTGCCTTCTTTTAGCTGTAAAATCAATGCAAGATTATATAGCATGAGCGCTATATTGTTTGGGGACCTTGTCAGTTACAGAAAAGATCTACCTGGAGTACTTCCCACCACCCCAACACAGAATGAAGCACCAACAAATTAAGTACATGAAGTACAAGAAGAAAGAAACCACACAGCATCTTACAATCTGGCTCAAATAGGACCACTTCAGGGAGCTGGCGCTATTGAGCAAGAGACCCTCATGAGAAGACATGAAGCAATTATTATGCACATTAATGGCTGCAAAGATGGAGAAGAATTTGATGCCTTCTCATTGTCATTGACCTTTGCCCAGTGACTCATGCGGCTTGTTGCACAGGCCCCGTTTTAGATTGAACGTCATGCCTGTTGAAATCCATTGCAAGCGGTGTTGGTTGCCTCGCCCTGTCAACGCCAAGAAATGTCACCACGCTCCATGTTTGTGAGTGTAACTCAGCAGGTGGTTGGTTTGGTGCGTCTCAGTAACACAATAGAGGTCACGTTTTTTCCTTCTCGCCCTTGAAAAAGCATCTTTCCGATGTATGTTGGCCTCAAACAGCTGACAGAAACAAAAAACCTGGAGGTGAAAGGACAGTTACCGTGTCTTCTCTCACTGTTTTTCTTTGTATATTGATACTTGGGTAATATTGCATGTATAAAATACTTTGAACTTTTACTTTGAAATTGGAAATTGAGTGTAGGAGAAGAGCGGATGAAATCGATTAAATGGATGGGAGAAAGTCTTACGGATAGAGGACGTTCGGGAGAGAAAAGAGAGCGAGGGAGAGAGAGGAGTCACAAAGGACACGGAGAGCGAGAGAGTGCAATGTAACTAGAGAAGACACCAAGAAATGGATGGACGGAGTGATATAAATATAGAGAGAGTGAGAGATAAGAGTGAAAAAGAAATAGAATTCTAAAGAAAGGAGAGTGATAACCCTGGCTCCTCTTCCATGACTGAGGAGGGAGCGGCCTCTGTGGGCTCCTGCTGTAACCATAGAAACGGTTGGAAGAGGAAGAGGAAGTGGCAGAAAATAGAATGTGGCTTTGCTGAGCCCTGCAGTCCTGCAGCAGCGCTCTCCTCCCCGTACCATAGAGAGAGAGAGAGAGAGAGAGAGAGAGAGAGAACGGATGAAACGAGGGACTCGGTGCAGGGTAAATAATTGGAGGAAAAGTATGGGTGAGGGAAAAGCGAGAATTATAGTAGTTTAAGTGCAGAGAAGAGGAGAGAAGAGACTAGAATAGAAGTTGCAATTTAAGAGGAGAGTAAATGAGACAAGGTGAGCAGAAATGAGACGAGAACAGTCCAAAAATATTTAGAGTACGGGAGGTGAAAGATGTAGAGACTTAATAAGAGAGGTATGTTTTAGTATATCTCAAACATATATACGATAGGAGAATAAAAAAGAAGTGTCAAACAGAGAGAGAGAGAGAGAGAGAAGGAGTGAGGAGTAATTGCAATGACCCTGGAGAAAACAGAGGAGAGGAAGAGGAGTGAATGTAGAGAAGACAGAGAGAGGGAGGGAGGGTGGAACGTTCCAGAGAAAGAAAGAGAAGAGCGAGTACACAGTGCAACCAAGAGGGAAGAGAGGGAAGGAGAGTTTTTGCTTTCTGAAATATACTATGGTACATTGGTTCACCTTTGACCTATGTGCTAATGACATTATTTGGCCATAGGTACTATACAAAAAAAAAAAAAAAAAGATTTAAAAAAAATGCTAATGAAACTGCTCTAAATTTGGACACTCTTAGGTGAACTGCTGTCCATTAGACCTAAATTTGGCCATAGTACTTTTACATTTTGTTTTGTAAATGGTCATGTCTGTACTTGATTGGCACCAGTCATGCATTTGTCATTGGACATCCGCTTAAAGTTGTTTGACTAATGATTGATGGATTTTTTTAACTATGCACTACCTTTCAAAAGTTTGGGGTCAGTAAGATATTTTAAGAAAAAAATTATTTATCTTTTTTTTCCACTTTTTTCCCCCCAAAAGTGACAGTAAAGACTTTTACATAAAAAAAAAAAAAAAAATCTATATATATATATATATATATATATATATATGTGTGTGTGTGTGTGTGTGTGTGTGTGTGTGTGTGTATGTATATATGTATATGTATATATATATATATATATATATATATATATATATATATATATATATATATATATATATATATATATATATATATATATATGTGTATGTGTGTGTGTGTGTGTGTGTATGTATATATATATATATATATATATATATATATATATATATATATATATATATATATATATATAAATATATATATATATATATATATATATATAAATATATAAATATATATATATATATATATATATATATATATATATATATATATATCAATTGTTGGAATACTCATTTCCACTATCTGGGTAATAGTTAAGTTTAAATCAACTGAAGATGGTAAAAATCTACCTGGAAGAGGACGTGTATTGGCCCCACACGCACAATTGCGTGCAAATTGCGTGCAAATTGAGAAATGTTCTCTTTCAAACAAACTCTAAAGATCGAGTTGTAGACTTGCAGATGCTAGTTGGGTGTTGGAGTCAAATAGTCTCCAAAACTATGATCAGACCTCACCTATAAAACCACAACTTGTTTGGGTAGGTTGCAATATAAAATCCTTTGGTGACATCAAACAACAATCTCATGCACCTACAGTTTGCCAGGTGTTACTGGAACTTTATGGTCAGATGAGAACAAAATAAAGCTTTTTGGAAAAACACCAGAGTTGGTTTGGCATAGACAGAAACATAGTCATGTAGAAAAGTACCTCATCCCCACTGTGAAGTAATGTGGTGGATCTCTAATGTTGTGGGGCTAATTTTCATCCAAAGACCCTGGACAACTTGTTAGGATAACACGGTATCATAAACTCCAAGTATCAACACCTGACTGACCCTGTCAGGAAGCTTAAACTGGGCTGTGGTTGAATCTTCCAGCATGACAATTATCCAAAACAGAAATAGAACATCAGAACAGTTCATGATGATAGAATTAAGGTTTTCCAGGGGCATAGCAGTCCCCTGACCCAAACCCCATAAAAAACCTGTGGGATGAGCTGAAGAAAAGAGTCCACAAGCATGGACCTCTGAATCTGAAGGATCTGGAGAGATTCTGTATGGAGCAATGGTCTCAGATCTCTTGGCATATGTTCATCAACCTTATAGTACACACACATGCATGTATAAATTAAAAAAAAAAAAATTATTTATTTATAAAATATTTATATTTATATTAAGTTTGTGCAAACTTTTATTTTGGATGTGATTAATCGCTGCCCAGCACTAGTAATAAGGTTGATGGACATATGCCAAGAGATCTGAGACCATTCCTTCATACAGAATCTCTCCAGATCCTTCAGATTCAGAGGTCCATGGATTTTTATTTATTTATTATTATTTATTTTTTTCAGTTTTGCTCATATTTACCAAAGGTGTCAATATTTGTGGGACCTGTGTGTGTGTGTGTGTGTGAGAGGTGGACGATGTCGGAGTATATAACCTAACCACAAAAAAAACAAAAACATTTATCTATCTTTATGAGTGTTACTACTTGTTTTGAGAACTTATTTTAACATACTTAACCATTGTGATCTGTTCAAACATTAACAAAGTGTCACAAAAATACATACAGATTGTCTATCAGAACCGCCTTCTTCAATGGGAATGCAAATGCGCATAGCGGGTCTAGATTGGGCACCAGTCTATGTGTATATGAGTGTATACGAGTGTGTGCCTGAAATCCAGTGCTAATCTTGGTTCATCATGTCCCACTGAGCTGCATGTATGTGTGTCTGCTGGCTGGTTTGGCAGACTCATGTCTGGTCAGCTGTCTGGACACTTGGCCTGGACACTGAGACACGTGGCTGTCAATGACTGCTTTATCTCACTGAGACAGCGTTGGGTGGTGACTACACGGGGGGTCTTATTGTGTATGTGCGTGTGCGAGCGATTGGAAAGGGGGGATTAAACAGCTGTGGTCAAAAAAATGGACAGAGGGAGGTACCAGATTTAGCTTGGCAGATGGATGGACTGATGGTGACCATTTCTTTCTTTAAACCCCTTTCTCTTCATTTCCCTTTTCTTTCTCTGTCTGTCTTGTGGAGTTCAAATCTCTTTCAGTGTCAGTTTCAGTTTACAGATAAGTTTGATAATGCAGACTTTTTTTACACAGGTATTTGCAAAAGTCTGAGACCACATTGAAAGAATCTAGTTTAAAAGTGGAAATAAAGAAACATCAGATTTTGAAAACTTAAGAAACTAATTTTATTTGATGTTAAATTAATAAATGTTTGAGATTCTAGATATCAAATTTACATGTGGTGTATCGTATGACATTTTTTACGGTCCGATGTTCTCGCTTCCATTAAAGCACACGATACTCTCTAGAACAGAACAATTTGAATAGTGATCTCAGACTTTTGGCCTCCATTTTATTTGTCCACTATTCAAAAAGGTTTGGATTTTTTATGCTCAATCAGGCTGCATTTATTTGACTGAAAATACAGTAAAAACTGTAGTATTGTGAAATATTTTAAATGTAATTTATTCCTGTAATGGCAAAGCTGAATTTTCAGCATCATTACTCCAGTCTTCACTGTCACACTGTCCTTTAGAAATCATTCTAATATGATCTGATTTGCTGCTCAAGAAACATTTCTTATCATCATCAATGTTCAAAACGGTTGTGCTGCTTAATATTTTTTGTGGAATGATTTTTTTTTGATGAATAGAGAACAGCACTTAAAATAGAAATCTTTTAAAACCTTATAAATGTCACTTTTGATCAGTTTATTGCGTCCTTGCTGAATAACAGTATTCATTTATTTTACAATAATCTTAGGGACCAGATACTTTTTAACAAGTGTATTATTTTGTTTGATCATCACAAAGGCAAACGGTTAACTTTAATGGCATGAGTTTGGAGTTTGGAAGGAGCATGTTAATCTAATCCTGCCAATCATTCTCGTAACGATCACACCTGTACTCTTCCTGCATCCACCTAGACCACTTGTAAAACAAAATGTTTGTTACTGTTGGTTGTCTGATCTTTACAAAACACTGACTGCTTGTTTGCAACATCATGTTCAAACACAGATGTTTGCTGATATCCAACAACAAGGAAGGAACAGGATGTCTGGTGGAAAGACCAGCAAGGCTGGTAACCAGCATTTGTTGTCAGTGATATTCGGTTAGTTTTGTATGGTAGTGATTTATCTCAAAAGAAAATACATATAATACGATTGGTTTGATATTTTCAGAGACAGCCTCAACCTCTATTAAATTTAGATAATAATAAGTGTTTCTTTCTATCACAGGACCAGTTCCACTCTGTGACCTTCCTGGAGTAAAACCAATAGCCTCCTTCACCTCCTCCTTTAGCTGTGGCTTCTTGAGCTGGGACTCAGGAGCGAGTTGCTGGGAAACCAGGCTTACACAGCCAAATTGCTCAGTTTTGCCAGATGTCTTGTGGAGTGAATCATGTAGCACTGGTGTCTGAACCAGCCCCACCACCTCCTCCCCCCCGCACACGCGGAGGCACGAACACATACACAGAGCTACAGCTTGAACTTCATACGGTTCTAAGGCCCTTTCATTGTCAGTCTTAGACTTGAGCTCCAACTCTTGCCAGAGGCTGTAGTGACACAATGGAGGCTCTGTTTTTAAACCAAAAAGCATAGGGCACAGAATAAGTTCTGTCTCTCTCTTTACATACAAATTTCTCTCTTTTTTTTTCCTCTCGTGAACACAAAACCACATAATCAATTAAGTTTCCTCAGCTCCCCATAGGCCTTCAAAGTGGATCCCCTGAGTCAAGGATATTGTGTTTTTTTATGCCTGTCATCTTGTCTGGTGTCAAAGAGCAACTGGTCCAACAGACAGATATGTGAGTGTATGCATATATATGTGTGTGTGTTTAGGCTGCATTTATTTGATATAAAAAACAGAATAAACAGCAATATTGTGCAATATTATTCAAATTTAAAATAGCTGCTATTCCTGTGATTACTTCCTTAATCCAGTCTTCAGTGTCACATGATCCTTCAGAAACCATTATGTTTATCCAGTGGTGAACAGTAACAAAGCATCTGTACTTTATCTGAGTAAACTTCACTACATTCCAAAGCATAATATTGTAATTTTTACTTAACTACATTTCATAAAAACATGCCGTTCCTCATTATTTTGAACTGAAGAAATTGTCACCCGCTCTGAGAAGCGATAGCGGTGTCTGATTCGTGAATGAGCAAATTCTTTCCAATGACCCTGTTAAATCGTTTTGCAAATCGCATTGAATGATTCATTCGTGACTTGGACCGATCCGATTGAATCTGCTCTCGAAGTCAGTAACACAGGGATTTAAATGATCTGGTCAGAGCAAATCTCCAGTGAACAATTCAGTGAATTCACTAGTCTGACTCAAAATGAGCCAAGAACAGGAGATCCTATAGGATCTCAAGTGCGCTCACGACTGATGCAGAATTTGACAATTTATTATTGTAAATGGAAATCATATTTGGGTCATGACTGTCAGGTGTTTTTTTGTTTTTTGTTTTACTTAAAGGGTGAGCTGTTTAACCCCATTGTATGAAATGCTTGAAAGTAGACATTTCCATATTTGTGTAATATCATCTGAATGGTGTAGGTTTTAGGAAAAAACTAAACTCAACTTTAAAATACGCAAATTAATGCCCATGTACCTTTTGCTGCCATAGCAGTTTCAAATGATGTAAAAATGTATTATCTTATCTTAAAATTTAACACATTTTACCCTATCTGTTTTATACTGTATGTTTATATTTGTCAACACACATTTACACACATTTTGTTTTTCCTAACATTTTGTTTTTTATATACTAGTTATGGTATATTTTGTTATTTTGTAGTTAAATTATCAGTAATTGTCAGTAGTAGTTATCAGTGTATGACAAGTTTTGGTAATAAAATAAAATGTTTTTTTTTTTTTTTTGCAGATCAGTACTTATTATGTGTCTGTGCTTTTATACTTTTACTCGAGTACAATTAAAAAGGAGTGCTTAATACTTTTACTGGAGAAATATTTCATTATGGTATCTGTACTTTTGTACTCAAGTACTTGATATGTGTACTTTTTGTCCACCACTGTCATTATCAAAGTTGAAAACCGTTGTGCTACTTAATATTTTTGTGGAAACTAATAATTTTTGTTTCAGGATTCTTTGAATATAGTGAATATAGTATACTTTGAATACATTTATTTGAAATTGACATTTTTTGTAGCACTACTAATGTCATTACTTCATTACTTAAGTATTAGTAAAAGTAAAAACATCTATAAAGTAGAATATATGCAGTATTATATTAATTTGTAATATACTATACACTTTATAATGTATATAAAAGTTTTTTCACTAAAGTACTTGTACTTCTTTAAAATACTCATCTGTCCTGTTTGTCTTATGTCTAGGTGAGGTAACTTAGACTAGCAATTACCTTCCAGTAGAAGGCCTGAGAGGAGAGCTATTGATTGGACCAAGAGGTCAGAGGGGGTCGACAGCTGCAGGAGCAGCATGGACGGGGGAAACACAGCAAATGTGATGGAGGAGGGGTGGCCTTCAGGTGAGCTTACCCTCAACAATGTAAATGAATGGTTCCTTATTCAGACCTTTGTGAATATATGAGCAGGTGTGGTTATAACTAGGAAAAATTATTAATCACACTTCCCTGGTGAATTAGTAGCTGTATATAAATCATAACGGAAGGCTTACATATACTATGCACTGAAAAAGCTACTAATCAATACTGATAGCTATAAAGATGCATCTTACCACTACAAATAACACTTCAGTAGAGTCTATATTAGATATTGTATACTGGAAATGAAAAGTCCGTCACTGTGTTGCACTCCGAGCCATGTGAGTGCTGGGTTGCCCAGGTCATGTGGTGAAACGGTGAGTAATGCATGGAGGGATATCGTCTCAACCTTCAGCCAGCCCTTCTCTCCTATTATTGGAATATTAATCCAGGGGATCTGGAAGGAAGGATGACGTCATGTGTGTGCCAGCGTCGTCCTGTGTGCTTTGCCGTGGATTCAGCTGTCATGGCTAACAGAACCATTTCTGTGATTAACGGTCTTGCCGACCCCATCAAACACCCAACCGTGCTACTTCCTGCCCAATATTCTCCCCTCCTTCTCTCTCTCTCTCTCTCTCTCTCTCTCTATTTTACTGCGTGTCCCAGCTGGCTAGTGTGTCTTTTTAGATAGGCAGAGTCTGTGTGTGTGTCTGTCTGTCTGTCTGTCTGTGTGATTTGTATGGAAGAGAGTGGATGCTTGTGTGTTTGTAGAAAATTAGCATGTGTTTGTCAAGGAGCATGATAGAGAGCAAGAAAGAAAGAGTGTGTGTGTAAGAAAGAGTATATATGTTTTGGTGTGTCCATAGTGTGTCTGATTGGTGTTCAAGGAAGGTGCTATTCATTCTCTTGAGGTCTGCATGGTGAATCCTTATGTTTCTATAATCTTAGAAAAGATGTCCTTGCCGAAGGCTGAACGGCACAATGGTCTGCTTACTATCAGCAGTCAAAACTCTACAGGGGACAACAAAGTGCCTTCGTATCCTGTTCTGGAAAAAACTGCAGCAGCAGCAACAACAACAACAACTATTTCCATACATTTTTAGAAAGATAAACTAACTTATGACCGACTGCCTTAAAGGGATAGTTTACTCAAAAATGAAAACCATCATTTACTAACCATTGTGTCACTTCAAAATTGTCCATACAATGAAAGTCAGTGGGGTCACGCCATAAGTAACTCTTTAAGAGTAAAACCCTAGTTGTATTAAACAAAGGGAATTATATTGTGTCTTAGAGCAAAATTTGATTTACAATAACAATTGTAGTTTGTCAATTGAGTTGTCATTTGATAATCTTTCACTTTTTACTTCTTTTAGTTATTTTTGAAGATAAATTTAAGAAAACTCGCATTTTCAATGTTAAACTGTGTTAGGCTTCAAATCTAGTAAAAAGTAAAAGCAAAATACAAATTGATAGCAAAGCTTTATCACATCAGAGTGAAACTACAGACCTCATGGCAGCATTTTCACCAAAAAATACTACAACATCATAGTATCTCTTTTCCACTGGCCCAAAAAGCCATTAAGAAAGCTGTCAGAAAAGTAGACTTACTGCCCCCTAAAGGAAGGAGTTTGAATTGTTGCAGCATTCAGGTTATTGAAACTTCAATTATAAGGAATGATCACTCAAAGCAAAACTGGGATCTCTTAGGAATAAATAAACACTTCTATGAACCCTCCATACTGTATACATATGAAAACTACAAAGAAACAATAGGAGGTCCTCTTGAATCTGTGAGTGTATGCGAAGAGAGCTGCAAACTGAATTTCCTCACAAAAGCATTAGCATAATACTCATCAGAAAAGGGCAGACGTAGAAGTAGAAACAACTAAGCGAAAAAGAGAGTAAATGAGAAACTCAGTGACCCAAACATGACTGAGCTTAGACTGTCAGCATGTGTCATCTGTGCCGGGCTCATTCTGTGTGACGGCTACAACATAACTGGGGAGTAGATGTAAACAAAGGTGCTCATCAGCAGTAACCACTTAGCATGTATTCCACCATTATCATTATTCATCTCTGAGGCATAACGCTCATGTGTGGGAGATTTCAGAAGTGATTATCGAGACCGAGTTTGTGCAGTCATTGGTAGACTATTAGTCTTAAGATCAAGCCGTATCCAGCGCTGGTTTGGCATCAGATCTGCAGTAGCTTTTGCTGCCAGCATGTTTTTCTTCAACGTGGGAATCGTCAGACCATAGAGAGTCTGCCTTTGGGTTTATAAGGTTCTTTCATTCAAGCGGCTTGCGCGCAATGCTCATTCCTCTTTTCCCACAGTTGGCCCATCTCTATCTCTAGCTATCTCTTCTAGCGCCGCTGCATCCCTCGTTCCCTCCTCTCCCTCTCAGCCTGTTTTTGTGCGCTCTGTTCGTTATCTAACCAAACCCAACGGATTCTTCTTAGTACTGCTAAGAGAAAATCAGTTTGCTTTTTTCCTTCTCCTCTTTTTCTTGTCTAGGTCCCCACTGCCTCGCTCCGCTGCTCACCAGTTCTCCACCCTCCCTTCCTCCCTCCCCCTCTCCCTGCTTTTGCTGGCTCTGCTTTCATTCTAACCTCCCCCTCCTCTTCCCTCAAGGGAATAAAGGTCATTGCGCAAATGATTACTCAGACCTCGGTAGCCATGGAAACGCGGTCATGTGACAGGGACAGGCATGCATCGAGCACAACAAAGGAGCCGATTAGTAAGCCAACGATGGAAAGCTAGCGCCTGCCTTTGTGTGCCTGCGTTCTCAGTATTTTGCTCTATCTCTCCCTTTCTCTTCCTACGTGTTCGACTTGCTGGGGGAGGGAGGGAGGGAAGGAGCGGGCAAAAGAAAGCCTAGCATGCTGCTTCTACAAGCGCTTTGTTTAAACTAGCGGTTTGTCTTTGGGTTGTTCATTAGAGATTAACGCTGACATTTCAGTGCGTTTGCACATGTTTAATGCATCCGTTAGACAAAAGAAGTGTGTCCTAAATTTTAGACCTCAATTGAGAAAGCTACTTCATTGTGAATTAGGTGAATTCATTGTAGAAGGTGACGTTATTGATACACTGATGATCATATAACTAGTTTTAATCAAAGTCCCTTTCAAGGAAGGTCAGTTGACTCGGCGGCCATGTTTGAAGTGCCGATAAGTGAACAGCTATTTTGGGTACGCAAGACCAACTGCAATCTATTTGAAAGGGGAAATAACTGTTGCCAAACTCACATTTAAATATTGAATAAATATTGATTGACTCTTTTATTTAGAAAATATTACAAGAGCTGCCCTGAGGTTGCCATATTGCGGGTTGCGGTTTCTCCCATTCGTAGCAATTCAAGATCACTGTCTGGGTACCAGCTAAAAGTTTTCGTTATTTCCTCCCTAGTTAAATTCTGCAAATATGTAGCAATGGAAATTAAAAATAGCATAAAAGAAATGAGTTTAAAGACGCGTTTGTTTTACATTAGGTAAAATTGTCAAATTAAGCCAAAGCCATACTTCAGTTGCTTGAAGTGAATTCTGTTAACAAAATGTTATTCAGTCCCAATGAGGTAGTAAGTGAAAATACTGCCCCCTAGGTGCAGTTTTTCTTTGTAAGTGGCTCTATAGTAAATTGACAATTAAAAAATTGTCATATTTACTCATAATGTAAAATGCACAGAAAGTTAATGTACTTGTTCTCTCAGCACACTAACATACAAAAAACTGTTTTAGAGAAAGACAGCAGGGTGCCTTCCCTCAGACTTTTGGTATCATTTCTCATTGTCAGTGGTGGCTTTATTTAAATGAAACTGTCAAGGCTTTGAAACTCACACCAGCTTATCTAATATGAGTTACCTGCAGTTAATGAACTCGAGCCAACGGAAACCAATTAAACATTGAAAATTATTGTGAGCTTCTGGAAGTCCTGTAAGCCTGTAAAAGGCATAAATCAACCCTTTAAAGTGCACTTACAATTCACTCTGCAAAGTAATCTCACCAATTTCATTCCATTTTCTTCTCATTTAAAAAAAAGTCACAAGCACATAACATAGCCTAAAATCTATGTCTCTAAATTTGCTGTTTTTATTAGCTTGATGCAAAGTTAGATGTTTCTTATGCTAGCTTTGTATGTGTCTTGTTCCAGTTTCAACACAGGTTCATTTCTGCAAAATATTTGGTTGCATGTTTTGCAACAAGTGTTTTTAATAGTGTTTTTTGCTGAAGCAACCATGCTATTTCAGCTTGCTTTCTACAAGCCTTTGAGCTCTTTTACTGTGACTCATGTTTCATGGGACTCGTATCCAAGCGCTCCTCATCGCAAGTGCAGTGCTGTACCAGGTGATCTACTGACCAAGTTTACTTCGTCAGAAAAATCATACATATGGAGTTGATTTTGTGATGCTAAATGTCCAACTGTATTAGTTTACAAATCATGCACTATGTGTTTTGAGGTCATATATTGTACAAGGAACTGCTTGAAAATAAGTCTTCATTAATCGATAATCTGTGTGAAAAGTAATAAAAGATGTTCTTGTTACCACAGTGTTTATTTCAACTGTAAACTGCACTAAATTGTATGTATAAGTACATTTTTGCAGTCAAAAATGTAGGTAAAGGCACATTTTTACAATGTTCTCCAGTTTGTTATGCACTTTAAACTTTTAATAATTCTAGAATAAAGTGAATTTCTCTTAATTATGTGATTTTAGATTTTGGCAAGATAGAAGAGTGGTATCCTGAACATTTCATCTTAGCACTGTTTGCACACTGAATATATATGTGGGTAAGCATGTGCGTGTGACTGTGTCTGCTTGTTTCAGGGGATGGTGTATCAGATTGCCTTTGAAGCAACAAAAAACATGAGTTGAGTCTGGGCACACACTCTGTTATGACTGCACAGCTGTTTCCAAAGCTCAGCAGCAGACAGAGAGGCCTGTGGGTTAGTCCAGGGGGCTGTGGGAGGGGGCTGGTGGGTACGGCTGCAGCCAATGGGCCCGCATGTTTGGCCTTCTCGGTTATTAAGGGCTTCAGCTGGAACCAGACTGTCCAAGGCTGAAGGACTTGATGGACAATCAATGTGGTGTGTTTGAATTTGTCCATAAAAAAGTATGATAGCTGCAGGTGAACCGTTTGATTGAAAGAGATATTCTAACATGGTACTTCTCAACAAAGAGACCCTTTGTGTGTGTGTGTGTGAGAGAGAGAGAGAGAGAGAGAGAGAGAAATTCATAAAATTAACTATTTTTAGTACCACTCAGAAATGAACACAAATGCAAATAATGTGTCATGTTATGAAAGAATAGTTTGAGCACAACTTAAGTAATCATAGGGAAGACCCTATGACACTGTTATATAATAATAGCAATGTTGAAAGCTTAATAATAGCACCAGTAATTCAGTGTATTGTGTAAACTACAGTTACTAAACTAAAAATTAGTAAAAAACTAAAAATAGTAAACTAAAATTTGATTGGATGAGCTACTTCTAAGGCCAATGAAAGATTTAACTTCCAATGACTTCCATCTTACTTGTAGTTGCAACTTAATAAATGGTACAATGAAAAGGAGGCCGCAAATAGGCTGTTTAAAAGAGATGTTTATGTTTGTTAAAATAACTATTTTCTATTTTAACATATTTTAAAATTTAATGTATTCCTGTGATGGCATCGCTGAGTTTTCAGCATCATTACTCCAGTCTTCGTTGTCACATGATCCTTCAGTGCTCAAGAAACATTTCTTATTATTATCAATGTTGAAAACCATTGTGCTGTTAGCCAGACGGGATTTAAAGGTCCCATTCCATGGATTATTTTATTATTTTAGAATGTTACCTGAGGTGCCCTTATAATGTTAGTATGTTTTTTTAGATCAAAAGTTGTTATAATTTAGAAATAAAAGGCATATTTCCTAGCCTGATTTTAGCCTCTGATTTGAACACTCTGTTTGAAGGGGCGTGTCTGCTGTGAGACTTCAGTGTAAACGCCCACTGCTGTGATTGGCTGACATGCTTGCATATGAAATATTTAGCATTGCATGTGCAACTCTCTCGAAAACTTTTACTATTACAGCTATTATACGTTTTTACTATTACAGCTATTGAGATTAACGAATCGTGAGAAGTTTTTTGAGTATTTAGATCTATTCCCATCACATAAAAGGTTGCAGTGATGAGCACTGAGCAGATGATTGCATGAATGATCTTATCATTGCAACGCAGTTTCTGCACTCTCACTAATGATTTCACCAATGCAAACATGAGGTAAGTACAGTAAGAGCTTCGTTGTGCAGCGTAACAGCGTCATTGATTTCATAACGAGTTTTGGCAAGTGTCCAGATAAACTCGCGCTGTGTGATTGACAGCTTGGGTGATTGGAAAACGATTGTTCTTTGATCGGTTTCTGTATATATTAATCACAGTTTAAAGATTATTTTCATCCTTCTAAGAGAAACAACGTGAAGTTGATCGTTTAGTCACTGGCTTGATTTACTGATGCATAAACAGTATTGAACGACTTTGAGAGAAAGATTATCTGTCTGAACTTGAACAATTACACCAGAAATTCACATAACCCACTGGTTCTTCAGAGGCTCGGATGAAGGAACTAAAACAATACCTTTGTGTTCATTTGTACATCCAAACACTGAGCAACTGCCATGCTTCGCTCGTTTGCAAGCCATGATGTCTCTCGAGGAAAAAACAATATCGCGCTTGCGTATATTCTCATATTCTCATGGGCGGGCCAGCAGAGAAAGGGGAGGTAACCTTTCCCCTTATGACGACATAAGGGGAAGATTCTAGATTCGCCCGTCTGAGCTTTCATTTTCTCAAAAATACCCAGGGCTTGGTTTACACCCATCAAAACGTCTAGCCACTGGGGGAAATAGGCAGGCTAGGGGAACTCATATTAAGGTTAAAAAACCTCATAAAGTGACATTTTCATGCAATGGGACCTTTAAACTTTATCGGCTGAAGACCCAAGTTTGGTTTGAAGACAAAAACCGTACCAAGCACAATGTTCTCTCACCATTTGTGATTTCTAACACGTAGTCACAGCCACGTTCGGCGTGGTCTTGCAAAGCAGAAACAAAAGCTGCTGCTCCCCGTATGTTTTTCCATCATCTCTGGTCGCGTTCATATGTAAATTGTGTGAGCTTATTTTGTTCATTAGATCAAAAGATATGAAAAAGCCTAACTGATTTGGCAAAATGCAGGACACTGTAGTGGTCTCTTTGAGTCAAAACACAGTGAAATGCTGAATCCCTTCTGTGTGTCTGTTTGTGCCATGAGGGAAAAAGAACAAACAATACAAAGACAGACAGACAGAAAGAGGCGATTTGGTGTCCCTGGTGGGTTCTCTGATTGACTGAGTGCTGTAGTGACCAGTCTGAGACTGGGTCCTTTAGGGAGATGGGCAGGGGGATGCTCAGCTGGGATACACTACATGCAAAAGCCAATTTACAAATGAAGTGACTCTAATGGGGGACAACAGTGAGGGCTGGCTCAATTTTGGCTGCTGAGTTTGGACCCCTGTTCCTTGGTTTGAGATGGGAGTGGTAGGATATCAGAATGAGCCGGCAGTGAAAGGGTAATCTAAGTATGATGGGTAATTGACATTGAGGGCAGGGGTGGGGCCAGATGAGGCTTGGTCTCCTGTCACCTCTGGCTTAGCTGCTGGTTGGTGGGACGCTTGGAGAGGTCATGAGACACTCACTTCCATATTCATATGTACAACTTCAACTCTTAGTGGCTTTTTATGACAATTCATTAATAATATTTTAAAAACAGCAATAGCTGTGTATCTTGTGCAGTATGACACAATCATAAAGAATTTAATAAAAAAACATGCAACATTAATTGCGATAAATATATTTATATACATTTTTATAATGTTAAACAGAGAATATTAATTGCAGAAATTAACGCGCTATTTTTGACACCCCTAACACGTATAAGTGTTTGTTTGTTTGTGTGTGTGTGTATATATATGTATGTATATATATATATATATATATATATATATAGTGATCTTTCTTAGAATCTCTTGGAAAAAGTTAAGAAACAAAGTCTGATAAGCATGCGTGTGTGTGTGTGTGTCTCATATTTGGTGTGTGTATGAAGGTAGAGTGCGTGAGTTGTGCTTGTATGATGCCTGACCAAAGTGGTCAATCAGCACTGAGAGGTGTGTGTACGAGTGCAGTAGGCCATGGAATGTGGGCTTATTTTGCGAGTGGTTCAGAAGGTGATAGGGGCAAAGGGTTCAGTTCAGTCGGCAAAAATGTTCCATTATGTTCCAATTACCGTTGCAGCCAGCGAGTGTGGTATAGCCTCAGACTCCGTTCAGGCGATGGAGAGAAAACGGGGGTGGGCTGGGGCAAGGAGAAAGTATTCATCCACTCTCGTGTCTCATGGGAGCTCTGTCTCTGAGCAGGGACACATAGGGGTCGTCTTGTCCCACAGAAGCGGCTGCAGCGCTCAGCATCAGTCTGTGTGGGGACAGATAAATGAAAAAAGAGAAGAAGTGGTAGTCAAAGTCACTTGTTGTCCCAGAAAGAATGAACAACACGCATTTCCAACCTCAAGTTTGCATTTCATGTCCAGTGGATGTTATCAAGGACAGTTTGAGTCACTAGAAGGTTTTGGGATACTCTGTCTTTTAAAGTAAACAAGGGTGTGTTTGTGTCACGCACAGTCAGAGTTCATGCAAGTGTGAGCGAGTGAGGGATTGTGGAAGAATCTGATGAGGAGTGAGGGAACACTTGAGTCAGTGGACGAGTCGTGGATGATGGGCTTGTCATTTCTGCCAGTTTGCGTCACATGACTAGACTGCTCATTAAGACCTGAAATAGATGGATTTGGTCATGTGGGCTATATTTAGCCCAGTTTAACTGCTGACAAGCTATGGCAGGCCCTGCGTTTGACTTTTGGACCTTTCTGTCTCTCCATAAAATCTGCCAAAGTCTGAACTATGGGTCGTACACACAGAACATGTTTTTTTCCCGTTCCAAAGCACTACTTTTCTACTGTTTTTCTATCTAAACACGGTAGACGGACGTGTTTGACTGTTGCGCTCGCATCTCAATTCTTTTGCAGCATCTCGCGTCTTTTGTAGCATCTCACGAATGACGCAGTATTCTAAAACCGCGGTTAAAAGTTAAAATAAGTTCAACTTTTTTCCGCTCCATTGCCTCTCATCTCGCGTTTTTGACCACACACACACACAGACAAAAAAACAACATTTTGTGTGAGTGGCCCTTTAGACAATATTAAATGTGGATGGAAAAATGGAAGTTTAGTCCAGGTTTAAAACATTCGCTTAAGTTCATGTTGTAACTCATTTTAAAAGGTCAATAAAACTAGCTAAGAAAATATCACAGAGTGGGATTTTATAGCATTGACCAGTTAAGGCAGTGGAAAGATCAAAGAGTGTGAGCAATGGAGGGGAATAGAGTGAGAGAGAAAGATTAAAACAAAAGAGAAAAAAAGCGAAAAGGAAGGGAGTGAAAAAGAGGAAAAATATTGGGTCCTGAAAAGTCCACCCACAGCTGCCTCTTTAAAAAAAAAAAGAAAAAAGAAAAAACTTCATTCTGCTTTTTGACCTGTGTGTGTGCGTGCGTGCGTGTGTGCGAGCGTGTATGTGTGTAAGAGAGAGAGTTTGTGTGTGTGTAAGAGAGAGAGTTTGTGTGTGTGAGAGAGTGTGAGTGTGTGTGAGAGCGAGAGAGAGAGAGAGAGAGAGCGAGTGTGTGTGTGTGTGGCTCTGTCGGCTTTGTCCCTCAAAGAGCTTTTTTTCTTCCTTTGCTTTTTTTCCCCCTCTCTCTTTTTTTTTCCTGGAGAGAGAGGCTGGCGCCAGCAGTCTGGAACAGGGCTGACAGGATTTGAATTATAGAAGCTGAACGGGGAGGGGGGTGGATGGAAGAGAGAGAAAGAAATAGGGAGAGAGGGAAAGCAGGCAAGCTGGGGAAAGAGAGAGATTCGGTGGTGTGTGTGTATGTGTGTGGGTGATTGAGTGTAGCAGAAAAAGGGTTGTTATTTCAAAAGCGACAGGCGAAGCGGGCGGAGGTGTTGGGTGTATGCTAAGCTAGTATCTCGCTTTGTGGCCGGCATTAAAAATTAATAAATAAGTAAACGAAGCAGGCGGTTGTAGTTTTAATCGCTGATGAAGCTGACACAATTGCACTATGCTTAATGTCATTGAGAATTTAGCTTACCCAGTTTCATTTCAGTTTTACTTTAGATGGAGCTGCTTTTTTTTATAAAGCTTTATGCCCACTACTCTGCACACACAGATTTCATCTAGTTACTTTTAAAGGGGCAGTTCACCTAAAAATGAAAATACTTTCATTTACTCACTCTTACGTTGCTTTAAACCTGTATGCCTATTTATTCTGTGGAACACAAAAGAAGATATTTTGAAGAATTTACTGGTCATTTTTGTTTTCATGCAATTACAATTAATGTGGGGTGTGTAAACATTGTGTAAACATTAATGTAAACATTCTAATCTGTTTTGAATTCATTCAAATGTAAATGTAAAAAGGAATTACTGAATTATTCAAAAGATGTGTTCAACCCAAAACGATTTGGTCACAAATTGGGCATTGCTACTAGCGCTGGGCAATATGGAGCAAAAAATATATCTCGATATATTTTGCTATAGGCTATCTCGATATACGATATATATCTCGATATCTTTACAGGAAAAATAACCCCCCAAAAAGTACTGCAAAAACAAATATGCCAAATACCACAAAGTCTTTTTTATTGAAGTGCAAAGAGGTAGGCAGTTCATGTAGGAACAAACCGCTTCTGCAACATTTTTAAATAATATTTTTTTAATTATTTTTTTATAATTAAAACTAACATCATAAAGTATGATTTTTTTTTACTTTGAGCAATTCTGGAGCTATAATTGACTCTTCTTAGGAGCATATAAAACAAAACAGCTCCTTGGAAAAAATGAAATGTAATATTGTAGTAGTTATAAACAAAGGTTTATTTTAGTTCAGATTAACATTTGAGGCAATTGTATTCATAATGTCAAAATAAAACCGACGTAATGTTACTTGAAGGCATTAAGCCATGGTTGCAGTTAGTGTTACTACAGTAAATCCATGGTGAATGTTGCTGATCTGTGGACACTGGATAGTTCATTCATGGCACACTGTTTCTCCTGGTTTCCACGTCAGTGCTGTTTGATCCGTTATGACGGAGAAATGTGAATGCTTCTCACTAGATCTCACAGCGATGTTATTACTTCTGTGGCAAATTCAAATGCTTTCTTTACTGGATCTCTTATTAGCGCTGTGTAGTAACAGTGTCGCATGATCACGATCGGCTCGCGCTGCACTGGTCCAAACTGATAAACGGTCCTTCAACCACACAATAACGAGCAGTTTCGTTCCTCTTGCATTACGTTTGCCATTTGATGTTGGGCAATGTTGTGGTCGCGCCGGCGTCTCTTACATTATGAGCGCGCTTGCCACACGCAACGCGCCTACATTTGAAATAACTAAATTTTGGTCGGCAGGAAAAACCGAAAACCGAACCGAAAGCCTCGTACCGAACGGTCCAATACGAATACATGTATCGTTACACCCCTAATCTCCATATAATGGAGCCAGTTGTCCTTTTTTTTTTTAGACGAGTTCTGTAACGTTAGCCTCCGGGCTGGTTGCGGGCGCCACCATGTTGAATGAGACAACACGCGAGGGGAGGGGGAACAAAAGCAAGGAGGCGGGGGCGAGCACACAGCACAGAGAAGGCAAACCAGCAAAGTGGCGAAATCAGAATTAAATATAAACAATATATCGATATATACGATATGTCAAAATCCATATCGTGTTTAAAAAATATCTCGATATATTTTAAATATCGAGATATCGCCCACCCCTAATTGCTACTTCTCTCATGAAGGCATCAAGCGGAGCAAGAGCAAGATTTTCATTGAATAATGACTTGCATTTCTGTCTGTTACTCACACAAAGCTATCGTATGGCTTTAGAGACTTGTAGAGCACAGACTTGTACGAATAACTTTCATAGTTCTTTTGCAGGGTTTTTTAAGCTTGAAAGCTCCAGTCCCCATTCATTGTAATTGCACTTAATGCGGGCATGTGTGCGGACTGAATTATTCTTTTAATATTAATATAAGAAATCTTTATTATTAAAACCATTTTTGATAATAAAATAAAAATATTGATAAATATTGAAGCATATGCCAAGACAACATGTAATTTGGGTATTAAATAGCTAAATTTATATTTATATAGCTAAAATTAAAGCAAAAATAATTTAAAGATAATATATATATATATTTAAATAGTTATGCTTTTGTCATTTTTATTAGATTTTGTTCATATATATATAACTATTTAAATGAAAATGTAAATTCAAAATGTAAAAATAAAAGCTAATTCAAAAAAATAATAATAAATATAATAATAAAATAATATAATAATAAAAAAATACTGTAAATTAATACTAAAATAACACTTGAGCAAAGCATCTATGTTTAATCTTGCAACACAAACATATAGGCTTTACTGAACGTATACATCCAGCATATATCACGCATTCCTCCTTGTTCGCCCTCTCAGGCCTTTCGTTCGTTCCTCTCCACCCTAAAATTGTTTCAGGCTGCGGAAGACATTCCAGACCCAAGCATCTGCTTTCCCCCCTGTTCATTTCATCACCCACAGTGTGCCGAGGCCTGATGGAGCAAACATGAACACAGTGAACCCTCACTGCACAGCAGAGTCACATCGCTGTAAACCTCCTGCTTCTCACTTCTCTGTACTGACTGCACTAGAAACAAACATGCAATCTAGTTTAGTGAGGCTGTTGTGTGGGCAACATAAACAGAGCGCTGTGTGCTTGTGTGGATGTGAGAGACGGAGAGTAGCGAGGGAGGGAAATGGAGTGAGAGAGAACAGCCTGTTCTGGAGAGAAAAGGAGTGTTTCAGAGTGAAACGCCCCGGACCAGAAGTGGTTCCAAATGTTGGGCTCAGACTGAATTCAACCAAAGGAAAACAGAAAGATAGCAAAGCGAAAAGGCACACACACACACACACACACACACACACACACACACACACACACACACACACAGAAATTGACATAATAAAAGTGGAATGATACACAAAAACACACACTTTTCTATTTGATATTTTTTTTTTACCTCTTTGCTTTTTCTTGTTTATTTTATTTTATGTGCAATAAATACATGTATTTGCAGCCCATATAGTTCTTCTCTTTTCATTGCCACACGTGTGGTGCGGTGACTGTGTGACATATATATTGAAATAGAGAGGAATAGACAGAGAAAAAGAGAAATAAATGGCCTCCTGGATAAAAAAAGTAAAATAAAGAAAGGGAGAGAAGAGGAGAGAGAGAGAGAAAATAGATAAAGAATTGAAGAAAGCATGACAAGAGGAAGTATAATAGAACACTGGTGTGTCTCGTCTAATGAGACAATAAGTGGTCACCTGAGAGACTGCTGTCCAGACTGGGTTAAGATCAAAGCATCACCGTTATTGGTGTGAAACGGTCAATTCTGGATTCTCACAGATTCACTTCTGTTCAGTTCGGTTTTCTCTTTTTTGAGATTCAGGTGCTTAATAGCTGCTATTAAGTTTTGTCATGTAGCTAATTGGGTCGATCTTAACCTGGTCATTATATATTAAGGAGAGCAAGCTGCAGCTGAAGCAGTTGAAGTTCACATAAAGAGCAGATTTCTTGGATAAGCAAAAAGACCTATAACTGATTTGACACAAACGATTTGCCAAAACTAAATCTGATTTAAATCCGCCAAGGCACACCAACACTCCATGCCAACCATTAGAGACAAATGCGGAGAAACTGCTTTCACTCCACTCTGGGTTTTCCATCCCCAACGCACTTGTAGATTCTGAGTCATTTGAAATATGTAAATGAATGACTGATCAGTCATTTTTGATTTCAACTATAATTAAGGTTGTGTCCACAATAGTGCGTTTTCGTTTTAAAACGGCGGTTTAAAATGAAAACGCTCCTCGTTCATACTGGCGATTCCACTGTATTTCAGAAAAGATCTCCGTCGACACACTACAAGACCTAAAACGCATGTCACATGACCATTCAAGTGTAAACCGTTGCCGATTGCTCTAATAATAGCTTGTAGCCATGTAGGCAGCTGCAGTATTATACAATGCAGAGTTTAACTGCACAATAGCTGCTAAAAAGGACAACAAATTCAGCAAAGCTTGCAGTTCCTTGTCCAAGTTATTGTTTATGTTGTCGAGGCTGGCCTGTTATTGTCGTGTTCCAGAAGCATAATGGTCATATGATATCAGGGAGGGAGGGAATGTAGGCAGATGCCTTCTTTTCCAAAAGTCTCCGTTTTGGTCTGTCTACACTGAAACACAACCCTGGAGTTTCCGAACTAAAACGGAGTCTGTAGCGTTTCAAAAAGTCTCCGTTTTCCAGGGTCGAAAATTCAAAAAGTTATGCGTTTTAAAACAAAAAAAAAACAGGGCTTTAGAAAATGCCTGTCCACATTGTTCATTTTGACATGCTTATATATTTTACAGTTCATGATGGACAGTGATACTGCAAGACAATTTCAACATTTTATTATATTTTGAATAGATAATACTATCTTGATTGATACTAATTTTTTTCTTTTCTGCCAATTTAAATGATGAAAATACAAGGGATAAAAATACTGGCCTTTTTCTATGAGAAACAGTACAATAGCCCATGTAGTGAAAGGTTAGATTAGATCATCTCTTAAATCTTAGGAGGTGCTTCATGTAATTCATTTCAGTCAGAGTGATATCAGCTGAAAAAACATCTTGGGAATCCCTCCTCTGTACTGCATTACATTTATATGCATTTATTATTTTCTGTTCTTTTATACTTGTACTGTTTGTTGTCTTTCGTTGTATTGCAGAATGTCTGAGTCTGCTGTCATTTTTAGCTAAAAAAAATGTTAGTCATCTCCCTTGTGACATATCACACTGTGGTTCTATTTGATCTTGTTTTATACTTACTATAATGAGAAGACAAACCTGACTCACATGACAAACAAAGTTCAAATCTATGATAATTCTATTTCAGCTAAACCGCATCACTTCAAGGAAAAAAAAAAAAAAAAAACATTTGTAAAAAAAAAAATAATTAAAAAAAATACAGTGGGGGAAATAAGTATTGAACACGTCATCATTTTTCTCAGTAAATATTTTTCCAAAGGTGCTATTGACATGAAATTTTCACCAGATGTTGGTAACAACCCAAGTAAGCCATACATACAAAGAAACAAACAAAAATAAGTTCAGAAATTAAGTTATGTGTAATAATGTGAAATGACACAGGGAAAAAGTATTGAACACATGAAGAAAGGGAGGCGCAAAAAGGCATGGAAAGCCAAGACAACTGCTGAAAACTTACAGTAATTAAAGTCAGTGGAAATTAATAAGAGCTGGTTCAGTCCCAAATGATGGCCTACAAAAAGGTCTCATTGCCAAGGTGTCACACAAGACACATCTCATGATGGGTAAAAGCAAAGAGCTGTCTCAAGACCTTCGCAACCTAATTGGACAACTCTTCTGATTATTCTTTTCACTCCCTCTGTCAGAAATCTTGCGAGGAGCACTGGTCGAGGCAAATTTATGGTGAAATTATTGTCTTTCCACTTCCGTATTATGGCCCCAAAAGTGCTCACTGGACCATTCAGAAGCTTAGAATGGCGCCTATAACCAATGCCATCATTATGTTTTGCAACAATTAGGTTGGGAAGGTCTTGAGACAGCTCTTTGCTTTTACCCATCATGAGATGTGTCTTGTGTGACACCTTGGCAATGAGACCTTTTTGTAGGCCATCATTTGGGACTGAACCAGCTGTTATTAATTTCCACTGACAGGGGGCTGGATTGCTTTTTAATTACTGTAAGTTTTCAGCAGTTGTCTTGGCTTTCCATGCCTTTTTGCGCCTCCCTTTCTTCATGTGTTCAATACTTTTTCCCTGTGTCATTTCACATTATTACACATAACTTAATTTCTGAACTTATTTTTGTTTGTTTCTTTGTATGTATGGCTTACTTGGGTTGTTACCAACATCTGGTGAAAATTTCATGTCAATAGCACCTTTGGAAATATATTTACTGAGAAAAATGATGACGTGTTCAATACTTATTTCCCCCGCTGTATATGGCTGTTAAAAATTTAGGCTAGGTAAATTAGGGCTTTTTTATGTTTTTAAAGAAGTATCTTATGCTCACCAAGACTGCGTTTATTTGATGAAAAATACAGTAAAAACACATATATTGTGAAATACATTTCGTTACATATTAATATATTAATTTTAATACTAACTTAACTTAACTTTAAAATCTAATTTATTTCTGTTGATGGAAAAGCTGAATCTTCAGCAGACGTGATATTATTATATTTCTTCAGAAATCATTATAATATGCTGATTTGGTGCTCAAACCACAATTCTTATTATCACAGTTGAAAATCTGTTGTCCAACTTAATATTTTTGTTGAAACCGTGATACATTTTTTTCAGGTTTCTTTTTAACTACAATGACAATTCTGAGAAAATAACTACAAGGGAAGAATTTACATTTCCAATATGTCCTGATGTTCTGTTGATTATTATTAAAGACATGACTGGTAGGATGAAAGCTATATTTCCCGTCTCTATATTCTCTGCTGTCTGTGGGGTTAAAAATTCCTCATATTGGTGGATCTGAATCAAAAGGGTACCCATAACCCCTGTTGCCACTAACAGTCCCCCACATGCACACACCGTTGAAATGTGAGGATAAAAAAACAAAGGAGTAAAACACAGATATATACACTGCGGAGATCCAGATACTCTAATCTGCAACCACAATCCTTTTTGTAATGCCATAATCCAAAACCTGCTGTTTGAAAATAAAAAAAATAAAGAGGCTGTTTATCTGGAATGTTTATCTGGATCTAGATCAACAACAAACCTAAACATTTAAACAAATCACACTGTCCAAGGGCACACCAACATCTTGTAAAGGGTATGAACCAACAGCCATTAAAAACAGACACACATAAATGACAAATTAGCAATTAACCTGAATACACGGAGTATCTTTGATGCATTTTGATTGTGGCAATACTACCGGTCAAAAAATTGTGGTCAGTAATTGTTTTTTTTAAGACTTTTTTTTTTTGAGCTGTGATGCTTTGAATTAATCAAAAGTTGCAGTACAGACTTTTATAATGTTGCCATTTTGATTTCAAATAAATGCTGTTCATTTCAACTTTCTATTCCTCAAATAATTCTGAAAAAAAAAATGTATCAGTTGCACAAAAAGCACAACTGTTTTCAACACTGATAATAAGAATAAATGTTTTTTGAGCACCAAATCAGCACTGATTTCTGAAGGATCATGTGCCACTGAAGACTGGAGTAATGATGCTGGAAATTCAGAAAATATTTTTAAAATATATTAAAATAGAAAAAAGATATTTTAAATTGTAAATAATAATTATCAATATTACTGTTTTTAATGTATTTTTGATCAAATAAATGCAGCCTTGGTGAGCAGAGGCATCTTTCAAAAACATACCAACCCCAAACTTTTATACCATAATGTATATCACACAACAGCTACACTCAGTGTGCAAACAAGATGCAATGGCTATTATTCTCCATCACATCGGAGAAAAATATGTGGGGCAGGTGTTAGACCTTTTCCTTTTTGGACACCACTGGGTCCATCATTGATCGTCTTTAATGACCGCCTGTGCCGGCCTCCGGGCCTGTGTCTTTAATTGCTGCCGGTGCATCAGAATGGGTTTTGGAGGAGAAAAGGCAGGTCAAACAAAGTACCTTGACTGCACGCAGAAAAACGGTCGCACCAAGGGCACAGCCATCATCCCGTAATGATTGTGTTGAATGAAAAGATGCTTGAAGGACAGTGTGCAGAGTCAGCGACACGACAGACATTGATAGGACTATTAGACATGTTTGAATTCCACCACATCTTGTATATCTTTCAATTTACTTATTTATTTAATTTGTATTATACGTTTACTCTTTTTATAAAAGATTTGTATCGATTAAGTTAATAGCTTCAAAATAATATCTACCATCAAGCAGGGGTGTAAGTACTAAAAAATGTTAGTGTTATATTTAGTGTAAAGTGTTAAGGGTATGGGCAAAATAATTTATCCAAATCTATCCAAAAATATACTTGAGTTTCTTTTTTTAAGTACTAGGAGATATTCTTGCTCAAGACTTTTGCACCAGGCTTACTAAAAAAATACTGTTAGTTGTATTAGCTTAAAGGGTTAGTTCACCCAAAAATGAAAATTCTGTCAATAATTACTCACCCTCATGTTGTTCCAACCCCGTAAGACTTTCGTTCATCTTCGGAACACAAATTAAGATATTTTTGATGAAATCTGAGAGCTGGCTCACTCCTTCATAGGCTGCTAGGTAATTGATATCTGCCAGCCCAGAAAAGTTAGTAAAGACATCGTTATAATATAAAATAATAACATGAGGGTGAGTAATTACTGACAGAATTTTCATTTTTGGGTGAACTAACCCTTTAAATCTGCAGCATACTTTAGTTTATTCTGTCCAAGAACTGTCCATTCAGATATGAAGGTGTGTCTAACTGTCATGTTAAAGCACCAGTCACATTTCATCTGGTTTTATGTTTCGTGTTGACCAACATAAATACATCATATGTGGTAGTTTGGCAAACATGCAATTATCTGCCTGAAAATAAATTCTTAAATAACACAAATTATTATTGATTATTATAAAAAAATTATTGTTGATTTAGCTTAAAGTAAGTAAGTAACCAGGGCCCAGTTCCCCGATAACGCTCACTCTTAGCACGCTAAGAAGACTCGAAAGATATATCTTACCAAAGTTGTTTATGTTCCTAAGTGTGTTCCCCGAACCATAGGAAGCTGCTTAAGATATACCTTCTTACGTGTGACGTTACCGGGTGCTGTCCGTGGCGATGGTGCTGAATTGTTTGATATCGATGGCTCGAGAGTCAATTATTCTCTCGTGCAGGGGCTGTTTATGTGAGAAAGCGGTGATCTTTATAAAAGAAGCACTTCAGAAATAGTTGAAATTGCATTTATTAGTACTCATGGGATATTATAAAAAATAATCCAAACTATAATAGCCTATAATAGCCTAGCCTACATATTTTTAAATTGTATCATATATTGCTGCCATAATAACCATTTCAACTTTGTACGTGCTTTCTTCTCTTTCCCATTTTTGTTTGCTGAGGTGGAGCTGCGATGAAATATTGTTCTTGGCAATACTTTCCAGCATTTCAGTAATAAAAGTGTAGGCCTACATCTCGGTGCTCGGCAGTGATCAAAAAGGGTTTAAACAGTGGATTTTGAATATCTTCTTGTAAACTCAGAGATGTGGATTCAGACGGCAATTAAATTACCACACGACCTGTTTGTCAAAAAACAGTAGGTACTAATTTGGCCAGGGATTTTTACGTGGGTTGGGTGAGAAAAAACACTGATATTATGGATTCGGACGGCACTAAAATCACAGACTCGCCCCTATAAATGTTTAAAATACCATACAAGCCCATGCAAAACAATATTAGCGTCCGAATAGGACTTAACTGACAGTAGCCTATGCTTTCACTGGCCTTTAAAAGCACTTTTTAATTAAATTAATAATATATAATAATAATAATATAATAAAAAATCTAACAACAATCAGTGTAATGACAATTTTATTCTTTGCATGAAAACACTTGAATTAGCCTAATTGAATACTGTCTGGGTGTATTAAAACTTCAGGATTATATTTGTATAGACCTGCAACAGTGATAAGGTAAAGCTAAGAGTGGTCCAGACCAACCTTACGAAAGTGTGACTTACAGAAGATATACTTAGCGTACGAACGTGTCGGGAATCGTGCCACAACGTTAAGAGAGAGGTTAAGGAATAGGTTAAGAACTACTTAGCGATAGGACCGTTTTGGGGAACCGGGCCCTGGTTGCCATTTGAAATTAAAAAATTGAGTTAATACAAAAAAGGAGATTGGTTTAATCACCAGAAACTCAAAATATTATGTTATCTGAACCATATTAATTATCTAAGTTGATTTGACAAAAGAAAAAAAGTTTTATTTTTTACATTTTATTTTATTTGTTTACAGTGTAGCCTACTCAAACTCAATCTACTGTAGCAATATAGTTTGTGCATAAGTTCATTTGTGCTTTCAATGTATGTGTGTCTTTCCCGTTTTCATCTCACTGTGTGTGTGTGTGTGTGTGTGTGTGTGCGTGTGTGCTTATTTTTCTATCCCGGTCGGGACTTCAACTTGAATGCACACTCACTCATGGGGACTCGTGTCACTGTGGGGACCTAAATTGAGGTTAGTGTAAGGGGACAGAATATACAGTTTGTACAGTATAAAAACCATTACGTCTATGGAAAGTCCCTATAAAACATGGAAACCCAATGTATGCGTGTTTGCTCGCGTGCTTTCTGTGCTGTGCTGTGTGGAGTGGAGGGCAGAGGCTCTGGGAAAAGGAGGAAGTCATACAGAGAGCAGAAGGAGAGAGCATTCTTTCCCGCTGAAGTCACCCTGTCTAAGGCGATGGGAGAGCAATGCTGTCCACACGCACACACAGCCGCCTCTGTGTGTCAGTGTCGGTGCGAGTGGGTGGGTGGGAGTACACCACTGCAGGGGTTTTGGGTTGAGATAGAACGAAAGAGAGAGAGTGGAAAGAGAGAAGGATGGGTAGAGAGAGACACACAAATAAGAGAGAAATGAGAGATAGTGGTAGAGAGAGGGTAAAACAAGTGCAGGTGAGAAGACTGAAAATAGAGGTGGACGAGAAAGGGAGCTACAGTAAGGCCAGACGGAAGAAAGAGAGAGTTTTTACAAGCAGAGAGAACTGTGGGTAAGGCAGACTACATAAATGAGGGTGATAAATAGTATGGAGGTATGTTTGATATACTGTCTGTGACATATTTCTTTCATTACTGACACAAGGATATTTTGTATGTTTAAAGGACCAAGACAGATAATTTTTGTACAGAACCAATTCTTATTTTTAAAGAATAGTTTTATTCTTTACCCAAAAATGAAAATTCTGTTATCATTTACTCACCCCGTGTGGTTCAAGCCTGACTTTCTTCTGTGGAATACGAAGATATTTTGAAGAATGTCTTTTGAACATAATGAAAGTCCAAAGCAACTAGACCAAACAACATCAGACTTTCATCATAGGGACAAACGCTGATCACAAACATCTTTCAAAATATTTTCTTGTATGTTCCACAGAAGATTTAATATCATACAGGTTTGGAATGACATTAAGAGTGATGAATTTTCATTTAGGGTGAACTGTACATTTAACAGTTCTGGTTTACATTCATCCACAAACGCAGAACACTAATATAATAAAAAATATAAGCATCAAACCCATTTTCATGGCTATCAGCACAGTTGCTACAATAAATGGGAACTATTTTTCTCCTAGAAAATTGTATACAATTTAGTTCTGATTTGTTAATGTTCTGTTGAAATCTGAAATTATCTCATAAATTCACAACAGGCTTATTATGCAATTAGAATTGTTTTCCAAATATTGTCTGTTCTTTCTTTCTTTCACAAAAGTACTCATACAATCGTTAACAGAACTATCAAGGAACAAAAATTTAAATTTGAAGCAGAATTGTTACATTCCTTTAATTCCCATCTCTAGTGAGGAATGATATATATTTATGTTGGTGCTGAGCTCTCAGTCTCACAAAATCATCCGAAAACATTGGGTGAAAACTTAGACTTGATGCAGACTGTATAGTCATGGTTGATCACTTGGGCATTCTCAGTGATTTTTTTTTAGTATGACATGGATTAACTGCATTGAATGTTAGATAATAGATAATATTCTATTTACAAAATTTTGCTCAATTTTGACTTTATAAGTAGCCTGGCTAACGTCCACATGTTAATTTTCTCGTATTTGAGGCGTGGTTTACGAATGCCCAGAGCCGTTTATTGGGCGCTACGAATGTCTATCAAATGCGCTTGTACGTAGCTCATAGCCACCTAGCCAATCGTTTCAATTATACCAGATGACGTATGTAGAGTGACAGAAATTCGACGAGGAAGAAGACGATGGGTCAGAGATTTATGTGTACACGATGGCGTTCAGCGACTGTTGCCGTTAGAACACTATCTAAGGCTGCATCGAAAGGTAACTTCACGTCTGCTGCCATGTTGGATCCATAGATCCACGTCGTCATCGTCTTGCTGCTTCCTCCCCGTTCTGTGATTGGTCCCCTCGCTGAGGCGAAAATCTGGTCCATGGAATCCAGGCTGTTGAAATATAGTTTTGCTCTGTCAATCTAGGAAGAGATACACATTAACCTTGAGAAATGTATAAATTGAGTGATCTTCAAATTTTCTTTTGTATCTGTAATTAAGAGGTGATCTTTCTGAAGCTCCATAATGCATAAAAATCGTAGATGCCCCATAATGAGATGCTCATGATTAAATATTTATGTTTTTTTTCTCAATCTCACAGCTTCATATTTAGATTCAAAAGCCCTCCTCCATCTCCGTACAGCAGGGAATTTCCAATTCCATCATGTAAAACTTCTCTTTTCAGCCTCTAGCACAAACCTGAAGATGTAGGCCCGGCCAAGGAGAGCCGGTTCAGTGAAGCCTTTATATCTTTCACCTCTTCATCCTCATTTCTCCCGGACTCCATAAGAGTGTCCTGATTTTCCAAGTAGAAGATGAGCATTAAGAGGTGAGATGAACAATAAGAGGTGTTCTTCCAACCATCTGAGCAAATGAAATGTTTGGATGATAAGGCCTTCCAGTAAACCTCCTCCCTCCCCTCTTCTTACTGTCCGCTGCCAGGACAGTCCCAGGGCCCTCAAACATCAGGCCGCGGCAAGGCGCTCAAGCGCTGTCTGTAATTGCTTCGGTCTAGACACTGTCTGGTATGGGAAACAGACACGCACAATGAGCATAAGAGGAGGGGGGAGGGGGATAGAGAGAGAATGCAATGGGATTAAAACGAGTTACAAACGGCCTGGATCCCTCCGGTGAAATAAAGGATGTCAGAGCCTGATTGCAGTGGGTGGATGATTTACAGTACGAGAGCTGCATTCGATGGACGCGTTTCGTTCAGCTTCAGTTCTCATGCGGTCTATGGAGGTGATCAAATGAGTTCTCCTGGCTTACTGACCTCAAACCAGATTTGTTTTCACTCTGATAAAGTTGGTGTCTGAGAACAATGGTCCATGATTAGTCTACACATCTACAGCATTATTTTGGGTAGCTCTGTGCTGCGTCTTTGCATTTGTCATAGAAACCCTCATCAATTAGCATATGACCCTCTTTTGAGTTCCAATTGTTACATTTTCTGTATGAATACCTTACAAAACAAACCAAAACCAAAACAAACCAAAGACAATCAAGATACTTCATTTTGTTAATGAAAAAGCTATTATTCATGTCTCGATTTCATTTACTCTTAACATCACTTAACATTGTTTTCAAGCTTTTACTTTGTGTTTTCTGTACCAGAAATGGTGCTTTTACACTGATGAGCCAAAACATTATGACCAGTCACAGGTGAAGTGATATCGTTGATCATCTCCTAACAAGGCCATGTATTAAGGTGTGGGTAGATTAGATGGTCAGCAAACAATCAGATCTCATAATCAACGAGTTGGATGCAGAAGTAATGGGCAGGAATAAAGATGTGAGCTACTTTGATGTGACTGGGTCAGAGTATCTCTGAAACGGCAAGGCTTGTGTGTGGCTCCTGGTCAGCAGTGGTGAGAATTTACCAACAGTGGTCTGAGGAGGGACAAACCACAAACCGGCGACAGGGATTTAGGTGCCCAAGGCTCATCGATTCACAAGGGCAACGAAGACTATCTCGTCTGGTCCAAGCCAGCAGAAGGTCTACTGTGGCACAAGTCACACAAAATTTTTTATGATTATTACATTATGAGAGGAATGTGCCACAACACACAGTGTGTGTGGCCACGGACCAATCAGAGTGCCTATGATGACCCTGTCCACCGCCGAAAGTGCCTACAATGGGCACACAAGCGTTAGGCTTGCTGCGGTAGTCAGTGTTACACGGTGTTCGGCCATACACCGATTGCATTACTTGCCCACTGTCGTTTTGCTGTTTTATCAAAATAAAAACCATTTAGTTCAGCTTGACATTGGACATAATAATTTTAAAATGAAAGCCTCTGCTCTGCTTCATACAGCTTGAGCAGTCGCAGCAGGAGTAAGATTTCACTTATCATGTGACGAGAGTTAGGAGAGATGACTGGCAAGACGACGGCGGAGGATCTGAAGCACACCTGATCCTGAGCATCATCGACAGATACCTTATCTTGTAAAATGTGAGGTCAGTACCGTCGCTCCATATACACGGAGTATGATCGCAAATTCGCAGGTGAAAGTGAAAAGCTTGCGTCCAAAAGCGATTTCAATACCCCGCGTACCCTCACATGATGTGATTATATACAATATCCCCCTACCCCCTGGAGTTATCAGTAATACCGTAGTTGTCGCAAGTTTATTTACTGGTGTGAAAATTTCCTCACTGTGGCACCTCTAACGAGCATGGAGCATTGGAAAAAGGTCACCTGGGGAAGTGATGTCACCTGGATGCACTGTGGGATGATGACAGGCCAGTGGAGGGAGTGTGATGCTCTGGGCAATGTTCTGCTGGGAAACCCTGGATCCTGCCATTCATGTGGATGTAAATTTGATGCATGCCACCTACCTAAACTGTTTTGTAGACTAGGTACAACCCTTGACATGACAATGGTGTTCCCTAGGGCGGTGGCCTCTTTCAGAAGGATAATGCACATGGCACACATTGTTCAAGAATGGTTTGAGGAAAATGATGGGCTCACTCAAAAGTTTGGGCTCAGTTTAAATAAAAAAAAAAAAAAAAATATATATATATATATATATATATATATATATATAATTTTAAAAAAAAAGTAAATATAATTAAAATAATTAATTCAGCAAGGACTTATTAAAATGAAAGTAAAGGCATTTATACTGTTACAAAAGATTTCTATTTCAAATAAATGCTGTTCTTTTAAACTTTCCATTAATCAAAAAATCCCCCCAAAAAGAATCACTGTTTCCACAATAATTTTAAGCAGCACAAATGTTTTCATCATTGATAATAATAGGAAATGTTTCTCGAGCAGCGAAACAGCATATTAGAATGATTTCTGAAAGATCTTGTTCTGCTGAAGACTGGAGTAATGATGCTGGAAATTCAGACAATAACTTTAAAAGTTCAGATTCATGCAAAAGCTGTATAAGTTATGTCTATGGAAAGTAAACCGTGTGTGTGTGAGAGAGAGAGTGTTTGTGTGCAAGAATGAGTAAGGGACACAGAGAAAATGAAGTTTACTGGGGGAAAAGAAAAGATTGTATGAGAGTGTACAGGAGTCTTGTGGACGATGCATGCCTTGCCTGTGCTGTGCTAAACTGTAGTAACCTCTCAGTGTGTGGCTGCAGTGCTAGAGCTCAAACAGACATGAAAAGGATTTGGGGGACAATAATTTAGCTTTTCCTCTGCTTCTCGTTCAAACTCTTTCCATCTCTCTCTTTATAGGGATTTCAAAACCTGGGCAGAAAGGCAGAATGGAGTATCGTTCAAAAAGACTATCCATTCAATTTTAAATTTAAATTGTTTGCACTGACACTTCAGGCCCCCATGAGTATACAGTTTATTTTTGGTTGTGCAAGTCGTTTGCAGGTTTGCCAGTCCTGCCAGAATTTAGCAGTGTTTTTGCGCTTGAAATACTGAGTGAGTAGGAGTGGGAAGGGTGTGGTGGTGGAGTCCATTCCTAGCAGTGTACAGTATGCCTGGCTTTCTAAATGTCATCACTACCATCATTAGTGCTGGTCTATTTTGTCACAGATGTCGATTACGTAAAAGAAGGACATGCAAATATCAGAGCATATCCACAAATAAGTCTCATTCTGGCCAAGTAAGCCTCTAATGTAGAGGGTAAGTCAAGTCTACAAAGTCTTTTGTCATGATGATTTGAGTCAAGTCTCAAATCCTTTTGGAAATTCCTTTTCTGTAAATACTCGTTCAATAAGAAATTTCTCGTTTTTTACATTGTAAATGGGGGGGGGGGGGGTTAGTGTTCAAAATATGGTGTGGCAGTCTGCAAATGATAAAAAAAAAAAAAAAAGAAATTAGCAGAAATATGTGTAGACTTTAGATTGGAATTTCTGTCCATCCAAAAGTTTTGAATAAAAATAACATATTTTCATACAATAAAAAATGAAAATTGATTCCAAACAACATTGGACCCCATTTGCTTTCATTGTATGGACAAAACAAAAACATTTTTTTATATATTTTTTTTATATCTACTCTTGTGTTTCACAACAGGGAAAAAAAACGTCATATAGGTTTGGAACAACACGAGGGTGAGTAAATTATTTATTTTTTGAGGTTTTAGGCCTGTTTACAACAAGAATTTTCACCACGAAAAATGGTCAGATTTTCACATGCTGTTCAGACCAATGCAGAAAAAAAACTGCCAATGCAAATTCTCTCTCTGACTAGGTGGAAATTCTGAAAAACAGTGGTACACAAGGAAAGTATTGCACAACTTTCTGTTTTTGTCACTGCGAAGAAAGGAAGTCAAACAGTATTTAAATGTTCTCAAACAGCCAGGTTTTTGTAATCTCAATAGTGTTTATCAAATAACACTGAATACAAGAGTACAGAGACAACATAGATGTTCCGGATTCTTCCTCTGCTATTCACTATCGCTTAGCAAAATAGTCTGTTTGTGAGTGCCACCATGCCATAGTTTTATGTAACAGCATCAGCTCTGGTCATGTGGCCAAAAGTGCAAATCTCATTGGGTTGGTCAGTTTTCTTCGCAGTGCGATGGTACCGAGATTTGAAAATCTTTCCTTTAAAAAATTCAGTCTGAACAGACGCATTAACAGCTGTTCATTCAAATTAAAATGTTTATCACACCAAACATTTGTCTTGGTGTGAACGGGCCTCTATGCCTCTAACTGAGGCGTTTAACTCACTAAATGACTTTACAGCAACCACTTCCTATCTCCATCGGTTTCTCTTTCTATGAATAGATAATGACAAGGATGTTTGTTTCCATTATGTATCTACAACAAATAAACCAATACAACTACAGCTCCATTCCCATAACCAGTCAACCAGCTCCTGCCTCTCACACAAACACATACATGCACATGATCACCTATACATCGACTTCAGATAGGCCAGGCTTAGACAACCTCCCATGGCCCTCAGCTAGCCTCCCAGAAAGCCTTTTCATTTCACAGACGCATGGATGGGAGAAAAAGGAGGGAAAAATGAAGCTTTAGGAAGAGGAGGGGGCCATTGCGGGGGAGGGACCGAAAGGGGAGTGTGTGTGTGGGGGTGGGGTGGGGTGGGGGGGTGTTAGGCAGCATTGTAATGATGGAGAGCAACTCGATACTCTTGCATGCTGAATATTCCCCTGGAGGGCTTTTTCCATTACCCGAGCACAGCAGAATGGTAGAGTCGTTTAGTTTAGCCCAAGCTGCCTAACGCTCTCTCAAGCTCCCCCTCCCTTTCTCTGTTCCCCTGCTGCCCCTCCCCTCTCTCTTTCTCCCTCTCTTGTGTTCTCTCCCCGCTCTGTGTTTTTCCATAGGCACATTGTGCAAATGTAACCTTTCAGTAAGCCCCTCCCCTCCAGGAAGTTGGCTGGCCCCTTTGCTGCCAGGAAATATGAAAAACTGGCAGGATGCCCATTTAATCTCCAATCAGAGAGAGGGAGGGCGAAAGAGAGAGAAACGGCAAAGCAGTTGAGATGGAGAAGTAAATGTTACAGTTTGACTCAACAGAAGGGAGAAGGGAGGGGGAGAGAGGACAGTTTTACTTTAGTGAGTCACATTAGCTATAGCGCTCTGAAAAAGTGTCTTATTTTCTGTTTTGCTTATACTTAATGTCATAAGTTCTTCAGGGAGACTGGAGACTGTTGTAACATAGGTTGACTTGCTTGCTGCGACGGCAGTCATATTGCGCTAGAACGCCCACCACACACCAGCTTACTGGTGGAGGAGAGACAGAGTGATGAAGCCAATCAGTATATATGGTGATGATTAGGAGGCCATGATGGACAGAGGCCAATGGGTAAATTTGGCCAGGTTAAACCCCTACTACTTTTCCAAAAAATCCTGGGATTTTTAATGACCACAGAGAGTCAGGACCTCGGTTTAACATCAGTTTAACCACTTAGAAATTAGGCAAGAATGAAATCTCTATGATACATGAGCAGCATCTTCCAGTCTCTGTTTGTAAATAATATGGATGCATAGGACAAAAAAACTATTTTGATGTACAAAAATCAACATTCCACTTTAGTGTTACAATTTGACTTGCAATCAGGTTAATGGATGTTAAATAAGAGAACTGGTATTTTCTAAATCAGGTCCTCTTGTTTAATTTGATATAGCACTTACTCTAAACTTTCACCTAAATCTAAGTAATAGAAATATAATTCCTAAATGTAAAAATAAAATATAATATCTGAGTAGGCAAGGAGGGTTGCAGCATTGCTTTTCACATTTACTTATACTGAAGTAGTTTTGAACATTGAACAAAATGGGGCAGTGTATAACATTTGACACAACTGTGAAGTTTATTAAAATGCACACACATTTTTTCATCTTTAGCCAATTTTTTTATGTATTCGTTCAACCTTTTTTCCTTACTTTGTTGCTGTTGTAGTATAAAGATAGATATAGATCAAGTATATAGAGTTGGAGGTTGGTATAAAAATAATTTTGAAGAAGTTCAAAATTAATAATAATAATTTGTTACATTTATATAGCGCTTTTCTAGGTACTCAAAGCGCTTTACATATGGAAGGGGGAATCTCCTCAACCACCACCAGTGTACAGCATCCACCTGGATGATGCGACGGCAGTCATTGCGCCAGAACGCCCACCACACCAACTTACTGGTGGAGGAGAGACAGAGTGATGAAGCCAATCAGTATATGGGGATGATTAGGAGGCCATGATGGACAAATTTGACCAGGTTAAACCCCTACTTTTTTCCCGAAGGACATCCTTGGATTTTTAATGACCACAGAGAGTCAGGACCTCGGTTTAACGTCTCATCCAAAGAACAAGTCATCTCCTCAACAAAATAATCTCCATAACTTTCTTTAATAAACATATATTGTGTTTAAAGCCAACTGCAAACTGTATGGTTTTTATAGTACTTTACAATTGATGCTTCTCAAACGGTATCCATGTGGATCTTATTAATATCAAACTGCACGACTGCAGCACAAAATTTCTGGCAAATTTCTACAACTTTTTTGTAGGCTAAGATAGAACCTCCTTGTAACGCCGTGTCTAAACTGGATGTAAGCGGCGCAATGTGACACAAAAGTCAATAGAACCCATTATAATAAGTGATACTGTCTACATGTGGCATGATGCAACAAATCCCCATCAGTAAACTCAAGCCACGTTCTATTTCTAACGTACTCCTGCGCTGCTTCTGACATGAAGGACAAATGGATTTACAATGGTCACTTTGTTGTGTCCAGTGTAGACAGCCTCAAACTGTTTTGGAATGGCATGACACGATACAACAACAATTCCAAACATTCTCTATTTGGATATTATGGCCTTTTTCATCATTGTTCAGCCAATGTTTTATGTATTTGTTCAATCATTTGATATTTCTTCTTTTTTTCTTTTTAAACTTTGTTAAATTTAATAGCTCAAAATGAAATTGGGTAGAGTTGGAGGTACACAAATCATTTTAAATTTGTAGCCTATGAATGTGGAAAATTATATCAACATCCGGTGTAGACGGTGTAAAATGTACAACTTTTCCAAACAGTCTCCATTCAGACATTATGGCTGTGATCATGGTTCTTCTGAGCCCTAGAGCCTTATAAATAGTGCTGTATTTTTTTCCATGCTGATAAGCAACTTTTTTTCATTCTTTTGGTGTAAGATACACCTGACTTCCCAAACGCAGTACTGTCAAATTCACTCTGACTGTAAGGGCAAATGCCTTATTTAAATTGGGCAGGGCCATCTTAAATAAACACTGCTCATAAAACAGCCAATCAAAATTATCCGTAGTTTGGCCACGACATTCTGGGGGCAAAAACACCAAAGAAATGAACGATGAGATCTGTGTACAACCACAATCTTGCCACATACAGTGTTAAAAAAAGAGCAGTTCGTTAATTATAATTAAAATGAGATTACTAAATCAAAAGTAACATTTTGGATTAAATTACCTGCAGCCAGTACACAAAACGTGAACAAACACAAACCTGCCTTGCCACACCCTGAAGAGTCATTCAACCTATTTAGCACGTCACACACCCAACACAGAAGGTGATATTGTTTCTTGGTGTGGTGTAGCCTAGTTAACATTCAACAAACTGGTTTTAAAGATTGTTCCATACCACTTTTTGTGAAAGGCAGACTCAATCTTATGTAATGTCCTGCGTCATTCTCTTCCCGGTAAACAAGAGCTGCACTGCTCTGGAGCTGAAAAGGGTTTAAAGCTCACATTAAACTTATAACTTTGACAGAGACGGTTTTGCCTACAGTACACAACCATCCAGCTCTTCTTTATGCCTCCATGCAGAAGCACATGGAAAGTGTGGTAGAAGAACATTGTTATAGGTTGAGCTGGCAAAACTCTGTTGAGGTTTTAGTAGTTGAGTAGCTTCAGATATGTATAGCGACTTTTAAACTTTTTGGAACCGTTAAAAGGCCCTTTACATTTTATAAGATGTTCGTTTAAACCAAATTAATTTAGGTTGAATTGAACCACTTGTCCTCATTCCCAAAACTGTGGAATTTTATTGTTAGTGCGTAAACGGGAACAACTTTGATTTTTCGTCAACAAAGTGAGGCGATGAATGTATTGCTGATCTGCTTGCTGATAAAAGCATGAGTAGGCTCAAGAGTCCTGCTGAGGCAGATGAGGTTGACTCACCTCCGCTCCCTGCCCTATCTCCTCTGTGATTTCCAGTCATTGAACTCAGCCCCATGTACTTTTTTTGGGCCAAATAGTCCACTTCATCTCTTCCTGTGCTAGCAGCACTGAGTAGCTTGCAAGTGCTGGGTCAAGAATACTGGGAAGTGCCCTAACTAACAGTGCCACCTGATGGCTAATGGTTGCTACTACGCTAATCACATGACCGTGGATAGGAACTAGAGCACCACCACAGGCTAACTACCACAACTGCACAGCTGAGATTTCAACAGCCTTAAAAATCACTACTTTGATTTTTAGAAGTGAGTTTCCGCTATTTGAGAATTTTCAGACTCAGTTAGACCTAAATATTTTTATTCTAATTTTATTTATTTATTTATTGCACATTTTGATGAAACAAATAAGCAAAAGAAAGGATTGCCATTTCTTCATCATATTCATATCCGCCCTCTTTATTTTGTGCTTTTGCTCCGTTTCCTGGAAGTACTTCCTTTAGTTATGACGCACTTCCTGTCTGTTTCTGTGCAATAAGGGGAAATGGTGGGTGGAGGAGAGAACTCATGGAAGGAGATGACTGTTTTCCTGGCTCACATTTTCAGATTGCATCAATATTATGTGGAAGGAGAAAGGTTAATCTCAGAACAATAGGTGAAATGAAGAACAGAAGATGATCCTTATGGTGACTCCAGCTCAGTTGGAGATATGACATTATATGTATATTTATTGAAAAAGATTCTGACCTTCCTTTTTTATTATTGTGCTAAAAATGTTTTAGCACATTTTCAAGACAACTTGATTTAAAGGGATAGTCCACCAAAAAAATGAAAATTCTGTCATCATTTACCCTCATGTTATTCCTAACCTGTTTGACTAACACAAAAGAAGATATTTCGAAGTAACGGTTCCCATTGACTTCCATTGTATGGTCAAAAATATAATGGAAGTCAATGGGGACCAAATCTATTAGGTTACCAACATTCTTTAAAATATCTTTATGTTCCACAGAAGAAAGAATATACATGTTTGATTGACACGAGGATGAGTAAATGTTTTTCGTTTTTGGGTGAACTCTCCATTTAACATTCTAAAAACTGCAAAGGTTCGCAAGCACAGTACAAAATCACACATCAAGACCAGCAAATTGATTTCACCATTGATATATTTGCACTATGAATGGCTGCTATTCCTGTATTGTAGAAAACCCTGTCTTTTATTGAATTCTGGAGGTCATTTCTTACATGGAAGAGAGTGAAGAGCTCTTGTTTCCATAGATCACCAATCATCTCATCTGTTGAGAAGGACAAATACCATTTCTCTCTTAAAACAGAGAGGTAATTCCTCCAGGAGGTGCTCACAAGCCTTTTGTTTTATAGAGTTGCATGTGTTACGGTTAATCTTTACTCTTGGTTAGCCATGAGACCAGCTCCCCTCTCTGGAACGTGGGTTATTGGACTACCATACTAGAATTTAGAGGTCTAATGGACTTTACACCTAGCACACACACACACACACACACACACATACATACATACATACATACATACATAAAAAGAGGCTAAACCAGAGCCAGGTGATATGTGGTAGGTTTTAGGAAGCACTTTTTTTCCATTTGGGAGAGCAAGTGGGGGATCCCAATAAAGTAAACATTCCTTTCACCTCACAATCTTGCTCTCGCGATGACCCTAATACACCCTCCCTGCCACATCCCACAACCATGCACGGCATGAAGACCCTTATCGTACCACGCTCCCCCTGAAGCCAAGCTGTACAGCTACCCCCGCGCTGCAGAGCCCTGACAGGCGCATGAAAAGGCGGGGGCTGGGAGACATTTGGGCAGGGGGTGCAGAGGGGGTTCGAATGGAGGAGGGGGAGGATGATGGGTTCCATTTAAATTCCTGCTTTGTTCCCGTGTTCTCCACCAACCCCCTTTACTATTCCCGTTCCTTAGTTTTCTCCTCCTGGAGCTCTGTTTCCCAGCCTAGTGAGATCAGAAGAGAGCAAGAGCGTACGGAGCGCTAAGAGCGGGAGGGCTGTGGGTTAATTGAGCTGAGGTTACTGCTTCCTGTTTGACTACAAAATATAACTTCTGCTTCAGTAGTTTCTTGGTAAAATTGTAAAGCTGTCAGTGTTAGCAAAAACTAAATGAAAACATTTTTGTTAATGTAAAATAAAACAAACTAAAAGCCATAGGGTGAAATAAATAAACTGAAAACTAAAAAATAAGTTCTAAATGATAATAACCCTGAAAACGGTTTAGGGGTCACAATTAAACAGGAAGAAGAGAATTAGAAGTTAAATCTATTTCTTAGATGTAAAATTTTCCTTTCGTTTGTGCAGCCTAAATCTGAACCCTGACAAACATGAACAGACAACTGTTTTCCCAGAGAACTGTGGTTTTGGTAGCCAAATGGCAGCATCTGGATAAATGAGCCAACAACATTGTTGCCAAGCACAGAATCTTCCTCGTTCCCTGACTGAATCACTTAAGTGTACATGTCAGTTCATTTTTGTTGTCCAATTGTAATTTGAGCACAAATCATTGACACTTCAATTAATGGCCCAATCAGAGGCCAAGTTCTTTTCAAGCTGCCTTCCTGGTGGCGTCTACTTGAAATGAGAAAGCAATGCAGCCTGGGAACTTGAGTCAGAAACTTTACCCTGACCTGTTAAAGCTACCTTAAGAATGTCAGTTCAATGTTCTCTCCACATGTTAATGCTCATGTGACCGAAGGAATGAAATTAAGTAATGTGGGGGCCTCTCTTTGTCCTGCTAAAGGAAAGAAAATGAAAAAGAGAAACAGAAACAGAAGGCAATAAAGCTCCAGAGCAACAACATAGTGCCACAAAACTCTCTCTAAAGCTGTTTTATGTGATTTTTTTTTGACGTGTGAACCTGCACATGTAAATATAATGTGTGTGAATGTTCCTTGTGTGTGAATGTAACACTTTGGCATGATCACATTATTGGTATTACTCAAGAGTCCATTCTGTTCTAGAAAATGAAGGAAGGAGTCCCAGATCTTGTAAAAATGTGTGTTTTGTTGGATTGAGTAATTATTTCTATTGCTATACAAGAAAACAATTATTTGATCCAGAATGATAAAGATGAACCATAAATACTTTTCCAGTGTATGGCAATCAGGCGTTTCCTTTGCAATAAACACAGGCTTACAAACTTCTGTTAGTGTATTTTCAAAGATAAGGCAGGTGCAGACCACAGATTTTGGGGCAAACCGATTTCTTTACTAATCCTTTTAGATATTACACTACTTCTTTCCAAAAGGACTGTAGTGCTCACATTGCCAAATAATGAAATAGTGTTCCCTTATGAGTTGTACATTTTCCACAGATATCCAGAATATTTTGATTAAATAAATTTATTCAACTTTTCAATAAAGTCATTATCCAATTATATTGGAATTGATTGATAATGTTTGCGCTTGAATGCAATTTTTTTCCATTCACTTTCTGTAACTTCCATTTGAAGATCCTCAATCCAAGCCAATCTTTTATGATTTGATGAGTCTTTGGCTGCATTAACAAATTTGCTGTACATCACAGAGATTTTACATTTAGCACTGGGATTTCTTATTTTTTAGACAGAATGTGTTGTATAACTTGTGTACAATTTAAAGATGAGTTGACTGCTCTTTAACATGTTTTTATCTAGCATACTTTGCTATGCACCTCAATATGCTGATAATATGATTCCATAGCTCAGGAGACACAAAGAAATTACATTAACTGCTGCGGATAAATCCAGGCACTGCTCAGGAGGAAGGCCAGAAGCTTGAATAGCACTCGTACAGACTCTATTTAAGCTTTGTTTTGTAGATGATATCAGCCTTAGATTTGTGTTTTTTGTAAATGTTATACTTTTAGAAAATTTGAGCTTCAAATTTGAAAATATCCAATGACGATCATTGTAATATTTGCATATGTAGATTATGTAGACATGCATATGTTGATTATTTATGTTTATTGGTCAGTATATCCAAGGAAGACCAATTGCAATTCTTTTTGCGAGAAATAATTGTAAGACGTAAGAAAGATGTAAGAAATGCTTCTTTCAAAAACATTATAAAAATCTTACTGACTGCAAAACTTTTAACAATATTGTATCTGCAACTCTGCATACAGAATTATAATTCTTCCTTTCTTGCATCTGTTTGATGATTTATAGCCACTTTGGCACTGTTTCTTTACATTTTAATGCGTACAGTATATACAGCTGACAGAACACAATGCACACACTGAGTGTCATGACAACAGCATCTCATTTACACAGAACCAAAGTCTTGAACTCACCTTTAGGTTTAACATTATTTTTTGCTGCATTGTAATTGCAATAATCATATTTTTTAGCTGCACATCATTCTTGATCATACATTAGTCACAATGGTTCACGTGTTTCTGCTTGTAGTTGTTGTGTGTGCTAATATGTGAATGCATAGTTTGTTTTGTGTGTAAATATGTCTATTTTCTAGGATTATAGCGTAACCATTATGACACATTCTTAATTTCCTTTCCCCTCACTGCACCAATTGCATCTGCATTTATCCCTCAGCTCTGTCTCTCTCCATTTCTCTCTCTCTCTTTCTCGCTCTCTTTCCTTTAAATTATAACTAGTGTGTGCCACTGACTGCAGAATTGATGCAGCTGAGAGAAAGGAGGCGAAGACGAGAAATAAAAAGAGAGCAATGGAAAAGAAAGTCACTCGTGGATGAGAAAAGAACAACAAAGGAGAACGATAGCACGACAAGGTTGACGGAAGGCAGTGGATGGGAAAGAAAACAGAATTACAAAGAATGATAGGTAGGCAAAGAGATAGGAGAAGTTATGGTATAAGAAGAGAGAGAGACATCGGCAGAAGGTTAACCAATCAGAGAGCCACTGACGAGAGAGAGAGAGAACTGATCAAAACCACGGAAGGCTGGTTCTAGGCAACAAAGGACCGAAAACGTAAAACACGAATGTGTGTATGGAACGAAAAAGGGTGTCTGCTGAAAGAGAGAGCCGGGGAACGAATGAGGAAGAGGGGAACAAATGAAAAAGAGTAGGAATCAGCAGAAGAGGCTTTTGCGGTCCCAAAGCGGAGGGGGAGGAGGAGGGCAAGAGAGAGGCAGGTTGGGGATGGGAAGGCAAGATCAATAACTAATTTCAGTGGCGAGCCTCAGTCGGACTGTTTTCCAATAAGCCCTGGACATAACGAGTTAGCTTGAATAGCTGTGCTGCTGCTATTGCTGCTCTCTCTCTCTCTCTTCATCCATCCCCCTCTCGCTCTACCCGCCTCATGTCTCTCAGGGCCCTGGTGCTAGCGATGGCTGGATCGATCCTCTGCACGCACACAAACACACACATACTTAGACACACAGGCCTGAGTTCTGCAACAGGATCTCAAGACATGTCACTGCTACTGCTGCAGCCTTGCATGCTGTTTGAATGTGTGTGTGATTGTGCGTTATAATTATTTCCATCATTATGAATCGTCTCGTATGCAAGTATGGTGAGCAGATTTCCATGATAAAAAAATAAATGTTTAAGATTTTATCTGGAAAATAACAACTTGCCAGCAATGAAGCAAATCTTTGCATGTGCAGCTTGTGAATGACAGTACTGCAGGCAAAGATAATTCATATCCATATATTTATAACAAATCAAAAATCTGTTTCTTCAAACTTGAATCTATTAAATAAAAAATAAAAAATGCAAGTAGACCCTTTTTACTGGGGCTCAAGTTCTAGTTAAATACTTCTGTGCCCCAGTTAAATATTAGTAATGATAAATGCTTGTTTGACAATGAATTTGACCAAATACCCTCCTTTTTTTTCCCTAATAATACTGTATTTCCGCAATCATGTCACGTGTGTGTTTTCTTATCAGCTGTATGAATCGGAACTAGAATCACTCTTTTGAACGAATGGGTTCTGAAATTGTTTCCACTTCAGTTTGATTCCTTCAGAACGTTCACTCGCACACTGAAGCGTCTGCAGTGGTTTCTCACAACCATAACTGGATTTATTTATAAGACAGAAAACAAAAAGAGCACTGGATGACGTGGATATTAACCTACAATGTTGAAAAAACATGAAGCTGCTTGTTATTGTGCAAGCAGACTGTAAAAGACTCTATACTCTATACAGTATTTTAAAAAAGAGTAGCCTATAAAAAAAATGGGGACTTTTTTTTTGTTTTTGTTTTTTCAGTCCTGATGAAAGTCTAGAGACACTCTTGGTCTGAACCGAAAGTGATTGCAAAGAAATCTTGGGTGTTATGAAATAAATAAGACAATAAAGAGACAACATGTCCTTATATTGTGTTAGTACTGCTTGCCCACGGCAACAAACTCTGCAGCCAGTTTGTTCCCATGAGTTATCAGTTTAATTCAGTCTAATAATCTCTCACCGAATCAGTCAAAATGGCTGTTGATTTACTCACTGAGCAATTTCATCATGTCCGACTCAAAATGAGTTTACAAGTTAAATTGTTTGTTGTCCTAGAGCTGCACAAAATTATCTCTTTGTGTAATTGTTCTTGTGTGTGTCTTTGCAAATATGAGTGTAAAGGTGCTTTTGCAATGCAAAATAAAACAAACTATCCATGAGCAGCACAATAGTTACTTAATAGTGTAATTTTCAACACATTATCTTTTGTAGCAACGCCATCAGTTTCTTCAAACTTGTTCCTTCCATTTACATGTGAACTTACAATTAAAGACAATTTCATTCAATCATTTCTAAAACAAAATATGACAACATAAACAATGAAATGTAATTCCACATATCACTCTTGTGTGACGCTGTCCAAATATGATCTGCAATGCTTTTTTCACCTTTGATGGCTGACAGAAAATTCAGGTTTACAGTGACAGCAAAACACTTCACTTGCATACATTCTAGAATGAAAGTATCAGCAAATCAACTTGCAATGGCAAAGAAACAGCCACGGAGAAGCACAAACTATACCAGAGATGGTTAGGAGGACATTGAAGATCATTTTAATGTGTCTAGCAGTTGAAACCAGGTCACATTAACATTTTTAAAGAATTGTCACACCTTTTTCCCATAGGCGTCACCAAGTCTACTTGGTTGTAGAGAAATTGATCATGATTTTAATAAAAAATTAGCACTATAAACACATGTCTTTCCTAGCTGAGTGGGGGGAAAATGTTTCATTTACTAAAATAAGAACAAAGGGCCGGTCAGACACTGGCTCACAAAATAGTTGTTTGTATGGCTTGTATCACTAAAATTACAGGACATAATACAGTTTGCTGAAGAAATGCAGAATGACAGAGATGAAATGTCAGTGGTTAATGCTTTAAACGTTTAATTTTGTGGATATATACACCACCATTCAAAGGTTTGGTGTTTTCTGATGTTTCTTAAACAACAAATCAGATCATATTAGAATGATTTCTGAAGGATCATGTGACACTGAAGACTGGAGTAATGATGCTGAAAATTCAGCTTTACCATCAAGGGAATAAATTACAGTTATTGCTGTTTTTACTGTAATTTTTATCAAATAAATGCAGCCTTGGTGAGCAAAAGATTCTTCTTTCAAAACGTAAAAAAAACCAATCTTACCAATCACAATCATAAAATTAAGTCCTTTTTAATGGTGGGGTTGATGTCTTTTATTCTTCCTAAATACAGTTTGGCCATACTACCACTAGATGGTGTTACTCTACACTATAGGCTTACAGTGGTTATTGAAACCGATTCACTTCAATGCAAAGAGAAAATATACTTGGTTATGAAAAAAAAAACAAAAAAACACTTCTGCTGTAGTCACAAGAGTTGGTCATTTACTTGATACGTACTCATATTGTTGCATAAGTGAGAAGCACAATTCACAGTTTCATTAAACATTTGAGCTTTAAATCCCCCAAAACATTCTTATGTATACATAGTCTTGCTTGCTTGACATGATTCTACATAGAAATGGGTTAATAACAATAGTCTGGTTACAGTGGAAAACAGGGTTCCATCCTATTTTCTTTTTATTCACCACGTTCCCCTCCCTTTCTTCTTCTCTCTTTTATACTCTTTTAGTCTCTCACTTTCTTTCTCTCCCTCTCTTCCCTTCTCTCTGTACTACTTGCATGGTTACAGCTGCACTGGTGATAGGGAGCTTACTTGTGTGAAATATTAATAAGAAAATGGCTTATGCATTTTTAACTATGTGCCAGGCAGACGTAGTCTCGCAGAGGAATAGGAGTGTAAATTCTCTTCCAGACCAGGTGTGGAGCTTCTGTTCAACTAACTAGTTTAGTAACTTATAACCTGGATAATTCACATCTTACAAAGTAGGCCTACATCTTTCATGACATATGTCACATATATATGCGTCACGCTGGCCACAAAACCAGTCACATGGGTCAATTTTTTGAAATTGAGATTTATCCATCACATGAAAGCTGAATAAATAAGCTTTCCATTGATGTATAGTTTGTTAGGATAGGACAGTATTTGGCCGAGAAAACCTGGAATCTGAAGGTGCAAAAAAATCAAAACATTGAGAAAATCGCCTTTAAAGTTGTCCATTTATGTTAGCGATTTTGCTGCATTCACTCACAAAAATAAATGTTTTATATATTTACGGTCGGAAATTTACAAAATATCTTCATGGAACATGATCTTTACTTGATATCCTAATGATTTTTGGCATAAAAGAAAAATCGATAATTTTGCCACAAATATACCCGTGCGACTTATGACTCTTGTGATCCAGGGTCACATATTTTGTCTTAAATTCAGAATATTATATTCATTACACTCATCTTTCCCATGTGAGTTCAATACTAGCTTTATCTATGATTATAGTTATGAATCTTAAATGTCCCCAAATGGAAGCTTTTGTCAGATTTAGCTCGCTTGTAGGGGTTTGTCCCCATATCGTAGCTAAGTAAAGCCACCCACACAAGACACTTTTATCCTCTCAGTAACCTTTTAGTTTTCTCTCTCTCTCTGTTTCTAGGTCAGGGGAGGCAGTAGTGAGCGTGTGCTCTGCACCGCTGTCCACTTCAATCTACCCAGCCACGGCTGATCTCAGAAATATATACACAGAGAGAGTTGTTGGCGGTGATGGGGGGTGTCAGAGGCTCACATGGGGGAAAACAGAGACAGAGGAAAAATCAGTGGAGAAAAGGCAGAAAGAGAGAAGGAAGTTAGCATGGCAAGCATAGCATGGACTTAAAGGTGTGGGTTGTGTAACATTCTATCCTGTTTTGTTCCATAAACGCACACGTAACATTCCAGCACACACACACACACACTCGCACAGCCTCTGTTCTCAATATGCAAGGCACTGCTGCACTGTGAAACAAGAAACCACATCAGACCTCGGACCTTCAAAGACAGAACTAATCCTGCTCTCACCCAAACCTGATTGTAATTCAGTCATTACGCATTCAGCTCGACGCACTGCAGAGCTCTGGCTTCGATTAAGAGCCTGGTGTTGACTGCTTGAAGTTTGCTGCTGATATACTGCTGCATTTTACTATAATGATGCACCTATACATAAAATTACACAAATACTGACAAATACTAATAGTATATAAATAATACTAAAATAACACTGCTTTTATTTTAAACATTTTATTTATAAACATTATTACATTAATCATATCATACGAACTATCATCTGTCTGTTTAGTTCATGCATTCCCTCAGAATCAAACCCTTATTATTAATATGCTATATTTTTTATATTATTATTATTAATAATATAATGTTTAAAAATAAAATTTGTTTTAGTGTTAAGTACTATATATATTATTGTAGTATTTATTAAGATTTTGATTTAGCTGTTATTTTTATATTTTAATTTTATAATCTTTTAGCTGTATTTTATTTCTGTTTTAGTTAGTTTTTAAGTTATATGAACATTAGACATGAATTCATAAATTTTGAATGCAGTCTTTCAGAAATATTTGATATAATATATGCCATGAATGATCAGAATCAAGTATTCCAGATAGCTGTGTATATTATAGCTACCTCCTGATGGTTACTTCCAAACAAACATTATACTGAAATTCAGTACTAATTTAAAGGTTTATTTGCATAAACTTTACACTCTTCAGGGGTATGTCTGAAAACAAGCTTGTCTTATTGTTTTCTTCTTTTTCAGGAGAGACCTCAGTCCAGCCCCTGTTTTCATCTGTGTATTTTACCTTGTTTTTTCTATCATAATACAGGTGCTCCCATCCAAACTACCATGATGTAATCCGACTGTAATCCCAAACATCAGAGAACCACATGTGTCACAAACACACATACACACACACCCTTCAAAGTCTTTTGCAATGTTTGTTTGGCTAAAACGTGCTTCTGATTTATTTTTGAGATAAAATGTCATTCGTTTCTAAACACTGTTAGTGATTTTTAACTTTTTGTTAACATTAAGTTAGTTGGTTGTTTGTTTTTGCCTTTTGGCTCTGACAGACATTCAGGCCATATGGTTCCGCTTGAATAAGGCATACAACCTCCTGACCCTTCTGTGTGTAGAAACACAAACATTTGTTTACACATATGCACAAGCATAACCATATGAATGTGTAGCAAATGGCAGGAATGTCTGTCTCATATTTATCTGTAATTAAGTACATAAACGGACAAATTCAACAAACAGACACATATCCGCTCACAACCTTGTATCATGTTAACAATGCTATCATACGCACTATGTACACATATAGACACATTATAGTTAATTACTATAGCAAATCTTTGTTATTGTATTTTAGCATGCATTGTAAATTTATATATAATTACATAAAAATAGCCATTTGCTCAATAAAATGGCTTTAAGCTATACAGCTGTGCATTATAAACTTATATAGATATGTTATTTCATATTAAAGTTATATGCTATTTTAACTGTCAGGTTTAGCATGAGTCCTCACGGTTATCTATAAGAACTGTGGAGTAAGTAGATCAGTAGCATTCTCACTCAGTCATAAATCCAATATCTTGAGCACAATTTCCAAGGGTACCCACAGAATATCTACTTTAAATTAAGTGTTAATATTTTAACAATTACATTCATTTTAATTTTGTACAACTCTATGGTTGTCTTTACTTCAGGGTAGCAGGGGAAATAGGGCAACACGTATCTGAAATTCCACTGTTAGCTGTTGTCACCCACTGTGATCTGAGCTCTGACCACTATGGGGCATTGCGTTTATTGCTTGAGAGAACTACAGATTCTCTGGTGACTGTCTGAGGGAATGAGGGAATGATTTTAACCTCAAGCTGTGCTACTGAGCTTGCATACAGTACAACAGTGCCATCACGTGGCTACTGGAATTAATGCGCAAGTGTTTTGACTTCTTAACTTATTCAGGGGAATGTTAATATTACAGTTATCATACACATTTGTACAGTCAGCTACTTATTATTGTAATAACAACTTAAGAATATTTCATTATTTTGTGCCACTTTTGTATTCATATGAATTGTAATCACAATAATATGACACAAACCAAGATTGTCCTACAAATGACCTAAGCAGACTTTAAAGGTAGGGTAGGCAATTTTTTTCATGAACACTTTTTGTTATTCTGGTTGAAACTCTCTTCACATCCTAATAGCAATCAGTAATAGAAGTGGTCTAAATATTCATAAATGCACATATATCTTCTGTATCAGTATCAGGACCAAAAAATGTTCGGTCCGAATGCAATGATATACAGTGTCCTATACCTGCCTGTCAACATATGTATTTCCATAGCACGGCGCACCTGCTCGCGCAGACATCACACACGTTATCAGCGCGTTGCATAAAGCTATGCATTGCAGAGTTGTAGACAGACAGTCACTGAGCGCTGCAAACAAACAGCAGCTGCCTTTTACGGTTCCTCCTAAACCAAAACAACAAGCCATGGCGTAACCGTGATTTAGAGACGGCAACCGCGACGTTCCTCCTGGAGCTGTTCACGTTTAATGCTTTTCTCTGGCAACGCCGAAATCAATGTGCAGCAGTCAGGTGGTACAAGTCAGTACTCTGTAAGTTGTTTAAATTCATTATTATTGTAATGTTTTGTGCTTTGAGACGTGGTAATTTAATGGCGTCTCTCGTGCGTGTCCTTGTGTTTTGAAGAAGGTGTGGCTTTGGAGACACTCTGAAGGGAGCTAACTTGCTATTGCTAGCCACTCCAAAATTGCCTACCCTACCTTAAAGGAAACTTCTGTAGGAGACATTGTTTGGTTCATCTGCTTAACAAGTAGCACAAGATGTATCATGTAACTTTTTTGGTAGCTTATACATGTAACAATGTTCAAACAGTAGTAAGTTTAACACTCACTTTGAGTGCAATTCATTACATACTGTGTTTGGTTGCAGTGTATGTGCACACATGTTCATAAGTGCCCTTATACTGTCCATTTCTTTTTTCCAGGGATGCCTATGTCCTTTTTTGCATGAATGAACTGAACTCCTTGAATGCACAAGGCGGAGATCGCTCTTATATGTGTAAGTACAGTAGATTTATTGATTGAAGCATGTGTCCTTGTGTCTGAGTCAAGGTCTACATGTGAATAGAATGAGATAAGAACTACTTTGTGACCTCCACCCTGTGCAAGACACATCTCCTCACCTTTCCCTTCAACCACCCTCCACATCCAGGAGATACTAAAGGATAGATGTTTCTTTTCTAAATACTTGCATTGCTATTTTAATCAACAACTACTATTAGTATTGCTGATACTGACTAGATTCTAGTACTGTTGTCAGTGTTGTGTAACTGATAGCCATAGCCAGTGTGTAGCAGTTTGATTTAGTTACAAAGACAGCATCAAATATCTCTATAAAATAAAGTACAAATATTAAATTGGCAAACAACTAAAATAAATAAGATGAAGTACTAAAATTATTAAAACTAAAATTTAAATAACAATAAATATAGAAATAATAGAAATAAATCAGTTACAAAAATAATACATTAATAGAAACAATAAATAACAACATTACTAAAACTTCAAATAAAATTTAACTGAAAATATTAAAATAAAGGCTAATTCAAATATCAACAAATACTATAAATAAATAAATATGACTAAAATAACACTGATACATTAAAAATGTTTATTTTGACATTTGATTATTAATATTTAAACTCTTCAAAAAAGTCTAGAATGAGTCAAAACTAGGTGACTGTACTGTCAAACATATTTAGCCGTGGAAAAGAGGTTAATCTAAAAGGAGAAACGTGAGGAGGGCACACACAGAGAGAGAGAGAGAGAGACAGAACCCATAGGCGGAGACAGGTAAGGAGAAGTGCCGGCCAGCTCTGCTGACTCAGGACATTTCAAAAGTGTTGATTTCCGCTCCATTTCTCCAGCCTCTTTGTAATTCTAATGAGAATGTAAAAGGTGTCAGGAGCCAGAGAGGGAGTAGACAGAAGAAGATAGGGTGAAAGAGAGCAGATCAGATTAAATATCGACTGACTTCAGGCTGTCCGATGCAGACAGGCAGTGTACTGAGTCATCATATGTATACCCTGCCAGCTCGGCTGAGAACGAGAGACAGAAAAAGGATGAGCAGACAGAGCCGGGAGGGAGAAAGAGAAAGAGAGGAGTTGCCCAGGGGAGTGAGAGGAGAGCAGTGAAACGTTGGGCTTGTGGGGGAGGAGAGACGAGCATAAATAGTCGAGACAGAAAGCATGCTGTCATGTAATAAGAGGGGGAGTGAAAATAAGAGACGGAATGAGAAGAAAGAAACGGCAACAGTGGAAAACAAGAGGCTGGACAGAATACAAAATAAATACAAGATCGTTAGGATGAACTTACAGTTCAGATAAACATTTATTAGAAAGACATGGGAAATGAGAGTGAAAGGATGTTTATAAGAGTAAACCAAATACAATATTAAGATGAAAATGTGATGAATAGTGAAAATAAAATACCTACTTAAAGACCAACCCTAGGAAAAGAAACACCTAACTCCCATTGCTCTGGTGTCAAAGAAGGGATGCAAACATGCCTAAAATATAAGAAAGTTGTGCTTTTAGTGTCCAGGACAAAAAACTGCTATACTACTTAAAGTGTAGTCCTTTACCGTTACTTAAAGTGTATAGCCTACCTCTACCTTTTTTATAGAATGCTGCTTTAGGTCTCTAGAAATGAAAATAATTTTATAACCTTTTCGTTTTCATTTTCATATGCAGGTATTATATACACCCCCCACCCACACACACACATAGACTTTTAGGCCTACTGTAACTATTGTTTCTGTTTTTCCCTCCTAGTTTCAGTATATATATATAATATAAAAGATTAAAAACAAGCAGATTTAGCATAATTTTAGCAGAAATACTGGAGGAAATATCTTAGCCTACCTTAAATTTAAGAATGGCCGTTGAGTCAACCTTGTGTAAAAACACCATTTCTTAAAACACTATTACATTTTTGACAACATAAAATAATAATGACACGCATTTAATTGAAGAAATGACCGTTTTAGTCATGTACGCAAGTTTACATGCGGCCACAAGATGGAGACAAATTAAAAACAATTCGCTGAGAGGGAAACACGTTGGTCAAAATAAGGAAATGACGTACGGTGTTCAGCATTTCTGCTTTGGGAAGCCAGGGGAGCTAGGCAAGCTTTCATGGGGCAGTTCTACTACAGTTGTTCAGTAGTGACATGACCGATTGTAAGAAACGACAGTCAGCGGCAGCGAGGGCACGAAAGCAAAGGTACGGTAGTGTTTACTGTCTGAATTACTGTTAAGACAGAAACAGCTCAGAAAGACCTGTTGGAAGCATGAACAAGTACATACCTGTGATTTAGAGCTGGTCGTGTGTCAACACGTGTAACTATTTGTCACCCCTAAATATAGCAAAAGGAAAAGACACGTTTAACGACAGCGCGATAGCAGGGCCACATGTATGATCTTTTTTTGTCCAAGTAAACCCAGTAAGTAATGAGACTGTAACAGTAACACTACTTATTTCTTCAATTGCCATTTATTACTTAGTAAATATGCCAATTTTTTAGTCTTTAGACTACAAATATTTAGTGGGTATTGGTATGTTCTGTGGGTCTTCTGTATGTATTTATTCATGCTTTCATTTTTGTTAGGAGATTATATCTTATTTGACCAGTCATTTGTCTGTCAGTCTACGGTGGAGTGATGCTTCCTGACAGCTGAGTTCAGACAGCAGAGACACATTTGGATTCAGGTGTCTAAATCTGACAGCTTCAGCACGTTAGGTCTCATCAGGGGCTCCGCTAAGGGGGAGAAGTTAGGACGATTCTATGGGCCCACGCACATTTGGGGCCCCCAGAGATCTATTTTATTAGTAGTAACAGTACTAGTTGTAATGTAATAGGAGGCCCAAGTTACCTCATATTCTTTCATAGGCCCAAAATTGCTAGTGGCACCCCTGGGTCTCATTACAGGCTAAAGAATTGGCTCTTTACCATTTAATTGAAATTATAATAGGGCTGTGAAAAGATTAATCGCGATTAATCGCATCCAAAATAAAAGTTTGTGTTTAAATAAATATGTGTGTGTACTGTGTATAATGAAATTTGTATATATAAATACACACACATGCATGTATATATTTAAGAAAAATGTGTTATTTATATTAAAAAAAATATATATTTATATATAATATAAATTATATATAAATATATACAGTATATGTATGCAAATATTTCTTAAATATATACATGCATGTGTGTGTATTTATATATAAAAAATAATTATACACAGTACACACACATATTTATTTAAACACAAACTTTTATTTTGGATGCGATTAATCGCGATTAATCTTTTCACAGCCCTAAATTATAATTATAATAATTTCATAAACTAACAACTCAAACAGTGTCTTACTGACAGTGAATGCATGACTAGGTTTACTTACTATGAATAATATTTGACATTTGTGTATATTTATTGTAAAATGTACCTTGCCATATGAGAATGGTTCTGCCCAAGGTTTTCCCCTTGTCACATTCGCTTTTCTCATTGGGGCATCAATAAATATTTTCTGTATTGTGAAAAGCACTATACAAAAAACGTGACGAATAGCAATGGAGTATAACAGTTTTACAAGAATGGCTTTTGCAACCAATTCATTTATATGCATTTAGATACTAATGTAATTTTACACTGCACAGAAGCTTCCTCTGAAGCAGTAAGACTGATTTTCATGCAGCATATGATTTTACACAAACTATAATTGCTATGAAATTGATTTAAATATGAAATAATTCAATTTACTTTTAATTGTGTACTTGTAAACTTCTAATTGAATATATACATCTATACAAATTCATAAGATGAAAGTTCAATATAAAATGCTGACTGGTAAAACTACTTTCTTTTGATCTCTGTGGTCAGGAGTTGCACAAAGATGGAAGACTGCTTGATAGAAGACCAGACAACCTTTTACTCAAAGGCAGAACATTACTGGAAGGATGTCCCGCCCACTGTGGATGGAATGCTGGGAGGTTATGGCAGCATTTCCAGCATTGACATTAATGGCTCCAAAAAGTTTCTTCAAAAATTCCTTGGGGTGAGTAATTCTACATTTTAATACACTACTGTTCAAAAGTTTAGGGTCAGATATATCTATATATATATATATATATATATATATATATATATATATAAGCAACCTTGGTTAACATAAGAGAGTTATTTCAAAAACATAAAGAAATAGTAAGTTGTTAGTGTAAATCTTTGACATTCTACAGTTACTAAGCTTTATCAACCTTAAATTAAAGTCCATGAGAAACACACTATCGTCTGGTTTCCTTTTTACTCAAAGGAAGGCCAGGGTAAGACTGGTACAGGCTGTTCTCTGGACTGTGGTGCTGGAATTGGCCGTATCACCAAGCGGCTGCTTCTGCCGCTCTTCCGTACTGTGGACCTAGTAGATGTGACACAGGAGTTCCTGGATAAAGCTCGTACATACCTGGGTGAGGAGGGCAAGCGGGTGGAGAACTACTTCTGCTGTGGCCTGCAAGATTTTCAGCCCCAGCCAGAACGTTATGATGTCATATGGATTCAGTGGGTGATTGGTAAATGGATTTATTTGGCTACACCATCTATCATAAGAACAATTTTATAAAATGGAAACAGTTAATATAACCAGATGAATCTTCCATTATGTTTTGCAAACACAATAAAGCCCAATTGCTCCATGTATCTGTAGGTCACTTAACCGACGACCACCTGGTGGAATTCCTGAGGCGTTGCCAGAGCGGTCTGCGTCCGAATGGCCTGATTGTGGTGAAGGATAATGTTGCGTTTGAGGGTATAATACCTGATGATGTAGACAGCAGTGTGTGTCGGGACCTGAATCTACTACGTCACCTAGTAGCCAAGGCTGGACTCAGCATCATCTGTGAGGAGCAACAGCAGAACTTCCCCGAGGAGATTTATCAGGTCCACACTCTAGCGCTCAGATAGCTGCAAGCATTGCACAAGCATGTTTTTATGTGTTTGTTCTGAAGCCAATGACGTGAAAAGAAATTAGGATCTATGTTAGCTACACAAGAAGCTACGCGTTACTGTCAGTGTGATCACCATTTTTTTTGAAAAAGGCACAAGACTTGAAGGTGATATTGGGAGCTTGGGATTTTACTTCTAGAGCTTGTAATATGACAGCTAGGACTAAATACTTAAAGGGATAGTTCACACCAAAACAAAAATTGTCATCATTTACTCACCTGTATGACTGACATTCTTCTGATGAACATAATATATATTTATGTAACTTTTTTTTTTGTAATATATTGGAGGTCAATGGTCCCTAAAACTGTTTTGGGAATGTTGTCAAAATGTTGTATTTTGTGTTATACAGTCATACAGGTTTGGAAACACATGATGGTGCGTGAATGGAGAGAACTATCCCTTTAAGACTATTTAATCAGTTTATGGCACTGTGAACGGCGTGTGTAAAACCTTTTAATAACTTATGAGAATTCGAATGTTCCATTTTAGTATGTGTGAATTTGCAGCTGTTGACAGAAAACTCTCAACTGAACCATATGTTGTATTTTGTGTCGAATAAACAAATATTTTGAAGTAGTCCTTGAATGACACTGTTATTGTGTGTAACAGTGGTCTTAGCCTTTTTGACTCAAATACCATAATCACCTTCCCCCATCACTGCTAAGATATTTATTGTCTATATGCTGTAATAGTTAAAACATTTTTAGTGATTTTTATTTATATATTTAATTAATGTGGTCGGTAAATTTAATATATTGAAATAACCACAATTCATTTTGTGATTCCAGAAGTTATGTTCTGCATTTTATGTTCTTCAATAACAACAATGGTTAAAACCTAACAATTACAAAAGCACACAGGAAAAGCATACAGCGCCACAGGAAAATATGTTAACATTTTGATTTTTGTATTTTTTAGCCCCCGGTTGAGAATCACTAATGTAGAAAATACCAGTGTGAGTTGGATTTTGCATTGTTGAAATTTTATTTTATTTTTTAAATGAGGACATCCACACTAAATTTTGACTGGTGCACACTAGCTGTGTCCATATGAACAAGTCGTTTTGATGCTTCAATGTAAAATTAAACAAAGAATCAGTTCTTATATTTCAGTCATGATTTATTTTAAGAAATTAAAAGAATAGAAGTATTTCCGACTATTAACACATTTTCCAAGTCTTTATTACTTTGTCCTTCAATAAGTCAAATCCATACAATAAAAATGAAAGCAGTAACACCAGCCTAGATTACAGCTAACATCAAATCAAATTCATGGTCTGGTAGTGTGTGTTGTTTGTAACTTCAGCTAAGCTTATGAGTCCCAGTTACATTGTTAAAGGCAGTGGGGAACTTGTTGGGAGAAGAAAGTGGTTGGACCACAACTGAGGTTTGGAATCAGAGCACTATATAACAACATTTAATCTCAGTTCAACTCACTTTTCACACTTGAGGCTGTTTTTTGTTTATTAAGGCTATGGATTTAATGGAGAGATCAGGACCAGGTTTCACTTTGAAAGCGTCCAGTTTTCTCCATGGCATCCAGCATCTCGTGTGCCTGGTTTTCAGAAATCCAACCCTCTTTCTGGAATACTTCTTTCAGCGCGTCACATACACTCGTGGGCATCTGCTTGGCATTTCTGGATGAAAATGGAAAAGGGTAGCTCATTTCTGTCCTGCTCCTCATATATGCTGTAATATTGCTCTATAACCAACCATACATACAGTATGGGGTATAACATTCCATAAAAATGTAAATGTTCAACACTATTTTGTTGAATGTCTTAACTTGATGTTAAAAAGACTTACCCTGCTATGTAAAAGAATGCATTCTTCTTTGCTATCAGATCCCATAAAAGTTTGCTTTGTTCCTTTACGCGATGCTGAACGTAGATTTTATCCTCCTGTAAATGAATCATATTCAAATTTACCTAATTATATCCCACAGCCTATAAAAGGAAATATTTCCAGGCAACAATTATTGCAAAAACAATCAAATGAACACTGTAATTATAATGTTTCAATTATAAATGTCCTTAATTACAAAAAATTACATTAACATTGATGTGCCTTCTTTTACAGTAAAAACATGCAGTATGGAACACATCTGATTTCAAAAGTCACATTCTGCATAATCTGCATTATACTACTGACTGTATGACAAAAGACAATAGGTGTGTACGACTTCATGCAGCGCTGTGCAGACCGATCGGCGAGAGCTGCCACTTGCAGTTGGGGGCAGAATTGAAAACGGAGCCGTCAAGTCGGACACTTTCTGCTTCCTGTAGTGACGCTCGCTTACACTGTGTTTGCGTACTTTATTACAGACGAAGTGGATTAGATGTGATATTTGTCAAATACACAGAAGTTTCAGACAATTTCATCAAGCAACAGAAACACTTCATGCAATGCTTAATGCAGCGCCATTTGTACAAGAATAAAGTTCAACATAAGACTACACTATTTAAATACCAACAAAGTGGGTCTATATATTTCTTCATTTTATTGTTATGAAAACATGGCTTTGAGAGCATTAGCGGAACTGAAGGTGTCAGGATACACACAAAACACGTCACTGTTGTCATCGGTGAATCCGGCCAATCGTTGGAACAGTGTCGTCATCTGAGCTTGTGCAGCCGCTGCTCTCGCGGTATGTTGATGCCTTGCATCACCGTGACGCTGTCTCAAGTCGGACAAAATATATTAATGGCATTCACTGCATCAAGTCAGACGTTGATCGGTCTGTGCAGCGCCGCATGAAGTCGAGAACACCTTATTTTTTTTAAGTGTTCCTGGGTCCTCCCCTCTCTTATTTAGATACACCTGTGCAGTGCTCTTATGGTAAGAGCTAAATAACACTCATCTGACCTGATCTCTGGAGAAGGCTGTGACAAGGATCATGTGGCCCCTCTGCACCTTCTCCTCCCATTCTGATCGACAGTAGAAGTCTTTTGATTCAGAGCGACAGCCAAAAAATAGCACATTAGCTGAAACAGGAGATGAGACTTTAGTTAGAATGTATTATGACTAAGCACTCTTGAGTCTTACCAACAGCATTATGCGTCATGGCCCACATTCGGTCACTACTTATCAAATTCTGAGTGTTCTAGGCCATAAAGTACACATTTTATAAAGATATAATCAGAAAAATAGGCACCACATTTCTTAATTCTTACCCTCAGCCCAATTCAGGAAGAAGTGTCCCTCACAGTAAATTTTATTAGCAAAATACATGTTTGACCATCACTTTTTATCTTTTTCACTTCTGAATAACAACCAAATCCAACAAAACTCACCGATCTTCCCAAGAGCAGCCCTCTCTTGTATGGCAGATCTGAAGGGGGCCACACCAGTCCCTGGTCCCACCATTATCACAGGGGAGTCTGGGTCGTGAGGGAATCTCAAACTCCCCTTCTTCACCCACAGCGGTACGTAAACATCTCCTAAACAGTGTTTTGGACACGATTTATTCGTACAGATTTCATTATTTGTCTGACTGCATTATTGGCAGTTTTTGACTTTACTTGTTAATTCTTTCAGGTCGATCAGACCAACCTTTCGAGGGCTCCAGAGATGCCAGCCAGGAAGAGCAGAGGCCTTTACGTGGCTTCAAAAGCAGGGTTTTATATTTCACCACAGCAAGCAAGATCTGGATTCGGTCAGGGTGTTGCTGTGGAATCAGAAACAAATATTTATATAAATATTATACATTTACAATACCATTCAAAAGTTTGGGGTCGGTAAGATTTTTAATTCTAATATGCTGATTTGGTGCTCAAGAAACATTTCTTATTATTATCAAACAGTGCTGCTTAATATTTTTGTGGAAACCATGATACATTTTTGAGGATTCTTTGGTGAATAGAAAATTTTTTCTATTTATTTGAAATAGAAATCTTTTGTAACATTATAGAGTTAGTTCACCCAAAAATGAAAATTCTGTCATGAATTACTCACCCTCATGTCGTTCCAAACCCGCAAGACATTTGTTCATCTTCGGAGCACACAAAAAAAAAAATCTTTCTGATGAAATCTTAGAGCTTTCTGTCCCCCCATAGACAGCTACGCAACTGACATTTTGACGCCTCAAAAAGAGATTGTAAAACTAGTCCATTTTAATTGAGAGGTTTAGTCCAAAATCTCTGAAGAGACACGATCACTTTATATGATGAACAGATTGAATTTATGCTTTTAATCGCATATAAACATTCATCAACTCACACATCAGTTGTGGTAAACAGAAGCTCATGTTCTCTTGATGTGCAAGAACCAATGAGGTTCATTGTCTTGTGTTACGCAGCACTTTGAGCTTCAGCAAGAGGTTTGTTCTCACACATCAAGCAGGTTCGGTTGAGCTTCAGTTTATGTTCTCTGATCAATGTTTATATGTGAGTAAAAGCCTAAATTCAATCCGTTCATAAAGTGATCGAGTCTCTTCTGACAATTTGGACTAAACCGCTCAATTCATATGGATTAGTTTTACGATCTCTTCATGAACTTTTTGAAGCGTCAAAGTGTCAGTTGCGTAGCTGTCTATGGAGGGACAGAAAGCTCTCTGATTTCATCAAAAATATCTTAATTTGTGTTCCGAAGATGAACGAAAGTCTTGCGGGGTTGGAACAACATGAGGGTGAGTAATTAATGACAGAATTTTCAATTTTGGGTGAACTAACCCTTTAAATGTTTTTTATTGTTACTTTTGATCAATTTAATGCATCCTTGCTGAATAAAAATATACATTTTTCCCAAAAATATTTAGATAAATAAATACATTAAAAATGACTTACCAAGAGAGAAGAGGCAATGGAGAAGGAGCGAGGCTGAATTTCTGGAAAAAGATCCAACAAGTAGTCAATGCTTAACTCAGCTGTGGTGTGAGGGAAGTCTGTCAGTACCTGATCAACAAGAGTATAAAAGGTTAAATAACCTCTGCCCAGAGATCACAAAACCTGTTCAAATCTCACTTGTACTAGCTTACAAATGCAGTAGATATTTCACTTCCTTTGTGTAATGTTAACATTAGAAAGTGACAACACTACTTGTTCACTAGTTACAGATTTTAACAACCACATAAAAAACTTTGTAGGCCACAAAATATTTAAACAAGCACACAGTTCTCACATACTCCGAATGACAACAGAAGACAGTGTACAAAATGAGTCTGCAGACATCATAAAATAGTTGTATAATTTCACATTAACAGTCAACGTGACCTCTGACCTCCAGGGCTGTTCGGCGGGGTCGGTTGCAGTAGGAGTGAAGAGAATCCTGACCCTGAGCAGAACTAAACTCCACAAGTTTTTCACGCTCCAGCTCATTAGTGGCAAAAGTGGCCAACACCTCAAAGAAGGAACGACGTGGAACAGCAGAAATGTCCAGGAACTGCTCCACCAGAAAGCGAACGGAGCAGGGCTGAGGAAGACGCGCGGGGACTGCTGCTACAGAGAAGAGGGGAACACAGACTTTTTCAAACTTTAAAAGGTAAGGCTTCTCTTATGTGGAACACAAATGGAGATGTTTTAAGTATCACCTGTGCTGCTGTCAGTGGAAGTTAGTGTAAAGTAGCGCTCCGAGTCAAGCTTCAATAGTTGGCAGAACTGCTCCACATCCTCTGCAGCATTACAGGGTCTCATCATTACAACGTCCCCTGCATTGTACCTGTCAGAGATAGACACAATCTTTTAATATCATATTGTGATAACATCTCTATATTTTATTTAAATCTTTCGCACTGCTCACTGGATGTTGGAGCCTGTGATGTCAAACTCGATATGCCTGACATCCTGGAAGTGTGAGGGATGAGTCACTCTCTGATTGAACACGACTCGAGCTGGAAAAGGCTGCAGCGAGGTGGGAAGGGCCTTATTATCAGGTGTCTGGAGATGCTCAGTCTGCTTATCTGGGACTTCATCTAGGAAGTGGAAAACGTATCGGGGTGGAAGTCTGAAAAATCAGAACATTTTACTTGAAATATATTAACTTAAATATTTCAATTAAGTAATCAAAGTGTTTGGAAGCTATGAGTGTAACCATGATTATGTGAAATACATACTTTTCTTCCTCACGGATTGGAGCGAGGCCAGCAGGAGGAGGGTAGACAGACAGGGTTTTCTGCCAGAACGAAAGCAACCAGGGGTCAATCACACCATCAGGCCTGAGGAGTAATAAAGGAAATATCAGCTGTACAGAATGCAGACTTCACAAACACTGTATTCACCTTATTTTCCAATGTGAAGGTAAGCTATTTGCTGTAAAAAACAACAATAAGTGTAGTAAACTGTAAAACTATTCGCACTACAAGCCAATGTGCCTATGATTACAATAATATCAAGCAGCATACGGACTGTTTTTGTACATATATATATATATATATATATATATATATATATATATATATATATATATATATATATATATATATATAGCTGTACAAAAACATATATAACATTTATTATATAACTTATATGTGTGTGTGAGGAGGAACTCTGCTCACCCCAGATCATGTTGATCATCAGCCAGTCCAACAGGCTGCAGCATATTAGCACCAAGCTGAAGCAAACGCTTATAGAGCTTCTTCGCAACAAAGTTGAACCTAGAAAGTGGACCGAAAAGGTCTCAGTGTTGTATCATCAATCATAATATGCAGCCTGAAAACATATATGTCCTCAGTTCTTAAAAAAAAAATGACCCATTCAAATTCATTTAAAATATGCAGTGAAGAAAAACAATACATATGAAAGCATAATGAAGGCTTTGTAAGCAGAACATCTGTCATCTTACTTTGGATATGAGGAGTCTCCAAGGCCCAGCACAGCACAGTCAAGTCGACAAAGAGAATCAGCAGGCAATGACTTCCTGAACAGGAATCTCCAGAATTTCTATATGAAGAAAATATTCAAATATTTAACATTTAAATATACAGCGGGGAAAATAAGTATTGAACACGTCATCATTTTTCTCAGTAAATATATTTCCAAAGGTGCTATTGACATGAAATTTTCACCAGATGTTGGTAACAACCCAAGTAAGCCATACATACAAAGAAACAAACAAAAATAAGTTCAGAAATTAAGTTATGTGTAATAATGTGAAATGACACAGGGAAAAAGTATTGAACACATGAAGAAAGGGAGGCGCAAAAAGGCATGGAAAGCCAAGACAACTGCTGAAAACTTACAGTAATTAAAAAGCAATCCAGCCCCCTGTCAGTGGAAATTAATAACAGCTGGTTCAGTCCCAAATGATGGCCTACAAAAAGGTCTCATTGCCAAGGTGTCACACAAGACACATCTCATGATGGGTAAAAGCAAAGAGCTGTCTCAAGACCGTCGCAACCTAATTGGACAACTCTTCTGATTATTCTTTTCACTCCTCTATCAGAAATCTTGCGAGGAGCACTGGTCGAGGCAAATTTATGGTGAAATTATTGTTTTTCCACTTCCGTATTATGGCCCCAAAAGTGCTCACTGGACCATTCAGAAGCTTAGAATGGCGCCTATAACCAATGCCATCATTATGTTTTGCAACAATTAGGTTGCGACGGTCTTGAGACAGCTCTTTGCTTTTACCCATCATGAGATGTGTCTTGTGTGACACCTTGGCAATGAGACCTTTTTGTAGGCCATCATTTGGGACTGAACCAGCTGTTATTAATTTCCACTGACAGGGGGCTGGATTGCTTTTTAATTACTGTAAGTTTTCAGCAGTTGTCTTGGCTTTCCATGCCTTTTTGCGCCTCCCTTTCTTCATGTGTTCAATACTTTTTCCCTGTGTCATTTCACATTATTACACATAACTTAATTTCTGAACTTATTTTTGTTTGTTTCTTTGTATGTATGGCTTACTTGGGTTGTTACCAACATCTGGTGAAAATTTCATGTCAATAGCACCTTTGGAAATATATTTACTGAGAAAAATGATGACGTGTTCAATACTTATTTCCCCCGCTGTATGTAAAGCATAAGAGTATATAGACTAAATTCTGTTATGTTTATACCGACTGACCTTCATATTGTCTGGAGGGTCCCCCTGTCCTGTGGTGGAGCAGACAAACACTACCAGAGACTCTGAGATCAGGTTGGCCTAATGAGGGGAGAGGTGATAACAAAAAGCAAAGAGATCATATGAACTAATTAACTTATAACCCCAACTCAATGCAAAGCTTCGCATGTCTGACTGCAGACGTGCACTGACCACATTGTAAGTGTCCAGGGCTTCGACTCTGAATCTCATTCGCCTCCTCTGCGCCTGACGGCCGATCCGCTCTGCCGTGTCCTGCGCTGTTCCCGTCTGACTCCCGTACAGAACCAGGAGAGTGTGGATGCTCATCTTTATACTGGAATCAGAGAAGCAAATAAGTGCAGTAACGAATGTTAAACTTTGTTGTGGTTTTTGAGCAATCGGCATCAGAAATACTATTCAATTATACCACCGGAACTTTTTATAATGAGATCAAAAGGGTGGGTTTGTTGTAAATCGAGGCAGGTCAATGACAGCTTTCAGTCATCCACCATCTAACGTTACGTGACATTTCTCATGCATCCCCCTGCAACTTTTCGAGATCTACATTTAAGAACATATTCCATTGTGTAAGATCGCGTGGCTTACCTAAAAATGTAAGCGATGCTCTCTCTCACTATCGTCAGCACATATACTGACAGAAAAGACTGACTGTGTAAAACAGACTTCCAGCATATTGTCATGGAGCGCTTTACGGCAGAATTCTGTCATTTTACGACAATTGCCCATCATTCACGCCGCATGTAACTTATGTTTTGTCAAACCTGAGCTAAAACTGGCGATAAGAGTGAAAGTTTTCCGCAAACATACCTGAATGGTATTAATTCGTCTCTCTTCTTTTTGCCTCTTGACAGCTCCGGCACAGTCAGACCATAGACTGTAAAAAATAAGAGTCAGACAGAACAAGCCCTGGCATTCCAGTGGAAACAGACCCATAGAAACGCGTCCTGCGTTCCCTCTCCAAGTCGTTCAGTCGTTTGTTTATGTAATATTGAAAGTAGAAAAATTAGAAAACAGTTCGGTCCCTTTTTCGTTTGTTAATTTTCCCCCCAAAAAACGACAAACAAGAATTCAGCTTGATTTTTAGTTTTTCGTATTGAGGTAGAAAAATAAATAAACAGCTTGAATATTCGACTTCTACATGTGGGCGGGAATGAAACGCCCCTTTCCTCTGATTTGTCAGCCGAGGATCGAACATTTCCGTCATCAGTTCTTCCTCAGTTCCGCAAAAAAAGAAAAAAAAAGAAAGAAAAAAGGATGTGATAATGACAAGATTAAGTATTGGGCATACAACACTAAATCAAAGTTTATATAAAATAGGTAAACATGAAACTGGTAATTGCGATGAATATCCAGAAACAGTAAATCATATATTACTAGAATGTACAGCATACAATAGAGAAATAGGATATACTAAAGGATAGGGGTGTAAGCAATTATTCAGTTAAGGAAATATTAGGAGAAGGAACAAATGATATAATACATGAGGAATTCTTAAAAAAAAATGAAATGATACAGGACTGGTAAAAAAATATTATTATTATTTCCTCAACCAAGTGTTTTCAACCAAGTAGTGCTCCATACTCCAATCCAGTAGGTGGCGGACAATGCGCCTTTTAGTTGGTTTGCCAACCGCCATTTAAACAACAGAAGAAGAAGAAGAAGGAAAAAGCGATTTTAAAAATGGCGTCTAGGAAGAGGTGTATGTTTACAGTTATTAATGCGATTATTACAGCTCTTATCATAGAAAGTCAGTGTCGACTCCATCATCTCATACTTAAGGTATGTGAGTGATGTGCTTCCAATGTTTTTATAAGATATTCGTACAGTCACTGTATTGTCATCACTGTTGTTTAATGCCAACAGATGCTGTCTTAAGTGGGAATCATATTAAGATTTATCAATCATAATCGTTTTGTTGTGACAATGCAAAAAACATTAACAAATAATTCAAAAGGATCTCAGCAGCGAAATGCCCGTGCGCCACTAAACACTCTTGTTCTGTTTTAGGACGACATCCGTCAGCGGGTTCATCTGAACACATTCGGCTTATATAAAGATGGTTACATGAGTATAAGCATGAACAGCCTCAGCTTCACTGATGGAAATACGGACAACATTGACAGCTCCACGGTCAGACTCGCTCTGCTGTCTGACAAATGACCGGCTTTCAGATTCATACAGTGCACTTTAATAATATGATCAAATAATACAGTATGAAAATGTCTCGCACATTATTAATGGAACTTTTTAATCTCACCTTATACAAGGCATCATTTCAGAAAATAGAAATCATCTGTCACATAGAGAAATAAAATATCTTTGTCATATATTATTTTGCAGATTGGTTTTAGCCTAGATCGTGCAAACAATAATGGCTTCTCCACATATCTGGTCAGTATCTGTCTTTGAATGTCTATTTTTCTGTGCTGCTGCTGTATTGTTATCAGAGTTGCATGATGACTGTGTCTGTAGATTTGTTATTGTTTGTAAATATGCATAAATTAACTGCTGTAACTTGACAGTCTTGTCAGTTAAGGATCTTATATAGAAGTACAGTATGATTCATATAGGCCTAATATAATATTAGATTAAAGTTAATATTACATTCAGGCATTCTTTTTATGATCTTTCGGTCAAACTGATTCAGATAATTGATATTCTCTCTTATGAACACGCAGGATGAGGGTCTGGATTATTGTCCTCTGAAAAAGGATCCAAGTAGTAATTTTGCTGGGGTACTTCTATTGCTGGACTTCAAAAATAACCTGTGAGTTTTATTTTTGTACTTTGTAACTTTTTTTATTCATTACAATTAGAATGAATTTGGAAGTATTATCTAGTTTTTGAATGTTCTGCCATGACGATATCCTCAGAGTGAGGAAGAAGACTTCAGCGGAGGCTGGTGTTTTTCCCAACATCATACCTGTGTTGCCCAAAAGCATTGCAGAGGACCTGCAAGCTGAAAAGGAGAAAGGTCTCCACGACAATGGGCCAGATGATGGATCTCAGTCTAAGCGTAAGTCTTTTCTTTCTATCTTGGACTATAAATCAAAACACGTGGTACACTACTGTTCAAAAGTTTGGAGTCAGGTTTAAAAAAAAAAAGTATATATTTTTTTTTAAGAATTATTATTATTATTATTTTTTATCAAAAGCCACTGTAAAAACATTTTTAATATTACAAATGATTTCTATTTCAAATAAATTATGTTCTTTTGAACTTCGTTCATTCAATTATTCTTCAGTTTACACAAAAAAATGTTAAGCGGAGCAACTAAACGTTGATAATAATAATGAGAAAAATATTTGAGCACCAAATCATCATATTAGAATTTCTGAAGGATCATGGGACACTGAAGACTGGAGTAATGATGCTAAAATTCCATCACAGGAATAAATTACATTGGATTACAATGTATTCAAATAGAAATTTGTTATTTTAAATTGAAATAATATTTCTAAATATTACTGTATTTTCTTTACTGTATTTTTGATCAACAAAAGCAGTCTTGGTGAGCATACAAAAAAGAGACTTCCTAGCCCGGCCTCTCCGGTCACTGTGCCCCCTCACCCCACCCAGCCCCGGAGTGGGCGCCCTGATTTTAGTTTGTGAGGCAGTACTGCCCTGAGATGGGGAGTGGATGGGTGTAGGCTGTCAAATACATTGATTAAAAATTAATTGTTTTCATTTCGGTTTGTTCTTGGCAAAAATATATCTATTTTTAAATAAGAGCGGAATAGCGTTCGCTTTATAATGAGAGTATTTTGCTAATAATCTTTGAAAATAACACCAAAAAAAAATCAATCACTGCTGATTTTTGTTCAGAGACAGATGCAGTTGGAATCTAAACATATTATTTGTATAGCTATTTAACATCTTTAAATGGTCTACAGCAACAGAGCCGTCAACAGAGGAGTGCGGGCAGCGTGCCTTCAGTTGCAGATGCGGCCTTAAGCTTAAGATAAAGATTCTAAAATTCTTTTAGAGCTCTGTGGATTCAACTCGTTTTATTTTCCTCATTCGTTTAAAATAAAATTACATTACATAATAATAAACTGTAGGCTGTATACAATTATTTTATTATTGAATTGTTTATCAATTAAATGATAAATTATTTGGTAAGCTAAGCATCATGTTTGTGATTTAAAAAAAAAAAATCATCTATGATAGATTCTGAGAATTGAAACAAAAATCAGGCTTGTGAATTTATGACATCAATTACTGCTTTATTTGTTTATAAACGGAAGTAACTTAAAATGTAATTTGTTTGTTGTACTTTTCATATTTTTAGTATAGTACAGCAAAACTACAGTGCTTCCAGTAGGCTATTTTATGGAGCTGTCAACACTGGAAACTCTGGCATGCCTTCAGTTGACGAACACTCCATGCATATATAAAACTGTGTTATTAAATTGTATATATCAAAAAATTGTATTTACAAGTTTTACGGCACCGTGCATTGTTGCCTGTTGTGATGATCGCAGATGGCAGGCAGCTTGTAAAAATGTGCTAACTTTTGAACAATAGTGTTTATCTGTTCTCATCATCTTTGTATTTGAAACGAAAGCCTTTTAAGGACATTTTTATGTTGGGTACGCATTCCTATATTTTTGTATCAGTCTACCTTTCAATTATTGTTTTGTGTTTATTTCTCTCTTATTTATTTGCAGTGGGTTCTAAATCCAGGCGAGATGTTGAGGTGAGATCTGCCTAAACATTTATTCAAATTTTTTAGGACTGCGTATTGTCTTAAAAATATGTTAATTCTGCATTAAATGATTTTGATTTTATTACTCCCACAGAGCAAGGCAGAAGATACATATCCTCTTCAGAGCAAAGACAAAATCTACTCCTTTGAGGTAGGATATACATGAAAGGGTATTGCTGAGAGCTCATGAGATTCTGAAGCGCATCAAGCTTGTTCTGAGCTGAAGTAATATCTGTCCATTTTTAGGTTTACTTTTTAAAATATTTTGTGCATCCCACTGACTCTCTTGCTCTTGTTTTAGTTTTACTTCAACATCACAACGGATGAGCAGCAAGGCCTTTATAACTTTTATTTCTACAACTGCTACTCCATGCCCGTAAACCCAGACAGCTCTGCATCTGACATGCTGCCTTTCAACATTGATGTGAGTGTTTGTCTGAGTTCTAAAATACAGTGTCTATTAATATATTGAAGTCATGCAGTTCATATACTCGGGCAATACATATAATTTCAGATCAACATCAAAGAGAAGAATCCAGAAAGCTTCCTCTCAGCGGGAGAGATTCCTTTACCTAAGCTTTACATCTGTATGTCCATGTTCTTCTTCCTCATCGGCACACTGTGGGTTCATGTTTTGCGTACCCATAGGTAAGTGCTACAAAAACAGACCTTATGTAAATTTTCTATTCAACAGTTTCATACATTTTACAAGAAATGACCAGTAGAGAGCAGCAAATCATATTTCAGATTGTCTTCTGTAAAAATAGTAGAGCATATTATGGGATCACTGTGTAATTCTCTTTCTTTTTTTTTTTTATTAGTGCTGATGTTTACAAGATTCATTGGCTGATGGCTGCTCTTCCATTTACAAAGTCACTTTCCCTTATTTTCCATGCAGTGAGTTTTTTCCTCTTTGTTTATATGGGAACCTTTGAAGGAAATGCTTATATTTGATGTAAATATCATTCAATTTCAAAAACATTATCTAAATCATACGCAATAAATGATCAAACGATGATAGTTCCACCAAAACCTTGCAATTGAGGGAATTTAAGGAAATTGGCAATTTAGGGAAATTGGCAATTCCATTTATGCTAGATACCCAAGACAAACAGCAGCATTACATTGCCTTTGTTTTAACATTTATATTCCTTTTTTACAGATTGACTACTACTACATTTCCAATCAGGGCTTTCCTATTGAAGGCTGGGCTGTGGTCTATTACATAACTCACCTGTAAGTTCACCAACATAAACTGGATAATACAGGAATAGGGTGAAGTACTGTCATATAAGAAAAAAAACCCAGAGATATTTATGTAATGTTTTTGCTCTTAAGCCTGTAACACACTACACAACCATTCAAATCATACACTTGCTGACCTTGAAGATGGTTACAGGGGAAAACTAGGCATCATACATCATAAACGACTGAAGATCACACACTACCAGACTTTCAAGTCATTCTGAACACAAAATCTGCAGACTAGCTCTGACTTTCAGCAAACTGGGAATCGGAGGATACAATAGCTGTTTAGTGTATTCCAGCCTTTTAAAAAGTTCCTTAGGTTGTTTTAGGTGGGTAGTGAACTTGTATTTTGAATGAAAACCACTGTGCTGTTGTTTTGATAACTGTAAAGAGTGTCTAAGAGTCTAAATGTTTGACTTCTCTGAATGTTTTACTTTGTGCAGGCTGAAGGGGGCGCTATTGTTCATCACTATAGCATTAATAGGAACTGGCTGGGCCTTTGTCAAGCATATCCTCTCAGATAAAGACAAAAAGATTTTCATGATCGTCATTCCCCTGCAGGTATTGGTTCCCCCCCACTTGAAAATAGCATCCGTCCTCATAGTAGTTTCTACTAGTGTTTCTGCAAAGTGTTGTGTATGAATATGCATGTAAAATCCCCAGTTTTTTAAACAATTTAGAGGTCACGAAACACTAAAACATATTTTTCAAGACCATAATTGTACACTGTTGCACAACATTGAAGATGTCAGCACATTATTTTTTAAATACAAGGTTGTTAATGGGATTTTAAGCTAAACTACTTTTGTCCTATGTGATTTCAGGTTCTGGCCAATGTGGCATACATCATTATTGAGTCCACAGAGGAGGGCTCCAGCGAATATGGCCTGTGGATGGAGATCCTGTTTCTAGTAGATCTGCTATGCTGCGGGGCTATTCTCTTCCCAGTCGTCTGGTAAGTGCTCTTCCGGTTTGTCCTTTTGATGTGGCCCAGATTTAATTTTCTGTACCATAAATGATATCATTTGTAGACTAATAGACCAAAGTCTGATGTCTGTCTTATATAAGTAAATGGCAGACTGTTTTGTCTTTTTATCTTTAGCCTAGTTAGTCTGAAAGCAATTGTTTTTGTTTGGTAGGTCCATAAGACATTTACAAGAGGCATCAGCAACAGATGGCAAAGGTATGTCGAAGTAACATTGTCAGAGCACTTTGTGGTCAACAGTTCAGTGAAGTTTGATATAAAACTTGATCATCACATCTACTATTTGGAGTGTATTTTTTTTTATGACCACTTTTAAAAGACGTCAGCCCTGTCACAATGTTGAAGCCGTTTTAAATGAAATATTGTGGAAAGTGTGTATTTTTAATCTTTCCAAATGCTTTGCTTGGTTGATTGAGCTGTACTCCTTCACATTTGGCTGTTCTCTACATGCTATTTAAAAGACTTGGTCTTTACAGCATGAAATTGAATAGTGCTGTCTTCCAGAGTGCTGCAGTTCTAGGCATGCTGCTCTAGACATACGTTAACCAAAATAGTATAAATGCTCTTACTAACAGTGGTAGTCTATGGATTATTAAGAGTTGTTTTAAGACATTAATACTTTCAGCAATATTATTTGTTTTTACTGTATTTTTGATCAAATAAATGCATCTTTGGTGAGCACAAGAGATTTCTTTCAAAAACATTAAAAAAAATCTTACCAACCTCAAACTTTTGAATGGTAGTGTATCTCGTGAATTTTTTTGTTAAAAATCCATTCCAATGATTTGCTTATTATGAGCAATTATTATTGGTGGTGTTGGTTTTGTGGTGGTATGATAAATCATAAATCAGATGAATTGACCATAAGCTGAAAACACTAATGGACTCAATCATCATTATAAACACTGACCACAATGGTCATGAATGTTTGGTCAGTTGATAGTTTCCCATTCCCTTGAACAAACAGTAAATGCGTCATCCCTGATTCATCTCTTCTGCAAGCTGTGTTACTTACTTCAAACAACACACATAGTATGTCTCCGTTGTGGCTTGATAGTTTTAGGGTGGAAAACGGATCCTGCTAGAGATGCTCTCTCTGGCTTGTGCTCTGCCACTGTGCACTGTTGCCTGTTGAGACAGCAGATGCCAGGCAGCTTGTAAATGTCATAGCTCAGAGAAACCAGACTGTGCTATGACTTTATCTAACCCACAAATCCAGGGAATGGATAGAGATTTATGGTTTTATTGATTTATTATCCTATGATAGAGATAGGATCAATACAAATTCCATAACCTCATTACTGTTTGTTTTTTTATTTCATTGAGCTTTATTTTAAAATACAATTAATAATTGTTTATTTATATTATTCTGTATCCTCCTGTATTTCATATATGTTGAAGAGAATCATTTTTTCTGTGTTACACTGTTCAGAAATCAGGGTTAGTAAGGTTTTTTTTTTTTTTGACAGAAATATCAAGCAACTGATTTCAACATTGATAATAATAATAATTTGTTTCTTGAGCACCATTACATCCAGTGCCATAACAGGAATGAATTACATGTAAAATATATTTAAAAAAAATATATTTAAAACTGAAATATTTCACACTATTACTGTTTTTACTGTATTTGATTAAATACATCCTTGGTGAGCATTAGAGACTTCTTTCAAAAACATTACAAAAATCTTACAGACCCCAAAAATTTTAATAGTAATGCATCTATTTCACCAAAATGTAATTTTAGTCACATCCACACACATATAGTATAACATACACTTTATAGGTTTATATATCTGTGGTTATGCATATCTACAGAAATTCGTCATGGCATTCAGCCTGTCCTTTCTGATTGACTGACTATTTTTTTCTGTTTTTTCTTTTTGTATTTGTAAAGCTTATACACAACATGCATTTAGTCAGATCTACAATAATCTAATTGTATGTGTTTTATCTATTAACTGTGTTTTTTTTTTGTGTGTGTGTATGTTTTGCTTAAAGGGCTTTAAGGGTTCTTATTTATTAAAATATGCAGAAATAATCAGTTAATTTCTTTAAATCTTACATAATAAAACTCTTAACCTACTGCTAAAAAAAGTGCTTAATGAAGAGAGATGTGCGGGTCTTGATGACAACGTCCTGCTGTGCCTTTAGCTTCTGCGATAGAGATGTTTGCTGAATTATACTATTTCGGTCATCCCTGAGGATGCCTGTTTCCAACAATCTAACATGCTTACAGTTATTTTTTTCCACCAATATTTAAGGCTGAATGAACAAGAGCAGGTGTGTGTGTGAGAGAGATCAGCACAAAATGAAGCAGGTTATTCCCTTAGCCCCAATGTCTGTGTCCCAATTTTTTGCCACTGCAGAAATATGACTCCTCTCATAAGTTCCATAAGTGGCAATATTTAAGCACAATGTGAGATACATATACTGTAGCACAACTATAGTTTGCTTGGTGGATTATGACTTCGTATAATCCTATATTAAAAAAAAAAAAAATCTCTTCACACAATCAATACTCTTTTTTTTTTCTTCTTTTTTTTCCTCTCAAATAATCATTGTTTCATTGCTGCCTATCATATTTTTTCCTGCTTTCATCTTCTGCCTTTCCCTCACAGGGCACAAAGATGTAAACTTAAATTGCCTTCTGATTTTGACAATTTTCACAGTAGGAGTGAGAACCATAGTAATTCAAGCATGCAAGTTAAAAGGAAAGCTCATCCACTCTCTCACTGTTTTAATCGTAATGTTTGGCTTTCTCGTTCCCTTTGTAGCTGCCATCAATCTGGCTCAACTGAAACTTTTTAGGCATTACTATGTGATGGTATGTATTCACCTCACTGTCATTCTCACTTGCATTCAGACACAGTGCTTTTAAAAGGACATGTACCTGGTGCTCAGTTCGGTGCGGGACTGACTGTCTGTTATGGCACGAGACTTGTTAGACTTATTAGTTTTGCTTTATTTTAACAGTCATTGTCTCTATAATTGCATTTATTTATGAAGGTCTGTGTATGAATACATTGCATTCACTGTTTTTATACATAGATTTTCTGTCTCCAGCCAGTCTGAGCCAAAAGCATTCTATTTGGCATTTTTTAAAATTTAATTCATTAATTTGTAAGGACAGAAAAGACGCTTATATTGTTCAGTGCTTCAATAGAAACAAGAACATCTGACCGTGAGGAGTTCACATGATCAATGTCACATTTTCTCATTCGATTAGTGACCTAATTAGTCCAAAACCTTAAATAAATTTCTTTATTTTGGCATTCTTTTTTATCTCATCAAAATCAGACTAGAAATCTTTTAGATAAGTGTATCTCTGTCCTCTCTCTCTCTCTCTCTCTCTCTCTCTCTCTCTCTCTCTCTTTTTATTCTCTTCTCACTCTCTCTTTCTCTGTCACAGATTGTATGCTATATTTATTTCACCCGCATCATTGCCAGTCTCATCAAGGTCATTGTCCCTTACCAATGGAAGTGGCTCTACCAGGTGAGTGACGGCAACTTCCTCAAACATCAGTATAGTAAAAGTGCACTAAAGACTTTCACATTATACATAAACTTCCCTATTGATCCTTTCACACAGACATTCATATGTGTAATATTTTAGCAATATTTACTGTATTACATTAAAGTCATTCTTCAGTATCCCCAAGATAACAAATAGTACGTGGAGGCCTTTGCTGTGTTAATTGTCTGTTTTTTTACTGTAAAAGACCAATTTTCCAATGCCATGAGGGGTCACATGATTGTTTTACTTAGCAGTTTACATAGGGTGGCCACATGGTTATTGCTCTGTTGCAGGACAGTAGATGGGATTTTGTGGGACAGTTCGATAAATTTACTGCTATTATACTATGTAAATATTGATTTACATTAGTTGGGAAGCTTATTTTAACGTTTTAAATATACAGTTAAGCTTAGTTAATTGTGACCAGCTTAGTTAATTAGTTAATTGACTATCCAGTGACCTTTTGTGGAAGTAGTACACTTCACAGATAATGTTTTGAGCTGACTTCAGTGACTTTAAGTTTTATGTCTGTTGCTTAGATTCTATAAGATAACACTGTTGGGTTACAAATACTTATTTAGAACCATTTGAATCTCAGATTTGATAAAATGCATGAAAAGAAGATATCATATTGGGTTAACAGTTGGAAAAAAAAATCCACAAATACATACATGCAACCATTCAAAGTTTTATTGCTTTTTCAAGTTTTATAAGTGTATTTTATTCCTAATTCATAGTTGCTGGATGAGCTGGCCACTTTGACCTTCTTCTTTTTAACCGGACACAAGTTCCGACCGGCCTCCTACAACCCCTACCTACTGCTGTCTGTGGAGGAAGAAGACATGGAGATGGATGATGTGTAAGAAATCATACTTAAATACACAGCTACTGGTGAATATCCACTTTATTTTTAATGTAAGAGCAGGTGTTGCCAATGTTCTTCTTGGCAATATTCTTCTATTTATTTACATATAGAGACTAATGAATCAGAAGTCTTGCACAGGAAATAGCTTATTTCCGAAAAATGAAAAATAAGGTGGATGTCAAGTTACAGACACGCTAAACATTCACTGTCTTTCATGATGTATTTTCATAGTGCGTCATTCTTTTATTTCAAAAGATCAAGGGCAATTTGATTCCTCAAGATGGTATGACTCACTCACAGCAGAGAGAAAGTGATGTCGGAGGACCATAACCACACACAAGAGATGATATAAGACTGTCTCAATTTAAAGGGATAGTTCACCAAAAAATAAAATTCTTCAAAATATCTTCCTTTGTTTTCAGCAGAAGAAAGAAATTCATACAGGTTTGGAACAACTTGACAGTGAGTAAATGATGACAATTTTATTTTTCAGGTGAACTATCCCTTTAAAAGCTCATACTCTCATTTTTGTTTTTTTACAATTACAAGAACATGTGTATGCGCAGCTCTTCTACATACCATGACCCTGTTGCGCTCCATTACCAGCTGCGACCTGGTCACACGGACAGGCTTACAATGATCCAGCCACCTGTCATGGCTCTAGATAGAAGAAGCCCAGAGGGGTTCCTTCTGATTGGAGGACCTGGTAGCCATCCTCATTACATGCCCTAGCTGAATGCACCTGTCATACCCTGTTTATTTACATACGCACTCCCAAACTTTCATGCTGGTCATTTCCTGCTTATTTTAAAGCCATGCCATGTACTTACTCCAGACGGCCTCATCAGGTCAGACGATTCTTTGTTTTCATTTCTGTCTCTTGCTTCATCTCTACTGGCTTTTTTCTCCATCCTTGTGATTTTCTCGCTAAGGTCTCAGTGGATTGCGTTTCTCTCCACTACCTGATCCACTACCTGTTCCATGACAACCCCCATCCTCCCCTCCTTCCCCCAAGTTCCCATCTCCCTTTCACCCCGCATTGAGCATCCCCTCAGGCGGCGTGTGCTCTACACCCCCCCCCCCACACTTCCCAAAATAGCCCTGTAACTCCGTATGTCCTTGTTCCTTGCTTGCACTTTCCCCCTCTTCTTCTTCTTCTTCTCCTTCTCCCCCCGACAGCCTGCCATACACAGGACATTTTGCTTTACTCTGTGTTATTTTTTTTTTGTGTGTGGCCTATTTTCCCAAAACTTTTTTTGGGTGACTTGGGGTGCGGCCTGATTCAGCTGTCCTCATTGAGTCTCGCAAAGAACACAGAAAAGATGGATGACGGTAACCACAAAAATAGAGGGCATTGCTCTCATGAGCATTCAGAGTTTAGGTCCACACTGCCCTTTCTGCTTTTATTATTATTATTTAATTGAAAAAAAAAGTTTCTCCATTTTATCTTTTTTAATAGAGTGCAACAGTTTAACAATTTTCCATTCATTTTCTCCATTGAAAAAATAATTTTCATTTAAGGACAATCATTTGTTGTGGTTTTAAAACTTCCTTTTAAAAAATTGTATAATAGCCAAATTCCAGGTGAAGAACTATAGTACCCATGACTCCTGAAGGGATCGCCCACCTACTTAATATATTTGTGGAAACTGTGATGCATTTATTTTTTCAGGATTCTTTAAATAGAAATATCAACAGAGCAGAAATCTTTTGTAGCATTATAAATGTCTTTACTGTCACTTTGGATCAATTTAATACATCCTTGCTGAATAAAAGACAAAAAAAAACTTTAAATCTATCGCAAAATATTCATATTCACTACTGTAAAGTATATTTTAAATGTGAAAAGTCAGTGACAGTAAATATATATATTTTTTAAATCAACTATCCTTAATGGGATTGTAGTTCATTGCCTCATAAAAGTACACATTTGTAATGTTGTGATTCATCTTGGGGCTGTTTTTTTTTTTTTTTTTTTTAATGGCACTGAAAAAGTGGATGGTCACAGTTGCCCTCTTTTGTAAAGTATTACATCAAATCAGCTTTAACTATTAATGTGCTACTAAATTGGGCCTTCTCTTCTGGAATCAAAGGTACATTGTTACACACAAAGTGCCATAAAATGAAACTGATCTCATAGCATTCTAGCTGTTTAGGGCACCTGTTAATTTTTAGTTAATTAGTTTTTATTTTAGGATTTGTGTCTCAGTAGTCTGAGGTTGCTGCTGAGGAGAGACGATGACTGGTGCTATGGTCTCTAGCCGTGTGGTGAATGTCTTATTGGGAATGCTTATATATATATAAATAAGATGAATGCAAATGTTGATCTTGGTTTAGGTGATTCAAACATTTGTGGCTCAGTGGGAGAAGATTCAGAAAGAACAATAGACACTAAACTTGTACTTCATGCCAAATGTAAATGCTCATTTTAGGTGCACATTTGTTGCAATCTTCTTAGAAAACTACGGTGACCAGAAGGGGACATGTTCGGTTGATTTAGTTTTGTTGTGGCCACGACATATTAACTCTTGGGAATGTGATATGTTGTGGCCTCAAGATCGTATGTTGAGTGAATGATATATTTTTCTAGTGGCCACAACTTCTATCTGTTGAGAGAAGGACATCTATTTCTCTTGGCCACAAGTTAAATGCATAAACAACCTGCAGTTTTCAGAAATGGATAATATTTTATTTTTATTAAGAAAAAGTGCGGAATTAAGAAATGATTATATTAATGTATTACATAATGTAAGTTTATATGTCCTGGCCACAACAAAACTAAGTGAACCAAACATGTCCCCTCGTGGTCACCGTAGAAAACAAAAGATTAAGAGAAGGATTGTTTTGTTTTATGAATTAAACATCAGTTGTATGCATGCGAGATCGCTGAAGGGCTTTCCTCAGAAAATTGGGACAGTCTGAAATTATTTAAGGACCTGTTTTTATTTAGCTATTACTGATCCAGATTCTGTCCACACTGATATTCACAAGAAGCGCGAAACCAAATCTAATGTAGAAACATTTTTATCTCTTCATATGACAAATCATCCATGTTGTTGTGTTTCAGAGTGCATAATGCTACACAATAGAGCTTGTTTTTGTTGTTAATGATGCTCTTTTTCTTTCATTTCAGGGTAACTACCTCAACAGCCATGGGAGAGGGCGTTAAGAAGGTGAAGAAACTGTCAAACGGACCATCAGAGGAGAGGGAGAGCATGGCATGATGGGAGATACAATTCTCTGTCGGTTCTGTGTGCCTCTGGACTTTGTGGCCAGCTACTGACATGTGAGACATTCTTGAAAAGCTTAACAGCTTTATGTCCAGAATTCCCAGTGGACCATCTCCCATGATCACATGTGAAGACTTCACATTTCATATCCACATATATGTCTATCTCTGTAAATGTTGCACAGACAGTATGGAGAATTCACAGTACGCAGCTCCATGATTCCTTCAGCCACTGTAAGTTTTAATTGAAATGCTAGGTGCTGTGCATTATTTTCATTTTACCTTGATGATTGTGTGTTTTTTTTTTTTAGTTTATTTATTAATGACCTTCCTACGCATTGCTTGATCTCAGACACGCTGTGGCACTTTAACAGGTACACTCCAGTCGAGTGAACGCGTATGTGAGGTCACTGGAAATCTGTAGAAAACTGCAGTGCCTGTGACGTCTCTTTCAGCGATTATTTAAATGATTATTTCCTGCTCTGAGTTTTTTATGTAAATATTCAGGCCCTTAAACATACGTAACCCAGATTAATGTTGCAAAGAATTAACTGTACAGTTCTCAAGCTTAGTCAGGATTTGATGACAGCTGCTTAGTATTTTCTCAGTATTTGTGGGTTATTGTATGGATGATGATGGACTTTCATGAAATAGATCCAGGGTGTCCAGAAACGTGTTTCAAATGTATCAAACATGGATTAAAATGATTTCAGGGATCGTGTAATTTGCATTTATCAGGAATGCAATGGAGGATTTTATTTTGATGTTTAATATTTTGCTTATTTTTGGATATCTTTGAGCAAGCTTTATGAAATTGTGTTTCAGTATTAAATTGTGCAATGGTTTCATTTGCATTTGTCTTTTATATTTGGTTAAAAGTGTTTATATAAATCATGTGAAGTTGCATGTCGATCTATATGATAAAGAACCCATCAGAAATCAACCCTCAAATTCTTATCAGCGTTTTTAATGATTTTGTTTTTGTTTTTAAACATACAGAAGGACAACATTTTCCACACCTTTTCATGTTTACCAGAAACGATCATAGCAAATAAGACCAATGCTAAAGCAGTGTCTTATCATGCTGGGACACCGTAAACATTCGACAGCACTGAAGCAAACGGCTCACTTATAATTAATTCACAAGTCTCGAGTCCTGTGCTCACTTCTGCTAAAGTGCCATTAAGAGCATCTGATATTGACAAAATGTCAAAAAATAAAAAAATAAAAAATCTTTGGCTGCTAAGGATGGGAGAATTGCAAATGCTAATTCTATTTCCCTTCTGCCTGATTAGAAAATAAAGCATGAGAAATGTTTTAAATTAATTTCCTATCCATTATCCCTTAATAATAATAATGAGGACAGATGCAAGCTTCAGTAATGCAGTTGGGAAGAGATGTAGTGAGGCGCGAGACGCTGACATGCATTGGATGAATTTATTCCTTATTTGGAATCCGTAATAATCAGTTACCAGAAAAACTGTGATTCTGTGCTACTTGATTACTTCGTTCATCAGTTTTTTGTGTCAGTCTTGATTAAAGAATCTTATGTCACTTGGATGGTCTATTTATAATCAGACTGCATGGTTATAAGGAAGTTTTAGTAAGTAGTTGCTTAAGCTAGCTAATAGATGTTCATTATGTCGCACTTGGTGTAAAAGAGAGTGAACAGAAGCTGGATTAGATGGCAGTTGACAATATTAGTATGTGCCTAGGGTGTTAAAGATTAGCTGTCTGGCTAAAGCTGTCTGTGCAATAGCATAAGGAATGGTTTGAGGGTTGTTGAAAATCCAGTGTCTTGGAAGAAGCGATGAACATTTTCTTTTTCCATTTTCCATTTAGAGTTGAATTACACAATCACAATTTTCTGGATGTAAGTGGCAAACTCTGACATTTATATTGTCAAAATGCATCTAGTTCTTTTAAATATAAAAAGGAACATTTAATTTTAAATAGAATTCATAAAAGATTAAATTGTAAATATCAACGTATCGTATTGTATATTTATAATTAAATTGTAAATATTGTTCCTTGCGGACCTCGAATTTGATTGGCTGAGCGGCCTTCATGTGATACTTTCTTTAGGCTACATCGTTACGCCTTGTGGCACAAAGTAACTATCACTGAAATTAGTCGTTTAATCCTTCAATCAACCGTTTCTTTATAAACATTGATTCATTTATTAAAGCAAGAAGTGCACTATCTTTGTGGAGGATGCATTGAATCATTCACTCAAGCGATTTGTTCAAACACCACTACTGTGTGTCGCATATTTTCATTGGCGGAGCAAAGTGTGTCTAAAATGTAAGTTACTTAATATTAATTATTTATTAATTATTATCATTTAACTGTTAAAAGCATTGTCAGACTGGCAAAATCACATTTGCAAAGTCTGAAAAGTGGCAAGTTCACTGAAAACGATCTGAGATGAAAAACCTGCCACATGTATTATCTGGCTGTTTGTATTGAATATGTACAATGACTAAGAAGAAAAGCAGTCCTAAATAACTTTCACGACATTAAATCGCATATCCTCTGTGTGCATAGGTGGTCTGTGGTCTCATTGTCAGTGGTGCTTTGATTAAATTATACTCTACTGAGCCATTTGTATTCTGGGCCAGAGAAACTTCACTAGAAAAAGGCTCCCGTAACCTCTTGTTAAAAGTAAAGCATCTAACATAAAAGTCTCTTTTGAGGTACGTAAATGTTACCAAATATAGCATAGGCCTATTACTGCATCATTTTTCAAGTAGTGCTTGCTAAGCCAAATGCTTGGCACAACATGTCATTTTTTTAGTAAAAAAACTAATTTTATTTCTACCTGACGTTTACAAAATATGCTGCTCAAAAGTGCCTTTCAAACACCTGGCTACTTTCCAGTCTGTTCTCCTGCTGTGCAATACCCCAATCTGCAAATCGATTCCTTCCTCCTCTTTGCTTAGATGCTATTTATATGCCTCTCCCACCTTCCAAAATATTTTGTATCTGTATTTCTTTATTCCAGAACGGTCCTGATTTAGAACTTTGCTATATTCATGCTCTGATGCCACTAAATTAATCACAATATGTCACAGAGACCAGAGTCTGTTCTTCATAGTGTATTTCATAGTGTGGAGCTCTGAGTTGAAGTAGAGAAAGTGTAGATGCTTTTATAAAAGGTACTGGTGGCACCATGGTATCTAATGGTAATAATGTGATTCTTTGATATGTACTATGGAACTGAATGATTGCCATATCCATATATCATGGTATTTACAAATTTACAAATATGTTGTATCAGTTCCCTAAAAAAATATTTTTTTTGTATTTTTGTTAGTTTTTTTTCTAAATGACAAGGTAACAATAACCAGTCACCATTGCTAAGAAAAAAAAAATGTTTTTAGCTACAGGACAAATACAAATTGAATTGTCTACAACATACTTTTAAAATCTACAAGATAGTTATTCAACTAGACATGATGTCAGAAATGTCTGCTATAGTTCAGGAAGTGTTCTAGCAGGTGATGCTGTTGGCAATGGCTGCTGGGTGTTTATGGAGCACCATGAAGCTGACTCAGCGTCCTCGTCTTCTGTTTCTGCCTTCTTCATTTAGAGGCAAAAATCAAACACTCACCTTTCTCTCTTTCTGACGCTTTACAGCACTGCACAAACTAAACCTTCCATGAGGAGTGAATTGGCCTGGACTTAACCTGGGCCAGCAGATTATAGCCGTGGCTTCGTCACAATATGACAGAGTATGAGCCTTACTCTGAACAGCTGCACTATAATCTCAACTGTAATCCTATTTTGGGATTATTCTTATGAATGTACATTTATATTCAATCCTTAGATGTTTTAGCCTTTGCTAAATATAATATGTATATATAATGTTTAGATAGAAGGAAGTCACTTGTGCTTCAGCCTGGTTGGTGCTCACGGAGCAGGACACAAAATTCAAGAGAGGAAACCCAAGGTCTAGATAGGACCAAGGAACAGGACCGGAGCACACGGTCCTGTTCTTTGGTCCTAGCTAGACCTTGGGTTTCCTCTCTTGAATAATGTTTAGATGTTTAACCTAATGTTTAGATGTACTGTATATATTACATTTTAAAAGTTAAAATTTCCATCCATTTGGATTATACCATTTTAACAAAAGCAAATTATTCTATATTTCTCATATTTGCCAGTTAAACACAAATGAAGTATGTAAAAAGAGATTTATGTAATAAAAACCTCAATGTGTTTTACATACACAGTGACCAGTTTTATATATTTATCATCACAGTTAAATATGTAAATCTCATACATTTCAACTATAACTGAACTTGTTCCACAGCTAGCCATATTTAAACCATGCTCATACTTTTTAACTGATAAAATGTAATTGTTTTAAATGTAACCAATTTAAGCTGATTCTTACAATTTTGGGTAAATGTATGATAAAAAATAATAATAATATTTGTTGAGTATATATTTGCTAAAATATGTGTCTGCCTTTTTATATTAAATAATAATATCAAATACAATGGTCAAATCTAAAGTTTTAGATTTTAGTAAGGGCCTTTTAAAGAAACTAAATATGAAAAAAAAAAAAAAAAAAAAAGTCTTTGTCACAGGGATATGTTTAGGGGAACAATATTTTTTTCATTCAGTAGGACCGAGAGCACTAGGGGAGTGGCTTCTGTTGTCAAGGGCAACAGCATCAACACACAGCGTGGTGACAACACACGCCCGCACCCTCCCACACACACACTCACACATACACACACACACACACACAGAGAGAGAGCCAACAAATGCGTCTGCATGTCTGACTCAGTTAGTGAATCGATTCCTCTTCCAGGTGGACCGAGCCAGACAGCAGCGATCACCCAACTGAAGAGTGCCTCTCCAGGGCTCGAGGAAACCGCAGACACTGGCAGGAGGACTGGAGGAAAGGGAGGGACGCCGGTTGACAGATTAAAGCCCTCTCTGTTTCTCTCTCTCTTTCATTCTCTCCGAGTGAGGAGAGACAACTCTAGGCATTGCATGCTGTAGTCACATAGCTTCTATGTAATTTGCTCCTCTCAATTACTTGTCCTTCCTCCTCTTCTTTTCTACACTGCTGCGGTCTGGAGGAAAGGCACGATTCAAAAGGACTTTTGCTCTCCTTTTGCTCCCCCCTCTTTCTCTCTCTCTCTCTCTCTCCTTCTTTCTTTCTCTCTTTAAATGTAAGTGGAAGGTGGGATTGGGGGGAGTGAATTAGGGAGTGGGGATAAACCGTTGTGACCAGCTGGAGAGATGGGCAAATCCAACAGTAAACTAAAGCCTGAGGTAGTGGAAGAGCTGTGCAGAAAGACCTACTGTGAGTACTGCTATTTAGTCCTTTCTATCGTGTCTAGTGCCATTTTGTGCTGGTTAATTGCATGTTATTCTACTTTTTACTCTGCCTTTTTTCCATCTCTAATTTTAAGTGGAAACTACCCTGTTTTTGTATTTACTTTGAAACCTAGGTATAGGTATTGGTGGATCTGATGAAGTTGCATTTGGCTGAAGTATAAGCTTAATATAACTAAGCTGTATTCTGATACTGCACTATTGATTGTGTGTGTGTGTGTGTGTGTGTGTGTGTGTGTGTGTGTGTGTGTGTTTTGTGTGCATGTATGTCCTACCTGCCTACTTATGAGCTATTATGTTCATGTCTCTACAAATCGAACGGGATCATCATTTCATCTCTGGGGTCATTGATTTTCCTCTGTCACTAATCATATAATCATTAAGCATGTTTTGACTGGCTTGCATCTCTGTTGTGAGAAGATAAGGTGCCTACATGAACAGCTGGCAGCAACTCTCACGTCGAGTCAATAAGGTGTGGGGCTAACTAATAATTGCATTGCAACAATCCTTTCCTGAGGTGGAGAAAACATATTAGCATTGTCATTATCACATCAACTGTCTTTGACTTGATTTAGATTACTGAAATGAGATGAGGCTTTTAGACCTCACTAATGCTGCATATTAATCATAGTGTGAAATAGGTGAAGCAAATTTTAGAGGGGAAGGTACAGTGAGGAAAATAAGTATTTGAACACCCTGCTATTTTGCAAGTTCTCCCACTTAGAAATCATGGAGGGGTCTGAAATTGTCATTGTAGGTGCATGTCCACTGTGAGAGACATAATCTAAAAAAAAAAATCCAGAAATCACAATGTATGATTTTTTAACTATTTATTTGTATGATACAGCTGCAAATAAGTATTTGAACACCTGAGAAAATCAATGTTAATATTTCGTACAGTAGGCTTTGTTTGCAATTACAGAGGTCAAACGTTTCCTGTAGTTTTTCACCAGGTTTGCACACACTGCAGGAGGGAGTTTGGCCCACTCCTCCACACAGATCTTCTCTAGATCAGTCAGGTTTCTGGGCTGTCGCTGAGAAACACGGAGTTTGAGCTCCCTCCAAAGATTCTCTATTGGGTTTAGGTCTGGAGACTGGCTAGGCCACGCCAGAACCTTGATATGCTTCTTACAGAGCCACTCCTTGGTTATCCTGGCTGTGTGCTTCGGGTCATTGTCATGTTGGAAGACCCAGCCTCGACCCATCTTCAATGCTCTAACTGAGGGAAGGAGGTTGTTCCCCAAAATCTCGCAATACATGGCCCCGGTGGCATCCTCTCCTTAATACAGTGCAGTCGCCCTGTCCCATGTGCAGAAAAACACCCCCAAAGCATGATGCTACCACCCCCATGCTTCACAGTAGGGATGGTGTTCTTGGGATGATACTCATCATTCTTCTTCCTCCAAACACGGTTAGTGGCATTATGACCAAAAAGTTCTATTTTGGTCTCATCTGACCACATGACATTCTCCCATGACTCCTCTGGATCATCCAAATGGTTATTGGCAAACTTAAGACGGGCCTTGACATGTGCTGGTTTAAGCAGGGGAACCTTCCGTGCCGTGCATGATTTCAAACCATGACGTCTTAGTGTATTACCAACAGTAACCTTGGAAACGGTGGTCCCAGCTCTTTTCAGGTCATTGACCAGATCCTCCCGTGTAGTTCTGGGCTGATTTCTCACCTTTCTTAGGATCATTGAGACCCCACGAGGTGAGATCTTGCATGGAGCCCCAGTCCGAGGGAGATTGACAGTCATGTTTAGCTTCTTCCATTTTCTAATGATTGCTCCAACAGTGGACCTTTTTTCACCAAGCTGCTTGGAAATTTCCCCGTAGCCCTTTCCAGCCTTGTGGAGGTGTACAATTTTGTCTCTAGTGTCTTTGGACAGCTCTTTGGTCTTGGCCATGTTAGTAGTTGGATTCTTACTGATTGTATGGGGTGGACAGGTGTCTTTATGCAGCTAACGACCTCAAACAGGTGCATCTAATTTAGGATAATAAATGGAGTGGAGGTGGACATTTTAAAGGCAGACTAACAGGTCTTTGAGGGTCAGAATTCTAGCTGATAGACAGGTGTTCAAATACTTATTTGCAGCTGTATCATACAAATAAATAGTTAAAAAATCATATATTGTGATTTCTGGATTTTTTTTTTTAGATTATGTCTCTCACAGTGGACATGCACCTACGATGACAATTTCAGACCCCTCCATGATTTCCAAGTGGGAGAACTTGCAAAATAGCAGGGTGTTCAAATACTTATTTTCCTCACTGTATAACAGCGATGGCAATTATGACATAATAAGTCTACATGACTGGATTACCAAAAACTGTTTTTGTTTTGTTTTAGTGTAAAGTCACAGTTACACTAGACCCTGTGTTCAATTAATTTGCATTCATACACATACGAACAGAGAAGAGTTTACAAGCACATGTGAAGAGGTTTTGTTTAGTCTCGTCACACTACTGAGTGAACAGGATATTTTGTCGCGCACTAGGTCACGTGTTTTTTGTTTGCCACAAATAATACATTTCAGATGTCAAAATATACCATCTATTCCACTTTCTTGCAAACCTTTAGCTTTGGCCTTGAACTTAAATGTTTATGAATGGAAGTCAATGAAGCTTGATAGATTTTTATCTGTGACCGCAAAAAGTTCAAGTCTGGTGAATTCCCATAGCGCAAAGACATTTGACCAGTAGAGAATCTAAATGTCACAGACTGACCTCCTGGCTCGATACAAATTTCATAGCTGCATGCTTTGCATTGTTACTGGAAAGTGTAGTATCAGTATTTGTTCTTAATTTACTTGGCTTAAAGGGATAGTTCACTCAAAAATGAAAATGTTATCATCATTTACTCACATGTCATTCCATATTATCTTCTGTGGAACATAAAATATATTTTGAGATTTTTGTTTTTTGGTCAATAAAGTCAGTTAATTTGGCTACAAAATATCTTCTTTTGTGTTCAGCAGAAGAAAGAAAAGCATACAGATTTAGGGTGAGTAAATTATGACAAAATTTTCACTTTGGAGGGAAGTATATAAAAAGTTGATAAGTTGATAAATTATGCATGTTATTAATTGTAACAAACCTATTTTCCCTCTTAATACAGCAATACCAGTTATGCCATTATTAGCAGTTAGTATGAAACAGTGGTGCTAAAGAAATGAATGACTCTCTAGGCCTACCGTTTAACATTTTTAGTTTCCTAGGAAATTGTCAAAGATCCACTTGGTACAGGTAGCCTATCTTGGTTAACTTTTATGGAATTTAAGTACATTCCCAGCGGTAGTGAACCATGTTTAATGAGCATCTTCAGAGGTTGGTTTTGTGCGCAACGGGGGGTAAAGCAGGGCTGTCAGGAAATAATTTCCTGCTCCTTCGCTGCAGGGTTAGATCAGTGTGGGAGCAGTGCACAAATCTAACAGGCTTTCAATGAGAAAGCTTTCTGTTCTGTGGGCTAGTGTGGTCACTGTTTGCGAAATTTTGAAAAATCAGTATGAATGTTTTAAAGACTTTGATTTTATGGATGTCACCCTAATATCACATCACGTAATTCAAAGTGTGCTGAGGAAGATCTGGGTCTTTTTCCAGTTTTCCAGTGTTCATGGGCAGCTACCCCTCTGTGCCTCTGCCAGACTTTTATAATGAGCCGCTGAACAGGATGACCTATAATCAAAGTCAATTCAATGTGAATTGATGTCTACATCTTATTTTCCTTCCTTAATCTAAGATGACGCATTTATAAATACAACAGGATATAGGGTGGGACTTGATTTTGGAATTGATTAGATGGTAAAAGGTGGCTGTTAAATACAAGAATTTGCCAGATCATTTGCTAAAACAATGGCTTAAATGCCATTTGGCTATCTGTGAATATTATCCAGTAGCCAGCATTGCCTAAGTCATGTCAAGCAGAAAAGAAAAGTTGTAATTTTTTACATTTTGTTTAAAGATAACAAGGAGAAAACAATTAGGTTCTGTAAAAAAAGAAAAAGAAAAAACGTGCTCTGATGATTTGCTTCCAATGAGTAATCCCAGGAATATGCAATAAAATGTTTTTAAAGTAAAAGAGTTTAAACTCAGTATGAAATGGAATTGGATCTGTTTTCTAAATGCATGTTATTGATGTTGTTGTTAAGGATTCATCCATACATATGTTTATTTATTTTTTTGTGATGGCTCGATTTTTACGGTGAATCGGCAGAATTCTCTGTTCTCTGATGTATGCTGGACTTCTCCAATCATTTGCTTTATCTCGCCCTTTCTCAAAATCGACTGCAAGCTTGCATTTAGATCTGCCTCCATCTAATCAAAAACGGATGGATAGAACCAAGTCCCTGCCCTTCATTTTTCTTTTTAGATAATCTGTTCACTTGCATTTATGTCACAACACACAAAAGAAAAGAGCTGTCATGACTTGCTACATTGTGACTTTGACTTTGTCTATGTTCATATAACATATGCATATCTGCCTAAGCAGCAGCTTGTTTTCTCACTCAGCAGCGTGTGTATACTGTATTGTCTATTTTTTCCATTAACCTGTGCAACTGTGCACTTTTCTCATGTCTTATCTCATGCTTTGCTGGAGGGTTATTTCATGTGTGTTACATGTGCAGCAGCAGCATGTCTTAAATGCTCACAGCAATGTCTGTGAATGTATTGGCAGTAGCAAGTCTCGGTACTTGCTCTGCAGCAGCAGCAGCATAGCAGATCTTTTCCGCCAAGACCAAATACATTAACATTGCCATATCCATGCCTATTATCATGCCAATCTCTCCAAGAGTTGTCATGACAGAATACCAGTTATTTGAGTATTAAGTGTGCATGAAGCATTTAAATATTTGCTTTGCAGTAACAGCTTTATGGACATGCACAAAAACAAACAAGCAAGCTATAATCAACCATTAGTCTTGGATCCTCTCTCTTCTCTCTCCTTCTCTTCTCACATTGTTTTTCAGTTTTTCTCCACTGCAGTCCTCTCTCGTCTTTTCTCTTTCAGCCTGGTTGCAGCTTGTCTCTTCTTGTTCTCTTTGCCTATAGTGTCTACACTGTCTATTCCACTCACCTCTCAATCTTTGTGTCTTTACCACTGGTTTCACATCAGCTATGTTCAGCTTCTCTCATCCAGAAATGTAACCTTTGGGTTCTCTTGATTGATTCACTTATCTATTAGCGGACTCTGATTGTTTGTGTGTGTGTCATTAATTCACACACATTCTTTTTTTCATTCTGTTCTAGTTCATTTTCCACAGTCACCATGACAATGAGCTGAATCCATTGTTCCATTTTAAAGAGTGCTAGTACGTCTTCCGGAGCGATAAGTAAATAGGATGATAAGGATAAGAAATGGGATGATAGATTTACCCTCCTTGCTAGACTCCAGATTATTTCCACCTGCTCTGCAAATGATCAAGCATTGTTTCCATTGGACTACATAAATTGACTTCTATGAGCCACTGATTCAGAGTACTTTTCACAGATAGGCTGCACATTGTCCCATTATGTTTTTAGCAAATAAGACAAATATTTAGTGTGAAAATTCAGTGCAATAAACATTTTAGTTGGAAAGGTAATCCTGTTCGCAAGCTGTCGGTATGACAGGTTTTTCCCACAAAAAGGATCCTAGTCGCTTTTCCATCGTTCTGTGAAGAAAACTGACCAACCAATAAGATTTCTGCTTTTATTACATGCCAGAGCTGCTGCTGTTACATAAAAATATGACTTGGTGCCACTCATGGACGGACTATTGTACTAAGTGACAGTGATTAGAAGAGGAAATATCCAGACAAATATCCAACAGTCTCTGTACTCTTTTATTTGGTGTTGTTTAATAAACAGCATAGAGAATACAATAATCTGAACTGCTGTTTGAAAACGTGTAAATACTTTTTGAATTCCTTGAAAATTGTGTGTCAAAAATGAAAGTTGCACAGCAATTGGTGTATTGGAGGAGTAACTAGGGTATTTCTGCTTTTCTATCTATTTTTCAATGCGGAAGTAAGGTGTTTTCTGTGAATGTGCGAGACTTCCGATTTATTAGCTGCTTTAGCGAAATAATGAGAAGAATATATCAAAGTGCAGTATAATTAAGACAATACATTAAAGTTTGCAATATCAAGCAGTAGGGTTGCAAAGGGGCGGAAAATTTCTGGTAAATTTCCGGAAAGTTTCCTGTAAATTTCCATGGGAAGTTAAGCTGGGGAATTTTGGAAATATTCATTACCACGGCAACTGCTTGCGCGTCCACTCTGAAAGTAACTGTACACATAAGAGATGGATAGATACATTATTTAAGGTTATTTATATTCGTTAAAATATTGATATATGATCTTGTTGTCAAGTAAGCCCCGTTGCGAGCATGTGCGTCTCTCTAAACTTTCAGTGTACTGCACTGCTCTAGTTGACTTCTGCGCCTTCACCCCCCGCCCCGAAAATATCACGTTAATTTTGAAAACGTAATTCCTTTTGTGGATCCTCTTGGTCTTTCTTCATGTTTCTTTGACAAATATCAGTGTCTCAGTCTCACGCACGCTGCATGTGAGTTAACCACGCCTACTTATTTACATGTTGTTGCGGTATACACGGAATAAAAAAAATCTGTTACGGTTGACATTTTCTTCCGCGGTAATGATATATACCGTCATACCGCCCAGCCCTACTTATGTGGTAAATAAAGTTATGCTAGCTTATTTAGCATCTAACTTATCAGCTTGCTATCTACTAGATGAATACATTTGTATGTGATATTTGCAATTTAAACATTTAATAAATATATTTCCCCATAATATCATCAAAACTTTGTTTAGTCCACAGGCTCAAATGTGTGCCTTCAATAGTCTTGTGCTTTGGGCTTCTGTACATGTGATGGAGGCATGCACAGTGCCAGTAGGGGGTGTGGTCTCAGCCATGCAGTAAGCAGTGTGCTATGTGCATGTGATTGAGGAATGGCATGGATATTCAAGTGTATTTGAATGGCATCTGTTTGTTTTAGTCAAGATTATGCTAAAATATACTTTCCTCAACTATATTTAAGTTCCGAGCCAACCTTCAACTTTGAAAATTCCCAGTTTATTCCTGTTTATTCCCATAAATTCCTGTTAATTCCCTTGAATTCCCATGGAAAGTTTTCATCTTTGAAAATTCCCAGAATTTTGCAAACCTATCAAGCAGCTTAACAAGCTGTTTTGTACAGCTAAAAATAACTGGAAGCGAATGGCACTGGAATCCAGACACATTAAAATTACAAATGGCTGCTCCCATGCTTACCTAAAAAATAAGGTGGATAAGCTCCACCTATTGTCAGGGAGTAAATTTGCATTCAGCCAATCTTCTGTTTTTTTACACATTGACCTGAACAGACAAATCAAGTGCAAAAATGTGACCAAATTTTCATGCCAAACATTTGTGCTGGTGTGAACCTGGCCTTTTGGCACATATATGTCAGATGATTCCTTCATTGCCCCATGCTGTGTCTTCTGTACATTGTGTACATGTGTATATTTGTGCGTCAAGAGAAGGCATCTGAAGATCCAGAAAGAGACAGACAGGATAACCCAGCAGTGGTGATGCCGTCAGTCTCCTTCCCTGCCTTCACATTGAGTTTATGTCCACAAATAGGCTTAATCAAATATAACAGTGGGTGGCCCAGGAGAGGCCATACAGCAGGCGTTATGTGGAGGGAGATTTACCTAGAGTCTGCTTCACAGAATGTGGCCCACACAGGCAGCCTTAACCCCTTATTCCTTGTGCACTCTTTTGTTAGGAACCGGTGTCATAATTCTTGTTGGTGCGGCATCGAGGAGAGGAATGCTGCTGTTGTTTTATGTCAGCCTGTTTTGAAGGTATTGTGTTCATGATCTTTTGCAGCTTGGGATTTTGTTGGCCTGTTTTACTTTGACCTGGTACTGACTGAGTGGGTCTCTTTGGTGGGCTTGTAGCAGTTTGAAAGCTGTAGCAAAGGTTGGGCATTTTCTGCAGGTGGAGCAGTCATCTTCGAAGAACTTCCATGGCATAGGAGAGTGGAAAAAATGCCCATGACCAGAAGCTGTACGATCATGTTAGGACTGAATTGTTGTTGTTTTGCGTTTCTGCTGGAAAAAAAATATTAATTTTATTAATTTTAAAAAGTCATTAATTAATTTGCTTTATGGTGTATCTGGGGCTGTATGTCAGAAGTGAGAAGGTAGGAATTTAAAGAGGAAATTAGTGGAGATTTCTCAGCCTTGAGCCTCAACTAATAAGGAGGATGTTGCCGATGTAACAGCCAGCGTGACTATATGTAACTGTGCCACTCCAAATTTAATGGGTTGGAGATCCTGACTACCACCAAAAGAAGACCTAAACTAAACTAGATGCATTGGACGAAGGCTGTGGTTATTGGTAAACATACTCACAATCTGATTCTTATAACAAAATAATATAACAAAATATGTATAACAAAAATGATTTTACAACAAAAGAACCATTTACTAAGAGCAGATGGGAGCAACAAATTATGAAAATAAATGAACTGATTGAATCCAGTAGTATTCTGGCTGTAGAGTTACAGTAGATTTTCTTATGCTCTCTTATGCTCACCAAGGCTGTATTTATTTGATAAAAATACAATAAAAACAGTAATATTGTGAAATATTATTACAATTTAAAATAACTGTTTTCCATTTCAATGTTTTAAAGGTTACACTTTGGGCATTGTACTTACTCATGTAAGTACTGAGTAATACTAATTAACTACATGTACATGTTACAGAGTTAGGGTTTGGTTAGGGTTAGTTACTTGTAACTGTGCATAATTTACTGTTATTACTATTTTAAGTACATGTAGTAACGTGTAACTGTGCCACCTTAAAATAAAGTGTTACCCTTTTAAAATGTAATTTTTAAAAGCGCTGATGTGTTGGCAAAGCTTAATTTTTAGCAGCCATTACTAAAGAAAAAAAAACAAAAACATTTATTTGAAATAGTTATAAAAGTCTCTACTGTCACTTTTGAACAAATAAAATGCATCCTTGCTGAATAAAATAATTTATTTCTTTGACCCCAAAATTTTAAACGGTATTAAATGAAAAGGAAATATCAGTAAGCAAAAACAAAAAGATGCATGCTGCTTTACCGTCCGTAATAGTCCATGTTAGCAGAATTATACAGTTTATATTCAGAATTGGGACTGGTGTTTTAAATATTGATTTCGTTTATGGCTCCTCTCAAGGTATATATGAACAAAAAAACACCTCCGAGTCAGTACCTTACATGCTGGTTTGTCTTGCAATCATTTGAGTTGACATATGAGACCTATAAATGGCTCTGACAGTGCATTGGCTCCCAAGGCACCGGATTGTTCATTATTCTTTGCCTGTCTCTGTCTTTTACTCTTGTCTTGCTCTTTACTGGTCTTAATTTGCTGCCATGGCCCATGATAGCTGACAGTGAGGGGGAGAGGCATTGTAGAATGAGTAGAATTGCCCTTCAGCGTGACGGGCAGATTAGATGAGATGTTTTGTCGTTTGTTATGGGCTGGGTTATTATGGTTTGTGAGGTTGCAGAATATCTTATATTGAGTATCTTATTAATTACATTTTTTGATGGAGAAGGATGTTTTTCTTCTGTTTTCTCTCTCTCTCTGTTGTTCTTTGTTGTAGCAGATGCATTGGATGTATTGGATGGAGTCATGTTGGGTCATGAGCGCTGATGAGACACACCTGTGTTACCAAGTGCCCTCTGCCCTCTCCTCTCCCTATTCAGACATCTTTTTGTCATACCCACTGGTTACATTTATCCTTTAGTAATGTAAATATTTAATTCCTTTATACATTTATTATAATATTTCAGCTAGTGCTCTCACTCCTCAAGGCCTGGTTGTGTCATAGACCTTTTTCAACAATTCTCTTTCTCCTCATCCATAATCAAAGAAATGCTGATCCAATCTTAAATATCTTCATACAATTTATTTAATTCCCCATTTCTTTTTTTTCACCACCTCAACCTTTCACTCTACATTGATGCACATCACTAATCTTGGTAATGACTACACTCCTGCCCCAGACAATGAGGTGTGTGTGTGTGTGTGTGTGTGTGTGTGTGTAGACAGTTGCACACAGTACTCAAGAGTATTAAGATGTAAACAGTAAACTAACACAAACTGCAATGACCATCTGAGCCAATGACATATTGATATTATATTAGGTCAGTAAATGCAAAAGTGTTGCATCATCCTCTAGTGTATCATCTTACTGGGGCATCTCAAGGCACGTTGTTCAAAGTTTTAAACAAAAGAACTATGTGCTTATTACGCAAGTTGCTTTAGATACAGCGAGACGCAAATGCCAAACACACCCGTCTAGTCTAGCGCGTGTGTACAAAAAAGTTCCGATGTAATTCAACAATGTTTAAACGGCCTCTAAATTCACCTGATAAAAGTGCGAAATTTTACATTTCATTTATTGGTCCACTTACTGTAGCAGTGGATCTTGAAGTGTATGTCTGCTTATGCGTATGCATGACGAATCAATCTTTGTGAAAAAGCTCTCTGTGCGATGGCTCAGGGGCTGTCAAATGTAGTGACAGTGTAGTGACAGGCCTGATGTTAGTTGTGTTGGCATGGCAGTCTGCCTCTAAGCTGTGAGAGACAGATATAGCAGTTCTCCTGTCAGGTCTCCACGTTTCCCTGTCTCCATTCAGCTACTCCGCAGCAATATGTTATCTACTAGAAATGCAATGCCGATAATTCACTCATTCCATGATCTGTCTGTTTGTCTTTAAAGAAATGAATACTTTTATTCAGCAAGGATGCGTTAAATTGATCAAAAGTGACATTTAAGACATTTACATTACAAATTATTTCTATTTCAAATGCTGTTCTTTGAACTTTCTATTTATTAAAGAATCCAAAAAAAGAGTATGACCAGTTTCATAAAAATGTTAAGCTGCACAACAGTTTGTTTGTTTTTTTAACATTGATAATGATAAGATATCTTATCTTAGTTTCTTAAACACCAAATCTGCATTGCTATCACAGGAATAAAATATATTAAGATAGAAAAGTTATTTTAAATTGTAATAATATTTCTCAATACTACTATTTTTACTGTATTTTTGATCAAATAAATGCCTTGGTGAGCATAAAATATTTATTTTAAAAACATTTAAAAAATCATGCATACCCCAAACTTTTGAACATTAGTATATACATAGTTCAGTCATGAAACTCTAATCAAGTGCTGGTTGGTTCTTTTAAAGCTGTGGCATTAGCCAACCACATGTACTGTTTAAGCCACGTAACTATTTTGTACCATAGCCTGCGATCGCCCTGCTGTGCGATTATGAAAACTTCTTCCCCAGCACCACCTGTAGAGATCTGCTATGGGGTTTTTTATATTCTTTCAGCAGCATGTCCTTTATCTATGTTATTTTAACTACGCTGAACAAATTCTTGTATTTTCTCAGCAGCAGCAGCGTTGCAGATCTTGTCTGCCAGAATCAAGCTTGTATAATTCCATGCCTCATGCCAATAAATGCTGGTTAAATAATTCACTCCGGGAGTTATTTATGAATTATTAAAGGCTTCACACCTCAAGACTTTATTTTTTTTTTGAAACTTTCAAAATTAGGATTTGCCAAACCATTCAAAGTTTGTCTTGACAAACGTTCTTTTTCTTGTTAAAAAAATACACTCATCACAGTTCTACACATTTATTTAATCCAAAGTAATTTTTTTCCAACTTCCTTAAATTCAACTTAAATTCTAATTCTAATTCAGCATTCTGTTACTTACCTCATTTCAAATGTAATTCTCCATTCAACCCTTGGTCCATCACCTAGACCAGCACCAAACCAGCATTACCCAGCACAAACCAGTCTAGACTAGCATGGAAAGTTTTCACACACTTTCATCTAGTTTCTTTAGTTTGAACAAAATCTTACTGTCTTCTGTACTCTGTCTTGTTTTGCAGTCACGGAGAAGGAAGTTCAGCAGTGGTAAGTGTGCTCTTTATGTCCTCTTTCTGTAAACATTCCTCTCTCGCACCTGTCCTCATCATGAGTTCAACTGAGAGATAAACAGGAAATCAATCAATCATTTAAAATCTCAACAAAGATGTTATTAAAGAATGTAACTTTCCATCCTCCTCCATTACTACCAATAGTGCACGGTATTTGCATAGTTCTGACATGGGCAGAAAATACTGTAGAGAGCATCTGCTTTAGTAGGTTAATATGAATTCATGTGTTGTGGTTTCTTTGGACAGACTGCTTATTTAGCTTGTTATGGGGTTCAATGACAAATAAGTGTCCATGATAAAGAAATGGATTTTTATTTATTTATGTAAATACAATGTAAGTATTTTTATAGGTATATTTATAAGTATAATAAGTATTTTAATTTCACCTTAATGTGAATTTGCTTTCCATGTATTAATGATTAATTAATTTATTTATTTGTATGTATTAATTATTTATTCATAGATATCATTGTTTTGGTGGATTTGCACCACATGTCTGGTCATTAAAAGGTCACTTATCTTATATTTTATAAGACTTATTGACCTTATTCATACCTAATTTGCCATATATGAATTGCAAGTGTAATTTTGACAAAATGTTAATAGACTGGGGAAAATAAACGGCACACATCAATGACCCATGGGGGCTTTCTGACAGCAAACAGTATCTGTACCTCTCTTTACTACGCTGACATTCTCATCTTGAAAATGTCTGCCACCAAGAAAGGGGATGTTGTCAAGTACCACATCATTGTAGATATTCAGTGCCTTTTCAGAGGCCTTTCCCATAAATTCTTAACTTCACATGCCAACATCCATATGGCTGCTCTATGCCTCTCATGGCAGATGGGAAACGGTTGACTCTAGGCAGGGTGCCCAGTAGGGAAAGAGAGAAGGATGAAGAGAGAGAGTGAAAGAGCAAGAAAAGAGAACTAAAATCGTGGAACAAAGAAGTGAGACTAACAATCCATATAAAGGCAGTCAACGGTACGTAGAGTATTGGAAAATAGTTTTGACAATTATTTGACATTTACAAAGGTGGGCCAATCTTCTGTGACTGTTCAAAAAGCCTTGTATTTGTATGTGTTTGTCTGTTAGAGCAAGCCAATAGACAACCTACCTTTACTTCTTGTCTGATTCTTATACTCACAGATGATGTACTGCACTGTACTTTATACACTGGCATTTCACTGGGGACAGCTCTGTTAAAGACAGGCACTATGGTCTTTTATTGAAAGCGGAGCGCCTTGAAGCTCAGTCTAGTGCTGATCAGATCGCAAAACAGCAAGCCTAGACATGCACACACACACACACACACACACACACAGCTCAAGGTGCGCATCACTTTCTACTTCCATTTCTCTGATGATATAGAAGTATGTTTGTTGATACCAGAAGTAGACTTGCCTTTGAGATATCTGTATTGAGTCCTCAGAGGATCAGTAGATGAAGCCTTACAAAGACAATTTCAGACACACAATTTTTCTGTTCCCTTGTTTAGCAATACATGTACTGTACAGCAGATTAAAGTTAAACTTTTTACAGTTTCTTAAGCAAAGTGGCTGAATTGTGCTTTTGATAATCAAAACTAGGAGTTGCTGTCACATGGAGAGTTTTGTGGATTATAGCTGCATTGTTGATTAATGTGTCTTTCTGATTAAATTAAAAGTAGATATTGGGAGGAATATTCAGGAAAAATGTGAGTTAATTAGGTTTGGGAATTGAAACTTAAACTCAGGAATTGGATACTTGTTATAAAATAAAAATTTCGATTCCTCTTATCTTATCGACACATCCCGCGAACACAGAAAAAGTGATTTTATACCATTCAAGCGCAAGAAGACTTGTCCAAAACGTGCGCACAGAAAGCCCCCTCTCAAACTGTATAGTGCGCGATACTGAGTTCTCTTCCGCGTCTTTTTGCACTTGAATGGACAAATACACACAAAATATGTCAAAATATTCTCGTGTGAACAGAACGTAAAACAGCTGACAAAGAAAACGCATGTGTAACAGTCAGTACATTGGATCCGTGCAGCTGTTAAAGTGACAGCAACCTAATATTCCTGCTGCCGTCTCTATAATAATGCTAATCAAACAACAAAAGACGGAGAAAATCAACTAACTCTTCTTGACTGAATAACTTTTGTAACTATATATACTTGTAATGTATATTTAATTTATAAATTACAATTGTTTCTGTACCTGAAAATCTTAAAACACTGTTTATTTGTTATTCTTTTTTATTTTATTTACTTGTCTTTAATAATGCTTGAAATTTATATTAGGCTAGTTACCTAAACCATATAGGCAAACGTTCCTTGTCCTTGTGTAAGTGTTATTTAGCCTGCTGATTTTTGTTCATGGTTTTCAGCTACAATTAAATGTTTTGCAATAAGAATAAATGTGAATGATACCCAGGTTTTTTTTTTGTTGTTGTTGTTTTTTACCTTATTGGAATCGAAATTAGGAATCGATAAGAATCATTTAAAATTTTAATCGGAATTTAAACGATACCAAACCCTAGTTTTAATGTACTGTCATTCATCCTGAAGACATTTATTTTATGATAATGACTGACTAACTGCACATTATCCCACTTATTTCATGGGTAGCAAGTAAATCAATGTAGCCTACATTAAATAGTGATTTGAGTTTAGATTATTATCATGTGAAAGGAAAGAAAGTGTGGAGGGAGACATATTGTGTAAGAGATTGGTTGCAGAAGCAACGGTCAAATATGCAATTTAGTGGTCATTATACAAACATTTCACCAGACAATGCTGCAGTTGACCAATCAGAATCAAGTACTACAGACAGCTGTTCAGTAAACGTAATAATTAGGCCTGAAACGTTTATGTGACTGTATAACAGTGGTATGATGGCATATATCCCCATCTGAAACACAATTTAAAAGATTTTCTTGAGCTATTTAATTTTGATCATTTAAAGCACTCGTTACTTATTAAATTGTGCTGCACATATGTTGTAACAGCTACTATAAGCTACTATAAATTAGCATAATGTGAAAAATGTCTCTTTGAAAGCCCCTCTGAGGAGGTAATGGACAATTAGCTAATGAAGTGTTTTAACCGCAACATATGCTGGAGATTTTTATAATGATTGTGAGGGCCATTTTGTTCAGTGACTTAAATTGGCATGCAATGAAAATAAACTTTTCTGTGAATACGTGTTTTTAAAAAGTGTTTGCATTTTACTTGTTAAGTATTAGTATCAAATATTTCCTAAAATGCGGAATCCAAACTGATGTTCTTGGAAATTAATTTGCAATTGAAGACTGACATGCACTGTAATATCCTGGGCAACAGTTTCACCCTTTGCCCCAAATTGCTCGGAAATTACCCCTAATGATAGTCCTCGGATTTTTCAGGGATCAATTAGCGTACAGAAAATAAACTGCGCTGAAGTGTTGTTTCTGAAAATTACAGGATAGAGTGACAGAGGTACAATTTGTCTTGAAATGCCCTGACCACATGTTCTGTAACACTTCTAGCACTCTGTAACACTGCTATCAGTTTATCTTCACAGGGGGGAGATGTCTGTGTTTTGTCTTTGGGTTCATCCTTGCATAATGAAAGTCTCTCTTTTCTTCTTCTTTCTCTTTTCCTTCCTCCCCACTCTTCCTATCCCGTTTCATTTTTCCTGTCCGTTTGGCAGGTATAAGGGTTTTATTAAAGACTGCCCCAGTGGTCAGTTGGACGCAGCTGGCTTTCAGAAGATCTACAAGCAATTCTTCCCCTTCGGCGACCCCACCAAGTTTGCCACCTTTGTCTTCAACGTCTTTGACGAGAACAAGGTAACACAAGGCTGAAAAAAGGAAACATCAATAAAAGAAAAGCACTGTTATATTAGCCTACTGGGGCTTTTTAAAGTTGCAGTTTAACAATAAATGTTTTGATATGCACTGCTTTGATTTGTTATCTTCTTGACTGAGTCTAGTGGCGAAAATTATCGCCACTAGAATCTCTCCCTGAAGAGATGTTTGACTGAACAGCAAAATAAAGTGTGTAAACACTCCATTCACTTTCATTTACTCAGCGACAGGGACATGTATTATGCATTATGCATTTCCATTTTAGTTGCAGAAACGCAGCTTCAACAGATTTGCAGAATTGAGTATTTTTTTGTGGTCTGAACAAAATGATGATGCATTTGGGAGCTTTATAGAGAATATTACACACATTAAACAAAGTGTGACAGACAGAGAAACAGACAGACAGACAGACAGACAGACAGACAATGCCCCTGTAGAGTATTCTCAGATGTTTCTATATTCTCAGTGGGACTGTGTGCTACAATCTTTAGACACACTTCAGAATCACTGTCAAAATGACATTTCCAATATGTATAACCTTTTGTAAGCTAGTACTGAACACAGGTAACGTAACAGCCTTCCCTGCTGCTTCTGTATTTAACTGCAGTTTTTTGCTGTGTCACTCTGCAGTTGTTTGTCGTCTTTGGTGTCTCTTTCATCTGAGGTGTGAGTCTGTAACAAAGCTGTATAAAATCAAACCTTTTTTTCAGCCTTTTAGGCTCCTTTTTACATTTCACCTATCAGCTACCATGCTGTCTTTCTGTTGTGTATCTACAGGATGGACGGATTGAGTTCTCAGAGTTTATTCAAGCACTGTCTGTCACATCTAGAGGGACACTGGATGAAAAACTCAGATGTAAGACCAGAATTTCTTTATAAATCCCATAATGTCGTCAGAACCTCAATGCTTTCTTGTTTCTGCACCAGAGATGTGTTTATTTATCTGCAGAAGACTGTCTGAAGACTGAGTAACATTTCAGTGTCTTATATTAAGATGGCTCTTACCCACACTGAATGCACTACTAGATCTGAACAAGTCTCCCACTCCATTTTAATTTATCATCTTGTCTAATGAAAAGATGATCATGTCGAATAATCAATAGAAAAGTCTAACATTAGTTTACTAATGAGAAGCTACACTGTTGTTCGTGGCAGCTAGAGAGAGAGAGTTTTCTTAATCTGCTTGATTGTTATTGCTATCACAGGGGCCTTTAAACTTTACGATCTTGATAATGATGGCTACATAACCCGAGATGAGATGCTGAACATCGTAGATGCCATTTACCAGATGGTGGTGAGTCATATGCTTCTCACTGAACCGTAACTTTCTATTTCAACTGAGTAAATGAAAGTGCTTTCTTGGAAGGCCAACATGGTGTTTACTGTAAAGCCTAAACTCTAAAAATCGATTATGAGCATCTGATTGATAAAGAGACTGCAATGACTACCTTCGCAAATACTAGCTTCCAGGAAGCTTAAAGGGTTAGTTCACCCAAAAATGAAAATTCTGTCAGTAATTACTCACCCTCATGTTGTTCCAACCCCGTAAGACCTTCGTTCATCTTCGGAACGAGTTTTTTCACGTAGTGTTTTAGCGCAGCGCGTCTGTGTTGCACGTCAACACGCATCACACACATGACCAGCGTCGGCCAATAGTGAGCCTACGTGTGACGTACAACACAGACGCACTGCACTAAAACACTACGTGAAAAAACTCGAGGCCCAGAGAGAAGGAAATGAAAAGTGGAATAAAGTCGTTATTTTTGGGGGTTTTTGCGCACAAAAAGTATTCTCGTCGCTTTATAAACTTAAGATTGAGCCACTGTAGTCACTTGGACTATATTAACGATGGCTTTAATACATTTTCTGGGCCAGCAAGTTATAATGTCTTAGAAGCCTATGGAGGAGTGAGACAGCTCTCAGATTTAATCAGAAATATCTTAATTTGTGTTCCGAAGATGAACAAAGGTCTTACGGGGTTGGAACAACATGAGGGTGAGTAATTACTGACAGAATTTTCATTTTTGGGTGAACTAACCCTTTAATAGCATTGTGTGCTTTTTTGATCACAAGATGTTTTCATGCTGTTCTGATCATATACAATTGGCAAAGAGGCCCAATCACCTGTGCTGTAAAACAAATCCCAGTTATTACAGTTACCATTCATTTCTATGAGGACATATGAAGATGAGATATATTTTCAGTAGATTTGGTTTTTTGAAAGTAAAAACAATTTTCTATCAATTGAATGTATATATCAGTGGGGTGCAGTGGTGTTCTGAAATGAGGTCCTCACATTTTTTTTAATGTTTATATACTGTATGTATGCATGTATATATTATACATACAGTATATAGTATATATAAAATGAACTGAAAGATCTGAGGGCTTAAATACACAAGGAGAGTAATCAATGTAAAACAGAACGGGCGTGGGAACTAATTAACAACCAGGGAAACTAACGATAACTGGGAACTCAGCAAAACAGAACATAACAGAATATACATACTACAACAATATGGTTTTTCAGATGAACTAATAATTAACAGTACTTTTAAAACATTTATTAAGTAGTATTTTCATAAATTACCATTAGTAAATAGTCTTGTTCATTGATAGTTCATTATGTCAAATACATAAAATAATATTATTGAACCTTATTGTAAAATTCCATTTTTGGACATTGACATAATTCGCCATATTTTAACTGCTGAAATCGCTTGCATTGTTTTTTTCCCCCTTCAGCTCGATCTAATACATGCAGTTAGCTTATATTTATTGCTGTGTTCTTTTTGTTCAGTTGGCTGGCAAAAAAGTTTTTTATATATCTATATAAACAAATTTATTTTCCACATAAAGAGATGAATGGGTAACATGTTTCTGACTGAGGTTGTTTCTTATCCTGCTGTGAAAGGCCAGGTGTCCTAGGAGTTCACATCTTGTTTATGTCTTGCAGGGGAACACAGTGGAGTTACCTGAGGAGGAAAACACACCAGAGAAAAGAGTCGACCGCATCTTTGCTATGATGGATAAGGTTAATGCTGTATATTATTGTCTTCCACTTCCTTATTTCTCCCATGCACAACATTACTTGTAGAAATAGTTGTCTATTTAAAAAGTAAACATGGCAAATGTACTGCATTTATAGTGAATTGCACTCATATGATCATTTTCAGTCATTGTATTCATAGCTATAGGTTCGATACAATGGCTTATTTTTGCTGTGATTGTCAGGAGAGCGGTCCTTTGTCAGGCACTAGAAACACAGAAGGCACACCACATGAAAGATGCAAAATTGAAGCTCTAGAGGCTCTTGGAAAGCTTTGATAAAAGAACCTTTGAAAGAACACAGAGCTCTTGAGAGAAAAAAGAGATTTGAATACATTATTTAAAAAATGTCTCTACCTGATTCCCTGCATATGTTCTGCCACCAACTGTAAGCATTTAATACCTAGTATTTGTGGTTGAAAACAATGATGTGACTTAAGACTAACTGTCTTTCTTTTGCCAACAGAATGCAGATGGGATGCTGACTCTGCAGGAGTTTCAGGAGGGCTCCAAGGGGGACCCCTCTATTGTACAGGCACTCTCCCTTTATGATGGCCTGGTGTAGGCCCATCTCAAAGTGGCGTTCAGTGAGTCCCATTTCACATTTTCCCAAATGCTTACAACAGCAATGTACCAGCCGGCTGACTACAATGAAGTTCATAAATGAACACAGTGTTATTTTAATATTATTTATTAGGGGCCAAGCACTGAAAGTGCGTAGGCACCTATTGAAATCGTTGGCATTCTTATTCTTCTTCTTCCGCTTCTTCTTCTTCTTCCGCTTTGGAAATCTATGGCAGCCCACAGAACCGCTTGCGGGAAAGTTATGAAATTTGGCACACTAATAGAGGACAGTCTGAACTGTCACCATAGCAAATTTGGAGTCTCCAACTCAATCCTCTAGCGCCACCAACTGCCCAAAGTTGCACTCATGTTTATGCTAATAATTTTTTAACCGTAAGGGCTAAAAACAAAACTCTTTCCCCCTCTGATTCCCTAGCTCAAGCCGATTCAATTACATCCTATGACATCATTTTCTGGCATGAAAATTTTCCAGCCATTTTGAATTTTCCGAAAAACCTACAATTTTCACTCAAATTGAACCAGATAATTTTCAGACCATGCCGACAAAAAGTTATGGAATTCAAGATGATTTGTCAAACCGTTCTCGAATACCGGGCAAACGAATTTTACATAGCTGTGTCTCCGCAACACTTTATTGTATTCAGACCAAACTTGGTACATGTCATCACAAGCAGTGCCACCTATTGGTCCGGAGATACGTAAAATGTATATTTTTGTTTATAACACGATATATGCCGAATCGAATGATATCAAATTGTCCCATATTGGCCATTTTGAATTTTGTACTAAAATGCTATATTTTATGAACCCATGAATGTATCGTTACAAAACTTGGTATGGGTCATCAACACGATGCTCTGAAAGAGTCTGAGAAGTTTCGGGCCAGCACCACCTAGTGGTAAAAAAATATATTATTATGCTTATAACTTTGGATGTAATTGACTTATTTTCACGGGAGTCATCTCCTTACATTCCTGAATCCTAGCCGAGTCCAACGATACCAAACATGCTAGGTTTTGCATTATGGTTAGTGCAACGTTGTGATTTAGTGCTTAAAAAACGTTTGCGAATATTTTCGAAACTATTAGTCCGATCGAGACGAAACCACCGTAGGAAATTCAGAAACATAGGTCGCTTGCTATACACCAATGCCCAAATGTAAAAATTTTGATAGTAAGTGGTAAATAAATCCAATGAAAGTCAGGTGTGTGTAATTTTGTATGTGTTCATACATATAAATGTCTATAACTCCTAAACGAAATGAGATATGTTCACCAAATTTCACACACATATGTATGGGCTCACTCTCAGGACACACAAAAACGGTGGAACTGTAATAGAACAAAACAAGGAAATTGCCTTTAATTACAATATAATATCATGATATTAAATGCTACACTTTACGAATGCATTGGTGTACCATTACGAAACTCGGCATGTGTCTTCGGCACCACTACTCAGGCTTTATCTCTGCAATGCATTGACATATTGACACCAAACTTTGTATGTGTCATTGTCACCTCACTCTGACCACGTCACATCAATTTCGTAACAGCGAAAGGGATAGTGATAAACCATTCAATCATATTATTAGTTACTGTATGTATGATTTTTCAGCCATTTTGCCTAAAATCATCTTTACATGTCTTTAATTGCTCAATGTTGCAAGTTGGTCTGACACTCCCAGCCATGTTGGCATGTCTTATCATTTTTTTTGCGCTTGGCCCCGATAATTGCTGTTTGCAGCTATATTTTACTATAGTATTTATTAATGTTTTAATTAGCTTTTATTTTTATTATATTTTCAGTTTTAATAAAAAATTTAGTTTAAGCAATTTTCATGTGCTTTTTCATTTTTATATTTATACACCACTTTAATTTATTTATATCTTAGTTTTAGTTGTAATAATTTTAGTACTTCAACATATTTCAGTTAGTTGCCAAGACAACTTTTCCAATTTTAGTTTGTTTTTTCAGTTTAATTTTTTCATTCTATACTTATTTTATTTTATTTCAGCTTTATTTAAAATACTGAAAATGATTTCTAATAGATGTAGTTTTAGCTGAAAATAACAACATTGGCACTCATCTTTAAAGTTCTTACTCTTCAGTGCAAACTGAAACAAATATACTTAGCAAAGAGAAAAATTGTACTGTAGAATATTAAGCCTCATCGACTCTCTGCCTTTTTCTATATTTTGATGGAACGACGTCAAGGCCTTTGACCATTGCAACAACTTGAAAGCACTAATTAAATTAATGGTAATTATTGCAACATATAAATCCCACTCTGTGTAAATGTAAAGTTTCTGTCTTTCATTCCTATCTAGATAATCAATACAATAAATTTATATCATTCTGCTGGCACTGTGGAGGAAAGCTGACCTATCACCAAGCTCTTTGGCCTGCCAACACGAAGGTGCATTGTGGGTGCTGCTCTTGAGAGAGGATCAGACCAAAAGCCGCTCAAGACAATGTGAACCCTTCCAGAACTCATTTGGGAAGAATGATGTACAGTAAAAGAACCTATGAGGTCTGATGGGTTCAGTGCCCTTTTTGTAAAGAAAAAGAGACACTCATATGGAGAGTGACTTTGAGGGTGTCCACATCAGTGTTATTAAATGTATAACTCCAATATCCTTAACACCAATGAATGAATTTCTTATAATGCTGTGGTCTTTGTCATAAGTGATAGGGTGGACCTAGCTGGATTTTAGTCTAGCCTTCACTACTACATGAAGAACGAAGATGAAGTTGCACCGCTCCACAGAACTTGAATAACATGCTTTCAGTCGTATTTATTTATAAGACCTGTCTATGTAAATCAGCAAACTTCAACAATAAACAAAATCTGATCATTAGTCCTTATGAAATTCTGACAGCCATGATGTATTATATTGAACCTGTATCTACTGCCATGCTTGACCCACAGGCAGTCTCACTGTACACCTTGTGATGTAGAATGCAACTTTTCTACAGTATTGCATATGTGATGGTGTAGGCATACATGCGATGCATTCAACACAGGCAAACGTGCTCTTTTCAGACAGCTTAGCTTGTTTGAAAGAATGAGATTTATGTTGTATAATAGCATATATAGCATTCAGCAGCACTACACATGCACATGGAGGTCTGTACAGTGTTGGTATATTTAGATTTCAGGTAGTGTTGAAATGAACAATGAAATAAACAACCCTCATGTATTTTTTAAAGCTTAACATTTCATCTGGAAATGTTACAAGGTCTGTATGCTCTCCACTTACAAAATGCACCGATGAGTTTGTTGTAATGTCACACAGACACTGCAGTAGATGAAATATTATGGTTATAGAGTAATGTTAATGAAATCTAATGTTAATGGGGTCTCTTTAAATAAATATTTTTAAGAAAATATCTTGCTCTACGGGAAGTTATTTCACCTAAATATTGCATTTTAGATAATAATCACAACAACGTCATGTTTTAAAATGACAGTCTTTGTTTATCTTTAACTCATTTTCAACTCCAATGTCTCTATTATTGTTCTGTCAAAAAGACTCATGAACATATCCTGCTTGTTAGCTTCAATTTATCCCTCACTCCACCATCCAATCAAAACTGCTGTAATAGACATGCAGTATGAAAAGATTCCAGACTAAAAGGACCAAAAATGGAGATGGAAAGGTTCAAGTTGCAGACAGAACCTCACTGCTTGCATTTGACAAATGGAACAACACTTGGCATTGTTCAATAATCATTTAAACCAGCCAGATGTTAATCATGGAAAATATCAGTCCCATGATTAATGGAAGCTGGTTCAGAAAATGAAAGGCACTAGAAAAGAAAAAATATATTAGGCCTTTTCATATTTGGCCTGACTTCTGTACTGTTATATTCTTTAGAGTTCAATTAAATCTGCCGTATGTTACAAAACAATTATCCCATTATTAACACATGGTTAAATGTATATGGTTAACCAGGATTTCATTAAATACATCCCTGTTAATATTACTAAACATCATTATCATTACTCAGTGCAAACACTACTCCCAGTCAAAGCTCCTCTTGCCCATACGAGAACTTTACTGACTGATTATACCAGATATCTACACTTTCTTGCTATCTGGGCTCAGCCTCACCTGACAGCGCATTCATTGTAAGGGGCTGCTTGGGCTCAGATACCCTCAGCCCTTGGAATGTAGGGTCACCTCACTTCTGTCATGTCATGCCTCGGTGGACATGTTGTTAACAGCAGCTGGTAGGTATCAGTATGATAGGGTGGGACTATTTTGTGTTAACATGCAGCAGAGACACTATCTCTTCAACAGATGCACAGCCATTCTACTAAAACTCCTCCCTGAATCCTGTCACTTGATTGCGATGCTACCACGTGTCCCACGTGTCCCACGTAGGCTATACATTTAAAAATAAAAGGGTTATTGGGCTGTTTACAGTGTCATACAATAATAGAGCCACACAGCAACAGGAAAGGAAATGGAAATGAACACAAAAAACTGCCTAGTGCCAAGCTTACACAAGACTGAAGGTGGACTTGCGCTCACGAGTAGAGCGGCTGTGGACGTTGTTTTTTTGTTTTGTTTTTTTGAGTGGCTGCGGACAAATTCTTTCTGCACACACAATATGCATGACGTGACACTCTGCGCGTATGTTTTAATAAACATCATTTAACATAATAACTAACAATACAAATTTGCGTTGCATGTACAATCCTGTGAAAACAGGGGTTTTCCACTTCCCGCGCCCCTGGTAAAGACAAAATATTTAATTTCAAATAAATACTGTTCTTTTAAACTTTCTAATAACGTTACTCAAGAAAATAAAAATAAAATGAAGGATCATTTGACACTGAAGACGGAGTAATGATGCTGAAAATTCAGCTTTGCCATCACAAAATGAAGTTATATTTTACATATATTAAAATATAAAACAGTTCACAATATTTCATAATATTACTGTTTTATTGTAGCCTATTATGTCAGATAAGAGAACACATTTAAAACACATCAAAAAACCGACCCCGAACTTTTGAATGGTAGCCTATAATATAACGAGTAGCTATAATGTGTATAATATACGAATTACAACGAGTAATTTGAGTTTACTAAAAACAGTAATATTAGACGTACACTAAATTTCTCTGTTTGTTGCTATGGTTTGTTTGTTGGCATAGTGTGCCCCCTATTTACCACGCGGTGAATGACCTGCCACAAACACCATCTGTGTGACTTTAACTCGATTAAGATATTTTAGCTACAGCATGATGCTTTTGCATATGACTAACATAATTTTTGCACACAGTATTTAAGGAATGCAAACTCATTCAAAGTCATGGTTTGAAAAAGTGACAGGCGGACACTCCTCCTGACTTCCTCCCGCTCGTGTCAAATTGCTCATCCTGCAACTTCCTGTCGCTGTAATTCCTCATTGCTAACGGAGGCTTCCTATCTTAGCCTATCCAGCTAACTCCACAAACAGAAAAAAACCACAGCAATAATGTGCATTAAATTAACGTATGATATTACGTTCCGGAATAACACAGCCGTTGAAATGTGAACGAACAGAGATCGAATAAATGTAAAATCAAAGCGTTTCCGTTAGATTCACACTGTATTGTATGTTATAATGCTAGCTCAGGACTCTAGAGATTTGTTTGATGTCAGCTAGCTTGGAGTTTCGCTTTTTCTTTGTTCGTCGCTAAAAATAAATGTTAGGCCAGACTGTGACTCAACCGCAAAAACGAAAAGTTTCTCTTTTGTAGAGCGATATCGATTTGTGTTGACACCTGTTAGCTAGCGCGGCTAGCTAGCGCTCTCCACAGACTGATTCTACTGGAAATGGTGATTATTTCTGCCCTACTCTATTTTATATTCACCGTTAAGCTTGTGTTTATAAGATGTATTATCTTTGAATATCTGCTGGCCATGTTATTGAGATTGAGTTGGTCAACAAAAATGTATATACCGGTATGTATGTGTGTGTGTTTAATAAAGTCTCTGGCCTGCTAGCTAGCGACTTTTTGTCAAATGTTTTTGGAATCCAGAAAGCTGCATTCCAATTACATGACAGCCTGTCAGATTCTGTTAACATGACAGTCAAGTAATCATGGAGATCTCATCTTTTTTCTCAGTCTTGTTTTACCGTTATATCTGTTCCCCCTTAGATTACTGGCAGGGTTAGGTTTAGGGTTTGACAGTCGATAGGAAGCATAGGAGGAACACAGACTTAGAAACGATACCGTCATGGTTTGTTCTTCAAATAAATGAGTACCTTCAACATCATGTTTTATATGCTTCGAAGCAATGTTGATGACATTTACATTATTCAAAGGTTGCTTCAGATTGGAAAGTGTTTGTTTTCTCTGATAGACCTCCATTATGTAATCCGAAGGTGTTTTTTCTTGAATTTCTCTTGATAGTTGTTATAGTCTTGTTTTTACTCTGTATATTAAAGGCACTGCTTAATTGCATATTATTGTTTGTTATATGCAATGCAAAAAGGATGTTTCTGATATGTTAACCTGCTGTTATCTGTCAACAGGTAGACGCCCTCATGTGCCCATGGAGAAGGCGGCTTTCGAGAGGTGGCTGGAGTCGGTTTCCACCTCCTTCCTGGCGCTAAGCGACCAGCAGCGCAACCAATCGCTGGACCACCTCATCTCACTGAGCGGCGCTGCCCAGCTGCGACACCTGTCCAACGGGCTGGAAGCGCTGCTGAAGCGGGATTTCCTGCGCCTGTTGCCGTTAGAGCTGGCTTTTTACCTGCTCCGCTGGCTGGACCCCCAGACCCTGCTCACCTGCTGTCTGGTGTGCAAGCAGTGGAATAAGGTCATCAATACCTGTACAGAAGTGTGGCAGAGCGTGTGTCGAGACCTCGGGTGGCGCATCGATGAGTCCATCCAGGATGCGGGGCACTGGAAGGGTGTTTATCTGAAGGCCAAACTGCGCATGAAGCAGCTGAATGAGGAGGATGCGTTTGAGACGAGCTCTCTGATTGGACACAGTGCTCGGGTATATGCTCTCTACTACCGGGATGGGCTTCTCTGCACAGGTGCGTTACCTTTATAGTGGTTGTTTTTCCTGGTCATGTGGTCAAAAGGAGATCCAGTCCGCATGGAAATTCACCCTAAATTCATCTAATTTATAAATGCATCTTATTGATCTAAAAAAAAATTTAATCTAATTTTTTGTCATCAAAATGTCAATTTGACTTCCCTCTGGTGTAATGTTTCCCAGACTTCTCCAATCATTTAGACCCCATCCCTTTTTTAAAATTCAACCTCAAGTTTGCATTCAGATCTGTCTTTGTCAAATCAACAACCGATAGATAGAAGCAAGTAGCCACTCCACAATTTATGTTTCTATAACCCATTCAAAATACATTGTGACATTTAAGTGCTAATTTTCCCTTTCGTAAGTTCCGTTTTCAATTTCCAGTGTGGGAGAGAATGAATTATTGTGCTTCTTATGGATTCTTGTTACATCCTAGGGTCCATAAAAAATGATAGGACATGTTAATCTGAAGTGCATTGAATGGTTGGTTTAAGTCTTTTCATAGATTGAACTCAATAAGGCTGTAATTTTATTTTTACCTAGCCATATTTGCTCTATCGCACTAAACCAACACTATTCTTTGAATGGTAAATGGACTGCATTTATATAGCGCTTTCACAGACCTATGGCCACCAAAGCGCTTTACATATAGCCTCACATTCACCCATTCACTCACTCATTCATACACCGACGGCGGTGTCAGCCATGCAAGGCGCCATCGAGCTCGTCGGGAGTCCACGAATCCACGTAATCAAATTCATTTATTTTGAATTTAAATATGAATGGGTGGTGGTTTACTGGTGAAGCATGGAGTTATTGCTTGTTTTAAATGAAGATCACGTTTAGTGGCTCGCTGATTGTAGACATCCTTCCACTTAGGTTCCGATGACCTGTCAGCCAAACTATGGGATGTTCGCACGGGTCAGTGCGTCTATGGCATTCAGACCCACACTTGTGCCACTGTCAAATTTGATGAGCAGAAACTGGTAACAGGATCTTTTGACAACACCATTGCATGCTGGGAATGGAGCACTGGTGCCAAAATCCAGCAATTCCGAGGACATACTGGGGCAGGTTGGTGTCAAGCTTTGTCGGCTAATAGCACAAAGAAGATCAGTGATTAAAGATTTTGCTTGTGATTTCGGTTGTGTCACTGCTGACCTTTATGGTAATGTCATGGCAGCAAGACATTGCATATGCATAAAAAAATAGTTTTACTGTTGTTGCAGTATTCAGCATAGACTACAACGATGAGTTGGACACCCTGGTCAGCGGCTCAGCAGACTTCACTGTAAAAGTCTGGTCCCTGTCTGCAGGAACCTGTGTCAACACTCTTACTGGACACACAGAGTGGGTCACTAAGGTAAGACTTATTTTGACCAGATCTCATTGTGGAATGAAGCATTGTAGTTTATTATTATTTAGATGTACTCTGTACATCTGCTCTGGTTTAGGTGCACCTTCAAAAAAGCCAAGTGGAGTCCATGATGCACAGTCCTGGTGACTACATACTACTGAGTGTTGATAAGTATGAAATAAAGGTAATGTAAATCACTTGTGCAAGTATTTTTCAAGCTCTATTAATGTTTTTCAAATTGCTGTTCAGTGTGAAGTTTGATGTCTAAAACAATTAGATTGGGATTTTTAAATGTAAAGTTGTTTTTAAATGTAAAGTTGCAGTCAAATTATTCTATTGTTGCATTTAGGCCTGTCATTAGTAGTAGTAAAAAAAATATCAGTAAATTTAATCTTGAACTTTGTTTTTGTGTGTGCTCTTTTTTTTTTCCTTTTTCTAATGAATCACATTCAAAACATGAGTATAGGAATGTGGCAAGAGAGTTTGTAACCTTAACTGTACAAAAAAAAAGCATACAAAAAGAACTTGCAGTTGAGCCAATATTTTGCATTGATAAAGTTATGTGATATTCTGACTTCATATGCGCAGTATTTATCTGTTTCTGCCTCTCTTTCTCCATAGGTGTGGCCTATAGGATGTGAGATCAACTGTAAGTGCTTAAAGACCCTATCCGTGTCAGAAGACCGCAGTGTCTGCTTGCAGCCACGATTACAGTTCGACGGCCGGTACATTGTCTGTAGTTCAGACCTGGGGATATATCAGTGGGACTTTGCAAGTTTTGATGTCATCAGGTACATTCATTTGAGCCCCTCAATTGTTTAAACAAGCTGCTAATAACCCTGTTGAATCAAATGTCCTTTTAAAGGTATAGTTCACCCAAAAAATGAAAATTTTGTCATCATTTTCTCTCCCTCGTTTTGTTCCAAACCTGTATGAGTTTCTTTCTTCTGTTGAACACAAAAGAAGATTATTTTAAATAATATTGGTAATCATACAGTTGACGATAGACATTGACATCCATAGTATTTTTTTCCTATTATGGAAGTCAATGGCTACCATCAACTTTTCACTTTTGGGTGAACTATCCCTTTAAGTTTGAATATTTTTATATTAGAGAGGGAACTGTAATGTTGTTTTTTATGTTTTTTTTCCTTCATTTATTCTTGTCAAACAGCATTCTGGTACAGAAATTGAATAATCAAAACTGCATTGTCTTCACTGTATAAATTAAATATAATTAATCTTTGTTAAAGCTGCAAAAGTGATTTTCTCTTTGTATTTTGTTGTTTGATTAACATTAATGACAGACAGCAGCAGGAATATTAGGCTACTGTCACCTTAAGACCAAATGCACGGATCCAATATACTGATACACATCTGTTTTAGTTGTTTACAGTCTCTTAAGACATAAGCGACTGTGTTTACGAGGATACTCAATGAAACAGGCGTAACAAACGTAATTGTACATGTTTGTGTCCGTTCAAGCACAAATAGACGTGAAAGAGAACTGAATTCTGTGTTCGCGTGCTTTCTGTTCTGCTCTGTGTGTGTGCACAGAAAACAGCACGCGAGTTTTGAAGTGAGGTCTCTTTCACGTCGTCTTGTGCTTGAATAGTTTAAAATCTCTTGAATGTTTAAACTGACATAACCTAAAACACATGCAAATAATAAAATGATACGCACATATCGATGCTAAAACTATATGGCTTGATTTCACAGAAATCGCTTAGATTAAGCCAGGATTTGGCTCTAGTTCAATTAGGGCATTTAAGTAGCTTTTATAAGGGTGCCTTAGAAAAGAACATTACTGGTGTGCATCTTGAGACAAAACAATGGCACTGACATATGCTAGTGTAAGTTGCTTTCAGTTAAACCAGCTCAAACATGCATTCTAGTCTGGGTCTAGCTTAAGCCTTGTCTGTAAAACCAGGGGTATGTCGTGCAGCCCTAGTTTAAATGTTATGCACTTTTTTGTTGTTGCATATAGTCATCTTATTTAATTGCTTTGAATAAACAATTGAATACAGTGCATTCATATTTTGCTCATTGTGCCCAGTTGTGGCCTTAAAGACCCACTCCGATGAAAATCATGTTTTTCTAGGTGTTAACATGTTCTTGTGGCATTTTTCTGATGTTAGAGGACATATCTTGAGAAAAATAAGTTCAAAGTTGTATTTCTGAGTATTTCTGCATTCAAATGGCTGTGAATCAGTAGCAGACGCTAAAATGCCAGCTAAAATAGACTGGAGTTGTGACGTAGTAACTCCACTGGGCGGTGCCACAAGCTCATACTCCCCTCCGCCCCCGCCCCCGCCCGCGCGGCTCAGGTTCTGAGGAGTAGAGAAGACGATGGCGGATCAACACCTATGTGCGGTAGCGGGTTGCAATGCTAACTGTACGTTCACACCGCCGCCGACTTGAGCGGCAAAGAAGCTCTGGCCGCCCTGTCAAGGACGCTTGTCAAAAAGTACGAGGAAGCTTGTTGACGCTTTGGCCGCTCTGACGTAGCAGCATTCTATGTTCGATCATGGGAGAAGAGAAGTGTCACACCATGAAAAGTAAACAAAATAAATAAGCAATACATTGACACTAGAAACCTTTTATAATGACAGCATTTGTATAACCGTTTTGGTCACATTATTATTTATTATTATTAATAGTGAGTGCGCGCGCGCGGCCGAGGCTCTCTCTCTCTCTCTCTGCTATCTCTCTGCGTTCTTATATGCCCTGTCAAGCGCGCCCTGTTAAACTGGCAGGACTTAAAAACACATGCAAATGATAAACTTTCACTCTGATGGTTAAACTGCAATTAATCCGATAATGATAGGAAACCCAGCAACGGCGATGATCAGCTTCTCCTCCGTTTTCTCGGAAGCTCAAGTCGGCGGCGGTGTGAACGAGGGGGAGGGTCGTCTCCGTGCCAACGGCTCCCCCCACAACGCAGAGGCGAATTTCTAATGAGCTACTGCCGCTCTGCTGAAGCAAAGTCCCAGAAAACGGCACAGGTTTTGTGATTTTGGCTAAAAACGGCATAATCATCATTTAAAGACCACTGAGAATGTTTAAAAATAGCTCAAAATATGATCGGAGTGGGACTTTAAGAGACAGGCCAAAACATTATTTTTCACCTAACTGAAATTATGCCTTTTAAATTTGAATATAATTCGAATATTAGTAATATTATTTATTGGTAGCCATTGTGACAGCCCTCATGCACTATTTCTAGGTTATATAAGTTACATTTATGCAATGTTGCTTTATGCAAAAAAAAAGTCAGCTTGTGTTTATTATTTACTGATTTTTTCATATTTACAGAGTCATCAAACCACAGCAGGAACCCTCCAGCCTCTCTCTGCTTGGTTTCGGTGATATCTTCGCTCTGCTTTTTGATAACCACCACCTCTACGTTATGGACTTGAGGACTGAGGTCACCGTGGGCCGTTGGCCACTGCCAGCCTACCGCAAATCCAAACGTGGCTCTAGTTTCTTACCGGGCGTCACCTCCTGGCTCAACGGACTGGACGGCAAGAACGATTCGGGCCTGGTGTTCGCCACCAGCATGCCCGACCATAGCATTCATCTGGTTCTTTGGAGAGAGAACGGCTAGAAACACAGAGGTGGTGAATACTAGCCCTGTGCTCTGAAATCAGGCAAAACTTTTATGAACACAACAAAAAGAAGAAAAAAGGGTGCTCTCATTTTGAAAAAAGAAATGATAGCCAACCAAGTTAGATAATGCATGGACCAAAGTGTTTTCACCCCTCTTTGCATTTGTTTCCATTCAGATTAGGAATTTACTCTTGCTTCACTCTTTCTTATTCACTTGCAAACCACGTATTCTACTCGTTGCAATTTATAGAAAAGGAGACGTCTGAAGATTTGTAGTACAGACCATAGCTTCTCTCCATGATGTGAACAATCCAAGGCTTTTGTTTGTTGAAGATTTAAGAGAGTTCCTACTGACATTCAGATTTCAGCTCCTTTTGCTTTCACACCAGTGAGAGGTAGTGAAATGCTACAGCACCATCTGAGCACAGATCGCTTCACAGCAAGCATGAGCAGTAGAGCTGGCTTGTTTTTTTTCTAGCACAATCACCAAGATTGACGATGAAGTGTTTTTTTTGTTTTGAGTGCTACCTTTTCAACAAATTTGCTTTATTTACAACATCAGGAATTTTCCTGTAGATAGAGAAATGTTGCCTTAAATCTACGATTTCCTTTTGAAGAATTTGAATTTGCAGACCTCTGCGTCTGTAGGCGCTGGCTTGCACCCCAAACATCTGTGTTGGTCATTTTGCTGAGTTTTTGAAAATACTCTGATAAAATGCAGTCTGAAATGAGTTTCATATGAAGGTCATTCAGAGGTGGCTTCTTGCTGTTACTGACCCTTGGTTTTATTTTTCATTCAGTTAATTAGTCGTGCATTTATTTTAACACTTAACCCTTTGCATTTACAGTGTCACATTCTGAAAACCAATGTTACAATCCTCCCTCAATGAGAGAAAAATGTTTTATGCTTATTTTTTTAACCTAATGTAATCGACACTGTAAGAATTAGTCTTACCACTATTTAGCCAGACTAGATTGCACAAAAATGTTTCTTGTGAATCTCATTGAATGTTCATTTTTAATCTTTATTTTTAAAGACTGATCTTATTTTTAGCATAATCCAGGGCTAACCAGCCTTTGTCACTTTATATATCTGCTTCTGTAGTTCTGTATATCGTACTGGAACATTAGAACAATGAAACTTTTTATTTTCCCAAACAATCAAAACAAATGAATACGTTTTTTACGTGATAGTTTAATGTTTTCTCACCATGTTGCTCACACATTTCAGTGGAAAGATACTGGGTAAAAATACGTCATTGGAGAGTTACAACGTCTGTATGCACTGGTCATGTGTTACTTCACTGTAATGCTAACTTCACAGACAGTAATGGCATCCATCCATCATTAGCAGAATTCAGGTCTGTTGTTTGTATAACAAAATAACATGCTGTCTTACAAATAAATGACAGTAGCTAATGATAGAAGTTGACTTTCTTTTGACTCATGATGTTTACTGTTTTTCCTGATGTGGAACATCTAGTTATGTTCTCTTGCATGTGATGTATCAATTTAATCCAGCTCTGCGTCAACAGAACCTCCAGGTCGCTGGACCGCAATGCAAGTAACAATCGTATTATAAGTTATAACCATAATTACAGGAGCCTTTCTCAAACATGCTTTTAATCTGTTTGCACACTAGAGGGCGATGCTGCAACACATGTGGTAAAAGACTGACAAATCATTATCTAAATCATCTAATACGTAGTGGACATGTGCTTTTTATTTCCCAAACCTGTTTATTGCAAACTCTGCCCCGCAGTCGATTCCAAAGATGTTTATTCAGTGTTGATCGCCTAGTTTAGGAGGGGAGGGGGGGACTGTATTGGATTTATGCAGTACGTCATTGCACTACTGGCTGCAGCGAGGACATCGTGTGGCAATTAAGAGTTAAATATTAATAAAAAAATAAAAGAGTGTCACTGAGAGTAAGTGAATGATGAATTTTCCTTTTTGGGTGACTGTCCCTTGACTCAATGTAGAAGTGTATAACGAAATAATTTAGAGCTTGTGTAAATGTAGGCTAAGTGTCGTTCCCACAGTTCGACGCTCTTGCGTACACTCGGTCTGATCTAAGTTTTCCCTCTTCTTGCTCAATTGTCTCTCAGCTAATTTATATTCCCTGTCTTCTTCCTTTCTTCGCCTTCTTTTTCTTCCCCCAAGCTCCCCCTCGCGCTCCTCCCTTTAGCCCCTCCAAAGGTCAATGGAAGGAGTTAAAGGCAGAAGAATAACATGGCATATCTCTCTTATTACCTGTCTCTCCCTCTCAATCTCAGTGCAGAATTCATAGGCTGTTTGGGCTAAGCATTAATATGGCGTAATCCCAAAACTTTCAATCACATCACAGTTTACACAAGCAGTCCCAGTTACTCATTAATTTGACCATACAAAAGACCTTTTCTGTCCTTATGAACAAACAGAAAAAAATGCTTGAAAAAATGGTTTATGAAGGATCGAATTAAACTCCATTTTATTACCCACTTACCTTGAGAACTGCTTTCTCATAGTAGATATTTAGTCAAGGATTGGTCATATCCATTGTTATTATTGCTGCAAAGAGGGACTCAGACATGAACTATAGCTGAAAGTAATTTTGGTAACTCTACAATATCAGGTTTCATTTGTTAAACTTTAGTTAACATAAACTAGAATGAACAATACTTCAGCATTTGTCAATCTTAGTTAATGTTAAATTAAAATATAAAATTGTATTTGTTAACATTAGTTAATGCACAGTGAACTAAAATGAACAAACAATGAGTATTTGTATTGACTAACATTAACAAAGACTTATACGGAAAGGTTATTTTTCTTTTCTTTTTTTTTTTTACTTTTATAATATGGCAACTTTTGGAATTTGCTGTAAGTAATAGCTCCCCATGTTCTGTTGTATATTACTGTTAAGAGGAGGAAACAAAGCATTGGTAACACTTGTGAAACTTGTTTCCAGGCCTGAGAGAATGCACTCTGTATTGATAACTGTTTATATATATATATATATATATAATTATTATTATTATTATTATTATTAATACTGTTTTGATATATATGTAATTGCATAAACTTTCAAGTGTCTTTGATTTAGGAAATTATTGAAGGCCTGCTTTCTGTATTTCTCCTTGAAGAAAAAAAAAGACTAATACTGTAACAAATGTATTGATCATTGTTAGTTCATGTTAGTTAATACATTAACTAATGTTAACAATGAGACCTTATTGTAAAGTGTTATCATAATTTTGAATACTAACATTTAATAATGGCACAGTATACAAAATTCTTGAAGTTGTGAACTTAGCTGTGTATCCATATTTTATACAGTTTAAGTAAATAATAAACTGAATTATTATGAATTCTTATTATTTCAGAAATGTTCCTTAAGAACAGTATTGGTGGGAAATGTTGCTTGAATGCTGATATTTAGTCAAATTAATGTTTTTTTTAAAGTGTTTGCTCATGAGATTCCAGTACTGGAAGGATCAGGGAAAGCTGTTTCACCCCAAACGGTGAATTATGAAAATGTAACAATGAAGATGAATTTGAAATGCTTAGCATAGAACATAAAACAACATAAAACATTTTACTATCTTTACACTAAGACAGTAAAATCCCATTCTTAAGACCACCCACATAAAAGATGTATATCAGTATGCTTTGAAACCACAAGCAATTACAATGCAAAGGACCACTCTGATGAACTCCATATGCTTAAAATATGTGCAAATATCATTGGCAAGCACAGCATATTAAGTCTTGATGAGATACATTTCTTCTAATCCTTTTAATGATTTAAGCATGTTCAATTATGAGTGCTCTAAACATATTGAAAAGGCATGTCTGCACTGTTTCTATTATGGGATGAGAGAACACCACACACACTGGTGTTTATTTTCACCCTGTCCGCAGACCAAACATGATTACAAGTTGTACAGTCAATATTTAGATATTGTGGTTAGGCCCTTAGCCATATTCTCTATTCTCCTCCCCTCAGTGTGTGCATGTCATCAGACAGGACATTCCCACTTTTACTGCACTCATCTCAGTAGGCCTACTGTGTTCGGCTGGAGCAATCATTGTAATGATTAAAATACATAATATGTTCTATGGAACTGCAATATAGTTGTCAGTTTATGTGCTCTGAGATGTTATGCTGCAGTGCTCATGCAGGCAATGCAAATTCGACTTACATAATTTCTCAATCTCATTCTCTTTATCATTCCAGTCCTATCTATACATTAAATTTTTTTCTCAAATTCAAAAGTAATGTCCCAGTGCCCATGCCGCCCTGTCATCTTGGATAATTTTATATTATTGTATTTCAGTAACGATACGAATGTGCATATAAGTATCTTAGAGTAGCAATACATAGTCAATATTAGTTTTTTTGCAGTAAAAACAGCTCCTAAAAGTTCATAAAAGAACCATTTTACTTCTTATAGGTACACTATGTAACTTTTGGTGCCCTAGCAAAAGCATGCGTCTTGCAGAAGAACAATGAAGCTACTTCTCTCTGTTTATGTATATGTCGAGTCACGCAGGTAAAGCACTTATTATAGGCGTACCGTAGTGATTCACGATAATACAAAAATACAATTTGGAAGATGGATTCATGATGTACTCGCTCATTATACATTTTGAACCAAAAAAACATAGTGTAGCCTATACCTTTAAAAATCTGAATAACTTGATTCCACTATAAAGAATCTTTTGTGCAATGGACAATTTCCATGAATATTAAATGTTCTTCATGACCATTGATACCAATAAAGAACCTTAATTTTTAAGAGTGTATCACCCTTTTAGGGGTGAATATGAAAGTTGTCTCAATAGGGTTTTTCCCCATTGACAAAATGTTGTACCCCTAATTTTTTTTTCTGAGAGTTTAAGGGGCTCCTCAAAATGGTTTACATCAGCTTGTCTAACTGTGTGTGTGAGACTTAATTCCAAATGCACAACCCAAGTGGGTATATGGGAATTTAAGTCAATGTGAGGAAAACTTATGTCTGTAGACGTATACATCGATTTATTACTGCTAGTGATGACATTCATTTAACCATGGTATGCTGATGTCAACATGAAACAAAGGACAAAGGCCACTGAGGATACAGGTGGTAGAACAATTTTGGAATTCGCTGTAACTTGCTAAAAACCTAAAAAATAATTATATATATACAGTATATATAGGTTTTTAGCAAGTTACAGCGAATTCCCAAATTGTTCTATAGATAGATAGATAGATTTGTTTTTGAAGAAGAATTGTTTTTCTAAAATTTAATGTCTCATTCTTTAGATTTAGCAGTCTTTCAAACCCATTCCCTTGCAATTTTGTAATGATCGGACCAAGAACTAACACAGATGCAATAAAGGTTACATAAAAATCTCTGAGTTTTGTCTATACTCTTTTACTTATTCAGAAACTCACTGTTGTCATCTGTTGATAGTGGTGAACTCAAGGACCAAACAATTCCACTCTCCTCCCCTCTCTCCAGCGCTCCATGGACAGACAATGGATCATTCACACTGCCCTGCCTTCATGCCATTTGATTGGCTTATGGTAAAAAAACATTCAGGCCTTGTGGGAACTTTCCAGCCGAGATGATAATTAGAAGGGGGAGGGAAGGGAGAGGGACAGATACAGGATACAATAGGCAACAGAGGCCTTATTTACATCTCATATCCCCTCCCTAAACAAATCAACAAAAACATGGGCCTAATGAGAGGGACAGAGCTGGTGTCATTACACTCGCTACTGATGTTAACTGCTTTACTTTGGCATTGGTGCACATGTGATATGCACTTAATCATCAATGCAGTTCATGCATTGTTTACACTTGTATTCAGTGTTGTAATAGTTACTATAGAGAGTGTACTTGATGAGAAGGTGAAAACCAAAACTTGATGTTGATTTGTAACTATTGTGACCAACAGCTGCATGTCAGTTTCCCAAAATATGTTACAGTATAAGATTATAAATTGTACAAGAATGTAAAATGATCTACAATGAGAGAATAAAAGCTCAGCTCAGGACCACCATGATTTCTCTTTTAATCATCAAACATGAGGCTTAATTGGTTGAACCGTCTTGGGACATGAGAGCTATGATGTCCCACATGGAACAAATTTCATCTGTTCTTTGATGAAAAATGGTTAACACATTGCAGAAAGGTTATGTATAGCCAATATTAGCATTACCTGACACAACAGCTATATAAAGACTTTGAATGCATTGAGAGAGTGATTGTGTGTGAATTCATTCTACCTGGTAGCGTCTCTCTAATTATAGTGAACCAGTGAGTTTTAGTTACTAAGAAATATATGCTACTTGTCAGTTTCTAATCTATTTTATTGATATATCACAGATCAATGTTGACAATACATTTCTGCAGTACTGAATGTTTCTGTGTGCGTACACGACCTGCACGTGATGTGCGTGTCACAGTGTCTGGTTTGAGTTCCCTGGGTCACCACTAGATGTCCTTCTTTCCCCACGGTGTCTGTCACATTCTGAACTACATTCCCCACGATCCTTGTTCTTCATTGCACTCAGCTGTCCCTTGTCACTAATCATTGCACTCAGCCAATTCCCCATTAGCATTGTCATTTCCCTGTGTATATAACCCTGTCTGTTTTAGTATGTGTCATGGAGTCCTTGTTGTATATCACACCACTTCTGATGTCTGTTTCTTGCCTGTTCCTGTTGTGTTTCTTGTTTTGGATTGCTTATTTGGATTTGACCCCTGCCTGGATGTTTACGATATTGGATTACCCTAAACAATAAATACTGCATTTTGGATCTACCCCTGTCTCCTTGAGTGTGGATCGTGACAGATGGACTCCGTCACACACAAAGATCCAGCGGTATGTTCGCCAACTTCTCTGCCCCAGCCACCGAGCGGGAAAGGAGAGAGCTTTTGGAGGGAACCCGTCTGGTCATTTTTCGTGGGACTTGGGGAGGTCGCAGAGGAGTGGTTGGTCGAGAGGGAATCCAACACCACTCTCCACCATGGCCCCCCTTCGACTCTGGGCTGGTGAGGGATGGGTCGGAGCCACCGTCTCGCCGTCATAGACGGAGAGGGGGTAGGAGACGCATGTCTGCCAGTCCGGAGACTGATCTCACCCCAGAGGTCGTGCCTGTGCAGCCCGCTATCATCCCAGAGGTCGTGCCCGTGCAGCACGCTGTCATCCCAGAAGTCGTGCCCGTGCAGCACGCTGTTGTCCCGGAGGCAGTGACCGAGCAGCCCGCTGTCGTCCCGGAGGTAGTCCTGGAGCAGCCCACCATCAGTCCTGCCACGACCAAGAGAGCTGTCTTCCTGTTCCACGCATTGGCAGTTCTGCATGCATGGAGGAAGCATGTCGTCCCGGAGGCCGTGCCAGAGCAGTCCTCTGTCGTCCCGAAGGCAGTGCCCGAGCAGCCCACTGTCGTCCCGGAGGTCGTCCTGGAGCAGCCCACCATCAGTCCTGCCACGGCCAGGAGAGCTGTCTTTGGGTTTTACGCACTGGCGGTTCTGCACGCTTGGAGGAAGCACTTGAGTTCCGCCCAGCCAGACTGTTCACGTTACGTCTGCCCAGCCAGAGACTGTTCCTGAGCCTGTGTCTTCGGACAAGATGGCCGCCACAGAGCCTGTTCACGTCACGTCTGCCGAGCCTGTTCACGTCACGTCTGCCGAGCCTGTGTCTTCGGACAAAATGGCCACCGCCGAGCCTGTTCATGTCACGCCTGCCGAGCCTGGGTCTTCGGACAAGATGGCCGCCGCCGAGAGTGTTCACGTCACGCCTGCCGAGCCTGTGTCTTCGGACAAGATGGCCGCCGCCGAGACTGTTCACGTCACTTCTGCCGAGCCTGTGTCTTCGGAGAAGATGACCGCCGCCGAACCTGTGTCTTCAGACAAGATGGCCGCCGCCGAGCAGGTGGTCTCTGTTCCTGAGCTGGTGGTCTCTGTTCCTGAGCCCGTGGTCTCTGTTCCTGAGACGGTGGTGTCGGTTCCTGAGCCGGTGGTGTCTGTTCCAGTTCCTGAGCCGGTGGTGTCTGTTCCTGAGCCGGTGGTGTCTGTTCCAGTTCCTGAGCCGGTGTCTGTTCCAGTTCCTGAGCCGGTGTCTGTTCCTGTTCCTGAGCCGGTGTCTGTTCCTGTGCCATGGCCGCCCGAGGGGTTGTCTCCTCCCTGGCCGCCCGAGGGGTCGTCTCCGCCGTGGCCGCCCAAGGGGTCGTCTCCGGCATGGCCGCCCGAGGGGTCGTCTCCGCCCTGGTCGCCCGAGGGAGAGTCTCCGCCCTGGCCGTCCGATGGACTGTCGTTTCAGCCCTGGCCGCCTGCACGGCCTGCTCCGCCCTGGCCACTCGAGGGAAAGTCTGCTTCGCCCTGGCCGCCCGATGGACTGTCGTCTCCGCCCTGGCTGCCAGATGAACTGTCACTCCCTGTCCCTGTTTCCCTCCATGGACCATGGATTTGACCCCTGCCTGGATGTTTACGATATTGGATTACCCTAAACAATAAATACTGCATTTTGGATCTACCCCTGTCTCCTTGAGTGTGGATCGTGACAGTGCGAGTTACTGTTTGTGTGTGCGTAATGCAGCATTAGTTTAGAACAGCGATTAACTTGTACAATAAACTGTTTAAAACGTGCATTCTCCAGATCAATTTTGAGCATCCAGATGGTATAATCAAACAAATCTTGTGGAGCGCTCTCTGAGTGAGAATGCATTTATTTGTCGTTTTAACTGTTGGAAATGGAGCGCAAAGTAGACTTGGCCATGATCACCGACTACTCAACTTCAAGCTCAAAGCATCATGGCAGAGCGTTAAAGTCAACTAGTCTGTGCCACGTCCCCATAGATGTATAACAGTTTGGAGATTACAGTTTTCATTGTAAAAAACAGCTTGTGGCTATTCTTGTAAAGTCATCTGAGTATAGTGTAGCAGCCTATAGTGCATAGTTTTGATTAAAACTAGAGTCTGTAGTCAATTTTATTCAGTATAATGCCCATCTCAATACAAATGAGCGGGTGAAAAAATACAGTGAGGAAAATAAGTATTTGAACACCCTGCTATTTTGCAAGTTCTCCCACTTAGAAATCATGGAGGGGTCTGAAATTGTCATCGTAGGTGCATGTCCACTGTGAGAGACAATGTATCACAATGTATGATTTTTTAACTATTTATTTGTATGATACAGCTGCAAATAAGTATTTGAACACCTGAGAAAATCAATGTTAAAATTTGGTACAGTAGCCTTTGTTTGCAATTACAGAGGTCAAACGTTTCCTGTAGTTTTTCACCAGGTTTGCACACACTGCAGGAGGGAGTTTGCCCCACTCCTCCACACAGATCTTCTCTAGATCAGTCAGGTTTCTGGGCTGTCGCTGAGAAACACGGAGTTTGAGCTCCCTCCAAAGATTCTCTATTGGGTTTAGGTCTGGAGACTGGCTAGGCCACGCCAGAACCTTGATATGCTTCTTACAGAGCCACTCCTTGGTTATTCTGGCTGTGTGCTTCGGGTCATTGTCATGTTCGAAGACCCAGCCTCGACCCATCTTCAATGCTCTAACTGAGGGAAGGAGGTTGTTCCCCAAAATCTCGCAATACATGGCCCCGGTCATCCTCTCCTTAATACAGTGCAGTCGCCCTGTCCCATGTGCAGAAAAACACCCCCAAAGCATGATGCTACCACCCCCATGCTTCACAGTAGGGATGGTGTTCTTGGGATGGTACTCATCATTCTTCTTCCTCCAAACACGTTCAGTGGAATTATGACCAAAAAGTTCTATTTTGGTCTCATCTGACCACATGACTTTCTCCCATGACTCCTCTGGATCATCCAAATGGTCATTGGCAAACTTAAGACGGGCCTTGACATGTGCTGGTTTAAGCAGGGGAACCTTCCGTGCCATGCATGATTTCAAACCATGACGTCTTAGTTTATTACCAACAGTAACCTTGGAAACTGTGGTCCCAGCTCTTTTCAGGTCATTGACCAGCTCCTCCCGTGTAGTTCTGGGCTGATTTCTCACCTTTCTTAGGATCATTGAGACCCCACGATGTGAGATCTTGCATGGAGCCCCAGTCCGAGGGAGATTGACAGTCATGTTTAGCTTCTTCCATTTTCCAATGATTGCTCCAATAGTGGACCTTTTTTCACCAAGCTGCTTGGCAATTTCCCCGTAGCCCTTTCCAGCCTTGTGGAGGTGTACAATTTTGTCTCTAGTGTCTTTAGACAGCTCTTTGGTCTTGGCCATGTTAGTAGTTGGATTCTTACTGATTGTATGGGGTGGACAGGTGTCTTTATGCAGCTAACGACCTCAAACAGGTGCATCTAATTTAGGATAATAAATGGAGTGGAGGTGGACATTTTAAAGGCAGACTAAGAGGTCTTTGAGGGTCAGAATTCTAGCTGATAGACAGGTGTTCAAATACTTATTTGCAGCTGTATCATACAAATAAATAGTTAAAAAATCATTTATTGTGATTTCTGGATTTTTTTTGTTGATTATGTCTCTCACAGTGGACATGCACCTACAATGACAATTTCAGACCCCTCCATGATTTCCAAGTGGGAGAACTTGCAAAATAGCAGGGTGTTCAAATACTTATTTTCCTCACTGTATATTTAGCATGTTTAGGGCCTTCTATTTAGATCTGTTATAAACCATATTGTGGGCAGCACAACCAAACATCTAGAGATGATTGTTTCAAAGTTGTCATGTGATTAAAAATTTGGCACATTTTTAATGATTTGAAATTCTGATTAAGATATTAGCTTTACCACTGTGTCAACAGCCCTCAGTTCTGTTCTATTCATTTCACAGATGCTTTGTAACTATGACCGTACTGTTTAAATATTACCAAATTCCACATACAAGTATGTGCTCAGTTGAACAGATGGTACTTATATAAAACGCTTTAGAGTGGGTCTTCCCAAAAAAACAAACAAAAAAAAAGTCCAGGAAATGGCTGCATCAGGTCATTCAGAAACATTTGCTTGAGTTATGAAAAAGAAAGCAGACGGTTAAAAAAACATAGACCAGTGAAAGTAACAGAGAGACAGTAAACAGCTGTTTCCATTAAATCAGAAAGGGCCGTTTTTGGCAACAAATTAATATCATAGTGTGCAATCGCTGTGCCTCTGAGAGCTTCTTGACGAGGGAGGTCCTGATGAATATGTTTTTGGCAATGAGGCTTGAGTGTGTGTAATCATTTGTGACAGTGGTGGAGACGTGAAGACTGAGACTTCTGCTGAGAAAGCCATTTATCTTCTTTCCAAAAAAAAACCTTAGCATTCCTATTCTAGAGTTGTTATGACTTATTGTCACTGTGGGCAACAGTGCAAAACAGGAAAAAGGAAATAGAGTGTTATTTTTATTTATTTATTCATTATTGAAATTTTCAACAAAACCATTACAACGAAACAGAAAACACTGAGCAGCCCAGGCAAACTTAAAACAAATATAAGATACAGTATTCATAAATTATTGAAGAATTAGTGAATGAATGAATGAACACTCATTTAGAAAATACTATTAAATAATTAACTATAAATAAACTGGAAGTAACACATTGAATTAAACATGACATTTTGAAGTAGAAAAAACAAGATAGTTTTCCTGCATATATGTACCTCTTTTTCTAACAGTGTATACTCCAGTAGGCTAATCTTTGTTTTATTTAAAACTTCGAAAAATCTTCTTTCTTTTTTTTTTACAATGTAGTTTATATCTGTAAAAGTATGGTTAAAGTTAAGAAGGACAGATCTGTCCGTTCATGCCTCATAATTTATCTGAGTGAGAGAAAATTTGGCTCGCTTCATTTCTGGTCTGCGTCCAACACTGACATGATTCACACTGGATTCCAGCAGCATGCGTGTATTAAAAGAGATAGAACTTTTCTAGAACTCAAATTAGACAAATAATTAGACAAATCTCTGATCCAGGTTTTTCCACTGAAAGTTCTTTTTTAGTTTTTCCCTTGATCGCAAAGTCTGGGCTACTTTACAGCAAATAATGATAAACAGGTCTGACAGCTTGGCAAGAGGGAACAACCGACTCCTCAGAGAGATTCTGAATACATTTCACAGCAGTTCTCTCTATAAGAAAAGGAAATGCCAACATCTTGCAGTAATAGTCTCACCAGATCGAACAATTTCATCCTTTGTGAGGAGTGAAGCCTTGAATTCTGGAGTTGCTCTGAGTTCTCTGTGTGCGAATGAAATGTACAGGGGTTTCATTGCTTGTTGTGTTATAGTTTTGGGATTTTAGTGTGATGTGAATGTGATTATTTATTATTTAAAATATATCCATCTGAATAAATACATATTAGATAACTACAGCACTTTTCTCATTACCATTCAAAACAACATTGTGAATCTCACGGTATAGCTATATGTCATCTAGTCAGTTCATTTCTTCACTTCGACAAAAACATGCTTGTGAGAAATGGATGTTCTGTATTACAGTTTTACAGTGGAATGTCAGAGAATTTGCATGAGACTGTTTGCTCCTTTCCTCCCAAATAGGCCATCTAATCTCTCTAATTGGGAAAAGGAGAAAATGCTGAAAGGTGGGGGTATAGGGATAGGGGGCATTTTTGGCCAGCTGCCCAAGCTTTGTGGTTTGACTGCAGAAGTGTGATAGGGTCAATGTAGCATGGATAACACAGTCCGCTCTGTTCTCCAAAAGCTGCTCCTTCTCTTTCTGCAGATCTAGGCCAAGTGATGATCATAATCAGTCATTTAGAGATGGAAATTTTGAGATTTTTTTTTACATGAATGTGTTCATGAGCTAGGAAGTCAATTTAGTATATAACATATAGTTCATCTCATTAAACTTCTCAAAATGCAAACCTGCTACTATTTGGATGTTGAACATTTGGTGTGAGAACAGAAGAAAAAAAGTTGTAACTTGTAACAGCTGCTATTTTGCTCCAAACCGACCAGAAAGAATCAAAGGATTGTTCATGCAATCCTGACCGTTATTGCAGACCAAATGGACTGTTCAGAGGAAGTTGTCACAGAAAACACCTTGAACTGTCTACAAGTGTTTGTAATGGTAATTCTCCTTAGCAAAATAAACAACTGCCAGCAAAATGCTGCCTGTTAAATTCATTATGGATTGTGCATGAGACTTGAAGAGTCATGAGACTTGAAGAGTCATAAACCAATGTAAAATTAAACCATCTGCAAAGTCTATGTTATTTCCTTTAGAATATTTGGTTTGATGTGTTCTTAAATAATGGACATTCAAAAAACTCTTGACCTGATAATTTTACCTGGAAAATGTCAATTTCCCTCTTTGTGAGAAATGGATGTAATGGATCAAGATATTTCCCGGAGAAACCAAAGTATTATAAGGTTATTCTATTTTAAATCAAACAAAATAACATATTGGCTGTATTTTATTAAATGGTATTAAATGATAAATGGTGTTTTGTAGTATTAACCTTATATTCAAAAGCTGTCCCTTTCCTTTTTTTCTCTAGAATAGCCTAGGCTATAGGTTAATATGCTACTTTATGGATAGGACTATAGGCTATATTAAAACACTTCTTAAGACATGCTGAGGTCTGTCGAGCTAAATAAGTGGCTACAAGTTAAAATAATAATTGCACAGTTAGAACTGAAAGTGCTGTTTGGGTGCTGAGGGTTGGGCAGAGACATCGGATGAGATGTGCAATGCACATTGACAGCCAAAATATTTTAGCACTGTGTCAGGGACCGATGCTTTATCAAGTCAAATTACGACCCGCACCCTCTCCACATTCTCGACCTTCATCAAGTTCTGACCTCCACCCTCAAATGACGTCAGAAATCACAACAACTGATCGGACCAATAGTGTGCTGCATGCATTGGCTACGTCTGGGTCTGGGTAACTGAACAGATACTTCCAAGACTTCTCATAGAGAGTTGAACTTTTTCCAGATTTGTTATTTGAACAAGGTGCCGTGTGAGATCGCTTTTGGGATGTTTCGATGTAATTTATAAAGCGTTGATTTATCGCTGGATTACTGCAATCAAGAGCAGCGAGAAAACGAGTCGACGCGCATCAAGATGTTGCTGCGCGTTTTGCTCTCGCGGCAGTGAGCAAATGTGATTCGTTCCAACCATTTGGAGTTTTGTCCACGGATAAATTTCGATGCATGTTTCAAATTCTGTGGATAGTGAAGGAACAAATATGAGCACACTTAACTAAAGTGGTCAAGAAAACGCGGCTTGACGACGGCGGGCATGGAACAAGGCGAGTTGTTCGTCTCAATCTCTGGTAAGAACAGAGAAACAGTATGGATTATGGACCAACAAATGGAAACCCTTGACCCAATAAGTTAACTTTTAAGCTGTTGCATGTGGGCACATCAAGGAATGGCACAGTCTGGCAACCATGCAGTCACTCTACGGCTGCAGATATTGATTTTGTCCATCGGCTGTGCGTTGATATGTTTTAGTCGTTTATCCACCGCCTCACCGGCACACAACCAGCGTTTGATATGCTGGCAGGCCATCATGAAGTGCCAAGGAGAACCGGAGTGCCACTACGCGTATACTCAGTATCTACACGCGTGCGGTCCGGTGATAAACGGGAATAGGAAGAAATGTCCTAGCCACTGCATTTCTTCCATCATTCAGCTCAACCTGACTGTGAACGGCCCGGCACTGGAGGACTGCGAATGCTCCTCGGACACATTATGCAAGATGACCAAGCGAGCCATCGAGCCTTGTATGCCCAGAACCAGCCACATGGGCTGCACCGAAGCCCGTAAGCAGTGCGAGATGGATCCCGAGTGCAGTACCGCCATGAGGGACTATCTGTATCACTGCAGGAAACTGTTCGGAGGAGAGCGCTGCTCGGACGATTGCCGGCGGGTCATCACGAACATGCGCTCAATTCCTAAAGCTCAGCTTCTGGACACTTGCGTGTGCGACGGCACAGAAAGGGCCATATGCGAGTATGTCAAAGTCAGCATGAAAAACTTCTGCTTTGCCGACAGATATGGCGGTAGTGGCTTTTCAGATACCGAGGACGACTTGGAGGACGACTACGAGACGGATTACGAGGACGAAGAGAGTGATGCCTGGGATTTAAGAGCACAACCGTTTGCAATTGTGGTGTTTACCATTTTAACACTTTTTATATTAAGATAAGTCTTGTTTTTAGAGTTCAGTGGTTAGCTGCATATTTGGCCTGGGTGGAAATAATGGGACATATGGAAGTCAAAACAAAATGTGTGTGTGTGTGTGTGTGTGTTGCGTGTAACAGTTTTCAACCTTTCAGTGTCCGCAGAAGTAAAGCTACATGTTATCAAAACCCTCGCAAAGTCGCTTTTTTTTAAATCAAAACCCTCACAAAGTCGCTTTTTTTTTCGCTCCAGGCCTCGCGCCAGGACACACGAATTGGGGCCCAGCTAACTAAATGAAATCGCATCCTTGGTGGAAATCCAAGGGGGGTTCCCCTCATTGAAACAAGTAGCCTAACTTATCTCTTTATTGTTGGTTTACATAAGACCCTATGAAAGTAATCGATTCATTTGCACATTGTATTTGACTCTATATTTGCATTTGGTTATGTGCTTATATTGTACAGGTACACGAGAGAATAGTGTTTCTCGTGTTATTACGAGATAATAATTGTTTTTAGTGGTGCTATAATAAAGCTGAGTTGAGTCGCAGAACCAGAATCCCATAGTTAAAGGTGGTTCCAAAACCTAGATGAGCTACCAACATCTGCACACAATGAAAAGTTGTTTTTGATGTCAAGAAAATATGTTGGAAATATGTGCTCCCATATATTAAGTTATTATGAACTATTGTGGAAACTTATATTCAAAGAGATAAAAAAAATACTGAAAGTTTATTTTTGTATGAAATTTTGGTTAGTGTAAATTGTAGACGAACAACTTGATTATTGTAAATGTATATGCTATTGTATCATATAATTGTGTGAATAATGTTGATAAATAATACCATGTAATACTGTTTATAATGTTCATAAAGATTGGCTCCAAATTATTATAAAACCATTTGACCTTTTTTGTGTCTGATTATTTCACTATACAAATCAAAACAAGTGCTGTATATTTTTGTTAAAACAGCTTAAATAACTGTAAAATAATTGCACATGTATTTAACTTAAATATAGTTTAATAACAGTTCATGTCTGCAACTAGATATTAATGATTGTTTTATTTATCAGTTTTGCAACAGCTCTCTACTGACAGTCTTCATGCCCATCATGCAGATATGGACAAGTAAAGTATGTTTTTACTTTCTACTGTACAGAGCAGATGAAATTTTAACTTACCATTTAGAATATATGCTAGTAAAATGAGCATTAAACATCACGTCTAGATTTTATTTTTTTAGAGATTTGAGCAAGTCTGTGAGCAGATTGATCATAATTAAATTGTACATAATTCAAGACTTTTTATGTACTCTTAAATAAGAATAGTGCAAAGCTTGTCATAAAACGCTTGCTTTTTCAATTAAGTCAATATTGTTCTTGGGCTGTCTTAAATTTCCACCTGATACCCACTCCAGTGTATAAATGTTACCAAAGTAATCTGTTAGTAAAACATTTTGGCTCTGTCTATTCTTGCACTTGACCTTGTAAACATAAATGTTTACAGAGGGAGTTAGTTTAAGTTCCCAGAGACTCTCAACATCTGAGGAAACAAATGAGGTTGTCTTTAAACGGGATCAGAGTTGAACATGAACCAGGAAGGCCTCGACTGGCTTATTTGTTCAAAGCTTGAGTGTTTATTTAAAGTCTTCACTCAGGCTGACAAGTAAAAAAGCGGTGTTCGAGTGAATGAAGCCTCAAGTAGCCATCACAAACGCACTCAGTCTGCTACTGTGTGTGTGTTTAAGTGGGCTTGTCATTGCTTAAAAGAGTTTGCTTCTCACTTATAGTACAAATCCCCCCTTGGATTCCAAATGCCTTTTTGTTCTGTGAAGTATAATATAACAGTACAGCTTGATATTGTTAGCATTCCAAATACAAAAGAGCAGAAAGGTTATCCCATAATATAGCATTTGCCCTTCCCCAACACTTAAAATATCAGACTCTCACAGAAATTAATCATTGGGAAAATGGTAAATGTTTATGCTTATGTTATAAGACTTCTAGAGATCCAAGATGGTAGCCGTGACGCTTCATTTCAAGGCAGATGCGAGACAAGGCTCTTCAGAATTAACGAATGAAGGAGAAGTCGAGTGGCACTTCTGTCATGCTAATACTAAACACACAATAGAGGCAGCACACAATGACCAGGCACTTCATTCTGTCTTCTAGCTGACACCTCTAGAAAGAGCAGATTGAACATTCTTGAGAGAGCAGAAGGAGGAGATAGTACAATGTAAATTATGTTAATCTGGCTTAAATGAAGAAGTGAAGGTTACTTTTTTAAAAACGGTAACCCAAATGATACACTATGCACTTATGCATGTACTCAACCCTGTGTATGAATGTTATACGGTTATTTTGTCATTGATTCAACATCAGTGTCTTGCTCCTCCTGCTACGCAATGTAATTAAAGCTGCAACAGTTGAGTAGCCTACATGAAGTGTCCAACATTCCACACTTCGTTTTTTCAGTTAATATTTAAAGTGCACTTTTTTCTGTTTGGAATTTTCAGTGTGAATGCACTACTCACACTATTTATACTAATGGCATAGAATAGTGCACAAGTATGCAAATTCGGACACACCTTATATTATTTAATAGTTTTCTACACTTTATTTGCAAATAAAAATGTTAGCAATCCATTGGACTAGAAAGTTAAATTGTAAATATATTATTTTGGGTAGAGTAAATATTTTGCATAAATAAACAGTATTTTTGCTAAGAAATGTAATATTTTTGTTTAGAAAAAAAATTGGGATTTCATATTTTTGTGATGTAAAACCTTGTCAGAAAAAAAAGTCAAAATATTTTGAGAATAAAGTCAAAATTACAAGAATACAGTCTTCCGTAGAAGTTATTATTTATTTATTTATTTATTTATTATTTTTTGTAAAGAAATGCGCTCGTGAAGTCTTTTATCTGGGCTTCTAACAAAAGGAAATTCTACAGGTGCTAATCTAAACAACATGGCATTAGCAGTTGTTTTAGGACGCCTAGACGAGCACGAACACTCCGCCGGAGTAGGTAGCCTACCACAATCCTGGTCCAAACTTTATGTGGCACGTTTGACTCGAAGCTAGCTACGTGTCTTCGTGCTCGTCAGTATAGGCAACACCATCTGGGTCGAGAACAACAGTAACCGTACTGTCTCCCTCTTCACCGTAAATCCTTTCTGGATACATTTTAAGTAGTGCATCATTCTGTATCCAATCATTTGGCCGGATCCCGCGATTTCCTCATAAAGCTGGATAACTCCCTCCAGTCTGAAAAGTGTTTTCGCCACGCCAGTAAAATCTATCCCGGCGCAGTATATTTTGTAACGTCCTAAAACAAATGGTAATGACATTGTTAGATTAGCACCTGTAGAATTTCCTTTTGTTGAAAGCCCAGATAAAAGTAAAAAGCTACTATTTTGTTTAGATCCATGTCCGAGGCAGTTCGACTTCACGAGCGCATTTCTTTAAAAAAATAAAAATAAATAAATAAATAATAAAAAACTTCTACGGAAGACTGTATTCTATAATTTTGACTTTATTCTCGAAATATTTCGACTTTATTCTTGAAATATTTCGACTCTATTGTCGAAACATTTTTTAATCTCGAAATATTTCGACTTTAATCTCGAAATGCTACGAAATTTTCACGATTTTTTTCACGATTTTTTTTTTTTTTTTTTTTTTACGTTGCGGTTCAGGGCTTCCGTATTAATAGCCTGTAATATTTTAAAATATTTTAGAAAGGCTAAAAATGTAATTTTCCCTTTAAGTGTTGTTATTTCTCTCTCTCTCTCTCTCTCTCTCTCTCTCTCTCTCTCTCGCTCACTCTCTACCAGATATTTAGCAATTCTTTTCTGCAGGTTGAAAGTATTTCAAAAGACTGCATACTAGCTAACTAAACTTTTCTGCTTGTTGTTTTCTCTCAGTTAGAAGTAACAAGTTGAGGTGAACTGACTATTCATCCTTGTCAGGTGAAGGGCCCCACTGGGACTTGGGGAGCCAATGGGGAGCCAATGGGGAGCCATTTCTCAGATCAGACATGCAGGTTGAACCTGTCACATTCAGTTTTTCTTGAGAACAGTCCACTTTTAAAACTGACAACACTGCATAATCCAGTTGTGTCCACTGATTTGAGTGTAAGAAAAGTGAAAGAAAATGTTACCAATTTCGTTCAAATTCTTAAAAGTTCTTGTGTGAATAGCTGGAGTTTGCTTTGATGTCAGATTCAGCATGCAATAAAAATTCACAACTTTCCTTTCAACTGAAAACAGTTCATCTATATCATGATTTTACATAAGCAATTAGACAAGGAGCAGTTTCTCTTTGTGGAAACTTTTCCCATAGCACATTTTTTCTGTTGACTGGGGCATATACCAAACATGAAAAAAAAAATGGAGCGGGGAATGCGGGAGAGGGGTGAGGTTCAGTTGTCAGTGGATGGGAAGAGGGGGTTGGTTTTTTAAGGGGTTCTTAAAAGAAGGAATTTGGGGGAAGGGCAGGCAGTAAAGGACCTTTTTCTGAATGACCCTACATGGACAAACTAAGGACCCCCTCCACACCATCAGCATACTTTAGTCTGCAATAGTGAGCTGGACTGCATGAGCGCATATTACTTGATTGCATTTCTATGTCCAGTTTTTCTTCCATCAAGCGGACGAAGAGCAGTGAAAAGAGTGAGAGAAGAGAAACAAAACTGTGCTGACATGGAGCATAACTTAATTTTCACGCTGCTGAGACAGATGGGAAAGGTAATGTGGCGTGACACGGCTCTTAGAAACTTCAATGGATGCCATGACCTCATGGAAGTCAGAATCGGACTGCACTGGGACGTTTAATTTTTTTTTCTTTGGGGGTGGAGCAGGAGGTGCACCTTTCAGTTCATTGCTTTGAGATAGGCTTTATTTTCTAAGAAAAAATGGCTCGATATTATTCATTGTGTTAGAATACTTAAAAAAATAAGTGTCTTGGAATTTTACCATTGCTTTATTTCTTTGTAATTGCCCCTGTGTGCACTCATTTTTTTTTCTTTCTTGGTTTGGAGTGTTGTTTTTAGATGGGGTCTCAGTCCAAAGCCATTGCTGCCACAAGTTAACTCTTGAAGGGTATTGAAGCTGAAAGGAGCTTCTCAGAGGCTCAATAGAGAGTTAAGAGTGCTACTCTATTAACCTGACCTCTAGAGGCCCAAGAAGAGTGAAAAGTGAGCCATCTACCTCAACATCACAGCTATTCCTCATAAATTCATTCCTTCTTTCTGTGGCCCAAAACACTAGTTCTTGTAAAAAAAATGCTATATGTCCTCTCACTACGATCAGAAACAAAAATAGATCAAAAACATGTTTTGGTTGGATTGTATATATAAACTATATATTAAAATAAAACATGTTTTTGATCTATTTTTGTTTCTGTTTCAGCATGATGCTGACATGAGCATTAAACTAAAATATAATGTAGGCAAATCATACAAAAATAACAAAATAAATAGAAAATGGGGATGGTAATTTATAAAAATGTGCATTAGCGGATTCTAGTCAAATCCTTAAATGATTTAATGTCTGGTTGGCAACAAGGTGATCTAGGGTGTATAAGTCTTGTTCTATTTTAGATTTTCTTTTTCTAAACCTTACTGGTATTTTTGAACTACATTGGTAAATTATTTTCAGAAGTACCATGGGATCAATTTGTGATGCCATTACCTCCGTGATAGGACAGTGATGGGTGATGGGAAAAACTTGCTGTTCATGTAATCATGCAATGCAAACTATTTGGGATGCACTACCTATTTTGACCACAAGCCGGCAGTGTTGTCAAAAATGCGTGTTTCAATGCCATAAAACGCTCTTCATAATATCTAAAAGTAAAGTACATGTAATCGAACCAGTTTATTTTCTTATTTTGTACACAGCATTTTTAATATTCCGTGATTATTTGTGACTCCGTGATTCTTAACAGTATTCTTCACTGGTTGTATCTCCTCTGCAGATTCCGGTTGGTACATCTCGAGTATTGCAGGTCCGGGTCCGTTTGCGACGCCCTCCGGAGCAGCTGGACCAGGAAGACCAGCAGCCCCAGTTCCCCAGTTGTTCAAAAGACTTTACTAGAAATTAGTGAACAGAGACAGACACAACGCTCAACTCAAAGCAACAGAAATTAAGGGTATGGAAGTTTTACAGGCCGTTGCACACAGAAGCACGCACCTTTCAACATTTCCATGTCAACGATCTGACACGCGACACCTTCAGTCCCTGGTGAGCACATGCATTTACACTCCCCGTCTATCTGGATCACAGTGCCACCATTCTGGCACGGCTGGCACTTACACATGCTGTACTCGGCCACGTAGTCATCGAGGGCTCTTCTGAGATTGTCCCGCCTCGGCTGAGCATCAGGAAAGTCCAAAGGGATTGCATTGTAGATGGGTTCAGGCTGCCGGAACAATGAAAAGAAATTGTGTTCCAATTACAGTAGGCTAGTTACCACGCATGCACTGGCAATTGGAAAGTGAAGGTGAAGTGTCTCACGTCACTGTGAATGAGAGCAGGTAGAGCAGAGACGGTCTTTGCCCATTCCACATATTGACTATAGTCTAGAATGCCATCTTTAGTGAGTTGAGACTTCATGGCTACTGCTGAGGCTGGACTGCCCCCTCTCACTACGATCAGCACCTTATCAATAACCCCCCTCTTGTTCTTGTCATCTGGTGAACATGGTTGTAAGCAAGTTATATTTTTATCAGAAGGCATGTGTCTGTTGGATTTAAAGGGAAAGTTCACCCAAAAATGAAAATTATGTCATCATTTATTCACCCTCATGTCCTGTCCTCCATGTAACACAAAAGAAGATATTTTGAAGAACTGTTTTTGGTTGTACAAAACAACTCTCGACCCAACTGACTTTTATTGTATGGACAAAATATCTTCTTTTTTGTGTTCATTTTGAGTGAACTATTCCTTTAATATCTTACTATTAAAACGAACGTATACACACATACACACCTGTGGGTTTGTCTGTTAGAGCACCACAATTGTTTACTGGTTTAATGTTTCCTCCTGCTTCTCCTAATTGGGAAAGCTGAAAATTGGCTCTAATTCCAAGCTCGAAACACTCCTTGACCTTGGATTCAGTGACCTCTGTAGTTAGATATAGTTGAACCATCAAATAAAGTCAAGTCATATTATAAGTCATATAAAGTATCCTTCCCATTAACGCATTTACATTAATGAGTGTCATTTAAATGTCATCTACAGTATCTTTGAATATCTTTTGGAATTGCAATAACATGTTGTGATGTTGCCCCAAGGTCTCCAGGCTTTACAAAAAACTTGACATGTGATTTTAAACTCACTTTTTAGTTTGCGGATATCCTCATTCATTATGTAAACAAGCTCATATTCTCCACCGGACTTTCCGTTCTTGGTGAAGTGTGTTCCATAGTCCTCCAAGAAGGCAAAATACTGTCCCTTCTCATATGTAAGTGGCAGGGCATCCACATCATCCAAGAACGTTGAGGATACCTCCACCCCTCGCTGTCTCATCCTGTAGGTGGCCAGCTCCACTCTGCCTTTCACTCTCATGAAGCTCTTTCTCTGAAAGAGAACACGTGCTAGTAGTAGAAGCAACACAGACGTTGCAGATTTGAGAAGGTAGTCTTTATTATTAATTTTCATACTCTACATAAACAAACAATGTCTATTTATTGTGAATATTTTTTTGTTTTGTTCAGTTTTGAATTTCAGTCTGTTCCATGAACATGGTGGTTTATGAGCCTGAAGATGTGAATTACAATAAATAAAGTTCAAATGGGTAAGAAATAGTTGCTCAAGAAAGCAATAAAACGAATAAACCTGAATCTCACTCACCTTGGTCTCTGTGATTTCTGAAAGCTGTTTGATGATATTATTAGTTTTTTGCTTAATGCCAAATCCTGCTGATATGCTAGGAACAGCATTATGGCCCCCACCAGGCATGGTAGCATCACCGCCATCACCAGGACCTTCAGCATCACCATCCACACCAGGACCATCTTCAGAGGGACTAGCAGCTTCACCAGCCTCACCGGTGCTGGCAACATCTCCACCCTCACCAGCACTGCTAGCATCACTGCCTGCACCAGCACTGGAGGCCTCAGTAGGTGAAAACTTAAAGCTTAAGTCCATTTCAAAAGAAATGGATGATTCTCTAGTTATCTCTTTTATTAACGAGTGAATGTCCTCGTACATCTCTTTGGAGCTGCTCTCTTCCACTTTTGTCTGAAGATAAAGAGACATGGGTCAAGACTAAAAATAGTATTTTTTAGATGTGTGTCTGTCAGAATTTTAGTGCTTTTACTTGTCGGTTTGTTTGTCTTGGAAGTCATTTTTAGGAGAGTTTTTTCTTTCAGTTTTGCTCTCAATAAATACTCAAAACCTTTGTAAAACAACAGCTGACATCATGCATACAGTAAACTGAGAGACCCACCTCATAGCTGAGAACTCCAACATTCCAGGGTAGTCTGATATATTCCAATGTAGATGGATCTCTGATCCGGTTACATTGGCCATTGTATAATCTGTTATTAAAGGGATTCATTCGAGGTCCAGATCCCAGAATATTTATTCTGTTGAGAGAAGAATTAAACATCTTTAGAATATGTACAGTAGTTGTGTATTATAAAGTGTAGTAATAATTGCAATATTTGTGTTGTCAGTTATTTTATTCTATTTTATAATCATAATTCGATTTTTTAATAATTGCCTACAGAATGACAGGGTTGTTTAATGGCGTCAATTAATTATTAGTTAATGCAAAACCCATGAAATAGCACAATGTACTTTAACAGCATATATTAATCTTGGTAATGTTAATTACATAAACTACCACTCAAAAGTTTGAGGTAGTTATGTAGTAAAATATTTAAAATAATTGTTTCCTATCCTATTTTAAAACGAATCATCAATCATGACAACTCTCAAAGTAGTTTTAGCATAATGAATATGATAATGTTCAACTGTGTATCAATACAGTCCCGATTCGATTCTGATTTGCAAGATCTCAATTCGATTCGATTCTTGATTTTCGATTCGATTCAGTGAATAATTTTCACTGGCCCCACCACCACAAAAAAGTTATAAATAAATAATATAGATTTTGTTGTTTTTGACCCATGTATCATTGTATTGTAATTAAAAAGGTGAAATTTCACAATTCTCGATTCCAATTTTGAAACCACTGCTAAAACTACTAATATAAATTTCGAACATTATTAAATACAAGTTAACAGTCGTTAATAAAAAAAAGAACAAATAATGAAACAAGCAATTGCACAAATAAATAAATACAATAGAACTAAGATTCAAATTAAATAATCAGTGCTTTTCATGTTTTTCAGGTAGGTCTAACAGTAGTTTATTATGCTGCTGTCATTTTAAGACTAATGCACGGATATAAAATACTGTTTCACATGTGTTGTCTTTCTCAACTGTTTATGTTCACTTAAGACATAACTGACTATGCTTACTAATGCCGAGTTCACACTGAACGATTTTAGGCCCGATTTTCGTTCGCCGACAGGTTTTGTGAGATCGCCGACAAACCGGTGCTCGTTCACGTGAGTGGCAATCACGCAGTGTGAATGATCAAAGACGCGATCTGAAAGAATCGCCGAGATATTTCATCATTCTAATGTGCTGAGTTGGTGCTCAAGAAACATTTTGTATTATTCTTTTTTTTAGGATGCTTTGATGAAAATGATAAAGTACAACATTTATTTGAAATAGAATTCTTTTGTAACATTACAAATGTCTTTACGGTCATTTTGATCAATGTAATGCATTATTGCTGAATAAAAGTATTAATTTCTTTTAAAATAAAATGTGACTGATTTTTGAATAGGTGTGTACATTATTAACATTTGTGTAAGTTACAAAAGGCTCTGACCCGTATCCAGCTTGGATGGCTATGTCAGACTCAAATACAGCTGTCCTGCCGCAAGGTGTCCTGATGACGTCACACTCGTCTTCATCAGACGTATCCATCTCTCCACAGTCGTTATCCCCATTACACTTGAGATTTTTGTTTATACATATTCCTGAGGGTAAAGTAATATACTTAATGCTGAATATTGCTTAGAAATTTAACCTACAGCTAACCACCTACCGGCCAAAAAACAAAATACAGACAAAAAAAAATACTGACCTGAAGCGCACTTCCATTGAGAGCTTTTGCAGACGGGTGGAGGGTCCACCTGACATTTGGTAGAAGGTTTACAGGGTCTCCGCTCTCCAATTGGGTATATGCACCTAGAGCCTTTAAACTGCCCAAAGACCTCAATGCCCCTAGAGCGATGCTGTGTTACACAAGCACATGTGAAGGCTATACATTTCTTCAAAACATTATTAATTCAGAATGATTTCAGATGACAATTTGAACAACATTATTTATAGAGAAAGTGACAGAGAAGAAGAGATACTCCCGTACCGTGGTATTAGTGCACGGGTCACAGGATGTCCACAGGGACCAGGCACTCATTTTGCAGTTGATTGATGCAGGATCATTAATTTCCCGCACCTCCCGTCTGGGCCCCCGCCTTTGAGAAAGACAAATAATGATCACCGTTATAATAATAACTTACAATTCCAACTCCATTCTAGCGCATAACTTTGGTTTTACACAAAAAAATAAACAGAAAGGTACAAACTTTTCCACATCTAACAGTGTAGCATCCACTCCAATTTTGATGAAATTGTGCATACTTACATGTGGTCCGTTATACTCTTTCCATTAGCCTGATAAAAAAGGCATATCGTTACACATAAAGCAGCTAAAGCCTTCATGGTGAAGCTTTGGACAGTCCTTTGAATGTGTGTTGAAATCTGTACACTTGTATTTAGGCATGGATTTAATGTTAATAATTAAGCTTTTTAGAGTTGAAGAGGTTTGGAAATGTGTGTCTCCAAAGGTTTGTGTACACTGTGCTTTCCCAGATATCTTAAATCATGTGACGCCACAGCATTTACCGCAACTGTCTAATGTTAAACTATCCGACTAATGTATTTCAAGCTGTTTTTGCCTTCTTTTACCTGAATTTTTGTGTGTCACAGAATCTATATTTTCTCATAGAAAATGTCTTCTTTTAAATGCTTTAGCATTCTATATAATATTAAACAACAGTAAGAGTATTTTTAATATTAAACAACAGTAAGAGTATTTTTATATATTTATACAGATCAGGAGTGTGCAAATAAATTTCCAAATAAAATATGTTAATGTTACCCAGTCTTTGAGTACATTCTATTTCATTTTTTTTCTTTTATATATTTCATATTGTATTTATTTTAGAAAATACAACAAATTCTATAAAACAAAACTAGTTAAGTGATTCCTATGTTTTCTCACTTTAGTTTAAACTAAGTTTTTCTGACCATGAGAGCCTTGATTTCACAAACATGTTGAAATCTCAAACAAATTCTATTGACATATCAGAAGTCCAGAGGTTTTTACTGATTACATGCTTTAGAGAACAGTGTTTGTTTCTGTGGTTGTTTTTTTAAAATGTTAATCTTAAAGGGATAGTTCACCCAAAAATGAAAATTAGCCCATGATTTACTCACCCTCAAGTCATCCTAGGTGTATATTATAATAGCAGTGAAGTCCATAAAAGTGCATCTATCCATCATAAAAGTGCTACACACAGCTCCGGGGGGTTAATAAAGACTTTCGGCAGCGAAGCAATGTGTTTGTGTGAGAAAAATATCCATATTTAAAACTTTATAAAGTAAAATAACTAACTTCCGGCCAAACAAACATACAGATTTGACTTAAGTTCAAGCGCAATTTATGCGAGTAATGCAACGTACTGCTGATATTTACGCTACACCTTGACGCATTACGCTACTTCTGACGTCGTAAGTTGCGGTTTTAGGTGTAAGTAGACTGCGTATGGCCGTTTGGCTGGAAGAATTTTACTTTGTAACGTGTTAAATATGAATATTTTTCTTACAAAAACACATCGCTTCGCTTCAGAAGGCCTTTATTAATCCCCCGGAGCCGTGTGGAGCACTTTTATGATGGATAGATTCACCATATGGACTTCAAAACAGAAACAGCCATTCACTGCCATTATAAAGCCTGGAAGAGCCAGGACATTTTTTAATATAACTCAGATTGTATTCGTCTGAAAGAAGAATGTCATATACACCTAAGATGACTTGAGGGTGAGTAAATCATGGGGTTATTTTAAGTTTTGGGTGAACTATCCCTTTAATGCTCAAACCCATATAAGGATCTGCGTGTGATGAGATAAATTATTATTACTTATATTTGAAATCTTTCATAATAATAATAATAATAATTCGTTCCATTTATATAATTTTTTTTTCAAAGCGCTTTACATGGAAGGGGTCTATTCATATAAATTAATTGATGGTGCATGGTCATGGTGTATAATAAACACGTGTATTTTTTATAAGTGTAGATTCCTATTTTTTAAAGTGACCTATCAGCAACCTGCTCTTCATCTGTGCTAAGTCAGCTGCCTTCTCCACTCATCAAATTCAACCATGTCACAAAACAATACAGCTCCGATGGTGTCTTTGTGCAGGGTCAAAGAGGAACTTTGGCCAGTCAAAGTGAACATAGATCCTGTCCTGCACCACAGCTATGTGCTGAGAACACCACTTTTGTAATGTTTCAGACGCTTCCCCTCGGCTCACTCAGGAAGGTGGATCGGACGTGAACTGCACTCCTCTCCTCGTTTCCTGTTTTTGGGGCACTATTACTGGAAGATTAGTCCTGGAATTGCAATTCAAAAACTTCAGACTTCACTCAGTTCTTCTGCACATCTAGGAGATGATTGGTGAAGTTTGCAACCTTAAAAACTACACTAAAACAAACATAAATAAATACATTATTATTATTATAATTATTTAAAATGATCAGAATTATAATTTTAGTTTAAGACTTCATATGCAAATAGCTTGTAGGAAAGCATGGCACTTAATTCTGAGGCAAACTTTACATTCAGATAGCTGTCATAATTTAGTAAATAGATAAGGAATAGGTAATTTCTCAGTTCTTATCCCTAGACAATGCAAAAACTAAAATCTGTATGGAAAAGCAGCCTTCTGTTCTTCCATGCAGGAAGCTGAGTAAGTGAAATCTTTGACACATACCATAAACTAACTCTTGTGTACAACTCTTACAACTGATATTGTCAGCCAAATAAGTTTTATAGAAAACAGAAAATCTCAAATGACAAATCAAACATGCCAATGATTCCTGAATGATGACATCAGTCACACCGCAAATGCTCAAATGTGTGAGTGATATGCCCTAAATAATCATTATTCTCATTTATAAGATTCACATATCAGTAATAAAACAGAAAAATAAATGCCTTGGTTGTTAATATATGGCACATTGAGCTGAAAGTCCATCAATTGTCCATCAAGTCCATCATCAGTGTTGCCCTGAGATAACTGATAGCCGTTTCATTTGTGTAGTTTTGTACACAATTCCTTAAAAAAAGAGAAAAAAGACACTGCATTGACCTTTGTTAGTTTTCTCATCTCTTTTAAACCCTTTCTCCGTTTGGCAAGCTCTTATACTGTATGTCAGCAGTGTCCGTAGAGGAAGGGTAGTGAGGAAGGAAGGATGAACGAACAGAGAGCTTCATTTTTTTACTGGCTTTCATAATGTTCCATGGTTCAATGCAAAGGGAATCTGCACATTTCTATGAAGGCTAAATGCAGGCCTATGTAAACTGTCATTTTAATAAATCTTTCAGGAGAGATTACCTTATTAATTTAAAAAGAGTGTTCAATTCAAGGTTAATCAATCAGTGGTATTAGCATTATTATAAAGGTCAAGACAAGGTGCGCGGTACCTGTGGGAGGCGCTCAAGTCTCCGCCAGTGTGGCACACGGTAGCGAGCGAGCAGTTTGAGGAGGAGGAGGACCGCCTGTCTGGAAGAGTAAGAGTGGTTTGGTTTTACACTCATTCAAACTGTCCACGGCGCTCATCAGCATTAATTTGAGTTTGTTATCAGTTTTTCAGGTGTGGAGTTCAAGAATGCATCATTGCGGTAAGTTACAAAGGCTCTCGCGGCATTCTCTTGTGTTACCTGTGGCGTTTTGATAGTTGACTGTCATTTCAGAATGTGTTGGTATTTTGCTTGATGGCATTATAAAGGAAACGTTTCAATGAGGATTTTTTTTTATTTTTTTTTTTTAAATGAAATGACTTGACCTGATTACAGGTCATTTTTGAATTTGACCACATGTCATTTAAGAGCGTCAACTTTTTATATTTTTAACAAGTGAATTCTTTAAAAAGGAAAATCATATGAAATTTATAAAAAAAAATAATAAAAAAAAAAAAAAAAAAAATATATATATATATATATATATATATATATATATATATATATATATATATATATATATATATATATATATATATATAATTATTATTATAATACATATGTGTATGTACATAGTGTAGCCTAGTAAGCCTAACATACATTTTCTCAGGTATTGAAAAATATGTGCTTTGATTACAGAATGTCACAACCAGGAAAAATTACAATCATATTATAAATTGCCTTCCCAAGTTCATAGGTGTCATTTGCTTATGCTTTTTTTTTTTTTTTCTTTTTCTTTTTCTTTTTCCATTACGTGCTAATCAGCTATTAGGCTATTAATGTATTGGATATGTTGTGCATTGGCTAATGGGTAACTTGCATGCTTGATACTGCTGAGGTGGAATTTTGCCTCTGTTTATGAACACCCTCAACTGTTGCTGAATCCTCTGTTTTAATTAAACTTAACTATTGTGACTTTTGGGTTCATTTAAGTTACTGAACAGCCAGGGACATGAGACCAGTCCTCATTTGAGTATAAACAAGAAATTATAGGAATTTAAATGTGTTCTGGTTTAAACAGAAGAATATCACAGTCTCAGAAATATGGACCTCACAAGTTCTCATAACAGTCAGGAGGAAGTTCTAAATTAAAAAAAAAAGAAGGAAAAAAAAAAGTTAGAATTCAGAGACCTCATTTTCTGAGCTTGTGTGGTCCTCCATCTTGTGTCTTATCTGGCTCATCTGGGTTAATGTGTAGGTGGTCACAAGATTGTGTCTCTGAATATTCTCAGTTATTCAGGCTATCACAGAATTTCTGAAGCATCTGGGCATTCAGATGGAAAAATGTGTCCAAATTCTCTTGACTTCTCAATGACATTTATGACTTTAATTGGGAAACTAAACAAAATCTACGAATTGGCTGGCAGAAGAAAGTTCTGTTTATTCTGGCGGAATTCTGTTGCCCTTCATAACCCATGTTTAAAAGTAACTTTTATACCTGCACTTTCACAGCAAAAAAAAAAAGTGTGAACTTTTTATCACCATTTTATTATGTGCTTGTGTGAGACGGCATGCAGATTACCTGCTTGGGTGCTTGTAAAGCAGAAAACACTCATGATTGTGTGTCATCTTGCACAATAATCTTCATTTCGTTTACCACTCTTTTATGGTTGCTGTATTACAGGCTATTTTGCACTGTATGACCCTGGATAAGCAGTAATGAGAATTATCTTACAGCCATTCTGCCACTGTTTTCCGCTCCTGATAATCAAAACTCAGCTGATAAACTGTTCATATCTCTGCCTCTGTCAGCTGTTTAGTGTCATAAAACATTACTCCTCTACCAGTTAAGAGTTTTGTCATATTACTCTGGCAAATCAAGTACATTTCAAATTTAACTTTTCTGCATTCTCATTTATAGTGTGTACATAAATGTGTATTTCATCCCTAAGGCATGATAGTGGTTATTATTATTATTATTTTATTTTTTTGCTGCTGTTAAAGGTTAAAAAGATGCTCATGGTCATATGACCTAATAACACTTTGGGTTAGTTATAAAACCTTAATGCTTTCATGATGGCAATTTTCTTTCATCTGTGTGGACATAATTGGAATGGACCCTGATATATTTTCTGCTCTATTTTGTCATCTTGTCACTGCTTTGGGCTTCTGCTGCATTGATTATGTAAACTCATAAGCTTGCGCTAAATATTGGTCATGACAAATTCATGTAAGATAAGGAACAGATAATCTGAGTGCATCAGACAGATTTTCTTCTCAAATGTAAACCGGGAAAAATAATTCTGCCCCGAAACCAGTGCTGGAATGAGAACATTTGGGTAATACTGAGAATCATGGGATTGGAGACATGTTTTTAGGGCTGATGAGCTGCTGGAAAAGGATTAACAGGATTTAATTGCTCAACCTTTGGTCTGCCCACCTTTGCTCTCTTGCTTTCTTTTTCCTCTTTCTGCTGAAAAATATGCAGCTAAACATTATTGGCTGCTCATAAGGTATGTCTTTCAGACCATTTTATCTTCCTTCGTTGAATGAGACACTGTTTCAGTTTAACTGATTGATATCTGTGGAGATGTTTATCCATCTGTTGGGGGATCTTGTATGAGTGGTGTGACTCTGTATCTTATGGTTGAGATGAGCAGTCTTTCATTTAGTCTCTAAAATTAGTTCATGATGTTTACTTCATTATCCATTTTGTTTCTAAAGGTGATGTATTTTGGTTTGTTGATTTGAAAGTAGGCTACTTTATTGGTCCCATGTTTAAATCAGGGAATTTGTTAAAATGTGTAGATTAGGCATAGAAATGAAGTGAGGGATTACTTTGTGAATTTGTTTTCCTGTATAAATCCTGTATTTCAGGAATGGAAAACTGATTTGGGTTTTTTTTTTTTTTTTTTTTTTTTTTGCCTACGAAGCAGGAAGTGTTTTTTTTGCTTATGCCGTTTCCTCTCCTTCCTCTGCCTTTGTCACTAACAGAGTCTATGGCCCAAGTTAAATTAGTTGGCAGCGTTTTAAGTTTCTTGATGCGTATGTGTTGCCTTCTGAATTAAAACGATTTAGTTGCTTGTAGATGTAGACACATGGTTCTTGTTAAATATGAAAACTTAGCAAAAAACAACAACTGTTCCTGTGACTAAGCATCATGAATAAAATAAATACTGGCCACATCATATTCAATGTTCTCAACGATCAATTTCATTTGTTAATCTTTTTTTTTTTTTTTTTTTTTTTTTTGGGTCCAGGCGCAGTGCTGAGAATGTGTGCTTGCTGAATATCCTACCTCCAGGTGTCCCCTTGTTTTGTTTTTTTGTCTCTCGGCCTGGTTTTGTCCCATCTTTCGCTTCCATTCTTCTGTAACGAAGCACCCATCATGTCGCAACCACCTGATGCTGAGCCAATTACTGTGGTACCAGCAGAACCAGCATCAACCACTGAGCCGACATCTGCAACAACACCCACTGCACCCGTGACCAGAACTTCATTCTGGAGGGAAAGGAGAAAAAGTACAGTCTTGCCGCCTCTTATTTAAAAAACAAACAAATGTTTAAATGCGTTTGATGTTGCCTACAACATGTGTATGTGTATGTGTATGTGTATGTGTATGTGTATGTGTATGTGTATGTGTATGTGTATGTGTATGTGTATGTGTATGTGTATGTGTATGTGTATGTGTGCTTATCCTGTTCCTCCACAGTCCCAGAGAAGACAGACGAGTTCCTGCTCGCCAGGTTTCAGGGTGATGGAGTGAGATATAAAGCCAAGCTTATTGGCGTGGATGATGTCCCAGAAGCAAGAGGGGATAAAATGTGTCAGGATTCCATGATGAAACTAAAGGTGCATATTCAAGATGGCTTTATTTCTGTTGTTGTATGATATTAAGTCCTTTAGATCTTACAGTGTATTTTTAATGGCTTTCTTTTAAATTGATGATATTTAATAGTAGCAGGGTTGGGTGTGCACAGTGTGACGACAGAATATTATTATATTCTGTTAATGGTGCAGTTATTGTTGGAAAGAACTGTACTTGGCTTTTATGTACAGGGCATGGCAATAGCTGCTCGTTCTCAAGGCAAGCACAAGCAAAGAATATGGGTGAACATCTCTCTAACAGGAATCAAAATTGTTGATGAGAGAACTGGGGTGAGTAGTTTTGTGGATACTTAAGTTGATTTGTGAAATTAATTACTGCCTTGTCTTGTCATAAAAATCTTGACTTTAAAACATGCTCTGTCATATCTCTCTCACTCTCTCACTCTCTCTCACTCAGGTGATTGAGCATGAACATGTGGTGAATAAGATCTCTTTCATTGCTCGTGATGTCACTGATAACCGGGCCTTTGGATATGTTTGCGGGGCAGAGGGACAGCACCAGTTTTTTGCTGTTAAAACATCTCAGCAGGTCAGTGTTCGTTCTTCAAACACAAAATTCATTATAAAATGTATATATTATAAATGTATAATTATTTATTTATATATGTATATGTATATGTGTATATATATAATACAAAATATTAATGTATGTTGTGAGTTTGTCTGAACAATGGTGGGCGACATTTAAACCTGGGGTAAAGAGTCATTAATTTGCCATTCTTTTATGTAAGCAGAGCACTCATGTATTCTTCTGTTGTCGATTCCTCTCTTACAGGCTGAGTCTCTGGTTATTGATTTGAAGGATCTGTTTCAACTAATCTTCAATATGAAGAAGAAAGAGCAGGAGGCTGCACTGAAGGTGATGTGACTATAATTTACTTTAAAAGGAATTTATTAGGTAAAAATACTTTATTTAGAGTTTAAAATGAGGAACGAGTTTGGTATTATTGTACATATTTCATGCAGGAAGATTGTAGGCTTGTCTAGAGATGTGTATGTTGGTAAGCTAAGCTATTTTGAGTACTCAAGACATTTTTTATTTTTAAAACATAATAACAGCTCTCAGTAGTTGACTGCTTTTCAAATTGAATATGCAGATTTTCATAAACTGTGGTTTTGAAAAAACATGTCTTCATAAACATTTTTAACCGGTTTTCCTATTGTTAGATTTTTATTGACCGAAACCTTTACTACTTTGCAGGGTGAAGGAAATGGCACTGTAATTGAGGTGGGTGTAAACCATTTTTGGGCAATATTTTATTTTAATATAATCTTTCATTCATGTCTTAAAGGGTTAGTTCACCCAAAAATGATAATTCTGTCATTAGTTACTCGCCCTCATGACGTTCCAAACCCGTAAGACCTTCGTTCATCTTTGAAACACTTAATGAAGATATTTTTGATGAAATCTAAGAGCTTTCTGTCCCTCCATCGACAGCAATGTCACAGTAACTTTCAAGGCCCAGAAAGGTAGTAAAAACATAACTACATTATTCAACAATCTCATCTCTTCTCGTCAGATCGTTGGCTCATTATTGGCCAACGCTGGTCAGTATCACACGCATCACACGTGGCCAGCGCCGGCCAATGGTGAGCCTACATTCTGTCGTAGAACCCAGAAGTGCTGCACTGTTTACACTACGTCAACAGAGTAGGAGAATTACATGGATGAGATTATTCAACAATGTCGTTATTTTGGGGGGGTTTTGCGCACAAAAAGTATTTTCGTCGCTTAATAATATTAAGGTTGAACCACTGTAGTTACATGGACTATTTTAACGATGTTTTTACGACCTTTCTGGGCCTTGAAAGTAGCAATGATTTTGCGGTCAATGAAGGGACAGAAAGCTCTCAGATTTCATCAAATATCTTAATTTGTGTCTTGAAGATGAACGAAGGTCTTGCGGGTTTGGAACGACATGAGGGTGAGTAATTAATGACAGAATTTAAATTTTTGGGTAAACTAACCCTTTAATGTCTTATCAGAATGGTGGTGATGTTTTACTCGCCCTGGATGGCCAAGAAAATGCTATAAAAGTAAGTGCTTGCAACTTCATACAAAATGGCAATTTCATACAAATTAATTAATTAAAAAACAAAAAAACAACTCCAAATGGACCTTGGAATCCTCAGAAAATAACCTAGAGGTGCCATGTTTTGTGTGTTATTCTCAGACCGTAGAGCAGATGGACCTGTTTGGCAATATGTCCACTCCACCTGACATTCACTCTCCTACGGTAATGACCCTACAGTATACATTTTGCAGTGGATCTGCTGTTGACATGTTTTAAGTGGTTTATTAAATAATTCCTTTTAGAAATATACCCAGACTTTAGAATGAGCAAAGAGTTTGCCTCGATACATGTGTCTAGATTTCTTGTCTTTTATTTCTTCCCTAGACATAATTTTCTGTCCTTTTGAGTTCTTAACATACTAAAGTCTTTGCCAGTATCTTCTGTTAACATCTACCAAAGTCATCCATCAGCCCTCTTTTCTCATTTAAGGGTCTCAAGCATTTGCTTTTTCATGACCAAATACTTTTTCACTGCTAAAAATGCTCTTGGGAAAGTCCCATTGGCCAGTAGATGGCACCCAAACCCATAAAATGGGAAAAGAGCACTTCGATTACTGGTGTTTAAGATGCTTCCTATGGAAATTTTCATGTTATATGATGCTATAACTACCTTACTATTTTCTTTCAGTATGTTTCATAGTCTACCTCTACCTTTCATCATCACTTTTTTTTCTTTTCTTTTTTTTTTTTCTTCTAAAACCAGCCTGAGACTGTTCTGCTGCTTGACTTTGCTGTTGTGATTGATGGCAATCAAGAAAATCCTTTCATCTGCTACCCATCTCCTCTCTGCAATAAATCAGATGACAAACCGGTTTCATTCACATCAGATCTTTTCCCAACTCCTAGTTCTGATCCCTTCAGTGATGATCCCTTTTCTCCCGTGAATGATTTCACACAATCAGATTCCATGTTTTCTTCCAATAACAAGTCAGATCTTTCTAGTTTCCTCATAAATGGGCTAGACTTGCAGCAAAGCCTGAGTAAAGACTCCTCTTCACACAGTCAGCAGTTTAATGGACTGTCCAGGGCCCAGTTGTCCCATGAAAGTCAAAATGCACAATTAAAGCAGCTTCCTTTAAGCGATCTGAACAGTGACCGCAATTCCCTCTTGAGCCAGAATCCTTTTTTGAGTACCTCAATGAACAACCCATCTATTTTAAATGGGGTATCCAAATCAGGTCCTCTTTTGTGTAATGAATCAAGTAAATCAGTGCCATTGTTTCAAACCATCACGCCACCTTCTGTTCAAAATGGAGGCTTGATGGTCCTTTGCCCCCCACCCCAAAGTTTGAGGTCTGGATGCATGCGGAGGAGAGTGAAGGTGAACATGTGGCAAGAGAAACCCCCTACAAAGCTCTCTGTCTGTATTACTTCACATACCATTGATGAGAGAAACTATAAGGACTGTGCTGTATCGCATAAATGCCATTTAAATGTAATCAATATTTTAAAGTATGCATCTTGTACTTAAATGTAAAGATGTTCACATTGTCTAAATGCATTGAGGCTTGAGAAAGAATGGATGTTTAAATGATTGATTTTAAAAAGTCCTTGTAGTCTGTCTCATACAACTCACTCACATCGATAGTTGGATTTATGGTTTAGGGGGAGGTTTTTTTTTTGGCACGTTGGAAAAATTGGATTGAAACTGTCACATTATTAACTTGTGTTGAGGGACATGGCATTGTCCATGTACTGTGTGTCTTAAATTGATTATATACTTTTTGCTGATAAGGAAAGCTACCAAGTTTTATGCTAATAGACTGGTCCTTTTTCTCTACTCAACTGTAGAAGCTAGATGCATCCATACAAAATGGTTCATTTTAAAGTTGTTTTTTCAAACATAATTCAATTGTGGATGTACACAACAATGTCATGAGAATCCCTGAAAGCAATACTATGACTAACTGCATGCTTCGTACCTTAGTTTAATTGTGCAGGGGATAAATTTGTTCAAGTAAACCATCTACATCTACCCCCCCCCACATTTTTTTCAATGACAAAACTTTGGTGATAAAATTGGGCTCTTTCTCAGTGGCAGCATTATTCCACATATCTCTTTTTGAATTTTTCATGTCATTTGCACTGAAATTTTGCTTAATTGCAGAGTACTAAAAATGATTTTAAACAACATTTGTTCCTCCACAGTCACCTGGAAATGACATGTTTGGAGCTGAACTCTTTGCTCCACAAACCCAGGAGTCTCAGTCCTCGAATCAGAATTCATCCATTCCAGCGGACTTATTCAACACCACACCTTCCTCCACCATCAATGCTCTTGGTATAATGCATGCTTCACTAGTATAACTGAATTGGCTGATCTCATAATTACATTTGTTTTTTTTTGTTTTTTTTCCTGTATGAAGACCTATTTATACTGTGTGAGGGGAAAACTATCAAGTGTGATATTATGGAGGCAATGGTTTTGTTAAAACTAAATCTGCATTTATAGTGTAAATGAATGTACAGTAGGAGCATGATTGAGATTTAATTTTTTGACGCTGAATTTTTTTTTTCTTTTTTTTTTTTTTTTCTCTGTAGGTTCATTGTCTCTGGGCCCAACTTCTGTCACTCAAATTCCTGGGACAGCTCCATCTCCATGGGGTCAGACACCCACAATGTTTCCTCCTCAGAGTGGTTTTCCTCAAGTAACGGTCCCAGGGCAACCAAATCCTTTTCCTCAACCATCTGCTTTTGGAGGCCTGCCTGCACCTGCATGGGGGCAGCAAGGAGCTTTGCCTTTTGGCCCATCAGCTGCCTCACAAGCCTGGGGTCAACCGGCAACCGCAGCACCTGTTGGGGCCTGGCCCACCGCTGGTCCTGCGGCCAGTCCTTTCCAAGCAAACCAATTTGCTCCCATGATGCCTCCTAATTCAATAATGGGTATGCAGCAGGGTGTAGTTGTTCCTCCTCGCCCTCCACCACGTCCTCCGGTGAAAGAAGAACCCCAAGTGGTCAAAAGTGCCTTTACAGCTTTGGACCCCCTTGGGGAGAAAGAGAAGAAGACTGGAAAAGACATGTTCAAAAATTTCCAGATGGTTAAGCCCCAGAAAGCAGAACAAGAACCTGGTCCAAACACCAATGGCTCATTTGACCAGTACTTTTCCAGTAAGGTTGGCCTGGCTCAGGAGGTGGCAGATCATGATGACTTTGACATAAACCAAATCTCTGTTAACTCAAATGGTACACATTTAATTATTAGATGCTACTTGTGATTTAAGACATGCAGCATAGCGATTTTGATAGTTTTGATCATTAGTTCCCCATCTTGTGTCCAGGGACTTCCAAACTTTCTCCCCAGCAGTCCCCTGCAACTGTTGCTGGTCTGACCCCGGTTCCAGCCGCAGGGCTTTTGGATGCTGCCTTCACTCCTAATCTAGTCCCTGCAGGCTCAAACCTTTTTGATGACACTTTTGGAACTGACCCTTTTGGAGCACCACCTATGAATACAGTATGTGCAGGTTTCCTTTCCTTTTTTTTTTTTTTTAAGTTTATAATGTTAAACACTGACACACTGACCATGTGTTTATACTGTGTTTTTGGAATTGCAAATTTGTTGATTTAAAAAATAAATAAATATGTTTGTTTTTTGAATTTATTTATTTTGTGTATGAGTTTCGTTGTCTGTTATTTTTTTTTAAAAAATTTCCACAGAGCACTCCAGCCACTCAGACTGCTGCCCTTGCAGATGCTTTTGGGGACCCGTTTGGGGGAAATCCTTTTGCCTGAGAAACTTTAGCACTGCTGGTACACAACTATAAAAATTTCTTAATGTTTGGCTATACATAAATCACATTTCTTAGAGATTTCAAATGGCATGTTATGTCAATGCATTGCAAGGCTTTGTTTTATTAACATAAATGCACTGAAATAATTCGCTGTTCATATATTTATTTCAGTACACTCCCACTGATCCAGTGCTGCTGAGCCAGAGAAACACACGCACTGTAGAGTTGCTATCAGCATTCTACTACATTGAAAAGAAATGTGCTCATGAAAACCTTTTTCTTGTATTCTGTTTGCATTCCCACTGTATATCTGATGTAACCTCACTTTCTGTGCCTTTCTAACTGAACACAGATCAGACCATTCAACCCATTTCAATTTCAAGTCACTCATGAAATAAGATGCACAGTGGAGTTCTTCTGTAGAGTGTAATGGAGAAGGAGAGAGAATAAAAGATGATCATGTTTGTGTAAATGATTTCTCTATGCAATTATCCTGAGCATTTATGACGAAGTAAATATGCTTAATCCTAATGATTTTTCATTAAAGAAAGTGAATGAATATCTGGCTTTGTGTTTTGTTTTTCCATTGTGTTAAAACACTTAAAGTAATAGTTTAGCTTCTTGCTTAATTTAGCATCAGGAAGGAGAATCTGAGCAATTATCAGTGTTATTTAATGTATAATAGTATATCTGGCTCTAAATGTTGTTTACAGGACTGACAGGAATTCTCTAGAGCTTTGATAAAGACTGTAAGTACATACTATTGTACAACAGTGTTCGTTACCATGGTAAAAGAAAAAGCACTAAGATGTGACCAGACTACAGAGGCCATTAATGAAACAACACTATTGCCAGTGTGCCCATTGTCATGTGCCAAGAATTTGCCATTACCCCTTTAGTTCTATTAATGCAGACAGGATGGCATCATTCTGTGTATGTCAGATTGTTACAGAGGTGAAAGATTTGCCAAGCCTCTTTGTTGACTTTTGGAACTGGATAATTTGGGATGAATGTTTAATTGACAAGAACAGTATAAAAGAAGTGTGTGACAACTTTCTGTAGCTTTTCGCAAGTCTGCATATCAGATTTACTTTTGCTATATCAGAATAAGATATTCAAAGCTCCAAAACAAAAACAAAAAGTTTAAAGATGCCTCGTCCTTTGTTTCACCGTAATGGTTGCTGGGACCCTCTTCAGGAGGGAACACAAAAAAACCTTTTCAACCAAAACACCGACCTCCCCTATTTCCTTGAGCCTGATGAGGTTAGCTGGATAGATTCAGCCAGGAAAAGATTAGGGACATCGACCTGGCCAGGATCTATGCGTTTACCTCTCTTCAGCTCTTTGTGCATGGAGATTCCTCCTAAATCATGTCTTGGACGTGAAGGACGGGATTCTAAATCTGTGTGTGAACAAATGAAAGGACAGCAAAACTGGAAAGTCTGTCTAGATGTCAGTCCATTTTCTCCAGAGGAGATAAGCATCAAAACCAAGGAGGGATATTTGGAGATAATGGGTATGATGACCTTGATATGTCTGTCTTTGGTCTATTTATAATGCACTTCATATTTGTTACATGCTAAAACGTTGAACTATGATTTACTAAATTTTTTTGGTTAAACATTTTTACACTCAAAAAATTGAGTAAATTTTAAAGCTGTGAAATCAATGAAATGCATTGAGTAAATGTAAGTAAAAAAAAAGAAGTAAATCTGAGTAACTGCATCTGGTACACTGGTAACAAATAAAATTGAGTATAACTAATTTAACATTTAAACATTTAAAAAACAATATGTATGAGTAATATTAACTGTTTTTATTAATGAGTAATGTTCATTTTTTTTATTTGACATGTATACAATATTGCCTACATTTAAACTAATTTAACAAACATTTTAGAAGTAAAAATTAAACATTTAAACATTCAGGTAGACTAATTCAAGTGTAATCAACCAGTCTGTTATCCAGTTTCCACCGGATCAGCCCTGGTTCTCATGCCGGAGACGGACTCGTGCTCTGCGGGTGAACTTCTAACTTCAGACTGCCGTCCTGCGTTTAACTCAAAGCCGAAAGATACCGTGAGCGACTGACTCCATAACCTGCCAATAAACAAACAGTGCACAGTTCTGAGGACATTTTATCATCCGAATGAATTATTCATTATCATTAGGAATAAAGTCGTGTGCTTTATGCAAAGGAGTTTCAATCACGTGAAAAGACAGGCTCATTTAGGTGTCACATTACGCCTCTGTATGTTGTTTTGCATTAAATAAAATGATTTAAAGCACAGTAATGATTTTATAGATATAATAAAACATACACAAACCTGAATTTCACAGAGGAAATGCACCAATTCTGTGACGCTGAGAAGAGAGAACTGGACTGGAGAAAAGACTATAGAAAAAATGACAGACGTTAGCTTCATTCATTGAGAGAAAGGGTATGACGTCACACGTGCGCCTTTTGGGTTTGTAGTCTCTGTAATTACGTATTTTCACAGTCTTATACCTCAACAGTTTTACATCAAACTGCGACTTTCTTGACTTTAAAATGTATCTTTTAAATTGACAAACATCATATGTGTAATTCAGGGCACAATTCAAACGAGATCAAAATATTTGTTGTCTCGCGCCATTGACTACCATCAGAGAATGTCTGCTACCATACAATATTTTTTTTGAATTTTTCCGAAGTAAAGTCCCATGGTGGTCAACCGGAAGGGGAGGGACTTAGGCAAACAGCCCGCGCTCATTCAACCGTTGAGTTCTCATCACGTCAGAGGGTGGGGGAGGAGTGCATTGTTTTAATTGAGTAAACTTACTCAATTTCTTAAGAGTGTGTTAAATATATTATAATATTTTTGTTTCTTGAAACAGATCAGTTTAATTCTCCACTCTCAAATATTTTGATAGAAATTTCACAAATATATTAAATGTAGTATAAATAAATAATTGGTTAGTCAAATACAAAATTCTTTTAGTGAAAAAAACCCCCCATAAATATAACTGTAAATTTTAGATAAAATTAACTGTTGAATTTTTAGTCAATTATTTTGGTATGTTTAACTCAAACAATCAAGAAAACGATATTCAGAGATTTTATTAGGTTAATAAAGTCAATATTACTGTAATATTTACTAAGCCACAGAATTATTTTTTAGCATGTACTAAAAATAGCACATACAACAGCCACATTCTGCAAATCACATTTCATTCAGATGGCATAGGCATGTTCTTTTAATATCTTTCATTTTCATTCATAGGTAATCACGAGGAAAGGCATGATAATCACAGATTGATCTCAAGAAGCTTTACAAGAAAATACAAGTAAGGGAGCTTTTGTTTTATTTATTTTGTTGTTAATTTGTGTTCTCATGCTAACTCATACTGTATTTTAAAATGAAAAGAATTACAACAATTATTTCTCCAAGCTGAACCTAACCGGAAATTATGCTGTTTTTAATACTGTATTTTTGCATCACATAATTCAGCTTTACATAATGTAGGGTGTTACTCCATCATTACTCATGGCTGGTTTCATTTTCCTTGTGTAATTCATTAGGCTTCCAGCTGACTTAGACCTAAAACTGATCAAGTCCATGCTGTCTTCAGATGGTATTCTCTCAGTTGAGGTCCCATTACCTGGCTCTAACACCAGTCTTCCTGGAGAGATTGTCATCCCTATTCACATGATGGACAAGCAGTTGCCTGCAAAGTAGTAACTTAGTTACTGGTTCATATGCCCAATAAAAGTATTGAATGTGTTTTCCTAACCTTTTGTTTTTGATGGTTAACCAAGCATTTGTAAATACTGGTGTTGCAAGATAATATTTATCATATTTTGAACCATTACCAAATGAAAAACATTACTGTGTGTGCAGACAGTAACTGGCTAAATAGATTATGGTGACCATATTTTAGTTTTCAGAAAACAGGACGGGGGCGTGGTTGATGGGCGGGGCGTGTTTTTTTTTTTTTGGTAAACTGAAAGCGTCTGAAGCGTCACGCTGCTAAAATTAGGCTTGTTTGAGATGCGACTTGCCTCGCCAACACATTCGCCTGAAATGTATGCGAGAGTAGGCGGCTGCAGTGAGAGGAGGAGTGAAAAAAGAGCAGGCAAGCCGGACAGTTCTCTCTTCTCGTAGTGGATCTGACACCTGTGAGATCAAAGATGGATATCGCGGGATTCACACCCATGCACAGTGTTGCTAATAAACTGGATGGAATTTAAGTTCTGTTGCTTTTATATGAAAATAAATATAATGAACAAGACACCCAAAGTAGCCTACTTATTTAATTCCATTCCAAATACATGTTTGTCAATCTTTTTTTTCTTTAATACAGGCATATGTGTGTTTTTTATTTTATTTTTTATAAAATCAAATTTTATAAAATTTGATATCAGAGTTTTAAAATCAAACATTTTAAAAGAGAACAATACATCACAGTTGTTTAAACCGCACTCAGACACATTTCTAACCGGCATGCATCTCGCGCTGATCACCGGTGATCGATTCTGCGCAGATTTTGCTCATCTCAAACAAGCCTATTCTGTGAACGTAAAGTCCGCCTACTTTGATTTGATTGGTCATTTCAAATATTCTGACATTGACAAGCAGTGACAGACCAATGAGGCTGCGATGAACACACACACACACACACACACACACATACAGGCCTCTGTATTCTGACGTGCTCTCTGCTTGACGCTGCGGATTGAAGAACGCGCTGATTATAACAAGAGGGGGTGAAGCAAAAGCCGGTTTCATATGTTTTGTGTGCAAAGGCAAGCGTGTATTTAAAGTACACGCTTAACGGCCCAATGAAAAATAATGAAAACCAGGACATTTTCATCACTTTTTAAAAAACAGACAGGACGGCCAGGACAGGACGTGAAAACAGGACATGTCCTGGGAAAACAGGACGTTTGATCACCCTAAAATAGATAAGTTACTTTGGTTTAAATTATTTGACCATTATGCAATACATAATTTGTGCTTCATATGAATTCTTCTAAGATCATCTATTACCAGTAAGTAGCCTACTGACAGAATAAAGAGAGATCAGACCAGTTCACTCTTTTTCAGGCTGGAATAAAAATGTTTGAAAAGGGATTCATACTGAGGCTGGTGTCATATAATGCCAGGACAATCTGTTTGATTTTGAGAGACCGTTTTACTAAATGTGTAACAATAAAACTTAATGTAAATATATTTAACAAGAGGACACTAAAATGGTGATCTCTAATCAATAATTAGGTTAGCATAACTAAATCTCAGCATTATGCAGCCGAGTAGAGCTTCATGTCACATCCTATAGATGGTGCTATATTTAAAGTCATAGAGTTCACACCAGATTCTGTGTACTGAACTTCCCACAAGCACACTGCTTGTGCAGCAGGTCGTGGCAGTTGTGAAACCCAAAGCCTTCCTTCTTTGGTCCTTCTTGGAGATGATCAAAAGTACGGAGAGAGGTTTCTTCTTACCTCTACAGTTGTACCTTGACTATTTTTGGATGTGTTCCATAGCTTTCATCACATTGGTCAGGAGCAGTAATCAAGTGGCATGTCTCAGTTACACTATTCATGGTAAAAACAGCAACATGTTCCCAAATGTATATTTGGGAAAATGTATATCAGTATTTTGTTCTATTATCTTTGTATGATTCAAATATTTCTCTAACATGAGTTGGCCAGAGGATGTGTCCTCTGTTACTTATAGAATGGAGTGCCAATTCAGCATCTATAAAATGACTAAATACTTTAAAATAGCCAGATGTATGTTGCTGACAGACAATCAAGCATCTACCCCATGCTATACATCTTTAGAAGAGCTCCATTGGCAATGTTTACCTGATGGTTTTCCTGAGTTTCTTGATTTCTGACTATGAATTTTATTTTGAAATGATTCCAAAGAGTTAACTAAAGACTTTAATGTTCATTAGGTTGTATTAGACTCTGACCTGGATATAGAGTGTAAGTGTGCAAAGAACACACATAATTTATCTCTATCCATATCTAGCAGAATTTAATTTGTTGCTTAAGGCACAAACAACTTCCTCCAAGTCATTCATACAAGTTGTCAAGGGATCAGTATGTGCGCATATAGATTTTACACAATCAAATGTCAATATATGTTACAAATCAATTAGCGTAAACAGCTATTTTTCTAAAAAAATAAATAAAAAATGTATTTATTTCTTGCATCAATAAGTCAATTAAAACCAATGAATGTGCCATCAGTTTTATTATACAGAGTCTGAGCCTATTAAAATGCTTATGATGACTGTTGTTAGTACATGCCAGATTAAATTGTGGGTTGGAACTAAGCCTGTAAATATACACCATATAACACCGCCGCGGCATGTGGAACTGCCACTTGGCACCGTCATTTAACTTACTGAGTGCACACATGGTGGACATGCCAAAAATACAGTACAGGGAATCTCTAATTACATCACAAGCCTTAAGCTATTCAGGAGGAAGGATGGTGTTGAAATAGTGAGAAGGTCATCAGTGGCCACTCTCCACTGTCTGTGGAATGAACGTGTAATGAGCAAATGAAGATTTACGGCTCAATAAATGTTTCATTTGTCAACATCTTCACATTTCAATGTTACATGCACAACATAAATGTGTGAGCATAAAGGAACAGTTTTGCTCAGGAATACATCTGTTATTCACATTTAGCATTTTATGATGAATTGAAGAAGCTTCACCTATACATCTTAAGTATGTTAAGAAGAAAAAAAAAAGATCTTGAATGATGGCCTTGGAAAATGAATCTTGTTCTTTCCAAAGATTTTTAATAACATTATATAAAGTTTGAGGAGACTGATGGTTTCAGGGCAGAAATTCAAATGATTGCAATTAAATATTTTTTCATGATCACCATTGGAAGTAATTAAAACAGTTTTACTTTACAGAATGTGCAATGTAATGCTGTAAAACTTCCATTTTGGTTGCCTTTTAATTTGATTGTCTATCTTGGCTTGTATCTCTTTTACTAACTTGCCTAACCTACTAAAAGCCATGCATGCAAAGAATGCAGGCTCAGTGCTACACTCATTTGCCCTACTGTAAAAAAAATTGCCCTGCTGTGGCAAATGTTATGCTAGTGTTGATGTCTGTTCTTGAGTGAATGATGTTTTTGATTGAATGTTTGAGGTGATATTGCAATATTGTTAATATCTAATATATCACATGTGAAGCCTGATTGTTGACACTGTAGACAAACTTAATGTATTTTTCCATTATATAACAATATATCAACTAAAAAAATATTGCTCTAACATTTTAAGCTAAACATTTCAAAAAATGGTTTAACATGATTAACGGGGGGGGGGGGGGGGGGGGGTACATACAGTACATCGTATAGTGCAATACATACATTGTTATACAGATAAATTGTTGGTGAATGTAACATGCTTCCAGTTTGACAGAGTCTTCTGATGTTTGACTGTTAAAGGGGTGGTTAAATATGATTTCACTTTTCTAACTTTAGTTTTTGTGTAATGTTGCTGTTTGAGCATAAACAACATCTGCAAAGTTACAACGCTCAAAGTTCTAAGCAAAGGAAGATATTGGCTTTTAAAGAAATAGTTTTTTTAAGGACTACAACAAATGCAGTCCATGTTGAGAAGAGGAAGAGTTGTTGTAGAAGAGCAAATTTGTGAGTCTGCTCAAGCTGTTGCATCCGTCTTCACTTTTTGCTGTTGCATTCTACATGTTGACTTCTTCTTGAGTCTCTTCATCATTGTCCGACTCCAGTTTAAACATAAAAGGCAGAACAGTTTCTGACCTCTTGAAGCTCCGCCCTCTGTGCCGGGAGCAGCAGCTCATTTGCATTTAAAGGGTAACCAACTGTAAAGTGTTCATGTAGGTGTCATGATGCACACTTTTTAGATAGTTGATATTAAAATAAATATGAGCTCATGTAGTACTGAAAAAAATAGCAATATGTAGGCCTACACATGATTTGACAGTTTATTTTATTAAATATCAAAAATCTAAAAGTGTGCATCATGTCTGGCACCTACATGAACACTTTACAGTTGGTTTTATGACTGTAAGTCATTCTCTTCAAATTCTATTGAAGTTAGAAACGTGTGTACCAATGTCGTATGTAACTTTCGAGACGGTCCCTAAATGTGCGAATATCCAGTGTCAGGCGAACTTATGCCAGTATATCACTGGGAAACGCTTAGCGTGAAACTTTGCGCGTTACGTTCATATTCTGGTCCATCTGCTTGCCTGTGGCCTATTAATATAGCCTACATCCCCAATAAGGTGGGAGTTTGGTCTTTTATATCACTGTATTTTGTCCATTGAGTTACTTTGAGTGTCCTGAGACCGCAGGGGAATCCTGGAGAGTGACTTATTGAGGGAATCTCCAGTTCTGCAGCACAGCGCCGCAATATAAAGTTAAGAAAACTAAACAACCGAGAGAAATATGTCTACTACCTCAGATTTAACGTTTGATCTGTACATCAGCATCGGGGAATAACATAATCTCGGTCACGACAGAGAAAGCTGTGCAAAACTTACATGTACAAAAGTAACAGTGAAGACTTCAGTGTAAACACAGCTTTTGTGTCTTTATCCGGGGCGGGGGGGGTAATGAATAATAAAGATAATGAATTTCAAACGAAAGTGACTGAACCAATCATGTTTTTATTAATATAAATTAGCTTATCAGTGCATATCTTAATGCGCGCCTACGGTATATCTAAAAAAAAAAAAAAAAAAAAAAAAAAACAAGATGCTGCAGCCAATGAGCAGCCGGCGGGGGCTGGTTGCCAGGCTGCAGGATGACTCAACCTCGCTCCACGGACAGTTTTTTATGTTTTATCAGACAATAACTATTTAAGATTTTGCTTCAGTATAATTTTCGGTTGGATTCGGGATTAAGATTTTGCTTCAGTATAATTTTCGGGACAATTAGAGCGGGATTCGGGATTCGGGACAGCAGCTTAGATTTCGGGACTGTCCCGAATTTTTCGGGACGTCTGGTCACCCTACTACTGCTTGCTCCATTTCTGTAATTCAACGAATGAATGAGTCTCTCACCCGTTGCTATAGTTTTCTTCGTTAACAGCCGCTTGCACCCCCTGCTGGTGAGGCCGACTAACAGCTATGGAGATCATCAATCGGCAATCTACTGATATTCCTGCCGTTCCCGGATGTCAAATGTTGAATTTTCTGTCGAATTTGAACCACTGAATTTGTGGAAGCGAATTTGTAAAGCGAAATAAAATGGAACGAAAATTGCCGGTCGAATATTATAGGTTGTTTTTTGTTCAATTGTTATTTTTAAACAGAATTAACATTTTGGAAGTGAAATCTGAAAGGTTATTATGGATTATTGAATTTTTAATAATGAAAACGTTTGTGAAATGTTTTGAATTGAAATATCCACAGCTTAAATATACAACCATGTTGAATTCCAGCCCATAAAAATGCAAGCCCTGAAAATACAATGCATTAAAATGCAAGCAGGGTTAATGCAAAGCATATTTTTTCGAGTAGTGAAATTCAACAAGCTTTTTTTGTTTAAAAAACATTTGTAATTATTTTACTTCCATACTTATTTTACATCTTATAAAAAGGGGCATTATACCACCCCTTTAAGTCTAACATTTTCCAACATTTTCTCCGGGTAACAAAAACAACAAACCCACATTTGACACTACCAATTGCCATATCACTGTCAACATCTCTAGGTCTCTCTCTCATTTAAAAAGATCACAACAGAATTCATATTGAGACTAGTCCTGAACATAAAATGCCCATACCTATTTCTATAATTTCTTAAGAGGTTTTCTAATTACAAATACTTCTCTTGAAGTCAGAAAAATCCATTATCCAGTAGGGATGCTGCTGCTGCATAGTGATGACAAAGCCAAGCAGCTCAACATAGTTCACCTTGACATTAACGGGTACATTCAATAAGAACAAATCCATGTGTGACTAATCCAGTCTTGGTTTCAGAGTCACTGATGTATCATAATACATCTGTTGACATTACATGCATCTTCAATGTAGTGTTGAATGTCATCAACTTATCAGTTATATCAATGCAATTGATGTATCAAACAAAAGTATCAGATGTATCAAATTTTTTCTCTAAGACAAAAAATAAGAAGAAGAAAAAAAGAAGAAATACAAACATAACTTTATGTTCTGGAAAAAAAATATTAACCAGTACAGTTATTTCCATCTTCAGAATGATTGTCAGTGCCAAATGTTTCACCTGATTAACTCCTTGACTCCCATTTATGCCATGTTAGATATTAGTTATCCATATTTAACTTCTGCTTGGCTAGCAGAACAAATCCAATATAAGGCGGTACATGGACAAGCCCTGAGGACTGTTGAGGAGACAGCAGAGTTTGTGATTGTGGTGAGAACTCTACTTTCTTCAAGCATTACTGTTTGAAATTAGTTGTTACAAATACACTTACTATAGTTGATGATTAGAGAAAATAGAGAAAAGGGTGACTATTGAATATTCTGGATGTTTGCATCCAAGATGTTTGATAATTAAATTAGAGGAAAATGTAGAACAGAAAGGTCACGTGAATTTTAAATCTATTACAGGGCTGCTGGAAACACTTCACCAGTGGGAAGAGAAAAAGGTAAAGTTCATCCATATTTATCTTGGTAATAATTAAACATTTCTCATTTGTAAGCCATGGATAGTTAATTTATTTAATTAATTTATTTTTGTCATGTAGCAGTGCAATTGAAATGTCATAAATATCTTTTTTAATATTATTACACTTGGTGTAATGGATGATGACAATTGTGTAATTTAAACTTTATAAAGTGAATGATGTATAGTGATGATTTCATGCAAATTAAAAAAAGTTACCTTCTGTTCACTGCAGTAAGCCGCCACCATGAGTACGGACGCAGAGATGGCCATTTATGGCAAGGCTGCCATTTACCTTCGTAAGCCTGAGAGGGAGAGAATTGAGGCTCAGAACAAACCATTTGATGCCAAGACTGCCTGCTATGTGGCTGATGCCAAAGAGTTGTACCTCAAGGGAACAATCAAGAGCAAAGAAGGTGGCAAAGCCACAGTTATTTTGCTTGACACTAAGGAGGTACATTTTAAAAGATGCTCATATTGCACAATGTCCTACATATTTTTTTGTCTACCTATTATCTGATTAATCAAATTCATAGGAGAGAACAGTAAAGGAGGGTGACGTCTACCCAATGAACCCTCCCAAGTATGACAAGATTGAGGACATGGCCATGATGACCCATCTCAATGAAGCCTCTGTGCTGTATAACCTCAAAGAGCGTTATGCTGCATGGATGATCTACGTAAGTTCTGAAATGACATATAAAGCATTTAAGTTCATTTTTTTTTGTGTTGTTGCAATCTGACCATGTCTCTGCTCATTTCAGACCTACTCTGGACTCTTCTGTGCAACTGTGAACCCCTACAAGTGGCTCCCAGTGTATGATGCAGAAGTGGTGGCTGCCTACAGAGGCAAAAAGCGTATGGAGGCCCCACCCCACATCTTCTCTGTCTCTGACAACGCATATCAGTTCATGCTGACTGGTAAGATCTGAATTAGAAGATCTTAATTAAATTTCAGTTGAAATTCACATTCATAGTTTTTTATAAAACAATTGCTAAAACATTATTACCCTTTGAATTAACAGACAGAGAGAACCAGTCTGTACTGATTACGTATGTATCAAGCCTTTAATTAGAGTTGTTGAAAATTTCCCACTTGTGGAACTTCCACATGTCTTATCATCTTCTGTCTTCTGATCTCTCATAAACCAGTGGAGAATCTGGTGCTGGAAAGACTGTGAACACCAAACGTGTCATCCAGTACTTTGCCACAGTTGCAGTGTCAGGTGGTGAAAAGAAGAAAGATCCCACTCCTGGCAAAATGCAGGTATGAGATATAAAACTACATACATATTGTTTTGAATGAAGGTGATTTACACTCATCTCACATGATATGTGAATTTGTGAAGTGCCTATAAAGAGTGTTTAGTCATTAAATAGAAAATAAATGAAAATAACTGAAAACCCTTCAAACATCACAGGGCTCTCTTGAGGACCAGATCATTGCTGCCAACCCTCTGCTTGAGGCTTATGGTAATGCCAAGACTGTGAGAAATGACAACTCCTCTCGTTTTGTAAGTTCACTACTTATTATTTACATGTAGTTCAATTAGTCAGTTGGTTTGGATTTTTTTATAAAGAGATTTTGTTTTATTGTTATCATCATTAATACTACTACTACTACTACTACTTATAATAATAATAATTTGTTATTTTGATTTAAATAGGGTAAATTCATCAGAATTCACTTCGGCACCACTGGAAAACTGGCTAGTGCTGACATTGAGACATGTATGTGGACATGATTTCATTGATCCATCCTGAACAGTTGTCTTTATCTGTCACACTTCAGATGATTGTGACTCAAGTACATTGTCTCAACAGATCTGCTGGAGAAGTCTAGAGTGTCATTCCAGCTTCCAGATGAGAGAGGCTACCACATCTTCTACCAGATGATGACCAACCATAAGCCTGAGCTGATTGGTAGGTGCCCATATTTCATTAAATGTTTCAGATAATATTGTAAGATACTCTTTCATAAATGCTGTGTATTTTACAGAAATGACGCTCATCACCACCAACCCCTATGACTTCCCCATGTGCAGTCAAGGTCAGATCACAGTGGCCAGCATTGATGATAAAGAGGAGCTGGATGCTACTGATGTGAGTCATTGCTGTTTGAATATTGACATATTCTAAATAAATATGGCAAATCATAGATTTTATTCTTCTCTGTGATTTACAGAGTGCTATTGACATTCTGGGATTTAGTAATGAGGAAAAGATGAGCATCTACAAGTTCACTGGAGCTGTGCTGCATCATGGCAACATGAAGTTCAAGCAGAAGCAGCGTGAGGAGCAGGCTGAGCCTGATGGCACAGAGGGTGAGACTACATTGTACTAATGTGTGTCATAACCAGGGTGGGAATTATACCGCGGCCACGCGGCCATGGCCGCCGTTGCCCTACACTTTGGCCTTCATGCCCCGTGAAAAAAAAATCATCGTACGGCCACAGTGGCCTGTGTGCCCTGGTCCTGTCCAAGTTCCATGTATAAAGCGCCAGTGCGGCATAGTGGGCTTGCTTTGAATTACAGCGAGCGGGGATCTGATTGTTTCACACGGACCGTTGTTCAGTGTTCAGGAAGCACACTATAGCGCGTGATCCATAGACGGCAGAGAATGTCTAAAGTTTGGGATCGCTTCCTTTCAGCGTCGCTGAAACAAGGTAACGATTCTGTCCCTCGCATTTTTTTTTAACCCAGCGCCAATATTTCCGCCCGTGCCGAAACCTACACATTGATGTTCGCTGATTTTAATCCCATACTGTATTTGTAGCGATGTCGTGATGCGGGTTGACTGGATATGATGTTTAGCTTTGATGTTTTTAAGTAGTAAACGAACGTATTCACGTTCAATTGCAAGAGAGTATAGCCTAAAAAAAGAACCCCTTCACACACACACACACGCGCGCGCGCACACACGCACCCTCGTCTCTCTCACGCGCCAGTCAGACCAATTGCGGCAATGCATCACATAGCCTATGCTTAAACTTTTATGTCACGCAACAGTAATTTCAGCATGCATTCACTGTATACACCGGGACGTGATGGAGGAACAAATATTGTATTGCAGTCTTTGAGAGACCTTGTTTGTAAAAAAACAACAAAAAATGAAACTCCCCAGCCTGCTTATCCAAATCCACTCGTACTTTTGGGGAAGACATAATCGGCTACCAAAGTAATTGAGCATAGAACATTTTCAATTAACAAAAAAATATAATACTACAAAACGTGCTAATATACTTCAACTAGCCTAAGTGAAAAACAAAATGCTGTTCTTTTTCTGTTTAACAAAATGCATATTTGCAATAAAACATTCCCCTTTTCAAAGCTACACTTTTTTTTTATTTATATATATATATATATATAAATTGTATACATTGTGAACCTGTTTGGCTTGATATTTTATATTCATTTCATTTATTTTTGTTCTCCGGTGGGTAATTTGAAGAAGGTGCAATCCTTTTTTTGTAATGTTGTATTAAGAAGTCAAAACTAAGGCCAAATGGCCTTTACTATTTAAGTTTGTATTCATAGTTTTAGATGTTATACATGTTTTACAGTATAAAGTTGACTTAACTGTATTGTTATATAATTGTTGGCACTGGCACTAAATGGGTAAAAATTACAATAAATAGGCTTAGTTTTGGAACCAAATGTTGGAGTTGGAATAAATAGCCTACCTCTGTTTTTGTTTATTTTTTTATTTTTTTTATTTTGAGAAATAAAAGCTAAATGCTTGATCATTTTACAGCCACATCATTTTCGTTATGCATTATTTGTTTTGGTTGTTTAAAAACACACACTTTTTTTTTTTATCCGATTATTTTATACCTTCTGGATGAAATGGTTCTCTCTCTCACACTCACATTCTCACATGATATATGAATGAATATTTTGAATGCTTTTATTGGCATTTATGTTGTTTCTATTGTTGTGTGAGGGTGTATACCTTCTGAATGTAATGGCGCTCTCTCTCTCTCTCTCTCATTAAAAAATGTTTTTTTTTAATTAAAAAAGTCATAATCCATGTCTAATTCCAAATTAGGATGTTATGGTATCAATCTGAATGGGAAAACCATCGAATTGTAGTCAATGGCCTTTGTGCCCTGTCATATGGCCTTGGTGCCCCTAAAAAAAAAGAAAAGGTGGAGGCCAAATGGCCTTGCCCCTAAAATTACATAATTCCCACCCTGGTCATAACATGCAGTGCTTTGAATGGAGAGATCCGTATTTCTATTTTCACAAAGAAAAGGGTGGTTTTCATTTAGTTTTCAAGGCAAGAAAAGGGATGACTTTTTTTGCAACTTTTTTAATTGCAGACGCTGACAAAGTTGCCTACCTTCTGGGTTTGAACTCTGCTGATATGCTGAAGGCTTTGTGCTACCCCAGAGTCAAGGTCGGAAATGAGTTTGTGACCAAAGGCCAGACCGTGCCACAGGTATAGTAACATTTCCAGCATGCCATGTGTTTAACCTAAAATTCTGGCTAATTATTGCAGAAGCAGAATAAAATATCCACTCTATTCTACGTACAGGTGTACAACTCTGTTAGCGCCTTGGCCAAATCTATCTATGAGAGGATGTTCTTGTGGATGGTCATTCGTATAAACCAAATGTTGGACACAAAACAACAAAGAAACTTCTTCATTGGTGTGCTGGATATTGCTGGCTTTGAGATCTTTGATGTAAGAATGATTCTTTTATCTCTTTTTTAATGGTAAATTGAATCATATTCAGAAATCAGTAAATGTTATTCTGTTATTTTTTCTTCCAGTTCAACAGCATGGAGCAGCTGTGTATCAACTTCACCAATGAGAAACTGCAACAGTTTTTCAACCACCACATGTTTGTGCTGGAGCAGGAGGAGTACAAGAAGGAGGGCATTGTTTGGGAGTTCATTGACTTCGGCATGGACTTGGCCGCTTGCATTGAGCTTATAGAGAAGGTTTTTACCGTTTTTTGAATTTATTCATTTCCATGGTCCATTCTCAAAATCTTACATTTTTAGTAATGAAACAACATTCTTTTTTAAACAGCCCATGGGTATCTTCTCCATCCTTGAAGAGGAGTGCATGTTCCCCAAGGCTACAGACACTTCCTTCAAGAACAAGCTGTATGATCAGCATCTTGGCAAGAACAATGCTTTCCAGAAACCAAAGCCTGCCAAAGGCAAGGCTGAAGCCCACTTCTCCCTGGTTCACTACGCTGGAACTGTGGACTACAACATTTCTGGCTGGCTGGACAAGAACAAGGATCCACTGAATGAGTCTGTTCTGCAGCTGTACCAGAAGTCTTCTGTCAAACTGCTGGCTACTCTCTACCCACCTGTTGTTGAGGGTAAACAACTGAGTGTTAACATGATTATGTACATAATTTTAACCAAACTTTGATTCAGGGTTGCAGTCATTTCTTGTTTTTTCTTTATAGTATGTTATTTTGTCTCTTTATCTGAATAGAGACTGGTGGCAGCAAGAAGGGAGGCAAGAAGAAGGGTGGCTCCATGCAGACTGTGTCTTCTCAGTTCAGAGTATGTGTTTGTTAGAGAGCAAATGTGAATAATGATGCAATTGAAAGGACTTAAAAAGCAGTGACTGTACATCACCTTGCTTGAGTCTAGATCAGAGAAATCAACAACTGAGAGAATGTGAGTGAGAATGCTAAATATTTTCATGATTAAACAGGAGAACTTGGGCTAGCTCATGACAAACTTGAGGAGCACCCACCCTCACTTTGTGCGTTGTCTGATTCCCAATGAGTCCAAGACTCCAGGTAAGGTAATAAAGGACTAACAGATATTCTCATATTAACACAATATTTAATGTAAATGTATTTAATAATGCTAATGTTAATTTACCAAGCTCATGATGTAAATTATAGGTCTCATGGAGAACTTCCTGGTTATCCACCAGCTGAGGTGTAACGGTGTTCTGGAGGGTATCAGAATCTGCAGAAAGGGTTTTCCCAGCAGAATCCTCTATGGTGACTTCAAACAGAGGTATAAATGACACCACATGAAAAAATTCCTGTCGGAGACTCTTTATTAGAAGATATAAATCATAAATCATCTTCCCATCTTCCATAGATACAAGGTGCTGAATGCCAGTGTTATCCCAGAGGGACAGTTTATGGATAACAAGAAGGCCAGTGAGAAACTCCTGGGATCCATCGACGTGAATCATGACGAGTACAGATTTGGAACCACAAAGGTTAATATTCAACTTTACAACTTTCAAAGATTCAGTGATCATGGTCATTTAGCTAATACAGGTAAATCAATATATTTTAATTTACTGTTTTAACATCAATTCAGGTGTTCTTCAAAGCTGGTCTTCTGGGAACTCTTGAGGAGATGCGTGATGAGAAACTGGCTGCTCTGGTCACAATGACCCAGGCTCTCTGCCGTGGTTACCTGATGAGGAGGGAGTTTGTGAAAATGACGGAGAGGAGGTGAGGAATGTTCTCAAACTCTCTGATTTAACTATTTCAGTTAGTATAAAGCTTTTTCAGTTGGAAATTGCACAACAATGATTCATAGCCCGCATTAATTTAGAGTGTTAATGGGTTATCAAAAGTATTTTTCTGTCTATGCAAGCCCATCTTCTTGTCAAATAGGCTTATAAATGTATTTAAAAATACTCTATACAAATATTTTTGACCCATAAATTGAAGGAAATATTTTTATTGACTGGTTTAAAAACAAGTCCATTTACCAATAATTCTGCATTTGAATTTCCAAATTGTTTCATAAGGGATGCAATTTACACCCTCCAATACAACATCCGCTCATTCATGAATGTCAAACACTGGCCATGGATGAAGGTTTATTACAAGATTAAGCCTCTGCTGAAGAGTGCCGAGACTGAGAAGGAGCTGGCAACCATGAAAGAGGACTTTGCAAAATGCAAAGAGGATCTTGCCAAGGCTGAAGCCAAAAAGAAGGAGCTTGAAGAGAAGATGGTAGCACTGCTGCAAGAGAAAAATGATCTGCAGCTGCAAGTAGCATCTGTGAGTATTCTTGAATTGATTTAATTTAATTTAGACTCCATTAAATTGAGCAATGTTGTTTCCAATGATATAGCAACCTGTTATTAACAGGAAGCTGAGAATCTCTCAGATGCTGAGGAGAGGTGTGAGGGTCTGATCAAAAGCAAAATCCAGCTTGAAGCTAAACTCAAAGAGACATCTGAGAGACTGGAGGATGAGGAAGAAATCAATGCTGAACTGACAGCCAAGAAGAGGAAACTGGAGGATGAGTGCTCTGAGCTGAAGAAAGACATTGATGACCTGGAGCTCACCTTGGCTAAAGTGGAGAAGGAGAAACATGCCACTGAGAATAAGGTTGGAGATTGAGTTGATTTAAGATTATACTTAATCTCTGTTTCATATGTTGATATAGAATATAAATAGTAAAATATAAGCTTATTTAAAAAAAAAAAAAAAAAATCACACAGGTCAAGAACTTGACTGAGGAAATGGCAGCTCAGGATGAGAGCATTGCCAAGCTTACGAAGGAGAAGAAAGCCCTCCAAGAGGCACATCAGCAGACACTGGATGATCTTCAGGCCGAGGAAGACAAAGTCAAGGCAAAGGCAAGTTGATGATGTTAGTTGATTATGCAAACATGTTATTAATTAACTGTGTTTTCTGCTGTAAACATATTTTATATATCATTGTCCTGTAGCTTGAGGGTTCCCTTGAACAAGAGAAGAAGGTCCGCATGGACCTGGAGAGAGCCAAGAGAAAGCTTGAAGGAGACCTGAAATTAGCTCAAGAGTCCATCATGGACCTGGAGAATGACAAGCAGCAGTCTGAGGAGAAGCTGAAGAAGTAGGAATTCTTTGCAAATTCTTATAAAAAATAATGGTTTTCATTTATTTCAGATCATTCATTGTTTTCTCATTTTACACACAGAAAAGACTTTGAAACAAGTCAGTTGCTCAGCAAGATAGAAGATGAACAATCTCTGGGTGCTCAACTCCAGAAGAAGATCAAGGAGCTTCAGGTATTTTGAGATTTTTTCAAATATTACGATCAATATAATCAGATCACTAAGAATCTAATTAACTATTTTTCCACCATAGGCTCGCATTGAGGAACTGGAGGAAGAGATCGAGGCTGAGCGCGCTGCTCGTGCCAAGGTTGAGAAGCAGAGAGTTGATCTCTCCAGGGAACTTGAGGAGATCAGTGAGAGGCTTGAGGAGGCTGGAGGAGCCACTGCTGCTCAGATCGAGATGAATAAGAAGCGTGAAGCTGAATTCCAGAAGCTGCGTCGTGATCTTGAAGAGTCCACCCTCCAGCATGAAGCTACTGCTGCTGCCCTCCGCAAGAAGCAGGCAGACAGTGTGGCCGAGCTGGGAGAGCAAATCGACAACCTGCAGCGTGTCAAGCAGAAGCTTGAGAAAGAGAAGAGCGAATTCAAAATGGAAATTGATGATCTTTCCAGCAACATGGAGGCTGTTGCCAAAGCAAAGGTTTGAGAACTGTTTCTAAAATATTTTTAAGGAAATATATAAAATGTGGTTTAGATTATTCGAAACGAGTCAAATGTGTTTACAGGCTAATCTTGAGAAGATGTGCCGCACACTTGAGGACCAACTTAGTGAAATTAAGTCCAAGAATGACGAGAACCTTCGCCAGATAAATGACCTCAGTGCTCAAAGAGCAAGACTTCAAACTGAGAATGGTAACAAGTGCACAATATCTCAAAAATCAAGCGTAGCGTTAGTTCTGGCAGGTCACGATAGTCAAGCTCGCATCAGCTGACTCTCAGCTGGTCCACATCTACCTATAGGTATACGACGCCTATCACCGTATAAGCTCATTCAGTATTATCAGCAGCTATCGCGTTTCTCAGGAGCTCATTACCCTCCTCCATCCACAGCTCCTCCTCTTGCCCAGTCAGGATTTGGCATTCTGATTCCCCTTGAATCAGAATAAATTCTCGAATTATGTTGTACTTTAAAATCTGAATTAAATATATTTGCAAACTTTCATGTTGGTTCTGTTCTGTTTACCCCAAGGGGGGTTATTGCTGCTCTCCCTGCTCTTATCCATGCTTGGCTGCATGGATGCGCAGGGAGTTCTCGCCCAGAACGGAACCATACCGCCAATCCAAACTCTATGCTAATTGTCAATCGTATTTGACGGTAGTGGTCCTGACAGAAATATAAATATATATTTCCTCCACTAAAAATAACTTATATAAACACAGACCTATAGTAGAAAAATTGTTTACACTGGCATTGGCACACATTAAAGAGATAATATTAGATATGCAACTTTTCTGAGAGGAGTTTAAGCATGTTGTGGTTTAGTGAGATACAGTCAAACATAAACTAGACTGATAGTGCACTAAAACCCATCTGCAATTAGTTTATCAACTGTAAAGAATTGGCACTGTCATAAAAACAGTTCTTCTTCCCTCCATTAATATCAATATAAACCATTTTCCTCATCATCATTACATCTTACAAATGTTTTTGTAAATGTAAATCTCAATAGGTGAGTTTGGCCGTCAGCTGGAGGAGAAGGAGGCTCTGGTTTCTCAGCTCACCAGAGGCAAACAAGCTTTCACTCAGCAAATTGAGGAGCTAAAGAGGCAGATTGAAGAGGAGGTTAAGGTAATACAGCATAATAAATACATGCACATACTTGTCAATTATGTGCTAATATTATGTGACTTTGTCTCCTAGGCGAAGAACGCACTGGCCCATGCTGTGCAATCAGCCCGTCATGACTGCGACCTGCTCCGTGAGCAGTTTGAGGAAGAGCAGGAGGCAAAGGCTGAGCTGCAGCGGGGAATGTCAAAGGCCAACAGTGAGGTTGCTCTGTGGAGAACCAAATATGAAACTGATGCCATCCAGCGCACGGAGGAGCTTGAAGAGTCCAAGTATGTATATTATAGTATAATATTCCCAATTCTCACAGCTATTTTATAGATTGGAATTCAAAATAATGTGTATTACTTAACAGGAAGAAGCTGGCTCAGCGTCTGCAAGAGGCAGAGGAACAAATTGAGGCCGTGAACTCCAAATGTGCATCTCTGGAGAAGACCAAACAGAGACTACAGGGTGAGGTGGAGGACCTCATGATTGATGTGGAGAGAGCCAATGGTTTGGCTGCTAACCTTGACAAGAAACAGAGGAACTTTGACAAGGTAAACTATCTGAGTCATTATATGATATTCTCTTTATTGCTGGAATGGGCTTTGTTAAACATGTTTTAAACAAACCGATCCTAAAATATCTCCACCAAAACAAAAGGTCCTGGCAGAATGGAAGCAGAAATATGAGGAAGGTCAGGCAGAGCTGGAAGGTGCCCAGAAAGAGGCTCGTTCACTCAGTACTGAACTGTTCAAGATGAAGAACTCCTATGAGGAAAGCCTGGATCAGCTGGAGACCCTCAAGAGAGAGAACAAGAATCTGCAGCGTAAGAATGAAACCGTTAAATTAGAAAAGACTTGAATGTTCTAATTCTAAATTAGCTTTAAAAAGTAAACACACGTGATTATGATAACAGATAATATTTTTTCTTTCTATAGAGGAGATTTCAGATCTGACAGAGCAGATAGGTGAGACTGGTAAGAGCATCCATGAGCTGGAAAAGGCCAAGAAGACAGTGGAGACTGAGAAGGCAGAGATTCAGACCGCCCTGGAGGAGGCTGAAGTGAGTATCTGAAGATCAATATGGAATTCTTGCTAGAACCATCATACAGTGTTGTTAATGAATAATTTTATTTTGATATTTAAATGTTGCTTTATTTGTCATAGGGTACACTGGAGCATGAGGAGTCCAAGATTCTTCGTGTCCAGCTTGAGCTAAACCAGATCAAGGGAGAGATTGACAGAAAGCTTGCAGAGAAGGATGAGGAGATGGAGCAGATCAAGAGGAACAGCCAGAGAGTCATTGAATCCATGCAGGGCACTCTGGACTCTGAAGTCAGGAGCAGGAATGATGCCCTGAGAATCAAGAAGAAGATGGAGGGAGACCTTAATGAGATGGAGATTCAGCTGAGCCACGCCAATCGCCAGGCTGCTGAAGCCCAGAAACAGCTCACGAACGTTCAGGGACAACTCAAGGTTTTTGACTTCTGTTCGACTTTGGGATGTATTAATATGTTTGTATAATCCAGCTTGTTAATAAAAAGCCAACAGAAAATACATCAAAAGCTTATTCTAAAGCTATTGTTATGTTCAGGATGCCCAACTGCACCTTGATGATGCCCAGAGAGGACAGGAAGACATGAAGGAGCAGGTGGCCATGGTGGAGCGCAGAAACACTCTGATGCAGTCTGAGATTGAGGAGCTGAGAGCTGCTCTGGAGCAGACAGAGAGAGGCCGCAAAGTGGCTGAACAAGAGCTGGTGGATGCCAGTGAGCGTGTTGGGCTGCTGCACTCTCAGGTAAGGGCATTTAGGTTTTACAATGAAATTAAAGGGACACCAGGCAAGTCTGAGTGTTTTTTCTCTACAAAGCTCCCCCTAGTGTCTGGTAGTAAATGCTTTCAAACACTCTGTCATAAAAACGAACTGTTGTCCCTCCCCCCTCGCCACGAGCAACCCAGCTGATCAGCTGTCAACCCAGCTGAGCAGAGGACCCGGCTATTTCAAAACCAGTTATGTCTACCGAGGCAAGTAAAGCAATATTTTCTTTCCAACTGATGGCGATTTTTTATTTATTGTGTTGTCATCATAGGTTGTCATGCATACTAGTATTTTTACCGGGAACGAACGATATGAACGAGGCGAACTACTGCTTTCGTGTTTGTTTGTTTTTGGGAGAATGGGCATGAGCATAAAAAAATATATATATCGGAGGCTAACATTTGTCTAAAGTTATATTAGCAAGGTCTATAAGTTCATCTGGTAGAATGACGGTTTACCTTTGCTTGTGTAAGAAAACATCAGAACGTTTTTTCTAGCTCGATCATGATATGTGCAACATGTTTATTGCCTATTATCAGACACGTTGACTTAGTGACATAAAATAAAAGTGTAAGTTACAGAAATAAAACCGACAGAGGAACTGCCAAACAACTACAGAAATCAAACGTGTTTGCTAATGACAATGCTAACATCAAAGTTATAGTATCTAGCGTACTAGTAAGCCCGTAACAAACAGCGATCATAATAAAAACCTTTACAGACAATAGCAAACATCCTGAGGTCACAATTACTTTAAATGTAAATATTAAACACAGTTTATTCCAAAGATACTTACAAGTGCAACAGCAAGAAGGCCAGGTCAGCATCCGTTTTGCAGGCTTCTGTTTCTCTCAGTTCTCCCCATTCTGAAAAAGCCGGTCCGATATTTTCTCGAGTCTGACTTCTTGCTCGGTCAGTCTCCCGTTTCCTCTTTCGTTGGTCCTCCGACAAAGATTTCCTAGCTTTCTGCTTCTTTTTTACAGGCTCAGCCATAACTCAATCTATCGTTGCCCTTTGCTTATAGCTAGCCGGTGCTTGAATGTGGGCGTGTACGTGTGCAGTGCCGTCAAGCAATTCGTTACATCGCGAGACCTGATATCACGCAATACTTCCTGACGGCGAGGCCGGCGGCCCGCCGGCCCAAAGTTGCAAGTGAGTTTTTTCCGCTCTCGGCCACCAGGGGGGTGCGAAACCACCACCATTCAACCCGAAATAAGTAATATAACCATTCCACTGACTCCAAAGCTGTTCAGTTAAGGTTAAAAAGTTACTTAGAGCACCTTTAAGGAAATAGAGAGCATAATTTAAAATGTTCAAACTTTTGCTTTCCATTTTGTAGAACACAAGTCTCCTGAACACCAAGAAGAAGCTTGAGGCTGACCTTGTTCAGATCCAGAGTGAAGTTGATGACACTGTACAGGAAGCCAGAAATGCAGAGGAGAAAGCCAAGAAGGCCATCACTGATGTGAGCAACAGTAGCTGGCAAATGTTTCAAAAGACACTTGTGTACTTGAAACAAAATGTGGATCTAATGACTTTCTGTATTAATGCAAAAGGCTGCAATGATGGCAGAAGAGCTGAAGAAGGAGCAGGACACCAGTTCTCACCTTGAGAGGATGAAGAAGAATCTGGAGGTCACAGTGAAGGACCTGCAGCACCGTCTGGATGAGGCTGAGAATCTGGCCATGAAGGGAGGAAAGAAACAACTCCAGAAACTGGAGTCAAGAGTAAGATTGCCTTTATTCTGATGTTAATAGTTATGATCTGAAAGGTATAAATTGTGTAATGCTTTAATACTTAGATACATAATATAATTCCGTGAGCTTGAGGCTGAAGTTGAGGCAGAGCAGAGACGTGGAGCTGATGCTGTTAAAGGTGTCCGCAAATATGAAAGGAGAGTCAAGGAGCTCACCTACCAGGTACAAAAAATGTGTAGTAAAATTCAGGTCACTATAATCTGATTATGTTCTAGTCTGATCCATGTTCATTATCTGCAGACTGAGGAGGATAAGAAGAACCTCAACAGACTGCAGGATCTGGTTGACAAGCTTCAGCTGAAGGTCAAGGCTTACAAGAGACAGGCTGAAGAAGCTGTGAGTATCTCATTTGAGAACTATAAACACCCTGTGAATATATGGTACTGATATAATTGTATGTGAATTTGCAGGATGAACAAGCAAACACTCACCTGTCCAAGTTGAGGAAGGTGCAGCATGAGCTTGAGGAGGCTGAGGAACGTGCTGACATTTCTGAGTCTCAGGTCAACAAGCTCAGAGCCAAGAGCCGTGATGCTGGAAAGGTAATTGATTTTTCTAATGCATGTATTTTCAAACTTAACATGTATTATCTTTTATTCTAATCATGTATTTGTTCACTCTCTGTTTTTTCAAGGGCAAAGAGGCAGCTGAGTGAAAAACCTAACATACCATGTACACATCTCTGAAACTGAAATCAATAAACCTTGCAATTCAGCAGCTTTCTTTTGTTGTAAACTCACTCACTCACTCACTCACTCACTCACTATTGTTTATGTTGTGCTGTTACCATAGTATACTTCATGATATTTATAACACTTGATAGATATGTATACAGCTTAACAAATAGTTTATGATCTACTTGTTTTGAGCTGCATATTTTTCTTTATAGCTACATTAGCATTAAAAAAAGTGTCATTAAAAAATTAAGTCAAAAACAAAACTTAATCGTGTAGCTCAAATTTGGTATCTCTTACCGTATCTCTTTTGAACAGAATTCCGCTGAACTTATTATTGAGAATAATATAGTCTGATATAGTTTCCAGAGGCACTGGATATGTTAACAGGAGACTACAGAGCAAACATAAAAAATATAATTAAAACCTATATATCATATTATAAAAACAAAACTAATTTTAATGATGAAACCACAGATATGGTCCAGACAGTCCACTTGGTCATGTACAGCCTTATTTTTTTTGTTTTGTTTTTAAACTCTGCATAAGTAGGTTAGTTTAAATTATTATACACAACAATATAGATCAGCACACATGGCATAAATGTGTTTGTATTGATGCAAACATTTCTGAGCAATTGTAATGGTGAAGCATTAAACAAATATCTGTCTAATACTTGATGTACTAACCACATCTTACCTAACCTGATGTTGTCCATATTTCCAAATACACATGTGTAATAATACAAAATATCTCAGAGTAAGGATGGTAATGCCTTGACAGAAAGAATATGCAATCAAATAAGAATGTATGTGTATTAGCTGTGAGAATAAAATATGATCCTTGAAATCATGCATGGTCATGATTCATGAATAGTATGTGTGAGAGGGGTTCAAATTACTGCTTACTAGCAAAGATGATAATGATGATGATGAAGGTAATTATTAGGTCATAATGATGACACAAACACCACATCCTCATGTGCTCTGTCAGTGATACATCTTATTATTCTTATGGTCTGAAAGAAATGAATTGCCTTGTTGGTCACATGGAATCACCAATCTATGGCAAACTAGTCCAATGAAATATATAAGCTAACAGTATCAGGTACTCTTATTTGATGACGCAGCACAAGCATTTGGAATATGACATGGAGACTCATGAGTTTAATGAAACAGGGTTAATGTAAAAATGCAGTCATGTTTTGGTCGATCAAATAAATCAGCATCCAAATAACAAACAGGCCTAAATTAGCAGCAGGCACACTACGTCTTGTCCACAAGTACAGCTAAGGCCAAAAAAATGGCAAGATTAAGAGAACAAAATACTGTCACTGCAATGTCACTTCCAAACAGCTTTGAAATCAGACGAGATCCGCAAGCATTAAAGACATCTGTCACTGTCAGGACAAGAGCATATCATGTGTAATGTGGACTCATGCATTTTCTGCAAAGCTGCTTTGAAATGATATGTATTGTGAAAAGCGCTATACAAATAAATAAATGTGAATATAAGACTTTATCAATCTTGTCCATTGTTTGACCTTTTTATCTGACAGTCTTAAAGGTTATGTGTATATAATTATTTTAAACTGAAACGAAACTAAAAACATAAAAAAAGAGAGCCATGCAATTGTACAGGAGCCAATAACAGTCATAGTTCTAACATTACAGTCCTACATACAGGTCTTTTTTTTTTTTTTACATATAAGGCACAGCAGTAAATCTGATACATGAGAGTGCCTGTCCATGGAATGCAAACTCATCAAGCAAAGCAATAAAATGTAAAATAAATATAAACATAGGTACAGTAAATGCTCAGTTATTCAGATTACAGCATTGACAATAAGTCAATAGAAAACATAAATGAGAAATGTATAAATCCAGACACACTGATTTGTTAATTCCAATAACAGTTTAATAAAAATACCAAATCATATAGCAAACCTCATTCTAATAGTTACATTTATAAGAATTTAACTAACCAATATTAGTAGTTTACAAAAATGTATTTATTCACTTATCTGCTATAACCCATTAGCTGAAATCATTGAGGTTGGTTAGCAGTTTGGTTATAGTTTTTTACTATAAGGAATATTATCTTATGTGGACAAGTCTTGCCAAAAAATACACTGATATACATGAAGAGGAATTACAAACTATTCCAAGTGTTGCCACTGTTTCATGTCATGTTTAATGTAATCAAAAATCTGCTCACCCCTTTCATTTCAAATGTGAATTTCAAAAATTTGGTATCTTGCATACTTAAGCAAAGTACTGAGGTTAAACTCTTTTCAACAAGCCATCCTTAAAGTTTTATTTCCAGTTAATTATTCTATTCCCAACTATGGATAGCGCCAAATGGTCCATCAATTTCCTGACTAAAATTTTAGCCATATTTGGTGTTAGCCATATTTAAATTCTGCATTGCTTGCAAAGCAAGTACGGTATAAAGAGCATGGGTGGAACTGGAGACCTTTGCATTCTGAAGACCAGTCAAGTTTGCTTGTGGTGAGACAAAACTTTAACTTCTTTTTCAACTGTGTGTAAAGTAATTCATTTAAAAACAGTTGCTAATATTTTTATAATGTAGTTTTTAGAAATGAAAAAGCATGGTTTTAATGTATAATATCTTCCTGTGTGTTTTACAGTTTCAGCCATTCATCAGAACTTGTGGCAGTGTGGTAAGTTAAACTAAAGATGCTAAATTAAACTGGACATTTTATGGGAAAAATGAACATACTTTTTTAATTCTGAAGACATTGATTAGCTTGCTCAGATGTCTTTGATTAAGGTTGAAGCTAAACTGTACAGGGAAGTGGCCCTTCAGGGCTGGATTTGAGGGACCCTGCTTTACAATGTCCTTGATTTTACTTACAGTAGAAAATTAGTGATCAAATGCCTGTAAATTTACCCTGTTTACCTATGGGTGTGACATTCTTTAAATTCCAGAAGTAAGCCACCACCATGAGTACAGACACAGAGATTGCCATTTACCGCCTGAGAAAGAGAGAACTGAGGCTCAGAACAAACCATTTGATGCCAAGTCTGCCTGCTATATGGCTGATGCCAAAGAGTTGTACCTCAAGGGAACAATCAATAGCAAAGAAGGTGGCAAAGCCACAGTTAGTAGTTATCAGTCAAATAAATTTTTACTTTGTTTATATAGTTTTTCTTTTTTACCCAACAAACATAAGGATACTGATAAACACAAGGCACATGCATTTTTACTTCTTGCGTAGGCTACTCAATCTATGGCAAATTTTTGTGAAGGAAGACAAGCATGTAAAGTTTATCTGGTTTTAACCTGAAGCCAAACACTGTCTGAAGGTTTCCTGAAGAACTGAAAAGCTCTTAAACCTATTGCCAATAAAGTCATGCAGATAGCAGATTTGAACAAAAAAAATCAAGTGCAAATACAAATACAAAAATAAGATGAGTAAAGAAAACAGGGTTCTTAATTTTAATAATCACCCTTTATTAAATATATGAACACAGAAACCCCCTGTTAACAGTTAATGTCACGTTTCCCATTCCATGACTAGTAAAATAATAGCCGCGTCGCGTCTATGACAACTCGAGGTAGGCCTATCGCACACCGGACGCGCACTTTCTCAGTTTATGGCCAGCAATATCATTATGTTTAAGGACATTATGGAATTGAGATAATGTCTGTACTATGTTATGATTATACTGTACAATTAAATACAATAGTTGCTGAGTCTGTCATCTGAACACTTTACCTCAGAGCGTCCGTTAACTGAATGCATTGAGAATATCACCTGAAAATCCGATAACATCAGCAATTTTCATTCAAGCAGCTGATTTCTGTAAATACATGTAAAATTAAATGTATATTGCAGCACAGGGTGAAATCATTTAGGATGATTTGAGACAAATATAATGTAAATTTAATATAAAAAGATGTAAATGGCGCTCTGTGTCGCGGCAGGATTTTGAACAAGGTCCTGAGCCGTTGCTGGGCACCGCCGGTGTGTGTACACCATAGACTGTAAAAGGTGTACTGTACACTCATACAGAATGTGTTCTAATTTTAAATACGTGGCGCTGCGCTTCTCGTCCGGTGTGCGACCATCTTTAATGTGCTGTTTTCTTTGATGAAGTCGAAGAACTCTTTTCTTGTTACTGGCAAGCTTACTTTTTTCGGTTGTGGACAGAGTGTTTCACTCTAGCTGCGCGAGCGCGGGCGAGCGCTGTGTCGTCTTCTTATTTGACAGGTGTTCGCGGGTGCAATACTGCCACTTGAGAGGTCAACCAGGTACTGGCGCTGTAGTATTTACGTGTCATGTTATCATAAGAGTCCTATTCATTTTAAACATTGTGGTTATTATCGCCAATACCGGTATGTCACACTCTAAATTAACACGATGTCGATATTTCATGCTTTGAATATCACGATTATCGTCAACACCGGTATATTGCGACACCCCTAATATATATATATATATATAGTCTATCTATTATCTGATTGATCAAATTCATAGGAGAGAACAGTAAAGGAGGATGACGTCTACCCAATGAACCCTCCCAAGTATGACAAGATTGAGGACATGGCCATGATGACCCATCTCAATGAAGCCTCTGTGCTGTATAACCTCAAAGAGCGTTATGCTGCATGGATGATCTACGTAAGTTCTGAAACAACAAACAAAAGCATTTAAGTTATTTTTGTCTGTGTTGTTGCAATCTGACCACGTTTCTGCTCATTTCAGACCTACTCTGGACTCTTCTGTGCAACTGTGAACCCCTACAAGTGGCTCCCAGTGTATGATTCAGAAGTGGTGTCTGCCTACAGAGGCAAAAAGCGTATGGAGGCCCCACCCCCACATCTTCTCTGTCTCTGACAACGCATATCAGTTTATGCTGACTGGTAAGATCTGATTTAGAAGATCTTAATTAAAGTTTTTTATAAAACAATTGCTAAAACATTATTACATTTTGAATTAACAGACAGAGAGAACCAGTCTGTCCTGATTACGTATGTATCAAGCCTTTAATTAGAGTTGTTGAAAATTTCCCACTTGTGGAACTTCCACATGTCTTATCATCTTCTGTCTTCTGATCTCTCATAAACCAGTGGTGAATCTGGTGCTGGAAAGACTGTGAACACCAAACGTGTCATCCAGTACTTTGCCACTGTTGCAGTGTCAGGTGGTGAAAAGAAGAAAGATCCCACTCCTGGCAAAATGCAGGTATGAGATATAAAACTACATACAGTACATATTGTTTTGAATGATGGTGATTTACACTTATCTCACATTATATGTGAATTTGTGAAATGCCTATAAATAGTGTTTAGTCATTACATAGAAAATAAATGAAAAAAAAAACTGAAAACCCTTCAAACATCACAGGGCTCTCTTGAGGACCAGATCATTGCTGCCAACTTGAGGCTTATGGTAATGCCAAGACTGTGAGAAATGACAACTCCTCTCGTTTTGTAAGTTAATTACTTCTTATTTACATGTAGTTCAATTAGTCAGTTGGTTTGGATTTTTCTATAAAGAGATTTTGTTTTATTGTTATCATTAATAATAATAATAATAATAATAATAATTTGTTATTTTCTTTTAAACAGGGTAAATTCATCAGAATTCACTTCGGCACCACTGGAAAACTGGCTAGTGCTAACATTGAGACATGTAGGTGGACATGATTTCATTGATTCATCCTGAACATTTGTCTTTATCTGTCACACGTCAAATGATCGCGACTCAAGTACATTGTCTCAATAGATCTGCTGGAGAAGTCTAGAGTGTCATTCCAGCTTCCAGATGACAGAGGCTACCACATCTTCTACCAGATGATGACCAACCATAAGCCAGAGCTGATTGGTAGGTGCACATATTTCATTAAATGTTTCAGATAATATTGTAAGATACTCTTTCATAAATGCTGTGTATTTTACAGACATGACGCTCATCACCACCAACCCCTATGACTTCCCCATGTGCAGTCAAGGTCAGATCACAGTGGCCAGCATTGATGATAAAGAGGAGCTGGATGCTACTGATGTGAGTCATTGCTATTTGAATATTGGCATATTCTAAATAAATATGGCAAATCATAGATTTTATTCTTCTCTGTGATTTACAGAGTGCTATTGACATTCTGGGCTTTAATAATGAGGAAAAGATGAGCATCTACAAGTTCACTGGAGCTGTGCTACATCATGGCAACATGAAGTTCAAGCAGAAGCAGCGTGAGGAGCAGGCTGAGCCTGATGGCACAGAGGGTGAGACTACATTGTACTAATGTGTGTCATAACATGCAGTGCTTTGAACTGAGAGATCCGTATTTCTTACTTCCTGCTCAGCTACTGTTCGGACGCTCTTGCTTACTGCTCCGCGCTTTGCTCTATCGCTTTTACATTTTATCTCCTATATTTTTATATTTTATTTCCTTTTATCACCTAATTTTAACTTCAGCAAACTGCACAGTGCTCAGACAACAAAGTTTGGATTACTACAAAAACGCAGAATTCTTTTACCCGACCAGCTTACATTCCGGGAAAGGAAAACACAACTGCCTACATTCATACGGATAAGAGAGAAAATGCCTCTTCAGGTTCAAGAATCTACTTGCTGCACTAACTGCCACAGACTTTTACAAAGGATTGCAGTTCTCGAAACAAAGTTACTTACGGGACCACCAAACCAGACGGAGCACACAACAGAGCTTCGTCATGGACACCCTCAGCATACCGGTGAGTCCCATGAAACTAGTGCTCCTCGACAGGTAGAGAAACAAGCCGATCGACTTACTAATCGATGGCACAAACAGGGAGCGAGACCCAAAGGCACTCGAGACATCAGATTGTCACGAGCATCACATATTGCCGCAGTAGCATCCTCTACCCCAGATACAGCTCTGACAAGGATTGCAAACACTGGTCTCCTACCACCGCCTATACATCTTGAGAACAGATTTGAAGTACTAATGAATGTAAATGAGGAATCCCCAAATGTGATGAATGTGATCGAACACAGACTGAATGGGCCAGTAGCTAACACTGATGCTAACTGGCGCTCAAGGTCGAGCAGACAGCGGCACTCAGCTCAGAGCGCAGCCGAACCCAGGACTCTGATAGTGGGGGACTCCATAATCAGAAACATTAGCGGCAGGGATACAACTATGTGCTGCCTTCCACAAGCAACAACTTCTGATGTAAACAGGGAACTTCAGAACATTCTGATGAAACATAAGACTGCAAATCGACTCATCATACATGTGGGGAAGAATGATATTCATAAAGAGCAGTCAGAACTCCTTAAGAAGGATTTCAATGAACTTTTTGAAACACTTAAAAGACTGAAAGTTCAAACATTCATCAGTGGACCTCTCCCAGCAAGAGGAACAAACAGGTTTTCACGGTTGCTTGGGCTAAATACATGGCTGCAAAAAACCTGCAATATAAACGGAGTAAACTTCATTGACAATTTCAATCTTTTCTGGAGTCAGAGACAACTTTTTCATCGGGATGGCCATCACCCAAACAAACTTGGTTCAAGAGTGTTAAAGGACAATATCTACTTCTCCATCAATCATCCTTCTGCAGTTTGTGCCAATCCACTCAATCTGAACGGCACACACACACCTGGACACAGTATGAATGACCACGGGACTTCACTTCAGCAGCAAAATGGACATGCGGTTGACATATCACACAAGGACAATGATAACACCACTCCGCCACAACAACCTCTGCTCACGGACACAATCTCAGCTGAGCCCTGCCCACAGAGAGACTTGTCAGAACTGCTTGAAGATTCAGCACCCAAGGACAACTTCCTGGAAAACAGCCAGGGAAGCCAGGACAGCATATCACAACCTCCTATAACACCAGAGCAACAGCCCCTTTCACCAGACACTTTTTCCCTCTCTCCAGCATCGCCACTACTGTGCTTCTCACAGAAAATGGAAGAACTGGTGCATGCTGGAACCAGACTATCCCACTCTTTTGCTGCAAGCCCCCAGATACCAACCAAAAAACGACAGGCACCATTACCACCAAAGCCTGCAGGCCCAGCTCGCCCTCCCCCTCCTGTGAGAGTTCTTCGGCCTCTGCCACAACGCCAGGGCCCACACCCTCCTCCATCTACTCGAGGTGAACCAAAAACAACTGATACCAGCTCTCAGTGATGTGTTTTGGGTCCCCGCTCTGATAACAGTAACTTTCTCAAATGTTTACAGAACAAGCGGGAACCCAGTGTGCCTGTATCTTTCTCTATTGCTGTTTTATTACAAGATAGAAAATCTAAGGCCTTCAGTAGCCGTGCAGCAAACCTAACTAATCTGGTGCCTATTACACGTCAAAGTAAGATTGATGTGGGGACAAAAAGTAAGACTGTTAAGTTAGCACTTTTAAACATTCGTTCACTTAAAAATAAATCACTTCTAGTCAACGATTTAATAACCACAAACAACCTGGATTTTATGCTTCTAAATGAAACCTGGCTAGAAGCCAGCTGCAGTGCAACAATCCTCAATGAAGCAGCCCCTCCTAACTTTACTTTTATGAGTGTCTGCAGAGCTGTTAAGAGAGGTGGGGGTCTAGCTGCTCTTTTTAAAGATATCTATCAATGTAAGCAAATATCATTTGGGAATTACCCTTCTTTCGAATATCTGGGTATTGTGTTGAAAGGTGCTCCACGCATTTTACTTATCATTATTTACAGGCCTCCAAAATACTCTCCAGCCTTCGCTGAGGACTTTACAGAACTGTTATCAACAATTACCTCAGAGTTTGACTGTTTTGCCATTGCAGGAGATTTTAACATTCACATAGATAGTGCAGAGAACAATATGGCAAAAGAAATCAAAACTGTTTTAAAAACTTTTGATCTGACTCAGCATATACATGGACCCACACACAATCGTGGACACACTCTAGATTTACTTATCAGTAAGGGTCTAAACATTTCATTAATTGTTATTAAGGATGTAGCACTGTCTGATCATTTCTGTATTTTCTTTGATATATTGATCTCTCCTGCCATTGAAGCTAGATCTGTGTCTGTCAAGAAGAGATGCTTAAATGAGAACACTAGTGTACTATTTATGAAGGCTATATCCTTAACACCAAACATATCTGCAGACTCTGTTGATTTTCTCCTTGATTCTTTTAACTCAAAAGTTAAAGGTATAATTGATGATATTGCTCCTGTGAAAGTCAGGAAGAAGAGTGGCAGACAAAAAGCACCTTGGAGAAACTCAACAGCAGTGCAAACTATGAAAAGACAATGCAGAAAAGCAGAGCGCATGTGGCGGAAGACTAAACTTGTAGTCCATTATAACATCTACAAAGATAGCCTTCATGCTTTCAATATGGAACTAGGTAAAGCTAGACAGACTTTCTTCTCAAATATGATAAACAGCAATTTAAACAACACACGCACTCTTTTTGCTACTGTAGAGAGACTGACAAACCCTCCAAGCCAGATTCCCAGTGAAATGCTCTCAGAGAACAAGTGCAGTGAGTTTGCTTCTTTCTTCTCTGAGAAAATCAGTAATATCAGAAAGGTGATCAGCACATCCTTGAGTTGCACTGAGGTCAGACAGATCAAACCACCTGAGAAATTAGTTACTATGTATGATTTCAAAGAAATTGATGGCAAAATTTTGGAAGAAACTGTACAGCACCTTAAAACATCAACATGCGCTCTTGACACACTTCCCACATCATTTTTCAAAAGTGTGTTAAACAGTTTAGAAGCAGATCTTCTAGAAGTGGTAAATGTCTCACTTCGCTCTGGGAGTTTTCCAAACTCCCTGAAAACTGCAGTTGTCAAGCCCCTCCTGAAAAAGAGCAATCTGGATAAGACCATATTAAGCAACTATAGGCCGATCTCAAATCTTCCTTTCATAGGCAAGATCATTGAAAAAGTTGTCTTCAATCAGCTGAACAAATTCTTGAGCTTGAATGGATCCTTTGACAATTTTCAGTCTGGTTTCCGACCGCACCACAGCACAGAGACAGCGCTCATAAAGATAATAAACGATATTCGCTTAAATACTGATTCAGGCAAATTATCAGTGCTGGTATTACTTGACCTTAGTGCTGCATTTGACACTGTCGATCATAACATACTTCTTGACAGGCTGGAAAACTGGGTGGGGCTTTCTGGGATAGTCCTAAAATGGTTCAGGTCATACTTAGATGGGAGAGGTTATTATGTGAGTATAGGAGATCATAAGTCTGAGTGGACATCCATGACATGCGGAGTCCCTCAAGGCTCGATTCTTGCGCCACTCCTGTTCAACCTGTATATGCTCCCAATGAGCCAAATAATGAGAAAGAACCAAATTGCTTACCACAGCTATGCAGACGACACACAGCTCTACTTAGCCCTATCGCCTAACGATTACAGCCCAATTGACTCCCTGTGCCAATGCATTGACGAAGTCAACAGTTGGATGTGTCAAAACTTTCTTCAGTTAAACAAAGACAAAACTGAAGTCATTGCGTTCGGAAACAAAGATGAAGTTCTCAAGGTGAACGCATACCTTCACTCTAGGGGTCAAACAACTAAAAATCAAGTCAGGAATCTCGGTGTGTCACTAGAGTCAGACCTTAGTTTCAGTAGTCATGTCAAAGCAATAACTAAATCAGCATACTATCATCTGAAAAATATTGCAAGAATTAGATGCTTTGTTTCCAGACAAGACTTAGAGAAACTTGTGCATGCTTTCATCACCAGCAGGGTGGATTATTGTAATGGACTCCTCACTGGCCTTCCCAAAAAGACCATAAGACAGTTGCAGCTCATACAGAACGCTGCTGCCAGGATTCTGAGCAGAACCAGAAAATATGAACACATCACACCAGTCCTCAGGTCTTTACACTGGCTCCCAGTTAAATTTAGGATTGATTTTAAAGTATTACTACTGGTATTTAAATCATTCAATGGCCTAGGACCTCAATACATTGCAGATATGCTCACTGAATATAAACCCAACAGATCACTCAGATCATTAGGATCATATCAGCTAGAGATACCAAGGGTTCACTCTAAGCATGGCGAGTCTGCTTTTAGCTATTATGCCAGCCGCAGCTGGAACCAGCTTCCAGAAGAGATCAGATGTGCTCCTACTGTAGTCACTTTCAAATCCAGACTCAAAACACTTCTGTTTAGCTATGCATTTACTGAATGAGCACTGTGCCACTGTTCGTCCGAATGTTTGTACTGTATTTTATTCTATTTTTCTAAACTGTTTTAATTATTCTTATTTCTTTTATTATTTTAATTTCTTCTATGTAAAGCACTTTGAATTGCCATTGTGTATGAAATGTGCTATATAAATAAACTTGCCTTGCCTTGCCTTGCCTTGCCTTTCTATTTTCACAAAGAAAATGGTGGTTTTCATTTAGTTTTCAAGACAAGAAAAGGGATGGATTTTTTTTTGCAACTGTTTGCAGAGGCTGACAAAGTTGGCTACCTTCTAGGTTTGAACTCTGCTGATATGCTGAAGACTTTGTGCTACCCCAGAGTCAAAGTCGGAAATGAGTTTGTGACCAAAGGCCATACCGTGCCACAGGTATAGTAACATTTCCAGCATGCCATCTGTTTAACCTAAAATTCTGGGTAATTATTGCAGAAGTAGAATAATATCCACTCTATTCTATGTACAGGTGTACAACTCTGTTAGCGCCTTGGCCAAATCTATCTATGAGAGGATGTTCTTGTGGATGGTCATTTGTATCAACCAGATGTTGGACACAAAACAACAAATAAACTTCTTCATTGGTGTGCTGGATATTGCTGGCTTTGAGATCTTTGATGTAAGAATGATTCTTTTATCTCTTTTTATGGTAAATTAAATCATATTCAGAAGTCATTAAATGTTTCTGTTATTTCTTCCAACAGCATGGAGCAGCTGTGTATCAACTTCACCAATGAGAAACTGCAACAGTTTTTCAACCACCACATGTTTGTGCTGGAGCAAGAAGAGTACAAGAAGGGTACAAGAAGGAGGGCATTATTTGGGAGTTCATTGACTTCGGCATGGACTTGGCCGCTTGCATTGAGCTCACTGAGAAGGTTTTTACCGGTTTTTGAACGTATTCATTTCCATGGTCCATTCTCAAAATCTAAAGATGAAAAACCGCACTCTCAGGTTCTATTTTCATACATTTATTATTACTATGTCCTCACAAACGCGTTTCGGCCTAAGCCATCAAGTTGATGGCTTAGGCCGAAACGCGTTTGTGAGGACATAGTAATAATAAATGTATGAAAATAGAACCTGAGAGTGCGGTTTTTCATCTTTACTTTTGATAAACGTTTTTTATTACTCGCACCCATAAACTATTTTGCGAGTTGAGCGCGCCTGCTCTTAATACCATTCTCAAAATCTAACATTTTTAGTAATGAAACAACATTCTTTTTTAAACAGCCCATGGGTATCTTCTCCATCCTTGAAGAGGAGTGCATGTTCCCCAAGGCTACAGACACTTCCTTCAAGAACAAGCTGTATGATCAGCATCTTGGCAAGAACCAAGCTTTCCAGAAACCAAAGCCTGCCAAAGGCAAGGCTGAAGCCCACTTCTCCCTGGTTCACTACGCTGGAACTGTGGACTACAACATTTCTGGCTGGCTGGACAAGAACAAGGATCCACTGAATGATTCTGTTGTGCAGCTGTACCAGAAGTCTTCTGTCAAACTGCTGGCTACTCTCTACCCACCTGTTGTTGAGGGTAAACAACTGACGTGTTAAAATTATTATGTACATAATTTTAACCAAACTTTGATTCAGGGTTGCGGTCTTTTCTTGTTATTACTTTATATGTGTTATTTTGTCTCTTTATCTGAATAGAGACTGGTGGCGGCAAGAAGGGAGGCAAGAAGAAGGGTGGCTCCATGCAGACTGTGTCTTCTCAGTTCAGAGTATGTGTTTGTTAGAGAGCAAATGTGAATAATGATGCAATTAAAGGAAATTAAGAAGCAGTGACTGTACATCACCTTACTTGAGTCTAGATCAGAGAAATCAACAACTGAGAGAATGTGAGAAAGAATGCTAAATCTTTTCATGATTAAACAGGAAAACTTGGGCAAGCTCATGACAAACTTGAGGAGCACCCACCCTCACTTTGTGCGTTGTCTGATTCCCAATGAGTCCAAGACTCCAGGTAAAGTAATAAAGGACTCACAGATATTCTCATTTTGACACAATATTTAATGTTAATGTATTTAATAATGCTAATGTTAATTTACCAAGCTCATGATGTAAATTATAGGTCTCATGGATAACTTCCTGGTTATCCACCAGCTGAGGTGTAACGGTGTATTGGAGGGTATCAGAATCTGCAGAAAGGGTTTTCCCAGCAGAATCCTCTATGGTGACTTCAAACAGAGGTATAAATGACACCACATGAAAATACCATTTCCTGTTGGAGACTCTTTATTAGAAAATATAAAGCATTTTGATAAATCACCCCATCTTCCATAGATACAAGGTGCTGAATGCCAGTGTTATCCCAGAGGGACAGTTTATGGATAACAAGAAGGCCAGTGAGAAACTCCTGGGATCCATCGACGTGAATCATGACGACTACAGATTTGGAACCACAAAGGTTAATATTCAGCTTTACAACTTTCAAAGATTCAGTTATCATTGTCATTTAGCTTATACGGGTAAATCAATATATTTTAATTTACTGTTTTACATGAATTCAGGTGTTCTTCAAAGCTGGTCTTCTGGGAACTCTTGAGGAGATGCGTGATGAGAAACTGGCTGCTCTGGTCACAATGACTCAGGCTCTCTGCCGTGGTTACCTGATGAGGAGGGAGTTTGTGAAAATGACGGCGAGGAGGTGAGGAATGTTCTCAAACTCTCTGATTTAACTATTTCAGTTAGAATAAAGCTTTCTCAGTTGGAAATTGCACAACAATGATTCATAACGCGCATTAATTTACAGTGTTAATAGGTTATCAATAAAAGTATTTTTCTGTCCATGCAAGCCCATCTTCTTGTCAAATAGGCTTTTAAATGTATTTAAAGCTACACTGTGTAGGATTTTCTCCCATCTAGCGGTGAAATTGTTAATGACTAACAACTGAATATTACTTTCTAGCCCCTCCCATTCCGAGGGCTTTTTAACTCCTACGGTGGCCGTATTATTTCAAATCTGCCGGCAGTTGCGAGTAATCTCCCCCTCGCATTCGTCACGGTGCCACTGAGTGTAAAAACGCGGAAGGCGAAGCTTGAATTTCCAGGTATGTCCCTCTTTGGCTAATGTATTTTCAAGATGGAGGCGCAACATGGCTGCCGCCATTCGAGCAACTCGCTCGTATGTATTCTAAATGGCAGATTCTACGCTTACGAGAATACTTGATTAGTTGGTAGAAGTAATTACACATTAATGAGCACATATCATTTTGAAAGAACAAAGTGTTTTTTGCTAAGAATCAACTTAAAAAATTACACAGTGTAGCTTTAAAAATACTCTATACAAATATTTTTGACCCATAAATTGAAGGAAATATTTTTATTGACTGGTTTAAAAACAAGTCCATTTACCAATAATTCTGCATTTATCTAAATTGTTTCATTAGGTATGCAATTTACACCCTTCAATACAACATCTGCTCATTAATGAATGTCAAACACTGGCCATGGATGAAGGTTTATTACAAGATTAAGCCTCTGCTGAAGAGTGCCGAGACTGAGAAGGAGCTGGCAACCATGAAAGAGGACTTTGCAAAATGCAAAGAAGATCTTGCCAAGGCTGAAGCCAAACAGAAGGAGCTTGAAGAGAAAATGGTAGCACTGCTGCAAGAGAAAAATGATCTGCAGCTGCAAGTAGCATCTGTGAGTATTCTTGAATTTATTTAATTGAATTTAGGCTCCATTAAATTGAGCAATGTTGTTTCCAATGATATAGCAACCTGTTATTAACAGGAATCTGAGAATCTCTCAGATGCTGAGGAGAGGTGTGAGGGTCTGATCAAAAGCAAAATCCAGCTTGAAGCTAAACTCAAAGAGACAACTGAGAGACTGGAGGATGAGGAAGAAATCAATGCTGAACTGACAGCCAAGAAGAGGAAACTGGAGGATGAGTGCTCTGAGCTGAAGAAAGACATTGATGACCTGGAGCTCACCTTGGCTAAAGTGGAGAAGGAGAAACATGCCACTGAGAATAAGGTTGGAGATTGAGTTGGTTTAAGATTAGACTTAATCTCTGTCTTATATGTTTATGTAGAATATAAATTGTAAAATATAAGCTTATTTAAAACAAAAACAAAAATCACAGAGGTCAAGAACTTGACTGAGGAAATGGCAGCTCAGGATGAGAGCATTGCCAAGCTTACGAAGGAGAAGAAAGCCCTCCAAGAGGCACATCAGCAGACACTGGATGATCTTCAGGCCGAGGAGGACAAAGTCAACACCCTGACCAAATCCAAGACAAAGCTTGAGCAGCAAGTTGATGGTGTGAGTTGATTATGCAAACATGTTATTAATTAACTGTGTTTTCTGCTGTAAACATATTTTATATATCATTGTCCTGTAGCTTGAGGGTTCCCTTGAACAAGAGAAGAAGCTCCGCATGGACCTGGAGAGAGCCAAAAGAAAGCTTGAAGGAGACCTGAAATTAGCTCAAGAGTCCATCATGGATCTAGAGAATGACAAGCAGCAATCTGACGAGAAGCTGAAGAGGTAGGAATTCTTTGCAAATTCTTATAAAAAATAATGGTTTTCATTCATTTCAGATCATTCATTGTTTTCTCATTTTACACACAGAAAAGACTTTGAAACAAGTCAGTTGCTCAGCAAGATAGAAGATGAACAATCTCTGGGTGCTCAACACCAGAAGAAGATCAAGGAGCTTCAGGTATTTTGAGATTTTTTCAAACATTACGATCATTGTGATCAGATCACTAAGAATCTAATGAACTATTTTTCCACCATAGGCTCGCATTGAGGAACTTGAGGAAGAGATCGAGGCAGAACGTGCTGCTCGTGCCAAGGTTGAGAAGCAGAGAGCTGATCTCTCCAGGGAACTTGAGGAGATCAGTGAGAGGCTTGAGGAGGCTGGAGGAGCCACTGCTGCTCAGATCAAGATGAATAAGAAGCGTGAAGCTGAATTCCAGAAGCTGCGTCGTGATCTTGAAGAGTCCACCCTCCAGCATGAAGCTACTGCTGCTGCCCTCCGCAAGAAGCAGGCAGACAGTGTGGCCGAGCTGGGAGAGCAAATCGACAACCTGCAGCGTGTCAAGCAGAAGCTTGAGAAAGAGAAGAGTGAATACAAAATGGAAATTGATGATCTTTCCAGCAACATGGAGGCTGTTGCCAAAGCAAAGGTTTGAGAACTGTTTCTAAAATATTTTTAAGGAAATATATAAAATTTGGTTTAGATTATTCGAAACGAGTCAAATGTGTTTACAGGCTAATCTTGAGAAGATGTGCCGCACACTTGAGGACCAACTTAGTGAAATTAAGTCCAAGAATGACGAGAACCTTCGGCAGATAAATGACCTCAGTGCTCAAAGAGCAAGACTTCAAACTGAGAATGGTGGCAAAATATCTCAAAAATATAAATATATATTTAATTTCCTCCACTAACAAATTACTTATATAAACACAAACCTATAGTGGCAAAATTGGTTACACACTGGCATTGGCACACATTAAAGAGAATGTTGGATATGCAACTTTTCTGAAAGGATTTTAAGCATGTTGTGGTTTAGTGAGATACAGTCAAACATAAACTAGACTGATAGCAGTGCACTAAACCCCTCTGCAATTAGTTTATCGACTGTAAAGAATTGGCACTACTGTCATAAAAACAGTTTTTCTTCCCTCCATTAATATCAATATAAACCATTTTCCTCACCATCATTACATCTTACAAATGTTTTTGTAAATGTAAATCTCAATAGGTGAGTTTGGGCGTCAGTTGGAGGAAAAGGAGGCTCTGGTTTCTCAGCTCACCAGAGGCAAACAAGCTTTCACTCAGCAAATTGAGGAGCTAAAGAGGCAGATTGAAGAGGAGGTTAAGGTAATACAGCATAATTAATACATGCACATACTTGTCAATTACTTTACTGCAGAGACAATCTAATATTATGTGACTTTGTCTCCTAGGCTAAGAACGCACTGGCCCATGCTGTGCAATCAGCCCGTCATGACTGCGACCTGCTCCGTGAGCAGTTTGAGGAAGAGCAGGAGGCAAAGGCTGAGCTGCAGCGGGGAATGTCAAAGGCCAACAGTGAGGTTGCTCAGTGGAGAACCAAATATGAAACTGATGCCATCCAGCGCACGGAGGAGCTTGAAAAGACCAAGTATGTATATTATTATATAATATTCCCGATTCTCACAACTATTTTATAGATTGGAATTCAAAATAATGTGTATTACTTAACAGGAAGAAGCTGGCTCAGCGTCTGCAAGAGGCAGAGGAACAAATTGAGGCTGTGAACTCCAAATGTGCATCTCTGGAGAAGACCAAGGTGAGGTGGAGGACCTCATGATTGATGTGGAGAGAGCCAATGGTTTGGCTGCTAACCTTGACAAGAAACAGAGGAACTTTGACAAGGTAAACTATCTGGGCCCTATTTTAACGATCTGAAACGCAAGTGTCAAAGCGCAAAGCGCAAGTAACTTTGTGGGCGGGTCTTGGCGCTGTTGCTATTTTCCCAGCGGAATAAATAACTCTTGCGCCAGGCGCAAATCTAAAATGGGTTGGTCTGAAGTAGCTTCATTATTCATAGGTGTGGTTTGGGCGTAACGTGAAATAAACCAATCAGAGCGTCATCTCACATTCCCTTTAAGAGCAGACGCGCTTTGCTCTAAAGCGGATTCCTATTATAACGGCGGATTTGCCAGACGCGCGCCAGGAGCGGTTCACAGCCAAGGAGAGCAACGCTCTCGTCAGGGACGTTGGGGATGGAGAAACCCACCCAAATTAACTTCGGTTAAAAAGGTGTATGATAATTTGGGTAAATGTGTAAGCTAGATGTATGCTTTTATAATAAATTGTCTATCTATCTATCTATCTATCTATCTATCTATCTATCTATCTATCATAATAATGTATGATTTGCAAAAATGAAAACTGTTGCTTCTGTGTAGATGAGAGAATCAAAGTGTATGCGCGTTGTGCACACGCTACATTGATTATGGCCAAGCATGCGCCCTTAAAATAGCATATGAATAACATGCGCAACGCGCCACTGACTTTAAACTATTTTTTCCTGGTTAGTGGCGCAATTGTTTTCTAAACCTGCAAAATAGCATGAAGGAACGTTTGCGCCGGAACACGCCTCCTTTTTTGCGCTGAACCGCCCAGGGAGCGCAAGTTCATTCCCTAGTTTAGCGACGTGCTTCTGTGGAGGGAAAAGCGCGCTTTGCGCGGGTGCAAAATAGGAATGATACATGCGTCAGTGTACAAAGTCAATTGCGCTGGGTGCAAGATAGGGCCCTCTGAGTCATTATATGATGTTCTCTTAGAAAAATATTGCTGGAATGGGCTTTGTTAAACATGTTATATACAAACCAATCCTAAAATATCTCCACCAAAGGTCCTGGCAGAATGGAAGCAGAAATATGAGGAAGGTCAGGCAGAGCTGGAAGGTGCCCAAAAAGAGGCTCGTTCACTCAGTACTGAACTGTTCAAGATGAAGAACTCCTATGAGGAGAGCCTGGATCAGCTGGAGACCCTCAAGAGAGAGAACAAGAATCTGCAGCGTAAGAACAAAACCGTTAAATTAGAAAAGACTTCAATCTTCTAATTCTAAATTAGCTTTCAAAAGTAAACACGCGTGATTATGATGACAGATATTATTTTTTCTTTCTATAGAGGAGATTTCAGATCTGACAGAGCAGATAGGTGAGACTGGTAAGAGCATCCATGAGCTGGAAAAGGCCAAGAAGACAGTGGAGACTGAGAAGTCAGAGATTCAGACTGCCCTGGAAGAGGCTGAAGTGAGTATCTGGAGATCAATGTGGAATTCTTGCTAGAACCATCATACTGTGTTGTTAATGAATACTTTTATTTTGATATTTAAATGTTGCTTTATTTGTCATAGGGTACACTGGAGCATGAGGAGTCCAAGATTCTTCGTGTCCAGCTTGAGCTAAACCAGATCAAGGGAGAGATTGACAGGAAGCTTGCAGAGAAGGATGAGGAGATGGAGCAGATCAAGAGGAACAGCCAGAGAGTCATTGAATCCATGCAGGGCACTCTGGACTCTGAAGTCAGGAGCAGGAATGATGCCCTGAGAATCAAGAAGAAGATGGAGGGAGACCTTAATGAGATGAAGATTCAGCTGAGCCACGCCAATCGCCAGGCTGCTGAAGCCCAGAAACAGCTCAGGAACGTTCAGGGACAACTCAAGGTATTTGACTTCTGTTCGACTTTGGGATGTATTAATATGTTTGTATAACCTAACTTTTGTTAGGTTAAGGTCACCAGAAAGCACATTGAAAGCTTATTCTAAATGGCCGAATGGCCGAATGGCCGAATACCTCAAGTGTGTGTCAAGTGTGTGTTTATGCCCCTTACCATAATCGCAAGCTTCAGCTTCCAAAGCAATTATAAAGACAGTTAATAATGTCATCAGTTTTACCATATCAGTTCGAGCCAGAGTCGGATTCTGAAAATGCAGATGACCAAGCTAATCGAAACCTGATACTTGAATGTACTCAAGCAGCGGTTCACCATCACGTGACAAACGCCACCAGTTTGAAAGCACAATGGGCGCATGCTGCTTCAGCTCTGCTTGAGCGGCCAGTATGAAACAGAACACGTAGTGCATCCATGTTTGTTATCTTTTCACCACAAGCGGAGAACAGATTATACTATGTTTGCAAACAGAAATCCATCTCTGCACTTTTGATTGTAACAACCACAAACGATATACATTACTCTACACTTCACAAAACTCTGCATTTAAACATTCAATAGCAAATAATATTTTAAAGGGGTCATATGACGGTTGTAAAAAGAACATTATTTTGTGTATTTGGTTTAACATGTGTTTACGCATTTTTTTGTTAAAAAAAGTCATTATTTAACACATGCCGTACATTATTGTTGCACCTCTATGCCCCGCCTTTCTGAAACGCGTCAATTTTTACAAAGCTCATCGTTATGAAAAGTGCGGTGTGCTCTGATTGGCTGGTGATCCAGTGCATTTTGATTGGCCCGAATACCTTAAGCGTGTGACGGATATGTCACGCTCCTTACCATATTTGGAACATCAGCTCCCAAAGCAATAATGACAGGTGATAATGTCGGTACTAAGTTATCAATTCTAGCCAGAATCTGATCTGGAAAATGCAGATCACCAAGCTGATTGATCAACTTTGCCAGCGTGACTGGACCAGAACATATCATATTGCTAAGGTTTTATTTCATTGGGGACATAATTGCTGATTATAGTGATACTGTCTTTTTACGAGTCACGCTGCGCTACGGGGGGAAGAACATACAAGAACACATATGTTTATGTGTAAACATAAAACCATGTCTTCATTTGTGTTCGTAGAAACGACAAACAAGCGCTACTCTATTCTGCCCAAAACTCGCGTTTGAAGAGTCAGTAGCAAATTCTTAAAATATGAAAACATACTTACAGGCTGTGTCTGTGAGTCAGAAATGCCAGACTGTACTGCAGAAATAGAATTGCCCCACTTTTTAGAATCAGCCTTTGTGCACAGCCGGCCTTGTACTCTCCCAGGTTCTGGAAACAGTCCTCCGAAAAATGCGCAGCACACAGTCGAATATTTTTGTTGTACTGTTCTAAAACAGTGTTGTAAATAAAGCTTAACCACTATTTTCTAATTGTGTCCTCTTTTGGAAGGCCAAACCTTCGCAACAAAAAACAGCGTCTCCACGACATGGTGGCAACAATAATACAGTGAGAATAAAAGTCACCCCTTCTTTCTTTGCGTATTCATTTGGGCAGTGTTGTGAAACTCTGCCCCCACATACTGACATAGATTTGTGGGGGCATGTTTGAACAAAGCATTTTAGGAAGGCGTGGCTGAGCCTTAACTTTTACAAAGAATATCTCTTTGGGTTTGAGACTTTTGTAAATCTGCAGATCTTATACATGCACAAACAGCTACTTAACACACTAAAGAAAAAGGAAAACAAGAAATCGCATCATTTGACCCATTTTAACAAATAATAAAACATACTTACAGACTCTGATTCAGAAGCACCAGATGGCCCAAGCAAAGTTGGAATTGCCCCCATTTGTTTTTAGAAATAGTCTTTGTGCACAGCCGGTCTTGTATTTTTCCAGGTTCAGGAAACTGTCCTCTGTAAAAAAAACAAACAAAAAAAACGCTGCAAACACACAAACATTTGGGTTGCCGGTCTTGTATTTTCCCAGGTTCAGGAAACTGTCCTCTGTAAAAAAAAAACACACACACAAAAAAAAAAAAAAACGCTGCAAACACACAAACATTTGGGTTGCACTGTTCTGGAACAGTGTTGTAAATAAATCTTAACCACTGATTCCAAATTGCATCCACTTTTGGAAGGCCAAATAAAGTGCTGCTTTTGCTTTCACATAGAAACACACCATCTCACAACATGGCGGTGACAACACAACTAGGACAACCGCCACGCTTTCTTTCTTTGCATATGCATTTGGACGGTATTATGCAAATATTTCCACAGAGTGACATAGGTCGGTGAGGGAGAATTCGATCGAGGTGTTTTAGCTAGGTCTGGATCAGCCTTCTCTTTTAGATAGAATAAATCTTTTTGTAGGAGACTTTGAGCTTTGTAACTTTGCAGATCTTATACATGCACAAACAGCTACAAAACACACATAAAGAAAAAGGAAAACATGAAAACGCATCATATGACCCCTTTAAGGAAATTGAGAGGATCATTCAAAATGTTCAAACTGTTGCTTTCCATTTTGTAGAACACAAGTCTCCTGAACACCAAAAAGAAGCTTGAGGCTGACCTTGTTCAGATCCAGAGTGAAGTTGATGACACTGTACAGGAAGCCAGAAATGCAGAGGATAAAGCCAAGTAGCCATCACTGATGTGAGCAACAGTAGCTGCGAAATGTTTTTTAAAAGACACTTGTGTACTTGAAAAAAATGTGGATCTAATGGCCAGCAGCCATATCTCCCTGTAGCCCAAGACTGGTTGCCCACTGAAGCTAAGCAGGGCTGAGCCTGGTTAGTACCTGGATGGGAGACCTCCTGAGAAAAAAACCAGGTTGCTGCTGGAAGAGGTGTTAGTGAGGCCAGCAGGGGGTGCTCACCCTGTGGTCTGTGTGGGTCCTAACGCCCCAGTGTAGTGACGGGGACACTATACTGTCAAAGAGCACCGTCCTTCGGATGAGACGTTAAACCGAGGTCCTGACTCTCTGTGGTCATTAAAAATCCCATGGCATTTCTCGTAAAGAGTAGGGGTGTAACCCCGGTGTCATGGCCACACACCATTGGCCCTTACCAATCATGGCCTCCTAATAATCCCCTTACATTGAATTGGCTCTATCACTCTCTCTCCTCTCTCCACCTATATCCGGTGTGTGGTGAGCGCACTGGCGCCGTTGTACTGTGGCTGCCGTCGCATCATCCAAGTGGATGCTGCACACTGGTGGTGGTTGAGGAGAGATCCCCTGACATGATTGTAAAGCGCTTTGGGTGTACAGTAGTACATATGAAAGCGCTATATAAATGCCTGATTCTATTCTATTCTAATGACTTTCTGTCTCTGAAGAAGGAGCAGGACACCAGTTCTCACCTTGAGAGGATGAAGAAGAATCTGGAGGTCACAGTGAAGGACCTGCAGCACCGTCTGGATGAGGCTGAGAATCTGGCCATGAAGGGAGGAAAGAAACAACTCCAGAAACTGGAGTCAAGAGTAAGATTACCTTTATTCTGATGTTAATAGTTATGATCTGAAAGGTATAAATTGTGTAATGCTTTAATATTTACATACATGTTTTCATTGACTGAAATAATTTTCATAATGTCTCCCACTAACTATAGGTCCGTGAGCTTGAGGCTGAAGTTGAGGCAGAGCAGAGACGTGGAGTTGATGCTGTTAAAGGTGTCTGCAAATATGAGAGGAGAGTCAAGGAGCTCACCTACCAGGTACAAAAAATGTGTAGAAAAATTCAGGTCACTTTATAATATAATTATGTTCTAGTCTGATCCATGTTCATTATCTGCAGACTGAGGAGGATAAGAAGAACCTCAACAGACTGCAGGATCTGGTTGACAAGCTTCAGCTGAAGGTCAAGGCTTACAAGAGACAGGCTGAAGAAGCTGTGAGTATCTCATTTGAGAACTATAAACACCCTGTAAGTATATTAACGTACTGATATAATTGTATGTGACTTTGTAGGATGAACAAGCAAACACTCACCTGTCCAAGTTGAGGAAGGTGCAGCATGAGCTTGAGGAGGCTGAGGAGCGTGCTGACATTGCTGAGTCTCAGGTCAACAAGCTCAGAGCCAAGAGCCGTGATGCTGGAAAGGTAATTTTACTCAAATAAATGTTTAAACATACTTAAAATGTAAAGCTTTTATTTTACCATAAATTTTTCTATTTTATATTCTTAAAGATTTTTTATTTGTGTACCTTTTTTTTCAGAGCAAAGAGGCAGCTGAGTGAAAACCTTCACATTCACTGTCACAAGCTCCCATTTGTCTCTGAAAAGGTGCAATTGCTCAATAAAACATTATATTCATCAACTTCTCTTTTATTTCCATTGCTGTTTTTTTTTTCTTCATTTTCTTCTCCATACAGTTTTCCTTGTTTTTTTTTTTTCATGTTTATTACATTACATTCATAGACTGTAATCACATCAAAGAATTTGAATATACCAATGAGCTTTTAACCGGTATAACTACTAATTACTGTTTTTTTTTTTTTTGGGGGGGGGGGTGGGGGGGTGGGGGGGGGTTGGAGGAGACAAGAACGTCAATAGTTTAAAGTTTTATATAGTTATGAAGTAGGCTAATCAATTTAAACAATTTGCAAATAATATTTTATTTTAAAATAGACGCAAATTCACTCATGTCTAATTTGTAAAGAACGCAAAACTTTTCTTTTCACATTCAGTTATGAATTACATGAATCATGCAAATAATAGCATATTTTCAATTTCAAACGGTGTCATTTCATAAAAAAAGTTAATCATTGGATATTACTGTAGTGTAGGTCACTGGACATTTCTATCGTAAAACAGTTGTCAAATATTGTTTAGCTACTAACATCTTACCACAGACTCCTTCACTGTTAAAGGTCCCATGCCATAGATTATTTTATTATTTGTATAATGTTTCCTGGGGTGCCCTTATAATGTTAGTATGTTTTTAAGATAATTTTTTTTAATAATTTAGAAATAAAAGGCATTTTTCCTAGCCTGATTTTAACCTCTGATTTGAACACTCTGTTTGAAGGGGCGTGTCTGCAGTGAGACTTCAGTGTAAACGCCCACTGCTGTGATTGGCTGACATGCATGCATATGAAAGAGCTATCATTACATGTGGAACTCTCTTGAATACTTTTACTATTACAGTTATTATACGTTTTTACTATTACAGCTATTGAGATTAACGAATCGTGAGAAGTTTTTTAAGTATTTAGATCTATTCCCATCACATAAAAGGTTGCAGTGATGAGCAATGAGCAGATGACAGCCTGTTGATCGCGTGAATGAAGATCTTATCATTGCAACGCAGTTTCTGCACTCTCACTAATGATTTCACCAATGCAAACATGAGGTAAGTACAGTAAGAGCTTTGTTGTGCAGCGTAACAGCGTCATTGATTTCATAACGAGTTTTTGCAAGTGTCCAGATAAACTCTCGCTGTGTGATTGACAGCTTGGGCGTATTGCGTAAGGCTAGCTTACGCTATGGGAAAATTCCTTTTCTCGAGAATATTGAAGCAAACTTTTTAAAACGCATTGCAGCTGCACAGCGAGCACAACTGAGCACGAGAGTGGTCATTGGCTGTGCTGCGGCAACTGCGCGAACCTATGGCGAGGCAGCTTTGACGCGAGAACCAATCAGGACACCTGGCGCCCTGGCGTGTCAGAGCCCGCCAGTATGGGCGTGCCTCGCCTAGTTGCTACAGATTTTTACTCCTTCAGCGACTTCTCCATTTTGCTGACCTCTGGAAGAGAAGCACTGTCAAAACGCCTTCCAGCGGGATAAGCACCTGAGGACGCCGGCTTCATTCGCCAACTGCAGCACGCTGTTTCGCTGTGCCATCCGGCGCGCCATATCCTTTGTTGCAAATCCTGTGTGTTCGCCGCTTCGTTCACACTCTAAAAGAGCTATATATCCGAGGCGTTGTTCCAAATGCCTCGCTCCACCTGCACCTCGTGTAGAGGCCCACTCGTCGGTGGAGACCGCCACATTCTGTGCGCTTCCTGCCTGGGCCGCGATCACGCCGAAGCTGCACTCGCTAAGGGCGGCTGCCCAGAATGTGATGTGATGGATCTCACAACTCTGCGGGCTCAACTTTCTTCCCCGAAGTTCATGACGAACTTACTAAGTCGTGGAAGGCGCCGCACTCAGCTCGCATCAAGCCTTCCTTTTCTTCAGCGCTCTCCAACGTTGACGGCGCTAAAGATAAAGGCTACGAGGCGATTCCCCCCCTCAAAGAGGCGGTGGCCGCCCACCTTTGCCCACCCACCGCCGCGGGATGGAAGACTGAGGCTTCACATCCATCCAAGCCTTGCCGTGCTACTTCTGTCGTCGCTGGCCACGCTTACGCCACCGCTGGGCAAGCAGCGTCGGCGTTTCACACGATGGCTGTCCTGCAAGTCTTTCAGGCCAAACTTCTTCGTTCCCTGGACGAGTCTGGACCTGAATCAGAGGCTTTCAAGGACCTACGCAGCGCCACTGACCTGGCCCTGCGGGCTACTAAATCAACAGCCAAGGCCATCAGGAGGAGCATGACAAACCTAACGGTGCTCGAGCGGCACCTGTGGTTGAACCTGACGGACATGAAGGAGGCAGATAGGGCGGCTTTCCTTGACTCTCCCATCTCCACTTCCGGTCTCTTTGGCCCGGCCGCCAAGAGCTTCTCTGAGCGCTACACGGAGGTGCAGAAGGCATCGCATGCGATGCACCACTTCCTTCCCAAACGCTCCAGCTCGGCTTCGAGCCGCCAGACCAGAAGGAAGCCTCCTCAACAGCAGCCCAAGCCAGCGCCGCCGGTTACCCAGCCCCGCCCAGCGGCTGAAGTCCGTCGCCGCTCCCGCTCTGCTAGGCACACTCCGTTCCCTGAGAGGCGGGGACCCTGATCCAGGATTTTTTTGGACCCCGAGACTCGTAAGCCTTCCTAGCCACAGGAAGAAAAAGAGAGAATTCGAGTCCCGCCGAGGCCGGACCAATCTCTCGAAAATCCTTCAGACATTCCCCAATCCACTCTGTTCAGGTGGCTGGAAATGTAAACTCCGCAGCAAATGAGTCTGCCGTAAAGCACGCTCGCCTGCAAACAAACACCGTTTTCACGGCGACACAAATAAAGCAAGAAAAGAGCACTTTTCTCCATGTGTCATATGTAGGGCATGTGCCCGCTATAATGTTCGCACACCTACACTCAAGCACTGTCCCCACAGTAACCAATTTGCCATCACATGCTGTGAATTTAACAAATGTAGAAGGTGTGCCCACCACAAGGTCTGCACCCCCACACATAAACACTGTGCATACAGTCTCAAGCTCACGCTGCCAATGTAGTTCAGGTGCCCATTATGATGTGCACGGCCCTACACACTTCCAACACGGTGTCATCTTTTTCCCCTATCAGAGAAAAGAAGGTAATAAATGTAGACTGTGTGCCCACTGCAATGAACGCACCACTACACCTGAAAGCTGTTCCTGTGGAGCTAATTTCCACCCAAGCCCACACTATAGAGGCTATAGAGGGCTCGCGCTCCCTAAGGCGCACACCCCTGTGCATGACCGCTGCTCGCACGGAAGGGGAAACACTAGACAGCCGGACGGCCGGGCCCCTATCTCACAGCGACCCGGGTCCTGTCTTCATCCAACCCCTAGCTATGAGGGCCAAAGCCTGGGAGGCTATCCCCGAAATATCGAAATGGGTGTTGAACATAATAAAACGAGGTTACTCGCTCCAATTTGCTCGCAGACCTCCGCGCTTTCGAGCCAAGGTCGAGACAACTGTCAGAGAGGGCGTGGCCCACATTCTCCGTACCGAAGTGTCAAAACTGTTGGAAAAGGGAGCTGTCGAAATAGTTCCTATGTCACAGAGCGAGTCAGGCTTTTATAGCCGCTACTTCCTCGACCCCAAAAAGGATGGCGGTCTCAGACCCATTCTAGATCTCAGACAACTGAACAAAGCGCTTATGACGCGTCCGTTCAGAATGTTGACAACCAAACAAATTATCACGCATATTCGCCCGGGATATTGTTTTTTCTCAGTGGATCTGAAAGATGCCTATTTTCACATCCAGATAACGCCCCATCACAGACCATTCCTGAGGTTCGCATTTGAAGGGCAGGCTTATCACTACACAGTACTACCATTCAGCCTGTCTCTAGCACCCCGTACTTTCACGAAGTGTATGGACGTGGCGCTCTTCCCCTTGAGACAGCAGGGAGTGCGAGTGTTAAACTACCTCAACGATTGGCTCATCATAGCCCAATCGGAGGAGCTATTAATAACTCACAGAGCCTGGCTCCTCAACCACTTAGAATGCCTGGGCCTCAGGATCAATTTTTCCAGAAGCACACTATCTCCCAGCCAGAACATCTCCTGTCTATAGTCTATAAGAGATAGATTCGACTAAGAGATAGACAATCTATAGAGATCGATTCGGTATGCATGAGAGCATGCCTCACCAAAGCGCACATGCTTTCTATTCGGTGCCTGGCGGCATCTTTTAGGGTGGGCACCCGTGTTCCCCTCAAGAGATTCCAGAAGATGCTGGGTCAGCCTCACCAGTACTCCAACTAGGACTGCTGTGAATGCGTCCGCTTCAGCGCTGGCTAAAACCACGGGTTCCAGCTCATGTGTGGCGATCTGGTCACTTACAAATCAGAGCGAGTCACGGCTGCATCAGAACCCTGACCCCCTGGAAAGCGACCGACTGGTATCGGTCTGGTGTGAGATTGGGTGTGATCTTGAGAAAAGCAATCTCGACAGATGCCTCCAGCTCAGGCTGGGGGGCCCTTTACGAGGTCAGGCCCGTCTCTGGTCTGTGGTCAGGCCCAGAGAAACGCCTACACATAAACTGTCTAGAGATGAAGGCGGTAGCCTTAGCCTTAAAAGCCTTTCTCCCATACTTAAGAAACCAGCACGTCCTGGTCCGGACGGACAACAGGGCAGTGGTGTCGTACATAAACTGCCAGGGTGGTCTCAGGTCACAAAACCTGCACAGCATGGCCGAGAATCTTTTTCTCTGGTCCCAGCACAACCTGCGCACACTGAGGGCGGCGCATGTGCCAGGCGTTCTGAACCAGGGTGCGGATATGTTATCCAGAAACAATGTTCTCCCAGGGGAATGGTCTCTTCACCCACAAACGGTTCAGCTGCTGTGGGATGTCTTCGGCAGGGCGGAGGTCGACCTCTTCGCCTCAGAAGACAATGCTCATTGCCAAATATTTTTGGATGTATATTTACTCTGCCCCGTAAGGGCTCTCAGGATTTATCTGGAGTGTTCTGCCTCGTTTAGGCAATCAGAGCAGCTCCTTATATGCTTTGGCGGCCACACTAAAGGTTTAGCCGTCACAAAACAGAGACTGTCGCGCTGGATAGTGGATGCTATCGCGCTAGCTTATAAGTCCAAAGGCCTTCTTTGCCCCTTGGGCGTCAGAGCTCACTCCACGAGAGGCATGGCCTCTTCGTGGGCCTGGTCCAGTGGAATACCCATTGAAGACATTTGTGCGGCAGCTGGCTGGGCCTCACCGTCCACATTTGTGAAGTTTTATAACTTGGAGGTACCCGCCTTACAGGCCAAGGTTCTCTCAGTGTAAAGTTTTAAGCACCCCCCAAAGTCTTATGGCTCATTACATACTCTGCTCTGGCTTTGAACTATGGTTCCTATGTATCCCTTATGACCATGAACTACGGTCCCTAGTTATCCAGTATATGAAGCCCGTCTAGAACTGGCTTATATTAGGATCATGCTCTTCCCTTGAGTTTCAGGCTTCTGCCTTGGGTTACGGTAGGGCGAAGTTTAGCACGCACAGCGTTTTGAAGGGGGTTCCAATAGCGTAAGCTAGCCTTACGCAAAACAAGATACCTCTCGAAAGGGAACTACTTGGTTACTAACGTAACCTCAGTTCCCTGAGATGAGGGAACGAGTATTGCGTAACCCGCCGTGCTACTGTGCTATGATCAGGGGGTCGTTTAAACCTGGAGCACCTAGGCGAGGCACGGCAATATATAGCCTCTGACCACGCCCATACTGGTGGGCTCTGACGCGCCAGTGAGCCAGGCGTCCTGATTGGTTCTCGCGTCAAAACCGCCTCGCCATAGGTTCGTGCAGTTGCCGCAGCACAGCCAATGACCGCTCTCGCGCTCAGTTGTGCTCGCTGTGCAGCTGCACTGCGTTTTAAAAAGTTTGCTTCAATATTCTCGAGAAAAGGAGTTTTCCCATAGTGTAAGCTAGCCTTACGCAATACTCGTTCTCTCATCTCAGGGAACTGAGGTTACGTTAGTAACCAAGTAGTTCTTTGATCGCTTTCTGTATATATTTTAATCACAGTTTAAATAAGATTATTTTCATCTTACCAAGAGAAACGATGTGAAGTTGATATTTTAGTCACTGGCTTGATTTACTGATGCATAAGCAGTATTGAATGATTTTGAGAGAAAGATTATCTGTCTGAACTTGAACAATTACACATCAAAAATTCACATAACCCACTGGTTCTTCAAAGGCTCAGATGAAGGAACTAAAAAAAATACTTTTGTGTTCATTTGTACATCCAAACACTGAGCAACTGCCATGCTTCGCTCATTTGCAAGCCATGTCTCTCGAGGAAAAACCAATATCGCGCTCGCGCAGCTCATTTTCTCATGGCAAATTCTCTTTGCGGGCAAAGAAGAGAAAGGGGAGGTGACCTTTCCCCTTATGACGACATAAAGGGAAGATTCTAGATTCGCCCGTCTGAGCTTTCATTTTCTCAAAAATACCCAGTGCTTGGTTTACACCTATCAAAATGTCTAGCCACTGGGGGACCATAGGCAGGCTAGGGGAACTCATATTAATGTTAAAAAACCTCATAAAGTGAAATTTTCATGTCATGGGACCTTTAAAACTAAAGTGTTGCGTTGGACACTCGTTTTCTGTGAACAGTAAGGCCAGACTTTGATTTGATTGGCCATCTCAATCATTTCGACATTGACTTGTGAAAAACCTTTTATCACAAAAAAACTTTTTGTGATTTTTAATTATTAATTATTAAAATAATAAAATAATTATTAATAATTATTAATTATTTTAATTATTAATTAACAATTATTAATTATTTTAGAATTATTTCACAGTATAAAGTAGTGGACACATCCTTCTTTGCATTTTAGTTAGAAAACAAACACCTTTTAGTTCAATAATACTTCATCTGTTCAATAATGTCAAAATCTTTCTAATTTATCCCACCCCTCACCAACAGATATAATTAATCTCACATCTATGAGTAATTATACCTTGAAGATGACGATAAATTAATTTGAGTGAGATCGTAAACGAGTAGCCGTGTTACAAGCGCTTTTCCATCTGTGAAACATTGGAGTTATAACATTTTAGGTCAAATCATAATATATTGTGATCTTCATTTTTAGCTACGTCAACAGAGAAAATTTCAATTTCTAGTCCACGTTATTTCAGCCAAATAAGTAAGTTCACTTTTTTTAAAAGTCTTTAAAGATGCTTTTTAAAGTACAGTAAAGTCTAATTATCAAATGTACAGTTTACACATTGAAAGTTCAGATTACTGCATATGCACAACATGTAAAAACTATATAAATGTGAACAGGCAAATTAAAAGTTATTAGACTTCATTAAACTAAAAAAAATATGTATTAATATAATTATGAGGGACTTTGGTAAGACTCAGATTACAGACATTGATGTAAGAAATGCACACAAATTAATAGGCTATTTTTTGGTGTCATCCAAATACTTTAGATTTAAAAATTAGTTGCAGTCATGTGAGCTCCCCCGAAGTAGCCAGGCAGTGAACTCCATTGGTGCCATAAATAGTTCCTTACAGGGACAAGCACCAAAGGCATCTGTTGATGTCAGCACAAGCTCTTTTACTGTATATGGCTGTGTCAGTCTAATAAAAAAGTAATAAAAAAAAGAGGAAGCAATTCATACGAATATGATCAAGACACCTAAAGTATCGGTAATTTAAATTATATTATTTTAGATGTCAACAATAACTCATAACTCACTGCTTAAACCAATGAGCATTGTCGTCATAAAGTTCTGTCCCATACCTTTAGTCAGGAGTCATGACCTTCAGACAGGGGAAAGCAACTGTGCCCGACTGTGAAATCTGGCACGACAAGAGAGTTTTAACATACGTCAGCATCAGTAGTGGCCTACAAATATCTACACAACAAAAAGGGGGGCGTGCAGAACACGAAATCCAGGGGGAGGAGTTGGATCCAGATCCAATAAAGTTCAGCATAAGCTACTATCAATTAAGTGGAGTCTACGTTTTTTAATCAGTTTTAATTTGATAAACATGTCACAATATAACATCGCAACGACATGAAAAGAGTGTTTACTGTTATAAAAAACTGATTTGTGAGCTTCAGAGGAATTAAAGGTGTTCGAATAAACACGAAACACACGTGATCGTTGTCATGCGGTGAATCCGGCCAATCGTGGAACAGCTGTGTTGTCATCAGCCCTCCTGCAGCCCAATTCAGCCGCTCTTGAGAAGCTGCACTGGCTGAGTTCTCCGGCTACTCTCGAATCGCTCTTGCGGTACTTTAATGGCACGTCACGTGGCGTCGGCGCTGTATCAAGTCGGACAAAATTTCTAACCGACATGCACTGCTTCAAGTCAGCTGCCGATCGTTCTGCGCAGAGCTGCATGAAGTCGAACAAGCCTAATACCAAAACCTACCCATCTCCACCCCCTGATCCCTAAACCCACCCCTAAACCTACCAATCTCCACCCCTTAGATCTGGATCCAACTCCGCCCCCTGGATCTTGTGTACTGCAGTGAGGTGCTACTAAAATTTTGGGGCGTTTTCAAAAAAGCTGAATACATAATATTTCCACTGATGTATGGTTTGTTATGATAATGATGTTATGACAATATTTGGCAGAGATACAACTATTTGAAAATCTGGAATCTGAGGGTGCAGAAAAATCAAAATATTAAAAAAATCGCCTTTAAAGTTGTCCATTTCTATTGGCGATTGTGCTGCATCCACTCACAAAAATATTTTTTTTATATATTTAAGGTGGGAAATTTACAAAATATCTTCATGGAACATGATCTTTACTTAATATCCTAATGATTTTTGGCATAAAAGAAAAATCGATCATTTTGACCCATACAATGTTTTGTTGGCTATTGCCACATATGTACCCGTGCGACTTAAGACTGGTTTTGATCCAGGGTCACATATATATATATATATATATATATATATATATATATATATATATATATATTAGGGCTGTGAAATGATTAATCGTGATTAATCGCATCCAAAATAAAAGTTTGTGTTCACATAATATATGAGTGTGTACTGTGCATAATGATTTTGTATATATAAATACACACACATGCATGTATATATTTTAGGAATATTTTCTTAAATATACTGTATATATAATTTGTATTATATATAAATATAAATATTTTATGTATAAATAAAACAAAAATTCTTAAATATATACATGCATGTGTGTGTATTTATATATACAAAATAATTATGCACAGTACACACACATATATTATGTGAACACAAACTTTTATTTTGGATGCGATTAATCGCGATTAATCGTTTCACAGCCCTAATATATATATATATATATATATATATATATATATATATATATATATATATATATATATATATATATATATAAATGTTGCATGCTTTTAGGACTTCCATAAAACAGGGGAAAAGTAGATGTCTGCTAAAGATCTGGAGATCTGGAACACATTTGCTGGGTAAATACATCTGATAAACATCTTCGGAAGAGCAGTTTTACATACAAAGATATAAACTCGGAATTGGGAGGAAAAACAACTGTCTGAACTGTGAGATATAAACTTATCAAGTCCAAATTATGATATCTACTTTTTTTCCTTACAATTGAGTCAGATGTACTATTGAAGCGCAGTGGGACAAAAACAGTTGTGAGCTTATAATTTTCTTTTATTAAAATCATTTACCACTTATATTTACCACAAATAACACATTGTAGGCTTTAAACACAATCAGTGCACTGTGCACGCAAATGCTCTTCATTATGAATATAAATAAAAACAGAAAAAAGGCCTATTCAACACCCTTTCATACTGCTTTAATATTGTAATTTTTTTTTAATATTTATGATTTATAGTGTCAAAAAACAAGCATGTAGTTATACCTCAGCCTATATTAGACTGTGTAGCTATGTAACTTGCAAATTATTTTTTGTATAAACCAGACCAGGAAAGCTGAATTATCCTATCAATGGAATGCAAACCATCCAAATAAAGCAATAAAATATAAACATAAATAAAATATTATACATAAATAAAAAGTGTGCCCCTTAAAGATATTAGATCTAAGAACCATAGCTGAAAAAATTACATAAATGACTGTTTAGTTTAATAAATTTAATACATCTACCATAATTGGTATCATATGATATTGCAAATTATTTAATATAATAATGTTTAATACTAATAGCTAGTAAAATTGATAGTGGTTTAATAACCTTGTATTGTTTTTTGCATTCCATTGTTCTATTTATTTAAATTTTTAACTCTTGAAATAGTTGAAAAATCATGCGTATTTATTAATATTTTTTTATAAAATCATTTTACGCCATACATAAGGATCTTCACACATAGACAATTTCGATGAAGCAACACATAACTAGAATATATGATCTTTAAATTTACAGCAAGCCTAAAAAAAGACTCAACGTGTTACCTCTGCTTTGCGTGCCATATGTGGCAAACATGTTCTATAAATTTTTTTTAAGGCCTCAGTGTACAATCTCTAAATACAATATGTACGTATTGCTTCATAAATTGTTTTACTTGAAGATTAAAACGTGTAAAAAACAGCTGTTGGTACATATTCTGCTAGAGGTTAGAGAAATAATTTTCTTAAAAAACAACAAATTAGCAGCATATCCTAAAGGGGTAGTTATTTATTTACACCTTTACTGTTTCCATTTTCGCAAACACCATATGGTTTATCAGATCGATTCCTTAACTTAGACTGACTCAATAGCCATATTTGGTGTTAGCCATATTTAACTTTTGCATTGCTGGCACAGCAAATGCAGTATAAAAACAAGGGGCAGGAGGGGAGACTTTGCATTCAGAAGACCAGCCAAGTTTGCGTTTGTGGTGAGATGGTCATTCATTTCTTTGCAGGGAGTATGCAGTGATTAGATTAGGTTAGAGAACCATGGCATATCTTTCTGTAGAATATTACTGTAGACATTTTGCATAGAAAACTATTCAGACAAAGAAATTAAGTGGAATTTAGATTTCCAAGTTGAACATAATTGAAATGAAAATATGTCAGACATATGTTGCTAATAGTTTATAATAAATCTTTAATCACAGCTTTCATTTTTAATATCTTCATATTACAGGGTGCAGGGAATTCATCAGTACTTGTGGAAGATTGGAAAGGTAATTGATGTTAGTGTCTGTAAATACAAGACCAGCTCAAAAAATCTGTTCAGAAATCAAGGATAAAAAGGATATTGTTTTTGGATTCACTGTAGGTAACCGTAATTATAGGGATTATAGGGAAAACAAGCCACATTAATGTTATAAGAGTCATTTTTTCTCCTGATCTTTAAATTCCAGAAGTAAACTGCCACCATGAGTACGGACGCAGAGATGGCCATTTATGGCAAGGCTGCCATTTACCTTCGTAAGCCTGAGAAAGAGAGAATCGAGGCTCAGAGCAAACCATTTGATGCCAAGTCTGCCTGCTATGTGGCTGATGTCAAAGAGTTGTACCTCAAGGGAACAATCAAGAGCAAAGAAGGTGGCAAAGCCACAGTTATTTTGCTTGACACTAAGGAGGTACATTTTAAAAGATGCTCATATTGCACAATGTCCTACACACACACACACACACACACACATATATATATATTATCTAACTGATCAAATTCATAGGAGAGAACAGTAAAGGAGGATGACGTCTACCCAATGAACCCTCCCAAGTATGACAAGATTGAGGACATGGCCATGATGACCCATCTCAATGAAGCCTCTGTGCTGTATAACCTCAAAGAGCGTTATGCTGCATGGATGATCTACGTAAGTTCTGAAACAACATAAAAAAGCATTTAAGTTAATTTTGTCTGTGTTGTTGCAATCTGAACATGTCTCTGCTCATTTCAGACCTACTCTGGACTCTTCTGCGCAACTGTGAACCCCTACAAGTGGCTCCCAGTGTATGATGCAGAAGTGGTGTCTGCCTACAGAGGCAAAAAGCGTATGGAGGCCCCACCCCACATCTTCTCTGTCTCTGACAACGCATATCAGTTCATGTTGACTGGTAAGATCTGATTTAGGAGATCTGAATTAAAGTTTTTTATAAAACAATTGCTAAAACATTATTTACTTTGAATTAACAGACAGAGAAAACCAGTCTGTCCTGATTACGTATGTATCAAGCCTTCAGTTAGAGTTGTTGAAAACAATTAAATTTCCCTCTTGTGGAACTTCCACATGTCTTATCATCTTCTGTCTTCTGATCTCTCATAAACCAGTGGAGAATCTGGTGCTGGAAAGACTGTGAACACCAAACGTGTCATCCAGTACTTTGCCACAGTTGCAGTGGCAGGTGGTGACAAGAAGAAAGATCCCACTCCTGGCAAAATGCAGGTATGAGATATAAAACTACATACATATTGTTTTGAATGAAGGTGATTTACACTTATCTCACATGATATGTGAATTTGTGAAATGCCTATAAATAGTGTTTAGTCATTACATAGAAAATAACTGAAAACCCTTCAAACATCACAGGGCTCTCTTGAGGACCAGATCATTGCTGCCAACCCTCTGCTTGAGGCTTATGGTAATGCCAAGACTGTGAGAAATGACAACTCCTCTCGTTTTGTAAGTTAACCACTTTTTATTTACATGTAGTTCAATTAGTGAGTTGTGTTGGATTTTTCTATAAAGATATTTTGTTTTATTATTATCATCATTATTAATAATAATATTTTGTTATTATGATTTAAACAGGGTAAATTCATCAGAATTCACTTCGGCACCACTGGAAAACTGGCTAGTGCTGACATTGAGACATGTAGGTGGACATGATTTCATTGATCCATCCTGAACATTTGTCTTTATCTGTCACTCTTCAGATGATTGTGACTCAAGTACATTGTCTCAACAGATCTGCTGGAGAAGTCTAGAGTGTCATTCCAGCTTCCAGATGAGAGAGGCTACCACATCTTCTACCAGATGATGACCAATCATAAGCCAGAGCTGATTGGTAGGTGCACATATTTCATTAAATATCTTTCAGATAATATTGTAAGATGCTCTTTCATAAATGCTCTGTATTTTACAGACATGACGCTCATCACCACCAACCCCTATGACTTCCCCATGTGCAGTCAGGGTCAGATCACAGTGGCCAGCATTGATGATAAAGAGGAGCTGGATGCTACTGATGTGAGTCATTGCTGTTTGAATATTGACATATTCTATATAAATATGGCAAATCATAGATTTTATTTTTCTCTGTGATTTACAGAGTGCTATTGACATTCTGGGCTTTAATAATGAGGAGAAAATGGGGATCTACAAGTTCACTGGAGCTGTGCTACATCATGGCAACATGAAGTTCAAGCAGAAGCAGCGTGAGGAGCAGGCTGAGCCTGATGGCACAGAGGGTGAGATTACATTGTATAATGTGTATCATAACATGCATTGCTTTGAATGGAGAGATCCTTATTTCTATTTTCGCAAAGAAAGAGGTGGTTTTAGTTTTCAAGGCAACTTTTTTAATTGCAGACGCTGACAAAGTTGCCTATCTTCTGGGTTTGAACTCTGCTGATATGCTGAAGGCTTTGTGCTACCCCAGAGTCAAGGTCGGAAATGAGTTTGTGACCAAAGGCCAGACCGTGCCACAGGTATAGTAACATTTCCAGCATGCCATCTGTTTAACCTAAAATTCTGGCTAATTATTGCAGAATCAGAATAAAATATCCACTCTATTCTACTTACAGGTGTACAACTCTGTTAGCGCCTTGGCCAAATCTATCTATGAGAGGATGTTCTTGTGGATGGTCATTCGTATCAACCAGATGTTGGACACAAAACAACAAAGAAACTTCTTCATTGGTGTGCTGGACATTGCTGGCTTTGAGATCTTTGATGTAAGAATGATTCTTTTATCTCTTTTTTAATGGCACATTGAGTGATATTCAGAAGTCAGTAAATGTTATTCTGTTTCTTCCTCCAGTTCAACAGCATGGAGCAGCTGTGTATCAACTTCACTAATGAGAAACTGCAACAGTTTTTCAACCACCACATGTTTGTGCTGGAGCAGGAGGAGTACAAGAAGGAGGGCATTATTTGGGAGTTCATTGACTTCGGCATGGACTTGGCTGCTTGCATTGAGCTCATTGAAAAGGTTTTTACTGGTTTATGAACTTATTAATTTCCCATTTCTATGCTTGAAATCTTAAAATTGTAATAATTAAACAACATTCTTTTATAAACAGCCCATGGGTATCTTCTCCATCCTTGAAGAGGAGTGCATGTTCCCCAAGGCTACAGACACTTCCTTCAAGAACAAGCTGTATGATCAGCATCTTGGCAAGAACAATGCTTTCCAGAAACCAAAGCCTGCCAAAGGCAAGGCTGAAGCCCACTTCTCCCTGGTTCACTACGCTGGAACTGTGGACTACAACATTTCTGGCTGGCTGGACAAGAACAAGGATCCACTGAATGATTCTGTTGTGCAGCTGTACCAGAAGTCTTCTGTCAAACTGCTGGCTACTCTCTACCCACCTGTTGTTGAGGGTATGTATTATGTATTATGTACATCATTTTAATCAAACTTTGATTCAGGTTTGCACTCTTTTCTTGTTATTACTTTATATGTGTTATTTTGTCTTTTTATCTGAATAGAGACTGGTGGCGGCAAGAAGGGAGGCAAGAAGAAGGGTGGCTCCATGCAGACTGTGTCTTCTCAGTTCAGAGTATGTCTTTGTTAGAGACTAAATGTGAATAATGATGCAATTGAAAGCAGTGACTGTACATGAGCTTCTTGACTATAGGTCAGAAAAATAATACATCAACAACTGAGAGAATGTGAGTAAGAATGCTAAATCTTTTCATGATTAAACAGGAGAACTTGGGCAAGCTCATGACAAATTTGAGGAGCACCCACCCTCATTTTGTGCGTTGTCTGATTCCCAATGAATCCAAGACTCCAGGTAAAGTAATAAAGGACTTAACATATATTCTCATATTAAGACAGTATTTAATGACTAATGTATGTAATAATAATAATAACATTAATTTACCAAGTTTATGATGTAAACTGTTTGTTATAGGTCTCATGGAGAACTTCCTGGTTATCCACCAGCTGAGGTGTAATGGTGTATTAGAGGGTATCAGAATCTGCAGAAAGGGTTTCCCCAGCAGAATCCTCTATGGTGACTTCAAGCAGAGGTAAATGGGCCCATATGAAAATATAAATTCCTGTAGGAAGCTCTATATTAGAAGATATAAAGCATTTTGATAAATCTTCTAATATTCCATAGATACAAGGTGCTGAATGCCAGTGTTATCCCAGAGGGACAGTTTATGGATAACAAGAAGGCCAGTGAGAAACTCCTGGGATCCATCGACGTGAATCATGACGAGTACAGATTTGGAACCACAAAGGTTAATATTCAGCTTTACAACTTTCAAAGATTCAGTGATCATGATCATTTAACCTATACAGGTAAATCAATATATTTTGATTTACTGTTTTACATGAATTCAGGTGTTCTTCAAAGCTGGTCTTCTGGGTGTTCTTGAGGAGATGCGTGATGAGAAACTGGCTGCTCTGGTCACAATGACTCAGGCTCTCTGCCGTGGTTACCTGATGAGGAGGGAGTTTGTAAAGATGATGGAAAGGAGGTGAGTATTCAGAGATGGGAAGTAACGAAGTACAAATACTTTGTTACTGTACTCAAGTAGATTTTTCATATATTTTTACTTTACTATTTATTTTTGTTCCAACTTTTTACTTTTACTCCTTACATTTTTAACACAAATATCGGTAGGCTACTTATCAGTACTCTTACATTTTACAAAACTGGCTCGTTACTTTAGTTTCAAATAATTTCAGAGTTACCATTATTATTTTTCACGTCATCAACCCTTCGCAGGGAGTTTGACTGACAAGCAATCTGACCAATCATAATCTGCCATTTTGTCCGACAAAGCAGTCAGGAGAGTTAGTAGATTAACATTGGAGGATTTAAACTTGAAAAACGAATGCGATCGGTCAATTGGGTGAGAATATACGTTGCACTTGACGCACCACTACAAGACGGCTGACAGATTCGGCGGCATTCATTCGTGGCAAATCATTACATAGGCTACATGTAGATTCCTTTAAATGTTAAGAGGATGATTAAAAAAGATAAACTGGATCTGTGAATTCTCAAACACAATTGAAACACAATTGAATTCATATCTTGCTACTCAGTCAGAATCTTATTAACCTGGAGTCCCAGTCTGTCACAATAATCATATAGGCTATGTGATGTTTTAGATGCCTATTGGCAGACATCCATTTAAAATGTAGGCAATGGCATATAAAGAACCTTTTTTTTCCAAATCCACTTAAGTTTCTCAGCTTGCACTCTAGTAACATTTGTGTGGTCCAGGTAGCTTTGCAAGAAAAATGGTTGTCATTCGCAAGGCTACTTTACTTTTATACTTTAAGTAAATTTCCAAGCCTGTACTTTGTTACTTTTACTTGAGTAAAGAAGTTAAATCAGTACTTCTACTTTTACCAGAGTATTTTTTAACACAAGTTTCTGTACTTCTACTTGAGTAAGGGAAGTGAGTACTTTTGCCATCTTATTGCATGAATAAAGGTGGTATCAACAATAACTGTACAAACGGTTAATAATGACACTGGTTATGTTATTTAATGATGAATTATTCACAGGGAATCCATTTACACCATTCAATACAACATCCGCTCATTCATGAATGTCAAACACTGGCCATGGATGAAGGTTTATTACAAGATTAAGCCTCTGCTGAAGAGTGCAGAGACTGAGAAGGAGCTGGCAACCATGAAAGAGGACTTTGCAAAATGTAAAGTAGATCTTGCCAAGGCTGAAGCCAAAAAGAAGGAGCTTGAAGAGAAAATGGTAGCACTGCTGCAAGAGAAAAATGATCTGCAGCTGCAAGTAGCATCTGTGAGTATTCTTGAATTGATTTAATTGAATTTAGGCTCCATTAAATTGAGCAATGTTGTTTCCAATGATATAGCAACCTGTTATTAACAGGAATCTGAGAATCTCTCAGATGCTGAGGAGAGGTGTGAGGGTCTGATCAAAAGCAAAATCCAGCTTGAAGCTAAACTCAAAGAGACAACTGAGAGACTGGAGGATGAGGAAGAAATCAATGCTGAACTGACAGCCAAGAAGAGGAAACTGGAGGATGAGTGCTCTGAGCTGAAGAAAGACATTGATGACTTGGAGCTCACCTTGGCTAAAGTGGAGAAGGAGAAACATGCCACTGAGAATAAGGTTAGAGATTGAGTTGGTTTAAGATTAGACTTAATCTCTGTCTTATATGTTGATGTAGAATATAAATTGTAAAATATAAGCTTATTTAAAACCAAAAAATAAATAAAAAAATCACACAGGTCAAGAACTTGACTGAGGAAATGGCAGCTCAGGATGAGAGCATTGCCAAGCTTACGAAGGAGAAGAAAGCCCTCCAAGAGGCACATCAGCAGACACTGGATGATCTTCAGGCCGAGGAGGACAAAGTCAACACCCTGACCAAATCCAAAACAAAGCTTGAGCAGCAAGTTGATGATGTGAGTTTCTAATTAAACATGTCATTAATTCATTAAATCAACTGTCTTTTTTACTTTGATCAAAAATAATATATATTTTATATAACATTGTCCTGTAGCTTGAGGGTTCTCTTGAACAAGAGAAGAAGCTCCGCATGGACCTGGAAAGAGCCAAGAGAAAGCTTGAAGGAGACCTGAAATTAGCCCAAGAGTCCATCATGGACCTGGAGAATGACAAGCAGCAATCTGAGGAGAAAATAAAAAAGTAATTAAAGCATGAAATCTTTTAAAAACGTTATTTGATGTGTTATTGTTTTTTACAAACTACTTATTATTGAACACCCCCAGGAAAGATTTTGAAACAAGCCAGCTGCTTAGCAAGATAGAAGATGAACAATCTCTGGGTGCTCAACTCCAAAAGAAGATCAAGGAGCTTCAGGTATTTTTTTAGATTTTTTTTTTCAAATGCTGTTAAAGGTAAAGATAAAATAAAGACTAATAATATATCATGAATTACTTTCCACTATAGGCTCGCATTGAGGAACTGGAGGAAGAGATCGAGGCTGAGCGCGCTGCTCGTGCCAAGGTTGAGAAGCAGAGAGCTGATCTCTCCAGGGAACTTGAGGAGATCAGTGAGAGGCTTGAGGAGGCTGGAGGAGCCACTGCTGCTCAGATCGAGATGAATAAGAAGCGTGAAGCTGAATTTCAGAAGCTGCGTCGTGATCTTGAAGAGTCCACCCTCCAGCATGAAGCTACTGCTGCTGCCCTGCGCAAGAAGCAGGCAGACAGTGTGGCCGAGCTGGGAGAGCAAATCGACAACCTGCAGCGTGTCAAGCAGAAGCTTGAGAAAGAGAAGAGCGAATTCAAAATGGAGATTGATGATCTTTCCAGCAACATGGAAGCTGTTGCCAAAGCAAAGGTTTGAGAATGGTTTCTAAACAAATTAGGAAACATAACATATGTGGTTAAGATTCGTAAGAATCAAATCACTTGTGTTTACAGGCTAATCTTGAGAAGATGTGCCGCACACTTGAGGACCAACTTAGTGAAATTAAGTCCAAGAATGACGAGAACCTTCGCCAGATAAATGACGTCAGTGCACAAAGAGCAAGACTTCAAACTGAAAATGGTAAGTAATGGCAAAATATCTCAAAAATATCAAACAAACAAATGCAGAAAAACAAATAGTGTAAGTAAATCATCCTCCATGTAACATATTCACATGATCCTTTGACCTCATTCTCAATGCTCATTTATTATGTTTTTATAAAATAAATGAAGTGAAGTGACATGAAGGTCAAGTATGGTAACTTGTACTCAGAGTTTGTCCTCTGCATTTAACCCATCCAAGTTAGTGCTCCCACATTAGGAGCGATGAGTAGTGAACACATCAGCAACACACATACCCGGGGCAGTGAGCAGCCATTCACTGTGGCGCCCAGGGAGCAATTGACTAGAGGCCTTAGTTAGGTGCCTTGCTCAAGGGCACCTCAGTCATTTCCTGCTGGTATTGAGAATCAAACCCGTGACCTTTAGGTTAAAAGTCAGAATCTCTGACTATTAGGTCACAACTGCATCATATGATGATGTAATCAATTTCCCCAGCCTAATTGTGTAGCAAATGATTTTCTCATATTATTAAATGGTTTATTTTGAATAGAGCTGACATAGTGAACATTTTTACAGGTGAGTTTGGCCGTCAGCTGGAGGAGAAGGAGGCTCTGGTTTCTCAACTCACCAGAGGCAAACAAGCTTTCACCCAGCAAATTGAGGAGCTTAAGAGGCATATTGAAGAGGAGGTTAAGGTAATACAGCATAATCAAAGCATGCACATACTTGTCAATTACTTTACTGTAGAGAAAAGCTAATATTATGTGACTTTGTCTCCTAGGCGAAGAACGCACTGGCCCATGCTGTGCAATCAGCCCGTCATGACTGCGACCTGCTCCGTGAGCAGTTTGAGGAAGAGCAGGAGGCAAAGGCTGAGCTGCAGCGGGGAATGTCAAAGGCCAACAGTGAGGTTGCTCAGTGGAGAACCAAATATGAAACTGATGCCATCCAGCGCACTGAGGAGCTTGAAGAGTCCAAGTATGTATATTATTGTATAAAATTTTCAATTTTCACAGCTATTTTATAGATTAGAATTCAAAATAATATGTATTACTTAACAGGAAGAAGCTGGCTCAGCGTCTGCAAGAGGCAGAGGAACAAATTGAGGCCGTAAACTCCAAATGTGCATCTCTGGAGAAGACCAAACAGAGACTCCAAGGTGAGGTGGAGGACCTCATGATTGATGTGGAGAGAGCCAATGGTTTGGCTGCTAACCTTGACAAGAAACAGAGGAACTTTGACAAGGTAAAAAAAAAAAAGTCTTTCTGTGATATGATATTAACTTCTAAAAGTATGCTTCAGCATGCTACAAGTTAAATGAACCTGATCCTGAAATATCTCCACCAAAGGTCCTGGCAGAATGGAAGCAGAAATATGAGGAAGGTCAGGCAGAGCTGGAAGGTGCCCAGAAAGAGGCTCGTTCACTCAGTACTGAACTGTTCAAGATGAAGAACTCCTATGAGGAGAGCCTGGATCAGCTGGAGACCCTCAAGAGAGAGAACAAGAATCTGCAGCGTAAGAACAAAACCGACTGAGAAACGAAGAATGAAAAGACTTCAGTGTTCTAATTCAAAATGAGCTTTAAAAAGTAAACACATGATTATGATTACAAATAATATTTTTTCTTTTTATAGAGGAGATTTCAGATCTGACAGAGCAGATAGGTGAGACTGGTAAGAGCATCCATGAGCTGGAAAAGGCCAAGAAGACAGTGGAGACTGAGAAGGCAGAGATTCAGACCGCCCTGGAGGAGGCTGAAGTGAGTATCTGAAGATCAATATGGAATTATTGCTAGAACCATCACACTGTGTTGTTAATGAATAATTTTATTTTGATGTTTAAATGTTGCTTTATTTGTCATAGGGTACACTGGAGCATGAGGAGTCCAAGATTCTTCGTGTCCAGCTTGAGCTAAACCAAATCAAGGGAGAGATTGACAGGAAGCTTGCAGAGAAGGATGAGGAGATGGAGCAGATCAAGAGGAACAGCCAGAGAGTCATTGAATCCATGCAGGGCACCCTGGACTCTGAAGTCAGGAGCAGGAATGATGCCCTGAGAATCAAGAAGAAGATGGAGGGAGACCTTAATGAGATGGAGATTCAGCTGAGCCACTCCAATCGCCAGGCTGCTGAGGCCCAGAAACAGCTCAGGAACGTTCAGGGACAACTCAAGGTATTTGACTTCTGTTCGACTTTGGGATGTATTAATATGTTTGTATAATCCAACCTGTTAATAAAAAGCCAACAGAAAATACATCAAAAGCTTATTGTAAAGCTATTGTTATTTTCAGGATGCCCAACTGCACCTTGATGATGCCCAGAGAGGACAGGAAGACATGAAGGAGCAGGTGGCCATGGTGGAGCGCAGAAACACTCTGATGCAGTGTGAGATTGAGGAGCTGAGAGCTGCTCTGGAGCAGACAGAGAGAGGCCGCAAAGTGGCTGAACAAGAGCTGGTGGATGCCAGTGAGCGTGTTGGGCTGCTGCACTCTCAGGTAAGGGCATTTTTTGTTTTACAATGAAATTAAGGAAATTGAGAACACCATTTAAATTGTCCAAACTATTGCTTTCCATTTTGTAGAACACAAGTCTCCTGAACACCAAGAAGAAGCTTGAGGCTGACCTTGTTCAGATCCAGAGTGAAGTTGATGACACTGTACAGGAAGCCAGAAATGCAGAGGATAAAGCCAAGAAGGCCATCACTGATGTGAGCAACAGTAGCTGCCAAATGTTTCAAAAGACACGTGTACTTGAAAAAAATATGGATCTAATGACTTTCTGTATTCATGCAAAAGGCTGCAATGATGGCAGAAGAGCTGAAGAAGGAGCAGGATACCAGTTCTCACCTTGAGAGGATGAAGAAGAATCTGGAGGTCACAGTGAAGGACCTGCAGCACCGTCTGGATGAGGCTGAGAATCTGGCGATGAAGGGAGGAAAGAAACAACTCCAGAAACTGGAGTCAAGAGTAAGATTGCCTTTACTCTGATGTTCGCCTGTATTCTGATGTTCACAGTCTTGATGTGGACAGTGTGAAGTCTCTAAACATCTTTAAACATTTTTTGGAGTGAAATGAGTTTAATAATATCTCCCACTAACTATAGGTCCGTGAGCTTGAGGCTGAAGTTGAGGCAGAGCAGAGACGTGGAGCTGATGCTGTTAAAGGTGTCCGCAAATATGAGAGGAGGGTCAAGGAGCTCACCTACCAGGTAAAATAAATGTGTTATAAAATTCAGGTCACTATAATCTGATTATGTTCTAGTCTGATCCATTTTCATTATCTGCAGACTGAGGAGGATAAGAAGAACCTCAACAGACTGCAGGATCTGGTTGACAAGCTTCAGCTGAAGGTCAAGGCTTACAAGAGACAGGCTGAAGAAGCTGTGAGTATCTCATTTGAGAACTATAAACACCCTGTAAATATATTAAGGTACTGATATAATTGTATGTGACTTTGCAGGATGAACAAGCAAACACTCACCTGTCCAAGTTGAGGAAGGTGCAGCATGAGCTTGAGGAGGCTGAGGAGCGTGCTGACATTGCCGAGTCTCAGGTCAACAAGCTCAGAGCCAAGAGCCGTGATGCTGGAAAGGTAATTTTTCTCAAATGATTTTTCAAATATACTTACATTTTAAAGCTTTTATTTGACCATAAATTGTTCCATTTTATATTCGTACAGATATTTTTAATTGTTTACCCTTTTTTTTCAGAGCAAAGAGGCAGCAGAGTGAAAACCTTCACATTCACTGTCACAAGCTCCCATTTGTCTCTGAAAAGGTGCAATTGCTCAATAAAACATTATATTCATCAACCTCTCTTTTATTTCCATTGCTTTTTTTCATTCTCTTCTCCATACATCCTGATGGATTACATTTATTTTCATATACAGAAATCTCCTCAAATGAGACTTAATTATAGCTTCAACAAAGGATTTTAATATAACAATGAGCTTTTAATCAGTGTAACTAATTACAACAAATCAACTTCCACTAATTAAATACTGAAGTAAATTATTCTCAATAACACAACCTAGGCATAAAAAAAAAAAAAATGGATAAATATTATAAATGGAATACACAGGCAATAAAAAATACAACTTGAATTATTTCTTACCACTGAATTGCACAGTGTAAGGCCCGATATATTGGTCCAATTTCGGTTCGCCAATACACGGGGAAGGTTATCACGTGTTCTGTCCTCATTCATGCAAAGTATTGGTTGGTTAAATTTGCAATACATTAATCATATGTATTTATTCGTTATTTCATCTGACTCCATAAATGAAAGGTTTTAATAATATCTGTGCCTCACTAAAAGTGAGTGAATGTTTGACTATTCCTTTTAACCATTAAATGAACAATGTCAAAATCAGTTAGAATAATCACATGTAACAATTTAATATTTCAGATATCAGAGATCAATTCCACAATCAATTCAAATATCTAGAACATGGTTAAACATTGGTTACACCAAATAATCTTACCCAGCTTGTACCTGAGATAGATAGAGAGAGAGAGAGAGAGAGACACCACCTATTCAATTCGTGTCCAGCAAAGAAGAGAACCAGAGAGAGGGAGCACACCTTCCTTTATCCTCTTTGACCAGGTGACATGGGGGATGGGGGAGACCACCCTCAAATGGCTTCTATCCAACAAAAGGGGGGTGGACTTATCTGGCCTTATCTCTGAACCAGTTTTCTCTAAACTTCTATAAACCTTATTTCCTTTTATTTTATCTATCTGGATATGAGATATCTGTACTACTCACTTGAGACATTTCAAATGACACCAAAAACATAACAGTCAATGATAAACATTCACATTAAACCATGTTCTTGTGTGAGTTCTTAGTTGTTTCTGAGAGGAAGTGAGGTTGTATGGGGGAGGTTGAATGTTAATTAGCCAGCAGGGCCCTTTTGTCTCATAGACCAGGCCTCAACCAGTATTTTCAGTCTTACAACAGTGTAGTGGTGGACATCCTCCTTTACATTTTAGTTAGTAAACAAACACCTTTGGGTTACAAATACTAACATTATGTTCTGTTCAATTATGTCAGATCTTTCTATTGTGAACTACTTTAAATTGTATAAGCTCTCAAATTTAGACTGATATGAAACTCTTCTTCCTCCCCTGGTTTAATATTTTTTTCCCATCCGTGAAACGTTGGAGTTATAACATTCTAGAATCAAGGTCAAATATTGTGATCTTCCTTTTTAAATAGCTATACATCAAAAGAGAAAAAACTCTAGTCCACTTTATTTGAGCCAAATAAGTAACTTTTTTTTTTTTGTCTTTAAAGATGCTTTAAAGGTACAGTAAAGTCTTAAAATAAAATGTACAGCTTACACTTTGAAAGTTCCGATTACTGCATATGCACAACATGTAAAAACTTGTACAGGCAAGTTAAAAATTATGAGACTCCTAATGAATTATTAAACTAAAAATTATGTATGAGTGTAATTAGTATGACCAAAGACTTGTCAATTTATGACAATATTAATCATTTTATTTCATGATAATGGCGTAAATGAGTTGACATTTTTGAAGTAAACTCCAGACTTTTGAAAATTTTAGGCGCACAAGCAGAAAATTTAGGGGCACACCTTAAATCAACCTGCAGTGCACTTATTTAGATTTTCCCTCATTTTGATTTTATTACTGATACATTTCTTGGTAATAAATAGACTTAACTTACAGAAATAACAATGTGAAGTTTTATTTTAAGTTTGCAAGGATCCAGATTGACATTTGAGGGCCACCATGAAGCTCAGTCCCCAACCTTACTGGTCGGGGTTCATAGCAAACAGTTTTCTAGCTTGCTATCAGGTAATAGGCCTCACCAGGCCTCCCTGAAGGTGATTTCCCAAAAATGGGCACTAGGTAGCCCGCCTACTGGTTATCAAGTAGTAGGTCTCACCAGGGGCCTGTACCATGAAGCCGGATTAGGTGGCTAGCCAGCTATGTTTCAGCTTAGTTTCCGCCAACCCTGGGCTTTAGGTACTATGAAAGTAGCTCGGCTTTAATCGGTGTTCGTTGCCATGGTATCTTACGCTACACGGCTAACCTGCTCCGGGGCAGGTTATGTTCTGGATTCAAGATCTCAGACCGAAGTTTGACCAATCAGCTGAGAGCAAAGAAACATATAGGTGACGTAACTTATTCCAAGTGTCTGTTGCAATGACTTCACCTTTTCTTCCAAATCCGGTGGACATCTCAGTGCAAATTGTTTGACGAGCACTTCGTAGAGAAAGAGTTTTTAGCCAGACAAAATCCCCTTGCCTTAACTGATAGTTACTTGTATGAAAGATACAGATTTTCCGCGGAAGGAATGTCTTATCTTTGCGAACTTCTTGAGCCGCACATAAAGAATTTAACACGTCGAATTCATGCACTTACTGTACCGCAAATTGTATTGCGTTGCATTTTTTTTTTTTTTTTTTTTTTTTTGCAAGTGGTACATTCTTGCACGGTGGGTGATGCACAGAAGCTAGGGGAAAACATATGTTTGTCGAACCATTCGCAAGGTGGTCCTCGCTCTGCAGGAGTACATGAAAAGTTTAAGAAGCAGTACAAACACATGGTTTTCACAAGGTACAGGGAGGAGGAAGGGAGTTAGCAATTGGGTGTTTTTTTGTAAATAATTTATGTATTTGTTTTCTTAATTTATTTATTTTCTATTTTTTGTAGATAGGTATTATGTAAATATATTTATTAGGGAAAACTGATTGTTTATTGAATAGTGGAGAAGGGGTAGGTTTTAATAAGCTTATGCTTCATCCTACTCCTTTTCGGACATGTTGGTTTCATATTATTATCATTAATTGTTTGGTTTGTTTGTCTTTTTATTTTTTCAGTTTACTTTCTTTTGTTACTTGTTTTATGTTTATGTTCGAAATAAAGCATTCATTCATTCATTTATCAACCATGTCCATAAAAGAGGGCTTTTATAAAATTGCCGGTAAGATATATTGATAGGGTGACATCACATGAACACTTTTTTTTTTCTCAAAAAGCAAATTTCACAAATGTACTATACAATATAATACATGTTAAGAATTATTTTGAATCTTTTTTTATTATTATTCTGATAATCTTATGATAGGATTCCCAAGTCATTGCAACATGTATGCAGTCTATTGCTCCAATCTCCACTGCTCTAGGGAACATGAGGCAGATTGTGTTAATAGGAAGTCCTATCACAGCCTTAATGTTCAGGTAGAGATGATGTGAATATGTGAGATGATTATTTTCTGTGAGATGAATCTTTAAATTAATAGTAACTTTAACAGATATAACAATGATCTACTAAACATTTCATCTGCAGACGACTTGTGGTCATGAACATATGATCAAGTTTGGATGCCAAATGGCCTGGCTCCAGTGCTTGTCTTACAAATTTTCCATGAGTCTGTGTTGTGTCAGCGCTTTGAGGAAAGCAAGTTAAATTTGGTACAGTACAAAACACTGTTCATTTAAACGGAGATAGAAAAACCTACACAATAACCCCCTATCATGACCCTCAGATAGGGCCACAGCACTGCTTCAATGTGGCCCTCAGTAAAACCAGAGTGAAGATAGAGATGACCTTTGGCCTCCTAAAGGCACATTTCAACTGTGTTCGGCGCTTCAGAGTCACCAGAGCGGACATCACAGATAGTGGCTGCATGTGCCATTCTGCACAATATAGCCACCAGTAGAAAGGAGCGAGAAACAACACAAAACCAGCTTCTCCCCGATGAAACTGACCCGATCACACTTGACCACCCAGCTGGTGCAGATGTAGATGCAATCACCATACAATATTACACTTAATAAAAGCACATTGAAACTGCAGATAGGTCTCAAACTGTTTTATTGCTTTTGTGGGATGGGAGGGAGAAAGAGAGCAAGAGAAAGTTGCATTAATAAATATTCATACTAAAGTGTTACTTGGTTAAATAAGTTATACTAATATATATATATATATATATACATACTGAGATCAGTTTTATCCAGCTGTTTGATTTTGTTTGGAGCCTCCTCAGCTCACAGTCAGCTCCTTTAGTGTGCAGTCTAGTTCAAGTCTCCTTTAGTGTGCAGTCTAGTTCAAGACTCCTTTTGTACAGGGCCCTGACTGAGTCTGTTTCCACCTTAAACATAATTCCACTAGGGATGTCCCGATCAGGTTTTTTTGCAATCGAGTCCGAGTCCGAGTCATTTGATTTTGAGTATCTGCCGATACCGAGTCCCGATCCGATACTTAATACATAAAAAAAGAATAAAGAAGAGCGAAAAAACAGATCCAGGATGTTCCTTATTTTTTATTTAATTCACCTTATTTTAACATTCAACAACTCTGTTAACAAACAGAGCACTTCTGTGAGGTAGCTTGAACAATCAAGTAATACATAAATTCTTCACTTTTTGACTTTAGTGCAACAGTAAATATAAAAAAAGTCTAATATATAAACAAATAGCACCTCAACTTAAAATACCCGGCAGGCATGTAAACAAATAAAAAATAAAAGTGCTACAGTGTTTGCAAAGCCAGTAATGTGCTTTTAGGAACTGCACTCCTAACTCTTACGCCGGTTTCACACTGCACTGTTAGCAGAGCGTGCAGTGCGTATTTTTTCCGCCGCCCATGTTAACAGATTAAACCAGGCTTTAGAGCATTCACACCGCGCGCAGAGGTGGCGCGGCAGTGCGTAGCAGAGCAGAAGTGCCGCGATCGTTTCGGCGCCGAGTCTATTTTTGCTGCGCCGCTTTTGCTGAATTAAAGTGACAATACATTGATCATGGCCATAATACACCGCAGTTTTATCCAAAAAGTGCATTGATGATATCTATTGTGTTTTAAACAGTCAATCAAATGACCAACAGCAATTTAAAAAGAAAACAAATGTCCAAAAACAAACTTGTTGCCAGAACAATAAAAACAAAGATGAACCAAAAGTTATATGAAATTATTAATAAAATAAGCTTCTTGACAAGTCTTTTTTCTTAAATGTATTTGAAAACGAAAAAAAGCAATGCCAACTTATCCATTATAGAGTACTCTGTCTGTAGCCTACACAACCCGCGGTTCAGCCGCGCGTGACAAACGCTGCCAGTGTGAAAGCAAAACGCGCGTGTCCTGCTCCTGCTCACCATACGCACTGCTCCTGCGCTGCTTACGCTCTGCTAACGCGTGCAGTGTGAAACCGGCGTAACTCTGTGCCACCGCATAACTATAGATGTGTTAAAAAATAATGAGAATATATATACATATATATCCGAGTCCTGATCGGGAGGTAACGACCGATTCCGATCGAGTCTGAAAACACGTGATCGGCCCGATTTCCGATCACGTGATCGGATCGGGACATCCCTAAATTCCACCACAAACATGATCATTACAAGTTTTCTGGAGGCTCATCAAAATCACAAAAAGTTCCTTGACTTCCTACAAACACAGGACTGACTGTAATTTATGTCAAGGGTTTTAAATCCTTACACATTTCTTCTGAAGCCCATTGAGGTAGAGGCCTCAGTTTCTGGGTCAGGTTGTGAAAAATCCTACAAAAGAGATGTGTAAGGGCCAGTCCCTTTTTTATGCCACACATTCAAATGTTTGCCATAATAAAAAGCCCAGTGCATTCACATCAGCAACTGTCTGAGAACACACAGACAGAGTGTCTTCATCATTTGCTTCACCCTAATAAATAAAAGTAGGCCAATGTAAAGCATAACTGTTGTAAAGCAGGTTATGTTTGGTGTTCTGTCTGCTGCATACTGACCTCTGTGTGGGAGACTGTGTGTGTGTGTGTGAGAATGTGTGCTAGCTTCAACAGGGACACTGTATTTCCCTCTACTGCAGAACATACAGTCAGCCATATTTAAAACTTAAAAAAAAAGTAGTAATGTATTGCACACGTACCCAGTGTTACTTGCTTAGAGGAGCCAGCACCAGGGTCAGATTGTACAGCACCTGTAATCCCATCCATAATCGGCCGTCCCTTATTGCCTACTCAGAGCCAACTCCTCCACCAGTGTATTCTGGTTTTCTGAATTTAATTCTTTATTTCTGTTTGCTGCAAACAAGTGTGATAAAATGTTCACAAAAGTAATAAAAGGTTGTGGTAAATACTCTTTGAATTAACTCCTTGAAATAACCACTTTGAATTATATTTTTATATTTTGTCTTTATCTGCTGCCAAGAACATTTGGAGTTGGGGTTGCATCTAAAAATCTAAAAATCAATGAATATTAATCTTTCTTAGTACATACATGCACATTTTTTATATATTATAAAAATAATCTATAGGCTATATTACACATATAGGCATACATATATACATACATAATTTTACATAAATATAGAACGTATTTGTTTAACTTACACATTAACCATCAGCAATCTTTCTCCAACAGTCTTCTCTTGCTTTGGCAGCAGAGACCGTATTGTTTCGAGCTTGAAATACATATTTAAATTAATCGTAATTATGAATGATTATCTCTTGCTCCTCTGCGGAAAAATATATCGCTCTCGCTCTACCCGCGATTGGTTGTTCAGTGTCGACGTCACTCTTTTATGTGCACGCGCGCGTGGAGTAATCATAGCTTAAGGATCAAAGCCTGAGTTGACAAAGAAAGTTGATGAGCTGCATCATGGTACCAATAAACCCTGATTGCATCGGTTTGGTTTTGTCAACTCAAAACTAATCCTGTAACCCCGAGTTTGTTCAGCTACCTTCATGGTACAGGCCCCCGGTCTCTCTGTAAGTGGTTTCCCAGGGATACTGGGTTCTGGCAGCTAGTGGCCGCTATGCTATCAGTTCAGCTGGCCCTAGCACGACTAAAGTGTTCACTTTCTGCTACTGGTTCCTTCCTGGAACCTCTTTTTTATCTAGCCTATAGCCTGGTTTGCCTATGGGGCAGGCCATGTGCTCCCCTCACTGAGTGTCACTATGAGTACTCGTCCTCCTCAGTCTGGTCAGATGGTCGTAGGTCTCCTGTGAGGATCAGCCCTCAGCCCTTAGGCCTTTTCAGGCCTCCTCAGTGCTTTGAAACACAAGCGCTGGGTAGATCAGTGGATCGAGCAGAGAAACTCTCCTCGCTAGTAAGGGTTGTAAGCGCAATGCTGAGTCATGCTCTCCAGGATACCCCATCTCTGAGATCCGGCCGAGGGGTTCACTGTCAGCTTCGCAGTCCCTCGGGTTGGATGCCTTACCAAAAGGCAAGTGTCCAGAGGCTCTGTCTTCAGACAGACAGGAAGTTGGCCAATGTAAGTGACGCCAGGTCAGGCCTTCCTGGTTGCATTTCGGATGAGTATGTTACCCTGAATAGTGATTGGCTGTGGCTCCTTCGGGTTCCCTAGCCACATTCCCTAGAAGGGAGGGACCCCTTCTGATTTGAAGCTGTGGTCCCATGGCCTTGAGCAGGCCCAGTTAGGCCTTTCATTAAACAAAGTTTATGGAGGTTTTCCTGTGAAGAGTATAGCCGTAGGGAATGTAGGGAATGCTGTCATTGACAGCCTAGTGTGACCTGAGGGTGAGTGGTTCTGGCATTTCATTTGAATTTGCTGGTTCTGACAGCGGTCACTGCCAATGGGCATGCACGATGATGATGTCATGGGCTGTCGCCAATCAATAGGATTGCGTGATTCGATAGTTTCAGACACCTGTCACGCTAGAGGCGTTCCCCAAAGCGTCAATCGACGCAGTGTCTCATTCCCTGTTCTCAGGGAACAGATGTTACAGTTGTAACCTTGACGTTATTCCAATATGGTATTATGTAAGAAATTTTCATTATCTCTCTTTGGAAGAGAACTCTGATTTTACACTTATTCATTTTTGCTCTACAGAAAAGCATATGTATTTCCTTAACATACATATGCTTCCAATCATTGTGTCAGTTAAGTTCAGAGGTTAGGTACATGGCCATGGAAATGTAGAACCTTGCTGCAATAGAGACACTTCACAGGAAATTGTGATTTATAGAGAATATCCTTATTTGTTCCATAAGTAATATATGTGTGGAGAAAAGTTGTTTTTGTAAATTATTAGAGACCAGGCCAAAATCCTCTGCTTTTGGAAATTAGACAGTTTGATAGGCAACTTTGCAATACTATAATTACAAAGAAAGAGAAAATCCAGGCCACCAACTTTAGAGAAAATATAATTGGGTATAATATTCCAAAGTGAAGAGGGATTGTTGAGGAAATTCTTAAGCCAATTAATTTTAAAATTGTAGAAATTAATCCATAAGACTACCACCTACAAGGAAAGACCTGCATAAGTGAGTCTAGACAGCCCTTCAGCCTTCGAGAGTAAGATTCTCGCTCGTATTGACTCTTTGCAACCAGAATTGAGTTTCCTTTGGATTTTCATTATTAGAGTTTCTGATAGGCTGAAGCAAGTCGACCACGGGCATGCTGGGAGTATGGCAGGGTGACACAGCGTCTCGTTCCCTCTTCAGGGAACTAGGGTTACATAATATAATCAAGATGTTCCCTTTCAAGGGAACTCGAGCTGCATCGAAACGCTGTGGGAGCACTAATACCCACGCCACCATAAGAGCAAGTGTCCGTCTGTGTGAAATCAATGCGCACATCCAGGCGAAAGCACCTGCGCCGAGGTCAAGGTAGTAAAGCCTCATGAATGTATGCAGTGAGGACTAGCCTGCCGCATCACAAACATCTTGGAGGGAAACTCCTGACAGTAACGGTGGGCCCGTACAGCCGACTCATAAGTGAGGTGGCCTTGACCAATAATTTAACTCACTTTCATGTTTGAATGCCTTCTGTTTGTGATCCGATGTGTATTCTGATCACCGTATAAGGTAGAAATATTTATACGCGATTCAAAAGTCTATGCACGCTAACCATTACCATAGTAAACAGTAAATACGCTTGAAGATACGCATAGTAAAAAAAAAAAAGTGTGGCAACCCGGAGGTGGATTTGAAGGATAATTTGCCAACTACGCCACTCAGGGAGTTACACCCAGAGAATTTAGTGTCTCTAAAAGGACACGCAAGTTCGTTCATCAATAATCGCTCAGAGACATGGGTAACGATACAAAACAGTTGACTTTATTAAGTTACACAATCACTTTAAAACAATCATTAAAATATATCAGGCCTCAGCCAAGCACAGCTCATCATAAGGGTTTGGCTCTGAAAAGGTCACAGAGACACCAGCTAACTGGGGCTTACCAGCAGGGTCAGGCTATCCGAGATTAGGCTGCCTATAGCAGAGAAATCATTCCTTTCACCAGTACACGCAAACACACGCACTCACACCATACCCCACGGATGGACACGGCACACTGTGAACACACCACCACCACTTAGAAGGGAATAGAGCCGGCCTCCCTGCCTTTGGCACCCAGATCCTGCGGCACAAAAACAGAGCAATCTTAATACGAGTCACTAAAAATGCACACAGAATTAAGGCGCTGAATTGCCCTATGTCGATTTAAATTAAACAACAAAACCCAAAATAAGAATTAACAAAACTGGAAAAGAAATGTACAAGGCCTATTTGCCCTCAAATTACAAATCATGAATTAAACAAATAAATTAAACAAAAAAAAAAGTTAAAGAAATGCAAAAGCAAGACAATGGATTTTAGTTTACAGAAAAATAAACCAAACTGATCTCAATAGTTTGCAGGAAAATACACTAAACTGGTTTTAACAGCTTGCAGGAACATACAGCAAACTGGTTTTAACAGTTTACAGAAAAATAAACCAAACCGATCTCAATCAGTTTACAATTAACTAAGCAGCAAAACAAAATACAAACTAGAAAAGTACAAAAGAAATATAATGAAGTTGCATTTAATAGGATAAATCAAATAAGCCACACAAAATAAGCCACACAAAATAAATGCACTGCAAAACAAACCCCCCAAAAAGATAAAGCTCTTTGCAAAATAGAAAACCAAATAACAGAAAACAAACTATATCAGAATATGCAAAGGCAAAGAGCAGAGAGTATCACATATATTCAAATGTAAATAAAGACGACTTATAGAGAAAATAGAAAATGTAAAGCAAAATCAACACAAAACAGCAACGTTATCCGTGGGCAGGACGTGAAACGCGCCCAACTAGCAGTCGCAGCAGCAGTGCGAGATCTGCAGGAGAAACGAATCCATTGATTTGAATCATACGAGAGGGAATGGCGATCAAGCAATCAGCTTACGCTCTCCAACGTTTTAGGGAGAGCACCTGGAATAAAATAGAATGTCACCATTTAATATTACTATTAAGCCCCTTTCACACAGCACTTTGAACCCGGGAAATTGCCGGCAAATTGCCAGAGCGCCTTCTGTGAACGCAAACACGACCCGGGATTGATGCCGGGATCGATGCCGGGTTGGGGACCTAGTAACATTGCCGTGTTCAGTCCCGGAACGCGCGCTGTGTGAACAAAAGCCGTAATATTGCCGTGTCGTAGTGATGACGCTGAAGCCGGGATCGTTCGCCAGCTGTGAAACGGTACGTAATGCGCAAGTTTATGATCGAATCAGAGAAAAAAAGAAAAAAAAAAAAAAGAAAAAAAATGCACAAGCGTGGTTTCTCGCAGCAAGAGATCGCAGCTCATAAGCAAACTTAAGAGATTACAAGTCACATCGATGTCACGTGTCTTTACGGCATTTTTACGGGTTGTGTGTGAACGCACTCTCTGATTCCGGAAAATCACTGGCAGTGTGAATGAACCAAAATCAAACGAACCCGGGTCAAATCCCGGGTCACTTTATCTGTGTATTTTCCGGAATCTCTGTGTGAAAGGGGCTTTATAGAGTCTCACCCGAACTTAGTAAACGCCTGTTAGACATACCAATGATGAATATGATGTGTGCATAATCAGGAGCGCACACACCCAACAACGGCAGTCACAGCAATAGTGCGTCCGCACGAGAAACGGAACAACTGACTCGCACTTTACGAGAGGAAATGGCAATCAAGAGCTTACTAAGGTGCAAGAAAAACACACGCAACCAGGGAAAATTAGTTACTAAATTTAAAAACAATCTCATAAAGTCACCAAGCGTTCCTACCTCTCTAATGTCCACACCTGATGCCGGAAGCAGCCACAGTACAGTGTTTGCGGCGCGTCAGTGACGTCGACAAATGACGTTGACCTCAAGCACAGGGGCACGTTCAAGTTCAAAACGGTGCGCAACGTTTTGCTACGGTTTCCGGGTTGAACGTCATGTTTCCTGGAAACGGCGTGCACCGGTGTGCAACAGGGTTTGAGATACGTTTTCTCTTGTTTGGTGGGTGTGTCAGAACTGCAGTCCAATCAGCAGCAACATGTATATAAAGCACGCGGTATTAAAGTGAACTGAACTCGCACAATGGGTTCAAGGAAAGTAATTTACAAATGTGTTCGATGCAGCTCGGTATACGCAACAACTGAGGATATTAGAAGACATGTTTGTCGTAAGTTTTATTGTAAAAATATAGAATATCAACATAATGATGTAGTTGTTTATATTTTTAGCTTCATTGCAGGTGTATGACATTTGGTATAGAAATAAACAATGGTAATTAAGTGCTTTTCCTAAAAATGAGAAAGTATTAAAACAGTATGAACTACAAATAAAGTCAGTATGTGAGGCTAAATAGATGTGTTTTAGTCTGAATTAGGTAAGATGTGTGCTTCCATTTCAGTTTCAGAAATCCCTTCACTCGATTGGGATGTTCTCTTTTGTTCTGGGCGGCAAGTGCAGTAACTGTAACATCGGGCGTATTTTGCATTATTAAACACATATTTATACCGACTTCATCAGGCTCCGAAAATTCTTCACAAAGAACACAAAGAATGACCTTCTCAGCTACCATAGTTGCAACTCTTGCGTCATCAGAACAGTGTGTTCAACGCATCACCGTTTCTGTTTAAAAAACGTGCAACGTTTTGTCGGGGCTGAACGCAGCCCAGGTCTATCGCACTTTATATCCCCATGGTGACAGCCAATTGGCTTACGATCCACATATAATTATAAGGGAAGGTAAAGGGCTTTCCCACCACAATCGTGAATGCTTGAAGAAATCAGACAAATCATAATGGCTATCACAATCATGTTTTTATTTTATCTGTCAGTAGCCTACATCTCGTCTCTCTTTATACCGGACTATAAAATTAAGCAATCTGAGACGTTGCAATTGTTTTCTGACGGGTGATATGGATCATGTTAGGAGGGGTCAGGGGGTTTCTCCCCCTGAAAATTTTTAAATTCTGGCTGCTAAACATACCATTTCAATGCAGTTTGGGAGGGACAGAAATACCTTAACGGAGCTAGCAGCAACCCTCCTCTATCTGAGGACTAAGTTAAAGTATCTATTTTGTAAGTTTATGTAAAAGACAGGTTGATGAAAGAACTGTAAGCTCAAATTCAAAAGCTTTTGAAGTCTACTTCATTAAAGCATGTTTACACACACACTTACTGTACACTTAGGCCTACTACACATGATTTTAAAAACAGTACCATTGCAGTTTTTATGTTATGATTTTAAATTGGTATGTGACCTAAGAACGATCTTACATTAAAGGTACATAAAGGTGCTGAGGTCTGACTTTGTGGTGCTCTGAAATTAAGTTATTTTAATATTAATATGTGATGAAGGACTTTGAAAGAAGTTTGACAGATTTCAGTGCTGAATAAGGTTAACACTACCCCGTTTATTTGAAAATGGTTAATATTTGACAGAAATGTAAAAAAGTAATCAAATCAAATGTAATATGTAACATTACTTTAGTAAAATCATTGAAAATACTGTAGTTACACTGCTCATTATTATATTTTAAATAAGGAACTTGTAAAGAGTAATTTATGAGCTAACAGAAAAGCTAGTAACTTGTACATTTAACCTATGAACCAGACAGAAGGGCTATAGCTAGCCATTGGATTTATGATTCTGGGTAACAACTGTTGCAAAACCATTCCTCAGGTGGGTGAAGGTCATGGTGGTGGGGATTAGGGAGAGAGGGGCTCTTAAAGTCCATTCCTCTGGGACGTCTGGTGGTAGGGCCAGCCCTGTATGTTTATTCAGAAGTGCTCATGTCAATTATTTGTGCTGTTATGGTTAAACATATTGAAAATGGCATTCACTTCTACACTAGGATATGCAATACTGCCCCTTTTCTTAAATAGTGCAGTTCAAAACCGATCAGATAACGTTACTATATGGCTTTGTATGGCAGTAACGTTAGCCAACTAGTTTACGGTTAGACTAGGCTAGCTATCGATAACGTTACACTGACACAACTTAAGTTAATGCTCTGAATTCGCAGCTAATATCAAATCCATAACTTTTTGATCAAGTTAAAATTTCCAAGTCAACCACAAATAATCCCACTATCTTTTAATATCATCCGATAACTAATTCAATGCCGATTTGTTGCTTTGCCCACTTACCACTTCAAGACCATCTGTAAAACATTGCCAGCTCAACGTGCGAGACGAGTGAGTTGCTTGAACATACACAGCAAAGATTCTGTAGCGCTCTAGATTTGATATACACAGACACCATAGAAAAAGGGGCGGGCTGATGCTGACCGATTTATTACACATCCAGAAGAATACATTTGAGTCGTTATAGGCTCTGGTATATTATGGAGCATAATAGGAATAAAGTTGTGACAAAAAAATTATCAGGGAGGAAAAATCTGAGGGGGCACGTGCCCCTCACTTTGAATGGGCATGACGCCACTGAATATCAATGTATCACTTTTTATTGTAAACCTGTGGTAAAACATCAATGATTGGATTTTAATTATTCAAGTAAAAAACAAAAATGCCAGCAAATGGTCGCTTATGTTTGTTTTGCGATCACGCTGTTTCTTGGGATTTCTTTCTGATTAGTTTTCTGATAAAACTTCCATTTGTTGGTGAAAGTTAGTATTTGTTAGTGTGATGTTGTTCCTGAGAGGCGTATTACGGGCGTGTTTAGTGAAGCGCTGTGGAGCTTCTGGCCCGACAGTGGAAACGCAGGCCCGGTGCTACTGGCCCGACAGTACGGAGGCCTGGTGCTACTGGCCCGAGGCTATTAGCCCGGCACGGCCTGTTTAAAGCCCTGGCTCGCACTGGCCCGACAGTGGAAACGCGGCTTTACTTGTTTCATGGCTGAGAGAATCAAAGCAAGGCAAACAGGAGACAAGCATGCAGTGGCGGAGCCAGAGGGGGGTCCGGGGTGGCACTGGACACCCCTGACATGCGATTGGCCACCCCAAAATTTTATTTGCTACTGGCAGTTGCTGATGCTGATTTTTTTAAAAAAAAATTACGTTCGCCGCGCAGTTTTCAAACGGACGAGCAGAGGACGAGAGATGGTTGCAAGATACCGAACTTCACCGAATAAGAAAACATCATATTTGAAGTAAGTTTTTAAGGTTTAGCATCAGGGTGGTTTGCTCCGAATAGCCTACATTAGGCCTAATACACGCATATGCAGTACCTTGCCGTGTGTACGTTACAGTATACAAATGTTCTAGCTAATGTGAGGATAGGAGATCAAAACGCAGGCAAAGAAGAGCAGAAACAAGTGATATCATAATGCGATCACTATAGGACTATGAAGCTTTATGGGTGTAGGGTGTTGATGGACTCGATCTACTGTGTTTTGATCATCATTATGAATCTGATCTAGATGTAGTCTTTGATAAAAATGCGATTTTCTCAGCTTTTTGCTCATGTTGCTTTTTATGAAACTTGCCAACATTCAAGTGTTGATAAAAAAAGACGCACAAAGCTAGAATAAAACAATTTTTTGTCTGTCCATTCTTTTGGTATGTTCAGATATTCATACAACAAAATATTCTGGGGTGCCATGAAATTGTGAAAATTACCAAAAACACCATTTTTTTTTATAGGCTACTGCGAGAAAGAGTTAAGATAAAAATGTTGGTAATTGGATGATGATTAGAATATAAATATGATTGGAATCATATTTTAAATTTGTCATATTTTTGAACAGGGTCAATTAAACATGAAAAGAAAGGGAGAGATATCAGAGTACTTTTTAAATAAGCACAAACATAGTCCAGTCATTTTATGAAAAAAGGTTGAACAAATTGCAACAGAAGCAAACTCAAATAATTTTGTATCCTCAATATGTCCTGAGTAAGGAAAAAAAGTCTAGAAGAATCCCATTAGGGGAAAGTTTCGAAAACTGTTTCTGGGGATTCACTTTTTATTTTACCCTTTGTCCTTTGCATTCTCCTTACCATTGTCTCCTGTTCTTCCCTCAGACTCGTCCCCCAGACCCAGTCCCAAACCCAATCTCTTGCTTCTGTTGAGTTTGCTTCTGTTGCAATTTGTTCAAGGTTGACCCCCATTTTGGCTTAAAATGACTAACAGGCAGATCAGGTGCAAACAGACCCCAGCCCTTGCATCACCACTGGCTAGTCAGAGTCAGTGTGGTCAGACTTCAGGACCAGCAACAGGTCAGAGCATCTACCAGACACAGGCAGTCAATCACATACCCAATTCAGGAATTTAAGTTGAGATGATTTTGCCAGATTAAAAGGATAGTTCACCCAAAAATGAACACAAAAAAAATAATTATATTTAGAAAGAATAATTATAAATTATTATAAAGAAAGAATTATGTTGTATTAAATCTTCCTAGGATAAGATTTTATATTGATGGGCAATACAATTGTTTACATTTTTCAAGTACAATTAAAAAAACAGTTTTTTTTTTGTAAATGTGAGTTTTTTTGTAAATAAACGCAGCAGTACATAACAGACACATGCTACGGTATCTTATCTCCTTGGTGCTTAAGCTTTGTTTTCTGCAAATATTTTGGATGTTCAACACTTATAGACACAAACAGAGTGACCCAATTCCTTCCATAAGCTTTTCCACTGTGTGTGTGTGTGTGTACTGTGTACCCCCGAAAGTAGCCGTGGCCACCCCCTGGCCAGCCCATGTATAAAACTCTAGTTCCGCCACTGCAAGCATGCCTGCATCGTCATCAAATCCCATACCACGCCCAGGAAAGTGGTCCTCTGTATTGGAGGCAGCACACTCTTCTTGGCATTTAACCTCAACCCCAAATTTCTCATACGAGCAAGAACAATATCTCGATGTCGAACTGCCTGATGCTCCGATTGAGCTAAAATCAATATAATTCAGTATGCGGATGCCCTGAAGTCGCAGCGGAGCCAGAGCTGCATCCACACACTGCGTGAAAGTGCGAGGTGATAAAGCTAGGCCGAAAGGAAGAACATGATATTGGGACGCTTGGCCCCCGAAAGCGAACCTCAGGAACTTCCTGTGTTGTGGAAGGATGGATATGTGGAAGTATGTGTCCTTTAGATCTAATGTGACAAACCAGTCCTTGGAACTCATTTGTGACACGACTTGCTTGAGAGTAAGCATCTTGATTTTTTAGTTGAGCTCCCCTACAGCGCAGATCTAAAATCGGACGAAACCCCCCATCCAAAGAATTAGTTCCGCCCCTGTTGAGTTTTAACTAGCTCGGATCTCATGCTTGCTGGGGTAGCACTTAGATTATGGGTCAACATAAAGAATGTACGGCTCGGATCTCAAAATAAAGAAAACAAACAGGTCTTGCTTTCACGGTCTCAGTGAACTGGAGCACATCTCAAAATGAACCGACACACAGCGTATACTTGCCTCACAGACATGAGAAATACAGTGGGGAAAACAAGTATTTGATACACTGCCGATTTTGCAGGTTTTTCCACTTACAAAGCATGTAGAAGTCTGTAATTTTTATCATAGGTAGTACTCTTCAACTGTGAGTGACGGAATCTAAAACAAAAATCCAGAAAATCACATTGTATGATTTTTAAGTAATTAATTAGCATTTTATTGCATGACATAAGTATTTGATACATCAGAAAAGCAGAACTTAATATTTGGTACAGAAACCTTTGTTTGCAATTACAGAGATCATACATTTCCTGTAGTTCTTGTTTGCACTCACTGCAGCAGGAATTTTGGCCCACTCCTCCATACAGACCTTCTCCAGATCCTTCAGGTTTCGGGGCTGTCGCTGGGCAATACGGACTTTCAGCTATATATATATGGGTGAAAACTCCTGCCTAGCATATTCTAAGACAGACTGTGATGATGAACTAGGTTAATGACATCATCACTAGAGTTCCAGGCTAGTGCTAGCCAGAAAGTACCATTTTGTTAAGAGGGAAAGAGACATAAGAGCAATGAGGTGTTAAATGTTTGAATGTGTTTGTATTTTATGTTATGCATGTTTGTATTATGATTATTGCATGTCAGAAATGAGTTCTTGATTATTTAGGTGCCAATGTTTTGCTGTGTAATTGAGTGTTGAGTGTCACAGGGAAAGGTTCCACCCCATGACAATGGTTCGTCCCACTAGTGTTTGGCGAGAAACCTGTATATTTAAACCATTGTCTGAGCATGTTTGGGAGGTTGCCTCTTGTATATACTGTAGGGTGACCATACGTCCTGTTTAACCAGGACATGTTTGGCCAGGATTTCGAGATCGCCCAAAATGCCCGGGATACGGCTTTTGCTTTCTACAGTCACCATTCATTATGTTTACATTATTACATTATTTGACACTGAAACGTACGTGCCAGATTTGCAGGTCATGCATTCTGCTTCACACGGATCCCGATCGAGACGAAAACAGGAATTTTCTTAGCAACGCTAAAAGGCACATCAACCGATCACTTGTTTAGCGTTCATGTAAACACTACATTCAGATTCACCAATCGGAATTAATTCAGTCCTACTGAATCAAAAAGGTGTGCATGTAAACAAAATGAATGGCGACGAGAAAGCAAAAGCCGTATCCCGGATATTTTGGGCGATCTCGAAATCCCGGCCGGACATGTCCTGGAATATGGTCACCCTAATATACTGTGCAAACATCTGAACCTGTCTGAGGTGAGACGAATTGATAGTTTGTGGATGTGCCACTAGGCATTGTTCAGTGCCAGTTTTTCTTTTGTTTTGTTTTTTAGCACCAGTTTCTGTTGCATTAAGTTTTTTTTTTTTTTTTTTTTTTTTTTTATGTGTTCCGCACATTAAGAAATGCTGCTTCTAAAATAAACCACAACTGGCATTTTGAAAACCACTCCTTTGTACTGAGCCTTCCTAAGCTTCTCTCAAGCCTCTTGACAACACTCTACATGACACAGAAAAAAAAAAAAAACCACCAGGGACATAGATTCACATAGAGCGCTTGCTGAAGACACAGAAGCTGACGCTGTTTGGTTCAAGTGTGCTTTATAGTTTCCTGGTCGATGACGTCACATGAGGTTCCATCATGCCATTGGACTGATTTCATACGTTCTTCATGGCGCAATCACGCAGAGGCGTTCACACAGGGTTTCGACGCAGCTCGAGTTCCCTTAAAAGGGAACTAATATTTTCTTTTTCAATTGTGTCTGTTATTACCAGTAATCAATTTGGGTTGACAGTCTCCTACAAACCTACAGTAGACAGGAAATAATTAAAAAAAATTTTTTTAAAAACCTGCATTTATTTTGGGTAGTATTTACCCAACTCATGTGGACTATTTGATCTGATAGCATTAAACTTGATAAAGAAACTTCATCATTTCTAATATTTTGTGTTGTTCAGATATGAATAGAAAGAAATCTGAAGTCCAAATGAATTTGCTGAATAAAAGTTTATTTTGTGTTATTTTTTAAGAGAAATCAAATTGTGTGGGATGGAGAGTTTCACTGAAAAAACAAACAAAAAAACAAAACATGATATAGCAAATATATAACTGATTCTGTGTTTAATTAAATGAATTGTGTTAAAAGGAATATTGAACATGAAGTAAAACATTTGAATTGGTATTATCATATATGTTTAGCTTCTTCCATTTTCTAATGATTGCTCCAACAGTGCACCTTTTTTCACCAAGCTGCCTGGCAATTTCCCCGTAGCCCTTTCCAGCCTTGTGGAGGTGTACAATTTTGTCTCTAGTGTCTTTGGACAGCTCTTTGGTCTTGGCCATGTTAGTAGTTGGATTCTTACTGATTGTATGGGGTGGACAGGTGTCTTTATGCAGCTAACGACCTCAAACAGGTGCATCTAATTTAGGATAATAAATGGAGTGGAGGTGGACATTTTAAAGGCAGACTAACAGGTCTTTGAGGGTCAGAATTCTAGCTGATAGACAGGTGTTCAAATACTTATTTGCAGCTGTATCATACAAATAAATAGTTAAAAAATCATACATTGTGATTTCTGGATTTTTTTTTTTAGATTATGTATCTCACAGTGGACATGCACCTACGATGACAATTTCAGACCCCTCCATGATTTCCAAGTGGGAGAACTTGCAAAATAGCAGGGTGTTCAAATACTTATTTTCCTCACTGTACATTACCTTTCCAGCATCACGACTCTTGGCTCTGAGTTTGTTGACCTGAGACTCAGAAATGTCAGCACGCTCCTCAGCCTCCTCAAGCTCATGCTGCACCTTCCTCAACTTGGACAGGTGAGAGTTTGCTTGTTCCTCCTGCAAATTCACATACAATTAAATTATATCAGTAACTTAATATATTCACAGGGTGTTTATAGTTCTCAAATGAGATACTCACAGCTTCTTCAGCCTGTCTCTTGTAAGCCTTGACCTTTAGCTGAAGCTTGTCAACCAGATCCTGCAGTCTGTTGAGGTTCTTCTTATCCTCCTCAGTCTGCAGATAATGAACATGGATCAGACTAGAACATAATCAGATTATAGTGACCTGAATTTTATAACACTGTTTTTTTTTTTGTACCTGGTAGGTGAGCTCCTTGACTCTCCTCTCATATTTGCGGACACCTTTAACAGCATCAGCTCCACGTCTCTGCTCTGCCTCAACTTCAGCCTCAAGCTCACGGACCTATAGTGTGGGAGACATTATGAAAAAGATTTCAGTCAATGAAAACATGTATGTAAGTATTAAAGCATTACACAATTTATACCTTTCAGATCATAACTATTAACATCAGAATAAAGGCAATCTTACTCTTGACTCCAGTTTCTGGAGTTGTTTCTTTCCTCCCTTCATGGCCAGATTCTCAGCCTCATCCAGACGGTGCTGCAGGTCCTTCACTGTGACCTCTAGATTCTTCTTCATCCTCTCAAGGTGAGAACTGGTGTCCTGCTCCTTCTTCAGCTCTTCTGCCATCATTGCAGCCTATGATGCATTAATACAGAAAGAAATTAGATCCACATTTTTTCCAAGTACACAAGTATCTTTTGAAACATTTGGCAGCTACTGTTGCTCACATCAGTGATGGCCTTCTTGGCTTTCTCCTCTGCATTTCTGGCTTCCTGTACAGTGTCATCAACTTCACTCTGGATCTGAACAAGGTCAGCCTCAAGCTTCTTCTTGGTGTTCAGAAGACTTGTGTTCTACAAAATGGAAAGCAACAGTTTGGACACTTTAAATGGTGCTCTCAATTTCCTTAATTTCATTGTAAAACAAAAAATGTCCTTACCTGAGAGTGCAGCAGCCCAACACGCTCACTGGCGTCCACCAGCTCTTGTTCAGCCACTTTGCGGCCTCTCTCTGTCTGCTCCAGAGCAGCTCTCAGCTCCTCAATCTCAGGCTGCATCAGAGTGTTTCTGCGCTCCACCATGGCCACCTGCTCCTTCATGTCTTCCTGTCCTCTCTGGGCATCATCAAGGTGCAGTTGGGCATCCTGAACAAAACAATAGCTTTACAATAAGCTTTTGATGTATTTTCTGTTGGCTTTTTATTAACAGGTTGGATTATACAAACATATTAATACATCACAAAGTCGAACAGAAGTCAAATACCTTGAGTTGTCCCTGAACGTTCCTGAGCTGTTTCTGGGCTTCAGCAGCCTGGCGATTGGCGTGGCTCAGCTGAATCTCCATCTCATTAAGGTCTCCCTCCATCTTCTTCTTGATTCTCAGGGCATCATTCCTGCTCCTGACTTCAGAGTCCAGAGTGCCCTGCATGGATTCAATGACTCTCTGGCTGTTCCTCTTGATCTGCTCCATCTCCTCATCCTTCTCTGCAAGCTTCCTGTCAATCTCTCCCTTGATCTGGTTTAGCTCAAGCTGGACACGAAGAATCTTGGACTCCTCATGCTCCAGTGTACCCTATGACAAATAAAGCAACATTTAAAAATCAAAATAAAATTATTCAATAACAACACGATGTTCTAGCTAGAATGCCATATTGATCTTCAGATACTCACTTCAGCCTCCTCCAGGGCGGTCTGAATCTCTGCCTTCTCAGTCTCCACTGTCTTCTTGGCCTTTTCCAGCTCATGGATGCTTTTACCAGTCTCACCTAACTGCTCTGTCAGATCTGAAATCTCCTCTATAGAAAGAAACAACATTATCTGTAATCATATTCACGTGTGTTTATTTTTTAAAGCTCATTTAGAATTAGAACATTGAAGTCTTTTCATTCTTCGTTTCTCAGTCGGTTTCATTCTTACGCTGCAGATTCTTGTTCTCTCTCTTGAGGGTCTCCAGCTGATCCAGGCTCTCCTCATAGGAGTTCTTCATTTTGAACAGTTCAGTACTGAGTGAACGAGCCTCTTTTTGGGCACCTTCCAACTCTGCCTGACCTTCCTCATATTTCTGCTTCCATTCTGCCAGGACCTTTGGTGGAGATATTTCAGGATCAGGTTCATTTAACTTGTAGCATGCTGAAGCATACTTTTAGAAGTTAATATCATATCACAGAAGACTAATTTTTTTTTGCCTTGTCAAAGTTCCTCTGTTTCTTGTCAAGGTTAGCAGCCAAACTATTGGCTCTCTCCACATCAATCATGAGGTCCTCCACCTCACCCTGGAGTCTCTGTTTGGTCTTCTCCAGAGATGCACATTTGGAGTTTACGGCCTCAATTTGTTGCTCTGCCTCTTGCAGACGCTGAGCCAGCTTCTTCCTGTTAAGTAATACATATTATTTTGAATTCTAATCTATAAAATAGCTGTGAAAATGGTATACAATAATATACATACTTGGACTCTTCAAGCTCCTCAGTGCGCTGGATGGCATCAGTTTCATATTTGGTTCTCCACTGAGCAACCTCACTGTTGGCCTTTGACATTCCCCGCTGCAGCTCAGCCTTTGCCTCCTGCTCTTCCTCAAACTGCTCACGGAGCAGGTCGCAGTCATGACGGGCTGATTGCACAGCATGGGCCAGTGCGTTCTTAGCCTAGGAGACAAAGTCACATAATATTAGCTTTTCTCTACAATAAAGTAATTGACAAGTATGTGCATGCTTTGATTATGCTGTATTACCTTAACCTCCTCTTCAATATGCCTCTTAAGCTCCTCAATTTGCTGGGTGAAAGCTTGTTTGCCTCTGGTGAGTTGAGAAACCAGAGCCTCCTTCTCCTCCAGCTGACGGCCAAACTCACCTGTAAAAATGTTCACTATGTCAGCTCTATTCAAAATAAACCATTTAATAATATGAGAAAATCATCTGCTACACAATTAGGCTGGGGAAATTGATTACATCATCATATGATGCAGTTGTGACCTAATAGTCAGAGATTCTGACTTTCAACCCAAAGGTCACAGGTTTGATTCTCAATACCAGCAGGAAATGACTGAGGTGCCCTTGAGCAAGGCACCTAACTAAGGCCTCTAGTCAATTGCTCCCTGGGCGCCACAGTGAATGGCTGCTCACTGCCCCGGGTATGTGTGTTGCTGATGTGTTCACTACTCATCGCTCCTAATGTGCTAGCACTAACTTGGATGGGTTAAATGCAGAGGACAAACTCTGAGTACGAGTTACCATACTTGACCTTCATGTCACTTCACTTCATTTATTTGATAAAATCATAATAAATGAGCATTGAGAATGAGGTCAAAGGATCATGTGAATATGTTACATGGAGGATGATTTACTAATACTAATTGTTTATCTGCATTTGTTAGTGGAGAAAATAAAATGCTTTAAAATATTTGAGATATTGTGCCATAATTTACCATTTTCAGTTTGAAGTCTTGCTCTTTGAGCACTGAGGTCATTTATCTGGCGAAGGTTCTCGTCATTCTTGGACTTAATTTCACTAAGTTGGTCCTCAAGTGTGCGGCACATCTTCTCAAGATTAGCCTGTAAACACAATTGATTTGATTCTTAAGAATGTTAACCACATTTGTTATATTTCCTAATTTTTTTAGAAACCATTTTCAAACCTTTGCTTTGGCAACAGCTTCCATGTTGCTGGAAAGATCATCAATCTCCATTTTGAATTCACTCTTCTCTTTCTCAAGCTTCTGCTTGACACGCTGCAGGTTGTCGATTTGCTCTCCCAGCTCGGCCACACTGTCTGCCTGCTTCTTGCGGAGGGCAGCAGCAGTAGCTTCATGCTGGAGGGTGGACTCTTCAAGATCACGACGCAGCTTCTGGAATTCAGCTTCACGCTTCTTATTCATCTCGATCTGAGCAGCAGTGGCTCCTCCAGCCTCCTCAAGCCTCTCACTGATCTCCTCGAGTTCCATGGAGAGATCAGCTCTCTGCTTCTCAACCTTGGCACGAGCAGCGCGTTCTGCCTCGATCTCTTCCTCAAGTTCCTCAATGCGGGCCTATGGTGAAAAGTAGTTAATTTGATTTGAATTGTTCAGCATTTAATTATATTGATCGTAATGTTGAAAAAAATCTCAAAATACCTGAAGCTCCTTGATCTTCTTTTGGAGTTGAGCACCCAGAGATTGTTCATCTTCTATCTTGCTAAGCAGCTGGCTTGTTTCAAAGTCTTTCCTGTGGGTGTTCCACGATAAGTGGTTTGTAAAACATTAGCACAACTTAACAATAATGTTTTCAAAGATTTCATGCTTTAATTACTTTTTTATTTTCTCATCAGATTGCTGCTTGTCATTCTCCAGGTCCATGATGGACTCTTGGGCTAATTTCAGGTCTCCTTCCAGCTTTCTCTTGGCTCTTTCCAGGTCCATGCGGAGCTTCTTCTCTTGTTCAAGGGAACCCTCAAGCTACAGGACAATGTTATATAAAATATATATTATTTTTGATCAAAGTAAAAAAGAATTTAATGAATTAATGACATGTTTAATTAGAAACTCACATCATCAACTTGCTGCTCAAGCTTTGTCTTGGATTTGGTCAGGGTGTTGACTTTGTCCTCCTCGGCCTGAAGATCATCCAGTGTCTGCTGATGTGACTCTAGGAGGGCTTTCTTCTCCTTCGTAAGCTTGGCAATGCTCTCATCCTGAGCTGCCATTTCCTCAGTCAAGTTCTTAACCTGTATGATTTTTGTTCCAAATAAGCTTATATTTTACAGTTCATATTATATATATCAACATATCAAACAGAGATTAAATCTAATCTTAGACCAACTCAATCTCCAACCTTATTCTCAGTGGCATGTTTCTCCTTCTCCACTTTAGCCAAGGTGAGCTCCAGGTCATCAATGTCTTTCTTCAGCTCAGAGCACTCATCCTCCAGTTTTCTCTTCTTGGCTGTCAGTTCAGCATTGATTTCTTCCTCATCCTCCAGTCTCTCAGTTGTCTCTTTGAGTTTAGCTTCAAGCTGGATTTTGCTTTTGATCAGACCCTCACACCTCTCCTCAGCATCTGAGAGATTCTCAGCTTCCTGTTAATAACAGGTTGCTATATCATTGGAAACAACATTGCTCAATTTAATGGAGCCTAAATTCAATAAAATCAATTCAAGAATACTCACAGATGCTACTTGCAGCTGCAGATCGTTTTTCTCTTGCAGCAGTGCTACCATCTTCTCTTCAAGCTCCTTCTTTTTGGCTTCAGCCTTGGCAAGATCCTCTTTGCATTTTATAAAGTCCTCTTTCATGGTTGCCAGCTCCTTCTCAGTCTCGGCACTCTTCAGCAGAGGCTTAATCTTGTAATAAACCTTCATCCATGGCCAGTGTTTGACATTCATGAATGAGCAGATGTTGTATTGGATGGTGTAAATGGACTCCCTGTGAATAATTCATCATTAAATGACATAATCATCATTATTTACTGTTTGCAGTTATTGTTGATGTCATCTTTACTAATGACAATACTCACCTCCTTTCCATCATCTTCACAAACTCCCTCCTCATCAGGTAACCACGGCAGAGAGCCTGAGTCATTGTGACCAGAGCAGCCAATTTCTCATCACGCATCTCCTCAAGAGTTCCCAGAAGACCAGCTTTGAAGAACACCTGAATTGATGTAAAACAGTAAATCAAAATATATTGATTTACCTGTATAGGTTAAATGATCATGATCACTGAATCTTTGAAAGTTGTAAAGCTGAATATTAACCTTTGTGGTTCCAAATCTGTACTCGTCATGATTCACGTCGATGGATCCCAGGAGTTTCTCACTGGCCTTCTTGTTATCCATAAACTGTCTCTCTGGGATAACACTGGCATTCAGCACCTTGTATCTATGGAATATTAGAAGATTTATCAAAATGCTTTATATCTTCTAATATAGAGCTTCCTACAGGAATTTATATTTTCATATGGGCCCATTTACCTCTGCTTGAAGTCACCATAGAGGATTCTGCTGGGAAAACCCTTTCTGCAGATTCTGATACCCTCCAATACACCGTTACACCTCAGCTGGTGGATAACCAGGAAGTTCTCCATGAGACCTATAACAAACAGTTTACATAATAAACTTGGTAAATTAATATTAACATTATTACATACATTAACTTATTGAGTTACAATTAAATATTGTGTTAATATGAGAATATCTGTTAAGTCCTTTATTACTTTACCTGGAGTCTTAGACTCATTGGGAATCAGACAACGCACAAAGTGAGGGTGGGTGCTCCTCAAGTTTGTCATGAGCTTGCCCAAGTTCTCCTGTTTAATCATGAAAATATTTAGTATTCTTACTGACATTCTCTCAATTGTTGATGTATTATTTTTCTGACCTATAGTCAAGAAGCTCATGTACAGTCACTGCTTTCAATTGCATCATTATTCACATTTGCTCTCTAACAAAGACATACTCTGAACTGAGAAGACACAGTCTGCATGGAGCCACCCTTCTTCTTGCCTCCCTTCTTGCCGCCACCAGTCTCTATTCAGATAAAGAGACAAAATAACACATATAAAGTAATAACAAGAAAAGAGTGCAAATCTGAATCAAAGTTTGGTTAAATGATGTACATAATCATGTTAACACTTCAGTTTTTTTTACCCTCAACAACAGGTGGGTAGAGAGTAACTAGCAGTTTGACAGAAGACTTCTGGTACAGCTGCACAACAGACTCATTTAGTGGATCCTTGTTCTTGTCTAGCCAGCCAGAAATGTTGTAGTCCACAGTTCCAGCGTAGTGAACCAGGGAGAAGTGGGCTTCAGCCTTGCCTTTGGCAGGCTTTGGTTTTTGGAAAGCATTGTTCTTGCCAAGATGCTGATCATACAGCTTGTTCTTGAAGGAAGTGTCTGTAGCCTTGGGGAACATGCACTCCTCTTCAAGGATGGAGAAGATACCCATGGGCTGTTTATAAAAGAATGTTGTGTCATTACTAAAAATTTTAGATTTTGAGAATGGACCATGGAAATGAATAGGTAAAAAAAAAAAAAAAAAAAAACCTTCTCAATGAGTTCAATGCAAGCGGCCAAGTCCATGCCGAAGTCAATGAACTCCCAAACAATGCCCTCCTTCTTGTACTCCTCTTGCTCCAGCACAAACATGTGGTGGTTGAAAAACTGTTGCAGTTTCTCATTAGTGAAGTTGATACACAGCTGCTCCATGCTGTTGAACTGGAGGAAGAAACAGAATAACATTTACTGACTTCTGAATATCACTCAATGTGCCATTAAAAAAGAGATAAAAGAATCATTCTTACATCAAAGATCTCAAAGCCAGCAATGTCCAGCACACCAATGAAGAAGTTTCTTTGTTGTTTTGTGTCCAACATCTGGTTGATACGAATGACCATCCACAAGAACATCCTCTCATAGATAGATTTGGCCAAGGCGCTAACAGAGTTGTACAGCTGTAAGTAGAACAGAGTGACATTTTATTCTGCTTCTGTAATAATTAGGCAGAATTTTAGGTTAAACACATGGCATGCTGGAAATGTTACTATACCTGTGGCACGGTCTGGCCTTTGGTCACAAACTCATTTCCGACCTTGACTCTGGGGTAGCACAAAGCCTTCAGCATATCAGCAGAGTTCAAACCCAGAAGGTAGGCAACTTTGTCAGCCTCTGCAATTAAAAAAGTTACAAAATAATCACTCTATTTCTTGCCTTGAAAACTAAAACAGCCCATTTGTTTAAGAATAAAAAACATATCTCATAGACTGCATGTTATGACACACATTAGTACAATTTAGTCTCACCCTCTGTGCCATCAGGCTCAGCCTGCTCCTCACGCTGCTGCTTGAACTTCATGTTGCCATGATGCAGCACAGCTCCAGTGAACTTGTAGATGCCCACTTTCTCCTCACTACTAAAGCCCAGAATGTCAATAGCAGTCTGAAAATTACAGAGAAGAATAAAATCTAGTTCGAGTTCTAAGATCTTTTCTGCCATATTTAAATAAAATATGTCAGTAATCAAACAGCAATGACTCACATCAGTAGCAACCAGCTCCTCTTTATCATCAATGCTGGCCACTGTGATCTGACCCTGACTGCACATGGGGAAGTCATAGGGGTTGGTGGTGATGAGCGTCATTTCTGTAAAATACACAGCATTTATGAAAGAGTATCTTACAATATTATCTGAAACATTTAATGAAATATGGGCACCTACCAAGCAGCTCAGGCTTATGGTTGGTCATCATCTGGAAGAAGATGTGGTAGCCTCTCTCATCTGGAAGCTGGAATGACACTCTAGACTTCTCCAGCAGATCTGTTGAGACAATGTACTTGAGTCACATTCATCTGAAGAGTGACAGATAAAGACAACTGTTCAGGATGGATCAATGAAATCGTGTCCACATACATGTCTCAATGTTAGCACTAGCCAGTTTTCCAGATGTACCGAAGTGAATTCTGATGAATTTACCCTGTTTAAAACAAAATAACAAAATATTATTATTATTATAAATGATGATAATAATGAAACAAAATAAATCCAAACCAACTGACTAATTGAACTACATGTAAATAATAAGCAGTGAACTTACAAAACGAGAGGAGTTGTCATTTCTCACAGTCTTGGCATTACCATAAGCCTCAAGCAGAGGGTTGGCAGCAATGATCTGGTCCTCAAGAGAGCCCTGTGATGTTTGAAGGGTTTTCAGTTATTTTCTATGTAATGACTAAACACTATTTATAGGCATTTCACAAATTCACATATCATGTGAGATGAGTGTAAATCACCTTCATCCAAAACAATATGTATGTAGTTTTATATCTCATACCTGCATTTTGCCAGGAGTGGGATCTTTCTTCTTGTCACCACCTGCCACTGCAACTGTGGCAAAGTACTGGATGACACGTTTGGTGTTCACAGTCTTTCCAGCACCAGATTCTCCACTGGTTTATGAGAGATCAGAAGACATAAGATGATAAGACATGTGGAAGTTCCACAAGAGGGAAATTTAATTGTTTTCAACAACTCTAACTGAAGGCTTGATACATACGTAATCAGGACAGACTGGTTTTCTCTGTCTGTTAATTCAAAGTAAATAATGTTTTAGCAATTGTTTTATAAAAAACTTTAATTCAGATCTCCTAAATCAGATCTTACCACACTGCATGAACTGATATGCGTTGTCAGAGACAGAGAAGATGTGGGGTGGGGCCTCCATACGCTTTTTGCCTCTGTAGGCAGACACCACTTCTGCATCATACACTGGGAGCCACTTGTAGGGGTTCACAGTTGCGCAGAAGAGTCCAGAGTAGGTCTGAAATGAGCAGAGACGTGGTCAGATTGCAACAGCACAGACACAATTAACTTAAAAAATGTTTATGTTGTTTCAGAACTTACGGAGATCATCCATGCAGCATAACGCTCTTTGAGGTTATACAGCACAGAGGCTTCATTGAGATGGGTCATCATGGCCATGTCCTCAATCTTGTCAAACTTGGGAGGATTCATTGGGTAGACATCTTCTTCCTTAGCAACTCTCTCCTATAAATATTATCCAGTCAATATTAGATGGTAACACTTTACTTGAAGGGGTGTGCATAAGACTAACATGACACCTTCATAATCATGCCATGACACATGTCATGAATATGAAGGAGTTTTTATGCATGTTTATGACAACTGTCATTAAGTGTCATTCGCTCAATTATGACATTTTTAATGCAAAGATGACATTGTTTGAAATGTCTTTGTTATGACACCTTGACATAAACCAATACATCATAACCTGTCAGTGTCTTTGTCATGACAACTTGACATTACCAAGACAACGCAACTTGTCAGTGTCCTTGTAATGACAACTTGACATTACCAAGAAAACATAACCTGTCATAAATCTGTTAGAAAATATGACATAGCAGATTAATTATCAAATTTAAGAAACTACTTAGCTTTATGGGTTAACAGTACATTAAACTGTCATGTGGTTGGTTTTGACTGTCATGAGGCCGGCATTATAATTGTGTCATGAATTTATGACCAATTTTTTTTTTCTTCAGTGGTACAAATTGAATTTGTCATTAAAATGTCATTAAGTGTTAATAATCTGTCAAATAGTTTTATAACGGTGTCATGAATATATTTATATGGTGTCATGAATATATTTCTTGACCAAGTAAAGTGGTACACATTTAATTTGTCATTAAAATGTCATTAAGTGTTAATAATCTGTCAAATAGTTTTATAACAGTGTCATGAATATTTTTCTGCAGTGGTACGAGTTTAACTTGTCATTAAATGTTAAGTGGTATTCCTATATGGTCAAATAATGTTAAATACCTTAACAAAATGCAACAGACACGTCAAAAGATTTTACTTAACTTTATGTTAGTGATGCACCGAAATGAAAATTCTGGGCCGAAACCGAAAATTTAGGATGCACTTGGCCGAAAACCGAAACTGAAGCCGAAAATGGCTTCTTTTAAAAAACTTATACATTTTATATTAAATTGCTTGAAATTAATGGATCTTAAATGAAAAATCACAATATAATAATCAAACTTTTATTAACAGTTACATAACAAAACATAAAATATTTTAACAATAAATATAAATAATAATACCAAATAATATTATCCTTCAAGTTTTATGTTCCATTAAATAAAATAGTTTTTTAAAAGTTGAGCAAAAAAAAAAATCCACAATTTTGGAGATTTTTGCAGAACAAATGTTATATATTGCAACTTTGGTGTCCTCACGTATAGGGCTGTCACTTTTGTGAAAAAAATCCTGTTCGATTTTTGAGACAAGTGTTCATTGAATCGTTAGTAAATTGCCTATATTTGGCGTTGATCCGTTTTCAACATAGGCAAATCCACGGACAACTAAACAGGCATTAGGATTAGGACGAACGTAGAGAGAGCGCTTGAGACGCACACAAGTCAGCAATGTGGACTGCCATAACATCAATGAAAAACATTACTGAAGGCTACATTTATTATGCACTATATTATACATAAATAGGCTATTTTGTGAGTGTGTGTGTGTGTGTGTCAGAACCTGCAGTTGCTGTGTGACGTGCGTTCGCAGCGGGCGTATCGTGACGAGCTGGACGCGCTCCGAGAGAAGGCCGTTCCCTATTTTCGTTTTCGAAACGTGTTGGTTGGTCCGATCGCTTGCAATAAGTGACAGCCCTCTGACATGCTTAATCTTTGATAGGCAGACGCGTGATAACAGCTCGACCGTGAGTGAAACCTAAGCGCTTGGGCACGGATGGGAGGGGCGGGTGGCATTCACTTTCGGTTTACGTTTTCGGCAGTTTTTTTTATTTCGGCCCGAAACCGATAATGGCATTTTCGGCAGAAAATTTCGGCGACCGAAATTTCGGTGCACCCCTACTTTATGTATGTGCACAATACATAAAAAACTGACAAGTAACAGAACTTGCTCTTCCTCACACAGAGGGTTCTGACATTTTCTGACATAGAATGAAAAAATAAATAAATAAAAAATAATAATAATTACCTGTGCTTCCTCAAACAGAGGGTTACACAATAATCTCAACACATATATTTAGTGTTTTGGAGGGAAAACAACAGGATAACTTGTTTAGGAGAAGAAAAAAAAGTTAGGTGTACTTGTACATTATTGGGAGGAGTTGTCCACTTTTTTTCTTTGCTGTGATCGTTTCAGCCATCTCTTTTGTCATAGCCCTCTTGCAGCGCTCTGCAAACTCTGAGATCTTCTCATTGACTTCATCTGTAGGGAGCAGCTCCTGAAATGTATCAGGATATGTGATTTAGTGTTGCACGATGTACCGATACTTCAAAAGTATCGCGATACTCGGAAATTAAAAACGTCACGATACCTAAATTTATCAGTATCAATACTTCAAAAAAAAAAACGCCTCCCTATGGACGTCTGTTTTTTTTTCCTGACGCACGCAGCAAAGAACCTGCCGCTGTCAGTGTCATGTGACAAACTACAGCGACATGGCTGCGTGTGCGAGCACAAGTGGTCCACGACTCGTAGAAAAAGATGACGAGAGGAGTGACATATGGAAGTACGTTGCCTACCTTGCTCTGTTGCACGGTGCACCGATACTTCAAAAGTAAACCGGAAATTAAAAACGTCACGATTCCTTAATTTATTAGTATCGATACTTCTAAGAATGACCGCGTACCAGATTTGTAAGGCCGGCGACACACTGGCTGCGTGTCATGTCCGTTTTTATTTCGGCTCCCATGTTAACTGCCTGCGTGACACACGAGTCTGGGCGCAGCTCGAGACGCGCTGAAAACGCGTGCATGCTAGAAATAGAACCGACGCCTATTTTTCACGCGACACGCAAGCGTGTTGGAAGCGTTTCCAGGCAAAATAGAATAGGAAAAGATGTTTCTGTCATTTTGACATGAATACATATTAATCAATGACATTTTGATGTTTGAAAGTTTTGACAAATACAATATAAAATGTAATTTGCACCTCTCAATACAGAACGAATTATTCTGTAGCCTATTTTGCCGTCAACACTGCCGACGTTGTCTTTGCTGCAATATATTTATGTTTAACGTGAAGTATAGGCCTTCCACAACTCTCTCCCCACGTCAAATATATCACCAATGAGGCTTATCGTATGTTACCAATATTAAACATTGTTTAATATAATCGCTGTTCATATTTTTATTCAAAGTTCAGAATCAAGATAAAGCTCTTATGTTTCTTATGATAAATGAGATAATGCTGCTAAATTTATTTATTTTTTTACCTTGAATGTCATTGCTCTAATTTATTTTTTAAATTTTGATATTTCATATTTTGTTCAAAATGTTTAATATATCTGCTGTTCATATGTTCATTTATTAGTGCGTTATATAATTAGTATCTTGTCCCGGTTTTAAAATAAAGCACAGCAATGATATTTGAGAGTGTTTCTCCCTTTTCAGGAAAAGTATCGAAAAAGTATCGAAATCGCAATACTTGACTTGAGTATCAGTATCGAAACAATAATTTTGGTATCGTGACAACACTAATGTGATTGCTAGCTCAGCAATTATAGCTGTTCTTGCAATTGTGTTGCGGTCAACATTAATCTTGGCGAAGGCCTTTTTCATGGATCCAAACTTGGTGAATTTCTTAAGGGCATTCTTGTAGCGGCGGATGATTCCATCCGTTGTGGTCACTGAACAAAAAAATAACCAATACAAACAAATAAATAAACTAGGGCTTTCAAAAGTATTAATTGTGATTAAGTATTTTAATCAGTTGACAGTCCTAATTAATACAAATATTAAAGAGACACTTGCAGTCATCCTTGCAGTATTAGAAGTAGGTTTAATCTCAGCTAATGTTCTTTAAGATGCCAGACATCCCACTCTGCGATTTCTCGGCATCCGGGAAACGCAATCGAAATGCGGGAGGTTCTGGGACAAGTGGTATGCCTGAGAAGCTTCTGTAAAATGGTGAGTAACACGTGTCTTCTGGGAGATGTTTGAGGTGGCGGAGCGGAAATGTGAGTTTTGGGAATTCCTGGCAATTGTCTGTCATTGTTACAGATATGTAATAGCAAATGCGATTAATCGTGTCAGCTTCTTTTCAGGCAACAGCAGATATGAAAGAATTATACTTAACCTGCTGGTTCACTGTGCATTCTCCTTTCAATTTACAAGAACCAGCACAGTAAGCTGTGTCCTTTCATATCTGACAGCCTAAATCAAACATAACCAGCCTGGATGGAGGATGCACACTGAATCAGCGTGGAAATTACTGTCTGTTCTTGTCTGCTTTAAAGGCTAAATATAGGATTATTTATTATGAAACATTTTGTTTTCATTTACCCATCCTCATTTCATTCAAAATCTGTATGAATTTCTTTTTTCTGTGAAACACAAAAGAAGATATTTTGAGAAATGTTTCAGTGTTGTTTTTGTTTTTAGTCCATATGGAAGTTAATGGCAGCCAAAACTCTTTGTTTACAAACATTTCTCAAAATATCTTATATCCAGAAAAAAATAAAGTCACACAGGTTTAGAACATCATGAATGAGAGAAAATTATGACAGAATATAAATGTTGGCTTAAACTATCCCTTTAACTAAGTTCATGGTAGCAGCTGCTTTTCATTCAAATATAAAACATGAAAGACAAGTTCAGTAATGGGCAACTTTAATGTAAGAAACCATCTCATTATGAATCAAAGCCTGTGCTTACTTCTTGAACGGCTGTGTGAGTCAGTGTATTTTTTTGACTTTTTCTTCTCCTTCTTCTTCTTCTTCTGCTGCTCCTCTTCTGAGGATGATGAGGAGCTGAAGTCTGAGGATGAAGAGGAGGGGGATGGAGACATTGAAGGTGAAGATGAAGAAGGAATGTGAGCAGTCTTTCTGAAACCTGTAGGGAAAAAGGGGAATGGGGCAGGTGGACAAGCAGAATAATGTATAAATAAACAAAGCCCCAAAATCTAAAAAGTTACATTTCTCAATGTAGGCCCAATTTTGGGTTCTATCTGAAAGCAGAGAACTGTATCACAGAATAACACACATAACAGGATTTGTTTTATTAGATAACTTCTACAATGCTCTCATTGTAGTTGATGATTAAAGGAACTTTCTGTAAAGTCTTGTTTTTGAAACCAGAGCAAAGAGCTATTGGAAGTGCTTGTCATTGGATATAATCAAATCAAATTTATTTGTATAGCACTTTTCATAATACAAATCGTTTTAAAGCAGCTTTACAAAAGTCACAAAGTGCCTATGAAAATGTCTATAATATAGTATTAATGCTTTACATTTACATTACAATTACAATGGTTTTGATCCTTCTGTAATAATGTGATAAATAATTTATATACTGCATTTAATAAACATGACTACTGCTGCACGGCCCTTCAGTGAGTTTGCACTTACAATTAAACAGCTACACTTTCGTTCTGTGTGACGAAAGTTGATAATGGTTCTATCACAGTGTCTCTGTCCTTTCACAAACATTTAAAACTCCATGAATAATGGTAATTGTGTTCCTAATATACCTGACTTTCCAGTAGATGCAGGTGCACTGGGGGCTCCCTTAATTTGTGAAAGCAGGAATTCCTTGTCGTTTTTTAGCTCACTGTTGGCCTCTTCCAGGTATTTAATACGGTCCTCGAGGTGTTCAATCTTCTGTCGATCCATCTTGGTCTGTTCTTAACCCTAACCCTAACCCTAACCCTAGTTTGGCCAACTCCAACATTCCTGTTGGTGACACTGCACATTTTTTTTAAATAAACAAATGTTTTTGTATATATATTCTCCCATCCCAAGAATGTTCCTTGCTCAGAGCCTAGCAATGTTGTCAATCATTAAGTTGTAAATAACATGTAATTTTTAAACAGAACGATCCTTCCACTTAAAGGTCCCGTATTATGCCCCTTTTCATAAGATGTAAAATAAGTCTCTGATGTCCCCAGAGTGTGTATGTGAAGTTTCAGCTCAAAATACCCAACAGATCATTTTTAACAGCATGTTTAAATTGTCATTTTTTGGGGCTCAGAAAAACGCGCTGTTTTAGTGTGTGCCCTTTAAATGCAAATAAGCTGCTGCTGGACGACCCAGGGGGCGGAGCTTCATGAGCTCGCGCTCAGTCTCTCAGGACAATTTCATCTCACGGAATGATGATAATATCAGAAACTCTCAGTAACGGTGTTCATTTCGAGTCGGACAATAATGCCTACAGAGTCAGAGTGCTGTATAGAGATGAAACAGGTATAGTTTAGTAGTTTAATTACGGTTATTATAACTTATTTGTCATCTGCTTGTATGTATCCATTATTTATTAATAGCCTACAAGTCTGCTGTCTGAATGATGATCAAACATATACTGATGAGTTTAATAAAGTTTATTGTACATCACACAAAAGATGAAGCGTCAGTTTTATTTCTGAGTAAACACAGTAAGTTATAAGAAGTGCGCAAGTACATAAACGAATTTCGGTAGAGTTGAGGGAGCATTCCTGTGGGCGGAGGTTAGTCAAAAAACGGTTCTACTGACGTCATTAAAGAAGGAAGTAGAGGGATGTAGTCCAAACGGGCCGTTCGATGTAGGCGACTTCTGTTAAATAAAATGTCTCGCTTGGCATTGAACTTTGAGCTTTATAATTTTACAGATATTATTTATACTCTAACAACAACATTACACACTAACTAAAGTTTTAAACATGGGATCACGAAGAACGGGACCTTTAATAAGACCTCAGTGTATCAGCTAAAATTGTGAGGATTATTTTTGGTGCTGCTTGACTTTTCAACGAAAACTACATTTCTCCAATTGTATTGCACTGAAGAAAGCAAGTCACCGACACATTGGATCGCCTGGGGTGAGTCATTTATCAGCAAATTTTATTTTTTAGGTTTTTCCTTTAAAAGCATATGTCCTGGTGTTCTTAAAACAGAGTGCATCAATTTAAATGCATGTTGCAAAATAAAAGCCAAGTACTTGGCTATATATATATAATCCATGATGCAATAACAACAAAAACATAAATAATATGTATTATTATTATTAGACAGAATTTTGAGAAAAAAAACTAAATTAAACATGTTTACTTTGGTATGGAGAACTGTGTAAAATTACTTGTATTTGGACTGGTTGTAATTTTAATATTGGGACAACACAGAGCCATAGAGAGAAAGAGTTGCGACACTCTTTGATGTCGCCGCTATGGCTGTCACGTGGTTCATGTAAGCCCCAATAGTTCCAAAACATACGCTGGTTGTCATGTTCTTCTATGGGACAGACAGCAGCGATTGCATTATTGAACAGTAAATATAAAATAAAACACACACCCAAGTACTTTTTCAGCTGTTATTAAATTTTGTTAATGTCAGTTTTGCATTTGGATATAAGTTTTAGGCTATATTTTTGGAGGGAAAAGCTTAGTGTTCATGTTCACATGGGTAGTAGCACTGGCTTTAGCGGCTCTAACTTAACTTTTCCATATCATTCATCTGATGATGGACGTCTCATGATATTTATTTTAGCACAACTGGGCTGTATTAGGCTATTGATTCCCGTGATTTTGCTTATAAATTTTGATTCAGCCATTAGCCTACCTTCGTGATCACGCAAAGAGGTCTGCCGTGGCGGTCCGTTCAGAATTCGCTTAGAAGCTAGCTCACTTCTTCTGATGAAAGTGGCCACCCCCAGGACCACAACGTGAAACATGATCATGTTAAGACTAAGAATATTATTTTAAGATTAAGCCATACACATTATCAAAACTATAACAGATTAAAAACGAATTTAAGCATGGCTGATACAAATTAAGGTTTTCAAATAAAATATTTTTTATTAAACAATGACAGACAACAAAAATGTGTGAGTGTGTGTGTGAACAAGAAAAACAAAAACCAGGGGCAGGTGATCCATGAAACAGACAGGACTGGTGATGGCCATAACAATCCTAGAGGTCCAGCATTGTTCTCACAAGCCGCTTCACTCAAGACAATAAAACATAATGAAAAGTTATTATATCCCAAAAAATTTAATTAAATAAAAGTTGCTATAAAGGTGGCAGTGATTCATTACCGAACTCTTACTGTCACAGCTGACGAAGTCGCGCTAGCTAACTAGCTAGCAGGCAGTGCTTGAAAATTGGTTGAAACAACCAACATAAAATATAAATAATTAATTACGCTGTGCATGTACAAATGAAGACCAGTAATCGCAAAGGGCCTCTGATACAATATAGACAGTTGACAATTCAAAAGAGGTCGATATTTCAGCAACTTAACTCTGGAACAACTCGACGCGCAGCAATGTAAGTGAATGGGGTCCAACGCCCAAATGACAGTGTTTGGAACTAATCTGATCTTCAAATCCCGGAAGTAGGCGGTTAAAAGCGCCGCCATTTTTTACAACGGAGGTCTAATGGGAGTGTCGCAGCTCTTTCTCTCTATGGCTCTGGGACAACACTATTATGCTACAATTACCAAAAAAATACAATATCAACAAAATAATAAAAATAGGAAATATGATGTGCCACAATCAGCCAAATACAGATTGAACACATGCTGGCAATCTGCTGACAAAGTGTCTAGAACACTAAGCTACAGGTTTTAATTAAGCACTGGTTGTTAAAGTATTAACACAAAAATGACTTACATAATTTCCTCGGGGAATGTTTGACTGTCTTCTTTCTCTTTGGGCCAACAGGGACCTCATCCACATCTTGTTGTAGGCCCTCGTTCGCAATCGCATCATCCACAACTTGTAGTTCTTCTTTACCTTCCTTGGCCTCCATCACTCCACCATGTTCTCTTTTGCTGAAACGAGTTTTCATCTAAATAAAGTTGCGCAAAGCAAAGAACACAAACACCATGTCATGTCAGCTACATTCGTAAACTAACAGTTCTGTACAACTTTGGCTAGAACAGTAAAGACTGATGATGTCAATGTTCCTAAATAAATACAAATGTTTCATGTTTAGCTTACCTCAAATAGAGAACTTCGTGGATACTTCGTTTCTTTGATGCTCCTGTATGTTGTCCGTGTGGTATGTTTTACGACAATTATAAACGCGGGACAGTCAGGTACGCACGTCGCGCGCATCCAGTAGGCGCCAAAATGTAAAGTGGCACGACATTTGAATGTGGAACAGGACAGAGGCTGGTTGGGTTGTTGGCTTAGAAAGCAGTTACAGATGACGCGGTTATTGCAAGAACTCCTAAAAAATATTAGAAGTTATGATAACACGAAAAAAAGAAGAATAGTTAGATGGATGCAGAAATGGGGTATCCTGAAAAGTAGGATGCAGTGTCCAAAATGCAATCGAAGCATGCGCCTGGAAAAATGCGATCGCAGCGATGGGTTACGATGGTAAGCCAGTCTGTCTGTCTGTAAATACATAAACAATTTAATGAAATGAAATTGCTATCTTATTTGAAACTAGACATTATTATTATCAATGTTGAAAACAGTTGTGTACAATATATATATATACATACAGTATAGCCTATATATTATTATTATTATTATTATATTTTGCACAATTGAAGTGGACCTGTCTGGATGAAGTCCACCTGTACTGTATGGCCCGGAAGTCTGAAATTAGCATTATTATGTGAAATGTTTACAATATGTTTTATCCGTATGATATTTGATATTTTCATGTGTTATACTTTTTTGCATTTTGCCTTCTTTTTCTGTAGGGTCTGTAAGCATCACAAAAGTTCACAAACCTCTGTGCGCAATGGCTCAATATTCACCAATTCTCACACCCCTTTGGTGAAATGGCTTGAGTTTATGTACAGGTACAGTATTTATTTATTTATTTGACAAGTAAAGTGCACAAAAATAATAAATACTGTAAATGTGTCAGAATTAGCCAACAAGAATATTTTTCATCTGTAATCCTTGGATATAATGACAGCAAAAAAAAAAAAAAAAAAAAAATATATATATATATATATATATATATAAACCATGTAAAACCTAACTGTACGTTCACACCGCCGCCGGCGAGAGCGGCAAAATTCGCTCTCGCCGCCCTGCCACCGACGCCGTAGAAAGATTCGGGGACGCTCTGACGTAGATTAGAATGCGTGATTTTTTTCCTCTCAGGCGGAGGACTTCTACATTCCGATTGGTTGCCGCTAGTTGCCGCCGAACCGCGTCATAGCTTATTACCATAAAGTTGACTTGATTTCAACTCCTCTCGCCGTCCAAGACGCGCCGCGCCGCGCCGCGCCGCCCTCGCCGGAGCTCGCCGCCGGCTCTCATTGAAAATGAATGGCTTCCGGCCACTTTGACGCTCTCGCCGCCGGCGGTGTGAACGCACAGTAAGCTTATTATAAACTTAAAATGTAACATTTAAAATTTAAAATATTACAGTTTTTACGGCTTAAATACAAATACATTAAAGATTTGTAGTGTGTGAATTATACTTGTGTATTTATCAACATCAACTCAGCCCTGCATATTGCAATACACAGACTCCATTTTCAGAATTCACCAGAAAAAATGTTGTTGATGTGCCAAACAGTGGTAGAAAAGTTTTTACACCAATGTCATATTATACTATTTGAATCAAAATAAAGAGGGGGCTAGTTTTGTTTCGCAAAGGGTTGTTTGCTTTTACCCAGTTCAGTGACAGGAAATTATGCAGGCCAGACCATCAATGCAAAAACAGTAAAATTTTAAGTGACTCTAATTAGGTGTTTTAATATTTGTTCCTTCCCTACAGGTTTGCACAAGGTTTGCAGTTGAAGCAGCTTGCCATGATCAATGACGGTATAGCAGGAAGCTCAAAGACACTGACAAGAATGACAAAAGTACTCAGAAAGGTTGTTGCATTACTTATTAGTTGTAAAAAAAGTAAAATGTGAAAAAAATTATTTCAGTGTTTGATAAGTCCAAACCCACTGTAGACAACTGGATTCAGCATTGCTACATACTTATTTGGTGCACTCAACTTTATAAAAATTCCATACTAAGACATTGTAACAAGTCAACTTGTGATGTGTTATTTCTATATTTGAAGGTGTGCATTGCTGCCCTGAAGAGACTGAGGATCAGAGGAATGAGAATTGGTGGTCAACATCGATTTGTTGTTATCGACGAGAGCAAATTTGCTCACAAACGAAAGGTAGGCTGTTTATTTGTATGCAGCCCTACTTAAACTTTACTTGACATGTATCAGTTTTGTCATGTTAGTGCAGTGCCAGTCTGAGATTATGTAAAGAGAGATGACGGGATATTTTACTGTAAACAACTGACTTAAGCTGCTTTAGATGAAATCAACTGAAGAGAAAAGAAGTGAAGATCTCAGCAGAGGAGGATTAAACAACTCCACAAACAGCATTACCAGCTTCACTTATTACTAACCAGACTGACTTTATTTCTGTCATAATCAGAAGGTCTTTTTGAGAATTAACGGAGGTTTAGATGTTGATGGTTTGTTTATTGTGTAGTTACCATGATGGTGATGAGTGTTGGCTTTAGCTGTGCTCTTGCCCTTGACATTTGAACATTAGTTTTTCTCTGGCTGCTTTACCTGTGTGTTTATAAGGCACAACAGCTATAGCAAAAAAGATGAGAGAAAAGTGATCTGCCGTTTATGGCTCTGTATTGATGATGTCATCAATAGAGCTTACAAGGCTGTACCTCATTTTATTCACATGTTAATCTATTCTCAAGCAATCATGTGGGTCAATTCATATGATTGATTATTAATCATACACATATGATATCAAAAAGCATTGTTATAATTTGAACAGTTTAATAATATATAATGCATAGAAAGTTTTAAAATGCCATGTTATTTTCTCACACACAGACATCAACAATCGGCGTATGAATCTCAACAATGGTGACATTCAAATGAAAAGCTTCATGTTGCAATGTATGCTGGGTACCACCATAGTACATAATTCCCAGAATGCATTGCTGCATGCATAAATTATGTAGCTGAATTGTATTATTTTCTTTTATTTTTACCATGTGCTTTTATTTTTGTTGTTTTTTGATGTGACTTTTTAGTAGCTTGATTTGTGATGTTTAGAGTTTATCTGTTTATCAGAATATTTTGTTTGTCACCATTGTTGAGGTTCATATGCTGACTCTTGATATATGTGTGTGTTCCTGTAAATTTAAAAGTTTTGTGATTCGTAAATATGTAAAACACAAATGATCTGATCTCATGACATCACGTTGTAGTATCATAATACTATTACAACCAATTCTTCATAATCAGAGAACAGACTTTAGTCAACATCAGTAAATCACCCACTAGACATTGATACCCCATCATCAAAACACAACCATTAATACCAGAGTATATTGTTTCTTGGCTTTTATTGCCATAACAAGTTTGTCTTATAAAGACATGTTAAAGAAATAAAGAGTCAAGAGCCCAACTAAAGAAAGCACTAATCACGATCATGGTAACTTCAAATGAAATATTGTCAATACATCATCAACATCTAAACCCCCGTTATTTCTCATTAAGTCTGATTATGACAGAAATAAAGTCAGTCTTCTTTTCTCTTCAGTTGATTTCATCTAAAGCTGTGGCTTAAGTCAGTTGTTTACAGTAAAATCTCACTGTCAAATTTACTGAACAAAAAAGTACAATTCTGCTTTGCTTTGTGTGATTGTATGTGTTTTTGCACATAATGCTATAGTGGAGATATGTTGTTAGTGTTTAATGTTCTGTTGGGATTTAAAGGGTTTCTGTTAAGTTTTGTGTGTCACCATTGTGTTGAAGAGTAGAGCCTGTGCTTCAGTCCAGGATGAGCAGAAAAACACTGATGTTATGCTGCATGTTGCTTTATTTAAAGACAGTGACAGAGTGACTGTGTAGTTGCTGATGCATTGATGATGTTTTTAAGTTTTTCAACTTGTTCATGTGTGATGATGATCACTAGTAGGATTTAGTTAAATTGATGTTTATAGTTAACTCATAAAGTCTTTTTCTTAGTGGATTCAAATGAAATAATCTCACAGTATAAATATTTAATGGCAACTGACCAATCAATTTCCTCAAATGAAATGAGTTATCAGGTTTTTATTCAGTACATTATTAATAACAGTAACATACTGTAAAGATTACAGTAAAGAACTGTAAATTCACAGCTGCTCGTTTTGTTGCTTTTACAGGTGTGCTGTATAATTGTACAGTATAATTGTAGTTTATGATTTACAGTACTCTTGTTAAATTTACAGGCTTACTGGCAACCAAAATTGCCAGTAAGTTGCTGTAAATTCTACAGTAATTTTTTTACAGTGTACAAAAGACAAAAAGGTCGGAGGAAAATAACTCGAAAATGAAGTGTTACTATCAGACAAGTAATAAAACCCGCGTTAATATTAGAAAAGTTTTGTAGCGCTGGAGAGACATTAGAGAGCGGGAATGCCTGGAAACAGGCGCCAAGGCTGATACTGTATGTTTACAGTATATGGCTGCTGTGTATGTCCTTATAAGACAAAACTCATCAGTCTTCTGTGTTGAGATTGCAATGCAAAAATGTGTATATCTTATTTAGTTTGAAAACATACAATATATTAAGAAATAAATATACCCTTCATTTAAAATCAGACAATAAGTCCGTAAACAAAATATATTGAAATCAGGTTAGGATGGCATTCCGCTAATCTACAGTATGTTCCATTAAAAAGAAATACAATCTAAAATATTTTTTATGTTGTACTATATGAAAGCTTTTGTACAGAAAAATATGAAAGTGAAACAATATTTTGTTGTAAGGAAATTAAATTATGAAAATGGAAACATTTAAGAAATAAAAATGCATTTGCACCTGTTGGGCAATTATTTGTTATCAAGCCAGGTAAGAAGGATCAGTCTATTAACTGTCCAAGAGGACTGGATTCCAATGATTGAAAAAAAAGAATACAGCACAACCCTTATTAAAGAATTTATCTTGTTTTATTTCTTTTTTTAGTACCATCGTGGCCGATGTGGCAACACTTGGCGGCGTAAACGCCAGTGGGTCTTCGGGATGCTAGAGGTTGATGGTCTTTCCAGAAGACCCATTCTGAGACTCGTCAAGGACCGCTCAAGGCAAACACTTATAAGCCAAATTCAACGACATATCAGACCTAGAACATCAATCCTTACGGATGAATGGCGTGCCTACAACAGACAGCTTTCCCAGTACGGATATCGTCAGTATTCTGTCTGCCATAAAAGACACTTTGTTGATCCAGGGACTGGTGCTCATACTCAGCATATTGAGCGTGCATGGCAGAATTACAAGTTGGAAATATGGCGTCGTAGAGGAAATCGTACTCCTGAGTCATTGAAAACTCACCTCAAAATGATAGAGTGGCACCACTGGTTAGGTGTACGCCATTATGATGGTGTCTTAGGTAGACTTATTCATGATGTAAAAAAGCATGTCAAGACAATATAAATGTGTGCGATGCTGTAATTAACTGTTTTTGCAGTGATATGGACCAAATGCTGCATTGCTTAACCCCCACCATTGCACTGTTTTAATTCAATTTTGGGTGAATCGTTCTCCAAATGCAATAAAATATAATTTTATCAATTTTAATTATTATTATTATTGGATGATTGATTTAATTTCTCTAACACCTATTCATCTTCTTTAAGACATTTGAAATTGTCTATTATCTAAAAAAAACACATTATGAAATGAAAAATATCCATGACGCTGTTATAAAACTATTTGACAGATTATTAACACTTAATGACATTTTAATGACAAATTAAATGTGTACCACTTTACTTGAGGTCAAGAAATATATTCATGACACCATGTAAATATATTCATGACACCGTTATAAAACTATTTGACAGATTATTAACACTTAATGACATTTTAATGACAAATTAAATGTGTACCACTTTACTTGAGGTCAAGAAATATATTCATGACACCATATAAATATATTCATGACACCGTTATAAAACTATTTGACAGATTATTAACACTTAATGACATTTTAATGACAAATTCAATTTGTACCACTGAAGAAAAAAAAAATTGGTCATAAATTCATGACACAATTATAATGCCGGCCTCATGACAGTCAAAACCAACCACATGACAGTTTAATGTACTGTTAACCCATAAAGCTAAGTAGTTTCTTAAATTTGATAATTAATCTGCTATGTCATATTTTCTAACAGATTTATGACAGGTTATGTTTTCTTGGTAATGTCAAGTTGTCATTACCAGGACACTGACAAGTTGCGTTGTCTTGGTAATGTCAAGTTGTCATGACAAAGACACTGACAGGTTATGATGTATTGGTTTATGTCAAGGTGTCATAACAAAGACATTTCAAACAATGTCATCTTTGCATTAAAAATGTCATAATTGAGCGAATGACACTTAATGACAGTTGTCATAAACATGCATAAAAACTCCTTCATATTCATGACATGTGTCATGGCATGATTATGAAGGTGTCATGTTAGTCTTATGCACACCCCTTCAAGTAAAGTGTTACCCATTTCTATTTGAAAAATGTTGTTACTCATTAGTTCTTTAGGAGGTAAGGCTGTGGTCTAAGCTAAAAGTGATATACATGTAGATTTTTTTCCTTTTTTGGAGCGAGCAGGGGGCGATTTGAGTGGAGCGCGAAGCAAACCTCGTTGAGCGCTGAGCGATAATGAGCGGAGCGGCCTGATGTAGCTTTGAGCGGGGGGAGCGGAGGGGTGAACAGTTCCGTGAGCGATGAGCGGAGATTCTCACCGCTCCATTCTGCTCACATGCTCTGTATCGATCACAAGTTCAGTATGCCGTACCACAAGGCTCAGTACTAGGACCGTTGCTGTTCACTCTGTACGCTACCCTTAGGAGATATCATTAGGAAGCATGGCATTAGTTTTCCCTGTTATGCTGATGATACTCAGCTCTGATTTCTTCACTCCCAGACGAAACTTACCAATTCACAAAATTAATGGAATGGATTACTAAAAATTGGATGACTAGTAATGTCCTACTAAATGCTACTTAATTCTGAAAAAAAAAGAGATTCTAATTATTGGACAAAAAACGTCCTCACGTAATAACCTAGAATACTGTCTAACACTTAATGGCTGCTTTGTTAAGTCTTCATTGTTGGTTAGGAACCTGGGTGTGCTCTTTGAATACCAGTCTTTCATTTGAAAGTCACGTGTCTAGTATCTGTAAAACCGCATTTTTCCATCTTAAAAAATATCTAAATTTGACAAATGCGGAACAATTAGTTCATGCTTTCATGACATCAAGGCTAGATTATTGTAATGCTCTAATGGGTAGTTGCCCTGCACACTTAATAAACAAATTACAGCTGGTCCAAAACGCAGCAGCTTGAGTTCTTAACAGAACCAGGAAGTATGACCATATTAGCCCTGTTCTGTCAACACTGCATTGGCTCCCTATTAAACATCGTATCAATTTTAAAATATTGCTGATTACTTACAAAGCACTAAATGGTTTAGCGCTGCAGTACTTGAGCGAGCTCTTAACGCATTATAGTCCTTCACGTCTATTGCGATCTCAAAATTCCGGCCAGTTGATAATACCTAGAATATCAAAATCAACTGCTGGCGGTAGATCCTTCTCCTATTTAGCACCAAAACTTTGGAACAGTCTTCCTAACATTGTCCAGAAAGCAGACTCACTCTGTCAGTTCAAAGCTAGACTAAAAACACATCTCTTTGACCTAGCATACACATAACACATTATAGACTTCTATAATTCCATATTAGGCTGCATAGATTAGGCCAGCCGGAACCAGGAACACCTCCCATAAATCCTGATGTACGCGTTACATCATAAGAAGAATGGTCTCTACTCTAATATTAGTCTCTCTGTTTATACCGAGGTTTACCGCAGTCCACCGGATCCAGGCCGTATCCAGATCTGACGAAGGACCAGCGCCTGGACGCGACGACAACGCAGTCCGGAAGTGTCAGTCTCTCCTCTTCCGCCGGATCCAGGCCGTATCCAGATCCGATGAAGGACCTGCGCCTGGACGCGACGACAATGCAGTACTGAAGTGTCAACCAGTCTCTCTGTTTACTGAAGTGAGGTGGACCCCGGCCGTATCCAGATCAGATGGTGGATCTGCACCTGAACCATGACGCATCCCTGAAGTGCCAGCCTCATCAGCCCTGTGAAGGCCTCATCGACACGACCAATCTGACTTCTGACCTGTAACGCTGCCTGGATCATAATCATACACTGTTCACTCGTTGGCCAGAGGAGAACCTGGGTTCTCCCAAGGTTTTTTTTTCTCCATTCTGTCATCTGATAGAGTTTTGGTTCCTTGCCACTGTTGCCTTGGCTTTTGGCTTGCTTAGTTGGGGACATTTAATATTTAACAATATTACTGATCTGCCTTATTAAGGGTGGACGATGATGCAATTTTCTTCTAGAAACAAACTTTGTTGTATTATTTTCATGTTATCAATGTGAAGCTGCTTTGATACAATCTGTATTGTAAAAAGCGCTATATAAATAAAGGTGACATTTTAGAAACAGTATTGACTGTTTTAGTTATATTTTACAGACGATAATAGCTCCAAAAGAAAACAACAATCAGCAAGGTGTTTTGTTACTGAATGATTATGATTCAGCGTTTTGATTTTGAACAAATCGTTTGAATGAATGACTCACTTATTAACACGGCCACTTGCCGCCACTTATTGACGGTTTAATTTAATGTTTAAAAGAATCATTGCATTTTTTTTTTTCTTGTATATTCAAACATTTATTTAAAACATTAATTTTAACATTAGGCTATTTATAGCAGTTGCAATTTTGCAGTGTATAGGCTAAATTATTTAATTTGATTGGTACAGCCGAGTTTTATTATTATAGGCTAACTGAATTTATTGATCAAATGTAAGAATTTGACATGACACATGATGCATAGCCTACATTTAATAAGGTAAAAATAAAATTTTTACCGGCCTTTATAAATGTAAATAACGCCAAGACTGATCTTGCCCCTCAGCAGGGGTACAGCACACTATGCTGCGTCTCAATTCGCCTACTTATACTACACCCTAAAAGTATGTACTCTTTGGTGAAAAAAGGTAGGTTACATACTTTTGAGTGTGTAGCAGAAGAGTAGACAAGCTTGGGACTATCACGTCATAAAATAGCGTCTTTAACAGTTGCTCTCTGTCACTTAGTTACACGCATCCTCTCACGTAAACAGACCAGTTAATCATATTGTCAAAGATAAAATCCTCCACATTTAATTTAATTTAATTTACTGTATTTGAGAGAAATGCAGTAGCACGTTTATCTGCAGTCGCGGGTCTTTCATGCGGAGACTCTCCTCATATGCATAATGCATTTAAAAGTTAATGGCCAAATAGTGGATCTTTATAAAAGTTCACGTTGTTGTTGCAGATGAAATAGCACAGATACAATTACATAAATATTTTTTATCAGCTTAACCCTATAGAGGGTTTGCACCTACGTCACGGTTTGGTCAGTTACCCGAATACGCATATTGGAGATACTCGGATGTAAACAACAGCATGGATTGCACTATTTATGTACTACTGAACACATTGTTAAACTAATTTATGATGTCTAAACCACAGAAAAAAATATGTGGAAGCTACTAAATCATATAGAGAAGGACTTAGTAAGCAGGAAAGACCGTGAAATTTTGACAAACTAAAGTTAATATGTGGTAAAGATCCGAACGAGCTAGCTTCTTAGTCGTGGACTGACGACCCGACAATTCTTCCTTCTATTTCTTATCCCGACATAGGCTACGTTCAGATTGTCAGTACAAATCCGATTTTTGTTCATATCCGATTGAAATCTGATCAGAATGAGCTAACGTGAACAGCAAAAAAAATCACATGAAATTTGTTTCAAGCTAACTTACATCCATATGTGGTTTGAAATCCTATTCAAATCACATATCAGGAAATCCGCTTCAGTCTGAACGTTCTGATCGGATTTCGCGTGGTTTATGTGACTTTCTCACGCCGTGTAAAATGTAAATGTCAGACGTTGTTATAGGAAACATGCTTAAAGTCGCTGCTGAAACAAGACTGTGTTGTTGCAAAGTTCCGGACGAGCAGAAAATTATTATTTTTTAAACATATTTTGAAACCGTCGGAGATAAGAGTGCGAAAAAAAAGCTGTGCATACCAGCCTGCTACAGTTCTGCAGCAGGCTCAAGATGCAGTAGTCCAGCTCGGCGGCTACACATTTCCATGTTGTAAAATTTAAATAGGACAACATCTCTATTGCAAATGCAAACCCCTCCATCAACGCAACGTCATTGCCATAGAAACCAATGCAGATATTCAAAAAAACGAAAGAGCTGCATGGACACACAAATCGGATCTGAACAGTTGCGATACACAGTGTGGACATCATTTTAGATCAGATTCCAATCAGATACAAAAATAATCGGATTTGGACTGACAGTGTGAATGTAGCCATAGTGAACTACTTTACGTCAACATTTTAGCCATAGTCAAAGTTTCATTTACACATGTGGTTGATGAGCTGATGCTGTGCCTCTCTCAACCACAAACGCCTTCTTTCATCAGTTTTTTGCACTCTTCTCTTTAACTTTTGGCAGTCTATAGAACTCCAAATGTTTTTTCCAGGTGCGACTGATTAGTAGCCTAACCAAAACACAGACCAAAACACAACCATTTTTCAGCAGCAATAATCAGTCAAATTTGCGAGTCTTTTCAGTTCAGTGGCGTTGTTTATATTCAGTGCCGCCAATATGGCCGACTTCTGGATTGATGACGTGTTGTGAAAACCCTCTATGGGGTCGACAAACGCGCCGGCGCGTTTTGCTGGATTTTTTTTTTTTCACATAGCAGCAAAATAGACTTAAAAAAAATAGGCCTACTCCGTCATTTATGGTCATACAGACTTAAGAAATATGAAAAAAATAAACTGTAAAATGTCTACTTTTTTATGTGTCCACTTACAATCGAAACAAAACATTGTGCTTTTGCAAAATAAAGAAAATAAACAGGGTATGCTATCTGCCTCTTGGTCTCGTGAACTTTTTTCTGGAGCATGTCTCTAAACTTAAACAAAACTCAGTGAATACTAGTCACAGAGGTATGAGCAATAAATCTTTATGAACATTTAAGTTTCTGCTATTAAATGATCTAATTCAAAACGAAAACAAATAGTATCTGTTTATGTAATCTGTATGAAAAGAGATAGATGTCAGTTGGTCTCATGGCATCTCATTATCTACTAATGTGAACGCCTACAGAGAGCGCACACTATTGAAATGCAAATGAACTGAGGCAATCCATGCAAACCTGTCAACGCCCACATCAGCTCGATAAAAGACATCAGGTTTTATCAGATTAATGTACTTTACGTCGTCTTGCGACGCTGTGAGGAATAATAATAGCGTAAAAGTAATATAGCCTAATCCTGGAAAAAATGTACCTCAGAAGTGCTGGTTTCGGTTTCATTTCGAGGAGCAACGGATCCAGCTGAGGATTGGGAATAGTAAGTTCTTTATTCTTAAGTGCTTTGTTCTAATTGTGATGTAAACCGCAAAAAGACAGCCGCCAGACTAAAAGACCCCCCAAAAACGAGCGTCGAAGTTTGGCGTGCTGGTGATTCGTGAAAAAGTCTAATCTAAAAAAGTCTAAATTCTTAACCAGTCCTAATTAGGACATTTGGGCCTGATGGGTAAGGAGTGAGATTTGGTTTCTGATGGTTGTATTATGTCATAAACAGCTTGAACAACTGACTTTTTATTCTAACTGTGGTTTACTTGTTTTTGTTTTTCTGTTATTTTCTGTTATTTTTTTATTTATTGGTACACACTGTGTTTATCTTTGCTTTTTGTCACTGTTTACACTCTTAATTGTGTTTATAATCAATAAAAAAAACCTGGGAGGAAAATTTTTTAATTAAAATAAAACAGGTGGTGTGCCAAAGTTGTAGGCTGCGGGTAGTTGTGGGTGGAGCTGTGATTTCACATGAAGGTGAATTTATGTCTACACTTCTGTGAAGCCCTGACTCTGCCCTAGTACAGTTTGTGTTAAGCCATCGCAAGTCTGGTTGTTTTATGAGAAAGAGATGAAATGTAGTTGAAATAAACGCGTTAAGAATCCGAACAGCTGTTGCAGCGGAGGAGGAGGACTATTATTCTATTGAGAGGAACCATAGAGAGGAACTGATGAACAACTGACGGCACGGTTTGATGTCTGGTTGACCAATCAGCGGAAAAAGGGGTGTTTCACTCCCGCCCACATGTAGAGATGAATATTCAAGCTGATTGTTTTCAACCCCAGAACATAAAAACGAAATATCAAGCCAAAATCTTTTTTTTTTAAAATGATAAATGGAAAAGGCGCAGTGTTCTATATTTCTTTCAATATTAAGTAAAAAAGTGAATGTTCGGAAGATATCGTGTTATTCCTGACAAAGCTATTATGTACTTTTATAACTTTAGAAATATTTCAGTACTTAAGTGATAATGTCATTATTTTGATCAATTCATTATTTTTTATTTATTTGTGAGTAACATTCCTCTAAAGATCACTCCAAAACAAATGTTTGCACATGGTAAGGACAGATTTATTTCAAAAAGAATTTTAAAAGTAATTCTACAGAACAATCATATTATATGACTTCAGTAGAGGCTCCCTTTGGGTTTGAGGGTTTCACTCTTCTTTGGCCTAAAACAAAATGAAGCACATTCATAAGTCATGTAAATAATCAGTACATTTTCAAGAATAAGCTGAATACTACATATGTTTCTACTCTGTAAATGTGAGAACGATTCTACTGAGTACAGACTCTGAAATTATGCAACTGACCTTTCCAGCATCACGGCTCTTGGCTCTGAGCTTGTTGACCTGAGACTCAGAAATGTCAGCACGCTCCTCAGCCTCCTCAAGCTCATGCTGCACCTTCCTCAACTTGGACAGGTGAGTGTTGGCTTGCTCCTCCTAAAGAGTAAAATTTTTACCATGCTTGTTAACTAAGCTGTGGAGCAGCAGTGATATCTCACCAGTAAATAAATTACTAATTAATTAATAATCAATGTGCAAAAATATATACATACCGCCTCCTCAGACTGCCTCTTGTAGACTTTGACCTTCAGCTGCAGCTTATCAACCAGATCCTGAAGTCTGTTGATGTTCTTCTTGTCCTCCTCAGTCTAAAAACAATTTCATAGATTTATTCTAAATATTTTACTATAAATGCATGTATTAATGACTCAATGGATTTAGTCAGACATGGTCATACCTGATAAGAGAGCTCTTTCACTCTCCTCTCATATTTGCGGACACCTTTAACAGCATCTACTCCACGTCTCTGCTCTGCTTCAACTTCAGCCTCAAGCTCACGGACCTTTGATAGCACATACAAATTCTCAGACAAGTACAATTGTAGTCATTGGGAACCTGAGATAATGCTTTAATCTTAAAATTATGTTTGTTGTGATCCCTTAAAAGTTCTCACCCTGCTCTCCAACTTCTGGAGTTGTTTCTTTCCTCCTTTCATGGCCAGACTCTCAGCCTCATCCAGACGGTGCTGCAGGTCCTTCACTGTGACCTCCAGATTCTTCTTCATCCTCTCAAGGTGAGAACTGGTGTCCTGCTCCTTCTTCAGCTCTTCTGCCATCATTGCAGCCTTTTGCATTAATACAGAAAGTCATTAGATCCACATTTTTCAAGTACGGAAACATCTTTTGAAACATTTGGCAGCTACTGTTGCTCACATCAGTGATGGCCTTCTTGGCCTTCTCCTCTGCATTTCTGGCTTCCTGTACAGTGTCATCAACTTCACTCTGGACCTGAACAAGGTCAGCCTCAAGCTTCTTCTTGGTGTTCAGGAGACTTGTGTTCTACAAAATTAAAAGCAATAGTTTAACCATTTTGAAAGATGCTCTCAATTTCCTTCATTGTAAGTAGGGATTCTCCAATCAGGATTTTTGCAGCCGATCCTGATCATTCAGGATTTACATAAAATGTAAACTCTCTGTTGACTCCTTACACCCTGAAAGGCATTTTTAATGATTTCACATCTAAGTGGCATACTTTTTCATGCTTGACATGATGATTATTAGAAAGTATACATGACATGTCATGAAATCAAGTTTGAGCTTGTTCACAATCATGTCAACTGCATCTGATCCAAATTCTGTGTTGAAATCTCAAAGCAATCAAAAGTTATGGCATTTAGAATCATGGTAGCCTTTTATCAAAAGTCCAAAAACCTCTCCAAACAAGTGATTTACTGAACATAAGAACTACTTACATGTGTAAATGCCACAAAGCATAAAAATATTTATAATAACATAGAATAAGTAACAAGCAATAAGATCCCGAATGATGACTGATGATCTTCCAGCGCTGTTTCAGCTGTGCGCTCCAATTCTATGGCACACAGTAAATCTCCTGTCAATCTGAGCGATCAAACCAATCAAAGTGCACTCCACATCATCTCTACCTACCATACCCAAGATCCAGTTTCCATTTTTTGAACTTTCAAATGACATCGGAAAAACTGCGTCATTATCGCGACACGATCAGATCCTGGAAGTCCTATAGCTTTAGCCAAGCAGCATGTCATGTTACTCCATGAGGATTTTCTTAAGAGCTACGCATCATGTTATGTTGTGTGGGCTCATTTGAATCGAGGCAGCCTGTTCTCAATAAAGATGTGCAATTTACTATGTTTTATTGATGTTTCGCAAAGTTGCAAAACAAATGTGGCACAAAAGCCTCATCTGTATACTGTTTACATGTTTACAACATTACTGTTTACCATTTTTATGGTATTATGTCAATCAATTGCGATCAGTTAGTCAAATCGGCCAAATTTAGTGACTACCGATTGAGTCATAGAATGTGATTATCGGCCGATACCGATCTAAGGCTGATCGATCAATGCATCCCTAATTATTAGAAACAAAATGCCCTTACCTGAGAGTGCAGCAGCCCAACACGCTCACTGGCGTCCACCAGCTCTTGTTCAGCCACTTTGCGGCCTCTCTCTGTCTGCTCCAGAGCAGCTCTCAGCTCCTCAATCTCAGACTGCATCAGAGTGTTTCTGCGCTCCACCATGGCCACCTGCTCCTTCATGTCTTCCTGTCCTCTCTGGGCATCATCAAGGTGCAGTTGGGCATCCTGAACATAACAATAGCTTTAGAATAAGCTTTCAGTGTGCTTCCTGGTGACCTTAACCTAACAAAAGTTAGATTATACAAACATATTACTACATCCCAAAGTAAGTCAAATACCTTGAGTTGTCCCTGAACATTCCTGAGCTGTTTCTGGGCCTCAGCAGCCTGGCGATTGGCGTGACTCAGCTGAATCTCCATCTCATTAAGGTCTCCCTCCATCTTCTTCTTGATTCTCAGGGCATCATTCCTGCTCCTGACTTCAGAGTCCAGAGTGCCCTGCATGGATTCAATGACTCTCTGGCTGTTCCTCTTGATCTGCTCCATCTCCTCATCCTTCTCTGCAAGCTTCCTGTCAATCTCACTTTTGACCTGATTTAGCTCAAGCTGGACACGAAGAATTTTGGACTCCTCATGCTCCAGGGTGCCCTATGAAATATAAAAACAACATGTTATTTCAAAATTAAAATAATATTTAACAACACAGTAAAATGGTTTGAGCAAGAATGACATATTAATCTCCAGATACTCACTTCGGCCTCTTCCAGGGCAGTCTGAATCTCTGACTTCTCAGTCTCCACTGTCTTCTTGGCCTTTTCCAGTTCATGGATGCTCTTACCAGTCTCACCTAACTGCTCTGTCAGATCTGAAATCTCCTCTACAAGATATAAAGAAAATATTATCAACATAAATATATTGTGAGTCACTACAGATTTAACACCGTAAGACATTAAATCTTACGCTGCAGATTCTTGTTCTCTCTCTTGAGGGTCTCCAGCTGATCCAGACTCTCCTCATAGGAGTTCTTCATCTTGAACAGTTCAGTGCTGAGTGAACGAGCCTCTTTCTGGGCACCTTCCAGCTCTGCCTGACCTTCCTCATACTTCTGCTTCCATTCTGCCAGGACCTTTGGTCAAGATATTTCAGGGTCAGGTTTCATATGTAACATGTTGAACAAAGCCCATTCTGGCCATGCTTTTCAAAGAGAAATTGATTGTACCTTGTCAAAGTTTCTCTGCTTCTTGTCAAGGTTAGCAGCCAAACCATTGGCTCTCTCCACATCAATCATGAGGTCCTCCACCTCACCCTGGAGTCTCTGTTTGGTCTTCTCCAGAGATGCACATTTAGAGTTTACTGCCTCAACTTGTTCCTCTGCCTCTTGCAGACGCTGAGCCAGCTTCTTTCTGTTATATTTTTTGTAACATTTAGTCAGAAGATACATGCAATTGCACAAATTATTAACACATATCACTTCTTTTGATGTTCATACTTGGACTCTTCAAGCTCCTCAGTGCGCTGGATGGCATCAGTTTCATATTTGGTTCTCCACTGAGCAACCTCACTGTTGGCCTTTGACATTCCCCGCTGCAGCTCAGCCTTTGCCTCCTGCTCTTCCTCAAACTGCTCACGGAGCAGGTCGCAGTCATGACGGGCTGATTGCACAGCATGGGCCAGTGCGTTCTTAGCCTAAAGGACAAAGTCACATAATATTTACATTAATTCATTTAGCAGACACTTTTATCCAAAGTGACTCACTAATTAACAATACAAAATGTGATATTAGCTTTATTGTATTACATTAGCTTTGTTGTATAGTGTTGTATTAAGTTTTTTGCATTATATTAGCTTTGTTGTGTAGAAAGTGGAAATTATGTGTTTGTTTTCATTATGCTATATTACCTTAACCTCCTCTTCAATATGCCTCTTAAGCTCCTCGATTTGCTGAGTGAAAGCTTGTTTGCCTCTGGTGAGCTGAGAAACCAGAGCCTCCTTCTCCTCCAGCTGACGGCCAAACTCACCTGTATAGATTTAAATTCACTGTGTCAGATTGTGCTGTCTCTATCAGTTAAGGCCCTTTCACACTGGACGCGATTTTGACGCACGAATAATTCGCGCGATGGTTTTATTTTTTGATCAGCTGTTTGTGTAATGAGTGCTTCCACATCGAACGTGAATGTGCTGCGGCGAAAAAACGACTTTTATTTTTTTCGTTTCGATGTCGATTTTTTTTTACTTTTGCGGCGACAGAAAAGGCTTCAGCCAATCGCATACTACAAGGACAATGATCAACTCGGTTATCATGACTGTGAGAATGTTGTGTGATAGTTTTAGTCGTTGTATAGTCCTGTGCTGTGTAGGCTAGCAGGCTAAACTACATTTGGGATAGAAAGCTAAACGTCAAAGATAGAGACAGAGACCGTGTTTACGCGGCTCATGTGATGGGTTTTGACGCGAACTATTCGCACACAAACTATTCGCTTTTTCGTTACGCATCCGGTGTGAAAGGGCCTTTACTATCAAAACAAACTCTTTGAGAGCAAAATGTAAATAAGTGTGTTTTCTTCTGATAAGACTGTCAGAAATTCAGTGCTATATATGACCTTAATACACCACACTCAGTTACTGTTGGAATACTATTAATTTATTCATGATTGTCAATAGTTACCATTTTCAGTTTGAAGTCTTGCTCTATGAGCACTGAGGTCATTTAACTGGCGAATATTCTCATCATTCTTGGATTTTATTTCACTAAGTTGGTCCTCAAGTGTGCGGCACATCTTCTCAAGATTAGCCTGCAAATACAAAAGTCATTAGATAATTGAAAAACTTCAACATGTTATGTATTCTTTAAACATAAAATGTCCTACTTTTCCTTTGGCAACAGCTTCCATGTTGCTGGAAAGATCGTCAATCTCCATTTTGTATTCACTCTTCTCTTTCTCAAGCTTCTGCTTGACACGCTGCAGGTTGTCGATTTGCTCTCCCAGCTCAGCCACACTGTCTGCCTGCTTCTTGCGGAGGGCACCAGCAGTAGCTTCATGCTGGAGGGTGGACTCTTCAAGATCACGACGCAGCTTCTGGAATTCAGCTTCACGCTTCTTATTCATCTCGATCTGAGCAGCAGTGGCTCCTCCAGCCTCCTCAAGCCTCTCACTGATCTCCTCAAGTTCCCTGGAGAGATCAGCTCTCTGCTTCTCAACCTTGGCACGAGCAGCGCGCTCAGCCTCGATCTCTTCCTCAAGTTCCTCAATGCGGGCCTATGGTGGAAAGTAGTTAATTTGATTTGAATTGTTCAGCATTTAATTATATTGATTGTAATGTTGAAAAAATCTCAAAATACCTGAAGCTCCTTGATCTTCTTTTGGAGTTGAGCACCCAGAGATTGTTCATCTTCTATCTTGCTAAGCAGCTGGCTTGTTTCAAAGTCTTTCCTGTGGGTGTTCAACAATAAGTGGTTTGCAAAACAAAAACAAATCTTAACAATAATGTTTTCAAACATTTTATGCTTTAATTACTTTTTTATTTTCTCCTCTGATTGCTGCTTGTCATTCTCCAGGTCCATGATGGACTCTTGGGCTAATTTCAGGTCTCCTTCAAGCTTTCTCTTGGCTCTCTCCAGGTCCATGCGGAGCTTCTTCTCTTGTTCAAGGGAACCCTCAAGCTACAGGACAATGATAAATAAAATATTTTCACAACAAAAACAAAACAAAAACAAAGCTAATTTGATGAATTAATAACATGTTTACATTATCAACTCACATCATCAACTTGCTGCTCAAGCTTTGTCTTGGATTTGGTCAGGGTGTTGACTTTGTCCTCCTCAGCCTGAAGATCATCCAGTGTCTGCTGATGTGACTCTTGGAGGGCTTTCTTCTCCTTCGTAAGCTTGGCAATGCTCTCATCCTGAGCTGCCATTTCCTCTGTCAAATTCTTCACCTGTGTGATTTTTGTTTCAAATAAGCTTATATTTTACACTTCATTTTCTATATTAACACATAAAACAGAGATTAAATCTAATCTTAAACCAACTCAATCTCCAACCTTATTCTCAGTGGCATGTTTCTCCTTCTCCACTTTAGCCAAGGTGAGCTCCAAGTCATCAATGTCTTTCTTCAGCTCAGAGCACTCATCCTCCAGTTTCCTCTTCTTGGCTGTCAGTTCAGCATTGATTTCTTCCTCATCCTCCAGTCTCTCAGTTGTCTCTTTGAGTTTAGCTTCAAGCTGGATTTTGCTTTTGATCAGACCCTCACACCTCTCCTCAGCATCTGAGAGATTCTCAGCTTCCTGTTAAGAAAATAGGTTGCTATATCATTGGAAACCACATTGCTCATTTTAATGTGTCAGACTGCAACTCATTCTGTGTGTGAAGAAAATTTAGTGTTAAATTTAGGGAAAGTTAATGCGACAATAACGCTTTAACAGTTAACAAAACTGTAACAAAAACAGTTAACGCTTAAAAAAAAAAAAAAAAAAAATGTAGGCTTTATTTGACGCTATGAATCACCCGTAGGTCAAGCCAGGGTTGCCATATATACGTTTTTTTCCCTACATCAGACATTATTTGTAGCTCCTCCCATCCAATAATTGCAAAGAGCTTTGTGCTTTTGTTACTTCTGACAAGAAACGAAGTCTCAGTTTTCAAATTCTGTAAATTTTCTCACGAAATTCAAACAATTAAATGTGATGTGATAGATCGCTGTAACACCACAGTTCAAGCAGCAGCACAGAGCGCGAGTCTATTCTTCCACTTTAATATATCTTGAAAAACATGCATGAATCTCAGAAGGTATTCTGATTTCATATATATATGAAATATACAGTATAGGCTACAACTTACCGAAATCTGTATCATGACTCATAATCACTCAATCTGTATTTCGACCGCAGAAAGACGTCAATAAAACAGCTTGTGAACAATAACAACTTAATGTTACATTTACCTCAGGAAAGTTATCAAGTTTTTACTCAGAGTTTGTTAGTTAGCTATAAAAACACTAGAGAAGAGCTTATTTACTGTTAAATATATATGTATGTTTGAATAAATTTGCAATGAAGTGTTAATGAAAACTACTGTATAACTGAGTTGTACAAACATTTCAGCTTTTATTTGAGTGTAAATTATTACATCTGGATATAAATAGCAGTTGGATATAATAGCTCTGTTGTTTATTTAAAATTCTAATATTATAGTGTACCAAATGAGAAGGTTCCCTGTATTGTTTGCAGCATTATTTGGGAGAGATTTTTTTTCCTTAAGAAAAATCAAACTATTGGTATCAGTATTGGCATTGGCCGATATCATTCTGAATAATCAGCTATCGGTGCATCTCAAAAAATACTCACAGATGCTACTTGTAGCTGTAGATCATTTTTCTCTTGCAGCAGTGCTACCATCTTCTCTTCAAGTTCCTTCTTTTTGGCTTCAGCCTTGGCAAGATCTTCTTTGCATTTTACAAAGTCCTCTTTCATGGTTGCCAGCTCTTTCTCAGTTTCGGCACTCTTCAGCAGAGGCTTAATCTTGTAGTAAACCTTCATCCATGGCCAGTGTTTGACATTCATGAATGAACGGATGTTGTATTGGATGGTGTAAATGGACTCCCTGTGAAAAATTCATAATTAAATGCCATAATCATTATAATTATTTAAAGTATTATTTGTTTGCACAGTTATTATTGATGTCATCTTTACTAATGACAATACTCACCTCCTTTCCATCATCTTCACAAACTCCCTCCTCATCAGGTAACCACGGCAGAGAGCCTGAGTCATTGTGACCAGAGCAGCCAGTTTCTCATCACGCATCTCCTCAAGAGTACCCAGAAGACCAGCTTTGAAGAACACCTGAATTTATGTAAAACAGTAAATCAAAAAATCTTGATTAAACCTGTATAAGCTAAATGAACATTATCACAGAATCTTTGAAATTTGTAAAGCTAAATATGAACCTTTGTGGTTCCAAATCTGTACTCGTCATGATTAACGTCGATGGATCCCAGGAGTTTCTCGCTGGCCTTCTTGTTATCCATAAACTGTCCCTCTGGGATAACACTGGCATTCAGCACCTTGTATCTATGGAAGATGGGAAGATTTATCAAAATGATTTATATCTTCTAATAAAGAGTCTCCAACAGGAAATGGTATTTTCATGTGGTGTCATTTATACCTCTGTTTGAAGTCACCATAGAGGATTCTGCTGGGGAAGCCCTTTCTGCAGATTCTGATACCCTCCAGAACACCGTTACACCTCAGCTGGTGGATAACCAGGAAGTTTTCCATGAGACCTATAACGAAGTTTACACCATTAACTTGGTAAATTAACTTCATCATATAAATTTAATTTATATTCAATTCAATATTCAGCCCTATTTTAACGATATGAAACGCAAGTATCAAGCGCGAAACGCAAGTAACTTTGTGGGCGGGTCTTGGGCGCTGTTGCTATTATGCCAGCGGGATAAATGACTCTTGCGCCCGACGCAAATCTAAAATGGGTTGGTCTGAAGTAGCTTTATTATTCATAGGTGTGGTTTGGGCGTAACGTGAAATAAACCAATCAGAGCGACATCTCACATTCCCTTTAAGAGCAGGCGCGCTTATTCCATAGCGGATTGCTATTATAACGGCGGATTTGCCAGGAGCGGCTCACAGCTGAGGAGACCAACGTTCTCGTCAGGGCCGTAAAAGACAGAGAAGTGACATTGTATGGGGATGGGAGAAACCCACCCAAATTAGCGTCGGTTAAACAGGCGTATACAAATTTGGTTAAATGTTTAAGCTAGATTTATGCCTATTTTTTCACATCTTCATGGACACAACAATGATTTCCCTCGTGTGTTAATATTTTCCTTGTAATAGTGTATGGTTTTCTAAAAATGAGAACTTCTGCATCTGTGTGTAGATGAGATAAGCAAAGTGCATGCGCGTTGTGCACACGCTACATTGATTATGGCCAAGCATGCGCCCTTAAAAAAGCATATGAATAACATGCGCAACGTGTGCATTTCCTGGTCAGTGGCGGAATTGTTTTATAAACCTGCAGAATAGCATCAGGGAACGTTTGCGCCGGAACACGCCTCCTCTTTGCGCTGAACCGCCCCCGGGTGTGCAAATGCATTTCCTAGTTTACCGACGTGCGTCTGTGGAGGGAAAAGTCCGCTGTGCAAAATAGGAATGATACATGCGTCGGTGTACAAAGTCAATTGCGCTGGGTGCAAGATAGGGCCCATATCTGTAAACTTTTTAATACTTTACCTGGAGTCTTGGACTCATTGGGAATCAGGCAACGCACAAAGTGAGGGTGAGTGCTCCTCAAGTTGGTCATGAGTTTGCCCAAGTTCTCCTGTGAAGAATAGAAAGGGGTTGCCATGCTTTGTATTTCTTTTTTTCTTCAAATACAAAAATATTGCTGTCTCTATACATACCCTGAACTGGGAGGAAACAGTCTGCATGGAACCACCCTTCTTCTTGCCTCCTTTTTTACCAGTCTCTATTGAGATAAAGATACAAAAGAACATGTATAAATGTAAAAACAAGAAAGAAAGTGCAAAGCTAAATAAAAGTTTGGATAAATTGATTTTTTCTTTACCCTCAACAACAGGTGGGTAGAGAGTAGCCAGCAGTTTGACAGAAGACTTCTGGTACAGCTGCACAGCAGACTCATTCAGTGGATCCTTGTTCTTGTCCAACCAGCCAGTAATGTTGTAGTCCACAGTTCCAGCATAGTGAACCAGGGAGAAGTGGGCTTCAGCCTTGCCTTTGGCAGGCTTTGGTTTCTGGAAAGCATTGTTCTTGCCAAGATGCTGATCATATAGCTTGTTCTTGAAGGAAGTGTCTGAAGCCTTGGGGAACATGCACTCCTCTTCAAGAATGGAGAAGATACCCATGGGCTGTTCATAAAAGAATGTTGTTTAAGTATTACAATTTTAAGATTTCAAGCATAGAAATTGGAAATGAATAAGTTCATAAACCAGTAAAAACCTTCTCAATGAGCTCAATGCAAGCAGCCAAGTCCATGCCGAAGTCAATGAACTCCCAAACGATGCCCTCCTTCTTGTACTCCTCTTGCTCCAGCACAAACATGTGGTGGTTGAAAAACTGTTGCAGTTTCTCATTGGTGAAGTTGATACACAGCTGCTCCATGCTGTTGTACTGGAGGAAGAAACAGAACCATTTATTGACTTCTGAATATCACTCAATGTGCCATTAAAAAAGAGATAAAAGAATCATTCTTACATCAAATATCTCAAAGCCAGCAATATCCAGCACACCAATGAAGAAGTTTCTTTGTTGTTTTGTGTCCAACATCTGGTTGATACGAACGACCATCCACAAGAACATCCTCTCATAGATAGATTTGGCCAAGGCGCTAACAGAGTTGTACACCTGTACGTAGAATAGAGTGGACATTATTCTGCTTCTGCAATAATTACCCAGAATTTTAGGTTAAACACATGGCATGCTGGAAATGTTACTATACCTGTGGTACGGTCTGGCCTTTGGTCACAAACTCATTTCCGACCTTGACTCTGGGGTAGCACAAAGCCTTCAGCATATCAGCAGAGTTCAAACCCAGAAGATAGGCAACTTTGTCAGCCTCTGCAATTAAAAAAGTTGCACAAAAATCCATCCCTTTTCTTGCCTTGAAAACTAAATGAAAACCACCCTTTTCTTTGTGAAAATAGAAATAAGGATCTCTCCATTCAAAGCACTCCATGTTATGACACATATTAGTACAATTTAGTCTCACCCTCTGTGCCATCAGGCTCAGCCTGCTCCTCACGCTGCTTCTGCTTGAACTTCATGTTGCCATGATGAAGCACAGCTCCAGTGAACTTGTAGATCCCCATTTTCTCCTCATTAGTAAAGCCCAGAATGTCAATAGCAGTCTGAAAATTACAGAGAAGAATGCACTCTAGGATCTTTTCTGCCATATATAAACATACAGTATGTCAGTATTCAAATAGCAATGACTCACATCAGTAGCAACCAGCTCCTCTTTATCATCAATGCTGGCCACTGTGATCTGACCCTGACTGCACATAGGGTAGTCATAGGGGTTGGTGGTGATTAGCGTCATTTCTGTAAAATACACAGATTTTTTGAAACAGTGTCTTACAATATTATCTGGCATTTAACACTGAATGTAATGTGTGCACCTACCAAGCAGCTCAGGCTTATGGTTGGTCATCATCTGGTAGAAGATGTGGTAGCCTCTCTCATCTGGAAGCTGGAATGTCACTCTAGACTTCTCCAGCAGATCTGTTGAGACAATGTACTTGAGTCACAATCATCTGAAGAGTGACAGATAAAGACAACTGTTCAGGATGGATCAATTAAATCATGTCCACCTACATGTCTCAATGTCAGCACTAGCCAGTTTTCCAGTGGTGCCGAAATGAATTCTGATGAATTTACCCTGTTTAAATCATAATAGTATAATACATAAATAATAATTATTATAATCTCTTTATAGAAAACTCTGTACAGTAAAATTTAACACAACTGACCATCTGTACTGTAAATAAACAGTGGTTCACTTACAAAACGAGAGGAGTTGTCATTTCTCACAGTCTTGGCATTACCATAAGCCTCAAGCAGAGGGTTGGCAGCAATGATCTGGTCCTCAAGAGAGCCCTGTGATGTTTGAAGGGTTTTCAATTATTCATTTTTATAGTCATTTCATGACTGAACACTATTTATAAGCATTTCACAAATTCACATATCATGTGAGATGAGTGTAAATCACCATCATTCGAAATAATATGTATGTAGTTTTATATCTCATACCTGCATTTTGCCAGGAGTGGGATCTTTCTTCTTTTCACCACCTGCCACTGCAACTGTGGCAAAGTACTGGATGACACGCTTGGTGTTCACAGTCTTTCCAGCACCAGATTCTCCACTGGTTTATGAGAGATTATAGAAAACAGAAGTTTAAAAGACATGTAGACTTTTCAAAGTATATTCAGAAGTTCATTCTTAAATTCTGTTTTGTAAATATCTCCATATAGATTTGCCATTTACATTATACTTTAATTTTTGTCATGGTCTGAGATTAAATGAAAATACTTACGTAATCAGGACAGACTGGTTTTCTCTATCTGTTGATTGTAAGGTGTAAAATATCCGATAAATATTTATTATATTAACAGCATCATCTAATTCACCTTAATTAATTCTATAGAATTCAATTCCATAAAGTCTTACCAGTCAGCATGAACTGATATGCGTTGTCAGAGACAGAGAAGATGTGGGGTGGGGCCTCCATACGCTTTTTGCCTCTGTAGGCAGACACCACTTCTGCATCATACACTGGGAGCCACTTGTAGGGGTTCACAGTTGCACAGAAGAGTCCAGAGTAGGTCTGAAATGAGCAGAGACATGGTCAGATTCCAACAACACAGAAAAAATGAACTTAAATGCTTTTTATGTCGTTTCAGAACTTACGTAGATCATCCATGCAGCATAACGCTCTTTGAGGTTATACAGCACAGAGGCTTCATTGAGATGGGTCATCATGGCCATGTCCTCAATCTTGTCATACTTGGGAGGATTCATTGGGTAGACATCTTCTTCCTTAGCAACTCTCTCCTATAAATTTGATAAATTAGATATTAGATATAAAAGAAAACAATGTAATAAGTAATTTAATGAGCATCTACATGAAATGTGAATTCAAATTTACCTCCTTAGTGTCAAGCAAAATAACTGTGGCTTTGCCACCCTCTTTGCTCTTGATTGTTCCCTTGAGGTACAACTCTTTGGCATCAGCCACATAGCAGGCAGTCTTGGCATCAAACGGTTTGTTCTGAGCCTCAATTCTCTCTTTCTCAGGCTTACGAAGGTAAATGGCAGCCTTGCCATAAACGGCCATCTCAGCGTCCGTACTCATGGTGGCGGCTTACTAAAATTTGGATAAGAAACATTGACATGCTTTTTGAATCAATAAAATAAGTATTGATAATCAAACATTCTATCCACATACAGTATTCATCGAGGCACTCATGTAGTTAAGGTCTTTATAGAATATTAAAGTGAAAAGGCCTATTCAAATGTAAAAAGTGTGAACACAATAGTCCTTAATTTATGGCGTCTCTAATTAAATCTTCTGTCACAATATGCATTTTGTTGATACGTTCTAATACATAAAAAACTGCATTAACAAATGAAACTAAACTTTTTCAGCACTTGTTTTTTGTTTCAGTTATGTACCACATGTTATATAAGTTATATACCACAGTGTCCATATTTATAAAAAGTGTCAAGAGTCCCACTTAAAATCTGCCAATAGACAAGTATAAAATTCTTAAGTAATTTATCACAAAAAAACAGCACATCTGCGATAAACTAGAGTCTACATGCATCTGCAAACATGCTAATATTCAACCATGTCTTTTTAATGCAGTAATGCAGTGTGTTGCTACCACCTACCTTCCTCCTCTTGAAGACCAGATGAAATTTTAACACCCTGTAAAGGAATTCAGTTAAACAAAAACTACATTTAGGCATATATGGTAATTATAATTATAAATTATAAATTTAAAGACTTTTATGTCATATCAATTCACTTAGTATGACCTCTTACTAATAACAACATCAAATGCAAAGTATTTCACCTTCTTACCACAAGCAGGAACTCCTCTAGGCTCCTATGAGACTGGCTGTGCTCTCCTCAAAACTTATATTGAGGTCGATTTGCACACTAAGCAGAGGCTATAAATGGATAAGCTTTAGAGTCCTAATTTATGGTAAGAAGCTACACCTATTCTCAGTCTTCTACAGATATAACATCATTTTACACATCAGTTATAGGTATCACATACGTTTGACAATGCAATAGTTTGATAATGTGACCATATTTTGAATAAATTACATGATATTCATGGTCATAATCATATATATGTTTTTAATTTACATATTTTTAAATATCTTTTTACATTTATACTTCATAAATATTTAATTTTTAGTTGACTGACAAGAAAAAAAATCCTTTTACAAAATCTACATCTATTGATTTTAATTTGTGGGGAATTATTTTCAGTTGCAGATTAAATTGGAATAATATTAAAACAAACATATAAAAGACACATTTGATATCTAATATTTTTCACAAAGACAAGCACATATAACAGAAATGGGCATGTAAGTGATTGACTGCATGGAAGATGCCATCCAAGCTGTCCCATAAAAAAAATACCATGATAGTTCACTCCCAGTGTATGAGTACGAGTGTCTATTTATACCTAATGCTTTTTATGATTGGGATGGGTAGACTATATTACTCGATGAGGGGAAAGATTCAGTGATTTTTCCATTTGCTTTGTCGTGAACACTGCTGTGTTTCCATTTTTATTTCTGTTTATTGCAATGTTTCCATATTTTAATGTTAGACATCTTTAAACTTAATTAGAAGTGGTACAACAATTTGGACTTATTCAAAGTTTATACTTTAACATGACTTTTAAGTTAACATGGAACAAATGACAAATTATTGTTGCAATTAGTCATCACAACAGTAAAGAACATCTAACCTCAAATGCCAACGATATTGTCATGTATGAATAAAAGGAACGTCTCGGTTACGTATGTAATCCTCGTTCCCTGAGTAGGGAACGGAGATGTTACGTCGTGACGACGAATGGGGTTTCGCTTAGAAAGCCTCTCATCTTCGAGAAATAAAACGAGCCAATGGCAAAGAAATGCCATGGGTCTGCGGAATTTGCATTGCGTAACTCTGCCATATAAGGAAGTACGCTGGCAACATGCAGACATGTTTCTTCGCTGAGGAGCCGAGACTGAACTCCGGCGTTCCAGCGGTACACTGGAAGTGGCAGGGAGACGTAACGTCTCCGTTCCCTACTCAGGGAACGAGGGTTACATACGTAACCGAGACGTTCCCTTTCGTGGTCACAACGAGTTATGTCGTGGCGACGAATGGGGTTCCCAGTCTAATCATGCCACCTCGGCTGTCTTCCAGTGCCCTGCACAAGTCTGAGATCCCTGTCGTGAGACTAGCACGGACAAGGTTATTTTCGTAAATGAAAACTGAAACTAAGACTAAAACTATTGGTCAAAAAACATTTTCGGAAACTGAAATAAAATAGAAATTTCAACAAAAATGAAAAACTAAAACTAAACGAAACTAACAACACTTACTGAAAAACTAACTGAAATAAAATAATTTTTGTATAGTAGTTAGTTAGTTACGGTGACGCATTGCTGCCACATACATATTATTTTTTTCCCCTCAATTATGTCGCAATAACGAGATCTTATGTCATTAAAACGTCATCTTTTTCTCATAATAACGAGATCTTATGTCATTAAAACGACATCTTTTTCTCGTAATAACGAGATGCTATGTCGTTAAAACGACATTTTTTTTTGGCCTTATAAGGACATGTGTAGTCATGTACAAAATATGCCTTTATCCACATAAAATTGACAGCCTATCGCGCCTTTATCACAATTCAAAAAGCTTAAGCAAATAAGCAAAAATCTAGCAAAGAGCTAGTAAAGGATACTAATTACTAATTAAATAATGTCAAATATTAAATGTATGCTATTGATTAGAGTTACCATAAAGATTTTTCTAGACTTGGACTAGTCGCATGTATTCAATCCTGGGTGCATTTATTCCGCGCTTAAGCGCATGCATAGAACTTGCCGCAAAGCACCGGCAAAAGTAGACTAATAATAATAAATGTGTCTGAAAAAAATAACGAAGCATTTTAATTATTTATTAATGAACTAGTCTTTTCTAAATCAGTGTAGGCTGCCTGCAAACATATCTCCATACATCTCTCTCTAATTTAGTCTCTAGATATGCGCCTTTCATATACGGACAGGATTAGATTGCTTTCGATTGGATTTTTTTCGATTTGACATTTTTTTATAAGCTTTATATAGATAGCTATATTTCTCATGTCTGTGAGGCTTGTCTATACACTGTTTTTCAGTTCATTTTTGAGACGCGCTCCAATTCACAGAGATCATGAAAGCGCGCCCTGTTCGTTTTCTTTTATTTTACAAAAGCACAACGTTTTCTTGTTGTTGTGAGTTTACACAAATAAAAGTAGTTGCGACTGATGTATTATTCTTTTCTGTATGACCAGAAATGATGGAGTATTTTAAGTTGTTTCCACTGTTGATAGGAAAATGCGAGTGATGGCACTGGCGCCTCCATGTCATGCAGTGCGTGCTCCATACTCCGCACAAACACTTGGATATGCGCTTAATAATAGCGAATATTTATCTAGGTTAATGTTAGAGCGAGCGGCCATGCTAGACGGATAATCCTCTTCATGTTTAACAAATCAAATTTTGTTGCATTTTATTGCGCCAGTTTGAAAAGCGCGGCTGAAACACTTAGCCTATACAGATAAACGGCCAACGCTGGCGTTAAAATTTTTAATTTTTGTTTTGCATTGAATACCATTTAAAGGATTTGCTGTGCACCGCAATGCCATCCTCCCATAGAAAGACACATAAGAGCCACCTATATTTTCTTTAAAGGGTTTCTATGGGAGGAAAACGCTTAACATATAATTAAATGCATTGCGTTCATATTCTGGGCTCATCTGCTTTTCTGTAGGATAGTATGGTTTATTAATAAGGTGTGTACAGCATTTGATCTTTATCACTGTAGTAGCCTATTAAGCCACATTAAGCTTTTTCTTTATTATAAAGGTTTTCTATGGGAGCAAAAGGCTTAGCCTAATGTGCAATTAAACGCAATGTTCGTATTCTGGGCTCATCTGCTATTAGTGTGTACAGAATTTGATCTTTTAACATGAATGTCCATTGGGGGCTGCTATTTCTTCAACTTTTTGAACGTAGAAGTGTGATAAAGGCGCGATAGGCTGTCAATTTTATGTGGATAAAGACATATTTTGTACATGACTACACATGTCCTTATAAGGCCAAGAAAATATGTCGTTTTAACGACATAGCATCTCGTTATTACGAGAAAAAGATGTCGTTTTAACGACATAAGATCTCGTTATTACGAGTAAAAGATGTCGTTTTAACGACATAAGATCTCATTATTACGAGAAAAGATGTTGTTAAAACGACATAAGATCTCGTTATTACGAGAAAAGATGTTTTTTTAACGAGATAAGATCTCGTTATTACGACATAATTGAGTGGAAAAAATAATATGTATGTGGCAGCAATGCATCACCGTAGTTAGTAAATAGTTTTTGTAATTAATAAGCTCTCATCCTGTTGCCTACCGGAAAATCACTTTTTTCCATTCCACTGCCTTACTTTATTTTTCAATGTATGACTGTTGCGCTCGAGTCTCGCGTATTTTGCATCGTTTCGCGCAAAAACGCGGCACACTCAAGTTAAAATAAGTTAAACTTTTAAAAGACATGTCTCGAGACCTTGCACTTTTTCCCATTCCACTGCCCGCGTCTTTTTTTCCGTTTTTCAAAGCAAAACCACTTTCTGTGTGAACCAGCCCTAAGAAGCAGAAATAGCCAATTCAATATTTATATCATGACAAGACTTTATGCAAATACAGCTGTATGTTAATTCCAGGTAAGATAACCATCTCATGTGAAACTAAACCACACATGTTAGATTAGATACCGCACTGAGCAGAAAACGGAAGAAAAAAATAGCATGTCTAGGCCAAATATAGACATAGGCTACATTTGTCAGGGTAGAAGTAGGCCTATACTAAATGTCTGGTCTGAATAGAACATTTGAAAATGAGTATGACTATGAGTATATGATTTGAAACGATGCAATAGACAAAAAGCATAAATGTATCAATACAAGAATAATGTTTGAAAGGATTAATCATAGAAATAACCTTCAAGAATAATCATAATAATCATACGCATATTTTTTTTTTCTTATACACCATGTTTAACAAGATTTCATTTTTAATATGAATGAGTATACTTTTTAGTTGCATATGTTTGGTTCTTTGTTCATCTTCAAACTATTTAAAAAAAAATTATTATTATTAAGAGGTTTTCACAAGAGTTAACTGTAAACTACAAACATTAAACTTTGCTGAAATTAAATATCTTTAACTGGAAGTGTTCTGTTAACTCTGCTAAACTACAATTACTAAAGCTAAAACTGAAACTAATTATATAAAAACTAAATAGAAATGTGTTCACAAAATAAAAACTAAACTAAAACTAACAAAACCATTAATGAAACTAACTAAAACTAAACTGAAATTTATAGGAAATTTGAAAATGATATTAAAATAAAAACTAATTTGAAAATGCAAAACTGCAATAACCTTGGTACACTGGGAAGCATATCTCAGTGGAAATATGCAATCAGTGCCAGCCCGAAAGGGGGGGACATCCACAGAATACACATATGACCCGGGAGGGGGCAGGTGGAATATTTCAACTCCAGGGGTGGCAAGGTGGCTTGCCAAGGGAAAGACACATGCTCAGAGAGGCTTACAGTGGAAATACACATGTGGGGGTCGCCCAGAGGGGGAACCATGCACATGGCGGCACCTAGCCAGTCGCGAAAGCTGCCGGTGGCATAACTCTGGCGTTGACGTCAACAGTGCTGGAGGAACTCAGGGCCTCTTGGGGAGACGCACCTGAGGAGAATAATCGCACGTATCCAATTCGTGGAGTGGAATGGCGAGCAAGCGAAGACACCTTAGCGGGTCCTAGTACCGGCTGGTTGAAGCGAGTATGTAAGAGGACACTGGCTCCACTCAGAGGTTATAGAACCTGGCGAATGTGTTAGGTGTCGCCCAGCCTGCAGCTCTGTAGATGTCTGTTAGCGAGGCACCATGCGATAGAGCCCAAGAGGAGGCCACACTCCAGGTGGAGTGGGCCTTCACCCCAAGGGGGCACGGTCGACCTTGCTGCTGGTATGCCAAAGCAATGGCGTCCACTATCTAGTGAGACAACCTTTGCTTGGAGAGAGCCTTTCCCTTCAGCTTCCCACCATAACAGACAAAGAGCTGGTCTGAGGTCCTGAAACACTGCGTTCTGTCTACGTAAGCACAGATGGCACATACTGGACAGAGCAGTGCTAAGGCTGGGTCTGCCTCCTCCAAGGGCAGCGCTTGCAGGTTCACCACCTGGTCTCGTTTAACCCTCTGGGGTCGGCAAACGTGCTGGCGCATTTTGCTGGATTTTTTTCACATAGTAGCACAATAAACTTAAATTACTCCGTCATTTATGGTCATACAGAAAAAAGAAATATGAAAAAAGAATCTGTGAGATGTCTATTTTTTATGTGTCCACTTACAATCAAAACAAAACATTGTGCTTTTGTAAAATAAAGAAAATAAACAGGGTATGCTTTCTGCCTCTCCGTCTCTGTGAACTTTTTTTTCTTGAGCACGTCCAGGGCTTGACATTAACACCCGCCAACTCGCCAAATGCAGGTGGATTTTGCTTGTGGCAGGTAACATAGTCACTCCAACTAGCCACTTTGGCGGGTTGAATAATTGTAGTCTTTTCAAAAGGCATCTGAAATACATGTGACACTACGACACTACAACTCCCATGAATATTAGGGCTGTCAACGAAAATTCTAAATATATATTCGAATAGTTTTAAAAAACAGAATTTCGAAGGTGAAAATGAATATTCGAATATGGAAAAACGCCCGTGGTAGCACAGGCGCGGCTGTCTGCTTTTTCGAGTGGGCGCGCTGCCTGAGGGATCAGAGACAGGTAACAGGAAGAAGCGTTAACGTTAAACAGAAACATTACTAAAGTGTAGGCTACTGTACTGACTGAATAGATATTGCATGAATAAGGTAGGTTAGATACAGCAGTTTCATGCACTGCAGGTTTCCACTGGTTTGATTATTTACCGTTTCATGTCAAGGAAAGTTCCATGTTTACTACAGCACAGCTCGCTCGGAGCGTTCAATGTCGGTTCTATATACTGTAAAACTTCAATTAATGTTAATAATATATGTTTCAATCACTGAATGAAGCCTGCTATATTTGTGACAAGAGTCGCGACCTTAAATTGCTTGCACAAAACTCTTGATCAGCTCTCAACATTTGCTTATCGTTGTTGTTCATTTAAACCGTTATGCGCAGAGAGCGTGACGCCTCATTCGCACCGCAAGACCTCCAGACGCACGTAAACGCGTCTTTACATTGACTGAAATCTAGTTCAAGTAAATTTTAGCACGCCATAGTCAACTTTTATCAGGTAATTTCACAACAACAAAAATGTGGCTAGTAAAAATGCTGTGTGGCTAGTAACTTTGGAAAACCACTAGCCACATTGGCTAGTGAGCAAAAAAGTTAATGTCAAGCCCTGAGCACGTCTATAAACTGAAACAAAACTCAGCGAATACTTGTCACACATTTATGAGCCATATATCTTTATACACATTTAAGTGTGTACTTTTAAATGATCGGATTCAAAATGAAAACAAATATTCTCTGTTTAAGTAATCTGTATAAAACCAACAAGATGTCCAGTTTCTCAAACGCTTGCTCATTAGTTTTAATGTGACCACGCCCATGCGCGCAAAAGAGATTGACATGCAAATCTCCACGTTAAAGGGATAGTTCGGCCAAAAATGATATTAAACCCATGATTTACTCACCCTCAAGCCGTTCGAGATGCATATGTCAATCATTTTTCACACGAACACATTTTCAGTTATTTTAGAAAATGTCTTAGATCTTTCAGTGGTTATAATGTCAAGTTATGGGGTCCACCTCCTTCAAGTCCCAAAAATGTGCATGCATCCTTCACAAAAGTAATCCATCCGGCTCCAGGGGGATAAACAAAGGCCTTCTGAGGGTAATCCGTGCGGTTTTGTCGTAAAAATATACATATTTAAAACTTTATAAATGAAAATAACTGGCTTCCGGCAACGGTCGACGCGCGTTCACGGGAGATAGATGCCGGCGTATGATGTAGGATGTTACGGTCATTGCCACGTCCTGACAGTGGAGGCCAGGGAAGGACCAGCGTTCCACGGAGGCCTGCTCTGACAGGGGTCTGACGACAGAGGGGGACGAGAGTGGCGAGGCTCGTGAGCGGCGCTCATTGTCATCCAGGACCTCTGGGGGCTAGAAGGAAGGGGCATCAGTTCTTAAAAACAAAAGAAGGAGTGGCCCTGCTACCAGCTCCTGAGAAGAACTGAGCCCTAACTCCAAGCTGCCCGTCTCAGGAGTGCTGCTTAGCCTGGCATTTGAGCTGGCTAAGGGGCGGAGATGGGCGGTGCCGCCCTCCTGCGACCTCCTCCTGCCCAGGGCTGGTAAAGGCTGTAGAGCTGGGGAGGAGCTGCAGGGAGGTGCCCTCGGCGGGAAGCAGACTAAGGAGACCGCACGGACGGATGGCGGTTGGTGCAGAAGGGCCTCAGTCTACTTCTGGGCGGTTGAAAACTGCTGGGCGCAGTTCTCAACCACACCGCCGAAGAGCCCAACCTGGGATATGGGGGAGCTGAGAAAACGAGTTCCCAGACACCCTCACATCAACCTGGCTGAGCCCATTCCTGGACCACACTTGTGGACATCACCTGGCCCAGAGATCACGCAGGTACCGATGTCGCCCATAGAGCGAGGTCAGTAGTGTGCGTGGTGGATCGATCAGCCCGGACATGGGAGGCATAGTGTCCCTGCGTGGGGGCGTGGTCGAGTTTCCACGATCTGTCAGTGTTGGCCAGGGAAGGACCAGCATTCCACAGCGGCCAGGTTTGCCGGGTCAGCACTGCCTCGAAGGCAAAGACAAAACACAGCACTGCATGTCTGTGCCACAATAGTGACAGAGAACATACAGACTATGATCGCTGCGACAACGAGTGCAGTGAAGGCAGAGGGCGCCCGCGGGCCGCCATAAGTCATGGGAACTCTCGCAACCCGGAAGCGTCCTGATGCTTGTCCGGGAAGAAAGGCACTGGGGGTGAGTGCTGGTAGTGCAGCACGCGCCGCACCCAGGAACCAATCGTCCAGCCTACAGCACTCGGGGGAGCACTCGGCACTCGCCACTCCAAACAACACTTTCAACTGCACGGGAAAGCATGGCTGTCAGCTCTGGATCTGACTCGACTAACGCTGGCACTCCAGAGGGAGGCAACGCAGTCGAATCCTCATTTCCAGAGGAATCAAGCCTGCCTTGTGATGCTGTGAGTGACATGACATCATCTGCCGGAGCCCCGAATGAAAAACTGGGTCCTCGAGAGGAACCAGCCACACACGGAAGCACCACGGTTTGCGATGTGGAGGGGGGCCTGGCCCGAGGAATGACTCAACGGTTATATGCCACACCATAACCCTCAGATCACCCTGGCCACCAGCCAAATTATCTCCTCTCAAGGAAGAGATAAATTGGGGTGTGGCAGAGGGGACTCTACCCACACAGAGATTATTGAGTCTCGATCTATAAACATTGCGATGGTCATGTTCCTGCAATGAAAACATGACTCATCCACAAGCGCTGCTGAGCGTGATTAAGCCCTACACGCGAAACAGCACTCGTGACCGTTAGGCAGATGGATCACGTGCCCACATCCAGAAAATGCACGGGCGAATCGTCTTGAAAAAGATGTGCCGTGTGCAGCTCTTTTAGAGAGAGGAAAAGCTCAGCAGAGTGCTGAAGCGCCCAGAGAGAAACACACACACTGTCCGCAGATCACTGCACAGATCAGCAGCAGGCAATGCAATCTCACTGGAACGCGCCGTCGCACCAACACACTGAAGAGCCGCTCATCTCGTAGAGTGAAGATGATTTATAATGGCTTGTGGGAGTGAAGAGAACTCCAAAGCGAAAACATATCTGCATGTTGCCAGCGTACTTCCTTATATACCCACGCGGTAAGGCGGAGTTACGCAATGCAAATTCCGCAGACCCACGGCATTTCTTTGCCATTGGCTCGTTTTATTTCTCGAAGATCAGAGGCTTTCTAAGCGAACCCCCATTCATCGTCACGATGTAACTCGTAGTGACCACGAAAGGGAACTAAAGGATTTTTTTTAAATCATTGCTCATTTTAAGGTTTTAAAGACTCACTTATATTTGATTAAAAACACTGAATTAATCTATTCAATCTTACATTTCCAGCATCACAGCCGGAGGCATTGATTGTAGGGGGAAATGTAGGGGGAGTACAAGGAGTCCAGAGCTTTACATAATATTGACAGTAACAAATATACAATCAGGATAATAACATGAACAGGCAGACAGACAGTGATTATATCACATACAAAAAAACAAAAAAAACAAAGGCATGCATGCAGAGCCAACCGAGCGCTGATGAGGGGGCGTCTGAAATACCGAGAGGGGGCGATCACATTAATGCATACTCCCAGCTAGAAAATACATAGGCTATTACATTCCTTAAATTTTATAGAAAAATTATAGGTAGGCCTATAAATAGGTCTTTAGATCACCAGATATGCAGTGTATATAAGGCCTACACAATCACGTTACCACGGCATGACAACACCACCAGAATCAATGTATGCCTGCTTAACCCACATGCTCAGCTCATTGCGACCCATTTAACGGAATATTATGATTAAAACAACCTGAACCGCTACAAAGACAATATAACGCTGACATCAAACATTTTAAATCACAAGCAAAATATTTAATCTTACCTTTAGCCTCAGTAGAGCTGCAATCTTCTCTTCGATGAGTGAATCCTCCTCAGCAGTAACTCTTTCCATTCGTCTGTGCTTTTCGTCTATGCAACATGCTGCATCTGTGCTCAGAAAATACATTCTTCAGTGTGAGATTCTTCTCGCACATAGCAGTCGAGACCCCAAATGTTTCAAGGCAGTCAGCACCACTGGCATGGTTTGGAAAACGCTGGAGTAATTTGAAAGAAGTTTGAACAACGTCACTTTCTCATCCTGGCCTGTGCAGTGTTTGCCAACACTGACATGCAACGGTGAACTGAGACTCCACCATTTTGGTGTTTGTTAATCCAGTAGTAGTTGCACTTTCCCTGCATTCAAAAAGTTCTCACTACCAGGGTCCAGTGCATCCAAAGCTGCCATGTAGTTGCTAATACATTCGCTGAAACACATGGACATTTCTCCCAAAACGGAGTCAATAATGCTGAAAAAACAGCCGCTTGCACTCCTGTTCAATGTTCACTTCACGCTGACCAACACTTTCATCCACAATGTAGTCTTGCAGAGTCTTACTGGCCTGTCGCTGCCGTTTCGGAGGGGCAGGAACCGCATCATCTGCACCTATACTTTCAGCCCTGAGTTTCGCAAAATCTGCATCTGATCGTAGACTTTCAATGCAAGAAGGGCTGCCAATGAGCCGAATTGCCGTCAATAGACCCGTTTGTTCAGTTTGCTGCATCCTATTCGGTGGATCCATCAGGCCCAAAACTTTGTACATCACACAGGCAAGAAATTTGAAAGTCGGTTCTGTGATGGCCTTGTGAAGTCCAATAGCTTAAATTTTACGCCAGTGCCTTTACTTGTGGTTACGATTTCATTCAGAAAATCCACAAGCGTGTCGTGCGATTTCAGCACCACGGATACCGTCCCAAGGTGTCCAGTCCATCGTTGATCCAGCAACCTTTTAAGCTTCTCTCCATTTTACTGTGCAGCTACAGTTGGCTTTCTCATAAATTTGTAAAGTGCACTGCAAATGGCAAAAAAATCTCCAACAGCGCTCTCGGATGAAACTGCATGCACTATAACCAAATGTAATTGATGATTAAAAAATGAATGTAGCACACTTCTCTGTTTATTTTGTTTTGAATATGTTTCTGCATGCCTCCTTCTCTTCCAGACATTACGCTGGCCCCGTCATAACATTGACTTAGTGTTTTATTTGTATCGAGACCAACATTTGACAGCTCTTCAAGCATGATGTTTGTGAGTGACAGGGCATCGCACTTGTCTGTGGTTAATACTGACAACAGCCTCTCTTTCACTGTGCAGTTCTGGTCAACATATCAAAGAACAATAGCGATATTCTCATTGCCCGTTGGGTCCTTAGTTTCCATCTACTTTAATTGTAAACCATGACTCCCCAACATCTTTAACAATGTGCTCTGTCACGACTGTACTCATCAGTTCAATAAAAATTTCTCAGCGTGTAATTAAATAGAGACAGGAACAGTCCACTGCCAGCGTGACCTCTGTCATCAACTGAATCAATAGTACCCCTCAATGATTTGATACCAGGAATTCAATAATGTCTATTATTGCAGACACATAAAGGTGGTTTTGAGAAAGCTGATCTGAATTAACTAGGGTTGAAATCTATTTTCCTGTGGAACATCGCAATTGCTGCTCTTTCCAAATAGCCAAGCATGCCAGATGCTCTTTACAGTTAGCATGTCTGTAAAATCCTTTCGTTTTATCTGTTGCATGCTTCCAATTGCTAAAACCAGTGCTTGTAAACACAGTCACTTCCGTCAAATTTCCGACAGGGAAAACAAAATGTCTAATCTGCTTGCTCTGAATATTCTTGCCATTGCCTATCATTGTACCAATTTGGCGCAAATGCTTATTGTCATTTTTATGTTGTTGTTTCTTTGGAAACTGCTTGAGACAAACCTGGACTGGCTTGTCTTTACTGAGGTCCTCTGGTACACTATATGGTGATGGCGTCGAGTCCTTGCTTTTGGCGGGCTGAGTGACTGGCAGTGGCGTAAGCGAGCCTGCATTATCAGTGTCCACACTGCTTATTTGGAGCTCAGATGAGCCAGAGGAAGTAGCAGCAGGTGTGGGTTATTTCTTTTTAATCCATATACGAATGTCAATTGTGAAACAATAGATGCAATATGCAACCTTGAAATTATGGAATGTCCGTACTCCAGTCCGTAGCCTTCGTGTGAACTTTCTGTAGTGCAAGAAATTTAACGTAATGTTAGGGTGAGGGAGCGCGCTAAATCAAACTACCAATCAAAATTCGACTTTGCCTAACAAGTAAATGTGATTTTTAAATAGCATATTTTATCATTAAAATCCCTTTAACACTCATGGTGATCTGAGGGGGTGAGAGAGTCCTGTGATACTTTTGTACTTTTCCAACATTGGTGAGCCAGCCAAGAGGGATTTTTCAAAAAGGCTGGGAAAGGTAAGAAAATTAGTTTTTCTTTATTTAATACTGGTTTTTGTCAGGGAACCCCCTCCTTTAAATAATCCAGAAAAGAAATCAAGGACAGAAGAGATCGTATTTTTCCACACATATTGATCTCCATCGATTATGCAGCTGACATTTGGACCCTGAATTTAGGAACGTTATGACCTTCCAGTTCGCAGATTTGGGTGCCAGCATGTCCAGAACAACAACTCAGTCAATCTCCAATAATGCAGTTGTTCCTTAACCTGTAACCAAGAAGACTAACACACACACCGACAAACAGCTTTTCCAAGGTTGGATTTGGCCAGGCTCTAACTATAAACAGGAGAGTCCTCTCCAAACATCAAGATAATACGTTCTTTAGCTATACTTTAGTCTAACTGGAAAGTAAGGCTTTAACCACAAAATGGTCACTCAAACTATTGGTTCCAATGACCCTTGTGACCTAGTTGTCATGGTACCCCAGAAAAGCATATGGATGTATTGACATGTTAAAGAAGTCCATAATTCATTTCTGGAAGCCAGGCTAAATGAGCATGCACTGTTACTGCATTTATATCAAATACAGACATTAAAGAATACATGAAAAGAACATTTCAGTAATCACACTGGTAACTTCTATAACAAAGTAAAATCTCACAAGCCTTGAGAAGTCATTCAACTCATTTGATATTTAGAGGAAAAAAATATTGATTAATACCTAGTTTATAATTACTCATTACATATACACTGAAGCAATATTGTATTCCAAAATCCACCCCCTTCACCACCATGCTGAGGGGGGTGCATGCCACATTATGGCTGTGACAAACGTCAGAAATGGCAGTTATTTTTACAGAAAGTGCCAAGAAACACTCATGTTTAAAAAATTTACAATCTTCATCAGGGCTTCAAGCTCACTCCAGGAATGGTTACCTCTTGGGCACTATTCAAGGGTGTTTCTATTTAGGACATTTGTGCTGCGGCGAGCTGGGCATCACCGCAAACTTTTGTGAGATATCATAGACTGCATGTGACTGAGCCATCTCTGGTACTCTGGTATCAAAGTACTCCACACGTGTCATTCACTCATATTTTTGTATTTCAGAAAAACACCTTGTTGCTTGCTCATTATAGGGTATTATATTATAAATGCATGCATTATATTATAAATTAATTAAATTATATTATATTAAACAAATGATAAATGTGATAGGTTACAGATAGCTTTTTCCAAGTATTATATTTACTTTTTAGATTTATGGATCATCTGTAGAGGCTTAATTGTGCTAACTGGAAGGCTAGTTCACAGAATATTGCAATAGTCAATAACATCAGTCCAGGGTGGAAACTTTATAGCAGAAATGTTTGAGCGAATGCATTCAGTAAACATGATAATTAAAATTTATGAAAACTTTTGAACTTTTATGGAACCTTTAAAAGTTCAAATTTGGATTCAAGACACTTTTGATACTCAGCACTCTTGTGATGCGAATAATAAGGTTTAATGTAATCATACAGATCAGATATTAGTGTTGTAATAGTGTATCTCTTTGAAAAATCACACAAAGGCTAATTATTTGCTGAAATAAACAGGTTTATTAAGAAAGGTACTTTTACAATAAACATTCATATTATATGACTTCAGTAAATGCTCCTTTCAAGTGTTAAAGATTCATTCTTCTTTGGCCTGGGAAAGAAGGAAGAGTTAAACATTAGTCTTATTAACAAAAAATGTTATTCACTTTACATAATGAAGAGAATACAGATGTGTAAATGTCATACAGGATATGTAACATCAGCAAAATGCAATTATTATAGTTCCACTACTACTTCTAAGAGGTAGTTCATGTATTTGGATAAGTTGAATAAATAATGCAAAAAAAAAAAACTCTACTTAGTCTAACCTTTCCAGAATCACGGTTCTTAACTCTGAGCTTGTTGACCTGAGACTCAGAAATGTCAGCACGCTCCTCAGCCTCCTCAAGCTCATGCTGCACCTTCCTCAACTTGGACAGGTGAACATTGCCTTGCTCCTCCTAAAGGTTTTTAGGAGGTTTTTATATTGTTCATGTACCACGTTTCATCAAATTAGAATTCCAATATAAATAATCACAGTGTCAAAATATTCGATCAGATTTTACATACCGCCTCTTCAGACTGCCTCTTGTAGACTTTGACCTTCAGCTGCAGTTTGTCAACCAAATCCTGGAGTCTGGTGATGTTCTTCTTGTCCTCGTCAGTCTTCAGAAAATACACATTTACAAAATTAAGCATTGATCCTTTACTAAAAATAGGCATTGTCAGTACATACACTATTATACAGACTCTTTTGTCCGAACAAACTTGTGAGGAATATGGTCATACCTGATAAGTGAGCTCTTTCACTCTCCTCTCATATTTGCGGACACCTTTAACAGCATCAGCTCCACGTCTCTGCTCAGCTTCAACTTCAGCCTCAAGCTCACGGACCTAAAGAACATATTATTTTTATTCAAACAAATCATAATATAACATACTTCACCTTGCCCATATCATAACTATAAAGAGGCTTACTCTGGACTCCAACTTCTGGAGTTGTTTCTTTCCTCCTTTCATGGCCAGATTCTCAGCCTCATCCAGACGGTGCTGCAGGTCCTTCACTGTGACCTCCAGATTCTTCTTCATCCTCTCAAGGTGAGAACTGGTGTCCTGCTCCTTCTTCAGCTCTTCTGCCATCATTGCAGCCTTTTGCATTGATACAGAAAGTCATTAGATCCACTTTTTTTTTTAAGTGCACAAGTGTATTTTGAAACATTTGGCAGCTACTGTTTCTCACATCAGTGATGGCCTTCTTGGCCTTCTCCTCTGCATTTCTGGCTTCCTGTACAGTGTCATCAACTTCACTCTGGACATGAACAAGGTCAGCTTCAAGCTTCTTCTTGGTGTTCAGGAGACTTGTGTTCTACAAAAGGGAAAGCAACAGTTTGAACATTTTGAATGATGCTCTCAATTCCCTTAATTTCAGGGAAACAATATGCCCTTACCTGAGAGTGCAGCAGCCCAACACGCTCACTGATATCCACCAGCTCTTGTTCAGCCACTTTGCGGCCTCTCTCGGTCTGCTCCAGAGCAGCTCTCAGCTCCTCAATCTCAGACTGCATCAGAGTGTTTCTGCGCTCCACCATGGCCACCTGCTCCTTCATGTCTTCCTGTCCTCTCTGGGCATCATCAAGGTGCAGTTGGGCATCCTGAACATAACAATAGCTGTAGAATGAGCTTTTGATATGATTTCTGCTAGGCTGTATGTAACGAAGTTCAGATGTTACGGGAAGAAGGAGGCGGGAACCGGCGAACATTTAAAGATTTTAATAAATAAATAAACAAATACAAAAATGAAAGTAAAAGCCAGCAGCCCCTCACGGACGACTGCTGGCAACACAAACAGAAACAACACATGAACTAAAAATCAGGCCTGTCCTCTCTCGCTCTTCACTGTCGTCGCTCCTCCTTTATGCCTCCGCTCCTCCGTGAGATATGCGAGACCGGTGCGTCTCACAGGTGTGGCTCATCATAATTACGCCACCGGTCTCGCGCCGTCCTCCCACGGCCCTCGACCTCGTCCTGCTCGCCACATACCCCCATCGCCCCTCGCAGGCCGGGGGGTACTCCCGAGGCTGCGCCTACTCCCCCCCCCCCCTCCCCGGGGGGACCAATCATGGCGGCTGCGGTACCTGGGGGTATGGACAGACGAGGCGAGAGGAAAGGAGACGGAAGCATGAGGAGCGACAGAGAGGAGAGAGGGGAGAGAGGAAAAAAAAAAAAAAATTCTTGATCCGGTTCCCGGACACACTGCCGCTCGGTCCTCAAACAGCTGAGAGTCACTCGCGGTGCCATGCGATGGTACTGGACATTCGTTGGGGGACGGCTCGACGCCCTTCCGCCTCCTGGCGGCCGGCGGTGACTCCTCTCGAGGGCAGCCGGCAGCGGGTTTCCCGTTCCCTGCTCCGCCCCCATCATGGCCGACGGCAACAGGCTCCGGCCCACGGCGAACGGGAGCGACTCCTCCGCTCCCTCTTGACGGCAGCCACCCCTCCTCGATCCAGGAGCACGGTGTCGAGCTCTCCGTCCCACCAGATCTTCCATCGCTCCAGCACCATCGCCTCGGGCAGCAATCGGCGGCCGACGCTCCCTCGTGCTGCCCGACCTCCTCAGCACCGCGATTCCTCCCAGCAGCGAGGGCTCTCCGACAGCGTGTCCCTCCCTCTTCCCGGGTTTCGGCACCAGTGTAACGAAGTTCAGATGTTACGGGAAGAAGGAGGCGGGAACCGGCGAACATTTAAAGATTTTAATAAATAAATAAACAAATACAAAAATGAAAGTAAAAGCCAGCAGCCCCTCACGGACGACTGCTGGCAACACAAACAGAAACAACACATGAACTAAAAATCAGGCCTGTCCTCTCTCGCTCTTCACTGTCGTCGCTCCTCCTTTATGCCTCCGCTCCTCCGTGAGATATGCGAGACCGGTGCGTCTCACAGGTGTGGCTCATCATAATTACGCCACCGGTCTCGCGCCGTCCTCCCACGGCCCTCGACCTCGTCCTGCTCGCCACACTGTACTTACCATAAGTTAGATTATAAAAAAAAAAAAAATGAATACATCCCAAAGTCAAAAAGAAGAATTCCTATGCATACCTTGAGTTGTCCCTGAACGTTCCTGAGCTGTTTCTGGGCCTCCGCAGCCTGGCGATTGGAGTGGCTCAGCTGAATCTCCATCTCATTAAGGTCTCCCTCCATCTTCTTCTTGATTCTCAGGGCATCATTCCTGCTCCTGACTTCAGAGTCCAGAGTGCCCTGCATGGATTCAATGACTCTCTGGCTGTTCCTCTTGATCTGTTCCATCTCCTCATCCTTCTCTGCAAGCTTCCTGTCAATCTCTCCCTTGATCTGGTTTAGCTCAAGCTGGACTCGAAGAATCTTGGACTCCTCATGCTCCAGTGTACCCTATGAAAAATAAAACAACATTTAAATATAAGAATGAAAATACACACACTGAATGAATACAACACTGTATGATGGCTCTAGCAAGAATTCCATATTGATCTCCAGATACTCACTTCGGCCTCTTCCAGGGCAGTCTGAATCTCTGACTTCTCAGTCTCCACTGTCTTCTTGGCCTTTTCCAGCTCATGGATGCTCTTACCAGTCTCACCTAACTGCTCTGTCAGATCTGAAATTTCCTCTATAAAGAGAAAAACATATAATATGTATAATAATGCACATGCATTAATCATATGTGCTTACTTTTTAATGCTCACTGGGAATTAGAACATTTAAAGGGATAGTTCAACCAAAAATGAAAATGTTATCATTAATACTCACCCTCATGTCATTACAAACCCATAAGACTTTCGTTCATCTTTGGAACACAAATGAAGATCTTTTTGATGAAATTTGAAAGCTTTCTGTCCCTCCATAGACATTTACACAATTGATTATTTGACGCTTCAAAAAAGTTATAAAAAGATCATAAAACTAATCCATATGAATTGAGCTCTCAGATTTCATCAAAAATATCTTAATTTGTGTTCCGAATATTAACAAAAGTCTCACGAGTTTGGAACGACATAAGGGTCAGTAATTAGTAAAAGAATTTTCATTTTGGGTGAATAATCCCTTTAAGTTTTTTTTCTAATTTAACGGTTTCATTCTTACGCTGCAGATTCTTGTTCTCTCTCTTGAGGGTCTCCAGCTGATCCAGGCTCTCCTCATAGGAGTTCTTCATCTTGAACAGTTCAGTGCTGAGTGAACGAGCCTCTTTCTGGGCACCTTCCAGCTCTGCCTGACCTTCCTCATATTTCTGCTTCCATTCTGCCAGGACCTTTGGTGGAGATATTTTAGGATAGAGTTTGTTTAAAAAATGTTGAACAAAGCCCATTCCAGCAATACTTTACAAAGAGAATATAATATGACTAAAACTGTTTACCTTGTCGAAGTTCTTCTGCTTCTTGTCAAGGTTGGCAGCCAAACCATTGGCTCTCTCCACATCGATCATGAGGTCCTCCACCTCACCCTGGAGTCTCTGTTTGGTCTTCTCCAGAGATGCACATTTGGAGTTTACGGCCTCAACTTGTTCCTCTGCCTCTTGCAGACGCTGAGCCAGCTTCTTCCTGTTATGTAATAGACATTATTTTGAATTCTTATCTATAAAATAGCTGTGAGAGTTAGGAATATTATACAATAATATACATACTTGGACTCTTCAAGCTCCTCAGTGCGCTGGATGGCATCAGTTTCATATTTGGTTCTCCACTGAGCAACCTCACTGTTGGCCTTTGACATTCCCCGCTGCAGCTCAGCCTTTGCCTCCTGCTCTTCCTCAAACTGCTCACGGAGCAGGTCGCAGTCATGACGGGCTGATTGCACAGCATGGGCCAGTGCGTTCTTAGCCTAAGGGATAAAGTCGCATAATATTATTGTATTATTGTTTCTACAGTAAAGTAATTCATGAATTGATTATGATGTATTACCTTAACCTCCTCTTCAATATGCCTCTTAAGCTCCTCAATTTGCTGAGTGGAAGCTTGTTTGCCTCTGGTGAGCTGAGAAACCAGAGCCTCCTTCTCCTCCAGCTGACGGCCAAACTCACCTGTATAGATTTAGATTCACTGTGTCAGACTTTTCTATGTCTCTCTCAGTTTATTTAAAAACAAATGGATGTAAGATTTTATCAGTGTTACAGTCAGAAATTTACAGCTGAATAATCTAATACACTATTATTTTTGATTAATTATTGTTGATAATTAATATTGATTATTGTTGATAATTATTGTTAATTATTGACATTAATTACTTTTGATATAATATTCATTTGTTCATGAGTTACCATTTTCAGTTTGAAATCTTGCACTTTGAGTACTGAGATCATTTAACTGCCGAATGTTCTCATCATTCTTGGACTTAATTTCACTAAGTTGGTCCTCAAGTGTGCGGCACATCTTCTCAAGATTGCCCTGCAAATACAAAAGTCATTAGATATTTGAAAGAACTTCAAGACTTGTTGTATGTGACCCGTGCTGGCAAAATGAGTCACAATGAGCATATTTTCAAAAATGAGTTATTGTTATTTACTTTTATTGTTATTAAAAAGCCTTCATGTATGATGATGTATGATTTGTTGGAATCAGACAAAAAAGGACTGTGCTACACCTATTTGTAATCAATAGAGTCAGCAAAGTATATTTTGAGAAAAATCTAGTTAAAGTTAAAGGATCCAAAACAAAATCACCTTGCAACCATACCTTAAAATCCCTGGTAATACCACCAGATTTGGCACACACCAAATCAAAACCAAATATCTATAGGAAAAAAATATATATATTTTTTTTTTCCATGATACCACAATTGTTTGATTAACATCAATGAGACAGCAGCCTGTATATTGAGACCTACTGTAATGCATGTAATCTAATATAATGTTACATATCAGATGTTTTTCCCCAAAAGTTAACCAAACGTTCACTTAAGGCATAACAGATAATGTTTGCGCTTTGTGCTTTGTGTTGATCTGTCAGTCAGTGCAAGTAAGATCGTTTTGTTTACATCAGCATGAGTTTAAAAATCATATTTCATTGGTTCAGGCATACGCCATCGAGAATTCGCTATGAATATTAAAAGTTGTGCAGTCGTTGCGAGTAAAGAAAAATGGCAATTTTTCATGGATTATTAAAACAAAGGAAAGATTTAGGAAGGTACACCTCTCAGAAAACGTAAAAATAAAGATCATTTTAGATGTTTCATTACTATTTGGAGCATTGGGATCGCTAGAAGAGGGCTTAATGAACCAATTTTTGTGAATGAAAATGAAATTCAACCAAAATTTACATTTGCCTGTAGCTCGTAATTAGCACATGCGTATTCTGACTCATTTTGCCAGCATGGGTCACATATATTCTTTAGAATATTTCCCAACCTTTGCTTTGGCAACAGCTTCCATGTTGCTGGAAAGATCATCAATCTCCATTTTGAATTCGCTCTTTTCTTTCTCAAGCTTCTGCTTGACACGCTGCAGGTTGTCGATTTGCTCTCCCAGCTCAGCCACACTGTCTGCCTGCTTCTTGCGGAGGGCACCAGCAGTAGCTTCATGCTGGAGGGTGGACTCTTCAAGATCACGACGCAGCTTCTGGAATTCAGCTTCACGCTTCTTATTCATCTCAATCTGAGCAGAAGTGGCTCCTCCAGCCTCCTCAAGCCTCTCACTGATCTCCTCAAGTTCCCTGGAGAGATCAGCTCTCTGCTTCTCAACCTTGGCACGAGCAGCACGCTCAGCCTCGATCTCTTCCTCCAGTTCCTCAATGCGGGCCTATGGTGGTAAGTAGTTAATTATATTTTTGGTTATCTGTATTTGATCATAATGATGTAATGTTTGAAAAATCTCAAAATACCTGAAGCTCCTTGATTTTCTTCTGGAGTTGAGCACCTAGAGATTGTTCATCTTCAATCTTGCTGAGCAGCTGACTTGTTTCAAAGTCTTTCCTGTTGAACAATAAGTACTTGTAAAAAAAAAAAAACATAACACAACAATAAAAAATTTCAATGTTTTCAAAGATTTCCTGCTTTAATTACTTTTTTATTTTCTCATCAGATTGCTGCTTGTCATTCTCCAGGTCCATTACAGACTCTTGGGATAATTTCAGGTCTCCTTCAAGCTTTCTCTTGGTTCTCTCCAGGTCCATGCGGAGCTTCTTCTCTTGTTCAAGGGAACCCTCAAGCTACAGGACAATGATATATAAAATATGTTCACAGCAGAAAACAGTTGATTTGATGAATTAATATAATTAATTTACATAATCAACTCACATCATCAACTTGCTGCTCAAGCTTTGTCTTGGATTTGGTCAGGGTGTTGACTTTGTCCTCCTCGGCCTGAAGATCATCCAGTGTCTGCTGATGTGCCTCTTGGAGGGCTTTCTTCTCCTTTGTAACCTTAGCAATGCTCTCATCCTGAGCTGCCATTTCCTCAGTCAAGTTCTTGACCTGTAGGATGTTTTGGTCCAAATAAGCTTAAATATTACAATTCATATTATATATCAATATATAAAACAGAGATTAAATCTAATCTTAAACCAACTCAGTCTCTAACCTTATTCTCAGTGGCATGTTTCTCCTTCTCCACTTTAGCCAAGGTGAGCTCCAGGTCATCAATGTCTTTCTTCAGCTCAGAGCACTCATCCTCCAGTTTCCTCTTCTTGGCTGTCAGTTCAGCATTGATTTCTTCCTCATCCTCCAGTCTCTCAGTTGTCTCCTTGAGTTTAGCTTCAAGCTGGATTTTGCTTTTGATCAGACCCTCACACCTCTCCTCAGCATCTGAGAGACCCTCAGATTCCTGTTCGTAAAATAGATTGCTATTTCATTGGAAACAACCTTGCTCATTTTTAATGTTGCCAAAATTCAGTTAATTTTAAAATATACTCACAGATGCTACTTGCAGCTGCAGATCATTTTTCTCTTGCAACAGTGCTACCATCTTCTCTTCAAGCTCCTTCTTTCTGGCTTCAGCCTTAACCAAAGCCTCTTTGCATTTTGTAAAGTCCTCTTTCATGTTTGCCAGCTCCTTCTCAGTCTCTGCACTCTGCAGCAGAGGCTTAATCTTGTAATAAACCTTCATCCATGGCCAGTGTTTGACATTCATGAATGAACGGATGTTGTATTGGATGGTGTAAATTGACTCCCTGTGAATAATTCATCATTAAATGGCATAATCATCATTAAGTTTGCACAGTTATCATTGATGTCATCTTTACTCATGACAATAATCACCTCCTCTCCGTCATTTTCACATACTCCCTCCTCATCACGTAGCCACGACAGAGAGCCTGAGTCATTGTGACCAGAGCAGCCAGTTTCTCATCACGCATCTCCTCAAGAACACCCAAAAGACCAGCTTTGAAGAACACCTGAATTTATGTATAACAGTAAATCAAAATATATTGATTTAAACTGTATAAGCTAAATGACCATGTTCACTGAATCTTTGAAATTTGTAAAGCTAAATAATGAACCTTTGTATGTCCAAATCTGTAGTCATCATGATTAATGTCGATGGATCCCAGGAGTTTCTCACTGGCCTTCTTGTTATCCATAAACTGTCCCTCTGGGATAACACCGGCATTCAGCACCTTGTATCTGTGGAGAATTTATCAAAATACTTCATATCTTTTAATTAGGAGCCTCCTAAGAAATGTTGTTTTCATGTGGTCCCATTTACCTCTGCTTAAAGTCACCATATTGGATTCTGCTGGGGAAGCCCTTTGTGCAGATTCTGATACCCTCCAGAACACCGTTACACCTCAGCTGGTGGATAACCAGGAAGTTCTCCATGAGACCTAAAACGAACAGTTTACACCATATATATTGAGGAGAGAGTCTCCTCATCCTCATCATATATATTGAGAACCAAAATATCTGTACTTTAAAAAAAAAATAGTTTACCTGGAGTCTTGGACTCATTGGGAATCAGGCAACGCACAAAGTGAGGGTGAGTGGCCCTCAAGTTGGTCATGAGTTTGCCTAAGTTCTCCTGTGGAGAATAGAAAAAGGTTGGCATGCTTTGTATTTATTTATTTTTTCTTCTTTTTTTTTTTTCTAAAATAAAGCAATATTGCTGTGATGTCATCTCTATACATACCCTGAACTGGGAGGACACAGTCTGCATGGAGCCACCCTTCTTCTTGCCTCCCTTTTTAGTAGTATCTATTGAGATAAAATACAAAGGAACATGTATAAATGCAAAAACAAGAAAGAAAGTTCAAAACTGAATCAAAGTTTTGTTAAATAGATTTTTTCTTTACCTTCAACAACAGGTGGGTATAGAGTAGCCAGCAGTTTGACAGAAGACTTCTGGTACAGCAGCAGAACAGAATCATTCAGTGGATCCTTGTTCTTGTCCAGCCAGCCAGTGACATTGTAGTCCACAGTTCCAGCGTAGTGAACCAGGGAGAAGTGGGCTTCAGCCTTGCCTTTGGCAGGCTTTGGTTTCTCGAAAGCTTTGTTCTTGCCAAGATGCTGATCATATAGCTTGTTCTTGAAGGAAGCATCTGAAGCCTTGGGGAACATGCACTCCTCTTCAAGGATGGAGAAGATACCCATGGGCTATTTATAAAAAAAAATTGTTTATTATCAAAAATTGGAGATTTGGAGAATAGGATCAATGGAAATTAATAAATTCATAAACCATTGATAACCTTCTCAATGAGCTCAATGCAAGAAGCCAAGTCCATGCCGAAGTCAATGAACTCCCAAACAATGCCCTCCTTCTTGTACTCCTCTTGCTCCAGCACAAACATGGTGTGGTTGAAAAACTGTTGCAGTTTCTCATTGGTGAAGTTGATACACAGCTGCTCCATGCTGTTGTACTGGAGGACAAAAAATGACAGAAACATTTACTACCTTCTGAATATCATTCATTTTGACATAAAAAGAGATAAAATAATCATTCTTACATCAAAGATCTCAAAGCCAGCAATATCCAGCACGCCAATGTAGAAATTTCTTTGTTGTTTTGTGTCCAACATCTGGTTGATACGAATGACCATCCACAAGAACATCCTCTCATAGATAGATTTGGCCAAGGCACTAACAGAGTTGTACACCTGTAAGTAGAATAGAGTGGATATTTTATTCTGCTTCTGCAATAATTAGCCAGAATTTTAGGTTAAACACATGGCATGCTGGAAATGTTACTATACCTGTTGCACGGTCTGGCCTTTGGTCACATACTCATTTCCGACCTTGACTCTGGGATAGCACAAACCCTTCAGCATATCAGCAGAGTTCAATCCCAGAAGGTAGGCGATTTTGTCAGCCTCTGTTAAATACATTTTTAAATAAATTATATTTGCTCTATAGAGTCTTTTGTGTAAAATTATAATAAATCAGGGACTAGGTACTTTCCCTTTCATTTTTAGATTTATTGATATGCACGCAACTTCTAGTTTATATTTACACTAAACATTTTATACACAGTTTCTGTTATCAGCAAAGTCGGTGCAATGGTTACTATTTTAAAGCCCAGGATAACACAAGTCTCACCATCTGTGCCATCAGGCTCAGCCTGCTCCTCACGCTGCTTCTGCTTGAACTTCATGTTGCCATGATGCAGCACCGCTCCAGTGAACTTGTAGATGCCCATTTTCTCCTCACTTGAGAAACCAAGAATGTCAATAGCATCCTGTAAATTACAGAGAATAATAAAATATATGATTTGCCATATTTAAATAGAATATGTCAATATTCAAATAGCAATGACTCACATCAGTAGCATCCAGCTCAACTTTATCATCAATGCTGGCCACTGTGATCTGACCCTGACTGCACATGGGGAAGTCATAGGGGTTGGTGGTGATGAGCGACATTTCTGTAAAATACACAGAATTTATGAAATAGCATCTTACAATATTATCTGAAACATTGAATGAATGAAATATGTGCACCTACCAACAATCTCAGGCTTATGGTTGGTCATCATCTGGAAGAAGATGTGGTAGCCTCTCTCATCTGGAAGCTGGAATGACACTCTAGACTTCTCCAGCAGATCTGTTGAGAGAATGTACTTGAGTCACAAGCATCTGAAGTGTGACAGATAAAGACAACTGTTCAGGATGGATCAATTAAATCATGTCCACCTACATGTCTCAATGTCAGCACTAGCCAGTTTTCCAGTGGTGCCGAAATGAATTCTGATGAATTTACCCTGTTTAAATCATAATAGTATAATACATAAATAATAATTATTATAATCTCTTTATAGAAAACTCTGTACAGTAAAATTTAACACAACTGACCATCTGTACTGTAAATAAACAGTGGTTCACTTACAAAACGAGAGGAGTTGTCATTTCTCACAGTCTTGGCATTACCATAAGACTCAAGCAGAGGGTTGGCAGCAATGATCTGGTCCTCAAGAGAGCCCTGTGATGTTTGAAGGGTTTTCATTTATTTTCAATTGTTTTTCTATTTCATTACTAAACACAATTTATAGGCATTTTACAAATTCACATATCATATAGTTAGTGAGATGAGTGTAAATCATCATCTTTTAAAATAATATATATGACATATTTTTGTATCTCGTACCTTTATTTTACTGGCCTCTTTCTTGACACCTGACACTGCAACTGTGGCAAAGTACTGGATGACACGTTTCGTGTTCACAGTCTTTCCAGCACCAGATTCTCCACTGGTTTATAAGAGATCAGAAGACATGTAGACTTTTCAAAGTATATTCAATCTTTGTTCAGTCTTAAATTCTGTTTTGTAAATATCTCCATAAATTTTCCATCTATGTTATACTTTTCATTTTTGTCATGGTCTGAAATTAAATTAAAATACTTACGTAATTAGGACAGACTGGTTTTCTCTATCTGTTGATTGAAATTTGTAAAATATCCGGTAAATATTTATTATATTAACAGCAACATCTACTTCATCTTAATTAATTCTGTAGAATTTAATTCCATAATGTCTTACCACACTGCATGAACTGATATGCGTTGTCAGAGACAGAGAAGATGTGGGGTGGGGCCTCCATACGCTTTTTGCCTCTGTAGGCAGCCACCACTTCTGCATCATACACTGGGAGCCACTTGTAAGGGTTCACAGTTGCGCAGAAGAGTCCAGAGTAGGTCTGAAATGAGCAGAGACATGGTCAAATTCCAACAACACAGAAAAAATGAACTTAAATGCTTTTTATGTCGTTTCAGAACTTACGTAGATCATCCATGCAGCATAACGCTCTTTGAGGTTATACAGCACAGAGGCTTCATTGAGATGGGTCATCATGGCCATGTCCTCAATCTTGTCATACTTGGGAGGATTCATTGGGTAGACATCTTCTTCCTTAGCAACTCTCTCCTATAAATTTGATAAATTAGATATTAGATATAAAAGAAAACAATGTAATAAGTAATTTAATGAGCATCTACATGAAATGTGAATTCAAATTTACCTCCTTAGTGTCAAGCAAAACAACTGTGACTTTGCCACCGTCTTTGCTCTTGATTGTTCCCTTGAGGTACAACTCTTTGACATCAGCCACATAGCAGGCAGCCTTGGCATCAAACGGTTTGGCCTGAGCCTCCATTCTCTCCCTCTCAGGCTTACGAAGGTAAATGGCAGCTTTGCCATAAGCGGCCATCTCCGCGTCTGTACTCATGGTGGCGGCTTACTAAGGAGAGAAAATATCAACTTATCCATTACAAATTTCATAAATATTTAACAAAGGCAAGACACATAAAATATAAAACAAAAAATTGTGTTAGGAAAGAGGCATATTCCTAAGTGTAGGCTTACAAATGAATACAGACACATAAAACAATACTACATTTAGATGCTTCAAGCAAGAAGCAGGTAAGGGGCCCATTAATGGGAAAAATGTCGATTGAATATGTCTTTCTGGTGATGAAATTGAAATGCAGGGGATGGCACATACAGTACAATATGAATTGTGGCATATATGAAGTTTCAGGACCGACTATGAGTCTCACTTGTGGTCTCTCTGCCTGAGTGCATCCTCCTGCTACGTGTATGTATGAAACAGACAAATATTTCCTGACAAATATTAAGAAATTTATGTCACAGATTTGTTTTCATTATATTAACTTTTCTAATGATTTATATTTATGCAAATCTCATGATGGATTATGATAGCAACACTGCATCCCAAGTTTGAATTTAATCAGTCCATCAGTTCTGTAGTTTGAACCAATTTCATGTTTTGCTCTATTATAGCATCATCAATTGGCCCTTTCTCGCTTCTTTTTCTTTGTCCTCAGACTGAGTCTGCACAAAAATTTGTCAAATGTCCTCTGCATTTGGGCCAAATTTGTATAAATTTCTCACAAGGGGTTCTATGGGCTCTCATAGACTCAAAAGTGGAAGAAGAAAAACAGAATACAATACAAAACAATAAAAGCGAATACAATAGGTGGTATATTTGGCACCAAAATAAAGGGTCAATGGGACCCCTTCCTTAAATTCAAACACATTTCTTTGTAAATAAAATACATAGGTTTTTAAAAACAGCATGCTTCACCAGTTTCCGTCTATAATACAGACTATAACAACTGTTTTCCTCTACCCTAATCCACACACTGAATCAAACTCACTTGCCTTTTGTCCTTGAGACCAGATGAAATGTTCACTACCCTTGGATAAAAAAAAAAATAAAAAAAAATAAAAAAAAATCATTACAATGTATTAATAGAAATAAAAAACACAATTACTTTGAGTACAGACGCATAAGTGATGATGTTAAATTCCTTTCAGTAACAGTCAGCACAGGCTCTTACCACTTGATGGAACTTCTCTTCTCTTCTCTGCATCTCTTCTGGTCTACCCTCTTGGCTTTTATAGAAGTTGATCATGCACACTAAGCAGAATCTATACATGGGCAACCTCATATATTTTGATATATGATGAGCTTCTTGACCCATTTTATAAGAAATGTATGGACAGACTGACAGACATCCTACCTGATGAAATCAGTTATAAGTCAAACCTTTATTGTTCAAAAATATGTCACAACTTCCATTTCAAAGTTCTTGTGTATTATAATTATTTATTTTTAGTCTATTAATATCTTACTTTGACATATGACACACACTGAAGTAAATAAATCCTTTTTTGGAAAGAGGGTACATTCAGCCACCCCTCCCCCTCCCCCTCCCCTTTTTTTTGAATCAGAAAACATTTCACCTTTTCACCCATGGAAGTTCTTGTAGAAGGCTAATGTGGCAGACATTGGGCTAAACACTAAAATATGTTACAGATCTGACAAGATATATTGTTCAAGAATATAGAAGAATATAGAAAAACACTGTAAAATATGTCTAATACAGTGAAAACACACAACAAGTGTCAGTTTTTCTTTGTAGAAGAAAGCCAGTAGTGATTAAAAAGGCACATTCCCATCCTGCAAAAACCCCTTTGTTATAATTTCTGCAAATATTCAAAGATTGTAGACATTTCTTGGTCTTCAACAGCTACAGTCTAAGCCTCAGTCAGCCACATGGAGACTAAAATGATTCAAAACCACATGTTCACCCTTGAGTGGTCAAAGCCAGCAAACAATGTTAATTAACAGAATATCTCGTCTGTCGTCTCTCATATTTCTCGTTGTACGTCATTAACAACTAGATGTTCAGTTTTTGTAATTTTTTTGTAAATGCAGTTGTCACTACCTTAAATTACTAAACTGTGTGTGTACAGAACAGGATTAAGCACTAAAAGGTGAACTGACAGCTGAATTTAGCTGCAGTGCTTACGTGGCCTTAGAACTTCCTTCTAGAGGTTTAAAGCTACATCCACCAAACTCGGCTCAGACCTTCAGACTGTTCTGACTTGGGTTGCTATATCTTTTCTATTGGACTTTCGGTTTTCCTAAAATGATGATCAAAACTCGGAAAAGTCCCATAGACTTACATTGATGGAATGTTCAAATGAGCCAAGGCTGTTTAAACTCCAACTGACAAAAATTCTAATTTAAACACCTAGAAGCCCACTAGACTTAATTAAATGTGCCAAAGGTCAAAGGATGACTACAATCATCCTCTCACTGGCAGCACTCTTTGCCTTCCTCTGTGACTTCTAATTACATAGCTCTGGCATGAAACTCTGAATGGTGCAGGCTGATAGGTCTTTAACTTATTGGTAGCAATCATGTCGTTATCTAAATAGCACAGTTAGTGTTGCATCAGTGGCCAATGAGCTTGCTGCTCAAACATTCAAATAGTTGGCATTGTTTGCTGTTACAGTCTGCAGCACACTTTTAGAACCCTCCACCTTCCCCAGCTCCACCTGCATAGATCTGCTACAGGGTTAATTCATGTGCAGCAGCAGCATGTCTTAAATGCTCACAGAAATGTCTGTGAAGGTGTTCGCAGTAGCAAGTCTCGGTGCTTGCTCTGCAGCAGCAGCATAGCAGATCTTTTCCGCCAAGACCAAATACATTAACATTGCTATATCCATTACCATGCCAATCTCCATTACCATACCAATCTCCCGAGAGTTGTCATGACAGAACTATGAGTGATGTCATTTCCTGACACAGCTAAAAGCCTACTAGAGGAGAATTTTCAGTTACATTTTATTTTAAGGTGTCCTTGTTACAGTATAATTATATATTTAAGTAAAGAGTAATACTAATTAACTACATGTACTTAGGGTTAGGAATAGGGTTTTGGTGTAGGGTTAGTTGCATGTAATTATGCATAATTTATAGTTATTACAAAATGTGTCACAATGATAATGTAAAATAAAGTGTTACCAGATTTTCCAATCATTTAAGCATATGAATAACGATGATAACCATATATTAATTTAATGAACTGATCTAAACTGCTTTTCATAACAAAAATGTGTTATCTCATAACACTCTATACCAACAGATACCTGATCCTGCTGGCAAACTTACCTTATACAAATACTCAGAGTCATTCCCCTTAGCCTGACCTTTCAGTTAACCAAGCTGTAATTTCAGCCTCCTCAACAAGTTTTCCACATCTCAAGATGCATATCTGGTAATTAAATCTTTTTAGTTATTTTCTATTAGGACTTTCTTAAATGGCAACATGAGTTTAGATGCTGGAAAATCTTATGTCTATTCCAGCCTGTGAAACACACATGGTCCTTTTGAACTGCTTTAACCCATAGTATGCCCTTTAACCTAATAAAAAATTCAAGAGAGATTATCTCTGCTTTAACATATGTTATCAGCTGTATGCCACGTACTCTCTGTGTGCCATATATATACTATAGGTTATTTATTTTTACACCCAAGTTTCATCATTTAACCTGAAGTTTAATGTTGTGCAACTGTGTATACAGAAAGTATTTATGAGCAAAGACAAGGGATGGTTGTACTGATCTGGGTGTCATCAAGACAACCTATTGTAAGGCGGGTGCCAGTAAGTCTGGGCTACCATGCGAGAAAGCAAAAGGCTCTCCTGAGAATTAACATTTGAACTCTCTCTTGCGTATGTAACAGCAACATTCGAGATGCACCACACAGTGCAGCTCACACCTCACTTTTACAGTCGCATAATCTCCCCCTGCTCCCACTCTTAAAACTAACTAAAAACCTATGCAATATTAAATGTGTACAATAAGTAATTATACGTTTGGTATCATTTGAAATGTCTCAGTGCAACTGATACAAATGTCTCATTCCCAAAGAACGTTTTTAAGAGTTTAGAGATAGCTTGCACACAGAGGAGGTTGCGTCTTCCAGGCAAATGGCCTCCTGCTCTCAAAAGGTGTAAACTCTGAATGCAAATTCCCATTGTTAGCAAATGTTTCCATGTGAAAGAAGTTTCTGTCTTGGTCTGGGTATATAATGAATTGCAACAAGAGGCTCGGGGTGATTTGTAATTCAGATTAGCCTGTGATGCTGAGTGTATGCAAAACTTTATTCCAGAGCTTTTGATGTTTTCTATTTATTATCTTTGAACTGATTATGAAATTGGCATGATACATTTACCTGACATAATAAATTGTTACATTTGATTTATTCCGACTGACTCTGAAATTGTTTTCCCAAGTAGATTAAACAGATTTGTATGTTACTGCAAGTTTTGCGTCAGATTAGTGAAGACTAATATTTGGCACTAAATCAAGTGTACGTGGTTTGCAAAGACAAGAAGTGAATTTCCGTTTAGGGCAGCAAACGTGCTGCTTGACCAACCTAAATCCGGGTGTCTTACCTCTGTTTAAATTTAATGTTACTTTAGATAAGTGTACGTGGGAAACCATGGCATGGCCAATCCAAAGCTATTATAAGAGAAGTAAAGTTGGTTGACTTATCTGTAGTAGTGACCATACCTCTACAGAAGTAAACGTTACATTAAATTCAAGTGTATGCAATTCCATGGGGGCTAAACCAAAGTATCTTTGATTGTGTAAGCGTGAATGCGACTGTGAATGTGAAATCTCAGGTATATAGCAATTACCTCAAGCTTGTGAACGTGAGACCCGCGTTAAGCATGAGGACCTCTGAGCGACATAGCTTCCTAATATGAATGGGTAAAATATAAGTAAAGAGTTGAAAAGAATAATCAAATGTGCTGCTAAACTATTACATGATTGACCAAAAACTGACAAAAATTGACAATCTAACCCAAATTCAAGGTTGTTATAAAATGGAGTCAGATAAAAGCTTAAATGGAATTAAATTACTTTGCTGCACGGAAAGACAGTAACAAGCAGAGACCTTCACCCACTCTATCGGATGCCGCCTTTGGACCAATCCAGACGGGCTTACACTATCAAACAAGTAGTAAGCTAGTTAGGGAAAGGTTGTTGCCAGTGAGAAGTAGTTTTGTTGACATTTTCTCTTTTGGCTTGAGTGTAATAGTATTGTCTTTCATGTGTTGTGGCGATAAGGAAAAACGTAAGGTGCGTGACTGGAAGGAGGAGGGAAATCAATTATCCGGAAGTGAGGAAATGAGTATATAAGGTGGAGTTAAAAAAAGAGAGAAAAAGGGAACGGGTTACCTGAGACGAATCCACAGTCAGTGAGACGCGAGACGCTGTGTTTGGGCCAAAGAGTATAGAAGTACCAAGAGGCGAAACTCAATAGAACGTTCCATTGCAACAAACTCACCCATGCGCAGAGCTGCAGCTCCGCCATCTTGGACTGAACGCAACACAGCTGTCATAGAATTGAACGATACCGGTTCAAATTCAAAAGCGGTTAAATGAACTAAAAAGTAGTTTCTAGTTTTTAATATCTCTAGAGCAGACATCCCATGTCTCCCGGAAGATCCGGGAGTCTCCCGCATATTGATAGCGGCTCCCTGATGCCCACAAATTAGCTAAAATCACCCGGAATCTAGAGCGAGCGAGCGAGCAAGAGCGCGCAGCTCCAAACCGTGTAACGTAGAGCACACGGCAGAAAGGGTGAGGAAGCGAAATATCAACATATCAACCTAAAATGTGGAACACAACTTGTTCAGATTTTTTGCTTTCATTTTCTTGCAGTTCTAGAGTAAAATATATTGTGTAATATATATATTTTCTATAAAATATAAATAATTATATTTTAAATTTGTACATTTTAATAAACTCAAACTTATATAACTTTTTTCTGTTTCACTTTCATAATTTATTTCACTTCAACAATAATCTGACAAATTAAAACAAGACCAACCATAGGTCTAAATTCCAAAGCATTCCTGAATTAACAGTTACAACCATTAAGTTTGGATAGTGATTTTCATGTTTATGCGAAAAAAAGTTAAAGGGTTAATTTAGTGATAACAATGAATTAATAAAGCGGTCATTTGCCAGGTTAGGTGTTCATATATCTCTGAAAGTATGCGATTTAAAAAGCCAATTTCGAGTCTTGACAATTTCGACCAAATACATAACATTAGCAAACTGTTACTGCGGTTATGGGATAGCTTACATTAACGTTACAGCACCTGTTATCGTTGACGTTAGCTCACTTTAAAGTTAATAAAAACCTTTTCTACTTTACCTCTCTGGATCTTTGGGGAATCTATGAAATGCTAGTTGATTGGTTGTACACTGGTAGTTGTTGCAGTTGATGGCAGAACACTGTTTTCTTTGTTTCCAATTATTTCCAGACATAATGTTAATGCTGTACAGTAGTTGTGCTAACGGTAAAGCCGTTGGTTCAGTCCAAAATGGCGGCCGCGCTACCGAAGCGCCACCTAGTGGCTGTTGTCAAAACTGCAACGGAGTTTCGCCTCTTGTTACTTCTATACTCTTTGTTTGGGCTGTGCGTGGATCTAGAGTGAGCGGGAGTTGCCTAGCGATTGGCACTGAGAGTGCGCTGCACCTCTGTACACCGGCTGCACAGCGAAGCTTGTCTTTAAGGCTGGCGAGTGAGCAAGTTCTCCAGGTTATTCCCTGTTTTACCCTCACTTCGAAAACTTTCCTTCCTGCCATTATCGGCCAACGCACTTTCACACACACACACATGCCTGCACGCACACGCATGCACCACCGGCTTCAAGCAAACCAAACATTCACGCAACCACTTTCGCCACGTATCTCGTATCTGTGTAATACAGTGAAGTGTTTCGTTATGTTTTAACGGTTGATTTCATTGTCAGTTTGATTTATTGTATTTTCTTTTTTATTTATTTTTTCTCCAATACAAAAACCAGTGGTGTAAATACTGTAGGATTTTGAACTTGAACCAAAGTTATTTGGTGTGTATTTAGTTTGTTTTGATTCTTTGCTTATGGTGAAACTGAGATTTTTGTCTGATTTCTTTGAAAATTATGAAAATATAACTGTGAAACTGAACTTTCTTTGTGTGATCTCTGATTCATGTTTATTCGTAACTGGTGGCTTAAAGAGCTATTCTGAGGAAAACCATTTGACAAGATTGAGCTTGTCTGGCGCCCAAACTAATTGTTTTTTTTATACATATATCTTTCATTTGTTGATTTACATTTCGTTTGGGCCTGCCACCGTTACAGAAGTGGCGCCCGAACAGGGACTGAACTGAACTCTTTAAGAAAAAGAAAAGACACTTGAACTGAACTCTTTAAGAAAAAGAAAAGACACCTGAACTGAACTCTCTGAAAAAAAAAAAAAAAAACTGATCAAATTGTCAATTTTGGTGGAAAGTGTTATGTGAGTGTATATGATTACTTATTTTCTTGGTTGCAGTAATTGAGGGTTAGCTTTAAGGTAATGATTAAAGTGTGACTTTGAATTTGAATACGTGTTAGAACAGAAATTGTAAATTTTCTGGGTTTATTTGTTTATTGAACACTGAAATAACATTGTATTTTATTTTATTTATTTTTTGCTGACATGCATTACATTTTGCATAACATTTTACAAACTTCATTGAGTTCTCCAGAGACACCAGTGAATCATGACCACAACACCATCTCCTTTGTCAACGTGTGTGGATATTGAAGTTCCAGATGTTGCAACCCCAATTTGGCCCATTGCATCACTTCCCCGGTTTACTCCTGGACCTCTTTCACCTCCGGTCTTCCATGGCCCATACATCCAAACGCCTTCCAGCTATCCAGGAGGCCATGGAGCCCAGGTGCAGTTCGCTTCAGCACTGGCTGGCAGCAGCACTCCAATGCAAACCCCTACCTGGAACCAGGGACCAGGTCCTATGCATCTATGCACATCACCTGAACTTTCTACTCCCTCTTCAGTGGCACAGCAGGATTTGCCTGGTGTACTTTCCACTCCTGGTAGAGAAATGCAACAACTTACTTCACAAGTTCAAGGTAATTGGGATAAACTGCTGGACTCCATAAAGAAACAGGAGAGAGCAATCTCTGAACTTACCCATGGGTGGAAAGCAACTTCTTCTCAGCACTATGACCAGATTACCAGCCTTGCTACAAAAATTAAGGACAACCAGCAGCAAGTTCTCACACTAGTTGCTTCAAATAAAAAACAGGATGAGGAGGAGACTGATCAACTAACTAAAGCCATTAAACTCATGATTACAGGCGAACTTCAAAAAGTTGAAACTACCTTTGTCTCAGAGGTGCGCTTCATGGTGGATCAGCTTCAGCAGGAACTTCAACAAGATCTCAAAACCCTGCAACAGAACTTTCAACAAAGCCATGACCAGCTTACAACTGAAATCCATCAGCACAACGTCCAAATTGCTAGTCTATGTACAGACTTTAAAAAGTTTCAAACTGAAATGGTGGATCGAAGCAAGATGCACGAAAAGAAATTAGCAGATCTAATTAAGGAGAGTATACCTTCACTACCTGGCACTACCTCCCTCTCTTCACTACCATCCGCATTGACTGCTCCTGCAACTCCTCCCACTACCACAGTGGTAAGAAGTGACCACCTTAAGATAACCTTTCCCACCTTTGGAAAGCCATCAGATGACCCAGACCCTTTACTATATTTGACACGCTGTCTAGATTTTCTAGCATTACATCCCTTGGTTGATGCAGACCTGCTAGCCACTTTCCGAACTGTACTCTATGGAACTGCCCGTGACTGGTGGGAGGTTGCCAGATCCTCTGTAACAACATGGGGTGAGTTTGAATCAGCTTTTCTTTCTGCCTTCCTATCTGAAGATTACGAAGATGAGCTGGCTGATCGGATCAGAACGAGGACCCAGGGAGAGAAGGAATCCATCAGGGATTTTGCTTTCTCATATCGAGCTCTCTGCAAAAGGTGGAAGCCTTCCCTAACAGAAAGTGACATGGTAAAAATGATCCTTAAAAACATAAAGCCCCATCTCGCCAGCCAGTTACGCAGCAGGGTCAGCAATGTTGAGGAGCTAGTGAAGCTGGGACATCAGTTGGAGAAGGATTACTTGCAACAAGTACAATATGAGGGGCGCAAGGATTTTAAACCACAACCTACCATGCCACAAAGACCAATCTCTAGCCAACCTGCGGAGAAGCCTCAAGTACAGTGCTGGCGGTGTAAAGGTTCCCATTCACCTGGAAATTGTCCTCACTTTATGTCTGCTTCCAACCAGCCATCTGTTCAGCAGCGTCCCCCCCATAACAAGCGTTTCTTCCAACCTATGAAGTCTGGAGGTCCGCCTCGACAGCCAGTTACTCCTTCCAGCAACACGGTATCTGCAACAACTACACCTTGGTCATCTGCAGACTTGGAAGAAAGCTCCCCCACTTGTTCCAATACTTCAAATCAGCTAACGGCTGTACCACAACAATTAGTGGTGCCCATCAGTATTGGTCCTTGGAGAGGGAAGGCCATTGTGGATACAGGCGCAAGTTACACCCTTATTCATGAGAGCCTATGGACTGAACTCAATCCACCTGATAACCTTCACCCTTGGACCCTTGGTCCTCTTTATTTAGCTAATGGTGAAGCAGAAGTTCCATTAGGATGGATAAACCTGCCAATTATTCTTCATAATAAGACTTTTCCAGTACAGGTTGCTGTCCTCTCCTACACAGCCCTTGCATATGCAGTGATCTTGGGATTAGATTTCATCTTCTCCAGCGGACTGCAGATTGATGTGACAGACAGGAAATATTCCTTCAAGTCTGCCCCTGATGAACACTATCTCTTCCAACCCGGCCAGGCAAGTGTACCTGTGGTGAAACCATCACACCTGGAAAAAAGACCACATCTGAACAGTGTTAATCAAAGCCTCTCCCTACTCAGTTCCATTCCTCCACCCCAACCCCCATTGCTATCACGACCACTTGATAGTCTGGATGAACAAGCATTAATAAACCTTGCTGTAAATGGTGCTCACTTACCACCTGACGGGAAACAACAACTACGGCAAATCTTGGAGTCCAACTCTCAGGTGTGTACCCTCCAACCTGGACGAACTGATGTTCTCCAACACCACCTCTATATCACACATCCAGTGCCCCTCAAACAGCGACCCTATCGCATGATTCCTTCTAAACAAGCTGTTGTGAGAGAGCAACTGGAGGAAATGTTAAAGGCAGGTATCGTGGAACCATCTCACTCGGCATGGGCATCCCCTGTTGTCCTAGTTCCAAAAAAAGATGGTAAAATGAGATTTTGTGTGGATTACCGGAAGGTCAACGCCATAACAGAGAGTGATGCATACCCCCTCCCTAACATTTCAGAGATTCTTGAATCCCTCTCTGGTGCATCGATCTTTTCTACAATCGACCTCAACAGTGGCTACTGGCAGGTGACAATGGGTCCAGATAGCAAACCCATGACTGCCTTTATCACTCCATCGGGGTTGTATCAGTTTACAGTCATGCCTTTTGGGTTAAAAAATGCCCCAGCGACATTTCAAAGACTGATGGAGACGGTTTTGGGGGAATTACGAGGTAACATATGCTTCGTTTACATTGATGATATTATAATCTACTCACCATCCATGGACCAGCACTTCCTCGATCTCCAAACTATTCTCCATCGATTGCAGACAGCGGGTTTGACTATCAACCTAAAGAAGAGCAAGTTTTGTCTTCAGGAGTTAACATTCCTTGGACATGTGGTGAACATTCATGGTATTTCCACAGACCGGAGTAAGGTAGAAGCCATACGTGCATACCCTGTACCTCGTAACATCAAAGAGGTTCAGCGCTTCCTTGGACTCGCCGGGTGGTACCACCGGTTCGTCCCAAATTTCTCGAGGATCGCTGAGCCCATCAATTCCTTGAAAAAAAAGGGTCGTGCATTTCATTGGTCACCCCAATGTCAACAAGCTTTTGAACAGCTAAAAGCCTACCTTACCTCACCTCCCATTCTGGGTCATCCCAACCTTGAACTTCCATTTATTGTATACACGGATGCCAGTGACATCGGACTAGGTGCGGTGTTGACGCAGCGGAAGGACCAGGGCTCAGAGCAGGTGATTGCGTACGCCAGTAGATCCCTGAGCAAAGCCGAAACCAACTACTCTGCGACAGAGAAAGAATGCCTTGCCGTCATATGGGCTCTGGAAAGATGGCAACATTACCTAGAGCCTAAACTATTCACGGTTGTGACTGATCACTCAGCCCTGCAATGGGTAATGAGCTCTACAAAAACCACCAGTCGTCTCATTAGATGGGTTCTTCGATTGCAGAAGTTTGATTTTGTAATTGAGTATCGTAAAGGAAGGCTGAATGTAGCACCAGATGCTCTTTCTCGGATCCACACCCAACCTGGTTGTAGCTTATATGTCAGGCAAACGGAGGAGTCAGACCTTCCAATCACTGCCGCTGCCATCTGGGAGGAGCAGCACAAGGACCCTGTAATCATAAAACTATTCCAAACACTGGCAGGAGATGATCAGCTGAAAAATCAGTACGAGGTAGTAGAGGATAAATTGTACCACACAACTCAGCTGAAGAGTGGCCAACGCCATTATCGGGTGTACCTTCCCAACAGTCTGATTCCAGCCGTTCTCCACCACTACCATTCAAATCCTTTAAGTGGCCACATGGGTATTTACAAGACTTACCAGAGGCTGCATGATATTGCATTTTGGCCTGGGATGTGGACGGATGTGAAGAATCATGTCAAAAGATGTGTTAAGTGCCAAACACTCAAAGGGGAAAATCGTAAACCTGCGGGAAAAATACAACAAGTCAGTACATCACATCCCAACGAGATGCTAGGGGTAGACATCATGGGACCAATGCCCCGCAGTACCCATCAGAATGAGTACCTTGTCTTTGTGGACTATTTTACCCGCTGGGTGGAGCTGTTTCCTATGCGGAATGCCCGTGCAGAGACTGTTGCAGCACTCTTCAGGAGAGAGATTCTGACTCGATGGGGGGTTCCTGACTTTATCCTGTCTGATAGAGGTTCTCAGTTCCTTTCTGCTGTATTCAAGGAGATATGTGGTAAATGGGGGGTCACACAGAAACTCACTACTGCTTACCACCCACAAACGAATATGACAGAGAGAGTAAATCGTAACCTAAAGTACATGATGGCGGCTTATGTAGAAGATAACCACAAAAAATGGGATCAGTACTTGCCGGAACTACGATTTGCAGTCAATTCAGCTGTCCAGGAGTCCATCGGCATGACCCCAGCAGAGCTTCACCTGGGGAGGAAATTGCAAGGTCCCATGGACAAACTGTTGCGTGGCAAGAACATCTCTCCCGATTTACCTTCCTATGATGTGGTCAGTCATCTAGTTCAACTTCAAGCTAAAGCGAAAGAGTGCTGCCAAAAGGCACAGAAAAGACAACTACGGAGCTACAATAAGAACCGACGTGATGCCTCCTTTAAAGAAAAGGACCGTGTGTGGCTAAGGAATTTTCCCCAATCTAGTGCCCAACACCATTTCAGTGCAAAACTTGCACAACGATGGAAGGGTCCTTATCGGATAATAAAGCAGCAGGGACCAATAAATTATCAAGTGGCATTGGAGTCCTCTGGGGAAGATGTGCGTAATGTGCATGTGAGTAATTTAAAAGCATGCTTCCCCACAGCCGAGGAGTTGGAAATCCAGGAGAGGAAAAGACTCCTTGAAATATTCCAAGAATCGTCAGAGGAAGATGAAGAGTTCTTGGGATTTTAATCCACACTTTCTATCCTACAACCTTGGGTTGCTTTCTCCAGGGGGGGAGAGTGTGGCGATAAGGAAAAACGTAAGGTGCGTGACTGGAAGGAGGAGGGAAATCAATTATCCGGAAGTGAGGAAATGAGTATATAAGGTGGAGTTAAAAAAAGAGAGAAAAAGGGAACGGGTTACCTGAGACGAATCCACAGTCAGTGAGACGCGAGACGCTGTGTTTGGGCTGTGCGTGGATCTAGAGTGAGCGGGAGTTGCCTAGCGATTGGCACTGAGAGTGCGCTGCACCTCTGTACACCGGCTGCACAGCGAAGCTTGTCTTTAAGGCTGGCGAGTGAGCAAGTTCTCCAGGTTATTCCCTGTTTTACCCTCACTTCGAAAACTTTCCTTCCTGCCATTATCGGCCAACGCACTTTCACACACACACACATGCCTGCACGCACACGCATGCACCACCGGCTTCAAGCAAACCAAACATTCACGCAACCACTTTCGCCACGTATCTCGTATCTGTGTAATACAGTGAAGTGTTTCGTTATGTTTTAACGGTTGATTTCATTGTCAGTTTGATTTATTGTATTTTCTTTTTTATTTATTTTTTCTCCAATACAAAAACCAGTGGTGTAAATACTGTAGGATTTTGAACTTGAACCAAAGTTATTTGGTGTGTATTTAGTTTGTTTTGATTCTTTGCTTATGGTGAAACTGAGATTTTTGTCTGATTTCTTTGAAAATTATGAAAATATAACTGTGAAACTGAACTTTCTTTGTGTGATCTCTGATTCATGTTTATTCGTAACTGGTGGCTTAAAGAGCTATTCTGAGGAAAACCATTTGACAAGATTGAGCTTGTCTGGCGCCCGAACTAATTGTTTTTTTTATACATATATCTTTCATTTGTTGATTTACATTTCGTTTGGGCCTGTGTCTAGGTCATGGGCTGATAATCATCCCTTTTAAGGTGGAGACAGAAGCTGCTTTTACATGGACCCTAATAATCTGATTGTATTTAAACTAGTTCAAATCTTTCACTGTGGTGCACTTGAATTTCTCTCTAAAAGCCCAAACTTAACATCCAAATTAGCCAGACAAGTTTGTGTTGTAAAATGCAGTCTACTCTTACTAAACTGCGGTACGTCCGTCCTTCGGATGAGACATTAAACCGAGGTCCTGACTCTCTGTGGTCATTAAAAATCCCAGGATGTCCTTCGAAAAAGAGTATGGGTGTAACCCCGGCATCCTGGCCAAATTTGCCCATTGGCCTCTATCCATCATGGCCTCCTAATCATCCCCATATACTGATTGGCTTCATCACCCTGTCTCCTCTCCACCAATAAGCTGGTGTGTGGTGGGCATTCTGGCGCAGTATGGCTGCCGTCGCATCATCCAGGTGGATGCTGCACATTGGTGGGGTTGAGGAGATTCCCCCTTCCATGTAAAGCGCTTTGAGTACCCAGAAAAGCGCTATATAAATATAACAAATTTTTATTATCATTATTACATGTTTGATATTAAACAGTGTTATTAAAAGCACATTAAAAAGCGCATTTCATTGTGCGAGTCGGAGCTCAACACGGATGAGCAAATGGCTTCGGATACGAGCCTAAATACTTTTGGAGAGTATTCAAGTAAACACACAATTTGACAGCAGCCTAATATACCTGCTGCAGTCTGTCATTAATGATAATCAAACAACAAATGACAGGAAAATCAATCACTGATCTTGACTGAATAACTTAATTAGCTTTAATAAGGCTTCATCTATATTTAATGTGTACACTGTAAAAACTAAAGGAGCCTCAAATATCCTGTCGGATACTCAAGGAACTTCAAAATGTAATTTAGGTGCCTCTAAGCTCTTTCTCCTATAGTAGGGTTACTGGAGCAGCATTGACAATCTTTGAGGTTCTTGCTGGAACTTATGGGATCCTTTAAGCACTTTGTATTTAGTTCAGAGGTTCTGGAGTCACCTTTTCATTACCACGAGACCTCGAAGTGCTTTGGGGGAAAATAGAGGAACCTGAATGCGATAAAAGGGTTATTGGAAGATCTTTTAACATTTAAGTGGTTCCTGGAAGATCTCTTATGTTAAAGCCAGCATCTGGAGGATCCCAATGGTTCAGTGAGGCCAGAATAAGATTATTATTATCCTATTATTATTATTATTATTATTATTATTATAGGCTACTTAAGTTTGATTCAGTATACATACCCAGGTGAAAAAGACGTACTATTAAATGTATTAAAAATGTACTTGAGTGTGTTTTTAGTAGACCTACAATACAAATATACTTTAATGCATTTTAATACATTTAACAGTAGCCTACGTCTTTTTCACTTGGGTTACATATATTTAGTATAGGTCTAGGCTATTTTATTAAGTAATTTAAACCTTAAAAAACAACACTAAATACTAATAATATTAATAATATGAAGAAGAACCAGGAGGAGAAAAGTTGTATTCTGTCACGAAACTGCTGCTGTCGTCGCTTCAGTGATGCTCGCGCTGCTCGCGCGCAACAACAATAGTATCCACTGACGTCATCGGGTTTGAAAGTAACGGCTCCAGTCCTCTCATCAAAGCTTCCGCCGTTTGTTCGGCTCTCCGTTACAAGGTTTGTAAACTATACATTACTACGTTTTTACAGTGTTTACCACTCGTTTATTGCACAGTATCTGGTATGAAGGTTTTAGCCGCGATGCTAACTAACGTAACGTTTCGTTGATCTAATGTAATGAACAAATGGAAATTATTGACTTATTGTCTTAGATTGATTTAGTCATTCAATTCAACATATTCTGTACAACTGTGTCGTCAAATTGCAAATTGCTGTCTGTTTTTGTTTAGCCTAACTTTACTTACTACATGTGCCCTCATTCTCTTAAATACATTACAATTTTAAAGCCATTTACTGGTCAATAAATATTATGTTGTGAATAATCAGCTTTTTTTCTTTTGTATCCCCAGAACAACCATTACATTTCTAAAATAATCTGAACATTTCAGTGGCAACATTGAATTACAGTAAGTTACCTGCACCAAATGCAAGTACTTATTACTATGAACTTTCTCTGTGTGAAATTGTATTGTTTGACTGTGTACTAGTGTTTTTTTAATCAGTTATTCTCTGAAAATCTTCCCTCATGCTCTCAAATCTCATTCATGTTACTCAGAAAAATAATATTAGGTTTGGTTCACAAATAATGCTATGCATTATTTCTTATATCTTTATCATTTGCATTTGAATATAAGACATTTTAATTCTGAATTATAAATTCAAGTTTAGTCTTTTTCGACAAAAAAAAAGGAAAAAGCTATTATGGCTTCAGAAGACTTACAACACAACTCGTAACACGAGTTGTGAACTCATTGATTATTTTTAGGATCTTTTCTGGGACATTTTTGGAGCTTAACCATTTTTACATAAATTGTTGCATTGAATTGAACTAGACAAGTGTACATAAGAATGGTTTCATGAATGATTTACACAAATTTTTTCTGCTTGTTTCATACAGTGATCGGTAAGCGATCGGTGACTGGGGTTGCATTATGCCTGAGATCTGCCTTTGGGTTCCACAGACAGAAAGTCAAACAGGTTTGGAACATCACAAGGCTGAGGAAATTATTTAAATTTCACAACTATCACTTTAATAACCTTACTAACAGTAAATGTTGTACTTTGCAGGGATCTCGGTAAGCTGAAATACAAGTTTGAACAAGAATAAAAATCCTCCTGTAGACCTGAAAATCACTGAAGTGCCTGGACCATCCACCAGAAAAGAGGAAAAACACACGGAAATCGAAGCTGCGGCACCTCTTCACTTTTCTAACTCTTTAAGTACCTCACACAAACCTGGTCCCAAAGTGACATTTTTGACCACAAACGAAATTGCTGACCATGTAAATTCTTATTGAAATGACTGGAATTCACCAGTGAACATTCACAGAACAACAGATAATTTTACTGCACCTTAACTTTGTTATAATGGAAAATGTTTTCTGCTTGTTGTGACATAAGGAATACTGTTTCCGGGTCGAAGCCTCTACTTCTACTTCCTCTATCTTGTTTCATGAGAATACTCAACAACCATTTGTGAACACTGTTGATTCAAGTCACATATTTAAGCTTTTCAAAAGCCATAGTGTACATTACAGTCTCCAGTCTCACGGCATCCCAGACTTCAACATTTTATGATTCAAAATAGCTGAATAACTAACCATCTAAGATTTCGGTATAGAGATAAAGGTTAGGATCATAATTTTCAGGAATATTACAGCACAATGAGTGTATATTAGCACTGTTTGTTTGTTTTTGGCATCTGATAGAGCTTTTGTACTTGGAAACAGTGATGTCAGACTTACCATCGGACTGAAACACAAATGTTTTAAAGTTAAGTAAAGATGGACATTTTTAATTAATCAAATTTGATTTATTTCGTGGAACATATGCGTTTCCATGCATTTTGTTGAGATGTCTTTTCTTGTATAGCCTATTGTATACATGGTTGATTATTCATGTTGCTTATGTATTATACTATTTTTTGTGTATTCATTTATATTAATCTATAGTTAACTTTTTTTCCAATGTGCATGGAAGTGTATGTATAAAAATTAATATCAAATATGTAATAAACAATTCTTATTTTGTATTTGGTTCAATTTGTTTATTATAATAGAAGTCAAAGGTAACCATAGTAACAACATGAAATTAAATATTTAAAAAAAATGAAATTTGGTTCCTGGAGGCACCCAAAGTGGTTCCACACAGTGCCTAATATAAGAGTTCCTCAGGAAACCTGTGTGGTTCTTCAGAGAACTGCCCCTTTTTAAAGGGTGCCTAGAGGATCTACAGACGGTTCCGCCGGTGTGGCAAAGTGAAGAACCCCAAAAGGTTCCTCCAGGCACCTTTTATTTTTACAGTGTATGTGCAGAAACAGAAACATGCAAGTAAACTTGAAGTAGAACCATTTAATGAGTGTTGGAAAAGAGTGGAGACACCCGGTCCAACCGCAATGCCGTGGGACACCACTTTGGGACTCTGCAACACCGTGGGACTCCTCATGGAGGGTCAAGTGTAAAACAAAGTCCCTTTGACAATGCAATCACAGCTACATGCTATGAGTTTTAACTGTACCCAGTAAGGAAGATATTTTTCTGTTGCCACGAAAATAACTTTTCTGAGAGTTGATAACCACCTTGGCAGGAGCTGTAGCATTGCTGCCACCTCGAGAGGAGTAGCAGAAGGCAGTTGCCATCACAGGAAGAACAGCCAACGGTGGAAGTACCTCTGTGACCACCGAACTCGGGACCACCAGACTCGGGACAACCAGACTCGTGACCACCAAGACAACTGGACTTGGGATCACTAGACTTTGGACTACTGGACTGGAGAGCTCTGGGATCACTGGACTGGGGAGCTCTGGGACCACCAGTAACATTTTCATAGACGCACGAACCGACATCCGCCAACTTGGATGCCAGCCCCAAATGCCTCCCTCTCTGTGCTGCACTGTAAAAATAAAAGGTGCCTGGAGGAACCTTTTGGGGTTCTTCACTTTGCCACACCGGCGGAACCGTCTGTAGATCCTCTAGGCACCCTTTAAAAAGGGGCAGTTCTCTGAGGAACCACACAAGTTTCCTGAGGAACTCTTATATTAGGCACTGTGTGGAACCACTTTGGGTGCCTCCAGGAACCAAATTTCATTTTTTTAAATATGTAAATGTTGTTACTATGGTTACCTTTGACTTCTATTATAATAAACAAATTGAACCAAATACAAAATAAGAATTGTTTATTACATATTTTATATTCATTTTTATACATACACTTCCATGCAAAAAAAAACAAACACAAAAAATAGTATAATACATAAGCAACATGAATAATCAACCATGTATATACAATAGGCTATACAAGAAAAGACATTTCAACAAAATGCATGGAAACACATATGTTCCACGAAATAAATCAATGTAAAAAAATTAAATTGACTAATTAAAAATGTCCATCTTCACTTAACTTTAAAACATTTGTGTTTCAGTCCGATGGTAAGTCTGACATCACTGTTTCCAAGTCCAAAAGCTCTATCAGATGCCAAAAACAAACAGTGCTAATATTGTGCTGTAATATTCCTGAAAATTATGATCCTAACCTTTATCTCTATACCGAAATCTCTGATGGTTAGTTATTCAGTTATTTTGAATCATAAAATGTTGAAGTCTGGGATGCCGTTAGACTGGAAACTGTAATGTACACTATGGCTTTTGAAAAGCTTAAATGTGTGACTTGAATCAACAGTGTTCATAAATGGTTGTTGAGTATTCTCATGAAACAAGATAGAGGAAGTAGAAGTAGAGGCTTCGACCCGGAAACAGTATTAAGGTGCAGTAAAATTATCTGTTGTTCTGTGAATGTTCACTGGTGAATTCCAGTCATTTCAATAAGAATCCACACGATCAGCAATTTCATTTGTGGTCAAAAATTTCACAATGGGACCAAGTTGGTCACTGGAATTCACTAGATTTGACCAACAGAAAGCTGCTTGAAAGTGACTCCTGTATGAGCTGTGCTTCATACATTACGTCGCTACACTGCTGACAATGGTCAAGGGACTTTTTTGCCTGTGTAATTTCACGAAATTCAAAAATGTGACCGCACCTTTACTCGCTGCAACATAAAATGCAATCAATACTAAAATCTTCACAAGGGACATGTGAGGTACTTAACGAGTTAGAAAAGTGAAAAGGTACAGCAGATTCGTTTTCCGTGTGTTTTTTCTCTTTTCTGGTGGATAGTCCAGGCACTTCAGTGATTTTCAGGTCTACAGGAGGATTTTTATTCTTGTTCAAACTTGTATTTCAGCTTACCGAGATCCCTGCAAAGTACAAAAATTACTGTTAGTAAGGTTATTAAAGTGATAGTTGTGAAATTTAAATAATTTCCTCAGCCTTGTGACGTTCCAAACCTGTTTGACTTTCTGTCTGTGGAACCCAAAAGCAGATCTCAGGCATAATGCAACCCCAGTCACCATTCAATTTCACTGCATGAAACACAAGCAGAAAAAAAATGTGTAAATCATTCATGAAACCATTCATATGTACACTTGTCTAGTTCAATTCAATGCAACAATTTATGTAAAAATGGTTATGTTGTGAATCATCAGCCTCAGTCAGGTCCATTTGCAACAGTTTATTACTCAAAGTCAACAGGCAAAGGTCCAATACCAGCAAGAACAGTGTAGCAGGGCAGGCGAGGCGTAAAGGGAACCAGGCAAGAGGTCAATGGGCAGGCAGCAGACAATCAAAGAGAGAGTTTCAGCAAGGGTCACAAACACAGGCAGGATAACTTTCTAGAAACCACTCAGAGATGCACACAACACTGAAACAAGACTTCGCATAGAGTGTGCTGTGAGTGTGGTTTATATAGGGCTGGGAATGAGTAAGAGCTGTGTGTGATCATTACTCACAGGTGAAAATGGGATCAGTGCAAGAGTGAGGCATTGTGGGATTTGGAGTTCGAGAGACAGTCAGTATTCGGGTGAGGGCACCCGTTGGCGGTTACTGAGAGAGATTGCAGGACTGGTAGTCGTGACAGGTTAAGCTCCAAAAATGTCCCAGAAAAGATCCTAAAAATAATCAATGATTTCACAACTCATGTGTTATGGGTTGTGTTGTAAGTCTTCTGAAGCCATATAATAACTTTTTCCTTTTTTTGTTTTGTTGAAAAAGACTAAACTTGAAGTTATAATTCAGAGTTAAAATGTCTTATATTCAAATGCAAATGATAAAGATATAAGAAAAAAATGCATAGCATTATTGGCACCAAACCTGTGATATTATTTTTCTGAGTAACATGAATGAGATTTGAGAGCATGAGGGAAGATGTTCAGAGAATAACTGATTAAAAAACACAAGTACACAGTCAAACAATACAATTTCACACAGAGAAAGTTCATAGTAATAAAGTACTTGCATGTGGTGCAGGTAACTTACTGTAATTCAATGTTGCCACTGAAATGTTCAGATTATTTTAGAAATGAACTGTAGTTCTGGGGAAACAAAAGAACAAAGCTGATTATTCACAACATAATATTTATTGACCACTAAATGGCTTTAAAATGGTATTTGAGAGAATGAGGGCACCTGTAGTAGGTAAAGTTAGGCTAAACAAAAACAGACCAAACTATATTAACCTGCTTTTGTTATTCATAACGACAGCAGGAATCAGCTAAATTAGTTAGGCTATATCAGCAATTTGAAGACACAGTTGTACAGAATATGTTGAAATGAATGACTAAATCAATCTAAGACAATAAGTCAATAATTTCCATGTGTTCATTAGATCAGCATAGTTAGCATCGCGGCTAAAACCTTCATACCAGATACTGTGCAATAAACGAGTGGTAAACACTGTAAAAACGTAGTAATGTATAATAAATTTAGTTTATATATATATATATATATATATATATATATATATATGTATATGTGTGTGTTTGAATATATAGTGAGTAGACTCTGTATTTATATTTATTTGCGAGTTTACAAACCTTGTAACGGAGAGCCGAACAAACAGCGGAAGATTTGATGAGAAGATTTGATGAGAGGAGCCGTTACTTTCAAACCCAATTACGTCGTTCAGCTGAGCTTTGTTGCGCGCGAGCATCACTGAAGCGACGACAGCAGAGGAATAGCAGCAGTTTCGTGACAGAATCATAAACTGTAAAAAGGACAGAATACAACTTTTCTCCTCCTGGTTCTTCTTCATATTATTAATATTATTATTATTTAGTGTTGTTGTTTAAGGTTTAAATGAATCAATAAAATAGGCCTATACTAAATAAATGTAAGCTACCCAGGTGAAAAAGACGTAGGCTACTGTTAAATGTATTAAAAATCCATTACAGTATATTTGTATTGTAGGCCTACTAAAAACACACTCAAGTACTATAGGAGAAAGAGCTTTGAGGCACTTAAATTACATTTTGAAGTTCCTTGAGTATCCGACAGGATATTTGAGGCTCCTTTAGTTTTTACAGTGTAGAGTTCTCTTCATCCTCCAGTTTGGACACCAAATTGCTGAGCTCTGGGACTGTAACAGACTCTGGAATGAGCTCCGGGGCTGAAACGGACTCTGGAGACTCAGGGGCAGGCGTGAGGAGTGATTTTGGAGTCCTGTAAGTCCCGGTTCCTGTAAGGTACTTGTTGTAAGAGTTCTGGCCTTCAGTCAGGATTTACCATGCTCAAGAGACAAGGAGTGGTATAACCAGAGCCGGACAGTAACGGAGTACATTTACTTGAGTACTGTACTTAAAGTCGGCATGAAACGGAAGTTGAGATTGTCATTTTTTCCTTGTTGTGACGTATATCCGAGTGAAACGGCTTCTGAAATTAGAAAAAAATGTAGGGCGGGGCTTGATTTCGTTCTTCGGGAATTGATTGGATCGTTGGAGGTTGGGCGTTGCAAACAAAATGGAGGCAGATTTGAATGCCAGTTTACATTCAGTTGTGGCTAAATTTTCAGGCAGGAATCAGCTCATATTTATATGAGCCTCCCGCGAACCAAGATGAGTCAAGTCAAGTTCACCGTCGAGAGCAGAAACGAGACAGACACCGATAGCCGCACCCTCATCGGCTCTGGCCGCACCCTTTCGCCATGGCACGTGACCAAAAGAGAAGAGAGGTCGTTTCGAGGGGGGAGGGAAGGGTAATGTTTTTGATTAAAGATTATAAGGGTACATGAATTTTAAAAAAATAATGAAGTGCACAGATAAATCATTTATAATAAACACTACAATATTACATATAAAAAGAAGATTTGTCAAATTTGATTTCATGCCGACTTTAAGTACAATTTTGAGGGATCTGTACTTTACTCAAGTATCATTTTTGGGGAGTACTCATGACTTTACTCAAGTACATTTGAGAGGCAAATATTGTACTCTTTACTCCACTACATTTCTATCCATAACCGTGAGTACCCGTTACTTCTTCTAAAAAAAAATAAAAAAAAAGGAAAAAAGAAAAATCTGGAAACCCTCAATTTGTTGGTTCCCTCTCAAACGTGATTGGATTGTGCAGGCGCCACTGATTGGGACAGCCTATCAGCAATCACCTTCAGCTTTCCGCCAAAGTCAACTCCATGGTCAGATTTAGATAAGAGACGAAACCATGGACGAAACAATGGATGAAGACGTAGCAGGTCCATCCCGGGAATGTGCCAACCCGTGGCACCACCTCGCCAGACTATTTCAATTTTTTTTTGAACAAGTTAATGATAGTTTTCGCTTCAAGTGTTTGCTGTGTTTACCAATGTAAGCACTGTGGCAGTAGTAATGCAATATTTAAAAAATGTACTCTTGTACTCTTGATACTCAAGTACTTTTAAAAACAAGTACTTTAGTACTTAAGTAGACATCTGACTGTAGTACTTTTACTTGTACTTGAGTAAAATTTAGCAAGGGGTATCTGTACTTTTACTCAAGTAATGAAGCTGTGTACTCTGTCCGCCTCTGGGTATAACTCAGTTTCAGGTAATTCATTTTTAATTTATTGAACAGTATGTGCAGGAACAGGTGAAACAGGCAAGTAAACTTGAAGAAGAACAGTTCAATGTAATATTCAGATAAATAACTTGGGATTTCTTATCTTACTAGGTCCCAAGCAGCATGCACAGACACAGGATTACAGATCCACACAGGGGATCGCAGGACAATATATAGGCTACACAGGAGATAAATCCACAAGGTACTGTAAGTTTGCAGGTAAGGAAGTCTGAGTGCTTGATGAGGCCAGAAATAAGGCTATGTTCAGACTGTCAGTCCAAATCCGATTTTTGTGCATATCGATTGAAATCCGATTAGATGATAAGATGATAAGTGTGATCGGCACAAATCACACACATTTTTTACAAATCAGTTTCGAGCTACATTCATATGTGGTTTGAAATACTATTAAAATTTCTGGAAATCCGTTTCAGTCAGACCGTTCTGAACGGATTTCGCGTGGTTAATGTAACTTTCTCACGTTACGTTAAATGCAAATGTCAGATGTTGTTATAGGAAACATGCTGAAAGTCGCTGCAGAAACAAAGTTGTGTTGTTTTAAAGTGCAGGACGAGCAGAAAATGACAATATAACGGATACATTTTTTTAAACTGCTGGAGATGACAGCACGGAATAAAGCAATTCATACTAGCCTCCTACGGTTCTGCCGCTGCCAAGTTGGTCACTGGAATTCACTAGATTTGACCAACAGAAAGCTGCTTGAAAGTGACTCCTGTATGAGCTGTGCTTCATACATTACGTCGCTACACTGCTGACAATGGTCAAGGGACTTTTTTGCCTGTGTAATTTCACAAAATTCAAAAATGTGACCGCACCTTTACTCGCTGCAACATAAAATGCAATCAATACTAAAATCTTCACAAGGGACATGTGAGGTACTTAACGAGTTAGAAAAGTGAAAAGGTACAGCAGATTCGTTTTCCGTGTGTTTTTTCTCTTTTCTGGTGGATAGTCCAGGCAGTTCAGTGATTTTCAGGTCTACAGGAGGATTTTTATTCTTGTTCAAACTTGTATTTCAGCTTACCGAGATCCCTGCAAAGTACAAAAATTACTGTTAGTAAGGTTATTAAAGTGATAGTTGTGAAATTTAAATAATTTCCTCAGCCTTGTGACGTTCCAAACCTGTTTGACTTTCTGTCTGTGGAACCCAAAAGCAGATCTCAGGCATAATGCAACCCCAGTCACCATTCAATTTCACTGCATGAAACACAAGCAGAAAAAAAATGTGTAAATCATTCATGAAACCATTCATATGTACACTTGTCTAGTTCAATTCAATGCAACAATTTATGTAAAAATGGTTATGTTGTGAATCATCAGCCTTAGTCAGGTCCATTTGCAACAGTTTATTACTCAAAGTCAACAGGCAAAGGTCCAATACCAGCAAGAACAGTGTAGCAGGGCAGGCGAGGCGTAAAGGGAACCAGGCGAGGCGTAAAGGGAACCAGGCGAGGGGTCAGAGGCAGGCAGCAGACAACACAAGATCCAGGAATCAGGCAGAAGGTCAATGGGCAGGCAGCAGACAATCAAAGAGAGAGTTTCAGCAAGGGTCACAAACACAGGCAGGATAACTTTCTAGAAACCACTCAGAGATGCACACAACACTGAAACAAGACTTCGCATAGAGTGTGCTGTGAGTGTGGTTTATATAGGGCTGGGAATGAGTAAGAGCTGTGTGTGATCATTACTCACAGGTGAAAATGGGATCAGTGCAAGAGTGAGGCATTGTGGGATTTGGAGTTCGAGAGACAGTCAGTATTCGGGTGAGGGCACCCGTTGGCGGTTACTGAGAGAGATTGCAGGACTGGTAGTCGTGACAGGTTAAGCTCCAAAAATGTCCCAGAAAAGATCCTAAAAATAATCAATGATTTCACAACTCATGTGTTATGGGTTGTGTTGTAAGTCTTCTGAAGCCATATAATAACTTTTTCCTTTTTTTGTTTTGTTGAAAAAGACTAAACTTGAAGTTATAATTCAGAGTTAAAATGTCTTATATTCAAATGCAAATGATAAAGATATAAGAAAAAATGCATAGCATTATTGGCACCAAACCTGTGATATTATTTTTCTGAGTAACATGAATGAGATTTGAGAGCATGAGGGAAGATTTTCAGAGAATAACTGATTAAAAAACACAAGTACACAGTCAAACAATACAATTTCACACAGAGAAAGTTCATAGTAATAAAGTACTTGCATGTGGTGCAGGTAACTTACTGTAATTCAATGTTGCCACTGAAATGTTCAGATTATTTTAGAAATGAACTGTAGTTCTGGGGAAACAAAAGAACAAAGCTGATTATTCACAACATAATATTTATTGACCACTAAATGGCTTTAAAATGGTATTTGAGAGAATGAGGGCACCTGTAGTAGGTAAAGTTAGGCTAAACAAAAACAGACCAAACTATATTAACCTGCTTTTGTTATTCATAACGACAGCAGGAATCAGCTATATTAGTTAGGCTATATCAGCAATTTGAAGACACAGTTGTACAGAATATGTTGAAATGAATGACTAAATCAATCTAAGACAATAAGTCAATAATTTCCATGTGTTCATTAGATCAGCGTAATTAGCATCGCGGCTAAAACCTTCATACCAGATACTGTGCAATAAACGAGTGGTAAACACTGTAAAAACGTAGTTTAGACAGGATATTTGAGGCTCCTTTAGTTTTTACAGTGTAGAGTTCTCTTCATCCTCCAGTTTGGACACCAAATTGCTGAGCTCTGGGACTGTAACAGACTCTGGAATGAGCTCCGGGGCTGAAACGGACTCTGGAGACTCAGGGGCAGGCGTGAGGAGTGATTTTGGAGTCCTGAAAGTCCCGGTTCCTGTAAGGTACTTGTTGTAAGAGTTCTGGCCTTCAGTCAGGATTTACCATGCTCAAGAGACAAGGAGTGGTATAACCAGAGCCGGACAGTAACGGAGTACATTTACTTGAGTACTGTACTTAAGTACAATTTTGAGGGATCTGTACATTACTCAAGTATCATTTTTGGGGAGTACTCATGACTTTACTCAAGTACATTTGAGAGGCAAATATTGTACTCTTTACTCCACTACATTTCTATCCATAACCGTGAGTACCCGTTACTTCTTCTAAAAAAAAATAAAAAAAAAGGAAAAAAGAAAAATCTGGAAACCCTCAATTTGTTGGTTCCCTCTCAAACGTGATTGGATTGTGCAGGCGCCACTGATTGGGACAGCCTATCAGCAATCACCTTCAGCTTTCCGCCAAAGTCAACTCCATGGTCAGATTTAGATAAGAGACGAAACCATGGACGAAACAATGGATGAAGACGTAGCAGGTCCATCCCGGGAATGTGCCAACCCGTGGCACCACCTCGCCAGACTATTTCAATTTTCTGAACAAGTTAATGATAGTTTTCGCTTCAAGTGTTTGCTGTGTTTACCAATGTAAGCACTGTGGCAGTAGTAATGCAATATTTAAAAAATTTACTCTTGTACTCTTGATACTCAAGTACTTTTAAAAACAAGTACTTTAGTACTTTTACTTAAGTAGACATCTGACTGTAGTACTTTTACTTGTACTTGAGTAAAATTTAGCAAGGGGTATCTGTACTTTTACTCAAGTAATGAAGCTGTGTACTCTGTCCGCCTCTGGGTATAACTCAGTTTCAGGTAATTCATTTTTAATTTATTGAACAGTATGTGCAGGAAAAGGTGAAACAGGCAAGTAAACTTGAAGAAGAACAGTTCAATGTAATATTCAGATAAATAACTTGGGATTTCTTATCTTACTAGGTCCCAAGCAGCATGCACAGACACAGGATTACAGATCCACACGGGATCGCAGGACAATATATAGGCTACACAGGAGATAAATCCACAAGGTACTGTAAGTTTGCAGGTAAGGAAGTCTGAGTGCTTGATGAGGCCAGAAATAAGGCTACGTTCAGACTGTCAGTCCAAATCCGATTTTTGTGCATATCGATTGAAATCCGATTAGATGATAAGATGATAAGTGTGATCGGCACAAATCACACACATTTTTTACAAATCAGTTTCGAGCTACATTCATATGTGGTTTGAAATACTATTAAAATTTCTGGAAATCCGTTTCAGTCAGACCGTTCTGAACGGATTTCGCGTGGTTAATGTAACTTTCTCACGTTACGATAAATGCAAATGTCAGATGTTGTTATAGGAAACATGCTGAAAGTCGCTGCAGAAACAAAGTTGTGTTGTTTTAAAGTGCAGGACGAGCAGAAAATGACAATATAACGGATACATTTTTTTAAACCGCTGGAGATGACAGCACGGAATAAAGCAATTCATACTAGCCTCCTACGGTTCTGCCGCTGCCTCAGAAGACAGTAGTCCAGCGCGGCAGCAACACATTGCCATGTTGTAAATCAGACAACATCTGTATTGCAAACCCCTCCATGTTGCGGTTGTTGTTGCCGTATGCTTACCTACAAAGCTTCATTGCCATAGAAACCAATTCAAATAATCCAGAAAATGAAAGAGCGTCATGGACACACAAATAAGATTTGAACTGTTGCGATACACAGTGTGGACATCAGTAATTTTAGATAAGATTCCAATCGGACACACAAATAATCGGATTTTGACTGACAGTGTGAACGTAGCCTAACGGCCATTTCACACTGCAAGCTTTTCACACTGGAAGCGTTTGTGTCATAGCAGCGGCTCCAAGGCTACATATAAGCGAGCATTTCTTTATAAATACAACTATAAATTTGTTTTTAGAAGTTGGTCATTTGGGGGAGGTGTACAACATTTGCATGTAAATTGTAAACAACAAACACAGCCAAAAAAAACAGTTCCGATCATGTTGTTTCAGTCATACTTCAATATGTTTACAAGACAGCAAACTCTGCGGATAAAAAAATTAAATAAAATGCACACTCGGGTTTGATTTGGTATAGTGCTAGCCTATATACCTGTCTATTACATAAACTAAAAGAAAGTTTATATATCATATTTTCTGTATAGGTTAGTTTTTTTTATTTATAATACACCATACTCATAATATTTTTGAGTCTTCATTTTCTTTTCTAAAATACTCATTTCTGACATACCTATACTATAAGACTGAGTGAGTGTGTGTACCTTTAGGAGGGGAGCTGATTAGTGTCTTGATGAGGACCAGGTGCAGGTAATTAGTAACCATGGCAACAGAATACTTGGGAAAGTACAGGGGAACTGTAATGGATACCTTCATCTGATCGTTTTTTGAACTGCAGCATAGATGTATCCTTCTCTGCCTTTGATATCCCACAATCCTGTGTGTTCCATTCTGTGACAGTTGAGCTAAAAAATAAAACATAATGTCTGAAAGTCGCAGTTGGTGGTCAGTTTGTGTGTAAATCTATGTTGTCTACTTGTCATTTCTAGCGAGAAATTAGAATTGTAGTAATCAAATATTTGCTTAGTTATCACCAAAGCTCTCTCTATCCTGTTGTAGATCACCAAACCATTATGATGCCAGTTTTGTGAGGTACCTTCCTGCACAAATGCTGAATGCGACAAGGAATAGGCATGGTGTAACTCTGCACACAGACCCTTAGTGAGTTTGCACTGAACTGCAAGGCTAAGACTAACAATATAATGGGACCCACACAAAATAAGTATTTAAATATCAAGTTATTGTTCGTAATTACAATATCAAGGGTCATGTAAATATTCAGTGGGTCTTTTAATAGCTAAATCAACAAGCATCAAGTGTCTGGACATGACATGTGAAAGAAATGTAATCAGTAGGACTATTAAAGGGGCATTCCACCCATTTGAACATTGTTTTTTATTTAAAGTGGGTCATATATGGCGAAAATGTAAAATAAATTTTGAATTTGGTGCCTTCGTGACCGAGGAAAGACAAAAAATAACTTCAGGACGCATTTGTATGAAAGACAACAACTCCCACAATGCACCACATTGCACAGCTCCGCAAGCCACTCCCACTAATCCAGAACAGCGCATATCTGCCTATAAGAGAAATCACTCTTCCGTCTACAAGGCTAGCTACCACCAGAGCTTGAAATTCATTTCACACAAAATGTCTAGTTAGTTGGCGAACTCATTAGTGCATTACTCCTCGTTTGTATTTCTTATGAAAAGGTGAATTATTGCATGGTACCTGGATGTTCAGTCAGAACATATGCGGTGCGAAACTAGGATAGTTCACAACACAAACGTCCGTGTCCTCGTCTGATTCAGAGATTTCGTCCAGGAGAAATTGTCATCGTTGAAATTCTTTGCCGCAGACGGACTCTATCTCTGTGTTCGTAGCGGTTCGTAGTTGCATAGTGAGATCACCGGCGCCACCAGTCCGCCCTAACTCGAGCCAGTCCGGGCTCCTCGTCCGCGGCAGGCAGGTCTTCTGCCTCGGCTGCTCTTCGCTATAATGCGGCTTGTAAAGGTAGCCACAAACAGACAAAATCAGACTTCCGAAATCCTCTTCTTCTATATCATATTGAGCACTCTCCTCCGCTATTGTCATAACTTTACATCTGTCTCCACAGCGCCTGTTAGCTTAGCTTCAAACAAGATGGAGGATATTGCTTTCAGTTTCAGAGAGTAAAGTCCCACCCACTGATCTGTAATAGGTCTGTAGCGTGAGCGGGTCCCGCCCCTGGGAAAGATGAGGAACGAGTGTCTGTAGTCTCAATAGAAATCCCCCCCTCTTACACTTCCTCCTACAATGACGCAAAATGACGATTTTTGCGTCATTGTAGGAGGAAGTGTAAGAGGTAAATAACGGATTTCTCCCGTCTCAGGGGAAAATGAGAGAGTGTTGCACGACCATTCAACAGTATGACTGGGTTTCTAACAATGCAAAGCTTAATGCAAATGGGTGGAGTGTCCCTTTAAGGGGACATTGGACTGATTGACTTGCATGATGGTAAAAATGACCTGATGTTACTTGAGGCCAGGGTAAATGGTAAAGGGGGGTAAAGTGTTTTTAGTTCATCTACCACTCTAGCAAAAACATGTGCCTGGAAAACACTTTCTTTTCTTTAGACACATACAGTAATATACTCATGTTGGTGTTTCATTTTCTTATACATTGTTTTTAAAAGGCAAAAGAATGCTTTAGGATTTTATGTGCATTGCTGAACAAACTTCAGCTTATACAACCAATAGATATACACACTGTGAACATGATCAGGGAAATTAATTAGCTTTCCTAAATTAAAAGTTTAGTTATGATTTGGATGGAGTGACACAATGATAATTTGTAATCAGTTTATTATGTTATGTATTTTTGCGAACATTTCAAATAAAATGCATCAGAATCCTCAGACTGGTTAAAACAGACATTCTTTATCTGACTGGGTACTGCAGTGACTAGGAACTCTCCAGTGGACTTTCTGTTTTTCTACCAGGTACAGTATATAAATACAGCTTGAATGTTATACTTGTGTTATAATGGTGAAGGTACAAATAATGAAAATCATTAAAGCATTCATTGGAAGTGTATAAGTGAATAGATTTAATCTTTATTCATTTTTGTGGGTGGGAAAATTACAATGTTGTAGCAGCAAAACTTCAAAAAAAAGAAGACATCAAAAATGTTTTGCATGCATGCCTGGAAAATGTACACTTGACCAGAAATATATGGACATCCTCTTATAAATAATGGGTTTGGCTATTGTAGTAATAAAAAAAATGCAAATCTAAATGCTACAGCATTACATTCCAGATAATTTTGGGCTTTCAACATTGAGGCAACTGTTTGGCATATTTCAGTATGAAGGGTTCACATACTGTCATTTTACAATTGCTTCTTCTGGCTATCATAACAATAACTGCTCTTACTTAAACGATGGAAGAGATGCAAAGACAAAAAAAAAAACAGGTGTATTCTACCCAGAGAGATGACCAACAACCTTATCATCTGCACTGCACTTATACCAAAATACACACATAATGAAGGATGTAAACACATTATTGAGGATTTTGAAGATGTTATCAAAACATTATCAAAAAATAATAATTAAAAAATATCAATAAAAAATAAAGTATTATTCTAAAGGTTCTTTACAAAATGGATATTTCCAGTCTTTAATTATGATTGGTTGAGCCACATTCGAAGCTGTTGTAAATTACTATACAACAAACTACCTGTTGGCCTCATTACATCAGTAAGGTTGCACTGCACCACTGTCTTTTGTTGTGCTGCAGCGTCTGTCAGTTGCTTAGCAACCATTCCACTTCTGAAGAACTACATTGCAGCGGAAGAATATTTTGTTTATCAATAGCTTTACATTTTTGTGTCTGCATGTTTATTTTATGAAACCTTGCCAGGAATGCAAAATAACAGTTTTATAAAGGCAATAAGAACAGAATGATTTAGTTGATTTAACAACGACCCTTAGCTGTTCTAAATTCACTGTAAACCATGACTTCTTGGGGCTTATTGCTTATAACAATATATTGCTTATTACACCATTAAGGTCCTTTATAGCACAGTTCAAAACATAATTCTTTATGGGGAAAAAAGATTTGCAAAAGTAGTTATATTTAGCACCAAAAAGGGTTCTGCTATTGTTACAAGCCAAGAGACCCTAATTGGGTACTGTTTAAAAACATTTTTCTTAAGAATGAACATACTAATGGCCATATAGACTACTAGTGGATGCATGTGTGTGTATTCCTATGGCAGAGGTTAGTTGTCACAAAGGCTATGCACCTTTTTCCTAATAAGCCTACTTTTTAGATTATGGGAGGCACTTATGGTTTGGAGAAGTTCCACTCAAAAACACTGAAACAAATAATTTCAAATCATAAGGTTGTGCTACAAATAATATTTATCTGTCAGTTGAGGATGACATGGTGTAACAAGAATATCTATAAAAAAAAAAAAAAAAAGAATATCTATGGCAAGAGCTCTTTTATGTTTTTTTTCTTTTGTATTCCACTGTAACAGTATGCATAAAGACAACATACACTGCACATTTGTGGTCTGCTCCCTCGATTTATTAAATAACCATGAATAATTCACTAAAATGCTAGCCTAAAATGCACTAAGAATCTCTTGTTTTTCTCCACAAATCCTCACATCTCCTTCCAGGTTTATTTTCACAGATGTATTAAAATATACCCTTTTCACTTCTGATTTTATGAGCAGTGTTTACTGGAATGCTTCTAAAGCAGGAAACACAATATTTATTGTCTGTCAAAATTACAGAAATCACTGAAATATTATCACTTAATGTTCCAGTTAATGAACATTTTTGATAAAGGCAACATATGTCACACAATACATAGATATATTACTACAATGAAATATTTTATTATTGAAATATTTAACAATTTACTTTTAATGTTTGATGGTTGAAGGGTGAGTAGAATAATATCATCTCATTGTACCCAGTTTTTGAAAATGCATATTATTGCATTCACAGAGCAAACTTTTCGCTGATTGTTTACAGTTTAACAGAAGTTACTCCCATAATTTGAGCAGAGTCATGGGACAGAGGACAAGACCTTCTGCATAAAAGCTTTTTGTCTAGCAATGTTATCTATGTTGGTTTCAAACACCCTTTTGCCACATTTAAACATCTCTTTATGATTTTTTTTTTTTTGTATCAGTCATTGAGTAAATTAGAGTAAATCTAAAACCCAGGCAACTTAAGGCAATGCTCAACTATATCAGTGACCTGAAAAGTTGAACTGAAAATTTGTTATTACGTCACATTGATTTCTCATACTCACACATAAACACAAATACAAACTTTTATCATTTGTTTCTCTTGTACATGTTGTTATTTTATACAAATCAATAACTAAAAATGTTCAAGTTCAAAACAATGGCTCATATTTAAAACTTTTCAAAATAAATAAAACAGTACAATATACCCCTTAAACTTGCAATGAAGGAGGGGTCAGAGCCAGGTCTAATGAATCTCAAAGAGACTTTGGGCTGGGCTCATTTGACTTGGGCCAGTACTTAATCACATAGAAATCACCCAGCACACTCTAGAAACAGCATAGCAATATGCTAACAACCACTGAAGACACCTTAGCAACTGGATAGTAACACTATTGCAAGCACCCAGAACAAGTTTGCATGGGCATGCACCACTGACATTTTCTTTGTAGATTTTTCTGAAATTCTAGTTATCCTATGTTACTTTTTCCATTTTTGAGCTTTTACTAAATATATTTCCACAATAGACTTACTTGCTTAAAATATTGCTTAAACCTTTCATAAATAAAAAACATTAAAAAAAGTTTGCTGTGTCAACATTCCCCATACACCACTTAAAGCATTAATCATAAATGGTAGGCTATATATTTTTTTCCTGCATGGGCAATAATGATGTTTGTATTCAATAAATGTCATGTTTCTATAAAGAAATTGAAAAAAAACTATATATATATATATTAGTACATTTAGATAAATGTTCAATATTTACTGCCAATTAGTAGTCGTAAATTTTTAGTAGCCAATTTCCATCATGCATTCAATACTAATTGGCTCTGAGTAATAAATTACATTTGTCATTCCATGCAAAAGTCGGATGTTATTGAAGAAATTAAATCTGCTGTGCTTTAAGGTCTTTACCGCATTCAGAGCCATTTCCTTAATGTTTCAAAACTTGCTTGGCATCCTATTTGCACGTTCCTGCAAATGTTGCCAAATGCCAACCGTGACGACTGCCCTGTTGTGCCCTGCAGCTCAGTCTTGTCCGAGCCAAACAGTCTACAGAAACATGTACTATATATATATATACTTGCTCTCTTGGTCATTTCTCTTACAGGACATGTTATATATGCCTGCCCTGTGCGATGTAAGTGGCTCAAAAGGAATTCAGAGGGTGGGGTCAATCCTTGTTCAATTATGGTAAATAATCCTATAGAAAATTATAAGGAAAAAATATGTTTAAAAATCAGATGCTATTCTGAATGTTGTCAATGTCAGTAATGTTTACAACCATGCCTGAAACTAAATTAAAATGTAGTCACTTTTTTTCTTTATATGAGACAAAAAGTGGAGAAATATCTGAGATATTCTCAAGGTATGGTAGTGGCAAGATGTTTGTAAGGGACAGTATTTTGAATGGCCTGTACATAGTTGTGTATGTAAAGTATATTCAGGCCTACATTGCAATGCCCTCAGAGTGAATGAACTGTATGAAAGTACTGCCAATAATGTGCCAAAACATATTAGAGAAGTATGCAGTAAGGGAGCTTGGCTTCATAGACTCCTTAACATTTAAAACACATTAAGATGAGAGGTTGACAACTTCACACCTGCTGTGTTTAAAACTGTTTTGGAATAGCTCTCAGTGTGTAAATAGTCTGAGTTCAGCAGCTCATCGAGGCTTCTCTACAGCAATAATTGATAGCCACAAACAGCCAACAACTATCAAGTTTCTCATCACTCACAGCCCTAAATACCTTCAGGGGATATAGTGTTTAGCTAAATAAACAGATAAAGCAGAACATGATTTACACATAGCATATATTGTGTTTTGAGTTCTAAAAAAATACATTTTACAAATTAAAGAAAAGTGTCATTCAATGTTTTAACACATTAGATGTCAAAACTCATGGAACCGCCTAGAGTTGATACATATAAATGATTTTGCTTTGTTACCATTTCGAACTTTTTAAATCAAAGTTAACATTTTAAATTATCCACAAACTGAATAATTCAGCTGCATAAGGTTGCAATAGAAAGAACAATCTTTTCAATCTACATTTTCTTTAAGCCATAAATGTTTGATTACTTTGTTTATCATGTTTGAAGGAAAAATGTTTAATACTTTTTTTTTTAATCAAGACAGTCATCAAGACATCCGTTTGCTTATATTGGTCGTGTTCCATACAAGGTCCTGAATTATGACACTTGGCTGCAGTGGCCCCATTCAAACGACTCCTGTCCTGACACGTGAAAAGCGTCTAAACCGGACACCCACATTCCTCTATCTGGTTTCCGCTGTCAAAGCTACATTTATTTCTGACCATGCCAACTGCTAACATGGACCATAAGGAGTTTGAACAAACAGCTGCAAGCTTAGATCAGCACCAACTAATTACCTGGCATAATTTAGTTAACTGCAGTCTTGAGCTTTGTATATTTGTATATTAAATAATTTATTTCAAATAAATTATTAATAGCAACACATGTTATGACAAATTAGGTCTGATGCCTTCATAAATTCACTTTCTTGATAACCAACCTAAACAGTTTAATTTAATGGTAGCTTCTTTTATTGTGTATTGAATTAATCAGAATCATATGTTGCTGAATTGCTTAAGAGTAAACCTCTCTAGTGGAGGACTTTAAAGATTACTCTTCTTTTCATAGTTTCTTTACTGCTGCAGTGTAAATTAATTACTTATTATGACTCATGGGTCATATGATTTTTTTTATATAACAAGGGTGCATGAATTCGTTACAAATGTCTATATTTTAGAATGCCATCATTTAAATTTTTTCACTTTAACATGAAAATGTTTAAGAAAATTGAATGTAGACTAAACAAAAACCAGTCATACTGTTGACTGATACATTTAGACCACATTTTAGAATAACAGTAAAGAAAAAAGAAAAAGAAAAAAAAGATTATTATGCAGTGTATTAAGATCACAAAATTAGATTCTTTAAAGTAATGGGTCCATTATGAGTGCTTTTTCTTCACTCTTGTCCAAATTAACTACTGGTATTTAATTATTTCTTAAATTAATTTTATATTTGTAATACGTCTAAATTTCAAGCACTGAAGTATACATCTTTAGATCAAAGGGTCAGATTATTTCAAACATGCAGTGTATCAGAATTTTTGGCTGTTACTGTCTTTTTCTCGAGGCAAAGTATTTTTTGATTAAATGCAATACATTTGAATATGTATTCTCTCGTTATTTCATCTGACTCCATAAATGAAAAGGTTTTAATGATATCTGCATCATTAAATGTGAGCGAATGTTTGACTATTCTTTTTAACTCTTTAATGAAAATAATGTCAAAGTCAGTTGGAATAATCAAATGTAACAATTTATTATGTCAGGTAAATGTATCACGCCAATTTCATAATCAATTTCAGATAATCGATACAAAACGTCAAATGCTCTGGAATAAAGAGAAGAGGTGCGAACCCAACATTAAGAAATACATGGTGCTAAGAGTTTTGGTTGCTCTTAACATCATGGGCCAACTTGAGTTACAAAAAGGCGCAGAGCCCTTTGCTGCATTCCATTATATAGACAGAACCTCTTTCACATGGAAACATATGCTAACAATGGAAATTTGCATTCAGAGGTTACACCTTTTGAGGGTATGAGACCATTTTGCCAGGAGACCATCTTCCTTTGTGTGCCAGATATCTCTAAACTCTTAAAGGGATAGTTCGGCCAAAAATGATATTAAACCATAGACTGTAAAAAATATGGACAAAGCGTCTGTGACGTCACCCATAGACTTTCTGAAGAACGGGTTTGAAGCCGTTTATGGGGGGTATGGGCGGCGCCATCTTGGAAAATCTTGGGAAATCCTAACCCCGCCCACCTTCTGACGCAGCGCGCGTCACTCAGCTCGCTCTGCTACTCCGGTTATCTCTGTGTATATTTTAGGCAACGAAATATGTTATAAAACACCATACTAACTATTTTCATTTAAAGAAATCTTAAACATTATAGCCATACAAATGTGGTTCAGGCAACGCGTATTGATTATATTCACTGCACATAACGTTTGCCTATTTATAAAAAAAAACTAAATATAAAACACAAACCTGCCTCTTTTCGTTTTAAATATAATATAAAAATATTAAACATTTTAATATGGTCCAGGCAATATGTGCATTTGTACTAAACAACAGATGTTGCAGTAAACAACATTACAGATCATATTCGTTGTATTAAAATTTAAAATGACAAAACTCAACCCAGTCTCTTTTTGTTAAATTTCACTTTTATCAATATTAGCCATTATAAAAGTAAAAGGTAAAGTTACAAGAAGCTATACAAATAAAGCAAACAATTCAGTCAAACATACAAAGTAAAGTCAGCGCTCTAGTCTAACCATACAACGGTAAAGTTAAATAGCTTATAAAGTTATGAAACTTCCCCTCAGCCAAAACGATTGGCCAGGGAACAAATTATAGATTCACGAAACCAAAAATCGCCCGTTAGATATACACAAGACGAATTATATTTCATGTTTAACCACTACAGAGACACCAGAGACAGCGGCAAACCTCAGAACGACTAGCCAAGGAAAGGCTGTTCCAGGCGGGGTACATGAACGCCGAGCACCCGGTCATCGCTGGATCTCACAACTGGATACAATTTTCATAAATCTTTATAAATAAACCACAGATTTGAGCTTTAAACAACTACATTCTCGCCTGAAAAACTCTTAAAACTACATTTCATGATACAGAAACAGTAGTATTATATGTCAACTGTATTAAAAAATGGCGCTTCTTATGTTGTCATTCTCCGTGGCGCTGCCTTGTCAGCTGTCAATCAAGCTGTCAATCAAAATTAACCACGCCCTTATTGTCATACATTTTATATCTAAATACGATCGAAACTAACGAGTTAGAAAAAAATTCACAGCCCTCATGGTTGTCAGGCACTCGGAACCTATCGAAAAATACAATAAAAGTCCATGGGACCAACCTGTAAAAACATGAATTTATGCTGTGAAAACGGACATTTTAACATGCACTGTTAACCCTTGCTGTAAAATTCTGACAATATTATACCATTTTCCATTAAAACAGTAATATACCGTAGAAAATAAAAGTAGCCTACAGGAATATACTGTGAATTAACAGTGCTCAAAGTCGACACTCAGAGGCTGTTTTCCCAATCACACCCTATACCCTCATTCACTATTCCCTACATTAGTTCACTAATATAGTCCACTTGAATGAAAAGAAGTGAGTGAATTGAGACACTGATGAACACCTGATAAGCAGAATCACTGAAGGACAGAGAAACAAGAACAGAAAAAAGAGAAACACAAAAACTACAACTGACTTCCAGCCACACTGAGTGTGAAACCAGTTTACAAACCAGTTTACGATTATTTCTTTCATACATGTACAAAAGTTCTTGTTGAGAATTAACAGAGATTTAGTTATTAATAAAGTTTGTTGTCACCATGATGGAGATCAGTATTTGCTTTAGTTGGTCTCTTGTCCCTGGACTTCTTACCATTCATCTCTCTCTGGCTGCTGTAACAGTGAGTTTATAAAACACATTTGTTATGGCAAGAAAAAGTCAAGAGGAAGATGATTTTTATTTTTTTGCGATGATGTCACAATCATCCTGGACATGCCTGATTTTCAGATTTTTCCTGTATATAATCATTGAAATTATAGTTATCTCATATTTAGCATATATCTGTGAATCTACAAAATGAAATCAATATTTCTGTAATCAAGTCTTCTGAAAAATATTGTAATCATATAGTGCATTCAATTTTATTTTACTCCTGCTTGGCTCAGACACACACAGACATCAACAATCAGCATATGAATCTCAACAATGGTGAAAAGTTTCATGTCGCAATGCATGCTGGGTTCCAGGATAATATAAAACTCCCAGCATGCACTGCTGCATGAATAATAATAATAATAAAAAAGAAATATTGCCACCATTGTTGAGATTCATGTGCTAAATTGTGATATCTCGGTGTTTCTAAAACACAGTGTAGCTCTGTTTCTCTGGTTATGCATCATGTGTTTAAAAAAAAAGAGTCATTGTATCTTATTGCTGCGTTTTCACAGTGGTGGTAATGTAACACTTTCGATTGAGGATTAAACTCTGAATAAGTGAGAATGAATTCCTTAGTGAATGAACAGGCAATATGATGATTTTGTCATCATAATCATTATAACCGCAATCATTCATAAACTGTGTGTGTGCACAAGTGTGACTTGCACAAAAACACAGCTCAAGCAGCAAAGGAAAAAACTAATGTTTTAGCATCAGCATCCCAACTAAAGCAAGCACTGATCTCTATAATGGTAACTACAAACCAAACATTCAATTAAACATCTCAATAACAACTTCTGTATGACTGAATGAAATAAAGTCATACTGGTTAATAATAAGTGTAATAATGTGTAATGGCTGGAAGTCAGTCGTAGTAATTGTGTTTCTCTATTTTCTGTTCTTGTGTTTCTCTTTTCTTCAGTGATTCTGCTTGCAATCACTTACATATTCCCTTAATTATCTCACTGCATCGTTACTTTTTACTCGTAGTGTGGATTTTCCTGTGGGGTTGAAAGGGTTAACTGTGTAAGATAAAAAAGACACACCCACAAAATGTATTTTAACAGTAATAAACTGTAAGTTATAAAACAGGTTTATACTGGCAACACTGTTGCCAGTAGTTTACTGTAAAATTAATTTTTTGGGTCACCGTTGTGCAGAAGAGTAGAGCCTGTGCTTCAGTCCAGGAGAAGATCTACAAACATTGATGATTTGCTGCATGTTGCTTTATTTAACAGGCGGTGACTGTGTAGTTGCTGATCCAGTGGAAATCTCTTTATGTGCAATAGTTTTTTAGTGGTCTCAAATGAAAGAAGTTCACAGTAATACTTTGCTCACATTATTAATGCATTATAAATGTAAGTTAATACATTTAAATGACAGTTGGTCAATTTAAGGCAGTCGGTTTCTGCAAGTGTAATTAGTTAACTATAAATTTAGTGCATTTTTACAGAAACAAACTAGATTACAGTAAAGAACTGTACAATTAACAGTATTTTACTGGCAACAGTGTTGCCAGTATTTTACTGTAAAAAAACCCGGTAAGGTCTAACAGTGTGGGGGCTATGGACATTTGCTCCCTTTTGGGACCTTCCCCTAGCGGATTTTCGATGTATTGCAGTTTTTCGCACTTCCGGGTAGGCTTCATTTTTCAGATCAGAATGTTGCCGCTTGTATTAAACCCATGATTTACTCACCCTCAAGCCGTTCGAGATGCATATGTCAATCATTTTTCAGACAAACACATTTTCAGATATTTTAGAAAATGTCTTAGATCTTTCAGTGGTTATAATGTCAAGTTATGGGGTCCGCTCCTTCAAGTCCCAAAAATGTGCATGCATCCTTCACAAAAGTAATCCATCCGGCTCCAGGGGGATAAACAAAGGCCTTCTGAGGGTAATCCGTGCGGTTTTGTCGTAAAAATATGGTTCACGGGAGATGGATGCCGGCGTATGACGTAGGACGTAGCGTAGGAAGTGTCGTGACGTAGAACGAAGTATAGCTAAATCAAACGCTACGTCCTACGTCATACGCCGGCATCCATCTCCCGTGAACGCGCGTCGACCGTTGCCGGAAGCCAGTTATTTTCATTTATAAAGTTTTAAATATGTATATTTTTATGACAAAACCGCACGGATTACCCTCAGAAGGCCTTCGTTTATCCCCCTGGAGCCAGATGGATTACTTTTGTGAAGGATGCATGCACATTTTTGGGGCATCTCGAACGGCTTGAGGGTGAGTAAATCATAGGTTTAATATCATTTTTGGCCGAACTATCCCGTTAAAAACCTTTTTACCTTTTGTTTTACTTATTTGGAAATGAGACATTTGTACCAGTCGCACTGAGACATTTCAAATGATACCAAACATGTATAATACTCGATGATAATTAGTCACATTAAACCATATGTATTTTTAGGTAATTTTCATGTGGTCTCAGCATGAGAGAGGGGGAGTGGGGAAGAGGGGGAGAGGTGTATTCTGAGGTGAGACTTTGTGTCTCAAATGGTGAGTTCAAATGGTAATTTCCAGCAAGATCCTGTCTTCTCAGGGTCTGGTCGCTCCTCAACCAGACTGTCCGGCATTTTCTAATTTCTCAATTCATACAAGCTCAGAAATAAACAGAAAAAGCAGAACATGATTTACACACAGCATATATTATGTTTTGAGTTCTAAAAAATATATTTTACAAATTAAAGAAAAGTGCATTAAATGTTTTAACAAGTGAAATGTCAAAACTCATTGATCTGCCCTCATTTAGACTTGATATATAAATCATTTTGCTTTGTTATAATTTCTAACTTTTTAAATCAAAGTTAACATTTTTGAAATTATCCACAAACTGAATAATTCAGCTGCATAAGGTTGAAAAATGTTTAATACTTTTTTTTATCAAGACAGTCATCTTGTTCCATACAAGGTCCTGAATTATGACACTTGGCTGCAGTGGCCCCATTCAAAAGACTCCTGTCCTGACACGTGAAAAGCGTCTAAACCGGACACCCACATTCCTCTATCTGGTTTCCGCTGTCAAAGCTACATTTATTTCTGATCATGCCAACTGCTAACATGGACCATGAAGGAGTTCGAACAAACAGCTGCAAGCTTAGATCAGCATCAGCACCAACTAATTACCTGGCATAATTTAGTTAACTGCAGTCTTGAGCTTTGTATATTTGTACACTGTCAGAAATAGGGGTACAGTAGGAGTCCATTTCTGTCCCCCAAGGTACAATCTACACTAACGTACCCCATAGGGCTTATTATTGGACCTCAAGGTACATATATATACATATATATGAGGGTCAAAAAGCATTAAAAGGTACATATATGTACCGTTTCTTTTAAAGGTTAAGGTACAATATTGTACCCTTGAAGGTACAGCCCCAGTGACAAGCCATTGTACCCCTAAAGGTACACTTTATTTTCTGAGAGTGTATATTAAATATTTTATTTCAAATAAATTATTAATAGCAACACGTTATGACAAATTAGGTCTGAGGCCTTCATAAATTCACTTTCTTGATAACCAACCTAAAGGTAACAGTTTAATTTAATGGTAGCTTTTGTGTGTTTGTGTGTATGTATTGAATTAATCAGAATCATATGTTGCTGAATTGCTTAAGAGTAAACCTCTCTAGTGGAGGACTTTAAAGATTACTCTTCTTTTCATAGCTTCTTTACTGCTGTGTAAATTAATTACTTATTATGACTCATGGGTCATATGATTTTTTTTTTAAATAACAAGGGTGTATGAATTCCGTACAAATGTCAGTCTATATTTTAAACTATTATTCTATATTTTGAATGCAATTTTAATTTCATACATCCTATAGAAGGATGCTATCCCTTTCATACATCCTATCCCTTTCATACATCCAAAAATAAAAGGCTATTATGCAGTGTATTAAAATCACAAAACTAGATTCTTTAAAGTAATGGGTCCGTTATGAGTGCTTTTTCTTCATTCTTGTCCAAATTACTATTTAATTATTACTTAAATTAATTTTATATTTGTAATAATTCAAAATTTCAAGCACTGAAGTAAAGGGTCAGATTATTTCAAACATGCAGTGTATCAGAACTTTTGGCTGGAACTGTAAAAGAGACTCAAAAATATACACTTTCTTTATTTAGAAATCTTAGCATGCTCCCTCGTGTGGTCAGAGATGGGCATACATACATGGAAATGTATTTAAAATACAAACACAAATACAAAATACTGTGGGGGAAAAATGTATTTAAATACAAATACAAAATACTGTGTGTGATTTATTTTTTTTTTTTAATATAAATACAGTATTTTGTATTTTGAAAATACACAAAATACATGTGAAATTAGCCATCCAGTGCAGGTATAGGTCACAATGAATGAAGAAACTACATAGGCCTACTGACTTTTCATTCCTAACCTTATCTCTGCCCTTGTGTGCCAGTTATCTCTAAACTCTTAAAAACCTTACTACCTTTTGTTTTACTTATTTGGAAATGAGACATTTGAACCAGTCGCACTTAGACATTTCAAATGATACTAAACATGTATAATACTCGATGATAATCATTCACATTAAACCATTTAGATTCTTGGGTGAGTTTTCGGTGATCTTCGCATGGGGGAGAAGGAGTGAGGGAAAGAGATGTATTCTGAGGTGAGACTTTTGTCTCAAATGGTGAGTTCAAATGGTAATTTCCAGCAAGATCCTGTCTTCTCAGGGTCTGGTCGCTCCTCAACTAGACTGTCCGGCATTTTCTAATTTCTCAATTCTTACAGTTGCGTCAATAGCAGAGGAGAAAGGCCACGAGGCTACTACTGTTAATAAACTGTAATAAACTACTGTTATTGTGTCACGGAATGTAGTTTTAAGAGTTTTTCAGTCGAGAATGTAGTTGTTTAAAGCTCAAATCTGTGGTTTATTTATAAAGATAGCGCCTATTTAAAAATTTTATCTGACGTTTTCGGAGTTGTGAGATCGAGGCGATCGCCAGGCGCTCAGCGCTCATGTACCCCACCTGGAACAGCCTTACCTCGGCTAGCCCTTCTGACGTTTGCCGCTGGCTCTGATGTATGAAGGTAAAAGAGTAGCAAAAATCAAGAGCACGTAGATGTGAATTTGAGAACTTGTACAATAAATATTCGTACTTGTACATGAACATTTACACTCACAGCTCCAATGTGAAAACCTGTAAAATAAAATTCTGAAGTTGAATGTTGAAATTTGCACTCGCAGACAATAGTCACAAACCTGTATTCCGAATTTGAAGCTGCAGACAAGTAGTCACAAATGTGTAAAATGCCATTCACAGAAATACAATGACAGACACAAACTTGTAATATATATTTGCATTTAATCTTACATTCACATTCGCAGTACAACCTCAATTAGGCACTTGCAACTTCTCAAATCTGTAACTGCAATTTCAAATTTCGCGCCTTGACTTTTGCTACTCTTTTCACGATATATTAGGTGCAAAACTATAGCCTAGATGCCAGCTGAACTTAGCCCTGCCCACAACATTTGAGGTCGGGAAGTTCGGTCTGGACTTGATCCATTGTGGAGCAACTATGCTCAAACCAGAGCTGTTCGGACCAATCAAATTGTCAGAGCGGGCTCTATACGATGATGGACAGATGATCAACTGTAACGTAATCATCCTCGTCACCAAAGAGCGCTTGGGCTGAATTCGTTTACAACAAAGACGGCTGTTTCTGGAGAATTGAGATGTGTAGATTCTGCCATCGCGTCTGTTATAGAACATATCGACAACGCATTAATTTTAAAAGAGGAACAGAGAACCGCGATCAAGACATTTGTCGATCGGAAAGATGAATGAAGAACATACGTCACTTACTCCGTTGCTCTTATTGGTTGTAGGTCTATCCAATTGAGTGCAGAGGCATTTTCTTAATTTCCTTTTCTTTTCTTGAAACACGCCGCATAATCACAGCCCAATGGAGCAGTATCAGACTCATATTCTGACTAGAATCTGAGTATGACGACGTCAGACGTCAAAACTAACTTGTGCACTTGAAACTCAGTGGCGGCGAGAGAGAAAGGGGGGCAGGAGTGGGGGTGTTCAAAGGAGCCATGTTATTGGTTGGCACTAGCCAATGAAATGGGACTTCAATTGTACGCAATGATGTCACGAAACCCGCGTCCTCGGGACGCTCTGTAACGCTGACATGGCTTAATGCAGTAGACTGATATTAAAAGAAATAAATTATATTATCAAACTCAGTAAACCCTGCGGGCTCGACTGGCTGAATTCACATTCACAAAGGATGACTGAGCGGATGGATGTGAGCAAACACACGCCAGCCCAGTCCCCACGTGCCTCGCTCTCTCCTAGAGAAACTCCCTCGCCAGTCCTGTTTACTCAGGCAGACCAGCGCCCCTCTATGCGAGCGTCAGGTCTCGTCTCTTTTGGGGCATCGGACGAGGAGGACGAGAAGGATGACGGCCTTTCCATCGCTGCATTCGAATGCGATGAGTCGGCGGGCTCCGTTTCAGGCCCTGCACCGTCAACACAAGCCAGCGCGAGAATGAGCATTGACGCAGAGCTTCTCCGTGTGCTTACCAAGGCCGTTGAAGACCTCGGGCTCGAGTGGTCTTCGCCCTATGAGCCCACGCGCAGCAGGCTTGATGAGTTTTTCCTGCAGGGGTGCCGGCAGGCCCCTCAGCAGAGACCTACCCCCATCTTCTCAGAAGTGCATGACAGGCTGACTAAGTCGTGGAAGGTGCCACACTCAGCTCACTTAAAACCCTCCTTCTCCTCTTTGAACGAGTCTGGACCTGAACTGGACGCTTTCAGGGATCTGTGCAGAGCCACAGACCTGGCCCTGCGAGCCACAAAGTCAACAGCCCAGGCGATTGGATGAAGCATGGCCAGCTTGACGGTGCTCGAGCGGCACCTTTGGCTTAACTAGACTGATATGAAGGACGCAGATAGGGCACACTCGGTTGGTTGAGTCCTTACATGCGCTTTGTGAGGCACACTAGCACACACACGCAAGGTCTCTCGCTCCCTCTCTCTACACGTTCTTCCCCCGGTAGACGTAGAATCCACAGCTAGATCAATGAGAAGCCCTATTACAACGACCATCATTTGAAGTGTCACACAGTTCTGAAATTATCGTACATTATAGGATTTTTTCCATTATTGATCGTACATCGTACAGAGGTCAAAATTATCGTACAAATACGATAATTATCGTACATCTGGCAACACTGGTATGTGCCCATACCTTAGACATATAGGCTACTGCCAGTCTCTGTTCAGGATCGATTGGTTCACGGAAATTGGTGGTCTTCTTTTTAATATGTGGCTCCAGTATCGCTAGCAAAGCATCAAACTGTTCCACTGACATTCTGAGGTAAATTTTGAATCGTTTGGGATAATTTCGCAACTCCTTGACAAGGAGGTGAAACTCTCCTTCCTCTCGGCGCAATCTCAGGATTGGATGGACCCAATATTTCCTCTTTCTTTTTCTCTTTTAAAGAAGAAAGAGGGCAACAAAAACAAAATCATCCTCACTGCTTGACGAATCCATTTTGTATTTTTTGCGTTTTTTTCCGCAAAGGTTTAATAAATACGCATCGGACTCAGTGTGCAAGGTTTCTGTACGTGACGAATTTTAAGGCTGACGAACACGAAAAAACGCATACGAAAATTTCGGACTCAGTGTGCAATGGCCTTAAAGGGGTTCGCGGAGCACTAAACTGAGGCTCAGAAAGCGTCGCAGGCTATGCGCCACTTTCTCCCTAAACGCTCCAGCTCTGCTTCGAGCCGCCACAAGAAGGCGCCACCTCCTCAGCAGGTAGACCGCCTCCGGTCTCCCAGCCCCGTCCAGCGGCTGAAGTCCGTCACCGCTGTTGCTCTCCAAAGTGCTAGCAGTTCCCTGAGAGGCGGGGACCCCGACCCAAGATTGTGTTGGACCCGAGCCTCGTAAGCCTTCCTAGCTTTAGGAAGGAAAAGAGAGAGCCTGAGTCCTGCCAAGGCCGGACCACTCTCCAAAAAGCGTCTCACACATTTCCCAGTCCCCTCGTTTCAGGTGCCTGGAAATACCAATGTTGCAGTAAATGGGTCTGTTATGAAACATGCACACCTGCAAACAAACGCTGTTTTTACAGCGACGCAAATAAAGCACGAAAATAGCTCTTTTCTGTCTGTGTCATATGTAGGTCACGTGCCCACAATAAAGTATGCACCCCTACACACAAGCACTGTTCCCACAGTATTAACCTCTTCTCCAGCTCACGCTGGAAAGGTAATGAATGTAGTGCGTGTGCGTGTGAAGTATGCACCCCTACACACAAGCACTGTTCCCACAGTATTAACCTTTCCTCCAGCTCACACGGGAAAGGTGATGAATGTACACATAAGCACTGCCACCACAGTACCAATTCTCCCCCCAGCTCGTGTGGGAGATGTAATAAATGCAGGTTGTGTGCCCACTACGAAGTGCGCACCCCTACACATGAAAACTGTTCCCACAGTTTCAGCTCTAACTCCAGCTCGTGCTGGAAATGTGATGAAAGGTGTGCCCGCTGTAAAGCACGCGCCCCTGCACATAAGCGCTGTTCACACAGCATTGCAAGACGGTTGGGCGACCGGGTCCCTGTCACAGAGTGGCCCGTCCCCAGTTCTCATGCAACCCCTAGCTATCCGGGTCAAGGCCTGGGAGGCCATCCCTGGTATATCAGTATGGGTGTTGAACATAATAAAACGAGGCTACTCGCTACAGTTTGCTCGCAGACCCCCGCGCTTTCAAGCCATGGTCGAGACGACAGTGAGAAGAGATGTGGCGCACATCCTTCGCACCGAAGTGTCGAAACTGTTAGAAAAAGGAACTGTCGAACCAGTTCCTCTTTCAAGCGAGTCAGGCTTTTAAAGTCGCTACTTCCTTGTTCCGAAAAAGGATGGCGGCCTCAGGCCCATCCTAGACCTCAGACACCTGAATAAAGTGCTTATGATACACCCATTCAGGATGCTGACAACCAGACATATCCTTGTGCAAATTCGTCCAGGGGATTGGTTTTTCTCAGTGGATCTGAAAGATGCCTATTTTCACATCCAAATATAGCCCCATCACAGGCCATTCCTGAGATTCACATTCGAGGGGCAGGCTTACCAGTACACAGTACTACCGTTCGGCCTATGACTGGCACCTTGTACATTTACGAAGTGCATGGATGCAGCACTCTCCCCCCTGAGACAGCGGGGAGTGCAAGTTTTAAACTACCTCGACGATTGGCTGATTTTAGCCCAATCGGAGGAACAGCTGATAACTCACAGATCCTGGCTCCTCAGCCATTTACAATGCCTGGGTCTAAGAATCAATGCTTCCAAGAGCACACTGTCTCCCAGCCAGAGCCAGAGTATTTCTTTCCTGGGTACAGTAATAGACTCTATACAAATGAAAGCGTGCCTTACGTCAGAGCGTGCGCTCATCATTCAATGCCTAGCGGCATCTTTCAGAGCAGGCGCTTGCGTGGCATGGCCTCAGCATCATCAGTACTCCAGCTCGGACTACTGCACATGCGTCCTCTCCAGCGCTGGCTAAAACCCAGAGTACCGGCTCACGCATGGCGATTTGGCCACTTACAAATCAGAGCAAACCACGACTGTATCAAAGCCCTGGCTCCCTGGAAAGAAGCTGACTGATATCAGTCAGGCGTGAGTATGGGTGTGGTTTCAAGACTTCGGTCCTGACTTGTGGGCCCTTCATGTTTGGCCCCTCAACGGGTATCCGGGTGTCTCCCGGATAGGGTGCTGAAAACCATCACTGAAGCAAGAGCGCCCTCGACCAGGCGCCTCTACGCTCAGAAATGGGTGGCGTTCTCTGTGTACTCGCCTTTTTGCAAGAGCTCTTGGACGCGAGTCGCACCCCCTACATACTCAAAGTATATGTGGTGGCCATAACAGCATGTCACGCTCTTGTGGCCGGACAATCTCTAGGAAGAAACGACCTCATCGTGTGCTTCCTTAAAGGGGCAAGGAGGCTAAACCCTCTGCAACCCCCCTCTGTGCCTATCTGGGACCTCTCCACGGTCCTGGAAGCAATGAAGGGTGCCACATTCGAGCCGCTTCGATCTACGGACCTTGAAGCATCTCTCGCTCACAACCACTCTCTTACTGGCGCTCGCTTCAGTCAAGAGAGTGGGCGATTTAAATGCGCTATCAGTGAGCGCGTCCTGCCTTGAGTTTGGGCCAAACGACTCCAGAGTTGTCCTTAAGCCAAGGCACGGTTATATTCCTAAAGTGCTCTCGATTCCATTCAGAGCACAGGTTATTTCGCTAGCAGCTCTTCCCTCAACAGAGGATGAAAGAGATGCAAATTTACTCTGTCCCCTCAGGGCTCTCAAAGTTTATCTGGAGTGTTCTACCTCATTCAGACAGTCGGAACAGCTTTTTGTATGCTTTGGCAGCCGCACCAAAGCAAAGATTATCGCACTGGATAGTTGATGCTATCACGCTGGCTTATGAGTCTAAGGGCCTTAATTGCCCCTTAGGCGTCAGAGCTCATTCCACTAGAGGTATGGCCTCGTCTTGGTCAAGTGGAATACCCATTGAAGATATCTGTGTGGCAGCCGACTGGGCCTCGCCGTCCACATTTATGAGGTTTTATAACCTGGAAGTTCCCGCTTTGCAAGCGAGGGTGCTTTCAATACAAAACGTGTAAGCACAAACCCCCTGAGCCTTAGGACCCAATACATATCCGGTCCTGGTTTAATTTGAACTATATATATCTCACATATATACAGTCCTTCCAGAAAAATGCTGAGTGATTGTTGTGGGCAAATTTCCTTGATTATGCGGCATGTTTTCTTAAAAAAATGCAATGGAATATGCGGGATATTTATGTAATTTTATGCAATGAAATTGCGGGAACTTGCAAAAACTGCGGTTTGACGAAAAAGAGAGAAAAAAGTGATTCTCCCAACACCCTGTTCTCACTAGGCTAATGTAAAAAGTCATTTCTTATTACTTCCTATGATAAGCAAGCATACTACATCACAGAAAGTGCTGAGAATATATAATTTCTCATCTTGTTTTATTTCAGACCTTAATAAACACATGGCTCAAACTTACAAAACATTGATGAGTCAAACAAGTTCTGTAGCTTTACAAATGGAATATGCTACAACTTCTGTAAAAATTAATAAATAAAATATATAAAAATAAAATGTGTGCTTCCTGTTTTACAGAGGTAGCTATACAAAACAGACATCTTCTGTTAAAATAAGTGCTTCCAATGCACAAAGTGCAATCTCTTACTGTAACATAAATGTACATATTACTAATATACTTACAACTGTAATAACGTCACTTCCTAACATTCCCATGGCAACAGGGGAAAATGGCTGCTCTTGTGTGAAGTAACGCAACATTTTTCAACTTTTTGCTAAGATATATGTAACTTTTTTGCAACAAAAATGAGGTAATTATGAAATCATGCAAGCCCAGCATATTTTGCGCACGGAAATCAGCAATTTATGTGGCGAAAGTGTGGCGTATTTGAAAAAAATGTTTCCCTATACAAAGCCTGTCACGGACTGGCTTTTATTGGGTTCATATTTTACTCTTCTATAAGCCTCAGGCATCTTGCCTTGGGATACTGTATGGAGCGAAGTTAAGCACGCACGGCATTTTGAAGGGGGTTCCCATAGCGCAAGCTAGCCTTACTCAATACAAGAGACCTCTCGAAAGGGAACGTCTCGGTTACTAACGTAACCTCGGTTCCCTGAGATGAGGGAATGAGTATTGCGTAACCTGCCGTGCTCTGTGCGTTGATCAGGGGATCACTTCAGTCAATTAAACCTGAGGTCCTTGGCGGAGAATGGCCATAGCCATTTATAGCCATAGGCCATGCCCATTCTGGCGTGCTCTGACGTGCCAGGGCGCAAAGTGTCCTGATTGGTTCGCGCGTCTGAGCCGCCTCGCCATAGGTTCATGCAGTTGCCGCAGCACAGCCAATGACCGCACTCGTCGTTCATCTGTGTATGCCGTGCAACTGCACTGCGTTTTAAAGATTTGGCTTCAATATAATTGAGAAAAGGAGTTTTCCCATAGCGTAAGCTAGCCTTACGCAATACTTGTTCCCTCATCTCAGGGAACCGAGGTTACGTTAATAGCCGAGACGTTTTGCACATAATATATTGTGAAAAGAGTAGCAAAAGTCAAGGCGCGAAATTTGAAATTGCAGTGACAGATTTGAGAAGTTGCAAGTGCCTAATTGAGCTTGTACTGCGAATGTGAATGTAAGATTAAATGCAAATATAGATTACAAGTTTGTGTCTGTCATTGTATTTCTGTGAATGGCATTTTACACATTTGTGACTACTTGTCTGCAGCTTCAAATTCAGAATACAGGTTTGTGACTATTGTCTGCGAGTGCAAATTTCAACATTCAACTTCAGATTTTTATTTTACAGGTTTTCACATTGGAGCTGTGAGTGTAAATGTTCACATACAAGTACGAATATTTATTGTACAAGTTCTCAAATTCACAACACGTGCTCTCGAGTTTTGCTACTCTTTTACCTTCATAATGATGTCTTTAGACTAGTGGTTAAACATGAGATATAGGCCTAATTAATCTTGTGTATATCTAACGGGCGATCTTTGGTCTGATTAATCTAAAATTTGTTACCTGGCAAATCGTTTTGGCTGAGGGCAAAGTGAAGTTTCGTAACTTTATATATTTATTTAGGCTATTTAACGTTGTAGCCTGCTGACTTATGTTTGACAGAATCGTTAAACTTACTTTATTTCTTGACTTGTATAGCTTCTTATACCTTTTAGGCTACTTATACTTTTATAATGGCTATTATTGATCAATAAAACTGAAATTTAACAAAAAGAGACAGGGTTGTGTCATTTTATTAAAGTTAGAGCTTATTTAGAGAAATCAGCCAGATGGCTTAGTGCAGGCGCTAATGGATCCAAGGATGTATCTCGTAAATTATCCCACTAATAATGCCCAGAATGGTACCAAACTTATACAGTGGTACAAATAGGTTCTGTACTCATAAAATGAGGCATTGGAAAGTTTGTAAGTACATCAGGAGTTTATTTAAATAACACTTGCCTGACGGCTCATGCTACTGCTCACCCGGACGTCGACGTCACTTCAGTGGCTTGGGAAAAGCACGTAAAAGTCCTGGCAGAAAGCGATGCATAAGGATGTAGTGTATGGTATTTATATATATATACATATAAGAGAGATATATAAGGGCATCTGGATGTTGCTGTTTTTCCAAATTCAATAACATATTTTTACTCTCCCATCTCCCACCCGAGAGGTAGACATTGCACTGCCTGTGCGCCATTTTCTTTTTTTTTTCTTTTTCTTTTTTTACAGTCTATGGTTTTAAGCGTACACACCATCATATTTACGATATACGTGTTAAAAAAAAAACATCGTCATCAATCATCATGGCATCGTGGCGGCCATCTTTTCAGGTCCTGTCTAGGTGGTACTCATCTCTTCCCGTCCAAAACCGCATACTCACTGAGTAGGTACTTAATTTCAATAAGTACTCACTTAACGAGCGCTAAAAGAGTAGGTACTTTATAGCCAGATCTCGTTAAGTATGAATGCGAGCCGTACATCATCCGCCATGTTGACGTTTTCATGTGACCTACAACGTTATCACAAGCGCAACAACTATGATATGAGCGACAGGTTTTACTCATCTAACTGTAAATATCTTGATATTGACGACATTTGCTCATTTTGTGTCTTGTTGAAGAAACAGCTGCCCATTTATTTTGTGAATACATTTAGGGTTGATTTAAGTTATATTTTAATCCCTAGGCTACTAATGTGACCCAGTTGTATCCTTAACGATATTATTTTTATTACGAAAACCCAAATTCGTCATCTCTTGAATATGTTGTTAATTTCTTTATTTTATACACAATTTTTCACCCACAAGCAAAAGTGGCTTAAATCTCCTTTATATTTCCCTCCTTTTCTTGTTGAATTTACCTCTGGTTTCATCCCTCAGGCTAACAAATAACAACAAAAAAATAAATCTATTTTTTAAAGTATTATGATGAATTATTTAAAGATATTTAACGTCATTGTTCTTTTTTCCTGTGTATAAAATCTCATATTATGATTTATGCAAACCCATTATATTTGTTATTTAATTTTTTTTTCATTATGATTGTTCATTGTTAAATATACAACCATGGTATCTTTCCCTGATCTTGTATGTAACTAAGTTTGGCAATAAAAAAATGATATGAGCGGCAGGTGCATTAACACCTCACAACATCAGTAACTCGACAGCCCTACCTATAATGGTTTTCCAAAGCGTTTGTAATGTCTGCACAAAAGAGACGGGCAGCTGCTCGAAGATCTCGCCTTTGGAGAAAACTGTTGGATTTTATACTCGAAAAATGTAAGTATCACTCCTTAAAAATTAATATTACCCCAGAACAAATTGTATTGCTAGCCCACCCCAAAACTTACACACAATAATAATGATAAATGTTGGCCAATACTTAATTATATTACCTTTGTTTTACTGAAAATTATATAATTTAATAAAACAAGCAAAATGTAATTTGTTTTTTAATACATTTTAATAATTTTTCATATGACATAGCTATGCATGAATACACTCTAGATAAATGCAGTTAACACATTTAAATTTTCAGTCAAGCAATAAATTAATGCATTAATTAAATAATTATATGTTATTTACCAACAACAATAAGAAACATGAATAAATTAGTAAAAGAACAAATAAAAGTAACCATCATTAAACAAATGCATATACAAGTCAACAACACATGAAACTATTCAAACTACAATCATGTATTTACAGGCGGTGAACCCCTGCCATCTCAACACAGCGGTTCTCATTGTGCAGCTTTATTCTGATGAATCAGCCGACCACCCAAGGTGAGCTGTGCCTTCGTGCCGGAGGTTGTTGTGTGCTGTGCTGTGCTTCACAATCTGAGGCAATAAGAGCAGGTAGAGCGATGGAGGGTCTCATAAGGGCTGGTGGAGTGATGGAGGGTCTCATCCATGGCACTATTTCCAGGATTCAGCTCTGGGCTCCTCATCCTCAGTGCTCACACCAGTCTGCTGACATTTCAGATCCTACAAAAATGCACAAACATTATACAAAAGCAGTCATTTTAACAGCACAATGTCATTTGATTGTATTAGAAGTAACAAAATGATCTTACTTTATATTTTATTAAGATCCCTAAAATACCCTAATATCAGTTACCATGGTAACCTTCTCTGTGAACCTAACCTGGGGTGCGTTTCCCGAAAGCATCGTTAGCCAACTATGGTCGCAAGTTCCGTCGTTATCAGCATAGTTCAACGATTTGGTGTTTCCCGAAACCATCGTTCCAACGAACGTTCGCAAACAGCATCGCAAACTTGTGTGGTTGGAACGACAGCTCTCGAGCTGTCGTTAGAAGAAGAGTTTCTAGTTTACATGAGATGTAGACTGAATCAGGGGCATAGTTTGTGGGGGGGTTGGGGGGGAGATAACCCCCCCAATATTTAAATCTATGCATTACAACCCCCCTCATAAACCAACGTCATAAACCAACGTGGTTGAACGATACTTTGCGACATACGGTTTCGGGAAACAGTCGTGACTAGCTAGTTGATTTCTCCAACGATGCATTGTACTATGGTAGTTAAGCAGCGAGCTATATAGTTGTACGGGAAACGCACCCCTGGTCGGGAGTTCAGTTTCTTTCGGTCTCCTCTTCTTTTTTAAAGAGGAAGCTGTGTTTAAACACCTCATTCATTCTTTCAGTAAATTTATTCATTGCTGTTTTTACTGCTGTTTTTTTTCTATTTTTTTTTTAATAAGATGAAGTCTATATAACTCCTTAACTGGCAACTGAAAATACAGTATTAGAGATACATAATGTAGTTCTAAACAAATTCTACAGAATTAAACTGTGGCATTTACTGAAAATCACTGAACTGTGTTCATCTGTGCACCAGAAGTTGATGGACCCTCCTCCTGCTGTTCTTCCACACTCTGGGGGTGGGGAGAGAGATAAGAATACCCGTTTATACTTAGATTTAAACTTAGATTATATAGGCTACTCCATATAAAAATGTGAAAAAATCTGAATGTGTAGATTGTTTGATGTGTAGACACATAATATTAACATTACCTCTGTAGGCCTCTCTGTGGCAGCATAAACTCTTTATCCCCATTGTCCTGTGAAGATGAGCATTTGGTTGAGTACACTTTATAACACTATTTGTCATAATTTCTGGTGTATTGAGTAGGCTGCTTACAACTGCCTGGGGTTCTGTTGGGACAGGAGGTTCCAAAAGACAGATATTACCATCAGAATCTGTTGGGACCAACAAAAAACCCAACCCAAAGTAAAATAAATGGAAATATCAAAAATAGCCTATATAAAAAATAACACATTTGTAAACCTCTTACACTTTATGAAGGCCCAAGTATTGTCTTCTACTACTGTCGTAAAATCTGCCATGGTTACACCAGGGGATACACGTGCATTTGTTGACAAGCTGATACCCCCGAACTCTGCAGAAGGAGTTCTCACGTCTTGGGCAGACTGCCCGCGTTGCGTGTGAAATGTCTTGCATGAAATGTCCCAGGTACAGTATTTCAGCATATGAATATAATTTCATGGGTTTTATTTTTTTCAAACGCCAAAAGATCGCGTAGCTCACGTTTACAAGACAGCGTCATTATAGTAGCCTATTGGCTACTGTTTTACAGAATGGATATGCTAATTCAATTCAATGTTTGTTTGGTAGGTAATAGCCATATATCGTCAATATTATAATATCAAGCTACCATAGATGAATCTGCAAAGTTGAAAAATCGATTTGCATTATAGCCTGAAGCAAGACACTTTCACCAGAAAAATAAATAAACAAACATGACTATCAGCCTGCAGTCATTAGGCTAGTTAGCCTAAAAGATGATTTTGTCCGTCTAATCATGTATTATTTACTTGCAAGAATGTAGCCCCTACCAAACTTGTACACGCCGTTTTTTTTGTCAATATACTTACTAGTCCAACAGCATGACAGCCAAGTCAGCATCGGTTGGGCACCCCTCCTCCTCTTTTAGCTCACACCAGCGAGCCTTTGATCCTCGTCCAGCCTTTGATTTTGTCACTCTCCCCTTTTCTCTTCCTAGTCTCCTCCGACAAAACCTTTGCCTTCTTCGGTTTCGTTGCTGCTTCAGCCATGACAACAACATAAACACGCTATACCAGCCAGCAAACAAACGCTAGTTGGGCTCTCACGTCCGAATTTGAGGAAATGGGGGAAGGGGAAGTGAGGTATGCCGTAACGCAGTCGAATTTTGTAGTTCTTTTTGTGCTCGGGTTACTACCCGAACCCCAAAGTTCCGTAGTGCTAGTAAAAGCGATACAGACCCCGTCAGGCTATGGCAGACGTGTCATTCAGCCTATTGTAAGTTGATGTACCATCACAAGAGTCTTGGAAATATATTATGAAGGTTGAAAAACTACATGGTGTTGCTTTAATATGTAAAATGTTTGTAAAGTCAGGTAGCCTACACCCATGATATGCTCAAACCTTACCTGATTGAATTATGTTTTTATATTTAATTTTCAGCTGCTGCCATGTTCTTTTAATACCTGCAGGATTGCACCTACATGAAAATTTAAATTAGGTTGAATAACATACTGTTCTTCCAGTTTCACCTCTGATATTATAACAGTTGGGTAAGTTACTCTAAAATAGTTATTAATTACTAACTACAAATCTTCAACTACATCTTCAACAGTGTAATTAGATTAATGTAATGATTACTATCGTTAGAAAATATTGGTCTACTTATTACTAAATCCCATATCAACCTCAACCACTTGAACAATACAAGGAGAGACAAGAAACTGCACTTTTAATGCTTTCAAATAAACAATATACAATTGCATGAACTATTCTTGAATTGACCAAAGTGAATTACAGAAGAATTAAGAGTAATCCCTTTAATTAAATTACAGTATTTAGATTACTTGGTAATTAATTACACCCAACACTGTATAATAGTAATTAAAATGTAAACTTACGCATTGACTCAAGCAACTATTTTCTCCCTAGCCAACTCTCTGTCCTTCACTGCTGCAACCGATATTTAAAAAATAATAATAATAATAATATGTGTTCGTACTCTCCATATGCTTGCAGAAGCACATCCAGTTCTGCTGGTGAGAAATATGCAGACCTTTTTTTGTCTGGTGCTGTTGCCATGGTGACTCATAATATCTGCACTCCATTGATAATGGCTTTTTATAGTTGTGGTGCACGCGCTTAACTCAGAGTCAGTCAACTCAGAGTTGATTGAACTAACTCATTTCAGCTGTTCTGTAACCAAAAACTCAGAGTTTCCCATCTCAGGGTAAGTCAACTCAGAGTTGGTTGAACCTCCTTTCTGAAACAGGCCCCAGGAAACGTGTTTACTCACATTTGAAAGCACCCGCGTCGCTGATCTCCGCGATGTTCGATTATGACGTATCCTCTCGCGTGGCCTCCTGGGGTAGAAAAGTATCCATCGGTTGAGCACTCGAGAATCTGGGCGGAATCTGGGTCGGCTAATATTGTCCAATATTACTGTCTATGGGTATAAAGTGTTTTAATTCTACAATATATGGTGTAAAAACGTCTGAGTGCTGCCCTCTTCAGGTTGAACGGTGGCTACTGCAGTTGAATTTTCCTATTGGATGTTGTGGTACTGCGTGATATAAGCAGGTACCAGCACACCACACCCTTGGTACTAGCTCACCACGCCCTTGGCAGTCCATGGTATAAAAACATCTTGTTTCATCAAAACCAGCGAGTCAGGAGTTGGAATTGCGAGTATTGAAACTGATCAGGATAGGGTATATTAGCATCTAGTTAGCATAGCATTTAAATAGCTATTTAGCTTCTCCAAACTAAATTAATAATATAATTTTTTTTCTATTTATCAGCAAATAACTCAGCACTACTTAGGAGTTTATCAAATTGGCTACATTCATTGTAAATTTCAGACTCTAAGCTTTCAAATGACACCTATTTTAAGTTGATCAAGGTAATAGTTTTGAAAAATATTATTATTTATTTCGCAGCTAGGTGGCCAGCTCTGTTTTAGAGTGATAACTCAGCTCTCGTTAGGAGTTGATCAAAGTGATGCATTAAAAAGCTGAGATTCTAAACTTTAAAATGATACCTATTTTGTGTTGTTCCATTCATTGTTTGCATTGGTCTCTCCCATTCACTTTCAATGGCCCATTGAAACAATGGCCCACAATGGCCCTCAATGGCCCAGTGGAACACCACAAGTGTAACTCTGTGCCATATTGTACAAAATAAAAGTTTTTCAAAACAAAATTCCTGGTGAAAAATTAAAGTACACTAGTGTGATCAACAGTGCCAATTTTCTTCAGGTTTTTTTTTATTTTTCCAAAAATTATTCAAAAATAAAGTTTTTTTTACTCAAAAAATGAGATGCCTACTCTCAGATAAATGAGGCCCACAGTGTGTAACATTTGTTTTCTTTATTATTATTTTTTTATAGCAATTATTTCTGAAAGCTGAAGGAATCTTTCCCCTCTCTCTCTCTGGCCTCCTGTTCTTGTCTCTCCTCATGCTCTCGTCACTCTCTTTCTTTTCTTTCCTCTTTTTCATTAGCCACTCTCCACTCTATAAGAACACAGTATGTTCATCAGCCCCCTGCAAAATCAACACAGAATTTAACATTAGTGATGAACCATGGTCAATCTATATTATTATATTAATATTAATGTTACATGGACAAGTTGAGGTACACTTGATAACAGTAACGTTAGCTTGCTATGTAGCCAGCACATATTACATATCAACACTGGTAAAGGAGAAATAAAAATGCAAATCGTTGTAAAATAAAAAATAAAAGTTTTGTAACTATCTCATTTAACTGAGAAACAACAAATGTCGTTGTTTAAAGAAAACAGTGTTAATTAGCTGACAGGCATTAGCTCGTTCTGTTTGGTAATAATAATGATAAAATTGTCATTTTGCAGCCAATTAACAAAATTGTACACTTGATTTACATTATTTAAACTTTTAACAAGTCAATCGTTTACTTATATGATGTTAAACAAATACAATTTAACCACAAAGAAACAAAAAGTGTTTTGTAAAGTACTTACACTTGAAAAACGTTTTCTGTATGGTAAATTTATGGTAAGTTAATTTTTCATCTCTATTTTTTGTGTTTATTTAAAATTAGACAAATCTGATATTATTTTAATCTTTAAACCAATATGTTATTTAACAGTTGATATAGTTATTTAATGCTTTGCTAACTAGCAGAAGACACTAGCAGGGTTTAAATCCCAGTTGTGCAGGTGGGGCATGTTGTCACACTGCGTTACAATGAGCCCTATTAGAATTATGCTATTCTATACTTTTATGAATTCTATTGAGAATGTTCCGAAATTACTAATTCTTAATATCTTTTGAACTATGTTGTATAGCTGTGTTGTCTTGTGTTCATAGTCAAAACTCAAAAAAGAGTTTATATTTAATTATATAGTTTGTCTAGTATGTTTGTTTGATTAGATCAGATAGCATTTTAAGCTGTCATATGGTCAGCCGCTTTCCGACCAAGTAGTTACAGGAACTTAGTTCTAGGAACTGTCCACTTCTAAACAGTTCTAAGAACTACTCTCCCCCAAACTCGGTTTTGCTGTTTGCGTTCGCACTGGCCAAGTGGCCACAGTAACTGGTAGGAGGGGTAAGGGAGTGACGCAAGCACGGTGACTTTTATTTTGACGGCGCGACGGACCTTTATTTTGGCGGCGCTGAGAACGCCAGAGCAAACAATGCTTGCATTCTCTGTGTTTATTAGTTAGCGATCTGTCTAACAGTACTGTTTAATATGTTATTAGATAGAACTGTTATAGAAAGTAGACAGTATATGAAAAAAAGGTTATTAGCCTATGTCGTGTGGTTGATGTCCAGTGTTGCTAGCTGGGCAGATAAACATAATCATGTTTGGCTTGGTCAAGTTGCGTTGGATTTTCTCTTCAGCATAAAGGTTTAGAGACCCATCTATCACTGTTTTCCATGTTTGTATAGTTAGTTTATGGAGTAAATATATAGGCTATAATCTGTGTGTTTACCTTCTAGCAGTTTTAAAAATGGCGGGTGCTGGTGCTCCTCGTGCGTTCGGTCAATAAGCGTACACTAACGTCACGAGTAGTTCCTATAGTGCTGGTTTCATACCTGCAAACTTGTCGCTTTTCGGCGACAATCGCCGTTTTCGCAGGGTATTGTTTCCCACAGTAACTGCCATGCAGGCTAAAATTGCGAAACATTATTGGATAATTCTTATAATTGACATTTCTCTGGGCCAATCGGAATCTTAGCACTTTTTCTCTTGGCCAATTGGAATCTTAGCACTTGCGTCAGAATCTTGAAGCACACAGCGTCAACTGAGCTCGCCATTAGATGAGACGCCCGTGCGAGTCTAATGGAAATTCACGCATGAATTTTCCTGCATTGAACTTGTTTTAGCGCCCGCCAAAGTGAATTTTTGTCCCGCCAAAGTCTTATTTGATCGGCGAGTAATGTAGATGAACGGCTGCGTGTGTCACAGGGCGTATGTTTAACTGAAAGAACGAGAGAGAGAGAGCCGGTCGCGCGCGCGCGCACTCTCTGTGTAAACGACTTAACCGTCTCCAAACTAGGCGCTGTGTTGCTCTCTCCCTCGCACATATTAATCAAAATAAATCGACACGGTGGTAAAAGGTCGGAAGACCAAAGTTTCATGTGGAGCATTCGGAGATTTTTTTTTTTTTCCTGAATTACTTCTGGGTGTAAATTGTGCTAAATAAGTTTACTTATCTTCTCTGAAAAGCGTTCCGGACATTCAGCTGACATAAAACAACACTTTAATTAAACGTAATACAACTATATAGTGATGAAATGTTTTCTATGTTGACACAAATCTTAAATGTCCATGTCCTAACTGCTGGGATAATCACACAACGCGCACGACACGTCCAATTCGCGAACTAATGACTCCTTTGAACCGATTAATTTTAATGAATGGTTAAAACAACTGATCTTTCAAACAGTGAACTCAGGAGACGTCTGAATCGGTGTATAACTAATCAGTAACACTTTACAATAACGTTCTATTTATTACATAAATTATATAAAAAGTACAGTTTGCTAACTCAAGCTTAACCTTTAAAATAAATAAAACCACTTGTTGTTTTTTTAAAGCATATGACTACATTTTTCCACACAGAGCTATCAAGAATCGATAAGAGAATCGTTAAAGAATTGGATCGATAATAAGAATCGTCAGTGGCATTATTATTGATAAAATCTTATCAATTCCCATCCCTATGTGAAGACAGTAAAATTATAATCAAACATTAAAGAACATGCATGTTTTTTTAATAGTTTTTTTTTTAAGAGTTAAAAGATTAAAACATTTTGCTAACATGACTTAATGTGTCACTGTCAGTCTTTTTACATCAGTGCAAAACTAGGGTATGCAGATTAATTATTATTGTTATACATTATTCATCAGCATGCATTGATTAATCCCATGGTATGTAGCAAAAAAAAAAGTTAGTCAAAATAAAATTAGTGGTAATAGTAATGTTATTAAGACAAAGAAGTTTTACATTTTGAGTAAAAACCTTAATATTCAATCCCAAAATTTAAATAGTGTGTTATATTGTTAAAATAACTAAATAACTGCTTTCAGTTTGTTTAACTGTCATAAGTGATGCAAAAACATTGCTACTGAGATTCAGATGTGCAAATAAATGTGTGTAAAATACATTTTTGTACATTTGTGTAAAAAATACTTTTTTCTGAATATAGGGGTTTGTTGCTGGTTCCTTGAAGAACATTTTGATGAACATTGTCTTTATTCACAGAATCGCAGCACAAGGTATGCTATTGATATTCAAAGAAAGACATAAGCTCATTGAAAATAAATAAAGTGTTCTAACTCAGCTTCAAATGTTGTGTTGTTACTTGTTAATAGAAGAACAATTTTGTGTTTGTGTTATTCATAAAACTACAGCACAACAGGTGTTATTAAAAAGCAACAATTGGGAAAAATCTTAAAAAGCCTCCTAAAGAGTGTGTGCGGTATTACTGCCCCCTAGAGGAACATGTTGCAGTTGTTTTGACCGAGTTTGATATTCAAATTTTCAAATATTCAAATGTGTCTTGTTGCTTGTATGGAGCTAGAATTGTGTCTTTATAACATGCGAGAAAATAAATGATCTGAGAGGAAAAAAATAATATTTGAGAGAAAAAGTTTCCATACCAATAGCAAAAATAATAATATTTGATACTAAAAAAAGTTTTGAGAGAAAGTATTTTGTCATAGAACATAAAAAAATATAAGAAAAAAAATCTCTCTCAAAATACTTTGAAAAAAACTCTCAAATATATATTTTTTGCTATCAGTGTGAAAACATTATCTCTAAAAAAAAAAAAAAGTGTTTCTCTCAAAACGCTTTTCTTTGCTCTCGATGCAATTTCTTGCTCTTGTGTCAGGATTTTGCTTTCACTGTGAAAATTGTGTCATGGGCGGGGCCACGTTCCTATAGAGAGCCTAAGTCCCTCCCCTCTGTTTCCGGCTCATGGGACCTTACTTCGGAAAAATATGTATGGTAGTCAATGGCGAGAGACAACTTATCTTTTTATTCCGTCTGAACTGTGCCCTGAATCACACATATGATGTTTGTCAATTTAAAAGATAATTATAATAATTATTAAGAGTAACATTTAGTTTTATGTGAAAATCGCTCAATGAACTACATCTCTCGTCTCGCACTATGTACGTCATAAGATCCGTTGCTCATATGTGTGCAGTCTGGTACAAAACGCTCAGGCATGACGGCGTAATGTTACGATTATAACGTAAGACTATAGAAACAGACAGACGTTAGCTTCAGTAAAGTTAGCTTCATTCATTGAGAGAAAAGGTATGACGTCACACGTGCGCCTTTTGGGTTTGTAGTCTCTGTAATTACGTATTTTCAGTCTTATACCTCAACAGTTTTACATCAAACTGCGACTTTCTTGACTTTAAAATGTATATTTTAAATTGACAAACATCATATGTGTAATTCAGGGCACAATTCAAACGAGATCAAAATATTTGTTGTCTCGCGCCATTGACTACCATACAATATTTTTCCGAAGTAAGGTCCCATGGTGGTCAACCGGAAGGGGAGGGACTTAGGCCCTTTTCACACGACGTCACGCAACTTCCGTTCTGACTCAAAGCAGTGTATGTTTACTTCCGCCGCCAGCATAACGCTACGCTATGGAGTTTACTCAGTCCCTTCAACACCTGCCAGAAATACATCTGGATGATGTACATCGTCTTGCAGACAAATTTTCACTCACCACACGTTCCAAACTTGATAAAGGATACAAATTCTTCATTGAGCAGTACCTGTTTGCATATGAAGGTAAGCATTTTGTATTGTCCCGCCGAACTTACGTTAGCGGAGGAGTTAGGATAACGGTAGCTGCTAGTTGTTAGCTTTCTCTTATGCAGTGAAAGTCCATATTCTTGATTAATTTACTGTAATACAGACCTGCAAACCCTTGTTGCAATCATGTTTATTACTGATATTATTACTTTGCTATAGATTGTGTATTGTTAGATAAAAGTCAGTAACGCATTCATGGTCAATGTTGTGCCCTTTCACCAAAACATTGCATTGGAATAGTTTCGAATGTAGTTGTCGATGAGGTGACAGTGAGAGGGCGTTGTCACAGGTCCATGAGGAAAAATGAGGAGGCTCATCATCTTCAGGTTTTTCTGATTTTCATGTTCTGCTGCGGTTGCAGACTTTGCAGTATCCCACAAAGTTCCATTGTGGTTCAGTGTGTTTCTCAGCCTGGTGTCAATGAGTGTGTGGCGCCAAACTCTAGATGACAATCTTACATTTAAAAACAGAAGAGGGTTGTTAGGGGACATTAAAGGCTGATAAATATTCTGTGTTATAAGTTATAAAAAGTTGGTGTTCAAAGTTCATAGACTTGCTTTAATCCTTAAGTTTGTTCAATTACTCCAAATAAATGTAAAATTGTTGTGAGCAAAGACTTATTTTCATGTTTCTATTATCAGGTTACATTTCATGCGAAAGAGGTTCCTGTGGTAGTGAAATGCATGTCATGTACCTGCTCTGCTGGGAAAGCACTGTGCAACCACATTGTGGCATTATTGTTTCAAAGTGCTCACTACTGTACCATGGGATTCAAGACAGTGCCATTGCCTGGTAAACCGGCTGTCGAGCTTGTGAGGCTCTTCCTAGAGATGTGAAATAGATACACATAAATGTCAATATGGATATTTAGTAATCATTTCTCAGAACCCAAAAAGTATGTATAATACCACCACAAATGCAATTATAACAAATGGCAATTTAAATGCCAACAGGATGATTTATTATAGTTTTTATATGGATTAAAAAGTTGTATAAAAAAAAAAATGTACACAATTTTTTTTCTTCGTTTATTTCATACAAGCATAATTGTATGTAAACTGTAAATAATGTAATAAATTATGATTTATTGTTATTTTAAAGTACTACCAGGCTTAATAGTGTCCTACCTTTACCCCAGTCATTCCAGGGGAATCTAGACGGCGTTGCTCCTTTCTTAATCCTGGTTCGTCCACTGGCTGATGTACTTATATCCTCTGGGGTAAAGTGCTGACTACACACGTAGGTGCTCCCACGGAGGATTTTAAAACTCGGCCCCTCGTCTCTTTTGATCGCCCTAACCCACCCACATAGCAAATTTTTTCCGGCCCAGCTCCGGGCCACACAATCACTTTTCCCTCGGCCCAAATACCGCAAAGAATGACGGCCCTGAAGTGGCCCAGAACTGGATTAAAGACAAGGGTCACACATGGGCCATAACTGGCCCGAATCTCAGCCAGTTAGTCACCTTTAACTGGCCCTGAACTGGGCCAAAAAAGGTTTTATTATTGGTACCAATTCTCAGCCATAAGTTAACCATATCGACACCACCCTTTAACCAGAAACCCCAAAACTGAGCCATAACCCAGCCTAATCTTACCCAAACCATGTGAACAAATAACAGGGTTCCCGCGGAGTCTTAAAAAGTCTAAAAAAGACTTAAATTCAGAAAGTTAAATTTAAGGCCTCAAAAAGCCTAAAAAACACAAGTTTAGGTCTTAAATTTAATTTACCCAAGTCTTAAAATTCTTACCTTCGTTCATTTTGTTAATTGTGTTCAAGCGTTGTCCGCCGAAAATAAAACGCCGTAGAACTAATAATAAGTTGGTTGTTTTGTTTTCTAGTAGGCTACGTGATGATGATAATCCCATTGCGTGATCACTGCAGGTATAACTCCTGTAAAGTAGGTGGCGGTATGTAACCCGCCAAGTGAAGGAAGTTGGTTCACTAGCTACCTGCCCGCCGAATTCGTGCAACGTTAAGTCAGGGCTCAGTGTCGTCGAGCGCGTAGTTTTCAAAGATCATGGGGAAGTGTGTGTGTGTTTAACATGACTTGGCTCGATAAGGGCGAGTTTTGCAGCTGGTTACAAGCTGTCCCCAGCAGTAGATATGAAGCTCGCTGCAAAATATGCAAGAAGATATTACAGCTAGGGACATTGGGTGTGAAGGCGCTCGAGTCTCATGCCAAAGCGGACAAACACCAGCTTGCCATGAAAAACCTTCAGCAGAGTCAAACCATCTCACAGTTCTGTTCGGTATCCCAGCTGCCTAGGCCTACATCATTGTCGATGCCTGGTCCCTCCGGACTCCAAGGCAAAAATGTTACAGCTTCGTCGAGTCGGTCTGATCTTCGGGCTACTTTCGGATCCACTGAGACTTCAAAATCGGAGGTACTTTGGATTCTCCACACCGTGACAAAACATATGTCATATAACAGTAACGATAATATTAGTGACGTTTTCCAGGCAATGTTCCCCGACTCAAATATTGCGAAAACGTTTACGTGCGGACCGAACAAGATCGCTTATATAGCAAGATTTGGTATAGCGGACTTCATCAAGAGAGATCTAATTAACACCATTAGCGGACCGTATGTCTTGATGTTCGACGAAAGCTTCAACTCATCCACCAAATCCAAGCAGCTGGACCTCCACGTTCGTTTCTGGAGCAATGGAGAGGTGCGGTCGAGATACATGGGATCTCAGTTCATGGGACATGGGACAGCGCAGGACCTCCTGAAGCATATCGAAGTAAGTGAGATGGCCTAAGTTACTTTACTGATGATTGGCATCGGACGTATACTTATCAATTTGTAAGTCTGCATTTGAACATCATGTCATAGGCCTACCCCATCTAGGGGAATATGCTAAAATGTAGTGTGCTATATTGTGTAAAATGTGCATATTGTCCTATGGTGTATATGATTTATAACATCTATGCACCATTGTAGCCTATGGAAATAGGTAGTGTTAATTTCGTCAGACGAGACGAGACGAAATATGTTCGTCAATGACCTTTTTTTTCATGACTAAGACAAGACGATGGCAAGACTGCACCACTGTCCAAAAACGCTGACTAAGACTAAATTAACACGCATTATTGTTGACGAAAAAAGACGAGACGAAAATGTTTTGCATAAAATAAAAACTAAGATAAAATCTCTCTTCATTTTCGTCTACAATCGTCTCTGCTTTTTCATCAGCTGTTACACCTTTAAAATATTCAGAACGAGTTAGGATCCCGCTTATTACATTGCTACCTACCAAATAAAACAATAATTTGACACAAAATTATGATTTAAAAGTTTATTGATTTAAAAACATTTGTATTGCTTCTGCTGAATAAAATAGTCCGTTCCGCGTCCATAGCAACGCGCTGTTTTTCATGGCAACGGTCTGTTATACTTCGCAGCGGTCTGTTATCAAGAAATAACAGACCGCATTCTACATTGGAATTCAGCCAAGCCATGTAATAACAAGAAATAAAATAGGCTAGTGTGTGCGTAGAAAGAATTCGTCCACAATAATTATGACATTTAACCAATGTTTGAGATATGTGAAACACTTTTTTACTGAAATGTTTATCAGTAACAATCTCAGTAATAATGTGTTATTTTAAAAAAAGACTAAATTTTTTTTGACTAAAACTAGACTAAAATATATTGAGTTATTTTTTGACTAAAACTAGACTAAAATTAAAAGACTTTTAGTCGACTAAAACTTGACTAAGATACCTTGAGTTTTCTTTTGACTAAAACTAGACTAAAATGATGAGACTTTTAGTCGACTAAAACTTGACTAACAAAAAAAGATATGTAAATGACTAAATATGACTAAAACTAACAAGGACATTTGGCACAAGACTAAGACTAAATTAAAAATAGGTGACGAAATTAACACTAGAAATAGGCCTAATTATTTTTTCAGTAGGCATAGTTTGCACATGGGGTAAAAAAGAGTAGTGCATTCCAGATTCACATTCATATTCAGCCTGCCAGTTTTATATTCTTATTCAACATTTAGCTTTCAATATGTTGGTTCCATTTACAGTCATTGGTTCCAAATTGATAGGCTAGATAATGTAGAGGGAGGTTCAAGTATTAGCCTACTTACATTTATTTTAGATGCTTTGTTAAGGACTGTGGAGAGAAGCTCCTCAGCCTCTCTTTAATTTCTGTTAATTTCTTTCAGTAATGTAGCCATTGTTAAATGTCTGTTTTATCATCTGCATCAGCTCCATACTAGAAGAAAGGTTGCAGTTTAACATGTAGCTGAATTTATGTAATCTTTAAGCTTTTTTCTTATTTTCCAAAAGGAGGCATTGCATCATTTGGACCGCAGCAGGCTGATTTCAGTGTCAATGGATGGACCGAATGTGAATTTTAAGCTTTTGGACCTACTCCAACAGGACCATGCAGAGAAGTATGGGGGTGCACAACTGGTGTCCGTCGGCAGCTGTGGACTCCACACACTTCATAACTCCTTCAAGGTGGGATTTTCGTTGTGGAATGTGGATAAAATTTTAAAGGCCATGCACACTCTTTTCCACAATGTTCCTGCAAGGAGGGAGGACTACGAAAAAGTCACAAAATCTACACTGTTTCCCAAGCCATTTTGTGGCCACAGGTGGCTTGAAAATCTCCCAGTTGTTGAACGGGCGCTGGAAGTCTGGCCATCTCTCATGCTGTATGTGGACGCTGTGCACAAAAAACAGCTCCCAAATCCCAAAACAGCATCTTTTGACACCATCGAAGCAGCCATTAAGGATCCCCTTACGACAGCGAAGATGCACTTTTTCATGACTCTGGCCAGGACCTTCCATCCGTTCATGAAGAAATACCAGACCGATGAACCTGTGATGCCTTTCTTTGGCAAAGATCTGGCTGAGTTAATTAAGGTAATTATTTATGGTATATGGTTATGATTAGTTGGCATGGGCTTATCATTTTATTTGTTTATTTATTCATCTGTGATGCTTTTGTCCAAAATAACAAAGTATTTGTCACATTTTGGGGATTGCATATAAAATGTTGTAGGGCCAGTCTCCTATTACATGTATGCCTGTAGTGGCATTTATGTTGAAAAATGTGCTATATAAATAAAATTTACTTACTATTGTAAGCCCAGGTAAGTGCCTTCTTAAATTAATGAAATCCTAATGAATTAGATGAGAGAATTAGGATGTCATTGTGTGCAATATAAAAGGAAATTAAATGGGCTAATGGTACTTTTGCCTACTGACAGAGTCTACTGAGACGCTGTATGAAGAGAGAGGTCCTCCAGGACATCACTCCTCTTCAGCTCACCAAGCTTGATACGTCCGACAAGACCTTGTTCCTCCTCCCCCAGAAGATTGATATTGGCTTGGGTGCTGAGGCAGCAGTCAAGGTATCGTGTTTGGTAGTTTTGGATATTTATTATCAGTATGTACGCTGAAAGTATAATTTTGCTAAGCATACTAAACGTATTTGTGAACTGTATGAGGTTTGATTGAAGAATGGTTTGATATGCTGTGCATTTCCAAGGTTGTGCATGCGTTCAGACAATATTGAACCTATGTTTTTGCCTGCTTTCTCCTTTAAAGCAATGTATTTTGGATGGTGATTCCCCATAATGAAGTGTAGGTTCACATAGATCATGTGAAGCAAGTATGATTCTACTGAGACATCCCAATCACAGCAAATAAGAAATTGTATGACCCCATTGCATAAAGTCACATAATTGGCCTATGCTATGACTTCATGCTAAGGGTGTCACGATTCTCCAAATCCTCGATTGGATTACATTTTCGATTCTAAAGTCACGGTTCGATTCGATTCTCGATTTGTTTGATTGTAAAAAAATTGCATCACAGTAAGTGTATTGTGATTGTCACTAACATTTTAGTAACTAAACTGAATTTTATTAGGTTTAGTGACAACATGTTATAATGTTTACATGGTACAATTTATGGTAAGCTACACTTTTTTTATTATTTCAGTTCAATTCAATTATTGTGATTTGATTTAATATTGACTTATTTGGATAAATATTAGGTAGGCTACACAAGATAGGCTTAATTTGTCTTAAAAAAAAAAAAAAAAAACTCACCTAATGCTGTAAACATACAGAGAGCCCTATCAGCTGGCAGTAGGCTATTATTTAAGGTTAAAATTAATTAAATATAATGCGTTTTTTTTATTATTATAATAACAACTTTATTTAATGATATGAGTAAAAAATATAATATGTAATACAGAACACATATTTAGCAAAATGCTCTCTATAGCTATTTTTTTCTTGCCAACTACGTGCTATAGCCTATATTATGGTCATTAGGCTAAATGGCTTTCCTGAGGTAAATGTGACATAATTGTTCTCCAGCTATGTTACTGATCTCTTCACGCTGATGAAAAACACTGATTGATCGATATTATGTATAAGGAATATACATTTCGGTAAGCTGTACTGTATCTTTTAACAGTGTTCGTGTTTTTCTTTACTATTAGCTAGTAGAGATCGATCATCGCATCTTCACGTGCGCTAGGGATCTGTCACGTAACATTTACAAGCGCCAAAACGGTATTTATTGTTTGAATTTCGTAATAAAATTGACAGAATCTGAGAGCTGAGATTTTTGGTCTCCGTGTCCTCCTTGCTTTGCGATTTTTCTGTTCGTGAGCGCGTGTGAAAAGTTCCATAAATGCGTGAGAGTTGGCAGCCCGTCTCGCAGCACTTCAACACTTGTGTTTTTTTTGTTTTTTTTCCGCTTGGCAAGCCGAGCTGACGTGACATGGGGGCGTGACAGCATCGACAATTCCATTTTTTGATTCGATAATCGAGATTGAGCATTAATTTCGATCGATTTCGATTTAAAATCGAAATCATGACACCCTTACTTCATGCCATGTGGTACTTAAAACTACATTTTGATATCACTGACATGTATTGTTTTATTGTCCAGGACAGTAAAAGTGCAGAGTTGAGGATCCTTGAATTTAGGAGGGATTGTATGCAGGGCCTCTCAAACATTGTCAGAAAAGCACTGGAGAAGAGCCCATTGAAATATGGTACAGTTAGGCAGATGGAGTGTCTGGACCCATCTCTCATGTTCAGGGACCCAGACAGATGCAAAAATCAGATGAAGGCTCTTGTCCAGACATTCCTGAAGAACAAGCAGCTGAAAGGAGGTGTACCTGCTGGTAGGAATGGTTTGGAAGGGGTTATGAACCAAAGATTGAATACCATGCTCAACAATCCTTAGATTTTTTTTATTGGGCTTTATTCAGACCATTAGTTGCAGACATTTGCTCTGACAATTGACACTTTCCAATGTCCTATCAGGGTATTGGTTTAGCATGGATGTTTCACTTTTGTCATTCCCTCTTCTGATGGTCCTGTACCTGTTCTGTGTGCAGTGGCTTAGATACACTGAATAAGTTTCATAATTTTATACAGGTTTTTGTTGTAGACATTTAGAGAATCCTGAATTTCCCCTTGGGGATCAATAAAGTATCTATCTATCTATCTATCTAGAGATAGTGTTTGTACCTTACACAGGTATACAGGTTTTAGTATACACGTTTCCTTTATGTGCGTTGGAACAATACAAAAATGCAGAGAGAAAAAAGACAGGAGTGCCAATATTTTTCAGTCATGACTATGCATATTTGACTGACTTATTTTCTCACACTTTTTTGTAGGGGATGCCATTGTCCAGCAGTTTGAATCGTTCCTGTCTGCTGAGGCAAGGAATGAAGAATTCCTTGCCTTCCAGCCATTTGAGAGACGCTTAGACACCTTCTTGCATGAGAGATTAAGAGGTCCCTACCCTGCTGCTTGGGGTTTTTGCCAGAAGTTACTGCTCCTTTCACATGGCCAGGCCACTGTTGAAAGGGGATTTTCTATCAACAAGGAGGTGGAGACCGAAAACATGCAACAGGACACAATTGTTGCACAAAGGCTCATATGTGACTTTGTTACAATGCATGGGGATGTCACTCAGGTCCCCCTTACCAAGGAACTTATGGCATCTGTGGGTGCAGCCCGGTCAAAATACAGACTCTTTCTTGATCAAGAGCGCATTAGAAAAGAAAAGGAATCTCAGAGTCAGAAAAGAAAGCTGGCTGAGCAGTGTCTGGTGGACCTTAAGAAAAGAAAGACAAACTTAGAAGATGTGTCTGCCTGTCTTGTCAGGGAGGCAGATACACTAGCAGAACAAGCTGAGGGCACGGCAGGCTCCAAGATGGCTCAGCTTCTCTCAAAGTCCAATGCCCTGAGAAGGGCACACAAAGAAAAACTTGCAGAACTGAAAGCCCTTGAAACTGAGATTGATGCTAAAGGGGATGAACTCAGACATATGTAGGGTTAGGTTGTATGTACTAGTGTTGTGTTGGGAATATGGATATCAGAAGTTCAGTATTTTCATCTGTTTTATTGCTGAGTTTCTTTGATATTTTTCTCTAAGTGTATCAATAAAAACTAGAATGTTTAAGAATTTCTGGGATCATTCTAATGTTTCTATTTATGTGTCGTGTTGGTCTTAAACTTCACACATAATGGTCTTAAAAGGTCTTAAAAAGGTCTTAAATGTAACAAACTGAAACCTGCAAGAACCCTGAAATAAGGCACAAGAAAATTCAAATCTCAAAAACAGTTTATTTAATTTCAAAATGTTCTGGTCTGTCTTAAACAGTTTACTTATTGTAGTAATGCACAAGCCAACCCCCCCCCCCCCCCCCCCCAAATTGTGAACACTATTTTAGTTGCCTGAACAGCCAACTATGTACAACATTTTTCAATTCTAACTAAATGAATCTATCAATGAATCTAGCACTGAAATTTAAACATATTATAATGTAATTTTACTCTCAACAAACATAGAGCAAATAAAAAAAAAAATACTTAAACCAAATTTGCACACAAGAATGTTTGTATGTGTGAGGGAGAAAGTGATGCTATTTAGGACTGTCCTCAGGAAGTAAAGTACAGCTCTGCAGCCCCTCTTTTCTAGTGATGGGCAATCCGGCTCTTTTTCGTGAGCCGGCTCGTTTGACTCATCTCACTGAAAAGAGCCGGCTCTTTTTGACTCACAAACGGCTCTTTAAAAAATATATGTTTTAACTCGCTGAAAGTCCACCGCACAACTGTGCAACGTGAATATTCACATTTTTAATTGTCCATAACAACCCGAAAACTTGTCTGCTTGCCTTGCACATCTAATTAATGGGCAAAGTTATGACTGACTATTTTTCTTACCTTCTTTTTTTATTTTTTATGTGGATGTTATTGAGCTTGTAGAAGTTTAGCTCTTGCGTTCTTCTGAACATCTTGCGCTGCCATTGCCCGATATCATTTCTGAGTCATATCAGACCATAATCTATCTCTCTTTTAAATGCCTATTCCACGAGTGGTAGCTACGACTGGCTGTTTTAAAATATAACTAATATCGAAACAAAATAACAAAACAACCCAGGCAGTCTCATCTACGAGACGTTTAGGCCTCCTCCAATAGTAGGCTACTGACAGCTAGGGTCATAGCTTGCAGGTTTGCTTAGTGGCAAACTTTTTTCATTTGACTGGTTCAACCGCTACCCGCCCGAATTTAATTAAAATATTATTTTTCGTCACGTCATCCGCCCGATCCGCGGTTTATCCGCATCTAGTGTGTGTGTGAGAGTTAGCTCGGCCCTCCCTCATGCAGTTTAATTGGTTGACAACATTGCGTGTATGATTGACAGGAACAGAATGTGAGGCTGATAAGACAGTCGAAACAAATGTGTGTGCGCCTTTAGGCCTATATAATTATGTTTTTGTTGGTTTTTGAATTAGTCAATTATTTTAAATACAATTAAAATCATTCATTATTTCATTATTAGCCTACATAATGATTTAATTTCTATAGGCTATATTTTTAAAAGTAGAGTCGGCTCTTCAGATATGCGAGCCGGCTCCCGTCGTTCACCTACAAGAGCCGGCTCTTAGATCCGGCTCATTCGCGAACGACCCATCACTACTCTTTTCTCCTCAAGCGCTCTCCTTCCTCCATCTCTACCAGGAGCAAGCTGAAGCCATCTTTGTATTGTTGCTTCTATCTCCTGATCAGTGGCATGTGTCAGACGATTTTTTCCTCACAGCAGCTAAAAGACAAAATACTAAATTAATAAATACATATACAAATATTCATCCAGCTTCAAAAAAGAGATGTTCTTCAATTTTTTAAAGATTGCCATTACAAAACCTGCCAAAAATAACCTTCGTACCCGCCACGGTCGATTTTTAATCGAGGTTAAGGTTAAATAATAATACAAAAAAAAAAGAGAGAGCTGTAAACACATCGCAGGCTTGATCTGTTGCGGCATGAGTGCAAAAGAGAACCCATGCGGTTGCATATCTGTTGTATGTATTACATCTAATGTTAGGTCGTACACAATATAGACTGTAAAAAAAAAATAGGGTCGTGCAGAAAATAGCTTCACTTACCTGAACAGCGGTTCGGTTGTCAGACAGACGTCTTCTTCACCCTTCAGCGGGAGAAATTTCAAACGAGGCATCACGTGAACCTCATCCACCAACCAGAAAGCTGCTGTTACCGTGGAGATCGCACCAAAATAAACAATAGTTCACTGCACAGTTAACTGAATAACTATTTTTAAATAAACTGTTATTTAGAATATAGTAAGTTTTAACTTGATTTTGTGGTGCTTAACCTAAAGAGTATGGAAAACTTAGACTATTTTGTATGTGAATTAAAAAAAAAAATATTAGAAATTCATAAACACACATTAAAATAAATAATTGAAAAAAATGTAACTCAATTGTCATGTTAGGAAAATGTATATTTTGTTCAGGTCAAATGGATTTTGGAATTTTTAAATGATTATTGAATTTTGTGAACACTGCTGAAAACTAAATGCTATATTTATTAATTATTTGTCATTTTTTCTGGACATAGCTTTTTTCACTGACTCATAAGTCAATTCATATTATTATTGTTATTAATTATTAAAATCATTACATCTCTTTCGTAGTTTTGATAACTGCACCATCCATGGACAACACTTTAAACTGTTTTATTTCTCCCGTGAAAAATTGTGGTGGTGGGGGGGACAATCTTTGAATATATAGTAGCGGCCTAAATACTTATAATTGTCCAGTAGCTACACAAAGTATGGCCCATAATCGCTACACTGATCTGGGCCACACACCTATCAAAATACGCTAAATATAAGAACCAATAACGCTAAATACGTAAACATTATTATTTTAAACTTTACCTTTCGTGTTGTTAGTTATCACCTTTTGTATTCTCCTGAAGTAACGTTAACCAGCGCGCGCAAGTTAAAACGGAAGTACGTATACCCTGCTTTGCGGAAAAGCGGAAGTTTTCTGACGTCATTGTGAAAAGGGCCTATTGGCCAGTCGAGTGAGCATTCGCTCCGTGCACAATATGGCGACCGTTGACGTTCGAACTTGAGTGTGTGGGCCAGTACTTCCGGTGAAAACTTCCGGTGATCTGACAGCGAGAGTGGGAGACCGCGAGAGCGAGAGACAACAGCGACCGAGTTCCATTACCACAGAGATATTTTTTCACAATGAGTGTTTTTAGGATTCAAGAGAGGTGACTTGCCTTTCAGAGGGTGACAGCCTCAGCACTTCATCGTTGTGTGCCGTTATGTACCAGTTCGTCACGTTACAACAGAGAAGTCAGCTTTCATGCATTCCCTGTTGACGCTGCGGTACGGACTGAGTGGATGCAGAAGATCCGGAGGGATAACTTCAACCTGACCAAATTTTTAAATGCATATAATTTTCAGTGTATTTCACCTGTGCGTTTCTATGCTTTCTATTACTGCATTTATTTTGTGCAAGTGAGATGAGTAAAGATCATAAATCATTATCTGTCTGGTGTTTAAGCAGCACACAGTATTGTACTACGTGTAAAATATACACAAACTTACCTATATTAAATTGTTTGTGGTACATACAGTTAAAAACGTAAATGTAAAATATGTGATGATAATATTGATCGAGCAATTGATGCAAGTAAGTGAAAATATATGCGCAGAATTGAGAAAATAGTATTTATGGAGATAAATTGTAGCCTATCACAGGGCAAACATGTGAATGCTCACGGTGCATTTTATGCAAACAACTCTAATCGTAGCTGTTTGTCTATATTTACAGTAGGCATAATTGTCATTGCGTATGCATATGCAGCATTAGTCAAATACAATCTTCTGTTCGTGAACAGTTGTATTTCATTCATTAATCTGACTATGCATCCGTGCATTTAATTGCCATTGGCTCGTGTAATAGTAATATGGATCTTAGTAGTATTTTAAGTGATAATTGATCCTATAAACAATTATAAAAGATAATTTTCGGCTTTCTCCGGCTCCCTGCACCGGGCGTAATGCGAAACCGGAAGTGTCTACCCACACACTCGCTGATCCGAAATCCAAAATGGCGGCCACGTGCAACTAGCCTATTGTCTTGTCTTGGGAGTCGAACACCTATGAGTCGAACTGAATCATTATATGTTCGGTTCACCGGCATAGATGCCGCCTCTGCCTTAGTTGAGCACGGACACTCCAATGTTTGGGTAAGATGATGAGGGCTGTAGTAGGCTACTCGAGTCCGGTCTTGGACTCGAGACCGTTTTTCTATTGTCTCGGACTCGCTGATATTCGGACTCGGACTTGTCTCGGTCTCGGCCACTGGTCTTGCCAAATATGGCTTTTGGTCTCGACCGAGTCCAGGTTTCTTTATTATGTTCCAAGTAATAACGTATTATTGTAGTATGCTTCCCGCAGACTTCTGCAGAAACCTCCGTAGATGACGACCTGCGCGTGTGTTATTTATTTTCTACTATTTGCTACTGCAATACCGGCGCATAGCTGAAATAACAGATCCGTCTATTCACTGCCGATCATAATATCAAATTGCTATATGGACTAGTGACTGTGAAAGCTATCAAAGTCTGATGTTCAGCGAGTCTCTGCAAATGAGTGCAGGTTCATGTACTGCACATAAGTACACGTTCATCTTCAGCATTTCATCTGAGCAAGTTCAGCATCACTGAAGATTACACATTAAAAAATAGCACTCATATTCAAGAATGAATGTGTATTATATTATTAGCTTGCTAATCGCTAGTAAAGCTAATCGTCAATTAGCCATCATGCTAGGTAAACTTGCAAACTCACCTGGTTTATACTACTTTTAAAATCAAATGCCAAATGAATGTTTTGATTTAGATAGTTTCACTCCTTATTTATTGAGTAGTGAGCTAGTTTCTACCTTTGCACTTGCTAGCCTCAAAGCATCTGAAGAGCTTGTTCATCAACCTCCTGTACAACTTTCAACTAACGTTAGTATGCATGGAAGGTGGCAACCCTATAGCTAGCTAACGTTAGACAGTGATTGATATACCGTTTGAAAGTGTCCCACCTAGTTTTGTTTAAAATAGTCTTTGTATGGTTGTTGCACTACACGTTTAGCTACACTGCATGTGTAGCTTGCAAACTCAGCTACACAGGGCTTATTCTAAATATTTTTTACCATCTAGCCGAGGTCTAGAGCTGACAAGGTAAATTGCCGGTCTAGGACTAACTCTTACATTAGCAACCCACGAATATGTGTGTGCCTTTACTAGTAGTATAAACCAGGTGAGTTTGCAAGTTTACCTAGCATGATGGCTAATTGGCGATTAGCTTTACTAGCGATTAGCAAGCTAATAATATAATACACATTCATTCTTGAATATGAGTGCTATTTTTTAATGTTTAATCTTCAGTGATGCTGAACTTGCTCAGCCAGCTACCCATCGGGTTGTGTGTGTCATCATCTTACCCAAACATTGGGGTGTCCGTGCTCAACTAAGGCAGAGACGGCATCTATTATGGTGAACCGAACCGATAATGAACCGGTGAACCGAACATATAATGATTCAGTTCGACTCATAGGGGTTCGACTCCCAAGACAAGACGATGCTCACCCGACTGGCCAATAGGAACGTGGCCCTGCCCATGACACAATTTTCACAGTGAAAGCAAAATCCTGACATGAGAGCAAGAAATTGCATCGAGAGCAAAGAAAAGCGTTTTGAGAGAAAAAGTTTTTTTTAGAGATAATGTTTTCACACTGATAGCAAAAAATATAGCCTATATTTGAGAGTTTTTTTCAAAGTATTTTGAGAGAGATTTTTTTTCTCAGAAATAATTAAAAGAATTTCACATGTATATTTTTTTATGTTCTATGAGAAAATACTTTCAAAACTTTTTTTAGTCTCAAATATTATTATTTTTTGCTATTGGTATGAAAACTTTTTCTCTCAAATACTCTTTTTTTCTCTCATGAAATGCTTTTTTGGTATCAGTGTGATAACTTTTTCTCTCAAACTTTTTTTTTCTCTCAGATCATTTATTTTCTCGCATGTAATAAAGACACAATTCTAGCTCCATATGCTTGGACCTAAAATATTATTTCCACGCAGGTATTTTTCTCATTTGTAATCCAGGATAAATGCTATTGAATTAAATTCAAACCTGATAATAAATTCATTTAAAATTCATACAGTTTTTCATCTCAACTTCAAAGGGTGTGTGTTGTTACTGGATTCTAGAAGAATATCTGGATATTGGTTTTAGTAACAGAATATATATATATATATATATATATATATATATATATATATATATATATATATATATATATATATATGAAGAGTTCAGATGCAAAAGCCTCTAAGTGCCATCTGAAATTTTCTTCTAGAATGATCATTTTTATCAAGCTCGTATATTTAAGGTCAGTAATTTCACATAAATGGCAATGAAAATTACCTATTAATTGTCATTTAAGTCAAATTACTGAACTTAAATATACGAGCTTGATAAAAATGATCATTCTAGAAGAAAATTTCAGATGGCACTTAGAGGCTTTTGCATCTGAACTCTTCATATATATATATATATATATATATATATATATATAGGTCCCACTTTATATTAAGTGGCGTTAAGTACTATGTACTTAAATCAAAAAATAAGTACAATGTACTTATTGTGTTCATGTTGTATTGTAAAACACTTTTGCTGCTATTGAGGTGTGATACGGGTAAGGTTAGGGACAGGTGTGGTGGATTGGGTAGGTTTAAGGGTGAGTTAAGGTGTAAGGGAAGGGTCAACTGTGTAATTACAAATGTAATTACATAAATCAATTACAGCTGTAATTACATGCAGGAATTTTTAAAATGTAAGTACAATGTAAAAACATGTAGTTACACAAGTACATTGTATCAAATTATTAATTTCAATGTAAGTACATAGTACTTAAAGCCACTTAATATAAAGTGGGACCTATATATATATATATATATATATATATATATATATATATATATATATATATGAAGAGTTCAGATGCAAAAGCCTCTAAGTGGGATCTGAAATTTTCTTTTAGAATGATCATTTTTATCAAGCTTGTAATTAAGTTCAGTAATTTCACTTAAAAGACAATTAATAGGTAATTTTTTCTTCTTTTAATAATAATTTTATTCTTCCCAATGTATAACATTTACGATGTTTTACCAGGTGAGATTGAGTGTGTGTTTAAAGGCTTTGTAATGTAAAACAGCAGATAGGGACTGTCTACAAAGTACGAAACGAAGAGGAAAAATGCTCAATTGTTCCATATGCTTTACTCTTAAAAAAAAGGTGCTCAAACTGTGCACCTTTTTAAAGAGTAAAGCATATGGATGGAACAATTGAGCATTTTTCCTCTTCGTTTCGTACTTTGTAGACAGTCCCTATCTGCTGTTTTACATTACAAAATGTATAGGTTGCGATACAGTAAAGCTAGCCGTAAAGCCGATTAAAACACATAAACTGTACTTTGTGTTCTCGTCTACATTTTAAAACAATTCGAACACAACCTGTTTTTCGTTCTTATGCCAAATTGTTATTGATGTATTAAAGTTTTTCGGAGATGAATCTCTGACAAATGTCAAACTTCCAACGTCAAACCAACTTTATATCGGTCTGAAAAATGGTGCTAATTATCAAATCCAGGTGATTGGAACAATGGAGAATGAGAATGTGACGTCAAGCGTTTCACTCCGCGTTGCATTCCTGGAAAGTGCCGGTGTGGTGAACAAATGAGTCCTACTGAAGAGATGAGTCCCATAGACAAGAAAAGAAATGGACACAGCAACCCCATTGGATTCAATGGAGAAAAGTGAAGTCAATTAGAAGCACTCACTTCCTGATGGCTGACCGTACTGCGCAGACTCAAACTGAGCTTGATATATATAGGTCCCACTTTATATTAAGTGGCGTTAAGTACTATGTACTTAAATAAAAAAATAAGTACAATGTACTTATTGTGTTCATGTTGTATTGTAAAACACTTTTGCTGCTATTGAGGTGTGATACGGGTAAGGTTAGGGACAGGTGTGGTGGATTGGGTAGGTTTAAGGGTGAGTTAAGGTGTAAGGGAAGGGTCAACTGTGTAATTACAAATGTAATTACATAAATCAATTACAGCTGTAATTACATGCAGGAATTTTTAAAATGTAAGTACAATGTAAAAACATGTAGTTATGTAACCGGTGACTCGCGACACCAGTTATAAAATCACTTTTCTCTGCGTTGTGAAGACAGACACGGGACAACAGGCGGCGGTTTCACTGGGTTTTACTCTGAGATCTGATGTAAAACAAATAAAAGCAGCCTCTGAGTACAATCACCCTTATTTTGCTCTATAAAACAAATGTGACGTAGATTTAATTACCATGTGCTTTTCATTTCCACATATAGGCCAAAGACACAAATATAACTTAAATTGGGCAAAATGACAAAAATAACCACACAGGTAAGTAAAATAACATAATACACATAATTTGCAATAAAGATATAGACATAAAAGCAACAATTAAAATAAAGATTGAGGATTAGCAGGAGCCAAAAATAACCCACCTCTTCCATGCAATTACAATGCCAAGAGGAAGAGGGGAGGACAAAACAGGAAATTATGTAGGCTCATGGTGACATCACAGCAATTAAAGGGAAAGGTACTCATTTCACTTAGGCAGTCATATCAGGTACATGTAAACGAACAATTTTGTGAGAATTCTAATAAACTATACATACATTTAACAGTACACTTTCTGTACCTGTTACACTCACCCCCCAGAATTCACACAAAATTCTCAGAGTATAACAAACAAAACACTGGTCACTTGAATTACATGGTCCACACTTTAAAAACAGTGAAGACTCCACATAGAAAGTTACCCAACCAAAAGGGATACAAATATGGAGAAAGTTGGCCAAACCTCTACACATTTTGTAGGCATTCACAAAGTGCCCATTACACTTTGAAAAACTCATACCAAGTACATAAACAAGATTAATATACACAACAAAATAGAGAAGATTACACTTTGGTTGAGATGTATTACCAGAGATCGTGTAAAACTATACACAAACCTATACATGAATAACAGGAGATACAGACTCCACACCAAGTAAGGTTTCGAGTTGAACCATTGACTCAATCAGCCTACGAACAGGTCTAAGTACTCTACCAAACCTGGTAGTGTAACGATCGTCAGAGTTATGGTCAACCAAAGGATCACGTGAACTGTCAGGAACAGGAACAGTAGAAAAAGCACTAGCTACAGTGTCAAGGTCAACAGAAAACTCATTTTGTGCTTCAGAAACAGTTTGAGAAGAATGGGATGAGACCCAAGAAGCAGTACGATCATCATCACAAACAGCAATGTGAGAAATGACAGACATGGACTCAGCATGTGACAAATCATCAGTGACAGGTAAGGTTGACTCAACCACATCACATACAGATTGAGAAGGTGTGGAACAAGGACCACCACTAGCACTTTCACCAACAGAAAAATCAGTTGAAGGCAAAGGAAGAAAGTTAACTGGCAACAATAGATTCCGATGTACCACTTTCTCATGACCAGATTTGTCACGGATCTTGTAAATGTGCAGTGAAGGTTTGGAGTCAACAACAGAATACATGGTGGGTTCCCATTTATCGGCAAGCTTCCGTTTACCTCTACAGCCTCTGTTGGCAATAAGAACATGATCACCGACTGACAGGGGCAATCCTTTGACTCTCTTATTGTACTGATCAGACTGATGTTTTTGTTCAGCAGTAGAGTTCTTTTGAGCCAGCGCCATAGCAGACTGTAGATCACTGACAAGAGATTGAACATAGTCATTGTAATCACAGATTGACTCATCACGAAGCACGCTTTGAAACATAAGGTCAACAGGTAATCTCGGCACCCTCCCGAACATCAGGTAAAAAGGGGCAAACCCAGTTGTTTCATGGGCAGTGCAGTTATACATGAATGCCATTGTTTGTACCAACTGTGGCCACTTTTGCTTGGATCTGGGTGGAAGCGATCTCAGCATGTTACCTAACGTTCTGTTGAACCTTTCAGTCCCACCATTCCCCATTGGGTGGTACGGTGAAGTCCGTGACTTGTCAACGCCGGCAATATCAAGAAGCTCTGCTATCAGCTCACTCTCAAAATTTGCTCCCTGGTCCGAATGGATACGCTGGGGAAATCCATAGATACAAAAGAAGCCATCCCAGAGTTTCTTAGCAACACTTTTAGCACATTGGTTTCGGCAAGGAAAAGCGTGAGCTAACTTGGTGAAATGATCCGTAATTACCAAGACATCCACAGATTTATTGTGCCTATCTTCAGCAGACCAGAAATCAATACAGACAAGCTCCAATGGGGCAGTGGTCTTAATGCTCTCCAAGGGCGCTCTTGCTGCTGGCTCTGGAGTTTTACTCAGGACACAACGTGTACAAGTCTTCACGTAATCACACACATCACGTTCCATCCCAGGCCAATAGAACCTCTGGCGGGCTAAAGACAGGGTACGTGGCTGACCTTGGTGACCGGCCAGATCATGAACACCAGAGAGTGCTTGCTGTTTCATAGAGGCAGGCAGGACGAATTGAAACTTTTTATGCTTAGAGAGTGGATCTTTGACAGCTCTATACAGGATGCGAGTTTTTCCCACTGCCTCAATATCCTCAAAACTAGCAAATCCTCATTCGCACGCTCACGCCTGGTAGGTCTGCGCTTCCTGCTGACATAGAAAGCCACCCTCGAAATAACTGCGTCTTTGTGCTGCTGACACTGCAGTTCAGACAATGGAAAGGCATGGATTACGTCTTGACAGTCGGGAATCAAAGAAGTCAAATGATCACCCACGGATGTTGCTCTGGATGCAGCTCCTGAATCCCAATCATCACAGACAGACAAGATAGACGAAACATCCTCAGAAGTCATGGAAAAGTTTATCTCAGAGCTTAGATTGAGTTCAGTGTCAACTGTCTGTGGCTGGCACGTGAGACGGAATGTCCTCTGCACAGAATCATCTCCCACACTGTGTACATACTTCAGTAGTTCAGAGTAAGGCTCGGACAGAAGTCGCTGACTCACTGGGTTGACGAATGGGTCACGACTGAGCGCATCCGCCACGACATTCAATCGCCCAGGAACGTACTTGATTTTAAAGTTGTACGGGGCAAGCTTTGAAACCCAGCGCTGCTCACAAGCATCCAATTTCGGTTTCGTCAAGATGTACGTGAGTGGATTATTGTCCGTCCACACGGTAAACTCATGACCTTTTAGCCAGTGACTGAACTTGTCGCACACTGCCCACTTGAGGGCCAAGAATTCTAGTCTGTGTGCAGGGTAGTTGGCTTGGCTGCGGCTCAAAGACTTGCTGGCGAAGGCTATGGGACGTGCTTTGTCCTCACCACTGGGAACTTGAGAAAGTACTGCACCTAGGCCGTCCAGCGACGCATCAGTGCAGAGAACAAAGGGACGCTCAAAGTCAGGGTGTGCCAGGACCACGCTCTCGACAAGGGCTCTCTTTAACTCTTCGAAGGCGACATCACAATCAGGAGTCCAGTCCTGGGGAGACAACTCCCGATAAGTGCCAGATCGATTACGGCCACTTGTGCCTTTCGCCAAACGTTTTTGACCGGCCGTCAAATTGAACAATGGCTTTGCGACACGTGTACAGCCCGGGATGAAGCTCTGGTAGTATAGAACCATGCCCAGAAATGATCTTAGTTTCTTTGGCGAAGGTGTGACATTATCTTCCTTCATCAGGTCATTCTTTTGAAAGGCTGAAATGACTGATACCTTGTCTTCATCCACGGAAACTCCAGATCCGCTGATCACATGGCCCAGAAATTTGATGGAGCGCCTGAGAAAGTGACACTTTTTCGGAGCCAACTTTAAATTACTAGCTCTCAACCGTGAAAACACTACTTCCAAGCGTTTCAAAGCCTCCTCTTCAGAGCGGCCGAAAACCAGCAAATCATCTAGATAGCAAAGGAGGCTGGAAAAATTTAGATCTCCAAACACACTGAGCATCATGCGCATAAAGGATGCTGGGCTGTTACACAGGCCTTGGGGAAGACGGTTGTATTCGTACAAGCCCATTGGTGTTGTAAATGCTGTGTAATGACGATCGGAAACATGGAGCGGGACGTTGTAAAATCCTGACGTCAAATCAACAGAGCTGAAGAGAAGATTGCCTCCTAGAGCAGCCAGGCAGTCTGCCTGATGAGGCAAAGGATGAGCATCCTTAATGGTCTTTGCATTAAGCCAGCGAAAGTCCGTACAGACTCTGAGAGATCCGTCCTTCTTCCATACCATTACCAAAGGAGATGCATACTCGCTGACGGATTTGCTAATGATGCCTTTCTCTTCCATTTCAGAAAGTACCTCTCTCAACTTCTGGTAATGGGCAGGAGGGGTTCGGCGATATGGCAGGCGAAACGGACGCTCATCGCTCAGATGAATTCGGTGGACAAAGTCTTTCACCTCTCCACAATCGAGTCTGTCTCTGGAAAAAACATCTTGATAGGACACGATAAGACTCATCAACTGCTCCTTCCATGACTTTGAAACCTCACACTTTTCGATATCAATGTCCCCCAAACCATACTCGTGCAGTGACCGCACAGGGTCAACAGGTGGAATAGACTTGGAGAAAGCTGCACCAGAAACTTGAGGTTTGCACACATCTTGTGAGACTGTAACATCCTCCACTGCTAAACAAGGAGACACATCAGCCAGCTTAGCGTTACGTCGAAGAGTTATTGGAGACTGGGTGGGATTTAAGATCTTCATCGGCACCCATCGATCACCCCACATAGGAGTCACCACACGTCCAACAAGAACATGACGTGGCGCTGAACGTGACGTAGTGGGCTCAACGATGACGGAGCTTCCTGGGGAGACATTAGTGTTAGCTGGTAGTTTTCCCCAGACAAGGTGCTCACACCTGGGAAGCAAGGTAACGGCCTGACAAAGCCTAACTGTGCCGAGCTTAGCGGGCTGTTGGGGACCAGACCAACGAGAAACACCGCTCAAGAGCTCAAGAAATTCTTCACACTCAGGGTTGCTGTTCTGGCAGGAAATTAGTTCCCAGTATCTCTTTTCGGCTTTCATCTTCTGAAGCACACATTTGATTACATTACTGCCGATAATGAACTCATCCTTCTGTCCAGGCACTACTAAGGTTGGCACGACAAACTTGAACCCGTAGACTTCGATTTCCAGGTCATATGTACACTTAGGCTGAGTAGTCAGACCACCGCAGCCCACCAGGACCACATTACCAGGAATCACTGAGGGTTGAGGGAGAACTCCATCGGCACGCAACTTGGATTCACTTTCCGTACTCAGTGTGCAAGCCATACTGCCAGAATCTAGCATACCGTTCAGCACGGACTGGCCACCAACAGTCACAGGAGCATAAAAGAGTTCACTAGCTCCATCAATTTTCTGAGATCCCACATACAGCACTGTTTTGTCAGGTGGCAACAATTTGCAACTATTTACAAAAATCTCATGTGGGTCTGACTCATCTTTTAGGGGAAATACGCCACTGCCCATGTTATCCCCCTCAGCACATGGGCTATTTAGTTTAACTGAATGGCTGAAGGCGGCAGCTCAAGGCCTGTCGTCCTAGGACAATTGCTCTTAAAGTGTCCAGGTTTGAAGCGGTTTCGACAAAGCCTCTGGCGCATACAATGAGTATGTGTAGTGTGCTCTTTAGATTGACATACTCTACATGCTGAGCTCAGACTGGGCTTGGGGTCTGAAGTTCTGACAGGACAGTTTGGGGTGGACGAGGACAGTGAAGCAGTGCAGAGAGATAAAACTTTGTCCATCATGCCAACCAACTGCTGCATACTAGCATCAGGAGTAAAAGGAGCAGCGTTGGGGTTCAACTGACCAGTTAAACTTGGTATCTGACTTGAGAGTTCAGGCTGTTTGGGAGAACTTGACACAGAATCGTCACAGACAGTTACAGTGTTCTGATGGCAAGCAGACAAAGGCAATGAGCGTGAAGTTCTAGCAAAAGCTCTCTTCAGAGTCCTGCGATGACTATCCAGTCGCTCTTGAACTTCAGCAGCACTCCACTGTTCAGCAGGCTTGAACTGAAAAGACAAAGCAAGGCCAGGATCTGGACAGTGTGAGATAAACATCATAACAGCTTCAGTAGCAGGGTCCTCAACACACTTGTTCCGTCTACGCAAACACTCATCAGCCACATCAATCGCCTTATTGAGCCGTATCCAGTAGTCCATTGGGCTCTCGTCCGCCCTAGGCAGGGTGTTATAAAAGTCAGACATAGGCATATTTGAATACATCAACTCACTGAAATTGCGCTTCAGTATATCGAACACGGTGGTGGGGAGCACTGCAGCAGTCAGCCCAGGGAAGCTGCGCAAGGACACTTTGACTACATCTCTCGCTTTTCCAGCTAACCTGCTCAAAATGAGATCAGAAGCAGTTTCATCAGTGCATTTCTTTCTGTTCAAATAACTGTACATCAAATCTTCCCATTCATGTACAGTAAATGAATCACTTTGATCACCTCTAAAGAACGGTGGAGGCGCAACATCATGTTGGACAATGACTTTCAAATTAGAAGCATCAAAACATTCACCTGAATGCTGTACATTTGACTTAGATTGCACTGGGCTGGGCTGTTGCGTTAAGTTGAGACTGGCTGAAATGCTTTCACCAATTTTCTGTGCCAAATCAGAAATAATACTCCCCAAAGACTCAGAGGTAACTGCACGATCAGTGTTAGGGCGTGCAAAAGGGGTAGAGCAAGCAGCTGGGCTCCCTGAGGTACCAATAGCCGAATCAGATGCATGTACATGGTCAATATCTGCAGTAAAGAATGTCCTCCCTCTCCCAAAACATTGAGGTGAAACTCCATACATATTGTCAGGACGATTAAGTACAGTCCCACTACCCCTGCCTACTGGGAACATGGCACTAGGCCGTTGCACAGGGCTATAATTATCCTGACTAACAGTGTCCTCAAACATGACTCAGTTTGAATAGAGAAAAAAATAAAAAAAATAAAATGCAATAACAGTTTCAAAAAATGAGAAGAAAAAAACAAAACAAACAAACACTGAAATCACTTAACTAATATGCAGATAAGTGTAGTTTGCAGAAATACTCATTTAGACTCATAAAAGTCCAAAATTTGTTTCAGGGAGAAAAGAAAAAGAAAAAAAAAATTATGTGACGACGATCACAAAAACACTGTCCTTCAGCTTGCAGCAACGCAAAGAACAGTTCAGTACAGCGTTGCACGAGGAGAAATAAAATAAAATGTGATCACAAAAATATCCCGTCAGTGATGAGCGTGCAGCAGTGCAAAAGAAAATAAATTAAAAAAAGTTCAACACGTCAAAGCGCTTACGGCGATCGTCATGAATAAAAGTCAAAACAGTTTTTCATCATACCTCCTAAAAAGCAACCGTTCAACCTTTACCGTCTGTGATATGAACAACAGAAGCAGATAGAACACTGATGACGAGATCGGACGAGATGAAATGAGCTGCGGCCTCCGCGAACGGCGAAACACTCTCACATCCAGCGATCTTTCACGGCACACTGTCGTCTGTTGAAGCAGCAACTCCGGCGATCGGTAATCAGCCGATCATGCGAAATCCGAAGGGTCACGGCATCACATGTAACCGGTGACTCGCGACACCAGTTATAAAATCACTTTTCTCTGCGTTGTGAAGACAGACACGGGACAACAGGCGGCGGTTTCACTGGGTTTTACTCTGAGATCTGATGTAAAACAAATAAAAGCAGCCTCTGAGTACAATCACCCTTATTTTGCTCTCTTCCATGCAATTACAATGCCAAGAGGAAGAATACAGAGAAAACATACCTGATGTAAAACAAATAAAAGCAGCCTCTGAGTACAATCACCCTTATTTTGCTCTATAAAACAAATGTGACGTAGATTTAATTACCATGTGCTTTTCATTTCCACATATAGGCCAAAGACACAAATATAACTTAAATTGGGCAAAATGACAAAAATAACCACACAGGTAAGTAAAATAACATAATACACATAATTTGCAATAAAGATATAGACATAAAAGCAACAATTAAAATAAAGATTAATGAGGATTAGCAGGAGCCAAAAATAACCCACCTCTTCCATGCAATTACAATGCCAAGAGGAAGAGGGGAGGACAAAACAGGAAATTATGTAGGCTCATGGTGACATCACAGCAATTAAAGGGAAAGGTACTCATTTCACTTAGGCAGTCATATCAGGTACATGTAAACAAACAATTTTGTGAGAATTCTAATAAACTATACATACATTTAACAGTACACTTTCTGTACCTGTTACAGTTACACAATAAGTACATTGTATCAAATTATTAATTTCAATGTAAGTACATAGTACTTAAAGCCACTTAATATAAAGTGGGACCTATATATATATATATATATGAAGAGTTCAGATGCAAAAGCCTCTAAGTGGGATCTGAAATTTTCTTTTAGAATGATCATTTTTATCAAGCTTGTAATTAAGTTCAGTAATTTCACTTAAAAGACAATTAATAGGTAATTTTTTCTTCTTTTAATAATAATTTTATTCTTCCCAATGTATAACATTTACGATGTTTTACCAGGTGAGATTGAGTGTGTGTTTAAAGGCTTTGTAATGTAAAACAGCAGATAGGGACTGTCTACAAAGTACGAAACGAAGAGGAAAAATGCTCAATTGTTCCATATGCTTTACTCTTAAAAAAAGGTGCTCAAACTGTGCACCTTTTTAAAGAGTAAAGCATATGGATGGAACAATTGAGCATTTTTCCTCTTCGTTTCATACTTTGTAGACAGTCCCTATCTGCTGTTTAACATTACAAAATGTATAGGTTGCGATACAGTAAAGCTAGCCGTAAAGCCGATTAAAACACATAAACTGTACTTTGTGTTCTCGTCTACATTTTAAAACAATTCGAACACAACCTGTTTTTCGTTCTTATGCCAAATTGTTATTGATGTATTAAAGTTTTTCGGAGATGAATCTCTGACAAATGTCAAACTTCCAACGTCAAACCAACTTTATATCGGTCTGAAAAATGGTGCTAATTATCAAATCCAGGTGATTGGAACAATGGAGAATGAGAATGTGACGGCAAGCGTTTCACTCCGCGTTGCATTCCTGGAAAGTGCCGGTGTGGTGAACAAATGAGTCCTACTGAAGAGATGAGTCCCATAGACAAGAAAAGAAATGGACACAGCAACCCCATTGGATTCAATGGAGAAAAGTGAAGTCAATTAGAAGCACTCACTTCCTGATGGCTGACCGTACTGCGCAGACTCAAACTGAGCTTGACAACGTAGATGTGACGTGAGCAACCTGTCTGTCTTCTAGTAGCTGTGCCAAGAGAAATCTGAATCATTTCCTTCCGAAACTTGCAGAGACGGAGAGTGTGAGTAGGAGGTGTCCATGAGCTAGGAGCAGGAGAAACTTTTGCTAAGTATTCTGAGTAATTATTTTGTCATTTTGCCTCCACGTCCCCCCGATTGCCCGCGAGCTTCTCCTCCTGTCCATGCGGTAATTTATCTACTATGCGACAGAGAGTCGCGTGGTTATGACGCAATCGTTAGCCTATTTTTACAAAAACTGCTTCTACGGGGCCATAACGTAAGATACAAGGTAATGGAACCTTTTATACATTTTCGTGTTTCTTTAGAAATAAATAATGGACAAAGGGAGTCTTTAAACGCCTCAGATGTAAAGTTATTCGCTGTCAAAGTGACGCCAAAATGAATGGGAGTCAATGGCATGCTAACAGCAGGTGATGGTCTGCTAATCAATGGCGGCCACCGGGGAAGCTTCAGTTTTTTCTGAAAGATTACCCCCTTGATGAGTCTGAGCTTAGGACCCAAGCAATCCGATTGTTTCAAAGCACGTTTTATGGGTAATCGCTTTAGTGCCTGGTTACAAATCATACAAAATCAGTTTATTATAGAAGACTAAATAATTTATATAAATTTATGAAACTAAACTTTGCCCTCAGCCAAAACGATTTGCCAGGGAACAAATTATAGATTAATGAGATCAAAGATCGCCCGTTAGATATAGCCTACACAAGACAAATTATATCTCATGTTTAACCACTAGACTAGAGACATCAGCCAGCAGCAAACGTCAGAAGGACTAGCCGAGGTAAGGCTGTTCCAGGCGGGGTACATGAGCGCTGAGCACCCGGTGATCGCCTGGATCTCACAACTCCGAAAACGTCAAAACATCAAAATTTCAAATAGGCGCTATCTGTATAAACAAACAACATATTTAAGATTCAAACAACTACATTCTCTACTGAAAAACTCTTAAAACTACATTTCGTGACACAATAACAGTAGTATTTTTACATTTTGCGGTCTTTCTCCTCTGCTATTGACGCAACTTGAGATTTTAAATATTAGATATAGAATATATACAATTTACATATACAATATACAATTTAATTTAATTTTACCTTGCATATAGCAGCGGGATTTAGCATTCTACATAAAGCTACCACATAATAACACTAAAACAGCTCATGTTAGCTACAAGTTATCGCGAGAACAGATTTAGATCATACTAATGGGGTCCTAAGCTCAGACTCATCTCTTCAATAGGACTCATTTGTTCACCACACTGGCGCGTTAGTCGACCCCAGAGGATTAACTTTAGCCTAATAGGAAGGAACATAAATTGTGACTAAAAATATATGCCCACTCACATCAAAACGCCGCTGCAGTGATGGAGTCCATGCAGGAGGAGCAGTGTTTTCAGCGCGAGCTGTTTGGAGAAGCTAAATAACTATTTAAATTCAATTGTTCGCCACACCGGACATAGGCCTACTACACGCGGCATGTTGGTATTGTCACGTAATATGCACGGTCACATCAGCGCGAAGATTTAAAGAGCCCATTCCACTGACTGCACCAACTTAGAGCAATGTTTTTAGTTCTGCTTTCCGCTTTCGTCTGCGTTTTTACGTCGTTCGTTCGTGCTCACAATTCAGAGGAGTCGTCGGTCAGCTGCTCGCAGATCACGCCTTTGTCGAGAGCATTTTGTGTAATTTCCCAAATAAGGCAAGTAGTATCATTTGTCCAATACATTTTACCTCATAAAAAATAACTAAAAATAAAATATAAACACACACAAACCTGTGAACGATGACAGATATTGATTCTTGATAAGGAAAAAGTTATTTATTTGCTTGTGATATTACCATCAATGAATAAACATGTGAATCAATAGTATGCGGGTGTGTATCTCTGATGGCAATATCACAAGCAGTCTGTGTGTGTGTATATATATATATATATATATATATATATATATGGGTGTTTCTGCAACTACGGGCACTTTTAAGTCCCAGGAGTGAAATTTTAGATTTATGTTAAAATTTGTCATTTGATGTTTCATAAATATAAACGTAGTGTCAATACACACCTTGACATAAAAAATAATGAATAAATAATATGATTTAATGTAAAATTATGAAGCATTTATAGGTCCAAACACCATTTTTGCTCATGTCCCACACCCGTGGTTTCAATGTTGAGATACTTAAAATTAGCTCATTCTTTTACAATATGACATTATTTCAAATGGAATTGTTTAATATTCAGATTCATTTACAGCAACTTAAAATTCTTTGTATTATTTACTGATCATTTTTATGATTTTTTTTAACTAAACGTGACTGTCCCACACTTTTGAGTCCTTACCGCAACAATAAAAAAAAACTTTTATTATGAAAATTTATGGAACACAAACAAGTCTAGTTTATAAGGAAACAGAAATTATCACTTGAGCACATTGCTGACAGACTGGGCCACCACACAACCTCACTCACAAGATACCAAAATAATAAGGTAAACATCATCTTTTCTGCTCTAGTATTTATTGTGCGTCCTTACCATTCAGCTTAATAATTGTGTATTTTTGAACTACATTTTAAAAATAAATGTATATTACTGTTGAATGCATGTATATTAAGATGCTAAGAGTCAAAACTAATGTGGTAGGCGTTGCTAGCTGCCAATTAGCTAAAATATTAGCAAAAATGTCATTTCCGCAACATGTCTTTACCGCAGCAAATTTAGGTGTTACGGTAAAGACCTTGTGTTGCGGTAGAGACAAATTCAAGGTTTACTGTATATTAAATTACAAATATTCAGTATATTATTAGTACTGAAGTATATATTAGTATATATATTAGTATATATATATAAACATGCAATTTTTTATGTAATTTTTTTTATTTTGTCCGTACCGACACAAGATGTCATTACCGCAGCACTGCTCTAATTTCATTTTTTTCACATTTTCATTTGCAAAAAAATATTTTTACACTTAAGTTGAGATGATTAACACATTGAAATTGCAACATCTATCATAAAAAGTTAATTATGTTATATTTTGTGTGTATGGAAACAATTGACATCTAAGGTTACTGTACATTTTTTACATGGCTTAGAAAAAAACATGAAATTCCCTATTTTGTATATTATTTTTTATATCAGTATTTACAAAACTGCATCAAATTTGAAAAAGCTATTTAAATATATTACATTTTTTATAGAAATTACTAAAGAAAAATGTATAAAATAAACGTTATTGTAACGTTGCGGTAAGGACACTTTTTAAGAAGATGACCCGAAAAACATAAAAAATAAACATATTTCAGATTAAAATCTTAACGACTACATTCTATTTTGTGTACATTGTTATATGTATTACAGACTGTGATGGTTAAAACTGAAATTCATAGAGGTTGATTTTTTCAAATTGGGATAGTCAAAAGTGCCCGTAGTTGCAGAAACACCCATATATGCATGTGTATACACTGTATACATGTATATGGGTCCAGAATTGGAGGACATTTCATGTCCCACCTATGAAATTTCAAATAATCTATGTACAATATACAAAAAATGCAGTCACTGTGTAAAAAACACCTGTCCTGAGACTAAATATAAATAGACTTAAAGATTTTTTTTCAAAAATATTATAAAAAAAAAAAAAGTCTCTAGTAGGCTACCCACTTAAGTACCATTTTTCTCTTGTCCCACCTTCTAGATGACCAAATTGAATGTTAAATACAACTGTTAAAATACATTTTAAATATCCCTTTTTTTGTATGATTTTGTTTATAGGCTATATGCCTCTTTTAATTGTTAAAACATTTTTTAAATGATAGAAATATTTCAAATAATAGAAATGTTGCAATAAAGTTATGTCCCACAACATACCTGTTACTGAAACATATTTAGCCTGACAGAAGAAAAAAACAGTGAGTGACATGATTCACAGGAAATGACATCACTAAGCAGTTTGCTGCCAGAATGGGTAGAACAAAGGTATGTTCTCTTTTCAATTTTTCATATTATTATACAACTTTAGCCTTGATTGAATGTGTCACTCTAACCAATGCAACCTAAACAGCTAGCTTCTATTCATGAGAAAAATCTAACATTAACATTGGCTGTTTCTCAATATGCGTTCTTCAGTGATTTTTTTTTTTTTTAATCTTTATTAAATCATTGCGATACAAGTAGTAAGAACACACAGATAGAGTCAATAATACAGAGAGAAAAAAACAAAAACAAAAAACAAGAGCAGAGCCAGGGGGAGTTTCAAATAAATACATTAAAGATAGAGCATAACTGAATGGTTTTAGCAGCCTTCTTATTTTTTGAATCATGGATGGATTTGATGTACTGTTCCGTCTCCTTAACAAAAACAATAAAAGACGGTTTAGAATTACTAAATTTGGCTTTGTGAATATGATATTTCCCTAAAATGATCAATAGATTAATTAGGTATATTTCTTTCTGTTTTTTACTTTTATTATCATGGAAACCAAACAGTACATCCTTCCACAGCAAAGAAAAATCAGCAACAAGTTTGACAGTAATGTATCGGGTCAGATCTTTCCAGAAAGTGATGGTGTAGGGACATTGCCAGAACAGGTGTACCATTGTTTCTGGACATATTCCACATAAAGAACAGTTAACACATATGTCAAGCTTAAATCTAAGGAGATAATGCTTAGCAGGATAATACCTATGATTTTGAAAGAGATTTCTCTTACTTTATTCGTAAGGAGGTATTTGTAAGGAAGGATCCATATATTACCCCAGTTCAGGTTGTCAACAAAGTTAGACCAATAGGGAACAACATTAGGGGTAACTGGTGACATCTCTCTGGAATAAAGAGCGAATATTACGATTATTATTCCTTGTTGTGGTTGCGAAACAAATATTACCAACTGAGGTCAGCTTAGGGTCCAAATCTGGTAGGCAATTTGGTTTTCCAGCCCCTTTTATGAGAGTTAAAATACCAGATGGGATGGCATCCATAACAATTGCAAACTCTCTGTGATTGGAATGCCAAAAGTGTGAAGGAATTCAGAATAATTCAGCAATAATCCATTATCATTTAACCCTCATGTGGTGTTCAAAACCCTATAACACCTGTGGTCTTCCCGGGTCAAAATGACCGGCCTATAAAAATAGCTTATAAATCACTCATTATACCATATTTTCACCCAATCTTGGATTCAATCTTTTGATCAACTTGTTCTCTTTCAAATAGGACTGGTTTTATATTTCTATTTGCATCTAATTAATCGTAGGCCTCATTTATTTGACAGTAGGGATCTCATTTTTTGAGTAAAAAAAAACATTATTTTTGAATAATTTTGGAAATATTAAATGAAATCTGAAGAAAATTGGCACTGTTTATCACACTAGTCTACTTTAATTTTTCACCAGGAATTTTGTTTTGAAAAACTTTTATTTTGTAAAAAATGGCATATTGTCACACTTGTGGTCTTACCGGTCAAAAATGACCCGCCTACAAAAAATAGCTTATAAATCACTTGTTATGTTGTATTATCACCCAATATTGGATTCAATCTTTTTGTCAACTTGTTCTCTTTCAATTAGGACTGGTTTTATATTTCTATTTGCATCTGATTAACCATAGGCCTCATTTATTTGAGAGTAGGCATCTCATTTTTTGAGTAAAAAAAACATTATTTTTGAATAATTTTGGAAATATGAAATAAAATCTGAAGAAAATTGGCACTGTTGATCACACTAGTCTACTTTAATTTTTCACCAGGAATTTTGTTTTGAAAAACTTTTATTTTGTACAAAATGGCACAGAATTACACTTGCGGTGTTCCACTGGGCCATTGAGGGCCATTGTTTCAATGGGCCATTGAAAGTGAATGGGAGAGACTGAAACATTTTCAGGAGCATGTTCATTGTTTATGTACACACATGGGCATGTGATGGATTATGGTGAGTTTGGGCTCTTTTTAATCTTAACAATCTCATGTAAATAATGATGTGCCATTTTCCACAATTTATGCATGCTTCATTGCTTCACTTCACAAGTTAAAACGCGACATAAGTGCTAGGCTACATCTATATTCAAGGCTGTGGGGGCTTGTGTGTTACAACTCCATTAGGAATATCTTTAGATCTGAGTGATGGATTATGCTGAGTTTGGGCTCTTTTTAATTGTGATAGTCTACTGAAAATAATGATGTACATTTTTCTACGATCTGTGCATGCTTCGTGAAGTTATGAGCAAAAACCAAACGTGAGAGCTTCATGAGTATATACTTGGCTAGGTGCGTCTGTGGTATTTTTTGTGTTAGAACGCCATGAGGAATATCTTTAGATCTTATTGATGGAATATATTGAGTTTGGGCTCTTTTTAATCGTGAGCTCCTGCTGTAAATAACGATGTGTCTTTTTTCATGATCGATGTATGTTTCATGAAGTTACGAGTAAAAAGGCCAAGTCTAAGCTACCTTGCTTGGCTATGTGAGTCTGTGTGTCTGTAGTATTTTTTGTGTTAGAACTCCATGAGGAATATCTTTAGTTCTGAGTGATGGATTATGCTGAGTTTGGACCCATTTTAATTGTAAGCATCTGCTGTAAATAATGATGTGTCATTTTCCACAATCGGAGCATGTTTCATGAAGTTACGAGCGGAAATGTGTCTAAAATTCCATCATCCATGTATGGTTTACACATGGGTCTCTTGAAGGGCTTCTTTTACAAAAATCTCACTCAAGTTTAGTAAAAAGCCTGAAACAATTATGCTTGCTGTATTCTACTAATTGAGACCTTTCAAATGACATATGACACAGGACTATCTGAGCTGTATGATGTATTTTACATATTGCTGAATGTAGTACAAAAAAGTAGTTTATAAATTATGAATTTGTTTTTTTCCTATTAGGCTAAAGTTAATCCTCTGGGGTCGACAAACGCGCCGGTGATCGATAACTTGTAGCTAACGTGAGCTGTTTTAAGCTACGTTCACACTACACGCGACCAAGCGACACGATACCATTCATTTTCAATGGGGAGCGGGCGACTTCCGGCGACACGCGCGGTCGCGACCGTTGGTGACTGGATGGGGCGTGTCTGGCGACGCGACAAAGTTGAGAAATGTTTAACTTTATGCAAATGAAGAGCGACTTTAGCGAGCGACAACCAATAGGAGTGAAGTCAGTGGAGCACACGTGATCCGTCACTCTTCAGTGCAGTGTCTGACCGAGGCAAGATGAATGAGAAGTTTATTTTAGCAGTCAGAAACTGTCCAATAATTTATGATATGTCTCCGTGTACATACAGTAGTACTCGCCGTGCTGACTCCGAGCCCGAATGGTTTCGTGAACTCAGAAAGACCAGTATTTGCCCATTTTCTGCAGTTAAATAGCCGCGATATCACAGGGCACTCGCTGTTTCTCATTCATCTTTAATATTATGCATTTTATGTACTGATTCCATTTATATTTAGACTTTTCCTTCCAAAATGTTAGCTTGTAGCGGCAAGAAAACAGATTTGTTGTCTACAACACGGAGTAACATCCGTGAATGTCACTCCACAAACATTACTAGGCAACCAGTAGTGAGAACGCCCACTAACGACCTCACCGCCAGCCACTGGTGACATGCAGCGATAAAGTCGCTTGTAGTGTGAACGGGGCTTTAGTGTTATTATGTGGTAGCTTTATGTAGAATGCTAAATCCCGCTGCTATAATCTCAAGTTGCGTCAATAGCAGAGGAGAAAGACAGCGAAATTTAAAAATACTACTGTTATAGGCCTATGTCAGACTTCCTGCTTCCGGAACGCGGAATAGGGATTCAGAACTTCCGGTCAACAGTATTTCTCGATAAGGATTTCGATTATCAGCCATAATGTCTAAACCATCCGAGGTAGACTGACCACGAGCTATGAGGTTGTGAAACGAAGGTTTTTGCTCCTGTAGAAGCTATAAGTTCGTATGAAATCAACCTTGTTTTAAGAAAAACATGTTTTATCCGCGATCTTATGAAAAAAAAAACTATACTACTCACAATCCTAAGCGTAGCAGCAATGTCTGCTGATTGGTCCAACTCGCTGTTGCCATAGAAATGTTTACCTTACTGGCGAAGGGCTAGAGCTATAACAACAATGGCAGGCTACACCCGCAGCTGTTGTTGTAGTGTACCGGGTTGCTCTGCATCAGTACGTAGACAGCCATACCTCAGCTTTCACGCTTTCCCGAAGGACGAAACACTCCGCAAGTCTTGCTAGCTATATAAATACACTTTGACATTCAAGCTAGCTAGCGACAGCATGTCAGCAGAATTCAAACACTTACCTCTGTAATTGAAAATTAATTTCTCCCAGAAGAACTCAGTTTTGACGTTTCCACTTGAGAGTTTTCATTTACCATCCGAACCACATCGTCATATGTGACTTCAGGCAGGTTGCGGAGAGATTTGGTCCAGCAGTATCTATCGGACTCCGCCATTGTAAAAAGCTAACCGGAAGAGTATCCCTACTAAAAGACATACTTCTGGTCTTCAATTTTTTCGTGACAGGCCTATTGGGTCACGAAATGTAGTTTTAAGAGTTTTTCAGTCTAGAATGTAGTTGTTTGAATCTTAAATATATGTTGTTTGTTTATACAGATAGCGCCTATTTAAAAATTTTATCTGACGTTTTCGGTTGTGAGATCCAAGCGATCACCGGGCGCTCAGCACTCATGTACCCCGCCTGGGAAGACTTGGAAAATGACAAAACCTAAGAGCTTTCATCCAGCCTTGTCAGCACATGTTGAGGAACTTCTAGGACACATTGACAACATTGTGTTTGAGCAAAAGAAGGACAAAAAGCTTGAACATATCGACCTTTTAATGTGTAAACTGATTCCTGAGGTATGCATTTTGTGGGATCATGTTGGTACAAATATGTACTGGAATTTTTTATATCACCAAAAAAAAAAAATCATAATTTTCTCACCCTGGTATCATTTAATAATATGTTGGGAGAAATTGATGGCTGATTTTTATATGTTTTGGTGAACTAACTCATTAAACTAACTCATTAAGTAATTACTTTTTTTATCTTTTGATGTACAGATCAGCCTTATAATACTTAGACGAACGGAAGGTTTCAGTCACTTTTGGGCTGATATATCTTATCTTGTGGAGTGTGTCATTAAAATAGCCTTTTAATGTCACAACATCCAAGGTTAAACAAGCTAACAACGTCTGCTGCGTTGCGCCATATGTTGCAGCATGTTTGTGTTTTTGCAGGGTTCCCTCAAGCCAGTCCATGACACCAAGTCCAGCCTCCTCGCCTACCAGGTCACAACCCCACCATGCAAAGGGGAAATTGACTGACTGCATCATCTAGGCCTTAGGATGGTTCCACAAAGAATTGACTGTACATACAACATGAATTTACTTCAAACTAAAGATTTGACTTTACATACAGCAAAAGACACTGCATCTATTTGTGTCTCATTAGCTCTCAAAAAACTTTAACCTTACAGTTCATTAAATATTTTAACACAGCTAACTCAACATTAATTGTTTTTAATCTTCACAATGTATAGCCAGAGGACTATCACAAAAGTATTTAGGAAAGTAAAGACATACTAGAGTATGTCTGTTTAAAGCTATTTTGTATTGTTATGTATTTTAAAAAGCTCTATAAATGTCCTAAAACTATGTGCATTTTGCTTATAGTTTTGTGTTAATAGAAATTTTATATATTACATATCATAATTCAGTTGAATTCATTATGTATTGTATTGTGTAATTTAATTAAATTTTTATATAAGTTTTGGTTCACTAATTTTATTACATTGAATGTTATTGTATTGTATGATGTTCTGTTTTAAGAATTAATTATGACATAAACCATATGCATTAGTACACAAATGACATGCTTGTAATAAAAAAAGTAAATTATGCCCTATTGCTTAATAACAAATAACTTCGTCGCAAAACATACCTAAAAATGTTATCTATTTAAAATAAAAGATTATTATATGAATTAAGGGGTTTAATTGATTACATTAAGATTTGTGATTCCGTAATTTTATTACAGTTCTTTAGTCAAGGCTAGACAACCAATTAATATTTATACTAAGTACCCACAAAACATAGCTAGCATTCTGTAATTTATTTAAATGTCTAAACTGTTAATAAGAAAAATAGTAATATACACAAATAAACATTATTTTATGGTTCTTTTAATAAAAAAAAAGTACTTGTAACATATTGCGCTGATTATTGCGATAAAAAAATAATGACAATTATAATTGCATTACGAATTTCTGTGAATACGGTAAGGCAGTATCAGTGCAGTATAATCTCAGGTAAAGCTCATAGCACGATCATCGGATAACGTTAGCTGTATGCTATGCTACTATCTGAGCTAAATAAAAAAAACAACGAGAAATGATTAATTTCACAATCTGTAGCTTCGGTTAAATACTAGTATATGAAACGTATAAGTTAAAATACCTTAATGACTCGTTATAACGTAGTACAAACGTCTTCTATAATAAAGTGATTTTGTATGATTTGTAACCAGGCACTAAAGCGATAACCCATAAAACGTGCTTTGAACCAATCGGATTGCTTGGGTCCTAAGCTCGGACTCATCTCTTCAATCGCACTCAATTAGTCACCACACCGGACTCCATTCATACTATATAGAACATACTTTTTTAATGGTCGCAAAGTACTTTCTAATTTAAATTTAGTACCTACTCACATAGTATGCGATTTCGGACGCAGCATTTGTGTTCTCGTCAACATTTTAAAACCCTTTCACATTGTATTGTTTACTTATGTGAATTTATACGTCTGAAACTTAAACTTAGACTTTTCTTAACTAAACTTAAAATAAAATAAACATTATGTGGTTGAAAACACTGAAAAGTTGTGATATATGACAGCGCCGAGCACGCCAATCCCTGGCTCAGCGCCAGCCAACGTGGGCAAGCACATTTGAATTTAGCAGTTGATCATGTGATGCACTGACCGTTCTAATCACACTGGTGTGATCATTTGCTCCAGGGACCAGTTCGAACACAACCTGTTTTTTGTTCTTATGCCAAATCGTTATTGATGTATTAAAGTGTTTCGGAGCTGAATCTCTGACAAATGTCAAACTTCCAACGTCAAACCAACTTTATATCGGTGTTTTTCAGCCAGGAGACAGAATTAACTAGTGAAATAAGCTGGCTGAGTTCATGGGTGGAATAAATATATGGCAGGACTTTTACTTTCTGACCCCTGGACTTTACACTGGTGAAAGCATTCGTGAGAGTGCCGAAATTGCGTTGCATATTAAGTAATCGCGTTGGCGCCTCCTTGTCATGCAGTGTCAATTTCGCACAAACTTGTATACTTGTCACTCCGCAGAGTCTGCACAAACACTTGGATATGCACCTAATAATAGCGAACATTTATCTAGGTTAAAGTTAGAGCGAGCGGCCATGCTAGACGGATAATTAATTTTCATGTTTAACAAATCAAATCATGCATTTTCTACCTACAGCGAGTAAGCGCTGTGCCAGTTTCAAAAAGGCGGCTGAGGCGAGGCGGTAAAAGCATAACCAGCGTAATGAGAGAGGAACCCCACTAAGGGGGATTTAGAGATGTTGCTGCTTATTTACATTAACATTCCTGATTGTTTGAATGATCAGCCCTCGGGGGCCCCCTTAAAATGCGGGGCCCCAGGCAATTGCCTGGCTTGCCTGCCCTATTGGAACGCCTCTGGATGTAACCTATCCTGCATTCACGGGAAAAGAAGGACGCATTTGCATTTTGAAGGATCCTTCGAAGGACCTTCGAATTGGGACAGCCTTCGTCGTGCCGCGGTGACGCAGTCGGCTATACTTTACCCTTTAAATGAGTCTCGGTGTGTCGGACACAGCCTTCAAAGGATACAGCTCTGGTCGCTTTGACTGTTGGGAAGAAGTCTGCTGCGGAGCTTGCATCAGTGGATCATGGACTTAACTTGAGAGTGCGTGCACACGACAGGATGTAAGTGCGCAAGACTATCCCAGGTCTTAAAAATGCCAAAGCGTAGTTCCCTTAGTATGGGGGACCAAACCTGCAGAAATTAAACATGAATGAATAAATAAATGAATTCATAAATAAATAGATAAATAAATGTGATAAATTGTGATAATAAGTATAGAATGCCAAACCTGACTTAATAATAAATACATACATAAATATGTGAAGAAATCAAAAAAAAAAAAAAAAGCAAAAATAAATAACTATTTATAGCCTACTTTTTATTTCCTTATTTATGTATAATTATATTTTTTTCCACATTTATTTATTTATTTCCACTTTTATTTATTTTCACATTTATTTATGTATATACGTATTTATGTCTACATTTATTTATTTATACATGTATTTATTTATAGCCCTATAGTGGTGCCTTATTAACTGAATTGATCAGTTAAAATTAAGAACTTATAGGCTTCATGATGATGCATATAGACTACTATTTAATAAGGTTTTAAAAAAAATGCCCCAGGAAATAAATTTATAGCGGAAATATCACCTCTTTATGGAAAAGTTTGTTTATGTTGCTGTCAACATTGTTTTTGGAAGAGACATCAAAAATGCAGAACGCTTCTCTGTACGGATCTACAATGCATGGCATAAAATGTGGTTAATAGTGGATAATTTGACGCGCTTCCGTGTAAATTGTCTGTTATCAGCGGATTCTGTTCATGTGTGCCCAGACATTTTAGAAATCACTGCAGCTGATGTTTTACGGCCATGTCCGGAATTTTATGGAAGTACGGAAGCGTATTGCATTCACTTGAGGAAAAAAAATCTACTCTGTTTTTCTGAATTAACGAGTTAATTATCTCAGAATTACGAGATAATGTTTCATGAAAAAAAGTTTTTGCTCTGTTTTTCTGAATTAACGAGTTAATTATCTCAGAATTACGATACAATTTTTCATGAAAAAAAAGTTTTTGCTCTGTTTTTCTGAATTAACAAGTTAATTATCTCAGAATTATGAGATTAATTTTTCTTGAAAAACATTTTTTTCACTCTGTTTTTATGAATTAATGAGTTAATTATCTCAGAATTATGAGAATAATCGGTAACACTTTACGGTAAGGGTACATGAATTATCATGAATTCATGTATAAATTCATGCATGAAATATGCATTCATGCATGCATTAATATCTCATGAATCATCAGGAACTTCATGGATGAACAACACCTTAATTAAAACATTAACTAAGATGAGTAGATCATCATGAATTATGATTTATTACGCATGATCATGATGTTTTCTTTGTTCACACAAAAAATTGGTCTTTACCACCCATTGTGGATACAGCTATGGTTATGGTGCATGAATCTTCATGAATTCATGCATAAAAAAGTATTAATTCATGCATGAAAGACTACTCTTCGAATTATTAAAGGAATGTACAAAAATCCACATTATCTAATGCATGCATGCTAGAACAGTATATCAATTAATGTGAGAACTTTTTTTCTGAATTATGATCTGAGTTTCCAAGCATGTTCATGTCTTCTTCATAGCCTGCAGGTAAATGGACAGACCCCAAAATTGGCCAATCACAGCACATATTATACAAATTCTGTTGGCGTTCAAATACAGTAGTCATCATTAACTAAGCATTATTTATCTATGACTTCATCATGTGTGTGGCCCCTCAACTAAAGTGGTGACTTGGTGCTTTGAAACACTGATGAACAATGTGGCATAACTGTGAAATGACATGAATATGAAAGTTCAAGCCTTTGCAAACAATGTACTGTGAACATAAATGGACTTTGAACTTAACTTTACTGCTTTATTCTTAAACGGTATAAACCAGTTAAAAACCATAAAACTGTTTAAAAAAATGTTTCACAAACAGCTTGATCTCTTTTTGGGTAAAGAGTCACCTTTTAATGTATAGCTACTGATGTGACTCCTCCATATCATGAAATTGTAAAACAGCTTTATGGTTTTGTAAAGAGTTTTCAGATATACAGGCACTTCAACATGTAGCCTACTGAATTCCTTCTCAGCTCTTTCCAGCTGTTGATTTAACTGGTTTATACCGTTTGGTTTCAGAATAAAGCAGTAAAGTTACATAACATTATTACGATTTTACAGCTAAAAAATGTACGTTAAACTATTTACGAATATTTCATATTATAAAGATATCTGTATAATTTTCCTTTTACCATTTTATAGATTATAAATGTATGATCCCTTAGCTGCTAACCCTACTCTCACACCTAAACATACCCATTTTATAGACAATATTAAAAGGAAAAACGTAATGGATGTGTAGGGAAATGGCAGTTTTATTAACAATATAGCATTAAAAGATAGTTTGAGCCACTAATCCTACCCCTACCACTAAACCTAACAATTTCATAAAACTACGTAGGCAATTATAAATTAAAACAACAGACAGACAATCACAATAATTTATTTATTGAGAAAATGTCAAAACCGGTACCAAAAGTCGTTCACATGACGATGTGTCGCAGTCCTCTCTGGCAGTAACGTTATATAATAGTTTTGTATGAGGTAAAGTTACAGAGCATAATTTAAGTTATTAATCCATGAAAATGTTGATTCGGTTTCGGTTCGCTGTTCGCTTCGCTCTGTGAAGGCGCGCGCGCTTCTCCATTTCAAATGTAGTACACAACTTAAACACGGCATGTCGCAATCTGTGACGAAGCATGCGAGAGCCAGTGAGCATTTGATATCACTGCCGTAAAACATGTGGTATCGCTTCGGGCGCAATTTTTGAATTTGAATTCACCACGAGCGCGGGATTTGACGTTGACGGTCTCCGCTGAGAAATGGAGATGAAGATCACTGGATAAAGGGCTGCATTTGGATCTTGCAAACAACGTATGGATTCTAAAGATTTGGATGACATTAAGCTAATAAAATTGATTTCTTTTGTAAATTTATGTTGTGTTTTAGTGTATTATGGGTCTATAGGAGAAAACACCTTTTGTGTCTCACGGTAAATAAACCAAATATTACAAAATGGTTAAACGATTAAAGGAGGTATATTTTTAAGGTTTTAAGGTGTATTCTTGTTTAACACCATGTTGGCTAACGTTAATCCTCCGAAACGAGTTTGCAGCAGAAGGCACTAACAGAGCGAAATGTTATTATTTATGAGTAGCCTAACGTTATTATAACGTTAAACTGTATTAATAAATGCGACTGAAAATGTAATTGATAAGACAATTGAATGCAATAGAGTCAAAACATTAATGCCACGATTTTAATATGCATAAGTTAAATAGGAATACGCCCAAATTTGTATGTTGTTGTTTGTATAAGATAGGTAAATAAATTACGTTTTTGTGCTGTCAGCCTGTCAATGTGTAAATGTTATACGTTTTAGTGCTGTAAATACGTCAGTATTATACGTTTCTGTGTATAAAACGTAAATAAATGTACGTATGGTAGAACTAGGCTTACACTTTAAAAATACTCACGTATTCTCATGAGATCACGTTGCAAGTTAAGATCAAAGTCCATTTGTGTCCACACAGTACATTGGCTTGAACTTTCATGTTCATATTCATGTCATTTCACAGTCATGCCACATTGTTCATCAGTGTTTCAAAGCACCAAGTCACCACTTTAGTTGAGGGGCCACACACATGATGAAGTCATTGATAAATAATGCTTAGTTAATGATAACTACTGTATTTGAATGGCAACAGAATTCGTATGTTATGTGCGGTGATTGGCCAATTTTGGGGTCTGTCCATTTACCTGCAGGCTATGAAGAAGACATGAACATGCTGGATAACTCAGATCATAATGAAAACACATTGTTCATCAGTGTTTCAAAGCACCAAGTCACCACTTTAGTTGAGGGGCCACACACATGATGAAGTCATAGATAAATAATGCTTAGTTAATGATGACTACTGTATTTGAACGCCAACAGAATTTGTATATGTGCTGTGATTGGCCAATTTTGGGGTCTGTCCATTTACCTGCAGGCTATGAAGAAGACATGAACATGCTTGGAAACTCAGATCATAATTCAGAAAAAAAGTTCTCACATTAATTGATATACTGGTCTAGCATGCATGCATTAGATAATGTGGATTTTTGTACATTCCTTTAATAATTCGAAGAGTAGTCTTTCATGCATGAATTAATACTTTTTTATGCATGAATTCATGAAGATTCATGCACCATAACCATAGCTGTATCCACAATGGGTGGTAAAGACCAATTTTTTGTGTGAACAAAGAAAACATCATGATCATGCGTAATAAATCATAATTCATGATGATGTACTCATCTTAGTTAATGTTTTAATTAAGGTGTTGTTCATCCATGAAGTCATGAATGAAAAACGTTGAACTCGTGTTAGTTCCTGATGATTCATGAGATATTAATGCATGAATGAATGCATATTTCATGCATGAATTTATACATGAATTTATGATAATTCATGTACCCTTACCGTAAAGTGTTACCGAATAAGCTTCATGAAAAAAATTATTTTGCTCTATTTTTCTGAATTAACGAGATCCCTCAAAATCCTGCGAGAAGCTCTCACCTGCACGAAGTAACGTCAGGCCACAGTTGCTGATGCTAATCAGCCTGACCCTCCAACAACAACAACAGTGCCAGGCCTAACGTTACATGGGTTCAGTGCAGGTAAGATAGCTAAGTTATTATAGTTACATGTTAATGCCAAATGATGTCTGCTAACTGTTCGCTTGACGGCATGTAAAACGAGGTTAGAATAGCTGTTTATAAACATGTAACATTAATGTTACAGGCATATTTTTTACTAACTACGTTAAATTAAGTTACACCATCAACTGCAGATGGTAGGCTAACTTATGTAATGTTAAGCTAATATTTGTACTGTTAGTCAGCAAAAGGAACCTTAACTTTTAAGGTTGAGGGGATAATTACATGTGATTTTTAGGAGGAATATTACGTTAACCACCTTCCTTTCAGTTTGTTGGCTAGGATAAGTAAACCACGCTATTTGCTGTAACTTTAGTGCTTAATTTGTAAATCAAGAGGTCCTCGAACACAGAGAGGCTGCTGTCAGGGGGAGGGAAAAAGTCACGTCAGAAATCCCCAGTGCATGCAGCACGTTGGACATCGCGACATTACATAACAGTAAACAAACATTCAGAACTTTGCCAGTTTCAGAGCCAGCAGGGATACTATTTCGATTAAGTTTTGCACGGACGTTTAGTATAGTGTTCAGCGTGTTACACCAATAATAATGTTGTTTAATATATTCTGACATTGCTTCGGTTTCTTTAGTTGTGCCCTCTCTTTTGGTTTGTCACTATGCATATGTGTCCTGTAATTGTTTTATTTGTTGATATTTTTCTAAACTGTGTACTTGATGAATTTAATAATTTGGAAACAAAGCTAGCTTTTTGAAGCTTTCCAAAGCAAGTTATGTATTTTTCAGAAACTAGATTCCGGTTGTGCAGTGAATCACAGATAAATGAGTGCATATAGTGTGGTACCTATGAAAAATGAGTACACGATATGGTTGTATGAATATATATATATATATATAATAATATCTCCCTTCTATACCCTTTCATATGGACATTCATGAAGTACTTTTTTTAAATTATTTTTTATATTTTGTACGGACACTTAGAACAGAGACTTTTATTTTGACACGTGATCGCGCTTACGGGCTATCTCTGCAGCCTCCGCTCATTCAATACAGAGGAGCTGGCAGAGAACAGACGCGATTCCCGACTCTCTTCTTCCTTTCCTGTATTTTCAGGTATATAGTACAAATGTTCGGGGAAAACTTGACCAAATAGGGTAACATCCATTTAATTGCAATGTACGGCGAGGGCTGGTTGTGAGAGTTTGATAACTTACATCTGTGATTTCTAAAAGTGTTCATACTGAGGTAAAACTACTGTAAATACTTCTGTGTAATGCAATATTTGAGTCTAACATGTTTATTCAGTGTCTCAGATCAAAATGTTCCATTTTTCCAGTTTTGTTATATGTTATGTGCAAAGCTCACTCTGAACTCTCACTTGGCGCACTTGTATGGTCACGTGACCAGCTCATGCAGAAGTGTGTAATGGCGGCCTGAATAGCTGTTAATGTTTTGAAATGTTGATTTTTGACAAACTAACGGTGAAACAAATATCACAAATGTTTTAAGAGTTAAAACAGACTTAAAATATGCACTTAGGTGAATAATCAAAGTAATAACTTGCTAGATTTGACTGTTGACCCATGAGAAAGTATGAAAAAGAGGTTGTTGTATGTTCAAACAGGTTAAATGAGAAAAAGACAAACAATGAAAAGAGATTATAGGAGTTTATTTTTGTGGTTTAAGAAACTGGTGAATGTTGGAGATTGATTTGTTGTCAATAAAGATACAATACAGAGGAGCTGGCAGAGAACAGATGCGATTCCCGACTCTCTTCTTCCTTTCCTGTATTTTCAGTAATTTGTCTGCTGGGTCTCCGGAGGCGGGGCCTGCAACAGATTCTTGGGGGCTCGTCCGGGATCCACTCCATGTGACGCTAGGAGGCGGATCCAAAGATTTCCAGGACCGTGGGACCAGGCGGCGTTGGGGCTAGAGGCCGGCGGCTGCTACATCCACGGACAACGAGGCAACAAGGCGTGTACCAGGCAATCTGCTGGTGGCTGCCTTCATCCTGAGGTTGAGGCTACAACGGGAGTGCCGACAACGTGACATAATGGCGGGTCGTGCAAGGAAACAGCTGGTGTGGGACGTAAAGAGAGATTTAATCACTTTACCAGCTGACGAACTGTTCCGCATTGCCAAGGGTATCGGGCCAGTACCTAGACATCACACAAGTGAACTGAATCTGGAGGATAGTGAGGTTTGTTTCAAGTATATTGATGATTACATGTCCAGTGAACCTTTGCTTGAGGCTGAGGACCAAGGGATGAGCGAACTGTTGACATTGCAAGATACTGTAAAATCAGCAAAACAGATTGCCGCTGCTGTATCTAGATCTGATGCTGATATAAACACTCACTTTGCGCATGTGTTACATCCATCCACCACTGATGACACTTACATGACTCCACCTCATGTGGCATCCGACTCAGGGGGTGTTACGGGGGCTGAATCTGAAACAAACACAAACATACATAAAATGCTTGCAGAATATGAAGATGTAAGTAGAAAAATTCGCCAGTACATGACACTTACCCAGAACACTGACTCGACTCACACTGTAGCCCAGGGGAACACCACTACAGCACACGTAAATCATACTGAGCGACCCAAACATATAGCTCATGATTTTACTTTTCCTACGGGGTTACAGTATATTCAGCCCCACGAGTTTAGGATACACGGAGGCCAGATTGGGGACCACTCGTCAGACATCATGTATAACAACGTTTGCAGGCAAATAGACAGCGGACTGAAAGAGAACTTCAGCAATGCCGACATTGTCAGAGGGGTGCTGCGAATTATCAAGCCAGGCATTTTTAAAGATATGCTGATGAACAAGGACGATATGACTGTAGCTGAGTTAAAAGGTTTCCTACAATCACACTTGTGGGACCGAAATAGCACAGAGCTGTTCCAAGAACTAATGTGCACCAAACAGAGTGAGCATGAAACCCCTCAGCAATTCCTGTACAGAGTAATGGGGCTGAAACAGAAGATATTTTTCGCAGCAAGACAAGCTGATTCAGAGAGAAAGTATAATGCAGCCACCGTGCAGGACGTGTTTTTACATACAGTGTACCAGGGCCTGAGTCACCGATGTAAAGACATTCGCAGCGAACTGAAGCCGCTGCTTGCTGACAGTAACGTGACTGATGATGCCATCCTCCGACATGTAATGAAAGTCAAAAGCGACAAAAATGAGCGGCTGCGACGGTTGGGGCCACTAACCAGAACAAAACAGTCCACAGCGAGTAGTGCCCAAGTCCATAGTGAATCTGGCAGTGATGTGGGAGGAAGGACAGAGGCTGCTGTAAAGAAAAGCCAGAACGACCCAATCAAACAACTGACTGCGAGGATCGACGCTCTAACCAACATGGTCGATACACTACAACACTCCATGGCAGCACAGGTTGAGAGGGGCTGCCAATGCTGCACCAGTCATCCAGTCCCCCACAGAGTGAGCCGGTTCCGTTGCTGTCCACAGTGTACAAGAGAAGGGCGACAGGACTGTCCACATTGCTTCATTTGTGGTGAGGAAGGGCACCGGGCAGCTGGGTGTTTGAGACGACCTCAGCGGCAGGGAAACGAGAACCGGCCACTGTAGAGGGGCAACCAGTGAGCGCGGAGCGAATGTCCCACACTTATGCAACCTGCTCAGAGCTGGGCAGGCCCGGACACAACAATCAGAGACAAAAAAACAAATCAACAGACACAAAAGTGGTGCATAGAAGCCCAGGAGCCAATGATCTGGATCCCTGCCAGAAAAAGAATGACACAATAATTAAGCTAATTGGAAGCAAAGCATTAACCCAGTGCAACTTAAATGGACTCACTGTGAGAGCACTACTTGATACAGGTGCACAGGTCAGCATAGTGGATCGCATGTGGAAGGATAAATACCTACCCAATATTGAGGTGAGGCCACTGCGAGACTTACTGGGATGTGAAAATGACCTGGAGGTCTATGCTGTGAATGGGAATCCAATTCCATTCGACAGATGGACAATCATTACAGTTAACTTGCTAGGAAATGAGGACCCCAACCTGTCCATCAATGTCCCATTCTTAGTGAGCAAGATGCCGTTTGAGAGACCACTTCTGGGCTTCAATGTAGTAGAGGAACTGATTCAGGGACAGCCTGAACGACTCATGCCAACACTTACCATGCTACTAGCGGGAGCCATTAATGTTCCTAGCGAGAAGGCACAGACCCTAGTCGAGGTGATACGGACAGCAGATGAAGATGAGGAAGGTGGCCGTTTAAAGGTCGGCCAAAGAGGAGTCATCATTCCAGCAGGACAGGTCGCCTGGTTCAATGTCGAGTTTCACCAAAGTTAGCGCAGATGGACTCTGTAGTCTTGTTTGAACCACAAGAGGATAATGCCCGCTTAAGACATTTGGATATTGGAGAGGGACTCTTGGAGATACCAAAACAACGTAATTCATGTGTCTCCATACCCATAGGGAATAACACAGGATGTGACGTAGCTCTAGCGCAGGGTACGCTCCTCGGAACACTGCAGCGGGTAGAGGAAATAGTTGATTCTGGACAAATAAGTGGAGCAAGGCAGATGGCAAGGGTCCAGACTGCAGCGACACAAGAGGGAGGGATGAACACAGCCGTGTGGTATCCTCCTGTTGACTTAGGACATCTGAGTGAGAGCCAACGTGAAGTCGTACAGAAGATGTTATATGAGGAGTCCGGCACCTTCAGTAAGGGCGACGACGACATCGGACGTATCCCCAGTCTGCAGATGTCAATATTCCTTCAGGATGACATTCCCGTTCAGAGGGCGTATTCGGCAGTACCAAAACTCCTATTCAGTGAAGTAAAAAGCTATATACAAGATCTCCTGGCTAAAGGATGGATTGTCAAATCCAAGTCGCCATACGCCGCTCCAGTGGTTTGTGTTAGGAAAAAGAACGGCAACCTCCGGCTTTGCGTGGACTATCGTCTCCTAAATAAGAAGACTATACCTGATCGACACCCGTTGCCCAGGATACAGGAGTTAATTGACACACTGGGGGGATATTCCTGGTTCAGCATCTTAGACCAGGGTAAGGCGTACCACCAGGGCTTTATCGCTGAGGGTTGCAGACATATGACAGCATTCACTACACCTTGGGGGCTGTATGAGTGGGTCCGTATCCCTTTCGGCCTGTCAAACGCACCTGCTGCTTTTCAACGTAGTATGGAGGAGATGCTTGACTCATTAAGGGATGAGTGCTGCATACCATACCTAGATTATGTCTTGTGTTACGCAAAGTCCTTTGAGGAACATGTCGAGAGCCTAAGGAGAGTATTAAAAGCCCTTCAGCGCCACGGGGTCAAGTTAAAACCTGAAAAATGTGAGCTGTTCCGTAAAGAGGTCAGGTACGTGGGGCGTCTGGTGTCGGCTGAAGGGGTGCGGGTAGATCCAAAGGATCTGGAAGCTGTCCGGTCTCTCACATGCAGGATTCCTCAGACGGTGGGGGATGTTCGAAGGTTATTGGGGTTTCTCAGCTACTATCGAACGTTTATCCAGGATTTCTCCAGTCGCAAGACCCCTCTATGAATTGCTGCAGAGGAAGCCAGGGACTGAGCAGGATGTACACAGCCGAAGAAAAACTAAAGGGCCACAAGTTCCCTCAAAGACTCCAGTGGAATGGAACCGAGACCATCAGCAGACTCTAGAGAGACTAATTAATATGCTTGAGAAACCACCAGTTCTGGCATATCCAGACTTCAATCAACCCTTTACACTCCATACCGAAGCATCGGAAGAGGGTTTGGGGGCTATCCTGTACCAGCGACAGGAGGGAAAGTTGAGGGTCATCGGGTATGGATCCAGGACACTGACGATAGCTGAGAAGAACTATCGATTACACAGCGGAAAACTCGAGTTCCTGGCGTTGAAGTGGGCGGTATGTGAGAAATTCCGGGACTACCTATTCTACGCCTCACACTTCACAGTGTATACCGACAACAACCCACTGACATACGTGATGGGCACAGCGAAGCTGAATGCAGTGGGCTATCGCTGGGTTGGGGAGCTATCCGACTTCCGGTTTGACATCAAATACCGGCCAGGCAGGGTTAACATCGATGCAGACACTCTGTCCCATCTCCCCCTGGATATTGAAGCATTTGAGTCAGAGTGCACAAAACAGTTGCCTACCAGTGTAGTACGAGCAGCCTGGGAGGGTAGTCGCGTATCAGAAGATAAGGATGTGGCCTGGATCGCTGCATTGTACCTGTCTACGGGGGGAGGCGAACTACAGCCATTTACCACTTGGTTGCCGACAATTGGACTGGAAGAGCTGGTTACCGCCCAAAAAGAGGACCCAGTGATTTCACAAGTAAGACAGTGGAAAGTCGATGGGGTCATACCAACGGAGGAAATGAGACGAAGCATGACAGGGACCAGCAGAAAGCTCATGTAGGTGGAAAAATCTGTATCTGGAACGGGGACTCCTCTACCGAAGGGCAAGGGAAAGAACACAACTAGTCCTACCAAACATGTATAAGAAGTTGGCCCTTGAGCACCTCCACGACCGGATGGGACATGTGGGTACGGAGAGAGTACTCAGCTTGGCAAGGGATCGATTCTACTGGCCGTACATGAAGAATGAGATAGAGGGGTACGTGACCAGGAGGTGCCCATGCATAAAGCAGAAGAAACCCACTGCACACGTCCGAGCACCTATGGGCAGTATCACAATGCACTCACCTATGGAGCTGGTGTGTATAGCCTACCTCCACTTGGAGCAGAGGAGGATATGAGTATATCTTAGTGGTCATGGACCATTTCACCAGGTTCGCCCAAACCTACCCAACAAAAAACAAGTCAGGGCGGACTGCAGCAGAACGCTTGTTCCAGGACTACATCCCACGTTTTGGATACCCGGCCAAATTGCATCACGATCAAGGCCGTGAATTCGAAAATGAACTGTTCCGGAACCTCAGACAACTTGCTGGCATCGGCCACTCCCGCACTACTCCGTACCACCCCCAAGGGAACCCAGTGGAAAGGCTCAACCTCTTGCAGATGCTGAGGACACTAACAGACAGGGAAAAGGAGAGATGGAAGGACTACTTACCTCAAGTGGTGCACGCTTACAACTGCACACGACACGAGTCCACAGGGTATTCTCCCTTTTACCTGTTGTATGGACGGCATCCTCACCTTCCAGTGGATCTGATCTTTGGCCTGGTGGAGCAAGAGGAAGAAACAACACCAAACGGGTATGCGGAGCAGTGGGCACACAGAATGACTGAAGCATACAAAATCGCGGAAAGTCTCGCGCTTGCCTGACGGCTGTGAGGGAAGGAGCAGTATGACCGGAAAGTGAGGGGAGTTGTGCTGAAGGCAGGGGATCGAGTACTTGTCAGGAACCTCAGGGAGCGAGGAGGGCCAGGAAAGTTGCGGTCCTACTGGGAGAAAGCAGTATATGTGGTAAAGGAACAATTGACCGACAACGCCATATACGTGATATACCCTGAGAATGGTGATAGCAGAAAAACCAGGACGCTGCATCGAAACCTGTTGTTACTGGTGAATGACTTACCGGTGGAAGCTCCAGCAATGACACCTAGATCCATGCGGCCTGAAAGACAGAGAAAGACAGTTAGACAAACAGTCAACAAAGAGAACGTCGGAGACGGTGATCTGACAGACTCAGATGCCGAGAGTAGAGTAGGAGGATACTGGTTGAGAGCTCCAGTCAGCTGGCCAATAGTGGGGAACAACCAACTCCCAGAACGAGCCTGTTTCCCTGTAAGGGAAAACATTCGGTTAGTAGCTACAGATACCTACCTTGATGACGCTACATGTCCAGACAATGCTGATGAAGGAAACTGTGCGAATCCCGAAAGTGAGTCTGAGGACATAGATGGAGCCGGGGATCTGAGGATGGAAGGAGAAACCAGTGTGAGAAAGTCAGCCAGGGAGCGGAGGCCAAAACAGATTTATACATATGACATGTTGGGCCAACCTGCAATCCACCCCTACCCCACACTGAACTCAGTTACTGCCTACCCCATTCCACACATGCCTGTTTGGGGTTCACCTAATTACACCACACCTATCACTTACCCCCACTTATACCTTCAGTACACACACCTTATGGGGTTGCTACTGCTGTTTATTAAGAGTGGTTGATTATGGGATTTTGCATTTCCTTTTGTCAGGGAGAGTGTGGTACCCATGAAAAATGAGTACACGATATGGTTGTATGAATATATATATATATATAATAATATCTCCCTTCTATACCCTTTCATATGGACATTCATGAAGTACTTTTTATTATTTTTTATATTTTGTACGGACACTTAGAACAGAGACTTTTATTTTGACACGGGATCGCGCTTACGGGCTATCTCTGCAGCCTCCGCTCATACAATACAGAGGAGCTGGCAGAGAACAGACGCGATTCCCGACTCTCTTCTTCCTTTCCTGTATTTTCAGGTATATAGTACAAATGTTTGGGGAAAACTTGACCAAATAGGGTAACATCCATTTAATTGCAATGTACGGCGAGGGCTGGTTGTGAGAGTTTGATAACTTACATCTGTGATTTCTAAAAGTGTTCATACTGAGGTAAAACTACTGTAAATACTTCTGTGTAATGCAATATTTGAGTCTAACATGTTTATTCAGTGTCTCAGATCAAAATGTTCCATTGGGTTATGTGTAAAAGTTATTCGGTTTTGTTATATGTTATGTGCAAAGCTCACTCTGAACTCGCGCTTGGCGCGCTTGTATGGTCACGTGACCAGCTCATGCAGAAGTGTGTAATGGCGGCCTGAATAGCTGTTAATGTTTTGAAATGTTGATTTTTGACAAACTAACGGTGAAACAAATATCACAAATGTTTTAAGAGTTGAAACAGACTTAAAATATGCACTTAGGTGAATAATCAAAGTAATAACTTGCTAGATTTGACTGTTGACCCATGAGAAAGTATGAAAAAGAGGTTGTTGTATGTTCAAACAGGTTAAATGAGAAAAAGACAAACAATGAAAAGAGATTATAGGAGTTTATTTTTGTGGTTTAAGAAACTGGTGAATGTTGGAGATTGATTTGTTGTCAATAAAGATACAATACAGAGGAGCTGGCAGAGAGCAGACGCGATTCCCGACTCTCTTCTTCCTTTCCTGTATTTTCAGTAATTTGTCTGCTGGGTCTCCGGAGCCGGGGCCTGCAACAATAGCACCTGTGTCTCAAATCTATTGACCTTGTTCAGTCTAGCCTTCTCTACAATTTGAGTAATGTTACTGTTAAAGGTGAGCACATTCAAATGCTTAAGACAGTTTGACTTCCAAGTGATAAGAAAGGCCTATAGTTGCCTACCTATACAGTTGATACATGAAACATCAATTTTTAGCAACGTTATCACACTCTTGGCCTTTATTAATGTTCTCGTAAAAAAAAAGCCGAAATACATTTTTGAGATATTTAAAGCAATTACACTTTTGAAGGTACAGTCCTAAATCTGTTTATATTTGTGGTGCAACACATATTTACATAAATGCTGCCTTTTTCCGACATTTGTTCAGGGCCAGCTATGGCTACGTCTTCAAATACCCCCCTCCCACAAGATGATGGTCTGTGGATGTTTCTTCAGAGCCGAGGGATTCCTGAGGAAAATATTCAGAAAATGCAGCAAGATCATGTAGGTGACAGCACATTCATTCCTGCAATATATTAATTTAAATTGTTTTACATTTTACTGAATCTCAGCAGATTATACAAGTAATCATCATAAATTGTAACCCTATCACATTTAGTGCCAGTGCTTCCGATTTCTTTTTTATGCCAAGCACACCTGCCTCTCCCAACAATGCATTCATGTCTTCCCTATTCTAGCCCTGTAAAATAAGGTTCATAGGTATCTTTAGGAGTCAATTCACTCTATATTTTGGTCTCTACCCTACATAAACAAGTAACAGTAGTTAGACTGTAACGTGCAGTAGCATCACCATTATACATTCAGGCAAAGTGCTGACTTATATGTTTGAAATAATAAATAAATACACAAAATAAAATATTGTGCCCTTACAATTACTGCTTTCCATTTTGTTGTGATTTGATATTGTTTTAAAAGAATGGAGTAATGTTTAGATGCCAGCACAGGCCTTGGTTGGGAGCTGAAGTATGGAATCAATATGGAATAGCAATATTATGGTGTACATAATAGCAGTAATATATGGGAGAAGTGCTTTTCTTGTAATTAAGGTAAATGGTTATATAATTAAAGAGGAATACATGAAAGTAATCAGTCCCCTGCCTAACTCTGATGTCAAGGATTTTCACTATTAATACACTGTATTTTCAGCATCATTATGTCACTCAAACTTCATTGTTATGCTTACAACCATTTTTTTAGACAGCAGTTTTTGTTTTAAATTACTTAATATTTTAGCTCCTTTTTATTCCCATGCGAAAAAAGAAACAAGCAAGTGAAGAAAAATAGAAATAAATTGCTGATTTGTAGCTACTCCTAAGAAATTAATTTTCACTCATATGGAAATATAGCCATCTCTTAGATTTAAGATAACCAATATGTCTTACTGTATTGTTTTGTTTTCATTACAGATTGACAGCTCGGTAGTTGGAGAAATAGATGATGCCACTATGACTGCTTACATTCCAGCATATGGTGATAGGATTGCTACAAGGCGTTTCTGTATGGAAAAACAGAGAAAAGGTGGTGATGATCTAAAAAGACACAGATCAAGATTTTGAGGAGGAGCATTCTATGCAGCCAACAAAGATACATCTGAGAAATAACAAAAGGGCCGTGAAGATGACAAGGAAAATAGAACTAGGATGGATACACGACAAGAAACAAGTGAGAAAACGCAATGGTGGAGGAACCAGAGTTCTTGATATTTCCAAGAAAGCCACAAAAACAGAGATTCTATCACAAGCTAAAAAGCTATTTTTCCCCAATGAGAAATCGAGAAAGGGAAAGTGGGAATTGTTCAGTCACAACATTGTTGACTTTCAGGAAGCATACCTTGATGAGGGTGTTAGTGTGGGAGAGCTCTATGAGACACATAAATTGGGGATTTTAAGATTTTACTTGTTCACAGAGCACCTGACAAATGGAGATGAAGTGTTCACAGAGATGACAGAAGGAACTGATGAACAGACAGATGCAGTGAGGCTAAATGAGCGACAGAAAAACACAACAGAAGATAATGAGCAGCTGACACAAAAAACACATGACAGTGAACAGCAGACACACACTGTGGAAGCTTTTGTCTCTACTGCTGTAGAGATTGTTGATTTTACATCTTTGTGTGATACATCGGAGGTCATTTTTGGCCCTTTGCAAGGTGGACCATTTTTAGAAGATCTTGATGACACAATCTTACATGAGCCTATAGAAGAGGCACAGATAAACATCAACGCCTACAGCTCAACTCCTGTCCATTCTGACACAGTGCCTGCTGGCCCATTAAGTCCTACTTATGAACTTTTGCATGTGACAGTGAAACTCCACAGAGTCAATCTCTTGGAAGAACTGATTACCCAATTCAAGGATGAAGCGATGATGTCCTACTCTGTGAAATACAGCTTCATTCATGAAATGGGGGCAGATGGTGTGTCCAGGGATGTATATGCTGCCTTCTGGACAGAGTTTTTAGACTGTGCAGCAGAGGGTGCAGATGTGAGGGTGCCATCACTATCCCCAAAATGGCAAGAGGAAGAATGGAAATCTGTTGGTAGGATAATGGTCAAGGGATTAAAGGACCATGGATATTTTCCTTCTCGGCTGGCTCAAGCCTTTACAGCAGCAATCACATTTGGTGAACACACTGTCTCACCTGATTTATTGTTTGACTCACTAATGTTGTATCTTAGTCAGTCTGAGCGCGATCTCTTGTCCACTGCTTTGCAAGACGCCCTTGATGGTGATGATGAAGATGAGCTTCTTGATCTTATGGATCGCATGGGAGTAAGAACAGTACCAACACAAGAGAACTTGAAAGCTGTGCTTCTCCAAGTGGCCTACAAGCAAATAATCCAGCAACCAAAATATGCACTGGATAACATTGCAGCAGTCGCAGGACCAACTCTCAGGGAGTTCTTCCCCAGTGTGCTGGATATGCAGAAGATGTATGAGGATCTTAAACCATCAACCCGAAAGGTATTAAAGTTGATCACGGCCTCTCCAGCTACTCCAGCAGAGAACCAAAGTTTGGACATTGCATAGAAGTGTCTCACTCACATGTACACACTCTTCCCTCTTGCCCAGTTCTAGCCTTATCAGTGCCACCTGTTTACCTTTAGATAGTGTGTGAATGTGAGACAGAGCACATAGGGGAAGTAATTAACTCAGGTGGTGCATTATGAGCGCAGGGTGATTTATTTTTTATTTTATGTTTTTCAGTTTCAGTTTTATCCAGAATGTCATTACCAAACTTACTGTGGAAACATGTTTACTGGCTGATGAACATTTTGTTGATGGACTCCGAATATATCCAGCCCATAGAAACATTTACACATGATAACAAGATACAATAATCAGTTTGATTTATTGATAATGATACAGGACCATTCAAATGCCATTTAGGTTGTCCTGTTTGCAGTGGGCCCAAAGTGTGTCAAATCACATTTGGTCATGCTGAATAGTTCCACCATGAGGACAAATTTGCCATTTTGACAATGGCAACATGTTTTGCAACGTTTCATATGCAGTTGCTGTTATTACCAGACTTAAACTGTCTGTAGAAACATATTGAGTGGCTGAACATTTTGTTAATATACTTTAAGGTCCACTTAACCAAAAAACAATTATAAGCCTTTTACACAATGTATGTTATAAATGCATGTGGATACATTTTAATTTTTAAGTGATTTAGATACATGTACCAATATTTTAAATGTACTTTTAAGCCATCATTTCTGGTAGCAGTTTAGGAGCATACTTTTTGGGACAATTTAAAAGAAATGTTCTTGTAAAGTTGCATTTTCATTGAGAAATTATAATTAACTTGGATCCTGAGGTAATGTCAGCTCATGTTAAATCTTAATATTGGCAGTGTTTGTAAATCTGTTCTAACATACAGCACTGTACATTAGAAGGTGTTCTGCTTTTTACAAATAAAAAGCACAGGTTTCTCTCGTTTTGTACAGATGTTTTCAAAAAAATCGGGTCTTTACTGCAGATAACACACATGGATCTTGTCTCACACAGTAGAATTACTGAGTTTTGACAACTGCACTGCAGTTCCTGCATTCACCACCACTCTTTAGACAACATATTTAAACAGTCATCTCTACATTACCAAATTTACCAAATAGGCCTATTTCCTACATACACAGTAAATCACACTGGGGAGAAAAAATGTTGCACTGCACTGGTTTAGCATGTATTTATATGATGCCAAATAATTGCGTAAAAAAAGTGCTTTATGTGCAGCCCAGAGACACATGATAACAAGATACAATAATATGTTTGATTTAAAGGCCATCCAAACATCATGTAGGTTGCCCTGTTTACAATGAGCCCAAAGTGTGTTAGATCACATCTGGTGATACGAAATAGTTCCACCATAAGGACAAATGTGCCATTTTTGACAATGGCAACATGTGATACCTTTCATTTACAGGTACAGGATTGTTCCCAGTTCTGTGGTTGAGATGTACTTTTTACATAATGATGAATAAAAAGAGATGATATGGAGCTCAGTTGGGAGATGTCAATTATGAAAGAGTTGTCTATTACTGATTGCTTAAACACAGCACTTCTGTCAAACATTTACAGTGAATGTCATGGTATATAACCTTTTCCGTCCAAACTGCAATTCTGTTGTTGTTTTTTTGGCTATGAGTGGGTGCTCACATTCAGTCATTTGATCCAGTAGAACAACTTGTGATTATTAAATTTGGGTACGTATGTAAGCACGTAAGAACATGTAAAGATCAATGGCTTCCTCTGGAGAGGTTGGTGGATGAAGACTGTTTTCTGCCATGGCAAGGCAACAAATGTCAAACACTGTATTATTACAGGGATATGGTCCTCTCTCACGACATTCCACCCGACAAGCCTGTATCTTCTGTTGGGATGCCTCTTTAAGGTACTTGTAGCGTCTGGACCAATCAGACACACACATATTATTCATTTATTTAATGAATAATCCAGCAAACTCACTCTCCCAAATAAGGCCTGTGAAACGTTCCCCAAATGAAGCTAACACACTGGCAGGACGCAGTGTCTTGTTACAGGACACACACTGAGACGGAGTTTTACGATCGAAAAGAATGTCCTGAGAGCTGTGACTCTCACTTAAATTCTTGCAGAGGAAGAGAAATAAAAACCCTGTTAATCCTATATATATTCTATATATAACCACTTGATAAATGTGTAAACATGTATCTAATTTTCCCATCTCATGATTTTCCCTTTTATGTGGCGTTTGTATTCTTGTAAACTCAATTGGGTTAATGTTTCAGACTTTGCATATTATGGTTAACCAACATTATATGTGCGGCATGTTTGGTCTCTAAAAAATCCAATCTTCGTCTCCGATTTGTTAATTTACATTACATGTTGCTAACTTTGTGATGCATTAGTATTATAAGAATCTTAAAGATTCTTTTCTTAAACACCCAATGAAAGTACATATTCAAATGCCCTGCTAGAACACAAAGGGTCGTAAAATTTCCCTCCAAAGGGAAATCTTCTCATTGGCTCTTGCACCTCCAGAGGTTGTGCCATCTTCACGCTTTAAAGTCACTGATCAGCTTTTAGCTCTCTCTTACTCCCTTTCTGAAATGCTGACGTGAAGATGATGCTGAACTAGAAGCCTCTAAGGACCCACCAAGCTTGTGCCAGGCTGCGGCCTTGTCTTTCCATTCACCAAAGATACTCTGACTACCACTGGTTCTCTCTCATCAAGACCACATCAGCAAAGATTAACTGGAGCCTCAACAAATTGCATCAGGACGGTTTAATTCAAATGGGCGAGACATGCAAGTATCAAACTTAGTCTCATTATTTGATACATTAAGTATCCTTACCCCTTTAAAGAAGGGCGTGTTAGAACTAAACTGATGGTTTGCTCAAGGCTGTTGATCTGCTGAATTTCAAACAATACTATAACTTCTTGCTTTTCTGTATTCTGCTTCAGCTCTTTTTCCCTTGGTAAACTGTATGCATGTATGTGTGTGTATGTTAGAGTAGTTTAAGTGTTTAGACTAGTTAATAAAATCTTGTTCATGTCACACGTAAAGTTGTCTGTGTCTCAAGCTCATAACTGGAGTCACTAATCATTTAGATCTTGGTTACTGCTCTTAGTAGTATTGTAAATTAAAAAAGACATTTCCCATGCCCCGGAAATGTACATTTCTTAGAGTTAATAAACAATTGATCCTGAGTGTTCATGGGACAAATAGGTTCATTGATTGTAATATTAATTTACGACAGTAAATTAATTATATTAACTAATCCAAATATTCATAATCAATTATAACCAGTTATTATTGATTATTAATATTTCATATAGAGGTAATTTGCTACATACTCCATAGCACCAAAAAGTTGGGGTAGGGTGTACATCACTGGACGTCCACCTGGAGACACAGCATTTCTGGATGGGCGAATTCTGTGAGTGTTCCAGAGGTGAACAACATCCTGCAGTTCTCTCTAAATATAAAGAAAAAGAGTGGGAAAGTAAGAAAATTAGCCCACACAGTTGCAATACCACCTGCAGGCAAAATAAATGCTTATGGTCCAGTATGATACAGTAAAGCCGTTTCTCAAACAGTTTCATGCATGTTAAATTCTATATTTGAAAACAATAAATCTCTGTATGTTAAGATTTGTGTTATATGACCAGGGTCAGATAAGTCATCCCTCTCTCACATACTGTGTCCCACTAATGCAGAGAAACAATTTTCTTTCACCAAAATGTACATAAAAGTACCAGAATGAAATGAATAAAAGTAGGCTACTCATAGTGCGGTAAATTTTCCTTGTCAGTGTTTTACTATTATGATGTTTTTGGGTTAATATTAGATAGCAGTTTGTGCAACATCCATATAACAGGATTAATATTACAGCTGCATTAATGTTTGTGTTGCATTTTATTGTTGTAGATGTAGGCTGCTGCTAATTCTAACCACTTATACTGAGATCCACTTATCTCTTAAAAAGTCAATGTAGGAAAAATTGTGATCTACAAATTAATTTAATAATCTAATTAAATAACTGTTATCGCCCATTTGCTTCTGTTATGGAACAGTTGTTAGACCTATGAAATTAGATAATTATGCTGCATGTCACAACATTTTGGCGTATTGACAAAATCTATAGCTGAATAACATATCACAATTTACATGTCTAAAGCACATTTCTTACCTCTATTATTTCAAGACATGTGAACTGTATTAGACTTTTGTCTAGGAAGTCACCGGAGAAGTCGTCAGAATCTTTTAGATCTTGAAATAGGTCAAAAATCCCCACCAATGCTCTATCCGTTGGTTATAATTGCTTGAGCCATACAAATAGCAATTTCTTGAAAAGTCGTCCGTATGATCATGTCTCATGAACATCTGCATCTGTTCCATGTAACAGTTCTCTGTCCCTAAGTCTGAGCGAATTCGGGTGGCTGTCCCATTCCTTGATAACACCGCATCAATAAAGTATCCAGTGATGACCTTGGGATCACTACTTGTAGAGTATGCATGTAGCCATATCATCATTCGTGAAAACCCGTTGATTGCACCATTGATGCAGATCCCATATGGTTTGAGTTTATCATATGAATCAACATGCCATAAAAAGTTCTGGCCTGGATTATGATACAAACATCGCCGAAGACGATTCCGGCGCCTCAGTTGCACTCCATGGGGATCCAGTATTTTCAACAATTGCCTGATTGTCTCTTGTGTCACCACGTAGCCAGCCTGAATGCATTTCAGATGCATCATCTTATATCCGTGAAGCATACCATATCGGTTCAACTGATCCTGGAGAAACACAGCAATGTCAAGCAGATCAGAATGTTATTTTCATCTGAACAGGCGCAAAGGCTTGAGGTGTCTGCGCAAAGTTGACGCACTAGTAACAATACCATTTATATTACTTAAAGACAGCAGTATCTCCCAATGTCTCAAACCCAAAGTAAAATAAAACCGGATTAAACTTGAAAGGCGGGACATGTTTACTTCTTTGCAATCCAGCTAAAATAGAGCTCCTGGCAGGATTTTGAGGGATCTCATTAATTCAGAAAAACAGAACAAAATATTTTTTTTTATGAAAAATGTGTTGTATTTGGAATTGGAAATCTGAAGGTTATTCTCTTAAGGACTGTAGGATAAGCAACACTCGCCCTGGATGGGCCTATCAGAACCCAGGAACTCAGTCAACCACAGTTATTTCCTTTGATGCCTTTACTGAAGCAGATTTTGTGTGTGGTCTGTACAAAGATAAATAACAATTGCAATGAGTAAACAATACAGACTTCAGATCCAATTATTTAACACTCCAATATAGTAAACAATAGCACAATCTGAGTGGAATATTGATTGCAATAAGAGTGAAACAATAGCTTCTTGATTAGCCATATTAGCATCTGAATAGACCATTTAACTATAATCTCTAACTGCTTTAACTAAATCAACTCACACTTATACTGGCAATTTACTATAGACATCTTTCTTGAACATGAAATAAGTTATCTCTCTCAACATAAAATATGACAGCATTATAATAAAAGTGATTGCATAATTCGACGGCAGATTAATATGATCATGCCAAGGTTATAATCGTTAACGAAAACGAACGAAAAAACGAAAACTAGGTGCGAAAAAACATTGTCGTTAACTGAAATAAAAATAAAAACGAGGCATTACAAAAAAACGATAACTAACTAAAACTGTAATGTGTGTTTGGCAAAACTAACTAAAATAAAATTAAATTATAGAGTAAATGTCCTTAGTTTTCGTCTTTGTCACGGTCTTTCATTTTTTTAATGCTATTTAAAACACGCAGCGTATTCCCTGCTCACCCTCCGTCTCTCTGTCACTCATTCGTCTCTCACACACACACACACACACAGCCCCTCCCCTCCGTGCACACCGTCTCCATGAGAACGAGTGTTCGTTCGATGTTGCAAGTACGCGAAAGGTTGGTATCTCCATCTCGTGAACACCTTTACACAATCACACATTAAAAAGTGGTATAAAAATATTTTAAATTCTGAATATAATTTTGTCAGTGTGTTAATGTTGACCCGAGAAGCGATTGCGCCTTCTTTAGAAAGTTAACTAGTCGCAAGTTTGAGGTAAAATGCACTTTTTGGTTGTGGTTGTCGATGTCAAAACACTATAAGCTATAAGCTGTGATTCAAATATTAAATAATGTTATGTCATTTTTTTTACTTTTACACTGAATGTTTGCTGCTTCAATCCAGATGAGTAGGCTATTGACTATATAGGATAAATTAAGTATAGGGTGTGAAAATTGTACAGCTGTGGTATTTGTATAGGGTGTGATTTCTGTATAGAAGATGTGTAGATTTCTGGTATGGCGTGTTGATTTTGTAAGAGGTGAAGGAATTTCAATGGGGTGTGAATTTTTTCCTAAAATTGTATGACATTTTTGTTGAGTTAGTATTACACAATACTTTTTCTGACCTTTTTGAATCTTGCCCCTGACAAATAACCCAAATTACAAAAAAAGACTAAAACTAACACTAAAACTAATAAAAACTAAACTAAAACTAAGCATTTTCAAAAAATAAAAACTAAACTAAACTAGCAAACCCACTTTAAAAACTAATTAAAACTAAACTAAATTTGAAAACAAAAAGTCAAAACGAAATAAAAATAAAAACTAATGAAAAATGCAAAACTATAATAACCCTGGATCATGCATGTAACGATCGTTAGTTAAACACGATCAAACACTCGAATTTAGTAACAATGACTTCAACAATCAACCATTATATGCAAGCTTACAACATAAACTTTCTCCTAAGGGTATATTCATAAGAATTAACTCACTTTATAGGATGCATGCACACATATAACACTTCAACTTGGATCGGCTCGCATTTCTTCCTCACAGAACACTTTTGCGTCACCAATTAAAAGGGCAAGAAGTCTTAAAGGGGCCACACACGCAAAGCCGTTTCTACAGCCGCCCCCAAATTGTGTGTTCAATTTGACATTTAAGATGGTTGCGTGTGAGTTACAGATGCTGCAGTGGGTGTGTTGGGCTCTTCAGTATCTTCAGGAATGGGGGGTAGAGCCACCAGTCGAGCCACAGGTCTAGTATAAACCTTCCCTTGAACTTGGACGTCCACTGATCTCACTTGCGAGTCTAGACTGGGGTGCACTTGAACAACTCTTCCAATAGGCCAATGTGCTCTGGACTGTTGGGAATCCACTATCATGACTATCGTGCCCGTAGTTATATTAGGCAAAGTGCGGTGCCATTTATGTCTGGCCTGCAGGTTTGGAAGGTAATGGCGGATAAAGGAGGACCAGAAGTGGTCAGCTAGCACCTGGGAGTGCCTCCACCGGCGACGACTTAAACCTTCTTCTTTAGGGTATACGACTGCAGGCAGGGAGTTATCTAGCCGCCCCATGAGAAGGTTGGGCGTTACCGGATCAGGATCAGCCACATTAGAAGATACATACCCAAGGGGTTTTGAATTAAGGATGTTCTCCACTTCAACCAACACAGTCCTGAGTACTTCTTCTGATACTTTTTGGGCTCCAATAGTCGCAGATAGTGCCATTTTAATGGATCTTATCTCCCTCTCCCACACTCCCCCAAAGTGTGGTGCTGCGGGAGGATTAAAATGGAATGCGATCTTCTGTGGTGCAAGTCTTTGCTGAAGATCAGGTGACATACACTGGAATGCTTCCCAGAGTTCCCTTTCCCCACCTCGGAAATTTGTTCCTTGGTCTGACAGTAGTTCTACAGGGGAGCCTCTACGTGCAATAAACCTTCGAAGTGACATCAGAAAGGAATCGGTGTCCAAACTGTACAGAAGGTCTAAATGTACAGCCCGGGTGGTAAGACACTTGTAGAGGATTCCCCACCTCTTTTCTACTCGTCGACCGATCTTTACAAGGAAGGGACCGAAGCAATCCATCCCAGTTGAATGAAATGCTGGCTTGTGGAGGCGCAAGCATGCTAAAGGAAGGTCTGCCATTTTGGGAATGGTAGGTTTGGCTCTCAGACGTTGGCATTCTGTACAGGCATGCTGTAAGCTGCGGATGGCTGCTCTTCCTCTTAGAACCCAGAACTGTCTTCTTATTTCCGCAAACACCCGATCAGGGCCTGGATGGCAGAGTCTTTTATCATAATCTTGGAGGAGTAACTTCACAGCTGGATGTTTAGAATCTAGGACAATGGGATGTTTCAAGGCAGGATCTAAGGTTTCAGCACTACTTCATCTTAGCCTACCACCAACATGGATTAGATTGGTAGCCGTGTCATATTCTGGAGCTAGTGTGAGTAAGCGGCTATTATGTTGAAGAGCCATGCCTGATTTCAGTCGTTGCAATTCCTCAGGAAAACTCTCTTTTTGCACCTTCTGGAGTATGCATGTCTCTGCTGTTTGATACGTGTTTGCTGTAGGTTCTCCGGACTGTCCCGCCGCCCCATGTAGCTCCTGTGCAGTGGCCTTTACTAATTCTGTCCATGTCCTGTTATTATTGCCAGTTGGTTCATCTACAGCTACTACTCCACAGAATGCAGATTTCTTAAGCTCAGACTTGTCAATCTCAGGGCGCTCTGTAGGGTTTGCGGGCCAGCTTTCAGGTGGAAGGAGCAGGAATGGGGGCCCCTGGCTCCATCTGTTGGGCTTAGCAAGTTCATTCAGAGTTTTTCCTCTTGTGAGGTCGTCTGCGGGATTTTGACCTGAATTCACATATCGCCAGGCAGTGAAGTTGGTAAGCTCGTGGATTTCAGCCACTCTTGTGCTGACGAAAACTTTAAAATGGCAGGACTCTGATTGAATCCAGGACAGCACAGTGGTGGAGTCTGTCCAAAGAACTGTGTGGCGAAGTGACAAAGTTAACTCTTTCTTCAACAGATTTGCTAACTGAGCACCAATTACGGCAGCACAGAGCTCCAAACGGGGCATTGACAGGACTCTTTTTGGTGCTACTCTAGAACGTGCCAGTACGAATGACAGATGGATATTACCAAGCTGATCTTCGGTGCGCAGGTAAGTGACTGCTCCATATGAACTCTCTGAGGCATCACTGAATACATGAAGGTCTGTAACAGATCTGGTTTGATCTACTGAAGCTGGTACATATGACCTTGGGAAACTGATCTTGTGAAGAGACTGCAGCTCACCTTCCCATTCGTTCCAGCTCTGGACTAGATTTTGGGGAAGTTTGGTGTCATCCCAGCTGTGCTGCTTGCTCCACAGGTGTTGGACCAGTACTTTAGCCCTGGTGGTAAATGGCAGGATATAGCCCAGGGGGTCGTACTGACTTGCTAAAACTTTATAGATAATCCTCATGGTAGGAGCACCATGATTTATGGATCGGTGACGGTACGTCAGGACATCAACAGGGCAATTCCAGCTAAGACCCAACGTGGACTCCTGGACATCTGTCCTTTCATGGGCTAGCCAGAGTTCAAGACCATCCGATCTGGCTTCACGTGGAAGATGGTGAATGACAGATGGCACATTGCTGGCCCATTGTCTCAACTCGAAACCTCCTTCAGCTAACAGCTCCCTCAGCTTGTCAACCAACTGTTTAGCCTCCTCTGGTGATGACAAGCTCTGCAAACAATTGTCAACATAGAAGCACCGTTCGACTGAGAATCTCACGTCTTCATCAGGTTGGCTATGTTCTTTCACATGCCGTTGTAAGGCAAAGGTAGCACAGCAGGGGCTGCAGGTTGTGCCAAATGGCAGAACTTGCCATTCAAAGACATCAGGTGGACCCTTCTCCTTTGAGTCACGCCAGACAAACCGAAGAAGTGGTCTATCTTCTGGAAGAAGGCGGACCTGATGAAACATGCCCCGGATGTCTGCAGACTCTGCACTGATGGCCACTGCATGCTCACGGAATCTGAGTAAGACCCCAAGAAGTGATGAACCCAAGGTGGGCCCAGCGAGGAGTGAATCATTTAAACTGAGGCCACTGAACTGAAAGGAGCAATCAAACACCACACGATTCTTTTCATTGTGGCGCACCATATGGTGTGGAATGAACCAGGATTCACCATCTCTTTCTATATCCTTTTGAAGGATCTTTCTGATAACTCCGGACTGAACCAATTTCTGTATTTCTGAGGAATAAGCTTCAGCTTGTTTCGGGTCTCTTGCAAGTTTCCTCTCAGTACTTCGTAAGCGTGGCATGACAGCTTCCATAGTGGCATGAAGACAGGGCATGTCACACTTGCGTAACAAGGGTGTTGCATAGCGACGTATTCCATCTACCTCTACACGAATGGTCTTGGTTTCCAGTAACTCAATGGCCCTTTGGTCCTGCTTGGATCTTGTGCACTCCCTTTCATTCTGAAATGGCAAAACATCCACTTGCCACAGCCTTTCAACATTCTTGAACAGTTCTGTGGTGCTGAGAGGAATGGATATATGGAGACTAGGGGTGTGCAAAGCAGCCGGTATTTGTATCTGTATTTGTATTTGTTGAGGGGGGAAAAGTATTTGTATTTGTATTCGAGTAAAATTCAAAATAGGTGTAAAAATCCAGGTAATCTAATTTACGTTATAGTGTAAGTATTATAAGTGTAAGTATTATATCCATTATAATAATTATGAATATGCAATATTTGTTGATGTTTTTCCATAAATCCAGCAATGAACATGTAACAAGGAACGTCATTGAAAAGAAAATAACATAACAGCCATTACCTACGTTAACGTTACTCTGTCAACAGCCTATTGTCTAAATTACCGAGCTAACAGAGCTACTAGTATTGTCACGGTACCAAAATTTCTGCTCCAACAGGCTGGTAGGGCCCTGGAGTGTCCATCCTAATTTGGTTCTTATTGCAGCTGGACCCCCAGATGGACCAAGTCTTACAGGCTCAATTGGTGAGATTATGTGAGTTTGATCTGCACCAACAAGGACAAGAGGTTTTGCCTTTTCAAAATACTGCAGTGGTAGTCCAACCAAGTGTTTGTATTGCGTCTGCAGCTTGGGGATTGGGTAAGAGTGATCAACAAGATCAAGCTGTGGGGCAGTAAAGGCTCTGGATATGAGATATCGCTTCTTTGGATCGTAGTATGGAGAAATGGAGAATGAGACTGAAGCTCCATCAAGGGTTTGCACATCATGACGGATTGTTCTCAGAGCTAAACTTTCTTGTGTCCCTCTTAAGCTAAGCTTCTGTGCTGCCTCTGGCAGGAGCATCGTACGCTCAGAGCCATCATCAAGGATTGCGAATGTGTCCAGTGTGCAATTGCCATGGTGTAAGAGCACTCTGACAACTTTGAGTAAAACCTTATTACTGCTGACTGGTTTGTTCAGGTACAATGTTTGTGATGCTGAGCTGACTAGACAAGCCTCTGTTTTGGATGCTTTTATGACAGGCCTCTCATTTACCTCATGGAGGATTCGTAGATGCTTTCTCTGACAAAGCGGACATGGTTTCTTTAGACCACAGTGGATAGCCTGATGAGCAAGGCCACAACGCCAGCATCTCCTATTGGTGCGTATCCACTCTGAGAGCTGATCTTTGGTGAGGTTTGGAATTTTGGGGCATTGACTGAATGCATGCTCAGAGTTCTGACAGTAAGAACAATATACTGAGGGCCTACTCTTAGCCTTCTCGTCATCATTGGCAGAAGAATATGTAGCGTTTGTTACCTCAGCACTGTTCCCAGATCCAGTCAGCACAGTGGCAGTGGTTCGGCGTGACCATGGAGCTACCCGAGACTCTCGTTTGGGTCGGCTATCTCCTCTTGCTGACTGATCATCATAGCTTTGGCACCAAGATTCATATTTTAGCCACTCGGCCAGATCCATCAATGAGTATGTCACCACAGGCCGATGAAACATGTGGCGGCGAAAATCAGCTCGTCTTTCAGGTGGCAGCTTACTGAGGAGGCGTGCAACATGCGATCCACACTGCAACTCAATGCTACCCGCCTGTCCTAATGTCTTCAGCAGACCAACTAGAGACTGCACTTGAAGTGAAAACTTCTCAAAGGCTGATGGGTCATTGCGGCTTATATCAGGAGAATCAAGAATAGTAGCAATCCGTTTTAATGCTACCTGGTGGGGCTGACCGAACCGTTCATTGAGGGCCATCATGGTGTCTCTGTAAGGTGTAGGGGAGTGCAAAAAGGAGTCTGCTATTAGACAAGCATCATCCAATTTCAGATGGTCAACCAGGACCTGATATTTGAACATTTCAGTACTGTCAGGTGGCAAAAGGTTGTCTAAGGCCATTTTTAATCGGGCAAACTCACTTGGATCTTTGTTGCGGAAATATGAAATGGTGGGGCATGGTCCTTTATAATATTTCTCAGTCAGATCCATAGATGCCATGCGAGGTGCCGCATTATAGGATGCCATTCTGTGATGCTCAGTATTAGGATGTGTAGATGATTGCCATGGGTGGTCATAAACATACTGAGGACTTATCATTTGGGCAGGGTACTGACCATACTGCAGCTGCTCATCATACTGACTTGGATGGCGGAAATCCATAGTCTTCTCCACTGAAGTGAGTCTGGGGGTGAAAGTTGGTGTGGCCCTCATACTGCTGCAAAGCCTTTGCTTGTCATGCTGATTCATAATTACTGGCTCTTCATATGCAATGGGTGGAGGAGGCTCTGGCCAGTCTTCATCATTCACATGCTCTGCATGGTGGAATTTAACTGATAGATGATTAGACTGGATCTTAGGAGTAGATAAAGGCCTTTGCAGACTACAAGCTCTGTCTAAAAGCTGAATCAACTCATCTTTGGCTGTTTCGATTCTTTTAAGATCAGCTTTAATGGCCTGCTGTGTTTCACGGAGTCTAGCATTCTCCTCTGAGATCCTTTGCAACTTCATAGAACTAGCATCTGACCGATCGCTCTGGTATCCATCACCAAGGGGAAGGGACTCTGCATTGGATTCAAACTGTAGTTGTTGATCCGGACATTGTGGTGATGACTGGCAAGAAGAGTTGGAAATGCGCTGATGTAGAAGGTTTTGGAGGTCATGATGCTCATCCCTGACAGTCAGTCTCGAAAGGGAAGAAAAAACAGGTAAACTATGAGCTCTTTGAGGTTTTTCTGCAGATACTCTAATGCGTGATGAAGTGTAATCATCATCAGATGAATCCACTGTTTGTTCTCTCATACTAACTGGTGAAGCTGATTTACGAAGCCTTGGGAAATCCACCTCATAATCTTGTAAATAAACTGGACGGCGCTTTGGGCGAACCGATGGGTTTACTGGTGCTGAACTGGCTGACATCTTAATCCAGGGAAGTGTTATCCGGCTCGAAGGACCATTTGTTGTATTTGGAATTGGAAATCTGAAGGTTATTCTCTTAAGGACTGTAGGATAAGCAACACTCGCCCTGGATGGGCCTATCAGAACCCAGGAACTCAGTCAACCACAGTTATTTCCTTTGATGCCTTTACTGAAGCAGATTTTGTGTGTGGTCTGTACAAAGATAAATAACAATTGCAATGAGTAAACAATACAGACTTCAGATCCAATTATTTAACACTCCAATATAGTAAACAATAGCACAATCTGAGTGGAATATTGATTGCAATAAGAGTGATACAATAGCTTCTTGATTAGCCATATTAGCATCTGAATAGACCATTTAACTATAATCTCTAACTGCTTTAACTAAATCAACTCACACTTATACTGGCAATTTACTATAGACATCTTTCTTGAACATGAAAAAAGTTATCTCTCTCAACATAAAATATGACAGCATTATAATAAAAGTGATTGCATAATTCGACGGCAGATTAATATGATCATGCATGTAACGATCGTTAGTTAAACACGATCAAACACTCGAATTTAGTAACAATGACTTCAACAATCAACCATTATATGCAAGCTTACAACATAAACTTTCTCCTAAGGGTATATTAATAAGAATTAACTCACTTTATAGGATGCACGCACACATATAACACTTCAACTTGGATCGGCTCGCATTTCTTCCTCACAGAACTCTTTTGCGTCACCAATTAAAAGGGCAAGAAGTCTTAAAGGGGCCACACACGCAAAGCCGTTTCTACAAAATGATCTCATAATTCTGAGATAATTAACTCAATAATTCAGAAAAACAGAGCAAATACATTTTATTTCAAGAAAAAATGATCTCATAATTTTGAGATAATTAAGTCTTTAATTCAGAAAAACAGCAAAAAAATTTGATTCATGAAAAATTATCTCGTAATTCTGAGATAATTAACTGGTTAATTCAGAAAAACAGAGTAGATTTTTTTTCCTCAAGTGAATGCAATACGCTTAAAGGGATAGTTCACTTTGAAATTAAATTTTGGTATGTTTTAGCTTACCTCAAGGGCATCCAAGATGTAGGTGTCTTTTTTTCCGCAGTAGTTTCAATTTTGATATTTTTAGGTCAAACCGTTCTTGTCTGTCAGTCATTTAATGCAGGTCTATGGTCACTGTCTCAAAGAGCATGCACAGAGTCCAAATTAAAACAATTCCCCGTCGTCCAAATTAAACAATTCCCCATCGTAAGTACACATTGATGGCCTAAGACACGAAACGAGCGGTTTGTGTGAGAAAACGAACAGTATTTATATCGTTTTTACCTCTTATACACAGCCACGTCCAAGTGATCTGAGGGCGCGCGCGCATCCTGGTGACGTGTACTCAGACTGGTGCATAGATATATACACTAGATGTTGCCTAAAAGACATTCGTTCCAATGAACCGCCGTAGACAAGGCGACATCTAGTGTAAATATCTATGCACCAGTCTGCGTACACGTCAGATCAGATCACTTGGACGTGGCTGTGTATAAGAGGTAAAAACGATATAAATACTGTTCGTTTTCTCACACAAACCGCTCGTTTCGTGTCTTAGGCCATCAATGTGTACTTACGATGGGGAATTGTTTAATTTGGACGACAGAGAATTGTTTTAATTTGGACTCTGTGCATGCTCTTCGAGACAGTGACCATAGACCTGCATTAAATGACTGACAGACAAGAACGGTTTGACCTAAAACTATCACAATTAAAACTACTGCGGAAAAAAAGACACCTACATCTTGGATGCCCTTGAGGTAAGCTAAAACATACCAAAATTTAATTTCAAAGTGAACTATCCCTTTAAGGGCGTGTCACACTAAGATGAGATGTTAAGTCATTATTACGAGAAAGTTTCTCATTATTACGAGATGTTAAGTCATAATTATGAGAAAGCTTCTCATTATTATGAGAAAGCTTCTCATTATTATGAGATGTTAAGTCATAATTATGAGAAAGTTTCTCATTATTATAAGAAAGTTTCTCAATATTACGAGATGTTAAGTCATTATTACGAGAAAGTTTCTCATTATTACAAGATGTTAAGTCATAATTACTAGAAAGTTTCTCATTATTATGAGATGTTAAGTCATTATTTTGAGATGTTAAGTCATAATTACGAGAAAGTTTCTCATTATTATGAGAAAGTTTCTCATTATTATGAGAAAGTTTCTCATTATTTTGAGATGTTAAATCATTATTACGAGAAAGTTTCTCATTATTATGACTTAAGAATCTTTATTATTTTTACTCAACGAGGCGGAAATGGGCTTCCATAGAATATAGAGAAGGCCTATGTATGGTAAACCTATATGCATACAGTTAGGGTGATATTAAAGGACATAAACCGTGATATAAGATTTTGGCCAAATTGCCCATCTCTAAGTCATTTATTCCCTACGTGCGTGACCTGTAAAGTCACGTCCACAAACCTCTTTTGTATTTTTTGGTCACACCACAAGGTGTCACTGTGGCCTCAAAGCTTCAGCACTGCCACTCTTGAGCTCGATTGCTATGTCTGAGGTAAAACACGCCCCCCTCATTAACATACAGAGCAATAAATGTATAAATAACTATATAAATAAATAAATGTATAAATAAATAAATAAATGTGGAAATGAATAAATGTAGATATAAATACATATATACATAAATAAATGTGAAAATACATAAACGTGGAAATAAATGCATAAATAAATAAATGTGGAAAAAAATATAATTATACATAAATAAGGAAATAAAAGTATAAATAGTAATTTAATTTATTTTTTTTTATTTTTTTTTACATTTCTTTGCATATTTATTTATGTATGTATTTATTTATTATTAAGTCAGGTTTGGCATTCCATACTTATCACATTTATTTATTTATTCATTCATTCATTCATTCATTCGTTCATTCATTCGTTCATTCATTTATTTATTCATTTATTCATTTTTAATTTCTGCAGGTTTGGTCTTCCATACTTTAATGCACACTAAACCCACACTAATGCTGCGTCTCAATTCGCCTATTTTTACTACACCCTAAAAGTATGTACTCTTTTAGTTTTTAAAAAAGTACATACTTTTGAGTGTGTAGCAGAAGAGTAGACAAGCTTGGGACTATCACGTCATAAAATAGCGTCTTTAACAGTTGCTTTCTGTCACTTAGTTACATGCATCCTGTCACGTAAACTGACCTGTCAATCATATTGTCAAAGATAAAATCCTCCACATTTAATTTAATTTCCTACTGTATCGGAGAGAAATGCAGTAGTGTTGATCTGCAGTCGCAGGTCTTTCATGCGGAAACTCTCCTCATAGTCATATGCATAACAATGCATTTAAAAGTTAACAGATCTTTATAAAAGTTCACATTGTTGTTGCAGATGAAATAACATGTATAACATTACATAAATATTTTGTATCAGCTTAGCCCTATGGGGTCGACATACGCGTCAGCTCGTTTTGCTGGGTTTTTTTTTTTTCCACATAGCAGCAAAATAGACTTAAAATAGGCCTACTCCGTCATTTATGGTCATACAGACTTAATAAAAATGAAAAAATAAACTGTAAAATGTCTACTTTTGTATGTGTCCACTTACAATCGAAACAAAACATTGTGTTTTTGTAAAATAAAGAGAATAAACACGGTATGCTTTCTGCTTCTCGGTCTCATGAACTTTTTTTCTGGAGCACATCTCTAAACTTAAAATTCAGCGAATACTAGTCACACAGACATGAGCAATATCTTTGTGAGCATTTAAGTTTCTGCTATTAAATTATCTATTTCAAAACGTAAACAAATATTCTGTTTATGTAATCTGTATGAAAAGAGTGAGATGTCAGTCATTCTAATGGCATCTCATTATCTACTAATGTGAACGCCTACAGAGAGCGCACGCTATTGAAACGCAAATGATCTGAGGCAATCCATGCAAACCTGTCAACGCCCACATCAGCTCGATAAAACACATCAAGTTTTATCAGATTAATGTACTTTACGTCGTCTTGTGACACTGTAAGGAATAATAATAGCGCAATAGTAATATAATCCTGGAAAAAATTTACCTCAGAAGTGCTGGTTTCGGTTTCATTTCGAGGAGCAATGGATCCAGCTGAGGATTGTGATTAGTTAGTTATTTATTCTTAAGTGCTTTTCTCTAATCGCGATATAGTGTATGTAAACCGCAAAAAGACTGCCGCCAGACTAAAAGACCCACCGAAAACTAACGTCAAAGTTTGGCGTGCTGGTGATTCGTGAAAAAGTCTAATCTAAAAAAGTCTAATTTCTTAACCAGTCCTAATTAGGACATTTGGGCCTGATAGGTAAGGAGTAAGATTTGGTTTCTGATGGTTGTACAGATGGTAACCAACCAGAATGCCTATTACCGCCGCGCCAGTCTAAAATAAACCAGTCGCATTTCAAAGTCATTCGCGAAATGACCTCCAGGTGGCACAAAGGGATATTGTGCAAAACAGCAGCAATTGCTGCATTTTTTTCAATTGCCATAAGTGGGGTTAATTTCAATTAACAGTGAGGATGAAATACTACAACTATGGTAAACAGAATAGAACATTTTATAAGGCCAGAAAAATAGAATAACAAGTTAAAAATAGAGACGAGAACAATATAACCTGTATTTCATATTGTAGGCCTAGACGTCGGTGGGCGATCGGGGAGCAGTGCGATAAAAAAACACACACACAAAAAAACGAAAATTTAATAACAAAAATAACAAACAAAAGTAAATTATGTGCAATGAAGCTGATTATTTGTACTATTCTATTGAGCGAACACACATTGGAACATTTGGGCACTTTGCAATGAGTAAAGTCATGACCGAGTGGTAGAACTTACGTTTCGATCATTTAGATGACACGGGTTCAAATCCCGAACCAACTTGGACTACTGAAATTTTTATATTAGCCTATTAATGCATTTTATAGCCTATTATTGATGCAGAGAGATTTGTCTAGTTCTAAAACTCTGTTACACCATAGTTTTTTGCTTATATTTATAAAATAAAATTACCATGCATTTCCATTTTACACTAAGGAAAAAATATAATACAATGACTTTACTTCTGTAGCCTATAATAATTCCAATCGTAATTTCAAAAGCAGTTCTGTAAAAAAATAAATAAAAAAAAAATAATAATATATCAATGCTAATTCAATAGACCATATCAAATATATAAAATAAAGATATGCAACAGGCACATTTAAACGACAAACAATAAAATCAGAACCAGTATTCTGTTACGTTCATGGTTCCAGTGGCAGTAATGCATGCACGGATTTTCAAAATGTCACAGAGCGTTTTGAGATTGTTTTGAATGAAATATTGAAGTTTATAAGTGTTTTGGCACACCACGACGAGTGGCGCTATGCATTGTTCTAAAGTCGGGTTTTATTCTGGCATGTTGAATTAGTGTTCGACAAATGCGGCAGCGCGTTCATTTGGATTTATTTTTCTCTTAACAGCTAAAATAACTTAATACTCTGTAGTTTTTCGGCCATACAGATAAGAGTAGAGTAGCCTACATCGTTCAAAACTGTAAACTTTTATTCATATTAGGCTAACGACAAAAGTTTTGTCTGTCGTCTCTGTCTCCGGGAACTGCGCGTCACAAAAATGAACCGAAAGCCATGCACTTGCCTCAGCTCAGTCACATACGAAATTAATCGGCTATGTCTAAAGCCTGATTATGTAATTGTAGTTGCGATATTGTTTCATTTAAGTTCAGAATTATTCTATAAATGTTATTTAGTTTAACAGCAGCACGAAGCACTGTGGTTCGAGATTTATTTGAATAAAAAAATAAAAAACTTTATTCACAAATCGCACCCTGGTTGTAAGGATTCAAAGATCCCTGTGGAATTTAATATTGAGTTGAACATTTTGTTCATGACAACAAATGAACGTGTAACCGCCTTGGTTAGGTTATGTGAAGGACGACTCACGGGATAACTTCTTTTCCACAATTTATTGGCTCCTGTAGAACACAATGCACATTAATTGCCTTCTGGCTTCCTCTTACTGCACTTCTGCTTCCCTCAGCAGTGCAAAACGAGACTCAGAACTTCATGTATTTAAAATACATTACAAATACATTACTTTAACATTACATGAGGTATTTTGCTCAGTGTGCACATTACTCACAGAAAGACATTAACACTGTCCAGAAAATATTAAGCATAAAATGCAACAAATCCATAAACACAGTACATATGTTTTCTAAAAAGAAAATAGCATAACAGCACCACCCGGTGGGCTGAATAAAAAGTGCGTGTGGTAACACAGACAACGAAAATTACATTAATAAACAAAAGGAAAAACGCATACCTGTAGAACACAATGCACATTAATTGCCTTCTGGCTTCCTCTTACTGCACTTCTGCTTCCTAAACATACAAAAATACAGCGTTTACTCTACACAAAAGGGACACTGAAATCTCCGACGAGCTACATTGTTCACGTGACACGGCCCGCCTGCCGTGGTAAAATGGAGGCTAGAAACTGAATATGAAAACACTGCCAAAACTTATTTTAGCGGTCAAACTAACACAAGACTGCTACAAAGCATTATTGTATTAACATCAGACAATATGCATTGAAAGTTATAACTTAAATGACTCAATTTCCAAAGAAAACAGTACATTAGCCCAGCAGCACATTTCTACACAACTTACCCTCAGCAGTGCAAAACGAGACTGAGGGAGACGGAGCACTACGGAAGCTTAGGAGGTACAGAAAGGATAACTCCGTTACACCTGCGTTTGAAGATTGTATTTAGTTTTGCTTGGAAAAAGCTGGCCCAAACTGAAGTAGCGTTTTAATTCTTCAATTATTGAAATAGGCCTAATTAAATATTTAGTAATAAACATTTATGACAGAAATATTACTACATAGCCTAAATTATTTAAATCCTTCATTATCAACACTTGAATAGCCTATTGCTAATGTCTAGAATAGCGTGTTTAAGTGTGAATTGCAAACTCTTTGTTTTGTTTTGCAAACTCAGATAGCCTGTGGGGGGTTTGGAGAAGGCAGTATAGTTGCTTTATCGTGGGGGTGCAGGACAAGAGGTGTTAATGTTCCGTCTTTCATATGGAGAGTGTCGGATAGCCAGCCTGATGAGCAGGCAAAGGCAGATTTATTTTAAGGATAAATCTCAAAATCTCCAAAAGTCCATATGTAGGCCCTATATCTTATTCAATTATAAATATTGTAGTTTTATTGATTGTATTTAAAGGTTTTCCACACACAATTTCAATTTAGCAGATACAGAGCTCTTTAATTCGTGATCAACCTCGTTTTATTGTAAGGTGAATTCAGCAAGGCATGCTGTATCTGTGAAGCAACAAAGGCTATTTGTTACAGTTTTTTCTTTCGTGATTTGTGTGGATGACACGCAGCGACATATACAGTATTATCAGCTGTATGGTGTGTTTTTACCCTGAAATGTTTAATTTCGAGAAAGACCCGGCGCGTGCAGTGAGGGAGACAAAAGAAACTTACTAAAAAAAGATCCAGCGCGAGAGAGAGGCAAAGAAAAACACCTGTTCTTAATTTATGTTGCTTTGAACTATTTTCGTTTTGTACCGTTTTAAGCTGCAATTTCTTTGACAATAGAAATTTAAAATGTTGCAAGAATAAGATTCTGTGTTTCTTATTTTGCATCGCAAAGGGAATAAACTCTATGCAACCCGGCCTGTTTTAAATAAATAAACTGTCCCGACACTTTATTTATACCTTGAAATGTGCGATGGGTTTTCAAACTTAATTAATTTTATTTTTATTTTACATTTTCATTGTTTATTTTTTTAATTGAAAGCAATTGAAAAATGGAAGAACTGGTGCATGCTGGAACCAAACTATCCCACTCTTTTGCTGCAAGCCCCCAGGTACCAACCAAAAAACGGCAGGCACCTCAACCACCAAAGCCTGCGTGCCAAGCTCGCCCTCCCCCTCCTGTGAGAGCTCTTCAGCCTCTGCCAAAACGCCAGGGCCCACACCCTCCTCCATCTGCTCGAGGTGAACCAAAAACAACTGATACCAGCTCTCAGTGATATGTGTTGGGTCCCTGCTATGATAACAGTAACTTTCTCAAATGTTTACAGAACAAGCGGGAACCCAGTGTGCCTGTATCTTTCTCTATTGCTGTTCTATTACAAGATAGAAAGTCTAAGGCCTTCAATAGCTGTACAGCAAACCCAACTAATCTGGTGCCTATTACAGCAAACCCAACTAATCTGGTGCCTATTACATGTCAAACTAAGATTGCTGTGGGGACAAAAAGTAAGAATGTTAAGTTAGCACTTTTAAACATTCACTCACTTAAAAATAAATCACTTCTAGTCAACGACTTAATAACCACAAACAACCTGGACTTTATGTTTCTAAATGAAACCTGGCTAGAAGACAGCTGCAGTGCAACAGTCCTCAATGAAACAGCCCCTCCTAACTTTACTTTTATGAGTGTCTGCAGAGCTGTTAAGAGAGGTGGGGGTCTAGCTGCTCTTTTTAAAGATATCTATCAATGTAAGCAAATATCATTTGGAAATTACCCGTCTTTCGAATATCTGGGTACTGTGTTAAAAGGTGCTCCACGCATTTTACTTATCATTATTTACAGGCCTCCAAAATACTCTCCAGCCTTTGCTGAGGAGTTTGACGGTTTTGCCATTGCTGGAGATTTTAACATTCACATAGATGCAGAAAACAAAATGGCAAAAGAAATCAAAACTGTTTTAAAAACTTTTGATCTGACTCAGCATGTACATGGACCCACACACAATCATGGACACACTCTAGATTTACTTATCAGTAAGGGTCTAAACATTTCATCGATTGTTATTAAGGACGTAGCACTGTCTGATCATTTCTGTATTTTCTTTGATATATTGATCTGTCTTGCCACTGAAGCTAGATCTGTGTCTGTCAAGAAGAGATGCTTAAATGAGAACACTAGTGTACTATTTATGAAGGCTATATCCTTAACACCAAGCATATCTGCATACTCTGTTGATTTTCTCCTTGATTCTTTTAACTCAAAAGTTAAAAGTGTAATTGATGATATTGCTCCTGTTAAAGTCAGGAAGAAGAGTGGCAGACAAAAAGCACCTTGGAGAAACTCAACAGCAGTGCAAATTATGAAAAGACAATGCAGAAAAGCAGAGCGCATGTGGCAGAAGACAAAACTTGTAGTCCATTATAACATCTACAAAGACAGCCTGCATGCTTTCAATATGGAACTAGGCAAAGCTAGACAGACTTTCTTCTCAAATATTATAAACAGCAATTTAAACAACACACGCACTCTTTTTGCTACTGTAGAGAGACTGACAAACCCCCCAAGCCAGATTCCCAGTGAAATGCTCTCAGACAACAAGTGCAGTGAGTTTGCTTCTTTCTTCTCTGAGAAAATCAATAATATCAGAAAGGTGATCAGCACATCCTTGAGTTGCGCTGAGGTCAGACAGATCAGACCACCTGAGAAAGTAGTTACTATGTCTGATTTCAAAGAAATTGATGACAAAATTTTGGAAGAAACCGTACAGCACCTTAAAACATCAACATGCGCCCTTGACACACTTCCCACATCTTTTTTCAAAAGTGTGTTAAACAGTTTAGAAACAGATCTTCTAGAAGTGGTAAATGCCTCACTTCTCTCTGGGAGTTTTCCATTGACCACAGAGCTATCGTCTGAATACTGTTAAACTAATGTCTTATGCTCTTACAAAGCTTCATTGATGTGGCCTTATATTTTTCTATTGCAATGTTTTATGTTGATTTTTTTTTCATTATTCAATTTAATTTCAGTAATTTCAGTATTGTGATTATGAATTCGTTCAATGTTTCATTTGAATTGATTTGCTACCAGCTTTCAATCGCTCTCAGTGAGCCGCGGCGCGGCGGCAGATTACGCAATAGAGAGAATAAACTGACACTTTGCAAAGTCTGTGATTGTAGCGCCTCTTAGCGGTAAGAGGCTGCAAATACACACCAGCAAATTTACCACCGCGGGAACGGCAAACTTTTTATTCTGACTGTGGTTTTTGTTTTTTTTCTGTTTTTGTTTTGTTTATTAATATTGGTACACACTGTGTTTATCTATACTTTTTGTCAGTGTTTACACTCTTATTTGTGTTTATAATCAATAAAAAAACCTTGGAGAAAAATAAATAAAATTAAAATAAATCAGGTGGTGTGCCAAAGTTGTAGGCTGGGGGTAGTTGTGGGTGGAGCTGTGATTTCACATGTAGGTGAATTTATGTCTACACTTCTGTGAAGCCCTGACTCTGCCCCAGTACAGTTTGTGTTAAGCCATCGCAAGTCTGGTTGTTTGATGAGAAAGAGATAAAATGTAGTTGAAATAAACGCGTTAAGAATCCGAACAGCTGTTGCAGCGGAGGAGGAGGACTATTATTCTGTTGAGAGGAACCATAGAGAGGAACTGATGAACAACTGACGGCACGGTTTAATGTCTGGTTGACCAATCAGCGGAAAAAGGGGTGTTTCACTCCCGCCCACATGTAGAGATGAATATTCAAGCTGATTGTTTTCAACCCCAGAACATAAAAACGAAATATCAAGCGAAAATCTTTTATTTTTATTTTTTTTTAATGATAAATGGAAAAGGCGCAGTGTTCTATATTTCTTTCAATATTAAGTAAAAAAGTGAATGTTCAATTCATTATTTTTTATTTATTTGTGAGTAACATTCCTCTAAAGATCACTCCAAAACAAATGTTTGCACATGGTAAGGACAGATTTATTTCAAACAATTTTTTAAAAGTAATTCTACAGAACAATCATATTATATGACTTCAGTAGAGGCTCCCTTTGGGTTTGAGGGTTTCACTCTTCTTTCGCCTAAAACAAAATGAAGCACATTCATAAGTCATGTAGATAATCAGTACATTTTCAAGAATAAGCTGAATACTACATATGTTTCTACTCTGTAAATGTGAGAACGATTCTACTGAGTACAGACTCTGAAATTATGCAACTGACCTTTCCAGCATCACGGCTCTTGGCTCTGAGCTTGTTGACCTGAGACTCAGAAATGTCGGCACGCTCCTCAGCCTCCTCAAGCTCATGCTGCACCTTCCTCAACTTGGACAGGTGAGTGTTGGCTTGCTCCTCCTAAAGAGTAAAATTTTGACCATGCTTGTTAACTAAGCTGTGGAGCAGCAGTGATATCTCACCAGTAAATAAATTACTAATTAATTAATAATCAATGTGCAAAAATATATACATACCGCCTCCTCAGACTGCCTCTTGTAGACTTTAACCTTCAGCTGCAGCTTATCAACCAGATCCTGAAGTCTGTTGATGTTCTTCTTGTCCTCCTCAGTCTAAAAACAATTTCATAGATTTATTCTAAATATTTTACTATAAATGCATGTATTAATGACTCAATGGATTTAGTCAGACATGGTCATACCTGATAAGAGAGCTCTTTCACTCTCCTCTCATATTTGCGGACACCTTTAACAGCATCTACTCCACGTCTCTGCTCTGCTTCAACTTCAGCCTCAAGCTCACGGACCTTTGATAGCACATAAAAATTCTCAGACAAGTACAAGTGTAGTCATTGGGAACCTGAGATAATGCTTTAATTTTAAAATTATGTTTGTTGTGATCCCTTAAAAGTTCTCACCCTGCTCTCCAACTTCTGGAGTTGTTTCTTTCCTCCTTTCATGGCCAGACTCTCAGCCTCATCCAGACGGTGCTGCAGGTCCTTCACTGTGACCTCCAGATTCTTCTTCATCCTCTCAAGGTGAGAACTGGTGTCCTGCTCCTTCTTCAGCTCTTCTGCCATCATTGCAGCCTTTTGCATTAATACAGAAAGTCATTAGATCCACATAATTTTTAAGTATGGAAACATCTTTTGAAACATTTGGCAGCTACTGTTGCTCACATCAGTGATGGCCTTCTTGGCTTTCTCCTCTGCATTTCTGGCTTCCTGTACAGTGTCATCAACTTCACTCTGGACCTGAACAAGGTCAGCCTCAAGCTTCTTCTTGGTGTTCAGGAGACTTGTGTTCTACAAAATTAAAAGCAATAGTTTAACCATTTTGAAAGATGCTCTCAATTTCCTTCATTGTAAGTAGGGATTCTCCAATCAGGATTTTTGCAGCTGATCCTGATCATTCAGGATTTACATAAAATGTAAACTCTCTGTTGACTCCTTACACCCTGAAAGGCATTTTTAATGATTTCACATCTAAGTGGCATACTTTTTCATGCTTGACATGATGATTATTAGAAAGTATACATGACATGTCATGAAATCAAGTTTGAGCTTGTTCACAATCATGTCAACTGCATCTGATCCAAATTCTGTGTTGAAATCTCAAAGCAATCAAAAGTTATGACATTTAGAATCATGGTAGCCTTTTATCAAAAGTCCAAAAACCTCTCCAAACAAGTGATCTGAGTGTTTTACTGAACATAAGAACTACTTACATGTGTAAATGCCACAAAGCATAAAAATATTTATAATAACATAGAATAAGTAACAAGCAATAAGATCCCGAATGATGACTGATGATCTTCCAGCGCTGTTTCAGCTGTGCGCTCCAATTCTATGGCACACAGTAAATCTCCTGTCAATCTGAGCGATCAAACCAATCAAATTGCGCTCCACATCATCTCTACCTACCATACCCAAGATCCAGTTTCCATTTTTTGGACACGATCAGATCCTGGAAGTCCTATAGCTTTAGCCAAGCAGCGTGTCATGTTACTCCATGAGGATTTTCTTAAGAGCTACGCATCATGTTATGTTGTGTGGGCTCATTTGAATCGAGACAGCCTGTTCTCAATAAAGATGTGTGATTTACTATGTTTTGCTGATGTTTCGTGAAGTTGCAAAACAAAACGTGGCACAAAATCCTCATCTGTATACTGTTTACATGTTTACAACATTACTGTTTGCCATTTTTATGGTATTATGTCAATAAATTGCGATCGGTTTGTGAAATCGTCCAAATTTAGTGACTACAGATAGACTATTGGCCGATACCGATCTGCGGCTGATCGATCAATGCATCCCTAATTATAAGAAACAAAATGCCCTTACCTGAGAGTGCAGCAGCCCAACACGCTCACTGGCGTCCACCAGCTCTTGTTCAGCCACTTTGCGGCCTCTCTCTGTCTGCTCCAGAGCAGCTCTCAGCTCCTCAATCTCAGACTGCATCAGAGTGTTTCTGCGCTCCACCATGGCCACCTGCTCCTTCATGTCTTCCTGTCCTCTCTGGGCATCATCAAGGTGCAGTTGGGCATCCTGAACAAAACAATAGCTTTACAATAAGCTTTTGATGTATTTTCTGTTGGCTTTTTTATTAACAGGTTGGATTATACAAACATATTAATACATCACAAAGTCGAACAGAAGTCAAATACCTTGAGTTGTCCCTGAACGTTCCTGAGCTGTTTCTGGGCCTCAGCAGCCTGGCGATTGGCGTGGCTCAGCTGAATTTCCATCTCATTAAGGTCTCCCTCCATCTTCTTCTTGATTCTCAGGGCATCATTCCTGCTCCTGACTTCAGAGTCCAGAGTGCCCTGCATGGATTCAATGACTCTCTGGCTGTTCCTCTTGATCTGCTCCATCTCCTCATCCTTCTCTGCAAGCTTCCTGTCAATCTCACTTTTGACCTGATTTAGCTCAAGCTGGACACGAAGAATCTTGGACTCCTCATGCTCCAGGGTGCCCTATGAAATATAAAAATATTTATATTTCAGTAATTTCAGAATTAAAATAATATTTAACAACACAGTAAAATGGTTTGAACAAGAATGACATATTAATCTCCAGATACTCACTTCGGCCTCTTCCAGGGCAGTCTGAATCTCTGACTTCTCAGTCTCCACTGTTTTCTTGGCCTTTTCCAGTTCATGGATGCTCTTACCAGTCTCACCTAACTGCTCTGTCAGATCTGAAATCTCCTCTACAAGTTATAAAGAAAATATTATCAACATAAATATATTGTGAATCACTACAGATTTAACACCGTAAGACATTGAATCTTACGCTGCAGATTCTTGTTCTCTCTCTTTAGCGTCTCCAGCTGATCCAGACTCTCCTCATAGGAGTTCTTCATCTTGAACAGTTCAGTGCTGAGTGAACGAGCCTCTTTCTGAGCACCTTCCAGCTCTGCCTGACCTTCCTCATATTTCTGCTTCCATTCTGCCAGGACCTTTGGTCCAGATATTTCAGGGTCAGGTTTCATATGTAACATGTTGAACAAAGCCCATTCTGGCCATGCTTTTCAAAGAGAAATTGATTGTACCTTGTCAAAGTTTCTCTGCTTCTTGTCAAGGTTAGCAGCCAAACCATTGGCTCTCTCCACATCAATCATGAGGTCCTCCACCTCACCCTGGAGTCTCTGTTTGGTCTTCTCCAGAGATGCACATTTAGAGTTTACTGCCTCAACTTGTTCCTCTGCCTCTTGCAGACGCTGAGCCAGCTTCTTTCTGTTATATTTTTTGTAACATTTAGTCAGAAGATGCATGCAATTGCACAAATTATTAACACATATCACTTCTTTTGATGTACATACTTGGACTCTTCAAGCTCCTCAGTGCGCTGGATGGCATCAGTTTCATATTTGGTTCTCCACTGAGCAACCTCACTGTTGGCCTTTGACATTCCCCGCTGCAGCTCAGCCTTTGCCTCCTGCTCTTCCTCAAACTGCTCACGGAGGAGGTCGCAGTCATGACGGGCTGATTGCACAGCATGGGCCAGTGCGTTCTTAGCCTAAAGGACAAAGTCACATAATATTTACATTAATTCATTTAGCAGACACTTTTATCCAAAGCGACTTACTAATTAGCAATACAAAATGTGATATTAGCTTTATTGTAATTACATTAGCTTTGTTATATAGTGTTGTATTACGTTTTTTGTATTATTAGCTTTGTTGTGTAGTAAGTGGAAATTATGTGTTTGTTTTCATTATGCTATATTACCTTAACCTCCTCTTCAATATGCCTCTTAAGCTCCTCGATTTGCTGAGTGAAAGCTTGTTTGCCTCTGGTGAGCTGAGAAACCAGAGCCTCCTTCTCCTCCAGCTGACGGCCAAACTCACCTGTATAGATTTAAATTCACTGTGTCAGATTGTGCTGTCTCTATCAGTTACTATCAAAACAAACTCTTTGAAAGCAAAATGTAAATAAGTGTGTTTTCTTCTGATAAGACTGTCAGAAATTCAGTGCTATATATGACCTTAATACACCACACTCAGTTACTTTTGGAATACTATTAATTTATTCATGATTGTCAATAGTTACCATTTTCAGTTTGAAGTCTTGCTCTATGAGCACTGAGGTCATTTAACTGGCGAATATTCTCATCATTCTTGGATTTTATTTCACTAAGTTGGTCCTCAAGTGTGCGGCACATCTTCTCAAGATTGCCCTGCAAATACAAAAGTCATTAGATAATTGAAAAACTTCAACATGTTATGTATTCTTTAAACATAAAATGTCCTACTTTTCCTTTGGCAACAGCTTCCATGTTGCTGGAAAGATCGTCAATCTCCATTTTGTATTCACTCTTCTCTTTCTCAAGCTTCTGCTTGACACGCTGCAGGTTGTCGATTTGCTCTCCCAGCTCGGCCACACTGTCTGCCTGCTTCTTGCGGAGGGCACCAGCAGTAGCTTCATGCTGGAGGGTGGACTCTTCAAGATCACGACGCAGCTTCTGGAATTCAGCTTCACGCTTTTTATTCATCTCGATCTGAGCAGCAGTGGCTCCTCCAGCCTCCTCAAGCCTCTCACTGATCTCCTCAAGTTCCCTGGAGAGATCAGCTCTCTGCTTCTCAACCTTGGCACGAGCAGCGCGCTCAGCCTCGATCTCTTCCTCAAGTTCCTCAATGCGGGCCTATGGTGGAAAGTAGTTAATGTGATTTTTATTGTTCAGCATTTAATTATATTGATCGTAATGTTGAAAAAATCTCAAAATACCTGAAGCTCCTTGATCTTCTTTTGGAGTTGAGCACCCAGAGATTGTTCATCTTCTATCTTGCTAAGCAGCTGGCTTGTTTCAAAGTCTTTCCTGTGGGTGTTCAACAATAAGTGGTTTGCAAAACAAAAACAAAACTTAGCAATAATGTTTTCAAAGATTTTATGCTTTAATTACTTTTTTATTTTCTCCTCAGATTGCTGCTTGTCATTCTCCAGGTCCATGATGGACTCTTGGGCTAATTTCAGGTCTCCTTCAAGCTTTCTCTTGGCTCTCTCCAGGTCCATGCGGAGCTTCTTCTCTTGTTCAAGGGAACCCTCAAGCTACAGGACAATGATAAATAAAATATGTTCACAGCAAAAAAACAAAGCTAATTTGATGAATTAATAACATGTTTACATTATCAACTCACATCATCAACTTGCTGCTCAAGCTTTGTCTTGGATTTGGTCAGGGTGTTGACTTTGTCCTCCTCGGCCTGAAGATCATCCAGTGTCTGCTGATGTGACTCTTGGAGGGCTTTCTTCTCCTTCGTAAGCTTGGCAATGCTCTCATCCTGAGCTGCCATTTCTTCTGTCAAGTTCTTCACCTGTGTGATTTTTGTTCCAAATAAGCTTATATTTTACACTTCATTTTCTATATCAACACATAAAACAGAGATTAAATCTAATCTTAAACAAACTCAATCTCCAACCTTATTCTCAGTGGCATGTTTCTCCTTCTCCACTTTAGCCAAGGTGAGCTCCAAGTCATCAATGTCTTTCTTCAGCTCAGAGCACTCATCCTCCAGTTTCCTCTTCTTGGCTGTCAGTTCAGCATTGATTTCTTCCTCATCCTCCAGTCTCTCAGTTGTCTCTTTGAGTTTAGCTTCAAGCTGGATTTTGCTTTTGATCAGACCCTCACACCTCTCCTCAGCATCTGAGAGATTCTCAGCTTCCTGTTAAGAAAATAGGTTGCTATATCATTGGAAACCACATTGCTCATTTTAACGTGTCAGACTGCAACTCATACTGTGTGAGAAGAAAATCTCTCTTGTGTTAAATTTAGGGCAAGTTAACGCGACAATAACGCTTTAACAGTTAAAAAAAAATAAAAAATAGTGATGTTAATGTAGGCTTTATTTGACGCTATGAATCACCCGTAGGTCAAGCCAGGGTTGCCAGATCTACGTTTTTCCCTACATCAAACATTATTTGTAGCTCCTCCCGTCCAATAATAGACCAAATAAGTATATTCTTTCACTTTAATATATCTCGAAAAACATGCATGAATCTCAGAAGGTATTCTGATTTCATATATATATATATATGAAAGATACAGTATACAACTTACCAAAATCCGTATCATGACTCATAATCATTCAATCTGTGTTTCAACCGCGGAAAGACGTCAATAAAACAACTTGTGAACAATATCACTTAATGTTACATTTACCTCAGGAAAGTTATCAAGTTGTCACTCACAGTTTGTTAGTTAGCTATAAAAACACTAAAGAAGAGCTTATTTACTGTTAATTATATATGTATGTTTGAATAAATTCGCCATGAAGTGTTTATGAAAACTACCTTATAACTGAGTTGTACAAACATTTCAGCTTTTTGTTTGAGTGTAAATAGCCTATTATATCTGGATATAAATAGCAGTTGAATATAATAGCTCTGTTGTTAATTTAAAATTATAATATTATAGTGTACCAAATGAGAAGGTTCCCTGTATTGTTTGCAGCATTAATTGGGAGAGATTATTTTTCCTCAAGAAAACTCTAATTATTGGTATCAGTATTGGCATCGGCCGATATCATTCTGAATAATCAGCTATCGGTATCAGCAGAGAAATTTATTATCGGTGCATCTCAAAAAATACTCACAGATGCTACTTGTAGCTGTAGATCATTTTTCTCTTGCAGCAGTGCTACCATCTTCTCTTCAAGTTCCTTCTTTTTGGCTTCAGCCTTGGCAAGATCTTCTTTGCATTTTACAAAGTCCTCTTTCATGTTTGCCAGCTCTTTCTCAGTTTCGGCACTCTTCAGTAGAGGCTTAACCTTGTAGTAAACCTTCATCCATGGCCAGTGTTTGACATTCATGAATGAACGGATGTTGTATTGGATGGTGTAAATGGACTCCCTATGAAAAATTCATCATTAAATGCCATACTCATTATAATTATATAAATTATAATTTGTTTCCACAGTTATTGTTGATGTCATCTTTACTAATGACAATACTCACCTCCTTTCCATCATCTTCACAAATTCCCTCCTCATCACGTAGCCACGGCAGAGAGCCTGAGTCATTGTGACCAGAGCAGCCAATTTCTCATCACGCATCTCCTCAAGAGTACCCAGAAGACCAGCTTTGAAGAACACCTGGATTTATGTAAAACAGTAAATCAAAAAATATTGATTTAACCTGTATAAGCTAAATGACCATGATCACTGAATCTTTGAAATTTGTAAAGCTAAATATGAACCTTTGTGGTTCCAAATCTGTACTCGTCATGATTCACGTCGATGGATCCCAGGAGTTTCTCACTGGCCTTCTTGTTATCCATAAACTGTCCCTCTGGGATAACACTGGCATTCAGCACCTTGTATCTATGGAAGATGGGAAGATTTATCAAAATGATTTATATCTTCTAATAAAGAGTCTCCAACAGGAAATTGTATTTTTATGTGGTGTCATTTACCTCTGTTTGAAGTCACCATAGAGGATTCTGCTGGGGAAGCCCTTTCTGCAGATTCTGATACCCTCCAATACACCGTTGCACCTCAGCTGGTGGATAACCAGGAAGTTCTCCATGAGACCTATAACAAAGTTTACACCATTAACTTGGTAAATTCATTTCATTATATAAATTGAGTGGCAGAATATCTGTAAACTTTTTAATACTTTACCTGGAGTCTTGGACTCATTGGGAATCAGGCAACGCACAAAGTGAGGGTGAGTGCTCCTCAAGTTGGTCATGAGTTTGCCCAAGTTCTCCTGTGAAGAATAGAAAAGGGTTACCATGCTTTGTATTTCTCTTTTTCTTCAAATACAGAAATATTGCTGTGATGTCATCTCTATACATACCCTGAACTGGGAGGAAACAGTCTGCATGGAACCACCCTTCTTCTTGCCTCCTTTTTTACCAGTCTCTATTGAGATAAATATACAAAAGAACATGTATAAATGCAAAAACAAGAAAGAAAGTGCAAAGCTAAATCAAAAATTGGTTAAATTGATTTTTTTCTTTACCCTCAACAACAGGTGGGTAGAGAGTAGCCAGCAATTTTACAGGAGACTTCTGGTACAGCTGCACAGCAGACTCATTCAGTGGATCCTTGTTCTTGTCCAACCAGCCAGAAATGTTGTAGTCCACAGTTCCAGCGTAGTGAACCAGGGAGAAGTGGGCTTCAGCCTTGCCTTTGACAGGCTTTGGTTTCTGGAAAGCATTGCTCTTGCCAAGATGCTGATCATATAACTTGTTCTTGAAAGAAGTGTCTGAAGCCTTGGGGAACATGCACTCCTCTTCAAGGATGGAGAAGATACCCATGGGCTGTTTATAAAAGAATGTTGTTTAAGTATTACAATTTTAAGATTTCAAGCATAGAAATTGGAAATGAATAAGTTCATAAACCAGTAAAAACCTTCTCAATGAGCTCAATGCAAGCAGCCAAGTCCATGCCGAAGTCAATGAACTCCCAAACAATGCCCTCCTTCTTGTACTCCTCTTGCTCCAGCACAAACATGTGGTGGTTGAAAAACTGTTGCAGTTTCTCATTGGTGAAGTTGATACACAGCTGCTCCATGCTGTTGAACTGGATGAAGAAACAGAACCATTTACTGACTTCTGAATATCACTCAATGTTCCATTAAAAAAGAGATAAAAGAATCATTTTTACATCAAAGATCTCAAAGCCAGCAATATCCAGAACACCAATGAAGAAGTTTCTTTGTTGTTTTGTGTCCAACATCTGGTTGATACGAACAACCATCCACAAGAACATCCTCTCATAGATAGATTTGGCCAAGGCGCTAACAGAGTTGTACACCTGTAAGTAGAATAGAGTGGATATTATTCTGCTTCTGCAGTAATTAGCCAGAATTTTAGGTTAAGCACATGGCATGCTGGAAATGTTATTATACCTGTGGCACGGTCTGGCCTTTGGTCACAAACTCATTTCCGACCTTGACTCTGGGGTAGCACAAAGCCTTCAGCATATCAGCAGAGTTCAAACCCAGAAGATAGGCAACTTTGTCAGCCTCTGCAATTAAAAAAGTTGCACAAAAATCCATCCCTTTTCTTGCCTTGAAAACTAAATGAAACCACACTTTTCTTTGTGAAAATAGAAATAAGGATCTCTCCATTCAAAGCACTGCATGTTATGACACATATTAGTACAATTTAGTCTCACCCTCTGTGCCATCAGGCTCAGCCTGCTCCTCACGCTGCTTCTGCTTGAACTTCATGTTGCCATGATGAAGCACAGCTCCAGTGAACTTGTAGATCCCCATTTTCTCCTCATTAGTAAAGCCCAGAATGTCAATAGCAGTCTGAAAATTACAGAGAAGAATGCACTCTGGGATCTTTTCTGCCATATAAACATACAGTATGTCAATATTCATAGCAATGACTCACATCAGTAGCAACCAGCTCCTCTTTATCATCAATGCTGGCCACTGTGATCTGACCCATACTGCACATAGGGTAGTCATAGGGGTTGGTGGTGATTAGCGTCATTTCTGTAAAATACACAGATTTTTTGAAACAGTGTCTTACATTATTATCTGGCATTTAACACTGAATGTAATGTGTGCACCTACCAAGCAGCTCAGGCTTATGGTTGGTCATCATCTGGTAGAAGATGTGGTAGCCTCTCTCATCTGGAAGCTGGAATGTCACTCTAGACTTCTCCAGCAGATCTGTTGAGACAATGTACTTGAGTCACAATCATCTGAAGAGTGACAGATCAAGACAGATGTTCAGGATGGATCAATGAAATCGTGTCCACGTACATGTCTCAATGTCAGCACTAGCCAGTTTTCCAGTGGTGCCGAAGTGAATTCTGATAAATTTACCCTGTTTGAAACAAAATGGCACAATCATGGTTCGAATTACGTGGGAGCCAGTGGGAGCTGAGCTCCCATAGAGAGAGGATGAGCTCCCATGAAAGCAGTAAAATCATACACCTGTGGGGGTCTCTAAAAATCATCAGCACCATTATTTTAAATTACAAATAAAGCACTTTTTCCTTCAGACTACTGTAGCATGACTTAAAAGATAGGACAAGATGCCAAACACATGGATCTCGCGGGATCTCGGATCGTCATCACACTACGGTACATCCTTATGCTTAAATCAAGTGATAAAAGTGCCGCTGCGGTCATTGGCGCGGATACTGTGTTTGTTTGTGGCTCGCGCACAGTCTTCACTCGGGCGCGCTTCAATCCGTTGTGCAGACTCTCTATTCGTTCCAGTAAAATTACAAAACAAAATGCACACAAACGTGTCTCTGCCTGATATAGAACCACTTATAAACATAATCGGATTTGATGGGGAAAAAAAAAACTGATATGAGTGCGGATTCGAACCCAGAACGTCTAACGCGTTTGGCAAAAGTTCTACCACTGGACCACTTAAGTACACGATCGAATCTGTCGGATCTATTTCACTCACGTGAAAATTCTGACAAAAAACTAACAGCATACATTAGACCTCATTAAACGACAAATTAAACCAAATGTACTATTTAAATTGAATTGTGTTACCAACGCTTTTTATTAAATTTGTATTATATTTACAAATTTTTATATTACATTATTAAGCTACCGCGCCTGCTCACAGGCTACTTTTTTTTTTCTTTTTTTTTTTAAAGAGACCCCCACAAAGATGAAATCATAATTCGAACCCTGGGCACAATACATAAATAATCTCTTTATAGAAAACTCTGTATAGAAAAATCCAACACAATTGACTAACTATATTGTAAATAAAAAGTGGTTTACTTACAAAACGAGAGGAGTTGTCATTTCTCACAGTCTTGGCATTACCATAAGCCTCAAGCAGAGGGTTGGCAGCAATGATCTGGTCCTCAAGAGAGCCCTGTGATGTTTGAAGGGTTTTCAGTTATTTTCAGTTATTTTCTATTTAATGACTAAACACTATTTATAGGCACTTCACAAATTCACATATCATGTGAGATCAGAGTTTCCGCTAGAAAAAAATGGTGCCGGTCACTTTGACCGGCAGAGGTTTCGTTTTCCGGACATTTTGAAGATATGCCGGTCAAATATCGCCTCTTAATTAGTCAAGTTGAGGAAAACTGGAGGAAGGCTATGTAACTTAAAAAATGACATAATCAGGCCGAATGCAACATGTTTATTAGCCTAACTTTCAAATAAAAAAAACGGGAAAAAAAACATGAACGTCCGATTGGCGTCAATCAACGCCAATTGTTTTTACTATGGTTTCACATTCATAGTTTAACAAACCAATCCCCCTTCCCCACATAAAATATCTGAAGCCTATTGTTTTTACTCAAGTGAACTTCCCAGTGTCTCTCCACAACTTGCAATGCGCATAAGCCGCGTAACCTTGTTCTCTGCAAGGCGACTTTGCTGCTTCGTCTTGATCCGATTCTGCAGCGAGAACCCCCTCTCTGCAAGAACACTCGAGACCCATTTTCTACTATGGTTTTGTACGTTTCTTCATTCGGATCTATTTGCGATCCATTCCATTCTAAACAAACAACGCAGTTTATATGCTTCGTCCTTGTTTCATTATTCATTAAGATAATAATTAATAAATGCGCGCATAATTATCAGTGAACTTGATAAATGTTGCAGATATGTTTTGCTATGCATGCACAAACAAATGCCTTTCAACTTATTTGTGCAAAATTCAGAATAAAATGAATGTGCAGCAATTTGTACAAATAGAGAGTCTATGTCTACTATACGTGTTGTAGCCATTAAATAAGCTCATTTAGTTTAATATTTGTTAAAATATTATGATGTTATTTTTTTTATTTATGTTGATTATGAAAAGTGAACCGCACGAGTATGCGCAATATCGAGAGACATGGAGCGGGTCAGACATGATTTTGACCACTTAAATTAAGTTTGGTTTTGTAGAATGACTTTTTTGAAGTGAATTTCGTTTTGTATAAATTGTATCTTAATTTTAATAATTTTTTTATCAACCAATTGCCTGTATTTAATAAATAAGCAGCAAAATATAGCAGACGATAGGCCTAATCATTGCATTGCTCGTGAACGAGAGCGCATCTCATCCTAATTTAACGAAACTCAGCGTAGGCATCACAGACATGAAATATATCTTAAGAAAGCTTGAAATGTCTTTTTAACAATTTAAAACGAAAAGAAATAGGCTACTCTCTGATTATGTAATCCATGATGTGCATATCTCTCTAGGCGCGTTCACTAAGGAGATGGCGATCGTCAACTTCATCTTTACAGCTGTTGTTGCTGTTAATAAACTAAAAATAATAGGCCTATAATTTGATTAAACAATAAATTAAATGAAATTGTAATTATATTAAAAAAGCAACAAAACAAAAAATCCTGTTTAAGTTTTTTTTTTTTTTTTTTTTTTTACACGCATTAAATTAAGGTAGGCTACTGAGTCACTGCCCTCAGTGCCCAGAAAAGCGCTGAAACGGAGATGAAGGGGAACCCGTTTTTATTTATTTTTTGGCTTATTTTAACTGGCCCATCCAGTTTTCTGGAGGCCCACCTACAATCAAAATCCTGGCGCCGTTAGTGCTTCGCAGCGGTCTGATATCAAGAAATAACAGGCTGCATTCCACATTGGAATTCAACCAAGCCATGTAATAATGTTTAATAACTTTCAAACGGTAGAGCCTGTTCCTTTATAACATAGCCAAAGGTAGGTGTATTTTTGCTTTATACATTTTAGGCTAATTCTTAAATTCAGATTGTGTTAGGGGGCGGGATTATTAGCCAATTTTAATCGGACAATTTGACCGGAGAGATTTAATTTTGTCGGACATTTCATTTTTTTTTCCGGCCAATGTCCGGCAATTACCGGACAACGGAAACCCTGTGTGAGATGAGTGTAAATCACCATCATTCAAAATAAAATGTATGTAGTTTTATATCTCATACCTGCATTTTGCCAGGAGTAGGTTCTTTCTTCTTTTCACTACCTGCCACTGCAACTGTGGCAAAGTACTGGATGACACGTTTGGTGTTCACAGTCTTTCCAGCACCAGATTCTCCACTAGTTTATGAGAGATTATAGAAAACAGAAGTTTAAAAGACATGTAGACTTTTCAAAGTATATTCAGAAGTTCATTCTTAAATTCTGTTTTGTAAGTATCTCCATATAGATTTGCCATTTACATTATACTTTAATTTTTGTCATGGTCTGAGAGAAGTATTGAATACTTACGTAATCAGGACAGACTGATTTTCTCTATCTGTTGATTGTAATGTGTAAAATATCCGATAAATATTGCATATATTAACATCATCAAATTCACCTTAATGAATTCTATAGAATTCAATTCCATGTCTTACCAGTCAGCATGAACTGATATGCGTTGTCAGAGACAGAGAAGATGTGGGGTGGGGCCTCCATACGCTTTTTGCCTCTGTAGGCAGCCACCACTTCTGCATCATACACTGGGAGCCACTTGTAGGGGTTCACAGTTGCGCAGAAGAGTCCAGAGTAGGTCTGAAATGAGCAGAGACATGGTCAGATTGCAACAACACAGACAAAATTAACTTAAATGCTTTTTTATGTTGTTTCAGAACTTACATAGATCATCCATGCAGCATAACGCTCTTTGAGGTTATACAGCACAGAGGCTTCATTGAGATGGGTCATCATGGCCATGTCCTCAATCTTGTCATACTTGGGAGGATTCATTGGGTAGACATCTTCTTCCTTAGCAACTCTCTCCTATAAATGTGATAAATTAGATATTAGATATAAAAGAAAACAATGTAATAAGTAATTTAATGAGCATCTACATTAAGTAGAAATTAAAACTCACCTCCTTAGTGTCAAGCAAAATAACTGTGGCTTTGCCACCCTCTTTGCTCTTGATTGTTCCCTTGAGGTACAACTCTTTGGCATCAGCCACATAGCAGGCAGTCTTGGCATCAAACGGTTTGTTCTGAGCCTCAATTCTCTCTTTCTCAGGCTTACGAAGGTAAATGGCAGCCTTGCCATAAACCGCCATCTCAGCGTCTGTACTCATGGTGGCGGCTTACTAAAATTTGGATAAGAAACATTGACATACTTTTTGAATCAATAAAATAAGTACTGATAATCAAACACACTGTCCACAAACAGTATTCATAGAGGGTCTCATGTAGTTAAGGTCTTTATAGAATATTAAAGTGAAAAGGCCTATTCAAATGTAAAAAGTGTGAACACAAAAGTCCTTAATTTATGGTGTCTCTAATTAAATCATCTTTCACAATATGCATTTTGTTGATATATTATAATACATAAAAAAACTGCATTAACAAATTAAACTAAACTTTTTCAACACTTATTTTTTGTTTCAGTTATGTACCACATGTTATATCAGTTATATACCACAGTGTCCATATTTATAAAAGTGTCAAGAGTCCCAGTTAAAATCTGCCAATAGACAAGTATAAAATTCTTAAGTAATTTATTTAAAAAAAACAACACAAAAAAAACAGCACATCTATGATAAACTAGAGTCTACATGCATCTGAAAACATGCTAATATTTAACCACGTCTTTTTAATGCAGTAATGCAGTGTGTTGCTACCACCTACCTTCCTCCTCTTGAAGACCAGATTAAATTTTAACACCCTGTAAAGGAATTCAGTTTAAAAAAAAATACATTTAGGCATATATGGTAATCATATCTTTTTAAAGACTTTTTCTGTCATATCACTTCACTTAGTATAATCTCATACTAATAACAACATCAAATGCAAAGTATTTCAGCTTCTTACCACAAGCAGGAACTCCTCTAGGCTCCTATGAGACTGGCTGTGCTCTCCTCAAAACTTATATTGAGGTCAATTTGCACACTAAGCAGAGGCTATAAATGGATAAGCTTAAGAGTCCTAATTTATGGTAAGAAGCTACACCTATTCTCAGTCATCAACAGATATGACATCATTTTACACATCAGTTATAGGTATCACATATTTGACAATGCAATAGTTTGATAATGTGTCCGTATTTTGAATAAATTACATGATAGTCATAGTCATAATCATCTATATATTTTTAATTTACATATTTTTAAATATCTTTTTACATTTATACTTCATAAATATTTCATTTTTAATTGACTGACAAGAAAAAAAAATGATTTTAATTTGTGGGGAATTATTTTCAGTTGCAGATTAAATTGGAATAATATTAAAACAAACATATAAAGACACATTTGATATCTAATATTTTTCACAAAGAAAAGCATGTATAACAGAAATGGCCATATAAGTGATTGACTGCATGGAAGATTGCCATCCAAGCTGTCTCATAAAAAAAATACCATAATAGTTCACTCCCAGTGTATGAGTCTAGTGTCTATTTATACCTAATGCTTTTTATGATTGGGATGGGTAGACTATATTACTCGATGAGGGGAAAGATTCAGTGATTTTTCCATTTGCTTTGTCGTGAACACTGCTGTGTTTCCATTTTTATTTGTGTTTATTGCAATGTTTCCATATTTTAATGTTAGACATCTTTAAACGTAGGGTGCTTTCACACTTGGTTCGATTGCCTGTTCCGAACCCGAGTTCGATTGCTTCCCCCAGCCCCCGATGGACTGTGTTCACATTATATTATTTGTATCCGAACCGCGGTACGCTTGCGTCGTCAAACTGCAGCTGGCGCGTACACGTGTTGCTTGGTAACCGCTATGAAAAAGCGTCAAAATGGATAGAATTGCTCGCTTTACATTTCTTCTTCTTTTTTGAACCTTTGGTTTTGTTTTCAAAGAAAAGATACAGAAACACACTTGCGTCTGTCTGCCGCAAAAGTATTAAAACCGTTCCAAAGACAGCGGGATGTCCGCCGAAGAAAATTTTTGTGGAGGCAAGCAGAAATCATCTCTCTGCTTGCAGTGCGTCAATCCCGCTTTTCGTCAAGGTAAGTGTATATAGACCCTTTTACAGTTGTTAAACACACGCACGCAGGCACGCACCACATTATACGTCATCAATAGCGGTTCCCTTCCGCGATTTGGTACGATTGCGTTCATATCAGCAGCGAACCGTACCCGAGTTCACATGAACCGTACCCCAGGCCACCTTTTTAAGCGGACCTCGAGTACGGTTCGCGGGTGCGCACCCGAGTTCGGAAAACAGCGTTCACATCATCCAAACGAACCGAACTCTGACGTCATTCGAACCCGGGTGCGCACCAAAAGTGCTAGTGTGAAAGCGCCCTTAATTAGAAGTGGTACAACAATTTGGACTCATTCAAAGTTTATACTTTAACATGAATTTTAAGTTAACATGGAACAAATGACAAAGTATTGTAGCAATTAGTCATCACAACAGTAAAGAACGTCTAACCTCAAATGCCAAAGATATTCTCGTGTATGAATAAAGGAACTAAAGGATTTTTTTTTTTTTAAATCATTGCTCATTTTAAGGTTTTAAAGACTCACTTATATTTGATTAAAAACACTGAATTAATCTATTCAGTATTACATTTCCAGCATCACAGCAGGAGGCATTGCTTGTAGGGTGAAAGTTGGGAATGAGTACTCTGGGGCCCAGAGCTTTACATAATATTGACAGTAACAAATATACAATCAGGATAATAACATGAACAGGCAGACAGACAGTGATTATATCACTGTATAAAAAAAAAAGATAAAAAAAAGTAAGGCATGCATGCAGATCTGGCACCAGCCATGCGCTGATGAGGGGGCGTCTGAAATACCGAGAGGGGGCGATCACCAGATATGCAGTGTATATAAGGCCTACACAATCACGTTACCACGGCACGACAACACCACCAAAAATCAATGTATGCCTGCTTAACCCACATGCTCAGCTGTTTGCGACCCGTTTAACGGAATATTTCGATTAAAACAACCTGAACCGCTACAAAGACAATATAACGCTGAAAACTGTGACTAATTATCAAACATTTTAAATCACAAGCAAAATATTTAATTGTACCTTTAGCCTGCAATCTTCTCTTCGATGATTGAAACCTCCTCAGCAGTAACTCTTTCCATTCGTTTCTGAATTTTCTACTTAGGTCATTTTCAAATGCCAGCTGGATCAGATGTGCTTTTCGTCTATGCAGCATGCTGCGTCTGTGCTCAGAAAATACATTCTTCAGCGTTGAGAGAGTTCTCGCACATAGCAGTCGAGGCCCCAAATTTTAGTGCGTGTTTTAAGGCAGTCAGCACCACTGGCATGGCTTGGAAAACGCTGGAGTAATTTGAAAGAAGTTTGAACAACGTCACTTTCTCATCCTGGCCTGTGCACAGTGTTTGCCAACACTTACGTGCAACGGTGAACTGAGACTCCACCATTTTGGTGTTCGTTAAATCCAGTAGTAGTTGCACTTTCCCCGCATTCAAAAAGTTCTCACTACCAGGGTCCAGTGCATCCAAAGCTGCCATGTAGTTGCTATTACATTCGCTGAAATGCACAGACATTTCTCCCAAAACGGAATCAATAATGCTACAAAAACGGCCGCTTGCACTCCTGTTCAATGTTCACTTCACGCTGACCAACACTTTCATCCACAATGTAGTCTTGCAGAGTCTTACTGGGCTGTCGCTGCCATTTCGGAGGAGCAGGAACCGCATCATCTGCACCTATACTTTCAGCCCACAGTTTCGCAAACTCTGCATCTGATCGTAGACTTTCAATGCAAGAAGCGCTGCCAATGAGCCGAATTGCCGTCAATAGATCCGTTTGTTCAGCTTGCTGCATCCTATTCAGTGGATCCATCAGGTCCTAAACTTTGTACATCACACAGGCAAGAAATTTGAAAGTCGATTCTGTGATGGCCTTGTGTCCAACAGCTTAAATTTTTACGTCAGCACCTTTTCTTGTGTTTGTGATTTCATTCAGAAAATCCACAAGCATGCCGTGCGATTTCAGCACCACAGGCACCGTCTCAAGGTGTCCAGTCCATCGTTGATCCAGCAGCCTTTTAAGCTTATCTCTCTTTTACTGTGCATCTACAGTTGGCTTTCTCAGAAATTTGTAAAATGCATTGCAAATGGCAAAAAAATATCCAACAGCGCTCTTGGATGAAACTGCATGCACTATAACCAAATGTAATTGATGATCAACAATGAATGTAGCAAACTTGTCTGTTTAATTTGTTCTGAATGTTTCTTGACTTAGTATTTTATTTGTATCAATATTTGACAGCTCTTCGAGCATGATGTTTGTGAGTGACAGGGCATCACACTTGTCTGTGGTCAATACTGACAACAGCCTCTCTTTCACTGTGCAGTTCTGGTCAACATATCGAAGAACAATAGCGATATTCTCATTGCCTGTCGGGTCCTTGGTTCTATCCACTTTAATTGTAAACCATGACTTCCCAAAATCTTTAACAATGTGCTCTGCCACGATTGTACTCATCAGTTCAGTTAAATCATTTTGAACATCATGTGATATGTACATAGCATTTTTAGGAATTGTACTGAATGCCTGTGCTAGCTTTTTTTTTTCTCAGCGTGTAATCAAATAGAGACAGGAACAGTCAACTGCCCGCGTGACCTCTGTCATCAACTGAATCAATGGTACCCCTCAATGGGAGTTCGTTTGATACCAGGAATTCAATAATGTCTATTATTGCAGACACATAAATGCGGTTTCGAGAAAGCTGATCTGAATTAACTAGGGTTGAAATCTATTTTCCTGTGGAACATCGCAATTGCTGCTCTTTCCAAATAGCCATGCATGCCAGATGCTCTTTACAGTTAGCATGTCTGTAAAATCCTTTCGCATTATCTGTCGCATGCTTCCAATTGCTAAAACCAGTGCTTGTAAACACAGAGTCACTCCCGCCAAATTTCTGACAGGGAAAACAAAATGCCTAATCTGCTTACTCTGAATATTCTTGCCATTCCCTATCATTGTACCAATTTGGCGCAAAAGCTTACAGTAATTTTTATGTTGTTGTTTCTTTGGAAACTGCTTGAGACAAACCTGGGCTGGCTTATCTTTACCGAGGTCCTCTGGTACACTATACGGTGACGGGCGTCGGCGAGTCCTTTTTTTTTTGGCGGGCTGAGTGACTGGTAGTGGCGTAAACGGGCCAATCAAAATTCGACTTTCCTTACCTTTCCTTTCCTTAACAGACTGTCCTTAACTTTTTAAATAGCACATTTTATCATTAAAATCCCTTTAACTTTCATGGTGATCTGAGGGGGTGGGAGAGTGCCGTGGAGAGTTATGGCCACTATTCGGCAGAGAGATGCTCACCCCACCCACACACCACGCATGTGCTCGTGTGGCTTACGGATTTAAGCTAAATATTTTTTGGTGATTCTTTGGTGATGCCCTCACACATATAGCGGAGGAAGATGATGATGAAGATGAGGATTTATACCCTCATCTAGACGATGATGAAGAGGAGGATGTAAGAAATTATAGTCTGCCCTGACTCAGATAAAGATAGATGGTTGATCATGTTCATTTCCCAAAATGGCTTAATTATCATAGACAAGAACAAAGTCAGCAGTTTGGCTGTTTCTTCACAATTTAAGTGGATCACATCTTGAGCAAATGGTCATCAATTGTCGAATGGGAGCAGGTGAAGGGACCCTGAGAATCATCTCAAACAATGGGGTGTCTCAACTTCATTAACATACAGACCACAGCTGTTACAACAGGAGCAGTTTCATTTACATTAGAGGTGGTAAAGAGGTACTTTTGTACTTTTCCAACTTTGGCGAGCCAGCCAGGAGGGATTTTTCAAAAAGGCTGGGAAAGTTTTTTTTTTATTTAATGCTGGTTTTTGTCAGGGAACCCCCTCCTTTAAATAATCCAGAAAAGAAATCAAGGACAGAAGAGAACGTCTAGGTTACGACTGTAACCTCTGTTACCTGAGAAAAGGGAACGAGACACTGCGTCGATGATGCTATGGGGAACGCCCTCCATGTGAACCGTTGTCTGAAAAGCTATCCAATCACGGCAATCGATATTGATGGGTGACAGCCTATGACATCACTACTAGTGCGACCCGGAAGTATAATGGGGTGCCTAGAGAACATGTCATCCACTTATCGTCTGAAGCGACTGTTCAGCAGGCATCCCGAGGCATGGCAAACGATGCAGTGTCTCGTTCCCTGTTCTCAGGAAACAGAGGTTACAGTCGTAACCTAGACATTCCCTTTTGAAAGGGAACTCGTACTGCGTCGATGACGCTATGGTGAATGATATACAATCCCAATGTAAGGGGATTTACAGTTAAAGACCCAGAACCAGATATGATGGATGAAGACCCGGAGTCAGAATTATAAAAATTGAAGAAAAGTTTTACTGAAGATAGTTTGCAGTTTCATCAGCAGTAGGCCGCCCCGCTTACAGTTACAAAGATAACAGCAATTATACCCTTCACCAAGGTCTAAGCTACCTTGTTGCTTCAGGCTGAATTATTCTCATTGGCTAAGAAATAGATAAACATAGTAATTTTCCACACATAAACAGATAGATTGATCTCCATCGATTATGCAGCTGACACTCGGACCTTGAATTTAGGCACGTTATGACCTTCCAGTTCGCAGATTTGGGTTGCTGGGCACCAGCATGTCCAGAACAACAACTCAGCCAATCTCCAATAATGCAGTTGTTCCTTAACCTGTAACCAAGAAGACTAACACACACCGACACACAGCTTTTCCAAGGTTGGATTTGGCCAGGCTCTAACTATAAACAGGAGAGTCCTCTCCAAACATCAAGATAATATGTTCTTTCTCTCAAGGAGAGCTACACTTTAGTCTAACTGGAAAGTAAGGCTTTAACTACGAAATGGTCACTCAAACTATTGGTTCCAATGACCCTTGTGACCTAGATGTCAGGGTACCCCAGAAAAGCAGATTGATATATTGACATGTTAAAGAAGTCCATAATTAATTTCTGGAAGCCAGGCTAAATGAGCAAGCACTGTTACTGCATTTATATAAAATACAGACATTAGAGAATACATGAAAAGAACATTTCAGTAATCACACTGGTAACTTCTATAACAAAGTAAAATGTTACACATGCACAAGTCATTCAACTCATTTGATATTTAGAGGAAAAAATATTGATTAATACCTAGATTATAATCACTCATTACATATACACTGAAGCAGCATTGTATTAAAAAATCCACCCCCTTCACCACCATGCTGAGGGGAGTGCATGCCAAATTATAGCTGTGACAAATGTCAGAAATGGCAGTTATTTTCACAGAAAATGCCAAGAGACACTCCCCCTTGGGTCACATACATTATTCCCTACAGTCACTGCCCAAGCTATAAGCCTCAAAGTGGCCTCCGAACAACGGAAGGCCTACCAAAGCCACTCAAAGGCTTGGAACCAACAGCTTCTATGGAAGGGGTTCCTTTAAGGGAATATGGCCAGGGGGTCCGAAAGAATTCCCATCCAGTCACTTTCTGAGGGGAACATAAAGTCAACCCTACATGCCACCAGGGAGGCTGACCTGGTCAAATTTACTGACCAATTAATGGCAGTAGTTCACTCACAAACCGGATCATAGAGACGGGCATCCTGGAGAATAGCACTCAGCGCTTTATAACCCTTGCAAACGAGGGGAGTAACTCTACTCGATCCTGGATCTACACAGTGCCTCAAATCCCTGTGGAGGCTGGGCACTCTGGGGACCCTAATAAGGGGGGTGCCTCAAGCTCTTGGGCTGATCTAACAGGGAGGCCTCGTGAGAGTCCTTCAACCTTCCGACCAGACTTAGGCAGTTAAGTATTCAAACAGAGTGATCCTCAGATAGATTCTGGAACACTATGTTCAACCTGATAAGTACTGACCAGGCTCTGGGCTAAAATCAGGGAGGCTCCATGGGGCCTGCAACATGATACTTAATGCCTTTGCAATGCTAAGCATCCAACTCGTTGGTGAGCCGTCTTCAAGGAGGCCTGTTAAAGGACAAGTTCGGTATTTTACACTTAAAGCCCTGTTTTCAGATCGTTTCTGATGAAATAGAACGGTTAAGATTGAAATTTGAACACATGCTGCTGGCCCGAGAATTTTTGGTTTCTGTGGTAGCACCCCCCCACCTCCACAATGGTTGCATAGGTGCACTGGAACAATCCTTCCTAAAACGCATTAAACTTTAATTTACAAAGACGTGAAACTCACTGAGTGGTCAGGGGTGTTCACTGATGTGCTCACACAAAAATCGCTGCAAAAGATGCTTTCCAACAGGTTTTATCGTAGTTTTTGTCCAACTCCATTGACTTGTATTGGATGTGCTGTGAGGTACGGTATTACTCCGCCGCCGGAAATGGAAATGGGGTTGTTTGTGGGCTGGAGTGTCTATTATTCAAGCTCTCAACGGAAGAATGTACGGGTGTGAGGCGTTTGGAAAAATAGGTCCACAGTTTTACAACGAATGGTAAAACACCTGTTGGACAGCATCTTTTGCAGCGATTTTTGCGTGAGCATATCAGTGAACACCCCTGACCACTCGGTGAGTTTCACGTCTTTGTAAACCAAAGTTTAATGCGTTTTAGGAAGGATTGTTCCAGTGCACCTATGCAGCCATTGTGGAGGTGGGGGGGGTGCTACCACAGAAACTGAAAATTCTCGGGCCAGCAGCATGTGTCCAAATTTCAATCTTAACCGTTCTGTTTCATCAGAAACGATCTGAAAACAGGGCTTTAAGTGTAAAATACTGAACTTGTCCTTTAAGGCTTAACTACTTGATAGCGAGGATGTTAGCAGAGCCAGCTTTCAGAAGCCTAGGTGCTCTCACAGACATTTCTGTAGGCCTGGTTATACTCATTTAACATTGCCAACAGGCAGTGTACTCAGCAGAAGTGCTATTGATTCTTTAAAGCAAGGAAAGTACAATCTTACGCTACCAGAGTATCAAGGAGGCCTACTGTAAGGCCTACAGCTTCGAATGTCACGGGCGTCAGCCCGGGCAGTGCTTTGGCTCTAAGGGAGCATACTCAACCATCCCAAGTGGGAGGGAGTAACTAATCTGTTTCTACCTGAGCCTGGGTGGTGAAAGGTGATAACATATCGTCGCTGTCGGGCGGAAACCTTGTATGTCCAAATTTTGTCAATTTCATATTTTTTCACAAATCGATGCTATTGGTCAGTCCCCACGTGGTTCTGTTATTTTTACAAATTATTAACCAATCTAAAGTGTTGAAAATAGCTTGAGAGTAAATCTCTTAACTCCATTGGACACTTCAACTGTCTGAGAATCCTCGTAACTCCACCTTTTCTTCACTCCACGGCGGGCGGGAGCCTCGCGGATTGAAAGTCGCAACGATTAAGAAATCCTCGTCGAGCAACACGTAAAGCAAGCCTTAACTCTGATTTTATCTGTGTTAAACTATGATATCAGTTATTTATGTATTTTAAATGTCTACTTATTACTAGGCTTATTATTACTAGACTTATTATACGTGTGCATTGAAGTTTTAAAATGTATCTAATATAATACTTGAATTGAATTAAATGTTTTGGATACCAGCATTAAATTATTGTTTTTATTATTATTTTACTGACTCGAAGTTGGCACTGTGCATGTAAAATACCCCAAGTAGCAAGGTTTTATTTATGGGAGAAAAAAGGGCTGTCTGGCGTCAAGTAAGCCTATCTTTGGTAACTCTGTCTGTTTTTTAGACAATAACGAGTGAAAATAGTTAGGTTAGATACATTTGAGTAGATTTATTTTGTTAAAAATCGATAGCTGTCGATGAAGAAGGAAGCCCGTGAGCCAGAATTCGGTAAGTTTAAGTGCAGATTAGGCAAATTTCCGCCTATTAGACAGCCTATTTACCTCATTGTTTTTTGTTCTGCTTCACTTATAGCTCTTAAACCTTTAAAATGGAGTTTAGGAAGATATAACCACAGTCGTTAGCTTTGGTTAACTATTGAAGCCTTTTCTCTTGTCAAAAGGCTCAACGCGACCGCCGACTTTGTTTGCGTGCAGATTAATTTCTGCCTATTTTAGACAGCCTAATATTTTGGTATTGCATCACTCATATCTCTTAAACGTTTAAAATGGAGTTTAGGAAGATGTATGTAACCACAATCGTTAGATTTGAATGGCTCTTAAAGCCTTATCTCTTGTCAAAAGGCTCAACGCGACCTCAGACTTTGATGGATACTGCCGGCAGCAGCGACGTCTGTGTCCGTACCATTCTAATCAATGACAGCGTAACCTCGTATCTCCCTGCTCCCGAGTCATAAACCTCGTATCTCCGATTAAACATGATTTTGGGGAAATGTTGTGTTAATGTTGGTATACAACAGTATATGATAGCAATATAAGGAATAATACCAACTTTAACGATACAATGTTTAATAACTAAAAAAATATGCAGTTTTTTTAATTTCCTGAAAAATAATGGTTTTGGAGATACGAGGATTCCGCCCGACAGCGACGATATGAGCTATGGGTAGCAAAGTACTCTAATTAATGACCCTAAAAAGGGGAGCACTATCAGCATGACCCTGAAGGATGTATTAGGGTCGAGGCCTATTATGTTGTTATTTTACAAGACAGAATTTATATTCTCTACTAGTCAAGTCACCTTCATTTATATAGCGCTTTTAACAATATAGACTGTTTCAAAGCAGCTTTACAGTGATAAAAGGAAATTAAAGTAACAGAGATTGTTTTAGCTTTACAGCAGCTCTAGAATGAAGTTATTGTCCAGCTAAAGTTAGTTTTGATTGATTCACTTCCATTGCAAAGACCATTAGTTACTAACTTAAAGGCCGCTCCGGCCCGCTCATTCGCACAACAACAGTGCCTGGTGGCTCGAGAACGCAAACCTTAAAATAGGTTCCTAGGTGCAAGCCTTGAAATGTATTTGATTTTTTATCTCTGCGCAAACTTTAAAAACGCAAACCTGCGACACTGTTCTAACATAAAACCCTTAACGCGCTCCGGCCCGCTCATTCGCACAACAACAGTGCCTGGTGGCTCGAGAACGCAAACCTTAAAATAGGTTCCTAGGTGCAAGCCTTGAAATGTATTTGATTTTTTATCTCTGCGCAAACTTTAAAAACGCAAACCTGTGAAAACGCTGAAGGCGTGCACATGCATATTACGTGTTTAGTCTATAGGTATGCGCGTTTGAATATGTGCACAGGCGTGTAGTCTTTCTTTACAAACTGACCTCAGCAAATTACTTGTCTGGCCTTAAAAAAAATTAATACCGAATTATTTATTGTTTCCGCGTAGCCATGTGAACCGGAACTATTTTGACAATGTTTTAATCTGTACAGAGGTAAAGGGAAGGAGAAGGGGGCCTTCACAGGGGAGAGACTAGTTGGGACTTAGTTAACCTCGGGATAAACAGAGAGACTAATATTAGCGTAGATGCCATTCTTCTTATGATGTAACGAGTGCATCAGGATTTATGGGTCCAAATTGGGTCATAATCAGGTCTTGTGTAAAGTTCCAAATAGCACCAGTACAAACAAGACAGACTGAAAGTGCAAATAAGAGGGTTATTGATCAAAGAACTGAAAATGGCCATGTTGTTTGACAGCTTACTTTTATGGACATTCAAAGTCTTGTTACAGCAGTGGGTGCTTTTGACCCTGATATAATGGACCCTGTAGAATTCTTGCCACGGCGTTTTTCTTCCCAAGGTGCTGCATGTACTTTTTCATTGCTAAGCTGCAGTGTTAATTTCGTTAATGAAAACTATGACGGAAAATGTTCATTGACGACCTGTTTTTCCCTGACTAAGACAAGACGATGAGAGACGACACCCATGTCATTAAACGATAATTGTTCCTATGTCAACACATGCAATATCGATGACGAAAAAAGACAAGACTGAAATGTGTTTAAAAAATAAAAACTTGACCAAAACCACTTGTTTTTGTCATATAAAGGAGACGACAACACATTGACTGTTTTTACAAGCTTCATGCTTACGGTTGCCAGATTTCAATCATTTAAACCCCCAGTCAGAGCTTTTCTGTTAAAAGAACACGTTTTGTACCCGGTCTTTTCAAAAGTATCTGGCAACCATGCGCGCACGCTCTCTCTACACTGCTGAAGAAGTGTGGATGATCTGAAAACACAGTGCGTCTCGTCGCCATGCCTCCAGGCTGCCTGCACAGTCCCTTCAAACGAAGAAATGGATGACATGTTCTCTAGGCACCCTTTTAAACTTCCTGGTCACACTAGTAGTGACGTCATGGCTGTCACCGGCCAATACGATTGCAGTGATTATACTGAACTTCAGTCATCAGTCACGCTGAGGCGTTCCCCAAAGTGTCTCAGGACGCAGTGTCTCGTTCCCTGTTCTCAGGGAACAAGAGTTACAGTCGTAACCCGAGATGTTTTTGAACGATGGTGTGCAGAGAGACAAATCCTTTCATTCGCTCTCACATATGCTCTGTATCAGATGTTCTCTGCTTTCTGCAGGAACTATTAGAAAAAGATAGAGCCTTTTCAACAGTAAAAGTTCATCTCAGCTTGTCACGTGGGGCTGGATTCAGAAACAATAAGCCAGCACCCCTTAATACAGTATGACGATTTATGAGGGGGTGAGACGGTTACTTCCGGTCACTAAGTCTCTTATCCCATCCTGGGATTTATCTGTGGTTCTGGATGTGTTCTTCCAGCCCCCTATTGAACCATTAAAGAGTATTGATTTACAGTGTCTTTCTTTAAAGACAGCTTTACTTCTTGCTCTCACTACATCAAAGTGGGTGAGTGAATTACACGCTTTGTCTGTACATTCTCACTGCATGCAGGTTTCAGTGGGTGGATTGAAAGTTACACTGAAAACTAATCCGGAGTTTGTTCCTAAAGTCAATGAGACATCAGAAGCACACCTTTTTCTACATCAGGAGAAGAGCGGTTAAACTATCTGTGCCCGCATTTACGTGCAGAGGATGAGTTTGTTACAAAAGAGCAGTCCGCTCTTCGTCTCTTGTGCTGCCAATTATAAGGGGGGACCCATTTCGTTTTACCACTATCTTACTGAGTGGTAAACGCAATTGTAATGTGTTACAAAGATGCAAACATTTACAATATTTATCAGGGCTTCAAGCTCACTCCAGGAATAGTTACCTCTTGGGCACTGTTCAGGGGTGTTTCTATTTAGGACATTTGGAGCTGGGCATCACCGCAAACATTTGCGAGATATTATATACTAAATGTGACTGAGCCATCTCTGGCTCATTCAGTGCTTGGTGTGGGAGTGTTGTGTGATACATCATAGTACTCCACACGTGTCATTCACTCATATTTTTGTATTTCAGAAAAACACCTTGTTGCTTGTTCATTATAGGGTATTATATTATAAATGCATGCATTATATTATAAATTAATTAAATTATATTACATTATATTAAATATAATAATTATAGTATATATATATATATTATAAAATATATATTATAATATAATATAATTTAATGAAAATGATAAATGTGACTTTTTCCAGGTATTATATTTACTTTTTAGATCTCTGGATCATCTGTAGAGGCTTAATTGTGCTAACTGGAAGGCTAGTTCACAGAATATTGCAATAGTTAATAACATCAGTCCAGGGTGGAAACTTTATAGCAGAAATGTTTGAGCGAATGCATTCAGTAAACATGAGAATTCAATTTTTTAAAACCTCAATTTAAAAAAAAAAAAATGTTTTTGAACTTTTATGGAACCTTTAAAAGTTCAAATTTGGATTCAAGACACTCTTGATACTCAGCACACTTGTGATGTGAATAATAAGGTTTAATGTAATCATATAGGTCAGATATTAGTGTTGTACTAGTGTATCCTGTTGAAAAATCACACAAAGGCTAATTATTTGCTGAAATAAACAGGTTTATTAAGAAAGGTACTTTTACATTAAACATTCATATTATATGACTTCAGTAAATGCTCCTTTCAAGTGTTAAAGATTCATTCTTCTTTGGCCTGGGAAAGAAGGAAGAGTTAAACATTAGATAATGACACTTTACATAATGAAGAGAATACAGATGTGCAAATGTCATACAGGATATGTAACATCAGCAAAATGCAATTATTATAGTTCCACTACTACTTCTAAGAGGTAGTTCATGTATTTAGATAAACAAGTTGAATAAATAATTCAAAAAAACTCATCTACTTAGTCTAACCTTTCCAGAATCACGGCTCTTTACTCTGAGCTTGTTGACCTGAGACTCAGAAATGTCAGCACGCTCCTCAGCCTCCTCAAGCTCATGCTGCACCTTCCTCAACTTGGACAGGTGAGCATTGCCTTGCTCCTCCTAAAGGTTTTTTTTATATGGTTCATGTATCACGTTTCATCAAATTAGCATTCCAATATGAATAATTACAGTGTCAAAATGTTCTATTCGATTTTACATACCGCCTCTTCAGACTGCCTCTTGTAGACTTTGACCTTCAGCTGCAGTTTGTCAACCAAATCCTGGAGTCTGGAGATGTTCTTCTTGTCCTCATCAGTCTTCAAAAAATACACATTTACAAAATTAAACATTGATCCTTTACTAAAAATAGGCATTGTCAGTACACTATTATACAGACTCTTTTGTCTGAACAAACTTGTGAGGAATATGGTCATACCTGATAAGTGAGCTCTTTCACTCTCCTCTCATATTTGCGGACACCTTTAACAGCATCAGCTCCACGTCTCTGCTCAGCTTCAACTTCAGCCTCAAGCTCACGGACCTAAAGAACATATTATTTTTATTCAAATAAATCAAAATATAACATACTTCACTTTGCCCATATCTTAACTATAAAGAGGCTTACTCTGGACTCCAACTTCTGGAGTTGTTTCTTTCCTCCTTTCATGGCCAGATTCTCAGCCTCATCCAGACGGTGCTGCAGGTCCTTCACTGTGACCTCCAGATTCTTCTTCATCCTCTCAAGGTGAGAACTGGTGTCCTGCTCCTTCTTCAGCTCTTCTGCCATCATTGCAGCCTTTTGCATTAATACAGAAAGTCATTAGTCATTTTTGACGTAAAATGTACGTAAGCGTCTTATGAAACATTTGGCAGCTACTGTTGCTCACATCAGTGATGGCCTTCTTGGCCTTCTCCTCTGCATTTCTGGCTTCCTGTACAGTGTCATCAACTTCACTCTGGACATGAACAAGGTCAGCCTCAAGCTTCTTCTTGGTGTTTAGGAGACTTGTGTTCTACAAAATGGAAAGCAACAGTTTGAACATTTTGAATGATGCTCTCAATTCCCTTAATTTCAGGGAAACAATATGCCCTTACCTGAGAGTGCAGCAGCCCAACACGCTCACTGATATCCACCAGCTCTTGTTCAGCCACTTTGCGGCCTCTCTCTGTCTGCTCCAGAGCAGCTCTCAGCTCCTCAATCTCAGACTGCATCAGAGTGTTTCTGCGCTCCACCATGGCCACCTGCTCCTTCATGTCTTCCTGTCCTCTCTGGGCATCATCAAGGTGCAGTTGGGCATCCTGAACATAACAGTAGCTTTAGAATGAGCTTTCGATGTGATTTCTGTGATGTTAGATTATTTAAAATAAAATATGAATGCATCCTGAAGTCAAAAAGAAGAATTCCTATGCATGCCTTGAGTTGTCCCTGAACGTTCCTGAGCTGTTTCTGGGCCTCAGCAGCCTGGCGATTGGAGTGGCTCAGCTGAATCTCCATCTCATTAAGGTCTCCCTCCATCTTCTTCTTGATTCTCAGGGCATCATTCCTGCTCCTGACTTCAGAGTCCAGAGTGCCCTGCATGGATTCAATGACTCTCTGGCTGTTCCTCTTGATCTGCTCCATCTCCTCATCCTTCTCTGCAAGCTTTCTGTCAATCTCTCCCTTGATCTGGTTTAGCTCAAGCTGGACACGAAGAATCTTGGACTCCTCATGCTCCAGTGTACCCTATGAAAAATAAAACACCATTTAAATATAAGAATGAAAATACACACAGTGTATTGATGAATACAATAACACAGTATGATGGTTCTAGCAAGAATTCCATATTGATCTCCAGATACTCACTTCAGCCTCTTCCAGGGCGGTCTGAATCTCTGACTTCTCAGTCTCCACTGTCTTCTTGGCCTTTTCCAGCTCATGGATGCTCTTACCAGTCTCACCTAACTGCTCTGTCAGATCTGAAATTTCCTCTATAGAGAGAAAAACATATAATATGTATCATAATGCACATGTGCTTACTTTTTAATGTTCACTGAGAATTAGAACATTTAAAGGGATAGTTCACCCAAAACTGAAAATGTTATCATTAGTCAATTACTCACCCTCATGTCATTACAAACCCGTAAGACTTTCGTTCATCTTTGGAACACAAATGAAGATCTTTTTGATGAAATTTGAAAGTTTTCTGTCCCTCCATAGACAGCTACATAATTGATTCTTTGACACTTCAAAAACGTTATAAAGAGATCATAAAACTAATCCATATGAATTGAGCTCTCAGATTTCATCAAAAAGATCTTAATTTGTGTTCCAAAGATGAACAAAAGTCTCACGAGTTTGAAACGACATGAGGGTCAGTAGTTAGTAAAAGAATTTTCATTTTGGGTGAACAATCCCTTTAAGTTTTTTTTTTTCTAATTTAACGGTTTCATTCTTACGCTGCAGATTCTTGTTCTCTCTCTTGAGGGTCTCCAGCTGATCCAGGCTCTCCTCATAGGAGTTCTTCATCTTGAACAGTTCAGTGCTGAGTGAACGAGCCTCTTTCTGGGCACCTTCCAGCTCGGCCTGACCTTCCTCATATTTCTGCTTCCATTCTGCCAGGACCTTTGGTGGAGATATTTTAGGATAGAGTGTGTTTAAAAAATGTTGAACAAAGCCCATTCCAGCAATACTTTACAAAGAGAATAATATGACTAAAACTGTTTACCTTGTCGAAGTTCTTCTGCTTCTTGTCAAGGTTGGCAGCCAAACCATTGGCTCTCTCCACATCGATCATGAGGTCCTCCACCTCACCCTGGAGTCTCTGTTTGGTCTTCTCCAGAGATGCACATTTGGAGTTTACGGCCTCAACTTGTTCCTCTGCCTCTTGCAGACGCTGAGCCAGCTTCTTCCTGTTAAGTAATATACATTATTTTGAATTCTTATCTATAAAATAGCTGTGAGAGTTAGGAATATTATACAATAATATACATACTTGGACTCTTCAAGCTCCTCAGTGCGCTGGATGGCATCAGTTTCATATTTGGTTCTCCACTGAGCAACCTCACTGTTGGCCTTTGACATTCCCCGCTGCAGCTCAGCCTTTGCCTCCTGCTCTTCCTCAAACTGCTCACGGAGCAGGTCGCAGTCATGACGGGCTGATTGCACAGCATGGGCCAGTGCGTTCTTAGCCTAAGGGACAAAGTTGCATAATATTATTGTATTATTGTCTCTTCAGTAAAGTAATTGACAAATATGTGCATGAATTGATTATGCTGTATTACCTTAACCTCCTCTTCAATATGCCTCTTAAGCTCCTCAATTTGCTGAGTGGAAGCTTGTTTGCCTCTGGTGAGCTGAGAAACCAGAGCCTCCTTCTCCTCCAGCTGACGGCCAAACTCACCTGTATAGATTTAGATTCACTGTGTCAGACTTTTCTATGTTTCTCTCAGTTTATTTCAAAACAAATGGATATAAGATTGTATCAGTGTTACAGTCAGAAATTTAAAGCTGAACAATCTTAATACACTATTATTTTTGATTAAGTATTGTTGGTAATTATTATTGATTATTGTTAATAATTATTATTAATTATTGACATTAATTACTTTTGATATAATATTAATTTGTTAATGAGTTACCATTTTCAGTTTGAAATCTTGCACTTTGAGTACTGAGATCATTTAACTGACGAATGTTCTCATCATTCTTGGACTTAATTTCACTAAGTTGGTCCTCAAGTGTGCGGCACATCTTCTCAAGATTGCCCTGCAAATACAAAAGTCATTAGATATTTTAAAGAACTTCAAGACCTGTTGTATGTGACCTGTGCTGGCAAAATGAGTCACAATGAGCACATTTTCAAAAATGAGTTATTGTTATTTACTTTTATTGTTATTAAAAAACCTTCATGTATGGTGATGTATGATTTGTTGGAATCAGACAAAAAAGGACTGTGCTACACCTATTTGAAGTCAATAGAGTCAGCAAAGTATATTTTGAGAAAAATCTAGTTAAAGTTTTTTGAAGAATCCAAAACAAAATCACCTAGCAACCATACCTTAAAATCCATGGTAATACCACCAAATTTGGCACACACCAAATCAAAACCAAATATCTACAGGAAAAATATATATTAAAAATGTTTCCATGATACCACAATTGTTTGATTAACATTAATGAGACAGCAGCCTGTATATTGAGACCTGTAGTGCACGTATCTAATATAATGTTACATAGCAGATGTTTTTCCCCAACAGTTAACCAAACGTTCACTTAAGGCATAACATATAAGGTTTGTGTGAATATTCGCCAAGACAGATATAGTCGCCACCCGAGAAGAAGCTTTGGAGATATGTAAGTGTTTGCGGAGCTATGTTCTTATGTCAGAATGTAGTGCTTTATATGTACAGTAACAGTGATGCAGAAAACTTAACTTTTATTAACCAACTCTCTGATTGCAATCTATTCGTCCTCATGAAATAAATATCAATGGTGAACATTAGTTTACAAGTCAACAAAATGCACTTCACTGTGTTTTTATGACAATTTTGTTGGTAAACAAAATCAGCCTTAGATGGTTTGCTGGTTTTAGCTGGTTTAGGCTGGACTAGGTGGTCGAATTGCTTGGTTAAGCATGCATTTAACTGGTCGGACTGCTATCAAGTGTCAAAAACCCCTTTAAAACCTACAAAACAGACTGGTCCAAGCTTTTTTTTTTTTTTCTTTTTTTTTTTGCAGATGAAGCTGATATTTATGATCATCTAAATATCATATATAATAGAGCAGGGTGTAATAATAAAGCAGGGTCTCTGATTGCCACTATATATATATATTGACATTTGAGATTTTGATTTCAATATCTGAAAAGATATCAAGCTGATTTATACATTACACAGATTGAAGGTGCAATCAGTAAATTATTGGTAATGGTAGGCCTACACAAAGAAAATAAATTATCAGCATTTCACCACTTCTAAAATAAAAAAGGAAGCCTTCTATATGGCGTGCAGCGTGCATTTGAAATACTGCAATTCTGTGGACATGTGTATTTTGGGATTGTGTGCTGTCTGAGAGGCGTCTTTGTGCTTTGTGTTTATCTGTCAGTCAGTGCAAGTAAGATCATTTTGTTTACATCAGCATGAGTTTAAAAATCATATTTCATTGGTTCAGACTTAAGCCATCAAGAATTCACTATGAATATTAAAACTTGTGCTGAGGGGAAGCACCAGTCGTTGAGAAGCGAAGAAAGAAAAATGGCAATTTTTCATGGATTATTAGAACAAAGGAAAGATTTAGGTAGGTACACCTCTCAGAAAACATAAAAATAAAGATCATTTTAGATGTTTAATTACTATTTGGAGCATTGGGGTCGCTAGAAGAGGGCTTAATGAACCAATTTTTGTGAATGAAAATGAAATTCGACCAAAATTTACATTTGCCTGTAGCTCGTAATTAGCACATGCGTATTCCGACTCATTTTGCCAGCATGGGTCACATATATTCTTTAGAATATTTCCCAACCTTTGCTTTGGCAACAGCTTCCATGTTGCTGGAAAGATCATCAATCTCCATTTTGTATTCACTCTTCTCTTTCTCAAGCTTCTGCTTGACACGCTGCAGGTTGTCGATTTGCTCTCCCAGCTCAGCCACACTGTCTGCCTGCTTCTTGCGGAGGGCACCAGCAGTAGCTTCATGCTGGAGGGTGGACTCTTCAAGATCACGACGCAGCTTCTGGAATTCAGCTTCACGCTTCTTATTCATCTCAATCTGAGCAGAAGTGGCTCCTCCAGCCTCCTCAAGCCTCTCACTGATCTCCTCAAGTTCCCTGGAGAGATCAGCTCTCTGCTTCTCAATCTTGGCACGAGCAGCGCGCTCAGCCTCGATCTCTTCCTCAAGTTCCTCAATGCGGGCCTATGGTGGTAAGTAGTTAATTTGATTTTTGGTTATCTGTATTTGATCATAATGATGTAATGTTTGAAAAAAATCTCAAAATACCTGAAGCTCCTTGATTTTCTTCTGGAGTTGAGCACCTAGAGATTGTTCATCTTCAATCTTGCTGAGCAGCTGACCTGTTTCAAAGTCTTTCCTGTTCAACAATAAGTAGTTGTAAAAAAAAAAAAACATAACACAACAATAAAAATGTTCAATGTTTTCAAAGATTTCCTGCTTTAATTACTTTTTTATTTTCTCATCAGATTGCTGCTTGTCATTCTCCAGGTCCATGACGGACTCTTGGGATAATTTCAGGTCTCCTTCAAGCTTTCTCTTGGTTCTCTCCAGGTCCATGCGGAGCTTCTTCTCTTGTTCAAGGGAACCCTCAAGCTATAGGACAATGTTATATAAAATATGTTCACAGCAGAAAACAGTTGATTTGATGAATTAATATAATTAATTTACATAATCAACTCACATCATCAACTTGCTGCTCAAGCTTTGTCTTGGATTTGCTCAGGGTGTTGACTTTGTCCTCCTCGGCCTGAAGATCATCCAGTGTCTGCTGATGTGCCTCTTGGAGGGCTTTCTTTTCCTTCGTAACCTTAGCAATGCTCTCATCCTGAGCTGCCATTTCCTCAGTCAAGTTCTTGACCTGTAGGATTTAAGTAAACTTAAATATTACAATTCATATTCTATATCAATATATAAAATAGAGATTAAATCTAATCTTAAACCAACTCAATCTCTAACCTTATTCTCAGTGGCATGTTTCTCCTTCTCCACTTTAGCCAAGGTGAGCTCCAGGTCATCAATATCTTTCTTCAGCTCAGAGCACTCATCCTCCAGTTTTCTCTTCTTGGCTGTCAGTTCAGCATTGATTTCTTCCTCATCCTCCAGTCTCTCAGTTGTCTCCTTGAGTTTAGCTTCAAGCTGGATTTTGCTTTTAATCAGACCCTCACACCTCTCCTCAGCATCTGAGAGACCCTCAGCTTCCTGTTAGTAAAATAGATTGCTATTTCATTGGAAACAACCTTGCTCATTTTTAATGTAGCCAAAATTCAGTTAATTATAAAATATACTCACAGATGCTACTTGCAGCTGCAGATCATTTTTCTCTTGCAACAGTGCTACCATCTTCTCTTCAAGCTCCTTCTTTCTGGCTTCAGCCTTAACCAAAGCCTCTTTGCATTTTGTATAGTCCTCTTTCATGTTTGCCAGCTCCTTCTCAGTCTCTGCACTCTGAAGCAGAGGCTTAATCTTGTAATAAACCTTCATCCATGGCCAGTGTTTGACATTCATGAATGAACGGATGTTGTATTGGATGGTGTAAATCGACTCCCTGTGAATAATTCATCATTAAATGGCATAATCATCATTAAGTTTGCACAGTTATCAATGATGTCATCTTTACTCATGACAATAATCACCTCCTCTCCGTCATTTTCACATACTCCCTCCTCATCACGTAGCCACGACAGAGAGCCTGAGTCATTGTGACCAGAGCAGCCAGTTTCTCATCACGCATCTCCTCAAGAACACCCAGAAGACCAGCTTTGAAGAACACCTGAATTTATGTAAAACAGTAAATCTAAATATATTGATTTAAACTGTATAAGCTAAATGACCATGATCACTGAATCTTTGAAATTTGTAAAGCTAAATAATGAACCTTTGTATGTCCAAATCTGTAGTCGTCATGATTAACGTCGATGGATCCCAGGAGTTTCTCACTGGCCTTCTTGTTATCCATAAACTGTCCCTCTGGGATAACACCGGCATTCAGCACCTTGTATCTGTGGAGAATTTATCAAAATACTTCATATCTTTTAATTAGGAGCCTCTTAGGAAATGTTGTTTTCATGTGGTCCCATTTACCTCTGCTTAAAGTCACCATATTGGATTCTGCTGGGGAAGCCCTTTGTGCAGATTCTGATACCCTCCAGAACACCGTTACACCTCAGCTGGTGGATAACCAGGAAGTTCTCCATGAGACCTAAAACGAACAGTTTACACCATGAACTTGGTAAATTAACTTCATCATATATATTGAGAACCAAAATATCTGTACGTTTTTTTTTTTTTAATACTTTACCTGGAGTCTTGGACTCATTGGGAATCAGGCAACGCACAAAGTGAGGGTGAGTGGCCCTCAAGTTGGTCATGAGTTTGCCCAAGTTCTCCTGTGGAGAATAGAAAAAGTTTGGCATGCTTTGTATTTCTTTATTTTCTTTTTTTTTTAAATAAAGCAATATTGCTGTGATGTTATCTATATACATACCCTGAACTGGGAGGACACAGTCTGCATGGAGCCACCCTTCTTCTTGCCTCCCTTTTTAGTAGTATCTATTGAGATAAAAATACAAAGGAACATGTATAAATGCAAAAACAAGAAAGAAGAAAGTTAGTTCAAAACTGAATCAAAGTTTTGTTAAATAGATTTTTTTCTTTACCCTCAACAACAGGTGGGTATAGAGTAGCCAGCAGTTTGACAGAAGACTTCTGGTACAGCAGCAGAACAGAATCATTCAGTGGATCCTTGTTCTTGTCCAGCCAGCCAGTGACATTGTAGTCCACAGTTCCAGCATAGTGAACCAGGGAGAAGTGGGCTTCAGCCTTACCTTTGGCAGGCTTTGGTTTCTCGAAAGCTTTGTTCTTGCCAAGATGCTGATCATATAGCTTGTTCTTGAAGGAAGCATCTGAAGCCTTGGGGAACATGCACTCCTCTTCAAGGATGGAGAAGATACCCATGGGCTGTTTATAAAAGAATGTTGTTTATTATCAATAATTGGAGATTTGGAGAATAGGATCAATGGAAATTAATAAATACATAAACCATTGATAACCTTCTCAATGAGCTCAATGCAAGAAGCCAAGTCCATGCCGAAGTCAATGAACTCCCAAACAATGCCCTCCTTCTTGTACTCCTCTTGCTCCAGCACAAACATGGTGTGGTTGAAAAACTGTTGCAGTTTCTCATTGGTGAAGTTGATACACAGCTGCTCCATGCTGTTGTACTGGAGGACAAAAAATGACAGAAAAATGTACTACCTTCTGAATATCATTCATTTTGACATAAAAAGAGATAAAAGAATCATTCTTACATCAAAGATCTCAAAGCCAGCAATATCCAGCACGCCAATGTAGAAATTTCTTTGTTGTTTTGTGTCCAACATCTGGTTGATACGAATGACCATCCACAAGAACATCCTCTCATAGATAGATTTGGCCAAGGCGCTAACAGAGTTGTACACCTGTAAGTAGAATATGAATGGATATTTTATTCTGCTTCTGCAATAATTAGCCAGAATTTTAGGTTAAACACATGGCATGCTGGAAATGTTACTATACCTGTTGCACAGTCTGGCCTTTGGTCACATACTCATTTCCGACCTTGACTCTGGGGTAGCACAAACCCTTCAGCATTTCAGCAGAGTTCAAACCCAGAAGGTAGGCGATTTTGTCAGCCTCTGTTAAATACATTTTAAAATAAATTATCTTTGCTCTATAGAGTTTTTTGTTTAAAATTATAATAAATCAGGCACTAGGTACTTCCCTTTTATTTTTAGATTTATTGATGTGCACGCAACTTCTAGTTTATATTTACGCTAAACATTTTATACACAGTTTCTGTTATCAGCAAAGTCAGTACAATGGTTACTATTTTAAAGCCCAGGATAACACAAGTCTCACCCTCTGTGCCATCAGGCTCAGCCTGCTCCTCACGCTGCTTCTGCTTGAACTTCATGTTACCATGATGAAGCACAGCTCCAGTGAACTTGTAGATGCCCATTTTCTCCTCACTTGTGAAACCAAGAATGTCAATAGCGTCCTGTAAATTACAGAGAATAATAAAATATATGATTTTCCATATTTAAATAGAATATGTCAATATTCAAATAGCAATGACTCACATCAGTAGCATCCAGCTCAACTTTATCATCAATGCTGGCCACTGTGATCTGACCCTGACTGCACATGGGGAAGTCATAGGGGTTGGTGGTGATGAGCGACATTTCTGTAAAATACACAGCATTTATGAAAGAGCATCTTACAATATTATCTGAAACATTGAATGAATGAAATATGTGCACCTACCAACAATCTCAGGCTTATGGTTGGTCATCATCTGGAAGAAGATGTGGTAGCCTCTCTCATCTGGAAGCTGGAATGACACTCTAGACTTCTCCAGCAGATCTGTTGAGACAATGTACTTGAGTCACAAGCATATGAAGAGTGACAGATAAAGACAAATGTTCAGGATGGATCAATAAAATCATGTCCACCTACATGTCTCAATGTCAGCACTAGCCAGTTTTCCAGTGGTGCCGAAATGAATTCTGATGAATTTACCCTGTTTAAATCATAATAGTATAATACATAAATAATAATTATTATAATCTCTTTATAGAAAACTCTGTACAGTAAAATTTAACACAACTGACCATCTGTACTGTAAATAAACAGTGGTTAACTTACAAAACGAGAGGAGTTGTCATTTCTCACAGTCTTGGCATTACCATAAGACTCAAGCAGAGGGTTGGCAGCAATGATCTGGTCCTCAAGAGAGCCCTGTGATGTTTGAAGCATTTTCATTTATTTTCAATTGTTTTTATATTTCATGACTAAACACAATTTATAGGCATTTCACAAATTCACATATCGTATAGTTTGTGAGATGAGTGTAAATCATCATCTTTTAAAATAATATATATGACATAGTTTTGTATCTCGTACCTTTATTTTACTGGCCTCTTTCTTGACACCTGACACTGCAACTGTGGCAAAGTACTGGATGACACGTTTGGTGTTCACAGTCTTTCCAGCACCAGATTCTCCACTGGTTTATAAGAGATTAGAAGACAGAAGATTGAAAGACATGTAGACTTTTCAAAGTATATTCAATCTTTGTTCAGTCTTAAATTCTATTTTGTAAATATCTCCATAAATTTTCCATCTATGTTATACTTTTCATTTTTGTCATGGTCTGAAATTAAATTAAAATACTCACGTAATTAGGACAGACTGGTTTTCTCTATCTGTTGATTGAAATTTGTAAAATATCAGGTAAATATTTATTATATTAACAGCAACATCTAATTCATCTTAATGAATTCATAGCATTCAATTCCATAATGTCTTACCACACTGCATGAACTGATATGCGTTGTCAGAGACAGAGAAGATGTGGGGTGGGGCCTCCATACGCTTTTTGCCTCTGTAGGCAGCCACCACTTCTGCATCATACACTGGGAGCCACTTGTAGGGGTTCACAGTTGCGCAGAAGAGTCCAGAGTAGGTCTGAAATGAGCAGAGACATGGTCAGATTGCAACAACACAGAAAAAATGAACTTAAATGCTTTATATGTCATTTCAGAACTTACGTAGATCATCCATGCAGCATAACGCTCTTTGAGGTTATACAGCACAGAGGCTTCATTGAGATGGGTCATCATGGCCATGTCCTCAATCTTGTCATACTTGGGAGGATTCATTGGGTAGACATCTTCTTCTTTAGCAACTCTCTCCTATAAATGTGATAAATTAGATATTAGATACAAAAGAAAACAATGTAATAAGTAATTTAATGAGTTTCTACATAAAATGGAAATTCAAATTTACCTCCTTAGTGTCAAGCAAAACAACTGTGACTTTGCCACCGTCTTTGCTCTTGATTGTTCCCTTGAGGTACAACTCTTTGACATCAGCCACATAGCAGGCAGCCTTGGCATCAAACGGTTTGGCCTGAGCCTCCATTCTCTCCCTCTCAGGCTTACGAAGGTAAATGGCAGCCTTGCCATAAGCGGCCATCTCCGCGTCTGTACTCATGGTGGCGGCTTACTAAAGAGAGAAAATATCAACTTATCCATTACAAATTTCATAAATATTCAACAAAGGCAAGACACATAAAATATAAAACACATAAATTGTGTTAGGAAAGAGGCATATTCCTAAGTGTAGGCTTACACATGAATACAGACACATAAAACAATACTCTTTAAACATTTAGATAGAAAGCAAGAAGCAGGTAAGGGGCCCATTAATGGCAAAAATGTCGATTGAATATGTCTTTCTGGTGATGAAATTGAAATGCTGGTGTCAGGGGACGGCACATACAGTACAAGTTTCAGGACAATACAGAGATTTTCACTGCCGACTATGAGTCTCACTTGTGGTCTCTCTGCCTGAGTGCATCCTCCTGCTACGAGTATGTATGAAACAGACAAATATTTCCTGACAAATATTAAGAAACTTCTGTCACAGATTTGTATACCAGATTTGTATTATATAAATTTTATATTTTATGATAAAACTTACGACATTTCTAATGATTTATATTTATGCAAATCTCATGATGGATTATGATAGCAACACTGCATCCCAAGTTTGAATTTAATCAGACCATCAGTTCTGTAGTTTGAACCAATTTCATGTTTTGCTCTGTTATACAGTAGCATCATCAATTGGCCCTTTCTCGCTTCTTTTTCTGTTTCCTCAGACTGAATCTGTACAGAAATGTGTCAAATGTCCTCTGCATTTGGGCCAAATTTGTATAACTTTCCCACAAGGGGCTCTCTCTATGGGCTCTCATAGACTCAAAAGTGGAAGAAGAAAAACAGAATACAATACAACACAATAAAAGCGAATACAATAGGTGGTATATTTGGCACCAAAATAAAGGGTCAGTGGGACTCCTTCCTTAAATTCATCTTACTAACACATTTCTTTGTAAATAACTTACATAGGTTTTTAAAAACAGCATGCTTCACCAGTTTTCGTCTATAATACAGACTATAACAACTGTTTTCCTCTATCCTAATCCACACACTGAATCTTAAACTCACTTGCCTTTTGTCCTTGAGACCAGATGAAATGTTCACTACCCTTGGATTAAAAAAAAAATAATTTTTTTTATTAAAATGTATTAATATAAATAAAAACACAATTACTTTGAGTACAGACGCATAAGTGATGATATTAAATTCCTTTCAGTCACAGTCAGCACAGGCTCTTACCACTTGATGGAACTTCTCTTCTCTTCTCTTCTCTGCATCTCTTCTCTTGGCTTTTATAGAAGTTGATCATGCACACTAAGCAGAATCTATACATGGGCAGCCTCATATATTTTGATATATGATGCGCTTTCTTGACCCATTTTTTTGACCCATGAGCTTTCTTGACACAAGAAATGTATGGACAGACTCGCAGACATCCTACCTAATGAAATCAGTTACAAGTCAAACCTTTATTGCTTCAAAATATATGGGTCACAGCTTCCATCTCAAAGTGCATGAGTATTATAATTATTTATTTTTAGTCTATTAATATCTTACTTTGACATATGACACACACTGGAGTAAATAAATCCTTTTTTGGGATGAGGGTACATTCAGCCACCCCTCCCCCTCCCCCTCCCCCTTTTTTTGAATCAGAAAACATTTCACCTTTTCACCCATGGAAGTTCTTGTAGAAGGCTAATATGGCAGCAGTTGGGCTAAACAATAAAATATGTTACAGATCTGACAAGATATATTGTTCAAGAATATAGAAAAAACTGTAAAATATGTCTAATACAGTGAAAACACACAACAAGTGTCAGTTTTTCTTTGTAGAAGAAAGCCACTAGTGATAAAAATGGCACATTCCCATCCTGCAAAAATCCTTTTGTTATAATTTCTGCAAATATTCAAAGATTGTAGACATTTCTTGGTCTTCAACAGCTACAGTCTAAGCCTCAGTCACATGTTCACCCTTGAGTGGTCAAAGCCAGCAAACAATGCTAATTACCATGCTGTAAACAGAATATCTCGTCTGCCGTCTCTCATATCTCTTGTTGTACGTCACTAGATGTTCAGTTTTTGTAAAATTGTAAATGCAGTTGTCACTACTTTAAATTACTAAACTGTGTGTGTACAGAACAGGATTAAGCACTAAAAGGTGAACTGACAGCTGAATTTAGCTGCAGTGCTTACGTGGCCTTAGAGCTTCCTTCTAGAGGTTTAAAGCTACACCCACCAAACTCGGATCAGACCTTCAGACTGTTCTGACTTGAGTTGCTATATCCTTTCTAACTGATTGGACTTTTCAGTTTTCCTAAAATGATGATCAGTACTCAGAAAAATCCCATAGACTTACATTGATAGAATGTTCAAGTGAGCCAAGGCTGTTAAAATTCTAATTTAAACACCCAGAAGCCCACTAGACTCAATTAAAACTACCAAGGGTCAGAGGGTGACCACAACTATCCTCTCACTGTCAACACTCTTTGCCTTCCTCTGTGACTACTAATTACGTAGTTCTGGCATGAAAGTCTGAATGGTGCAGGCTGATAGGTCTTTAACTTATTGGTAGCAATCATGTCGTTATTTACATAGCACAGCTGATTGGTTGCTGTTGCATCAGCGGCCAATGAGCTTGCTGCTCAAACATTTAAATAGTTTGCATTGTTTGCAGTTACAGTCTGCAGCGTACTTTCAGAACCCTCCCCCTCCCCAGCTTCGCCTATATAAATCTGCTATGGGGTTAATTCATGTATTTTACGTGTGCAGCAGCAGAAGCATGTCTTACATGCTCACATAAACATCTGTGAAGGTGTTCGCAATAGCAAGTCTCGGTACTTGCTCTGCAGCATCAGCAGCAGCGTAGCAGATCCAGAGCTGCCAACTCTCACGCATTCACCGTGAGACTCACGCAATTGACTCTTTTCACACGCTCTCACACCACACATTAATTTTCTCTTGCACAGAAAAATCGCGAAGAAAAGAGGACACGGAGACCGACAGACTAGACAGAGCAGGTTACTTATGATATAAAAAAAAAATCTTAGTCTATCTCAGCTCTCAGATTCTATCAATTTTATTACGAAATTCAAACAATAAATACCGTTTTGGCACTTGTAAATGTGACGTGACAGAACCCCAGCGGCACGTGAACCGATCATCTCTAGCTATTAAATAAACACTAATGAACAATGTTGAAAGATACAGTACAACTTACCGAAATGTATATTCCTCATACATAATATCGATCAATCAGTGTTTTTCAACCGCGGAAGGGATCAATAAAACAGCTGGAGAACAATTATGTCACAACATTTACCTCAGGAAAGCCATTTAATGAACATAATATAGCTATTAGTTGGCTAGAAAAAAAGAACTATTGAGAGTATTTTGCTAAATATGTGTAGCCTACTATATTACATATTTATTATATTTTTACTTATATCATTAAATAAAGTTGTTATTATAATAAAAAATGCATTATACTTAATTTGAGTTATTTTTAACCTTAAATAATACTACCAGCTGATAGGGCTCTCTGTATGTTTACAGCATTAGGTGATTTTTTTTATTTGATTTTTTCTTGAGAAAAATGAATGCCTATCTTGTATAGGCCTACCTAATATTTATCCAAATGAGTCGATATTAAATCAAATCACAAGAATTGAATTGAAATCGTGAAATTTGTGTCAAGCAATAATTATAATAAATATAGCTGCAAGCAGCAATACAGGGGCCAAGCCCTTAAACGCACCACAAGCAGAACAAGTATGGCGCACAGAAAGCACAGCCAGCACATCATGTACATCAAGCACAGCAAGTACTGTAAGCACTGCAGCGCAGCAAGCATTTAATCACAAACAGCAGTGCGGAGCCGGAAGAACAAAACATCAGAAATTAAATGTACATGTAAATGTACATCAAGCACAGCAAGTACTGTAAGCACAGCAGCGCAGCGAGCATTTAAGCACCAACAGCAGTGCGGAGCCAGAAGAACAAAAAGAGCAGAAATTGAATATACATGTAAATGTACATCAAGCACAGCAGCGCAGCGAGCATTTAAGCACCAAAAGCAGTGCAGAGCCGGAAGGAATTGAAATGACAACTTTATACAAAATTTTAAAGTTGTTCCACACAGGACTCGAACCCACGATCAGAATGATTCGAGATTCATGACATGTGGTTTAGCAACTTGCGCCACTCAGAGGACGTGAATTGGTTAGCAATGCAACAAACACAGGCTAGGTCAACTTTGCAGACGAATATCTCGGGAATGGTAGCGAATATCAAAAATCTGTTCAGTCATTTCTGTGCGGCTCGGTCCAAAGATCATCTGATAAAATTTCTGTTCAAACTGTTCAAAAGTTATTGGCCAAAATAGCCATTTTCCAGATCTCATGACCTGTAGGTGGCGCTGTTCCAAAATTTTGCATGGACCCTCAGGTCATGGCTCCGATGAAGCGTACCAATTTTCATTTCGATTGATCAATTTTTGGCCGAGACATAGTATTACAGCCTCTGAAACAATTTTAGGTCGACCTCGTTAAGTTTGCAACATCATAACTTTTTTTTCACCAGTATGTCATGAAAATCTGTTCAGTAATTTCTGTGCGGCTCGGCCCAAAGATCATCTGAGCAAACTTTGGGCAAAATTGAGCAAGATTTGAAGGAGGAGTAGCGAAAAAAACTGTTTACCATTTGCTTCAATATGGCGGACAGTCACATTCTTGGAAAATGACAAATGAGATATCGTCGGAATCGGCATAATCCAAGGAACGTAATGACATAAAGAAATCAAATTTTGACCTATGTTTCCAAAAGTTATAAGCGTATTTGCAAAACACCTTATACCTCTGGAACACTAGGTGGCGCTGTGTTCAAAGTTCTCAGGTACTTTCAGGCCATGCTAATGATGATCCTTACCAATTTTTGTGCCGATATGTCAAATATTTTATAAGATAGTGCAATTTATGACAAAAATCAAAATGGCGGACAAGTGGTTCATCCAATCCTGGCAAAATCGGTATCCACGGATTCGGCATGACCCAAGGAATCCATAGATACCACATTTATGATTCTGACAAACTGTTCAAAAGTTATTGGCCAAAATATCCATTTTCCATATCTCAGGACCCGTAGGTGGCGCTGTTCCCAACTTTGGCATGAACCCTCTGATCATACTTCCGATGAAGTGTACCAATTTTCGTTTCGATTGATCAATTTTTGGCTGAGATACAGCCTCTGAACCAATTTTGGGTCGACCTCGTTAAGTTTGCGACACCATAACTTTTGAACAAAGTTGAATAAAAAAAATCTGTTCAGTCATTTCTGTACATCTCAGTCCAAAGATCATTTGAGTAAATTTTTGTCAAAATTGGTTAAATTTTGAAGGAGTAGCGAAACAACTTAATACTGTACTTTTCGAAATGGCCACTACTGTAATGGGCGGAGTCTTAATGGACTATATTGGTCTTGATCACCATGATGAGAGGAATCAAGTGTACTAAGTTTCATTTTTCTAGATCAAAGGGTTCAAAAGTTATAACCATTTCAATGTTGAATTTTTGAACTGGTGGTGGCGCTATAGAGTGGCACCTAGAGACTCCAAAATTGGTCCAATTACTTTTCATGACCATCTGTACAAGTGTGCTAAATTTCATCATTTTCCTACTTACGGTTCATAGGGCTGCCATAGACTTCCATTGGCGGAAGAATAATAATAAGAAGAAAACTAACAGATACAATAGGTGCCTCAGCCCCTTCGGGGCTTGGCCCCTAATAAAAACTTATACCATGTACCATTGTAACATGTTGTCACTAAACCTAATAAAATTCATTTTAGTTACTAAAATGTTTTGACAATCACAATACACTTATTGTGATGCAAGATTTTTCTTTTTCTTTTTTACATAAAAAAATAACACTCATACCAACAGATACCTTCCCCTGATCCTGCTGGAAAGCTTACCTCATGCAAGTATACTCAGAGTCATTCCCCTTAGCCTGACCTTTCAGTTAACCAAGCTGTAATTTCAGCCTCCTCAATATGCTTTTCCACATCTTAAGATTCATATCTGGTATTTATATCTTTTTAGTTATTTTCTATTAGGACTTTCTTAAATGGAAAAATGAGTTTAGATGCTGGAAAATCCCATTTCTATTTCAGCCAGTGAAAAACACATGGTCCTTTTGGACTGCTTTAACCCATAGTATGCCCTTTAACCTAATAAAAAATTCAAGAGAGATTATTTCTGCTTTAATGTGTTATCAGCTGTTTCCCACATACAGTATGTGTGCCACATATATACTGTAGGTTATTTATTTTTACACCCCCAAGTTTCATCATTTAACCTGAAGTTTAATGTTGAGTAACTGTGTATACGGAAAGTATTTATGAGCAAAGACAAGGGATGGTTGTACTGATGGGTGTCATCAAGACAACCTGTCAAACAAGTAGTAAGCTAGATAGGGAAAGGTTGTTGCAAGTGAGCAGTAGTTTTATTGACATTTTCTCTTTGGCGGTTCTCTTGAGTGTAATAAGTATTGTCTTTCATGTGTGTCTAGGTCATGGGCTGATAATCATCCCTTTTAAGGTGGAGACAGAAGCTACTCTTACTAAACTGCGGTACATGTTTGATATTAAACAGTGTTTTGTTTAGTTTTTTTGTTAAAAAGCGCATTAAAAGCACATTAAAAAGCGCATTTCAGTGTGCGCGTTTCGAGTCGGAGCCCAAATGGATAAGCAAATTGGCTTCGGATACGAGCATAAACATGCATACACAAAAATTTATTTCAGGAGAGTATTCAAGGAAACCCAAGTGGTTATGTCTTAAGTAAACTTTCACAGCTGAAAAAGAAAATGTGTATCATTATATTAGATCTGTACATTAGCTCTTCATTTGACAGCAGCCTAATATACCTGCTGCAGTCTGTCATTAATGATAATCAAACAACAAATGACAAAGGAAAATAAATCACTGATCTTGACTGAATAATTTAAGTAGCTTTAATAAGGCTTAATCTATATTTGAAGAGTTTGGTTCCAAAACGTGACAAATCCATTTTGATTAATTTGAGTAAAAATGTGTTTTATAGTTTTATAGTGAAAACCACTATTTCTGTTTCAAACTTTCACATAGCATCTTTAGATTATAATAACATAAAAAAATTTCAAATCCAGATTTTGATTTTCAAAGATTTATTATAAAAACTGATTATTGTTTTCCCAAAAATGCAATAAATCCATGACACTTTCTTTTTTTAAATGCAATTAATCCATTGAATCAATATAAAAGTTATTTTTCATTTTGAAACTGTTAAAAATACACAAAGTAAGTTGATCCACATATGACAGCCTCTGAACTTGGTCAATATAAAAATAAATGTGGAAAGAAATATAATTATACATAAATAAGGAAATAAAAGTATAAATAGTCATTTATTTTTGTTTGTTTTTTTACATTTCTTCGCATATTTATTTATGTATTTATTTATTTATTATTAAGTCTGGTTTGGCATTCCAAACTTATTATCACATTTATCACATTTATTTATCTATTTATTCATTTATCTATTTATTTATTTATTTATTTATTCATTTATTTATTCATTTATTCATTTTTAATTTCTGCAGGTTTGGTCCTCCATAAAAACAAGCTTTAGTAGACTTGTTATTCATATCAAAGTCAGTTCAATTGTGTATAAAATCTTCGTTAATACATAGTATCCCTCAGTAAATCAATTTCTAAAATGGCAGGACATTTTAAAAACACTGTCTGGAAGCTGAAAACTTCTCTTAAAAAATATCCTTGGTTTTATTATAGTAAAATTGTGGTAACCACGTTTTGGCGGATTTATTACAATTTTAATAACCACAGTAATACTACAAATAGGCCTTCCATGTTTTAGTTTAGTTTTTTTCTTTGAGGTTAAACGTCTCAGGTTACGACTGTAACCTATGTTCCCTGAGAACAGGGAACGAGACACTACGTCAGAATGACGCTATGGGGAACGCCTCAGGCGTGACAGGTGTCTGAAATCAAATATCATCTCACAGCAATCATGCTGACCGGCGACAGCCCGTGAATCATTAGCGTGAATGATTAACGTGCAACCTGCAAGTATAAAAGGGGCGCTTTGCAAACATGACAACATCCTATCGTCTGAAGGGACTGTTGCAGGCAGGCCCCGAGGCATGGCAGGAAGACGTAGTGTCTCGTTCCCTGTTCTCAGGGAACATAGGTTACAGTCGTAACCTGAGACGTTCCCTTTCGAAAGGGAACTCTACACTACGTCAGAATGACGCTATGGGGAACGATATACCAACGCCACCATGCTAAGGGGAGTGCATGCCAAAAAGGCAGTGACAACTGTCAGAACCGGCAATTCAAATGAACGCTAGTACCACTCATCCCCAGGTCACACTGAGCTGTCAGTGACAGCACTCCCTACGGTCATAGCCCAAGCTAAATGACACCACAGAAAACCTCCATAAACATAGTTTAGTGAAAGGTCTACCTGGGCCTGCTCAAGGGCCAAGGACCACAACTTCAACTTCTTAGAAGGGGTCCCTTCTAGGGAATGTGGCTAGGGAACCTGAGGAACCCCAGCCAGTCACTATTCAGGGGAACGTGCCACCTGAAACGCCACCAGGCAGGCCTGACCTGGTGTCACTATATAAGACACTACAGTCTGGCCACTTCCTGTCTGTCCGAAGACAGAGCCTCTGGACACTTGCCTTTAGGAAGGCATCCAACCCGAGGGACTGTGAAGCAGGCAGTGAACCACTCGGCCCGGATCTCAGAGACGGGATATCCTGGAGAGTATGACTCAGCATAGTGCTTTACAACCCTTGCCAGCGAGGGGAGTTTCTCTACTCAATCCACGGATCAACTCAGTGTTTGTGTTTCAAAACACTGAGGAGGCCTGTGAGGGCCTAAGGACTGATCTAACTGGGAGGCCTCAAGAGAGGCCTACGACCGACTGACCAGACTCAGGAGACCACATACTCATACTGACCCTCAGTGAGGGGAGGAGCATTAGATCTACCTGGTAGGCAACCAGGCTGTAGCAGGAAAAAGAGGTTCCAGGAGGGAACCCGTAGCAGAGAATAAAAACTTGAGTCGAGCCAGGGCGCAAGCTCACCTTCGCTAGCTGCCTGATAAGGTCTGCTAAACTGAAAGTAAGCGGCCACTAGCTTACAAAAACCCAGCACCACTGTGAAACTACTCTCAGGGAGACCTGGAGAGGCCTTACTACCTGACAACCACAGTATGTGGGAGCTCACTTTCAGAGAGGCCTGGTGAAGCCTACTATCTGATAGCCACAGAACGTGGGAGCTCACTTTCAGAGAGGCCTGGGGAGGCCTACTACCTGACAACCACAGTATGTGGGAGCTCACCTTCAGAGAGGCCTGGTGAAGCCTACTATCTGATAACCACAAAACGTGAGAGCTCACTTTCAGGGAGGCCTGAAGAGGCCTACTACCTTAAAGACCATGCTAAGTGGAAACGCACAGTAAGTGGGAGCTAACCCTCCAGGGAGGCCTGGTAAGGCCTACTACATGACAACCACAGTATGTGGGAGCTCGACTTCAGGGAGGCCTAGTGAGGCCTACTACCTGATAACCACAGTGCATGGGAGTTCACTTACAAAGAGGCCTAGAGAGGCCTGCCACATGACCACCACAAAACGTGGGAGCTCAACTTAAGGGAGGCCTAGTGAGGCCTACTACCTGATAACCACAGTGCATGGGAGTTCACTTACAGAGAGGCCTGGAGAGGCCTACTACCTGACAACCACAGTATGTGGGAGCTCACCTTCAGAGAGGCTTGGTGAAGCCTACTATCTGATAACCACAGAACGTGGAAGCTCACTTTCAGAGAGGCCTGGAGAGGCCTACTACCTGACAACCACAGTATGTGGGAGCTCACCTTTAGAGAGGCCTGATGAAGCCTACTATCTGATAACCACAGAACGTGGAAGCTCACTTTCAGAGAGGCCTGGAGAGGCCTACTACCTGACAACCACAGTATGTGGGAGCTCTCCTTCAGAGAGGCCTGGTGAAGCCTACTATCTGATAACCACAGAACGTGGGAGCTCAAGAAAAACCACATTAAGTGGAAACTCAAAGTATGATGGAACTCAACTCCAGGGAAGCCTGGTGAGGCCTACTACCAGAGAACCATGACATGAAGGAGCTTACTTTCAGGGAGGCCTGGAGAGGCCTACTACCTGAAAACCACAGCTGACAGTGGGCCAGACTGGCAGTCCAGTTGACTGTCTATGGGGCTTTGCCTTCAGGGAGGCCTTATGAGGCCTACTACCTGATAGTTCAACCTCAGGGCCACTTAGTACCACAGTATGAGGGATTCAGCCCTCAGGGAGGCCTAGTAAAGCCTACTACCTGATCCCCACAAAAAAATGTGGGAGCCCATCTTCAGGGAGGCCTGAAGAGGCCTACTTCCTGAAACAGTCTAATCAGCTGGATGTGTACTGCTGCTGGGGACTCGCCTAACAGGGAGGCCCGGTCGAGCCTACTAGCTGATAGCGAGTCTTTCTGCTACTTTAATGAACACTGCTGGAACCATACTAATAAAAAACTTTCCTAAAGTTTTGACCTAGTGTATGCTCCACAATGTTGTGACCCACCTCCGAGGAGGCCTGTTAAGACCTACTACTCGGTAGTGAGTCTTCTGCCCGAACTACCAGGGCCAACCAACGAAGGTGAGCTGGCCTAGGAGCCCTATCTTAGGGGCTACCCGGTCAAGGAGGCCTGCTGGGGCCTACTACCTAACTGTGCAGCCTTCAAGGCAGAAAAACTGTAACTACAGCGCTTACAGCATCCTGGTACCTAACCACATCGCCAAAGGCAGTGTACTCAGCACAAAGCAAAAACCCTCATAGCAGGGGAGTACAACATACGCCACTCTGCCTAGTGGAGGCCCCATTTCAAGGGCCTACCCACTAAATGCATGGGCGTCAGCTCATGGCAATGCCCTGGCTTCAAGGGAGCGGAGTTCAAATACCGGAATGAAATGTAGTTAGAACTCCCTGCTCAACCGGAGCCATCGTGGTGTGAGGTAGATAATACAGAGCTGAGAATGGATTACTCAAAACTACCCCGCGTTTAGTGGGGGAGTAACACCATATGCCCCTGAAATGTTAGACAGGGAGCGGGCCTGCAAGTGGCTCCAAAGGGTAACAGGGATTTGTCCTGTGCCCAGCCTGGGGAAGCGGGGCTTGCTTGCAAGCCAACCAACCTTCACCCCTCGTTCGAGTGGTTCAGCTCAACGGGCTGAGTGGAGCCAGCTCTAGAGGCCTAATCCAAGTAGCTCTGTTCGGCAGGGTCTGGCAAACTATCACATCGCAGAGCGAAAGACAGCCTAACCCTGCCTGAAGGATCATACCTCAACTACCACCCTGCATTACTCTACCACCCCTGAATGCAGTGAAAGGGGCGGGCCTTGGCCAACAACTCCCATTTAAGGGAGGAGGCTGAAATCTAGGGGAGGAAGCCTAACACATAATGAATGTGGCAGCTATACTTAGCAGAACGCCTCCAACATCCCAAACCTAGCCTAGGCCAGCTACAGAGGCGGCCCGGGTTAGGGCCGACCTACAAGCACAGATCTACCTGAGAGCTCGGAGGAGCCACAGCCTACTTGATTGAGAGGCTGTAAAACACTCACCTACTGACACCTTACAGAGCTCAGGGGAGCGAAGTACTCAGGATACCAATGTCACAAACCAATAGGTAAGACATAAGATCTATCTGAAGCGCCAGCGTCAGTCTAAACCTAAAGCAAAAAAGTTCTTTTTTTTTTAGGAAGACCAACTACTCTACCCCAGGGTGGCTAACAGCCCTGCAGCTAAAAGAAATGAGCGGTGGCCCACCACGCATAAAAAATGTTATGACAGGAAGGCCATCACATACTCAAAACGGAAGCCAATTTTCCTTGAGCTTCTCGTTAGATCGTTCCAGCCACCAACTGGGGAGGCTTCAGGGCCCTGAAGTCTCCATACTTTACCTTTTTATTCTAAGAATGACCCCTAGGTCTATACAGGGAACAAGGCTTCTGTAGAGAGATACAAATAAGTGTTAGTTATACACACAAATTCTCCAAAAACCAAAAAAGTTCACCTGCGGCGTGCGGAGTGAAGACTTCACCAGAAAGGTCTCAACGAACCTGGGGTCCACCACTTTTACATGCCTAAAAGAGGCACTCACATCAACCAGTTGCTACGGCGGGCCATCAGAACATAGTTCTCATCATAGGCCCAACCCCAGGACTGGTGTAACGCAAACGCCTGGGGAGTAAAGAAGAGGGAGAGGGCCGGTAGAAAAAGCCCTCCAGGGAGGTCATACCCTTACTTCCGCTGAGCGCTGCTCCGCTTGCGCTGAATGACCTCCCTTAAGTCCCTCTTCTTGCGGGAGGCTCGCCTTCTCTGCGTCCTACTCCTCCCTGGAGGGGGCGCACGAGAGGCAACACTAGACCTCTGGCCCTGTCTATGGTCCTCGGACCAAGACGGACCAGGTCCTCCCGCCTGCCTGGGCCGGGGCCCGGATCTCAGCGGTATACAAGTTTTAAATGCGGCTGAGCGCGCCTTCGCCTCCCTAAACTTTCCAACCACCGCCTCAACGGAGGTGCCGAAAAGTTTAGTGGGCGAAACTGGTGAATCAAGGAGAAGGGCCTTTTCCTTCTCCCCGATATCAGCCAAGTTGAGCCACAGATGCCTCTCCGTGGCCACCATCGCCGCCATCGACCGGCCGATCGCGGCAGCAGTCTGTTTAGTGGCCCGGAGAGACAAATCTGTGGTCCGGCGCAACTCAGCGACCGCCTCAGGGGACAGCCCCGTCCCCTGGTCGAGATCCCGCAGCAGATCAGCTTGGTAGGCTTGGAGCACTGCCATGGTGTGAAGGGCAGCACCAGCCTGACCTGCTGCCATGTACGCTCTGCCATTCAAGCGAGCCGTGACTTTAAGAGGCTTGGATGGCAGAGTCGGAGCTTTTAGTGTCGACGCCCGCCCAGATACGAGATAGTTCGCAAACGTCTCGTCAATGGGCGGCATCGACACATAACCATACTCCCCGATCCCCTCAACATCAGCGAAATTACCCCGCTGATGTCGATGAATACGGGCCGAGTATGGTTTCTCCCATGCCCTCTCGATCTCAGAATGAAGATCCGGAAGGAATGGGAGGCTCCGTTGAGCTGGTGGTCTATGTTCAGGGAGAAATCGATCGTCTAACCGGCCGCGAGCGATCTCTCCCTGAGCGCGCCGCCATGGCAACTGAAGCTTGTCAGTGGCGCGCTCCATAACTTCCACCAACTCAGCGTACATGGGGCAGGATGGCTGACGAGGTTGAGGATCTGATTCATCCTCCTCAGCCATCTCTTGCCCAGCCTGAAGAGCACTCGCTGCAGTATCAGTAGGAGAATCTTCTCCGTCATCCACCTGCAGCTCACTCTCGTCAGCCGATGACTCGTCCGAGAGGTGAACAACCCTCTCGAGACTGTCAGCGAGCTCCATCTGGGAGCCCCATGAAGCGCGTCGCCGCTCTGCCTCGGCACGAGCGGGACCCGATCCGCGAGGACCAGATGCTGAACTCTCTCCCCTCGAGAAGAGAGCCAGACGAGAGCGGAGCGTTCTCATAGGAAAACACTCACAGTTTGCACAGGATGCTCCCTCGAGAGCATCCCGTGCGTGCTCTTCACCCAGACAGTACACGCACATCTCGTGAGTGTCACCCGGCGACAAATATCTTGGGCACGGGTCAACACATTTGACAAATTTCTTAGGACTTGCCTTGGACGTGCGTTTCATTTCCTTGCTGGAGTAGACGTTTTTAATTACAGACAAAAACAGTCCCTGAAGACGAAAAGATGTTGTCATGTTTGCAAAGCGCCCCTTTTATACTTGCAGGTTGCACGTTAATCATTCACGCTAATGATTCACGGGCTGTCGCCGGTCAGCATGATTGCTGTGAGATGATATTTGATTTCAGACACCTGTCACGCCTGAGGCGTTCCCCATAGCGTCATTCTGACGTAGTGTAGAGTTCCCTTTCGAAAGGGAACCATGGTTAATTTTCGTAAGGGTTAACGTGGCTAACTCTATCAAGACCGTTAAAGCTACAATATGTAAGATTTTTGTAATAAAATATCCAAAAATCACTTGCACAGTGTGATTTATTTCCTGCAATTGTGTACTCACAATATCCCAAAAGTTCCCAAAGATTTTTAATTTCAGAGAAATTCCAATTTTAAATAATGTCTGTCCCTGGTCACTTGTCGCCTGTCAATGACGTAATATCCGCGTTATCCCTGGTTTCCGCTTGTACTGCCATAGTAACTATGGCGACAGACGTGGACAACTGCATAACGTCTAGCATGCTAACAGCTCATGCTGTTGTTGTTTCGTTCAAACATTATGGATCATGGCAAGCCGTCTTTGGGACAAAAGGAGAAATAAAACGAGGATCAATATTGGCATGGCGTTTTCGAGATGCAGAGAGCTCCACGTCCGAGACTAACTTCGACTTCACAGAGATGATGCTCTTGCATGTATTTTATTAGACAGGTGAAATGTCCTTATTCCTAGTGATGGCAATTTCAAAACAAAAAGCTTTGAAGCCTTTACGAATCTTTTGTTCCTAACCAATGGTTCGGAGCGTGTATCAAACTGCCAGAGTCACGTGATTTCTTAACGTCTAGCGGCACGTCTCATTACGTCATAACTGTTTCGAAACACTTGATGATCTCTGTCAACCCATAAATCATGAGGAGTCACTGAGAACCAATGAACAAGTGTCTGTGGGTTTTACCTTTGTAGACGTTTTATACATTTGTAGACGTTTTATACATTTGTAGACGTTTTAATTAGACATTAGTATAATTAAAATGAATAGTTAATAGTCTTATTGGCCTGTTTAGCTGAGCCATTCATAGAAAAAAACTATTTTGATTGTTAAACCCTGACAATTGATAAAATAATGAATTGAGAAAAGAACCATCACCTTTTATAATTCTCTGCAGGTGTTTCACATTATGATTACCTTAAAGTCCCCCCCACAACCCGCCATAGTAGTACGGGCCTAGAGGCACGTCACAATATACACTTGATAATCTTATTAGATGATTAGATAATTGCATTTGAAAGATTTTACTTTCAATAAAAAAATAGATTTGGAATAGATTTGGAAAAGGTGTTTTTATGCATGTTTGGCATGGGTTTCTGTTGCATTTACACTGTTCTGACCACTAGGGGTCACCATGGAGATGGGTGTCGGATTGTTTCGAAGCCTCGGCACAATACGGCACATTTGTGACCGATCACGGACCGATTGCTTCAACTGTTTCAGTGTTCCACGAAGCCTCGATCTTCCCACCACTACTTATTCCTTTATATCCACGGGACTCGCGTGTGGTGCTGATATTTGTCTCTCATTAACAATCGCGATCTGCTTCATACCACAGTCATGTTAAAAAACATCAATGTGTTCACTCATCCACAAACATTATTAGATCCATCGGCATGACGACAAGTTCCATAATTCCGCTTATGCATCATCAACCTACGCCTTTGTTATTGTAAGAGGTTAGCGACCCCTAGTGGTGAAAAAAAATTACATATTGTAGCTTTAAGAAATCGGATTCAGTAAACTACTGTATTTGTTGATAATGATACAGGAAAGCCTAGAACATGAAGACTAGAACACAACATGATGAATTGCATATTCTGGTCACATCTGCTTGCCAACACGTAGCTATATAATGCATATAGGTGCATATATTAGGCTTATAAAATAAAAAAATTGATAGAATGCTTGTGTTCTGATGAAGAAATTAACTTATCTACATTTTGGATGGCCTGGGGGTCATCATAGGTACCCTTTGTAATAGGATACTTTTGATCATTGGTTATGAAAATTGCATTGATCCAGATAAACGGACATGACCTAGGTGTAACTGATGCAGCTAAGTCACAGTAAATCATATACATTTACTTTCTATAAATGTATAGCTATAATCACATGGCAGCTCAAAACATAACTGTTAGCCTTTCCTGCTCAGCTTCCAGATCATAGTCAGTTGAGGTTTTGAATTGTCCCAGTGGAACATATTCTGACATGTGTAAATGTAATACTGAGTTTACATTTTTTTTTTTTTTTTTTTTTTTTGTGTGTGTGTGATTTCAGGTCATGTGGAAAGCAGATGATCATGGCAAACAAGCTATGGGAAGAAGTTACTTAAAAAAATCGTAATGGCCGAGTCTTCTGATTACATTATGATTGCACTAAAAGTGGCAAAAAAGTTAATCCATTTATGCTGTACATTTTCCCATGTGAACAGGGACGGACTGACAATCTGTGCGTTCTGGAAAAAAACAGAACGGCCGTCCAACCGAGGGCCGTCGGCACATAAAAAGTCTAACAATAAGTGCTTTTGAAGTAAGGGATCGAATATTCAGCAACCCAAGCTTTATCATTTGCTCATCTGTATTATAGCTGTTTTTTATTTGTTGAACATCAATTCAGTTTTATACCTTAGATGGGTTGAAACGTTTTTTTGATTTCCAAATTCGGGGAACAGACAAAGTCTCTATGTGATGATAGCTAGGTGAAAGAGGCTCTATGTGATGGGATTAATCTGACCTTGGTGACGTGAGACAGCTAGCAGATGGTCGGTTAAGCCAGTCTGTCTGCTTCCTGACCTGAGCCCCAGATTGTCATGTTTTATCTCTAAGACTATGAGCCAGATAACTAGAGAGAAGAGCAGCACCATCCCAGGAGGGATGAATACCATCTCTTTTCAACAGGTCAGGTCTGCCCCAAAAACTTTTCCAATTGTCTATGAATTCTATATTAATTTGCAGACACCACCTCGACAGCCAGCCATTGAGTGAACACAATCTACTGACTATCTCATCACTCCTGCGAACAGGAACGTTAAGTTAAACATAACTCTGTTTAGAAGTTATGGCAGTTTATTTATTTATTTTTTGCATTTATATTTATACTAAATGTTTGGGCTACTGTTTTTGATAACACATACAATGGGTTTATAGAAAATGAAAAAAAAAAAAATATATATATATATATATATTCATAATTTTTCAGGAATTGTTGATTTTTTTTTTAAACACTTGTAAGTCTGAACCAGAATATCAAGATATTTTATTATTTTACATATGATGGTGAAAAGTAAAAAAGCACGACCATGTTATATGTATAATAAATATTTGAGTATAACAAACAAAAATCCCTTCTAGATTATTTTATCTCTTGAGGTAGCCCTCGCACACAAAAAGGTTGGAGACCCCTGGTATATAGTAACTATATGTTTTATAATTACAAGTTTGTGTAATTTGGGCTTTCTGTAGCCAGTGACATTTCATTATTTGTATTTTATGGCATTGTACATTTTTTGTTTTTATTTGAAGGCTGAGGCCAATTATCATCATTGGTTTTGAGATGTTACTTGCTGTGAATACCTTGTCTGATAGACTACAGTATTGTGGCATAGTATCAGGACATCCTGTCTAGTGTCTGTCGCACACGGCTAGAGGCGAATGACCGGATGATGGGCCTATTTGGGAGAAAGTCCAGGGCTGTTTTTTAGCCCCAGTCCATCCCTGCATGTGAATATTCATTTGATCCATGTGAGGCCACTGTGGCTGCACAAAGTTTGGTTTTGCTACCAAAGACCATGATTGTGTTCGATTCCACCAATCTACTGTTTTTTTTGTTTTTTTTAACTATAGGCTCTGTCATTTAGAAACATGGCTTTTCCTATCACTACTATCCTAATGACACATCTCTACCTTTCATTCCAGCCAAATGATCTGATGGTAGCTGCTCGCATCTCAGCCTACCTGATGAAAAATTCTTGCTGGATGAATGACCTTCACCTTCAACTCAACCTTGCCAAGACAGAACTGCTTATGGTTTCAGCTAAACCATCCTTGCTGTGTGATCCTGCTGATTTGCCTTATACAACATCAGAAAGATCCGGCCCTTCCTATCGGAGCTACACAACTCCTTATAAGCTCTTGTTCTATCCAGACTAGACTATTGTAATGCTCTCTTGGCAGGCCTTCCAGCATCAGTCAAACCTCTGCAACTGATCCAGATGCTGCAGCAAAAGTGGTCTTTAAAGGTAGCCCTATACCTAAACTCACTACTTCAGATCTATATGTCCTCCAGAAGCTTGTGTTCTGCAAGTGGACGGTGCCTTGTGGTGCCATCATCCCAAAGAGACACAAAATCACTTTCACTGACCTTTACCTTGACTGTTTCCTGCATTTTCAAGAAACTGCTAAAGATCCATCTTTCTCGTAAACACTTGATCCAATGATACTAAATCTTTGTTTTAATAAATAAAATAAAAACTTTAAAAAACTTGCTATGTGTAGGCTACTGTGCTAGACTAACTGGGACCTGTCACTGCACTTGTTGTTGCTATTGTTCTCTTAATTGGTAAGTCACTTTGGAATCCATCTGGAAACTCTGCTGCCAGACTTTTACCATTTTTTTTTACAGGATTTTGGAACGTGACATGGAATAGGCATGGTGTAAATAACTCTGCACACAGACCCTTAGTGAGTTTGCACTGAACTGCAAGGCTAAAGGTCCTTGCACACTGAGTATTTGTGATTTGGTGGCTCTGAATTGTTAAAACACCATTCAAAATGCTTGCTATGGATGTGAAAAACGCAGAAAATCGAACCTGATCCGAATATTTTTATGACGGATGAAAGTTTCGGAGGCAGTGTGTAAATGTGATTGACATAACGTGAGATAGTATTTATTTTTTATGTGTGAAAATTTCGGACTAACAATATAAAGGGACCCACACAAAAAAAAAGTATTTTAATATCAATTGTAAGTTATTGTTCATAATTACAATATCAAGGGTCATGTATATATTCAAGGGGTCTTTTAATAGCTAAATCAACAATGTGAAAGAAATGTAATCAGTAGGACTTAAGGGGACATTGGACTTGCATGATGATGGACTTGCATGATGGTAAAAATGACCTGATGTTACTTGAGGCCAGGGTAAATGGTAAAGGGGGGTAAAGTGTTTTTAGTTCATCTACCACTCTAGCAAAAACATGTGCTTGGAAAACACTTTTGTTTATTTAGACATACAGGAAGGTACTCATGTTGGTGTTTCGTTTTCATATATATTGTTTTAATTCATTCATTGTTTCATAAGGCAAAAGAATGGTTTAGGATTTTATGTACATTGTTGAAAAAACTTCAGCTTATGCAACCAATAGATATACACACTGTGAACATGATCAGGGAAATTAATTAGCTTGCTTAAATTAAAAGTTTAGTTATTATTTGGATGGAATGACACAATGATAATTTGTAATCCATTTATTATGTTGTGTATTTTTGTGAACATTTCAATAAAATGCAACAGAATCCTCAGACTGGTTAAAACAGACATTCTTGATCTGACTGGGTACTGCAGTGACTAGGAACTCTCCAGTGGACTTTCTGTCTGTCTACCAGGTACAGTATATAAATACAGCTTGAATATATCTACTTGTGTTATAATGGTGAAGTTACAAATAATGAAAACCATTAACGCACACTTTCATTGGAAGTGTAAGTGAGTAGGGTTCACCTTTATTCATTTCTGTGGGTGGGAAAATTGCAATGTTGTATCAGCAAAACTTCACAAAAAGAAGACATCAAAAATGTTTTGCATGCAAGCCTGGAAAATGTACACTTGACCAGAAATATATGGACATCCTCTTATAAATAATGGGTTTAGCTATTATAGAAATAATAAAATGCATATCTACATACTACAGCATTACATTCCAGAGAATTTTGGCCTTTCAACATTGAGGCAACTGTTTGGGATATTTCAGCATGAAGGGTTCACATACTGTCATTTTACAATTGCTTCTTCTGGCTACCATAACAATAACTGCTCTTACCAAAACAATGGAAGAGATGCAAAGACTAAAAAAAAACAGGTGTATTTCTACCCAGAGAGATGACCAACAACCTTATCATCTGCACTCAATTATACCAAAATACACACATAATGAAGGATGTAAAGACATTATTGGGATTTTGAAGATATCAAAACATTATCAATTAATAATAATAATAATATCAATAAATGATAAAGAATTATTCAAAGGGTTCTTTGCAAAATGGATAGTTCCAGTCCTTGATTAATATAATTGGTTGAGCCATGTTCAAAGCCGTTGTAAATTAATCTACAAACATACCTGTGGCCTCATTACATCAGTATTACTGCACCACTGTCCTGTGTTGTGCTGCAGCGTCTGTCCGTTGTTTGGCAACCATTCCACTTCTGAAGAACTACATTGCATGGCGGAAGACTATTTTGTTTATCAATAGCTTTACATTTTTGTGTCTGCGTGTTTATTTTATGAAACCTTGCCAGGTATGCAAAATAACCATTTTATAAAGGCAATAAGCCCAGTGAAACTGTGATTTACAGTGAATTTAGAACAAGTAGAAGAAGTGTTTTAGTTGATTTAACAATGACCATTAGCTGTTCTAAATTCACTGTAAACCATGGCTTTTTGGGGCGTATTGCTTATAACAATTGCTTATTACACCATTACCATTAATGTCCTTTATAGCACAGTTCAAAACATAATTCTTTATGGGGGAAAAAAGAGTTGCAAAAATGGTTCTGCTATTGTTACAAGCCAAGGGACCCTAATCGGGTACTGTTTAAAACCATTTTTCTTAAGAATGAACATACTAATGGCCACTAGTGGAGCACTTACCCTCTTAAAAAAAAAAAAAAAAAAAACCTTTCCTTTTCCCTTAATCCTCCCTTGTCTGGCTTAAGCTATTCTGAGCAATGCCTGCACTTTGTATTTTGAGCACTTCTTGCATTGTTTTTGCCTCTTCACAATGACACGATGGCTTAATTGAATGACTCGCTCCTAATTTGTAAGTCGCTTTGGATAAAAGCGTCTTCTAAATGACTAAATGTAAAATGTAAATGTAAATGTAGTGGATGCATGTGTGTGTATTCCTATGCCAGAGGTTAGTTGTCACAGAGGCTATGCACCTTTTTCCTAATAAGCCTACTACTTTTTAGATTATGGGAGGCACTTATGGTTTGGAGAAGTTCCACTCAAAAACACTGAAACAAATAATTTCAAATCATAAGGTTGTGCTACAAATAATATTTATCTGTCAGTTGAGGATGACATGGTACATCAAGAATATATATATGGCAAGAGCTCTTTTATCTTTTTTTTTTCTTTTGTATTCCACTGTAACTATGAATAAAGACAACATATACTGCACATTTGTGGTCTGCTGCCCCGATTTATTAAATAACCATGAATAATTCACTGAAATGTACTAAGAATAATTGTTTTTCTCCACAAATCCTCACATCTCCTTCCAGGTTTGTTTTCACAGATGCATTAAAATGTAATTGTATTGATAATATAATAATAATAATACAAAAAATAATATTGATTTTTATGAGAAGTGTTTACTGGATTGCTTCTAAAGCAGAAAAACACAATATTTATTAACTGTCAAAATTACGGAAATCACTGAAATATTATCACTTAATGTTCCAGTTAATGAACATTTTTGATTAAGGCAACATATGTTACACAATACAGAGATATATTACTACAGTGAAATTTTTTAAAATTATTTTTAATGTTCGATGGTTGAAGGGTCAGTAGAATAATATCATCTTATTGTACCCAGTTTTTGAAAATGGATATTATTGCATTCACAGAGCAAACTTTTCACTGATTGTTTACAGTTTAACAGAAGTTACTCCCATAATTTGAGCAGAGTTATGGGACAGAGGACAAGCCCTTCTGCATAAAAGCTTTTTGTCTAGCAATGTTATCTATGTTGGTCTCAAACACCTTTTTGCCACATTTAAACATCTCTTTATTCATTATTATTATTATTATTTTTTGTATCATTCATTGAGTAAACTTGCCTAAAGGCCAGGCAACTTAAGACAATGCTTAACTATATCACTGACCTGAGAAGTTTAACATAAAATTTGTTCTTACATGTCACCTTGATTTCTCATACTCACACATAAATACACAGACAAACTTTTCTCATTTGTTTCTGTTGTACTGTACTGTTGTAATTTTATACAAATCAATAACTACAATTTTTGAAGTCCAAAACAACGGCTCATATCTAAAACTTTTCAAAATAAATAAAAAAAGTACAATATACCCCATAAACTTGCAATGAAGGAGGGGTCAGAGCCAGATCTAATGAATCTCATAGAGACTTTGGGGTGGGCTCATTTGACTTGGGCCAGTACTCAAGTAAATCACATAGCAATCACCCAGCACACTCAACAGCATAGCAATATGCTAACAACCACTGAAGACACCTTAGCAACTGGATAGTAACACTATTGCAAGCACCCAGAACAAGTTTGCATGGGCATGCACCACTGACATTTTCTTTGTAGATTTTCCTGTTACTTTTTCCATTGTTGAGCTTTTACTAAATGTATTTCCACACTGCATGCTTAAATATTGCTAAAACCTTTCATAAATAAAAAACATTAAAAAAGTTTGCTGTGTCAACATTCCCCATACACCACTTAAAGGCATTAATCATAAATGGTATATTTTTTCCTGCATGGGCAATAATGATGTTTGTATTCAATAAATGTCATGTTTCTATAAAGAAATTGAGAAAAACTATATATATATATATATATATATATATATATATTAGTACAGTTAGATAAATGTCCAATATTTACTGCCAATTAGTAGTAAAAAAAACCCATTTTTTTGTAATATTTTTTTCCATCATGCATTCAATACTAATTGGCTTTGAGTAATAAATTACATTTGTCATTCCATGCAAAAGTCAGATGTTATTGAAGAAATTAAATCTGCTGTGCTTTAAGGTCTTTACCGCATTCAGAGCCATTTCCTTAATGTTTCAAAACTTGCTTGGCATCCTATTTGCACGTTCCTGCAAATGTTGCCAAATGCCAACCGTGACGACTGCCCTGTTGTGCCCTGCAGCTCAGTCTTGTCCGAGCCAAACAGTCTACAGAAACATGTACTATATATATATATACTTGCTCTCTTGGTCATTTCTCTTACAGGACATGTTATATATGCCTGTGTGATGTAAGTGGCTCAAAGGGAATTCAGAGGGTGGGGTCAATCCTTGTTCAATTATGGTAAATAATCCTATAGAAAAATATAAGGGAAAACATACATTTAAAAATCAAACGCTATTCTGAATTTACAACCCTGCCTAAAACTAAATTAAAATATAGTCACTTTTTTTCTTTATCTCATGAGACAAAAAGTCAAGAAATATATGAGACATTCTCAATGTATGGTAGTGACAAGATGTTTGTAAGGGACAGTATTTTGAATGGCCTGTACATAGTTGTGTATGTAAAGTATATTCAGGCCTACATTGCAATGCCCTCAGAGTGAATGAACTGTATGAAAGTACTGTCAGTAATGTGCCAAAACATATTAGAGAAGTATGCAGTAAGGCAGCTTGGCTTGATAGACTCTTTAACATCTAAAACACATTAAGATGAGAGGTTGACAACTTCACACCTACTGTGTTTTAAACTGTTTTGGAATAGCTCTCATTGTGTAAATAGTCTGAGTTCAGCAGCTCATCGAGGCTTCTCTACAGCAATAATTGATAGCCACAAACAGCCAACAACTATCAATTTTCTCATCACTCACAGCCCTAAATACCTTCAGGGGATATAGTGTTTAGCTCAGAAATAAACAGATAAAGCAGAACATGATTTACACATAGCATATATTGTGTTTTGAGTTCTAAAAAATACATTTTACAAATTAAAGAAAAGTGCATTAAATGTTTTAACACGTGAAATGTCAAAACTCATTGATCTGCCCTCATTTAGAGTTGATACATATAAATAATTTTGCTTTGTTATAATTTCTAACTTTTTAAATCAAAGTTAATATTTTAAATTATCCACAAACTGAATAATTCAGCTGCATATGGTTGCAATAGAAAGAACAATCTTTTCAATCTACATTTTCTACATGTTTGAAGGAAAACATTTTTAATACTTTTTTTTATCAAGACAGTCATCAAGACATCCAAAGTTTTCTTTTATTGGTCGTGTTCCATACAAGGTCCTGAATTATGACACTTGGCTGCAGTGACCCCAATCAAACGACTCCTGTCCTGACACGTGAAAAGCGTCTAAACCGGACACCCACATTCCTCTATCTGGTTTCCGCTGTCAAAGCTACATTTATTTCTGATCATGCCAACTGCTAACGTGGACCATAAGGGGAGTTCGAACAAACAGCTGCAAGCTTAGATCAGCACCAACTAATTACCTGGCATAATTTAGTTAACTGCAGTCTTGAGCTTTGTATATTTGTATATTAAATAATTTATTTCAAATAAATTATTAATAGTAAGACGTATTATATGAAAAAATAGGTCTGATGCCTTCATAAATTCACTTTCTTGAACCAAACTAAAGGTAACGTATAGTTTAATTTAATGGTATCTTCTTTTTTGTGTATTGAATTAATCAGTTTAAAGATTACTCTTCTTTTCATAGTTTCTAAACTGCTGCAGTTTAAATTATTTACTTTTTATCGACTCATGGGTCATTTAATTTTTTAAATAGCAAGGGTGCATGAATTCCGAACAACTGTCTATATTTTATACTATTATTCAGAATTTTTAATGCAATTTTTATTTGTTCACTTTAACATGAAAATGTTAAAGAAAGTTTAAGGTAGACCCAAAGGGGAAACAAAGACCAGTCATCCTGTTGACTGATACATTTAGATGGCATTTTAGAATAATAGTGAAGTATGGCTATTATGCAGTGGATTAAAATCACAAAACTAGATTCTTTTAAGTAATGGGTCCTTTATGGGTGCTTTTTCTTCACTCTTGTCCAATAAATTATTTAATTATTTATTAAATTAATTTTATATTTGTAATAAGTCTAAATTTCAAGCACTTAAGTATAAATCTTTAGATCAAAGGGTCATATTATTAGAAACATGCAGTGTATCAGAACTTTTGGCTGGAACTGTAAAAGAGAATCAAATACAACCTTTCTTTATTTAGAAATCTTAGCGTGATCCCTCGTGTGGTCAACAGGTGTAACTCGATGGCGAATGTTACTCGCTAGCAACCATTTCTAATGGGAAGATGCCAAGGGGTGTAATGGGAGCTTAAACAGCAACATTCTCGATCCAAATATGAGGAGGTTGTTTGTCTCATTGGAAACATTACTACACGGAATTGCAGTACCTTTAATCCTATTATAAGAATATAACACCCCTCCCTCCCATTTTAACCCATCGTACCTGATTTATGTGTAAAAACTTCCAGAATCCAGACCGCTAAACCTCTCCTTGAGCTAAACACTGCCATTCGCAATTGCGTCCCCCAGTGGGAAAACAGACTTTCTCCAGATGGAGTTGTCCCAATGTTCAAGTTAACATCAAGATATTGATTTGGATTTGAGTAGTGAAAAGGAAATATACAATACACTTCTAATTACATGTATTTGTTAATAATACGTTTTAGTAATATTTTCTTTGAAAACGGTTTGATAGAGGGCCACTGTCCTACAGAGTTTAGCTCCAACCCTAAAAAAATCACCTGCCTGTAATTTTCTAGTAATCCTGAGGACCTTGATTAGCTTGTTCAGGCTTGTTATCTTGTAGCTTGTTGTTTGATTAGGGCTGAAGCTAAAGTCTGTAGCACAGTGGCCCTCCAGGACCGAAGTTGCCCATTCCTGAAGTAGAGCGTTCTGATCTCCTTTTCTGTGTTTCTGTAAGGAATGTCACCATCTTGTGGTCAATGGAGGGACTGCAAATTATAATTTATTGTTTTAAATTGTGTGAATGTGCGAATGAATTGTTTTATATTGAATGAATTTGCTATCTGCTTTATTAGGGGCCAACCACCAAAGATGCGTAGGCACCTATTGTATCAGTTCCCGTTCCCTTTCGTGGTCACTCCGAGTTACGTCGGATGACGACGAATGGGGTTTCGCATAGAAAGCCTATCACCTTCGAGTATATAAAACGAGCCAATGGCAATGAAATGCCATGGGTCTGCGGAATTTGCATAGCGTAGGTCCGCCCCACGCAGGGGGTATATAAGGAAGTACGCCGGCAACATGCAGATATGTTTTCGCTTCGGAGCCAAGAGCTTTTCTTCACTCCTGTAAGCCAATAATTCCTGAGTTTACTCTTTTTCTTCCCTTCGAGATGAGCGACTCTCCGGTGTTGGTGTGACGGCGATCTCCAGCGAGTGCACATTACCCTGCTGATCTGTGCAGTGATCTGCAGTCTAGTGTGTTTCTCCCTGGTCGCTTCAACATCCGCGGAGTTTTCCTCTCACAAAAAGAGCATTGCACGCAGCACGTCTTTTTAAAGATGCCTCGCCCGTGCACTTCTGGTTGTGGTCGCAATGTTTCTTCCTCTGATGGGCACAATTGCTGCTTTGTGTGTTTGGGCATTGATCACACTAAAGCAGCGCTTGTGGATGATTCATGTTCTCACTGTGGGAACATGACCATCTCCGCACTACGGTCGAGATTCAATGAGCTCTCAGCAAGAGTCCCCTCATCCACACCCTGATCTACGGTCTCCCCGAGAGGCTGTACTTCGGCTGGTGGCCAGGGTGACGGTGTGGAACAAACCGCCGATTCGTCCACGGCCCACACCCCCCTCTCCAGCGCTGGTACCCGCGAGTGTTCAGACAGAGATCGCTGGTCCCTCTATGGAGGCCCCGCGAATCTCGTTTGGTGCTCCAGAGGAGGATGCAGTGTCGATCACTGCATCACAAGGTGGGCATGAGTCATCGGGAAGTGATGATTCGGCTGTGCTGCCGCCTTCGGGTGTGCCAGCATTGCCCGAGTCCAGTGGCAGAGCCAGTATTTTTTCATAGGGGTGGCCAGGCAAGGGCCAGCAACCAGTCTGGGGTAGCACAGAAATATTAATTATTTTATCATAAAAAATTATTTATGCATTGGACCGTTTTAGTGTCTACACAACTGAATAAAGTTAATTTGTACTTAATTGTAATTGAGATAGTGAATTAGGAATCATGGAATACTGAGTGAATTTTATATTTTTGTATTATTACCCACCACCTCATATTAAAATGAATTAAATAGTAATAAAAGGGCACGCACTATAGCTAAAGTTCAACTTGCTCAGTTAGCTTGGTTCTGGTTCTCAAAATCTCCAATAGCTTGTTCTATTGTTGCATCTTCATGGATGAGATAACATGCAGATAAATACTGTAGTCCAAAGATTATTCAACCTTCAATGCGTTTTTTATAATCAATTAACTCTTCAACCAATTATGAGTTTGTCAAAAAAAAAGTTTAACTTTCTATATTAGTTGTCAAAATAAATAATTGCAACAGTTCTATCATACCGAAATTAAAAAGGAAAACAAAAGTTCTCTTTTGAATCCCCATGTGCAAGAATGTGAACAAGGCGGAAGTCAACAGCACATAATGTAAAATGTTATGTTTTTCATAATGTAATGTTGCCAGAATGTAAAAGTAGTTATTTTATGGATTTAAAAATTATCCATTTTTGTTTGTCCTTTACAAATTAACGCAAAATGAATGCCTATCGTCTAGTACAAATGCACAGTGCTCACATTTATTTGGGACATTAAAACATTACATATCAGTTTGTGCCTTATATTGTGATCTCACATAGCAGAATATTTTAATCCAGACACATGTGACGCATATAACAAATACATGCATGCAGTTTTGACAGCTTTAATCACCTTTTTGATTCTTACACGAGTTAATTGACGACAGAACTACGGCTACAGCACGCCGCATTTGCGCGCGATGTGCGTACCGCAAGCACAGTACAACAGCCGTCAGCCGTATGACAGAAAAGTTAGTTTTGCTGACATTTGACCTGACAACATCTCATCTTCCCGAAGATAGCCAACTGAATAAGGACAACGCCCTTTTCTCAGCATCTGACAGAAGTGTCACAAGCTTTCACACACATCTTCTAAAATAAAAGTAGCATCAGAAAAAAAGAGAATTACATTTGTTGTTGACTGCACACTATTCGACTTCCTCAAAACGGTCTTGCAACCCACCAGTTGAGAAAGATTAACTCTATATTTACTATGTGCATATCACTGTCTGATGTTCTGCTGAAGCTCATTTGGCACTTGCTCATTTCCGCACTCGTTTGGCTTGCGCCTGGCGCTGAGGTGAAATTGGAGTGTGCATCTGAAAAGTCTCATGTTTTTTGTGGTCTTAAAGAGACGGTTCAGCGTTTTAAGAAACGCAATTTTTGTCAATAAAAAAAGAGACAGAAACAGCAGTTGTGAGAGGGGTGGCCAAAGGGGTGGCCAAGCTTAGACCAAGGGTGGCCACGGCCACCCCTGGCCACCCCCTAGCTCCGCCAGTGCCCAAGTCAGATCCCGAGATGACCGTCATGCTTTCCCGGGCAGCCGCGGCCTCTTGGCTCGAGTGGTCCCCGCCACCCGAGCCTGTGCGCTTGCGGCTGGATGATTGGTTTTCGGGTGAGGCCGTTGACCCTCGTCGGCGTCCAACCCCAATACCTTTCTTCCCGGACGTGCATGAGGAGGTCACGCGGTCCTGGAAGACACCATTGTGACGACCTCCTCCACCTTCCCTCCCCTCGATAGAGCTGCTGCTTGTGGGTACACTGGGGTTCCCCCGGTGGAACGTTCTGTCGCGATGCAGCTGTGTCCGGCAAGCGCTTCCTCTCGTGGTGACCCTAAGCACCCATCCAAAGCCTGTAGATTTTCGTCTACCCTGGTGGCGAAGTCTTACAGAGCGGCGGGACAGGCAGCTGCCTCTTTGCATGCCATGGCCATCTTGCAGGTCTACCAGGCCCAGATGCTCAGGGACATGCACAAGGGCAGGGCTGACCCAGGGCTCTTTGATGAGCTGCGTGCCGCCACCGACCTTGCTCTCCGAGCGACGAAGGTGACCGCACGCTCCCTGGGTCAGGTGATGTCCACAGCTGTGGTCCAGGAGAGACACCTGTGGCTGAACCTGGCTGATATGCGGGAGGCCGAGCGGACTCGTCTGCTCGACACCCCCATATCCCAGGCCGGCCTCTTCGGCGGTGCAGTCGAGGATTTCGCCCAACAGTTCTCGACCGCTCAGAAGCAGAGTGAGGCGATAAAGCACATTCTGCCCCGACGGCCCGCTGCTGCCTCCATCCAGCCGTCGGCCAAACGCATCCTCCAGTGCGTGCGGCCGCAGGATTGGTTTGCAGCGATCGACCTGAAGGACGCCTACTTGTGTCTCCTGAATGTCTCCATTTTACCTCGACACAGACCATTTCTTTGGTTTGCTTTCGATGGGCGGGCATACCAGTACGCGGTTCTCCCATTCGGGCTAGCCCTGTCTCCTCGCGTCTTCACGAAGGTCGTCGAGGCAGCCCTTGTTCGCCTCGACGACTGGCTGATCCTAGCTCACTCTCGAGATCAGGTTTGCGAACACAGGGACCTAGTGCTCTGGCACCTAGCTCGTCTGGGCCTTCGGGTCAACTGGGAGAAGAGCAAACTCTGCCCCATGCAGAGGATCTCTTTTCTCGGTATGGAGATCGACTCGGTCGCCATGTGCGCGCAGCTTACAAGCACGCACGCGCAGTCACTGCTGACTTGTCTTCGCCAGTTCGAGGGCAAGAGTGCGGTTCCACTGAAACTATTTCAGAGGCTCCTGGGGCATATGGCATCCGCAGCCGCAGTAACGCTGCTCGGATTGCTTCATATGAGACCGCTTCAGCTTTGGCTTCGCGATCGAGTCCCGAGGTGGGCATGGCAACACGGCACGCTCCAAGTCCCAGTGACTTCAGCCTGCCGTCAGACCTTCACCCCGTGGACGAACCTCAGTTTTCTACAGGCCGGAGTGCCCTTAGAACGAGTTTCCCGGCATGTTGTTGTATCAACAGATTTCTCCACCACGGGCTGGGGCACCATGTGCAATGGACATACTGCCGTGGGCTCCTGGACAGCACCCCAGCGCCTTTGGCATGTCAATTGCCTCGAGTTGCTGGCTGTACGTCTCGCCCTGCACCGCTTCCGCTTCCTCAGGGGTCAGCACGTACTAGTCCGATCAGACAATACCGCGACAGTAGCGTACATCAACCATCAAGGTGGTCTACGCTCCCGCCGTATGTCGCAACTCGCTCGTCACCTCCTCATATGGAGTCAGAAGCATCTGAGGTCGCTTCGAGCCATTTATATCCCGGGAGACCTGAACCAGGCGGCCGACGAGCTGTCTCGGCTTCGGCCTCTCGCTGGAGAATGGAGACTCCATCCCCAGATGGTCCAGCTGATTTGGGATCAGTTCGGGGACGCATAGGTAGATCTGTTTGCCTCCCACGACTCGTCCCACTGCGACCTGTATTATTCCCTGACTGAGGGCACGCTCAGCACGGATGCACTGGCGCACAGCTGGCCGCGGGGCCTACGCAAGTATGCGTTTCCCCCAGTGAGCCTCCTTGCGCAGACTTTGCGCAAGATCAGGGAGGACGAGGAGCAGGTCATTTTGGTTGCCCCGTATTGGCACAACCGGACCTGGTTCTCAGAACTAGTACTCCTCGCGACAGCACCTCCCTGGCCAATTCCCCTGAGGAAGGACCTGCTTTCTCAGGGACGGGGCACCCTTTGGCACCCTTGTCCCGATCTTTGGAACCTCCACGTGTGGCTCCTGGACGGGACGAGGCAGGTTTGAGTACCCTACCACCAGCGGTGGTGGCTACCATCACTTCCGCTAGAGCATCATCCACGAGACATGCCTATGCGTTGAAGTGGAACCTCTTCGTCAACTGGTGTTCTTCTAAACATCAAGAACCCACGAAATGCCTAATCAGTGTCGTGCTTTCCTTCCTGCAAGAAGGGTTGGAGCGAAAGCTGTCTCCCTCCACCCTGAAAGTGTATGTTGCCGCTATTGCCGCACATCACGACGCAGTTGATGGTAAGTATCTGGGAAAGCACGACCTGATCATCAGGTTCCTGAGGGGAGCGAGGAAACTGAATCCTCCTCATCCTCCCCTCGTACCCTCTTGGGACCTCTCAGTGGTTTTAACTGCCCTGCAGAGTGCTCCCTTTGAGCCTCTGCAATCAGTGGAGCTTAAGTTCCTGTCAATTAAGACAGCGCTCCTGGTTGCATTGGCCTCCATCAAGAGGGTAGGGGACCTGCAGGCATTTTCGGGTTGACGAAGCGTGCCTGGAATTCGGGCCAGCTAACTCTCACGTGATCCTGAGACCCCGGCCTGGATATGTGCCCAAGGTTCCTACCACACCCTTTCGAGACCAGGTAGTGAACCTGCAAGTGCTGCCCTTGGAGGAGGCAGACCCAGCCTTGGCACTGCTCTGTCCAGTACGCGCCCTCCGTGCCTACGTAGACAGAACGCGGTGTTTCAGGACCTCAGACCAGCTCTTTGTCTGTTATGGTGGGAAGCTGAAGGGAAAGGCTCTCTCCAAGCAAAGGTAGTCCCACTGGATAGTGGACGCCATTGCTTTGGCATACCAGCAGCAAGGTCGACCATGCCCCCTTGTTGTGACGGCCCACTCCACTCGGAGTGTGGCATCCTCTTGGGCTCTAGCGCATGGCGCCTCGCTAACAGACATTTGTAGAGCTGCAGGCTGGGCGACACCTAACACATTCGCGAGATTCTATAATCTCCGAGTGGAGCCAGTTTCTGCTCATGTACTCGCTTCAACTAGCCGGTACTAGATTTTGCTCAGGTGTCTTCGCTTCCTCGCCATTCCTCTCCACGGACGGGATACGTGCGATATTTTCCTCAGGTGAGCCTAATAAGCCCTGAGTCTCCTCCAGCACTGTCGACGTCAACGCCAGAGTTATGCCACTGGCAGCTTTCGCGCTTGGCTAGGTGCCTCCATGTGCATGGTTCCCCCTCTGGGCGACCCCCACATGTGTATTTCCACTGTAAGCCTCTCTGAGCATGTGTCTTTCCCTCGGCAAGCCACCTTGCCACCCCTGGGGTTTAAATATTCCACCTGCGGCTGGACACCCCAGTGATACTCCATATGCAGCCCCTCTGGGTCATGTGTATTCCAAGTCCTCCCCCCTTCGGGCTGGGCATAATTGCATATTTCCTCTGAGATATGCTTCCCAGTGTACCTTGGTATTCCTGTGTTAAGTAGGACTCCTTCGTCCGTGCTAGTTTCACAACAGGGAGCTCAGACTTACGCAGGGCACTGGAAGACAGCCGAGGTGGCGTGATTAGACTGGGGACCCCATTCGTCGTCATCCGACGTAACTCGGAGTGACCACGAAAGGGTACGTCTCGGTTACGTATGTAACCCTCGTTCCACTGCCACTTCCGCTGTACCGCTGGGGACGCCTGAGTTCAGTCTCGGCTCCTCAGCGAAGACATATCTGCATGTTGCCGGCGTACTTCCTTATATACCCCCTGCGTGGGGCGGACCTACGCTATGCAAATTCTGCAGAGCCATGGCATTTCATTGCCATTGGCTCATTTTATATACTCAAAGGTGATAGGCTTTCTATGCGAAACCCCATTCGTCGTCATCCAACGTAACTCGGAGTGACCACGAAAGGGAACATACGTAACCGAGACGTTCCTATGATTATTATTATTATTATTCTGCTCTGGAAGTCTATGGCAGCCCATAGGCCCGCTTGCAGGAAACGTATGAAACTTGACACACTGATAGAGGACAGTCTGATCTGTCAACATAGCAAATTTGGAGTCTCCAAATCAATCCCTCTAGCGCCACCAACTGTCCAAATTTGCACTCATGTTTATGCTAATAACTTATGCTAAAAAATATTTTTTCCCCTGATTCCTTTCCTCAAGACGATTCGATTGCACCTTTGACGTCATTTTCCGTCATAAAAATTTGTCCGCCATTTTGAATTTTCTGAAAAACATACTTTTTCAAACTCCTCCTAGGCCGTTGCTCCGATTGTCACGAAAATTTAATCAGATCATCTTCAGACCATGCCGACAAACATTTATGGAATTAATGTTGATTCGTTTTCTCGAATACCGCGCAAACTAATTTTACGTAGCGCTTGTGAAAACAGACGCAAGGCTGTATGTCCACAACACTTTATTGTATATTCAGACCAAACTTGGTATGTCATCACAACCATGACCTGAGGCAACACCTACTCATCTCCTTAGGTTCCTGAATCCTTGCCAAGTCCAACGTTACGCAAATATGCAAATATGCTAGGTTTCACCTTACGGTTTGTGTAGCGTTGTGATTTAGCGCTTAAAACATTTGCCAATATCTTCGAAACCATTAGACCGATCGAGACGAAACCACCGTAGGAAGTTTGGAAACATAGGTTGTTGGCTAAGTACTAATGCCCAAATGTCAAATATTAATAGTAAGTGACAAGAAAATGCAAACAAAGTCAGGTGTGGGCCATTTTTTATGTTTATACATATAAATGTCTATAACTCCAAAACGAAATGAGATATTTTCATATCATGTGATATGTGACATGTGATATAAAATGCTATACTTTATAAACGTATTAGCTTATCGTTACGAAACTCGGTATGAGTCATCGGCACCATGCCTTGAAGGTACTCAAAAAGTTTCCGGGGAAGCACCTCCTTGTGGTATAAAAAGTTATAACAAAATTTCTAAAAATGCTAATAACTTTTGAAAGAATTTGCCTATTATAATGGCACTGGTCTTAATAGATTCCTTGGGTTATGCCGAAAACTTGGCCCTGATAATTGCTGCTTGCAGCTATATTTATTATTATTATCATTATTGTTGTTATTATTATGTACAATCTTTATTATTAAAGTGATCTTCTGAGCAATCCATACAAGAACTGAGATTGAGATTTACACAATGTTTTTTTTTTAAATCCTACTTACACATGTTGAAGGGCAAAATGAGGTCAGATATCGAACTGTACGCACGTGAAGATGCACAGAAATGCAGATATTTTGCTGTGTTAACATCAGCAACCAAAATAAATTAATGAATTATTAAAATTCATTCTTATCACTTTTAAGAAACAAATCAATATTTCCCAGCATGCTGTTAGCCAGTCAAAACTTCATAGCATGCTACTAGCCAATCAAAACTTCATTGTGTTTATTTGTTAAAACATCACTTCATTTGTGCAAGGGCAGTTTTAACAATGGCTTTGTTGGAGAAGAAGCCCTAAAACACAGTAGGAAAGCATCTCAATGATCACTGATAAAACATTATGAGACACTCATGAATAATAATGGAAAAGGTCAGAGTTTATAAAAGATAGTAGTTGGTCAGGCCCAAAGAATCTTTTATTACACACCACAAATCTGCCTATACAGTACATGTTTTTGTGAATTAAGAATCAACTGAATCCCTTTTACTAATTGCTGGAGTGGTGTCTTTCCTAAATGACAGCAAGCCATGAACTCTCACATTATAGCTCCACCAGACATGAAGGCTGTCACATGATGCATGAGAATATAAGTTACTTTCTATTTTACTTACAAAAATAAGATTGCATTCCTCTGCCTTCACTGAACAAGAGTTCCATAGGTCTTTGTTGGCAATGATTGATCAATACATATGTAAACCCTATTTAGGTTATCATATACAAATATTTATATAAAATTTTTACAACACAAATTGCAACATTTTCCCTGTACAAGAGCAGTGACACATTGAATGAATCACAATTAAACAAATTGTGCAAAATAAGGAAAACAAAAACATTCATCAACAGAACTTAAAGGCATTTGGCAATTTGATGGGAATTTATATCAAAGATAAAGCTTATGTGCAGTATCAATAGCCATGAAAACAAAACTGTATGACCACTTTTATTTGTACACGGCTAAAATCTCGGACAGATTCATGCTCCACTTCACAACCTGAATTTGTGCATGCAATAATACCAGTAACTCTGACAGAACTGATTCAATGTAATAAGTCCACATCCTGATAAAACTAATGCCAATTCATTTAGGATACTGAACGATGGATACATTTTTTTCTTTCTTCTTTTTCTAAGTAAAAAAGAAATAAAGCATGGGTTACACAATATGAAATTAATTAAAAGCTCTTAATGTATTCACCATATTTTAAAATCAGACACTGCTTCAAAATCTGCTTCTGCGTAAAGTTTTCATCAACAGTTGTCACATTCTCTGTGATAAAACAGCTAATAGCCACGGTGAAGACGCAGGACACATTCTACATTCGCAATGTCCTTTGATGACACCAAAGGCATTTCACACTTCATTTCCACCTAACATGATGGGATCGTACTCAACATATCAAAGTGCTTAAGGCCTGTTCACACCGACACGAAAAACGCCACGCGTAAAAGCGTCATTTTTAAAAAAAACGCCTCGGGTTCGTTTTTTTGGTTTGACGCGCCGCGTCAAAAACTATCCGACCAATGAGATTGGCGCTTTTGCTCACGTGTTTGGAGCTTCTGAAGTTACAGTAAAATACAACTTTGTGCTCAAACACAAAACGGTCTTGCCGAGCACACATACGTAACGGCGAAGAAGATATACGCCAAGTAGCGTCTACACTGGGAAGAAATAAGACGAGGAAGATGCAAGGCAAGATGAATGTAGAGCTGCTGGTCTCGTTGGTGTCGGAACATAAAGAACTATATGACAAACGCGACAGTGACTACAAAAATCTTGATAAAAGATAACTGTTATGGAGTAGTATTGCAGAGCAAATGGACCTTGTGTACCGGGATATTTCTGTTTTACATTAAGCGCCATCTAATGTCAGGGAATGAATTTGCATGTTCACTCGGCTCATCGTCAGCGAAAATCGATTGGGTGTGAACACAAAAAACGCGTTGAAAAACGCTGGCGAATAACGCGAGCCGATATTCGTCCCGGTGTGTACGGCCCTTTACTTGTACTAAAATATCCTGAATTACTAATTTACTACCAAAAGTGGGACAATGGCATGGAGAAAAGGTCAGTTTGTCTAGATATTTCTTCTTGGTTTATGAGCTCAATGATGCACCACCAAACCACTTTTGAGTTTGTAGCTGTTTAGTTTCTCCTTTCAGAAATACAGTGAAGTTCTCACAGCCGATATGAGTTATAAGATATTGATCCAGCATGGTCACTGTTTGGATAATCTTGGTAAATCCAACAATCAGGGACAGTGCAGGCACAATGTGTCCAAAGACATCAGTGTTGAACAGTCCCTTTTACCTCTGTTGGATCATCTGGCCTCGTTTGACTTTCTCAAGGATGAGGCCAGATCTTCAATCTGTGAACAGAGGTGTGGGCAGTATTTCAGACAAGATTCCTTCCATTTCATTACTACCAGTTTACAGTTTGACCAGTTATGGCCAAATCTATCCTATGAATTACAGAGGTTAATAAAAAATAAAAAATAAAATAAAAAAGCAGCTCACCTTCTGTTCCAAGTGAGCCCGGCGCAAAGACGCCTTCTGTTCCAACTTCTGCAACTCACGCTCATGTTGGGCCTCCATCTGTGCCTTGGTTTTGTTCTGGTAGGCATCAAGGAGCTCCATCTCCTGGTGTAGCTGCTGCCTTAAAGCCTGACATTCAGCCTCCTGCTCTTCATCTAAACGTAACTGAGAGAATGATATGCTCCAATTATTATTATTATTATTATAAATCTATTTATCTAAAACACTGAGATTTTCTATACTATTCCATATTGAATAAAAGCAATATTGCATATAAGCAGCAAAATTACACTTAACAGTGTTCATTTGGACAAATGGTGTAAGTAGAAACTTTGGCTTGGTTTTGGAAATTCAATTTGTAAATCGTATTTTAGCAGTTCCTAGCAGAGTCACTAGAGGGAAACCTCTCAAACGGTTTTAGCCAGAAGCTATAAGGGGAATATTAAAAAAGCATATTTTGACTGCATATGAAAACAGCATTTGTTTAAGAACAATTAAACACTCTATTTTCTGTTTCAACAGGTTTTCTCTAATTCCAAAGAGGCAATGTGAAGGGAAAAAAAATGCATTCCAATTTTTGACACACTCAGTGAAGTCCTGTTGCCTACTGTTTCAAAGTTTTAAATAAAAAAAGATTATTACAGTAATTACATTGATTATTATGACCGCCGCTAGCGTAGCTAGCGAAAGCGGTCATATAGGGATTGTCAAAGTTTTTTTTTTTTTTTTTTTTCGTCATCTACTGAATTTTTTCGTCAACGATACCAGGGACACCGAAACACCGGGGAACATGAAATTTGGTGGGCATGTAGCCCCACTAGACTTTTACGGAAAAATTTCGTTTGGTCCCCGTGGGCCACTCCCCCCCCGCGCTGGGCCCCCCCAAACCCCAAAAATGCAGTTTTTCCTAAATAACTACCTGAACCGTGGCACCGAGGATGAAGAATTTTTTATGGTATGTTGGTCTACTAGACTTTTACGGAAAAATTTCGTTTGGTCCCCGGGGGCCACTTCCCCCCCCGCGCTGGGGCCCCCGCGAATTTTTCGTCAACGATACCAGGGACACCGAAACACCGGGGAACATGAAATTTGGTGGGCATGTAGCCCCACTAGACTTTTACGGAAAAATTTCGTTTGGTCCCCGGGGGCTACTCCCCCCCCGCGCTGGGCCCCCCCCCAAACCCAAAAAATGCAGTTTTTCCTAAATAACTACCTGAACCGTGGCACCGAGGATGAAGAAATTTTTATGGTATGTTGGTCTACTAGACTTTTACAGAAAAATTTTGTTTGGTCCCCGGGGGCCACTCCCCCCCCCCCCCCCCCACAGGGCCCCCCGTGAATTTTTCGTCAACGATACCAGGGACACCGAAACACTGGGGAACATGAAATTTGGTGGGCATGTAGCCCCACTATAGATTTTACGGAAAAATTTCGTTTGGTCCCCGGGGGCCACTCCCCCCCCCGCGCTGGGCCCCCCGTGAATTTTTCGTCAACGATACCAGGGACACCGAAACACCGGGGAACATAAAATTTGGTGGGCATGTAGCCCCACTAGACTTTTACGGAAAAATTTCGTTTGGTCCCCGGGGGCCACTCCCCCCCCACGCTGGGCCCCCCCAAACCCAAAAAATGCAGTTTTTCCTAAATAACTACCTGAACCGTGGCACCGAGGATGAAGAAATTTTTATGGTATGTTGGTCTACTAGACTTTTACAGAAAAATTTCGTTTGGTCCCCGGGGGCCACTCCCCCCCCGCGCTGGGCCCCCCGTGAATTTTTCGTCAACGATACCAGGGACACCGAAACACCGGGGAACATGAAATTTGGTGGGCATGTAGCCCCACTAGACTTTTACGGAAAAATTTCGTTTGGTCCCCGGGGGCCACTCCCCCCCCGCGCTGGGCCCCCCGTGAATTTTTCGTCAACGATACCAGGGACACCGAAACACCGGGGAACATGAAATTTGGTGGGCATGTAGCCCCACTAGACTTTTACGGAAAAATTTCGTTTGGTCCCCGGGGGCCACTCCCCCCCCGCGCTGGGCCCCCCCAAACCCAAAAAATGCAGTTTTTCCTAAATAACTACCTGAACCGTGGCACAGAGGATGAAGAAATTTTGATGGTATGTTGCTCTTAAGGGCCCACATCAACCTAGCCCATAATCAGTCATTTGTGATTTGCGCCCCTCCCATAACAAATTAAAATGCAATATTATTATGACCGCCGCTAGCGTAGCTAGCGAGAGCGGTCATATAGGGATTGTCAAAGGTTTTTTTTTTTTTTTTTCGTCAATCTACTGAATTTTCCGTCAACGATACCAGGGACACCGAAACACCGGGGAACATGAAATTTGGTGGGCATGTAGTCCCACTAGACTTTTACGGAAAAATTTCGTTTGGTCCCCGGGGGCCACTCCCCCCCCGCGCTGGGCCCCCCCAAACCCAAAAAATGCAGTTTTTCCTAAATAACTACTTGAACCGTGGAACCGAGGATGAAGAAATTTTTATGGTATGTTGGTCTTAAGGGCCCACATCAACCTAGCCCATAATCACTCATTTGTGATTTGCGCCCCTCCCATAAAAAATGAAAATGCAATATTATTCTGCTTTAATCGCCCCTATCTTCAGTGGAGATGTTCAGAACTGCACCATATTTCATGTGTATGATTAACTTGACATCCTCTGGGGGTATGCTAAGTTTCGTAGAATTTCATCCATGGGGGGTATAAAATAAATTCATTTATGTGCACATTTAGTGACTGTACACTCATCGGCCTGTAGATGGTGCTGTTGAGCGAAGGGTTGCTGGTTTAGGATGATACTGTCACACACACACATGCAGGAATAGAAACAAAGGCAAGCATGCACACACACTGACATCCACAGGCACAGACACACACCCATACACACACATACAAATCCACATGCACAGACACACACACACAAACACACACGCGCACACACATGTACGCACGCACACATACACGCACAGACACACACAGACACACACATACACAAACACACACACATACACACACACACACAGACAGACATGCACATACTACTACTTTTTTTAGGTATCAGCCATATACCCGATTTACCAATACCCAATGTGTTATGCTTGGGCAGTAATATACTAATGACGTGGGTGGGACATGTTTCATGCCATGTTAGATCACATCCTGAGAGTCTACGCTTTCAGAAAATATATAGTTTATATAGTTGAATCAGTTTTCTCTTCATGGTACAGACCAAAATGTATTATGTGTACACTTTCTTCACATAAATCCATAAAATCCCATTAATTTCAATGGGACATTTACTTAAGTGTTCTACTAGGTACAGTGGGAATGAGTTTAATTTTGTTAACATTGTTTTTTTTAAAACTCTGGGACCAGGGCTACAAGATAAAAACACTTTTTTGGGGAAAAAATGTTTTTTATTTCAGTAAAACACAACAAACCCATGCCAAAGTCAGATAACAGACTTTTACCATCAACAGGCACCTCAACCGTTTGGTAGAGGTTTGTATAAATTGAATGGGAGGGTCCTTTGAAAAAAAAAAACACAGATTTTTCATACTTAGTATGTATAAGTATAAGTATATATACTATTTTGATCCCGTGAGGGAAATTTGGTCTCTGCATTTATCCCAATCCGTGAATTAGTGAAACACACTCAGCACACAGTGAACACACAGTGAGGTGAAGCACACACTAATCTCGGCGCAGTGAGCTGCCTGCAACAACAGCGGCGCTCGGGGAGCAGTGAGGGGTTAGGTGCCTTGCTCAAGGGCACTTCAGTCGCTTTTTACTGTTAACCACTGTTATGGATGTGACGTTTTCACATTATGGATGTTAAGTGTCTAAACTAATGACTTTTGATATAAAACTTAAATAGTAATGGCAAATAATTACAAAACTCTAAATTATCCATGATCCACAGGAATACTCCAGACAGTCTTTTAAAATATACAACTTATATACATAAACACGCAATACAGCCAAATTGCTCCACGTCATTTATTTTTGTGGAAAGCCAGTGCAGGCCTGAGCGGCGGTCAAATTTTGTACCGCCATGCGGTACATCTAGTTTTTATAATAATTACAATTATTATATTGAATAAAGTATTAAGAGTACATAATACAATTCTATTTCAGTCTTTCAACTTCAAAATGTTGTATTTAATTCAATGTGTTACATGCTGTTTCTTTGTAATTATTAGTGAAATTTATAATTAAATTTATAAATAGAAAGTAAATCATACACCTTTTTCTTTTGGAAGTATATGTTTCAAAACATTTATCAGGTGAAGTTTATAACCTAGGCCACAAACTGACTTCACATTCTGAGGACAAATTGTGTGGTTTGACGTAATTTTCTTCTGCTGCTTGTGTACTTTACCGATTGAGAGGCCATCATCTCATTAATGCTTTGCTCATATTGTTCTGCCAGCTGTGCAAGCTTGCGGGTCTGCTCCTCCTTCAGTGACTTCAGGATGGCTTTGTGGTCACTCTTTGGGGAGACTTCCAGCTGATGGTTCCTCAGAGCTTTGTACTGCTTGTTTTGCACCTTACATGTATCTTGGAATTGCTTTTTGATCTGCATCTCCAATGTCTATAATGAGATGACATTATTTAGGTATAATTTTAGATAATGATTTAAGGCAAGGCAAGTTATATAGCACGTTTAGTTCTACCCACCATTACAAAATGTTTACCTTAAGGTTCCTGGGCTGCTGTCGGCGTTCCAGTGCATGCTTTCTGTGTAGCTCCCTCTGCCGGCGACTGTTGTACTCCTCCTGGTTCTCCAACTCAGTTTGATGCTGGTGGCGCATCAGCTCAAAGCGTAGCCTTTGTAAGGTATGTAGATGGCGCTGTTCCAGCTCTTGGGTGGACTCATCCTGCCTGATCATCAACGCATGCTCCATTTCTTTTTGTGTCTTCTTCTTGTTAAGTTCCTTTAACATAAAGAGCAAGTCATGTATGAATAATATTTCATTAGTTTGTGTGACATCAACAAAAAAGGATAACGTGTAACAGGTTTCTGATTTGAAATAGCACAAATGCTCTGATCAACACTAAATATCACTATATAAAATCTACACACACACACGCTACCTTTCAAAACTTTGTGGTCAGTTTTTTTTAAAAGACATTAATACTTTTATTCAGCAAAGATGTATTAAATTGATTGTAAATACATTTAAAAGTGACAGTAAAGACTTTTACATTGTTACAAAAGATTTCTGTTCTATTTATCAAAGAATCCTGAAAAAAATTATCATGGTTTCCACAAAAACTATTTTCAAATACCACAGTTTAAAACATTAATCTTAAACTTAAACAAGCTTAAACTTTTTTATTTTTTAAATTTAATGTTTAAATGAAACCTCAAAATTCACAAGAACAAAAGAATGTGCTTGAGACATTCTTTGTGGTGATTCATATTATTTCTTGCCTCCCGCATTTGCTCTTGTTCAAACTCATGCTTCTTGATAAGGCTTCTTCTTTTTAGAGCACGGCAGCTCCTTTCATAAACCAGTCTTTGCTGGTTCAACAGCTGGGCCTCCTCCTCAGCCTGGGAGCGCTGCATTGTTTCCTTATGCCGTGACAAGCGCTCCTGTTTCTCCTCTTTTGGTGTATCAGAGTCTTCATTCATTTCCTAATGTATACAGAAAAAACAAAAATCTTACTGTAATATTTTACTGCAAAATCATGGTAATCGAATATGAGGGACAATGGAATTATATACAGTACTTGGCTTACACCTATTACAGGTAATATGAAACAATTAGTCTGACATTGTTCAGGGCCCTGTGACAAAGGGACTAACATCGTCTATGGCAGTGGTTCCCAAGCTTTTTAGAGTGGTGTACCCCCTGAGGCATTTAACATCCTTCTGTGTACCCCCTCTGTTCCACTTAGGCTGCAGTCACACCTTTTCCATTTCACGAGTTCACACTTACAAATAATCAGACAGAAAAAAGACTATTTGGCGTGCTGTCCGAGGGGAGGTCCCCGACCTCGAATTTGGCCCGAACCCAGAGTGCTCCCCCCGTATCCCTGGCTGGGATAGGAACCAGCCAATAGTAAGGAGTGGCGGAGTAATGCATGAAAACTATTGTTTTTTTTTATTAAAAAAAATTATTAGACCACCCCCCAATGTAAGGTTTGTGCCACAGCTGCCCTAAACTAAAAGTATTGGTGATTACCGAAATCATTTTTTATTTCTGTAATGGTTAATCCACCAGTATGTGTAAGCTCTTTAGTCACAGTTGGCCAAGTCAAAGTCCGGACATGAATCTTTGGGATTTAGTAGATTCAAAGATAGGTCGCATAAAAGTTTCATTAAAAGCAAATCTTTGGGAACAACTAAACTATTTCAGTCATTACATTAAGTCAATAACAACAGAGACTGTGGAAAAGTACATAAAAACAATGCCAGCAAGAATGCAAGCCAAAGGACGCCATTCAAAATATTAAGTTTTTTGGTTATTATGTGTGAATAAAAAATTAGTTGTTTCAGTTAGTTATTTGCCTAGTAATGACAACATTTTTAGTTTTAAACAAGTTTTTTATATTTGATAGTTTTTGATAATATTTGCCCCCTTAAACTGATTTTCCAGTAAAAAAAATTTACCTTTAGAAATGCCTTTATAAAATAAATAATGTTTTAAATAAAAAACATGTTCAATAGAGAAATATGCAATGATGGTAAAAACGAAGTGATACTTTTAAATATTAAACTTAAACCGCCAGTAGGTCACAGTAAGTCAATATCTTAATGAGTGAGCCATCAAGTCATTCATTCATTCAGTAAAAAAGCAAGTGGCTGTAATTATGAATTATGAATGGGATCAAAGCCGCAGATTTGTTCACAAAACACCGCTGTGTGCTGCAGTTCTGCTGTGGCTTTTGTTGGAACTATTATTTTGTTGATAAATAGAGCAAACAATACTGACAACAATACTGTTTTTAAAATGTACATAAACATGTACTGTACATACATGTAAAATTGCATTCTTGTTCAGATAATATAATATCAAAATTAAAAACAAGAACTTACGCAAGGGTATGTTTTTGTATCTTACATAATGTCTATATTTGTTCTTCATGCTAGTAAGTGCTAAATGGCAGTAATGTAGCACGATTTGCTATGGCAGCATACTCTGCCGCACGCAACCTATCATATGCACGCTACTTGTGTGGATGCAGTCAGTTTTGACCGCAATAGATTTTAGAATTAAATTAAATGGTAGAATTAAATGAACGGCAAAACACAGCATTTTGTTCGCATGCCCCCTCTGTCACCTCAGATACCCCAGTTTGGGAACCACTGGTCTATGGTATACTCATTAGCTCAGATGAGTGGGGCCCATCCATTAAAAGTTGGGTTTGGGGTTTGTCCTGTGTCCTGTGAATTCATTGACTGTCCTGATCTCACCTCTTTCATTCTTTCTCTGCATAGTCTGTACTGCTTTTTCTGTGTGTCCAAGAAGGTGGTCAGTTCCTTCTTCTGCTGGACCAAGATCTGTTGCTGGATTCTCTTCTCCTCAGCTGCCGAGGCCTTCGTCTTTTGAGAGACAAAATGAAATAACATCTGGTTTTGCAACATTACTCATTTACAAATTAATCACGTAGGGCCAAGGGAGGATAAGTATCACAAAAAGCTTACTGTGGTCAGCTGTGCATTACTAAACTGACAATATTTTGTCATCATGGAGATTTGCTATATTGAATAAACATACTGAACTAAGTCATTTCATTAAAAATCTATTTAAAATAATTCATGTAATCCACATATAGCGGCATACAAAAGTCTGAGACCACTAGTGAAAATCATTTCGCATAATAATTTATTACAGTTTATTTTGATTACAAATTATAAAAAATAATTTGAACTGCATAGTATGTTCACCTTTTGTTTTAATCACAGCAGCCTCGAGCTGCTTGAACTCCACAAGTTTGTTGATTTGAGATGATCCAAAGAGATTCTTGAGCTTCAATGCAAGCAAGAACATCTGATCACCTGTACAAAGGAGTTCAAGTGATCAATGTCACAAATGTGCTTATTTGATAATACTGAAAATACTGAAAAACTTAAATATTTCCAATTCATTTTTCATCATAACCTTTATTTGTTTGACATTTTTCATAATTCTAAAACTTTCTGTTAATTTCCAGGTTCAAATTAGATTTTCCATTCCAAATTTTTACTGTGGTCTTGAACTTTTGGACCCCACTGCATGTTCACAGTAGCAACTTACAGAAAAAAACGTGACATCTTGTAAACTTTGCATAACCCTCTCTACTATGTGTACCTAAAGTACAGTAGGAGCAAGCATCTCCTTGTCCAGTTGTGCAGCTTGCTTCTTGGCCAGCCGCTCCAGTTCAATGTAAGTGTTATTGGCCTGGGTCTCCACTTCCTTCTGCAGCCGGAGCTTGTGCTCATCCATCTCAGCCTTTAGCCTGTTCTCCAGGGCGATCAGCTGCTTCTGGTGCTGCCGCCGCATGCGCTTATACCCTGACATCTGCTCACGCCGCACAGCTTCCTGCTCATGCTCCTGGATCTGCTCACTGACCTGCAAAAACAGTGTGTTGGGGGTCAAAAGTCACGTAAGCAAAGCAAGATTATTTTCTCTTTGCACCTTTTAAACCACTTTATTTTAAGATAAAGATGTTCATTGTTACCATTTAAGTTACCAATTACTATAGTAGTGCCTTATTAACTGAATTGATCAGTTAAAATTAAGAACTTAAAGGCTTCCCCTTACGAAAAATAAGTTTATTCAAGTGTTCTATTAGTACACTTCTTTTCAACTAAAAAGAAGAAAGCATACTTTTAGCCTACATTTTATATACTTTTCAAAAATATACTTCTCAGAAATATACTTAATTACACTTAAGTGTTCTTGACTTATACTGAGAGAAAAGTCCAATATTTGGCCTATACTTGTACTCAATCTTTTGATCGAGATATACTTAAAAGTTGAATTATTCAAAGTATACTTGACTTGTAGTTGTGTTAACTCTTTTGATTGAGTAGCCTATTAAATATACTTTTTTTTTACATAGTTTTTCCATATACAGTTTTATGAAACTTACATTGTTTGATAATATTGAATAAAATATTGATATAAAACAGATATGTTTCTAATTCTGCTATCTGAATTTTTTGGTAGGCTAGTCCACTGGTAGTGCACATAGGAATTTACTTTAATTCTACTTTACTCTTTCCCCACCATTGACTGAATTTTCCAGCTATCCATGTTTTCACTGTCAAGGCGTCCGCACGAGCGCGAAGGTGCGCGCGGCAAAAAATACGTTATTGCGGTGTGGGCGGTCGTGCGCGTTGGGTGCGCAAGACCCTATTTCGCTTGGCGGTGTGCGCCATGATGTGCGCGGCTTTTTTGTAACAGCGCGCGCGGCTCCGCATCCGAAGATGAACGACTTCGAGCCGAATCTGGCCGAGCTTGAAATTCTCACCACACCGGCACCCAGTTTGCACGTCTAAATTAGTTGCTTACATTTTAAAAATGAGCATACAATAGCACAAAAAGTATTTTTAATGAACATAAAGGTCCATGTTTAATAAAAATGTTCACCAAACTTAATGAAATGTTTAGTGAAATTAGAAAATATGTAAGAGATTGTTAATTTAGTTATATTGTATACACATTCTCATATCCATATATTTTGTTTTATTGTCACTAGTAATAATCTCAGGGTTTACTGGGTTTTACACGATTCTTTTTGTAGTGTGGTACAGGGTCTCCGCGGATCCTTAAACAGTATTAAAACGTCTTAAATAAAATATAACTTTTTTAAGGTCTTAAAATGTATTAAATTTCGCTAATTTTCGAAGAGTGGCATTAAATTTCATCTGGGCGTAATGAAAGAAAGATATCGGAAAAACTATTTCCCATGCTAACGTTATTTCACCAGCACACGTCCCTGTCTAAAGACAGTAAAAAGTAGCATGTGCCTATAGCACAGGCATCACACACCATTTAGGGGGCAGTGTTTTCCCCGTAGGCCTGTCATAGAAACAGACGAAGAAGTGTTTCAGAGTGGCAGACGCGAGCCAAGATGGGGAAGTGCAGGTTTAATGATAACTGGCTCGATGATGAGAAATATAGCGGCTGGTTACAAAAAATGACGGAATACGAAGTGCGGTGCAGACTTTGCAAAAAGACCATACGATTGGGAACAATGGGCTGCAAAGCCCTTGACGCACATATGAAAGGGGAGAAGCACAAGCGCTATGCCGACAGTCAGGCAACAACTGTCCCCATTCAGATGTTTGCAGCATCGGTATCTACTTCAAAGGCTAACGTTACACCCACGTTGGTGTCTTCGGGTCCCAGTACAAGTAATGCCTTCGGTACATTCTTCCCAACCACTAAACTGAAGGCCGAAATGCTGTGGGTTTTGCACACGGTTAGCCGACATCACTCCTATACGTCCAACTAAGACGTGAGCACCGTCTTCAGGGCAATGTTCCCTGACTCGAAATGTGCAAAAACATTTAGTTGTGGCAGGGACAAAACCTCTTTTTGGACCTCGATTTGGACTTGTTCCGTACATAAAAAGGGAACTTCTGTCAAGTGTGAATCAAGGCAGCTTCGTTGTCATGTTTGACGAAAGCATGAATAGGACCACCAAAAGCAAACACCTGGATTTGCATGTCAGGTATTGGGCGAATGACGAGAATGGTTCTCGAGTGCAGTCCCGGTATCTGGGATCACAGTATATGGGTCACTCCACTGCTGAAGACTTACTGGAAAAGTTCAAGGTAAGCCATTCAACAATCTAACAAATTAAGACAAGCACGTGATTTAAAATGTCAGTGTTTATTGTTTGTAAATGGGATAATAATAATTATTGGCAAGCAAATTTGCAACAGTCGGTTTTGGTTTAGGTCCTCTCGTGGATAAATGTGTGCAAAACCAGTTTTCCTACCCTGATGTTGGAATTAAGTCAGCTGGTTTTTAATTGAATAGTATATTCTTAAAGCTATTTTGAATGTTCCCCTGTTCTAATTAATAAGCAAACTCACAGATTCAAGGAGTTTTTATTGTCACCTACATAGAAATATTGTGAAATATCTTATGGTAAACTTACTTTATTTAAATATTTGACAGACATAGGCTATCTTAATAAAATTCTCTTGGTATCATTGCTTTAGGAATAAGTTGGCAGTTTTTATAATGTTTGTGTTTTTCATATTTTTAGGAATGTACAAAGGAACTAAATCTCAGGAATATGCTCTCCTTGTCAATGGATGGACCGTCTGTCAACTGGAAATTTGTGAATCTCCTGCAAAAAGAGCATGCTGAGCAATTTGCTGGGACACAAATTCAAATTGTCGGAAGCTGTGGTTTACACACCCTTCATAATGCATTTAATGGTGGTTTTGAATTGTGTATGGTGGAAAAAGTGCTTAAAGCACTTCATTTTCTCTTCCACTGCGCACCAGCCAGAAGAGCTTCTGCAACAGCAACTTCAACATTCCCCTTGCCTTTCTGTGGGCATAGGTGGTTAGAAAATTTGCCTACTGTTGAAAGAGCGTTAGAAGTCTGGCCCTCCATTGTGAAGTATGTAGACCTTGTGAAGTCAAAGAAGGTGAGGAACCCAGGGACATCATCATTTGACAGCATTTGTGAAGCCCAAATGGATCCCCTTCTGCTGGCCAAATTCCATTTTTTCATGTCCATATCACGAGCCTTTCAGCCATTTCTGGCGAAATATCAGACGGATGTGCCAATGATGCCCTTCCTTTGGGAGGACTTGGAAAATTTTATCCGGGTAATCATTCACAACAACAGTAACAACAACAACAACAACAAATGTCAAACACACACACAAATTAACTGAATTGAATTTTATTTTCAGATTCTCCTTAAACGCTTTATCAAGCAAGATGCCCTGCCTCTCACTCCATACAAACTTGTTAGGCTTGATGTTACGGATCAAAAACTCTGGCTGAGTCCAAAGGAAGTGGACATTGGAATGGGTACAACAGCTGTCATCAAGGTGGGACTTCCTGTAAATTCATTGATATCTTTAGATAGAAATGTGTCAAACAAATGTGACTAACTTTGAGTGTGAGCTGTTTTGATATGTACAATTGAGGTATTGTTAACCTTCTGCTTAGTGTTTGGAGAGCTCATAGAAATTTGACAAGCCATGTTTTGTTGTCAGGAGCTGTCAGGGGCCAAAGGCAGAGTTAGTGATCTTGGTGTGCTTCAGTTCAGAAAAGACTGCCAGATTGTTCTTTCGAACATCTGCAAGAAGGCGCTGGATAAGTGCCCTCTGAACAGGGGCGGCTGGCCAATAGAGGGCGCTAGGGTTTTTTTGTGTGTTTAAGATATTAAATACACCCAGTATATGTGAAAAATATGATAGAAATTAAAAATGTCTCCTCCACCTGCGTGCACGTCTCATCAGCTCTGGGGCGATGGAAAAATCGCCCCAGAGAGGCGGGTCTGTGGAGCAGCTTAGCCAATTACTGATTTAAGATATACATGTTTGACATAAACTGTAGCTAATCAGCGAGCTCAAATCTAGTCAGCTATGGGCGCTTCTGTTAGCGCCCCAAGCTGCGCGTGCCTGCCCGCGCCCGCGCTCATGCGCGCCTATCTCCATCAGACAGCGGTCTATCGGCCTGGCTAGCTGGATGCGTCATGCTAATGCCTTGTTTTGCTTTCCGTGATTACTTTTTTAAACAACAGGGACAGATCCAACATGGACAGTTACCGAAGTGAGGGACCTGTCTGAGAAAGTAACTAAACTTTTTGAGTTCAATTTCAAATGCAAATGGAAAGTTTGTGCAATTTGTTTGTTTTTGTGTAAATGCCTCAGCCTTGTAATATGGCATTAAATAATTACTGACTTTTTCACAGAGCACTGGTATCATGCAGTTTGTGTTAAATTGTGTTTGGGTGGTTAATACTAATAATTATTTGTAATATTATTATTATTTTTCGTTTTACAAAGATATGTAAAGGCAGTGGTTCTCAAACCGTGAGGTGACAGAAGGGGGTGCGGGAACAAAGTGCTGAATTTTGCCGTTCCTTTAATACTACCTCATCTTAAAAATAAGTTTTAAACTGAGCATGCATTTCTCTCAGGTTAAATGCTGTAAATACATGACATACGATCAAATTACCTCATCTTTTGCGGTCAAAACTTTCTGCATTTAAGCAGCGTGTAGGCTATAATATGACAGCTGCCGTTCTCGACAATGTACGTTACCTTTGTAAAAGTAGGGATTTAAGTTAGCACTTACTATCATGAAGAACAAATATAGACACAGGCTGAGCATGGAGATCGATATAATTCAAACTCTCTTCGATACAAACACATACCCTGTGTGTATCCTGTGTTTAATATTGATCACATTATATGAAGATCCACACGATTGCGAATGTGACATTGATTTTATACAACAGTTCAACAAACGAAATATTAATATTAAGTGATGTTCATTTTCAACACAGTTGTCAGTATTTTTACAATAAATGAATAGCTCCAATGAAAGCCACAGCAAACTGCAGCACACAGCAATGATTGTGAACGAATCTTTAGAGTCAATGATTCAATGATTAATTCATAAATACAGCCACTTGCTTCGTTTCTGAATGAATGACTCGATGGCTCATCACCTACTGGCGGTTTTAATTTAATATTTAAAAGCATCACTTCGTTTTTACCATCATTGCATATTTATCTATTTAACTTTTTTTTTATTCAAAACATTATTATTTTATTATTTATTTATTTATTTTAAGGTATTTGTAAAGGTAAAAATGCACTTGAAAAAATCGATTTAAGGGGGCAAATATTGTCCCTTACTGAAAAAGGTGCGACTGAAGAGTGGGGGTACGCAGAAGGATATTAAAGCCTCTTGGGGTACAACTCTAAAAAGTTTGAGAACCACTGGGACTGGGTTAAGGAATAGAACAAAATAAACATCAAAGCACAATACACATACCAAGGGCAGAAAGTAGGCCTAATACTCCCATGGTTACCAGACTATTGAAACCGGCTCAATATGACAGCCCCACCTGAGATATTTTTCACCAGCCGCACCAATTGTGCACAATATGATGTGTTTGGACCCAAAGAAAATGCACTCAAAGCCAGATGACTGTCTGGAGAAGATAAAAGCACTCATCCAGAAGTTTGTGCAGGACAAACAGTTGGCAGGCGGGATATCTGCTGGTAAACTTTAGGAATAAGAATATATTAGAATAGAATGGAATATTAGATTATGTTTTTCCATTTTGTTTTCAACATGAATATTTTTAACACATGGATTTTAAAACCTTTTATCAACCAACCAACTCTTTTGGTTTGAAGTATTAGCCTGGGGTGTGTTCCCCAAAACCATAGTTGCTAACTAAGTTAGCTACTTTGTCGGTTGCAATTTCCCATTGCCAACCAACGAAGTTGTTAACTGGATAGCAACTATGGATTTGGGAAACGCACCCCAGATTAACATATACCCAGAGATTTTATTGCACATTTCTGGTATCATGGGATTATTGGGTTACAAGCTACTTTCTTATTGTGATCCTATGTGTTGACATTTTTCTTCTGCATCAAATCTAATTACAGGTGATGTAATATCTCAGCAGTTCGAAAATTTACTGCACACTGATGCCAAAGGATTGGACTTCATCTCCTTCAGTCCTTCTGAAGAATGCAGAGTTGATGTATTTTTGCATCAGAGAATGGGTGGGTCTTATCCTGACCTCTGGACATTCTGCAAAAATCTGCTGCTCTTGTCCCATGGGCAAGCTGAAGTTGAACGTGGGTTTTCAACAAATAAAGAGGTGGAGACCTGCAACCTAACTGAGGAAGGAATCGTTGCACAGAGATTTATATGTGACCATGTGTGTGGAGGAGTGACCAAAGTGCCTCTGACCAAAGAGATGATCAGTTACTGTGCCACAGCACGCAACAGGTACAGAGCATACCTGGATGAGGAGAGGAGTAAAAAGGAAAAAGATGACCGAAAGAAAAAAAGAAAGAATGTGGTGGAGGAACTGGAGGATCTCAAAAGGCAGAGGAGATCATTGAAAGGTGTATGTGAGAGTCTTCAAACTGATGCTGACCAAATGGTAGAAAAAGTGGAGAATTCTGCTGGCACCAAAATGGCAACACTAATAACAAAGTCAAACACCCTGAGACGACGAGCTAAGGAAAAAAGAGAGCAGTTGGTGGTCCTGAATGCTGACATTGAAAAGAAGGCTACTGAACTGAGATGCTTAATGGATCAACAGTAAAAATTGTGCAAGAATATTGGGGTTCTTTGCTGTTGTTTGGACACTAATTCCCTTTTTTTACTCTGTCCATTTTTTGGACTGTGTTTAACTTGTCATTTGCAATTTGATTTGTTTACGCACTGATTGTACGTTATTTACAGCAGTATTGTTGTAGTATTGAGAAGGCAGTTGCCTGACATGCACTTTATGTTGCTAAATATGCACTTACTATTTGCACTGTTGCTGAAATACATATTTTTGCTGTGGTAATGGTCTTAATTTTTAATCTTGAAGGTCTTAAAAAGGTCTTAAAAGTCATTAAATTTGTTGATCAAAAATGTGCAGATACCCTGGTGGTATTGGTGTACTAAAATAAACATTGTCACGTGTGTATAGCTTATTCTTCTAACCGCTGATTCCTGATGGTTTAGAGGACAATTACTCGAGTCGCCCCCTATCGTTTCAAAGAATAGTAAAACGGCGAGCGCGTCAAGTATAAACGCCTCGTCCATTTACGGAGGTGCGTGCGCAGTCTGCGGAGACTCGCACTGTGGTGCCAGGTGAAAGTATAAACAAGGCTTTATACGGTAGGGGGTGCTATGACATGTCTTCTAGTACAGAATCTCCGGATCAAAACACTTGAGAAGAAGAAGCTGAAACAAGTGATAGAAGATTGCTCACTCAAATGTAAAATAATGTGATCATCAAACATTAAACAGCTTGTAAATCAAAACTGCTTAATGTTTCCAAATGAAATGAAGCGTAACCCATGAAGAAAAAACGACTGTGAAGCTTTGGGGTTGTTGGACTCGATCTACTGCTCCATCTGTGTTTTGATCATCGTTCTGAATCTGATCAAGGCGTAGTCTTTGACAAAAATTTCAAAAACTTATTTGTTTAAAATGTTGTCTTTATGAAATAAAAAAGGATGCATGAAGCTAATAAAATGTTTTTAAATACATATATACATAAATAAATGTGAAAATACATAAACGTGGAAATAAATAAATGAAAAAATAAATAAATGTGGAAAAAAATATAATTATACATAAATAATGAAATAAAAGTATAAATAGTCATTTAATTTAGTTTTTTTTACATTTCTTCACATATTTATTTATGTATGTATTTATTTATTATTAAGTCAGGTTTGGCATTCCATACTTATCACATTTATTTATCTATTTATTTATTCATTTATTTATTTTTAATTTCTGCAGGTTTGGTCTTCCATACCTTAATGCACACTAAACCCACACTAATGCTGCGTCTCAATTTGCCTACTTTTACTACACCCTAAAAGTATGTACTCTTTAAAAAAAAAAAAGAAAAAAAAGAACATACTTTTGAGTGTGTAGCAGAAGAGCAGACAAGCTTGGGACTATCACGTCATAAAATAGCGTCTTTAACAGTTGCTCTCTGTCACTTACACGTATCCTGTCACGTAAACTGACCTGTCAATCATATTGTCAAAGATAAAATCTCAAGTCTCACGCATTGGCCATGAGACACGCGCAATTCAACCAGTTCACACGCTCACGCGCCACACCGTGTATTTCTCACGCTGAAAAGGCAATGTACCTGCCGCAGCTACCTGCCGTTTCGTCATTCTCGCTTTCTTCCCCGTGGAAGATTTCGGAAGCTGTCCACAGCAGACTTGGGAATTATTGCAGTTCAGCAGTTTCTTGACGGAGCCGAGAGGTAACGTCCCTAACGCAATCAATTTCTTTAGTTGTTGAGTGACTTCGTCACTTAAGAGTAAGATAACTAACGTGTCAAGACGAGTTTTCCTGCTCTTAAGTTTTTCCTTTTAATTTCCAAGTTTTTTTCGGGGCGCTCACCACGCTCCAAAAAGATAAGGAAAAAGAAAGCTCTCTAATCGCAGCACAGCTCCGTACTAGTTGTCACGTTGTGGTGTAACTTACCGTACGAAGAGAGTACAAGCTCTATCATGGCTACCGCGATAGAACCGGAAAGCCCCGGAGGAAAGGGTCGTCCTCCGCACCCATGTGCTTGTGGAATGTGGATTTCTGCTAGGGATGCACACAGCCTCTGCATCTCCTGTCTGGGCACTAAACACGCTCAGGCAGCGCTGTCCAACCCCGAGGGCTGCCTGCACTGTGCTACATTCTCGACTAAGATCCGTGAAAGGAGACTTTGCGTGGCAGTCGCGGGAAAATCGGACCCATGCCTCTCTGCTCAACCCAGAGAGGAACCCATGGATTGTCCTCAGACCACCAGCTCATGGGCAGAGATGATGGAGAAGGTGCCTTCCCCCGCTGTTTGATGACCCGTTAGCGGGAGAGGAAGATGACGATGACGAGGTATTGTCGGCCATCCTCGAGGATGAGGATGACGACGAGGAAGATGCCATTCTTCCCCCGAACCAGTCCCGGCCACCGAGTGCACAGGATGAGAGTTCACCCTCCCCTGTACAGGTGGACGCTGATCTAACCGAGGTCTGTCGCAGGGCCGCAGCTAGATTGTCTATCGACTGTCCTTCTCAACAAGCAGGTCAAGGGGCTGAAAGAGACCTGTATGATGGAAAGAGGCTCCTGTCACGTCTCCCGCCGGCCAGGCAGTTTATTCCAGCCGTCCCGGCCTGTGTGGCGGAGATGAAAAAGTTTTGTGACAAGCCTTTTTCACATCGAGTGCCCGTAAAGGGTTTCTCAAGGCTAGATGTTCAGGGAATGGACGATCTAGGGATGGCAGATCCTCCCCCTGTGGAAACATCGGTAGCGAATCATTTACACCCGAGCCGCAGGGCAGCGCTCTCTTCAACCAGAGCCTCGCTGCCAGGAAAGCGCTTCACCGTCTCTGTTTTTCAAAAGATCTACAAGTCAACTGCGCTGTCTGTTTGCGCTTTGAACGCGACGTCCCTCCTTACAGCCTATCAAGCGGAGCTATTAGAGGAGATGGGTCGTCAGCTGGACTCCGGATCTCCCAACCCAGTGCTCTGGGAGGAGATATGCGTTATCGCAGATTTAAACCTGCGCACGTCCCACGGAGCAATTCAAAGTTGCGGTCGGAGTATGGGCTTAGCAGTTGTGGGGAGAGATCGCTGTGGCTGGGTTTGTCAGGACTCTCTGACAAAGAGAAAGTGGAGTTTTTGGATGCCCCTATAGATCCAAAGGCCATGTTCGGCTCGACGGTAACGGCAATGCGTCAGCAGTGTGACCTGTGGAAGAAGGAGGGAGAAGCTTTCCAGGTCTGTCTCCCCAGATAACCGGATGCTCGGCCTTATCACCCGAGCCGGCCGAATTTCAAGCCCTCAGGGAGAGGTGGGCACTCTGATTATCAGCCTTCCCGCCCCGCGCCACCGCAACAGCAGGGCAACGCGGCTCCGCAGTCAAAGCCCGGTTTCGTTCGGCCAAAACAGTCGTTTGCGGCCACAGCCGCGAAACACCGATCGGCTGCCCCTCAGGGGAATAAGAAGAGGCGGTCTACCTGATACGCCAGTTCGGCGACAGGAAGGGTTGGGAGACAGCACCCAGGGTTTATCTGTCCCATCCCTTCAGAACGATTCCTCTCTCCCTCCCGCGGGGAAAAGGAGAAGGAATGCAGAGATAAAATGTGTTCGTGTGGACAGTTCAGAGTTCAGCGTGTGCGGGAATGTGGCCAGTTTTCTACTAGTGCCCCTCAAGAGTTTATCTCCCCCTCCACCTTCAAGGTCTGTTATGGGGGGAGAAGGTCTAACGTTCACAAGCATCCCATCAAAAATAAAGTTTTCTCTGACGCATCCAGGTCAAGGACCGAGGGCGCAGAGTGGGATAAAAAGAGAAAAAGATCACAAAAAATCACAAAAACAATCACAAATGAATACCACTATAACTCCTTCACTGGAGCGGTATTCCCCCCCGTTGCCGCTAGAGTGTGCTGCGGCACCTCTAGTGAACAGAGACGGGAAAGGCCCACTCGCTGCTCAGGCAGTGAACTGGTGCGCATGCGCAGTTCATCCCTGGGTACTAACCACTAATTCGCTGTAAAACCTCCTCTGTTCAATGGAGTGGTAATTTCAGTGGCCAAAGGGGAAGCAGCTCTGGTTTTAGAGGAAGAAATAGCCTCTTTAATGAGAAAAGGAGTGATAAGAGTGATTCCAACGGTAGAGAGCCAGAAGGGTTTCTACTCCCGTTATTTTGTGATTCCCAAGAGAGGGGGGGGTCTCCGTCCCATTCTGGATTTACGGGTCCTCAACAGACACCTCAGAAAATACAAATTCAAAATGCTGTCTGTCAAAACGCTGTGTCGAAATATTCGGCAAGGAGACTGGTTCACCTCGGTGGATCTTCAGGACGCATATTTTCACATAGATATTTTTCCTGCGCACAGGAAATATCTGAGGTTCGCCTATCAGGGCACAGCATACGAGTTTACGAGAATACCGTTTGGCCTGGCTTTAGCCCCTCGAGTTTTCAGCAAGTTTGTGGAAGGGGCCCTGACTCCATTGAGGAGATTAGGGCTCAGGGTTTCAGCATATCTGGACGATCTTCTCATCTGCGCGCCAGTGGTTCCCCTGGGACTACTGCGAATGAGAGATTTTCAGAACTGGACAGCGTCACAAGGCATTTGCCCCAAGAGCCGCCTCAACCGCAGAGTGCGGGTCTCACCAGAATGCGCGAGCGCTCTCTGTCATTGGAGAGCCCCATCCTTTCTCAGGTCAGGATGCCCTCTAGGTCCTATTGTACTGAGAAAAGTGGTGACGACGGATGCATCTCTCACAGGCTGGGGCGCAGTGTTCGAGGGCAGAACAGAGAGAGGAGTTTGGTCTCCGGCACTGAGAGAGAGGCACATCAATTTTCTAGAGCTACTGACAGTGTTTCTAGCTCTGAGACATTTTGTGCATTTTCTAAAGAATCATCACGTATTGGTCAGGACAGACAATACAACGGTGATTGCCTACATAAATTGGCAGGGAGGAGTTCGTTCTCACATGCTTCACATGTTAGCGAAGAGACTAATAATGTGGAGCAGCAGGTCTCTCCTCTCATTACGCGCGACGCATGTCCCGGGAATAATGAACAGGGGAGCGGATCTACTATCCAGAGGGAATTCTCTGTACGGGGAGTGGAGACTCCACCCCCAGGTGGTCCTCATGTTATGGGAGAGATTCGGCCAGGCTGCCGTAGATCTCTACGCATCGCGCGAAGACGCGCACTGTCCCCTGTTCTTCTCCCTGGCCGGCGACGATGCACCATTGGGTGTGGATGCGCTAGCCCACGAGTGGCCAGACGTGTTGCTGTACGCGTTCCCGCCGTTGAGCTTGATCGAGCCGACATTACGGAGGGTTCGGGAATGCAGACATGTGATGATTCTGATCGTGCCTTACTGGCCGGGGAGACTGTGGGTGGTGGAGATTGCGCAACTGCTCTACGACCGGCCATGGCCGTTACCAGTGCGCAGGGATCTTCTCTCACAAGCACGGGGGGAAATTTTACATCCCTCCCCTCAGAAACTAGCTCTCTGGGCCTGGCCCATGAGAGGGTGAATCTGAGCACAGCCGGGTTACCTCCGAGGGTTATTGAGACGATTCAGAACGCGAGGGCTGCCTCGACACGTTCTTTATATAATCTCAAATGGGGAGTTTTCGAGGAATGGTGCGCAGAGAAGAACATTGTTTCTTTCCTGTGTTCTGTTTCGGACGTGCTGTGTTTCCTTCAGGACCTCCTGGATAAAGGCAGGGCTTTTTCCACGGTTAAGGTTTATCTGTCCGCTATCTCAGCATGTCATGTGGGTATTGATTCAGGCACTATGGGTATTGATTCCAACACCCCCTGGTCTGTAGATTCATGAGAGGTGCACGCAGATTGCACCCAGTATCAAAGCCACTGGTCCCACTATGGGATTTGTCTGTGGTCCTGAACGCGCTCTCTAAACCCCCTTTCGAGCCCATTGATAAGATGAACTTAAAGCTGCTCGCTTTAAAGACGGCTCTACTACTCGCTCTTACAACAGCAAAGAGGGTGAGTGAACTGCATGCTTTATCAGTTCACCCCTCATGTATGAGGTTCGCTCCGGGTGGTCAAAGAGTACTTTTTAGAACTAACCTGGCGTCCGTGCCCAAGGTCTACGATCACGCGGATAGAATAAAACCTGTGGACTTGTTGGCTTTTCACCCACCTCCTTTTTCATCTCCAGAGGAGGAGAGGCTAAACTGTTTATGTCCGGTTCGTACGCTGTATGTACAGAGAACCCGCACATTGCGTAAGAGCAACCAGCTGTTTGTCTCGTGGGCTGACTCTTACAAGGGAAAACCTATCTTCCGTCAACGCCTTTCCCACTAGGTGGTAGAGGCTATCGTGTTATGTTACAATAGCATGAATTTAGAGCCCCCAGTAGGTCTACGAGCGCATTATATTAGAGGAATGTCTACATCCTGGGCTCTATTTAAAAGCATTTCGATTCAAGAAATTTGCGCAGCAGCCAGCTGGTCCTCTCCGCACACATTTATTCGTTTCTATAGACTGGATGTAACAGAACCCTCTCTGGCCCACTCAGTTCTGGGAGTGAGTAGTCAGGTGGTATAAGATGGTTCTCTAAGGGCGGATTTCTCAGATTATTCTGTTTCTCCGTCTGGGTCAGTGATGCAGTGTTTATACTTTAACCCTCTCGTCTTCAGTCTGCTTCATCAGCATATCGGCAATACGGGAGTTGTCTATATCCCATAGTGAGATACCGAACGAATGTTAGAAAGAGAACGATTAGGTTACTGATGTAACCCAGGTTCTCTGATAACATGAAGTGAGGTATCTCACAACATTGCCCTCCTTGCCTTTTCGCACGGAGAAGAGATATGCAGAGAATGACGAAACGGCACGTAGCTGCGGTTTATATACAGGGAGGCAGGACTCCCTAATCGCTGCAGCGATTGGTCTGCCATGGTTGGCAGACGTGGTGTAATTGGTGCTTCCGCGATCGGTCACACCCAGAGGCGTTCCCATAGTGAGATACCTCACTTCATGTTATCAGAGAACCTGGGTTACGTCAATAACCTAATCGTTTCCTGCCGCCAGCACGTATCTCGGTCAGATTGCATTCGTTACTAGGCAACATAGATGCGTGAACACACGGAAGTTTACGGAACATTCTCGGCCACCGTACGTTCGTTACTAGGTAACCAACAACATCGCGCGAACACACGTCGTGATGGAGAAGGTAAGTTGGAAGAAAGTTCGTCTAACATTTTTAGGCTAGAACGTTTAATATATAGCCCATCATATACATGATTGATGCAGTCAAAAACTCTACAACTACTTTGCAACCAGGCCAGAAGCTTTGGCTCAGTTTGGCTAGCTTACATTATCTGAAACTAAGGGAAATGTTAGTGGGTATGGGAAGGAATGAAGATGTATTTCTTCATTTTATTTTAAATGATATATTATACTGTATTAATAGTCTTTCTAGTTACATTAAGGCTACATGTATTAAAGCAGAGTGCTCACTTACAGCACAAAACACATTCATAAGCTAGAGTGTGTACTCTTGTGTACACACACACACACACACGCACACACACACACACACACACACCTTAATACTCTAATATGTAATTTGTTCACAATGTCCCACCACACAATAAATCATTATACCATTTCGACTAGACACATTCAAAATGCAAAAGATTTGTTTTTCCAAACTGTTTGGAGCAATTTGTTATTTTGTAATGTATGTATATTTGTAATTTTGAAATATAACATTAAAGAGTATATCTGATGTGATGAATTGCTCTGTCATTTATCAGATTTACCAATTGTTATAATTTCAATTTGTGCTGGTTAATTATGAACAATGGGTAAAATTGGGGGTCGGGGGCGGGGGCGGGGCTCCATTAGGGCTCCTCCCCTAACCGCATGTGATTTTTGATAAAACTTGAGAACCCTGCATTTAATTTAATTTCCTACTGTATCGGAGAGAAATGCAGTAGCATGTTGATCTGCAGTCGCTGGTCTTTCATACGAAGACTCTCCTCATAGTCATATGCATAACAATGCATTTAAAATTTAATGGCCAAATAACGGATCTTTATAAAAGTTCACGTTGTTGTTGCAGATGAAATAACACGGATAACATTACATAAATATTTTTTATCAGCTTAACCCTATGGGGTCGACATACGCGTCAGCGCGTTTTGCTGGATTTTTTTTTTTTTTTTCACATAGCAGCAAAATAGACTTAATAGGCCTACTCCGTCATTTATGGTCATACAGACTTAATAAATATGAAAAAAATAATCTGTAAAATGTCTACTTTTGAACCGAAACAAAACATTGTGTTTTTGTAAAATAAAGAGAATAAACAGGGTATGCTTTCTGCCTCTCAGTCTCGTGAACTTTTTTTCTGAAACACATCTCTAAACTTAAACAAAACTCAGCGAATACTAGTCACACTATTCACACAGACATGAGCAATATATTAATTGGTATTAAATTATCTATTTCAAAACGAAAACAAATATTCTGTTTATGTAATCTTTATGAAAAGAGAGAGATGTCAGTCATTCTGATGGCAACTCATTATCTGCTAATGTGAACACGCCTACGGAGAGTGCACACTATTGAAACACAAATGATCTGAGGCAATCTATGCAAACCTGTCAACGCCCACATCAGCTCGATAAACTTTTGTGCTTTGCTCTAATCGCGATATAGTGTATGTAAACCGCAAAAAGACAGCCGCCAGACTAAAAGACCCCCCAAAAACGAGCGTCAAAGTTTGGCGTGCTGGTGATTCGTGAAAATTCTAATCTAAAAAAAGTCTAATTTCTTAACCAGTCCTAATTAGGACATTTGGGCCTGATGGGTAAGGAGTAAGATTTGGTTTCTGATGGTTGTATTACGTCATAAACAGCTTGAAAAAATGACTTTTTATTCTGACTGTGGTTTTAGTTTTTTTCTGTTTTTGTTTTGATTATTAATATTGGTACACACTGTGTTTATCTATACTTTTTGTCACTGTTTACACTCTTATTTGTGTTTATAATCAATAAAAAAAACTGGGAGAATTTTTTTTTTTTTTTAATGAAAATAAAACAGGTGGTGTGCCAAAGTTGTAGGTGTCATAGATCGCACCTCTGTGGCTCTCTCCATTCATCAAAGAACACCTTCACCGGAGTATTGAACTTCATTTCCCATAAGCCCCGTACCTAGGTCTAATCACCCGCACAGGTGTTCCCAATTCTCCTCTCCATATATAACTGCCTTCTGACTCTCAGACATTGCGAAGTCTTGTTCTGCCCCGGCTAACATTACCAAGCGTTTATTCCCTGTTATTGATTCTCCGTGTATTGACCTGTGACTGTTCATCGACTCCCGTTACCTTGTCTGCTGCCTGCCCTGACCTATTGCCTGTTACCGTTTATGATTCTGGATATTGCTGCCTGCCTCGACCTCTGCCTGGTATTGTTTATGTTCTTGGATTCCCTTCACTATTGTCTACGCTGTACTCTGACCATTGCCTGTTTGACCATTCTTAATAAAATACTGCAAATGGATCCGAACGTCTCTGACTCTGCATCACAGAAGACTTCACCACCACAGGATCCAGCAGCTATGTATCATTTGACCACTGAAGTAACATCTCAAGCATCTGTGCTGGCTGCCCACCAGCAACAACTCGTCAAGTTAACCGCACTTACAGAGGAGCTTGTAAGATCCATGCAAACACTCACCACACAAGCCGCCGCATCATCTCCGGCAGTGGTCGCTCCGGTTCAGCCAACCCAGACTGTGAGTATCCCATCCAGTAATCCTCGACTGTCCCTCCCTGATAAGTTTGATGGTTCATCTGCACTGTGTAAAGGATTTCTGTTGCAATGCTCTATATTCATCAATCAGCAACCACAGTTTTACCAGACTGACGACAGTCGAGTTTCATTCATCTGCTCATTGCTGACTGGAAGGGCTCTGGAGTGGGCGACGGCGCTATGGCAGGGTGGTCAACTATCATTTCCTTCGTATGACAGTTTTCTTCAGCAGTTTATAGAGGTGTTCGAACATCCCGCTGGGGGAGAAGAGCCGGGCGAACTCCTACTGTCTCTACGTCAGGGCGGATCATCGGCCGCAGATTACACCCTCTCGTTCCGCACTCTAGCAGCACAAACTGGGTGGAAGGATGATCCACTGAAGTTACTGTATCGCAAGGGTCTCAATGCTAATCTGCAGGGGGAACTGGCATGTCGGGATGAGGGGAAATCACTTAACCAGCTTATGGATCTGGCCATTCGTCTTGACAACCTGATGCGAGCTCGGCGAGTGCCCCAAATGCACCGAATCAATGAACATCCATCCACTAACCAAGAATCTGAACCCATGCAGGTTGGCTACACTCGCCTTACGCCAGAGGAGAGAGAGAGAAGATTGCGCAATCGTCTATGCTTGTACTGTGGACAATCCGGCCACATGAGGGCGACCTGTACTAATCGACCAATCTCCCGAGATTCTGCTGCGGTGAGTTCTCATCTCTGCTCTTCTAAACCCTTTGAACTAGCGGTTACTCTGCGTTTTGACAATGAAATAGTTAATACTACCGCTTTAATAGATTCTGGAGCCGCTGGAAATTTCATTGATCTGACCTTCGCTAAAACTCATTGCCTTTCTCTTCTTCCATGTGAATCTCGGGTGGCAGTGGCAGCGTTAGACGGACGCCCTTTGGGTACCGGCAAGATCCATTACATCTCTCAAGAAATCACCTTATGTACAAGTACACTTCATTCTGAACTCATTCAACTGTTCACCATTGAATCCCCACGACATCCCATCATTCTCGGTTTGCCCTGGCTGGAGAAGCACAATCCCACGATTTCATGGACCGAGAAGCAGATAACCCAATGGTCCAAAGCCTGTCAGGAGGACTGTTTGCACTCTCTCACTAAGTTTACCTCCCACTTATCGCATATCTCCCACTTTTCATGTTTCTTTGCTCAAACCTGCCGGTGTTCCGAGTGGAGAGAGGGACCAGGATGAGGCTGCGGAGGAGAGCTCCCCTCCAATCATCATCGAGGGCGAGGAGGCTTACCGAGTAAAGGAGATTCTCGACTCCAGACGCCGAGGCAGGGAGTTACAGTACCTGATCGACTGGGAGGGGTATGGTCCAGAGGAAAGATCCTGGGTGAGATCACAGGACATACTGGATCCCGCACTTACCACCGAGTTTCATCAAAACCACCCTACGAGACCTGCCCCCAGACCCCGTGGAAGACCTCGGCGTCGCACTGGCCCTCGCTTCAGGAGCCGCTCGCAGGAGGGGGGCTCTGTCATAGATCGCACCTCTGTGGCTCTCTCCATTCATCAAAGAACACCTTCACCGGAGTATTGAACTTCATTTCCCATAAGCCCCGTACCTAGGTCTAATCACCCGCACAGGTGTTCCCAATTCTCCTCTCCATATAAACTGCCTTCTGACTCTCAGACATTGCGAAGTCTTGTTCTGCCCCGGCTAACATTACCAAGCGTTTATTCCCTGTTATTGATTCTCCGTGTATTGACCTGTGACTGTTCATCGACTCCCGTTACCTTGTCTGCTGCCTGCCCTGACCTATTGCCTGTTACCGTTTATGATTCTGGATATTGCTGCCTGCCTCGACCTCTGCCTGGTATTGTTTATGTTCTTGGATTCCCTTCGCTATTGTCTACGCTGTACTCTGACCATTGCCTGTTTGACCATTCTTAATAAAATACTGCAAATGGATCCGAACGTCTCTGACTCTGCATCACAGTAGGCTGGGGGTAGTTGTGGGTGGACCTGTGAAGCCCTAACTCTGCCCCAGTACAGTTTGTGTTAAGCCATCGCAAGTCTGGTTGTTTGATGAGAAAGAGATGAAATGTAGTTGAAATAAACGTGTTAAGAATCCGAACAGCTGTTGCAGCGGAGGAGGACTAATTATTCTGTTGAGAGGAACCATAGAGAGGAACTGATGAACAACTGACCGCACGGTTTGATGTCTGGTTGACCAATCAGCGGAAAAATGGGCGTTTCATTCCCGCTCAAATGTAGAGATGAATATTCAAGCTGATTGTTTTCAACCCCAGAACATAAAAATGAAATATCAAGCCAAAATCTTTTTTTTTTTAAATGAAAAAGGTGTTCTATATTTCTTTCAATATTAAGTGAAAAAGTGAATGTTCGGAAGATATCGTGTTATTCCTGACAAAGCTATTATGTACTTTTATAACTTCAGTAAAATTAAATGTAAAAAATAAAAATTTCAGTACTTAAGTGATAATGTCATTATTTTGATCAATTCATTATTTTTTTATTTATTTGTGAGTAACATTCCTCTAAAGATCACTCCAAAACAAATGTTTGCACATGGTAAGGACAGATTTATTTCAAAAATAATTTTAAAAGTAATTCTACAGAACAATCATATTATATGACTTCAGTAGAGGCTCCCTTTGGGTTTGAGGATTTCACTCTTCTTTGGCCTAAAACAAAATGAAGCACATTCATAAGTCATGTAAATAATCAGTACATTTTCAAGAATAAGCTGAATACTACATATGTTTCTACTCTGTAAATGTGAGAACGATTCTACTGAGTACAGACTCTGAAATTATGCAACTGACCTTTCCAGCATCACGGCTCTTGGCTCTGAGCTTGTTGACCTGAGACTCAGAAATGTCAGCACGCTCCTCAGCCTCCTCAAGCTCATGCTGCACCTTCCTCAACTTGGACAGGTGAGTGTTGGCTTGCTCCTCCTAAAGAGTAAAATTTTTACTATGCTTGTTAACTAAGCTGTGGAGCAGCAGTGATATCTCACCAGTAAATAAATCACTAATTAATTAATAATCAATGTGCAAAAATATATACATACCGCCTCCTCAGACTGCCTCTTGTAGACTTTGACCTTCAGCTGCAGCTTATCAACCAGATCCTGAAGTCTGTTGATGTTCTTCTTGTCCTCCTCAGTCTAAAAACAATTTCATAGATTTATTCTAAATATTTGACTATAAATGCATATATGAATGACTCAATGGATTTAGTCAGACATGGTCATACCTGATAAGAGAGCTCTTTCACTCTCCTCTCATATTTGCGGACACCTTTAACAGCATCAGCTCCACGTCTCTGCTCAGCTTCAACTTCAGCCTCAAGCTCACGGACCTTTGATAGCACATAAAAATTCAAGTACCAGTGTAGTCATTGGGAACCTGAGATGATGCTTTAATTTTAAAATTATGTTTGTTGTGATCCCTTAAAAGTTCTCACCCTGCTCTCCAACTTCTGGAGTTGTTTCTTTCCTCCTTTCATGGCCAGACTCTCAGCCTCATCCAGACGGTGCTGCAGGTCCTTCACTGTGACCTCCAGATTCTTCTTCATCCTCTCAAGGTGAGAACTGGTGTCCTGCTCCTTCTTCAGCTCTTCTGCCATCATTGCAGCCTTTTGCATTAATACAGAAAGTCATTAGATATAAGTATGGAAACATATTTTGAAACATTTGGCAGCTACTGTTGCTCACATCAGTGATGGCCTTCTTGGCTTTCTCCTCTGCATTTCTGGCTTCCTGTACAGTGTCATCAACTTCACTCTGGACCTGAACAAGGTCAGCCTCAAGCTTCTTCTTGGTGTTCAGGAGACTTGTGTTCTACAAAATTAAAAGCAATAGTTTAACCATTTTGAAAGATGCTCTCAATTTCCTTCATTGTAAGTAGGGATTCTCCGATCAGGATTTTTGCAGCCGGTCCTGATCATTCAGGTTTTACATAAAATGTAAACTCTCTGTTGACTCCTTACACCCTGAAAGGCATTTTTAATTTTTTCACATCTAAGTGGCATACTTTTTCAAGCTTGACATGATGATTATTAGAAAGTATACATGACATGTCATGAAATCAAGTTTGAGCTTGTTCACAATCATGTCAACTGCATCTGATCCAAATTCTGTGTTGAAATCTCAAAGCAATCAAAAGTTATGGCATTTAGAACCATGGTAGCCTTTTATAAAAAGTCCAAAAACCTCTCCAAACAAGTGATCTGAGTGTTTTACTGAACATAAGAACTACTTACATGTGTAAATGCCACAAAGCATAAAAATATTTACAATAACATAGAATAAGTAACAAGCAATAAGATCCCGAATGATGAATGATGATCTTCCAGCGTTGTTTCAGCTACCATACCCAAGATCCAGTTTACATTTTTTTAACTTTCAAATGACATTGGAAAAACTGCGTCATTATCGCGACACGATCAGATCCTGGAAGTCCTATAGCTTTAGCCAAGCAGCATGTCATGTTACTCCATGAGGATTTTCTTAAGAGCTACGCATCATGTTATGTTGTGTGGGCTCATTTGAATCGAGACAGCCTGTTCTCAATAAAGATGTGTGATTAATTATGTTTTAGTGATGTTTCGTGAAGTTGCAAAACAAAACGTGGCACAAAAGCCCCATCTGTATTCTGTTTACATGTTTACAACATTACTGTTTGCCATTTTTATGGTATTATGTCAATAAATTGCGATCGGTTTGTGAAATCGGCCAAATTTAGTGACTACAGATAGACTATCAGCCGATACCGAACTGCGGCTGATCGATCAATGCATCCCTAATTATAAGAAACAAAATGCCCTTACCTGAGAGTGCAGCAGCCCAACACGCTCACTGGCGTCCACCAGCTCTTGTTCAGCCACTTTGCGGCCTCTCTCTGTCTGCTCCAGAGCAGCTCTCAGCTCCTCAATCTCAGACTGCATCAGAGTGTTTCTGCGCTCCACCATGGCCACCTGCTCCTTCATGTCTTCCTGTCCTCTCTGGGCATCATCAAGGTGCAGTTGGGCATCCTGAACATAACAATAGCTTTAGAAATAAGCTTTCAGTGTGCTTTCTGGTGACCTTAACCTAACAAAAGTTAGATTACACAAACATATTACTACATTCCAAAGTCGAACAGAAGTCAAATACCTTGAGTTGTCCCTGAACGTTCCTGAGCTGTTTCTGGGCCTCAGCAGCCTGGCGATTGGCGTGACTCAGCTGAATCTCCATCTCATTAAGGTCTCCCTCCATCTTCTTCTTGATTCTCAGGGCATCATTCCTGCTCCTGACTTCAGAGTCCAGAGTGCCCTGCATGGATTCAATGACTCTCTGGCTGTTCCTCTTGATCTGCTCCATCTCCTCATCCTTCTCTGCAAGCTTCCTGTCAATCTCACTTTTGACCTGATTTAGCTCAAGCTGGACACGAAGAATCTTGGACTCCTCATGCTCCAGGGTGCCCTATGAAATATAAAAACAACGTAATTTCAGAATTAAAATAATATTTAACAACACAGTAAAATGGTTTGAGCAAGAATGACATATTAATCTCCAGATACTCACTTCGGCCTCTTCCAGGGCAGTCTGAATCTCTGACTTCTCAGTCTCCACTGTCTTCTTGGCCTTTTCCAGTTCATGGATGCTCTTACCAGTCTCACCTAACTGCTCTGTCAGATCTGAAATCTCCTCTACAAGATATAAAGAAAATATTATCAACATAAATATATTGTGAATCACTACAGATTTAACACCGTAAGACATTAAATCTTACGCTGCAGATTCTTGTTCTCTCTCTTTAGGGTCTCCAGCTGATCCATACTCTCCTCATAGGAGTTCTTCATCTTGAACAGTTCAGTGCTGAGTGAACGAGCCTCTTTCTGGGCACCTTCCAGCTCTGCCTGACCTTCCTCATATTTCTGCTTCCATTCTGCCAGGACCTTTGGTCCAGATATTTCAGGGTCAGGTTTCATATGAAACATGTTAAACAAAGCCCATTCTGGCCATGCTTTTCAAAGAGAAATTGATTGTACCTTGTCAAAGTTTCTCTGCTTCTTGTCAAGGTTAGCAGCCAAAGCATTGGCTCTCTCCACATCAATCATGAGGTCCTCCACCTCACCCTGGAGTCTCTGTTTGGTCTTCTCCAGAGATGCACATTTAGAGTTTACTGCCTCAACTTGTTCCTCTGCCTCTTGCAGACGCTGAGCCAGCTTCTTTCTGTTATATTTTTTGTAACATTTAGTCAGAAGATGCATGCAATTGCACAAATTATTAACACATATCACTTCTTTTGATGTTCATACTTGGACTCTTCAAGCTCCTCAGTGCGCTGGATGGCATCAGTTTCATATTTGGTTCTCCACTGAGCAACCTCACTGTTGGCCTTTGACATTCCCCGCTGCAGCTCAGCCTTTGCCTCCTGCTCTTCCTCAAACTGCTCACGGAGCAGGTCGCAGTCATGACGGGCAGATTGCACAGCATGGGCCAGTGCGTTCTTAGCCTAAAGGACAAAGTCACATAATATTTACATTAATTCATTTAGCAGACACTTTTATCCAAAGCAACTTACTAATTAGCAATACAAAATGTGATATTAGCTTTATTGCATTATATTAGCTTTGTTGTGTAGAAAGTGGAAATTATGTGTTTGTTTTCATTATGCTATATTACCTTAATCTCCTCTTCAATATGCCTCTTAAGCTCCTCGATTTGCTGAGTGAAAGCTTGTTTGCCTCTAGTGAGCTGAGAAACCAGAGCCTCCTTCTCCTCCAGCTGACGGCCAAACTCACCTGTATAGATTTAAATTCACTGTGTCAGATTGTGCTGTCTCTATCAGTTACTATCAAAATAAACTCTTTGAAAGCAAAATGTAAATAAGTGTGTTTTCTTCTGATAAGACTGTCAGAAATTCAGTGCTATATATAATCTTAATACACCACACTCAGTTACTGTTGGAATACTATTAAATTTATTCATGATTGTCATTAGTTACCATTTTCAGTTTGAAGTCTTGCTCTTTGAGCACTGAGGTCATTTAACTGGCGAATATTCTCATCATTCTTGGATTTTATTTCACTAAGTTGGTCCTCAAGTGTGCGGCACATCTTCTCAAGATTAGCCTGCAAATACAAAAGTCATTAGATAATTGAAAAACTTCAACATGTTATGTATTCTTTAAACATAAAATGTCCTACTTTTCCTTTGGCAACAGCTTCCATGTTGCTGGAAAGATCGTCAATCTCCATTTTGAATTCGCTCTTCTCTTTCTCAAGCTTCTGCTTGACACGCTGCAGGTTGTCGATTTGCTCTCCCAGCTCGGCCACACTGTCTGCCTGCTTCTTGCGGAGGGCAGCAGCAGTAGCTTCATGCTGGAGGGTGGACTCTTCAAGATCACGACGCAGCTTCTGGAATTCAGCTTCACGCTTTTTATTCATCTCAATCTGAGCAGCAGTGGCTCCTCCAGCCTCCTCAAGCCTCTCACTGATCTCCTCAAGTTCCCTGGAGAGATCAGCTCTCTGCTTCTCAACCTTGGCACGAGCAGCGCGCTCAGCCTCAATCTCTTCCTCAAGTTCCTCAATGCGGGCCTATGGTGGAAAGTAGTTAATTTGATTTTTATTGTTCAGCATTTAATTATATTGATCGTAATGTTGAAAAAATCTCAAAATACCTGAAGCTCCTTGATCTTCTTTTGGAGTTGAGCACCCAGAGATTGTTCATCTTCTATCTTGCTAAGCAGCTGGCTTGTTTCAAAGTCTTTCCTGTGGGTGTTCAACAATAAGTGGTTTGCAAAACAAAAACAAAACTTAACAATAATGTTTTCAAAGATTTTATGCTTTAATTACTTTTTTATTTTCTCCTCTGATTGCTGCTTGTCATTCTCCAGGTCCATGATGGACTCTTGGGCTAATTTCAGGTCTCCTTCAAGCTTTCTCTTGGCTCTCTCCAGGTCCATGCGGAGCTTCTTCTCTTGTTCAAGGGAACCCTCAAGCTACAGGACAATGATAAATAAAAAATGTTCACAGCAAAAAAAACAAAGCTAATTTGATTAATTAATAACATGTTTACATTATCAACTCACATCATCAACTTGCTGCTCAAGCTTTGTCTTGGATTTGGTCAGGGTGTTGACTTTGTCCTCCTCGGCCTGAAGATCATCCAGTGTCTGCTGATGTGACTCTTGGAGGGCTTTCTTCTCCTTCGTAAGCTTGGCAATGCTCTCATCCTGAGCTGCCATTTCTTCTGTCAAGTTCTTCACCTGTGTGATTTTTGTTCCAAATAAGCTTATATTTTACACTTCATTTTCTATATCAACACATAAAACAGAGATTAAATCTAATCTTAAACCAACTCAATCTCCAACCTTATTCTCAGTGGCATGTTTCTCCTTCTCCACTTTAGCCAAGGTGAGCTCCAGGTCATCAATGTCTTTCTTCAGCTCAGAGCACTCATCCTCCAGTTTCCTCTTCTTGGCTGTCAGTTCAGCATTGATTTCTTCCTCATCCTCCAGTCTCTCAGTTGTCTCTTTGAGTTTAGCTTCAAGCTGGATTTTGCTTTTGATCAGACCCTCACACCTCTCCTCAGCATCTGAGAGATTCTCAGATTCCTGTTAAGAAAATAGGTTGCTATATCATTGGAAACCACATTGCTCATTTTAACGTGTCAGACTGCAACTCATACTGTGTGTGAAGAAAATCTCTCTTGTGTTAAATTTAGGGCAAGTTAACGCGACAATAACGCTTTAACAGTTCAAAAAAAATAGTGATGTTAATGTAGGCTTTATTTGACGCTATGAATCACCCGTAGGTCAAGCCAGGGTTGCCAGATCTAAGTTTTTTCCCTACATCAAACATTATTTGTAGCTCCTCCCGTCCAATAATAGACCAAATAAGTATATTCTTTCACTTTAATATATCTCGAAAAACATGCATGAATCTCAGAAGGTATTCTGATTTCATATATATATATGAAAGATACAGTATACAACTTACCAAAATCCGTATCATGACTCATAATCACTCAATCTGTGTTTCAATCGCGGAAAGACGTCAATAAAACAGCTTGTGAACAATATCACTTAATGTTACATTTACCTCAGGAAAGTTATCAAGTTGTCACTCACAGTTTGTTAGTTAGCTATAAAAACTCTAGAGAATAGCTTATTTACTGTTAATTATATGTTAGAATAAATTCGCCATGAAGTGTTTATGAAAACTACCTTATAACTGAGTTGTACAAACATTTCAGCTTTTATTTGAGTGTAAATAGCCTATTATATCTGGATATAAATAGCAGTTGAATATAATAGCGCTGTTGTTCATTTAAAATGATAATATTATAGTGTACCAAATGAGAAGGTTCCCTGTATTGTTTGCAGCATTATTTGGGAGAGATTTTTTTTCCTTAAGAAAAATCTAATTATTGGCATCAGCCGATATCATTCTGAATAATCAGCTATCGGTATCAGCAGAGAAATTTATTATCGGTGCATCTCAAAAAATACTCACAGATGCTACTTGTAGCTGTAGATCATTTTTCTCTTGCAGCAGTGCTACCATCTTCTCTTCAAGTTCCTTCTTTTTGGCTTCAGCCTTGGCAAGATCTTCTTTGCATTTTACAAAGTCCTCTTTCATGGTTGCCAGCTCTTTCTCAGTTTCGGCACTCTTCAGTAGAGGCTTAACCTTGTAGTAAACCTTCATCCATGGCCAGTGTTTGACATTCATGAATGAACGGATGTTGTATTGGATGGTGTAAATGGACTCCCTGTGAAAAATTCATCATTAAATGCCATAATCATTATAATTATATAAATTATAATTTGTTTCCACAGTTATTGTTGATGTAATCTTTACTAATTACAATACTCACCTCCTTTCCATCATCTTCACAAATTCCCTCCTCATCAGGTAACCACGGCAGAGAGCCTGAGTCATTGTGACCAGAGTAGCCAATTTCTCATCACGCATCTCCTCAAGAACACCCAGAAGACCAGCTTTGAAGAACACCTGAATTTATGTAAAACAGTAAATCAGAAAATATTGATTTAACCTGTATAAGCTAAATGACCATGATCACCGAATCTATGAAATTTGTAAAGCTAAATATGAACCTTTGTGGTTCCAAATCTGTACTCGTCATGATTAACGTCGATGGATCCCAGGAGTTTCTCACTGGCCTTCTTGTTATCCATAAACTGTCCCTCTGGGATAACACTGGCATTCAGCACCTTGTATCTATGGAAGATGGGAAGATTTATCAAAATGATTTATATCTTCTAATAAAGAGTCTCCAACAGGAAATTGTATTTTCATATTTTGTCATTTATACCTCTGTTTGAAGTCACCATAGAGGATTCTGCTGGGAAAGCCCTTTCTGCAGATTCTGATACCCTCCAATACACCGTTGCACCTCAGCTGGTGGATAACCAGGAAGTTCTCCATGAGACCTATAACAAAGTTTACACCATTAACTTGGTAAATTCATTTCATTATATAAATTGAGTGGCAGAATATCTGTAAACTTTTTAATACTTTACCTGGAGTCTTGGACTCATTGGGAATCAGGCAACGCACAAAGTGAGGGTGAGTGCTCCTCAAGTTGGTCATGAGTTTGCCCAAGTTCTCCTGTGAAGAATAGAAAAGGGTTACCATGCTTTGTATTTCTCTTTTTCTTCAAATACAGAAATATTGCTGTGATGTCATCTCTATTCATACCCTGAACTGGGAGGAAACAGTCTGCATGGAACCACCCTTCTTCTTGCCTCCTTTTTTACCAGTCTCTATTGAGATAAATATACAAAAGAACATGTATAAATGCAAAAACAAGAAAGAAAGTGCAAAGCTAAATCAAAGTTTGGTTAAATAGATTTTTTTCTTTACCCTCAACAACAGGTGGGTAGAGAGTAGCCAGCAGTTTGACAGAAGACTTCTGGTACAGCTGCACAGCAGACTCATTCAGTGGATCCTTGTTCTTGTCCAACCAGCCAGAAATGTTGTAGTCCACAGTTCCAGCGTAGTGAACCAGGGAGAAGTGGGCTTCAGCCTTGCCTTTGACAGGCTTTGGTTTCTGGAAAGCATTGCTCTTGCCAAGATGCTGATCATATAACTTGTTCTTGAAAGAAGTGTCTGAAGCCTTGGGGAACATGCACTCCTCTTCAAGGATGGAGAAGATACCCATGGGCTGTTTATAAAAGAATGTTAAGTATTACAATTTTAAGATTTCAAGCATAGAAATTGGAAATTAATAAGTTCATAAACCAGTAAAAACCTTCTCAATGAGCTCAATGCAAGCAGCCAAGTCCATGCCGAAGTCAATGAACTCCCAAACAATGCCCTCCTTCTTGTACTCCTCTTGCTCCAGCACAAACATGTGGTGGTTGAAAAACTGTTGCAGTTTCTCATTGGTGAAGTTGATACACAGCTGCTCCATGCTGTTGTACTGGAGGAAGAAACAGAACCATTTACTGACTTCTGAATATCACTCAATGTTCCATTAAAAAAGAGATAAAAGAATCATTCTTACATCAAAGATCTCAAAGCCAGCAATATCCAGCACACCAATGAAGAAGTTTCTTTGTTGTTTTGTGTCCAACATCTGGTTGATACGAACGACCATCCACAAGAACATCCTCTCATAGATAGATTTGGCCAAGGCGCTAACAGAGTTGTACACCTGTAAGTAGAATAGAGTGGATATTTTATTCTGCTTCTGCAGTAATTAGCCAGAATTTGAGGTTAAACACATGGCATGCTGGAAATGTTATTATACCTGTGGCACGGTCTGGCCTTTGGTCACAAACTCATTTCCGACCTTGACTCTGGGGTAGCACAAAGCTTTCAGCATATCAGCAGAGTTCAAACCCAGAAGATAGGCAACTTTGTCAGCCTCTGCAATTAAAAAAGTTGCACAAAAATCCATCCCTTTTCTTGCCTTGAAAACTAAATGAAAACCACCCTTTTCTTTGTGAAAATAGAAATAAGGATCTCTCCATTCAAAGCACTGCATGTTATGACACACATTAGTACAATTTAGTCTCACCCTCTGTGCCATCAGGCTCAGCCTGCTCCTCACGCTGCTTCTGCTTGAACTTCATGTTGCCATGATGAAGCACAGCTCCAGTGAACTTGTAGATCCCCATTTTCTCCTCATTAGTAAAGCCCAGAATGTCAATAGCAGTCTGAAAATTACAGAGAAGAATGCACTCTAGGATCTTTTCTGCCATATATAAGCATACAATATGTCAATATTCAAATAGCAATGACTCACATCAGTAGCAACCAGCTCCTCTTTATCATCAATGCTGGCCACTGTGATCTGACCCTGACTGCACATAGGGTAGTCATAGGGGTTGCTGGTGATTAGTGTCATTTCTGTAAAATACACAGATTTTTTGAAACAGTGTCTTACAATATTATCTGGCATTTAAAACTGAATGTAATGTGTGCACCTACCAAGCAGCTCAGGCTTATGGTTGGTCATCATCTGGTAGAAGATGTGGTAGCCTCTCTCATCTGGAAGCTGGAATGTTACTCTAGACTTCTCCAGCAGATCTGTTGAGACAATGTACTTGAGTCACAATCATCTGAAGAGTGACAGATCAAGACAAATGTTCAGGATGGATCAATGAAATTGTGTCCACCTACATGTCTCAATGTCAGCACTAGCCAGTTTTCCAGTGGTGCCGAAGTGAATTCTGATAAATTTACCCTTTTTGAAACAAAATGCCACAATACATAAATAATCTCTTTATATAAAACTCTGTATAGAAAAATCCAACACAATTGACTAACTATGTTGTAAATAAAAAGTGGTTTACTTACAAAACGAGAGGAGTTGTCATTTCTCACAGTCTTGGCATTACCATAAGCCTCAAGCAGAGGGTTGGCAGCAATGATCTGGTCCTCAAGAGAGCCCTGTGATGTTTGAAGGGTTTTCAGTTATTTTCATTTATTTTCTATTTAATGACTAAACACTATTTATAGGCACTTCACAAATTCACATATCATGTGAGATGAGTGTAAATCACCATCATTCAAAATAAAATGTATGTAGTTTTATATCTCATACCTGCATTTTGCCAGGAGTGGGATCTTTCTTCTTTTCACCACCTGCCACTGCAACTGTGGCAAAGTACTGGATGACACGTTTGGTGTTCACAGTCTTTCCAGCACCAGATTCTCCACTGGTTTATGAGAGATTATAGAAAACAGAAGTTTAAAAGACATGTAGACTTTCAAAGTATATTTAGAAGTTCATTCTTAAGTTCTGTTTTGTAAATATCTCCATATAGATTTGCCATTTACATTATACTTTAATTTTTGTCATGGTCTGAGATTAAATGAAAATACTTACGTAATCAGGACAGACTGGTTTTCTCTATCTGTTGATTGTAATGTGTAAAATATCCGATAAATATTTCATATATTAACATCATCAAATTCAACTTAATGAATTCTATAGAATTCAATTCCATGTCTTACCAGTCAGCATGAACTGATATGCGTTGTCAGAGACAGAGAAGATGTGGGGTGGGGCCTCCATACGCTTTTTGCCTCTGTAGGCAGACACCACTTCTGCATCATACACTGGTAGCCACTTGTAGGGGTTCACAGTTGCACAGAAGAGTCCAGAGTAGGTCTGAAATGAGCAGAGATGTGGTCAGATTGCAACAACACAGACAAAATTAACTTAAATGCTTTTTTATGTTGTTTCAGAACTTACGTAGATCATCCATGCAGCATAACGCTCTTTGAGGTTATACAGCACAGAGGCTTCATTGAGATGGGTCATCATGGCCATGTCCTCAATCTTGTCATACTTGGGGGGGTTCATTGGGTAGACGTCATCCTCCTTTACTGTTCTCTCCTTTAAATTTGATAAATTAGATATTAGATATAAAAGAAAACAATGTAATAAGTAATTTAATGAGCATCTACATTAAGTAGAAATTCAAAATTAAAAACTCGCCTCCTTAGTGTCAAGCAAAATAACTGTGGCTTTGCCACCCTCTTTGCTCTTGATTGTTCCCTTGAGGTACAACTCTTTGGCATCAGCCACATAGCAGGCAGTCTTGGCATCAAATGGTTTGCTCTGAGCCTCGATTCTCTCTTTCTCAGGCTTACGAAGGTAAATGGCAGCCTTGCCATAAACGGCCATCTCAGCGTCTGTACTCATGGTGGCGGCTTACTAAAATTTGGATAAGAAACATTGATATGCTTTTTGAATCAATAAAATAAGTATTGATAATCAAAAATACTGTCCACAAACAGTATTTATAGAGGGTCTCATGTAGTTAAGGTCTTTATAGAATATTAAAGTGAAAAGGCCTATTCAAATGTAAAAAGTGTGAACACAATAATCCTTAATTTATGGCGTCTCTAATTAAATCATCTGTCACAATATGCATTTTGTTGATATATTATAATACATAAAAAACTGCATTAACAAATGAAACTAAACTTTTTCAACACTTGTTTTTTGTTTCAGTTATGTACCACGTTATATTAGTTATGTACCACAGTGTCCATATTTATAAAAAGTGTCAAGAGTCCCACTTAAAATCTGGCAATAGACAAGTATAAAATTCGTAAGTAATTTATCACAAAAAAAAACAGCACATCTATGATAAACTAGAGTCTACGTGCATCTGAAAACATGCAAATATTAAACCACGTCTTTTTAATGCAGTAATGTAGTGTGTTGCTACCACCTACCTTCCTCCTCTTGAAGACCAGATGAAATTTTAACACCCTGTAAAGGTTCAGTTAAAAAAAAACTACATTTAGGCATATATGGTAATTATTATTATAAATTATAAATTTAAAGACTTTTATGTCATATCAATTCACTTAGTATGACCTCTTACTAATAACAACATCAAATGCAAAGTATTTCAGCTTCTTACCACAAGCAGGAACTCCTCTAGGCTCCTATGAGACTGGCTGTGCTCTCCTCAAAACTTATATTGAGGTCAATTTGCACACTAAGCAGAGGCTATAAATGGATAAGCTTTAGAGTCCTAATTTATGGTAAGAAGCTACACCTATTCTCAGTCTTCTACAGATATGACATCATTTTACACATCAGTTATAGGTATCACATACGTTTGACAATGCAATAGTTTGATAATGTGTCCGTATTTTGAATAAATTACATGATAGTCATTAGTCATAATCATATATATATTTTTTAATTTACATATTTTTAAATATCTTTTTACATTTATACTTCATAAATATTTCATTTTTAATTTTAATGTGTGGGGAATTATTTTCAGTAATATTAAAACAAACATAATAAAGACACATTTTATATCTAATATTTTTCACAAAGACAAGCACGTATAACAGAAATGGCCATATAAGTGATTGACTGCATGGAAGATTGCCATCCAAGCTGTCTCATAAAAAAATACCATAATAGTTCACTCCCAGTGTATGAGTCTAGTGTCTATTTATACCTAATGCTTTTTATGATTGGGATGGGTAGACTATATTACTCGATGAGGGGAAAGATTCAGTGATTTTTCCATTTGCTTTGTTGTGAACACTGCTGTGTTTCCATTTGTATTTCTGTTTATTGCAATGTTTCCATATTTTAATGTTAGACATCTTTAAACTTAATTAGAAGTGGTACAATAATTTGGACTCATTCAAAGTTTATACTTTAACATGAATTTTAAGTTAACATGGAACAAATGACAAAGTATTGTTGCAATTAGTCATCACAACAGTAAAGAACGTCTAACCTCAAATGCCAAAGATATTGTCGTGTATGAATAAAAGGAACTAAAGGATTTTTTAAAAATCATTGTTCATTTTAAGGTTTTAAAGACTCACTTGTATTTGATTAAAAACACTGAAATAATCTATTCAATCTTACATTTCCAGCATCACAGCCGGAGGCATTGCTTGTAGGGGAAAAGTTGGGAATGAGTACAAGGGGCCCAGAGCTTTACATCATATTGACAGTAACAAATATACAATCAGGATAATAACATGAACAGGCAGACAGACAGTGATTATATCACATACAAAAAAGAAAAAAAATAGAAAAAAGTAAGACATGCATGCAGATCTGGCGCCAGTCACGCGCTGATGAGGGGGCGTCTGAAATACCAAGAGGGGGCGATCACCAGATATGCAGTGTATATAAGGCCTACACAATCACGTTACCACGGGACAACAACACCACCAAAATCAATGTATGCCTGCTTAACCCACAATGTCAGCTCATTGCGACCCGTTTAACGGAATATTACGATTAAAACAACCTGAACCGCTAAGACAATATAACGCTGACAACTGCGACTAAAACATTTTAAATTACAAGCAAAATATTTAATCGTACCTGCAATCTTCTCTTCGATGAGTGAAACCTCCTCAGCAGTAACTCTTTCCATTCGTCTCTGAATTTTCTACTTAGGTCATTTTCAAATGCCAGCTGGATCAAATATGCTTTTTGTCTATGCAACATGCTGCGTCTGTGCTCAGAAAATACATTCTTCAGTGTTGAGAGAGTTCTCGCACATAACAGTCGAGGCCCCAAATGTTATTCGTGTTTCAAGGCAGTTAGCACCACTGGCATGGCTTGGAAAACGCTGGACTTATTTGAAAGAACTTTGAACAACGTCACTTTCTCGTGCTGGCCTGTGCACAGTGTTTGCCAACACTGACGTGCAACGGTGAACTGAGACTCCACCATTTTGGTGTTTGTTAAATCCAGTACAATGTAACGGGTTTCTGTAATTTGAACAGTATTTTACTGTAATATACTGTAAAATATGTATACAGTATGTTACTGTAAACAGCAAAGGATTATGGGAAAATATATGATCACTACTGTAGCCTAATTCTTCCCTACTGTAAATAAATTTACAGTAGTGAACTTGCCCGTGAAAAACTGACCAATGGCAAGAGAGATTTCTTTTCAAGTGTTTTTTTTAGGGTGAAGTGGCAGTTAATGCACGGACAAAAGATCATGTAGGCTAACTCACCAAAAAGGTTAGTATATTATTTCTATTTTATGTAAAACAAACATTTTCAAATGTTTTTACTTATGTTAACAGCAAACTAACATGATTTATCGTTTTGTTTTCGTCTGAATGGTTTTAGTGCCTTTTTTTGTCAGACTCAGAATGGTTTTGGTGCCTTAATTACTGCCTTTTTTTCCTGACTGTCAGCAGCTGTCACAGTGATAATATTAACTGGTGAGTAAGTTAAGTTCACCTATATTAGCTGAAATATTCTTTAGTTAAAACGATAAAAAAAATTATGTTTGTGTGTTCCTCTGCCTCTTTAACCCAAGTTAGCTCATCAGGCAGGCGGAGTAGTCGGTAACTTAACGTTAACCGTAGCGAACTAACATGAAATACTGAGGTAAAGTGAAATAGATGAAACCCTTGTTTAAGTGTGGTTTTTAAACAATATTTTCACGTATATACGTTGATTTATTTCCAGGTTTGTGATCTGGATAATGTCATTTGCTATCTGCAACGATGGAGGTGTGTGTTGGAGCCTTTTCATTGCCGTCATTATGAATAATAGTGATAACATCAACTGGTAACGTTAGGTTAACTTCACCTAAATTAGCCGAAGTAAACTTATTAAACAGAGAAGCATAATAACTTTGGTATGTTCTGTCTCCTCTTTCACAACTTAACTAGTTTGGCTGAGTAAAACTAAGTTAAAGGGATAGTCTACACCTTAAACAGAAAATTATGTATGTCATCATTTACTCGCCCACAAGGTGTTCTAACCTGCATGAAGTTCTTTCTTCTGAACATAAAATAAGATATTTTGAAGAATGTTGGTAATGAAATAGTTGCTGGTCCCCATGGACTTCTATAATAGAAAAAAATAAAATACTATGGATGTTAATGGGGACCAGTAACTGTTTGGTTGCTCATGTTCTGTATATCTTCTTTTGTATGCAGCACAATAAATAAATTAATAGAGGTTATGAACAAGTTGAGGGTGAGTAAATGGTGACAGAATTTACAATTTTGAGTAAACTAACCCTTTATCCAACACCATTGTTAATTTCATCTTTTGTTTTATTTTCAAGTTTGTGGTCTGAATTATGTCGTCTGCAATGTCGGAGGTATTTTGGAGTCTTTTTTTGTGATTGCCTTCGTAACGTTGATAACTTCTACAGGTGAGTAAGATGACATCAACTAAATTAGCTGAAGTATGCGTTAGTTAAGCAGGCAAACATAATATAACTCCTGATGAAACCAACGGAAGGGGAGAAAACAGTGGTTTACCAGGCAGCAGAGTTAAAGTGCTTTTAAACAATCATCCATCAGTTTCTGTTCTTTATTTTGAATTTGCAGCAACCATTCCCTCCGGACTGTACATCACTGCTGACACTCTCCACTAATACACAGAACGGGTTTACGTTGGAGGAGGAAGAGGAGGAGGAGGAGAAGGAGGAGGAAAGGGTTAGCAATATACCATTATCAATATAGCAAAGTTTTGCTAACTAATATTTTTAATGTTGTTTAATTGATTAAAAACTATAAACACCATACAACATCATATCTTACCTCATCTTCACCCCACATGTTGTTGTTAGTAATAAGTTCTGTTATTGTATTTGAGTTTTTTCTGTAAACTATAACACTAAAAGGCTGCTGTGACTTTGTTTCAGGAGAGTTTGTTCTCTAAGCAAAAACATGGATGCTGACAATGAAGGGCAGAATCATCATCCAGTTACAACAGCTAACAGACTCTTCTTCAGCATTAGCTGTCTATTTTGTCGAATGCAGAATTAGGTAAACCTATATATATATATATATATATATATATATATATATATATATATATATTATAAATGTATTTATGACATATAAATGTATTTACATTACATTTACATGCATGCATTTGGAAGACACTTTTATTCAAAGCAACTTACATTGTATTTAAGTTTAATTTAAGTTATCCATTCCCTGGAAATCTAAGCTACAGGAATGTATTGAAAAATAATGAAGCTTTAATGATTTTAATGTAATGGATTATGAGGTAATACCATCCCTGTAGGTGCATTCAGAATCAGATGTAGTGCTTTTATTAACGTCAAAGTACATGCAGCATCAAGTTTGAGAGTTAGGGAACATTCTGCCAACACCGGTCTGAAAAAATAATATATTTTTCCCTGCTTGTGCTTGCAGGTTCATTCTGAGAATCAACCCTGATGGTACCAAACACCAAAGGCACAGATCAGATGGAAATCTGGAAAGGTCCAAAGAAGAAAAGCATCAGCCTGAACCCCTCAGTGTTTCTCATCAGAGAGCTTGTCAACTTTGACTGGCAAAATTACTGAAATGTAACAACACAAACTGACTTTGACTGTATTTTATTATTTTAAGGCCTGTTTTGCTTTTCAGTGTGTGTACGTTTTTGCCATGCTACAGATACAAATGGTCCCCAGGAGATTAATTCTATATGGACTTTGGTGATGTTGCCTTTTTTTTCTTCAGCTAGTGGCTCCTAGAGGTCAAGATGTGTAATTTGTACTTATAAAACAAAATGTTCAACGATTAAAAAGAATATTATAAGGACAAATGTTCATGAGTTATTGTGATTTTGGGGGGGTGGGGTAAACATACATTAAAAAAAAATTTTTGATGAAAATTAAAAAAAATTAAATAAACTCAATACTAATACTGTAAATGAAAATACGGTAATAATACTGTAAATGCATGTACAGTAAATGGTACAGTATACTGTAAGTGAAAATACAGTAATAATACTGTAAACATTTTACAGTAAATTAAAACCAGCATCCGGTAAGTTACTGTAAAATTTACAGCAACCTCTTTACAGTGTAGTAGTTGCACTTTGCCCGCATTCAAAAAGTTCTCACTACCAGGGTCCAGTGCATCCAAAGCTGCCATGTCGTGATCCCATGTTTCAAACTTTAGTTAGTGTGTAATGTTGTTGTTAGAGTATAAATAATATCTGTAAAATTATAAAGCTCAAAGTTCGATGCCAAGCGAGATATTTTATTTAACAGAAGTCGCCTACATCGAACGGCCCGTTTGGACTACATCCCTCTACTTCCTTCTTTAATGACGTCAGTAGAACAGTTTTTTGACTAACCTCCGCCCACAGGAATGCTCCCTCAACTCTACCGAAATTCGTTTATGTACTTGCGCACTTCTTATAACTTACTGTGTTTACTCAGCTCTTACGGTGATTTTCTTAAGTAAAACTGACGCTTCATCTTTTGTGTGATGTACAATAAACTTTATTAAACTCATCAGTATATGTTTGATCATCATTCGGACCTGGTCCGAAACAGCAGACTTGTAGGCTATTAATAAATAATGGATACATACAAGCAGATGACAAATACGTTATAATAACCATAATTAAACTATTAAACTACTAAACTATACAGCACTATACAGCACTCTGACTCTGTAGGCATTATTGTCCGACTCTAAATGAACACCGTTACTGAGAGTTTCTGATATTATCATCATTCCGTGAGATGAAATTGTCCTGAGAGACTGAGCGCGAGCCATAGACAGTATATAAACTGGACACAGCGACCCCATAGGTTTCAACGGAGAGAAGTTGAAGCACATTAGAAGCAGTCACTTCCTGATTGCCGAGCGTACTGCGCAGACTCAAACTGAGCTTGACGACGTGGATGTGACGTGAGCAGCCTGCCTGACAGTTGTAAGTTTTCTAGTAGCCGTGCCAAGCGAAATCGGAACCATTCCCTTCCGAATCTCGCAGAGACGGAGAGTGTGAGTAGGAGCTGTCCATGAGCTAGGAGCAGGAGCAATGCATGACTCTCTATGGGCTTCTCCCTTTACTTTATCGGACTTTATGCCTCCACGTCCCCCCGATTGATTGCGAGCTTCTCTTCCTGTCTCTACGGTAATTTCCAGAGAGTCGCGTGGTTATGACGCAATCGTTAGCCTACTTTTACAAAAACTGCTTCTACGGGGCCATAACGTAAGATACAAGGTAATGGAGCCTTTTATACATTGTCGTGTTTCTTTAGAAATAAACAATGGACAAATGGAGTCTTTAAACGCCTCAGATGTAAAGTTATTCGCTGTCAAAGTGATGCGAAAATGAATGGGAGTCAATGGGATGCTAACAGCAGGTGAAGGCTTGTTAGCCAATGGCGGCTCCCGGGGGTACCTTCAAAATAATATGAAACCCTGACCGCCTGGCGCGAGCTCATGAAGCTCCGCCCCCTGTGCCGTCCAGCAGCAGCTTATTTGCATTTAAAGGGCACACACTAAAACAGCGCGTTTTTCTGAGCCCCAAAAAATGACAATTTAAACATGCTGTAAAAAATCATCTGTTGGGTATTTTGAGCTGAAACTTCACATACACACTCTGGAGACATCAGAGACTTATTTTACATCTTGTGAAAAGGGGCATAATACGGGACCTTTAAATTTTTACGTCAGCACCTTTTCTTGTGGTTGTGATTTCGTTAAGAAAATCCACAAGCGTGTCCTGCGATTTCAGCACCACAGGCACCATCTCAAGGTGTCCAGTCCATCGTTGATCCAGCAGCCTTTTAAGCTTCTCTCCCTTTTACTGTGCAGCTACAGTTGGCTTTCTCAGAAATGTAACATTTTTTAAATTTTAGATTTCTTGCCAAGGCGTTTTTCTTCCCAAGGTGCTGCATGTACTTTTTCATTGCTAAACTGCAGTGTTAATTTCGTTAAGGCAAAGCAAGGCAAGGCAAGTTTATTTATATAGCAGATTTCATACACAATGACAATTCAAAGTGCTTTACATAGAACAAATTAAAATAATAAAAAGAAATAAGAATAATTAAAACAGTTTAGAAAAATAAAATACAGTACAGTACAAACGGTCGGACGCACAATGGCACAGTGCTCATTCAGTAAATGCACAGCTAAACCGATGTGTTTTGAGTCTGGATTTGAATGTGACTACTGTAGGAGCACGTCTGATCTCTTCTGGAAGCTGTTTCCAGCTGCGGCTGGCATAATAGCTAAAAGCGGACTCACCATGCTTAGAGTGAACCCTTGGTATTTCTAGCTGATGTGATCCTAATGATCTGAGTGATCTGTTGGGTTTATATTCAGTGAGCATATCTGCAATGTATTGAGGTCCTGGGTCATTGAATGATTTATATACCAGTAATAATACTTTAAAATCAATCCTAAATCCAACTGGGAGCCAGTGTAAATGTAATGATGCAGCGGACGAGGAGGGATCCATTTGCAGCTTTATTTAGAGTGGTCAGACAGGCAGGGTAAAACAACAGCAGACAGAACAACGGAGAGAACACAGAGCAGATCGGGGTCACAGGCAGAAGTCAGGGCAGGCAGCAAAAGGCAAAGTCCAATTAACAATCCGAGTAAAGGCAGGCAGAGAACAATCAGGAGTCGAGATACACAGTCAAAGGTCAGTAATCGAGAACAGCAAACACAGGAATAAACGCTCAGAAATTGTACACCGGGGCAGGGCAATACTTCGCAGAGAAGTGGAGTGTGGAAGTGGCTTTTATGTGTGTGTGAATGAGGTGCAGGTGTGTGTGTAATCAGTGCAGTGCAGGTGTATGAAGTAATCAGTCCAGGTAGATGCAGGATGGGAAATGTAGTCTGTGAGTGAATCTGATAGTCTGGTGTGGAGTGCCCTCTGGTGGCTCTCAAGGGCACTCCAGCTGGTGACCGTTACAGTAAAGACCTGAGGACTGGTGTGATATGTTCATATTTTCTGGTTCTGCTCAGAATCCTGGCAGCAGCGTTCTGTATGAGCTGCAACTGTCTTATGGTCTTTTTGGGAAGGCCAGTGAGGAGTCCATTACAATAATCCACCCTGCTGGTGATGAAAGCATGCACAAGTTTCTCTAAGTCTTGTCTGGAAACAAAGCATCTAATTCTTGCAATATTTTTCAGATGATAGTATGCTGATTTAGTTATTGCTTTGACATGACTACTGAAACTAAGGTCTGACTCTAGTGACACACCAAGATTCCTGACTTGATTTTTAGTTGTTTGACCCCTAGAGAGAAGGTATGCGTTCACCTTGAGAACATCTTTGTTTCCAAACGCAATGACTTCAGTTTTGTCTTTGTTTAACTGACGAAAGTTTTGGCACATCCAACTGTTGACTTCATCAATGCATTGGCACAGGGAGTCAATGGGGCTGAAATCGTTAGGCGATAGGGCTAAGTAGATCTGAGTGTCTGCATAGCTGTGGTAAGCAATTTGGTTCTTTTTCATTATTTGGCTCATTGGGAGCATATACAGGTTGAACAGGAGTGGCGCAAGAAGTATGTTGTGATTGACAGTGTCAAATGCAGCACTGAGGTTGAGTACCAGCACTGATAATTTGCCTGTATCAGTATTTAAGCGAATATCATTTATTATCTTTATGAGCGCTGTCTCTTTGCTGTGGTGCGGTCAGAAACCAGATTGAAAATTGTCAGAATTTGTTCAGCTGATTGAAGACAACTATTTCAATGATCTTACCTATGAAAGGAAGATTTGAGATCGGTCTATAGTTGCTTAATATGGTCTTATCCAGTTTGCTCTTTTTCAGGAGAGGCTTGACAACTGCAGTTTTACTCCCAGACTCCCAAACTCCCAGAGAGAAGTGAGGCATTTAGAAGATCTGCTTCTAAACTGTTTAACACACTTTTAAAAAAGGATGTGGGAAGTGTCCCTCCCGGTCTTCGAGATCTCCACCCGGAACCTTTTTCCACCTTAGAAACATTGCTAAGCTATACGTAACATGCTATCTGTTTCTGATGCAGAAAAGTTAGTTCATGCATTCATGACCTCGAGACTAGATTACTGTAATGCTTTATTAGCTGGTTGTCCTGCATCCTCAATAAACAAGCTACAGTTAGTCCAAAATGCAGCTGCTAGAGTTCTTATTAGGTCAAGAAAATATGATCATATAACACCAATTCTATCATCTCTACACACCTATTAAGTTCCGTATCAATTACAAAGTATTACTACTGACCTATAAAGCCTAAATGGTTTAGCTCCTGGGTATTTAACGGAACTTCTATCGCCCTACAATCCATCGCGCTCTTTAAGATCACTAAATTCAAGGCTTCTGGTCATTCAGGATATCTAAGTCCACTAAAGGAGGGAGGGCGTTTTCACATTTAGCTCCTAAACTCTGGAATGGCCTTCCTGATATTGTTTGAGGCTCAGACTCGCTGTTCCAGTTTAAAACTAGATTAAAGACGCATCTCTTTAGCCAAGCATTCACATAATACTTACCTTTTATACTACAGTTGAATCAGATCGAATGCATTAATATGATGAACAGCAGCTATGCTAATTATTTCCCATCTGCTTTTCTGTTGTTATTTCGGGATGCTAGTAAATAGAGTTCGTCAGCTCCAGTTTGTATCCAGCCTCTCATGGAAACTTCAGATGCCCCAACACCCGTGAAGAGATGACTCGACGCCTGTGAAGAGACGACTTAATGCTGGCGATATGTTATGCCCTAAATTAATACATGATTAACTAACTGTATTTTTCTAAGTACATTTCTGAAATGCACTTTCTGTAAAGCTGCTTTGAAACAATATGTATTGTGAAAAGAGCTATACAAATAAATATGAATTGAATTTAATTGAATTGGGAAATCTGGGAACATTAAAAAAAAAAAAAAAATGGGAAGTGTGTCAAGAGCACAGGTTGATGTTCCCAAACGGCTTTTCTTCCCAAAATGTTGCCATCAATTTCTTCATCAAATTCATCTTCACACTTCACTGACAAAACTTATAGATAACTACAATCTTCCTGGGGCTTTCAGACAGCAGGCTTCGCAAGCCGCAGCACACATCTCTCTCTCTGATCTTAGCGAGTGCACACATGCAGCGTCCCCATAACAACAAACTATAATTTCCACACGGAACAAAAAATAAGTTGCCTCCTTTTACACAAAGTTTTTAACAAAAAGAAATAAACATGAAATTATTATTTATTGGCCATGAGACATTATTTATTTCAATCATATGATTTTTAACCTTATATATATATATATATATATTTATATTTTAACTGCGAACCATATTTAACTTAAATATATGAGTTGCCTTTGATGGCAGCTACAGTAACTACTTTCTCAGGTGGTCTGATCTGTCTGACCCCAGCGCAATGTGCAGATGGGAGTTTTACTTACTCAGACGTTCTGAGGGCAGAAAGGAAAATGATTGGTTTACAGCTTCAACCAATGAAACTGAAGCAAGGGCGGGGTTTAGACGTTTGAATTTGAGGTGCGCTGCGGAGGGATTGATGAGGAATAGTCGGAATAAAAGACAGATGTTCGTGGGAGAACGCATTTATTGCAAGGTAAGTGAATTTACTACTATATTTTGTTACAATTCAACATCCTCTAGCTTACTAAGATAATAAGCGAACATTTAAAAATGCACAGAACTAATAACCATCGTCTAAATATCGTATTGTATGCATTTTGATTTGACTGTTTCATCAGTCGACCAAAACAAAGCTGCTTATGGGGTAACTGGTGTAAAACATGCTTTTCCAATGCTACCTCGCTGTCTGTTAAATTGATATGCGAGAACAGAACTCGTTCAAATTTTCCACGATATTTCAACGGTCAAAATGATACATCTCCCGCCTTAGCACTGTTCTCAGGGCAGGAGTACTCGATAGATTCAAATCGCTGTTATTTTTAGTGTATTACGCGCTGCTCTCAGGGCAGGAGTACTCAATAGATTCAAATCGCTTTTATTTTTGTGTACTACACGCTGTTCTCAGGGCAGGAGTACTCAATAGATTCAAATCGCTTTTATTTTTAGTGTATTACGCGCTGTTCTCAGGGCAGGAGTACTCAATAGATTCAAAACGCTTTTATTTTTAGTGTATTACCCGCTGCTCTCAGGGCAGGAGTACTCAATAGATTCAAATCGCTTTTATTTTTAATGTATTACGCGCTGCTCTCAGGGCAGGAGTACTCAATAGATTCAAATCGCTGGTATTACGCGCTGCTCTCAGGGCAGGAGTACTCAATATATTCAAATCGCTTTTATTTTTGTGTACTACATGCTGCTCTCAGGGCAGGAGTACTCAATAGATTCAAATCGCTTTTATTTTTAGTGTATTACACGCTGCTCTCAGGGCAGGAGTACTCAATAGATTCAAATCGCTGTTATTTTAGTGTATTACGCGCTGCTCTCAGGGCAGGAGTACTCAATAGATTCAAATCGCTGTTATTTTTGTGTACTACACGCTGTTCTCAGGGCAGGAGTACTCAATAGATTCAAATCGCTTTTTATTTTAGTGTATTACACGCTGCTCTCAGGGCAGGAGTACTCAATAGATTCAAATCGCTTTTATTTTTAGTGTATTACGCGCTGCTCTCAGGGCAGGAGTACTCAATAGATTCAAATCGCTTTTATTTTTAGTGTATTACGCGCTGCTCTCAGGGCAGGAGTATTCAATAGATTCAAATCGCTTTTATTTTTGTGTACTACATGCTGCTCTCAGGGCAGGAGTACTCAATAGATTCAAATCGCTTTTATTTTTAGTGTATTACACGCTGCTCCCAGGGCAGGAGTACTCAATAGATTCAAATCGCTGTTATTTTAGTGTATTACACGCTGCTCTCAGGGCAGGAGTACTCAATAGATTCAAATCGCTGTTATTTTTGTGTATTACGCGCTGCTCTCAGGGCAGGAGTACTCAATGGATTCAAATCACTTTTATTTTTGTGTACTACACGCTGTTCTCAGGGCAGGAGTACTCAATAGATTCAAATCGCTGTTATTTTTAGTGTATTAGGCTACGCGCTGCTCTCAGGGCAGGAGTACTCAATAGATTCAAATCGCTTTTATTTTTAGTGTATTAGGCTACGTGCTGCTTTCAGGGCAGGAGTACTCAATAGATTCAAATCGCTTTTATTTTTAGTGTATTACACGCTGCTCTCAGGGCAGGAGTACTCAATAGAATCAAATCACTGTTATTTTAGTGTATTACGCGCTGCTCTCAGGGCAGGAGTACTCCTAGATTCAAATCGCTTTTATTTTTAGTGTATTACGCGCTGCTCTCAGGGCAGGAGTACTCAATAGTAGAGGTCGACCGATTCATCGGTTTTGCCGATTAATCGGCACCGATAGTTGATTGGTGGAACTATCGTTATCGCAAAAATACATACCGATAGTTTTTCCTGGTTTTGTCCGTTGCTGGAGCGGCTGAGAAGCGCGCGCTGTCATTCATTACACAGTAAGAGAGAGCTGAGAAGGGTCTGCTGGCATCATGCAGTACAAGAGCGGCCTCTAGAGGTGTAATAAAAACTATCGCTGATGCCTCGTGTTGTTTATTTCGACACGTGATGCTGCGTGCTGCACTGAGAGCACATGCTGCGTGGAGAGCGCTGACATTAGAAACGCGTTTAAAGCACTGACAGCTAAAAGGTATGTATACAGTAGCCTACATTTTGTCATATCATTATAAAGTGATTAATTTGTTGACTAAATGCTGCATTAGTAGAGAAAGAACAGCACAACAGTATGTTTGTTTGCCTTCAAGGCTGAGAGGACGCTAACATTAGTAGTACCTCAAGCGGTTAAAACACTGACAAAAATAAACGTAAGTCCGACCCGAATGTTTAATGTCACAATTTGCATTAGTTTATATCCAGCTGGTCACTTTTATGCACTGAATATGCAGAGAAGTTGCATATTTTAAGCTAGAGACATAAGATAGCAAACTGATATGTTCATACAGCTGACAGAAACATATAAACAAATCAGAAAAGCATTCGATTTCGGTTATTTTTTTCATCATCACTTTAATACATATTTTGTTATTTTGATTAGATAATCATCAAGTGTTTATAAAATAGAAGCAAAAGTGTGAGACTACATTTAATATTTATGTCATTTTAATGCTCTGGCGTTGTAGATATTTAAGCATGACTGTTTGGATTTATATGAAATGATAACACAATAAAATTACATGTAACATTAACTAAGGTTAATAACTGCTGTATAAGGATTGTTCATTATTTGTTAATTAACATGTACTAATACATTTTTAAATTAAGGTTTTTATTTGTTAACCATGGTTAATGCACTATCAAACTAACATGAATCAAGGTTCAAGGTGCAATTGTATTGCTCAAATATTATACCGATCAAATTTTGTTACTTTTTATTCAAGTTGGCTTGAAAAAGAATAGTTAAACAGTTACATTTTGAATGTAACTGGTTTTATTTGAATGTAGAGTATTACTTTTTGTTTCAGTTTGAATGAATGTCTTTTATTGACTTCAATATTTATTCATATTATATATTTATTTCATTTAGCATGTTTTCATGGTTCAATACAGTTTTATTATTTTTATAATAAAGTTCAGCACTGTTTTACTTGGAGTGTTATGTTTGTTTTTATCCAGTATCAATTTTAAAAACTATCGGTTGATTAATCGGTTATCGGCAAGTATGGCCCAACCTAGCTATCGTTATCAATCCACTATCGGTCGACCTCTCCTCAATAGATTCAAATCGCTGTTATTTAAGTGTATGACACACTGCTCTCAGGCAAGGTTATTATAGTTTTGCTTTTTTAAATTAGTTTTTATTTTAATATCGTTTTCAATTTTGCTTTAAATTTAAGTTTAGTTTTAGTTAGTTTCATTAATGGTTTTGTTAGTTTAAGTTTAGTTTTTATTTTGCAAACACATTTCTATTTAGTTTTTATTTTATTTAGTTTCAGTTTTAGTTTTAGTAATTATAGTTTAGCAGAGCAAACAGAACACTTCCAGGGTAGACCAAAGCGAGACGCAGAGTGACGCTTTTTTCAGAGTGACACTGGTACATACAACAACAAAAAAACAGCTAAATTAATCTGACAACCTGCTGTGAAGCCAGTGTGATTAAATAATGAAGTATCTATGCTGTTTGTGAATGTGTACATTCACAACTCAATAGATTCAAATCGCTGTTATTTTAGGGTGTATTCACACCTGCCTCGTTTGGTTCGATTGAATCGAACTCTAGTTCGTTTCCCCCCTTGGTGCGGACCTTTTGGGCAGGTGTGAATACAGCAATCGAACTCGGGTGCAGACCAAACAATCGAACCGAGACCCAGCTGAAGAGGTGGTCTCGGTACGGTTCCAAACGAACTCTGGTACGGTTCGTTTACGGTGTGAACATGAACCGACCCAATTGCAGAAAACTGCGCCTTTTTATTTGACTGCTCTTATGAGGATACAAAACGGACATTTTGGCATAATGGTGTCTAAAGCGAGCGAGCAAGAGCGCGCGCACGGCAGAGAGAGGGAGCGAGAGACCTTGCGTGTGTGTGCCAGCTAGTGTGCCTCACGAAGCGCATGTAAGGACCCAAGCAATCAATTGTCAGTGCGAGCGGGCTTTTATCTATACCATATAGTTTCTTCATATTGCGTTTGTAGAGAATAACACCAAATCAGTAAAATAACAAATATTACATTACGAAATATCTCCATGCTGAGCCTGTTTGTGCACTTCCTGCTTTTCCCTGCTTGAGAATTCCTGTCCAATGAATGGATGACCTTAGCACACGTGTGGTTTTGTTTACACATTTTGGTTCACTTGCAAAAAGAGCAGTGTGAAAGCGAACCGTACCAAACAAAAAAAAATCAACATCCTATTTGGTCCGGACCAAAGCAGGTGAACTGTCGGACTTTCCTGGTGTGAATACACCCTTAGTGTATTACGCACTGCTCTCAGGGCAGGAGTACTCAATAGATTCAAATCGCTGTTATTTTTAGTGTATTAGGCTACGCACTGCTCTCAGGGCAGGAGTACTCAATAGATTCAAAACGCTTTTATTTTTAGTGTATTACGCGCTGCTCTCAGGGCAGGAGTACTCAATAGATTCAAATCGCTTTTATTTTTAGTGTATTACGCGCTGCTCTCAGGGCAGGAGTACTCAATAGATTCAAATCGCTGTTATTTTTGTGTATTACGCGCTGTTCTCAGGGCAGGAGTACTCAATAGATTCAAATCACTTTTATTTTTGTGTACTACACGCTGTTCTCAGGGCAGGAGTACTCAATAGATTCAAATCACTGTTATTTTAGTGTATTAGGCCATCCTTAAAAATATTTTGGTTTGCAGTAACAGCAAAAAAAAAGAAAAAAAGGGTCGGTAGGTAGGTCTATATTTTTATATATATAAAAAAAATATATATAAAAAAGTATATTTTTTTATAAAAAAAAAAAAATCGGGGGTCGGGGGGGGGAGAACATTTTTCACCGATGTCTAGGGGCTGTTCACACCAGGCCACTTCATGCGTTTTCTCAGATCGGATTGCAATCTGATTTATCAAAACGATTCCATTTACACCTGGTTACATATACAAATGTGTGTTGTTGTTTTTTTTGCGGATATAAATCCGATCTTCAATTCCCGCTATATGCAGATTTAATGGAGTGCACGTCACCGAAAGCAACAGTTATGAGACACATTATTTTATTGATCATCAGCTAAAATTTCTGAATCAAAGCCCGCAATAAGAGAAAGCGGAAACAGCCCTGGTAAGATCATTTCGTTTCTTTACATTTAATGAAGATGATTTTGTGTTAAGCGTCTGCGACTTACTTTCACTTTGATTTGCGATAGCACGTTGATGCTCAGCTTCTCATCTGCGGCGATACGTGTTGCAGTAGCGTCGTCATATCTGACTAAAACATGACATATAGCCTATAACACGCTCTCATATGTTTATTTTTTAATAAACCATATTCAACAACATATAAAAATGAAATAATCTTTAGAGTAAAGCCGCAGCCATCATTACCAAGCGCGAACCATTGACAGTGAATGAAACGAAGCGAACTTAGCCTACAGGCCGTAGTGTGACATGCATTAACCAATGGTGTAAACATAATCATAGATGACGCGCCACGGGTTTTTATTTAAAAGAAAGAACGTAGCTTATGTTTGTATGTAGGTCTAGGCAATTTATATTCACAATACTTAATAACTAATATTATTTTATTGCATTTGTATTAGTTGTTTGAAGAGTTAAAAAAAAAAAAAATCGGTCGGTCTTAGCGCATTTTACAACCGGCAAGTCGGTCGGACTAAAAGGGGAAAAAAATAAATAATTGGGTCGGTACTAAATTGACAGGGTCGGTCGGGTTACGGCAAACAAGAATATTTTTAAGGATGGCCTTACGTGCTGCTCTCAGGGCAGGAGTACTCAATAGATTCAAATCGCTGTTATTTTTAGTGTATTAGGCTACGCACTGCTCTCAGGGCAGGAGTACTCAATAGATTCAAATCGCTTTTATTTTTAGTGTATTACGCGCTGCTCTCAGGGCAGGAGTACTCAATAGATTCAAATCGCTGTTATTTTTGTGTATTACACGCTGCTCTCAGGGCAGGAGTACTCAATAGATTCAAATCGCTTTTATTTTTAGTGTATTACGCGCTGCTCTCAGGGCAGGAGTACTCAATAGATTCAAATCGCTGTTATTTTAGTGTATTACGCACTGCTCTCAGGGCAGGAGTACTCAATAGATTCAAATCGCTGTTATTTTTAGTGTATTAGGCTACGCGCTGCTCTCAGGGCAGGAGTACTCAATAGATTTAAATCGCTTTTATTTTTAGTGTATTAGGCTACGCGCTGCTCTCAGGGCAGGAGTACTCAATAGATTCAAATCGCTGTTATTTTTGTGTATTACGCGCTGCTCTCAGGGCAGGAGTACTCAATAGATTCAAATCGCTTTTATTTTTAGTGTATTACGCGCTGCTCTCAGGGCAGGAGTACTCAATAGATTCAAATCGCTGTTATTTTTGTGTATTACGCGCTGCTCTCGGCAGGAGTACTCAATAGATTCAAATCGCTTTTTTTTCAGTGTATTACGCGCTGCTCTCAGGGCAGGAGTACTCAAGAGATTCTAATTGCTTTGCATTTTCCTAGAAATGAGGTCCTGTAATATTCCTGTATTGCAGGAATATACATTAGTATTGTTATGTGCTGCAATAATTTTCGATACACTAAGCTCAGTTCTAGAATAATTATCTTTTCTCTATAACTAATCATTGCTAATTCCTTAAAAAAAAAAAACATCACTCATAAAAACATTCAGTAAACATGGCTGTCAGCTCCCAGGGCATACTTCAGGGCATCACTTTTGTAAAACTAAAGCAAAGTTGTCCCACAATACTAAAATATACAGTGTACAAAATACTCTTTTTTTTTTTTTTTCTGTTTATATTTTTGCTGGTTTTATAGTCTAGTAAATCTATAGCCCTACACATTTTTAAGGGTATATTTGATTCTTTTTAATCGTTTTGTTGTTACATAAGTAGACCATTTCTTTTCGGTCTATTATTAACTTGTTCTTTTATCTCATTTTTCAGTTACCTGAATGAGCTGGCAGAAACTGGATGAATAAAAGGAGCCAACACTGAAGATGCCTCTGATGCTACCCAGTCTATGATTAAGGCCTGGATGCAAAGATGGAGAGCGTTTGGTTCCTCCTGATACAAGCACACAATCTCAGCGTTGACTTTGTGATGCATAAATGTGATTGCAAAATGTGGATCTATGTTCAAATACTTAATTTTGCACTGAGTATTGCAGAGAAACAAAGACTTTTCATTTCAGGGTTCCTACGCAATTTGGAAAAGTTTGGCATTTGATTTGAGTAATTTCCAAGTATGGAAAAATATTTTTGTTTCCATGCTTTTCCCACCATTCTGTTTTCTAAAATATAAAATTAAGATTTCCTAAAAATACATTTATCAGAAGCAGATTGAATTCATGGCAAAAGTTTAGTAATCATGTCACGGGTGACAAATGAAGAGGCGGAACTTTTGTTCGAAAGCCTTTGTGCACCTTTGTGCACGGTCATGATTTCCGGGGGGAGCGCTTTCGGTGTGGGACCCGAGAGCGCTCCGGTTCCTGTAACTCCGGGCAAAAGCATTAACTGGCGATTGATTCCAGGTGTGAGAAGAACGCAAATCAGCGGTGATTGGAAATCACAGTGGGAGGAAGAGATACAAAAGGGCTTCATCTTCTGAACAGTGTGTTGGTCTTTCTTTTCGTGTCGTCTTCGAGGTTAGTGTTGGCTGGAAGTTGTTCGTTTTGGATCGTCTTCTGTGTGTGTTTTCCAGTGTGTGCTCCAGCCGTTTGCCTCTCCGCCAACGTGGGTTCGTCAGTCGGGTGCTCCAACTAGTGTGTTTGTTCTGGATTGGAAGAAGAATTGGATACTTGGAGAGTGGAGATCGAATTATCAGTGGGAATTCATCATTAAGGAGAGATAAGTGTTATACATTGCTTAGATTGTGATGTGATGGATGTTTTGGAAGATACAATGGAACTTTATGACTTATAACTTATCTTTTGGAGAGGACTGGACACCTTATGCTTTATTGTGGATGTTAAGGAGATTGTATTGAAGAATTGAGGATTGGAAGTCCCTGCCAACGCCCTAAGCTGTGAGTTATGAAGATTTGCAGTGCTATACATTAATGTAATCACGTGTGCTGTTCTGTGTGGATTGCAGTGAATCACGAGTGGGAGTGCATAGCGAAGGCATGAGAAGATCCAGCCCATTTATGAAAATAATATCTTTTCTGTCTCGGAATCCGATGAACGAGATCAACCAGTGGTGAACTCCTTTCCATTACTTCTTTAACTAGATAAGTCAGTGGATGGTTTTCTTTTCACTGCTTCCGGTATTATGTCTCCAGCAGTGTCCGCTTCAGCGTCGTTGAAGCAACGATATCCATTTCTGTCTGTCTGAGCCCCGTGGAGAGAACCAGTTCAGCTTCGCTGAAGAAGCCACCATTCTCTGTCCGCCTGAGCCCCGTGAAGAGAACCAGTTCAGCTTCGCTGAAGAAGCCACCATTCTCTGTCCGCCTGAGCCCCGTGAAGAGAACCAGTTCAGCTTCGCTGAAGAAGCCACCATTCTCTGTCCACCTGAGCCCCGTGAAGAGAACCAGTTCAGCTTCGCTGAAGAAGCCACCATTCTCTGTCCGCCTGAGCCCCGTGAAGAGAACCAGTTCAGCTTCGCTGAAGAAGCCACCATTCTCTGTCCACCTGAGCCCCGTGAAGAGAACCAGTTCAGCTTCGCTGAAGAAGCCACCATTCTCTGTCCACCTGAGCCCCGTGAAGAGAACCAGTTCAGCTTCGCTGAAGAAGCCACCATTCTCTGTCCACCTGAGCCCCGTGAAGAGAACCAGTTCAGCTTCGCTGAAGAAGCCACCATTCTCTGTCCACCTGAGCCCCGTGAAGAGAACCAGTTCAGCTTCGCTGAAGAAGCCACCATTCTCTGTCCGCCTGAGCCCCGTGAAGAGAACCAGTTCAGCTTCGCTGAAGAAGCCACCATTCTCTGTCCGCCTGAGCCCCGTGAAGAGAACCAGTTCAGCTTCGCTGAAGAAGCCATCACTCTCTGTCCGCCTGAGCCCCGTGAAGAGAACCAGTTCAGCTTCGCTGAAGAAGCCACCATTCTCTGTCCGCCTGAGCCCCGTGAAGAGAACCAGCTTCGCTGAACAGGGGTGCAAACCGCGCGCTTTTCGGCGCCTCCCGCTTTTTTCACGTCAGTTTGGGTGACTTGTGTGAATCGTGCAGATCCGAAGAGTTTTTTTTTAATCGGGGGGGGTTGAGAGGGTCTGATTATAATTTAACCAACAGTAATTCTGGATTGCGTCCACCAACAAGTAAATGGGAAATAAGCGAATCAGAACACTGTGCGCCAAACCAGCAGTATGTGCGCAAGCGTGAACCACTAGTGTTTCTGTCTCACTCTGGAAGTCTGGATCTGCCACTGCATCACATTTCTCTCTGCGTGGCGTGGAGTGTCCGTTTTTATGTCGGCTCTCATGTTAACTGGTTAGAGCTTGTGTTAGAGCACAATGCCTGCGTGACACACACTTCTCGAGCCGCGGCGAAACCGCGTGCTAGAAATAGAACCGCAACCGACGCCTATTTTTCACGCAACACGCAAGAGTGTTGGAAGTTTTCAGACAAAATAGAAGGCGCAAATACATATTAATAAATTACATTTTGATGCTTGAAAGTCTCTCGGTTTTTGACAAATGCATATATAATTGTAATTTAAAAAATAGGCCTAATTATCGTTTTTCAAATATTGCCCCTGTCAATAGGCCTACAGAACGAAATATTCTGTAGCCTATTTTGCCGTCAATACTGCCGACGTTGTCTTTGCTGTATCAGGCTATATATATTATGTTTAACATCCAAATGTAGATGGTCTGTCGGCGCACAGAGCCACGCAGTCGCAGACAGCACGTGAAGTTCGTGAACACCGAATTCCCTTTTCTTTCTTATCTATGTGTTAGAACAGACATGTGCACGAAAAAATAAGCCAGTGTCCGTCTCAACGAGTTTCCCCGTAAACGCAGTCAAAATAAAACGGATGCGTGTCATTACCGGTATTAGATGCGTGCATTCGTCTTAAAGGGACAGCACCCAATATACCTGCAGCTGTTTGTGTCACCAAAGTTAATCAAACAACAAAAGAGAAAGAGAAAAATCACGTTTTGTCAAAAGATAAACTGTATTAATACTTAATACAGTTAATTTACCTGAAAAACATAAAGCACTGCTTTATTTCTCGTGTATTTGTGTTTTATTGTATTTATATTTGTATTTTGTTTATTAGTTTCTATGCAAATGCACTAGGCCTACCCTACACAATTACCCCAATCATCCTAGAATTATTAATTCTTTACAAAAAGAGCTATTCAAATCATCAGGTGAAATTGTTTTCAGGAAGTAGCAGTAAAGCAAGAAGAAGTGCAAGATAGTTTTTCTAAATTTCATTTGACTCTATGTGCCTATAGGGGTGGGTTGGGGATGGTGGCAATGTAGTATCTGGATTTTTGCCGTGGGACGAGGGCTTCGATTACCTCTCTCTTTTTTGACCATACATGTGTTTGCACCCCTGGCTGAAGAAGCCACCATTCTCTGTCCGCCTGAGCCCCGTGAAGAGAACCAGTTCAGCTTCGCTGAAGAAGCCATCACTCTCTGTCCGCCTGAGCCCCGGTGAAGAGGAATAAGCCAGTGCAGTGTGGGCTAACTGCAAGAAGTCGAAGCTCTTTATTTTTAATTAGTATTTTTCAATTAAATAAAACCTTTTTAAATCTTATTCATTTTGTTGGTCCTTTGTCTGCCTGTGTGCCCGTGGTATCGGTTCCTCACAGTGGTGTCCCAAATTCAAGAGGGGTGTGGCCGGGTCATCTCCTTGTAGTCATCCCACCCTGACCTGTGACAATCATTTAGAGATTGTTTGTCTTTATCATAAGAGAGTCTCTTTTGAATATCACTAAATTAATGTGCATTTGCCCCTCTACCAGCAACAGATAAAGGAGCAGACTACCATTTAACTTAGTGGTCATGCAACATCAAACCACACAGGTTATAAAGCATTTTAGGTTTCTTCTCATCCTGTTAGTGCTTATCACTTCCAGAAAACTTTTGTACTGTATACCAAAAATATGTTTTATGAATCATTTGTTTAATATGGTTAGAAAAATCTAGAGAGAGGATTGGAATTTTAAGTCTGTGTGGAAAAGTGTAAGATTGACAATAAAGATATTTGAAAATGAAAAAAAAAATTTTTTACTGTTTCAATTCCCCTTTCTTACCCCAGGGTACCATTTGGAGTTCCTAAAGGCAGAGGTGCTGATAGTGCTCAAGGCCTGTAAGTCAAAATGTGTGTACTTCGGGGGTCTACGAATTGTCACACCTTTTACAATGGGGGAAATTGTAATTATCTGATTGGTCTCACATTTGGGTTACAGACACATGGTCAAGGAAGGCATCAAATATTATAACAGTTTCTCTGTCCCTTTTATTCTCTAGCTCTCTTTCTTTGTCTCTTTCTACACCCTCTCCTTCTCTTTATATCTCTCAGGTAACACTTTACATATATGGGGGGTACAATTAATGGTACAAGTTTTTATCATCACATCTATTTTGTAACTTTAAGTGTAACCATATATAGTGTCATTAGACCCTTTCAATTACATATAATGTGCTAATTAGTTTTGATTAGGTATTGACTTTGAAGTGCTACCTATTGCAAAACAATATCGTCACTCTATAGCAGCAATCTCCCACATATTTAGCTATTGTAACTGCGCTTATTTCCGTCGTTGATATAAGTAGCAGTGGGTGGTAATAGACAAGAAATCTACAGTTTTCCATCATCTTACTGATAACGTTTCTTTAGTCATTCGGCAGCCTGAACCCCTGTAGGAAATCCATCCTTACAAAAGTATGCAATTTTAAAATGGATAATAATAACAACGTTTCTTTAGTCATTTAGCAGTCTTGCAGCCTGAACCTCTGTTGGAAATCCATCCTTACAAAAGTATGGAATTTTGATTTCATTTAATGACTGAACAAAAATTGATTGCAAATAACTAGTTTACTAATTATATTTTTATTGAATGTCTTTTGGTCCAATTTTGCAACAAAATAATCAATTCAAGCATAATTATGACTTTCCTTTTTTATAGTATTACAAAACATTTCCAGAGAATTAAATGTATAAAACAGAAACATATCACAAAAAAATGCAGAGCAAAGATGTAGCGCGTCATTGAACTTGAATGGGCTTCCCGTTAAACCAGGCCCAACACTACGCCTGGTCAAATGTCTGTCAGTTCCTCCTTAAATTCTCCAGAAGTGTAGGTCTTCCTGCAAATGAATTACATAAAGATGTTGGTTTCAATGTAAGCTGATAGTCATAAAAAAACAAAACGTAAAATGTATTTCACCTGAAAGCTTCAGTTTTGGATATTGCACAATGAACATCCTCATTTTAAAATATTTCCTGGACTATTTCTTTTGTGGAGTAAACTTGGTGCGAGGGACGTTAAGCTGCAACCCCACTTTTGAAAAATCCCCAGAAATGACATACCCAAACTGAAACAGATACAGTTCATGAACCCTTTGTACTAAAAGCACAAGTATGATCTCATTTGAAAGCTGACACCTGGCAGTTTATTGTAAATGTAGAATTAATTATTGTCATAATGAAAATTTTTTTTATAAATAGCTTCAAAGTTTTGTAAAGTTATTAGAAATAAATTTTTATGAAACATCCTTATGAAAATAAAATTGAAGTTGGCACTGTAGCAATCTAGAAATGCACTACAGCTAAAGCCACATGTCTACTTATTTTATGTTTAAAATCTGAAGATAATAAGTCCAAAACTCTATATTTAGTTAAATGTTTTTCAAGACCATGTCAAATTACTTTATTTTGATTTGACTCTAAAATGCAACTGATGTTTATTGTCATCTTCTAAGCATCTATCCAGTATATTGTCTCTATTGTTTTGTGGTGCAAACGATCCCCATTCAGTCTCAGTCTCCCCATGCACACATTCACACCTCTCCAGCCTGGTTATGGCTCTAAATATGCATTTCTTTTGTCTGCATTATAGTTACTAACGACTGGCTATTCACATGCTCTTCATAGGGTTTCAGTCCCTAATTTCTTTTCTCAAAGTTCACCTCACATTTTAAACTGTATCAAATGCATTTCTTGAATACAGAAACATTTCAGTAAGCATTCAAAAAATCATAAAAGTATAACTTCTAGGTGGCAGGTGCACCTAGGGCTAGCTAGCATGTTAGCTTAGCACACCATCAATACACGACAATTTATGAGATTAAAACCATGTTTGTGCTCCAAACTTACTTTATAACGCAAGTCGAGTATTTTAAATAATCTTCTGTGATCTAATTTGGCTTCAGATAAAAAAATCAGACAGAAAATATACTATTGGTATAGTATTCAGCACAGTGATAGTCTATATAGATTAGCATTACATTATAAATATAATCTATTATTATGGAAATACCTGGCATGGCTTGAAAAACACAGGTAACTCAAATATCATTGCAAACATGTTTATTGTCTTCAAAACGTCTGTATCTGCATGTTACAGCGCGATCTCTGTAGCTTTGTGTGTATCAGTCATAGACAGTATATAAACTGGACACAGCGACCCCATAGGTTTCAACGGAGAGAAGTTGAAGCACATTAGAAGCAGTCACTTCCTGATTGCCGAGCGTACTGCGCAGACTCAAACTGAGCTTGACGACGTGGATGTGACGTGAGCAGCCTGCCTGACAGTTGTAAGTTTTCTAGTAGCCGTGCCAAGCGAAATCGGAACCATTCCCTTCCGAATCTCGCAGAGACGGAGAGTGTGAGTAGGAGCTGTCCATGAGCTAGGAGCAGGAGCAACGTCATGACTCTCTATGGGCTTCTCCCTTTACTTTATCGGACTTTATGCCTCCACGTCCCCCCGATTGATTGCGAGCTTCTCTTCCTGTCTCTACGGTAATTTCCAGAGAGTCGCGTGGTTATGACGCAATCGTTAGCCTACTTTTACAAAAACTGCTTCTACGGGGCCATAACGTAAGATACAAGGTAATGGAGCCTTTTATACATTGTCGTGTTTCTTTAGAAATAAACAATGGACAAATGGAGTCTTTAAACGCCTCAGATGTAAAGTTATTCGCTGTCAAAGTGACGCGAAAATGAATGGGAGTCAATGGGATGCTAACAGCAGGTGAAGGCTTGTTAGCCAATGGCGGCTCCCGGGGGTACCTTCAAATTAATATGAAACCCTGACTGCCTGGTATCAGTGACGTCCTGGAATGTCACATGATCATGGCTCTTCTTCATGTTCCATATATGGACTATTATTGTGCATATAGCGCCCTCAGGCTATTGGTATGAATTGAAAACACAGTATCAGAGTATCTAAGCGCTCATAATGATTACATCGACGCATTTGGGTATAAATTCAATAAATATTATTCCTGTCTATAGAAATCTGATGTAAACCTATGAGAATATATCAATATTTCTCCAAATCTGCACTTTTTTGAGCTAAAAGCCCTGAAGGATGTTGTTTTGTGTATCGCTGTCATGACGACAGCACGGAGTTTTTTTATGAATGAAAGCGGCTGACGCGCATAATTCATATCAAAGGTATCGACTCATTTTTCATTTCATAACTCCTGACACAAATTAAGAAATAACTGTCGCTATAAGTTTCTCAGAATACAATAGTGGTCAAATACTGAAACTTGAGTCTTATATCTTTTTAATGATGCATAGTTTGTCAAGGTATAACATTAAATCTGATAGTAACTTTGAAATAAAAAAAAACCGCTTCAGTGCGCCCGTGCACTGGCAACGGTTAACAGTTGAAACCTTATTGTAAAGTGGTACCAATGCAAAGAGTATAGAAGTACCAAGAGGCGAAACTCAATAGAACGTTCCATTGCAACAAACTCACCCATGCGCAGAGCTGCAGCTCCGCCATCTTGGACTGAACGCAACACAGCTGTCATAGAATTGAACGATACCGGTTCAAATTCAAAAGCGGTTAAATTAACTAAAAAGTAGTTTCTAGTTTTTAATATCTCTAGAGCAGACATATCCCATGTCTCCCGGAAGATCCGGGAGTCTCCCGCATATTGATAGCGGCTCCCTGATGCCCGCAAATTAGCTAAAATCACCCGGAATCTAAAGCGAGCGAGCAAGAGCGCGCAGCTCCAAACCGTGTAACGTTAGAGCACACGGCAGAAAGGGTGAGGAAGCGAAATATCAACATATCAACCTAAAATGTGGAACACAATTTGTTCAGATTTTTTGCTTTCATTTTCTTGCAGTTCTAGAGTAAAATATATTTTGTAATATATATATTTATATAAAATATAAATAATTATATTTTAAATTTGTACATTAATAAACTCAAACTTGCATAACTTTTTTCTGTTTCACTTTCATAATTTATTTCACTTCAACAATAATCTGACAAATTAAAACAAGACCAACCATAGGTCTAAATTCCAAAGCATTCTTGAATTACAACCATTTAAGTTTGGATAGTGATTTTCATGTTTATGCGAAAAAAAGGTGACACTAGTTAAAGGGTTAATTTAGTGATAACAATGAATTAATAAAGCGGTCATTTGCCAGGTTAGGTTCATATCTCTGAAAGTATGCGATTTAAAAAGCCCATTTCGAGTCTTGACAATTTCGACCAAATACATAACATTAGCAAACTGTTACTGCGGTTATGGGATAGCTTACATAACGTTACAGCACCTGTTATCGTTGACGTTAGATCACTTTAAAGTTAATAAAAACCTTTTCTACTTTACCTCTCTGGATCTTTGGGGAATCTATGAAATGCTAGTTGATTGTTTGTACACTGCCCAGCGAGCAAAAAGTCGTCCAGAAGACGTCTAAAAGACGTCATTCTTAGACATCCAGAAGACGTCCTCACAGGAGCCAGAATGAAAGTTTTTTTGACGTCTTTTCTGGACATTGTATAGACGTCAGTTAAAGACGTGCTAAAGACGTCATTCTTAGACATCCAGAAGACGTCCTCACAGGAGCCAGAATGAAAGTTTTTTTGACGTCTTTTCTGGACATTGTATAGACGTCAATTAAAGACGTGCTAAAGACGTCATTCTTAGACATCCAGAAGACGTCCTCACAGGAGCCAGAATGAAAGTTTTTTTGACGTCTTTTCTGGACATTGTATAGACGTCAATTAAAGACGTGCTAAAGACGTCATTCTTAGACATCCAGAAGACGTCTTCACAGGAGCCAGAATGAAAGTTTTTTTGACGTCTTTTCTGGACATTGTATAGACGTCAATTAAAGACGTGCTAAAGACGTCATTCTTAGACATCCAGAAGACGTCCTCACAGGAGCCAGAATGAAAGTTTTTTTGACGTCTTTTCTGGACATTGTATAGACGTCAGTTAAAGACGTGCTAAAGACGTCATTCTTAGACATCCAGAAGACGTCCTCACAGAAGCCAGAATGAAAGTTTTTTTTACGTCTTTTCTGGACATTGTATAGATGTCAAGTAAAGACGTGCTACAGACGTAATTGTTAGACATCTAAAGGCAGCCAGAATAAAAGTTGTATTAGACGTGTTTTCTGTAGTAGAAATGTCAAAGACTGTTAAAGACCCATACTGACATGGAAATCCCATATGTGCATTTTGCAAGGATCCAACTTTAAAAAATATTTACTTACAAATATTTATAAAACAGTGGTTGAACTTGTGAGTGAGCTAGTTCTCACTGAGAAAAACCCAGTTACTCCTTGTTAATGGTTGTCGTGTCATGAAACTGCAGACACACAGACCATAGACCTAAATAAGATTTTAAAGAATATTGATAATATTGTATATTCAATTGAATAACTGTGGTGTATATACTTGCATTTGTATATCTTAACAATATAACTGTAATAAACTGCTTACCATTTTCCTGTAAACCAAACTAATCACTCCAAGAAATCAACTATTTAAATCTCAAGATATATTTTTATTACTATTTTAAAACTTAACAGCCGAAAGAGTAAAGTATAAATTAACACAATAAAACTTAAAAGCCAGAACAGTAAAGTTGTAAATTAACACAATTTCCCTTTAAATAATCTATAAAATGTTGTTAAAACAATATAACATAACAGTTAACAAAATATGGCTGCTATAAGGTTCACAAGCTTCATTTATAGCAGCAAGCAGTTTCAGATGATCGGCTACAGACTTTCTTTGGGCCTCTGTTGCAGCTGGGTCCCATTTCATGACAGCAGCTACAATCAAAGCAAAAAAATCCACATGTAAAATAAATAAATACAAATGCCACTGTTGTGGTTTAGCTTATAGCAGAGATACATAGTTGAAAATTTGAGTACTCGAATCAATTAAATGAAATAAATCACAAATCAAGTAAAATTACGTAAAGCCTGATATAAGGCATTCCACACACACACACACACACACACACACACACACACACACACACACACACACACATAGGGGCCATTTACAACTTCATGCGATTTTAGTGATCGGATAGCTATATGATCTTGAAAAGACCAGGTGTAAATGCCCTCCGAAACGCATTTGAATCTGAATGCTCAAACCACTTCAGGAGGTGGTCTGGGCCGCATTCCAGAAGAAACTGGACATGCATCTGGTTGTTGAAACCACATATGTAAATTTTACTCCTCCCAAAAACGCTCTAAAATAAAGGTGTGAGAGCGTGTTATAGGCTATATGTCATGTTATAGCCAGTTATGACGAGGCTACTGCCGCATCGCCGCTGACCATCTAACGTTATTCATCAAGCCAACGTGCAAACTATCACAAATCAAAGTGAAAGTAAGTCCCAGATTCTTAACACACAGTTATCATCATTAAAAGTAAAGAAACGAAATGATCTTACCAGGGCTGTTGCGCTCTCTCCTATTGCAGTCTTTGATTTAGAAATTTTAACGGATGATCAATTCACGAGTTCACACTTACATATAATTTGAAGGGGTAAGGTTTAATGCGTATTTGGCGTGCTGTCCGGAGGGAGGGCTCCGAGCTCGGAGTTCGGCCCGAACCCAGAGTACTCCCCCCCGTATGTAAGTGTTTAGAACTAGAAGCGTGGAGAAGGGGTGGTGGAGGGATGCTGCAAAACTGTCAATGGAATGAGGTGAGACTGCTGAGTATATATATGCACCTCTTACCATTGATTGCTGAGTGCTCTCCACTTGTGTTAATTATCTGAACGTGCTCCTCCCGAACCTTGTTAATAAAACATCATTAAAATGCAGCTCATATCTGTTGCTTTCGGTGACGTGAACGCCATTAAATTTGCATAGCGAGGGAATCGAGGGAATTATGTGACCAGGTGTAAATGGAATTGTTGTGATAAAACAGATAGCTATCCGATCTGAGAAAACGCATCAAGTGGCCAGGTTTAAACAGCCCCATATACACATACACACACACACACACACACACACACGCACATATTAGGGGTGTAAGTTAACGGTTCACAAAATCCATGGTTCGGTTCAATACGATACACTTGTGTCACGGTTCGGTACGTTTTCGATACAGGAAAAAGAAAGAAATACCAGAGAAATTTCCTTGTTTTAATATTTTTAACTTTTTTTTGTATTAAACCTAACATCATAAAGTATGATTTTTTTTTTTTTACTTTGAGGAATGATGAAGCTATAATTGACTCTTAGAAGCATGTAAAACAGCTCCTTGAAAAAAATGAAATGTAATATTGTAGTTATAAACAAAGGTTTATTTTAGTTCAGATTAACATTTGAGGGCAGTAATTTTATTTATGTCAAAAAAATAAAACCAACGTAATGTAACTTGAAAGCATTATAGCCTACTAATCCTGCCAAACTTCCATGGTTACAGTTAGTGTTACTACAGTAAATCCATGGTGAATGTTGCTGATCTGTGGACACTGGATTGTTCATTCATGGCACAATGTTTCTACGTCAGCGCTGTTTGATCCGTTAATAACAGCGAAATATGAATGCTTCTCACTAGATCTCGCAGCGATGTTATTACTTCAGTGGGGATCTATTAGCGCCGTGTAGAAGCCTAACAGTGTCGCTTGATCAAGATCGGCTCGCGCTGCACTGGTCCAAACTGATAAACGGCCCGTGAAGCACATAATAACAGCACCTGCTTTCTGGTCAGTTAGCCTACAGTACCTGCTTTTTTTGTGGAAACCAAATCTTTTGATTGTGAGAGAGCCATGTGTTAAAGGTCAGATGGCACTTAAGCTACTTTATGATTTGCCCTATGTCTGAACAAAAGAAATAAAAGTTAACTATCTATACCATATTGAATTGCATAGCATCATATTTTTGCAATGCGTTGAATCGAAATCGAATCGCACCGGATCGTAATAATAGTGAATCGTATTGCATTGCATTGGTAGCTGGCAGCTGCTTATATGTATCATTAATGTATTGTATCGTTGGCTATGCATCGAGATGCGTATCGTATTGGCCTCAGTTATGGAGATGCACATCCCTAATACCTACATAGGAAAAGTAACTACATTTACATACTGTGAATCGTTTTTTTAATTTATCGAGAATCGTTTTTGAATCGAAAATCGCAATTGTATCGAATTATGACATTTTCTTAATCTTACACCCCTAATATAAACATACATATAGTACTTTGGAGACCAATTGTGTTGAAATAACATTGAGACAAAGGAGGTAGAGGACGAATACTCACTTCTCTTGGTAGCTGTTCCGATGAATGACGGATCCTGGCCACAGAAAGATAAAAGAGAGAGGTAAAAGGGGGGAATAAATTAGCATGGGTCACATTTCATTCGTTTTGTCTGGTAGGCCTATCTAAAACTTATGTCTGATAGAAAAATGTGCATCACCAAAAGAAGGAACATGTAGATTAACACAGTAGATCTATCCAAATGGTAATCGTTTTAATAACGTTGTACAAAGAAAGAACTCTTCCGTTTTTAGTACATTGTTGTTGTGTAAAAGTTCCTTAAGTTTGTGTGTTCTTGACGTCTTTTCTTTTAACCCTGCAGGTAGTTACATTAACGCATCTATTAATAAAAGTTTTACCTATGGAACTTCGGTATGATGAAAATGTGTGTAATATAGAAAACCCAAACAAACAACTCAATTACTCTATGTTAAATGGAACTCTTCCACCATATCTAGTTTTAAAATGAATCACAGGAACTTGCCATCCTAGGTCACATTACCATAAATATAATATTAAATTACTATAAGATAAAATTACTTCAGTTAATTTACCATCGCATGCATGTCCCCATTTGCTAACCCTTTTGTGGAAGGGCTCTTTGTGAAGGGATTTAGATGTTTGCTTGGAACACCCCTTTAATTGTACATTTATTAAATCACATGTAAGGTTTATAAATAATACTAGGTAAAGGAGAGCAAACTGATTCCCCCTTCATTTTATCTACCTTATGCCGACCGAAAGGTATATGATTTTCTTTCTTCAGATGAAAACACATATTTTAGAAAAAATAAACTAGACTTTTAGAAATATTATCCATGTGTGTCAAATAATGCAAGTGAATAGACACCAAAATGCTGAAGGTCGAAAAAGTCCAAGAGCATTGCTCACATGATAAGTGCAGAAAACATCTTGTGTGAACAACACAGCAAGCTGTGAGTAGGCTGTATGAAGTTTCTGGCATATGCACTTGCATTATATTGGCTTAGAATAATGGATAATTAAAAAATATATATTTGTGGAAAGAAAGTCAGATATACATCTGGAATGGCACGAGTGAAGAAAAAAAAGAGATCATTTTTTAATTTCGGAGTGCATTGTGCCTTTAAAATTGACTGCGGATTTAGATACTGGGTAACACTTTATTTCGATAGTCCACTTTAGACATTCTACTAACTATAAGTAACTTTGCAACTACATGTCAACTGTCTGTCATTAGAGTATTAGTAGACTGTCTGCTTAATATTTGCTAACACTCTGTTTTGTTGGTCCCCTAACAGACATTCTACTGACTATAAGTTACTTGGCAACTACAAGTCAACTTATTCTCCTAACCCATTTCCTAACATCTAAACTTAACCTACCAGTCTATTGACTGTCTACTACAGCCTACTAATACTCTAATGAGAGTTAGTTGACATGTAGTTGAAAAGTTATAGTTAGTAAAATTTCTAAAGTGGACTATCGAAATAAAGTGTAACCAGATACTGCAGTGGATACTTACTAGTGATGGACTTGTTTCTCTGTTGGTGCCTATTCTGCTCCGTAAGTCCAATGCTTGATCTAAAAATATACATTTTTTTAAAAAGTGTGTTAATAGGATTATTGATCGGGTAACATAGGACCATTTTTTTAATGTTCCATAAGTGTTATATAAATCTGGAGAACCCTTACTAAAAATTAACACTGTTTTGCGACACTAACCAAATGGTAATAAATTATTGTAATACGTAAAATAGGAAAGAGGCCGCACTATGCATAAACTTTTATTTGCAAAAACACGTTTCGGCGTGTGCCTTCATCAGTTTGCACGCGCCGAAACGCATTTTTGCAAATATAAGTTTATGCATAGTGCGGCCTCTTTCCTATTTTACGTATTACAATTATCCAGGCCAGCACTCTAAAACTTTATTAATATATGCAGTGAAGCCTGCTCCTATACTCACTTAATAAATTATTGTATTAAATCCACCATAAAAACATGGTTTCTACACTATAATAAATAAAACATGGTTAATTTAGCAAATGTCCTTAAATGATTAGTTCACCTCAAAGTTGAAAATTGTGTCATCATTTACTCACCCTCAAGTTGATTTAAACCTGTATGAATTTCTTTCTTCTGCTGAACACAAAGAAAGATATTTTGAAGAATGTCGGTAAACAGACAGACTTGGGTCCCATTGACTTCCATAGTAGGAAAAAAAAAAATACTATGGAAGTCAATGGGACCCAAGTTACAGACATTCTTCAAAATATCTTTCTTTGTGTTCAGCAGAAGAAAGAAAGAAAGAAATTCATACAGATTTGAAACAACTTGAGGGTGAGTAAATGATGACACAATTTTTAACTTTGAGGTGAACTAATCCTTTAAAAGAACAGCTCATCCAAAAAAAAATAAAAAAAAAATAGAGTTAGCTTACTCACCCTCGTGTTGAAATTTTATGAGATTCTTATGTAGGCCTAGAACCATAATTAAGATATCTTGAAAAATGCCTTTTATTTTTGTCATACAATGAATATAGGCCTAGTTGTTTTATTCCCAAAATTCTTGTGTTTCACAAAAGTAAGTTATAGAGGTTTGAAAAAATACTTTCATTTTGAAAGACATTTATTTTTGGGTCAGCTAGGCCTGTAAACTCAAGAAGATAAAGCTTGTCTGGAGGGTTTGAACCAGTGCATTTGAGCAGAGTTTACATGTTCTTATTTCACGTGTATTTTATGACAATACTCACCGCATCTGAACATCGTGTGGCTGGATAATATTTATTCCCAAAATGCCTGGATCATGAAGGAAACACACACATACACATCAATATTAGTTATTTGTTTTACTTACTAACGGAGACATTTGCAAAAGCTTGCAAAATTGACTCACCAGCTCCAAAACATATTATTACGACTCGTTAATTTAACTGATTGGTTAGCCATCCCGCGATCAACAATAGATTCAAAAGCCTAGTTTGCAGATTCTTATAGTAAGACTGTGACAGTTCCTTTCTGTCTAAAGATACAATATTCTCAGTTCACTCGTTGTAAAGCATTTATTTTTTATCATAAAGTTAGACAAGTTTACGTTACACATCCTAGCAGCACATAACATTAATACATTGGGAATACCGTATGCACTAATAATATTGCTCTAATCGCGTTTAGATTCTCAATTTAATACACTATATCTTGATGTAGCAGAATTTGTATAAAATAAAGTTATTTACCTTCCGTAGATTGCAATATGTCCGTTGTTAAAATTCTTTGTCCATTTCCTTGTTTGTTCTTCATTTACACCCAGCAACACCCAGCAACTCGCTCAAAATAAACATTTAGCAGTCCGATGTAAAATAATCCATGTTTTAAACGATGTAAAACCCACAGAATAGGCTAATATTGAAGATCCCGCGCAGCAGCAAAGCAAACACCGACTCACTCAACTGACGTTTATTCAAACTTGACTCGTAAAGGCGCGCTTAGTTGTCATTGGCTAGATTCCTGGATGACAGTCAGAATAAACAGAGAATAACCAATCATGCTCAAAACAGCTAGGAGAGACAGCCAATAGTGTGGCAACATTGCAATTACAGGAAAATATGAATATATATATATATATATATATATATATATATATATATATATATATATATATATATATATATATATATATATATATAATGTGCTATTTATTTGGTTGTATTTGTAGGCTGGCTGTATTTTAATCAATTGGTTAAATTGTTTTTTCATTGCAGTGCATGATTAAAAATTAAACATTAAAAATTAAAGATTAAAAATACTGTAAGAACTTACAGTAACTGACCATATATAATATGTATTTACCACTGTTCTTATAAAGTGCAATTTAATAGAGCAAACAGTGTATTAAACAGAGCAAACACTGCATATATTCATATACAATTCTGTATGTAGATCTATATGAAAATCTAATGAATTGGTATCATGGTGGTGACAGTTACATTCATGTGACCCATAATGACCCTTTTACACTTTCACAAATTCTTGACCTTTCCTTTAGAAACACTCTTATGCCTAATAATGTCAACATCCTTTTTCACCCTGAGTGGCACTGGTACACAACCTGTTGGTTTAGAGTTAATCCTCTGTCCAACGCAACACTTTGGTAACATTGGCATAATTATATACAAGTTACAACATAATACCCCGGGTTTCACACTTTCACAGGCAAGACTTAAGCCTGTAGTCCCAGACTAAAATGCATGTTTGAGCAGTATTACCTGAAAGCAACTTGTACTGACATATCTTATGGCAGTGCCATTGTTTTGTCTCAAGGCACATTTTTAAAAGCTATAATTAAATACCCAAATTGAACTAAGGACAAATCCTGGCTTTATCTAAACCATGTCTGTGAAACTGGGTCTGGGTTAGAAATTAAGGGTTAAGGTTAACCCTAACCTTAATACTTGCCTACAGACTTTTATTTAACAGCATGGTGTTAACTGCAGTGGTTAGGCCTTTAGCATTGCTAAAGGACAAAAATCTTCTCACTGTGACAGTCTGTTTAGTAAAGATTGTTTGTATGGATTGTCCCTAAACTAGAGCTATTGATGCATTCAAAACATACCTGTATCATAAAGATCGTATTTACAAATTGAACATACATGAACGCCCCCACAATGATGAAAATATGAGTAGGAAGCTTGGGATTTTCTTTTAGCCCGATCTTGAAGAGTTATGATGTGTCAGTGAGAAACATGTAATACCACAATACTTTGGTATTTAGCAGTTACATTGTCAGGCTTTTCTATTTACGATGAAGTAAGCTAATGCCTGCACAAAATATGACAGTATTATAGTATTACAATATAACATGTAATGATACATTTTACAGTGGCTTCATAAATTGATTTAAAACATAAATAGTAAAATAGTAAAACCTCATGAATACAAACTTCCCAGGAGGACTTAAAAGCATCATGTGTGCATCATGAACCCTGTTGGTGTCTGATCAGCAAGATCAATTTAACAGTTAATGATATAGTCCGTAAATTAACAGTCAGTTAATTAATTTACAGATATTGTTTGTCATTTTGTTCTGAACTAGTTCTGGCTGTCAGTGGACGTTTAGATTATGGCCGGATTGGACATCATTATTCACGTCATTTATGGACTGTTTCTGGATGTCAAAGGACGTCCAGATTATAGCCAGTATGAACGTCTTTTCTGAACTAGTTCTGGCTGTCAGTGGACGTTTAGATTATGGCCGGATTGGACATCATTATTCACGTCATTTATGGACTGTTTCTGGATGTCAAAGGACGTCCAGATTATAGCCAGTATGAACGTCTTTTCTGAACTAGTTCTGGCTGTCAGTGGACGTTTAGATTATGGCTGGATTGGACATCTTTATTCACATCATTTATGGACTGTTTCTGGATGTCAACGGACGTCCAGATTATAGCCAGTATGAACGTCTTTTCTGAACTAGTTCTGGCTGTCAGTGGACGTTTAGATTATGGCTGGATTGGACATCTTTATTCACATCATTTATGGACTGTTTCTGGATGTCAACGGACGTTCAGATTATAGTCAGTATGAACGTCTTTTCTGAACTAGTTCTGGCTGTTAGTGGACGTTTAGATTATGGCCATATTGGACATCTTTATTCACGTAATTTATGGACTGTTTCTGGATGTCAACGGACGTCCAGATTATAGTCAGTATGAACGTCTTTTCTGAACTAGTTCTGGCTGTCAGTGGACGTTTAGATTATGGCTGGATTGGACATCTTTATTCACGTAATTTATGGACTGTTTCTGGATGTCAACGGACGTCCAGATTATAGCCAGTATGAACGTCTTTTCTGAACTAGTTCTGGCTGTCTGTGGACGTTTAGATTATGGCTGGATTGGACATCTTTATTCACGTCATTTATGGACTGTTTCTGGATGTCAACGGACGTCCAGATTATTGCCAGTATGAACGTCTTTTCTGAACTAGTTCTGGCTGTCAGTGGACGTTTAGATTATGGCCATATTGGACATCTTTATTCACGTCAGTTATGGACTGTTTCTGGATGTCAACGGACGTCCAGATTATAGTCAGTATGAACGTCTTTTCTGAACTAGTTCTGGCTGTTAGTGGACGTTTAGATTATGGCCATATTGGACATCTTTATTCACGTAATTTATGGACTGTTTCTGGATGTCAACGGACGTCCAGATTATAGTCAGTATGAACGTCTTTTCTGAACTAGTTCTGGCTGTCAGTGGACGTTTAGATTATGGCTGGATTGAACATCTTTATTCACGTCATTTATGGACTGTTTCTGGATGTCAAAGGACGTCCAGATTATAGTCAGTATGAACGTCTTTTCTGAACTAGTTCTGGCTGTCAGTGGACGTTTAGATTATGGCCATATTGGACATCTTTATTCACGTCATTTATGGACTGTTTCTGGATGTCAAAGGACGTCCAGATTATAGTCAGTATGAACGTCTTTTCTGAACTAGTTCTGGCTGTCAGTGGACGTTTAGATTATGGCCATATTGGACATCTTTATTCACGTCATTTATGGACTGTTTCTGGATGTCAACGGACGTCCAGATTATAGTCAGTATGAACGTCTTTTCTGAACTAGTTCTGGCTGTCAGTGGACGTTTAGATTATGGCCGGATTGGACATCTTTATTCACGTCATTTATGGACTGTTTCTGGATGTCAACGGACGTCCAGATTATAGCCAGTATGAACGTCTTTTCTGAACTAGTTCTGGCTGTCAGTGGACGTTTAGATTATGGCCATATTGGACATCTTTATTCACGTCAGTTATGGACTGTTTCTGGATGTCAACGGACGTCCAGATTATAGTCAGTATGAACGTCTTTTCTGAACTAGTTCTGGCTGTCAGTGGACGTTTAGATTATGGCCGGATTGGACATCTTTATTCACGTCATTTATGGACTGTTTCTGGATGTCAACGGACGTCCAGATTATAGCCAGTATGAACGTCTTTTCTGAACTAGTCCTGGCTGTCAGTAGACGTTTAGATTATGGCCAGATTGGACATAATTACTCAATGTCATAAATCGACTAATTCTGGCTGTCAATGGACGTTCAGATCATGGCCTGGACGGGCGGACTTGATATCAACCTGTTTTGTACGTCCACAGACGTCGCTTGCTCAGTGGGTGGTAGTTGTTGCAGTTGATGGCAGAACACTGTTTTCTTTGTTTCCAATTATTTCCAGACATAATGTTAATGCTGTACAGTAGTTGTGCTAACGGTAAAGCCGTTGGTTCAGTCCAAAATGGCGGCCGCGCTACCGAAGCGCCACCTAGTGGCTGTTGTCAAAACTGCAACGGAGTTTCGCCTCTTGTTACTTCTATACTCTTTGACCAATGTAAACAAATAAAATTACTTGTAAAAATCTTAAGATATTTAAGCTAAAATACATTTATAATGCCCTCAAAACAGCACTAAGGACAGAGTTTTATTGTCACATGCTTATCACAGTTAAGTGCATGTTGAAGTAAGTTTGGTGCGCCTGGAAGGCTAAAATTTGAATCGGAGTACTCCTGCCCTGAGAGCAGCGCGTAATACACTAAAAATAACAGCGATTTTAATCTATTGAGTACTCCTGCCCTGAGAGCAGCGTGTAGTACACAAAAATAACAGCGATTTGAATCTATTGAGTACTCCTGCCCTGAGTGCAGCGCGTAATACACTAAAAATAACAGCGATTTGAATCTATTGAGTACTCCTGCCCTGAGAGTAGCGCGTAATACACTAAAATAAAAGCGATTTGAATCTATTGAGTACTCCTGCCCTGAGAGCAGCGCGTAATACACTAAAAATAACAGCGATTTGAATCTATTGAGTACTCCTGCCCTGAGAGCAGCGCGTAATACACTAAAAATAACAGCGATTTGAATCTATTGAGTACTCCTGCCCTGAGAACAGCGTGTAGTACACAAAAATAAAATAGATTTGAATCTATTGAGTACTCCTGCCCTGAGAGCAACGTGTAATACACAAAAATAACAGCGATTTGAATCTATCGAGTAGGCTACTCCTGCCCTGAGAGCAGCGCTAAGGCTGGAGATGTATCATTTTGACCGTTGAAATATCACGGAGTTATGTTCTCGCATATATAATAGAAATTTTTATTCCAGCCAGCATAATACCATACATGGTGTGGAAATATTTACTCTAGCCAGCTTAAAACCATACATGGTGTTAAAGAAACTGCAAGTTGCATATCATCTTCTTCCTTACTGCTGAAGAACGAGGTCAAAATGACATTTGCAGAAAGGACAGTTTGTTCTTTCTAAATACAGATAAGCTCGCTTGCACTAAGAGCAAAGGTGTTGCATTGGAAAATATATACTTTTTATATATATATATATACTTTTAAATATATAGTTTTTAATGACATATGTGTGTAAGTGTGTGCGTATAACCATGGTGTGTTAGAATAAGTGTGATGAGTTTTGTGTATATAAGCTGGGCAAAAAGGAGAAGTCAGTGCGCTTCTCATATCAGACTCTGACTGATGTGTGAACAGCCTTTCTTGCAAGAAATAAAGATCTTTATAACTTTTGAAATTTCCAGCTGTCTTCCAATTATTATTTAAAGTTGAGAAAGAATTTCCACGACAAACTGGCGACGAGGAATGGGAATCGCAAAGCTGATGACCTCCGTGGACGAAGCAATTGACTAATCATCCCAAAGACAAGAAGTGTCTGGCTCCGATACCCCAACGCTAAAAATGCAAGGGACGGGAGAATTGTGGACACCACGGCAGGCCTAGGTGGACGCGATCCTGAGTAAAAGAAACCAAGCTGCAAAAGCACGGTGAGAAACATTTTTGCACTAATAAAATATATCCCAAAAGAGCCAGAGTTTGAGAATAAGCCGGATAGTAATTTCTCAAACACCAGACAGGTGGGTGCTTGTTTGAAATAAGCCTGATAGTAATTTTCAAACATTACAGAGGCACTTGTTTGGGAAAGACCTACATCGACGGATGCAGGCATTTTGAAAGTCCTATATTGACGAATATAGGCAGGTGCATGTTGGCCACGCTGGGGAAAGAATTGATACAGTGAATATAGGGTGCGGTGACCGCACAGGGATTTTCAGAAAGTTATCTGAAAAAGGTAATTAGTGCAAAAATGGGTAATGTTAATGATAAAGAGTTGGAGACAGTGGATTTCTCAAAAGGGAATTATTGTTCCATGACCAAGAAAAATGGAACGTGGTGGCATCATAGGATACCACAGTTAATTAAATTGTACGGATTTAATGTGTGTTTAATGTCTGAGTGTAAGCCATCTGCAAAAGACAAAGGAAAATTGGACAAAAACAAGTCCAAAAAGAAAGGAAAAAGATAATTATGACTTTGATGGTCGAATTATAGATTTATGGTTAAATGAGGCAATTTCCAGACAAAGAAGACAGATAAACGCAGCATTAGCACCATTAGAGAGTACAGATAGTAGAGAGACAAAGGCAGAGGAAGCCAGAAAAACTTTACTAAACTCTGTTTCTAATTCTTCCGAGGAAATGAGATGCATGAAAACCCGCCTGGCTGAGGACGACCACTGTCCGGCTCCCTACTCCCCCTACCAACCACCAGCAGTGGCTCCCAACGTGCAACCACAAATAGAACCAGGAGCGATGGGAGGTCAAGATCCTGAGGATGACAAGGAAGAAGGAAGGGGTCTGCAAGCAAAACCACCAAGACACCCTGAACATCGAAGCTTGCTAGGTTCGACTACCCTGCCCTCTACTCCTCCAGACTACACTCCTCCAGCTCCACAATTCGCTGATAAATTTTCACCAACCCAAAGAGAACAAGCCAAACAACCAAAGAGAAGTACAAAGACACTCAACTGGCTCTGCTGAAGATGGGAGGGTTGATGATGGAAAATTGCTCAAGAGGAGGAGGAGGAGGCGGCAGAAAAGGACACTGGAGAAATGACTGTCCGGATCCTCCAAAGAAGAGAGGATTCCAACAGCCACCAGAGCCACAAGGAGATTGAAAGAAGGAGGGGGAGGGGAGCGACGGTGAAGGGTCTGACTCCCAGGTGGTAAATATGTCTAATCTTATCTCTTTTTCTGCTCCTTGCAATGAAGAAAATTTGCTTGCTGATACTGAACGAATGTATAAAGCATTTGCAAAATTACCAATGATTGATATCAGTATCGAGGGTAGGAAAGTTAAGTTCTTAATAGACAGTGGAGTGATGAACTCGGTAATTAAAAATGAACAATTGCCTGATTTAACTGTATTATCTGGAAAATGGACAACCTCCAGAAGTGCCACAGGGCATCTGGTAAAGGAACCATATACAGCAGATTTGTCTTGTCAGATTGGTGATCGCTCATTTTCTCATGCTTTTCTTGTAACTACTACCTGTCCTTGTAATCTTCTGGGAAGAGATTTGATGTGTAAACTAAAGCTGAATTTGTATTGTGATGACAGTGGCCTCACTGCTGATTTGAGCATGGTGCGAATGCCAACTGAAATATTATATGTTTTTGAATGGAGCACTCCTCAGTGTGGTCTGCAAAACAAAGCCACAAATAGGATGCCTCCTGATCATGATTTCATGGAAGAAAGTGATTTGCATTGCACATGTCATGTTAGCAGTGAGCCAGATGAAATTTTTGCTGAAAAATGGTCTGAACTAGAGATTGAGGAACTGAAAACCTCAGAGTTAGTTTGGTCAGATAAATGATGTGCTGTGAAGGTTGAATTGACTGATAGCCAAGCATCACTGTATGATGTGGAGGGGGCCGTCCCTCACATCTCTTTAGCTAAACCACTGACTGCAGAGTGGAGAGAATTGGGGCTTTTTGTGAAACAATGTGACTCACTAAAAGATTGGTGGCCAACCACTGACAAAAATGTGTGGCAATCTGAGAGCACAGGGTTTTACAAACAGTCACTAAGAAAAAATATTAAGGGAATCAGAACTGTTGAAGTGATGTGTGATAGTACAATGAAAAAAAAAAATTAAGAAATTGATAAAATTATCAATCATAATAATAGGAATATGCATTCTGTGATAATTAGGAAATTTTGAGTCATAAATAAACTTTTATGAGTTAGACTTTAATTATGTATTTATGTAGATGAGATATATAAAACCGAGCAACAGGTGCTCTTAAAGTGATGAATAAATAGTACTATATGAATTGCACGTGTTTAGATATTATACTTTCTATATGAAGGCGTCTAGAATTTGTATCCCGTTATCCCTGGGAGACAGTGTGGAAAAATGGTTTTGATCTATGAGATTCTAAGAGTCAATGGTTTACTGTATGTTTAACTAAGATAATTTTTTGTGCATTGTGCATATGAGAATGAGATTGGGTGACCAACTTTAAATATAAATTGTGATTTGAAAAGCACATAACAGACATCTTAGAGTCATTTTATTTTGGTTTCTTGTAAAAGAGAAAAGACAAATAATTATTTTTGTTTACATTAGACACTGTATTAATTAGAGGAGTTTTCCTGCTTTTTCCTGTCTTTGCAAAGAAGTGCTTGCTTTTTTCCGCAATGAAGGACTAAGCTTTTTAATAAATTGAGGAATTGCTGTGTTATAAACCAGAAGAGACTATTGGAAATTAAGCTGTTTAATTTGATTTTTTGCGGTTCTCTGAGTGTTCAAGATTTCAGACAGCTGCCTTGAAAAGTGGGATGACTGCAGAAAAATAAAAGAGGAATTAGGGCCTGCAGCTGCCCTCCTGAAAGAGGAAGTTGACACTTCTGAGAGGGGTCACATGGGGAGACTGAGACAGTGCAAAGGTGACAATTCACTTGAGACTTTTCCTAAAGACAATTTTGCCATGCATTATGAAATTTTGTGGCAGGTTGGATCAAAAGCCAGACCGAGGAGAGTGCCATCACAGCCTGACGATCCAATGTATCAGCCTGAAGTTCAACTGAATGACAATCCACACAGAAAGACAATCAGCCTTGTGGGCTAGGTGCTGCCTTTTCAATGATCACTACAGAGACCGTTTCAAATTTAGTTATTATTTAACTTGATTGTTTTTGATTATCCACTGGTTTCAGCAATTCGTCATTCTTCTCTGTTTAAACTAACTCTTTGAATCTGCTTTCAATAGGTACCAGTCAGTAACAGCCCTTCTGCAGGAAGTTCAATAGCGGAAGTTAACATTCAGTTAAAACTGAGGCTGGATATGGCAGTAAGAGTTATGTAAAAGATTGACTATGCAGAATTCTATGGAAAAGAAAAATACAATCTAGGCCACAAGGCGTCTAAAGAGAAATTATGACTAGAAAAGCAAAAATATTGGTCACTCCATTTCATTTAAAGGTAATTTTCTAGATTCAATAGAAACAATGTTTTCTAATTCTAAACTTTTAAAATCACATGCTGTCATCACCAGGGGTACGGGATAGAAATGTTTTTTATTTTTGTCCATGGATCAAAGATTGTGTGAAGATTTCCAAATCTTCTTTTTGAATGGCTTATGAGCAACAACAAAAAGTTGGAAAATTGAAATTGTGCAAAGAATGACAAATTGCATTTGAGAAATTAAAACGGGTTTTCTCAACTGCAACTGAAGGTCTATGCGATTATTATTATTTAAAGTGTTTAATATATTTGATTTTGAAAAGTTAGGTTTGCGTTCACTGTGTTAAACTCAGACATATGATGACTGCATCGGACAATTGAAAATTGATATCCTAACGTTCAGACACTGTCGCAAGGGGAATGCCACAGTGTGTCTACGTTCAGAAGTTTCTGTCGTCGTCGAACTTTGTTACCGTTCATATTTGGTGGTATTCCACTCTTAATATATGTTCCCCATTCAGTTCATAAACTGCTATGGCAGACAAGAATGTATGAATCTCTGGCCAGAGAGGGGTGTGTGGAGTGTGTGAAAGTGAGTGTGTGAATTATGGTGTTCAGAGACATAAATGATGTCAATCAAAACAGCTGTATCTAAACAGGTAAAATATGACCCAACAGGGAAGAAAATATACCCAATAAAATAACGGCCATGGATGATTTTGGCTAACTATCCTGAGCTGGGTTATTGTTGTGGCAGAAATAAACAATGCCATACCTGCACAGCGTATAACTTTGGGAAGGCAGAGAGCAAGTTTGCCCTGTCCACCCCATATTTAACTTTTTACTTTTTACAGGATGTCATGATGGATCTCATCGAACAGAACTGATTCTGTTCCAAATGTATAAAATATTGTCTTGTTACTGTTTAACATGAAATTTCACAGGTCTCATCAAAAAAGGACGACCGGCCAGACAAGCAGATGAGTCTGGCGACATGATGCATGTTGTCACTAACAAAAATACTTAAGGTCTCCATTCACAGGTTGTTCTTGTGGTTCACTCCACAAAAAAGGTCCCATCTGGGGTGCGGTGAACCTCCGTCCAAGCATCTCGACTTAAACTACACCAACCAGCCCTCAACAACCCCACACACCAATGGCAACACCAACGGCAACGCACAGCGTCAAGTGAGGGACCAAGGACGTGCTAGTAACGTTCCTCCCTTGCCAGCGAGGGAAAGCCCATTGCAACGGTTCGCAAAGAATCACCCTGGTGAAGATGGAATATTCATGGGGCAACGAGATGATCAACACATCTGGAGGAAGATGTGGACCAACTAATGGTTTAAGCTTAGCAGAATAATTAATTTTGTGTGATCTTTATTGATGTTTTATTTGGTTCAATCAAACTAGGACTGAGTATTTAGATCTCATGATTTGAACAATTACTGATGAATTTGAAAATATTTTAGGTATATGTAAATTGGAAAGAGGAAAATTTCTTAATTCTGTAGAGTATAAGGACTCTAAATAGGTACATTACTGTAAAGATAATAAATAATCTAGGGACTATTTTTGAAGAAACTTGAGGGGTTTAGAACCCTAATTCAGATATCATAGATGCTAAAAAAAAAATGAATAGTTGTAATAGTTGTTCTCTAATAAGAGAGGATAAGTTACTTTGCCGGACTAGGTCCGAATAGATAATTGGGTAAACTTCTATAGCGATTAATTAATGACTACATTAAATATTTTTTAGGTGTTTCCATTTGTTAAAATAGCAAAAGAAAAACTTTCAAAAGGAGATTGATTTTGGGAAACATATTTAATTTCTGGATTATTATTAGTTAAAGAAGTTACCAGTGGGATTATTGAAATGCCTTTCATGTATTGTCTAATGTCTGTATTTGATATCTGAGAGGTGACTGCGGGTCTAGTCTATCTAGGAATACAGTAACAGTCCTTGCTTATTTAGCCCGGCTTCCAGAAATGAAATATGGATTTGCTTTGTTGAAAAAGGTCTTCAACGTGTTAAAAAAAAAAAAAAAAAAAAATTATGTAGGGGGCACAAAGTTAAAACCAAGACCAAGAACAATGTAACCCAAACATGTTAAATTTAAACTAAAATGAATCTAAACAGTTAAGACATTTCAGTGAAATAGAATATTTGCTCATAAAGCAAAATTCTAAAAAGCTTTCTTAATTCAAAATGAAGTTACAGATTTAATGATCTGGATCAATGGATCCATTATGAACTATTCCGCATTGCCAACAAGTAGAGGCAGGACATGTTATGTCCATCAGTTAATTCTGGAAAAATAGGATTTTAGGATAGGTAATTAATGATTAAATGGCACATCAGCAGCTAAAGCTATTCTCATGGCAACAGCTGGGTGAGAGATAATTAAAAAAAATAATGACATTGTTTGAAACAAAATAATACAATTATTGATATTTGTGTTAAAGATAAAAATGAAAAGATTATATTATTTTTTGGTTAGATTTTATTACACAGATCCTTAAATAGATCTGACTAAGTAAAACAATCGCCTACTTGAATTAAAAGCTAGCAAAATAAGGTTAAGAAAAATGGTTAATCAGCAGTATCAGCCTGTTAAAGGCCTAATAGATCAATGTGATTCGAAATTTAGCAAAGGATAATGAAACTTGATTCAAAGTTAAAAGGCAATGTACTATGGTATGTTTAGTTTTTTACTGAAAATAGAATTAGATTGCTTGAAGATAGAATGTTGGGAAGAAGATGAGAAGATGGTATGTGTATGTGGTAACATTGGAAACAGGTGGTATTTTAATTACAACTTAGGATGCTAATTAAAGGAATATTTGACAGGTATTATAAAGTAAAAGATGGAACATGGTATGATTAGAGATATTAGGTGGTATTAAAGTCACTGACTTATAATAGGTTGATTTGGAAAGGCCTAATGATATAATTTGGGATGATTTTCAAATGAAAGAGTGTTTCATTTATTTCTGTTTAATTTCTTAAAAATGTATTTCTGTTTATTTTGTTTTCGAGATATGAAAAAGGGGTGGAATGTAATAGAATTTTTTATTCCAGCCAGCATAATACCATACATGGTGTGGAAATATTTACTCTAGCCAGCTTAAAACCATACATGGTGTTAAAGAAACTGCAAGTTGCATATCATCTTCTTCCTTACTGCTGAAGAACGAGGTCAAAATGACATTTGCAGAAAGGACAGTCTCTCTACAATAGCAAAAAGAGTGTGTGTGTTGTTTAAATTGCTGTTTATAATATTTGAGAAGAAAGTCTGTCTAGCTTTGCCTAGTTCCATATTGAAAGCATGGATGCTGTCTTTGTAGATGTTATAATGGACTACAAGTTTTGTCTTCCGCCACATGTGCTCTGCTTTTCTGCATTGTCTTCTCATATTTTGCACTGCTGTTGAGATTCTCCGAGGTACTTTTTGTCTGCCACTCTTCTTCCTGACTTTCACAGGAGCAATATCATCAGTTACACTTTTAACTTTTGAGTTAAAAGAATCAAGGAGAAAATCAACAGTCAGCAGATATGCTTGTGTTAAAGATATAGCCTTCATAAATAGTACACTAGTGTAAGAGTTAAAAGTGTAGCACATTAAATTAGAAGATTAATGCTGATGTTATATGTGAATATTTCAATGATAATTCAGCAGTATAGTGGATGTTGATGTTTGGACCTTTATTATGACGGGGGTACAGAGAGAGGAGAGCGGAAGAGAAAGGGTTAATAAAGTGAGAAAAGAGGCTAAAGAAGAACTCGTCCGTGTCCGAGGGTTTTATTGTTATATTTCTAAAGTTATTTTTGGATTAAAGCCCCGAGAACACCCACAAACAAGTATTACACTGGTGGCAGCGGTGTTTTTTGTCGGATATTCAAGTTTCTTTTTTTCCTGTATTTTTTTTCTCTCTCGCCTAATGTAAAGTTACATTACTGTGATTTCAGCGAGGCTATGAACGTTGATGTGCCGTGAATAAACTTCAGCAATGTCAGACGAGGAAGCACAAGCACCGCGGGAGAACAGTGCGCGGACGCGCCGTGCACACACCCCAAAAGACATTCCTTTACCGCCGCCATTTCGCAACGATGGCCCCGAGTCTTTTCAGCTGTGGGCCCGTCGTTATGAGGTAATTCAAGAGGCTCGCTATAAAGATAGCGGTGTTGATTTGGATGCAGTGTTAGCAGCTGAGTTGCCTACTAGATTGCCACCTGAACTGTTTATTGTTTGGGACAATTTTCCATCCGAAATTCAGCACTCTTTTGCTGCAGCGAAAAAACAATTACAAGATGCTTTTGGTCAGAAGGATGCGTCTTTTCAAACATTTCCAAATTCACGCCACAAATTGCCCAATGAACCAATGGAAGTGTACGCAGCAGACATATGTAGACTGGTCAAAGAATGATTTTGAGCAGAATGCTTCCGAATACATGAAACTGTCAAGATTTCTGGCTGGTTTAGATCAAGAACTCCAGATTAAATGCCATGAGAGAGGCGTGAACACGTTCAAAGATGCCTTCCAAGTCGCTACTCAAGCTGAACGAGCGCGCCAGGCCGCCAGATTGGTGCAGCCGGTTCCATCTGCGGTGAGAGGCAATTCAGCAGCACAGACAGTGAATGTTATTTCTGACACTGACACTCTTTTTCTGAAGCAAGCGGTTGTTGATCTAACTAACACAGTTAAAGACTTAAGTAAGGATGTATCAGCATTGAAACTGCAATTGCATGATGAACGCAGCCGATCTCGACAAACCCCATCACCACATCGGCGCAGTCCAACGAGATATGCTATGGCATGGAGTGCACCGTACCAGACATTCAGATGCTCGTTCTCCTTCACCTGACAGCTACAGAAGATCTCCCAGCCGTCGCAGAGACCTTTGCAGACGACGCGACGACACATACCAGCATAATGTCAGAGTGGATGTTTCGCCTCACCGTAGGGAGAGGTTCAAGGATTGCTATTCCCCAAAATACTCCACTGCAGTCTGCACTGACTACTACGAGGATGACAGACGGGGACAACGAAATGACACCATGTCTTTCAACCGCTCATCATTTCAACGACGCAGTCCAAGCCCTAATCACAAGCGTGTCACCTTTGAGGAGTACAAAGCCCATCATTACAAACCTCAGCATCCAAGCCTGGATCTTCAGAGTGGTCCACATGATGTCTACCCAGATCATCACAGCCATCATCAGGGAAACTTCCACTAGCTGATGAGGCGGGGCACACATCAGCTGTTTCACTACCAGTGTCATGAAGGAAAGAGGATCAGACAGCAAATGCAGAGAAATAATATCACTTTAATAGAGCTTGCCAGAGAGTTCAATAAACAACAGAAAAAGTTCTCAAAGAGAAACTTAGAGCTACTTGTAGTAGTATAAAGTCCAAATAAGGTCTCGGCTTGTAGATAACAAAAACAGCAGTCAGCTCGGGTGAAACGAAATGCTCAGATGAAAGCTCCGTATGACAGGGAAAAAGAGCAGGCTGGCGTTTCCCAAGGGAGAGTAGAGGCAAACGGCGATTCTCCAGCTCAGTTGAGTTTTCTTAATATAAATCAGCTCCCGACACGACAGGACTAAGACATGACAGAGACACGAGGATTAGTAGGCGTTTGGTACATATGAGAGAATGCAATACTCAGGCAAAGACAGGTAGAGAGAGGGGAAAAGAAGTAGGAATGCTAATCAGAGGAAAAGAGATTCAGGTGAAGAGGGGAGTGAGCGATGGCTAATAGTAAAAGAGAGACAGTTGAGAGGGAATAAGGATTAAATGAGAAGGTGTGTGCGTAAATGAGGAAATAGCGGTAATGTGTGTGTGTGAGTAAGAAACAGGATCATGACAACCAGCCCCATACAAAGACACTGTACGGATGACAACCACAGACACCAGCCATCCAGAGACTGAACACTGTCCTGCTACAAGCATGAAGGACATTTGTACAGCACACATCAATGGCATTGTTGAAGGTACTGACATGCACATCATGATAGACACTGGTTCTAGTATTTCATTCATTAATGAATCTACCCATATGGCAATTCCTTCGTTGTGCAAAAGACCACTAAAGGGTAATTTCATTCTGTCAAAGTCTGTAACTGGTCAGAATCTAGATACTCTGGGAACTGTGACTGTTAACCTGAGATTAGGTGCACTGATGTTACAACATGACATGCAGGTCATCAGAAATGTGAGTCAGGGTATCATACTTGGTTGGGATTTTCTCCAGAAGCACGAGGTAATCTTGAATGTTGGTAAGGGGCTATATTGCCTTTATGATCAGACTTTACAATTGTTAAACACATCTCAACTTGCCCCTGTACATTGCATAGCTCAAATTACTGTAACTACTACCATTCCTCCCCAATGTGAGATGCACTGTACAGCTCAGCTTATCCCGTTTGCTGTTAAAGGAGAACTCGGCAACTCTAGCGAACTCTAGTCACTTCTTCGCTGATTTTCCCTTTTGTTGTCGCATGTTTTCCCCACGAGCTCCCCCTACAGCTGTGGGGGGGGGCGTATATTTCACAACACGGTCGTAAAAAACTCACTTGCGGCGGCCTCCTCCCCCTCTCTACCGCTGCTCATGTGCGTTTGTTTTGATCGGAGCAAGCCAGCTGTATCGTGTGGAGCTATGTCTACCGAGGTGGGTAATCTGGTAATACATCATACATGCGTGTGTTTATGTCGAATTGCCGTAAAGCAATTCGTGTTTCGTTGTCGTTCTCGCTTCTCACGAGACGTCCAATTTCTATCTTGCCGGGACGGTAGTCCTCAAGTTGCAAGGTTGGTTTTCCGCCTGGGAACACTGGGGGGAGCGGGGAAAGTCACCAATATCACCAGAACAGGTTGTTTAACCATCCAAATGATTTCTAGACAGTTTTATTAAGTTAAAAAAGTTACCAAGTTCTGCTTTAATGCAGGTTTGGCAGACGGTTACAGTGGGTTGCTTGAGCCATATCCATCTAAGTTGGATGGTATTGCAGTTGCGCGCACCCTTACAGTAGCTGAAAATGGTCAAACTGTAGTGCGAGTCATTAAATCCAACAAATAGCCCTTTTGTTCTGCAACCAGGTATGCAGCTGGGGGAATTCACCCCAATAAACCAAGAGGATGTCGTTCAGCACTCAGATTCTGTATGTAATGTGTCCACCCCTTCTACACAGGTGCCGCCTCTTCCATTTGAGATTCAGAGTGGGAATCTTTCTGACCCTCAGGTGAACGAACTACACTCACTGTTGCATGAGTATTGTGATGTGTTTAGTAAGAACCCTACAGATTTTGGTAATACAAATATGGTCAAACACAAAATCAATAACGACAATGCAATTCCCATTAAAAAACGTGCCTATCGTACTTCTCCTCAGATGCAAGAGGTGATTAAGGCACAGGTGGATGACATGTTGGCAAAAGGTATTGTGGAAGTCAGTCATAGCCCTTGGGCTGCACCTGTCGTTATGGTGAGGAAAAAAGATGGCACCTGGCGCTTTTGTGTTGATTATAGGGGCCTTAATTCTGTCACCATTAAGGATGCCCATCCTTTACCCAGAACAGATGATACCTTGGATGCACTTAGAGGTTCCTCTATATTCAGTACCATGGATCTTTCATCCGGATATTGGCAAGTGCAGCTTAATGAGGCAGACAAACCAAAAACGGCCTTCACTACTGGTCGTTCTTTATATCAGTTTACAGTGATGCCAATGGGTCTTGTCAATGCTCCGCCCACTTTTCAACATTTGATGCAGCTAGTGTTGCAGGGTCTGTCCTGGAAAACATGTCTTGTGTATTTAGACGATATCATCGTCTACAGCAAGAATTTTGCAGAGCACATTCAACATTTGAGGGAGGTCTTCCAGCGTTTGAAATCAGCAAACTTGAGAACTAAATGTTCTTTTGCCCAACAGCAAGTGACATTTCTGGGCCATACTGTGTCTTCTGCAGGCCTTCAGCCTAATGTTAAAAATATTCAGAAGGTTAAGGAATGGCCTACTCCTGGAAATCCTACAGAAGTTCGAGCATTCTTAGGCTTGTGTTCATATTACAGACGTTTCATTCGCTGCTTTGCTCAAATGTCACAGCCACTGCATGCTCTAACTCAGAAAGCGAAGATGTTTGTTTGGACTGAATTAGAACAGGAAGCTTTCAATTCTTTGCGACATGCACTTACCAATGCTCCAATTCTTTCCTACCCAGGAGTTTTTGCTCTTCACAGATGCTTCCAACACAGCTATCGGAAGTGTTCTGTCCCAGATGAATGTTGACGACAAAGAAAGTGTCATCGCTTATGGCAGTCACATCTTGACACCTACTGAGAAACGATGGTCAACATATGATAGGGAGTTGGGGGCTATTCTGCCCTCTAAGGCAAAAGACCTTAACTCACCAGAGTGTGAAACTGAGAAAAATGTTATCTTAATGTCCTGACAATTGAGTTATAGGTATAATATTGTAATTTTCACTTGTTGTAGTGTATACCTGTATTAACCTATTTACAAAAAAAATGTAACTCAAATTTGACCTTTGACCCTTTTTCGGAAGTTACTGTATTCTGCCTTAGCATTGCCAACAAAATGACAATCGGTCATACTAAGGCAAAAGACCTTAACTTCTATTTTATAGCACAATGTTATGATAACACTTAAAATGTAAGCAATATTAACCCTTTTGGACTCACTATAATAAAAATGGCTTCACATATATCAACAAGAAGTTAAAGTAGTGAGAATAGTTGGTTTTAATTAACATGAATTTCATAAAACAAAGTTGATTAACATCACTAAAGTATAAAAGATGTGGAACATTTAAAGGTTTTTTGAAAAACTGATTCTAAAACTGATTCTAAAAGTGTGTGTGTGTGTGTGTGTGTGTGTGTGTGTGTGTGTGTGTTTAAAGATCAGAGCTGTGTGAGTCTGCACAAGGGCATGAGGCCTGATTGTTCCCCTCCCTATTCTTCATCATCAGAGTCATTTCGCACAGTTAGTGACCTCCGGAAAAATCTCCTGGTAGCTGGCATCAGGGGAACAAGATTCTGCAAAATCCCCTTCTTCTTAATCTCCTCAACACACAGGTCCTGAGATCTCAAGGTAAAGGGTATGCAGGTGCTGAACTTCTTTTGTAGGAAGTCCACCTCCATGAACTCTTCTGCTGTATGTGATGTCTTGACCCACATGGACCTTGACCCACGTCGCAGTTGGATCACTTTCAGGTCCGGCAGTCTGGGCATTTTCTTCAGCTTTGCCAAGGAATGGCCATTCACCCAGTCGCTGATGGCCTCGTTTTTGAGTTCCATGACCTCCATCTTCTTAGAATTTGAGTTTTTGACAATTGACACAAAATCCTCAAAATCATACACCACTCCTCCTGGTCTGCATCTCATCTCTTGTTCCACGCCATGATGCACACTGTCAGCACTCATGAAAGTGTGACCAGGCTCAAAGAATTTTAGGGTGACATCTTCAATTGCTACAAGATTGGAGTTGACCAAGGACACAAGAGATGAAAGAAGGCACCAGTTCAAGTTTTGGGCACTGCAGTTGTGAGCCCAGTAGATTATATGTTTGCAGTCCCTCTCTTTTTCTAGTGCCACCACATATGCAGATGTGATCTCCTTTGCACTCCGCCCTGCAATTCCTTTGTGCCAGACAACAGAGATGTTTTTCTTTTTGTTGGTCTTCCCTCCCACAGATGCAAATGTCTCGTGGTAAACACAGATGCGCCTGGTGAAGAGCGCAGATTTCACACCAGGCATTCTAGGAAGCATTATCACTTTCTGCAGGTCTACACTTCTGACTGACGTACTCTCGGGCCAGTCTCGGTCTGCATCGGCACGGTAGTGTAGCCTGGTTTCAACAGCTTTGGCCTTATGGTTTTTCCACTTATCACACTGCGGACAGTTTTCTGGGGCCTCCTTCCGGTGCTTTTCCTTTGTGTGCTGGTCTTGCAGCAAACAGATTTCACACTCTTCCTCTCCGAGTTTGGCAAAATTGATGTTCTTAGAGCTTACAGCTTTTCGATATGTGTCATAGCCGCACTGGTGGCCTCTCTCCAAGTAGTCAGCAAACATCAGCTTGATGCTGTTGTCACTGGGGAGATACCGGCGGCAGGGTGCATGCTCCCTCCTGTAGTGGCTGATGGTTGGATTAAAAGACTCAATATGAGCATATAAGGGTTCCAGGTCGAGCTTGTTTGCAGGCTCATGTCTCCCTCTCTGGTCAGCAGGTGGGGCTAGGGCTGATGTTAGTTATTTGCCCATCACTGACAGGACTATGCTATCATTAGTTGGATGATAGCCTAGTGTAGAAAGGAAGAAGAGTTTGCATACCTGCTGTGGGTTTCCGCCTGCATCTTTCAGCCTATAGATGAAAGACCTGCTTCGCCTACTTGGATTTGCAGAGACCTTTGCCCTTGTGACCTGGCTGACACAATGAAATACAAAGGCTCACTTTTCTTGGTATGTAAGGTCCCAGAAATCCCGCCATATCTTCCTTCGATGGTCCTCTGAAAATTTGGCAGAGCATTGCCGCCGACACTTGATTCCACATGGGGCCCTTAATGGTGGTCTACTGATGGGCTCTGGAAGAGGAGCAGGAGTTGATGTTGCTGTGGCCTCACAGCTTGGGACAAGCTCCTGGACAGACAAGGGTTGAGGGGTTGTCATCTCTGGGGCTGAGGCTGGTACAGCGGGTGTAAGTTGTGGGTCTGGTACATAGACGTGGATAAGCTCAGGGAGTGACATGGAGGGCTCAGCAGTCACAGAAATGAGGGCAGACAGTGCATCGAGGGAAGGTCCTGGTGCCATCAGTGAGAGTGGAAGGGAGTCTTCAAAAACAGCTGTGGCATCTGGTGTGCTGGTCATGAAAATGTCATCTGCTCCATATAAGAGATCATCACTAAGATCTAGACAGCTATTCAAAATGGTCCACTCAAGTTTTTCAGGAGGCATGCATGAACTGTCCACTCTAGTTTTGCAGGGGACATGCTGCGGAATGTCCCCAGAAGTAGGTGTAACAGAAACTGAAATTAATAAAAGAGCATTAATTAGAAACAAGCAGCTAATTAATATTACATACAGGAGGATGCCTATCCCCCTTTAAGAAGCACCCACTATGGCCAGTTGGACAAAAAAAAAATTAAGTTTAATTATCTATATACTAGGGGTGGAACGGTACACAGAAGTCATGGTTCGGTTCATACCTCGTTTCAGACATCACGGTTCGGTACGAGTTCGGTATAATGGTGGGAAAAGCAAAACTAAATGCAGAAGGCATTTTTTTTTTTTTTATTGTGCATGTCTCAGGCTGTACCACCAAAGGAAAATAAATGTCTTAAGCCTTGTATTTTTTAAATAAGTTTTATCAATAAAGTAAAGGCATAGAACCAGTTTATTTGTAGTGCATTGACAATAGTTTTATATAATTAGTTTATTAATTAAATGAACAAAAAGACAAAAAGACCTTGAGATGTTTGGTAATTGTACCTGAATGAATTTAAAATTAATTTGCTATATTTCAGATCAGTATATACTTGTTTTCCTTAAAATTTTAATTGACACTAACTTTATTCTCATCTGAATTATAAATAATTTATTTCTGTATAAAATAGTACTACCATTCTTTTTTAATTAATGTAGAATGTGTAACTTAAAAATAAACAGAAATGAAAACCAATGCACAATGTTGTGTTTTATTGCAAGTGTAAACAAATATAAGTACACATTTTGCAGTTTGAATGATGAACAAAATGACGGAGTATGTTTTTATGTTTCCACTGTTCTATCGCGCCCGCGCCTCTCTCTCTCACGCACACACGCACACACACACACACACACACACACACACACACACACACACACACACACACACACACACACAACATATTCCAGCATTGCAATCTTGACATTGCAGAGCTTCAGAGCTAAGGCGGGGCTACAGATTAGGTGTCCCTAAAGAACCCGCGTATCTAACAGTACTCCAAACTCTAGGATTGCATAGATAGAATTGACAGCCTGTAACAACCTGGGATTTTTGACTAGCCGGAAGCAAGTTTTAATAACTCGTGGTGGATGTAATGGATTTGCTTTCTCGTCGGTTGTTTGACATGGATTTTAACCAGGGTTCAACAAAAGGTAGGCTCTAAATTATTCCTGCTGCTGGTGTATAATGGGTGTGTCGTTGCGGCTCCAACCAACCAACTCGCATAGTTTTCAGTCAGTCGACTGTCATTGGCAGGCGAGAGCTAGCCTATGAGAAGCATATTTTATTTACTACATGTAGCCTTGTATTACGGGCTGTGAATTAAGATATCCTACAAGCCTGCTCTATGTAGCGCTTGTTACTGGATAAGTTGTTGATTATGGCTCGAAAAGTGTTTGTGTCTAGTTTGTGAAGTAGCATCGCTAGCTAAAGGCTGTTAGCTATTACTGGATTTTAAAGATTATCTTTTTTTTATGCACCAGTCTGTCATTCTTACCTTGATCTTGGTGTTTACGTTTCAAAGCCATCTCCACCATCATTTTCCCCCGAGAGTATGCCATTCTTCAAACCTAGATGTCAATAATCTAACAAAAGCAATCACTGTGAAAAATGTACGTGTCGTGTGTGTCTGAGGTGATTTAATTGCTACATCATAACCCTGTAACTCCAGCGCGGCAATACTTTGATGGCCGGTTAGAACAAGGCAGAGTGCCGTAACTTCACGGCAGCGCACCCGTAACTTCATTCGAGTGTTCAGGAGCTGCGTGAAACGAAGGCATAAAGCCTTGTACCATAGTTTCCCCTTGGCTTTTTGAAGTTACGGCAAAAACATAATCTTATTTCCCCTAAAAAACAATCGAACTGAAACTTGATGTTTGTCTATATGATAAAACTTATGTTTATTGTCCTAAAAATTACAATAACTCATTTTCGCCAAAAATTTAAGTTACGACCTTTTGCCTTAGTGCGGCAGTATTGTTTGGTCCATTCGTCACTTCCGTCGGTATCTCATGGGTCATTCTTTTCAAATCATTACTGACCACAAGCCCTTGCTTAGTCTGGGAAGAATGGTTTTGGATGGTGATCCAACGGGGCGCAGAGCAAGGTGGGCTCTGGAGATCGACCTCTATGACTGGACCATTGAGCACCGACATGGTCACAAACACGCCAATGCTGATGCCATGTCTCGTCGACCTGACAGGGAGAGCAACATTTCCAATGACTTGGAGATCAAGCCTGTCCATTGTGTTTCTATTTCGACGCAGACTGAGGTAGCCGAATCACATCCTACTTCTGCACAGCCTGTTTCTTCTGGTGCCGGTTCTGGGTTTGAGCCTTCAAATTCTGCGTTTTCTGCCTTTTCCAGTGTTACACGCCTGGGTATGGATAGTGACGAAATGCTACAGGCTCAGAAAGATGACCCTGTTTTGACCATTGTCTCTGAATGGGTGTTAATGCAGAAAAGACCCCCATATGCAATGCTCAAAGGGGCTGCTAATGGATTAAGGCATTTCTGGAAAGAGTTCGAAAGGCTTACCTTTGTAGATTGTGTCCTTTGTTGAAGAGTCAGACCTCCACCAGGTGAACAGATTTTGCAGGTTGTAGTTCCAACTGCACTGCAACGTAACGTGTTTGAGACTTTGCATGGTCATTCACTCTCTGGACATTTTAGTGCACAAAAGACATTGCAACATGCTCTAGTGAGATGCTACTGGCCCCACATGTCTAGGGACATTACACAATGGTGTGCTCAATGTCAAGCTTGTGAATCAAGGAGACCACAAACACCTCATCAGCAGGCCCCAATGCAAAACATAGTCACAAGCATGCTTTTTGAAAAAGTTGCTGCAGATCTAAAGGAGTTGCCCATTACACAAAAAGGTAATCGGTATGTTCTTGTAGTAATGGATTACTTCACCAAATACCTCAATCTCTATGCAGTTACTGATCAATGTGCAACGACTGTCGCCAAGTGCTTATTTGAAGACTATGTGAGCCAACATGGTGTGCCCCAAAGTTTGCACACTGACCAAGGCCGACAGTTTGATTCTGATTTGGTGAAAGAACTGTGTTTTCTGCTTGGGATTCGTAAAACACGGACAACCCCATATCATGCCATGTCAGACGGTATGGTAGAACGTGTAGATAGGTCCATAAAAGATCAACTTGCAAAATATTTGTATGCCAAAGGTGGGGAATGGGATGATCACTTAAAACAGGATGAATTTGCCTACAATACTAGTGTTCATTCCTCAACCAAACATACACCTTTCTTCTTAGCACATGGCAGAGAAGCTCGCCTACCTGCTGATTTTCTTCTTGGTGTGCCCCCAGAAACTTCCAGGGCTACACCCGGAACCCCAGCTGAATATGCACATTCTATGCTGGGACGACTACGCTCTGCTTTTACCACCGTTGAAGATAACATCCAGACAGCGGGAGCACAGCAAAAGCATTACTACGACCGTCATGTCCGACATGTGGCTTATCAACCTCATGATCTTGTATGGGTTGATCTTCCAGCTATGTCAAGACACAAACTCTCTCCGAAATGGACTGGTCCATACAAAGTCTTGAGCAGGTTGGACTTGTGACATTGGAGTGACGTATAAAGTGAAAGATCTGCTTGATTCTAGGTCAAAGCCTAAAGTGATTCACTATAATCGGCTGAAACCTTATCGCTCTGTGTGGTCACCTGATCCCCATCCAGTTATGCCATTCCCTCATATGGGATGCCCTCCACTTACAGCACTCTCAAGGGGGTCGCACACCGGACGCGCAGCTCAGCGCCGCGCAGCGCCACGTCTTTTAAATTTGAACACATTCTCTATGAGAGTACACACACCGGCGGCATCACAGAGCGCCAGAACCTGCCGCGCCACAGAGCGCCATTTACATAGTTTTATATTAAATTTACATTTATGTGTCTCAAATCATAGTTAATGTATATACGGGCTTCACCCTGTGCTGCAATATACATTTAGTTTTATATTTATTTACAGAAATCAGAAAATTGCTGATGTTATCGGATTTTCAGGTGAGAGTTGTCCTAGGCGCGGCACGGCGCTGAGGTGCGGGTCCGGTGTGCGACCCCCTTCAGGCTCCAGACCTTATGTTTTTCATGACTCTGTAAGGCCAACTCCACAGATTCAAAGGCAGGATGGTACATTACCTCCTGTTCAGGCTCAGGTTGAAATTTCAGAGGGTTCTAGGGCTGACCCCCCCGTATATAACTCCCTACAGAACAGCCAGCAAATGTCATTAGAACAAGGTTCAGGACGTTCGGTGCGCCCTCCATTACGGTATAGGGATGTATAATGTCTTTAATATCCATCTCCACAATTTTTTTTTTTTTTTTTTTTTCATATACAACAAAATTCTTGAGTATGGGATTGTGTAATGTATAGTTGAAAGAGTGGAGTAATGTCAAATGAGTTCAGAAAAACTGACACATTCAAAGTGTTATCTGTATTTTGTTAAAAAAAAAAAAATCATGTTCGTATTCTGAACTGTTTTCTCGCATTTTTCCTGTACCCCCAAAGTGTTTTGTTTTGAATTGCAAAGATAAGGAAAGCATATTTTTGTTACAGATGTATTGTTTCTGTTTTGTATATCCGGAAACGAGGACGTTTCTTTATCAACAGAGTCAGCAGATATGCTTGTTGTTAAAGATATAGCCTTCATAAATAGTACACTAGTGTAAGAGTTAAAAGTGTAGCACATTAAATTAGAAGATTAATGCTGATGTTATATGTGAATATTTCAATGATAATTCAGCAGTATAGTGGATGTTGATGTTAGGACTTTTATTATGACGGGGGTACAGAGAGAGGAGAGCGGAAGAGAAAGGGTTAATAAAGTGAGAAAAGAGGCTAAAGAAGAACTCGTCCGTGTCCAAGGGTTTTATTGTTATATTTCTAAAGTTATTTTTGGATTAAAGCCCCGAGAACACCCACAAACAAGTATTACACTAGTGTTCTCATTTAAGCATCTCTTCTTGACAGACACTGATCTAGCTTCAATGGCAGGAGAGATCAATATATCAAAGAAAATACAGAAATGATCGGACAGTGCTACATCCTTAATAACAATCAATGAAATGTTTAGACCCTTACTGATAAGTAAATCTAGAGTGTGTCCACGATTGTGTGTGGGTCCATGTACATGCTGAGTCAGATCAAAAGTTTTTAAAACAGTTTTGATTTCTTTTGCCATATTGGTTTCTGCATTATCTATGTGAATGTTAAAATCTCCAGCAATGGCAAAACAGTCAAACTCTGAGGTAATTGTTGATAACAGTTCTGTAAAATCATCAGCAAAGGCTGGAGAGTATTTTGGAGGCCTGTAAATAATGATAAGTAAAATGCATGGAGCACCTTTTGGAGCACCTCTCCTACCCGCTCTGCAGACATTCATAAAAGTAAAGTTAGGAGGGGATGTTTCATTGAGGACTGTTGCACTGCAGCTGTCTTCTAGCCAGGTTTCCTTTAGAAGCATAAAATCCAGGTTGTTTGTGGTTATTAAGTTGTTGACTAGAAGGGATTTATTTTTAAGTGAGCGGATGTTTAAAAGTGCTAACTTAACAGTCTTACTTTTTGTCCCCACATCAATCTTAGTTTGACGTGTAATAGGCACCAGATTACTTGGGTTTGCTGTATGGCTATTAAAGGCCTTAGACTTTCTATCTTGTAATGGAACAGCAATAGAGAAAGATAAAGGCACACTGGGTTCCCGCTTGTTCTGTAAACATTTGAGAAAGTTACTGTTATCATAGAGGGGACCCAACACATATCACTGAGAGCATAGTTAACGAAAACTATGACGGAAATTGTTTGTTTTTCGACCTGTTTTTCCCTGACTAAGACAAGACGATGAGAGACGACACCCACGTCATTAAACGATAATTGTGACTACATCAACACATGCAATATCAATGACACAAAAAAGACGAGACTGAAATGTGTTTAAAAAATAAAAACTTGACCAAAACTACTTATAAAGGAGACAACAACACATTGACTGTTTTTACGAGCTTCATGCTTACGGTTGCCAGATTCAATCATTTAAACCCCCAGTCAGAGCTTTTCTGTTAAAAGAACACGTTTTTTTCCTGGTCTTTTCAATAGTATCTGGCAACCATGCACACCGCACTCTCTCTACACTGCTGAAGAAGCACAAATGATCTGAAAACACAGTGTGTCTCGTCGCCATGCCTCCAGGCTGCCTGCACAGTCCCTTCAGACGAAGAAATGGATTACATGTTCTATAAGCACCCTTTTAAACTTCCTGGTCACACTAGTAGTGACGCCATGGCTGTTGCCGGCCAATACGATTAGAGTGATTAAACTTCAGTCATCAGTCACGCTGAGGCGTTCCCCAAAGTGTCTCAGGACACAGTGTCTCGTTCCCTGTTCTCAGGAAACAAGAGTTACAGTCATAATCCGAGACGTTTTTGAACGATGGTGCGCAGAGAGACGAATCCTTTCGTTCTTATGCTCTGTATCAGATGTTCTCTGCTTTCTGCAGGAACTATTAGATAAAGGTAGAGACTTTTCAACAGTAAAAGTTCATCTCAGCTTGTCATGTGGGGCTGGATTCAGAAACAATAAGCCAGCACCCCTTAATACAGTATAACGATTTATGAAGGGGTGAGACGGTTACTTCTGGTCACTAAGTTTCTGATCCCATCCTGGGATTTATCTGTGGTTCTGGACGTGTTCTTCCAGCCCCCTACTGAACCATTAAAGAGTATTGATTTACAGTGTCTTTCTTTAAAGACAGCTTTACTGCTTGCTCTCACTACATCAAAGCGGGTGAGTGAATTACACGCTTTGTCTGTACATTCTCACTGTATGCGGGTTTCAGTGGGTGGATCGAAAGTTACACTGAAAACTAATCCGGAGTTTGTTCCTAAAGTCAATGAGACATCAGAACACACCTTTTTCTAGCAGCGGTTAAACTCTCTGTGCCCGCACTTACATGCAGAGGATGAGTTTGTTACAAAAGAGCAGTCTGCTCTTCATCTCTTGTGCTGACAATTATAAGGGGTATAATCTCACTGAGGGGTAAACGCGATTGTAATGTGTTACAAAGACGCAAAAATGTACAATATTTATAAGGGCTTCGAGCTCACTCCAGGAATGGTTACCTCTTCGGCACTGTTCAGGGGTGTTTCTATTTAGGACATTTGGAGCTGGGCATCACCGCAAATATTTGCAAGACATTATAGACTGGATGTGACTGAGCCATCTCTGGCTCATTCAGTGCTTGGTGTGGGAGCGTTGTGTGATGCATCATAGTACTCCACATGTGTCATTCACTCATATTTTTGTATTTCAGAAAAATACCTTGTTGCTTGCTCATTATAGGGTATTATATTATAAATGCATGCATTATATTATAAATTAATTAAATTAAATTAGATTATATTATATTAAATATAATAATTATAATAAATATATATATAAAATATATATTATAATATAATTTAATTAAAATGATAAATGTAATAGGTTACAGATAGCTTTTTCCAGGTATTATATTTACTTTTTAGATCTCTGGATCATCTGTAGAGGCTTAATTGTGCTAACTGGAAGGCTAGTTCACAGAATATTGCAATAGTCAATAACATCAGTCCAGGGTGGAAACTTTATAGCAGAAATGTTTGAGCGAATGCATTCAGTAAACATGAGAATTCAATTTTATGAAACCTTTTTAACTTTTATGGAACCTTTAAAAGTTCAAATTTGGTTTCTCTTGATACTCAGCACACTTGTGATGTGAATAATAAGGTTTAATGTAATCATACAGATCAGATATTAGTGTTGTACTATTGTATCTTGTTGAAAAATCACACAAAGGCTAATTATTTGCTGAAATAAACAGGTTTATTAAGAAAGGTACTTTTACATTAAACATTCATATTATATGACTTCAGTAAATGCTTCTTTCAAGTGTAAAAGATTCATTCTTCTTTGACCTGGGAAAGAAGGAAGAGTTAAACATTAGTCTTATTAACAAAAATGTTCTTCACTTTACATAATGAAGAGAATACAGATGTGCAAATGTCATACAGGATATGTAACATCAGCAAAATGCAATTATTATATTTCCACTACTACTAGTCTAACCTTTCCAGAATCACGGCTCTTTACTCTGAGCTTGTTGACCTGAGACTCAGAAATGTCAGCACGCTCCTCAGCCTCCTCAAGCTCATGCTGCACCTTCCTCAACTTGGACAGGTGAACATTGCCTTGCTCCTCCTAAAAGTTTATTTATTTATTTTTATATAGTTCATGTATCACGTTTCATCAAATTAGCATTCCAATATAAGTAATTACAGTGTAAAAATGTTCTATTGGATTTTACATACCGCCTCTTCAGACTGCCTCTTGTAGACTTTGACCTTCAGCTGCAGTTTGTCAACCAAATCCTGGAGTCTGGCGATGTTCTTCTTGTCCTCCTCAGTCTTCAAAAAATACACATTTACAAAATTAAGCATTGATCCTATAGGCATTGTCAGTACATACACTATTATACAGACTCTTTTGTCTGAACAAACTTGTGAGGAATATGGTCATACCTGATAAGTGAGCTCTTTCACTCTCCTCTCATATTTGCGGACACCTTTAACAGCATCAGCTCCACGTCTCTGCTCAGCTTCAACTTCAGCCTCAAGCTCACGGACCTAAAGAACATATTATTTTTATTCAAACAAATCATAATATAACATACTTCACCTTGCCCATATCATAACTATGAAGAGGCTTACTCTGGACTCCAACTTCTGGAGTTGTTTCTTTCCTCCTTTCATGGCCAGATTCTCAGCCTCATCCAGACGGTGCTGCAGGTCCTTCACTGTGACCTCCAGATTCTTCTTCATCCTCTCAAGGTGAGAACTGGTGTCCTGCTCCTTCTTCAGCTCTTCTGCCATCATTGCAGCCTTTTGCATTAATACAGAAAGTCATTAGATCCACATTTTTTACGTAAAATGTATGTAAGCGTCTTATGAAACATTTGGCAGCTACTGTTTCTCACATCAGTGATGGCCTTCTTGGCCTTCTCCTCTGCATTTCTGGCTTCCTGTACAGTGTCATCAACTTCACTCTGGACATGAACAAGGTCAGCCTCAAGCTTCTTCTTGGTGTTCAGGAGACTTGTGTTCTTCAAAATGGAAAGCAACAGTTTGAACATTTTGAATGATGCTCTCAATTCCCTTAATTTCAGGGAAACAATATGCCCTTACCTGAGAGTGCAGCAGCCCAACACGCTCACTGATATCCACCAGCTCTTGTTCAGCCACTTTGCGGCCTCTCTCTGTCTGCTCCAGAGCAGCTCTCAGCTCCTCAATCTCAGACTGCATCAGAGTGTTTCTGCGCTCCACCATGGCCACCTGCTCCTTCATGTCTTCCTGTCCTCTCTGGGCATCATCAAGGTGCAGTTGGGCATCCTGAACATAACAATAGCTTTAGAATGAGCTTTCGATGTGATTTCTGCTAGGGTGTACTTACCATATGTTAGATTATTTAAAAAAAAATATATGAATGCATCCCAAAGTCAAAAAGAAGAATTCCTATGCATACCTTGAGTTGTCCCTGAACGTTCCTGAGCTGTTTCTGGGCCTCAGCAGCCTGGCGATTGGAGTGGCTCAGCTGAATCTCCATCTCATTAAGGTCTCCTTCCATCTTCTTCTTGATTCTCAGGGCATCATTCCTGCTCCTGACTTCAGAGTCCAGAGTGCCCTGCATGGATTCAATGACTCTCTGGCTGTTCCTCTTGATCTGCTCCATCTCCTCATCCTTCTCTGCAAGCTTCCTGTCAATCTCTCCCTTGATCTGGTTTAGCTCAAGCTGGACACGAAGAATCTTGGACTCCTCATGCTCCAGTGTACCCTATGAAAAATAAAACACCATTTAAATATAAGAATGAAAATACACACAGTGTATTGATGAATAAAATAACACAGTATGATGGTTCTAGCAAGAATTCCATATTGATCTCCAGATACTCACTTCAGCCTCTTCCAGGGCGGTCTGAATCTCTGACTTCTCAGTCTCCACTGTCTTCTTGGCCTTTTCCAGCTCATGGATGCTCTTACCAGTCTCACCTAACTGCTCTGTCAGATCTGAAATTTCCTCTATAGAGAGAAAAACATATAATATGTATCATAATGCACATGCATTAATCATATGTGCTTACTTTTTAATGTTCACTGAGAATTAGAACATTTAAAGGGATAGTTCACCCAAAAATGAAAAAATTAATTACTCACCCTCATGTCATTACAAAACCATAAGACTTTCGTTCATCTTTGGAACACAAATGAAGATCTTTTTGATGAAATTTGAAAGTTTTCTGTTTCTCCATAGACAGCTACATAATTGATTCTTTGACACTTCAAAAAGGTTATAAAGAGATCATAAAACTAATCCACATGAATTGAGCTCTCAGATTTCATCAAAAAGATCTCAATTTGTGTTCCGAAGATGAACAAAAGTCTCACGAGTTTGGAACGACATGAGGGTCAGTAATTAGTAAAATAATTTTCATTTTGGGTGAACAATCCCTTTAAGTTTTTTTTCTAATTTAACGGTTTCATTCTTACGCTGCAGATTCTTGTTCTCTCTCTTGAGGGTCTCCAGCTGATCCAGGCTCTCCTCATAGGAGTTCTTCATCTTGAACAGTTCAGTGCTGAGTGAACGAGCCTCTTTCTGGGCACCTTCCAGCTCGGCCTGACCTTCCTCATATTTCTGCTTCCATTCTGCCAGGACCTTTGGTGAAGATATTTTAGGATAGAGTTTGTTTAAAAAATGTTGAACAAAGCCCATTCCAGCAATACTTTACAAAGAGAATATAATATGACTAAAACGGTTTACCTTGTCGAAGTTCTTCTGCTTCTTGTCAAGGTTAGCAGCCAAACCATTGGCTCTCTCCACATCGATCATGAGGTCCTCCACCTCACCCTGGAGTCTCTGTTTGGTCTTCTCCAGAGATGCACATTTGGAGTTTACGGCCTCAACTTGTTCCTCTGCCTCTTGCAGACGCTGAGCCAGCTTCTTCCTGTTAAGTAATACACATTATTTAGAATTCTAATCTATAAAATAGCTGTGAGAGTTAGGAATATTATACAATAACATACATACTTGGACTCTTCAAGCTCCTCAGTGCGCTGGATGGCATCAGTTTCATATTTGGTTCTCCACTGAGCAACCTCACTGTTGGCCTTTGACATTCCCCGCTGCAGCTCAGCCTTTGCCTCCTGCTCTTCCTCAAACTGCTCACGGAGCAGGTCGCAGTCATGACGGGCTGATTGCACAGCATGGGCCAGTGCGTTCTTAGCCTAAGGGACAAAGTCGCATAATAATATTGTATTATTGTCTCTACAGTAAAGTAATTGAAAAGTATGTGCATGAATTGATTATGCTGTATTACCTTAACCTCCTCTTCAATATGTCTCTTAAGCTCCTCAATTTGCTGAGTGGAAGCTTGTTTGCCTCTGGTGAGCTGGGAAACCAGAGCCTCCTTCTCCTCCAGCTGACGGCCAAACTCACCTGTATAGATTTAGATTCACTGTGTCAGACTTTTCTATGTCTCTCTCAGTTTATTTCAAAACAAATAGATGTAAGATTGTATCAATGTTACAGTCAGAAATTTACAGCTGAACAATCTTAATACACTATTATTTTTGATTAAGTATTGTTGATAATTATTGTTAATTATTGACATTAATTACTTTTGATATAATATTTATTTGTTTATGAGTTACCATTTTCAGTTTGAAATCTTGCACTTTGAGTACTGAGATCATTTAACTGACGAATGTTCTCGTCATTCTTGGACTTAATTTCACTAAGTTGGTCCTCAAGTGTGCGGCACATCTTCTCAAGATTGCCCTGTAAATACAAAAGTCATTAGATATTTGAAAGAACTTCAAGACTTGTTGTATGTGACCCGTGCTGGCAAATGAGCACATTTTCAAAAATGAGTTATTGTTATTTACTTTTATTTTTATCAAAAAACCTTCATGTATGATGATGTATGATTTGTTGGAATCAGACAAAAAAGGACTGCGCTACACCTATTTGAAGTCAATAGAGTCAGCAAAGTACATTTTGAGAAATATTTAGTTAAAATTTTCTGAAGGATCCAAAACAAAATCACCTAGCAACCATACCTTAAAATCCATGGTAATACCACCAAATTTGGCACACACCAAATCAAAACCAAATATCTATAGGAAAAATATATATTATTTTTTTTTTTCCATGATACCACAATTGTTTGATTAACATTAATGAGACAGCAGCCTGTATATTGAGACCTACTGTAATGCACATAATCTAATATAATGTTACATATCAGATGTTTTTCCCCAACAGTTAACCAAACTTTCACTTAAGGCATAACAGATAAGGTTTGCGTGAATATTCGCCAAGACAGATATTTTGAAATACTGCAATTCTGTGGACATGTGTATATTGGGATTGCGTGCTGTCTGAGAGGCATCTTTGTGCTTTGTGTTTATCTGTCAGTCAGTGCAAGTAAGATCATTTTGTTTACATCAGTATGAGTTTAAAAATCATATTTCATTGGTTCAGACTTAAGCCATCGAGAATTCGCTATGAATATTAAAACTTGTGCTGAGGGGAAGCACCAGTCGTTGAGAAGCGAGTAAAGAAAAATGGCAATTTTTCATGGATTATTAGAACAAAGAAAAGATTTAGGAATGTACACCTCTCAGAAAACGTAAAAAAAAAGATCATTTTAGATGTTTAATTACTATTTGGAGCATTTTGATCGCTAGAAGAGGGCTTAATGAACCAATTTTTGTGAATGAAAATGAAATTCAACCAAAATTTACATTTGCCTGTAGTTCGTAATTAGCACATGCGTATTCCGACACATTTTGCTAGCATGGGTCACATATATTCTTTAGAATATTTCCCAACCTTTGCTTTGGCAACAGCCTCCATGTTGCTGGAAAGATCATCAATCTCCATTTTGAATTCGCTCTTCTCTTTCTCAAGCTTCTGCTTGACACGCTGCAGGTTGTCGATTTGCTCTCCCAGCTCGGCCACACTGTCTGCCTGCTTCTTGCGGAGGGCACCAGCAGTAGCTTCATGCTGGAGGGTGGACTCTTCAAGATCACGACGCAGCTTCTGGAATTCAGCTTCACGCTTCTTATTCATCTCAATCTGAGCAGAAGTGGCTCCTCCAGCCTCCTCAAGCCTCTCACTGATCTCCTCAAGTTCCCTGGAGAGATCAGCTCTCTGCTTCTCAACCTTGGCACGAGCAGCGCGCTCAGCCTCGATCTCTTCCTCAAGTTCCTCAATGCGGGCCTATGGTGGTAAGTAGTTAATTTGATTTTTGGTTATCTGTATTTGAATCATAATGATGTAATGTTTGAAAAAAATCTCAAAATACCTGAAGCTCCTTGATTTTCTTCTGGAGTTGAGCACCTAGAGATTGTTCATCTTCAATCTTGCTGAGCAGCTGACCTGTTTCAAAGTCTTTCCTGTTCAACAATAAGTAGTTGTAAAAAAAAAAAACATAACACAACAATAAAAATGTTCAATGTTTTCAAAGATTTCCTGCTTTAATTACTTTTTTATTTTCTCATCAGATTGCTGCTTGTCATTCTCCAGGTCCATGACGGACTCTTGGGATAATTTCAGGTCTCCTTCAAGCTTTCTCTTGGTTCTCTCCAGGTCCATGCGGAGCTTCTTCTCTTGTTCAAGGGAACCCTCAAGCTATAGGACAATGTTATATAAAATATGTTCACAGCAGAAAACAGTTGATTTGATGAATTAATATAATTAATTTACATAATCAACTCACATCATCAACTTGCTGCTCAAGCTTTGTCTTGGATTTGCTCAGGGTGTTGACTTTGTCCTCCTCGGCCTGAAGATCATCCAGTGTCTGCTGATGTGCCTCTTGGAGGGCTTTCTTTTCCTTCGTAACCTTAGCAATGCTCTCATCCTGAGCTGCCATTTCCTCAGTCAAGTTCTTGACCTGTAGGATTTAAGTAAACTTAAATATTACAATTCATATTCTATATCAATATATAAAATAGAGATTAAATCTAATCTTAAACCAACTCAATCTCTAACCTTATTCTCAGTGGCATGTTTCTCCTTCTCCACTTTAGCCAAGGTGAGCTCCAGGTCATCAATATCTTTCTTCAGCTCAGAGCACTCATCCTCCAGTTTTCTCTTCTTGGCTGTCAGTTCAGCATTGATTTCTTCCTCATCCTCCAGTCTCTCAGTTGTCTCCTTGAGTTTAGCTTCAAGCTGGATTTTGCTTTTAATCAGACCCTCACACCTCTCCTCAGCATCTGAGAGACCCTCGGCTTCCTGTTAGTAAAATAGATTGCTATTTCATTGGAAACAACCTTGCTCATTTTTAATGTAGCCAAAATTCAGTTAATTATAAAATATACTCACAGATGCTACTTGCAGCTGCAGATCATTTTTCTCTTGCAACAGTGCTACCATCTTCTCTTCAAGCTCCTTCTTTCTGGCTTCAGCCTTAACCAAAGCCTCTTTGCATTTTGTATAGTCCTCTTTCATGTTTGCCAGCTCCTTCTCAGTCTCTGCACTCTGAAGCAGAGGCTTAATCTTGTAATAAACCTTCATCCATGGCCAGTGTTTGACATTCATGAATGAACGGATGTTGTATTGGATGGTGTAAATCGACTCCCTGTGAATAATTCATCATTAAATGGCATAATCATCATTAAGTTTGCACAGTTATCAATGATGTCATCTTTACTCATGACAATAATCACCTCCTCTCCGTCATTTTCACATACTCCCTCCTCATCACGTAGCCACGACAGAGAGCCTGAGTCATTGTGACCAGAGCAGCCAGTTTCTCATCACGCATCTCCTCAAGAACACCCAGAAGACCAGCTTTGAAGAACACCTGAATTTATGTAAAACAGTAAATCTAAATATATTGATTTAAACTGTATAAGCTAAATGACCATGATCACTGATTCTGTGAAATAATAATGCTAAATAATGAACCTTTGTATGTCCAAATCTGTAGTCATCATGATTAACGTCGATGGATCCCAGGAGTTTCTCACTGGCCTTCTTGTTATCCATAAACTGTCCCTCTGGGATAACACCTGCATTCAGCACCTTGTATCTGTGGAGAATTTATCAAAATACTTCATATCTTTTAATTAGGAGCCTCCTAGGAAATGTTGTTTTCATGTGGTCCCATTTACCTCTGCTTAAAGTCACCATATTGGATTCTGCTGGGGAAGCCCTTTGTGCAGATTCTGATACCCTCCAGAACACCGTTACACCTCAGCTGGTGGATAACCAGGAAGTTCTCCATGAGACCTAAAACGAACAGTTTACACCATGAACTTGGTAAATTAACTTCATCATATATATTGAGAACCAAAATATCTGTACGTTTTTTTTTTTTTAATACTTTACCTGGAGTCTTGGACTCATTGGGAATCAGGCAACGCACAAAGTGAGGGTGAGTGGCCCTCAAGTTGGTCATGAGTTTGCCCAAGTTCTCCTGTGGAGAATAGAAAAAGTTTGGCATGCTTTGTATTTCTTTATTTTCTTTTTTTTTTTAAATAAAGCAATATTGCTGTGATGTTATCTATATACATACCCTGAACTGGGAGGACACAGTCTGCATGGAGCCACCCTTCTTCTTGCCTCCCTTTTTAGTAGTATCTATTGAGATAAAAATACAAAGGAACATGTATAAATGCAAAAACAAGAAAGAAGAAAGTTAGTTCAAAACTGAATCAAAGTTTTGTTAAATAGATTTTTTCTTTACCCTCAACAACAGGTGGGTATAGAGTAGCCAGCAGTTTGACAGAAGACTTCTGGTACAGCAGCAGAACAGAATCATTCAGTGGATCCTTGTTCTTGTCCAGCCAGCCAGTGACATTGTAGTCCACAGTTCCAGCATAGTGAACCAGGGAGAAGTGGGCTTCAGCCTTACCTTTGGCAGGCTTTGGTTTCTCGAAAGCTTTGTTCTTGCCAAGATGCTGATCATATAGCTTGTTCTTGAAGGAAGCATCTGAAGCCTTGGGGAACATGCACTCCTCTTCAAGGATGGAGAAGATACCCATGGGCTGTTTATAAAAGAATGTTGTTTATTATCAAAAATTGGAGATTTGGAGAATAGGATCAATGGAAATTAATAAATACATAAACCATTGATAACCTTCTCAATGAGCTCAATGCAAGAAGCCAAGTCCATGCCGAAGTCAATGAACTCCCAAACAATGCCCTCCTTCTTGTACTCCTCTTGCTCCAGCACAAACATGGTGTGGTTGAAAAACTGTTGCAGTTTCTCATTGGTGAAGTTGATACACAGCTGCTCCATGCTGTTGTACTGGAGGACAAAAAATGACAGAAAAATGTACTACCTTCTGAATATCATTCATTTTGACATAAAAAGAGATAAAAGAATCATTCTTACATCAAAGATCTCAAAGCCAGCAATATCCAGCACGCCAATGTAGAAATTTCTTTGTTGTTTTGTGTCCAACATCTGGTTGATACGAATGACCATCCACAAGAACATCCTCTCATAGATAGATTTGGCCAAGGCGCTAACAGAGTTGTACACCTGTAAGTAGAATATGAATGGATATTTTATTCTGCTTCTGCAATAATTAGCCAGAATTTTAGGTTAAACACATGGCATGCTGGAAATGTTACTATACCTGTTGCACAGTCTGGCCTTTGGTCACATACTCATTTCCGACCTTGACTCTGGGGTAGCACAAACCCTTCAGCATTTCAGCAGAGTTCAAACCCAGAAGGTAGGCGATTTTGTCAGCCTCTGTTAAATACATTTTAAAATAAATTATCTTTGCTCTATAGAGTTTTTTGTGTAAAATTATAATAAATCAGGCACTAGGTACTTTCCCTTTTATTTTTAGATTTATTGATGTGCACGCAACTTCTAGTTTATATTTACGCTAAACATTATATACACAGTTTCTGTTATCAGCAAAGTCAGTACAATGGTTACTATTTTAAAGCCCAGGATAACACAAGTCTCACCCTCTGTGCCATCAGGCTCAGCCTGCTCCTCACGCTGCTTCTGCTTGAACTTCATGTTACCATGATGAAGCACAGCTCCAGTGAACTTGTAGATGCCCATTTTCTCCTCACTTGTGAAACCAAGAATGTCAATAGCGTCCTGTAAATTACAGAGAATAATAAAATATATGATTTGCCATATTTAAATAGAATATGTCAATATTCAAATAGCAATGACTCACATCAGTAGCATCCAGCTCAACTTTATCATCAATGCTGGCCACTGTGATCTGACCCTGACTGCACATGGGGAAGTCATAGGGGTTGGTGGTGATGAGCGACATTTCTGTAAAATACACAGCATTTATGAAAGAGCATCTTACAATATTATCTGAAACATTGAATGAATGAAATATGTGCACCTACCAACAATCTCAGGCTTATGGTTGGTCATCATCTGGAAGAAGATGTGGTAGCCTCTCTCATCTGGAAGCTGGAATGACACTCTAGACTTCTCCAGCAGATCTGTTGAGAGAATGTACTTGAGTCACAAGCATCTGATGAGTGACAGATAAAGACAAATGTTCAGGATGGATCAATAAAATCATGTCCACCTACATGTCTCAATGTCAGCACTAGCCAGTTTTCCAGTGGTGCCGAAATGAATTCTGATGAATTTACCCTGTTTAAATCATAATAGTATAATACATAAATAATAATTATTATAATCTCTTTATAGAAAACTCTGTACAGTAAAATTTAACACAACTGACCATCTGTACTGTAAATAAACAGTGGTTAACTTACAAAACGAGAGGAGTTGTCATTTCTCACAGTCTTGGCATTACCATAAGACTCAAGCAGAGGGTTGGCAGCAATGATCTGGTCCTCAAGAGAGCCCTGTGATGTTTGAAGCGTTTTCATTTATTTTCAATTGTTTTTATATTTCATGACTAAACACAATTTATAGGCATTTCACAAATTCACATATCGTATAGTTTGTGAGATGAGTGTAAATCATCATCTTTTAAAATAATATATATGACATAGTTTTGTATCTCGTACCTTTATTTTACTGGCCTCTTTCTTGACACCTGACACTGCAACTGTGGCAAAGTACTGGATGACACGTTTGGTGTTCACAGTCTTTCCAGCACCAGATTCTCCACTGGTTTATAAGAGATTAGAAGACAGAAGATTGAAAGACATGTAGACATATTCAATCTTTGTTCAGTCTTAAATTCTATTTTGTAAATATCTCCATAAATTTTCCATCTATGTTATACTTTTCATTTTTGTCATGGTCTGAAATTAAATTAAAATACTCACGTAATTAGGACAGACTGGTTTTCTCTATCTGTTGATTGAAATTTGTAAAATATCAGGTAAATATTTATTATATTAACAGCAACATCTAATTCATCTTAATGAATTCATAGCATTCAATTCCATAATGTCTTACCACACTGCATGAACTGATATGCGTTGTCAGAGACAGAGAAGATGTGGGGTGGGGCCTCCATACGCTTTTTGCCTCTGTAGGCAGCCACCACTTCTGCATCATACACTGGGAGCCACTTGTAGGGGTTCACAGTTGCGCAGAAGAGTCCAGAGTAGGTCTGAAATGAGCAGAGACATGGTCAGATTGCAACAACACAGAAAAAATGAACTTAAATGCTTTATATGTCATTTCAGAACTTACGTAGATCATCCATGCAGCATAACGCTCTTTGAGGTTATACAGCACAGAGGCTTCATTGAGATGGGTCATCATGGCCATGTCCTCAATCTTGTCATACTTGGGAGGATTCATTGGGTAGACATCTTCTTCTTTAGCAACTCTCTCCTATAAATGTGATAAATTAGATATTAGATACAAAAGAAAACAATGTAATAAGTAATTTAATGAGTTTCTACATAAAATGGAAATTCAAATTTACCTCCTTAGTGTCAAGCAAAACAACTGTGACTTTGCCACCGTCTTTGCTCTTGATTGTTCCCTTGAGGTACAACTCTTTGACATCAGCCACATAGCAGGCAGCCTTGGCATCAAACGGTTTGGCCTGAGCCTCCATTCTCTCCCTCTCAGGCTTACGAAGGTAAATGGCAGCCTTGCCATAAGCGGCCATCTCCGCGTCTGTACTCATGGTGGCGGCTTACTAAAGAGAGAAAATATCAACTTATCCATTACAAATTTCATAAATATTCAACAAAGGCAAGACACATAAAATATAAAACACATAAATTGTGTTAGGAAAGAGGCATATTCCTAAGTGTAGGCTTACACATGAATACAGACACATAAAACAATACTCTTTAAACATTTAGATAGAAAGCAAGAAGCAGGTAAGGGGCCCATTAATGGCAAAAATGTCGATTGAATATGTCTTTCTGGTGATGAAATTGAAATGCTGGTGTCAGGGGACGGCACATACAGTACAAGTTTCAGGACAATACAGAGATTTTCACTGCCGACTATGAGTCTCACTTGTGGTCTCTCTGCCTGAGTGCATCCTCCTGCTACGAGTATGTATGAAACAGACAAATATTTCCTGACAAATATTAAGAAATTTCTGTCACAGATTTGTATACCAGATTTGTATTATATAAATTTTATATTTTATGATAAAACTTACGACATTTCTAATGATTTATATTTATGCAAATCTCATGATGGATTATGATAGCAACACTGCATCCCAAGTTTGAATTTAATCAGACCATCAGTTCTGTAGTTTGAACCAATTTCATGTTTTGCTCTATTATACAGTAGCATCATCAATTGACCCTTTCTCGCTTCTTTTTCTGTTTCCTCAGACTGAATCTGCACAGAAATGTGTCAAATGTCCTCTGCATTTGGGCCAAATTTGTATAACTTTCCCACAAGGGGTTCTATGGGCTCTCATAGACTCAAAAGTGGAAGAAGAAAAACAGAATACAATACAACACAATAAAAGCGAATACAATAGGTGGTATATTTGGCACAAAAATAAAGGGTCAATGGGACCCCTTCCTTAAATTCATCTTACTAATACATTTTAAACACATTTCTTTGTAAATAAATTACAGGTTTTTAAAAACAGCATGCTTCACCAGTTTTCATCTATGATACAGACTATAACAACTGTTTTCCTCTACCCTAATCCACACACTGAATCATAAAATCACTTGCCTTTTGTCCTTGAGACCAGATGAAATGTTCACTACCCTTGGATTAAAAAAAAAAAAAAAAAATCTATTTATTAAAATGTATTAATATAAATAAAAACACAATTACTTTGAGTACAGACGCATAAGTGATGATGTGAAATTCCTTTCAGTCACAGTCAGCACAAGCTCTTACCACTTGATGGAACTTCTCTTCTCTTCTCTGCATCTCTTCTCTTGGCTTTTATAGAAGTTGATCATGCACACTAAGCAGAATCTATACATGGGCAGCCTCATATATTTTGATATATGATGCACTTTCTTGACCCGTTTTTTTGACCCATGAGAAATGTATGGACAGACTAGCAGACATCCTACCTAATGAAATCAGTTATAAGTCAAACCTTTATTGCTTCAAAATATATGGGTCACAGCTTCTATCTCAAAGTGCATGTGTATTATAATTATTTATTTTTAGTCTATTAATATCTTACTTTGACATATGACACACACTGGAGTAAATGAATCCTTTTTTGGAATGAGGGTACGTTCAGCCACCCCTCCCCCTCCCCCTTTTTTGAATCAGAAAACATTTCACCTTTTCACCCCTGGAAGTTCTTGTAGAAGGCTAATATGGCAGCAATTGGGCTAAACAATAAAATATGTTACAGACCTGACAAGATATATTGTTCAAGAATATAGAAAAACACTGTAAAATATGTCTAATACAGTGAAAACACACAACAAGTGTCAGTTTTTCTTTGTAGAAGAAAGCCAGTAGTGATAAAATTGGCACATTCCCATCCTGCAAAAATCCCTTTGTTATAATTTCTGCAAATATTCAAAGATTGTAGACATTTCTTCGTCTTCAACAGCTACAGTCTAAGCCTCAGCCACATGGAGACTAAAATGATTCAAAACCACATGTTCACCCTTGAGTGGTCAAAGCCAGCAATGCTAATTACCATGCTGTAAACAGAATATCTCGTCTGCCGTCTCTTATATCTCTTGTTGTACGTCACTAGATGTTCAGTTTTTGTAAAAATTGTGTAAATGCAGTTGTCACTACCTTAAATTACTAAATTGTGTGTGTACAAAACAGGATTAAGCATTAAAAGGTGAACTGACAGCTGAATTTAGCTCCAGTGCTTAGGTGGCCTTAAAGCTTCCTTCTAGAGGTATAAAGCTACATCCACCAAACTCGGCTCAGACCTTCAGACTGTTCTGACTTGGGTTGCTATATCTTTTCTAACTGATTGAACTTTTGGTTTTCCTAAAATGATGATCAATACTCAGAAAAATCCCATAGACTTACATTGATGGAATGTTCAAGTGAGCCATGGCTGATAAAATTATAATTTAAACACCTAGAAGCTGTAACAATCACGAGGCTGGATGCAAGTGCAAATAAAAATGCTTTATTTGGCAAAGGGATAGATGCAGGTCAGGTGCATCGGTGGGGTAACACCCGTCCGGCATTGGATAGTGGTGGTGCTCGGTGATCCAGTGCAGTAGTTCCTCTGTGGCAGTGCACGGTGATTACGTGCAGAAGTGCGGGAATCCAGACAGACGTCAATCACGAAGACATGAAAATAATCCACAATCCAAACGAACAGCATGGGAACAGGAACAGGATCACACACCGGGGAAAACACCACAACGCCCTGACAAAGACAGAGTGAAAACAGAAGGACTAAATAGGGTTAACTGATCAACTGCAGCTGGCGCGCTGATCATACACAGCTTGTGTGCTGATCAGCAGCAGCGATCAGCGACCCCGCCCACAATCACACACACACACACACACAATGCAAGACGAGACGAAAGGAGACAGTGAATTCATAAACCGTGACAGTACCCCTCCCCCTCCTGGCGCTCCCAGAGGCACCTACCTGTTGATTGTAATCATCAATAAGGGTGTGATCCAGAATGTCCCTAACAGGAACCCAACTTCTCTCCTCCGGACCGTAACCTTCCCAGTCCACCAGGTACTGGAATCCGCGTCCCCTCCATCTCGAGTCCAGAATACGATTGACCGAATACGCAGGTTCCCTGTCTAAAGCCACACTTTTTGACCCACGACGTATACGGGAGGCCTTGACTGGTGGCGATCGGCCTTAGCCTTAGTGCGCACCCTCACCTGGAGCAGAGTCTCACGGGCTCTGGTCCATGTGCGATGGCACCTCTGGACGAAGGCGTGAGCGGAGGGGACCGCGACTTCTGAATCCAGACTCGGAAAAATTGGTGGCTGGTACCCTAGACTACACTCAAACGGAGAGAGGCCCGTGGATGACACTGGTAACGAGTTATGAGCATACTCAACCATAGAAAGTTGTTGACTCCAGGATGAAGGATTCTTGGACACCAAACATCGCAACACTCTCTCCAAATCTTGGTTGGCTCGCTCGGTCTGACCATTGCTCTGGGGATGGTAACCCGAAGACAGACTGACTGTACCCCCTAGTAACCTACAGAACTCTTTCCAGAATTTGGACACAAATTGGGACCCCCTGTCGGAGACCACGTCCATCGGGAGGCCATGTAAATGAAAGACATGGTCTACAACAGTCACCGCTGTCTCCTTGGCTGAAGGTAATATGGGCGAGGGGATGAAATGTGCCGCCTTCGAGAACCGGTCCACTACGGTTAAAACAACCGTCATGCCATTAGAGGGCGGGAGGGCGGTGACAAAATCTATCGCTATGTGGGACCAGGGTCTCGAAGGGACAGACAGCGGATGGAGTAACCCGTCAGGAGGTCGGTTAGACGTCTTACCAATGGCACAAACTGAGCAAGCCAAAACAAAACTGTGTATGTCGCGAGCCATTAATGGCCACCAGAATTGTTGCTTTACTAAACATCTAGTCTGGTTTACTCCTGGATGACAAGCAATGTTGGAGCAATGACCCCATCGAATGACTTCGGACCGTAACTCCTCCGGTACAAACAATCAACTCGGTGGGCAACCGGGCGTTACCCCTTCTAAGGCCGACTTGACCTTCGATTCAACCTCCCATGTGAGTGTGGAGATAACTATCTTCTCGGGTAAAATCGATCGATTGGATCAAAAATGCGAGATAAAGAGTCGGGTTTGATGTTTTTGGACCCGGGGCGGTACAAGAGAGAAAAGTCAAAACATCCGAAAAAAAGTGCCCATCGAGCCTGCCTGGAGTTGAGTCTTTTAGCAGATCTAATATATTCAAGGTTCTTATGATCGGTCCAAACAATAAAAGGTACCCCCGACCCTTCTAACCAATGACGCCACCCCTCCAACGCTAACTTGACGGCCAACAACTCTCTGTTACCAATGTCATAATTACGTTCGGCAGGTGATAAACGGTGGGACAAAACCACGCAAGGGTGCATCTTGCCGTCTGTGGAAGAACGTTGGGAAAGTACTGCTCCTACCCCCACCTCTGACGCGTCAACCTCCACCACGAACTGACGTATCGGACCACCTGAACGTCGTTCTGGGGGAGGTCAAGGCAGTCAGAGGTGCGGCTAGTTGGCTGAAATTGCGAATAAAACGCTGATAGAAATTGGCAAACCCCAGAAACCTCTGCAGGGCCTTACGGGAATCTGGACTTGGCCAATCTATCACAGCCTTAACCTTGTCAGGATCCATACGCACTCCCTCAGACGAGATGATGTATCCTAGGAAGGGAACAGACTGTGCATGAAAGACGCATTTCTCCGCCTTGACAAAAAGCCCATTCTCTAGCAACCTCTGAAGCACTCGTCTGATGTGCTGAACGTGTTCCTGGAGAGAAGATGAAAAAAATCAATATGTCATCCAAGTAAACATATATGAACTGATCAACCATGTCTCTCAGCACGTCATTGACGAGTGCCTGGAAGACCGCTGGGGAGTTGGACAGCCCGAAAGGCATGACCAAGTATTCAAAATGCACCCTGGGGGTATTGAACGCGGTCTTCCATTCATCACCCTTCCTTATGCGGACCAAATGATAAGCATTACGTAAATCCAATTTTGTGAAGATGGATGCTCCCTGTAACCGCTTGAAGGCTGAAGACATCAACGGCAAAGGATAAGTATTCTTTACCGTGATGTTGTTCAACCCCCAATAATCAATACACGGTCGCAGAGACCCATCCTTCTTCCCCACAAAAAAGAACCCCGCCCCCGCTGGAGATGAGGAAGGGCGAATGAATTTGGAAGCAAGAGAATCAGAAATATATTTCTCCATAGCCTCCCTTTCTGGAACAGAAAGCGAATATAACTTGCCCTTAGGCGGAGACTCACCTAGCACTAAATCTATGGCACAGTCATAGGGACTATGAGGTCTATGACTATGACCTCCACAGTCATGGAGGGAGAGAAGCAGCACGGGACTTACTGAACACCTCCCTCAGGTCCTGGTACTTCTCGGGCACGTTAGATAAATTCACTGCCTCCTCCTGAAACACAGAAACAGGTACAGACGAACTCGCAGATACTAGACATGACTCATGACACATATTACTCCAAGCAGATACAGAATTGTGACCCCAGTCGACTCTGGGGTTGTGTCGAGCGAGCCAGGGATGGCCAAGTACTATAGGTGCGAGTGGTGAGTCCATGAGGAGAAAAGTTATAGTCTCAGTATGGTTGCCAGATGTAATGAGTGAAATGGATTCAGTGGTGTGAGAAATACTGGGAAGTTCCTGGCCATTAAGAGCAGTGACGGATATCTTGTGCGTGAGTGGTGAGATGGGGAGCTGAAGTTGTTGAGCAAGTCTAGCGTCCATAAAATTACCTTCAGCCCCCGAGTCCAGTAAGGCCTTGGTGTCATGTGAGTGTGTTGCCCATCTCAGTCTTACCGAGAGGAGTGTAGATGATGAGGTCTTCTTGGCGGAGATCCCACCCGATAGTAGCCTCCTAGTTACTACCGGGCGTGGTCTTTTACCGGGCAGGAATTGATGAAGTGGCCCGCTTTGCCGCAGTATAAGCAAAGTCCTTGGGACCTCCGCCTTTCTCTCTCCTCTCGGGAAAGCCAAGCTCTGCCCACCTGCATGGGTTCGGGATCTGAAACGGGGCTGACTGTGTCCATGCTGCTGACTCAGCAGTCCTCCGCGTCGCCAAAATGAAGACTCCGATGGAAGCGACTCATCCTGCTCAACCGAGCATCGACTCTCAGTGCCAACTCAATTAGTCCATTCAAGCTTGGAGGAAGATCCAGCATGTAAATCTCTTTCTGGACACGATCAGCCAACCCATGCATGAATCTGTCCCACTGCGCCTCCTCGTTCCATCGGCACTCTGCGGCCAGGGTGCGGAATTGGATGGAGTATTCTGACACCGAGCGATCTCCCTGGCGAAGATCGGCGAGTAGTCTGGCCGCCTCCCTACCCGCCACCGCACGATCGAAAACTCTCCTCATCTCCTCCGAGAGTGCCTGGAACGAGGCGCAGCATGGGTCTTGGTTCTCCCACACCGCCGTTCCCCAAAGAGCCGCCTTGCCCGAAAGCAGCGTGAGGACAAATGCCACCTTAGATTGTTCCTGGCTGAATGTTTGTGGCTGTAACGAGAAATGCATAGAGCATTGTGTAAGAAAATCTCTGCAAAACTCAGGCTCAGCTGAATATCCCTCAGGTGTGGGTAGGCGTGGCTCGCAATGAGTTTGAGACTCTGGTGGGATGGGCTAAACGGGCGGTGTGGGTGGCGCAGTGGGAGCTCTTAGATGTTGTAGCTGTTGGGTGAGCTCGGACACCTGCGTCACAAGAGCTTGGACCGCCCGACCTGTATTGGAGATGCTGTCCTCTTGTTGGTCCATTCTCGCGATGCTGCGAGAGGCGAACTCGTCCCAGTCAATCGAACTTGCTGCATCCATGACTTGGTCAGAGCGTTCTGTAACAATCACAAGGCTGGATGCAAGTGCAAGTAAAAATGCTTTATTTGGCAAAGGGATAGATGCAGGTCAGGCAGATACAACTCAGATGGATGGTGACACAGGGACCTTGGTAGGCAACTTGGTGGTGGTGCTCGGTGATCCAGTGCAGTAGTTCCTCTGTGGCAGTGCGCGGTGATTACGTGCAGAAGTGCGGGAATCCAGACAGATGTCAATCACGAAGACACGAAGATAATCCACAATCCAAACGAACAGCACGGGAACAGGAACAGGATCACACACTGAGGAAAACACCACAACGCTCTGACAAAGACAGAGTGAAAACAGAAGGACTAAATAGGGTTAACTGATCAACTGCAGCTGGTGCGCTGAACATACACAGCTGGTGTGCTGATCAGCAGCAGCGATCAGCGACCCCGCCCACAATCACACACACACACACACACACAATGCAAGACGAGATGAAAGGAGACAGTGAATTCATAAACCGTGACAGAAGCCCACTAGACTCAATTAAAAGTACCAAGGGTCAGAGGGTGACCACAACCATCCTCTCACTGGCAACACTCTTTGCCTTCCTCTGTGACTACTAATTACGTAGTTCTGGCATGAAAGTCAGAATGGTACAGGCTGATAGGTCTTTAACTTATTGGTAGCAACCATGTCGTTATTTACATAGCACAGCTGATTGGTTGCTGTTGCATCAGCGGCCAATGAGCTTGGCTTGCTGCTCAAATATTAAAATAGTTTGCATTGTTTGCTGTTACAGTCTGGGGTTAATTCATGTATTTTACTGTGCAGCAGCAGAAGCATGTCTTACATGCTCACATAAACATCTGTGAAGGTGTTCGCAGTAGCAAGTCTCTGTACTTGCTCTGCAGCAGCAGCGTAGCAGATCTAGAGCTGCCAACTCTCACGCATTCACCGTGAGACTCAATTGACACTTTTCACACGCTCTCACGCCACACATTCATTTTCTCATGCACAGAAAAATCGCGAAGCAAAGAGGACACGGAGACCGACAGACTAGACAGAGCAGGTTACTTATATATAAAAAAATTCTAAGTCTATCTCAGCTCTCAGATTCTGTAAATTTTATTACGAATTCAAACACTTGTAAATGTGACGTGACAGAACCCTAGCGGCACGTGAACCAATCATATCTAGCTAGTAAATAAACACTAATGAACAATGTTGGAAGATACAGTACAACTTACCGAAATGTATATTCCTCATACATAATATCGTTCAATAAGTGTTTTTCAACCGCGGAAGGGATCAATAAAACAGCTGGAGAACAATTATGTCACAACATTTACCTCAGGAAAGCCATTTAATGACCCATAATATAGCTATTAGTTGGCTAGAAAAAAATAACTATTGAGAGTATTTTGCTAAATATGTGTAGCCTACTATATTACATATTTTTTATATTTCTTATTATTATCATTAAATAAAGTTATTATTAAAAAAACGCATTATATTTAATTTGCGTTATTTTTAACCTTAAATAATACTACCAGCTGATAGGGCTCTCTGTATGTTTACAGCATTAGGTGATTTTTTTTTTTTTTTTTTTTCTTGAGAAAAATTAACGCCTATCTTGTATACCTAATATTTATCCAAATGAGTCGATATTAAATCAAATCACAAGAATTGAATTGAATTGAAATCGTGAAATTTGTGTCAAGCAATAATTATAATAATAAAAACTTATACCATGTAAACATTGTAACATTAAAAACATAAAATTCATTTTAGTTACTAAAATGTTTTGACAATCACAATACACTTATTGTGATGCAAGATTTTTCTTTTTCTCTTTTACATAAAAAAATAACACTCATACCAACAGATACCTTCCCCTGATCCTGCTGGAAAGCTTACCTCATGCAAGTATACTCAGAGTCATTCCCCTTAGCCTGACCTTTCAGTTAACCAAGCTGTAATTTCAGTCTCCTCAATATGCTTTTCCACATCTTAAGATTCATATCTGGTATTTATATCTTTTTAGTTATTTTCTATTTCTTAAATGGAAAAATGAGTTTAGATGCTGGAAAATCCCATTTCTTTTCCAGCCAGTGAAAAACACATGGTCCTTTTGGACTGCTTTAACCCATAGTATGCCCTTTAACCTAATAAAAATTCAAGAGAGATTATCTCTGCTTTAATGTGTTATCAGTTGTTTCCCACATACAGTATGTGTGCCACATATATACTGTACGTTATTTATTTTTACACCCCCAAGTTTAACCATTTAACCTGAAGTTTAATGTTGAGTAACTGTGTATACGGAAAGTATTTATGAGCAAAGACAACGGATGGTTGTACTGATCTGGGTGTCATCAAGACAACCTGTCAAACAAGTAGTAAGCTAGTTAGGGAAAGGTTGTTGCCAGTGAGAAGTAGTTTTGTTGACATTTTCTCTTTGGTGGTTCTCTTGAGTGTAATAAGTATTGCCTTTCATGTGTGTCTAGGTCATGGGCTGATAATCATCCCTTTTAAGGTGGAGACAGAAGCTGCGTTTACATGCACCCTAATAATCCGATTGTATTTAAACTAGTCCAAATCCTTCACTGTAGGGCACTTGCGTTTTTCTCTAAAAGCCCAAACATAACATCCAATTTAGGCAAATAAGTGTGTGTTGTAAAATGTAGTCTCTTACTAAACTGCGGTACATGTCTGATATTAAACAGTGTTTGTTTTTTGTTTGTTTGTTTTTTGTTAAACAGTGCATTAAAAGCACATTAAAAAGCGCTTTTCAGTGTGCGCGTTTCGAGTCGGAGCCCAAATGGATAAGCAAATTGGCTTCGGATACGAGCATAAACATGCATACACAAAAATGTATTTCAGGAGAGTATTCAAGGAAACACAAGTGGTTATGTCTTAAGTAAACTTTCACAGCTGAAAAAGAAAATGTGTATCATTATATTAGATCTGTACATTAGCTCTTCATTTGACAGCAGCCTAATATACCTGCTGCAGTCTGTCATTAATGATAATCAAACAACAAATGACAAAGGAAAATAAATCACTGATCTTGACTGAATAATTTAAGTAGCTTTAATAAGGCTTAATCTATATTTGAAGAGTTTGGTTCCAAAACGTGACAAATACATTTTGATTAATTGTAGTAAAAATGTGTTTTCTTTACCAAGAAAGTGGCAAGATGAAAACCACTATTTCTGTTTCAAACTTTCACATAGCATATTTAGATTATAATAACATAAAAAAAAATCAAATCCACATATGACAGCCTCTGAACTTGGTCAATATAAAAATAAATGTGGAAAAAAATATAATTATACATAAAAAAGGAAATAAAAGTATACAATTTTTTTTACATTTCTTCGCATATTTATTTTTGTATTTATTTATTTATTATTAAGTCTGGTTTGGCATTCCAAACTTATTATCACATTTATCACATTCATTTATCTATTTATTTATTTATTCATTTATCTATTTATTTATTTATTCATTTATTTATTCATTTATTCATTTTTAATTTCTGCAGGTTTGGTCCTCCATAAAAACAAGCTTTAGTAGACTTGTTATTCATATCGAAGTCCATTCAAATGTGTATAAAATCTTAGTTAATACATAGTATCCCTCAGTAAATCAATCTCTAAAATGGCAGGACATTTTGAAACACTGTCTGGAAGCGGAAAACTCTTCTCTTAAAAAATATCCTTGGTTTTATTATAGTAAAATTGTTGTAACCACGTTTTTGGCGGATTTATTACCATTTTAATAACCACAGTTTTGCTACAAATAGGCCTTCCAAGTTTTTGTTTAGTTTTTTTTCTTTGAAGTTAAACCATGGTTAATAAGGGTTAACGTGGCTAACTCTATCAAGACCGTTAAAGGTACAATATGTAAGATTTTTGTAATAAAATATCCAAAAATCACTTGCACAGTGTGATTTATTTCCTGCAGTTGTGTACTCACAATATCCCAAAAGTTCCCAAAGATTTTTAATTTCAGAGAAATTCCTATTTTAAATAATGGCTGTCCCTGGTCACTTGTCGCCTGTCAATGATGTAATATCCGCGTTATCCCTGGTTTCCGCTTGTACTGCCATAGTAACTATGGCGACAGACGTGGACAACTGCATAACGTCTAGCGGCACGCTCACACTGTTGTTGTTTCATTCCAACTTTATGGATCATGGCAAGCCGTCTTTGGGACAAAAGGAGATGTAGTTTTCGAGATGTAGAGAGCTCCACGTCCGAGACTAACTTCGACTTCACAGAGACGATGCTCTTGCATGTACTTTATTAGACAGGTGAAATGTCCTTATTCCTAGTGATGGCAATTTCAAAACAAAAAGCTTTGAAGCCTTTACGAATCTTTTGTTCCTAACCAATGGTTCGGAGCATGTATCAAACTGCCAGAGTCACGTGATTTCAGTAAACGAGGCTTCATTACGTCATAACTGTTTCGAAACACTTGATGATCTCTGTCAACCCATAAATCATGAGGAGTCACTGAGAACCAATGAACAAGTGTCTGTGGGTTTTACCTTTGTAGACGTTAAAAACTAAATCTTTGTTTTAATAAAAAAAAAAAAACCTTAAAAAAAACTTGCTATGTGTAGGCTACTGTGCTAGACTAACTGGGACCTGTCACTGCACTTGTTGTTTCTATTGTTCTCTTAATTGGTAAGTCACTTTGGAATCCATCTGGAAACTCTGCTGCCAGACTTTTACCGGGGTTTTTTTTTACGGGATTTTTGAATGTGACATGGAATAGGCATGGTGTAAATAACTCTGCACACAGACCCTTAGTGAGTTTGCACTGAACTGCAAGGCTAAAGGTCCTTGCACACTGAGTATTTGTGATTCGGTTGCTCTGAATTGTCAAAACACCATTCAAAATGCTTGCTACGGATGCGAAAAACGCAGAAAATCGAACCTGATCCGAATTTTTTTTATGACGGATGAAAGTTTCGGAGGCAGTGTGTAAATGTGATTGACACAACGTGAGGTCGTATTTATTTTTTATGTGCGGGACCCACACAAAAAAAAAATATTTTAATATCAATTCTAAGTTATTGTTCGTAATTACAATATCAAGGGTCATGTATATATTCAAGGGTTCTTTTAATAGCTAAATCAACAATGTGAAAGAAATGTAATCAGTAGGACTTAAGGGGACATTGGACTTGCATGATGATGGACTTGCATGATGGTAAAAATGACCTGATGTTACTTGAGGCCAGGGTAAATGGTAAAGGGGGGTAAAGTGTTTTTAGCTCATCTACCACTCTAGCAAAAACATGTGCTTGGAAAACACTTTTGTTTCTTTAGACATACAGGAAGATACTCATGTTGGTGTTTCGTTTTCTTATATATTTTTTATAATACTTATATATTGTGTATTTTTGTGAACATTTCAATAAAATGCAACAGAATCCTCAGACTGGTTAAAACAGACATTCTTGATCTGACTGGGTACTGCAGTGACTAGGAACTCTCCAGTGGACTTTGTCTGTCTACCAGGTACAGTATATAAATACAGCTTGAATATATCTACTTGTGTTATAATGGTGAAGTTACAAATAATGAAAACCATTAACGCACACTTTCATTGGAAGTGTAAGTGAGTAGGGTTCGCCTTTATTCATTTCTGTGGATGGGAAAATTACAATGTTGTAGCAGCAAAACTTCACAAAAGAAGACATCAAAAATGTTTTGCATGCAAAAGCCTGGAAAATGTACACTTGACCAGAAATATATGGACATCCTCTTATAAATAATGGGTTTGGCTATTATAGAAATAATAAAATGCATATCTACATACTACAGCATTACATTCCAGATAATTTTGGGCTTTCAACATTGAGGCAACTGTTTGGGATATTTCAGCATGAAGGGTTCACATACTGTCATTTTACAATTGCTTCTTCTGGCTACCATAACAATAACTGCTCTTACCAAAACAATGGAAGAGATGCAAAGACTAAAACAAACAGGTGTATTTCTACCCAGAGAGATGACCAACAACCTTATCATCTGCACTCAATTATATCAAAATACACACATAATGAAGGATGTAAATACATTATTGAGGATTTTGAAGATATAAAAACATTATCAATAAATAATAATAATAATATAAATAAATGATAAAGTATTATTCAAAAGGTTCTTTGCAAAATGGATAGTTCCAGTCCTTGATTAATATAATTGGTTGAGCCATGTTCAAAGCCGTTGTAAATTAATCTACAAACATACCTGTGGCCTCATTACATCAGTATTACTGCACCACTGTCTTTTGTTGTGCTGCAGCGTCTGTCCGTTGTTTGGCAACCATTCCACTTCTGAAGAACTACATTGCATGGCGGAAGAATATTTTGTTTATCAATAGCTTTACATTTTTGTGTCTGCATGTTTATTTTATGAAACCTTGCCAGGTATGCAAAATAACCATTTTATAAAGGCAATAAGCCCAGTGAAACTGTGATTTACAGTGAATTTCGAACAGAGTGTTTTCGTTGATTTAACAACGACCCTTAGCTGTTCTAAATTCACTGTAAACCATGGCTTTTTGGGGCTTATTGCTTATAACAATGTATTGCTTATTACACCATTACCATTAATTTCCTTTATAGCACAGTTCAAAACATAATTCTTTATGGGGGAAAAAAGAGTTGCAAAAATGGTTCTGCTATTGTTACAAGCCAAGGGACCCTAATCGGGTTAAAACCTTTTTTCTTAAGAATGAACATACTAATGGCTACTAGTGGAGCACTTACCCTCTTAAAAAATATAATATATACCACATATACAATAATACAATATACCCCATAAACTTGTATTGAAGGAGGGGCCAGAGCCAGATCGAATGAATCTCATAGAGACTTTGGGCTGGGCTCATTTGACTTGGGCCAGTACTTAATCACATAGCAATCACCCAGCACACTCTAGAAACAGCATAGCAATATGCTAACAACCACTGAAGACACCTTAGCAACTGGATAGTAACACTATTGCAAGCACCCAGAACAAGTTTGCATGGGCATGCACCACTGACACCACTGAATTCTTGTAGATTTTCCTGAAATTCTAGTTGTATGTTACTTTTTCCATTTTTGAGCTTTTACTAAATGTATTTCCACAATAGACTTACATGCTTAAATATTGCTAAAACCTTTCATAAATAAAAAACATTAAAAAAAAGTTTGCTGTGTCAACATTCCCCATACACCACTTAAAGGCATTAATCATAAATATTTTTTCCTGCATTGGCAATAATGATGTTTGTATTCAATAAATGTCATGTTTCCATAAAGAAATTGAAAAAAACTATACATATATATATATATATATAGTTTTTTTCAACATTTATCATTTATCTAACTGTACTAATATATATATATATATATATATATATATATATATATATATATATATATATATATATATATATATATATATATACAGTACAGTTAGATAAATGTTCAATATTTACTGCCAATTAGTAGTCAAAAAAAATATTATTTTGTAATATTTTTTTCCACCATACATTCAATACTAATTGGCTTTGAGTAATAAATTGCATTTGTCATTCCATGCAAAAGTCGGATGTTATTGAAGAAATTAAATCTGCTGTGCTTTAAGGTCTTTACCGCATTCAGAGCCATTTCCTTAATGTTTCAAAACTTGCTTGGCATCCTATTTGCATGTTCCTGCAAATGTTGCCAAATGCCAACCGTGACGACTGCCCTGTTGTGCCCTGCAGCTCAGTCTTGTCCAAGCCAAACAGTCTACAGAAACATGTACTATATATATATATACTTGCTCTCTTGGTCATTTCTCTTACAGGACATGTTATATATGCCTGTGCGATGTAAGTGGCTCAAAAGGAATTCAGAGGGTGGGGTCAATCCTTGTTCAATTATGGTAAATAATCCTATAGAAAAATATAAGGAAAAAAATATGTTTAAAACTCAAATGCTATTCTGAATGTTGTCAATGTCAGTAATGGTTACAACCATGCCTGAAACTAAATTAAAATGTAGTCACTTTTTTTCTTTATATGAGACAAAAAGTGGAGAAATATATGAGATATTCTCAATGTATGGTAGTGGCAAGATGTTTGTAAGGGACAGTATTTTGAATGACCTGTACATAGTTGTGTATGTAAAGTATGTTCAGGCCTACATTGCAATGCCCTCAGAGTGAATGAACTGTATGAAAATTACAGTCAGTAATGTGCCAAAACATATTAGAGAAGTATGCAGTAAGGGAGCTTGGCTTCATAGACTCCTTAACATTTAAAACACATTAAGATGAGAGGTTGACAACTTCACACCTGCTGTGTTTTAAACTGTTTTGGAATAGCTCTCATTGTGTAAATAGTCTGAGTTCAGCAGCTCATCGAGGCTTCTCTACAGCAATAATTGATAGCCACAAACAGCCAACAACTATCAAGTTTCTCATCACTCACAGCCCTAAATACCTTCAGGGGATATAGTGTTTAGCTCAGAAATAAACAGATAAAGCAGAACATGATTTACACATAGCATATATTGTGTTTTGAGTTCTAAAAAATACATATTACAAATTTTAAAAAAGTGCATTCAATGTTTTAACACATGAAATGTCAAAACTCATTGATCTGCCCTCATTTAGAGTTGATACATATAAATAATTTTGCTGTGTTATAATTTCTAACTTTTTAAATCAAAGTTAACATTTTAAATTATCCACAAACTGAATAATTCAGCTGCATAAGGTTGCAATAGAAATAACAATCTTTTCAATCTACATTTTGTTTAAGCCATAAATGTTTGATTACTTTGTTTATCATGTTTGAAGGAAAAATGTTTAATACTTTTTTTATCAAGACAGTCATCAAGACATCCGTTTGCTTATATTGGTCGTGTTCCATACAAGGTCCTGAATTATGACACTTGGCTGCAGTGACCCCAATCAAACGACTCCTGTTCTGACACGTGAAAAGCGTCTAAACCGCACACCCACATTCCTCTATCTGGTTTCCGCTGTCAAAGCTACATTTATTTCTGACCATGCCAACTGCTAACATGGACCATAAGGGGAGTTCGAACAAACAGCTGCAAGCTTAGATCAGCACCAACTAATTACCTGGCATAATTTAGTTAACTGCAGTCTTGAGCTTTGTATATTTGTATATTAAATAATTTATTTCAAATATATTATTAATAGCAAGACGTGTTATATGACAAATTAGGTCTGAGGCCACTTCATTCACTTTCTTGATAACCAAACTAAAGGTAACGTATAGATTAATTTAATGGTAGCTTCTTTTTTGTGTATTGAATTAATCAGTTTAAAGATTACTCTTCTTTTCATAGTTTCTAAACTGCTGCAGTTTAAATTATTTACTTTTTATCGACTCATGGGTCATTTAATTTTTTAATTAACAAGGGTGCATGAATTCCGAACAACTGTCTATATTTTAGACTATTATTCTGAATTTTGAATGCAATTTTTATTTGTTCACTTTAACATGAAAATGTTAAAGAAAGTTTAAGGTAGACCCAAAGGGGAAACAAAGACCAGTCATCCTGTTGACTGATACATTTAGATGGCATTTTAGAATAATAGTGAAGTATGGCTATTATGCAGTGGATTAAAATTTAAAAAAACTAGATTCTTTTAAGTAATGGGTCCTTTATGGGTGCTTTTTCTTCACTCTTGTCCAATAAATTATTTAATTATTTATTAAATTAATTTTATATTTGTAATAAGTCTAAATTTCAAGCACTTAAGTATAAATCTTTAGATCAAAGGATCATATTATTAGAAACATGCAGTGTATCAGAACTTTTGGCTGGAACTGTAAAAGAGAATCAAATACAACCTTTCTTTATTTAGAAATCTTAGCGTGATCCCTCGTGTGGTCAACAGGTGTAACTCGATGGCGAATGTTACTCGCTAGCAACCATTTCTAATGGGAAGATGACAAGGGGTGTAATGGGAGCTTAAATAGCAACATTCTCGATCCAAATATGAGGAGGTTGTTTGTCTCATTGGAAACATTACGGAATTGCAATACCTTTAATCCTATAATAAGAATATAACACCCCTCCCTCCCATTTTAACCCATCGTACCTGATTTATGTGTAAAAACTTCCAGAGTCCAGACCGCTAAACCTCTCCTTGAGCTAAACACTGCCATTCGCAATTGCGTCCCCCAGTGGGAAAACAGACTTTCTCCAGATGGAGTTGTCCCAATGTTCAAGTTAACATCAAGATATTTGGATTTGAGTAGTGAAAAGGAAATATACAATAGCCTACACTTCTAATTACATGTATTTGTTAATAATACGTTTTAGTAATATTTTCTTTGAAAAAGGTTTGATAGAGGGCGACTGTCCTACAGAGTTTAGCTCCAACCCTGAAAAAAATCACCTGCCTGTAATTTTCTAGTAATCCTGAGGACCTTGATTAGCTTGTTCAGGCTTGTTATCTTGTAGCTTGTTGTTTGATTAGGGCTGAAGCTAAAGTCTGTAGCACAGTGGCCCTCCAGGACCGAAGTTGCCCATTCCTGAAGTAGAGCGTTCTGATCTCCTTTTCGGTGTTTCTGTAAGGAATGTCACCATCTTGTGGTCAATGGAGGGACTGCAAATTAGAATTTATTGTTTTATATTGTGTGAATGTGCGAATGAATTGTTTTATATTGAATGAATTTGCTATCTGCTTTATTAGGGGCCAACCACCGAAGATGCGTAGGCACCTATTGTATCAGTTCCCGTTCCTATAATTATTATTATTATTATTCTGCTCTGGAAGTCTATGGCAGCCCATAGGCCCGCTTGCAGGAAACTTATGAAACTTGGCACGATGATAGAGGACAGTCTGATCTGTCAACATAGCAAATTTGGAGTCTCCAAATCAATCCCTCTAGCGCCACCAACTGTCCAAATTTGCACTCATGTTTATGCTAATAACTTATGCTAAAAAATATTTTTTCCCCTGATTCTTTTCCTCAAGATGATTCGATTGCACCTTTGACGTCATTTTCCGTCATGAAAATTTTTCCTCCATTTTGAATTTTCTGAAAAACATACTTTTTCAAACTCCTCCTAGGCCGTTGCTCCAATTGTCACAAAAATTGAATCAGATCATCTTCAGACCATGCCGACAAACATTTATGGAATTCATGTTGATTCGTTTTAACCGTTCTCGAATACCGTGCAAACTAATTTTACATAGCACTTGTGAAGTGCTAGGCTGTATGTCCACAACACTTTATCGTATATACAGACCAAACTTGGTATGTCATCACAACCATGACCTGAGGCAACATGGTATGTTTTGGCGCAGCGCCACCTACTCATCTCCTTAGGTTCCTGAATCCTTGCCAAGTCCAACGTTACCAAATATTCTAGGTTTCACCTTATGGTTTGTGTAGTGTTGTGATTTAGCGCTTAAAACATTTGCCAATATCTTTGAAACCATTAGACCGATCGAGACGAAACCACCATAGGAAGTTTGGAAACATAGGTTGTTGGCTAAGTACTAATGCCCAAATGAGATTAGTGACAAGAAAATGCAAACAAAGTCAGGTGTGGGTAAAAAACAATTATGTGTTTATACATAAAAATGTCTATAACTCCAAAACGAAATGAGATGCGATATGTGACGTGATATAAAATGATATACTTTATAAACGTATTAGCTTATCGTTACGAAACTCGGTATGAGTCATCGGCACCATGCCTTGAAGGTACTCAAAAAGTTCCGGGGCAGCGCCACCTTGTGGTAAAAAAAAGTTATAACAAAATTTCTAAAAATGCTAATAACTTTTGAAAGAATTTGCCTATTATAATGGCACTGGTCTTAATAGATTCATTGGGTTATGCAGAAAATTTTTATTTTCTTTTAAAACCTACTTTTTCTAACTTATCCTAGACTGTTTGTCCGATTTTCACCAAAGATTTTGGATTTCGTGTCAATAGACAAAATCGTTTTTGTATACTGCAGCAGCAAATTTGAGGCCAAAATGACTATTCAGGCTTTATCTCTGCAATGCCTTGACATATTGAGACCAAACTTTGTATATGTCATTATAACCTCACTTTGACCACACCACATACATTTCGTAATTGCGCCACCTATTGGTCGAAAGTGATAATCCATAAAAAAAATATTTTTAGTTACGTTATATATGATTATTTAGCTATTTTGCCTTGAAACATCTTCAAATGTCTTTAATTCGTCTTGCACTTGGCCCCGATAATTGCTGCTTGCAGCTATATTTATTATTATTATCATTATTGTTGTTATTATTATGTACAATCTTTATTATTAAAGTGATCTTCTGAGCAAGCCATACAAGAACTGAGATTGAGATTTACACAATGGTTTTTTTTTTTAATCCTACTTACACATGTTGAAGGGCAAAATGAGGTCAGATATCGAACTGTACGCACGTGAAGATGCACAGAAATGCAGATCTTTTGCTGTGTTAACATCAGCAACCAAAATAAATTAATGAATTATTAAAATTCATTCTTATCACTTTTAAGAAACAAATCAATATTTCCCAGCATGCTGTTAGCCAGTCAAAACTTCATAGCATGCTACTAGCCAATCAAAACTTCATTGTGTTTATTTGTTAAAACATCACTTCATTTGTGCAAGGGCAGTTTTAACAATGGCTTTGTTGGTGAAGAAGCCCTAAAAGACAGTAGGAAAGCATCTCAATGATCACTGATAAAACATTATGAGACACTCATGAATAATAATGGGAAAGGTCAGAGTTTATAAAAGATAGTAGTTGGTCAGGCCCAAAGAATCTTTTATTACACACCACAAATCTGCCTATACAGTACATGTTTTTGTGAATTAAGAATCAACTGAACCCCTTCTACTAGTTGCTGGAGTGGTGTCTTTCTTAAATGACAGCAAGCCATGAACTCTGTTACACAGAGGTGTTCACATTACAGCTCCACTAGACATGAAGGCTGTCACATGATGCATGAGAATATAAGTTACTTTCTATTTTACTTACAAAAATAAGTTTGCATTCCTCTGCCTTCACTGAACAAGAGTTCCATAGGTCTTTGTTGGCAATGATTGATCAATACATATGTAAACCCTATTTAGGTTATCATATACAAATATTTATATAAAATTTTTACAACACAAATTGCAACATTTTCCCTGTACAAGAGCAGTGATAAGTCTACATTGAATGAATCACAATTCAACAAATTGTGCAAAATAAGGAAAACAAAAACATTCATCAACAGAACTTAAAGGCATTTGGCAATTTGGCGGGTATTTATATCAAAGATAAAGCTTATGTTCAGTATCAATAGCCATGAAAACAAAACTGTATGACCACTTTTATTTGTACACGGCTAAAATCTCTGACAGATTCATGCTCCACTTCACAACCTGAATTTGTCTTTTAAAGTGCATGCAATAATACCAGTAACTCTGACAGAACTGATTCAATGTAATAAGTTCACATCCTGATAAAACTAATGCCAATTAATTTAGGATACTGAACGATGGATACATTATTTGTTCTTTTTTTTTCTTTCTTTCTTCTTTTTCTAAGTAAAAAGAAATAAAGCGTGGGTTACACAATATGAAATTAATTAAAAGCTCTTAATGTATTCACCATATTTTAAAATCAGACACTGCTTCAAAATCTGCTTCTGCGTAAAGTTTTCATCAACAGTTGTCACATTCTCTGTGATACATACAAAACAGCTAATAGCCACGGTGAAGACGCAGGACACATTCTACAGTCGCAATGTCCTTTGATGACACCAAAGGCATTTCACACTTCATTTCCACCTAACATGATGGGATCGTACTCAACATATCAAAGTGCTTACTTGTACTAAAATATCCTGAATTACTAATTTAATACCAAAAGTGGGACAATGGCATGGAGAAAAGGTCAGTTTGTCTAGATATTTCTTCTTGGTTTATGAGCTCAATGATGCACCACCAAACCACTTTTGAGTTTGTAGCTGTTTAGTTTCTCCTTTCAGAAATACAGTGAAGTTCTCACAGCCGATATGAGTTATAAGATATTGATCCAGCATGGTCACTGTTTGGATAATCTTGGTAAATCCAACAATCAGGGACAGTGCAGGCACAATGTGTCCAAAGACATCAGTGTTGAACAGTCCCTTTTACCTCTGTTGGATCATCTGGCCTCATCCTTGAGAAAGTCAAACGAGGCCAAGCTTCCGAATCCTAGCCGCGCACTCTCTGAATCAAACATCTCCAGTTCTCGTTCCTGACGCTCAAATAAATGCTTGATTTTTTCGGTCCGTTCCTTATGAAGTGAGGCCAGCTCTTCTTCAATCTGTGAACAGAGGTGTGGGCAGTATTTCAGACAAGATTCCTTCCATTTCATTACTACCAGTTCACAGTTTGACCAGTTATGGCCAAATCTATCCTATGAATTACAGAGGTTAATAAAAAATAAAAAAGAAAATAAAAAAGCAGCTCGCCTTCTGTTCCAAGTGAGCCCGGCGCAAAGACGCCTTCTGTTCCAACTTCTGCAACTCACGCTCATGTTGGGCCTCCATCTGTGCCTTGGTTTTGTTCTGGTAGGCATCAAGGAGCTCCATCTCCTGGTGTAGCTGCTGCCTTAAAGCCTGACATTCAGCCTCCTGCTCTTCATCTAAACGTAACTGAGAGAATGATATGCTCCAATTATTATTATTATTATAAATCTATTTATCTAAAACACTGAGATTTTCTATACTATTCCATATTGAATAAAAGCAATATTGCATATAAGCAGCAAAATTACACTTAACAGTGTTCATTTGGACAAATGGTGTAAGTAGAAACTTTGGCTTGGTTTTGGAAATCAATTTGTAAATCGTATTTTAGCAGTTCCTAGCAGAGTCACTAGAGGGAAACCTCTCAAACGGTTTTAGCCAGAAGCTGTAAGGGGAATATTAAAAAAGCATATTTTGACTGCATATGAAAACAGCATTTGTTTAAGAACAATTAAACACTCCATTTTCTGTTTCAACAGGTTTTCTCTAATTCCAAAGAGGCAATGTGAAGGAAAAAAAAAATGCATTCCAATTTTTGACACACTCAGTGAAGTCCTGTAGCCTACTGTTTCAAAGTTTTAAATAAAAAAAGATTATTACAGTAATTACATTGATTATTATTATAATAATTACAATTATTACATTGAATAAAGTATTAAGAGTACATAATACAATTCTATTTCAGTCTTTCAACTTCAAAATGTTGTATTTAATTCAATGTGTTACATGCTGTTTCTTTGTAATTATTAGTGAAATTTATAATTAAATTTATAAATAGAAAGTAAATCATACACCTTTTTCTTTTGGAAGTATATGTTTCAATAGATTTATCAGGTGAAGTTTATAACCTAGGCCACAAACTGACTTCACATTCTGAGGATAAATTGTGTGGTTTGACGTAATTTTCTTCTGCTGCTTGTGTACTTTACCGATTGAGAGGCCATCATCTCATTAATGCTTTGCTCATATTGTTCTGCCAGCTGTGCAAGCTTGCGGGTCTGCTCCTCCTTCAGTGACTTCAGGATGGCTTTGTGGTCACTCTTCGGGGAGACTTCCAGCTGATGGTTCCTCAGAGCTTTGTACTGCTTGTTTTGCACCTTACATGTATCTTGGAATTGCTTTTTGATCTGCATCTCCAATGTCTATAATGAGATGACATTATTTAGGTATAATTTTAGATAATGATTTAAGGCAAGGCAAGTTATATAGCACGTTTAGTTCTACCCACCATTACAAAATGTTTACCTTAAGGTTCCTGGGCTGCTGTCGGCGTTCCAGTGCATGCTTTCTGTGTAGCTCCCTCTGCCGGCGACTGTTGTACTCCTCCTGGTTCTCCAACTCAGTTTGATGCTGGTGGCGCATCAGCTCAAAGCGTAGCCTTTGTAAGGTATGTAGATGGCGCTGTTCCAGCTCTTGGGTGGACTCATCCTGCCTGATCATCAACGCATGCTCCATTTCTTTTTGTGTCTTCTTCTTGTTAAGTTCCTTTAACATAAAGAGCAAGTCATGTATGAATAATATTTCATTAGTTTGTGTGACATCAACAAAAAAGGATAACGTGTAACAGGTTTCTGATTTGAAATAGCACAAATGCTCTGATCAACACTAAATATCACTATATAAAATCTACACACACACACGCTACCTTTCAAAACTTTGTGGTCAGTTTTTTTAAAAGACATTAATACTTTTATTCAGCAAAGATGTATTAAATTGATTGTAAATACATTTAAAAGTGACAGTAAAGACTTTTACATTGTTACAAAAGATTTCTGTTCTATTTATCAAAGAATCCTGAAAAAAATTATCATGGTTTCCACAAAAACTATTTTCAAATAAATACCGCCTTGGTGAGGTGAACATAAGAGACTTTAAAACATTAATCTTAAACTGAAACAAGCTTAAACTTTTTTATTTTTTTAATTTAATGTTTAAATGAAACCTCAAAATTCACAAGAACAAAAGAATGTGCTTGAGACATTCTTTGTGGTGATTCATATTATTTCTTGCCTCCCGCATTTGCTCTTGTTCAAACTCATGCTTCTTGATAAGGCTTCTTCTTTTTAGAGCACGGCAGCTCCTTTCATAAACCAGTCTTTGCTGGTTCAACAGCTGGGCCTCCTCCTCAGCCTGGGAGCGCTGCATTGTTTCCTTATGCCGTGACAAGCGCTCCTGTTTCTCCTCTTTTGGTGTATCAGAGTCTTCATTCATTTCCTAATGTATACAGAAAAAACAAAAATCTTACTGTAATATTTTACTGCAAAATCATGGTAATCGAATATGAGGGACAATGGAATTATATACAGTACTTGGCTTACACCTATTACAGGTAATATGAAACAATTAGTCTGACATTGTTCAGGGCCCTGTGACAAAGGGACTAACATCGTCTATGGCAGTGGTTCCCAAGCTTTTTAGAGTGGTGTACCCCCTGAGGCATTTAACATCCTTCTGTGTACCCCCTCTGTTCCACTTAGGCTGCAGTCACACCTTTTCCATTTCACGAGTTCACACTTACAAATAATCAGACAGATAAAAGACTATTTGGCGTGCTGTCCGAGGGGAGGTCCCCGACCTCGAATTTGGCCCGAACCCAGAGTGCTCCCCCCATATCTCTGGCTGGGATAGGAACCAGCCAATAGTAAGGAGTGGCGGAGTAATGCATGAAAACTATTGTTTTTTTTAATTAAAAAAAATTATTAGACCACCCCCCAATGTAAGGTTTGTGCCACAGCTGCCCTAAACTAAAAGTATTGGTGATTACCAAAATAATTTTTTATTTCTGTAATGGTTAATCCACCAGTATGTGTAAGCTCTTTGGTCACAGTTGGCCAAGTCAAAGTCCGGACATGAATCCTATATGAACATATTTGGGATTTAGTAGATTCAAAGATAGGTCGCATAAAAGTTTCATTAAAAGCAAGTCTTTGGGAAAAACTAAACTATTTCAGTCATTACATTAAGTCAATAACAACAGAGACTGTGGAAAAGTACATAAAAACAATGCCAGCAAGAATGCAAGCCAAAGGACGCCATTCAAAATATGAAGTTTTTTGGTTATTATGTGTGAATAAAAACTATTTAGTTGTTTCAGTTAGTTATTTGCCTAGTAATGACAACAACATTTTTAGTTTTAAACAAGTTTTTGACAGATTCCTAAAATATTTGTTTTCTCTTTATTATGACAGGTGGTTTACTAAGTTTGTTATATATTTGTTATAAATTTGCACTGTATATATAGGCCTCCTCTTGTGCTGATTGGATAGATCACTTGAACGAGTTCCTCATGAACTTTGTTAATAATACATCATTAATGTGCAATATTTGCCCCCTTAAATTGATTTTCCAGTAAAAAAAAATTACCTTTAGAAATGCCTTTATAAAATAAATAATGTTTTAAATAAAAAAACATGTTCAATAGAGAAATATGCAATGATGGTAAAAACAAAGTGATACTTTTAAATATTAAACTTAAACCGCCAGTAGGTGACAGTAAGTCACTATCTTAATGAGTGAGCCATCAAGTCATTCATTCATTCAGTAACAAAGCAAGTGGCTGTAATTATGAATTATGAATGGGATCAAAGCCGCAGATTTGTTCACGAAACACCGCTGTGTGCTGCAGTTCTGCTGTGGCTTTTGTTGGAACTATTATTTTGTTGCAAAATAGAGCAAACAATACTGACAACAATACTGTTTTTAAAATGTACATAAACATATACATGTAAAATTGCATTCTTGTTCAGATAATATAATATCAAAATTAAAAACAAGAATTTACACAAGGGTATGTTTTTGTATCTTAAATAATGTCTATATTTGTTCTTCATGCTAGTAAGTGCTAAATGGCAGTAATGTAGCACGATTTGCTAAGGCAGCATACTCTGCCGCACGCAACCTATCATATGCACGCTACTTGTGTGGATGCAGTCAGTTTTGACCGCAAAAGGTAATGGTAGATTACCTTAAAATGGTAGAATTGGTAGAATTAAATGAACGGCAAAACACAGCATTTTGTTCGCATTCCCCCTCTGTCACCTCACGTACCCCAGTTTGGGAACCACTGGTCTATGGCAGTGGTTCTCAATTCCAGTCCTCGGGACCCACTGCTCTGCACATTTTGTATGTCTCCCTTATTTAACACACCTGAACCAGATCATCAGCTCATTAGGAGAGACTCCATGAACTGAACTGAGTGTGTCAGATAAGAGAGACATACAAAATGTGCAGAGCAAGGGGTCCCGAGGACTGGAATTGAGAACCACTGGTCTATGGTATACTCATTGGGCTCAGATGAGTGGGGCCCATCCATTAAAAGTTGGGTTTGGGGTTTGTCCTGTGTCCTGTGAATTCATTGACTGTCCTGATCTCACCTCTTTCATTCTTTCTCTGCATAGTCTGTACTGCTTTTTCTGTGTGTCCAAGAAGGTGGTCAGTTCCTTCTTCTGCTGGACCAAGATCTGTTGCTGGATTCTCTTCTCCTCAGCTGCCGAGGCCTTCGTCTTTTGAGAGACAAAATGAAATAACATCTGGTTTTGCAACATTACTCATTTACAAATTAATCACGTAGGGCCAAGGGAGGATAAGTATCACAAAAAGCTTACTGTGGTCAGCTGTGCATTACTAAACTGACAATATTTTGTCATCATGGAGATTTGCTATATTGAATAAACATACTGAACTAAGTCATTTCATTAAAAATCTATTTAAAATAATTCATGTAATCCACATATAGCGGCATACAAAAGTCTGAGACCACTAGTGAAAATCCTTTCGCATAATAATTTATTACAGTTTATTTTGATTACAAATTATAAAAAATAATTTGAACTGCATAGTATGTTCACCTTTTGTTTAAATCACAGCAGCCTCGAGCTGCTTGAACTCCACAAGTTTGTTGATTTGAGATGATCCAAAGAGATTCTTGAGCTTCAATGGAAGCAAGAACATCTGATCACCTGTACAAAGGAGTTCAAGTGATCAATGTCACAAATGTGCTTATTTGATAATACTGAAAATACTGAAAAACTTAAATATTTCCAATTCATTTTTCATCATAACCTTTATTTGTTTGACATTTTTCATAATTCTAAAACTTTCTGTTAATTTCCAGGTTCAAATGAGATTTTCCATTCCAAATTTTTACTGTGGTCTTGAACTTTTGGACCCCACTGCATGTTCACAGTAGCAACTTACAGAAAAAAATGTGACATCTTGTAAACTTTGCATAACCCTCTCTACTATGTGTAAAGTACAGTAGGAGCAAGCACCTCCTTGTCCAGTTGTGCAGCTTGCTTCTTGGCCAGCCGCTCCAGTTCAATGTAAGTGTTATTGGCCTGGGTCTCCACTTCCTTCTGCAGCCGGAGCTTGTGCTCATCCATCTCAGCCTTTAGCCTGTTCTCCAGGGCGATCAGCTGCTTCTGGTGCTGCCGCCGCATGCGCTTATACCCTGACATCTGCTCACGCCACACAGCTTCCTGCTCATGCTCCTGGATCTGCTCACTGACCTGCAAACACAGTGTGTTGGGGGTCAAAGGTCACGTAAGCCAAGCAAGATTATTTTCTCTTTGCACCTTTTAAACCACAAAATGTAAGATATTATCTTAAGACAAAGATGTTCATTGTTACCATTTAAGTTACCAATTACTTGTATCTTCATTATAATGACCAATTCTGTAAAGTAAGTGACTTTCTAGTCATTTCTGTCATATTATGATTAATTCAGAATTTTCTACATTGAAAGAAATATGTAACCTTATATACCATATGCATGTTAATTATTATATAACCAATAAAAATGAGTGCATGCATCATTTTGTTTAATGCTGTGTTTATTTGCTCCATCAGAGCAACTGTGTATATAAGGATGAATTGTTTGATATATTAAGCCTTTAAATTTTCCTTTAACGATTTTTCTTTTGTTTTTCTCACCACTAGCATAATGTTATTAGAGTGTATCACTCATTAAACTTTTAAAAATCTGAAACGTCCATTTATAAATTTTAGGCAACATGAGCTACTGAATACATGAAAAGTTGATGCATAATATGTAGTATATTGTTTATCAGTATCAGGATTTTAGGTTAAAATTAATATGTATGCATAAGAAAATGTAAATATACTTTGATTTCAATGTTTAGTGTTTAACTAAATCACATTATTGATTAGTTCATTTTAAATCATCCTTAGTTTTTTTACAGTACAAATATACCATGTAGTTTGTCATTTAATTAGAGATCATAAAAACGCCATGCATACAAAAAATAACTAGATAAAATAAAATAATTAAATGCATGTTACACAGCTCATGTCAGCTATAAGTATTTAGGTTCATTATATCATTTTGCATTGAAGAATAATATGATTTTGGAGCTTATCAGATTCATCTTGATGGGTTGAACACAATGTGCCTGAGTAACATATAATGATTATAATAGTGTCACTAACTGAATCAAAATGCCAATATGAAAGCAAATAATTATGTTATTTTAATGATAATGTAGCCTACTAACCTCTCTCTATATATATATAAAACCTTTGACTTAGTTTGCATTCTGGAAAGGAATCTATATATAAATGTGTGGTGGGGGGGGGGGGGGGGTGGGGGGGGGGGGGGCTCTAAGAGCTCTAAATCACACAAAAAAAATATATCTTTACTACAAAAAACAAATCGAAGCGGAAAATAAGCCTGCGCTCCGGAGACAGAAAGACATTGGGGGGGGGGGGGGGGGGGTTGAAAAAGCGCTTATTAACAGGATGTGGTTGCCATGGCTACTGATGTGGGGTTGAGTGGATGACCATGGCAGGCCTGCATTTCTTATGCAAAAACGGCGAGCAGAAGAGGAGAGATAGGCTGCCTACCAAATATGCTGGTGTGATGATGGCAAAGCGTTGGCGGATGCTGCTGCTGCTGCGATGATGGCGAGCCCGGCTCTTGTGAAAAGAAGAAGGCCGCAGCTCTGGCCTGATGTCCCTGTCTCCAGCCTCATCCCTCACGCAAGCATGCTTCTGCAGGGGGGGAGGAAAAGACGAAGTGAGTGGGGGTGGGCGCTAACCGAGCGCCCTGCTGCTGAGGATGAGGATGATGCCGCTGCGTCTCCCTGCTGCCCGCAAACAGCCTGCTGCTTCCAGCGCATCCTCTTCACCCTTCATCTGTTACTGGCGTATGTCGTTCACAGGTGCCTGCAAAAGGCACAGCATCGCGATGGATGGCGCGCGAGTCGCTCTGTACGGCGAGAGCGGGAGTCCGTAGCCTCTCTTCAGACTAGCGGCTGCACTTCCTGAGAAGAAAGAGGAGGAGGAGGAGGAGGAGGAAGCATACAGATCCGGTGGGATAGAGTGAGTTACGCACGGTTACGCAATGCCTACCACGGGCAATAAGCGGAAAGACTGTGCGCGCGTGCATGCGTCTTAAAACTTTTATCGTTTCTAACTCTACACTTAAAGGTGCAGTCAGTGTTTGTTTATTATTTGTGTTTGTTTTTTGATTTGTTGCCAATTAAAAGTTGTATGTGTAAAGAATCAATAGCTAGGACTTTTGAGAAATATTAACATTACATACACTAACAATGAGTGTCATTTCAGTATTCTACATGTCCCCCGTTGAGAGTATAATCCGCTATTTCACGCAATCGACCAAATTACTAATCATAATAATGTAAAAAAATTATAAATAAGGAAATTAAACCAAAAACAATGACCTGCAGCATTTGAGGAAAATTGCCGCGAACACAGGTGCGTCATCTTAGCGTCACAGCAAAATGCCTCCAGCATCAACACACAATAAGAACAAGCGACAAAAAACTTAAACCATTTGCATGCACTTTTAAACACCTAATTCATTAACATGTCAACTGTTTGTCATACATGTTTATGAGTTCTTACACAATATCAAGATTCACCTCACTGAATTATAAGAGAGCTATGCTTATGTGTTGCAGGCAGCTACTCTGGTGCAACAGTGTCAAATTCTACGTAAAACATTTTGAGGTGAGTTTAGCCTAATAGGTAATTATGAGAAATACATAAAAGACACTGGGGGATTTCCTTAAGCTCTCAAGTAAAGCATTTCCTGTGGGGTTTAGAGGTTAAGAGAAATTGTCTTTGATCTTTTGACTTTGATCACTCAAAAGCATGAATTCTGCTGAACTAACACTAGCACCATTACAGTGACTGAGTTACAAACATTCCAGAGTAGACTGAAGTTGATAAACATTTGAAGGGCCAGAAGGTGTCCCCTTGCTGAGACTGGGCTGACACACACCCATGCACATCCAAACCCCAGGATGTTAAATCAACAGCAGATACAGGAGAAACTGGCCACAGTCAGCATACAACACTTCCAATGTATCCTTATTCCCTCCGCACTCTACCTAGTGTGCATGGTTTTTAAGAATTGTGGAAAGTACCAGGTACTGGGCTATTACCTGTGTTTTGCTGAGAAGACACTGATTTCCCCTGTGACACAACTTACCACATCAGTGCCACACTTATGCTTAAACACACAGACTTCTTACCAAAGAAATTACATGTATTTGTCTAAGCATATAAATGTTATGCATATGTGGCTGTGAGATCAGACTTTAATTGGGGGACTATAGGATGTTTGTGCAAGTTCTAAACTTTTTGGCTCTGGGATTTCCCTTGTAGTCATAAGGGGTAAAAAATAAAGCTTAGCTCAGATAACATCAGATGTGATTTTCTGACCACGTAAGGCATTCTGCATGCAATAAATGCACAATTGCATCACACAATAGTTGAATAAAAGTGCAGCAAATCAAAGCACGGCAAAGTTTTCGTCATCTTCCTTGTCTGAAGTTGATAGGTGGCTGAAACTGTGCTTTTGCGTCAAAAGATCGAAAGGTATCAGTGAAAATCTAGTTGAGAAATACCTTCCTATTACAAGACCACTTCCTGTTGAACCAACAACGGGAACAGAGTTCAGAGCAAGGGTGGAAGAGCGCTGTGCTGGACTGTGGTTATTTTTCTAATTTTTGCTGCTTTTAGCATGGCATTGTCAAACTTAGAGCAATGTTTTCGACTGATGATATGTAAAAATGTTCAAAAAGTGTAATCTCAAAATGCGAGAGTATATTTGCATTTAAAAAAAAAAATCTCAATGTAGATAATGAAATTAACTCAGAGATGTTGTCGTGTGGCATTGTGCAACATCAAAATCTTTTTATTTAAGATTTCAGAGGAAACAGTAAAATGACATTTTTTACGTATAAGCTCATTTGACGTAATGTCGGTTGAGTAAATAGAGATGATTACTCAACCTATCCAGACTCTGCATCACATAAGGAGATGCATCTACACAAAACTGGGTGGCAGCTAAAGAAGGAGGGAGCATTACACATAGTACATGTGATAATGAAGACGCAAAAAGAAATTCTGGGAACTCTTGTTGCCTCAGAAAGCTGGCCGCGTCATTTCCTTCCAATGACAAATGTGTGGTTTCAGTCTTTAAAAACTTTTTCAGAGTTATGATCATGACCAGTTTGAAACTTTGTCTGTGAAAGGAGAATGAATTGTCATGTTAGGAACATGGTCTGCCTATCTCAGAGATCACAAGCAAAATCCAGTAAGTATTACTGCCAACTGCACACATAACAATATGCTTACAGCCATACTTAAGAATAGTCAGACATGGAATATTATTAATGCTGTGATTCAATTAATAACCCAATTATAATACACTTAAACGAAACACGCACATTTGCAAGTGTGTTGCATTTGATAGATTTACATGTACTGACTATATATGTGCACTCATAAGATCATCATCTGGTCATTCTGACTGCAGTGAATGTGAATCTGAAGACTTTTTGTGTGTGTGTGTGTGTGTGTGTGTGTGTGTGTGTGTGTGTGTGTGTGTGTGTGTGTGTGTGTGTGTGTGTGTGTGTGTGTGTGTGTGTGTGTGTGTGTGTGTGAAAGTGTGCACCATAAAATGTGAATTTCTTTTGACTTTGGCTTAGTTGATTTGTTGAACGTGACTTTAATTGCATTTTTTTAATTTTTTTATTCAGGAATAATCCTCCCTCTCCTCATTTTGATTGCTGTCGAGTTAGTGCAACCAACAATGTCATGTAAGAATGAAAACTGCAGCCGGCTTCTTCACAATAGTCTCAAGCTCACCAGGTTAACCAGCAAAAGGACGGCAGAGCTCTTAGCAACATATGTAAGTACTCTCTTTCTATAGTTACAATAATGAACCTTGCAAATGACGTTTACGTCAATAATCCTAGTTTGGGTTGTGATTGGTATGAGAAAGAGGAGATGCTCTGACAATACATGCCTAATATGGTCAACAGTTGCTTGGGTGGTTTCCACATCCAATGAGGTGATTCCTTTCATTGATAAAACTGGTTAGTTTTGAGAGTAGGTGGGAGTCTGTGGGTATGTGGGAAGTGTAAATTTAGCTATTTGACAGTATATAGTGTGCATAAAGTGTAGAAATGAGTCTTTCAACAGAATTATTCATGGTCATATGTATTCAAAATAGCAAAAGACACTGATTGGGGCTAGTTGTCACTATTTAAATAAATAAATGCAGTTCTGTCTAAGCCAGTGGTTTTCAACCATGGAGCCGTGGCCCAAATAAGACAAACAAAGAAAATATTAAGATATTTCTCATTTTAATTCTTCCCCTGAAAGGTTTTTTTGTTTGTTTGTTTGTTTGTTTGTTTGTTTTTTGTGAAAAACCTAAATAGGTAAAATAGGTATAGCCTACTTTTAAAAGTGTGATTTCTAGATGTGAAAAAGTAATGTAACTTAATAATATCTTATAACTCCAAGGGCATTTTTATAATAAATATTTTTTTTTCTTGTTATGCCAAGCTCTAAAATATTTTATTTGTATTAGAAATTATGAGTAAAAAACATTTTTAAAAACAATTTTCCCAATCCTTATCCTGTAAATCAAGTCATGGGTTTATTATGTTGTGGAAATTGGGGTCTTGGAATCAAACAGGCTGAGAGCCACTGGTCTAGGCACATGCCTTTAAGTCTTGCCTATGGAAAAACTACTGAACATGTCCATCATTATTGGCCAGGGGAAAAAAGATTTATTTAATAACAACATGGGGCATGTTGTCACAATAGGAACCTGACATTAAATAGCCTTAATTCTGTTCACTGGATTAGCCAAGAGCATTACCCAAGACAATATTGGAATTTAATATAAAGGATACAATTTGAAAGGATCATAAAACATAAAACTTTTGTAAAACTTTATAGTTCTTATAGACTTATGTCTTCTCTCATTCAGAAAGCCAGTCAAGGAGACTCTACAGACCTGATCTGTGATATGCAAATGGACAATGTTCCAGAATCAACAATCTCCGGCCAGACTATATTGGAGCGCATCTTGAGTGTTTACACCCGCCTGAAAGAGTTTCTGCCTCACATGAAGACAGTTATGGAGCAGCAGAAAGACTTCAATCCTCCAACCAACCTTGTGGCAGAGGGGCTTAACGTGATGATTATACATGTTCACCACACTGCTCTGAGAGTGAACTGTCTCTTACAAACCCTGCAACCAAATATACCCATTCCTGAGCCAGCTGAAAGGCCAACGGGAATTCCCCCTGCACAAAATATTTTCCAGCAGAAGGCCTATGGATGCATTGTCCTGTCTCGGCTTCAGGAGCTCCTTAGCAAAGCAGTTCAAGTACAAAAGTCTCTTAAGGGCAAAATGTGCAGAAAAAGGACAAAAAATGCATTCTGAGACATAAAACGATGCTGATGTTTTAATAATAATATTTATTTTTGTTAATCTGTAACTGTTGAAAAGATGTCCTGTGGAGTGTTTGTTTTATGTTATATTTATTAATTTAATTTATTTCTGCCCTAAATACTTTATCCATATAATATGTAGACAAAAAAAGGTTTTTTTTAACTTCCATTTGGACTAGAATGGATAATCTTATTTGGATGTCATGGACTGCCATGGGTCCTTTATTATTTGACAGTAAAAAAAACTAAAAAAAACTTGATTCAGTTATGAAGCATCAACTGTCATCAGAACTGTATACAATATGGCTGCATGTGGAGCCATTCAGGAAAGAAGGCTCAAAACAATTCAAAGCACTTACTCAGGATTTACTCATCAGAGACAACTGTTTTGATTATAAAGTAATTTGCAGTGATAAACTGTGATGTCACACGTTAGCCATATTGGCTTTTGTGGTCTGTGCGTAGCATGTAGCATAACATAGCATGACCTGAATAACCTTGTAAATGTATATGTACTTTTTGAGACAGCCTTGAGTTGAGACCATTTTAGAAGTCAGGAAGTTCAAGAGACTGATATCAGCCCTTAATGACGCATTCATTTCACCACATCAGAAAGGGGAAAAAACTGACTAGCCGTCTCCCCTGTCACAAGGTATAAGTGTGTGTTTGTGTTCATGTGAGTGAATCTCAAGCCATTTGCTTGATAGTTTATGCACTTTGGTTAGTATGTTTCACTCAGCACAGCAATGAATGCTTTCTATAATTTTCATTGTTAAATTATGAATGTAATTATTTTGATACTTATTTATATGAAAACTGTATGTACATTATGTCATCGTGTAAATCACTTTGCATTCATATCTTCAAAATAAACCAAACAAAAGGAAACTTCTGTTCCTGTACTTACACTGTGTACAAATGTCGCAAAGTTGCACACATGGACATTCAGAAATGCTCCTTCCTTTCCATTTAATATATTGCTGACACTTTGAATGACAACAAAATCGAAGCATGAACACTAATATGAATTTCATAATAGTTCATAGTATCATATCATACCAAATAACATGCAAAACAACACAGCCACTAAGGATACACAGCATCAGTAATTATTGTTAAATGTTTCATCTGATTTATTCATTTTATGTTGCGAGTGATGTCAGTAAAGAAAATGCCATTTCAGGCACTTTGCCCTAGTCACACGCTTATGTGGAAATGGAAGTAGCAAGATTCATTATAGGTCAAGTTCTGCATGGCAATGTTTTTAAGGAAAAACAGGGAGGGGAGCTTTATCAGCATTTCCCCCCATTTTTTAAAATGTCTTTTATATTGTCTGTTAATATTGCAACTGGAAAAAGCAAAATGCCTTTCTACATTCATCTCAATGAAACATTTAGAGGCATAACCATGCTGAATCAGGGGAGGCCCTTCCCAACACAATACTATGTCAGAAGGTTAGCGATGCAAAAAGTGTCATGATATTCATGCAGTAATTCTACCATGGATCCACCAAACCCATATTCATGAAACGGCCAGATGGTAAAATGGCTGAAAATTGTTGTTCATCCTTGCTGTCATCTGATTTGGCAGGGTAGGAGTACATTTGTGATGAAGAATGCCTAAAAAAGTAAATGTTTAGCGCTTTAGCCCCTGTAATTGGTACTTAAGGACTTTTATAAATGAGAAATGCAAGTTTTCCAATAAAAAAAGAAGAAGAAAAAAGGCGCCTTTTTAATGGAAAACATGTTTATGCAGGCAAAATTATCTGGGGATCCACCAAACTCTATCATCATACTGCAAGATTATCCAGAGAGCATTTTCCACTAGTTCATAAAGGTTTTAAACCTTTCTAATGAACACTTGACATTGTGCACCATGATCTCTAGTAGCTGAATGGTCCTGGAAACTTCTGTCCTGAAGTTGTGCAAAACAAGAGCTGCATTTTGTTCATACAAAACAGTTAAAACAGCCACAGTGATATTATGAGACATTGCATCAAACTTCCTGATGTCTAACGAAGTTGATTTCTGTAGAAACACAGATGGTTTTTTTGTAACAGTGCCACACTTACTAACAAAGGGACTGGCACATCTTTTCATGAAACAAGAAAAAAAGGGTAGTGGGTCACAGAGTCTTTCACAGGTAGCTTGTGGTGGGGAAGACCCCCTTATCAAATAATATACAATCAAAACAGGTGCTCATGTGAGAACTTCTTTCCTGTCTTGTGTTGGCAACCTCACTTGACACTTTCACACGAAATATGAAAGTGATCTTCGCCTTTTTACCGTCAAATACTGAAGAGATCTGAGAAATGCTTTGAATTGTTTCAGTGGGGGAAAAAACAGTGCATTACAAAAAGTGTTGCAAGATGCCATTTTATTGTGGTAAATGCAAGTTGCAGATTCAATACACCATAAGTGCATGAAGAGTCTTTTTTCCGTTTTAAAGGGATACTCCACCGTGTTTTCATATTAAACTATGTTTTTCCCTTAACTAAGACGAGTTGATACATACCTCTCTCGTCTCAGTGCGTGCACTCAATCGCTTTGGCGCGCGGTGACACTTTGAAAGCACTTAGCTTAGCCCATTCATTCAATATGGGCCAAGCAGAGAAGCTACCAAACACCTCCACGTTTTCCCTATTTAAATACAGTTACTCGCGTAGTGTAACTCGACCTAGGACGGTAACACAAAACAAAACGTTGCGCTTTTCTAAGCGTGTAAAATGGATAACTATATTGTATGGCGGAATACCATGGCAAGTGCTTGTAAGCACTTCGTCTTGGCGCAGTAATATCTTCACTCGTGAAAAATCCTCTCACCGGCCCCCGCTCCCTCTAGTGAAGATATTACTGCGCCAAAGTCGAAGTGCTTACAAGCACTTGCCATGGTATTCCGCCATACAATATAGTTATCCATTTTACACGCTTAGAAAAGCGCAACGTTTTGTTTTGTGTTACCGTCCTAGGTCGAGTTACACTACGCGAGTAACTGTATTTAAATAGGGAAAACGTGGAGGTGTTTGGTAGCTTCTCTGCTTGGCCCATATTGAATGAATGGGCTAAGCTAAGTGCTTTCAAAGTGTCACCGCGCGCCAAAGCGATTGAGTGCACGCACTGAGACGAGAGAGGTATGTATCAACTCGTCTTAGTTAAGGGGAAAACATAGTTTAATATGAAAACACGGTGGAGTATCCCTTTAAGGTTAACAGAAGAAACATTCATTCATTTCTTCATTCTGAGACATTTTTTGCCCTTTCACAGAGTAAATTCTAGTTTCATTTTTGCAACTACAAAAACGCTTTATGCAAAACAAAACTACATTTGCATAATTCATGCACAATTTATAACTGCTAACACAGCACAACTTGAGTTCTGTGTCTCAAAGTTTGTTATTACTGAAATATACGTGGCTGCTGATATTGATTAAAGGTCTTTGGTGTCCACTAGCAGTTACAGATCATCAATGCCATGGTGTCATTATTTGTTTTACAATATTTTGTATTGTTTATAATGTCATTTTGTTGATACACTTCTAGTTGCCCTTGCAAGAACAGGCTGAAACATGCTTATTAGTTGTACATAAACCTGAGTATTTCTATATCCACTGACACAAACAAAGCTGTTACATTAGCAATATCTGCTGGTTGATAAGAGTAACTGCAGTTCTTTATTTCAGATTATGGATTCAAGTAGTTTTATTTAATTTGTATTATATGCAGATCACACATAAAAAGAGCACACAAAATATTGCTATTGCTATATCACAGTGTTAATAATATGAATGGTCTATTCAGTATTAATACTGAATTGCGTTTGGTTATAAGCATTTTTTTTAATAGGAGGGTGTATACAAGTAAAATAAATAAATAAATAAATGTCTGCATTAGTATTAATTGTATTGGACCATAATTGTGTAATATGTGCATGCAAAGCCAGGAGTTTCAGATATCAAGATACTTTCTTTCTTATTGCTTTTTAACTTTTGTAAAATGCACACTCTGAGCTTCCTATTAATAGTTCATAGAACTAGAGATCTATCCAAACTATTCTAAACCGGCCTCATCTAATAAAGTGCCTATTTTACTAGAAAGTATACATTTAACCAGCAGTATTTAGACAGAATGTTATTTGCACAATACAGTTGTGTCCATGTTTAAGAAGCGAATGTGCATTGTTGTCTCGATTTCAACTCCTTTAAGAATCTGTTGAAACCAGAAAAAAGAGTGAAGGCAGGTTATAAAAGGCAAGTCTTATGAGTTTACACATAACAATGTCTTATGTTTACACATGTTGTATGTGATGATGTTTAATGCAAATACAAAGTAGTGTATTTGCTTAAAAGATAATGGCCGCCAAAGTGTAAATTAGACCATCTGGGTTGTGCATAAAAATATATAAATTTACAAACCTTCAAAAACTGCTCAAATGTTATTCCTTCAAAGAACTCATCAGGTGCCTGGTAAAAACACACACACAAAAACAGATAGATTAGCAAGAGATTTTGTGTGTGTGTGTGTGTGTGTGTGTGTGTGTGTGTGTGTGTGTGTGTGTGTGTGTGTGTGCTTGTTTAACTATGCCTGTGAGGGCCAAATTACCTTACTTATATGGTAAATATCCTTATTTTTACATTTTTAAAGGCTTATAAATTAGCCAAATCATGCTTGTATTTAAATCTAGTGTTCTGCACAGGTTTTGTGAGGGTTAAGGGTCAAGTTGTGACATATAAAACATCATTAATCAGATATAAAAACAATAGAAGTCTATGAGATGTTCTTACTAATATAGTGAAATATTTTGTCCCCAGAAGTGAGCTAGTGATGCCTTCACATGCTATCAGAATTATCATAAATATGAGTTTCCTGTTAAAAGTTGGACATTAATGCCCTCTCAAGTCGTATTTACCACTGGGAAGCTCTAAGATCATTTTGATACCCAAGTTTCCGAGATAAGAGGGCCGCAAACTTTAAACATTGACTTTAAAAAGATTTTCCCAATAAATAAACAAGAATAAAACTGGTGTCCTCCATGATTTCTGTTCTTTCCGACAACAAAGCACTTGAATGCGACGAGCTCATAATCACAACTTGTGAGTGAGTGAGTGAGGTAGGCCTGTCGTGATAGTCAATAAATCAATTAATCGCACGATAAAAAAAAATGACCTCGATAATTTTTCCGGCCGCGATAATTCCATTTGCATGCTTGTTTGTTTTCCTCGTCTCTCTCTCTCTCTCTCTCTCTCTCTCTCTCTCTCTCTCTCTCTCTCTCTCTCTACCAAAGAGACTGGATGACCATTCTCAGTTCCTTTAATAGTGAACTCTCTTGTCAGTTGCATGGTCTTTTTGGGGAGGCGGCGCCGCGGCGCTTGTCAGTCACATGGTCTTTGTATGGGAAAGCGCCGGCGGGACTGCTTGCGGTGACTGCCGGGAGAGAGAAAAGACGCTAGTTGTGAGTTGGAGGGAAAAAAAGAGAAAAAGATGGAATTGGTTTCAAAGCCAAACGCGACAGCGAGCTCGATCTCATGAAAATGCGTATCTATACCACGAATGTTATTTCTCATGCCATTTATACGCCAAAAATAGTTTTTGCGTGCATATGATACGCACTTTATGGCGTGTAATACGCACGCACTCCTCACCCCTAATCCTAACCAAGTATTTTCAGTGCATAGCATATACACGCAATAAAGTGCGTCTCCGTCTTCCCGACAGTAAATTACACAATCATTCGGGCGTTTAGTCGACAAAATAACAGGAGGACAGTGCAAAATGCTGTGGTATCCTGTTGAGGCTTTTTTTTATTTGTTTACAAAGGTCCTAACCGGCAGTTTTGCCTGTTATGGAATGTATCACTATTTATGTCTGAGCCTAATGTTTAATATTTTTTGAAGTGCAATTTTGTTTACATCCATTTTATTTAATGTTTTTGGTATTTATTCAAGTGAATTTTTTTGTAAACAGACACTGAGAGTCCATTGCTTTTATTGTTTTTGGTTGTTTTGTTAATTTTTTGTGGATATTTAAAATGTTTTTCCGTTTTCAATGTTTAATATTCTTAAGAAATAAAAGTTTATAGATCTTTGAAAAGGTGTACCTGCATTATTATGCCATTATCATTATATTAGATGAAAATGGTCGCGAACGACAATATTATCGTTTATCGCAATAATTTCTTGGACAATTTATCGTCCAGCAAAATTTGTTATCGTGACAGGCCTAGAGTGAGGGTGAGTGAGTGAGTGAGGGTGGGTGAGTGAGTGAGTGAGTGAGTGAGTGAGTGAGTGAGTGAGTGAGTGAGTGAGTGAGTGAGGGTGGGTGGGTGGGTGAGTGAGTGAGTGAGGGTGGGTGGGTGAGTGAGGGTGAGTGAGTGAGGGTGGGTGGGTGAGTGGGTGAGTGAGTGAGGGTGAGTGAGTGAGTGAGGGTGGGTGGGTGAGTGAGTGTGGGTGAGTGAGTGAGGGTGAGTGAGGGTGAGTGAGTGAGGGTGAGTGAGGGTGAGTGAGTGAGGGTGAGTGAGTGAGGGTGGATGGGTGAGTGAGGGTGGGTGGGTTGGTGAGTGAGTGAGGGTGGGTGAGTGAGGGCCGGTGGATGGGTGGGTGGATGGGTGGGTGAGTGAGTGAGTGAGTGAGTGAGTGAGTGAGTGAGTGAGTGAGTGAGTGAGTGAGTGAGTGAGTGAGTGAGTGAGTGAGTGAGAGTGAGTGAGGGTGGGTGAGTAAGTGAGTGAGTGAGGGTGGGTGGTTGAGTGGGTGAGTGGGTGAGTGGGTGAGTGAGTGAGGGTGAGTGAGTGAGTGAGTGAGTGAGTGAGTGAGTGAGTGAGTGAGTGAGTGAGTGAGTGAGCAAATGAGTAAGGGAATGAGTATGAGAGTGAGTGAGCAGGTGTGGGTGGTTAAGTGAGCGAGTGAGTGAGGGAATGAGTGACTGAGTGGGTGAGTGAGCGAGTGAGCGAGTGAGCGTGGGTTTTTGAGTGAGTGAGTGAGTGAATGAACGATCGAACGAACAGTGAAACCTACAGCACCATCACAGAACAAATAGGAACAAATTCAGGTTACAACTTGCAATATTGATATGTTATCTGATATACTCCACACACTGTTGTTGATCCAGCCACTAGATAACATACCATGGGACCTACTGAGATACTGGCAACCTCCAGCAGAGTGAGTGAGTGAGGGTGGGTGAGTGAGTGAGTGAGTGAGGGTGGGTGAGTGAGTGAGTGAGGGTGGGTGAGTGAGGGTGGGTGGGTGAGGGTGGGTGGGTGAGGGTGAGTGAGTGAGGGTGAGTGAGTGAGGGTGGGTGAGTGAGTGAGTGTGGGTGGGTGAGTGAGGGTGAGTGAGTGAGGGTGGATGGGTGAGTGAGGGTGGGTGGGTGAGTGAGTGAGTGAGTGAGTGAGTGAGTGAGTGAGTGAGTGAGTGAGTGAGTGAGGGTGAGTGAGTGAGTGAGTGAGTGAGTGAGTGAGTGGGTGGGTGAGTGAGTGAGTGAGGGTGGGTGAGTGAGTAAGTGAGTGAGTGAGTGAGTGAGTGAGAGTGAGAGAGTGACTGAGTGAGTGAGGGTGGGTGGGTGGACGAGTGAGTGAGTGTGGGTGGGTGAGTGGGTGGGTGAGTGAGTGAGGGTGAGTGGGTGAGTGAGTGAGGGTGGGTGAGTGAGTGAGGGTGGGTGAGTGAGTGAGGGTGGGTGAGTGGGTGAGTGAGTGAGTGAGGGTGGGTGAGTGAGTGAGGGTGGGTGAGTGAGTGAGGGAGGGTGGGTGAGTGAGTGAGGGTGGGTGGGTGAGTGAGTGAGTGAGGGTGGGTGGGTGGGTGGGTGAGTGAGTGAGGGTGGGTGGGTGGGTGAGTGAGTGAGTGAGTGAGGGTGGGTGAGTGAGGGTGAGTGAGTGAGTGAGGGTGGGTGAGTGAGGGTGAGTGAGTGAGTGAGTGAGTGAGTGAGTGAGTGAGTGAGTGAGTGAGTGAGTGAGTGAGTGAGGGTGGGTGGGTGAGTGAGTGAGGGTGTGTGAGTGAGTGAGTGAGGGTGTGTGAGTGAGTGAGTGAGTGAGTGAGGGTGGGTGGGTGGGTGGGTGAGTGAGTGGGTGGGTGGTTGAGTGAGTGAAGGTGGGTGGGTGGGTGGGTGGGTGAGTGAGTGAGTGAGGGTGAGTGAGTGAGTGAGGGTGGGTGAGTGAGTGAGGGTGGGTGGGTGAGTGAGTGAGTGAGTGAGTGAGAGTGAGTGAGGGTGGGTGAGTGAGTGAGTGGGTGAGTGAGTGAGTGAGTGAGTGAGTGAGTGAGTGAGTGAGTGAGTGAGTGAGTGAGTGAGTGAGTGAGCAAATGAGTAAGGGAATGAGTATGAGAGTGAGTGAGCAGGTGTGGGTGGTTAAGTGAGCGAGTGAGTGAGGGAATGAGTGACTGAGTGGGTGAGTGAGCGAGTGAGCGTGGGTTTTTGAGTGAGTGAGTGAGAACGAATAGTGAAACCTACAGCACCATCACAGAACAAATAGGAACAAATTCAGGTTACAACTTGCAATATTGATATGTTATCTGATATACTCCACACACTGTTGTTGATCCAGCCACTATATAACATACCATGGGACCTACTGAGATACTGGCAACCTCCAGCATTGCAGCATCTGCAATGCCCTTAGCTGTCTCCCTTCCAAGAGCTCCACTACGGGACAACAACTCCTCGACAACCTATAGAGAGACCACAACACTGCTGATAATCTTTGAATATAATCATGAACTACACACACACACACAGTAAATGCTTTACTCAGATGGATTGAATTACACAAACATGAGCAATTTCTTACATGTCTGTATTCCTCCAGTGTTATTGTTCCATCATTGTCTGTGTCATGCATGTTGAACAGAACTACAGTTTCAAGAAAGAGACAGTATTGTTTCACTACTATTGTGAATTCATGGCTCAGTTCACTGGTACTTTATCTCCAAGTCTTTTAATATAATTCAAAAAATATTATTTCTGTATGTTCTTACAGCGCAGTTTGGCTCTCCTCATTTCTTCTCTCTGCTCCTCTGTGATATGATGGGTCGGTGCTCTGAAGAACGACATGACGGTAAGGAATTCCTCAAAACCAATTTCTTGCACAGATCCCACATCATCTTTCTGGAAATTCCTGTGTAGAACAAGCAAGTGCAGTAACGTGTTATTGCTTCATATCAGCTTTGTTGAGCCCTGAATGTAACTTCACTATTAACCTCAGGTTTGTGGTTATCAGATGAATGTTTGACTGAAAGGACTTGGAAAGAATAGAAGACACTATTCTAACACAATCTCAAAGCTTGCAAATTGTTTTTGACTTTAAATATTTGTTTTCTAAATGAAATAAAGAATGAGCTCAATCTGTCTATCATAATTAGAGATATACAGTGAGGAAAATAAGTATTTGAACACCCTGCTATTTTGCAAGTTCTCCCACTTAGAAATCATGGAGGGGTCTGAAATTGTCATTGTAGGTGCATGTCCACTGTGAGAGACATAATCAAAAAAAAAAAATCCAGAAATCACAATGTATGATTTTTTAACTATTTATTTGTATGATACAGCTGCAAATAAGTATTTGAACACCTGAGAAATCAATGTTAATATTTGGTACAGTAGCCTTTGTTTGCAATTACAGAGGTCAAACGTTTCCTGTAGTTTTTCACCAGGTTTGCACACACTGCAGGAGGGATTTTGGCCCACTCCTCCACACAGATCTTCTCTAGATCAGTCAGGTTTCTGGGCTGTCGCTGAGAAACACGGAGTTTGAGCTCCCTCCAAAGATTCTCTATTGGGTTTAGGTCTGGAGACTGGCTAGGCCATGCCAGAACCTTGATATGCTTCTTACAGAGCCACTCCTTGGTTATCCTGGCTGTGTGCTTCGGGTCATTGTCATGTTGGAAGACCCAGCCTCGACCCATCTTCAATGCTCTAACTGAGGGAAGGAGGTTGTTCCCCAAAATCTCGCAATACATGGCCCCGGTCATCCTCTCCTTAATACAGTGCAGTCGCCCTGTCCCATGTGCAGAAAAACACCCCCAAAGCATGATGCTACCACCCCCATGCTTCACAGTAGGGATGGTGTTCTTGGGATGGTACTCATCATTCTTCTTCCTCCAAACACGTTTAGTGGAATTATGACCAAAAAGTTCTATTTTGGTCTCATCTGACCACATGACTTTCTCCCATGACTCCTCTGGATCATCCAAATGATCATTGGCAAACTTAAGACGGGCCTTGACATGTGCTGGTTTAAGCAGGGGAACCTTCCGTGCCATGCATGATTTCAAACCATGACGTCTTAGTGTATTACCAACAGTAACCTTGGAAACGGTGGTCCCAGCTCTTTTCAGGTCATTGACCAGCTCCTCCCGTCTAGTTCTGGGCTGATTTCTCACCTTTCTTAGGATCATTGAGACCCCACGAGGTGAGATCTTGCATGGAGCCCCAGTCCGAGGGAGATTGACAGTCATGTTTAGCTTCTTCCATTTTCTAATGATTGCTCCAACAGTGGACCTTTTTTCACCAAGCTGCTTGGCAATTTCCCCGTAGCCCTTTCCAGCCTTGTGGAGGTGTACAATTTTGTCTCTAGTGTCTTTGGACAGCTCTTTGGTCTTGGCCATGTTAGTAGTTGGATTCTTACTGATTGTATGGGGTGGACAGGTGTCTTTATGCAGCTAACGACCTCAAACAGGTGCATCTAATTTAGGATAATAAATGGAGTGGAGGTGGACATTTTAAAGGCAGACTAACAGGTCTTTGAGGGTCAGAATTCTAGCTGATAGACAAGTGTTCAAATACTTATTTGCAGCTGTATCATACAAATAAATAGTTAAAAAATCATATATTGTGATTTCTGGATTTTTTTTTTAGATTATGTCTCTCACAGTGGACATGCACCTACGATCACAATTTCAGACCCCTCCATGATTTCCAAGTGGGAGAACTTGCAAAATAGCAGGGTGTTCAAATACTTATTTTCCTCACTATAAGTAACAATAAAAAATATCAAAAATCAAACAAAGCAAAAAAAAATTCTTAAGCCACAAAAGCCACCTGCCCAAATGATGCTAGCCATATAGTGAAGAAACAACCACACAGTGCAAAAAAGACTTCTCTTTACTATAAAGGTGTAGTTTCACATCCCTCGCCACATGCCGTTGATATTTGTGAGTTTGACACTTAAAAAAAAAAAGAACTTTAAAAATGTGACCTAGTATTCAAATGCAATTTCACATTTGTGAAGCTATAGGGGATAATATCAAGGCTCACATAACTATTGTCACTACAAATATCAAACATACAGTATACACAGTATATAAACAATTACAAACCTTTTATCAAAGAAAGCCTCTATAATCTGGGACCGAATTGGGTTGCTTTCCAAATCTTGGATTGTTTTGAAGTCATCTCTCCTTTAAATGAGAACACAAAACAATTAGGCCTAAGTCTGACACATAAAAGGCCAGCATTATGGTTTTCTGTATAACCAAATTAAACCACCCAAGCAGACCTATTAATCAAGCATAACACTAGTTCTGTCATGACAACTCTCAGAGTGTTTAGCATGTGATGGATATGACTATGTCGATATTTTTGGCCATGGCGGAATAGATCTGCTACGCTGCTACTGCTGTACAATGTAGCACACATGAATTAACCATACAGGTGGAGCTGGGGAAGGTAAGGGTTTCTGAAAGCATAAAAGTATTTGAAGGTTGAGCAGCGAGCTCATTAGCTACTGATACAGAAGGAACCAATCAGCTGTGCCCTACAGAGAATGATGTGATTGCAAGCAAACTGAGATCAGCCTGTGCCATCTAGAGTTGCATGACAGAACTTTGCATTTTTTCTAATAGTAAGTACCAGCAAACTGGTTTGATTTGATTCTTGAAAGTCATTCTGTTGCAACACTCAAGCTGGAAACATTCTGCAGAATCATCTCCCAAACAAAACAACACTTGTAGATTACCGTAATGTTTCCTCGTTCTGACTGAGCTGCTTAAAACGATTGTGGAGGATTCCGATCTGCTCCAGTGAAACTGAGAGACAATGAAAAGAATGGAGATAATCAAACAGATGACTCACTAACTGGCACAATGCACTATGTGTGAAGTGAAACAACTGCTAAAACTAAATCTTAAATGTCTCACAGTGACATTTGTAACTGAATTATGAATGATCACGAGTCATGCAGAAACCTTAAAAAGGATCGGTCAACCAAAAATACAAAATTCTGTCATTATTTACTCACCGTCATGTTGCTCCAAACCCTTATGACTTTATCTCTTCTGTAGAACACAGAAGGTGCTGTTAGAGACTGACCAGTCATTGTTCACTTACATGGAACAAAATGAAAATGAGTGAGGCTTGAGGCTGTCATTCTGCCAAACACCTGTCATATGGGTTTGGAACAACATGAATGTCTAAATGATGGGGGTGAATCATCACATTTTTATGATACACACTGTAGGCTATTCTTTATTTTTGTTTCCTTGTGGGTCTGTAGGACAGAGGCATCAAACTAAGCATAAATAACCACTTGTGAAACCAGATGCACAATTTGCAGTGTTGTCATCCTTTGTCTAATTATGAATGCTAATTACCACAAGTCCATATTAGGTTTTTTTATATTACAAAAAAAGGCTAAATATTCCAATAAGTAGCCTACATACGCAGTAGATCTATTCTAAACAGCTGATTACACCACTTCAGTGTGTAAGTTGTGAAAAGATGACATTTCCGATTTGTCACTAACGTTACATTAATTCTCACTTTACATTTCCTGAGTTAAAAGGTCCTGCGTTTGTCAAACATTACAATATAAGTAATGGGATATGAATGACATTAAACCCTTCGTAATATAGTTATACTCACAGCCTGTCTTCTGTGACAGGGTTCGATATTGGTGGTTATCCGGCAAAGACTGAAAGCTCCCCATCACGATAGTGATCATACACCAAGCGTGTATGCAAGTCTGTTCCTCGATCTTCCGGTGGTTTGGGTTTCACTCGTACAGCCGTGTTTGCTTTGCAGAACAAACGCATGCAAATTGCATTATGCCTTGTGAGAATGAGAACATGTCCCCAGGGTCCTAACGCCGCATAAACATCCTCAGGAACTGCTGTTCGAAGAATTCACGCCTACGACGCTAATCCAGTTTGTAAACCTTTATCACACCCAAACAGATATTAAAAAATGATCATGTGTCTACACAATGAAGACTGAATTGAACGAAGCTATCTCGGCCACATTCATTCATAATACATGTAACCGTGACAGCAGCAGACGTACGTACAGCTCTTTCTGGAAAACAGAAATGAAACACTGACATTTCTGAGAAGACCACAGAAAAGCAACCTTTGACAAATTGGCGAGATATCTAGCAAAGGAAGGTGAGATCCATTTGTTTTGTCACGTCAAAATTGTTGCCCTATAAGTAATATTTGCGTCTTCAGCCTTTCCTTGAAAATAAACACAAGCCCTTCACTCTGATGACATTATTTTTATTCAGCCGCGGGAAGTAATGGATGCACAAACACATAAACATAAGCTTGGAAACAAATTTTTATAGATTTTTTTATTTAAAAAAAAAGGAGAAGCATTTCGAAGTAATTTCTTAATTTATTACCAGACTCTAAATTAAAGTCGACTTTTTATCCATATACTGTCTACAAGACTTAAACGCCTTGTCTCTTTGTTTAGGCATACCTGAAAAGCAGTACACAGGTGCATTGCTAAATCTATTTATATTTGTAATGTATTAATCCACCACACGATGGCAGTAAAGATTAATAAGATGACAATCAACCCATATAAGATGTTGTCCCCGCCCGTATTTTCCTCACTTTGCAAGCACAGGATGTAGTCATATAAAATGACAATACAATTGGAAATAATGAAGATGACTTTGAATAAACCAATAAAACGCAGCGATTTCCAAACAGGCGTAGGCTACTACTGTTCCAAGGAGTGCTTGTGAGACGTGGATTTTGAGAGAGAAATTGATTCATTGTGATTAATCAAATGTATATTTTTTTTTTGGTTACTTTTCAGTAGGCCTATAGACTAACAATTCTGATAAATTCTGATATAAACTGTATTATAAATAGTGCCAAATTTGTCATTTTGCTCTTTGCTCACATTGCTCTTACACATTGAAGACTAAAGCTGACAGTTTGACCCAATTCAGATCCAATGTGTGGAGAATAGTTGGTTAAAAACTTTGAAGAAACTTCAATTCAGCAGAGGACCACTCGCCTTGACCTAGTTTAGAAGAGCTGTACATTTATATCCACTTGAGAGAGAGCACACCAACAGCAAAAAAAAAAAAAAAAACACAAAAAAGGTGTTTGTCTTTTTTTCTGTCTTTAGAGCTGCTTTCTCAATTGCACTGAAGTTCTCTATAAATAAGCCAAGCGCTGGCCTTTATGGTCTCAGCTTAACTTTATGTCCATAATTTACATAACAATAATTATGGACCTGGCAAGTCTAGAATTTATCATCTTTATTTGTTGACTAATGCTGGTACAATTTTCAGGGACTTTCATTGTGATATTCCCACAGTGACACTAGACTGATTGACTACAAAGTACAAGTGTATCGGAGATAAATTATATTACTTCAGTCATGTAAAAAAACACCTTGCTTGAACAACCCATGGAATTACATTTGTATAATTCATTATACATTTCATTTAGCTATTATGAAATACCTCAAACGCCATTATGAGCAAAGTATAAACACAATTGTGCACACACTAGTACATTTAGTGTGATATGTGCTGCACAATGATTCATAAAGTATTAAACAATCTAAATGCAAAACATTAATTCAATTTTAGTGCAAGCTGTAAGATTAGTCAAGGTGATTTATTTCAATATAACTGGTGATGCAAGATAATGAAGAGAATCATATTCTGATGTTACAAATTCAAGTTACAAATGACTGAACCTACTCTTACTTTCAAAATGAGGTAGATGCCTTGGTAGATTTGAATCTCATTGCTTTAAAATCTTAAGAAACTTTTGGTCATGCATTAGTTACATATGCATAAGTCAAGTCACCTTTATTTATATAGCACTTTATACAATACAGGTTGTTTCAAAGCAGCTTCAGAGTAATAAACAAGAAAACAACAATCAATGATTCAAACTTCATCAAATAGAAGATAAAATAAAAAAATTCTGTTGTAAAGCAGCTCTACAGAAGACTCCAGAAGACCTTGATATGAAACTGTATACCAAAAATAGAAAAGGTTTTGCATGTGTACCATGAAAACAGGCACTTTTCTTTGTTTGCCTTAGTGCTTTCAATAACTTTTCGCAATTAAACCATAGCTGTTCCCCCGCATAATATTTTGCCTTATTATATTAACCAACAAACCCACTATCAATAACAGAATTCACATGTGGTCATATACGTTCCAAACAAGTAAAGCACATCTTTAAAGAACAAACATTAATATTAGTTTAGAAAACAAAGGGAATAATTGCAGTGCAAACCCTGGGTCTGGCTCTCGGCCAACTTCTGATGCACCTCACGCTTCGGCCGCCCCCACCAGTGGAGAGAGTCACTGTCTGTGTCTCAGTACCCCCAGGACGCCCTCTCATTCAGAGCAGCTGTTGTCTGAGAGCTAGAGGCAGCTCTCTGACACTCTGTCAGACTCTCCTCTTAGAGCCCTTCCTCTGCATGCCAAACAGCCAGTGTGTCCTCACATTCTCATGATAGTGCTTTCATTAAAAGCAAATATCTTCAATTAAATCACCATAAATGTGCACTGAAGGCATGTAATTGTGCGATGACCCCCGCCGTTTGATCTGTAAGCTCATGTTAGGAATGTGACATCTAAAAATTGGATTTTTTTTATTTTTTATTCAAAGCTTTGTTATTATTCGGGAAGGAGAGAGCTGCCTTCTTTCATTGTCAGTTATGTCAACTTTTACCGGATAGGAGTGGACATCATGTCCTTGAGCTTTATAGCAAAGCCGCGGTCCAAAGAAAGGAAATTCATTACACCTCCGAGCAGACAGCCTCCTTCGGTAAACAGAGTAATGTTTCAAAGCTCATGAGAGGGTCTTACTGGTCGGCCTATATATTCTATCATACAATCATATTGGAGTCTTGGTCATCTACAAAACAAAGCTTTCAAATGGGATTAAAACACATCTTCAATCATTAGCACAAATTGCAACAAAAAAAAGTGTCAAAACCTATTTAAAGATAACCATATTTAACTCTGTTCATATTTTGAATGATTCTCTGGTTATAGTCAAACATTTGATCAAACATAAACTGATTGCATTGCAGACTGTGGTCGATGTGTTCACTTCCCTTGCTGTAAAGACCCTGTGTAACCCCTCTAGTCCTACTCGCCCAGCTCCCAGCGGGACTCAAACCAGTGTCTAGCAGAGATCAGGGGAGTGAGGTTTACCTGTACAGCTCTCACTAGCTTGCCTCTGTTACACATACCCCCCTAAACCTCAATCCCATCAGGGTCACGGCACCAATATAACCCCTGGTCCTACTCGAACGAGCGTCTCTGGCATGGAAGGCAGGCACGCTTACAAGGACGCAAAAGACCGCAGTTGCTAGTGCGCCTCTTGAGATCAGGGGAGTGAGGTTTACCCGCACAGCTCTCACTAGCTGGCCTCTGTTACACTGGCCCTTTCTAGAAATGTTAAGCAGTCACATAAGCCTCTATTTACATGCATAAAAGTGAGCAGTCTCATACTGCAACGCAAACTTTGGTGTATGACACCAATTCAAGTGTGGCACAGTTTGATTGACAATATCATAATGCCAGCAATCTACAGAACAAAAAAAATGATGCCCAGTCAAATACAATTATTTAAGACTTGGTTTGATGTCTGCATCCTTTATATCTGGGCACTGATCATAACTGCTGCTCTGTTTTATTTTGAGCAAGCAATGCCAAGTCAACCTTCCCTACCCTGTCCCATTTTACTCTTGAAAACTACCACTTAGAGAATTGATCACGTTTAACTGAAATTTACATTCAGTAACAAAACACCATGCAGGGCATTTAGAAAAGTTTAAGAAAAAGACATAAAGGTACTACTAATGCATTTTTGTTCCCAAAGAAATGCCATGGGAACTGTGAGAGTCATTATAGGTCAGATCTAAATGAGAGGCTGCCTACGGTGACAGCTCACACCAGATAAATATTTAAATCACACATGGTGGAAAATATAAAAGTAACTGCAGCACTGCAGCTGAGAACAGGACAAGGGAGAAATACATAAAACATAAAAGTTAAAACTCACTCATTATGTATTGGCGAGAACGTGAGGCCATGATATTAGAACATCTGTGGGAAGTGACGCAGATCAGAATGACATCTAACAATTTACAATGAAAAAGAATTTAAGTGTCGAATTTACTGCAGTTAGTAGATTAATTTGAATGTCCAGTTGAAATGACACATCTAAAATCTACAAAAGCTCTCAAATGCAAAACAAAAATACACATCATGCAACTGGTGGAATTCATTGTAACTGCAGTGTAAGCAGTTTTACTGTGACATTTTGAATAAAAAAAAAAGTGTGCTACATTAAAGGTCAAATAAAACCTGAGATAAGAGCATGTCACACATATTTCTATTACGTGGAGTTTAAGACAGGAGCTCCTCTGTGAATCCCATTAGCTTTTCAGAAGGGACAAGCATACTCCAAAATTCATACATTTTCAAGAACAGATTGCGCTGTGTCATAAGAGAGGAAGCAAAATTATTAATCAGATCCAATGTTGTGACTGCAGTTAACTGTACAGATGATTATTCATGATGAACTCTGAACAGCTAACTTTAGAATAAGCATCGTGTGATACTGTAAATTGTTAGATAAATTAATTGTAAAAGTAAATATCACGAAACTTTAACCATGTATTGTCATTCATATTTGACATTTAATGCTTTTTAGACAGCCAAGTTACAAGTTAAAGAATTATTTTTTATACAGTAAAAATATATATTTATATAAATATCATATAAAAAAATCAAGATATTTGATTAGAAAATATTATATTAATTTGTCAATCATTTTTTATATGATAGTTTCCTTCCTCTCTTTTCCTCTATCTGTGTGTGCAGGCATCAGACAGATGTGTTAAACGGTAGTCGCCTCTCTAAAATGTTTCCATCCGCTTCACATATTCATGAGTACAACACAAACACATTAAGTTACTTGCAGTGAACAGAACACTTCCACCTTTCAACCAGAGGAAGTTCGCATTCAGCCATTCCGCCAATTAAAGTGTGACATTGTTTCATGGCGGCAACAAGATTAATCGTGCGACAGTAGCTTCTTGAATTAGATATATCGAGGCTCTTGAAATACCCCTTTCAAACGGGTCTTTCCTAGGGATTGCCATATTAATCTCCCCCTCTTTTCATTCTTGGACGAGGAGCTCGTCTGCTCTGTCTCTGCGTGCCATGAATCAAGCATTTGTGACTTGCATACAGAGGAAGCTTCCTCAGGCTGTTCTCTCATGGTAATCCCTGACAAATGCCTGCTTCCCAAAGAAACTCACATTTAGCCTGATTTTTTGGCGGATTATGACACAGACAGTCGGAGACAAGCAACCTTGTCTTTGTTTTGAGAGGCCAACTGGACTTCGGGGCTAACATTTGACCTTGGGGAATTCATTTGTACATTTAAGTAGATAATAAAAGCATATTGGCCCACTGTTGCAGATCTTTCAGGCAACCAGAGGTTTCTTTTACGGTGCCTCTGTGGCAATTGATCCGTCTTTTTGCTGTAACACTTCCCAAATGGCCTCTTAAGAGAGAAGATTAATGTAACGAGGAAGGTGGATGACAAAGAATGTTGTTCAAACAAACAGTAGTAAAGACTGCCCTATATTAATATAATCAGAACAATTAATCAGTTCACACGGTCGTAGGGGAGACTGTCCTCTTAGCTTAATTCAAGGTCAAAACCCATAAAATATCAATGGATTACTCAATTAAATGTTCTGTGTTGTTCAATGCATGCGTGAAGGGTGTATAAAGAGGACGCCCATCTACAGCATAACCAGGAAAAATTAAATAGGCAATAGGCTTTTGGTAAAAGTGTAAATGCTTTAACATAGTATAACAATCCAAAGAGCTCAGTCCAGCTTCTTGTGAATAAACCATGAGGTTTGTCCCTTGGGTCACCTTGCAGAAAACAATAATGGTCATACTGCCTGTATAAACTCCTGGTTGAGAAGGATGGGCTGAATCTACTCAGACAATGGCTAGCAAAGTGGATCCTTGAGGACATTAAATTAGCCAAAAGTTTCAAGGCCACATAATAGAATACCGCAGTGCAATTTACCTCCCAACAGATGAGAGTCTGAAGGGCTTCCTTTCTGTCCATTAGGTCAAGGTTTTATGTTGACATTGTCAATGTATAAGAGCATCTAAAATGGCTCACAATAGCCTATACCTGAATGAAAGAGGAACAACTGAAAAATGTAGCCAGTTGCACACATAACCTTGCAATGGGAAAGAACAGAGAAATTGATTCACTTTGAGAATAATGCTGTAATTAAAAGAAATATTATCAATAATTTTGTGGTATTTATTTCGTGGTAAGCTAAGAATGTAATTATTCAATTAAAGGCTTTGAAATCTATAATCCAAAAACATAAAACTGTGGGGCTAAAGGATGTGCCAGAGTAAATGACATGAAATTCAACGTCAGTCCATTCATAAAAATGCCTTAATCCACTAACACATTAATGCAAATTTAAAAAAGGAAAAGTCACCTTCTCTGAGGGTGACCTGTGGACACTGACACTGACATAAATGTAACTACCATTTCATAAAAACATTTATCAATTTCAGTTGACCTAACCTGTCAACAAAGTCATCCAGAATCCTTTTAAAGGAGGGTAATTGAGTCTGCTTAAAAGGTAAAGTGTATTGAGGCATGTGGAGGCAGTACATATACAGCATTCAATGCTTCCAGCAGTCAGTCACCAATTTCAACAAAATGCATTGTTTTTAAATTACATGCATGAATTTACAATTAAATCAGCTCTGTGCAAGAAGATGTGAATGAGGGTGTGAAATGTTTGGAACCATTTATAACTACAAGAAGATACATAACTAGATTTAATTTCCTGTTATTGTGCAACTATATATATAGTGAGACCCAAGTAAAAGCATTATACTGTATGCCTTGGACTGGAGGTACAGGGTCTGGAGGTACTTGGACTGGAGGTACAGTATATATATATATATATATATATATATATATATATATATATATATATATATACTATAGTAAATACATTTTTATTATACTGTATTAAAACATAAGGCTTTAGAAGCTTTAAATACCTTTAGCGTAAAGACGGATTGTATCTGTCACGTTTTTCATGGACTTTTAGTTTGTTTTCATCTGTTCTGTCTAGTCTTGTCTTATTAGTTCATTCTGTTCCCTTGGTTACCCTCATTAGTTCAGTTCTATCACCTGTGTCTTGTTAATTAGTTTATCAGTGTCTAGTTAGTCATTATCTTCATCACCTGCCTTGCATTCATTTTCTCTGTGTATTTAAGTTCCTGGTTTTCACTCTTTCAGTTGCCGGTTGTTGTTTGTGTAGTTAGCACTCAGCTGTTTCATGTATTCGCCTGTTGGAATCTATTGTGAGAATTAAACCTTTGTTGTTATTTGTATCTTCGTGTTTGCCTTCTTCTTCATCTACCTCGAGATGTTACAGAATAACCGGCCCAAAAGTAAGTCCAAAAGGATAGGACCACCATGGACCCAGTAACTAAACTCTGCTCCATCTTCCAGGTTGGCTGCCCCATAGAGGACTATGTGGGTGAGTTTGTGGCTTATTGCCACCTGACCCCGCTGGACGACAGGGAACTCAAAGATTGTTTTTGGATGGGACTGGATCAGGACGTGAGTCTTTATTTGCCTGACGTTGACCCCAGATGGACTCTGGCTCAATATATAGATTTTGTTTTGCTATTTTGTGGGTCTCCCTTCACAGTGGGTGAAGCTGAGCCCGCTTTTCCCTTCTGCCCTGCCAAGTCCATTCACCATGTCAGCCTAGCCAAACCCACTCAGCCCGTCAGCCCTGTCAAGCCCGGTAAACCAAAGCTCCGTAACCGCCCTGGATCAGGCGCTGGGATCATCTGGCCCCGAGCCCGCAAGCTGGTGTCGAATAGCGCCGATCTGTCGTCTAAAATGTTCGACCCAGCCCTTCTGTCTGTCAAGGGGGCCTTCAAGTATGTTACTCCAGCTGATCCAGAGTCAGTCGCCTGCACAGCTGATCCAGAGTCAGTCGCCTGCACAGCTGATCCAGAGTCAGTCGCCTGCACAGCTGATCCAGAGTCAGTCGCCTGCACAGCTGATCCAGAGTCAGTCGCCTGCACAGCTGATCCAGAGTCAGTCGCCTGCACAGCTGATCCAGAGTCAGTCGCCTGCACAGCTGATCCAGAGTCAGTCGCCTGCACAGCTGATCCAGAGTCAGTCGCCTGCACAGCTGATCCAGAGTCAGTCGCCTGCACAGCTGATCCAGAGTCAGTCGCCTGCACAGCTGATCCAGAGTCAGTCGCCTGCACAGCTGATCCAGAGTCAGTCGCCTGCACAGCTGATCCAGAGTCAGTCGCCTGCACAGCTGATCCAGAGTCAGTCGCCTGCACAGCTGATCCAGAGTCAGTCGCCTGCACAGCTGATCCAGAGTCAGTCGCCTGCACAGCTGATCCAGAGTCAGTCGCCTGCACAGCTGATCCAGAGTCAGTCGCCTGCACAGCTGATCCAGAGTCAGTCGCCTGCACAGCTGATCCAGAGTCAGTCGCCTGCACAGCTGATCCAGAGTCAGTCGCCTGCACAGCTGATCCAGAGTCAGTCGCCTGCACAGCTGATCCAGAGTCAGTCGCCTGCACAGCTGATCCAGAGTCAGTCGCCTGCACAGCTGATCCAGAGTCAGTCGCCTGCACAGCTGATCCAGAGTCAGTCGCCTGCACAGCTGATCCAGAGTCAGTCGCCTGCACAGCTGATCCAGAGTCAGTCGCCTGCACAGCTGATCCAGAGTCAGTCGCCTGCACAGCTGATCCAGAGTCAGTCGCCTGCACAGCTGATCCAGAGTCAGTCGCCTGCACAGCTGATCCAGAGTCAGTCGCCTGCACAGCTGATCCAGAGTCAGTCGCCTGCACAGCTGATCCAGAGTCAGTCGCCTGCACAGCTGATCCAGAGTCAGTCGCCTGCACAGCTGATCCAGAGTCAGTCGCCTGCACAGCTGATCCAGAGTCAGTCGCCTGCACAGCTGATCCAGAGTCAGTCGCCTGCACAGCTGATCCAGAGTCAGTCGCCTGCACTAGCGACCCTGCACATCCACGCCAGTTATGCTGAGCCCGCATTCAACGCAAGATCTGCTGAGGCCAGTGCAGACAGCATCATGCCCGAGCTAGAGACTGAGAACGTCACGCCTACAGAGAAGTTCTTCTCGCTGGTTCCACCTGGCTTGGATCTCCCATCTCCGCTGGTCCCGCCCAGCTCAGAGCCCTCTTCGCCGCTGGTCCCGCCCAGCTCAGAGCCCTCTTCGCCGCTGGTCCCCCCCAGCCCAGAATCGCCTTCGCTGCGAGTCTCGTCCTGTCCCGAACCGTCTTCAAAGCAGACTGCCTCCAATCCTGTGAACTACCCCAAGAAATTTTTTGGGGGAGGCAATAAGTCCTCTGGGGGGACCGTGGAGGCCCCACCGACATGGTTCCCAGGGCCATCTGGGACGGCACCACCAAGGTCCCCTGTGCAGCCTGCTCCTCCTGGACCGCCCGAGGGGTGGTCTCCTGCTCCGCCATGGCCGCCGGAAGGGTGGTCTCCTGCTCCGCCATGGCCGCCGGAAGGGTGGTCTCCTGCTCCGCCATGGCCGCCGGAAGGGTCGTCTCCGCCATGGCCGCCTCATCAGCCAGCTCTACCTAGGTCACCTGGGCCATCCTGGAGTCCGTTGTCCGTCTTCCTGTTCACCCTCCAGTCTCGGACTCCAGGATGCCCACCCCCAGATGAAAACAAACTAAAAGTCCATGAAAAATAGCGGGAGGGGGGAGTTATTTTTCATGGACTTTTAGTTTGTTTTCATCTGTTCTGTCTAGTCTTGTCTTATTAGTTCATTCTTTTCCCTTGGTTACCCTCATTAGTTCAGTTCTATCACCTGTGTCTTGTTAATTAGTTTATCAGTGTCTAGTTAGTCATTATCTTCATCACCTGTCTTGCATTCATTTTCTCTGTGTATTTAAGTTCCTGGTTTTCACTCTTTCAGTTGCCAGTTGTTGTTTGTGTAGTTAGCACTCAGTTTGTGCACGCACACTGTTTCGTGTATTCGCCTGTTGGAATCTATTGTGAGAATTAAACCTTTGTTATTTGTATCTTCGTGTTTGCCTTCATCTACCTGGAGACGTTACAGTATCAACATTGCTTAATTTTCTCACAATTTCCATTCACAGTGCTCTCCTGGAAGTTGCAGTGGCCAATCGTGCATGTGGCAGGGATCGAAAGGTTTGTTGGACATGTTTTAGTTTTTATCTACTTGACCTGTTATTTTATAAATAACAAACTACAGTTTTGATCACTAACACAAGCTTCTGCTGCAGGTCTTCTGAGAAATCTGTTATGACCTTGTTTCTCTTATGGCCTTTGAGCTTAATGTCACCATAGAGAATACTTTTGACCTTTTGTAGTAAGTAGCAGTTATGAGAACTATATTACTCTTCTTTCTTTTTTCTTCGTTCCATTCGCTCCCTATAAATATTTGTAACTGACATTCCTGCTTTGCTTAATGTATCAAGCTTTTTTGTAAAAACACAAGGAATAATACTGAGACATGAAATTGAATATCAATATATAAGGGATCCATCTAAATTCTGCACGTAAAGAACCTTGAGAATGACACTTTTTTTTTTTTACATTTTGCTTTGAAATGATCATTTGCATCTTCAGAGAGATTTGACTAATAGGGTCAAACTGCAGTTGTCCTTTCCTTGTGATATCTCTCCATGAGAGCCAGATCGGCATCCCTCTCTCCTCAGACTCCAGGAAAGGCGCCACTTCCCTTAAATGCTATTAGAGGACAGATACGACAAAATGGAGGGAGGCTGATACAATTATTGTGTGATTCAGATCATCCACAGTCTTTTGGCCTTGAATGTTTACAGGTCATTTTCTGCCATGTCCAACGAATGGTTTGAAGTTTTCAGTTTATTCATATTATTTAAGAACACACACAAATCCAGTCCTCATATTGTGCCCCGGCTGGTACAGCTCTCATCCAACATTAATTGAACTGAGGGACACAGGACTTTTAGGGCATGCATTTCACGCCGTCCTGATAGGACACCATGGAGAGCAGGAGGAGAGAATTGCTTTGATGTGATTCATTTGTGGAGGACAGCGTGCCATACATCACCAATGCCACACTGAGTAAATGAGTCTTCACTCTATAAACAACAGATCGCTTAAGCAGTAGCAGTTTTAAGCATCCTCATCTCTTGTGACTTTATCTTACACATAAATGCTTGATTACTTTTACAATCAATGCCACATTTTGCAAAACATTACATTTACTATTTAAAATTGTGTAAAATCATTGCATCTACAGTATTTAATTATAAAAATGCTGCAAGTTTAATTTCCAACCAAAATACCACAATACATTTAGTTAACAACAAACTGCTAATTTACCAATCGTTGGCGGCACATTATATTAGAGGCTTTGTTCTGTCATTTAACATTAGTGAGTCAATTCAAGTTTGATTCATTGCTAAATCACTAGAAATGTAAAGCATGATACCTGAGGTGCATGTTTTCTATCAAGCTAAATAAGGTTAGTTAAAGGTTAGTTGCCCCCTTCCACGTGTAAATGAGAGAACACTATAATGAAGTAAAATAACGATGCCAGCAGTGAGTGGTTACACCAGATGTGTAAAGAGATTATATGAGGCTGAATCAAAGTCAAGGCCAATCTTATCTGATCAGCTTGATGAGAAACTGTACACCAGCGCCACCATTCTAGAGCAACTCTAAATAAATGATGATAACAGTTGAAATGTTCTAATTGCATCATGAGGACATTTACAGACTGTGGGGGTTCTGTAGGACCTCAGAACTCATGTGAGCAAAACACAGAGCCGACAGTAAACAAGGACATTCAAGGACAACATCCAAGCTGTGAAAACTGCAATAAAGCAGCAGTGCTCATAATGATGGCAGAAACAATTTCACCAACCAACACAATCTTCTTATGGTTTACTTGATGTTGTCTCCAATAAAGACTGCAGGCAGTTAATAGTGAAAACCCCATAGAGAAAGTCCTCTTGAGGTTGAGATTAGTCCAGCCAACAGTGTCATGAGTATTTAGAATGGAGAGGCTGGGGGAGAAATGATTTCAAAGTGTTTTATGCATTTACATATAGAGCTACAACATGTTTTTGTTGCTCAAAAAAATAAATAAACATATAAACACTGCTTACCTTATTGAAATGTATTATTTATACTTTTTTTATTATTATTATTTACTGAAAGAATAAAATGAGAGTGATAGTCAGCAACATTCATAAATATCCCGAAGATAAGGCGACATGATGAATATGTCTTATTTCAATATGTCAGACTGATTTCATGCTGTGACTGATTGGAGACTTATTTGCATTATGTCATAGTTCTGCTCTCCTGAGAGGCATAAATATCTTTAGCTGAGCACATTATTAGAAAGGTTTATGCATTCACCAGGAATCTTATGCTAAATATATTCTTAAATAAAACAACTCACTTCCTGAGTGATATCTGCATATTTAGGAAAATTTAAATGACCTTATTATTCATATTACTGAGGTGGGATGAAGAATTATGTAAACAGTTACAGTGTTCATAAAGCGGGTTTAATATATAATTGTGCATTTATTTCAGAGACCCTACTCACCAGACTCAAACCGGAAGAATCAGGTCAAGCAATCACAATGCTTAAATTATTAGAGCATATTTCACATTATCAAGACTCGCTGAGCTTCTTTTAATGGGTTAATTTATCTGAGTCGCCTTTGTTTGATATAACTCAAATAATTTCTGGGCTGAAATGAATCATTGCCCTCTACGTGACACAATCTAAGTCATAAATCTCAAGCAAATATGCCTTAGTGGAACCGTTTGTATTAGGAAATTTAATTTAGAGAGTAATACATTATATTTCTGTTGACAAAAGGCATTAGAACAGAATAGGAGGTACAAGCAGAGACAAAAAAAAATACGTTTGCACTCTTGTGGCAGATCATGACATATAATGCCATGACATAATATTTCTCTGAAGGTGATGGGAAAATGTATTTGTTCAGAATATATAAAAAATAAGTTTATATGAAAATATACATCACATGTATTACCATGCAAGTGACAATTAGTCCAGTTTTATCATAAACTATAGACACATTCTGCTTAATAGACCCCACGTTATTTTCTCTCTTGATAAACTGATTATATTCTGGACACATGAGGATTTCTATTTAAAAAAAACAAAAAGTGCCAATGAACAGTCATCCATGTAAATGCCTCTCTAGGCAATTACAGAGGCAATCAATATTCCCAATAGCGTTTGGGACAGTAAACGGTTACAATGCAATACAGGTTGCATTTATGAGGTTTTGATCTCTCTCTGCTCTGTTAGTTTAACAGATTACATTTTTTCAGTGCTGTGAAATATGGTACTGCTTTGTTTTATCAATGATGTTTTTGTCTGATGCAAGCAAAATTGTTAACAAGTCAAAGACAAAGACATGAGCAGATATTTTATAACACTCAAAAGAAACTGTGCAAGAGCACAAAGCATCAGAACAGATTCTATCAGTCCAGTCGCCTGATCCAGTTAGCTATAGTATTGGATAGTTTTAGAAAGACTAAAAAAAAACTATAGGCTGAAAGAGCTTAGGAGATTTCAAAGAGGCTATGAATTAAAAAACAAACCACGTCACAGGCAATTAAACCAAATCAATACATGCATCTCTACTAGGAGTGAAGAGGAGAGCTGTTTATGAAACTTAGAACGCTTTGTTTTCTCCAACTTTAGAGACCAGCCAACATCAGTAATCCCACTGATATTGTGCCCTTGACCAAGGCATGTAACAAGGCAAAACAAAGGGGATTAAAACAGAGACTACTAAATGCCAAGTTTCTAAGTTAGAGCCTTAATGTTTGGGCAGGAAAGAAAAAATGGAGTAAAACTTCTCCACCATATTCAAATGCATGCTAACTGCAGACTTAATGATGGCAGTTGTCAGATGTACATTTGAGAGACATTGGGAAAGATTCATGTGCAGTAGAGAGAAACCAGTGCTGAGACAAGCTGTCAAACAGTTCAACACCACAAGCTGAAAGCCTAGACAGGGAGGCACATTCTGAACCAGAATAATGAGCTGCTGCCTGCCCTCAACACATGCAAAACAACCTTCATATACAGTACACAAAGAAACGAGTACTTGTGCAGCATTTCTCTTTATTTAAAATGCTGGATTTAAAGTGATAATACAAACACACGTCTTCTAATAATATCTGACTTTCTTGAGCAGTTCAAAGAAATACACCACTTGTCAAGGGAAGCGTTAAGAATGGGCCTAATTTTTCCTCAATTGAAATCATTCATTGCTAGCCACATTTTAATCATTTTTATAGTTAACTTCTGGTCCTTTATGCTGCCTAAGAGGTAAAGCTAATTACGTTTATTGAAGACTAAACTTTGTTGACCTTGATTCATCCAGATGCAAATATAATCTTAACAAAGCTTAACAAACCCGCTGAGACGATAAAATAATAGGCTATACTCACCTGTATGCAGTGTGATTTGGACCATGGAAAGCCAAAACAGACACACATTTTTACCTACCACGTTTTAAAATGCATACAGTCGTGTTTGTTTACCTTATCAAAGATTTTATTTTAAAAAAGACACTTTAGTGACATTGCACTAAATATTTTTTTGCACTCTTTCAGACTCTATTTATTGATGTAGAAGTGTGTTTTGTTTTGTATGTAAGGAGGGATTGAAATTGCAGAAATTAAAGTATTTAAAAACTGTTACATAAAACAGTTTGTTCAGTTCAGTGCTGTTGTTATAATTGTCAAAATCAGAAATAAAACAATACATAAATAACGGTTTTGTATATCGTTTATCAGGCATATAAACATGCAAACAATTTGTATCGGTATATCTGTTACAAAAAAAAATCGATCTAAACATTGTTTTAAAAATCTAAAATTGGTCGATCTCTAGTTAAAAACACGCAACTGAGGTTGAGACTATAGTCAGTGGAACCATTTCATACTTTAATACAGTAATATTTTAACAGCAATATTTTTCTTCATATAAATTACACCTCGCACACGTAACATTTCATTATAAAGTGTATTTAGCCTACAATACTTAATTAAATGATAAAGACCCATACACAGCATAGAGTAGAAACCCTGAATATACACCGACCCTAGAACTTCAGATCAGTACACACTCAATAAGTTACAGACAAATAACAAAAATAAAGATAAAAGCTTTTGGGGAAATCGAAAGAGTTTGATTGAAAGTGGGCTTTGTTATTTAAGCGCATTTGAGCGCGCGCATATAGAGTGGGCGAGTGACTTTGGCTGAAGGGACATTATGCACCAGGTGCTCGCGCATTCGTGGATCAGACCTCACCGAGGACACATCTGCGCAGAGATTTCTTGGATTTTTGTTTAGCATCTCGAGCTTCCGCAAATCAACTGCCATCAGTAATTTCTAGTAGTAAATCAACACGTTATTTGTCATTCTGTAATGGAGGATCCCTTTTGTCGTGTGCTTTGTCATTTATTTAAGAACATGCCACATTTTGGACAAATGGACAAAAATGATTAGAATGTTAGAAATCTCGGTGATTGGAATTCTTCAGCATATTCTGATTTGTATAACTCGAGACCGTTCGACTACCTGTAGGATTGCATCAAGCGCGTGAGGGAGGCGGTGATGCCCAGGAGGTAATGCGCATTAGTATAATGTGACACAATTCGGGGGTTTTTTTGCACTCGAACGGAGGTTCCTGTGTACATCGTGTAGATTTATACCCGGTTAATATAAGCTAATGGAGCCACCGTAATCTCAAGGAGAAACGACAGCACGTTGTGTTTGAACAGGCGTTGGGAATCTCTACGTTTATCCTTCAAACCCAGTTGAAGATGTACAGAACAAGGGGGACATTTCCTGCAATATACGCGTATCTGTACCATACAAGCTCCGTCTGAATGGCAATACTTGAATGTTTGGTGAAATCATATGGCAATAGTTTTTGCACCTGATGCAATGCAATCCGCAATCGATCGAATGAATGATCATTTCTGCATGAATGTGCAGAGTGACTAATCGCACCTGGGCCACAATAAGACAGGATGAAGATGAATCAGACACGCGTTGTGATTGTTGGCTTTGAGCTTCCAAAAAGCGCTCTGTGGTAAAGTTGCAGTGGCCGAACTACAGGTGCTTTATGAAGATCAGGATACAAGCGTTGGTTTGTCCTCGCAGAAATGCCCGTGCGTGCTGTGACTTCCAGGTTCATGTACAGGGGACTTTGCTCTATTCCAGATATCCTATCCTACAGGGCTCCTGTCAGCCTCCCCGAGGATGAAGTGGAGGGTAAGTGATATTTCATTTTAAGTTGAACGGAGACGTTATCTGTGGGGATAGTACTTTGTGAATGTGGGTTTCAGCACCATGGAGAGCGCCCTGTGGCAGCCTCTACTGTCCACAATATAGAAAGTGCTTGTTTTTGTCCTTCACACTACTGATTTATTTTATTTTATTCATGTATAGGCTACTACGAATTGTGCATATTTTCATTTGGATTATGCTGGCTTTGAAATGAACGTATGAACAAACGCCATCACATGGAGTTCAAAGCTTGCAATATGAAGGGGTGAAGGTGGGCGTTCATATCTAAATAGAAATGTCGCAAATGACTGTAGTATTTTAACACTTGTATGACATTCAACATTTACAAATAATACTGAATCTTTTGACAAAGTCACATTTAATAAATGACAAATTGCTAATCATTTTGAGAGATGCTCACATCATATAAGATCAATGTAAACTATTTAACAAACCATTCACTTCTGTCTAATCAAGTGTCTTCAAGAAAACACATTTTGTGTGATTTTATACATATTTTTTCCGTGTACAGCCTTCCAATATGTGCATGCATGTGATACACAGACCTAACTGACACTCATTCAGTTCCTGAGAGATAAAGGACTGTCTCTTCATTTTTCCTTAATTATATATAGTGATATGGGGAATTTCTTTAAAGCATTTTCTTTTTGTTTTAGAATATGAAATCAGATACCACATGTAATCTCATGTCTGCTTTAGCTATATTGTAGTCCATTGTATCCATATATAGATTATTTTTACACCATGTTAGCTGAACAAATATAGTTTGTTTTACACCAAAAAGTGTTCCAATTATTTAATATGTTAACAGACATTTTATCTATAATGGATTTTATCTATAACTATGTGGATGTCATGGCAAATGAAAATATGGCTTGTCAAATGAAAATATTTTCAGAATTATTTTTTTTTACTTGTGACTATTATTAATGACTTTTAATTACAGTTATTAATGTTTTATTTGATTATCTCCTGATATTTAAAGGACACTCACTCATAGCACTTATTTATCCAATTCTTTCCCCTGTAATTAATTCGGAGGAAATCAGAAAGTGGTTCAACTTTCCAATCAGACATACTGATATAGTTAATGTTAACGTTAATATTAGAATCATTAGAAAAGTTTACGGCATTGTATGTTGTGACGTGGCATTGTATCTTGCGCATCTGCAGAGATCCGTGAAGCCTTTAAGGTGTTTGACCGCGATGGGAATGGATTCATCTCCAAACAGGAGCTGGGAGTGGCCATGCGGTCTCTTGGTTACATGCCAAACGAAGTGGAGCTGGAGGTGATCATTCAAAGACTGGACATGGATGGTATATCAGCCCTCACAAACATTTCATGTTTTGGCCACACAAGCTCTGCACATTTCAGCACAACATTCTTAACTAAATCATGTGATATTCTCTGGATCACTATTAATTCGTCTTGTTCTGATTAGATCTATGCACTGTTATGGGAACATTTATCAGAGAGGTATGGTGGAATTGCAAATTCAATATAACACAACTGCAAGAGCAAAACAATTCAATATTGTAATGGTTATTGTGAATCATTGAACAAAGGCCTGATGGTTCTGATAACGACTCAAAGATTAGAGTCTGGCTGTTCTGCTGGATCAGCGTAAGATTACGATCTCCCACAAGAAAAGGTAACAGTGAAGCTGGTCCGTGTGTTTCGTATCTTTTATTTTGCAGGTGATGGTCAGGTTGACTTTGAAGAGTTCGTAGCACTTCTCGGACCAAAACTGTCTTCAGCTGGTATGCCTGACAGGTTCCACGGAGCCGAGTTTGACTCCATATTCTGGAAGGTGTGGAGGTTTTCTTTGAAATAATCTCAATTATTTCCCCCCATATATAGTCACTCTCAATGATTAGTTCTGTCTGGCTTCAGCTTTACTTTGTCCCATTGTCCTGTGACTCCCTGTGATTACAGGTGGAAAAGAAGATTATTCATATATTATTCACACTCTACAATTAACTTGCTGACATTCCTTTGGTAGTAATATCACTGAATTAAAATTAATGTTGAAAGTGCTGCTTCAGTCCATTAAAAGGCAATATTCTCTTAAATGTGCTATTTAGTATAACTCATCTGTGCATTAGCCTGCTGATCATTTATAGTAGTTATATAATCATTTACAGGAACATTCAGAATTCTGAACATTGTTCCTTTAATGAAAAGGTCACTTTTACTCTTCTTTTTCCTTTTGTCATTAGTGTGACATGCAAAAGCTGACTGTGGATGAGCTGAAGAGACTCCTGTATGACACCTTCTGTGACCATTTGACTATGAAAGACATTGAGAACATTATAATGACAGAGGAGAGTCACTTAAACAGCCCCGAGTGCCAAGTAGACATTGACAGTAAGTATTCATACATTAACAATTCTCAGAAAAAAAGAAAGAAAAGAAAAACATAAGAAAATTGTGACAAACATGGTACATTGACCTTGACCTGTTTGCCTCTACCATATGCGCTCACTGTGTGTGCCCACGCATCCGTTTCATTATGAAGTGTCTGGGCATTATCATGTCAATCAAAATTGTCTGTCAACTCCATTAAAAACCCAAGACACTGAGGCCATTGCTGTAGTGTAGAAAAAAACGGTCTATTTTTAGCTGAAATATATGCTGTTGGTAGTCCTGGGGAAATAAAGGAGCTCATAAATCTGTTTGAAACAGGACAGTGGGGAGTGGATCTGCAAATGAACTTGAGTGTATCTGCAATTGAGAACTTGCACACCTCATACTCTTTGGTAGAAAATCATTTTTTACTGAATACCAGCAACTGGTAAATTTTTATTCCTTTTTGTAATAAGTTTATACTCATATTGAATCTAAATATAGCAACAACAAAAAAACTAAAACCCACTTGAGGACAAAGTTGAGAAATATAAAGTTGGCCACAGCAGCCAGATAATTACAGTATGATTGCGAGTGTGATTACTTTTATACAACAGCTTAATAAACAACAAGTTAAAGCATACATTTTAAACACAATATTGGCAGTGTTCTGATTTGCAAGTTCGTGTAAAGTTTGTATTCGGTTTCTAGCGTTTATTTGTTGAATGAATGATTCAATGACTCACTCATTAAGACAGGGGCTGAATTCAGATTAGCATACTAGAATGTCCAAACACATATTATTCAAAAAAGTAGGTGAAAATTACCCGGATGACCTACTACTTCCACCAAGATTCTGAAGTGCGCATTTGATAAACACTTTACTATCCCGTGAGGCCACTGGAGAGGATTCGCAGATGTAGTACGTCTGAATTTCATTCATCCTACCCATATTCATTCTATATAGAACATACTTATTTAATGGTCATGAAAAAAGTTTCAAACCAAATGTAGTAGCTACAATACAGTATGTGATTTCAGACGCAGCGACAGATTCATCGACTCACTTATAAAGACATTCACTTGCCGCCACCTACTGGTGAAACTATGTAACCTACAGAAAGAGGCACTGAAAAGTCTACTTTAAGTGGAGTGATACAAACAGATAAAAGTCCTAGAGTTGTTGGACTATATCACCAATCAGATTCAAGTACCGATGTTTTATAAATATATATCTGTTGAAAAAAATCCATCTATAATAATCTTTTCTCTTCTATTTTTCTTCAACTTGTCCTCAAAGCAAGTCCCATGCAACAAGTCAAGCACACCTGTGTGCGCAAGAGCTTGATTTGTGCCTTCGCCATTGCATTTATCATCAGCGTCATGCTCATCGCAGCCAATCAGATGCTTCGAAGAGGAATGAAATGAACAGATCTGTTTCTAAGACAACAAATGACTGATGAAAGGAAACAAGGTAAAAATGCAAAAAAGTCCAAATGTAACTAGTTTGTAATGATCACAGTTTTACAGAAACACCAAAGGCTGCACTTTCAGTCTACTATAAACTCAAGGTAAAGACAGACTGTTGTTGGACAGGCAAAAAAAAAAAAAAAAAAAAAAAAGGATTAGCCCAAAACAATCTAGTTTAAAAGTGTCATGGTCATTATTGTGTAGAAACAAAACAGGAGCAATTAGTAATGATCATTGTCCTATAAAATATTACATGTTTCCTTGGATTATGTTACAAAGTAGACATCTATTATAATGTAGCACATCATACTTAAAATATTATATTATATTGTATAGTTGTAATCCACTTTATATTAACACTGTGTCAGAGTCATTATATAACATGACATTATGACATTGACACAAATATTTCCACAATTTGTAACAACGTTGTGTCAGCGGATCATGTATGGTACATAGTTTTAGATACAGTAGATTTATTTTACAAACATGGTCCCAAACACCATCGGTTTCACCTTTTGGGATATTTGTTTATACAGAAAGAAATGACAGATGAAATAATATTTGTCTATGTCACCAAGAGTAATTAGGCTCAGAGCAATTAAAAAAAGAAAATGAATGTACTAGAAATTTACCAGTAATAAACTGTGATGGAAAATAGAGTGTACATTTGGTGACAACCCAAAGTGTTATGATTCTAACCTGTGCAATTGTCTATTGTTAACTTGCAAAAACAGTATTTCTTCCAGTCTTGACCCTCAGGATTGTTTGTTGACAGATCTTTTATTAATTTTGCCTGAATATTACAGACTATTCAGATAGTGTGCCACACAAGGCTAAATGTTTTTGTCGATATCCTGCAATATAACTGTTCTGGGTGTTAATACATATGATTACATATTTGCATGAAATGTTTCCTAGCATTTTGATAACATCAGTGTTGTCAGTAAATTATTAGTCTGTATCAATATTATCATTATTTTCTTCAACGATGTGTGGTTTTCATTGTTTTGGGGTGTTGTAATCTGTATGATGTTAAATTCTTAATTTATAAATCACGCCATTAACTTTCTCACATCATTTACTTCTAACCTAACACTTTACAATAAGGTTTCATTTGTTAATATTGATTAATGTATTAAATAACATGAACTAACAACGAGCAATACATTTATTACAGTATTAATCTTTGTTAATGGTGGTTAATAAAAATACAGTCATTCAATGTTTGTTCATTTTAGTTCACTGTGCATTAACTAATGCTAACAAATACAACTTTTTAAAAATAATGTATTAGTAAATGTTGAAATAAAAAAATGAACTAAGATTACTAAATACTTTTGAAGTATTGTTCATTCTTACAGTAGTTCATGTTAAAGGAATAGTTCACCCAAAAAATGAAAATTCTGTTATCATTTACTCACCGTCAAGTTGTTACAAACTTGTATGAGTATATATTGAAGAATATGTGTAACCAAATGGTTGGTAGACCCCATTGACTTCCATAGCATTTCCACACTATGGAAGTCAATGGGGCCCATCAACTGTTTGATTACACATATTCTTCAAAATATCTTCTTTTGTGTTCAGAAGAAAGAAATGCATATAGGTTTGGAACAACTTGAAGGTGAGTAAATGATGACAGAATTTTTATTTTTAACTAAAGTATGAAACCTTATTGCAAAGTGTTACCCTAATATGTCTCCACATTATCCTGGTCAACAAGACAATTACAGGATAAGTTTAAAGCTTTCATTTCTTTTAGGTTTACGCATTCATAACTCAAAGGGAATGAACCACATTATTCAAAAGTAATATTTTGAACCTAATAGCTTTAAGTTTGGTGTGAGTTAATGGTAACAAGCAATATTTGGCTTATGCATACTCAGAAATAAATGTATGCATCCAGCATCTATCTGTAATTTATGCATTTGTCAGTAATCTCAGTGCCTAAACAGTAAGTTGGATGGTGTTATGTGTGTATTAAGTTTGAAGTCCAAAGTCTATATTTTTGTGCACTTTCCCAGTATTGAATTCACATGTGTTTGTGCTATATCACAGATGACACTTAATTGATATGAATACGTTTTCTCTGACTGAAAAACAATAATATATGTCTGTCATGAGTAAGCATTTAAATGGATCTGCAACTGCATATAATTAAAATGATAAGAGTATTGCATTAGTTTAACGAGGTTGTAGAGTGAAACATATCATTATACAATTAAGACTTGATTCAGAGAAATATTATACATTACAGAAGGTATTTTTTTATGTGTTATCAGCAAACTCAGACATTCTGACTTGCTTTTTTACACATGAAGGTAATGCTGACATAATGGCACAACCTTTGCGCAAGAAGCAATGATGAAAACCTGTTTCTTTGCAGTTGCATGCATTTGTAATTTTCTGATGTTGTATTGTGTAATGTTAAAGTCAGCCTTTGTTCTCAAAATATGCAACCTATGCTTTTTGATGACAATTTACTGTGATATACAAATTGAGATACTGATTTCAGGACATCAGAAACATATCATGCTTTTGATTTCCAAAGCTCAAGCATGTGACCTGCTGTGCAAATTGTTTTTTACACACTTATAATGATATTATTATTTAACATGGCAATATGTTTTTTTCAATCAGAGTAATAAATGGGTAAGACTCCTAGAATTATATGAAATATAGTTTTATTTTTGTATTTTCCCAATATTTCTTTAATATAAATTAATCTTATTTCACATGGAAAAATTACAGCACATTTACTTAAATGACATCTACTGCATTTGCCTACACAATGGCTGATACACATTGGCAGTTACAAATTAGCTCACATAATTATATTAATGTAGTGATGTAACAGTAATATATACAATGTAAGTAACTTTATATCGCATCAATGTAGCCCTAGAAAACCATCTTGAATCTATGATGTGCCAAAAATGTGCTGATGTTACATTTAAATGTACCATGTGAACAACTGAATTAAAACAGTGGTGCTTCTTCTTTGGTCTTTTCATTATTCAACACATTCTACATTCTTGCATTTGAGAGCGCAAAATCAGATTGTGAGTATCAGAGGCAAGGCATTTGGTCACATTTCCACAAAAATACATGCTTTGGTGGAACAGGTCTGCTATCTTTCTTTTTCTTTTTTTGTATGTGATGCTGGTTACTAAACTCTACTAGACCAGAAAAACTCTTCTTTTTTTTTCAGACGACTAATTTTATCTTTGCTCCAACACGTATCTAATAGGACTTTTCATCACCAGGTCTGTAAATCTAACACATCACAGTCTAGCGTAACATTCATCAGTGAAGACAACGGGAGTTTACCAAGTCCATGCAAGCAAACAGTGCAAAATGTCCCTGCAACAAGCAATCAGGACTAAATTGAAAATGCTTGCCTCATCTGAATTTCAATCTAAACCACAGAAGGCAGACAAAAACAATAGCGTTCAGCCTGAGAACACTCAACTTCTTGATAAAGCAACCAATTATGTTAACTCCTACCTGAGCTCCTTTACAGACACACAAATTACAACTCCATATTATGAAATTAATTGCACTGGATTTTTAATATACATCTATAAAAAAGCTCTTTCTTTCAGCATGCACCTTCATTTCTATTGCTATATAATTCCATACAAATACGTACACTGTTTTCACTTCAAAAAAATTATAAAATGGCTTTGTAACAGTAACAGTTAGAAGCATATTCTTAGGGGGGAAAAAAGCATTAAAAAAGGATTTTTTACAAACTCCATTTCAACCCCATTCATTTTGCTGTGTCACTTTCCAACCACCATTTGGTGGGGGATGGAGAGATGGAGGAAGATCTGGAATAGACAGCAGATATGGAGGAATCTCGATGTTCTCAGTGCATTCTTCCTCTTCTATCTTTAAAACTCTGAAAATAAAAGGAGTAACAGGTTAAACTGCTGAGCTCAAGAGCATGTGTGCGTATTCTCTACCATTGGAACCTATATGCAGGTAATTATGCAAATGAAACAGCTGCAGGCATCTCACTTTAATGTGTCAAGGTGACCTCTAAAACAAGATTGTTCATGTATTTTGAATGCTCTGAAGCACACTTGCACCCAAGCAGCTGGAATTCCTCATACATAAAGATAAGCAACATGTTCAATCATAAAAAGTCTCTCTGTATTTACTATAAAACTGAACACCAAAAAACAGTTTTTCTTTTGTCTAGGAGAATTATTAAATTTTCAAATTAATTATCAAATATATATATTGCGTGGTCCAGTTCAAATTGGTTAGATTTTTTAGGGAAATGAAAGGGATCTCTATCTTTTATTCACTCAATAGCCTACGAAAGTGATACGAATTCATCACAAAAACAAAGCGCAATATATAATTAAAAAAAAAAATGCAACACTGACATATCAGCTATGTCTTTTAAACATTTGGCAAACGTAGCTACAATTACAGCAGAACATTCAAATCAGCGTTGGCGCTGCCCCAGAGAGAGCAGCTGTCATGTATAGGTATGAAATAGCTTTACAAAAAGTAGCATTATTTCTGTGTTACAGTAATTCAAATGATCACAGAAGTACTGAGATAAGTTTATAGTTCATAATCAGATAAACACTGAAGTCTACAGTAGTGATCAAAATAGATTTAAAAAAGTATATATTTTTTTTAAATAATTCATTCAAATAATTATTTATATTTTTTTTAAATAGACTGCAGCAACTAACATTTTGCCATCACCTCTAGCAAATTACGTTATAGCTGACAATTCAGAATCGTGGCAGAATTGTGATCTGTTTTAAACAAAAGAAATGTGATTTTCAATTTCCAGTTCATATGCTAAAAACAGCATAATAACCTCATGTGATGAAACAGGTTGTGAGAAGGAGGGGGAGATCAACTCATTAATACCCTTTAAATTCTGAACATGTTTAGGCAGCAACATGTTTTTTAAAAAACTCAGTGTCTATGGTCACATCCTCAACAAAAAAAAAAGATTTATAAAATGATAAAAACATCACATTTCAACCATTTGAACCATTGTTTAAGAAAAAGGATAAGTTAATATTATATATACATCAAAATTATTTAGATTTTTAGAATGCACATTAGCTTCCTTTACCCTTAAAACTGGATTAACTTTTAAATGTGTTTAATAATTGTTGATTTAACTGAGCATTAAACTGAGAGGTAGCCATCCAAAACATTCTAGGGTCTTCTGTAACCTGAGGACAGGTTCAATGTATTTAAAATGTCTGTGTGACCTGTTCAATTCTGCATGCACCACATAAGCAGATTCTTACACAATGTATCTTAAATTTGGCCAAAATTAAATTAAACGGGTAATTATCTCAATCTGTTGAATGAACATGTCTGTGCCACACACACACAATTCATAAATGTTGTTAATTGATCTTTCATGTGCCTGTTTTTTTGGGGGGTGGAAACATGACATTTGTTTAATTTTATTATAGAAGATGTTATATTTAAAAACATCAAAAAAAAAAAAAAAAAAATCTTTCCAACTAGAGCCCCTCCAGTGAATCTCAGCCGTTTCCAGCCCTGCGTGCGAGGAAGAGAACTGATCATTTGTCAACATCAAACTCAAAATAAATGAGACCTGAGCCCGGATAACCCATCTTAGTGAATGAAACATTAATTGGAAACAAACCAGCCTTTCCAAATCACCATTCTGTTCAGTATCCTGCATTAAGTACTAGGGCTGGGTATTGACACAAATTTCACAATTCGATACAAATTCGATTCACAAGCTTGCAATTCAATTCAATTTCGATTCGATTCAATGTTGATTATTTTGGATATCAGGTACAATACATGGCAAATTTTCTCAAGGAAAACAAATCTCTTAACAAATCCTGTAAACTATGGGAGTCAGTTGTAGCCTACTCGGCTTCATTAGCCTACTATAATATTGAAGGTAAAAATTAACTGTTTTGTATACAAATACTTAAATTAAACTTTTATTTATTTTTATAATACTAAAGTTATATGAAATATAAACATTTAAATGGTGGCTGTCATAAAAACTTGCCAGATTTATTCAAACATGCATTAAATATTGAAGAACATTAAAAATTATAATGAATATGTAATATGGTGCATATATTTAGCAAAATGCTCCTCTCTAGAGTTAATTTTTCTAGCTGACTAACGAGTTTATGGTCACTGGATATGGTTTTTCTGAGGTAAATGTGACGTTACATGACATTGTTTACAAGCTGTTTTACTGGCGTCTTTCCATGGTTGAAACACTGATTGAGCGATTCCATGTGACATGATACGGATTTCGAGAAGTTGTACTCTATCTTTTAACACACTTTCAGATGCTTATTCATGTTTATTTCATGCTGTAACTGGTATTATTAAGGCGGAAGAGAAAATCATGTGCGCTCCAAAACCAAAACGGTTTTCGAAAGAAAATGGACGTAATTTGAAATCTGAGACTTAGTTTCATATCAATAGTAACAAAGCACAAAGATTATTGCCATTTATTGGATGGGATGCACGCTACAATTTTCCATTCATTCATCAACTGAAAACAGGACGACTAATCGATTCTTAAATACCAAGAATATCGGTTCATAAAAATGAGAATCGGTTAAAATCGAGAAATCTATATTTTTTACCCAGCCCTACCTTCCTGATGTCAAAGCAGATCGTTTCTTCTCTCTTCTGGAGAGCCATTCATCAATGCTGCGCTTAGATGATCTACCTTGGTCAGGGTCTTCCTTCCGTCGCTTTTCATCTAGGAAATTACAACAATGTACTCAGTTTAACAAATTGTGGAAATGTATAAGTGTATGTCAACAGCCTGATCAGCACTAAGCATGCCTTCTCGAAAGATCATTGATACACCTAAAAGGCATCAGGAGACTGTAGCACCTCACCATCAATCTTTTGCTCCAGCATCTGCATGTAGCTCTCGGACATGTGTGAAAAACGACAGTTTGGACCAAATACACACTGTCCTGAAAGGCAGTGAGAGAAACAAGCGCACTATCAGGTTCATAAAAGAAAACATATTTAACTAAAGAAGCAACACATCGGTCTACTCTGTCAAATGTCTTACCTGTCTGAATAAACTTTCTGCAGGGTTCCTTTGTCCGCTCTTCATTTAAAACTGTGGCAACATCTGAAAATAAAAATTACAAATTAAAAAAGTGCTTTACCTTAACATAATTGTTCTAAAACCTCCTGCTGCTGTGTGTTGTTTTCTATGAGTGGGTCATTCCTGGTATTCAGAATCAGTGCCTTTTGGCCATCATAAAATGTAGAAATTCAAACTCAGTTTATAAAAGACATTCTCGTGTCGGGTCGGCCCGACAAACCAGACGGGACCCGCGGGTTCGGGTCGAAAATATAATCAAATGACTCGGGTCGGGTCGGACCTCGGGCTTAATCTTTTCCGCTCAGTGAAAAAAAAAACATAGATTAATCATCGCTGCTCTTCACCGTAAAGAAAGTCTGGCTGCTGCGTGCAACGTGCATTATGGAGAGGGGCGGGGGCAGACCTGACGCCGCTGCGTGCACGCCTTTAGCCTGGAGAGAAGAAGATGGAGTTGGTGAAAAGTAAACTTGCCGCAGGTGAATTCACCGTCGCTACTACAGCCTATTTAGATATTTTAAAGTTTATTGTTTCAGTTGTTTGTATTGTTTGTATTATTAAAAGGCGTGAACATTAAAGGTTGGTTTGAATTCGTCTGCCGGTCATGATAAAACGTGTATGAGAAAAAAAAAATCCGAAGCGCGTCGGGCCGCGGGCCGGGTTCGGGCAGATAATTATGTTGATGTGTCGGGTTAGATCGGGTCCGGCCTTTAAAAGCCACGGGCCGGGTCGGGTCGGGTTGTAATTTTCAGGCCCGTTGAGAACTCTAATTCTCGTGTAGTCATGATAGGGTGATGTTGTAAAACATTTGAAAAATGATTTTGGTCAAGCTTGGGTAAATACATTTAACCATTTATTAAACAAAATAAAATAAATGGAAGATCAAAAATGTCCACCCTGTTCGGGACAAATGAACAACAGTTTCAAATACTAATGGATACTAATTTAGTATTATACTAATACTAAAAACTACTTTTTCCATTTAAAAAGATATCAGTTAATAAGTTATCAGAAAATGTGCATATAGTGTGTGAATTGTACCTCTCACAAACACATCATTTTACATTTTTTTCATTTTCAGATTCAAATGCCTAAAAAGCATTTTTGTTTACTTTTTAATATACTGCATTATTGATTCTCCAGTACATTTTCATTGTCACTGAATTATTTGTATTAGTGCAGCAGATTAATGGCATATTTCAAGAGAATCGTTCAAATTGGTATAAAAGCATGAAATTTGGCACAGATACTCTCTAAGGGTCACTTTTTGGGAAAAAGGCGTTGGCCACCCAAAAATTCAACATGCAAAATTCAGACTATTTCTGTCAAATGCTCATTATGTCAATTGTTCAAACAGTGATGTAGGCATAACATTTTGTGAAAATACTCTCTTCAAAAAGCTTTTTGGAAAACGGTGCTTGTCCCTCAAAAATTCAAGTTGGCTACCATTTTTCAAGATGGCTGCCATTTCTCTTGAATCCTTACATCTTTTTTTCAAATGGTGATGCTATCGTGAAATTTGGTACAAATATTCTTCAAGGAACATTATCATAGAAAAAGGTATGTGCCGCTCAAATTCAAGATGGCGACCATTTTCAAGATGGCCACCATTTCTGTCAAAGCTCAATTTAATGTGTTAAGGAAGGTTTTGTTTAATAGAGTGAACATCATTACACAACCAGGGCACGCTGGTGACTTCACTGTTGTGGAACTCAGCATGGGGTTCAGTGTCAGCTGATCTAGTTTTACTTACACTGTAGTTCTTGACTAGTAGTAATAGTATAGCTAAGTTTAGTGTCCCAAATGCTGTCTAACAGCCCCTCATCAATTAGCTAGTAATAGATGTAGTTAGATAGCCGCACCTGAATTGACAGGTTGTGCCAGCGCGGGAGAGCCGAGCCAAGGATAAGCGGGGCAATACATGACTTGTTCATGTATGCTTACCTGGAAGGTGTACAGATCACACGGGACTTAAATGGCACTGGATGAATGATCGGGTAGGTGACCCGTACCTAGTTGTATCCCATACCTGAATGTGTACTATGTCTATGATTGAGGTGGTAAAAGGATAACCCCTCAGTCTTAATCAGACAACAAACCCCCAAAATGGCAAATGAAAATCCCATGTCAGCCAAGAGGCCAACTGATTGGATGAAATGTTGTCTTTGTCAGACAGACACAAAGGAACCCCTCCAATCACCACCTACCCATCATGTTTCTCAACATGATGGCTATAAAATGATTGCCACCAAAATTCCACTCTTTCACAAGATGAACAAAATGCCAATGACCCTGGACCTGGAATGACTGGATGAAGGTGGTATAGAAGCTACTTTGAGAAGGAACCAAGCGAAGTATCACTACAATTGTTGACTTTGGTTCAACAACACAAAGTTACTTCGTGCCCAGAAGCAACAATCCGATGCTCAATGTAGTGAGACAGATGAAGGCCAAACAAAGCATCGCAGAACCATGATGCAGAAAAGTCTAGATGATCAGGTTTGCTTTCTTTGTGATAACATATCTCCTGAATCTGACCTACGTCACGTAATGACACTGCAATGAATGTGCACAAACACTGAATGATGCTAAATTATTGTCTCAACTAAGTGGTGCTGATGCCATTGCACAGGAGCTGAAATACCATCATTTGTGTCTCATTCATCTTTACAACAGAGAGAAACTCCACCTCAGAAGGCTTGAGAAAGAGTCACAGAGTGAAACGATTCAACAAGCCATCTTTCCTATGGCTCTTTCTGAACTGGTCACCTATATTGTTGAAACCAGTCTCAATTCTGATGGTCCTTCCGCCTTCCGTCTCGCAGATACAGTGGGGAGAACAAGTATTTGATACACTGCTGATTTTGCAGGTTTTCCCACTTACAAAGCATGTAGAAGTCTGTAATTTTTATCATAGGTACACTTCAACTGTGAGTGACGGAATCTAAAACAAAAATCCAGAAAATCACATTGTATGATTTTTAAGTAATTAATTTGCATTTTATTGCAAGACATAAGTATTTGATACATCAGAAAAGCAGAACTTAATATTTGGTACAGAAACCTTTGTTTGCAATTACAGAGATCATACATTTCCTGTAGTTCTTGACCAGGTTTGCACACACTGCAGCAGGGATTTTGGCACACTCCTCCATACAGACCTTCTCCAGATCCTTCAGGTTTCGGGGCAGTCGCTGGGCAATACGGACTTTCAGCTCCCTCCAAAGATTTTCTATTGGGTTCAGGTCTGGAGACTGGCTAGGCCACTCCAGGACCTTGAGATGCTTCTTACGGAGCCACTTCTTAGTTGCCCTGGCTGTGTGTTTCGGGTCGTTGTCATGCTGGAAGACCCAGCCACGACCCATCTTCAATGCTCTTACTGAGGGAAGGAGGTTGTTGGCCAAGATCTCACGATACATGGCCCCATCCATCCTCCCCTCAATACAGTGCAGTCGTCCTTTCCCCTTTGCAGAAAAGCATCCCCAAAGAATGATGTTTCCTCCTCCATGCTTCACGGTTGGGATGGTGTTCTTGGGGTTGTACTAATCCTTCTTCCTCCAAACACGGCGAGTGGAGTTTAGACCAAAAAGCTCTATTTTTGTCTCATCAGACCACATGACCTTCTCCCATTCCTCCTCTGGATCATCCAGATGGTCACTGGCAAACTTCAGACAGGCCTGGACATGCGCTGGCTTGAGCAGGGGGACCTTGCGTGCGCTGCAGGATTTTAATCCATGACAGCGTAGTGCGTTACTAATGGTTTTCTTTGAGACTGTGGTCCCAGCTCTCTTCAGGTCATTGACCAGGTCCTGCCGTGTAGTTCTGGGCTGATCCCTCACCTTCCTCATGATCATTGAAGCCCCACGAGATGAGATCTTGCATGGTGCCCCAGGCCGAGGGAGATTGACCGTCATCTTGAACTACTTCCATTTTCTAATAATTGCGCCAACAGTTGTTGCCTTCTCACCAAGCTGCTTGCCTATTGTCCTGTAGCCCATTACACAGCTCTCTGGTCTTGGCCATTGTGGAGAGGTTGGAGTCTGTGGCCAGGTGTCTTTTATACAGGTAACAAGTTCAACAGGTGCAGTTAATACAGGTAATGAGTGGAGAACAGGAGGGCTTCTTAAAGAAAAACTAACAGGTCTGTGAGAGCCAGAATTCTTACTGGTTGGTAGGTGATCAAATACTTATGTCATGCAATAAAATGCAAATTAATTATTTAAAAATCATACAATGTGATTTTCTGGATTGTTTTCGTCTCTCACAGTTGAAGTGTACCTATGATAAAAATTACAGACCTCTACATGCTTTGTAAGTAGGAAAATCTTCAAAATCAGCAGTGTATCAAATACTTGTTCTCCCCACTGTATGTGCAACCTGTACCAGCAGCGTATCCTTTTTCTAACAGTGGCACTTCCTCTCTGTGGACTACACCTTGCCGTGGTGGATAGGCTTGTGTGCTCCAATGAACCTGAGACCTATGCCGGCGGGGATTTTATATCCCTGGCAAGTTTAACTAAGCTGGACAGGTCAAAGGAGAGGAGGCAGACAAAGCAGACATTATGACAATTTGACAGAAATGGTGGCCATCTTGAAAATGGTGGCCATCCTGAATTTTTGAGTGGCACATACCTTTTTCCAAAAGAGTGTTCCTTGAAGAGTATTTCTGCCTAATTTTATGCTTGCATCACCATTTGAGCACTTGAAATAATTAATATTCGACAGGAACGGTGGCCATCTTTAAAAATGGCGGCCATCTTGAATTTTTGAGGGACAAGCATCTTTTTCTATTAACATGTCCTTTAGAGAGTATTTGTATCAAATTTTATGCTTGGATCACTGTTTGAATAATTGATATAAGCATTGAATAGCAATTGAATTTTTGAGTGGCCAACGCCTTTTTCCAAAATAGTGGCCCTTAGTGTGCCAAATTTCATGCTTCTATACCAAAGTGAACGATTTTTTTACTAATCTGCTGCACTATATGTTTTTTGCTGATTTTATGACATAATAATAATAATAATTTTCTATCTCTCACATACAAAAAGGTTACATAATTATTTTAGTTTGAACTGGACTTAGATATGAAACAATATGTAAAACATTGCCAAAGAACTTTAACTACACTACTTCAACTTTAAACATACATTACTTTCACAGTTATGTACACTCTTCAGTGTCCACTCTGTTAGGTCTTCCGAGGGGACATTCTGACCTAAAATCAGCCACTGCACCTCGTCGAAGCAAAAAGAAGCTAACATAGAAAATGTATCTAATAAATAATTGCATGTTTTTTTGCTTAACAGGGTGGACATAATAAGGTTAACCACATCAAATTTGAAAGAGAAAATCGGTAAAACACCTTGATTATAACTGCAAAAATAAATGTAATAATTGAAAAGAATATATTAATTGAATATTATCATAACTGTTGATATACCCAACAATGTAAAAAAGTTATTTGGAAAAAATAGTAAGTGTCTTAATTATGAAATTGGGACACACGGGCCTGGGAACATATGAAAAATTGTGATATATGGTGGTTCAAAATCCTGTAAAATGTCTTCAATTATTTTTTTAATAATGCTTAGAATTCAAATTGTGTTATTTATGACTAAGACAGGTTTAAAGTTTATATTGTTCAACATTTTAAGGCAGTAAGTTTAGACTGGGGATACAAAAGGCACCGAATCCCAGGAATGCCCCGAGTAAGTTACCTCTGAAGTTGTCAAACCAGGCTTTCTTCGCCCGGTGGTGCTGCACGCCGAACAGGTGCTTCTTTCTGTTGTGTAGGTTGTCCTGAAAGCTGCGGTCACAGTAGTCGCAGTAATACCTCTTCCCCATTGTTCTCAATGCAGGAAAGACTACAAATCAGACCTAAATTAAAATAATAAACTTAATGTTAATTAAGTAAAAATAAATATATATCAATATGAATTTTCGATGTTGTCTTCGATTTAACACGTTACTTCTGTCAGCCAGCTCAATATGGCGGCAATAATAACATACTTCTTCTTCGTCTTCTTCTTCTTATGTCTTACCAACTTATTAGGTGCTTTACCGCCACCTACTGAAAGGGAGTGTGGATCAGAAGATTTGGCGGAATGTAGGGGAATAAAAATAAAAAAAAATAATAAAAAAAAAAAAAAATATATATATATATATATATAAACTGTATATGTATTTTCCTCAATGCTGTTCCCAAGGATGTTTTTTTAAAGTGAAGTTTAGTTTTAATTTTTCTAGTACTTCTTTTAATTCCTTCTTCTTTTCCTTTTCATATAGGCTACATAACAATCCATCATCGCATGTTGGACATATTCTGGTTGATTGCAATGTAAACACATTCCATTTATATGTCTACCTAATAGATGAAGTGTCTTGTTGAGCCCTGTATGTCCTATTCTGAGACGAGTGATAGGCTAATCCTTTCTTCACTTTGCTTTTTACTCATCTCTCTTTTCATGCCAACACAGCTATACAAATGTCTTCCTGTATCACTAATATCCCAATATTCCTGCCATATTTTGTTTGATCTTTTATGATTGCTTTAGCCTCAGTTTTACTTAATGCAATCTGCAAATCTACTGTTGGTGATTTAAGAGATTGTTTAGCCACTTCTTCATTTCCTTTCACACCAACATGTGCAGCAACCCAAACAAACCATAGACTCAACCCTTTATTATGTAATCTGTATACTGTTTGATATATTTCAATTAGCATATCAGGCCTGCATGATTTCCCTGATTTTATGCTTGTGAGTGCAGACAAACTATCAGATGCAACTAAAACATTTTTTTGGTTATATTCTCATATTCCAATAGCCTAATGGCTACCAGTTCTACTGTATAAACTAACTGAAAGATTATCTGTTGTTCTTTTCTTGATATATTTTACACATTGTGGGATGTACACTGCAGCACCCGTATGTCCATTTTTAGGGTTCTTTGAACCATCTGTGAATATTTTATTACTAAAATTACTAATAACATGCTGGCTGCGCAGACTCAGAATTAAGCGACGTATTTAGCGCCCTCTAGCGGACAAACGCCTTCTTCTTCTTCTTCTTCTAATGATGTTATATGGGCGGTTGGCAAACCAACTTTCGGTGCATTACCGCCACCAACTGGACTGGAGTGTGGAGCACTAAAATAAATTCAATTCAATTAAATAAATAAAAATACATAACACTAAATTATGCAGTCTAATCCTATTTCTTTAATATATTTTATAATAGCTCTATATATTTTAGATTGTTCTGCATGCTCTCTCAAAAGGCTTTTCATATTAAATGATCATGTAATGTAGCCTAAATCACCACCCATGTTTCTTACTTCCTTAATATGTTTTAACCTTTCTTTTTCACATTCTGTCTGATCACAATAATTCACTGACCCGTTTCATGTTTTCCTATTTTAAACATTGAATGATTTAGTATAGTATGCCCTATTCGAATCAGTCAAACGCCTCATTCCACATTTACATTTGAGACTGAATTTTGTTTGAAAAGTCAACAATTGTTGGCGTATTTTAGTTATCAACTAATAATGTGCAGACTATCTTGATTTCATGTGTATATGTCTGTGTCTGTCAAAAAAGCTCCATAAACAGAATGGAAGCATGTAAAAAAATATGTCATAATAGACATATAACTAGCTAGGCAAGGCAAGGCAAGGCAAGTTTATTTATATAGCACATTTCATACACAATGGTAATTCAAAGTGCTTTACATACTATTAAAAATAATCAGAAGAAATAAGAATATACAAAACAGTTTAAAATAAAGAAACAAGAAAGAACTAAAAATAATTAAAACAGTTTAGAATAAAGAACAGTTTAAAATAAAGAAACGAGAAAGAACTAAAAATAATTAAAACAGTTTAGAATAAAGACTAAAATAAGACACAGTATAAACAGTCGGACAAACAGTGACACAGTGCTCATTCATTAAATGCAAAGTTAAACAGATGTGTTTTGAGTCTGGATTTGAATGTGACTAATGTAGGAGCACATCTGATCTCCTCTGGAAGCTGGTTCCAGCTGCGGCTGGCATAATAGCTAAAAGCAGACTCTCCTTGCTTAGAGTAAACTCTTGGAACTTCTAGCTGATGTGATCCTAATGATCTGAGTAATCTGTTGGGTTTGTATTCCGTGAGCATATCTGCAATGTATTGAGGTCCTAGGCCATTGAATGATTTATATACTAGTAATAATACTTTAAAATCAATCCTATAAGTAACTGGCAGCCAGTGTAATGACCTGAGGACTGGTGTGATATGATCATATTTTCTGGTTCTGCTAAGTAAAGCTTCTGCATATCTGCATATTTAGGTCTGTAATTAATGTATTCAAAAGAACACTCTGTCTGTGCCATATGATCACAGGATGTGAAATACTCAGCAAAAGTTATTTGCATTATGTTGCATTATATTATTTCATTAATAAAAGAAAAAAAAGGAAAAGTACATTACTGGTTAGTTGAACAATTTTGCCCGCGTGCTTTCCACCGGTTACAGTTTGCGACCAAGAATTGAACAAATACTTATATCACACATAACATTTTAAAAGCGTTTTAATGAAAACTATTTCATTCCAGATACATTTTACATGAGTAAAACACATGTGCTTACTGGGCATAATTTGGGTTTAAATGAGTTAACTTAAAGCTAAACTTCAGTCGACAAAAAAATCTGCACTGTGGAGAAGGTGAAATATAGCTATTTAGATGTTACTTAAAGGGATAGTTCACCCAAAAAGGAAAATTCTGTCATCACTTGCTCATTTTGTTCCAAACCTGTATGAGTTTCTTTCATCTGTTGAACACAAAATATGATAGTTTGAAGAATGTCAGTAACCAAACAGTTGATGGGTCCCATTGACTTCTATAGTGTTGTTTTTCCTACTATGGAAGTCAATGGGGCCCAGCAACTGTCCGGTTAAAAACGTTCTTTAAAATATATTATTTTTGTGTTCAACAACTTATTCTGTGTTCAGCAGAAGAAAGAAATTCATACAGGTTTGGAACAACTTGAGGGTGAGTAAATAATGACAACCGGTGCGTCCCAATTCGCATACTATCCGTCCTAAATAGTATTCGAAAATAGAATTAATACGTCCCAAATCGTAGTATGTTGGACGAGGATTCGGTTAGAACTACAAACACGAATGAAAAGTGTTAAAAAACTACAGACATAACGCGCAAGTCCGGCGGTTATGTAGAGAGGTTTAGATAAAGGGGTTTGAGTGATTAAAGGAGAACTCCGGTCAATTTTAACATTGAGCTAATTTTTTTGTAAATTTGGAGTGCTGTCAATACAGAGAACAACGACAAAAATCGGTGTTGCCTACACCGTGTTATCCTCTTTTTAAAATTTGCACCCTGTAGACTTCAATGGGGCAAGTTTTAAACCTGCTTTTAGCCTCTTAACATCCTTGATGTGTCATTACAAGTGCACAGCCATGTGAGTGATTCCTTCAGAGTGAACACGGGTGAATCTGACTGCAGTAGATGTGAAAGATATGAATAAAAATGATGTTATTTCAGCCAGCGCTCATACCTGTATTTATTTCCTTTTCAGTCGAAGTCCATAGTAATCGATTGTCGAGTTCACGCGCATAGGTTTAGTTACCTATGATCACGCACGTGAACTCGACACGTCAACTTACTCTGAAGGAATCACTCACATTGGCTGTGCACTTGTAATGACACATCAAGGATGTTAAGAGGCTAAAAGCAGGTTTAAAACTTGCCCCATTGAAGTCAACAGGGTGCAAATTTTAAAAAGAGGATAACATGGTGTAGGCAACATCGATTTTTGTTGTTGTTCTCTGTATTGACAGCACTCCAAATTTACAAAAAAATGAGCTCAATGTTAAAATTGACCGGAGTTCTCCTTTAATTATCAGTATCTAACCTGACGAAAATGTATTTATTTAGTGTTGTCCACATTATATTGCATCTGCAGCGGCATTGTGAACTTTTGTAAAGATACGTTTAGCCATTAAATGCATCATTATATTCAAATTGCAAACACATGAGGAGTCTCCACATGAAAGACCCACGACTGGCAGATGAACGTGCAACTACATTTCTCTCTGAAACAGTAAGAAATTAAATTAGATCGAATGGAGGATTTTAACTGTGACAAGATGATTGACAGGGCAGTTTACGGTGACAGGACGCACGCGACAGATCTGTCCGTTAAAGATCACGAAGTAGTTTGTCCCAAAGCTTGCCTACTCTTTTGCTACACACTCAAAAGTATGTACTTTTTCTTAACAAAATGAGTACATACTTTTAGGGCGTAGTATAAGTAGGCGAATTGAGACGCAGCAAACATTTTCATTTTTGGGTGAACTATCCCTTTAAGGGATTCACTTTCATCGCGTGGGGAAAAAAATGCAAAGAAAGTGAATGATGACTTTGGCTGTGGAAAAAAAGACGTAAAGAAAGTGAATATTGGTTGTCCTTAATATTAACAGAGTAAATATTAAAGAGTAAATATTGACATGATATTGGGTGAACTGTTCCTTTAACTGTAAAATCACTTCACACACTCCTACTCAGCAGGTGGCAGTAGAACTCAAGCTTTGCTATCACACCTTTCATATTAAATATGCAGCTCTGCATCATCGGTATACACTGAAACAGCTCATGTGCTGGTGTGTGGCGGTATAATACGGTGAACGCAACCCACTTTGACTAATCTATTCGTCCATCTTTGGATGTATTTTTAAATGTGGTGTCTCTGACGTCGACTATAACCAGAGACTGAAATCTCCCATCGGAGCACAGACGCTGTTACAGCACACGGGACCGCTGGTGAGTGACACTGGCCCCGATGGCCAAGAACACGCTGTCTTCGCGCTTCAGAAAGGTGGACATTGATGAATTCGACGAGAATAAATTCGTGGACGATCACGATGAGGCTGCAGACCAGCAAGGACCTGATGCGGCGGAAGTCGACAACCTTATCAGGCAATATCCTTTGATATGAGCGCAACGTTTTTGGGGATTGAGGCATGAACGTGAAGCCCGTGTGACATGAGCGCGCGCCTCGCTCGGTACAGTACTAGGGCATGATGACGTGATGATTGTGCTGCCTTGTTTACAACATTTTAACATCGCGTTGTTTTGTGTTCATTTAAGCTGCAACGACACAATTGTTATAGTTTATAAGTTATAAGTATAAAATGCATCATGGTTTCCATAAAAATATCAAGCAGCACAGCTGTTTTTAACATTGATAATTGTAAGAAATGTTTCTTAAGCACCAAAGCAGCATTTTAGAATAATTATAGTTTACGACGTAATATTATAGATGAAAGTTAACTTTATAGCTGATAGAATTAATTTAATTCAAAATGCTGGCTAGCGAAATTAATATATATATTTACTCTTTGGATAGGCCAGTGAAACGAATGTCGTGTCATTTTTAAAAGGTTTTAAAGTTAGTGAAAGCATGTTTTATGCCTGGTAACAACTATAAATTTCCAAAGGTCAGTTGCTCAATAAGGAAAGATGCAAACAAACAATACATTAACTTTTTTGAGTAGTCATCTGTGAGGGGGATCAGTTAATGTTAACAGTAACGTTACATTAAAATCCATAAGTTACTTATTTTAATTGGAACTGTTTTTCCACTGGTTACATAATGTGACCACTGACATGTTTATGTGTCCTTTTTATGAGACTGAGCAATCATAATTTTACACAATTTTTTTTATGACATTTCAAATACCTTTTATGGAGCTTTAACAGACAGACATTATCTTTTAGAGACGTAAATTGGAAGTAACCGCTCGGGTCATGTGAATGTTTACAACAGGCATGTAAAAATGAAATTATTTACACTTGAGAACTCTGTATAAAATATATCAGAAACTCTTTTTAACCCTTAAAACTCAAAATATCCTTTGATTTCAAATGTAACCAATAGGATAAAAATAGTTAATTTGCATTCAACACTTGATGGGTAGCGTAGCATATGTTTTTAGAAGCAGTGAAATGGTTCTCAAGTGGCTTGTGTTTCAAAATTTAATTCAACTGACTGAATATCAACTTTTATTTTATATAATATAATGTATTCTTGTATTAATTTATTCAGCTGTTGAGAACAAGAGCAGTCTGACATTTCAGATACATCATTCTGTCACAGTGTTCCAATTAGGCTAGACCGTGCTCATCATAATAGGCATTTGAAGCAAACAGTCGTCTGCATTGTGTCACTGTAAATAAACCTGTTAAGGAGGGTTGTGAATCCACACGCTATTGTCACGTTGCCATTTGTTTCCTTGTACTGTATAGGCTGAGGTATACAATGGTGTGATTGTCTCTGTGATCTTCCTGTTTGTTTGTGATCTCCATGGTGCCAGTTTTGCTCACAGGTGAAATGTGCCTGAACATGATCTCCTCTAGTTTTTGGATGAAAAGTTGTTGCCAATAATGTGATAATTCATTCTGCTGTTACTACCCTCTCTGAGCTGTCTAAAGGGTTGGGATTTGGCCCTGGCAGGATGTGAAATGAAATTTGGCTGCCATATCTGAGGCCCGTCAACTCGTGGCTTCTCCCCTCATTGTGCCAGTGCCCTGAGACCTCTTGATTTGCATCAGGCTTCCTCTTCCTCTCTGCTCTACCATGGTACCTGGTTTAGTAAGTTCCTGCTGATGTTATCTTGAGTTGATTTGGTGAAACAGCTGAAACCTGTGAGACTTGAATCTTTTATGCAGAGTTTACTCTCACATGCCACAACTAGGAGATTCACTGTTCCAGTGTTTCCCACTTAAAGTCTCAAACCTGTAATAAGCACTCATTAACCTTTTCTATGGACAGTAGAGTATCATGTGAAGGTCCTCTAATGTGAGACCTTCAGGCTAGATGTGCAGCTTTTGAGTGGGATGGTCTGTCTGACTGGTGGGCATCAGTATCTGACTTGTTTCGCAGCGCAGATTCTGTGCAGTGGGGCAGAATGCAAAAAGCTTGATCTTGCTGAACTGCAAGATGTTATTATAGAGCGCTGAGCCGCACTTGAAAAACAAGAGGTCCCAAAGGAACCTTACATGCTCCCTGTTGAGTTTGTTGGCGTTTTGAATGAATCCCTGGCAGTACGTGCTTTTACCACACTCTTGATGCGGGGTAGAAAGGGGGTTAAAAAAGAAAAAATATAAATGTATTTATAAAAAACTATTTCACTATTACGCATTGTGAAACATTATTACAATTTAATGACTGTTTTCCATTTTAATATATTTCAAAATGTAATTTATTCCTGTGATGGAAAAGTTGAATTTCCAGCATCGTTACTCCCGTCTTCAGTGTCACATGATCATTGTCACATGTCACAGAAATCATTCTGATATGCAAATTTTCTGCTCGAGAAGAATTTACCATTATTAACGATTCTGAAAAGTTGTGCTGCTTCATTTTTGTGAAAACCATGATACACTTTTTTCTTTTTCTTTTTAGGATTCTAAAATAACAGCATTTATTCGAAATATAAATATTTTGTAATATTATAAATGTCTTTAATGTCACTTTTGACCAATTTAATGCATCCTTGCTGAATAAAATCATTCATTTCTTACTGACCCCAAACTTTTAATGGATGGATCATGTTCCGGAGTGGAGTGTTTATTAGATGTTTTTGAATTCTCATTTATGGTTCTCTGAGACTGGTTATTTTGTGTGTTCGGTTGTCTTTAAGCAGTAAATGTTAGGGTATCTCTGACAACTTAATTCAAAACATGTGGACAGATCCATCTGGTAAAATCTTTCATGGTGTTTGTCGTGAAAACGTGACTTCCTTTTATGTCTTATTTTAATTAATGTCTTTATTTTGTTTCTGAATAGTTGAGAGTGAAATGTTAACACTCAACACACAAACACTCAAAAACAATGCTTTAATTTAGAAAAGAAATGCGGTGATGGATATGTAATTCCAAACTTAAGTGGAACGTCCTCAGCACAGCAAGAGAAAAGGACATCTGGGGACAAGAAGTTCCCAGATGAAGAAGAAAATATTCTGGAACACAAGGGCGCTGAAGACGAGTGGCTTGAGACTCAAGAGTGTTCTGTTTTGCTTCTATTTTGAGGCTTTCTATTTTTATTATTGAGTTCACAGCATCTAAAATTGGAATAGTTAGATTAAAAGTTGATATTAATTCATTTAGAGACTGAAATTAAACTAGAGATAGCCGTCTATCTCTCATATTAATGCACTGTGTCATTCACAGTTGTTGGAGAATGTAGTGGCAAGCTGCTTCAGCGTACCAGACAATCAATCATCCGTGTTCCTGAGAGTTTAGTCCCGTCTAAAAGAATCATTTGTTTTGAGAAATTCCTTAGGGTTCAGCTTGAGTGTGCGTGCATATGTTTGTGACATCTTCATCTGAGAAACCTAGTTCCCCCTAGTCAGCTTATGCAACATTTAAAGCTTCATTTTTTAATTTACTGTATGATTAGAGCTAAGGCTATTGATTGTCTTCCTTAACCAGCTCTAATGCACAGGGGACATGATGGCAGCCCTTCATATTGCTCTTAGGAACCCTCCAATCAACAGCAAGAACCCTGCAATAAAGGTACAGACAGTTTTAACAAAAACTTAATTTTACAATGAAGTATATAGGGCACAGTTTCTTGAAATACGCCATCTTTTCTGTCTTTCATTCCCAGGAAAGAGCTCAGACTGTGGTATTGAAGGTTCTGACATCATTTAGGGGCAGCGATATAGAGCCCGCTGTTAAATCTCTCGACAAGAATGGAGTCGATCTTCTTATGAAGTATATCTACAAAGGCTTTGAGAGACCCGTAGAAAATAGCAGTGCCATATTGCTGCAGTGGCATGAAAAGGTAAACCCAAGAATTTTGTTCACTCAATTTGTCATGTTTCAGTCAGTAGTTCACAATGTAGGTACAAAACCATCAGATATGTAATACACATTTTTAGTGGGCTATATATATAACATGAATAAAACGTAACTTTAATGTGGGATGCATGTTTTTTTTTTTTCCCTATCTTTTATAACAGGCATTTGCCATTGGAGGACTAGGCTCTATTGTTCGAGTTCTGACAGCCAGGAAGACTGTATGACTACCTGAGCAGACCTGGAAACAATGTCGCTAAGAGACGCAGAGGACATGAGGCAGGTTTGCCTGTTACTTAAAGGAAAGAACAAGAGACCATCGTTTTGAATGCTACTGCCCTGATGAAGAAAACAACAAAAAAAACTGTAAACGGTAGAGAAACAACAAAGCACTTGTTTCAAACTGAAAAAAATATGCTTGTGTAAAAGTGAAGCAACGTTCATATGTCAATATATCATAAATTATTCTATGATATACTGGCATCAAAAAAAAAGATTTCAATCCGACATGGTTTTTTGAGGGAAAAAATGGAAAACAAAACAATCCCGGTGTACGTGCTATAAGTAACATGAGGTGAATAAAGATCAGGTGAGTGTGAGCATCAAAAGCGAGTCAGTACATATGAGGCTGTTATTTGATTAGTAAGATTTAATCCGTTTTATTTTCTTATTTTAATTCACATCTTTGTCCCATACTCCTTTGTTTTGTTTTTGTGCATAAATTTAATAATGGAACCAGTGATGTACACCAAAGGGGTAGAGTGGGGATCATTGTAAAGTGCCTGCTACAATAAAGTAAATGGATCTCCTTTATGTTGTCATCTGCGTTTGATTTCATTTTAATGTATGATTTATATAGAGTATGAACATAACTTACCTCATCGGCCACATAATAAAATGGTAATACTGTACAACAGACTTGTCTACTTGTGTGACCTACAGAAGCAGGAAGGGCAGGGTAATTAAGATGCATATCAGGAAAAGAAGATAAAGGGATCTTCAAAGAATTCTGAAGGATGTAATACTGATAACTTCTATCATGCCAAGACCAGAGCCCCAGGGATATCATTCATGGAACAGAGTGCTGTAATCTCACTGCTGGGCGGCACAAGGACCAGGAGCTGTATTCATCTATAAATGTCAAATGGTTTTTCACGTGTATGGGCTGAATCGAATATTTCACAACAGTCTTAATTAGGGATGCACTGATTTTAAAATTTTGTTACAACCAATAACTGATAAATGGTCTATTAAATTATACAGTATTTTGTCTAAATAAAATACTGAATGTAATTTAAATGCTACAAGTGAATCACAACATTTATTGGATATTGGATTTTAAATGAATATTAATTCTGAGATTTGATTAAGAATTCAAGCGTTAAATTATTAGTGTTTTAGAGATGTTAAGTAAATGATAATCCAATCCCTCCAATCCCCCCTTCCCAATTAAACCTATAGTTTAGATTATGTTGATCTAAAATATCATGATACCTATTCTTAATCATTTCTGTATCAGTTGTTTTAGTGCACATTTACTCATAGAATGTATTAAGGAACACCAAAAATTAAGCAAAACGGTCATAAACTTTTTAATATTCTTAAATAGCATTCTTAAAAACAAAAAGCTTGCATGTTTTGGTTTCATCACTGTTTTTTTTTCTCTGCATTTAACAACAAACATCAAATATAATTTGGCAACAGATAAGACAAAACAGTTAAGTGATTAAAAACACATGACAATTGGACAATGCAAGTATGTTCAACTAGCAACTCTAGAACCCCTTAACTTATAAAGAAAGAGTATTCTGACCATTACATCACTTTTGAAAATGTTCCCTCCCACAACAGTAGGAACTGGTAGAAATCACCATTACTACACCTTAGATCTGGCCCCATGTTGACAATAGAAAACAAATGCAGTTGATTTTCTTTCTGTTCCTTCCAATCATGGCTGCTAATGCATTTACAGCATTCATTAAAATGGTGCAAGGGGCATCAACATTTAACAGATCTGCTAAATAACATGCATCTACTACAGAAATGTGGGCAATTGGTAAGAAAACACTTAAATAAATAAAAAAAGGGGTATTGCATTTTCCCCTAAATCGTAAGTTGGTAGGTTTCTGCTGTGGTACATTTCACATATAAGTGCTTAAAGTCCGTATTCACCCCTGTGCTCTCAGATGAATGGTGTGATGTGAATACAGCACTATCCCAGGACAGTCTGAGCGAGAACTTACAGAGCTAATTTATAGGATGCTGTGAAGTTAAGATACTTATACACACATACTAACACAAATTAAATAAGGCAAAAACATCTGACAGTCCACCAGTCAAGGTCAGACAACTAGACAGAGAGGAAACGGTGACATCCACCATCTGTTTCCCTCTTCATCTCCATCCAGCCCTCCTCCTTTTGGCAAACTAAAACAGTATAATAATTTTTTTTTTAAAACCTAGGTCATGAAACAATTTGTGTCTGCAAGATAGTAATTTGGGCAGTGGATATTCCATGTTAAAGTTGATTTTGTTTGGCAGTGATTTGTTCGTTAGCAAACTTCTCTCTTTTTACACAAGAGAATAATTTTTTTTAAAAATAAGCACGTGGAAGCAGATATGACTTGAAAACGTGCAAAAATATAAACTAGACTAAAGGAGAGAGATGACGGTATTTTACGGGACCTTGTGCTCTCCACATGCAAGAATCTTTTGGTCCTATTCGAATGGCCTTGATAAAACCTGCAGCTCGGGGGAAGAGTTGGTAAACGTTGAAAAATCCGTCATCATGTGTGCCGTTTTGTACCAGAGATCACAGACGGAGAAAGGGATGAGCTTTATGCCAAAAGTTTGTCATAACAGAATTATCAGACATGCCTCTTGCCAACAGCACAATAAATAACATCAGAATAAAACTTAAATAGTGCAAGTAAAGTGCAAGGCTGTTATTGTAACCGCTATCATCGTAATTATCAACAATGTGACGTAATGAACCGAACGAAACACTGATCACATCACTTCTTACTAGACCGATGCAATGCACTTGTCCTTGAGACAGATGGGTCGTGAAGGAGGGACGCTCTTATGCCATGATCCTTGGAATGTCAGCTGACTGCACTTGTGTGAAGTGGCGGGAGGGTGCGCAGTTGAGACAGTGGCATGGTCCATTCACAGATTAGACAAAAGAACACTGCCCCTGTCACATGCAGAGGGTCATCTTTTCACAGATCTGCCACGACAAACAACCCAGACAGACACACTTCTCTGCATCACATTGACTTCTTATAGAACTATACATATATATATATTATATATATATATATATATATATAGAGAGAGAGAGAGAGAGAGAGATATATACACAAATTTGTACTTGTATACAGGAGTACGCCTGTACATCTCTGACACTATAAAAGAGAACTTTGTTGGCTATTGGTGTCCACTGCACACATGGAATAAGACATTAGGTTATTACATCAGCTATGCAAGTATGGGCTTACCACACTACTGAGGCATGCTAAAAATAATCTCTTTTGAAGAAACGCTCGATAAAATGGAGATTCTGGTGTCAACGTAGCGATTAATTAAGGACCAGTTAGCTGATGACCAAAATAACCCAAAAGAGGCACAGCGCGGTGGACCTCCTTCAAAAGGCCAGGCTAAAGTCCACGAAATTTGTGTCAAGACGAAAAACGAACACGTTTTAATGAACGAAAACAAACAAGAAAGGCAAGACAGAGCAAATAAATGCAAACATGCTGCACGCTCCCTACGGAAAAAATTGTGTAAACGTTGCAGAGGCAAAGTGTTGAGAAGGGAAAACAAACTTCCTTCTCCAAAATGTGTTTTGCCAAAGCCTTAGGCTCATCTTTTTGGAAGAATCTCCCTGGAATTACACCAATTGACATTAAAAAATGTTTCCAAATCTCTTTCTGAAGTGTCCTATGTTATCTTGTGCTCTCTAATCACCTTCAGAAACGGCGATAGCTTCCCTCAACAGGTCTGAACGCCCGTGTGCCTGCGCTCGTACACATATGGTACATGCATGTAGTAAATCTCCGTGTTCTCCTGTATGTTGGGAGCAACGCTTTTGCATCTGGGTGTGTGTAGTTCGTTAAAATCTAGAAATGCATGTGAACTAGACAAACTAAATATCTGCCCACAATGATGAGATATTTTCTCTTGAACTATCTAGATCTAAATGAGATTAGGTTAAACAACCAGCTTATTCAGAAGAAACTACCTACAATTTGTGTATCCGTGTATGGACATGAGCGCATATGTGTGTGTGTGTGTGTGTGTGTGTGTGTGCGCGCGTGTGTCTGGAAGTTGGCATGGTGCCACCATGTGGTCAATAGTTATCCAACAAGCCATCAGAGAAGAGGTTTTGCACATCCAACATGGCCGCCAGCTCTAGCACATGTTTCTGTAGAAGGCTGCTCTCCACCATCTCCTGTTTCGGCAGCTGGGGGTACGATTCTGGAAAACTCCTCGCTTCCTGTAACGTGCACAGAAACAGCATCCAGCTGCTTTGTGAAAACATCTTGAATAAAACATTGGTTCAAAAACTGTGTTAAACTGCTGCAGTCTTATAAATGTGATCTCTATTTGCTCTATTCTGTCACTTAAAAAAAAATTACACTCATCTAAAAAGTTTGGCCATGTTTTCACCTGATCACTTCATGCATTTTTACTGATCGAATAGCTATCTGAATTGTTTAAAACGGTTCCATTTACACTTACACTTGGATTTAAAAGCATCTCAAAAGCGTTTCGGAGGGCATTTAAACCTGGTCTTTTCACGATTGGAAAGCTATCTTTTCAGAGAAAACACATAAAGTGACCAGGTGTAAATAGGCCCTTTGATATGACATTGACTTGAGTTGGTTCTGCTTCCAGAGGACCTGAATTTATTTCATCTATCTTTTTCGGTAATGCGGCTGCAGTTTTCAGTCTGAGAGTGTGTAGTTCCACCAGGAGGTTAACAACAATACATAAAATGTATATTTTAAATGATAATTTTTCAATGTCATTTATATTTGTTTAATGCAGCTTTGTATGTCTAAGACTTTGGATATATCATAATTATTGTGGGATACAAAGAGTGAAGTATTATTATTTATTGTATTTATAAAATAATATTAAAATATTATTATAGTATTTATTAATATTTGTATTTTTTTTTTAGTTTTCATTTTCTTTTTGGCTATTTAAATTAGTTAATTGTTTTGTAATATTTCTATTTAGCTTGATTTTTATTTAAATTTTAGTTTTAGTTATTTTATTAAACGAAAATTAGAAATGTTGCAAATAACTGAAATAAAATAAGTTTAAGTAGAAAGATAAAAAGAGGTGATATATATATATATATATATATATACACACACACACACACACACACACACACACACATATACAGTGGGGAGAACAAGTATTTGATACACTGCCGATTTTGCAGGTTTTCCCACTTACAAAGCATGTAGAAGTCTGTAATTTTTATCATAGGTACTCTTCAACTGTGAGTGGCGGAATCTAAAACAAAAATCCAGAAAATCACATTGTTTGGCCCACTCCTCCATACAGACCTTCTCCAGATCCTTCAGGTTTCGGGGCTGTCGCTGGGCAATACGGACTTTCAGCTCCCTCCAAAGATTTTCTATTGGGTTCAGGTCTGGAGACTGGCTAGGCCACTCCAGGACCTTGAGATGCTTCTTACGGAGCCACTCCTTAGTTGCCCTGGCTGTGTGTTTCGGGTTGTTGTCATGCTGGAAGACCCAGCCACGACCCATCTTCAATGCTCTTAATGAAGGAAGGAGGTTGTTGGCCAAGATCTCACGGTACATGGCCCCATCCATCCTCCCCTCAATGTGGTGCAGTCGTCCTGTCCCCTTTGCAGAAAAGCATCCCCAAAGAATGATGTTTCCACCTCCATGCTTCACGGTTGGGATGGTGTTCTTGGGGTTGTACTCATCCTTCTTCTTCCTCCAAACACGGCGAGTGGAGTTTAGACCAAAAAGCTCTATTTTTGTCTCATCAGACCACATGACCTTCTCGCATTCCTCCTCTGGATCATCCAGATGGTCATTGGCAAACTTCAGACGGGCCTGGACATGCGCTGGCTTGAGCAGGGGGACCTTGCGTGCGCTGCAGGATTTTAATTCATGACGGCGTAGTGTGTTACTAATGGTTTTCTTTGAGACTGTGGTCCCAGCTCTCTTCAGGTCATTGACCAGGTCCTGCCGTGTAGTTCTGGGCTGATCCCTCACCTTCCTCATGATCATTGATGCCCCACGAGGTGAGATCTTGCATGGTGCCCCTAGACCGAGGGAGATTGACCGTCATCTTGAACTTCTTCCATTTTCTAATAATTACGCCAACAGTTGTTGCCTTCTCACCAAGCTGCTTGCCTATTGTCCTGTAGCCCATCCCAGCCTTGTGTAGGTCTACAATTTTATCCCTGATGTCCTTACACAGCTCTCTGGTCTTTGGCCATTGTGGAGAGGTTGGAGTCTGTTTGATTCAGTGTGTGGACAGGTGTCTTTTATACAGGTAATGAGTGGAGAACAGGAGGGCTTTTTAAAGAAAAACTAACAGGTCTATGAGAGCCGGAATTCTTACTGGTTGGTAGGTGATCAAATACTTATGTCATGCAATAAAATGCAAATTAATTATTTAAAAATCATACAATGTGATTTTCTGGATTTTTTAGATTCTGTCTCTCATAGTTGAAGAGTACTCTATGATAAAAATTACAGACCTCTACATGCTTTGTAAGTGGGAAAACCTGCAAAATCGGCAGTGTATCAAATACTTGTTCTCCCCACTGTATATATATATATACAGTACAGGTCAAAAGTTTGGAAACATTACGTTTTTTTATATTTTTGAAAGAAGTATCTAATGCTTATCAAGGCTGCGTTTATTTATACAGAAAATAGTTAGGGTAAAAATACAGAAAAAACAGTTATATTGTGAAATATTATTACAACTTAAAATAATAGTTTTCTATTTGAATATACTTTAAAAAATAATTTATTCCTGTGATGCAAAGCTGAATTTTCAGCATCATTACTCCAGTCTTTAGTGTACTCCAGTCTTTAGTGTCCAGTCTATCACATGATCCTTTAGAAATCATTCTAATATTCTGATTTATTATTAATGTTGAAAACAGTTCTGCTGCCTAATATATTTGATGAATAAAAGGCTAAAAAGAACTGCATTTATTCAAAATAAAAAAATATTTTCTAATAATATAAATCTTCTTTACTATCACTTTTTATCAATTTAACACATCCTTGCTGAATAAAAGTATTGATTTATTTCAAAAAAAGAAAGAAAAAAAATTACTGACCAGTAGTGTATATTGCTGTTACAAAAGCTTTCTATTTTTAAAAAAATTGCTTTTTTTTTTATTTTATATATATATATATATATATTTTTTTTAACTTTTTATTCATCAAAGTATCCTAAAAAAGTATCACAGGTTATGAAAAAAATATTAAGCAGCAGAACTGTTTCCAACTTTGATAATGAATCATCATATTAGAATGATTTCTAAAGGATCATGTGATAGACTGGAGTAATTTGCATCACAGAAATAAATGATCATTTAAAGTATAATAAATTGAAAACCAATTATTTTAAATTGTAATAATATATCACAATATTAAAAAAAATTCTGTATTTTTGATCAAATAAATGCAGGCTTGATGAGCAGAAGAAACTTCTTTCAAAAACATTAAAAATATTAATGTTTCCAAACTTTTGACCTGTACTGTGTATATATATTTATTCTTTTCTTTTCTATTGGACCTCAACTGAAGGCAAGCTTTCAAGAAACACTGGATTCAGATCTCAGTGTTGAGAATAGTAGCCTATTAATAAATGTAACCAGTCTGTTTAACCTGTTAAGCTGCAACCCCACTTTTGAAAAATCCCAAGAAATGACATACCCAAACTGAAACAGATACAGTTCATGAACCCTTTGTACTAAAAGCACAAGTATGATCTCATTTGAAAGCTGACACCTGGCAGTTTATTGTAAATGTAGAATTAATTATTGTCATAATGACAAAAATTGTTTTAAATAGCTTCAAAGTTTTGTAAAGTTATTAGAAATTATTTTTTATGAAACATCCTCATGAAAAAAAAATTGAAGTTGGCACTGGAGCAATCTAGAAATGCACTACAGCTAATGCCACATGTCTAAACATTTTATGTTTAAAATCTTAAGATAATAAGTCCAAAACTCTGTATTTAGTGAAATGTTTTTCAAGACCATGTCATGTGACTTTATTTTGATTTGACGCTAAAATGCTACTGATGTTTATTGTCATCTTCTAACCATCTATCCAGTATATTGTCTTTATTGTTTTGTGGTGCAAACGAGCCCCATTCAGTCTCAATCTCCCCCTGCACACATTCACACCTCTCCAGCCCGGTTATGGCTCTAAATATGCATTTCTTTTGTCTGCATTATAGTTACTAACGACTGGCTATTCACAGGCTATTCATATGGTTTCAGTCACTAATTTATTTTCTTAAAGTTCACCCTTACATTTTAAACTGTATCAAATGCATTTCTTGAATAAAGAAACATTTCAGTAAGCATTCAAAAAAATAATAAAAATATAACTTCTAGGTGGCAGGTGCACCTAGGGCTAGCTAGCATGTTAGCTTAGCACACCATCAATACACGACAATTTATGAGATTAAAACCATGTTTGTGCTTATAAACTTACTTTATAAAGCAAATCGAGTATTTTAAATAATTTTTTTGTGATCTAATTTGGCTTCAGATAAAAAATCAGACAGAAAATATACTATTGGATAGTGTTCTGCACAACGATTCTATATAGATTAGCATTACATTATAAATATAATCTATTATTATGGAAATACCTGGCATGGATTGAAAAACACAGGTAACTCAAATATCATAGCAAACATGTTTATTGTCTTCAAAACTGCATGTTACAGCCATAGTTACAGCGCGATCTCGTTAGCTTTGTGTGTGTTCGAGGCTTCCTGGAATGTCACATGATCATGGCTCTTCTTCATGTTCTATATATGGACTAATACTGTGCACAGGGCGGCGAGGGCGCCCTCAGGCTATTGGTATGAATTGAAAACACAGTATCAGAGTTATGCAAACGCTCATAGTGATTACATCGACGCATTTGGGTATAAATTCAATAAATATTATTCCTGTCTATAGAAATCTGATGTAAACCTATGAGAATATATCAATATTTCTCCAAATCTGCACATTTTTGAGCTAAAGCCCTGAGGCACGTTGTTTTGTGTATCGCTGTCATGACGACGGCACGGGAGTTTTTTTATGAATGAAAGCGGCTGACGCGCATAATTCATATCAAAGGTATCGACTAATTTTTTCATTTCATAACTCCTGACACAAATTAAGAAATAACTGTCGCTATAAGTTTCTCAGAATACAATAGTGGTCAAATTCTGAAACTTGAGTCTTATATCTTTTTAATGATGTATAGTTTGTCAAGGTATAACATTAAATCTGATAGTAACTTTGAACTATATATAAATAAAACCGCTTCAGTGCGTCCGCGCTCTGGCAACGGTTAACAGGTTAAAGAAGAAGTTTAAAGATGAGCTGCAATACCTCATATTTAAAAGTATATTTAGTATTTATTTATGTGTTTGAACTGTGCTGCATATTTACACTTGTGAATATACCCAAAATTATTATTGATCAAATTGTGTTTATTATAGTAACATATATAATATTCATCCAATTCAGTCTCACCCGGAAGAGCTTGTGTAAACGGAGCGTGGTGCAGCAGAACACGAAACGGATCATGAGCAGTCGCAGAAACTCATCGCCATAAAACTGCAGAAAGGCCTGATCTGGAAGACAGTCAACAGGAAAACTATGAAATATATATCTGTCCATTGGTCCAACCAGTGAATGATGTATAAAAATGTATGAAAGCATTAAAAAAAGCACAAAACAAATGTAAAGGGATAACGGCACATATTGGCATTACCTATAACTCGGGAACTCGTGATCATCTGGCCAATGTCATGGAAAACCTTCCGCAGGAGTTCCTGGGCCTTTTCCCACAATCCATAGCGCATGCTGCTCAGTCCACAGACAGACAGGAAGCCCATGAGGGGGTTGTAGAGGAAGAGAGTAAACAGACTTCCACGCTGAGACTGGTCTACAAGCGAGTAAAACAGAAAACAACAGTATAAAAATACAATAGATAATCAATATAATAACAGACAATCTTACTTCAAGGGGAAAAAAATAAATAGGAAAAAATAGAAAGCTGAGCAAATATATATATTTTATATAAATATATCTCTCTCAACACAATGTCAAAACAAACAAAAAGGAGACCTTGCATGCTCTTCGGATATGCTGTTGGAGAAAGCAGGCATACAAGTGGTTGGCCGAACAGGTTGGAGAAATTCTGTGGAAAGACAGGAAGAAGTCAAACAATTAGTTTTAATTTCTTTTCATTTTTAACAATAAATTTACTCTACTAGTAGTGAATGGTTCATGTGTTATAAATGTACACTAGGGGGCACTCCATTACTGAACAAAGCAGACAACTAAAGAAAATCAGTTGAGGACGAAAAAACCTGAAACAAAGGGTGATCAAATCAATCTATAATTAAAAAAATAAAAACTACAACAGAGCTGTTTTAACTACCTATTCAAGGTATCTTACTTCTTGTGTGTATCCTAGTAAATAAGTTAGATTGTCTTACTTATAGAGCAAGCACATGGCTGCTCTTGAATAATGAATGGCTTCATGATGTCACAGAATGCTGCAATGATGGAACAAATGTGAGCGTATGACAAAGAAAGGGAGACAGAGAGCTTATGTCTCACCTTATAAGCTGTGCTGTTGGATGAGTCGACAATGATAAACAGAGGTTTCCTGGTGAAGGGGAAAAGGTCTCCTGGGTGGAGGCTGCAAAACACACATTTGTGCATGTATGCGTGTTAAAATAACACCTCAGTGTCTCAAATGTGAAGTAAGCACATAGTTTCAATGTACAGTAGGCTGGCACAGAATGGGTGTCAATGAAGGCTCACCAGTGCATCTCTTTTTGTGCCTGATTTCTCTTCTGCACCATCTCACCGTTCACCACATCTCGGTTAGTATTGGTCAGGACACCTCCAAAGTCATAAGGACCTGTAAATAAATGTTAAATGTGATGTGAAATAATGATGGGACAGATCTTACTCCTTCTCGTATGCATCCAAATGTAGCATCATGATTCTTTTTGCAGTGGGCCAACTTTTCTGAGTGGATCAAATTATGTTTCTCCGTTTTCAACACTGTTCAAAAGTCTGGGTTCAGTAAAAAAAATTAAGGATTTTAATATTTGTATTCAGCAAGGATGCACTAAATTGTGTAAATTAAAACTGACAGTAAATACATTTATAGTGTTACAAAAAATTTCCACAAAAATATTAAACAGTTCAACTATTTTCAACATTGATAAATTATAAGAAATGTTTCTTGAGCACCAAATCTGCAAATTAGAATGATTTCTGAAGAATGGAGTAATGGCTGTTTAAAACAGTTATTTTAAATAGTAATATTTTACAATATTTACTGCATTTTTTATCAAATAAATGCATTATTGTGAGCGTAAGAGACTTCTTACTAAAACATAAAACAAAAATCATATGAAACCATGCTTTTGAACATTAGTGTATATCATTTCTGTGGGTGGTATTTCCTAAAAAAAAAAAAAAGTTCTCTACCATTAGCTGAGCTAAATTACACCTGGTATTCTCGCATGGATATTTCACGCAGAATATACGCACTTAACATGTTCAAGATTTGAAAGATTATATATTACTTTGCACAGAAAAGGCTGGCAAGTGATTCGAATCAGTCTGTGCTAATGCAGATGTGTTTTTGAACATGGCAGTATGTTTGTAAAACACATCATACATGGCATTACACAAGTCTTCGAATCCTACAATTTGATTGGCTTAACAGCATTCCAAGAGTGCTTATTTCGTTAGTATTTATGTAAATCATATCATCCAGTGATGTCAGACAGAACAACAGTGTGCTAAAACACCTTGGCGTACCTTCACACTCAGAGCGTCCATTGGGGAAAACTCCTGTGGCAGAGAGATACACCAGCAGGACACTATTGGCTGGCAGCTCCTAGCAATAAAAGAATCAGTGAAAGAAAAGAAAACTTTCAATGACTAGAACAGATAAATTAATCCATTAAATTGGCTAATTAAATCAGACCGCTCACAATACTACAAATGGTAAAGCAGTGTCATAGCAAGCTTAATTATTAACTTAAGTGGCAGTGCTGCACAGCCAGAGCATCTCAGTATCACACTTAAGACTAATAAAACAATTCAGAATATAACATTTAAAAATTCTTAGGCTGTGTACATCTTTGCACATAGAGACACACACACACACAAACATAGAAAAGCTAATAGCAGGAACTGGTTAAAGAAGCACTTGGTAATGCCTTATTTGTCATCATTTATCTAAACAAAACATGAAGCAAGATGGAAAACAGACTAAAAATAGGGGTGTCTGAGGGTTAAAAATGAACTGCTCTGTGGCAAAAGCGTGCAAGGATCTGAGTCGTGTGCGTGTGGGTTTTCCTCACACTCTCGAGGTGCTACGCTACAGCAGAGCAGATAGTAACACGCTAACACCCCTGTAGCATGCCATGCTGCAACTCACACTCACACATGAGGTGTCACTCCAGACAACAGAACAGAAACTAGTGCATAGGATAGACAATAACCATAATGCAGTTATGCAGGAAATGCCTGTAAAATTCCCTTGAGATCCAGAGGCTTTAAAGGCCCAATAAAAGCATATGACGAGCCATGTTAATGTGTTTCCTATTGAAACAGGTTTAGGTGAGGAATAATAAAGGGCAGACGAGAAAGACATTATGCAAATTTTAATATGTACACCAGGGTGGGAATTATGTAATTTTAGGGGCAAGGCCATTTGGCCTCCACCTTTTCTTTTTTTTTAGGGGCACCAAGGCCATATGACAGGGCACAAAGGCCATTGAGTACAATTCGATGGTTTTCCCATTCAGATTGATACCATAACATCCTAATTTGGAATAAGACATGGATTATGACTTTTTTTAATAAAAAAATTTTTTTTTAATGAGAGAGAGAGAGAGCGCCATTACATCCAGAAGGTATACACCCTCACACAACAATAGAAACAACATAAATGCCAATAAAAGCATTCAGAAACACCACAAATGCCAATAAAAGCATTCAGAAACAACACAAATGCCAATAAAAGCATTCAAAATATTCATTCAGTCCTCTATATCATGTGAGTGTGAGAGAGAGAACCATTACATCCAGAAGGTATACACCCTCACAATCATTATCGCTCAGCGCTCAACGCAGTTTGCTTCGCGCTCCACTCAAATCGCCCCCCGCTCGCTCCAAAAAAGGAAAAAAATCTACACGTATCACTTGTAGCGGTCCCCAAGCGTTTTTGCGCCACAGATCGGTTTAATATCAGACAATATTTTCATGGACCGGCCTTCAAGGTGTGGCGGATAAATACAACAAAATAAAATGATACGAACGGCATAAAAACTGGGGTATTTTTTTTAGCCTATAATAATAAACGTGAATCCAATGTGTAGGCCTACTAGCAACTTTATTAGCAGCGTCCTCTAACATCGCGCCTAAAAACAACTGAGAAAGTCTGAACACAAACAAAATGCCCCCAAAAGAAAAAAATCTCTATTTTGAAGTGCTGCCAATAAAGCACCTAAAAGCTGTCACAACGAACCGGCAAAATTAATGATTATGAATATGTAAAATATAGCAGGAGACATTTTAATTGTTTACTAATAAACCAGTTTTTTTTTTTATGTCTGTGTCGGCTGGAAAGATGCTGACTCGCGATCTTCGCAGTAGTGAACGCGCCAGAGAGAAATGCACATTTCATACGGATTACATAAGAGAGAAGTCTGTTTTCTTTAGTTTTGAATTGTTCTGTTTAAAAGTAGACATTTCAAGCTTTATATATATGTCTCAGGTCTGTGAGGCAAGTAGGCTATACGCTGAGTTTCGGTTCATTTATGAGACAAGCTCCAATTTCGCCAGCGCCTTTGTGTCGTGATTATCTATTTTCTAATATATTCACTTTTAATTTATTAAATCCAGACAATTGGTTGATGAAACATTGATTAAAATTAAGATACAATTAATACAAAACGAAATTAAATTTAAAGACAGGCTTTGTGCTTTCTGTTTGAGGTCTCTGTGAAAGTTTTATAAAGCAGTCTTTTAGTGCCGCTTTCAGAGCGCTCACGTCCGTAACAGAGAACTGTCCAGTCTGTAACATTGTTTTTTTTTTTTTTTTGTGAAATAAATTTCTAAATAAATGCGACTTATAGTCCAGTGCGACTTAGGCTAGGCCTATATGTGTTTTTTCTTCTTCATGGCGCATTTTTTGACTGTTGCGATTTATACTCCGGAGCGACTTATTAATAGTAGGCTACACCTATATGACTTCTCATTTTCCTTTTTGAAGTACTTTTTGAACTCCATTATTGAACTGAGTTTTGACTGAAAATAGTCTACTGTTGATGACTGTGCAAGACAGATGGACTCAGGGTCAGGCTTGACTGAGCATGCTTCAGACTCGTGGTGTGAGCGGAGCGAAACTGGAGCGGGAAATAGGGCGACGCTCCGTCCTTTTGAAATTGCTGCTCTGCGCTCTGTCCAAGATCCGCTCGCTCCCGCTCCACTCCGCTCACATGCTCTGCTTTATACATGGAACTTGGACAGGGCCAGGGCACACAGGCCACTGTGGCCGTACGATGATTTTTTTTTTCACGGGGCATGAAGGCCAAAGTGTAGGGCAACGGCGGCCATGGCCGCGTGGCCGCGGTATAATTCCCACTCTGATGTACACTACTGTTCAAAAGTTGTGGGTCAATAAGTTTGTTAATGTTTTAGAAAGAAGTCTCTTATGCTTAATATGATTTATTTGCTCAAGATAGAGAAAAACTGTAATATTGTGAAATATTACTACAATTGAATTTGATATAACTGCTGTCTATTTTGATATATTTTAAAATGTAATTTCTGTGATGTAAAGCTGTGTCATATGATCAGTGTTACATGATCCTTCAGAAATCATTTTAATATGTTGATTTGATGCTCAAGAAACATTTCCTATTATCAATGTAGAAAACAAATATTCTTTTGGGAAAAATCATCATTTTTTTCAGGATTCGTTAATAAATAACAAATTCAAATTAACAGCATTTATTTGAGATATAATTTTTTAAACCATGTTAAAGGTGTCACCTTTCTGAATAAAACAAGATTTCTTAAAAAAAAAAAAATGTAAATAAACTTATAATACAAAACGATTTAAATATACACTTAAATTTTTGAACAGTAGTTTATATTTGCTTAAAGTACAAATTGTCATTTAAGAGTCTACTGGCATAGCATATATATCACATTTGATTTAAGCTTAATCACTATATGTGAAATGTCACTGCTACAAGGTCTCTACGCAAATATAGAGTCAAAACAGGACAAAAATGACAGGATGGATTGACAATTAATTGACAGGTGCTAAAAACTGCAATGACATCAGACAAACCTTGAAGGAGGCAGACAGGAAAGTGAAGAGCTGACTGAAGGTTGGTTTGTAGAGTAGATATTTATGAGGGTTCTCTCTTTTGGCAGGCTTTTCATTGGGCTCCTATAATGAGAGAGATAAACGAGTGAGAGAGGAATAGAGAGACACAGAGAGCAGGTGGAGTGAGATAGAACAGTAAGAGAGACCCTGAAAAAGGTGAAGTACTGAAATAGCGAGGGAGGAAGGGTGAAAATACTCAGAAACACTCAACATAGAGAGTGACAGGGAGAGTGTAAGAGTCTTCTCTTACAAGTGTCCCTGGTTTGGAGCTTTGTGTGGCCAGGTTCACTGGTTCCCTCTCAAGCGCTTGAAGCATACGAAACATATCGATGGTCAGCTCGCTAAACTTCACCTGCAAACCAGATGAAATCCAACCATTGCAAAAACCAGAGTTGTAACCTACACAACAAGTTTGAAGTGTCTAATCATTTACATAAGAAAGCACCGCTTGAATTTGACATATTATATAACTTGCTCAGCCTGCTAGGTGTTTTGCTGTACTGTACTCCCACCTGACTGTTACAGTTGCCAATGATGAGTGCATCTGCCAAGGTGAGCTGGCCAACCACCATGCCCTGTTCAAGAGGGGGGACACCCCCCTCCTGCAGCCGATTGGATATGACCACCATGGCGTTGTCATCATTTACGATCATAAGAGGATCTGCCTGTGTAGGTAGAAAAATAGTAGATGAGAAAGGCACAACGGTGAAGAAAATATCAATATTTGTCAAACAGTCTTACAGAGTGGACTACATCTGACCTTTGTAACAGTAAGTCGAGTTATTGTGCTTTTTAAAGTGCACAACATTGATACATTTTTGCATGAAATAAAAATTAAACTGATTTACTATACACTACTTTTCGGTACGTTTATACAATAAATAAAAAATCAACATTGATAATAATAATTATAATAATAATCTCAGAACAACTTTGCTTTTCTGTTGACATACAAAATATTTTTTATATCATGAAAGGGGGTTGTGAATCGCATTTCATGGTGATTTTAATAGTGCAATTGAGTGCTGCAGGTATGACATCACTTTGTATGCCAATCACGGAAATGAGTTAGCACTTCTGGTTCTATCATCCCGAAGTCAATGGGTTTTTTGAATGGGATTTTGGTTAAATGGCTGAAATAAGGTCTGTGGTGAATACCAGCTCAAGACACTTTCACGTTTTATTTTACGACATAAAATACATCAGTATTACCCCATTTTTTAAAGCTGTTACGTGTCATGAAAAAGGCAGTTGCTAAAAAGTGGCTAAAATGGGACTTCAGAGGCTGTCGGGGACATTAAACGTCATCACGCTGAACAAGGTAAGCTCAGTCCACTTTTACAGCCTGCTGCTTATAATTGTGCTCTTATAAACTATTCTAACGTTCTGAGAAAATGTTTTTACATAAAAACTGAAAGAGTTGTCGGAAGCTTATTGATTGTGACGTTGAAATCGTGGGACCGTGGTGTAGTTAGTTTATACCCTACCTTCAGCTTTTTACTGCATTTAGGAATTAAAATTCATAAAAGTTGTGTTTTTGTCATCTGTGAAAATTCTTGATGGCCAAAACGAGTATCATACAATTTTGTTGATCAAAAATCCTATTGAGTTTTTGTCGAGGGAACCAGGCCTACAAAGTGACGTCATGTCTGCACCACTCTATACTGATGACACAATATGCACATTATAGACTTCTTAAAAAAAAAATTCTTACCTCCACAAAAGCAGCAACTTCTTGCAGCACCAGGTTCCACTCTAACTGGTCCTCTGTGTTAAAGCGCTGGGTGTAATCCTCAATCTCCTCAGAAAGCTCCTGCAAAAAAAGACACCACAGATGGTCTCAAAAACACCGATAGAAACCATACTGGGTTTTTCTTCTCATGAACGGTGAATTGTTGTCAGTATATTTATTAGTCCTTTGCAAAAAACAAATATAAAATAAAAAAATCCATTAATTTCTATAAATATGAGTATATGAGTAATGGCTGACAGTGTGCAATTTTACAGTGCCAAAACTGATGAGGCGTGAATTTTGTCTTAATTCCAGCTGCATAACTAACCAACAGACTGTCCATGCTGACTGATCCTTTGGCAAGAACCTCTGTTCGACTGAATATCTATCCATGGACTAAAAATGTGTAACTAGTCCATTTGGTCTGCCGTCCATGACTTACCTTGACTAGCACTTTAACCAGGTCCATCTTGTTGAGCAACAGACAAACAACGATAAAGCGAGCGTAATACCTCAGCTTTTTTACAACCAGCTCAGGCCTGTGCAAAGGAGAAGGGACAAGATTAATGAACTGAAGAGAAAACCATAAAAGACAGAAATTTGGGATATTTACTGCTTTACTTGCTCATAAGTATATTACTTTAAAGAACTTTCCAGAACAGAGAAAACAGAAATCAAGAAAACATCAACTTTGCTCATCACAGTTCATTGTAGCGCCTTTTCACCTGTCTTCTTTGTTGACTTGGTGGTAATATGATCGCTGGCGAATGGCCGAATAGAAAGAAAAGGCTTCATTTAGGTAGCTTGTTTCTGAAGTGCGGAGGCTGAAGAAGACAAAATGAAAAAATAATGTGAAAACAATTCTTGAAGTACACTGTTTGAAACCAAATGAATAAATAGCTGTGTTAAAAGGCTCCTTACTAGTAATGGTAGTACAGCTGCCCAATTTTTGAGGCCACTTCACCTATCTGCCACCTCTTGAGACCATACCGGTTGTCCAGGACTTGTCTATTCTCCAGTCACATAAACCCAAATAAGAAGAATCAAGAATCATCTGTCATTAATGCTGACATCATAGTGCAGAGGAACTATCAGAGGGAGGTTTGATCATGCATGTTAAATCTTCAGTCTTTTGTAGTTCTAAGTCTACCGGTTTTATTTTTGAGATTTTGGTTTAAAAAAACAGTCCTTTCTGTTTCAAAAATAGATCTAGGGCTGACCTGTGCTGCTGCTGAAACTTCCACAGCTTGGTGTATACGTCAAATGTTCGGCCAAAATAGGACTGCCACTGCTTGTGTCCATATTGAGGCAGATCCCTGCAGGAGTGTGAGAGAACAAACAAGAGAAACACAGCCAAATTTACTTCAGTAATGCATTCTCCTCATTTATAGATACTCAAATGTCAATTTAACAGGCTTTAACAGACAGAATCAAAATAAAGCATTTTGTATGTGCTTGTGCTTACACAGTCAGTATTTGGAACTGACAGCTGTAAAACTACATACAGTTGATTGTAAAGAAAGTGGCGGGGTGTAAGCATAGTAAATGATAGGAAAAGTTCGATATATGTTTTTTTGAGTTATGACAGTTGATAATTATGAGGTCAAAAAAGATGCATAGATGTATCATTCACATAAAATCAACATGAATTTCATAAATAGAATTTCTTTTCATTTCAACTGTACAGGAGTCTCAAATAAAGACGATATGAAAAAGGAACTGATATCGAAGATATAGTTGTGATAGATAACCATTATGACAATGACTAAGTAAATATGACTATATTAAAAGACTTCTATGCAATGGGAATTACTTTTTTACATATGATCGAGGTACTGTGACTCATTGTTTCAATCACTAGTTTCTTTTAAAATAATAAATCAAGGTTGTATTAAACCCAAACCTATGACCTTGATACCCACATATCATTATACAAGGCATTTCTGCCCCTCTGCCTTGACACTCCAATTGCAAGACATCATTTTGGACAACAGCAGATGAGCCTTCCAAATATACAAGTGGTCATAGTTGTCATGCACTTAATTAACATCATCATGCCAAAGATGAGAAGACATTGGTGGAGGGGGAGAGCAAAAACAGCGCAATCAGAGAGTCAGAAAGTGCGAGTGGGTGAGAGTGTTTGGGCAGGGCTGTGGTGAGTCATAGTGCCGATGATGTGAAGGAATTTGACGAGCTATGGCAATCAGCTTGAGAAGTAGCACTTTTGCCTCTATTCGCTCTTTCTCTCTTTATTCCTTTCTCGTCCTTTTCCCCCTAAACCTTCCAAAAACACCTCTAGGCCCTATTGTTATCATCAAAGGGTTGCTATGACAACAGAAGCAGGGACTGGGGAAAGAAGGGAGGTTGCGAATGCAGCAGGTAAATTCAAAAGCCCTTATTTACACATGCTCACACATGATTACAGTAGATGATGCATCATTTATGAACCTGTAACGGCTCATTCTGGGAAAGGCAATGGGACAAAAACGAATGTCAAAAAATAAAACATGTCCAGGCATAACCTTGAGTTATACACATATACAACAAGCACACACACACATCATGCAATGCAATTAAACACCAGCGCACAGACACGCCTCCTTTCATTCATGCAGATTCGATGAAACCCAGCACTGTATTTTGTTCCACAGCTTTCATTCATAATGTGCATTCACACATGCTGTAAGGTTATAGAGATGGATTTGTGAGATTTACGGTTCACCCCGTTGCCCTTGTGGGCTGCGAGAGACAAGGTCAGGAAGGAGATAGGAGCAGTCATTAGGCAGGGCTTTAATTTCACTACATGCACTATTAATTTCCCATCCACTCTGGCAGCATTAATACCCACTAGACAGATTCACTGGGAGAGCACAGCCAGGGATAGACCTGTAAATTAGGGAAGGAGGAGAAAGGGAGAGAGATAGGATGGTGTATGTGTGCAGATGGGGTCAGATGTGGTGTAGTTGAGTCCCAGAGCAATATTACATCTGTATGGTATGGCTAAGGCCTCTGGTACTCCAGTGTTTTGATCATTCCATTATTCTGGAATATATTCTGGAACTGACACTCCCAAAATGTAAACAAACAAAATAAAGTCTACCAACACTAAAGGACAGTTATATTGGTATTTATATTTAAGACATTATTTCTATTTTTTATGAAAATATATATATTTTCACTGCCAGAAGCTGGTGTCTGGTTATACATCTTGTTTGCAGCAGGTCATGATAGCAAAAGGATGTTCTACTAAGTACTAAGGATGCTTGCCATGAAGGGGTTGAATAATTTTGAGACAGCAGAAGTCATTAAAAGTTGCAATTTCAGTTGAAATTTGGGAAACCACTTGAAACATTTATTGTGTTGTGATATTTCAATTACTTTTGTTTGATTTATTCATTGCAAGCAGCTGAAAGTCTGTAAATTTTGCCAATAAACCTGATTTGAACGATATATATATACAGTACTATGCAAAAGTCTTAGGCATGTTAATATATTAGGAAATATCAGTTTACATTTCCAAACATTCTTTTTGCCATTAATTGTAATAATCCAGTGAGATTTGTGTATGCACAAGGAGTCTGACAACAGCCGGTATGATCTGATCTCACCATCATCGAGTCCGTCTGTGATTACATGAAGAAACAGAAAAAACTGAGACAAACTAAATCCAGAAGAACTGCGGGAACGTCTCCAAGATGCTTGAAGAAACCTTCCGGCAAAGCTACAGTACTCAGTTTTTTCTGTTTCTTCATGTAATCACAGACGGACTCGATGATGGTGAGATCAGATCATACCGGCTGTTGTCAGACTCCTTGTGCATACACAAACCTCACGTACGTACATATACACACACACACACACAAAGTGCATTTGTAGCACAAGCACATAGAATTATAAACATATATATCAGTCATATTTATGTAACATTTTTGCATTTTTGAAGCTCTGTGTTGCACGCTGATGAAGAATATATATATATGGATATAAAAATGTAAAAGCCACTATAAAAGTATCTTTATTGAGTCAAGCTTGTTTAATAAAGAGATAATAAAGAGGTAAGAGATAGTGAGAGCTATCAAGTAGTGGAAGTATTAGGAAATGAGACCAATTAATAATAGCTGTTTCATTACTGAACTCTTCAGGGTGTTGCTAAGCATCAAATGCAGAATTAGGCCGCTACTGGTTAGACAGCCTAATTAGTATGGAGAAACAGGGCATTGGGTGTGGCCTCATAACAAGCATCTAATCCTGTATTTGTAGACACAAACTATCATTAAGGTATAAAAAAAATAAATGCATAAACATGTTCATTGGTAGTGAGCATCATATGAAATCCTTCATGCAGAAATAATAAGCAATTAAGAACTAAAATGCTACAATTCTAATGCTGACATCTGAAAAGCGTGAGTGGAATAAATGTTTACATTTTTTGGACTTGGTTTTAAAGGATTTAATGCTTAATTTGACAGCCTTATATAAATGTAAAAGATAAAAGAAAAGAAAAGTGTTAACACTATATAACAACACTGCAATATTAAACATGAATACTAGAAATATCCAAATATATATCAAATATATATGAAAAAAGATAAGGGATATACTGACCTGCAGGAATTATACCAAACACTGTCCTATGAATTTACATTGATGCGCAAAAAACCTACCCCAAGAATAAATGAATGTCAGAACGTGGGCTACTCTATGAAACTAACCTTCTGGACTGTAGCAGTCTCAGTCAGTTATGCAATATAAATGTAACAAACACACATCTGGTACATAAGGACAGGGCCTGGATACAGAGATAAGAGTGGAGGGAAGGAATACAAATTTTGAAGACAAGAAGGAAAGAAGGAAAGAGAGAAAAAAAAGTATGGAGGCGGGGGGGTGGGGGGGTTGGTGAGGCTAAAAGAGAGGGAGATAGAGCCCACAGCTACTGACATACTTGTCCTATAAATAGTCTTAGCTAAAAATGACTGATTAACTCAAACGCAACCTACTGGCCACTGAGAAATGGTGATAAACACGGAGTGACGCGATTCATTTTTTTTAAGGGTGTGTGTAATGCAGAGACAAACGCTGGCAGATATGAGGGGGTGGAAGAGGAGCGCTGAAGATTCATTCAGATGTAAAACTGAGATCACTTCACCCAGACACTGAAAAATATAAAGGGCTCTCAGTTCCCTACGGATGAACAGGCAAACGTCAACACATACATAAAGCACAGCACAGATGAGACACTAGAACCTGCTTATTTATAGATTAATAATCAACCACACCCACAAAATAGACTACATTCATACATGTAAATATACGGTTGTCAGCCCTGCTTTAGAGTGCTAAATACGGTTAAATTCACACACAGTTCAGTTATAAATGAGAGTGACACCAATTTCTAAAAACAGCACTAACTTCCTTAGTGAATAGTGATAGTGGAATGAAAATCCTGTCTTCATTTACTACTGTGGCCTAAAGTATTGGCAGTGAAAATTTTTGTTGTTTTACTAAGTTTGCTGTTTCAGTTGTTTTGGTGTTGATTCATAGTTTCTAGATTCTGAACTAAGCATGAACTGTCTTTATTATTGTGTTTCAATAAAACGAAACTAAGCATTCTACTGCTTTTGGATCCTCCTTCCTGAGATCATCACACCACACACTGGCCAAACATGGACCCAGCAGAAGAATCTCCTATCCGATCAGCCATGGAACTTGGTTCCCAACCATGCTGGGCCGTCATGAGTAGGAGCCTGTTAATTTCTCCATGGAGTCTCTCGCAGCGCGAGTTGCTGAGCTTTCAGACCAGTTTAAAGACTTAATCGTCTCAACCCAGATCTTGTGTCACCAATGTCAGCCGCCACTGAGTCCACTTACGAACCTCGAGTCAACAATCCTTCAGCTTATGCTGGTTAGCCTAGCAACTGTTGCTCCTTTTTCATTCAATATGAAGTGGTGTTCTCACTTCAGCCAGAACTTCCAGAACATCTGGAAGATCTCATTGACATTGCCATTCGTCTCGATTCCAGAATGGAGTTGCATCGTTGGGTTCGGGTCAGTTTTCCAGGCATCGGGCAGAACTTTTCGATTCTCCTTCCACTCCCTGGGTACCTGAACCATCTGATGGTGTAGAGCCCATGCAAGTTGGTAGAATGCATCTTTCTGCTAAGGAAAAACAACAACGCTTGTCTGAGGGTCTCTGTCTTTATTGTGGTGGCCATGGTCATCTGGCTGCATCCTGTCAAGTAAAAGCCAGCATTCGTAAGTAGTTGGGGAATTCTGGTGAGTGGAACCTTCACATCCCCATTTCATAAATCTAGTACTCTCCTGCCAGTGACTGTCATCATGAATGATACTTCCTTCAAGGGTTCAGCACTCATTGACTCTGGGGCGGAGGGGAAGTTTCTCAATGAAAACTGGGCCCGTGAGAGGGGTCTTCCTATTCATTCTCCCATCACTGGTCGCAAGCTCATATCCATGTGACCATATCCGTCCCGGTGAGTGTAGTTACCTCCAGCAACCACCAGGAGGAACTAGAGATTTATTTAACTAAGTCTCCTGTAGCTCCCTTAGCCAACCCTGGCATTCCCTACATGGTCCCCTCATTAACTGGGCAGATAAGTCTATTTCTAATTGGAGTCCTTACTATCATGCATACTTTCTAGTTTCTGTACCATCTTTGTTTAAGGAGGAGGAGATAGATTTGTCCTGGGTTCCTGTCATGCATCTCGATCTACGGTCTTTAGCGTGTGTCCCAAGATGCATCTCTTCAAGATGCATACTTCGCCCATATGACTGTGCTTTTGTCAACTTTTGCAGGGGGCGAGATTCTTCACAAAGTTGGATCTGCGTAACACTTACCATCGTGTTCTGATTGAGAGGGATGAGTGGAAGATGGCCTTTAACACCCCCACGGGGCCCTTCGAATATTTGTTTTTTACCATTTGGCCTGTCCAATGCCCCAGCCGTCTTCCAAGAACTCGTCAATGACATGCTGAGAGATATGATAAATACAATTTGTTTTTGTGTACCTGGATGATATTCTCTCCTTCCTTCCAGGTGCACATCCAGCACATCAGAGGTGTGCTCCAGCGGCTGCTGGAGAATCAGTTGTTTGTCAAGGCGGACAACTGTACTTTCCATGCCCAGTCAGTCTCGTTTTTGAGTTCTGTCATTTTGGTGGAGGGGATTCGCATGGGTCCTGCGATGGTGAGGACCGTCTCTAACTGGCCGGTGCCTGACTCCAGAAAGAGTTTACAACAGTTCCTGGGTTTCGCCAATTTCTATCAGCGATTCAATGGGAACTTAGGTCAGGTGGAAGCCCCTCTGACTGCCTTGACCTCCACCAAGGCTAAATTCGCCTGGACTGTGGCGGCTCAGAGTGCTTTTGATGAACTCAAATGCAGGTTTATTTCTGCTTCAATCCTTGTTACACCTGACTCCGCTTGGCAGTTTGTGGTGGAGGTTGATGCATCAGAGGTAGGTGTTGGAGTGGTTCTCTCTAAAATATCCCCTCAAGATAATAAGTTACATCCGTGTGCTTATTTCTCACCGTTTACACCGTTTGTCTCCCACAGAGCGAAATTATGACATCGTCAATCGAGAGCTGCTGGTGGTACAACTGGCTCTGGGGGATTGGTGTCACTGGATGGAGGGGATGGCCATTCATTTCATGGTGTGGAACGACCACAGGAACTTGGAGTACATTCATTCGGCTAAATGTCTGAATGCCAGGCAGGCTCATTGGGCATTGATTTTTGGGCCCTTCGACTTTGTGTTATCTTACAGACCGGGCTCCAAGAATGTTAAGCCTGATGCATTGTTGCGGTGCTTCGCTACCTTGATTGACATGCCTCCTCCTGACACCACTTTGCCTCAGGGCCGTAGTGGGGGCAGTCACTTGGGTAATCGAAGCTCACATCAAACGAGCTCAGGCTAGAGTCGAAGTGCCCCAGGGATGCCTGGTGGGTCTGCTATTTGTTTCTTTTTTGGTCCACGCCGCCATTCTCCAGTAGGGTCATTCTATGCCACCCAGGAGTGAGGAGGTCGCTTGCTGCCATTCGCCAGCGGTTTTGGATGCCCGCCTTGGCAGAGGACATCCGTCGGTTTGTGGGTACTTGCTTGGTCTGTGCTCAAAATAAATCCTCCAATCCACCATCCGCTGGTCTGTTACAACTTCTCGCAACAACCCATGAGGTTGTGAAATTTGGTGATGATCCTGTGCATTTTCCAGCTTGATGGAGCACCATGTCACAAGGCAAGAGTGATAATGAAGTGGCTTGGAGATCATTACATTGAAATTTTGGATTTCCGGCAACTCCCCAGATCTTAATTACGTAGATAACCTGTGGTCCATCCTCAAAAGGCAAGTGGACTAGCACAAATTGTGATAAACTCCAAGCACTAATAAGGCAAGAATGGGTCACCATTAATCAGAATTTGGACCAGAAGCTAATATCCAGCATGCCCGATGAATTGCAGACTAAATATCGACTTTATTATATTCATCAATATATCGACAGCATATATTGAATGTTTTTGCCAATAAAAGCCTTTAAAACGTATGAAATGCTTTTCATTGCTTTCCAGTATACCATAGAAACATGAAAAAATAATTACAAATACTGAAGCAGCAAACTTGAAACACTGTACTCACGTTGAAAGTCTGTGAGGTTAAAAAAACACGTATGGACAAAAAATTAATTAACAACATGCACTTACTATAGGGTTAGTGTAGGATTAGGGTTTGATTAAGGGTTAGTTGCAATTATGCATAATTTACTGTCTTCTAACAGTGGTTCCCATCAGTTTTGTGGTCTGAGTATAACCCAAGCGATGTGCTCAATGTTATTGTAATGTCATAAATTTAAAAATCATTTGAAGCTGCTGTCGGTTAATTAAGATTTGGCCATCTCGACTAGACTTGGTTATTAAATAACGTTGTCTCAACTGTGATAAGACATTCCAGTGTTATGTAAGTCACTATATTTGATACTTATATTAGTCAGTGTCACTATATGGTTAAAGGCGTGATTCACGGCTATTGTGAGAATAGAAAATGAGCATTACTTCAGTATTCCATTCACTCCTAAACTGTAGTACAAACAGATTAAAAGAGCAATAGGTCATACTCAAAAACTGGCAAATAAATGAACAAACGGAAAACAAAAGAAAGAACAAGTAAAAAAAGAACAAGAAAAAGAAATTAAGCCAAATTAATTGAACAGAAGGATGAAAACAACAGAAAAAAAATAAACGAACAATGCTTGAGCAAAAGAATAAACAAAAGCAAGAACACAAACAAATGAAAGGAATAAAAACAGAACGAACAACAAATGAGAAGGAAAAAGAAGGAAAAGGAAAAATTAAAACAAAAACAAGACAAACAACAAAGAAACAAACAAAATTAAAGCAAAAGAGAGAAAAAGCAAAAGAAAGAAAGAAAGAAAGAAAGAAAGACATAAGGTTTACATAAGGTAACTGCATGATTTGACCCAGACAGCAATCTGGAAGGCAAACAAAACCACAAATAAACAGCAAAATGTTCAGACACAGAGAAGAGACTGACCTTAAGCCATTGAAAAGCTGTTTGGACTTGTCCAGGAGATAGCAGAAGTCAGTGACAGTTTTCCTCTCACAGAGAGGGATGTCATCCTCTGCCCCCACCCCTGTCATGGCAGCTGCTGTAAACAAAACAAACAAACCAAAATAGAGAATTCAAAACAGACTGTCGACAGAGTTATGCAAAATCGAGTCGTTAGTGCAAGCACGTCGTTCAAGCAGCCATCAGTGGTGAGGTAAGTTTTATGAATCACAGTTAAACGAGCACCACAGAACTCTGAACTGACATACTGTGGGTATAAGGATCTGCATCTGTGACGTGGGCAGATGTTGAATCAGCTTTGACAAAAACTGACTAATTCCACCTCCAAACCAACTGGATACGCTCTGACGAATTTGCATTTTAGTTGGAACAAAAGTTTCACAGAGGAAATTAAAATAATCCATATATCTATGAACTTCATGGAGATGAATAAAACAAGATACATTAGGCTAGAAGTATTTTTTTAAACGTGAAACTGTACGTTTATCTGCTCCAAGAACAGAGTCATTATTACATCGCTAGTGAGAAATGTCATGTAGCTTTTAAGTTGTTAAACTATTTTACTAATAAAATCATCAGAGCTGCGTTGACAACACGTTTCTGTGCGAGTGTGTCTGTATTTGTTACTGTACTTGTGTGCGTTTGAGCGGGAGAAAGAGAGTATGTGCTTTGCTTTCCATATAATAAAACGTAATTTTGTGGCAAAAAGCATGGAAATAATTTGTCGTTTTTACCCTGTTGTTTACTAGCCTATATCTATTTGCTTGGTCAGTGTCATTGTGGGTTTTGGTTCTTCTGCTTTTGTAATCTGTAAAGACCTTTGAAATAACTGAAATCATTTGGCGAAGTGATATGGAACTGTAATGCGGTCAAGACCTGCCTGGAACTACTTTAGCAGTGCGTTTCCCTGAAAATGATTGCACACCTTAGAACATTCGTCAACCAATCAGATTCAAATACAATCTGTGCCTTTCAACGTGACCACCAACCAAATGAGGTGTTATAGCACATTTTTGCGCATGTGAAAAGGATGATGTTTTGTGTGGATATTGGAACACGGGTGAAGTACAAATCCTAGTTTACATAATAGATAATGGTTTTGAATCCAAATAAATTGCGAATATGGAAACTGTTTGGATTCTGTTTCCATTTCGCTTTAAATTAATTTGTTTTAGCTTGATGTTTATATAGCTACTTATATTTTTCATTCTTGTTCTGTGTTGAATACCGTTAAATTGAAAGGATTTGTTGTTGAGTGAGGGGAATTAAAATAGCCTATAGCCTATTTTTTATAAATGTTTATGTTTGTAAAACATTTCGCTTTATTTACCATTATTTCTGAATGTAATAATAAAATGTTGACTAAAGGCCTGTTCACACCAAGGACGATAACTATAAAGATAATGATAAATATAGTTCTAAAAATCGTTCACACCACAGCTATAATGATAACGGCACAGATAAATGATATCGTTGGAATCACTTTCAGAACGATTTTATCCAGCTGATGAACGATAAGAACACTGACAGCCAATCAGAATCCATACTGCTGTAACGAGTTTGAGCATTTAAAGTGGCAGACAAGAACGCGCTTAGAATAAACAGAACGATATTGTGAACGGGCCTTTATACATGACTTTTTTTTTTCTCTCTCAAAAATGCAACATTTTATTTGTGTAGCATATTTAACCATGCAACATTCTAAAATATTTTGAAAATTAGCTTAAATCGGTCAAAATTCTTACCGACGGTTACCGGTTAACCAGTTAATTGTGAGCATTCCTAGTCGTAGAGATGCTGTATTTTTTTACTGTGGGGGCAAAAAAATTGTATGGACACCAATACTGTCGCCATAGTTACTGTTTTCAGCTGTTCATAAAGCCTCAGGAGCTGAAACCCGATTATGGTGAGGAACGTTAAAGTTTTGACACGCTTTAAGCGATTGACCAATTGACTGGACTTACTGACCAATCATGAGAGTATACAGGAATTTTCAGAAAGGCGGGACAGGAACTAAAATAGAGTGTTTCAGGCAGAGGGTGAAAAGACTTGCTGCAGCAATTAGACCGGTTTCACAGACAGGGCTTAAGTCTTTAGTCCCAGACTAAAATGAATGTTTGAACTGTCTTAACTCAAAGTAACTTGCACTGACATATTTAAAAAAAACATGTCAGCGCCATTGTTTGTTTCAAGAAGCACACAAGTAAAGGTTTTTTTTCTAAGGCATGTTTTTTTTTTTTTAATACTTAAAATGTCCTAATTTAACTAAAGCTTAATCCTGGCTTAGTCTAATATCTGTCTGTGAAACCAGGCCAATATCATGTAAATGTATTTTAGCAGACCTCAAAAACAAAATTATGTACGCACAAATAAGCATAATATGGGCACTTCATGATTTTATTTGCAGGAAGAGCCCATATTAGTAATTTGATAACACTGTTAAATGTATTCTTATAATGACAGTATATCCATTTTTCATACTGTACATTATAGCGGTGTGATGCCTAAATTCACTGAATTCCTAAATGATTTGAAGACCAGGAACGTATAGGAAGTAAGGTCTTTTTTTTATTATTTCATGCTACTTTTAATCATTCATTTAATTTACTTACCACGATAAATAAATAAACCACTAAAGGACAGCAGAGGTTTAGGTCATGCCAAATGCCTGCTACATATGCCATCACCCACTGATCTTTCAGGCTGAATAATGGGATATCTCAATGGCCTTTCCTGTTCAGAAACAAGCTCAAAGCTTTAATAGCCTATAAAGACAGCACATAGTCTACTCTGTGCAGTTGTAAAAAGGTCGGATCTTAACCGAGGGCCAATTAATCTGCATGTTTTCACATAAAACAGTGAGAAAAAGAATAATTCCCTATGCTAAATAAATGCTAAAAAAAAAACACATTTCAATTTACATATTTATTAAAGGGATAGTTCACCCAAAAATGTAAATTCTGTCATCATTTACCCACCCTCAAGTTGTTACAAACCTGTATGAATTTCTTTCTTCTGCCGAACACAAAATAAGATATTTTGAATAATATAGGTAACCAAACAGTTGATGGGCCTCATTGTCTTCCATAGTATGGAAAAAATACCATGGAATCAATGGGGCCCATATCAACTGTTTGGCTACCAACATTCTTCAAAATATCTACAAGCCATACAGGTTTATAACAACTTGAGGATGGATAAATGATGACAGAATTTTCATTTTTGGGTGAACTAACACTAAATATGTTTGTGAAAATGGCTTAGCTTGTGTGAGACTAGATGGTGTTAAACAAACAACACCACACATTTCACCTCTGTGGTGACAGGAGATAAAATCGTGTGGCATAGATGTGTCATAGGGAGGACATGTGCACCTCTTTCGGCTACACCGAGAGGAGCCAGGCGTTGTGTGTGTATGTGTGTCTGAGGAGGGGTGGACTGGGGGGGGGGGGGGGGGGGGGGGAGAGAGCAAGGGACGTCAATGGCATAGAGGAAAGTAAGAAAGAGGGAGTGTGACAAATCCACGCCAAAGGCTGAATGTGCAGTGCTTATTGCTCGGATCAGACGTTAAATCGGACCAGAGTGGGGGAGAGGTCCACACAAGAGAATGAACGTTAATAAAAATCCATAATACACATGTAAAGCATGAATTTTAAGTGAGCTTTGTGAAATGACTAGAAGCTCAGATGAGGTCCATTTATAACTGTTAAGATACTCAAATTGCCTTGACTCAATGTAGTCAACAATTCAAATTCACTGATGTTTTTGAATAAAGCATGTCTATATGCATGGAAAGCTCTAACTCCATCACATCTGTGAGAATAAATGGAAAATTGGTATGTTGAAGGCCTGTTTTTACCAATAAGAGCAACTAATGTATGATGTATTATGCTGACATTGGAAGCCACTGCAGGGAAAAACATAATTTATTGCCTGAAACTGTGTACAATGTCAGCTTGTGTGTCTGCGTGTGTGCATGTGGTCAGGCCCAGTGGGTAGTAAGGCAAACATTCAGCTGTCAGTCTATGGTGGCCTGAATGGAAAAGACCTGGGCATGTCCATCACCCCTGCTCAGCCTCCAGATGGCTCACCATGGTCTACTTATGGACTGTTTCTGCCCACCTTTCAAGTGCTGTCAAAGAATATTTTGGGGATATTTCCCCAAAAGAAGAATTTGTCACAATTAAAACAATTGATAATTGAAATATTATCACAGCAGCAACACCTCATTTATATAAGGTTGTTCATACTCCATTAAAAAAATGTAAGAATAACACTGCAATAGAAAAGGTAGTTCAAATTTGTAAGGCATTCATGTTAAGATGCTGAATTTAGTTTAGTGTACAAATGGGGCTGACTCTACCCAAGAAGTCAAGGTTTAGCTGGTTACCAAAGGTTAGCTACTGCTGTAACTACACCATCTGGCCCTAAAAAGCACCATGTTCATTCAAAATCAGTGATGCATTCTGACAAAACAATGTTTTTTTGTAGGCATTTTTTTCATATATTGCTAATATTTTACTTTATTAGCTCAGATAACTTGCCCAAAATGCTCAAATTTCAAATGTGCACACAGATGTTATCTTGTCTCTTCCCTGCATTATTCGCCCCATATGTGAATTACATCATGTCTAACATTTGAACATGCTTGTATTAAAGGAAGCACATTTAGCATTTCATAGTGGTTATTTGCAGCTATAGCTCTGCAAACCAAACAGAAATTTGTTCAATGGAAAAGCTGTCTGTCATACACACTGTTTAACAAGAGGCTTCCATTCATTCAAGTCTGCAGCGATTCTCGATTCAATTCATCCTCTTTTTCAGCATGAGAGATACTACAGTTTTCATGTGGCAGGAGGAAAACAAGAAAACACAGTAAAATACACTTTTATTCTGGTTTCATATTAAAATGTATAAACAAGTTCTCGTTTATGCCTTTAAAACTAATTTATGATAAATCATATCACTCTCTTGTTATTAGGCTATCTATTGGTGTGATTTTAAATTATAAAAATGTTTTGATAAGTATAATAAGAAATTATTTATTGTATTAATACAATGCTATGCTATTAAATGAATTTATAACAGAACGGTTGATCTAAATTTGTAATGACTAGAAATGAGTGTGTGATACGTTTCTTTAAGAAAAAGGGAAAAAAAATTCAAACACTACCGTACAGTTTGGGGTCAGTATCTATTTTATTTTTTTAAAGAAATAAATACTCTTATTCAGCAAGGGCACATTAAATTTACATTTCAAATAAAAGCTGTTCTTTCAAACTTTTTATTTATCAAAGAATTTCCACTAAAATATTAAGCAGCGCAACTGTTTTCAACATTGATAATAGGGCTGCACGATATTGGAAAAAACGTATATATTGCAATATGAAAACAATTTCATCAGATGATTTGAATAGCTCTATTTGGAAAGAATTAATTATTTTAGTATGATTGGGGTGATTTTGTAGGAGAGTGCATCTATCAAAATAATAAACAAATTACAAGCATAGATAAATACAACAGAACAAAGATACAAATGAACTAAAGAGTGCTTTATGTTTTTCAGGTAAATCTAACTGTATTCAGGTACAGACATTGAATAATCAAATGTAAAATAACACTGCACCTTCCCTGTATAGGTTAAATTAATACAGTTAATTAATAATATTTATCTTTATTAAAGCTACAAAAGTGTTTTTTATCTTTCTCTTTTGTTGTTTGATTTGTGACAAAAAGCTGCAGGCATTTTAGGCTGCTGTCACTTTAAGACGAATCCACGGACCCAGTACTCGCTGAGACAGGCATTTTGACTTAATTTTGCGAGCACGCGTCAGTTCAAGCTCAAAAGAAAGAGAACTGAATTGTGACCACGTACTGTCTGCGTGGCTCTGTGTGTGTGTGCACCAAGCGTGCCACACAAGGGCTGAAAAGTGAAGCCAAATCGTCTCTTTTGGGGGATTTTCGAGAGGAGATTGGAGCTTCAACTTTAATTTCTACATGTCCATAACCGTTTATTTCACACAGTAAACTTTGTACTAACCGTTTCTGCGGGAGTGAGGGCGGGACCTTGATATCGCGGCTTTACTCTCTGCTCACTACTGCGCAGACTCGGGTCCCGCGTTCACTACTGCGCAGAAGCAGGTCCCAAATCTGCGCAAGATGTCAGCGGTATTAGGACTTTGGCGGCTTCACTTTTTACCAGTGGAAGAGAGTGAAGAGGCGTCGTCCATCTTTTTTTACAGTCTATGGTTTAAACTGACAGGACTTAAAACACATGCGAATGATAAACTTTCACTCTATGATGGTTAAACTTTGCAATTAATCCGCAAATCACATCATGCGTTACAAACCGGAAGCGATCAACTACGATCCCTATACTTGACATCGCACATCCTGCGATGTGACTATTGCGGATCCACACATCGTGATATCAATGCTAATACGACACATCGTACAGCCATAAGAAATGTTTCTTGAGAAGCAAATCAGCATATTATAATGATTTCTAAAGAATCACTGAAGACTGGAGTAATGGCTGCTGAAAAATTAAGTTTGCCATCAAAAGAATATATTACATTTCAAATAAATATTAAAATAGAAGACGGTTATTAAATTATACTAATATTTCACAATATTACTGATTTACTGTGTATCTGACCAAATAAATGCAGCCTTGGTGAGCATATTAAAAGATTTAGAATTTTAGAATGGTGTTAAGTAACATCATTAGGAGGAGATATTTGAATGTTCACGTCAGTATTAAAAAAAAAATATATATAATAATCAGATACAAATTTGTCCAGTCTAAATAAAGCATTCTATTGATTAATTACAGTTAGTATTATCAGTGGAGGCTCTCTGGGGTTCATTATGACAATCTTGACCCATAAATCCAAATATCCATTTAACAAACATATTTTAAAAGCTAAATTGGGTTTGTATACCTTCATCTTGGTCATTCATATAACAACATGCAAACAGCAACTGGCACCTACTGAGAATAAGCAAGTATGTTAAAATAACTGATCAATACGCAGATCAATATTGACACACACATCTTGAAAGATTTCTATTTTCTGGTCGTAACAACTGGTAATTGAAATGACCAGGATGTACATATATAGACACAGAGCTACAGGGTGGAATCAGCCATTAGTCTCAGACCAGAAGATGTGTGATCTAATGCTGAAACAAACGACCTGTCCACCAAGACCCTATGGATGCAGTCTAGGAATGAATGGAAGATGGGCTTTAGAGAACTGATGATAAGAGCATGTTGAAAGGAGGCATGAATAAGAGTGATCTCCTTGTCTCATGAAGAAAACGCATGCATGCTCTTTCTCTAAAGCCAGAAGTGGTAAAAGGCTTCTGCACAAAGATGTGAGCTTGACCCACATATCCTCTCCTTCCATAAAAATGCATGAGCTATGCATCTGCAGCAAAAGAACTGCAGGATGAGGCAGTGTGTGTATGTATGACCTGTATGAAGCCAACACGTGCAACTAAAAAAAAAATCAATGCTAAATCAATAATATCTTATTATCACTTTTTGCAGTCACTGCATCACCGAATACATTTTATAAGAAGTACTGAAAATTACTTTTCTCATGTTATAGTAGGTCTACTTTCTACATGATTTATCAACTATTAAAAGACTAGCCTACATGGATAGAAAGTCAGATTAAAAAACAAACAATACTACAAAAGTGAAAATGAAATTAAAACTGCAATCACTCACTAAGTTAAAGAGGTCACGCAAACACATGCTGACTAATGCATCTACCCTCTGCGCTAAAGCCTACATGACTGCTCATGTTAATGGGATACCGTCACTGTGAAACGTCAGGAGTGAAAATGAATGATGAATGCATGGTGGACATGGTGGCTAAAGAGCCCAAGACTCTCTAATGGTATTCAGATCCACAAAGGAATGAGGTGAGAAGTAGAGGAAAATAGGACAGGCGCATATATAACTCACAAACAGGGAGCTATAGCCTAATTATGAAATAGCTTGCAATCTTGAAAGTTATTTCTAAGCTATACAACAGTAATATCCAGTACACAAATTTGAATTGCTGACCAAATTGGTGTTTCCTCTCGAACGCCATGATCACTCAGAGCCGGGTTTCTCTCACTACTTGTGTGAGGAGAGCGGGAAATGGAAACCCACGGAACATTTCGAGCATGGGAGGGAAAATCATTCCGCTCCTTTCCACTCACATATGCTGTTCCAGATCAGCTTTTATCATGTGCATTGTTTTGTGACACAGAAAGCTTAAAGTTTTGGATCTATCTTCACTAAGAAGAAAAAAATACACAAATTGGGCAGCAGACTGGTGGTTGGTAGATATATGGTTCACCTCACCACAAAGCTAGGAATGTGCACTAATAAAGTAAATGGGTCAATTTTGATTCCACACAGATTTTAAGAAATATCGCGCTCACAATTCTGCTGTTGTAATTTGTACTGAATATCAGCATGACCTGTGGTACTTGAAACACAGCCGAGTTGATATTAACTGTTGAAGTCGACATGAAACGGAAGTTTCAATTGTCTTTTCATCCCTATTGTGATGTATATCTAAGTGAAACGGCTTCTAGGACAAAAAAAAAAAAAAAAAGTAGGGTGGAACTTGTCCATACCCCATAGGGAATTTATTGGATCATTGGATGGTTGTAGTTTGCTATTGCTGTGATCTTGACAGATTGTCTTGCCCTCTCACTCCTAAACACATCATGAGAGAAAAGAAGAGATATCACTACAAGAAGGAGGGGAAGTTATTTTGAATCAAGATTATGAGTGTACATGAATTTAATAATAATAATATTAATAATAATAATAATAATAGTAATGGTGTGCAGAGAGATAAATAATAAATACTGCAAAATTCCATTAAAAATAAGAATTGCCCATTGATTTCATGGTGACTAAAGGCGGACCAAAAAAAAAAAAAGGGTTTATAATGGATTTAAAACGAAATGATCCTTTTAAGGTAAACTACACCCATAATTGTCCATAACTAAATATTAAAATACTCGCATACTAGTACACCTATAGTAACAGAAGAAGAATTCTCGTCCACGAGCTCATTCCTCCATAACAAGCCAGTCTGTATGACGTCATTTCAGCTAAGCAACCTGGCGGCTCTTTCACAGATGATGTGTGATAGAGCTGATGCTAAGAAAACATGCTTGTCTGCAACAAATCTGCCTTTTTATACAGATATAAATGGACTGGATCGGTTCCAGTCAAATGGGCATAATTATCATAGGACCTCATTTAAAGTTCAATGCATATTTATGGCACAGCCCTAATAAGCTCGATGCAATAATACACAATTCGCGCTTGCTCGTACAGTCATATTATGCACGCACGGCCGATGCAGCCTGAACGTGAACAATAAACTGAGCAGACAGCGAGCGCTCTGCAAAAATCAAACCCGTGCTGTTGCAGGACAGAATGAACCCGGGCTGCACATACTGTAATTCTTGCGACAGCCAATGGTTTTTCAACCGTGTTCATTCAATAATAATACAGAGATGCTTATTGGCTCGTGTTCCATTCACAATATCACTCCCAACTTGAATATCTGGGTGGTCTAAACGGAACAATAGACAAAGGGTGAGAACCACAACTAAACGTGAAGCGTTTGGCAGCGTGCATCTCTGCGTAACAGTTCATTGACCAGGAACGCGGACTGACTGACTGATCACTGTTGTTTTACATCAATTACCAGTGTGAAGAACAACAACGGTCATTTCTGTGACACTTCACACCATCAAGCGTATCTAAATGCATTTACTCAAGAGGACAAAGCCTGTCTAATCTATAATGTCTTACCTCTCGCGCGACGGCTGTCTCTCTTAGATCGGAATGCGGTAATACACGACAACTCTGTGTGACTCTGTCAAAGACGAAACTGTATGTTGGATCGTGTAATGGCAGAGCTGTGTTAACATGATTTGTGAACGCTCGAGGAGCAGCGGCGGTTTTGTCCTCAAAATGACCATCAGAGTTGACAAAACTGTGGCTTTAGCAGATGCTGTGACTGCGGTTTCCTGGCAACCTAAATTATGTTGCGCTGATGACTGAATGGAGTTGACGTGCTGTTATTGGTGGTTTTTAATATACATGAACACACATGTATGGGGATGATATACTTATAGTTTTTCTATAAATATACTGGACTTCGACGGAAAGCTACGGCATAAAATTCATATTTTAGTGATTGTGTCTAACGTTAAGTGACTGGCGCTTGACTATCGTAGTCCTCCAAGACGTGTTAACTTCAGCCGTGCTTGTCTTTTACCTAACGCATAAACTGCCGAGCAATATCTGTCAAAAAGTCATTGATTTGAGAGCAAACCTGAGCACTGATGTAGTTTAGATCAGCTATCTTCCGTTTCGGCTCCTCAAGAGCGGCGTCTCCAGGTAGCGCGCGCCAGTGAATCTCGCCCCGACACAAATCTAGACATCCAATGCGGTGGCGCACCGTCGTTTACATCCAGCTCATTCAAATCACCCTCCCAGGGAAGAGCAGGGAGTATCTGCCATTCGGCATCTACTGCAGTCGACGGTTCAGTCTGGCCAGTTGAATCTTCATTGCCTATGTTGTGGCAACCCGCTCAAAGTAACATGCTTGTCAAATCCCCACCGGTCTGTTAGTGACGTTCAATGCATTCCATTGGTTGGCTGTGTTGTCAATCAGGCTACTGCTTACACATAGAGGCGGGGCTAACGTGGCACTGGCCTCTATAGTACTATAGTTTTGATTTAAAAGGGACGTGTGCCGCCCAACGGTGTCGTACAAAAGTGCTTTTCAATTTGTCTTGTATGCAAGACATTTTCATGCTTCCATTGATTAGCAGACCACACCAGAAATGTAACTTAACAATAAAGGGGTTTATTTTCAATATTTAATTGGCAAATGGGCAGCTGTTTTCTACAATAATAAAATACAACAAATCTGAGAAAAAGATGATTAAATCAAAGCAATTATATTAATGTACAAAATAATCACAACCTTATTTGTCCTGTTGTCTGGTCATCTCCTCAACCTTTTTCTACACTTGAAAGCTACGAAAAAGAACAGTGTCTTTGTCTTGGAGAAATTAGGAGCAGACTTGTTCAGCACAGTTGTTTCAGTGACTTTCCAATCTGTCCTCTTAAAAAAACAAAACAAAACAAAACATTTGGTTCTGACCAGGTGAGTTGTTACACCATAAACTTTTGTCATTAAATGGTCAATGGTTGTTAGGTCTATATTTAAAGCCCTGTAAGAGTGGCTTTGAGAATAGAATGAGGATGTCCACTTAATTACGGTCACACGCTCACATTAAGAAGAATATACTGACCAAATAATGACCAACTTCAACAGTCAACAGGGTTCATAATCCTGACCATAGTTTACTGTTGTTATTTTTGGAGAGCACTTCAATCTTTACAAAAATATTTGTTTAAAAAAAATGCAACAGAAATTAAAGACAATAAAAGAGTGCTTGACAGAGCAATGAAAAGGACAGGTCTGGACCCAGGCGACAATGAAAACCTCAGAGGAAGTAGGGTGTTGTCGTTCGTGGTGGTATGACCCTTTCCGAGTCAGGAACGGCCCGGAACAACTTGGGCTCCCGTGTGTTCACGTCTTTGAAGACCATGATGGAGGCTATGTTACCACAGCGGTAGCAGTAGTTTGGGGCCGACCAGACGGTTACCAGCTTCTCGTCAAACATGAATTTGTAGCCTTCATGAACCAACTGATGTGCACGGCAAATCAGCTTCAAGTTGTTGATGTGAACAAACTTGAATGGAAAGAGAAAAACAATTCAGGTTCTGCACACACAGGTCAATTTACTGAACATTTTTTTCTTCTTTTACTAGCATGTCAGACATTTGAAACAGCCAATTAGTTTAATTAAATTATATTTTAGTTAACTGCTAATTTAACTGTCAAATTAATATTTAGCTCGCAGCATATTTCATAGAAATTCAGATCCAAGAAAATCCAGAGGCTACCAAACTGAACACAGTTACTAGTTTTTGCTTTACTATGATATATTTTTGTGAAACTTCACTGCACTAGTAAAGTAAATGCCAACAACTACATCTCCATTTCATAACTCACAGTGAGTGAGAGCCACGCAAATGAGCAATTTCTTAAAATACTAATTTGCATATTTCAACCTGTAATTGCAGAAAAACATCTCATGCTGGTGTTTTGTATACACATAGGGATGAGTGTTAAAAGAACTTAAAAACAGACAGTGTATTTAGAGAATGCTCTTACCTCATTGGTAACCTTTGCACCAAACAGCCAGCCAGCACCCCTTGGGCTGATAGCCCAGGTGTCTACGTCCTCTGGATCGGACCAGACAAGATCACAAAATGCTCCCTTGTGAGGGATTTCCTGATTGCGTTCAATGGTGCGTATCTGGTCCAAAGTTTTGATGTCAGGTGAAAGGCCACCATGTACACAAAGGATTTGCTCATCTATCAACTGTGGGAGAAATCAAAACATCACAATAAGTACAGCAGAAGGAAAATACATGTTAAACAGTTATAAAGTGCAAAATAGCATTTTCAATCCAAGAGTTGTTTTTATTTTTAAGCATTACATATATTGTAAACATATCTCAAGTAAACATTTTGTGTTGAATTTGAGTACTAGCTACACTATTATACATTATAGACATAATGAGTAAAGTGGTAAAAACAATTGCAATATTATATCAAGCTAAAAATAAACTGAATCAGAATTCATTAGGCTATATGATGCACTTGTAGTACCATTCATTACAGTGGAGGCATGGGGACACATATAAATGAATATGCTACACATGAGATCTATTTGTAAATTGACTACTATTACCAACCAACAAAAGATCAAATTATATTCATATATATTATTTTTGGTGATCTGGTTTATTTCAAAATTTCACAGATAATGTATAAAGCACATCATTTACTTCCCAAATGTATTCAGAGGCTGTTTGAAATGAGTGTCAGCATAAACTTAAGAAAACACATTTATAAAAATTTAAGGACACAGACAAATATACTTGTAAAATAGGTGTGACAAGGAATTAAGAATGTGTAGTTCCCTTTGCAATTTAAATAATGTTTCTAAAAATGTGATAAATGTATAACAAAAAATGTATATGAAATACTTTGAAAAAAAAGGGACTACTTGCACAACTACTTCCGCGTTTTACTTATTACAACTCTGGTTTCCCGTAACAGCGTTCAGCGCACCTATATACATTATTATTACTACGTTTTATGGCTGTCATTTGATTAAAGAAACAATGAATCATGTTTTCTGTGTTAATATGAATTATCTTGAACCTGCTGAAATGTTCCTATAAATATATTTTTATTCCAACTGTGTATTCTGAATAATTAATAAACAAAATTCCCCCACTAGCATGCAGTGCTTGTCTTCTCATTAACAGTGTTTTCTCTTACTGATCACATTTCATACCTGTTGAGTTTACAGCTTTAAATGAATTTGACTGATAAATAGGATTGCTTGTGTGCTGGAGCTCTTATTCCAGTCTTTTAAAATATTTGAAATGAATGAGCGGTATGTGCCGTAAATAAATTTAACGATGTTAAATAATTAATCTTAATCAGCAACACACAGCATAGAGGAGAATGACAGTGATCAACTGTCAACTGTCATGTAGTTCTTAATCAACTACATTGATTAAGAATTTTGGGCATAAACGTAAATAACATACAGTAAAATGATTGCCGATGAGAAATGACACAAAATAGTGATTAAAATATTTGTATTCATCAGGTCTCACACACACTTCAGCATCACGGTCAATAGTTTATGTTGGGGCCACACCAAAAGATATTTAAAATCTTATAAGATTTTCAAAATGTGAGAGACCACAAACATGAGGACAAAAAATCCTAGATTTAACAGTTGCTCATATAGTGTGTGGTTTGCCGTGATGTGAAGACGACACCAAACACAAACAGATTTTCAGTCCCGACTGTGAACACGGGAAATCTCGCAAAATCTCTTGAGACTTCAGAATAAACATAGCGGACTACAGACAGGAAGAAATTGCTATGAAATTGTCAACTCTATTGTGGTATGATTTACAGGGCACGTTGTATAAACATTCGATCTTTTGCCACAAATCGACAAGCTGATCCTTCATCTCTGATGCACATATCCATTTCACTCTGTGCTGTGCCATGACTGCAGTTATTATGCTTCAGTCTTCTGTCAGCTCGCTTTCTGATTGGGTATCGTTTCTTTCTCCCTGACAATCAACAGAGTACATGTGCGTATGTCCTCGGGGTTCCCCGCACACATCAGGATTTCTGATCCTAATATTCAACATGTCAACAAGATTCACGATCAAGGGCGGCTCTGATGTTCTTCCGAGCAGGTTCGGTCACTAGTCTTAACACACCTCACACCACAGGAAAATCTGATAAGATAATCTGTAGAACCATCAAGATAATCGGGACTTCACTTAGGATTGTCGGAAGGGGAGAACCGGCCCGAATATCTTGTGGCGTGGCCCCAGCATTAGACGAGCACTGACACCCTGTAGTGAAATAATCGCGCATGTTTAACAGCTTCTGCTTTCTAAGATCGGCCTGGGAAAATTCTTTACACAGTAATCATAAGAATATCTCTTCTCCTGTCTCTGAAAATGTCCAGATTTTTTAATCTTGCGGACACTCATTCCAGGTGCTGTTTAGTCAGCTAGGAGACTACAGCACATTGAAAATATACATGACTGGAAATAAATTAGTTGTACCATTTCAAAATGGAAGTGTCACAAAGCTCAGTGCAAGTAGTCGATTGTATTAATGAAGGGTGTAATTTTAAAGAAATTGTCTTGAGTAACCGTTTTGTTTTCGATGCTTATTTTTAAAAAAGTAGGTAAAATAAGCTAAGGGTTAAAGCGTACACATTTTTAAATGACTATGAAGCTCAACAACCGGGATCCTTAAGTAAAAAATCCATTCAGTTTCTCCATAGGGAAATAACTTATAAACCTTTAAAGACTGAACTACTGTGTTATAACTCTTTAACAAAATCTGAAATTGTATATGTAAAATCTTGACAACACTTACGGCAGCAACTGTCAGCATGTCAAATACTTTAGTGCAGTATCGCCAGGCATTAGCATTTCCATATTTAGTTTGGCACTCATCTATAGACAGAAAGAAAGGAAATGAAAACCTAAAATGAATGTACAACAAAATCTTAATACAGTAAGTTCATCATGATAGGCATGCATTTGATGTATGTAGTCTCACCATAAAAGCCATACACTTGTGTGATCTGCCTGCTCTCGTGATTGCCACGCAACAGTGTGATGCGGTCAGGCCACTTTGCTTTAAGTGCTAGCAAATATGTGAATGTTTCTAAGCTGTAATATCCTCGGTCAACAAAGTCTCCCTAGAGGAAAGAGAACATACCGTTATCGCTTCAATAAATGCTTTGGGGAAAGTTTCCAGTGAGTCACCAAATATGAACTATATACAATACGCATCACATCATCTTTAGAGATACAATACCATGAAAATGTAGTTTGTGTCTGGTACTTGGCCCCCAGTTCTGAAGAGTTCACATAGGTCATAAAACTAGGGACAAAGAAAAGGTTTAGTTCAGGGGTGCCCAATCCTGTTTCCAGAAATCTACCTTCCTGCAAAATTCAGCTCCAAACCTGAACACACACAACTGAAGCAGACAATTAAGATCATCAGGATTACTTGATAATTACAGACAGGTGTGTTTGATCAAGATTGGATGTGAACTCTGCAGGTAGGCAATCTCCAGGAACAGGATTGAGCACCTCTGGTTTATGCCAATATGCAGCATGTTGTTATGGCAAAAAAAATACATCATTACAAGATCTGCAACTAACAACAGAGATGCATTAATAGGGCATTCTCGCACCTGTCCATGAATGTCCCCGCATACAGTGACTGGAGTGGATACTGGCTGTACATTTGATTCTTCAAGCAGCAGGTCACATACATAGTCACACAATCTCTGTCAAAGCAATAGAAGACAGCAGGTTTGAACAAGCTTGAAAAAGGGATGGCATCACTTATGATGACAGCACAAATAGCAAATGACTGCATCCAAGGTCACGTTTATTCATAAGGAGGTCAAAACGGAGCCTTTTCAGGTCGCATTTTTTTCAAAATGGCACATTAGTGGCTTGGGTGATACTGTTATGTACCGCACTGCTGCATTAACGATTAATTCAGAAGCCTAATTGTACGTACAAGTACTCTATTTTAAGATAAGGGAGTGGAGAACGGTTCAGGCAAGAATGAAAACTGCTAGCTGCTAATAAAGAACGACGCAAATATCATGAAATAAGATTAACTAAGAGATGGATGGGCGTTTCAATTTAGTTCGCTTGATAGCAACAACACAAGTTAGCCACCCTAACGTTAGGTGTTCACAAGAAATAATCGGTTACACAACTTTATAATGACTAACTGCTTTTTTGGGCCACATAACCTGTTATTTCTGATAATATGTAGAAAGTAAATCACGGAACACAAGCTAACTGATTAGATTCATTCGCAACGACTGCATTGCACTGAACACACTATTTTACCGGCCTTTACCACGATCTACATGACTTTATAAATATATAAACAACTAATATATTTAACATTATTAGAAAAAGCTCAAATTACAGATGATAGTCACCTTTAAGTCGTTCTCTGGAAGATATTTGCACTGCCTCGCAATTTCAACATACTTATCCAGGTCCAGCGGCGCCATTTTAAGAACAACAGTCGATGCGATGGAAGAAGCGAAGAGGAAGTCTTTCCACGTCATAGAGGGAGGTAATGATTGACACGGAATCAGCCAATCAGTACTTCGATACGGTCCTGAGCACCACGGCGCCACTTTTTTTTTTAATTATTCAAGCAACATACATTTTGTACAAATACAAGTATTAAACATTATACATACAATTCAAAAAAGAAAAAAATAAACTATATAAAAAAGAAAAGGGTACCAGGGGATAATAACATAAATATCAGAATAAAGGTGTTCCACGTCGCCACTTGCACGCATTCGTTTCGGTGGTTGTCACGTTTCTCGTTATAGAGTTGGAAAAACATATTGAGCAATAGACAGAGGCTGATGTTTGTCAAAAGGTTCAAACTTTTTTTTTAAATGATTAAATAATTTGAGGCATCGATATCGAAGTCCCTTGATCAAAACATTCTCCATTCATTCACCACGAGGTGGCAACAAACAGTTTCATATTAGGTCATCATCTCATATAAGCCTACTCAAAAAATTCTCAATATGATTTATGAATCATCATACATTCGTTTTTTCTATTTTTATGCTTATATAGGAAACATCAGGGTCTCATGTTGAATGTCCACAAAGTACAACTCAATAATTAATAACCACTTTATTACCACTGCAGTCATAATACAGTTTATACATGGCTGAACTGAATTTGCAGGAGAAAAACCAGACATCTCAATTTTTATTTAAAAAAAACAAACACTACATAATCATTAAATGAGTTGAACATCTTGATTATATGAAATTATACAAATGCTAATATTTTCTGTACTCTAACACCGCTACTGCTACAGAAATTTGAATGCACTAGGCTAGATAAAGTATTATATAAAGGACAGCAACTGCTTGTTGTGGAATTGATTATCAGATCTCTATGCAGATATTACATGTGTGTTCTGTCTCTCAACAAGTGGCATTTTTATATTTGAATGTATACAAATGTTGTGTATGCCTACATGCATGCATTGTTTTGCTCTGGTGTTCTGGGAATATGAAGCCAGTTTCAGCTATTTGTTATATGTTTGTCATTGCAAAGCAGAAGATGGCATGCCCTATGTAGTCAGGTGTTGGCAGTATGGGATAAAGAACAAAATAAACTAACACAATTGACACAGTTTTAAAAAGATTATTGGTCAGAGTAACGAATGCACATATTTGGGTTTTTTTTTTACTGAACAGTTAACATTTATGATTTAACAAAATTAACACATTTACATCATTTGAGGAAAAAAGGTTTGTGCTTTGAAGCAACTATTTTTCTATATTTTGTCCACCAGAAAGATCCACAATTAGCAAAAACCAAGAGAAACTCAATTCATGTGATAAAAAACTTAGCAATTTTCATTAACTGCTGGATGTTTATAACAAAACATGGGCTTATAAATACACAAAGACAAAGTAAAATATACAACTAAAATACAGAATTTAACCTGATATTATTCAAATAAAACAAATAAAAAATAAAAATCCTATTACCCATTACACCAGTCTGACTTGTTTCCCTTTTCTCTTATTTGGTGAATAAATTACAATGATATTTCATGATTTGTCCCTTGAAAAATAAATGAATATTTTAGGGTTACCCAACCCTGGTCCTGGAATAGCCCCATAAGTCCACATTTCCTCTCCATTATCTGATAAACTCATTTCAGGTATTGGAGTTTATACTAATGAACTGATAAGTTGAATCAGGTGTGTTTGATTAGGGGAACTTTTAGCGTGTAGGTTCTTTTAGGGCAAATTGTAGTGTTTAAACTTGACTGAAATGCATTAATTGGGCCATTGAAGATACGTTTTGAGAGGAGAAACATGTCACCGAGATTTTGTCCGTGCAGATTCCTGCAAAAGAAAATGATCACATAAATAGATGTAACTAATTTCAACATCATTTTTAATAATATTCCACATTATAGTGGTATATAATGATTACAAAGATATAAAGATTACACTTTTAATATTTTTTATGTTTCCAATGTATTCATTATGTTGTATGCATTGCATTATGTGAACCCACCACCATCAAGTGTCCATTCTTGGCTCTGTAGACCATGCATTCACTGCTGCTCTTAAAATCCACAAATCCCTCTTTGCCAGGCTGGATGTCAAACCTCACACTACAAATGACAATGATTCAGTATATGTATAATGCATGCATTTAAATACAATGCTAACACTTTACAATAAGGTTTCATTTGTTAACATTGGTTAACTTGAACTAATAATGAACTGCACTTCTACCGCATTTTATCTTTTTTAAATGTTAATTTCAACATTTACTAATACATTATTAAAATCAAAAGTTGTTATTGTTAACATTAGTTAATGCACTGTGAACTAACCTGAACAAACAATGAACAGCTGTCTTTTTTTTAACATTAACAAAGATTAATAAATACTGTAATAAAACCAATGTATTGCTCATAGTTAGTTAATTTTAGTTCATGCATTAACTAATAAAAAACTTAAATTAAACCTTATTGTAAAGTGTTACCAATACAACAAATGATTTATCTCTGAAAGCAGGACCGAGTACCCAAAGGCAATTCAGGTAAAAGTATCTCACCTTCCTTGTACAACTTTGATAAGGCTTTGGTTTTTTGTCACTACACAGATTTTTGTCAATGCCTCGAATAGATAGCTGCACTGCAAGACCAGGTCCCCCTAAAAATAGAATATTTCAATGACAGGTTATTGTATTCAAATTATATTACTATACATGTGTGTAAACAAAATGTTTGTTTTTGTTTCAATTTACCACATGACAGTCATTTAAAGCAATTATTGCTCACAAAGGTATTTGTTCACCTACTTTTTGCTTTGTGTCATCACATGTGACATGGAGAATCAGGAAGTTGTCACTTAAATTGCTGACAGACACCCCTGTAAATACGCAAATATATCTTATGTAAACAAAGTTATTGTATGGTATAATATGGAACTTTACTATTTAGTAATGGTGTGTTACACGAGTTAAAAAAAAGATCAAATATAAAAATAAGACTATTAAAATCAAAACTATTCATTTAAAATGAGCTTTTAATGAAATTTGATCATTTCTAGTAGTTATATTTATATTATAATGCATAGACTATATTCAAAATAATATATATTTAAATAAATGCCTCTGAAATCTGAATTGATGGCAAATTTCACACAATCATACTTAATTATTGGGAATTTGTGCCGAGTAGTGTTGATTATATGTAATCTGGATTACATAATCAGATTACAAAAATTAAATACTTGTAATTAGATTATATTACATTTTAAAATACTCCTAATCAAATGTTTTAATTTTCCTTTCTCAAACGTTTTGTGGAATTGCACACACAGACTGGCCACTTGTCAGGCGACTATAATTATGTCATGTCTGTTTTTTGTTTAATTTCATGTTCTTGTTTTCATGTCTTTTATTTTTACAGTTTCCTGGTTCCTTGTCAGGAGATTCCTTGCCCTCATTTGATCATCCCTGCATCCCAACGTCCATACTAGCCATCCTAAATAGTATGTGAGATTAGAATAAGTGTGTCCCAAAGCATAGTATATTGGAAAAAGTATGTCAAAAGTCCCCGGATGATCTACTATTTCCGGTAGATTTTGAAGTGTGGATCCGTGCACACTCTAAAGGCTAATATTGCCCACAGCCCATTGCGCTTTGGATGAGGATTCGGTTCAGAGCTACAAACACAAGTAAAAAGTGTTTAAAAACTGCAAAACATGGCGGATGTGCGCGACCAAAGGTAAGAGGTTTAGATAAAGGTTTGAGTGACTAATAATCAAAGTTTAACCTGATAAAAAAAAATTATTTAATGTCACCCATTATATTTCATCTGCAATAACAATGTGGTCGATCCGTTTGGCCGTTAACTTTTAAATGCATCATCATTATGCATTAATGAGAGGAGAGTCTCCGCATGAAAGACCAGCGACTGCAGATCAACGTGCTACTACATTTGTTTCCGATACAGTAGGAAATGAAATGAAATGTGGAGGATTTTAACTGTGACAAGATGACGGACAGCCCAGTTTACTGTGACAGGATGCGACAGAGAGCAACCATTAAAGACGCACTTGTATGAAGTGATATGTCTCAAAGCTTGTCTCCTCTTTTGCTACACACTTAAAAGTATGTACTTTTTCTTCACAAAAAGAGTACATACTTTTAGGGCGCAGTATAAGTAGGCGAATTGGGACGCAGGACGTCTTTTGTTTCCCTAAGGCTTGTTTGACTTCATGCAGCGCTGCGCAGACCGATCAGTGGCTGACTTGAAGCTGTGCATGCCGGATAGAAATTTTGTCCGACTCGAGACAGCGCCGACGCAATGTAACTGTGACGTATGTCATCAAAGTACCGCGAGAGCGATTCGAGAGTAGATGGAAGACTCAGCCTGATGACGACACAGCTGTTTCACGATTGGCCGGATTCACCGCAAGACAACAATCGCGTTATTCTCACACCTTCAGTTCCACAAATGCTCACAAATCTGTTTTTTTATAACTGTAAAATCTCTTTTCATGTAGTCGCAATGTTATATTGTGTCATGTTTATCAAAATAAAATTGATTTAAAAAAAGTAGACCCCACTTCATTGATAGTATAGGCTTATGTTTAACTTTATTCTTGTACAAACAGACGCTCTATTTAGCAGTACATTAAGTATTGAATGAAAATGTCTCTGAAAAGTCTGTGTATTTGACAAAAATTGCATTTATTTCACTTTGGCTGTGGTAAAGTATGCAAACACAGGCAATTCTCGCCAATTGGTTACATCCAGCCGCAGCCGATGTCGAACACACCTCTAGTCGTATGTGTCCTGTTCTGATTGGTTGCTTCAGGTCATGTGTTTCTCTGTTCTGTTTTCTCATTGGTTCATTGTTTGATTATACACAGGTGTTCCTTGTTAGTCATTAGTCTCTGTGTGCATATATAGCCCTCATGTTTCCATTGTTCCCTGTCTAGCTTTGTTCCCTGTAACAGAGAGTTTTGTGTTTCATGTTCATGTTCATGTTCAAGTTTAGGTTGTCAAGTCAAATCTAACCAGTATTTTTTCATGTTTTGTTTAAATAAAAGACATGAAAACAAGAACATGAAATTAAACAAAAAACAGACGTGACAAATTACATGCAAAATTGAGAGGCTGCACAGCATAAACAAATTAAATATTTAATCTTTTTATTAGATCGTTTTATTCGGATTTTTTTAACTTTCAAATTATTTCTTCTAATTTAACTCGATTATTTAAATTTTAGCTTTTTAATGTTATAAACAAGTTAGATCAAAAGTAATCTAAAAGTAATAAAAAAAAATTGTAATGTAATAGAGTACATTACTGATTACAATTTTTATCATGTAATTTGTATTCAGTAATGGACTACAATTTGTAATCTTATTTGTAAAATTTGTAATTTTAAAGTAATCTATCCAGCACTGTTGGACATTGAGATTTACCTTTAAGCGAGCTGTAATTCACCCTCTGTTTAATTTTGGCCTCCTCGACCAGATACGCAGCAGCCTGGGTGAAGATCAGCTGTCTGAAACGTGGCCGAAAGCCATTCCTGTCATACTTAATCACTGGAACACTGTACTGTATAGAGAGAGAGAGAGTTTACAATCCGTTTCCCCTGCCCATGATATAAACATCTGTCTGACTGAAAAATAAATGAATATAGATCTACTGTACTCATAGTCAAACAAGCTCAGAAATGTGTACATACATGTGTATGTAAAGTTTTACATACCTCAATGCCCTCAGGACAAATCAGCTGCAAGACTTTGACGTTCATGTCCTGTTCACCTGAAGACAATAAACATAGAGAGAGCAAAGTTTTGTAATGTTTACTCTTGATCTTTGCATTTACAATTACAGCAGCAGAAGTATATAAAACAAATCATAAACTCTTACTTATCCTAGTGTCAGCAAAGGGTTGGCAGATGCTCTGAGGGTAGTTCTCTTTTCTGTCTTTGAATATGTCACTGGTCAGTGCTTTGATTTGCAGCTGAAAATGAAATGGAACTGTAAAAGTATTCCAGACAGAGAATAAAATGTGAAAACAAATGTTCAGATAAATGAGAGGTGAAAATGACAATTTTACCTGCACTTTCCGCTGTGCACTGATCCCCCGAACATACTTCCGTACGAGGAGACGTGTGTGCAACTTACGTAAGAGCACTGAGGCCTATAGATAAATGTAAAGTTTCATTAGTGAAATCATAAACCTCAGCTATATCAATAACTTTGCAGTGTTTCAATGATAACAGGTCCAAAAATATATGGACTACCTCTTGCATTATTGGTGGAGGAGTCAGCCAGGTAGTTTTGTCTATTACTGATTTTGGCAGATACTCTTTGAGTCGAGTGAGGTAGCTCTGTCTGACAAAGGCCAGATATTCAGAGTTATCCATGCTTACAGGCTGATTCCTGTTCATGAAGCCCTTGATAAACCTGCAGGATTTGGGAAAAAATATCTTACAGCTCAAACATCATAAAATTTGATTGTTACCTTAAATATGTATATACATTACTGTTCAAAAGTCAGTAAGATTTTTTTAATGTGCATTCATTTGATCAAAATAGTCAAATATTTTGAAATACTATGGTTACATTTTTTTTGTAAATTTACTAAATGTACCCATTTCACTCAATTTTAAAATGTGATTTATTCATGAGATGGCAAAGCTGAATTTTTGGGGGGTGAAACATTTGAAAACAGTGATACATTTCCACATGAATATAAGTTCAAAAGAACAGCATTTATTTGAAATAGAAATCTTTTGTAACATTTTAAATGTCTATACTGTGTCTTTTATCAAATTGATGCATCCTTGCTGAATAAAAGTATTTCAAAACTTTATTCAAAAATAAATCCTACTGATCCCAAACGTGCATTTCCATAAAATCATATTTAGATCAATAAAATTTTCATTTAATTGTCATTCAGTGCCTGTATAAAAGCTTTTCCAACATTACTTTGGTCACGTAAAAGCAGAAGTAACTGACAGGAAGGATCTGACATGATTGTCTCACTTCTTGATGACTTTGACAGCCCAGGCTCTTCTTTCCCTCTCTTTTCTGGCCTGAAGGCCCCTCCAACATGTTTCAATCTTGGTAGCTGTTAATGAATTAAAAGTAATGTTATGTACAGGGCCGTCACTAGAGGGGAGAAAGGTTCTTGTGATTTCAACCTTAAAGGTCCCATTGCATGAAAATTTCACTTTATGAGGTTTTTGAACATTAATATGAGTTTCCCTAGCCTGCCTATGGTCCCCCAGTGGCTAGACGTTTTGATGGATGTAAACCAAGCCCTGGGTATTTTTGAGAAAATGAAAGCTCAGACGGGCGAATCTAGAAATCTTCCCTTTATGTTGTCATAAGGGGAAAGGTTACCTCCCCTTTCTCTTCTTTGCCCGCCCATGAGAATATGAGAATATACGCGAGAGACATCATGGCTTGCAAACGAGCGAAGCATGGCAGTTGCTCAGTGTTTGGATGTACAAATGAACACAAAAGTATTTTTTTAGTTCCTTCATCCGAGCCTCCGAAGAACCAGTGGGTTATGTGAATTTCTGATGTGTAATTGTTTAAGTTCAGACAGATAATCTTTCTCTCAAAATCATTCAATACTGTTTATGCATCAGTAAATCAAGCCAGTGACTAAACGATCAACTTCACGTCGTTTCTCGTAGGATGAAAATAATCTTACTTAAACTGTGATTAATATATATACAGAAAGCGATCAAAGAACAATCCCCTTCCAATCGCCCAAGCTGTCAATCACACAGCGCGAGTTTATCTGGACACTTGCCAAAACTCGTTATGAATTCAATGACACTGTTACGCTGCACAACCAAGCTCTTGTACTTACCTCATGTTTGCATTGGTGAAATCATTAGTGAGAGTGCAGAAACTGCGTTGCAATGATAAGATCATTCATGCAATCATCTGCTCAATGCTCATCACTGCAACCTTTTATGTGATGGGAATAGATCTAAATACTCAAAAAACTTCTCACGATTCGTTAATCTCGATAGCTGTAATAGTAAAAACGTATAATAGCTGTAATAGTAAAGTTTCGAGAGAGTTCCACATGTAATGATAGCTATTTCATATGCATGCATGTCAGCAGTGGGCGTTTACACTGAAGTCTCACAGCAGACACGCCCCTTCAAACAGAGTGTTCAAATCAGAGGCTAAAATCAGGCTAGGAAATATGCCTTTTATTTCTAAATTATAACAACTTTTGATCTAAAAAACATACTAACATTATAAAGGCACCTAAAGAAACATTCTAAAATAATAAAATAATCCATGCAATGTTGCAATGCAACTCTAGTGTTTTAAACAAGAAATGTTCAATACCTGCTTCTCTCTGCCTTTGGTAGTCTTCTTTCACCCTATAGCCTTTGTATTTGGCCTGGATCCTTGTGGCTGTAACACAAGAGATTTGAGATACCAACCAGTCAGGTCAAAGCTGGAATTGCAAGAATCATAACTAGACCTTCAGGGGATCCCAGCCTTCTTTTGTCAGATGTTACTGGCGCCTTACCCAGTTCATGCTTGCAGACCTCAAATGCATCTTCAGTGGCAAAAAGAGTCCTGGGATGGCGAATAAAGATTTTTGTCCTTGAGAAATTAGAGGGAAAAAATATTTTTGTTTTATAAACATTTTATAGGTAGTGCATATTTCCTGGTCCTAGAAGAACAACACAGTATCATTGCAGTAGCCAGTTTTTACTTTCCCATCTTGTACTCGTTTGGTTTGTAGCCAAGGTGTTTGATGAGCTGCTGCACTCCCTCTGCTGGTGTCCCATTCCAGTGTGGCCATGTATCAGGACATAGAGCCTTATATCTGCAATGATCATGTTTGCAGGTGAGAAAAAGTGAGAACAAGCACCTGATACAAAAGATGTGTGCAAGTTGCATTGTTGGAAACAAACACACAACGCAAATGCACCTTTTTAGGAAGACTTCGTATCTTCTCCTATAAGCAAACCCAGCACGCCTGACTCTCAGGTGCTCCATTAACCCCAGGTACTTGACTTGATGTCTCACCATGACATCATCAAAGTGATCTGAGGTTAGGCGAGTGAGAGAGAGGTCACTGGCACCGTCTGGTAAAACATTCAGCAGACAAAACCACTAACAAGAGGTGTGAAGTGAAAGGCTCACCTGGCTGCTTGCAGTGGTTGGGTTTCAGGCACCGCACATACCATGGTTCTTTTGTCATGAGGATTTCAGTGAGGCCTGCAAGGCTGCTCTTAAACTGGGTGGCTACCTGTTCACAAAAACAGTCAACAATGTATTTTTGATTCCTGTAAATTAAAGTGCTGCCACTGCTTAAATAAAGGTTAAGTTGGAAACAATATCATGAGTGGCTCTCAGGTTTTCAATCTGCTGTGTTAATTATACTAAAATTGTAGTCAAACAATCTGTATATTTGTTTCTTATTGCCAGAAAATTAACACAAGAAAAACATTTTAAATATATAGATCAGGCTGTTATAATTATTTGTTTTTTAGTTAGCTATTAAAACATCTTTCACTGTACCGTCTCAGGTCTTTTCTTGCCGTCAGGTTCAATAGCATGGAAGCAATGCTGGATAATACTGTTCTTAGACTGTCGCATGACCTTAAACAATAACAAATAAGTTTTATCTTTATGACGATTTCATAATCATTATTTTTTTTAAAGATGACCAATAGAGAATACATGCTGTGGGGAAACCTCTTACCTCTTTAATGTTCCTGTACAGAAGATCATTATTTTTGTCAAGAAATCCTGACAAAACAAAAAGATCAAGATAAATAAATGTTTTTTTTTATTTTACTTTTCAGTCTTAAAACAGTTTGCACTAAGTATCTTACCAACAACTGAGTAAGTAACTTCTCCAGCATAGTGTAGGAGTCGAAAATCCCCTCGTTCCAAGGTCTTGCGGGTTTTCTGGTCAGCCAATTTGTGCCTGAGATTTAGAGACAATGAATTGGATTAATAAATTAATACAGTACCTTACCTTCAATTCTACTTTGCATGTGAAGGTTTTAGTTGTTCAGCTATATCAGCTTTACAAGTTATATTACATGGCAGATACATATACAAAATTTAACAATTCAAGTCACCTTTATACAGACCAAAAACATAGTTCTGCAAACTAGTTAATGCTACAATATTTGCAATTTAGGAGTCCTTCACCCTTCAATAAATGCCCATGAGTCAGTCTAGTATGGCCTAGAGAACACCTTGTATACACAACTTGGTCATGTCTATATTAAAAGGGTAGATGCATATTTTCCCACCACGGGAGAAGGTTTTAGCTAAGGCCATTGACTGTAATATCTATATAAAAGCAAGCGATCTACATTCAGGATCTACAAAATTAGCTATTATTATTTTTTAAGGATTTAATTTAATACAAGGGTGTCTAATCCTACTCCTGGAAGACTGCCTTCCTACAGAGTTTGGCTCCAACACCTGCTTGGAAGTTTCTAGTGATCCTGAAGACCTTGATTAGCTGCTTCAGTTGTGTTTTATTAGGACTAGAGCTAAACTCTGGAAGGTGGCCCTCCAGGAACAGGATTGGACATCCCTGTTTTAATGCCTACAGAAGTACTATGATAGCATTTAAATACTGGTGTTATGTCCGTTTTAAAAAGAATTTAAAATGTTTACCCACGTGACAAAATGAGGGTGACCGCACATCTTTTCCTCTAGCTTCTCCAGGAATGTAAAATCTGTGGCTTCTCCAGGACGCAGACATTCTTCATCCTTTAATGCGGGATACAAGACATAAAGACTGTGACTTAGGGTGTGTTCACACTTGGCAGGTTTGATTCAATTAAAAGAAAATAAGTGTGTGTAAGTGTGAACACTGCCATCCAAACCCTGGTGCGCACAAAACAAGCTGACCGAGACCCCTGAAAAAAGGTCCAAATGAACTCTAGTGCAGTTCGACAGAAACATGAACGCAGCTAAGGGTTCTTTCATACTAGCACTTTTGGTGTGCACCCGGGTTCTATTGACGTCAGAGTTCGGTTGGGTATGGTGGTCTAGGCCTAGGGTATGGTTCATATGAACTCCGGTACGGTTCATTGCTGATTATGAACGCAATCGTACTAAATTGTTGAAAAACTGCTATTAATGACATATGATTCGATAAAGCTGTGGCTGCGTTCAAAATCGCATACTCTCTTGAGTAGGTACTTATTTTCAATAAGTAATTACTTCACGACCACTAAAAAGGTACATTGTGTGTATGAAGGTGTGTGTAGTATGAATGTCCGGACATACGACATTCGCCATGCTGTCATTATCATGTGACCTATCAGCATCAGTTAAGTCGCTTCACTGCCATTCACAAATCCTCTCCCATGGCCTCATGGGAAAAACTTTGTGAGAAATCAACCAACCAACAAACATTTGCTAAAATTCAACTTCGAAAAAAGACAAACATTTTCTCTATAAATTACTTTTTAAATGTACTTGTGATAAAATGTTTTTTTAAAGTTTTTCTGGGTCCATCAAGACCTTCAAAGTTTGTCCTGATAAAAATCGTTGCCTCATGATATTAAAACTTGGACATATGATTCGATAATGCGCACCATGTTGTGTGTTTAGTATGCAAGTGTGTGTAGTATCAGCATCAGTTACGTCGCTTTACTACCATTCACAAATCCTCTCCCGTGGCCTCATGGGAAAGTAAAGTGTCCATCGTTTGCACACTTCAGAATCTCGGCAGAAGTAGTAGGTCATCCCGGTACTTGTTGCCTACTCTTTTATGTGTACTGTGAATTTGGACATACTTCTTTTGTCACATACTGTTTTTCACCTAGGGAGGAATGCGATTTTGGATGCAGCCTGTGTGTTTGTGTGTGTTCTCCCTCACTTTCCTGACAAGCGTGACTGAAGCACTGCAAGCAGAGAGAATTATCTCATTCCTGCTCGCCTTCAGCAGAAATGGACTCCTGCGTTCTTTAGAACATTTGCAGTACGGCAGATAGACGCAAGTGCCGTTATGTGCTGACGCTTTGAAAACAAAACCAAAGGTTTAAAAAACAAAATATAAAAGTGAGGTGAGCAACGCTATGCATTTTCCTGCCTTCAGTCGCACCAGACAATTGAACCAAGTGTGAAAGCACCCTTAATCATGTCATGAATCCATTCTACGTACCAGTATTGATATGATGCCTCTATGTTTCTCCTCCACCAGGTCACAGATGATCTTATTGTTGAAGAATGGCACTGGCTCCCACTAAAATGTCAACATGGGGTAAAAAAGTTTATCAATGAAAATATGGCAAAGCACAGAAAGTGAGGCAGATCTGTGTAACAAAGCATTTAGATAACATTACTATCTGTAGATATCTGAAAAGGCCTTGTTGATTTCAAAGTAATGATGTATGTACTTCACCTCGATTCCCTCCATCTCGTACTCCTCCTGCTCTGATTTGAGGGTGAGCTGGATGAAAAGCTGCTGAAGCTTTTCATTGCAGAAGTTTATACAGAACTGTTCAAAACTGAGGAGCAAATCACCAGTAATTATATACATGGTAAACATCAATCCATCAAAATATTTATCTAGTACTTAACAAATATAAGACAATTTACATGCAATAGCAATAATCTCATCAGTGCAGCGTGTTTCTACTTTACAGTAATGGCACATTTATTTGTGTCTAGATGTGTCTAGAGGGCTTGTTCTGAAACTATATTGATAAGAAGGTTACTAATTGGTTTTAACTTCTTAACCCATTTTCAGAGTTTTCTTGAAGGAAATGTGTAATGTGTATGATTGCAATGATTCAGTGTCACCTGTTCACATCAAACACTTCAAATCCATAGATGTCAAGCAGTCCAATCACCGTCTTTCTGGTTGAATCCTGCATTGATAGAATAAATAGATTGAACACCTAATAATCTATTGACTAATTCATTTCTTGTTATATACCACTATTAAAAGCAGAATTTGTAAACCATGCATACCTTATTTGCCAAAGATTCATTAATCTTATTAACGAGCCATGAGAATGTGCGGCCATAGATGGCTTTGGCTAGTGCATCCCTGGCATACTTTGCATGTTCAGCGGTGAAAGGGCTTAGAACCTGAAAATGATAAATATTATATAATTATGCATTTCCGAAGTACAGAAACATCATGCTATTCCATCTCTTAAATCACTTTTCAAAATGATTTTAATATTATTTAAAAATAAATGTATTTACCATTTAAAACTAATTGTCCAAAACAACGTCATATGGGAATATGAATGTAAAACATAATTTTTATGCAACAGTTAATGTGTCATACAATATATATTTAAAAATTGCATATAGGCTACCTACAGTATGTTGCAATTAATAATTTTAACAAGTACAAGCAATATTTCAGTAAGTATGCTTATGTAAACATACTAGAATTTGGGTCACATTAAATGTTGTATTTACTTGGCATAAGAAAAGGATCTAAAGTGGATGAGTACTAGAACATAGACAATACTAATAAGCCAATGTTCAGAATCCTTCTTTCATCACCTCTTCTGCTTTGGCTTCAATCTTCCTGTGAGTTAAACCCTCCTGTAACATGTTTGAGGGGATGCCCAATAACTGAGAATAACATGAATAAAGAAGAAATGAGTTGCAACAAAGAAACAAAAGTCAAAGGTCAATATTGGCATTACAGTATAAACTATCCCATTTTGAATGCATAAATATTCTAAAACTTGACATAAGTGACAGATGAACATACCTTTGACAGCCAGTGCACTTCTGCACTGCTGTTTAATGTGGCATAACCCAGAGCACTGGCCTCAAAGTGAACATTCCCGAGATGAAGGACACTGGCAATGATCGCAAACAGATGCTAAAAGAAGACCAAAGGTATTAAACAATGACCTCTCTTTCTAAAAATCAGCCTTCTACACTGACTCAAATCAACATGCTCAAACTCCAATCACTCTGAGAGCATCTTACCTCTATATCTTTTTCACTAAACTTAACGATAGTAAGAGCCTTCTGAACGGTTTTCCAGTCACTCTTGTCATTAATGGAGCTCACTTTGGCACATTCTCCCTGTCCAGAAAGTAGATTTTGAACAATAAAATAAATATACTTCGTTTATGGCTCTGATAAGTCTATGCATCAATAAAATAAAAAAAGTAATATCTGTGTTTCTAACCTGAATAAGATAGCGGTAGTTCTGACAGTTTCGCTCCAAACCAAGCCAGCGAAGAAGCTCATCCTCCCCTCCCTCAACTAACTGATAGAAGATGTGGAAGTTCCTCTCTCCATGATTTTGGTGGACCACCCTTGACTTTTCCAGTAAGTAGCTTAAGATGTGGCCACCGACAGCTGCTCCCTAAAAGAATAAGCAAGTATTTACATTTGTAAGGAGGAATGCTTTTCTGCTATTCTGCTTCTGTCCGAATCGGACTTTACCCGATGGTCAAACTGTATGTCCATATACTTTCCAAATCGACTCGAGTTGTCATTTTTCAGGGTTTTGGCGTTTCCAAAAGCCTGTAGAGATAAAGCCCTCAGCATTAATACTTCACATTGTGCAACACTTTGAGCATGTACACTGAGAATTTTTCAACGTTTTCAACTGATACATTTAGAAAAAAATTCTGACCTCGAGCACAGGATTTGAAAGAAGGAGCCGATCTCTCACGTTGTCCAGGAGTCTAGTGCTGGGACAGCTTACTGCATAGAACTGCAGGACTTTCTTAGAGGCCTCTGTCTTACCAGAACCACTCTCACCAGAGATGAGGATGAAGTGGTTGTTGGTTTCACTAACCATTGTCCGGTACACGTTATCAGCAAGTGCAAATCTGAGAGGTCAGAAAAACTACATTTAAAACAATGATCTTCAAAGAAGAATATAAGTAAGAAAACATAAGAAAGTAAAGTTTAAGAACAAATGGTAAATGTGTATATACATTGCCATTCAAAAGTTTGGGGTCGGTAATATTTTTAAATGTTTCTAAAAAAAGGTCTCTTATTATCATCAAGGCTGCATTTATTTGATCAAAAAATACAGTAAAAACTGTAATATTGTGATATATTATTAAAGTTTGTTTTAATACATTTTAAAATGCATTTTATTCCTGTGATGGCAAAGCTGAATTTTCAGCAGTCGTTACTTCAGTGTCACATGATCCTACAGATATCATTCTATCTAATATGTTGATTTTCTGCTCAAGAAACATTTCTTATTATCATTTTTTTTTTGAAAAATTATTTTAAAATAATTAATACTAATAATTTTAAATTATAAATATTTTGAATATTTTTTTGTAAAAATGTAAAAGTATTTACTGTCACTTTTGATCTATTTAATGTATCCCTGAGGAATAAAAGTATAATTTGTATATATTGTATATAATGTATTTTTCATGTGTATATATGCAAACTTACATATGAGGAGGCAGCTCAAAAAAGTTGACTCCCATATAAATGTCCATTTGTTTCTTGGTATAGATACCCAAGTCCTTATATGGATTTACTGACACTAGGAGGGTCCCGATGTAGGTCTAAGTAAGAAAAACAAAGACATGCAAGAAAAAATGTCCAGTCCTTTGCCTCGAAAGAGTATTGAGTTATGATCCGAGTTCAATAAAACATTTTAAAAATATGTTGTCAACTTTTAAAAAGTTTGTTCTGGAACAATCAGCCAAAAAAAAATAAACTCACAGGTTAAAGAAGGATCATAATGAAATATAACTGTCTCAGCAGTTTCGTATAGGAGGTTTATCTTTGTAAGGTGCCCTTCATAACCTTCTCCATGCTGAATCATCAGCAAAGTGAGTTTCCAGTTCTTGCGACAAGGCAAATGAGATGTATAGAGAACATTTTCACTTAGTAGGATACCTGCTGTGTGCAGTGACCTGTGTTCAGCATGAGAGTCCACATTATTCTCTACCCCATCTCAATAATGAAAGTAACAGTGATACTGGATATTGCATTGCCGGCCTTTATCCCAGTCTATTCTCAGAAGTCACATGAGTGGGTGCAGGACTCACATATATAAGGTTCTCATTGAACCGTTTTCTAAGGTTGTCCATAAATGCGGTCTCACTGGTGTAGGCGTCCAGGAGAACAAAGTCCTGAATGCCCACCCGGTCCCGAGCCGTCAAACACCCCTCCATCTCCTGTAGGATCCGCTGGCAGCGCTCCTCTAAACTCTGTTAATCACAGACAAGAAAAATAAAGGAACAGGTGTCGATCAGCGATTCCAATAAAAGGTAGATGTGTTTTTACAGATGTGTTCTTATTTCAAGGAGAAGATTAAACTGCACAATAATAATTTAATTTTTATACGTCACAAATATTCATGATTTTTCCTGTTTGACATTAAGGAATTAATTACCATTATGAACTTAAATGTTTTCAGCTTGTTTTCAGGCTATAAGTTTACTGTAAGTTTGTGCAGCAACAGCATTAGAAGTTGCTTGAAACAAGTGCTTTGTACTTTAAAACTTATCTTTAAAACACTTATTTATTTAACTTATTTAATTGACTATTTATATTCAAAAAAATCTTAATGGTGATTATTTAACAATAGTCTCTCACTGATGTACACAAATGACCAAGATCACTGACTTTCCTTCACTCTGACTTTATTATTTATCACTTTATCACTCTACATCCAGTAGGCTATATATCATTTTGGATGTGGCCTTGAACAAATCCTGTCAACAAAATGCCATGAACCGTCTGAGCCCTGCCTTACTTATCTAATCTAAAATGTTTTTTCTGCACAGTCCATCAAAAGGAACATTCATCAATCAACACTGATAACGGCAGGGTCTACCTTGGTCTTTTGACAAACAGGAAGGATATATTTTTGTGTGTTGATGAAGTCCTATGTCCTCTAAAAAAGTTATTTAAAAAAGAAACTTAAATAATGAAACTTCAGCACTGCCTTAATTGTTCGTGGCATAGATTTGACAAGGTGCTGGTAAAAAATGTTGGTCCATACTGACATATTACATATTGGCAAATTTGTCAGCTACACATCCATGATGCAAATTTCCCATTCCACCACATCCCAAAAGTGCTATATTGGGTTGAGATCTGGTGACTGTGGAGTCCATTTGAGTGTAGTGAACTCATTGTCAAGTTCAAGAAAATAGTTTTGAGATGATTTGAGCTGTCATGGCGCGTTATCCTGCTGAAAGTAGCCGCAGAAGATGGGTACATTGTGGTCAGGGATGGACATGGACAAAAATACTCAGGTAGGATGTGGCTTTAAAAAATGCTAAATTGGTACTAAGGGGCCCAAAATGTCCCGAGAAAATACTCCGATTTGGCAGCAACAATAATGCCACGTTCAAACTTCAAAGTCACTTAAATCTCCTTTCTTCCCCATTCTGATGCTCAAATTGAACTTCAACAGATCACCTTGATCATATGCATGCCTAAATGTGTACACATTTTTACAGTGTACAAATATTGCAAATATTAACTATATATTCAAAGGCTAAATAATTTATATTTTGTTAAAGAAAAACACTATAGCTGATACTAAATATTATTTGTTGCAACAGTGTGATTCTTGATATGACATACTATTCCTGAGTCATAGGCTACTACTCCTAAACTGTTATTAAAAAAAACATTAAAATAACTGAGCGAATTTACATAGTTTATTTTCAGAGAGACATATCACAGTCAGCTGTATGTTAGTCCAGCTGCACTGCATGCTCTGCTCAGGATTCACTTCAGGAATAAATTTAAATCTACAATTTGCGTAATAATTTTTACGTTTGGTTTTTACAATTTTTTGGTTCTCTCATATTACAGGCCTATCTTAGACCTCGAACAATATTTTGAAAATGTATTTAGAGAATGCACATTTCAAAAAATAGTTAAAAGTAAAAGTTGGAGCCCTTACCTTCAGTGCAGTGATTGTTTCTCTGTGTAATGATGTGGGAACTGTGTGATTTTATCCAGTTTTGTAAAGAGCATCTGTGATTATTTCAAGTACAACAGGAAACAATGTCATATCACACTCACCACTTCCACCATGGGAAGTCATTAATAAAAAGTTTGCTAAGGAAACGGGGGTCTGCGTGTATGTGTGTGTCAAGAAACATCTGTCTAAAACAGAAATCGTTATGGATTTATTGTCTTGCATCCTGAAAAGCTCTGCTCAGCATAGGTTTGTCCTATCTTGGTTCCTTTAAACCAGAGGGCAAATCTATTTCTATCAGAGATTACACGGTTCCTCTCCATTCCTGTCATGGGATGGAATTTGGGCCAAGGTCACAGGAATACAAAAAATAAATGAACCATTCCTGTCTGGTGCTATACTGATGCTTGATTTACCTCTAAGAACAGATGAGTCTCTCTCTCTCTCTCTCTCTCTCTCTCTCTCTCTCTCTCTCTCTCTCTCTCTCTCTCTCTCTCTCTCTCTCTCTCTCTCTCTATATATATATATATATATATATATATATATATATATATCATATCATATTTGAACAAATCCAGTTGAAACCACAACATGTGCACAATAAGTTACAAGTTTAATTTTCTAAACTGCATGTCCAGGGAATATTTAAAACAGTTTTTGATAACATTAGTAAAATAAAAGGTTACACTTTATTTTGATAGTCCACTTAGACATTCTACTAACTATAAGTTACTTTGCAACTACATGTCAACTAACTCAGAGCATTACTGTTAGGTTGGGGTTAGTGTTAATAGAATAAGTTGACATATACTTGCAAAGTTTCTTATAGTCAGTAGAATGTTGGGGGAGCATCAAAATCAAATGTTAGCAGATATTAAGCAGACAGTCTAATACTGTAATGACTGGAAGTTGACATAGTCGCAAAATTACTTATAGTTAGTAAAATGTCTGAAGTGAACTATTGAAAAAAAGTGTTATCAAAAAAATATAGCTAAGTAAGCTGTCAGTCTATTGTACCACAAAAGCAAAAGTGCAGACAGAGACTAGGAAATGTTCTGAAAGATAAAGCTGGCATCACATTTGACTCCTGTCTATAAGCTGGCAAAGAGCACTCAAACTAGAGCCAAGAGGGGATGCCAAGATTCTGGCAGTCTGTCAGTGTTCCTCTCTCATTACACACAGAATGTTATGTATTGCATCTGTTTAAAAGACAATCATCATCTTAGCTTTAAACTCAGTGTTTTAAACTTTTATTTCTTGGTACCAATAACCAACTGAAAGACTTAAAATTACTAGGTTGCAACGTGAATATTTAGCTATGCATATAAATGATACAATATTATATATATCATAATGATGTATTATAATAATATACACATTATACTGTAGTGTATATCTAGTGTATACGCATTTTTTTTTATTAACATTGGGAAGTTTGAGCTTGCTGATATTTTCCTCCTGTAATTACACAACTAATCAGGTCTTAAAGTCCCTCTGTGGTGAAAATCAAGTTTCTAATGTTGTTTTATATGTCAATGTGGTGTTTTAATATGCTTTAAGCCAAACCATGTGCAAATTCGTAAGTCAACACCATTGCTGTGTCTTTTCTTCTTAAAACTGCAGTGAACCAAAGATATTCTCAAAAACGTGGTTTGAAAGCGCTCGTTTCTGACGTCACAAACTACATTGTAACCAATCACGTCAACGAGTGGATCTCTGAGCTTGTGTGAATGAGTGGAGGTGGGGCTAATTATCATATTCATAAAACCACATATACTAAATGAGGAAAGGGTGTAGAGTTACATTCAAGCTATTTTAAGGCATGAAGATTTTTTTTTCCATGGAAACAACATTTAAATATGTAATTTTGGTGATCAAAGGTGAGTTTTAAGGGATAAAATTATTGACTACAAGGAGACTTTAATTGAAAAAAACCACAGTTTAATTTCCGTGAGGACTTAGATTTCCACTTTGGTGTCAATGTTATTAGATACATCTTGTTGTATTTCCGAGTGAGTCATTGAGACATTAAAGCTGATTTTGAGGGAGAAGGAAAGTCTATCTGGCTAAATGACCATCATCTGAGAGGCCACGCTATTGTCCCAAAACTTTAGTATGTCACAGGATCCCAGTGCTCAGCTCACAATATGGCTTGAGACTTCGGAAAAAGCTAGAGCTGATCGTTGGTCACTGACCCACATTCTTCTGTAAAAGTCACTAAACAAAGTCTTGACAAATATTTACAGCTAAAAGTCTGATTTACCTTTTTGAACCTATTTACACCATTTACATGGATTTCTCTGTTTATATATACATATATTAAGTATGAGGGAGAACTCAATTTTACCCCCAAATAATAACATTCTCACGGTCGTTTGCAGTCACATTTGCATTAAATATTAAAACAAGTCTCAAATAAATGTAAAAAAAAGAAATACCAAGAGGAACTTATAGAACAAAAATGATTTAGTACTTTTTGTCAGTTTGTGTATTTTTAATTTAGCTTTCAAAACAAATATGCTCGTAAATACTCTAAATAGACACAATACTAATTAATCTTAGGCCAAATTAAAATAAAGGCACAGTCAGCTATAAGCGTCTGAAATATTCCTGAATTACCTCAGTATCCATTGCTTTTTCCAGAATAGATGAATCTTTATTCTCCTGGTATTAGTCCAGTGTTCAGTAGAATAAAGGGCTTTCAGTGTCCAGTTTGCCCTGGCATGATGGAAACTCAGACCAGAAGAAGACACATCTAGAGTGATCCACTTCACATTCAGTCCTGATCAATTCTGCTTGCTTTTTCTTTCTAATCGTTCTTCTCTTTCTCTATCTCACGTTTGTATCCATGGTGAAGAGCTCTCGTGACATTATTTCACTTTAAGCACCACTACTAAACTCAGCTCTTGGTCTGCTCCAAGATGCTGAATGATTCATGGAGGGGCAGCAAGAGAAGATCTCATTCAGCACCTCTCCTTAGCGGCCGCTGCCCCACCATGTGTAACACAAGGCTGTGGAAACCTGAGCTAACACCCTACTCCCTCTCCTCCTACCTGTCTTCTTCTGCACAAAATTACATTGTTGGAGTCTAGTTACTGATCTTTGATTAGGTGGATCCGTTTTCTGCTAATTACTACCCACTCACCAACACGTGGCCCGTGGCTCATAGCCCATTTGGTGTAAAATTGTCTCTGTTTTATTTTTTACAAACTGATAGATCTCTAATTACTGCTGGGACGGTCATTTGAGGTTCTGATGGAACCTGAGTCAGCGGATGTTTACCTCATTACTGTAAAAGAATGTAATTACTAGACTTCCTCAGGTAATGTATGGTTCAGTTGCCCTACTTACTTGATGTATTTTTAGTTTCATGTCTTGAGATATACATTTTTTAGACAGGGCCACTGCCCCTAAAAATGTCTATGCACTGCCCTGCTTTTGAACCAATTCTTTTCAGTGAAACGGTTGAACAAGTGCACCAAATAAGACTGGAATGGATTTAAAACAGTATGTGTCCTCAAATGTATCCAACTCAAAAGGCAATAATATTGTCTAAAACCTAGTCATCATGTCTGCTTTTTCTTTGCACCAATGAACCACTCCAACCTGTTAAAGTGCCCCAATTATGCTATTTTAAAGGTTCCTAATTTTGTTTTGGAGGTCTCCTACAACAGGTTTACATGCATCTCATAATATACACTGCACATCACCACATAACTCAATAACTCTCAAACAACTCATCCGAGGATTTAGTCTCTCTAAATCCATCCTTTCCGAGAGCCTGCTCTGCTCTGATTGGCCAGACGGCCCAGTTTGTTATGACTGACCTTTCCGCTTACAGCGCGGTTACACACGGTTACTTTAACTCCGGAGGCTTCCTCAGTCCTCAGCGATCGTGCACACTGTAAAGACAGTAACGATTGCATTGATTTTACCATATCAATCCGAGCACGAGTCCGGTAATGAAATGTTGGAAAAATAGTTATTTAAAGGGATAGTTCACTTTGAAATTAAATTTTGGTATGTTTTAGCTTACCTCAAGGGCATCCAAGATGTAGGTGTCTTTTTTTCCGCAGTAGTTTCAATTTTGATATTTTTAGGTCAAACCATTCTTGTCTGTCAGTCATTTAATGCAGGTCTGTGGTCACTGTCTCAAAGAGCATGCACAGAGTCCAAATTAAAACAATTCCCCGTCGTCCAAATTAAACAATTCCCCATCGTAAGTACACATTGATGGCCTAAGACACGAAACGAGCGGTTTGTGTGAGAAAACGAACAGTATTTATATCGTTTTTACCTCTTATACACAGCCACGTCCAAGTGATCTGATCTGACGTGTACGCAGACTGGTGCATAGATATATACAGGTCGCCTTGTCTACGGCAGTTCATTGGAACGAATGTCTTTAAGGCGACATCTAGTGTATATATCTATGCACCATTCTGCGTACACGTCACACACCAGGATGCGCGCGCGCCCTCAGATCACTTGGACGTGGCTGTGTATAAGAGGTAAAAACGATATAAATACTGTTCGTTTTCTCACACAAACCGCTCGTTTCGTGTCTTAGGCCATCAATGTGTACTTACGATGGGGAATTGTTTAATTTGGACGACGGGGAATTGTTTTAATTTGGACTCTGTGCATGCTCTTTGAGGTGGTGACCATAGACCTGCATTAAATGACTGACAGACAAGAACGGTTTGACCTAAAAAATATCAAAATTGAAACTACTGCGGAAAAAAAGACACCTACATCTTGGATGCCCTTGAGGTAAGCTAAAACATACCAAAATTTAATTTCAAAGTGAACTATCCCTTTAACCCGAACCTCCATCGCAAGAGCGACTTGTATGTTTCCAAGTGATACGCTACTCAGTTTGACGTACATTATGAGATGTTGCAACTGTAATTACTCACCATCAGCATGAACAAGTGTATGTCCATCAACAAACCGATGTGTATATTTCTAATTTATTGCAGTGCATGTGGGAACTGTATCATTAACTGTATCAATAACAGCAAATACCTTAGCCGAGCACTAACGTTGATGACTGATGTACCATTAAAGTTTGTAAAACAAATCTTGCTCCATCCTTTATCAATACTCAAAGTAGTAAGAACATACAATCTGCATTAATGGACACAATGATGGAACACAACAAAATATTGGGATTGTAGTTGTACTGCTGTGGTATCATTAAAAAAAAAATGAATTTTAACCACTGATTCTTTGCAGCCTCATCATTCGGAAGTGAAAATAAAACAAATTTACTTTCACTGCATAGGACACAGCGTCTTCTCGACATGATGTTAATCATATGACAAAGCTACAGCGTTTGAGGGCGGGTCAAGTTGTTCGCCGGCCGACAACGTAGAACATGGACATTATGCAAATGTGTTACCCTATGACGTGTAGCCATAATACAGTGAGATTCGAATTCCTGACAACTTGTTCAGGAGGTTCAGAGGCGATCCTTTCTTTTAGGAGACAATAACTTTATTTATAGTGCACTTTTGACTTTACAACTTTGAAGACCGTTTACATTCACAGACAGCTATATTACTAAATAAATTAATATTTTTTAATTTAATTAAGGATTTGACTCTTGACACTATAAATATTTTGTATAATTATAGTATTTTACTCATAGACTGTAAAAAATGATGACTATTTTGACTATTTTTACATTGACATATTACATTGATGAGTGAATAATTATTATTTTTTTCATATTTTATTTAACAAAGATTATATTCCAAATTAAATGTAGCCTGAGGCTTACTGTTAATAAACCAATCAGAACAACATATGCATCTATTATCAATCCTTAGACCAGGGTTCACCAATCTCGGTCCTGGAGGGCCTCTGTCCCTGCAAAGTTTAGCTCCAACCAGCTCCAACACACCTGTTTGAAAGTTTCTAGTATGCCTAGTGAGACCTTGATTAGCTGGTTCAGGTGTGTTTAATTGGGGTTGGAGCTAAACTCTGCAGGACAGCGGCCCTCCAGGACCGAGATTGGTGAACCCTGCCTTAGACTGTAAAATTGGTCTGCAAGATCTGCCAAAGCTTGCTGGCACCTGGTCAAGCTGGTGGTGACCTGACCAAGCTACTAGATTGGACCAGCTACCAGTTTAAGCTTTTCCTTAAGACTTTTCCAGTTGGGACATGATGAACCAAGTCCACTGATATGAGAGAATGAGTGTACCAATGATTTTGAATGATGCAGTGAACTCAAAGTTTATTTAATAGCAAAAATGTTAACAAATACTTAGGTTATGACTTTAAGTTTTTATGAGCTTGTTTATGTCTGCCATAGTTGTTTGTTTTATCATCAGACACGCAGTGAGTGATGATGTGCAAAACTGTATAGCGAATATTAGACCTAATCAATCATTCAACCTGCATTAAATCTAACACTAATGACAATAAACACCTTTATTATCATAATAGAAAAAAGTAGCCTATGACTTTTGTGGTGTGTACACGGTTGTCATAATTACGTGGTGAATTAGTGATGGAGTAAAAAGATGAATCGTTTTTTATCAGACTTTCCATCCATGTATGATGTGTACCACACTTGAGTTAGGCTAAATCACATTTACTTACGAAGCGCATATGTCATCCAAATGTTGCCTTTCTGTGGGAATTCCAAACCAACAGGATTTCCAGTGAAGTATAGATTATTCCTGAGGCCCGACTCTGCTTTTATCAGTTTGACATTTATCTCATCCACTCCACCCAAATCATTATCTCCTACTCCTACTATTAAAAAAAAAAAAATGATAAAAATAAAAATAAAAGCTGAAATTTGTTTACCGCCAAACGCAACTGCAAAGTCCCTGCCTGCCTGTTTCCAAACATGTTTCCTGATAATCTAATTGGTCAGGCCAACAGATAGGACCGCCCCCGAACTAATGCCATTGGCTGGGCTAATGGTGCTACGTTGGGAGTTATGTTTTTATAGTATCACACACAGTGTTTGCTATTTCAAATTCTTAATTCCTATCGGATTTTTTTTCTGAAGCCTTCTCTAATTACTTCGCTGTATACAAGATTCCAAAGGTAAACTAACTTTCCACAACATCTTATTACTAACCATTTACCTTTTGATAACACGTGGCTTCAAAACATTTCATTTTTAAATTAATAAAATAATAAATTTAAAACAAAAAGTATATGTAGTGAACGTCAATTAGTAAGTCAATACATCATGGTGTAAAATGATGGAATCGTGGAATCACAGCATAGCCCTAAAGATCGGATATTCCACACAAAGTGGCCATGTTAATGTTCTCAGTCCTAATTAGTGTCCCCGACTACACCTTTGACCTAATTTATATGTTAGTGGTGCAAGCTGATACAATGTTAAAACAGATACCCTCTTGTAACTAAACACAACACACTTCAGATAAATAGGAACTAAACTGACCGTGATAGTAGATTCTCAAACATTACATGGTGTTATAAGGTTTATAATGTAAACACTGGAGGAAATTAATATATAGCTCTCTCTCTATATATATGAAGAGTTCAGATGCAAAAGCCTCTAAGTGCCATCTGAAATTTTCTTCTAGAATGATCATTTTTATCAAGCTCGTATATTTAAGTTCAGTTATTTCACTTAAATGACAATTAATAGGTAATTTTCATTGCCATTTAAGTGAAATTACTTTATTTAAATATACAAGCTTGATAAAAAATGATCAATCTAGAAGAAAATTTCAGATGGCACTTAGAGGCTTTTGCATCTGAGCTCTTCATATATATATATATATATATATACATACACACACACACACACACACACACACACACACACACACACACATAGGATACACTCAGTATTCCAGTATCAAGAAATAAGCTTGAGCATAAGCATCACTACGAGCAGTTAGTAGATCTTACCTTAGAGTTCAGGCAGTACATGTTTTAAGGAAGACAAAATTCACGTCCTGCTTGGTTTGTTTCAATTGAGAGTCCCGGGAGAGAATGGGACAGTGCCAGCGGTGCAGAGAGGTGTACCGTACTGTATAGGCTATGCGTTGGTATCCAGAGTAAAATAAAAAAGACAAGATCCAAGAAGAGTTGAAGTGGGACACTGCTTATTATGGTTGCATCACCTGAATTTATGGACATCCCACTATGAAACATGCTCTACATGGGCTGTCGTAGTGTCCTATTTTTCTTTTCTTTTCTTTTTTTTAGTTTGTGACTGGCCTCATTCCCAAATGCTCAAGGCAGACTACATGGTGTGATCTAAATATACAATACATTGTGTGTTTTTTTTTTGTTGTTTTTTTTTGTACAATTCAAAAGAAGCTATTGAAATCAGCACTGCGTTGTCTAAAAATGACTAACTTTTTGGCCAATACTTAAGGATTGTGTTTAATGCTATTACATGTTTCTCTCTGTCCAAAATGATATATCTTAAAATCACATTCACATTTTCATCCTAAACATTTTGATTTAATATCTTGCATATCTTAGTTTAAATATCTATCTATCTATCTATCTATCTATCTATCTATCTATCTATCTATATCTATCTATATATATATATAAAACAGGTTTTTGTTTTTACTTTTTAATTTGAAGCTGAAATTTGTGGTCAGTCCATAAAATAACACTCTTTTTGTCTAATATTACTAATGAATGACTACATTCATTAACTGTATTCATTTATTGTCCAAATAATGTAATTATTTGCATTATAACAACTGGCATGATGATTACAAGGTCAACCTCACTACAGGGAGTTGTGACCCATTTGCAACATAACTGCAGCATAAAATGCAACACATTTAACTGTGATGTAGAATAATGTCCATAGCCCCTCTGTTATACAAAAAAATAGTTTTTAAAGAATAAATAGCGCAATATTTTTTCAGAGAGCTGTCCAATCAATCGGATTCTTTCCTGTTGCTTTAAGTAGCATGTTAGTTTTAGAAAAGTGCCTACATCCAAAGAAGCCTAAATGTGCCGAGTATGGTGATGGATGTGAAGTCTCAAGGACATGATGACGTTTCTGGGGGAAAAAAACAGCCAGTCAGATATTCCTTTAAACTACTGCCTCGTAATGATTTTTAAAGGTCCAGTTTTTAGTCACCAGTGCCACACAGTCAACTGTGATTATTCATACCACAAGTGCACAGTGACAGGTATAACAGTAAGCATTCACCGTCTTTATTAAGTAAAAGTCTTTAATTCCTGATAAATATATTTACATTTCATAATTGTGTCTCCATGAACTTACTCTGTCAATCACTCTGCCTTTCCTCTGAGCATACGAGCCCCAAAGCAGAAAGACCAGGCCATTGAGGTTCCTGCTGAGCCACAGGACCACAGCATCTGTGAAGCGCTCCCAGCCTTGACCCTCATGAGAGGTGGGTTGTTGAGCCCTCACTGTCAACACAGAATTCAGCAGCAGAACACCTGACAATGGAAAGAACATTTACATTCAACTTAATAAATCAGTTAGGCCTAGCTTTTTCTTTTTTTCTTTTTTTCTTTTTTTTTTTTTTACAAATGATGCTATAACTTGTAACAGGCTCATACACAACTGTTCAAAAGTTTGAGGTCAGTAAGATTTTTAAATGTTGTTGAAATAAGGCTGTTATGCTCACCCAGGCTACATTTATAAAATAAAAAATACAATAAAAAATTAAATAATATATTTTAAAATGTGATGGCAAAACTTACTTTTTAAGAAGCCATTACTCCAGTCTTCAGTGTCATGTGATGCTTCAGAATATATTCTAATATGCTGATTTGGTGCTCAAGAAATATTTCTTCTTATTATTGATGTTAAAAACAGTTGTAACATTTTGTAACATTATAAGTGTCATTACTGTCATTTTTGATCAATTTAAAGCTGCAGTCCATAACTTTTTTTGTTCAAATTTTCTAAGCGAGTACATCATGAATCCATTTTCAAACCGTGTTTTTGTCTTATCTAAAATCACTATGGTACACCTATAATAAGTGTTTATTCTGACTATTTTAGACTAGTACGGGTCGTACCACTGCGGAGTAGTGACTTACGTGACATAAACAGATAGAAGTAGCTCCGGCTACAATGTTATTCCGCAAGACGCATGCAGTTCTGTTTATTAACCACTAGAACACCAAAAGGTATGGACTGCAGCTTTAATGCACCTCTGCTGAATAAAAGTATTAAGACTTTTTAAAAAATCTTCCTGACCCCAAACTTTTGAACGGTAGTGTATGTTGATCACCTACCCTGTTTAGCCCATTCTGTGAGGTCTCCATGACCTGGGTGCTGGAAACCAGCAATATCTTCTGTCAGCTCCTTAAATATGTTTTCCAAACTGCAATAAGTGAAGCAAGTCAACAAATATGGAAATACAGAATTCTCATTAGAGATTTACAGTAAGAGGCTGTACACGTAGAACACTGTGCTACTTTTCCATTGTTTTTTTATGTGATGTGTTTGATATTTGCGCTCGTGTCTTGCCTCTTTTGCAGCGTCTCACTCATGACACACCATTCTAAAAATGCGGGGCTCAAGTTAACAGAAAATCTCTTTAAAAACGCATCTCTAGACCTTGCTCTTTTTTTTTACGTTGCACTGTTTTGTGCGTCCTGCGCTTTTAACCACAAAAACACGCTCTGTATGAATTGCCTAAGATGTAATTTTGGTGAGATGATTGAAAAATAGTTCTTTTCACAGTTAAGTACAATGCTGTACCTAGGAGGAGGAGGTTTAGGCCTCAGCACACTGAAGCCCAAACCATGGGCTTGACCTGGATGGTGATAGGGGTCTTGCCCAAGAATGACCACTTTTACCTGTCAACACAAACACAACCTGTAGTATATTGAAATCTCACTATAAAGCACTTATCTTTTATACCTCTTCCTTTTCATATATTAAGGAACTTACATCTTCAATTGCGCACAAAGTTGTGCAATAAAACACCTGCTCAGGGCTGGGATAGACAGTAAAGCATTTCCTCTCCATTGTAACAAAAGACATTAGCTGGAAAAAATAACCAAAACAGGAACAAGTCTTTTTTACTTTCTCTTCTTACTGTTATTTTGATAATGTCTCACACTGCGTATCACTTACTTTTGTAAAATAAGGTTTTGTAAATTCAGTCCCAATTTGTCTTCGCCAGCTTTCACCAACAGGTCCAGGTACATTTCGGCTGGCCAGTCGTTCCAGTGCGGCGCGTCTGTTCTGCTCTATCTGATGCAGCTGCTCCTCACTCAGTTGCATGTTCTCACCACTAACTTGCTCTCTGCAGGATGCTGTATAGGAAATGCATAAAAGTTGTTATTGCATAAAAAATTATTTTTTTCACTAATTACCTGAAACTTACCTGAGCTTGTTGGACTTTCTCAGAAACTTAACCTACCTTTTGACATGCCCAAAGTAAGATAAGTGTATGCACTGTTGACTTGGCGGGGTTTTTTTTTTTTTTTCAGAGACCCCTTTTCAAATACTGCTGCATCACTGTTATGCTGCCATGTCATGCAAATGTTCGCTCTACCATTTGCAAAACTGAAAGCGAAACTTCAAACCTAAAACGTGTTTCCTAAACCATGACAGTAACTGTTAGCTGAACATAGACATGACAGGTCACATGATCTTGCACATGTTGTGTTTAAATATGACTAAATGTCAGACCTCTGTTTGAATTGTTCAAAACATGAACATTTTTAACCAAAAGTGAGATCACTCTACCATTGACTCAAACTTTTTGATATAAAAGGTCTCCCATTGTACAAGACATATGCTCCATAACTATTTCCAGTATTTCTACTGTAATTATGTCAAAGCTGCCTGTTTTTAATTGATATATTAAATGAACTAATGTGGGGTAATTAAATTCATATATTAGAAGTTATGTATTCCAGAACTGTATGTTCTTCAATAAGAACAATAAGATCTGTAAGATTTTTAATGTTTTTAAAAGAAGTCTCTTCTGCTCACCAAGGCTGCATTTATTTGATAAAAAAAATAATAAAAAAAAGTATTATTGTGAAATATTATGACAATTTAAAATGACTGTTTTCTATTTTAATATATTTTAAACTGTAATTTATTCCTGTGATCAAAGCTGAGTTTTCAGCATCATTACTCCAGTCTTCAGTGTCACATGATCCTTCAGAAATCATTCTAATATGAGGATTTGATGCTCAAGAAACATTCATTATTATTATCAATGTTGAAAACAGTTGTGTACACATTTTTTTCCAGGATTCCTTGATGAATAGAAAGTTCAAAAGAACAGCATTTATTTAAAATAGAATATTTTCTAACATTATAAATGTCTTTACTGTCACTTTTGATCAGTTTAACTCATCCTTGATGAATAAAAGTATTGGTTTATTTTATTTCTTTCCCCCAAAAATAAAAATAAAATTCTTACTGACCCCAAACTTTTGAAGGGTAGTGTTTAATGTTACAAAAGCTTTAGATTTCAGATAAATGCTGTTCTTTTGAACTTTCTATTCATCATAGCATCATGAAATAAAAATGTAAAAAACTGTTTTTAACACTGATAATAATAACGAATGTTTCTTGAGCATCAAATCCTCATATTAGAGTGATTTCTGAAGGATCATGTGACACTGAAGACTGGAGTAATGATGCTGAAAATTCAGCTTTGATCACAGGAATAAATTACACTTTACTGTATATTCACATAGAAAACAGCTGTTTTAAATTGTAATAATATTTCACAATATTACTGTTTTTGTTTGTATTTTTAATCAAATAAACACAGCCTTGGTGAGCAGAAGAGACTTCTTTTAAAAACATTAAAAATCTTACCGATCTAAAACTTTTGACCGGTAGTGTGTATATATATATATATATATATGTATATATATATATAGAATATTGTGTGCATTCTGTCATGCCCACTGAAGGTTCATCAATAGGGCACGCATGTGCTCTGAAGTAAACTAAACCTGGAACAGAAGCTGCTCCAGAGCAGACCCTGAAATTTACCTCTGTTTTTGAAAACAAAAGGTTGTCTGCTTGCATTCCCCGATATGTCACTTAACCTGCTTTCTGGAGTACCCTGGCGTAAAAAAAATATTTTTTCTTTCTTTCTTTCTTTTTTGCAACAGGAATTGGAAGCAACATGACTAAACATAAAAAATAAACTTTTACAGCCATGTTATCTTTGCAAGCACAGATGTTATTTAGTTTAATCAGTCTTTTTATTTTACAATCAGCATCAAACAAACAATATAGTTCTTATTCACAATGATTAAAGATTATTCAACGAAAAGATTGAAAAATGATTGCACAACCACCAAATAGGTGGCGATATGCACTATTTAAATATCCATTAAACAAAAGAAGAAGAAAGTAGTAGTATGGTGCCTTTTTTCTTAGCGCCCGTTTCCATGGTGACTCGTCGATTCGTCACTCTGTTGAGAACGTCTTACATAGTTGACTATGACTTAACATAGTTGGCTAAACTTACTCCCGGATGCATTTTTGGAACCAGCGTACCTCGAGTAAGCAAGGTTTGGTTTAATCAACCAAGAGTTCAGGGTATGTTTGACAGTAAGGTAACCTTGCTTTCTGAAATACTCCCCTGGTACTCTCTCATATTGCACTGTCATCACTCCTCCTTTTATCCTTCTGGAGCTCCTCTGTGGGACTTGAGACTGGTGTGGCATGCAGGTGACGCTCATTAGCACTCGCGCCACTGGCCTCGCTCCGTTCCCATGGCTCTTATCATTTTTGCACTAATATCAGAACCTTCATGTCATTTTTCAAAACTCAAAACTCACAACTGATGATCAAAACATTTTTCAAAACTCTTAACACGTTTTCCAATTGCTTTGATACAATGCACATAAACCTAAGATCAATTGTTCATTGAACTAAAATCACCTGTTCAAAATGACAAAACTTAACATCAAAGTATTACCATTTCAAAATGGAACTCACACATTACATTTGAGATGACTGTCTATTCGTTTCATTACAAAGATTTAAATTTCAATTGATACAACTGCTCAAAATAAGTAACTGTTGCATTACTCTTGATGCATAGTTTTTATGGAAACTGATGAACAATATTACATATTTAGATTGTGAACGTTTCAGGATAACAAGATCAATTGACACCAGTTACCATAGAACATGACCCAGTTGGACTACATTATCTACAGTATGAATGTAATATTTCATCATCATTCTTTATCAGACAGGGTTTCTATAGTCTCATGTACCACTTTTACAGACCACATTTTCAGATTTGACATTGCTGAATGCAAGATGGCCCTTGTAATTGCTTTTGTGGTTACTGCCAACTTATGAGCGGTGATTGATTTCACATTGTGGCACTCATATATAGTGAGATGAGCGGTATCACACTCAACATAGCGATAACATGGAGCCAGCAGTGGGAGGTGGAAGACAAGGAATATGTGGTGGTCAAATCTAGCCAAGGCACGGAGGAGATGTCAGAATTGATCGTCCAAGTACCTGGACAACGTGGAGCCAATATCACCACGTGTCTGGCTATATCTGAAGATTGTGTGGTAGGACGCAGACCTCGTATTGGGTCATATAATGCAGCTCTCCTTGTAGCCTTCCTTGATGAGCTAAATCAGGTCTGTAGAGTTGATGGTGTATGTAATAGTCTGGGATAATCTTCAGTTTCACCATGCTCAAATGGTGGAAGCATGGTTTCGGCCCATCCTGAATTTATCACCCTATATTTACCCCCCATTCTCTCCTTTCCTTGCCCCAATTGAGGAATTTTTATCCACATGGAGGTGGAAGGTAAATGATAGGCACCTTCACGAACAAGTCACTCTTCTCCAGTCCATGGATAACGCATGCAATGACTTCACTGTGTCAGGCCTGGATTCGCCATGCCATAACATTCTTTCCTAGATGTTTAGCTAATGACAACATTCATTGTGATGTGGATGAGAACCTGTGGCCAAATCCACAAGACAGGGTTGATGGAAACAGTGTCACATTTTACTGTACTGTAGTTTTTCTTTTTCTTTTTTGTAGCTAAATTTTTCCTTTGATTAATTTGATTATGATTCCGCTGTGTCTGTACTATTATCTCTAGTCCTATTACAGTATGTATGCATAGAACCATAATGAAACCTGCATCACATATTTTGTATAACAATATTTAATGATTGTACTAACTACAACACATTGAAACTATGGGTATCTTGTGTGTGGGCGATCTAAAGTAATGTTCCTATGATATTTCATGATAAATTATTTATTTGAAGCAATGATTCTGCAAGTGCACGGCTTCTTTAAAAAAATATGAATGCACAATGCAGAGTTTTGAACATCGGACAGCCTGTTACAAGTGATGACTGTTTTGAGTTTTGTCTAGAGTTTCTGAAATTGGTGCCAAAATTATTGTAAAAAAAACTGTAACCCACTCTGCTTGCCACATTTAGATTCAATGTAGCAAATTAGCTAAAAAAAAAAAAAGTTTAATAATTAATCATAACTTGTTATAATTAATTATGAAAATTTGGATCAGTTAATAGAATTAACTCAATATAGTAAAATTAATATTACAATCAATAAACCTGTTTGTACCGTGAACACTCAATGTTAATTGTTTATTAATTCTATGAAATTTTCATTTCCAGGGTATGGGAAATGTCTTTCTTACAGTATAGTACTAATCAGAGCATCTAGTCAAAATCTGCATGATTAGGGACTCCAGTTTATGAGCATGAAACACGGACAACTTTACGTGTGACATGAACAAGACTTTATTAACTAGACTAAACACTTAAACTACTTTTAACATACACTTACATGCATACAGTTTACCAAGGGAAAGAGAGCTGAAGCAGAATACAGGAAAGCAATAAGTTATAGCATTGTTTGAAGTTCAGCAGATCAACAGCCTTGAGCAAACCATCAGTTTAGTTCTAACATGCCCTTCTTTAAAGGGGGTAAGGAAGGATACTTATGTATCAAATAATGAGACTAAGTTTGATACTTGCTTGTCTCGCTCATTTGAATTAAACTGTCCTGATGAAATTTGTTGAGGCTCCAGTTGATCTTTGTTGATGTTGTCTTGATGAGAGAGAACCAGTGGGAGTCAGGATCTTTAGTGAATGGAAAGACAAGGCCGCAGCCTGGCACAAGCTTGGGGGTCTTTATAAGACTTCTAGTTCATCTTCATCTTCACATCAGGATTTCTAAGAAAACTGAACTAACAGGCATGATCTTGTGATCAGTGATTTTTAAAGTGTGAAGATGTCACTCCCTCTGGAGCAGTGTGAGCCAATGAGAAGTTGTTCCCTTTGGAGGGAATTTTTTTACGATCCTTTGGCTACTCTACATTAATCCGGATACATTTGAAAACTGCATTTTCATTTGAAAACGCTCTCCGTCCACAGTAGCGTATTCAGGCGTTTTGCGATGTTTCAGTGTGTCTCACCATTCACTGTTGTGTCTAGGTCGCACTCTGACAACATAGGTTTGGTCTAAAACGCAACTGCTCTTATGTATTGCCACTGGACAGCAAATGTGAGTAAATTTTCTGTCATCTTTGCTGGACTCTGTGATATGAAGAGTGTGCATAACATATTTTAGCAACAGTGTGAAAGTGAATAGCACATAACAGGCACAATACCGGTATAAACATGAATATCTATTGGTACAAAAAAACTTACATTGTTTTTAAATACCTCTGTTTTGACAGTCCACACTACAGTGCGAAAAAAGCGTTTGTTTTTATTAATAAAAACACCATCTCAGTGTGGATGGAAGGCCAAAACGGAGAGAAAAAGATGTGTTTTTTTTAAAAGAAGACGTATTAGTGTGGATAAGGCCTTTGCGTTCTAGCAGGGCATTTGAATATGTAATTTGATTGGGTGTTTAAGAAAAGAACCTTCAATATTCTTAAAATACTAATGCGTCACAGAGTTAGCAAAATGAAATGTAAATTAACAAATGGGGAAAAAAGATTCTAGTTCAGACCAAACATGCTACACGTGATTTTGGTTAACCATACTATGCAAGTCTGAAACATTAACCCAAAACCAAAAGAGCTTAAAAGAGATAATGAATGCATAGGCCAAACCCCATAAAAGGAAAATCATGAGATGGGAAAATTGGATACATGTTTATACATTTCTCAAGTGGTTATATATAGAATATATGGGATTAAAAGGGTTTATTTTTCCTTCTCAAGAAGAATTAAGTGAGAGTCACAACTCTCTGCAAATTCCTTGAAGTCAAATCAGTCTTCATGTGTCCTGTAACCAGAAACCTGGTTCTGCCTGTGTGTTGGCTTCATTTAGAATGTTAGTTGCAGTTTTCGAGGGATGGTTCACAGACCTTTGTTGCGAGAGTGAGCTTGCTGGATTGGTTGTTAAATATAATGAATGATTTGTGTGTGTCTGATTGGTCCAGACACTACACAAGTTTGATTATTTTAATATAATTTTTTTAATACTTTTTGTGTCATCCTGCAGCCATCCTGGTTATATTGTAATTAGAACGAAATGCCTAGTTGATGAGAATCAATAGTTTACCCTTTTCGTAACATCCCTAATACTACTGTTTATCTAACGAACATTTCTAATGGCAATGAATACGATTTTCCTAAAGAATCCCACACATTCTCTTGACCTGGATTAGGGCTGGAGTGGCTTGTTGTTTAGGGATGACATGATGCCACGTGGGTTGAACTATAGAGGACTGTGTAACTACTTAGGGCCAAGCTCCCTCCCTAAGTTTACCGTCTCTGATGTTATGTTGATGTAATGTGATCGCACACTGGTCTAACCTGTTCTATAGCTAAATGCGCTGTTATGGTTTAGGCTCCATTATAGCAGAGGAAAATGAGTGGGTTGACAAGATCATCACAAGTGCCTTACAAACGATGGAAAGACGCTGATATCAGGTAATATATGTGTGTTTTGTGTTAACTTGTTAAAGTAGTAAAAATTGAATTGAATTGAACTTAAAACCGTAGCCTGGAAATGTCAGACAAAGGATGCAGTCTTAATGTTTAGTTTGTGAAATGAAAAGCCTAGAGCAGCTTCAATAATATTGATTTTAAATATTTAATCAGTTTCAGATTTGCATTGGATTTTAAGGCTAAAGTCTGTATTTTTGAAAACACATCCTTAGGGTTCATGAGGAGCAGTCTGGGAACAATGAGCCTAGCGATGAAGGAGCTTGCACTATTCCGAAGCAAGCGGATTTGGAGGACAGCAAAACCCGAAGCTCTGGAATGTCAGGTTCGCATCTCTATCCTACATTTGTAGATGAACTCACAATTTGAACAATTTCTCTTTATTCCAGGATTGCGTTGAATGGTTAAAGCCTAAAATGGTGATTAAGGCCTGACTTGTGTTTTTTTCATCAAAACTATTGCCGGTGTCACCGGCAAAGCAAATAGTCAAAACTATTCACTGAAATCTGTTTGGCACATGGGCTTTTCAGGGGAAAAAAATAGATAGAATTTGTGTCACACGCATTGCAGCATCAGGTTATCAGTTAGTTCAAGCTACTTTGTCAACAGAATTTAATTACTCACAGGGTCACGCTTTTTACTGAATACACACTAGCTCAGAAGTAATACATACTACTATACATACATACTAGCATACTAGCTCACATCATTAAGTGAGTATTTATTTTTCACTAGAAACCTTCACTGTGGAGGAAGCAGTTGAGGCTATTGGTTTTGGAATGTTTCAGTGGAAGCTGTCTATGCTAACTGGGGTTGCGTGGGTAAGACATTTTATTTAAAATTAATGTTTGCTGAACAAATAGCTTTCATTTGTTCAGTTCGCTCTGTTTACTTGTTTGCTGAAAACTGAACTTATTTCCATGTGAAGATGGCTGATGCTATGGAAATGATGCTCCTTAGTATTGTAGCTCCTCAACTGCGCTGTGAATGGAGGCTCTCGAGCTGGAAAGTGGCATTCATAACAGCGGTCAGTATATTTACTGTTGTACACTAACATGGTTAAACACCTCCTGGGGTTAAATTTGGCTATAGTTTCATGAAAAGTGATAGAATATCGTGTAAAGAAGAATATGTTCATTTTTAAAGGGGTCATATAATGTCATTTTTGTACAAGCTAATATGATTCTTTAGGGTCTAAATTAAAAGTTTGTAATATACTTTAATTAAAAATTCTCATTAGTATTGTAAGAAAACACTCATTTTACCTGGTCAAAAACAGCTCTGTTTTCAGCACGCCGTTTCAGTGCATGTGTCTTTAAATGATAATGAGCTTTGCTCACCCCGCCCCTCTGTTCTGTGCGTACACCGTTTAAAATAATAATACAAAAACCATAACGCGTTGTTCATTATAAACGTGGGATTATGAATTATATTGAGAACGTCGTACATAGAAAACATGCCATAATGTACCCTGAGTGTAAAAATAGCCACATTCATCGTGAAGTGTGCAAGCTATTTGCAAAGATTAATATAAAGATTAATATAAAGGTCAATAAAACGTTACACTCACTTGTTCTTCTGGAGGTTCAGCAGGAACACAAATAGTTGGTACTGATCCTTTTTTCTGGAGCAGCTTCTTAGCAAAAACAGCTTTATACTGACCCTCGTTTGTAAAGCAGTCTCGAGTCTGGTGAAATGATTCGCGCAAACATGACAGCATTGACGTTGATCGTGGGGAATATTCCCTTCGAAAACAAACTCAGCCACTGCGTCTTCAGCTGTACGGATTTAGAAACATCATCAATATGACTGCTGTGTTCGTTATTACACCCAAGAACAGAACACCACAATCGTTAGACGCCATTCTGCTCAGCACTCCAGCTATCAACAATGAACGCGCCAGTCTAGAGCCAGAGGCGCGTGCTATGATTGACAGCTCGCTCACGAGGGCGCGAGGGCGGGTCTGTGTTTGAAACGCTGCTGTCAATCAGCCATCGTGGGAGGGGCGTCGATATTGTGACGTCACAATATCGAACAGCTTGATTTGAGACAGGAGGAAACATATAAGAAGATTAAAAAAAAACCACTGGATGGATTTTTATCATTTTATGATGGTTGTGTACAGGCACTGCCAACACACATTTCAGTACAATCAACTTGTAAAAGTGCATGTACCATTATATGACCCCTTTAAGGTTAATGCTAGCCATACTCTTAGTATTGTCAAGACTTTTATAGTATTTAATCTTTTGAATCTTCTATTATTTTGTACGTACCTTGTCAGGTAGTGTTCATTGGAATGATGCTCAGCTCCTCACTTTGGGGAAACATTTCAGACAAGTATGGCCGTAAAGTGGTATGTTTGGTTTAAATCAGTAAATGAATAATGTCAATGCAGGCATTCTTTATATAACTATAAACATAAAGCAGTCATTATTGCCTCACTGATAACCTCACTGTATCCATCTTTTAGTGTTTAATACTGTGCATGGTGTGGACATTGTACTATGGGCTTCTCAGTGCTTTGGCACCTGTTTACGGCTGGATCTTAGTCTTGCGAGGCCTTGTGGGATTTGGCCTGGGAGGAGCCCCTCAGTCGTGAGTTTTTGCATCAACGAACAAACAATGAAGTGTGACTTATGGTTTCAGTGCACACTCAGTCATAAGTCACATTCATGAGTGAGCAACACTCAGATGCAACATTTTATTTTTAGGTCTTTTTATTTTTGTTCTAGAGATTAAGCTGAATATAGATACTACGTTTTGAAGCTGTGACTAGTGCTACATGATTGTACTCTCATTAGTGCCAATATGTTTTGAGCATTGCTTTCACATCACCTGTTAAAAATACAATTATCTAAACTTCCATATTTCCCTAAGGGACCATTAAACCTGTGAAGTGTTGCTTTTGCTCACTACTGTGAAGAACCTGACCAGTCTTGCTGATCTAGAATAATCCGCTGTGTTGTTTTTCTGTATATTTATAAAAATAAAACTTCAAAAGTTTTTTGTTTATTTGATCAAAAATACAGTAAATATGAGTAATATTGTGAAATATTAGTACAATTTATTCCTGTGATGGCAAAGCTGAATTTTCAGAAGCCATTTCTTCAGTCTTCAGTGTCACATGATCTTTTAGAAAACGTTGTAATATGCTGATTTGTTGCTCAAGAAACATTTCATTATTATCAATGTTGAAAACAGTTGTGCTGTTTTAAATTAAAAGTAATTAAATTAAAAGTTAAATTTAAAAGTAAATTATGTTTTCAGAATTCTTTGATGAATAGAAAGTTCAAAAATCATTTACATAATTGTTATAGAAAACATTGTTTAAACCCTTTCCACTGAAGATATGTAAAGCTTATTTGGAGTTTACATAATTGTCTTTAAAATACAGTATGCAGAAAAAGGGACGTTTGTTTTTTGCTGAGTTTATATATATTTTTTTTAAATAATTTTTAATAATACTTCATGCCCTAATTTAAATGTAATTTTATAACTGTATTATTTAAAAAAAAAAAAACATTCCTTTCCTTACAGTGTGACATTATATACTGAATTCCTCCCAGTGAAAACCAGAGGGATATCCATAATCCTGTTAGGGGTAATTAGGACCACTGTTTATTCAAACTATTGCACACATTATTTTAGTATGAAATTACTGTAAATTTTACTGCACTCAGTTAGATGGTTAATGTTGTAACTGACTGAGGCAATGTTTTGTAGGTTATTATTAAATATACCTTAACATTTTTTTCTCACAATGAGATTTACCACAGTGTGTTCTTATAATGATCTTGATCATTAAAATAATCTGCTGTCCTGATAGGTGTTCTGGGCCGTGGGTGCTGTGTTTGAAGTGTTACTGGCTATGATGATCATGCCCACATTAGGCTGGAAATGGCTGCTAGCTTTCTCCACTTTTCCTCTTGTTATCTTTGCTGCCTCCTGCTGTGTATGTATGGCTGTAACAATGTTTTAAACTGTTACTAGACACAAGGCTCATGTACAGGTGCCTGAAATTCTAGATACTGTATTAATTCTACACTTTGAATGCTGATTGCGTGCATTTGTCATGTAGTGGTTACCAGAGAGTGCTAGATTTGATGTACTGAGAGGCAGAGAAGACAAGGCCCTGAACACTCTGAAACGAGTAGCGGCATCCAATAAGAGCTCTATGCCTACAGGAAGACTAATATCCAGCACACAGGTATATGGAGCTGCCAGTCCTACATATTTTCTCTACATTGTGGAATGTCTCATTTTGGATTTTTATGTTTATATTGTAAATTACAGTAGCAAAAAGAATTGTGTTTATGTGTTCTAGACTGATCGTGGGAGAATTAGAGATCTTTTTATTCCAGAATACCGCAAGACGACACTTCTGATCTGGTTTATCTGGTATGCGTATTGTTAAAAAAATGTTAAATCCTTCCACATACAGTAAAACTTCTAAAAAACGTATCTTTGTTTTGTTTAACACAGGTTATGTAGTGCTTTTTCATATTATGGTCTTGTGCTGCTAACCACTGAGCTGTTCCAAGCAGGATCAACGTGTAGTGGTGGTGAGTGGTTTTTAAGTACTAATTGTGAACAAACTAAACACAGTTTGTGTTTAAAGGTGCTCTAAGTGATGTCGCGCGTTTTTTAGGCCAAAATATTTTTTGTCACATACAGCAAACATCTCCTCACCATCCGCTAGCTGCTTGTCCCCTGAACACACTGTAGAGAAACGCGGTCTCTCTAGACACCACAGGCTCCACAAACAGCAACAAAAACAAACTGGGCTCACCCGCACCACGAAAACATAACAAACTGTTCCAGCCAATAACTGACAAGAATGATTTGGGGGTGGGATTTGGGGGTGGGATTTGGGGGTGGGGTTTGGGGGGTTAGTGCACGGATGAGGAGGAGGGAGGGTCTAGCTAGCCTCTGTTTTGTTTGACAATACTTCGAACGTCAACAAGAAGTGACATCACCCAACATCACTTAGAGCACCTTTAACTTAGGCTAGGACCATAAATCTAACCTACACTAATGTTCTGGGGTCAGTATTTTTTTTTAATGTTTTTAATTTAAAAAATGCTCACCAAGGATGCATTTATTTAATCAAAACGCAGTAAAAACAGTAAAATTGTGAAATATGATTTCTTTCTTATATGAAATTTTTTTTCTTCTATTTTATTTTTTAATATAAGATGCCAAAGAGGAATTTTCAGCAGCCATTACTCCTGTCTTCAGGGTCACATGATCCTTCAGAAATCAAACTAATATGCTGATATAGTGCTCAAGAAACATTTCCTATTATTATCAATGTTGAAAACAGTTGTGCTGCTTAATATATTTGTGGAAACCATGATGCATTTTTTCAAGATTTTTGAATAGAAAGTTCATAAAAGTCTTTACTGTCACTTTTGACTACTGACCCCAAACTTTTAAACGGTAGTGTAAATTGTCTGTAATATCTTTTTGCTACAACTAGCATGTGAAAATGGTTTTGATTTGATTTGTAATGACTCAATTGATGTCATTTCTTTAACAATTTCTTTACATTTTAAACACTTGGGGGGCACATTTAATTATGTGTGTATATTGTGAATGTGAGTAAAACTGTGTCTAATTCCAGTCACTGACAACTCAAGTATGGAACCTCAGTGCAATTTGGAGTGCAAATATCTGACTTTTTCTGATTATGAGGACCTTCTGTGGACAAGCTTCGCAGAATTTCCAGGTGACGTGGCACCATATGTCATTCTCCCCTCTCAAGTGTTGTTTTTTAGTTAATCAACCTAAATGCAAACATTGTTATACAAGCTACATGCAACTAATAGACAACTGTGTGATTTATGTCTTGATGTCAGAATAGGTATTCTGATCGCCGTGTGGATGATTGATCGAATAGGCCGGAAAAAAAGCATGGCACTTTTTTTTTTAGCATTCTCTCTGTGTATCTTGCCACTGTACATCTGCACACAAAGGTACATTCATCAAAAACGTTGTACAGACACTGAGAAGTATTCCAAATAAACTTTGTATTTAAAATAAAAATGAAAAAAAAACAGCCTAAATATTTTAAGACACTGTTTTTTCTTTTCTATTTCCAGGACACTTCTCACAGTCTTTATTTTCATTGCTCGAGCCTGTATAACAGCAGGCTGGCAGGTTGCGTATGTTTATACACCTGAGGTAAAGCTTAATTGCAAAGCGGCTTATTGTGCTTAGTCAATCCCAGTAGAATTTTCATTTAAAATGCAGTTTTCTTTTTTTTTCGTTTTGGCCTCCTCAGGTTTTTCCAACCGCAACCAGAGCTATTGGTATTGGTACAAGCAGTGGGATGGCTCGTGTTGGAGCTCTCGTCACACCATTTATTGCTCAGGTAGAGCATTCCTAAAAATTCCTAGGAGAATAAAAGTGTATTGAACATGTATTGATGCATGTTTGTGTCTGTCCCCCCTCAGGTACTTCTGAAAACATCAGTTTACCTGACTCTGTCTGTGTATTTAATATGTTGCTTGCTGGGCACAGTGGCATCCTGGGCTTTGCCTACGGAAACAACTGGGCGGAGCTTACAGGAATCAACTCAAAACACCATGGAACAAAAACACATGGAAAGGCCGCATGGTTCTGAGACAGCCGAGACTTCCAGCAACACGTCTCCTTAACAGCACATGGAAAGCTGAAACTGTTTGATGTCAGGAAGAGTAGTAAAGAAAAGCATATATAATCAGGTCATGCTGGTAAATACTAAATGATGTCTAAGTGCATTCTAAATGCACTGAAAAATTCATCAGAGATTTTGCCAAACTGTGTTTCTGGTCTTTTTTCTTTTGAAATGGTACATAAACCTGTTTATGATGCCAAGTACTTGTGTAACTAAAAAATCCAATGAAATGGTTTGATAAGTGTCGATTTCTGTCCTTTGATATTTTTCCAATAGACTATACACACCTACTGCCTAATACTTTTAGCATAAAGGTGGATTGTATCAATATTGGTTTGTCCTGTCTGTAACATTTCCGCAATATTTAATTTTCTCAGTTTCCGTACACCAATAGACTTTAATTGTGACAGCCATGAACCATGATTTGCTACTTGCTGTATGACTGAAGGGGGAGGGATATTCTTATTCTAAAGAGAATTTGATTGGACAAAATGTTGTGTAGTGCAGGATGAGTCATCAGTATTTTTTGTTGATTGTTTTTAGGATTAGAAAACTAGAATGAGTAGCTATAAGCCCACATTAATTAAAAAGAATTTTAAATGTGTATAGCTAAATATCTGCTAAATTAAACATCATGACAACATTTCAGTAGAGGGCTAGCTAACGGACATGGACTAAAAGACAAAACTCAATTTATTTATTTTTATATCATTATGACCAGATGTTGAATGTACATTACAAACACACACAGCTTAATTTTTGGTTGCTGAACCATACACATTTCTCTTCGTCATAGGGAGGAAGCAAAAATCCAGCGACCAAGCATTACGTTAGTTTTGAGATAGTCTACATCATGAGGGTTCTGGTAGTATGTGGATGATTGGGTGTTGAGTCTGCATAGGATGCACTGTTGTCAGGGAGAAGTGCAAGTCACCTTCACGCGGTTGGCCCAGAAGCCCATATCTAACACAGACGATCATAGAACTACACCAACCACGGACGGCGGTCCCGAAACAAGGTCCATTATGTCTTGTCACTAAATCAACGGTCCAGCCGCGAAGATAGAGCACAGACCGTTGTTTATTGGCATCGTTGGCGTGAATGAGAATTTGCAGAATCGTCGAGGTGGATGACAAAGCCGATGATGGGTTTATCGCTCCGCTAAATAGATTTAATGCGCCTCTGAATGCATTAACCCCGTCACTGGCGGGCGCACAATCAGAACAGGATATCTCGGCGTGTCCTCTTCGGACCGGAGCGCCTGTGAGGTTTCGCTGAACGCTTTGCAGCTCAGCCATGGCTCTGGTGACTCTGCAGCGCTCCCCTACACCCAGCGCCGCATCCTCAGCCAGCACCAACGCGGGGGAGGTGAGTGGAGGCTGACCGGTGGAGGAAATACCGGGGATGCATGTGTAAATAGCGCTTAAACAGCTAATGTTCGCTGGGCCTTTTGCTCTGGGATCAGTTTTCCTTTCTAACGATGTGTAAATGTGATACTACAAGAAGTCACCGGGTTCAACCTGCTGTGTAGGTGATGCGCGCATGAGTGAAGTTTTGACATTAGCGTGGAGGTGTTTTCATTCAGTGTATCAGAGCGCGGGCGCGTAATGATGGGGATTAACTTGACTTGCCCAAACAAAATAAAGCATGCCAATACTGAATTTTGTTTATATATTGTTGAAATGGTTAAAAAAAACTGTGTAGTTGGTTACAATATCTGGTAATAATTTTCCTTCAGTGGCCGTCGACATGGTGCATTTAATGTCACTGTTTATTTTACCGTTACATAACGTAGCCTAATCTAATTTGTGTTGCGGATTAAAGTGGTAATAAACTTGCCTTGTTTATCGTAATAGGTCAATTCAGCCATACCACATATGCTTTAGAACACTTTCTTGATATACTTCCTACCAATTGAGCGTTTGCCTCGTTTGTGATCAAATCGTTCATTGAGTCGAATCCTTTCCCATTTGAACGATTCATTCACGAATCAGACTGAACAATTACGAAACGGACTGAATCGGTCTGTTTCGAGTCAACGGCTCATTGAACTGAGATCTTTATACGGGCATGTGCGATTAATGAACTAAGTAATTTAATAGTTGGCTACATTTGGGCTTTGTATAATATAGCGAAAAATTGTGTTACTTTATTTACCGAATAGTAGAAATCTTAGAAATAAAACATACTAGAATGTTAACGACTTTGTGTGGGTTTTATTATCAGCACAGATATGGAGTGGGCTTTAATAGATAATAATTTCTTCAAATGCATGGATAAAAAACATTTTCAGCCAAGAAATGTAAATATATTGTAGTAGTTTAATGTGAATGCAAAATATATTCGGTTCTAAATGACTGTGTTGGCTAAATAATGGTTCCCACCTGCCTGAACTAGTGCATAAAAACGTAATAATTAACGCAATTACGCCATGACTTAATAGATAGCCGAATCGTTTTTTGAATTGGATATTTGAAACGAACTGTTCGAAAGAACCGAGTCTTCCTCTGACTACTCCCAGTACACTCACTGCAATGATGTCATTGAATAGATACTCTGCCTGGTGACCAATCATGGGACCCAGAATATTGTCATGTCTCCCCCCAGATTTTGCTATGCAGCTTCTTAGAGACAGCCCACTAATGAACTAGCTTACTATAGCAAAAGCCTACAGTAATGCCCATCATCCATTAGGCTTTCAGTTTTTATTGTGTCTATCACAAGTGTTTGTGTTTTACTTGAGCGTAAAACGTTTCCGCAAACTATTTAAAGTCTTCAGTTCAGGGCTTGCATTTCTGGATCCATCCTATCAGACAGGCTTTTAATAGCTTTTTATGGCTTTTCTGTCTACAAACCATGATGTGAGACATTCAGAATTGGTTGATAATAAATGCAAAGTAATTTCATGTGGTATATTTTCTATCAGGGCCCTTTGTAATTTCTCTTCTGCTGTTTTATTTGTCAGGATTTAGGCAGTGATGATGATCGAAAAGCAAACCTAAGGTCAGTGCTATTTTTATTTATCTTATTTAGATTAATCCTTTTTTAACTATGATAATTAATCTTAATTTTGGAGTGTGTTCATAATTGTATGTGTGGCCTATTTCAGCCTGAGTGAAAGTTTCTTCATGGTAAAAGGGGCAGCTCTGTTTTTACAGCAAGGGAGCAGTGCACAAGGGCCCAGAACACCCACCCATCATAAAAATGCAGGTAAACCACAATAAGGTCGTAAGTAACAGAACAATGTCTTGAACATTTGGGGTTGACCAAATTTTTGGCGTCTTATTTAAAGGAACTTATTTTTCAATTCAAAATGGTGATATTTGGCACAAATATTTTGCCTCTGGAAGTTACTGTCAGTCATTTAACATTTCTATTGTAAAACATTTGTTAAATATTAAATGTTTAGCTACTTACATCTTACCTCACACCTTTTTACAACTAAAGCGTCATGGTGAAGTCATGTTCGGTTTCTGTGAACAGTAAAAGCTGCCTTCTTAGATTGGCTGTCTCAATCTTGTTAGAAATCGACGAGTGCTGTTAGACCGCTGAGGCAGACCAGCCTTAAAATGTAACTTTTAAAACTTTTTGTCATTGTAATAAGAAACAGAGCGATGCATAATGGAGTGCATGGGCAATTTGGCCAATTTGGGGGGACTTGCCCCCCCTCAATGTCTATGATGGTTACAGCCCTGAACCACAACAGTAAAGGTGGATGTGTGTGACACATTTCCATTAACAACTTCTTTTAAATTGTGGTGTTATTGTTGATGAAAATAGTGGTTTATTTCCCATAAGATTATTACTTTTGTCTTTTAATTGATCGTTTTGTTGTTGTTGTTGTTGTTGTTTAAGGTGATCTACCACAGCACCTACAAGTAATGATAAACACCCTCCGTTCTGAGGATAGAATTAAATTAGTAAGTGGCATACACTGTATCTAGTACAATGTAGGAATGGCTTCTGCTCTTATCGTGTATACACCAATGTACACTGTCTCCATCAACAGGTCGTAAGGTTAGAAAGTGGATGGACAGACCATGTGCGCTACATGGTGGTTGTCTACACAAACGGGCGTCAAGACACTGAAGAAAACATACTGCTTGGGATGGATTTCACAGATAAGGACAGGTAAGAACCGGGTTGTGCTGACTAACAGCCTTTATGCATTCACTGCATTATTATTCATAACCACACCGATTGGTTGATTAAAATGTTTGTTTGTTTGTTGCAGTAAAAGTTGCTCTATTGGGATGACTCTTCCGCTTTGGAGTGATACCAAGATTCACTTGGATGGAGATGGGTAAATATCCTAGTTCACTAAAGGTTAAAATGCATGTTATTGATTTTATTGTGAATGAATCATCCATGCATGTTTAATTTTTTGTAACCTTTTTTTTTTAGCTAGTCATTTTTAATCAAAATGTATCTCTGGTGACAAATGCCAGACTCCAATAATTTTGTCCTCATAAAACCCCATCACTACAAGCTCGCATTCAGATATGCCTCCATCCATTCAACAGCTGATGGATGGATCCAAGCCTTTCTTTTTCAATAATCCGTTTCACTCAATGTACGTCACAATTAGAAAGAAAATATCCGTCACTACTTCAGTTTCATTGTGACTTCAGAACTCCTGTGTTGAAATGTATCTGTCTGATATCAGTAAGTTGCAGGACGGAAGAAACCTTTTTAGCTTCTTTTTTAGTTTCTAATTTTTTTAATTTTTTTTAATTGAATGCTCACACATACCATACACATTGAAATAAACTGAATTTGCCATCAGTCAGCCTGTTTATGTTTGGTCAAATTAACATCATCCTGTATGTTATGTGTACAGAGAATGACCTCTACAGGTTCAGTATGAAATAACATGTTTATGGTCTCAGTGCATGTGATATTTAGAGTTGTATAAGTGGTGGGAAAAATAACAAGCTTCTGCTTCATCCCGCTCCTTTTCGGACATATTGCAGTTATTGTTTATAACACTAACTGCAACACACTTATTGTATTTTATATATATACATTTTTTTTTTTTGTTCGAAAGAAAGAAAGAAAGACCTGGGGCTATTGGCAGAGGCACTATGCAGAGAGAATTTTCCACTGATTTGTGGTGTTTTCCACTGACCAACCTGGGAAAGCAAAATCATCCTGCTGCCTGCTTATGCATTTCTATATAATCACAAATGATGCCAGAGCTCGTAATTTACACGCCTGAACTCCTCTCTTCTCTTCTTCCAGAGGTTTCAGTGTAAGCACAGCAGGAAGACTGCATGTTTTTAAGCCAGTGTCAGTCCAGGCCATGTGGTACGTTGGCTTGGTTTTTATTTGTTGTTTTATGCTGGAAAGAGATTTCAAAGTTAAATATACAAACTATTACATATCCTCTTATAGTGTGTTTTTTTTATTCTTGAATTGATTATATTTGACTTATCGTATATATTGCAGGTCTGCCCTCCAGATGTTGCACAAAGCATGTGAGGTGTCCCGTAGATACAACTATTTCCCTGGAGGGATGGCCCTTACATGGGTTGGCTATTATGAGAGCTGCATCTCTTCAGAGCAAAGCTGTATCAATGAGTGGAATGCCATGACAGATCTAGAGACCACCCGACCTGACTCCCCAGTCATGTTTTCTGATCAGTGAGTAATATGTCATTGGATCAAATAAAAATTCTATGATAAATCTTCAAAGCTACATAAATGCAACAACTCTGATATGGGACTAAAATCTTTATTAATTTGCATATATTAACATTGCTTGTCATATCATTAACAGGCCAACAGAGAGAGAGAGAACAGAATGTATGATCAAAGCCAAACTCCGAAACATAATGATGTTTCAGGACCTGGAAAATATTACTTCTAAGGAGGTATATGTAATGAGGCTTTTATGCCATGCTTTACATAAGTGCATCAGTCATGGAAGGAGCATTAAATTGAATCCTTTCACTTCTGTAGATCCGAAATGAGCTGGAACAACATATGAGTTGCAACCTGAGGGAGTATAAAGAGTTTATTGACAATGAGATGCTGCTTATCCTCGGCCAGATGGACAAGGCTACGCTCATATTTGACCATCTGTACCTGGTAAAGCTTCCTCCAAGATTTCTCTGCCATGCTTGATTCTTGTTTGCTTTGTTTGTTGCCATGCTTGATTCTTGTTTTTTTTTTGTTTTTTTTGCTTACCTAAAAAGCAGAGTGCATACTGCTAGCTTACTGATATGACAGCCTGCATTCACTGATGCATTGCACTACTCTCTCAAACAATTCTGGAAAAAAACAAACATTACAGATATAGATTGGTGCAGAAGGGCCCACATGCAGCATGCAAACAAACATACATACACTGGAGCTTGCAGATAAGATTATCTGTCGAAAACAAAAAGAATGGTTCATTTTTATTTTATTTTTTACTTAATTTTTAAACAACTATTTAGAAATTTCTTCATTTAAATGCCATGTGTTTACACTGAAATCAAAATTGTAGAACACATGCTCAAAACTTGATCGGTCTTCGTTGCATCTACTGAAAACAAGAACCCCTTAAGTTTACAACAAAATGATGGTTATCGACAGGAGCTTTAAGACTCTAGAAGCTAATAAAGCTATTGTTGTTGTGCATGTCATTAATTTCAGGGCTCAGAATGGAATGCATCCAACTTGGAGGAGCTTCAAGACTCTGGGTTAGTGCTGATATATATCGACCTACTCTGTGTCTATTTAAGGTTACAGTATGTGTGTATTTAACACAAATCTGCAGTATACAGTCTAATGTCAGTTTATTTTTATGCAGGGTGGGGTATATCCTCAATGTCACAAGAGAGATTGACAACTTTTTCCCAGGTACCTTCTGTTATTGTAACATCCGTGTTTATGATAATGAGACTACAGATCTGCTGGCGCACTGGAACGAAACCTACAACTTCATAGTTAGAGCCAAGTGAGTTACTTTTCATGGTTAAAAAGATATTGGAAAGTGTTTTATTGTTCCTGTCATGTGCTGTTTCACTCAATAAAGGACCCTTTTTTGACTTGGATGCCTGTATGTCTTTCATATAGGAAAAACAACTCTAAATGCCTAGTACATTGCAAGATGGGAGTGAGTCGCTCAGCATCAACCGTCATTGCTTATGCTATGAAGGAGTATGGATGGTCACTTGAAAAGGCACACAGTTTTGTTAAACAGAAGAGGAATATAGCACAACCCAATCCAGCTTTTATGAAACAACTGGCTGAGTACGAGGGGATTTTAGATGCCAGGTAGGAAAAGCCAAGATAATGAGAAACATGTTCTTTTTAACATCATAAGTTCCTTTTTTTGCATTTACATTTATATTTATTAATTTAGCATACACATTTTATTCAGAGCATCTTACTTTTTAATATGTATGTTTGTTGATTATTGAATAATGTGAAAAAGACCAGCTTTAGAACAGCATGAATTTCCATGCTGATCCAAGCTGGTTTATGATGGTTTGGTGCTGGTGAAGCCAGTCAACCAGCTTGGTATTTCTGGTCAAAGCTGATTGAACAACAAAGACTTGTTTGTTAAGTAGCCTGGTGGGGACACAAACATCCTACACAGTCTGTGTGGTGACCACATAGTCTTTCAAACATGAAATAAAAGTACCAAAACCTTTAGCTTTTTTCGTTTTGTGAGATTTCTTTGGTTGTGTTTTCACACTATCAAGAGGTGACTGCTACCTTTGTTTTCTGTCATTGTAGCAAGCAGAGACACAACAAACTCTGGCAACCAGATGGTGATGAGTATTCGCTGGAGGGCCTTCAGGCTTCAGCTGCCAGTGATGACCAGACTCCTCAAATTTCGTCGCTACACCCTGATCAGGTGGAGATGGCTTGGGGCCACGGAGGAGCGAGTGCTTCCTCCTGCTGCGGAGAAGAGCCGACAGACCATCTCAATTATAACTACTATTTCCGGCGACTCTCAGACACTGCTCTGGACAGTGAACCCTCCACGCCAGTTCGAGGTCCTCCGCTTTTAGGCATGGAACGAGTCTTTATTGAGATTGAGGACGTGGAGAGGGATGCGTTGTTGGACGATGAGGGTTTCCCAATGGCTCACTTGGCCCTTCCTGGAGAGGGGACAGCAGCCCAGACCTGCGGCCGACTGGAGCCCTTGGAGGACATGCGCATGCGGCTGGAGTTCAGCACGGTGGAGGAGGAGGATGAGGAGGAAGCACAAAAGGAGGAGGCAGAGATGGCTGCCTTAGCTCGTGGTGAGGAGACGCAGAGGGAAGACGGGAGCCTGGCTAACTCGAACCGCTTTAACAACGAGAACGCCAACAACAGCAACAGGCTGGCCGGGAAACGCAGCTGCCCTTCTGGCTTTGACGTGAGTATGACGTCTTAGCTGTAGCGGCAGCTCTCCTGGCTTGTATGCAAGCTTATAGCTCAAAGAGCTCTTTTCTGTGAATCCATCCTAAACGCTTTACTTTCTCTAAAGCATCCCGTACTCTTACACCTTTAAAAAACCTAACCATGCATTCTCCCTGCCTGTGTGTATTCATCGGTTTAGGACAGTGCTAGCATTGGAAACCCCTACAAAGTGAAGCCCTCATATCAGTCGTGCCGAGACTGCCTGCGCCTGCCCAGCGGCCGCCGCTGCGAACGTCGCACCCATCGCCTTAACCTGCCACGTCATGCTGGCCTTCCCAGTCTCTCCATCAAGGCCCCCGGAGGACACAAATTCAGTCCCGCCTCCGCCAAAAAGGTGCCTCCTCCTGCCCCCCGGCATCACATGAGCAGCGGGCACTGCCAGTGCATTCGTTGCTCCAGTCGGTCCAACTCGGACACTTACCTCAAGCAACCAAGGTGCGAAGACCTTCCTCAGGATTTGCATTTTTCCTTGGAGACTGAGGACAAAATGGAGGGGGAGGACGAGGGGAGCTTCAGCAGTTCTATGACCGAGCTCACTCTCCTGAGGCTCAGTCTGGGTGGTGAGAGGCCTATGGCGGAGCTCAGTCAGGGGGCCCACCTGGAGACACAGTTGGTGCACCATAGACTGGAGCAACTGTCCGGTCCTCAGTCAGAACAGATGGACTTGAGTGTAGAGGACACTGCCACGGAGGACATGGAAGTGGATGAGGGGAGCGTTCACAACTTGCCCCCTGGCTCCAGTGAATTCCAGCAAACACTTGCACCGGGCTCATCCCTGACGCGCAGCTCCAGCAGCGACAGTCTTCAGAGAATTCGGAGAGGCCAGCCGGGCTTGGTACGCCAGAGAGCCCAAGAGATTGAGACCCGTGTGCGGCTCGCCGGACTGACCGTGTCCTCCCAACTTAAAAGGTCTAATTCGCTGGCCAAGCTAGGTGACTTAGCCATTTCCACAGAGGACCTGACGCTTTCTGCCACAGTCTCAATTGACTATGAGGAGCAAGAGCCTTCACTTTGCTGGGAAACCTCTTGCTCTCCCAAGCTCTCTTTAACTCCGACTCTGTTGCAGAGTTTGAAAAGCTGACTCAAAGATGTCAGAACTGCTTTCTCAGTGAATGGGACTGCTCCAGTCCCACAGCCATCGAAAGCAACCGTGGAGGCTGAAGCTGCAAGACACCTCATGAGAACAATCAGGCCAGGCTTGGACGTCCTTCCAGCAGCCCTTTGCATAACTGCACTGCGTTCTTCATGTGTCTGTCTGCTTTAACTAAGATATATATTAAAGCATGCTCTGGCTTGGACCTTCATTAACGGCTTTGTTGATATCGCATTTCTTTGTCTTGCTAAAGGAAGCCCAACTTGTTACAGTTTCACTGTACGTGTGGCCCATCTAAAGGTGGCATAACCAAGACCTGGTTAAATTAGCAATGATTTTACTCAAACATTTATTCAAATATTTGTTTGATATCCATCGTTTAATTTTTTTTAACTTTTTTTTAGCCCATTTTAATGTCCTCTGGCGGGTATTATTACCAACAACAATATCGATGAAATTTGCCCCCCAGTTTGTTCACCAGCAAATTTATGTGCTATTGCAGATAAACCAATCATGTATTTGAGATGATTCGATGACAAAAAAGGCAGTTTATCTGATTTAGATAATTGTCACAAACCATAAAAGTGCACATACATGTAAAAATTAGGCTGCGTGTTATTTACTAACGATAATAGACATTTTCAGATGTAGATACTGATGCATGACCATGATAACATTTTAGTATGGCTTTATTAAAACATGATCAAAATTTTAGCCCAAAGTAATGAATATTTTAAACTTTGTTGTTCACTTGAAGTTTTGCCTTTAAAAGCTCCACAAACCTTTGTGACATTTTTTTTTATCATAATGTCACACCACAAAAGTAATTTCAGACTAAAGTTAAATCTGAAATTTGTGATTGTCACTGTGTCATTCCAACCTGATAGTTACTTGAGTCCTTAAATGTTGCCATTTGCAAAAATGACATCAACAAAGCCACATAATTATTGTCTATTTCCAGAGAAGAATGCAACCTGAATGTCGTTGGCTATTTGTCTTACAATTCTCTAATTTGCTTCTCAGCTGGTGTTTATCAGATCAACTACATCTGAAATATGCTACTAGGGCATAGCTCCTGTTATGTAATTTAGCTTAAGCTGTTTATTGTACAAATTGTAGCCTGTGATGTGCAAAAAAGCTTTAGCAGCAACACATTAGTACAATACAGTCTTCAAGTTGATCAGAGGATGTTCAAATGTGTCACTATCGTCCTTTAAAAGGTCCTTTTAAAGTGTCTCCTATACGAAATGACATCATGGCATCTGATAATAATAATAACAGTAATGTACGTTAAGTATTAACAGGTACGAGCAGTGCGTTATCTTATGATATTGTGGCCATAGGGACTTTACTACCATGATGGGGTCTGATATGTGTAAAAGAACACAAAGTTTGATAAGTGCTCTGGGATAACTAGTAAGTTTGCAAGCATTGGTTAAACTTGACCTTAATTATTTTTTCATATATATATATACATGTGTGTAATTTAATAATTAATGTTATTGATATTTGTTGTCTATTAAGTTTTTTTATTTATGTTTTTACTTTTTTTGTGGGAAATTTTTTTAAATATGCAAAGTGGCCTGTGCAATAAGTGTAAGCAAGAATTTGAAGAGAATCAGTTTTATTTAGTAACTAGCTTTCATTTAGAAGAACGAAAATCAGATGCGAAAGAAAAGCACCTTAAGTGAGTTTTGAGTGAAAGCTTTTTTTCCCATATGGTCCACATGGAATCAGTCACTGCTGTATGAAACTATGTTCTGGCTTTTATTTTAATATCTGTGAGACCTGTTTCATAATGCTTTTGTAAATTGCCAGTTATTTGGAACTTAATATTGGCTTTTTATTTCATTTATTTTTTCACCCATATTTTAGTGAGGACATTCCCATTTCAAACTGTATAGTTTTGGGGAGGCATTTCTGCAAATCAAAATTATTACGATTGCCAAAAAAGATGGCCTCCCGAAAAAGACTAAAGTTGTAGTTTTGTTTTCCGCTCATGGCTCATACCTCCTCCCAGCTGCTGCTGATTTGAGTACTAGATATTTCGTTTCTTCAGACATGCAAGTGCCTTACCTGTTGCCATTTGCAATCAAACGGTTCTTCGGTACAAACCGCTTGTTTCACAGAGGTTTTGTCTTCACCTGGTTGCGGTCTTTATAGAGCAACGTTTATTTGTGGCTTATTTTTGGGCTGTTTGTCTTTTCATTTTGATACTACATTTCATATTTGAATAGAAGAGACCAAAGTCATTTATTTATTGTCATGTTTTGACATGTTTGAACACACTAAGCTAACAATAAAATCAACTGGAGAAACTGTAAGATTGCCTTTAGCCCTAACTTAACAGCTCTTAAAAGAGACTGGGAACATACATCAGATATTGTACTTCATTTTGACCATTTTAAGTTGTGTTGCACTATGTTTTATAATGTAATGTACAGTTAATTATAAAAAATAAATTGTTTATTGTCTGCATCAGAAATGGACCAGTATTGCATTTATTTACAGCCTTTAGTTCCTCATAAGGAGAGAGAGACATGTTGATAATTAATTTTCAAAAAATATATGTGCTGCACATAATAATTAACTTCTTAGTATGAGGACATTTTCTACAAAATGACAGTAAAGTAAATGACACATTTATGTTATTGAAATGTAGAAAAAGTGTTGCTCTGTCTGATCTTTGAGTGCCTCACAGAGGGAAATCTTATTGAATTAGGCAAATGTGATTTTGACATCACAAGACCAGACACTGGAGCAGCCCAGAGACTTGAGGCTGGAGTCAGTTAAACAGACTAAAATTAGTGTATTTGGTGCAATCCAAAGACGTATCTGCATCATTGGTGAGGATTTTTCTCCTTTAGGAATACATGAACACGGTGAGGTTGTCAGCTGTATTTCTATTGCTTAAGTTATGTTACATTTGCATTTGCCAGTCATGTGATTTCTGCTGTATTGTAATCAATCTGGGCAGACATACAAACATACATAAATGTAAACGTATTTGTGAATTACTTGTCTGGGGGAGCTTTATTGTCATCTTGGGGGGAAAAAAACTATTTACGAAGAAAAATTTAAATGTGAAACGAAACTGACTTTTTATGTTTTAAAAATACAACATTAGTCTCTGTATTCATTGAACCTTGTTAGGACATGTTTGACTGCATTTAGTTTTTGTTCTGCATTAACTGCATTGTTTTGTATAGATAATAAGGACAGTTATTGAATAAGGAAAGTTACTGATAGTTGTCATTTGAATAGCGGGTGAGCAATTCCAATAAGTGTCTTAAAGGAGACATATCATGCTTTTAAATTGTTCCTTTTTACATATAAATCATACATTTGTAGTCTATATAAAGCGGAACTGCAATGCTTGGGTCTGAATTCCTCATTATTATAGCTCCACAGGCCCCTTTTCTACCCCTTTTCTGATGTGCGTCTGAGAGCAACTCGTTTTGGTGCGGTCTCTTTAAATACAATTGAGACACTTCATACCCCGCCCACACTCGGTTCAACTCCACCCCGTTCGGCCATTTTTGTAGTTTGATAGCAGAGATACGATTATCTAGTGGCACAGAAACTTTTTATTCACACGTTATTAACAAAATGTCAACAACGGAAGACTTGTCCAGCCAGCCTTACATGTTCGAGCCAGAGTCGGAGCAGGAGCGAGATGAAAATGAAGACGACAAACCTGTAGAACAACGTCTTCATATGGATGTATCGCAATGGTGTGTACTGTATTTACTAGGGATGTCCCGATCCGATCACGTGATCGGAAATCGGGCCCGATCGCGTGTTTTCAGACTCGATCGGAATCGGACGTTACCTCCCGATCAGGACTCGGATATATATTTATATTCTCATTATTTTATAAATTTTATTTTAACACCTCTATTATGCGGTGACACAGAGTTACGGCGGTTTCACACTGCACGCGTTATTAGAGTGTAAGCAGCGCAGGAGCAGTGCGTATGGTGAGCAGGAGCAGGACACGCGCGTTTTGCTTTCATACTGGCAGCGTTTGTCACGCGCGGCTGAACCGTGGGTTGTGTACAGACAGAGTCTATAATGGATAAGTTGGCATTGCTTTTTTTCGTTTTCAAATACATTTAAGAGAAAAGACTTGTCAAGAAGCTTATTTTATTAATAATTTCATTTATATAACTTTTGGTTCATCTTTGTTTTTATTGTTATGGCAACAAGTTTGTTTTTGGACATTTGTTTTCTTTTTAAATTGCTGTTGGTCATTTGATTGACTGTTTAAAACACAATAGATATCATCAATGCACTTTTTGGATAAAACTGCGGCGTATTTTGGCCATGATCAATGTATTGTCACTTTAATTCAGCAAAAGCGGCGCAGCAAAAATAGACTCGGCGCCGAAACGATCACGGCACTCCTGCTTTGCTCTGCTACGCACTGCCGCGCCGCCTCTGCGTGCGGTGTGAATGCTCTAAAGCCTGGTTTAATCTGTTAACATGGGCGGCGAAAAAAATACGCGCTGCACGCTCTGTTTTAACAGTGCAGTGTGAAATATTTTTTAATATTTACTGTTGCACTAAAGTCCAAAAGTGAAGAATTTATTTATTACTTGATTGTTCAAGCTACCTCACAGAAGTGCTCTGTTTGTTAACAGAGTTGTTGAATGTTAAAATAAGGTGAATTAAATAAAAAATAAGGAACATCCTGGATCTGTTTTTTTCTCTCTTCTTTATTCTTTTTTGTTTTTGCAATATAAGTTAGAAGTATCGGATCGGGACTCGGTATCGGCAGATACTTAAAATCAAATGACTCGGACTCGGACTCGAGGGCAAAAAAACCTGATCGGGACATCCCTAGTATTTACACATGAAACTTTGGTCTTCCGACCTTTTACCACCGTGTCGATTTATTTTGATTAATATGTGCGAGGGAGAGAGAGCAAGACAGCGTCTAGTTTGGAGACGGTGATGTCTTGTTTACACTTTCGCCTGGCTCTGAAGAGAGAGAGTGAGCGCGCGCGACCGGGTCTCTCTCTCTGCTCGTTCTTTCAGTTAAACATGCGTCCTGTAACAAGCGCGGCAGTTCATCTACATTAAACGGTGTAATGAAGCGTGTGGGTTACTACATCCAACAACCGAACATTTTAACTTACCCTCTCGTACCTTCTGCATCCTTTAGCTTGGACTACAAAATTGCAGCGAGAAATAAAAATGGCGGATTGCTGGAAGTGTTGGGCCGGAAGTCAATGTCCTTATTTGGCAGTTCCGCTGCAAATACTGTGACGTAATAGTTCAAAAAACGTCATAGATAACAGAAAAATCGGAACAGGTTGAAAAATATGACCAAAACAGAATATAAAGATATCAACGAAGCACCTGAAGAGAATAATTTCATATTTTCTGTACTTCTAAACACTCCAAATATATCATTTTATCCATTAAAACTCATCTTTGATCACCAAAATGACATATTTAAGCGTTTTTCCTTAAATTCTTCATGCCTTGATTGTAACTCATGCTTGATTGTGAATATGCAAATTAGCCCCGCCTCCACTCACACCGGCTCAGAGATCCACTTGTTGATGATCACACGCTGATGTGATTGGTTACAATGTAGTTTGTGACATCAGAAACACCAGCGATTTCAAACCGGATTTTGGAGACTGTATTTGTTTCACTGCCGTTTGAAAGAGAAAATACTCAGCAATGGTGTTAACTTATGAATTTACACGATTTGTCTTACATACTAAAAACATCACATAGACATATAAACAATATTAAAACCTTGATTTTCACCACAGGGGGACTTTAAACACTGAAACAACAGGAGCTTAAGAAGTAGCAAACTCATTTTATCACAAACAATAGCGGACAGAGAACTAACTCGAACTGAGGGCTTAAATACACAGAGCAAACAAAAGAGCTAATGAGATCATTAATGAGACAACAGGTGAAGGGGATTATAAATCAAACACACTGGGAAACTAGGTGAAACAGAGAAAACAGAACCAAAACACAGTGAAACAGCCAAAACAGAACATACAATAGCTAACTGAATATAACCGTTACAACATGAAACAAGTTATATCCAACTACAACTAATAAATCATTTTTTTCTCTAGCATTTTCTCTTTTATTGTATGTGAAATTGTGTGTGTTGGCATTATTTGAGCATTAAACGTTGTGCTCAACCTGCAAATTCATTCACATACTGTTCTGGGTAGGGCAATGAAGCTAAACGGAGAGAGTCTGGTTTTATGGATGGCCCTTCCCAGCTGCTTGGGCTATTGCAAGCTGAGGCCATCAACCTCAAAATAACCTGCGCAGTGCCTGAGCAATGACACATCCATAATATAAGTTTGCCATTCTTTCAGGAACGCAGCCAGTTGAGCGTTTACCTCTACAGCTGACATTCTCAGACAGAGTCAACACAGAGCACTGGACCCTTAAAATATCCCATCATGCTGAGAGACAAAAATGAGATGACATTTCCTGATAATGTACTGTAGAGCCATATTTATTCATGTTTATATAGACAAATCTGCATACATAAGCTGTGTTGTGTACCGCAAAATAATGGCGAATCTACTTATTTATGCTATAGCATGACATCATTTTTTAAGTAAAACATTGTGCTTTTTTGAGGTCTGAGGGCAGAGTACAAAGGACCTGCTTAAGCCTTATCATATGCTTATATTTGGAAGGCTATTTTAGACTATTCTTCCTATGAGACACATTGTGACCCTACAGTAAGATGAGCATTATGGGTTACTTCTTACACTCAAACCACTCAGGCTGGGCAATAGAAGTTTCAGAAGGTCAATTTGAGAAAGTTAATGTATGTATGTATGTATGTATATATATATATATATATATAGTGTGTGTGTGTGTACACATTTACTTGTAATTAATTTTAATTGTAATACATTCAAATAAATAAACTAAACTCACAACTTAGATGGAAACAGGAGTTTTGTTGTCAAGCGCCATGGGATATGTTTGGAGTCCATGGGTTTTCCCCTTTCATGTCTAATGTGACCTTCGCACCTGGTAACTGATCTACTCTGCCAGTTGCCATTTTGGTTCTGTGACTCAGTGGCTACATTGAGAGTCATTTAATTTTAGGCATTGCAACATTCCTGAAAGGAGTGATGTGAGAGGAACAAGAGAGAGCTTGAGATGGGAGGGGGCTCATTATAGATAAAGATATACGGTCTGTTCATGAACTCATGGGTGGTGATATGTGTTCTTCACAGGGGTGATGGGACAGAAACCGGTCAAGGAGCTAGGAAAAGAAGACGTCCTGACCAGTGCCGTTAGTGACTATGAGATCCTAAACCACAGTGAGGAGGAAGCACATTCCAACAACCCAGAAGAAACAGACCAGAATTTTGTTGACTTGGACACCTCCATACTAGAGCCCTGTCCTCAGGAACCAACAAGACCTGATGACAACAACACTGAGCCCTCTTTCAACCAGGGAGGAAAAAAGATCAGTCAGAGTTATGACACGGATGTTTCACAGAATGCCAGGAAACCAAATCCTCAACTGAGCCTGGCAGGAGGTCCATGTACCTCAGAATTCAAAACAGTCACAAGCGACGCAACCGCCACAGATATATCTACTGCTGTGGACCAGCAACAACCTGACAAAACAGGAGGAATGACTAACAAAACTCACCTCAAGGATACTCCAAACATGTTAGAAGGTTCTTGTCAGGGGGACTCAACAGATGATGCCATGAACGTTGAGAAGAATGAGACACAAACGCTGGTGGACAGACACAATGCGATGTTAGACACAGAGGCAATGACAAAGATGAGTGGTAATGTTGAAATAAAGAGGAAATTCTCTTTGGAATCAGAAAATGCTACTTTACTTGAAAGACAGCCATTCCAGGAGATTAGAGTTTCAAAGGGTAAAGATAAAGAGGAAGTTCAGACCCTAAGTAGTGCTAAAATTAGAAAAAGTTATGAAAAAGTTTGCAAAGAAAGTGCTGGAACTGTTCAACACAAAGAAAGTCCTTATCCGGACCAATCTGAGTATTTGGACAAAGCTGATTCTTTATGTCCGGAGACTGTGACTACATGTCCACCAATCCGCCAATCACATTCAAGTCGCCCATGGCTCCGGAGTGCAAATAAGCAGGATAATTTACAGGAGGAAAAAAATATCAGTCTAGATATGTCAACATGTATTTTAAAAGAAATACCTTATGATGCCTCACAGACACATTTTGCAGCAACACCCAAAGAAAACTTCAGAAAAGACAAAAGAAACCCAGCTTTCCATACACCATTTTGGGGAAAAGAAGAGACTGTAGATCCTGCATGGGGTGAAAATGAAGGTAAGGACAGCATCTTGCATACTCCCTTCAATGAACTTTGTTTATTAAAGTCTAGAATGACAAAATTCAACTCTAATTCTGAGATTGTTACTGAACCCACAAATGCAGACACAGTTCTAGTTCCGTTAAGGATTGAAGAGGACTCTGAACAAAAGTCATTAAGCGCATTCCATTCAGATTTGAGCCAAAGCAATACTTTGTTTCACACTGAGAAGAAAAATGATGACAAAGGGGCATTCACTGTCATGGAAAAGCACTCAGCAGTCATGTCATCTGAGAGTTTAACTGAATCCAGTGCTAAAAAAGTCCTTGTTAGCAATGCGCCTCACCCAGCCAAAAAGGGAGTGTGGGGAGCAGATGCACTATGTGTGAAAAGAGACAGTAAATCTGATTATCAAAAAGCTGTTCAGTCAAAATCCATAAAAAACAAGAAAGATTGTGATGGTCATCGTAATGGAAGGCACAATACTTCACCATTATTTGAATTATCAGGAGAAAAAGGTAAAATTCAGGAAGTACATCTGAGCAAAAGAGTCTGTGATCCAAAGATCTACAGGCTGGATGGTTCAGAAACAGAGGTCATATAGAATATTTCCAGCAGTAAATGTTTATACAATTTTTTTTGACCATTTAAACTCTTTCTCTCACTCAGATTTTGATGGCGGTGACGCCGCAAGAGTCACACAGATGGCTTCTTTGAAACGGGAAAAAGAGCCTCTCTATTTCACGGCTGTGATCACACCACCACTTCAGATTCATACATTTCCTGATCAGGAGGCGAGGAAGTCATCTGACATCTCTCATATGTATGTTCCTCACACTGAAATACAGAGCATGATCCCTGACGCCTTACCCACAGACGCTCAGACAGAAAAAAAAGCCAAAATCAAAGGACCACCACCACCTGTTCCAAAGAAACCAAAGAATCCATTTATAAAAGCTGTTGGCCGCAAGGAATCTGCTTCTCATTCAATAGACGAGCCGAGCAAATATTTGGACCTGCTGCTGAAAAATATCAAAATGGGCAGAAGGCAGGAGGCACTGCAGTCCGCTGAGGATTTTAATGCACATGCATCATGTCTTGATATGTTGCCTTATTATATCGAGTCCCCATCCTACATGTGCATGTCCACAGAGCCTGAGGCTGCTGATATTCCAAGATATTATTTAGCCCCACACAATGAAATTGTTGCACCTGACTGCGATAAGTTGATAGAAACTGTCGATGATAGAGAACTAAACAAAATGGATATGTCTCAGCTGAGACCTTTATTGAAAAAAAGAGCAAAAATAAAGGGCCCACCACCACCTGTGCCAAAGAAGCCTGAAAATCCATTTGCTAAAACAGACACGGAAAAGATACAAGCAAGCAAAGAAAGCTACATGATGGACATTGAGAATGAAGAAAAGTCTAAACCCACTGCAGTCCCAACCAGATATCCTTACGCGGCCTGTAGAATTCCAAGCAGTGATTCTTCTGCTTCAGAAGAAAACGAAGTGTCCAGATACAGACCTGTCTCTGAACTCATCAGAGACAGCAACAAAATCCAGGAGAAAGTGATACATCACAGCAGGACAAACATAATGGAAGCCAGGCCAGATGTGGCTATGGGAAGCCAGACTCAAAAAGTATTGCAAATGAAGACAGCCTTTCATGTACAAACATCTCCCCATAAAATGGAAAGAAGATCCTCACCAAAGAAAGGTAAGACAGGTTTTCAAGCTGACTGCATTTTCAGTTTTTATACAGCTAACAGGGTTATAAAGAGTCTTAATCAAATTTCAGTGAGTATCAGTTTTAGGTAAGACATATGCACAGTTATCCAAAATGTCTGTCAGGTGAAAATGCTTTATTATAGCATCTATTATTATATATAAACACAACAGTAGATGAACATACAAATAATACCATTTATCACAGTACCTGAACATTACTGTAGCATCACAGTTACACTAATTGTATGATCTAACATAAGACTAACAACAATCCATTGAATGCACTTCTACAAGAGGGTGAGACCATAACCATGATTCTTTGCAACAACATAACCAGCCAATAAGAAAACTATACAAAGTTACACTGACGTTGTTTAGAATTTTCTTTTCAGTTTTTAAATTAATATTATTAATATGTTTTATCATAATTATCAGTGGCTCTTTGAACAGCTGGTGACCATCCATTTTCCTCTTGATCACATTCCAGAGGTTTTCAATGGGGTTCAGGTCTAGAGATTGGGCTGGCCATGACAGGGACTTGATCTAGTGGTCCTCCATCCACTCCTTGATTGGCCTGGCTGTGTGTATTGGAGCATTGTCCTGTAAGAAAAAACAATCCTTCAAGTTGGGGACATTGTCAGAGCAGAAGGAAGCATGTTTTCTTCCAGGATAACCTTGTATGTGGCTTGAGTCACACGTCCTTCACAAAAACAGATCTGCCTGATTCTGATCTTCTCTGATAAGTCCAGTTTTCAGCTGGTCCTCTAATGGTTAGGCTGAGAATTGGAGAGCCCAGGACAGGCTTACAACCCACAGTCTCTCACACCCACTGTGTAATTTGGTGGAGGACTGGTGATGATCTAGTGGTTCTTCAATAAGGCTAGAATTGAGGAAATACGTCTTTCTGAAGGATGCATAACTCAAGCCACGTACAAGATTATCCCGAAAGAAAAATGGCTTTGTTCTGCTCTGACAATGTTCTACAATGCTCCAATCCACACAGCCAGGCCAGTCAAGGTGTGGAATGGATGAAGGACCACCAGATCAAGACCATGTCATGGCCAGCCCAATCTCCAGACCTGAACCCCATTGAAAACTTTGGGATGTGATCAAGAGGAAGATGGATGGTCATGCCAAGACGCATGAAAGCTGTGATTGGAAATCAGCGTTATTCCACCAAATACTCTTCCTAAGTTAAAACATTAGTATTGTGTTGTTTAAAAATGAATATAAACTTATTCGAGGTCTGAAAACATGGCATCTTTTTTGTTATTTTGACCAGTTGTCATTTTCTGCAAATAAATGCTCTAAATGACAATATTTGTATGTGAAATTTGGAAGAAATGTTGTCAGTAGTTTGTAGAATAATCAGAAATGTTAGTTTTATTCAAACAGATAGGTGTATAATAAATCTAGAGAAACTGCTAATTTTGCAGGGGTCTCTTAATCTTAAACTATAGGATATATTTGGTCTTTGATATCACAAAGTTTGAAAAGCTCTACACCACACTGAAACAGAAAAATAAGATTCCATATTAGATTTAGGGCACACTGCACTTTGTAACATAATCCAACATGAGCATGACTTCATCCTTTTTCACTCTTAACATAATTACCACTCCTGTAACATTATTAGCTCCGTTTAAGGCGAAGCACAACGTGTTTAAATACACAAGATGGAAAAGCTTGGAATCAATGTAGTGTTTGCAAAGGAGAGATGCTCAAATGTTTTTCCACGCCTAAGATGTCTTACCATTTAAACCGCAGTGACCTGTCGGCCAGTACGGTACAATGTGTACACCTCTCATTCACACACATAGAACTGATGTCCATGTAGGAGGACATGAGGAGGAGGGGAGGGGAGAGGAGAACAAGGGCGTTTTCTCCCGTTCATTCAGAATAAAGGAGAGGAGGGAAGCTATTGTGGCTAGCCGCAATTCACTGAGACAGTCACCAGCACAAACTGAATCTGTGAGAAAATAAATTAATGCTTTGAATTTGACGCTCTGAGAGACCTAGTACTGATAAAGGTAAGCGTTTTGCGTTTGGTCATATTAATGCAAGGCAGGTCAGTGTTGCACTAGCCTCTACTGGAATGCTAGCTCGATTTTAGCAAGCATCACTGATTTAAAACAAGCTCTGGAAACAGCTTCTACCTAACCGAAAAAAAACTTGCGCTCGTGCATGTGCATTTGCTGCATTTAGCGTCATTTTCTGACATTTGAGACTACATCCAGCATTTGATGATCATGCATATGGCGAGATAAGCAGAAATAGTGAGATATTAATTGAAAGTTGACCATCATGACCTGTGCCGGGTTGATAGCACGCCTCCACTCCAAAGCGGCACGTCGCATTTCGCCAGCGCATGCAAAATAAAACATGCTCGGCTCAAACCAAGCTGCATTACTGATGCTTTTCCGGCTTTTTTCATTCATTTGTTCGGTTAGCGATTAGCTCTCATTTTCTCACACCAGCAGAAGCCTGCCCATCTATCGATTATGTCATGTTTTTTTTTTTTCATTCTCACTCTTGCACTATAGGCGAATATCTTCTTTCTCTCATCCATACATATGTTTTATCTCTCACTCTTTATCTTAATTTATGTTTTAGTAGACATTTAATGTGAGGTTTTTTTTCGCCGGTATGCTCGTCAGCAGCATCATCATCACCATCATCATCAATAACGCAGCTCGGCCATTAGAAAGCAAACACACTCACACCGCCATACATCTGACCTATTTCCAAAAACACATCCATGGCTTTATTGTGATGACCGCATTTTATTCTCCCAAACACAGCTGTTTGGAATCGTCTTAATTTATTTACATTGTTATTAATGGTAGTTGCTATTATTTAGGAAGGCACCGTCACCAATCAGGCTCACCTCAGCAAGTGCTTCAGATAATGCACATAATGCATTAATAAAAACGACTCATATAACAATGATTGTTAATGTTTAATTATGAATATCAATTAGTAGGCCTATATCTTGTACCCTTTATAACACTGGTCAGGAATAAGCACTCTGTGTCTCAAAATCTGCCTAACTAGACTGACATTTTGGGAATCATTGATGTGTGCATAATTTTTTAGCATCTTTGGTGTGTGTAGCATCATAATAAATGTCTGTTTTGGCAGCTCATTGGGATTTTATTAGGTTTCATTAGATTATGTTGAGTTGCATTTTTTATCCTGGATGATAAATAAACTATTTTATCTATCTATTTTATTTACAAATGTATATCTGTTCAAGAAATACATTTTTTACTTTTATAGTTTACATTTGATGCATTCAGACACTATAAAACAATTTTGTCAAGTAAGCTAGAATATGTGCTTCATCTGATTACATGTAAATTAAATGAAGGAAAAATGTTTTGTTTGTTTGAGAAGAAATAGATGAAATAGATCATTATGTATAACAACTCATCATATCCAATCAAATTAAATTAAGTCCAACTTAATTAAATATAGGATATATATATACTTCTATATATATATATACTGTATGTATATATGTATATATATATACAGCGGGGGAAATAAGTATTGAACACATCATCATTTTTAAGTTTAATATAAATTAAGTTATGTGTAATAATGTGAAATGACACATGGAAAAAGTATTGAACACATGAAGAAAGGGAGGCGCAAAAAGGCATGGAAAGCCAAGACAACTGCTGAAAACTTACAGTAATTAAAAAGCAATCCAGCCCCCTGTCAGTGGAAATTAATAACAGCTGGTTCAGTCCCAAATGATGGCCTACAAAAAGGTCTCATTGCCAAGGTGTCACACAAGACACATCTCATGATGGGTAAAAGCAAAGAGCTGTCTCAAGACCTTCGCAACCTAATTGTTGCAAAACATAATGATGGCATTGGTTATAGGCGCCATTCTAAGCTTCTGAATGGTCCAGTGAGCACTTTTGGGGCCATAATACGGAAGTGGAAAGACAATAATTTCACCATAAATTTGCCTCGACCAGTGCTCCTCGCAAGATTTCTGATAGAGGAGTGAAAAGAATAATCAGAAGAGTTGTCCAAGAGCCAACACCAAGTTGTATGGTGTTTTTAGGGTAATGTGCACTGCCATTTCTCCTCCAAAATATGGTGTGTATTATGGCATCCAAACAGTTCAATTTTGCTCTCATGTGACCACACTATATTCTCCCAGTATTTCACTGGCTTTTCCAAATGTTGTGCAGCAAACTTTAAATGAGCTTCAACATGCTTTTTTTTCAGTAATGGAGTCTTGCGTGGTGAGCGTGCATACAGGCCATGGCGGTGGAGTGCATTACTTATTAACAGTACCTGCTATCTGCAGGTCTTTTTGAAGCTCTCCACAAGTGATCCTTGGCTCTTGGACAACTCTTCTGATTATTCTTTTCACTCCTCTGTCAGAAATCTTGCGAGGAGCACTGGTCGAGGCAAATTTATGGTGAAATTATTGTCTTTCCACTTCCGTATTATGGCCCCAAAAGTGCTCACTGGACCATTCAGAAGCTTAGAATGGCGCCTATAACCAATGCCATCATTATGTTTTGCAACAATTAGGTTGCAAAGGTCTTGAGACAGCTCTTTGCTTTTACCCATCATGAGATGTGTCTTGTGTGACACCTTGGCAATGAGACCTTTTTGTAGGCCATCATTTGGGACTGAACCAGCTGTTATTAATTTCCACTGACAGGGGGCTGGATTGCTTTTTAATTACTGTAAGTTTTCAGCAGTTGTCTTGGCTTTCCATGCCTTTTTGCGCCTCCCTTTCTTCATGTGTTCAATACTTTTTCCCTGTGTCATTTCACATTATTACACATAACTTAATTTCTGAACTTATTTTTGTTTGTTTCTTTGTATGTATGGCTTACTTGGGTTGTTACCAACATCTGGTGAAAATGTCATGTCAATAGCACCTTTGGAAATATATTTACTGAGAAAAATGATGACGTGTTCAATACTTATTTCCCCCGCTGTATATATACATACATATACATACAGTGGGGAGAACAAGTATTTGATACGCTGCCAATTTTGCAGGTTTTCCCACTTACAAAGCATGTAGAAGTCTGTAATTTTTATCATAGGTACTCTTCAACTGTGAGTAACGGAATCTAAAACAAAAATCCAGAAAAATCACATTGTATGATTTTTAAGTAATTCATTTGCATTTTATTGCATGACATAAGTATTTGATACATCAGAAAAGCAGAACTTAATATTTGGTACAGAAACCTTTGTCTTCTCCAGATCCTTCAGGTTTCGGGGCTGTCGCTGGGCAATACAGACTTTCAGCTCCCTCCAAAGATTTTCTATTGGGTTCAGGTCTGGAGACTGGCTAGGCCACTCCAGGACCTTGAGATGCTTCTTACGGAGCCACTCCTTAGTTGCCCTGGCTGTGTGTTTCGGGTTGTTGTCATGCTGAAAGACCCAGCCACGACCCATCTTCAATGCTCTTACTGAGGGAAGGAGGTTGTTGGCCAAGATCTCACGATACATGGCCCCATCCATCCTCCCCTCAATGTGGTGCAGTCGTCCTGTCCCCTTTGCAGAAAAGCATCCCCAAAGAATGATGTTTCCACCTCCATGCTTCACGGTTGGGATGGTGTTCTTGGGGTTGTACTCATCCTTCTTCTTCCTCCAAACACGGCGAGTGGAGTTTAGACCAAAAAGCTCTATTTTTGTCTCATCAGACCACATGACCTTCTCCCATTCCTCCTCTGGATCATCCAGATGGTCATTGACAAACTTCAGACGGGCCTGGACTTGCGCTGGCTTGAGCAGGGGGACCTTGCGTGCGCTGCAGGATTTTAATCCATGACGGCGTAGTTTGTTACTAATGGTTTTCTTTGAGACTGTGGTCCCAGCTCTCTTCAGGTCATTGACCAGGTCCTGCCGTGTAGTTCTGGGCTGATCCCTCACCTTCCTCATGATCATTGATGCCCCACGAGGTGAGATCTTGCATGGTGCCCCAGACCGAGGGAGATTGACCGTCATCTTGAACTTCTTCCATTTTCTAATAATTACGCCAACAGTTGTTGCCTTCTCACCAAGCTGCTTGCCTAATGTCCTGTAGCCCATCCCAGCCTTGTGTGGGTCTACAATTTTATCCCTGATGTCCTTACACAGCTCTCTGGTCTTGGCCATTGTGGAGAGGTTGGAGTCTGTTTGATTGAGTGTGTGGACAGGTGTCTTTTATACAGGTAACGAGTTCAAACAGGTGCAGTTAATACAGGTAATGAGTGGAGAACAGGAGGGCTTCTTAAAGAAAAACTAACAGGTCTGTGAGAGCTGGAATTCTTACTGGTTGGTAGGTGATCAAATACTTATGTCATGCAATAAAATGCAAGTTAATGATTTAAAAATCATACAATGTGATTTTCTGGATTTTTGTTTTAGATTCCGTCTCTCACAGTTGAATTGTACCTATGATAAAAATTACAGACCTCTACATGCTTTGTAAGTAGGAAAACCTGCAAAATCGGCAGTGTATCAAATACTTGTTCTCCTCACTGTATATATATATATATATATACAGTAGTCAACATTTGAACTGACCTTTCATCGAAGTTATACATTAATATATATATTCAATAATTTAAACAAACTGTCATCAGAGCATGGCATTCTCATAACAAGTTTCTACACAGAGGCTCAATGAAATTCACACACACAAAACTGCATTTTCTCCTTGCCTATTATGGAGAATTGCTTATACAGAGTGAAATGGAAAACCGTTTCCCAGTGCTCTCTAGCTGACTGCTCATCTTACGCAAATATGATACACTGTCAGTCTTAAGTCTGAAAACAACATTGAACATTTATCTGTCTTTATGACTTTGTTATACTGCAAAATATAAACTGTCAGGTTTGTCAGGTAATAGTAACGATAATAAATATTGAATTACTACAAGTATTATTTTAAATCTAAAAAATCATTATGACAAGTAAGAACAAAACATTTCTCTTGTCTTGTATTTTCAGAAATGATCAGACGAGTGGTACGACAGAGTAAATTCCGTCATGTGTTTGGTCAGGCGGTGAAGAATGACCAGTGCTATGATGATATTAGGGTTTCGCGGGTTACCTGGGACAGTGCCTTCTGTGCAGTAAACCCCAAATTTGTTGCTATTATTGTGGAGGCTAGTGGGGGTGGAGCTTTCCTTGTTCTGCCTCTGCAAAAGGTAAGCCATAACCGCATATGAATTAAATGTCCACTCATCATTTTTCCAATCTTAGTTGTTCAGAATTATGCAAGATGAGACATAAATTAATGCTTTCTGCCCCTGCTTCGTGTTTTGCAGACAGGTCGTATTGACAAGGCCTACCCCACTGTTTGTGGTCACACGGGCCCTGTGCTGGACATCGACTGGTGCCCGAACAATGATCACGTAATTGCCAGCGGCTCTGAAGATTGTACAGTAATGGTACGCCCAGCTCCTTCGCTACATCCTCTCATAGAAACCATGCTCAGATCCAAAAAGTGTAAAAAAAAAGAGTAATTATTATTATTCAAATATTCCCATTTTTGTTACATAGGTGTGGCAAATCCCTGAGAACGGCCTCACCTCAGCTCTTTCTGAGCCAGCCGTGGTTTTGGAGGGTCACTCCAAAAGGGTGGGCATTGTGACGTGGCATCCAACAGCTCGTAATGTTCTGCTAAGTGCGGGTAAGAGATTTTAAAAGCAAGCGCGCTACATAAAAACCTTTGCGTTAATCATCTTGAGGATCAAAAACCTGTGACTGAATGATAAAAAAAAACATTCTTGTCTTCTCTCCTCCGTCAGGATGCGATAATCTCATCATCGTTTGGAACGTGGGCACAGGAGAAGCTCTGATCAACCTGGAGGACATGCATCCTGACGTGATCTTCAGCGTCTGCTGGAGTCGCAACGGCAGTCTCATTTGCACCGCATGCAAGGATAAGAAAGTGCGCGTTATCGATCCACGCAAGGGGAAGATCACTGCGGTAAGTGAAAACATCTCAAAAGGACTCAAAAGGACATCTCACAGTTCTGAGTGTCTCACTGTCATTGATGATCACAGGAGAAGGATAAGGCCCATGAGGGGGCCCGGCCCATGAGGGCCATCTTTCTGGCTGATGGAAACATCTTCACCACCGGCTTCAGTCGTATGAGTGAGCGGCAGCTGGCCTTATGGAATCCAGTAAGCCAAACAAATGGATTTTCTCTCTGTTTTTGAAAAAGCTAGATTTGTTTATGCTCTATAATGAAATATTTTGATATGATCTTTAAGAAAAACATGGAAGAGCCGATATCAGTGCACGAAATGGACACCAGCAATGGAGTGTTGCTTCCCTTCTATGACCCTGACACTAATGTGGTCTACCTGTGTGGAAAGGTGAGCAAGTTTTTATGTGACCCAAGAAGCGCAAGTTCAGCCATATTGTATTAACTCTCCAACATACTGATTGAAATGAATTATACACATATTAGCACAGTTTTTCCTCAACCTATTTGACACCAAGGCCCTTCTTTGTCCGAGACAATAGTCACAGTCCCTCCTATTTGAGCTGATATGTACCTCGGACAATTCTGTTATATGTAATACCATTTTGTCAGTTTAATGTTAGACATCTTTATGTTTTCTGTTTTTTTTATTTTAATTATGATTATGTTAACTAAATTTAAATCATTTGGGGCCTCTCTAAAAGTTTCCAGAAGCCCCCTAGTTGTGAACCACTGGCTTAAATTCAATACTGGGATGTCATACTAATTTTATTAGTGTGTCTGTATATATATAGTAAATATATTTAATAAGAAAAAAATTGTGAAAAGGACATTGTGGAGAAATGTGCAAAACTGTAAGCTTGTTTTCTGGTCCAGGGTGACAGCAGTATCCGTTACTTCGAGATCACAGACGAGGCACCGTATGTGCACTACCTCAACACGTTTTCCAGCAAGGAGCCCCAGAGAGGCATGGGATACATGCCTAAAAGAGGCCTAGACGTCAACAAGTGCGAGATAGCCAGGTATGCGCTGTTTGCACTGGACAGGTATTTATTTTAAGTGTTGTTTTTAAAAAAAAAAAGCAGGCTGAATTGTTTGAGGTGCTGATGGCCACATCAGAACCTGGATATTTTAGAGAAACTAAACTGACTTGAAGCCTTCAGCATTGTTGTGATTATGGTTCTCAGTGGTGTGACTTGATTGATGCTTTACTCCTGCTGCTAGTTTGATTTTTTTCTTCTCCAGTAGGGGGAGGCATTAGCCTGCCATTAACTATAAAATCTAATGGGATGGCAGTGTGGCACTGATCATGCTGTGGCTCATAAAGGTCATTGAAATGTTATTTGACAACTAATTATCACTGTATGGGTCATTAGTTTTAGTATCTACTCCTTTATCAAGGTATATGTTCTGTGTTTATTATTATTATTTTACTTAATTATTACCTTTTATATATCTGGCATGAACTAATATATATATATATATGTACTCTGAACAAAATTATAAACGCAACACTTCTGTTTTTGCCCCCATTTTTCATGAGCTGAACTCAAAGATCTAAGACTTTTTCTATGTACACAAAAGGCCTATTTCTTTCAAATATTGTTCACAAATCTGTCTAAATCTGTGTTAGTGAGCACTTCTCCTTTGCCGAGATAATCCATCCACCTCACAGGTGTGGCATATGAAGATGCTGATTAGACAGTATGATTATTGCACAGGTGTGCCTTAGGCTGGCCACAATAAAAGGCCACTCTAAAATGTGCAGTTTTACTTCATTGGGGTGAAAAAAATTGTTGATTGTGGCCTGTGGAATGTTGGTCCACTCCTCTTCAATGGCTGTGCGAAGTTGATGGATATTGGCAGGACCTGGAACACGCTGTCGTATACACCGATCCAGAGCATCCTAAAACCGGGATTCATCCGTGAAGAGAACACCTCTCCAAAGTGCTGGACGCCATCGAATGTGAGCATTTGCCCACTGAATTCGGTTACGACGATGAACTGCAGTCAGGTCGAGACCCCGATGAGGACGACGAGCATGCAGATGAGCTTCCCTGAGAGGGTTTCTGACAGTTTGTGCAGACATTCTTTGGTTATGCAAACCGATTGTTACAGCAGCTGTCCGGATGGCTGGTCTCAGACGATCTTGGAGGTGAAGATGCTGGATGTGGAGGTCCTGGGCTGGTGTGGTTACACGTTGTCTGCGGTTGTGAGGCCAGTTGGATGTACTGCCAAATTCTCTGAAACGCCTTTGGAGACGGCTTATGGTAGAGAAATGAACATTCAGTTCACGGGCAACAGCTCTGGTGGACATTCCTGCAGTCAGCATGAATGAATGTGTTTGGGATGCTCTGGATCGGTGTATACGACAGTGTGTTCCAGGTCCTGCCAATATCCATCAACTTCGCACAGCCATTGAAGAGGAGTGGACCAACATCCCACAGGCCACAAACAACAACCTTTTTTTTTCAATACAGTAAAACTGCACATTTTAGAGTGTTCCGCTCATGAAAAATGGGGTCAAAAACAAAAGTGTTGGGTTTATAATTGTGTTCAGTATGTATATATGTGTATATGTGTGTGTATATATAATTTTTTTTATATGTAATTTATTCCTGTGATGGCAAAGCATCATTACTCCAGTCTTCAGTCACATTATCCTTCAGAAATCATTATAATATGCTGATTTGCTTCTCAAGAAACATTTCTTATTATCAATGTTGAAAACAGTTGTGCTGCTCAATATTTTTGTGGAAACATTTTTCTCAGTATTTTTTGATTACAAGAAAGTTCAATTTACATTTTACATTACATTTATTTGAAAAAGAAATCTTTTGTAACAGAAATGAAGCAAAAAAGATTGCTGTGCTGTTAGCACCAAAAATAACACAATGGCACCAATAACATCTCTGTTGTTTCTCACAGGTTTTATAAACTTCATGAGAGAAAGTGTGAGCCAATTATCATGACCGTCCCTAGAAAGGTACTTTTTACTGTATTATGTTTGCTGTTTATGTAATTATTCCCAATGATTTTGTTATTCCTCAATATAATGGCAAAGCTTAATAAAAAGTATGATTTAAAGGAAACACATCATGCTTTTAAATTGTTCCTTTTTACATATAAATCATACATTTGTAGTCTATATAAAGCGGAACTGCAATGCTTGGGTCTGAATTCCTCATTATTATAGCTCCACAGGCCCCTTTTCTACCCCTTTTCTGATGTGCGTCTGAGAGCAACTCGTTTTGGTGCGGTCTCTTTAAATACAATTGAGACACTTCATACCCCGCCCACACTCGGTTCAACTCCACCCCGTTCGGCCATTTTTGTAGTTTGATAGCAGAGATACGATTATCTAGCGGCACAGAAACTTTTTATTCACACGTTATTAACAAAATGTCAACAACGGAAGACTTGTCCAGCCAGCCTTACATGTTCGAGCCAGAGTCGGAGCAGGAGCGAGATGAAAATGAAGACGACAAACCTGTAGAACAACGTCTTCATATGGATGTATCGCAATGGTGTGTTACTGTATTTACACATGAAACTTTGGTCTTCCGACCTTTTACCACCGTGTCGATTTATTTTGATTAATATGTGCGAGGGAGAGAGAGCAAGACAGCGTCTAGTTTGGAGACGGTGATGTCTTGTTTACACTTTCGCCTGGCTCTGAAGAGAGAGAGTGAGCGCGCGCGCGACCGGGTCTCTCTCTCTGCTCGTTCTTTCAGTTAAACATGCGTCCTGTAACAAGCACGGCAGGCAGTTCATCTACATTAAACGGTGTAATGAAGCGTGTGGGTTACTACATCCAACAACCGAACATTTTAACTTACCCTCTCGTAACTTCTGCATCCTTTAGCTTGGACTACAAAATTGCAGCGAGAAATAAAAATGGCGGATTGCTCGAAGTGTTGGGCCGGAAGTCAATGTCCTTATTTGGCAGTTCCGCTGCAAATACTGTGACGTAATAGTTCAAAAAACGTCATAGATAACAGAAAAATCGGAACAGGTTGAAAAATATGACCAAAACAGAATATAAAGATATCAACGAAGCACCTGAAGAGAATAATTTCATATTTTCTGTACTTCTAAACACTCCAAATATACAACGAAATGCATTTAAGGGCTAAAAAAGTGCATTTGGCATGATATGTCCCCTTTAATGGTCATTCATTGATGAAGAAAAGGGGAGGCACATGATTTCAGTTAACATTAGGGCAGCAAATGTTTTCAGAGAAAACAAACAGCTTGAATACATGATTCCAAAATACTCATTACGGTATTTCCTGTCTCTTCTGTTCTTGGCAGTCAGACCTCTTCCAGGACGACCTCTATCCGGACACAGCAGGTCCAGACCCGGCACTAGAGGCTGAGGAGTGGTTTGAAGGCAAGAATGGCGAACCAATCCTGATCTCACTCAAACACGGTTATGTCCCGGGCAAAAACCGTGACCTCAAAGTAGTCAAGAAAAATCTGCTGGATAACAAGGCAACCAAGAAGGTGGAGGAGCCAGCAACTCCTCAGAAACCTGCCTCTCCTCAGCTAACCAGAGTAAGGATGATGCTTCATTGGCTTGTTTGTATTTCCCCCCTAATAACTGGTGCTAAAACACTGTTTCTTTTATTCTGCTCCGCAGAAGAATGAAGTAAAGTTAGAGGAGCTGTTGCGAGAAGTCAAGTCCCTTAGAGATCTGGTCACGCTGCAGGACAGGAGAATCGCCAAACTGGAAGAGCAGGTGGCTAAAGTGGCAATCTAAGACACTGGTGGTGGTCTGAGCCATAGCATCAGTATGGAGAGAAAGAGAGAGATTCAGGTGGGCAGGGGAGGTCAGTCACTGCCAAAATTTCTCAATTTGACTCGATCATTCCGCTTGGTGTTTCTCACATGGACAACTTCAAGCAACATTCCAAGATGGACTTTTACTTTTTGCCAAGTCTCCCCCAAGCATTCGCATAACAGAAGCAAAATTGTGGCAAAGAGCGGTCACTGGTTTTAACTGATGTTTTACATTTTGTTAAAAATGTTCTTACTTTTTTAGTTATTGTAACATTGTTTCCATGAGTATTCTGATATTTACCAGTATGTTACAGAGTGTCGTTGTATATACAAATCAGTATTTCTCTTTCCTTTTTTGTTGTGCTGCCAAATTTGAGGTGATGGTCACCTCTCCTTTTATTTCTACTTTTATATGTTTTTCCCAGTTGTAGATAGTGGCTTATTGAAAAACATGATTTTACATGTCATACTATTCAAAGTGGGACATAAGCAGAAAAGGCAGTAATGTGTGATTGTAAAGGCCATTGGTACTTCAGAAACTAATCATTGGTGATGATAAGGATATGATTTAAGGCTGGCCCACATGGAAAGATTTTTTAAAATCGTATCAGATTTTCAAAATGTGAGAGACCACAAACATGACGATAAAAAAACTATTATAAATTTAACAGTTTTTTTCCAACAGATTCCATTCACAAAAACACGGAAAAAAACGAAAAACCGACTGTGAACACGGGAAATGCGGTCAAACATGACTTTAGAGTAAACAAACATGGTGGACAAGTCGTTTTACCCATAAAACGTGCTTTGAACCAATCGGATTGCTTGGGTCCTAAGGTGGGACTCATCTCTTCACCACACCGGCAGCTCACTTTCTGATTTTGTATCGTTTCGTTCCACGTGACAATCTACAGAGTGCGTGCGTGTTTGTCTTTGGGATTCCCCCCACACAACTGGATTTCTGATCGTAAATATTGGATACATGTTGGATATTTACGATTTGAGATCAGTGTGGACCCGAGCAGATTCAATCACCCTTAACGCACCTGAGTCACACCACAGGAAAATCTGATAAGATAATCTGTTGAACCATCAAGATAATCAGGACTTTACCTAGGATTGTCGGAAGGGGAGAATTGGGCCCAAAATCGGCCCATGTGTAGTGTTTGGGTGCTTCTAGTGAAATCTAAGAAATGCTCATAACTTCATTCATTCAATGATTTTAAAATCGGTCCATATCTTGTCCCTTGTGATGATCATGATCACTGAAGTATTGAGCACATTGTAATCTCCTCCATTGCCTGGCTTTGAGATCATCATAATTGATTATAAAGCATCCAACAACAGGGTTTTTCAAAATATAACACAATCAGTTACAGTATATCCAGAAGCAATAACGTAACGTTGCAGAATGAATGTGAACTTAAACCTAAACTTGTTCAAAATGCATTAATCATGCATAGGCATCATAAATCAAAAACCTACCGCTGTAACTTTATAGTAATTATGAAATTACTGTTGCACCTCAGGAAATCAACCACTTTGAAGTCAGAAACATTGGATGCTCAACACTTGCCATTTGCATGACTTTTTTGTCCAAAGAAATAGTATCAACTTATTTTGAATAGGAAATGGCTTTTTTTTTTTGCTATCATTATCTATGTTTGCCCCCACTTTTGAATTATTCTCATGTTTCAGAATATTGGGCTGACACATGCTCTGATACATGAACTTGGCTTTACGAGGCAGTGGCTACCTGCAAGCTCTTCTGATGTATATGTACTGTAAATGTATTGGTGCCTCTATGTGTGTTTCTGGTTTTAGACAGACCTCTTCAGTTGACCACTGCTGGAGGACATCATCCATGAATCTGAGCACTTATCTGTGTCCTAAACAGTCTTGTGCATGCATTCCAAACTTCACCTAAAATAAAAAAAGGTTGACTCTACAATAAATCCTTTCATTAATAATTCTTCATGAAGTTTGTGGTCATTTTCTTGGTGTTTGTAGGACTGTTTACAATGAATGATGTTAAACAAAAATCCCGGGTCACACTTTTTTTTACAGTGTCCTTGTTACACGTTACATACTGTAGTAATAACTATAAATTATGCATAATTACATGCAACTAACCCTAAACCAAACCCCAATCCTAACCCTGTAGTAAGTGCATGTAGTTTATTATTATTACACTATACTTAAATGCATAATTACACTAACACGGACACCTTAAAATAAAGTGTAACCAAATGTTATGTTTATGAAATGTTCTCATCTTGAAAACTTGATTCTGATCTATTGTAACATTCATCGATCAGATGTTTCCTAATATTCCTAATAATGAAAATAGTGAAAATGACCTCAAAGGACTTCATTATTATTGTTGTAATATTGTTTCAATGTTCTTGTTGTTTTTAGGCTAATAGTTTTGTATTGACTTTTTTTATCAGTAGAAGATTTTAGATAATATACGCACAGGTAAAATTATTTAGATCAATATTTCATCCCCACATTTGTATTTTTTTTAATCATTATTGCAAAATAAACCTCTTTGGGGTAATTCAAGACCCCTACATTATCCCAAGATTCCCAGTAAAGGACATTATCTCTCACTTATTGTTACTGCATGTAAAGACTATTTTCTGAGTCTGTTCTCAGCAAAGTTTATTATTATGAAATAAAGAAAGAATGACATGAAAAAGACTACATACTACATCCTTCATCCTCAACTCTCTCAAGATTAGCTTAGGTGGTCTTAAAGCAGATGTTTTCATTAGATGCCTCAAAGGGCTGCCATATTGAAAACTAATTCTAAGAGGACTATAAGACCTGCAGACAAATATTCCTCTAATTGTTTTTTTGTTTTTTTTAAATACTGAGACAGTACCCTTTAGCCTTTCCATCATTTTCAGCTCATTAAATTGCTATTCTTTGGTTTTAGGGCAAACTGCAGCCCTATATATTTCTGCTCTCAACACCCTGTCCATTGTTCCAGCAGTGGCTCACGGCACGTGTGCCCTCTACCCCCTGAATCACATGAGCACAGGAAACATAAACCTCTTCCTCAGGGATCTGATAGCTTCTGTTTGAAGACCAAACACAAACCCAAAGTATTTTACAAGAGACCATCAATTTCTGTATTTCACCCTCAAACAGATTTAATGATTAGAAGAATGGGTTTAATCAGGGTTTTTAGATTCAAGATACTGGATGGATGAAAATAAAAATCTGGAGAATAGTCTCCCCAGTTTGTTGAAACAGACTGTTACATCTGGTGGCTTGAAGTTCTCCAGGGCACAGGCAGGAGGAAAAAAACTCAGCTCTCCCCCAACCAGCCTTTAACGAGAACAGTGTGTCTGGAACTGGCCCAGTCAGTCTTTCTGGGACAGAGTAGAAGCAGAAGAAAAAGGAGGAGGAGGGGAGAACAAGAGTTTCTTCCCCCCTCACCAATCCAACTGTTCTTCATCGTGCAGTCTGTAACAACAGACATTCAGCTTGAGAAGAGGAAACAGCAGAAGCGTTCTTCTCCATGTTAGATCTTCTCCAGTCGGCATGTTTTAGAACTTCAGCTCTTGAAAGTAAGTATGAATTCAGATTTCAACATTACTTTAGTCTGTTTTCTATTTTAGTAATGCCGTCCCTGTCCATGTAACGGTAGACAGATGACTTGCCTTACAGGAATGCACAGCTTTAAAAGGTCCATGTCCAGATGTGGCTAACCAAGTTTAAAACTGTTCTCTAACTGTTTAAAAGATTCTGTGACATAGAATAGTTTCTGCATGTACTCTTGCTGTTGACTTTGGGAAGTTGACCCTAAAAGACAGAGATTTACATAAAAGGAAGTTCATGTGACGAGGACAGAACTTTAATACATTTGGAACTGCTTTGAAGCTAGCATTAAAGCACTGACATAGACTAATATTAATGCTTTGTGTGTGTGTGTGTGTGTGTGTGTGTGTGTGTGTGTGTGTGTGTGTGTGTGTGTGTGTGTGTGTGTGTGTGTGTGTGTGTTGGAAAATGAGGCACCACATGAGCTTGATACTATTTCCATTGTGCAGCAAATGCCCAGTGATGATTATGGTCGTCAGCTTGAGCACAGATGGCACAGAGCAGAGAGACCTCTGATGAAAGATCTTTGTTTAAAGAAACAAATCGTCATCATTTATTTTGTTGGTTCACCAGCTGTTTTGTGAAACTATATTAGTTATACACTATACTTAAATCACTGTAAAAAGTGATCAGTTGACTTAATTTAAAAAAAGTGAGGAAACCCCTTGCCTTAAAATTATTAAGTAAAATAAACCATGCATAATTGAAAAAATTAAGTTATGTGTTCACATAACTTATTTTTTTCAATTACGCATGCAGTTTATTAACTTTTAAATTTTAAGGCAAAAGGTTTCCTCCTTTTTTAAGCAACATTTAACTAGATTGATAAATCCTTTTAAATTCTTGTTTATTGATAGTTCATGATCTGTGCATTAACTACTATTAATAAACGTTATCGTAAAGTGTTACCAGCGGACATGGCAGTGATGTTCGGCTGCAGTTGCTATGAACATACAGTAATGCATCTGGCTCAGAATCCAATGAGGTTTCCATGTGACGCTTTGATTGCAGACAACTGCAGTGAATGAATGTCACAATGAAGTGAGAACATACCAAAGTTTTTGATTTAAACTATTTGTTGTTAAAGTTTAAGTTAGTGAGTCTAAGTTGATAACATCACAGCTAACAAAAATATGTTTTATGAACATTTTGCTCATGTTCCCATTAAGTTATGAAAACGTTATTTCTGAATGTTCTCAGTCTGAATGTTCAACTTTTTTTTTTTTAAATATATGAAAGACATTTTCTCTTGGTTATACAAATGTCAGTGAAAATGTGAAGGGAAAATTAAATGTTATTATTTTGCAAATGTTAGGGAAACGTTAAATATTACTTTGAACCAAACAATAGCATTCATAACTCAAGAGCCTTGTCAACAAATGTTAGCCAAAGTTCTGAAAAGATTCTCGGTTAGCTGGGATGTTTTTTTTAAGTGGTTTAAAAATGTAAAATGTTGTAATTAAAATGCCTTTTTAACCACCTCAGGTATTCAGTCACAGGATGGACCACTCAGCTCTCCGATGCCTCATAGGGCTATCCGTCACTCTGCTAACCAGGCACACCGCGAATGGCACTCCAGTAATTTTAAATGACTCTATGGAGGGCAGTGGGCAGTGGGAATCTGAGAGCACAGACATAATCCCCACACCTAGCATTTCCTCCTTACTCAATGAATCGGTAAAGACCACCTCCATATATGAAGAAAAACATACCAAATCATTCTTGAATCAGATGGTGGACTTCTTACAAGAGAACCACCTTCCCATAATTGTCATTACCACTTTACTTTTTCTCATCCTCACCATCCTCTGCTCGGCTGCCATCTTGAGTCGCCGACGTAAAGTCAGCACCTACTACCCTTGCGCTTTCCCCTCCAAGATGTACGTGGACGAGCGAGACAAGACTGGAGGGGTGCGCATCTTCAACGAAGTCCCGGAGAAAGCCAACACCAGATCCGCTGAGGAGCCGGTGAATTCAGCCAGGCAGCTCCAGGAGGACATCATGCTGGCTACCAAGAACCTCCGAACTCCAGCCAAGACTCCATGGAAAGAGAAGAATGAAACGGCAGAAGATCAAAAATCTGCCGATGACGAGGAATGTCCTCAGTGCGACAAGAGTCAAGAGAATGGCTGTGGCCTGCTAGAGGACAAGACCACAAATCAGTCTGCCATTGAGGATTCAGTGGAAAAGAGCAGCCCCAGCAGGTCCCAGGACAGCGTCCCTGCTTGTGACATGGAAAAGACTGACCCCTCTGGGCCCCCTGAAGAGAGCAAACATCTATCTGGGCCAGGGAATTCAGAGATACAAGAGAACACAAACAAACAGGAAGTTGCTACTTCAGACTCACCATTTATCAGTGAAGAGAAAACAGCATTTTAGTGTGGACCTTTTTAATGCCTTAAAGGAAACACGACATAAATACTGACCAAAGTGTATTTCTTGGACACATTGTAAAACTAAAGAATGTTTTATTGATATTATCGGAAGCACTTTATTTCACAGTCCTGTTCCCATGTACATACTATGTACTTATAGTAACTGGGTAATAACTAGGTACTAACCCTGAACCTACCCCTAAACCCAACCTTAATCCATGTAGTTAGCTTATATAACCCAATACTTTTTTAGGTAAGTACACGTAAGCGCACGTACTGTAAAATAAAGTGCAGCCAAATTATCCGATTTTTTTCAGGAAAATGTATGGCTTTAACATTGTTTGTGACTGTTTACTTTGATGTACCAAATATAAATGTACTCTGCTTAAAATTAGTATTTTAATTTACTTAAATGTAAATTATATGAACGGATGCCTTTTGGGCAAGACTTTAACATAAAAATGGCATTTTAAACGTTAGTTGTTGTGAATCTCTTTTCGTTTGATGTGTTGATGACTATTCTTGCTTTCTTTACTCTTTTTTTTATTAGCGATGACATTTATAAATACTGGAAGGGTGATGGCTTATACGTGAAGAATGCTATTTTGTCATTTAATGTTGTCTCTTTTCTAATGTCTCACAACTTTGCAATGTGCTGCAAACACAGTCACACACACACACCCAAAAAATAAAGCAAGCACATTTACTACTCCAATTAAGGAGAGGAGCCTCAGTATAGAAAAGCTTTGCTGTGAGCCAGGTTATTGTTTACACATTCTGGCTCTAAATATTTCCTTTCAAGGTCGAGAGGTATTCAGCCACAGCTGTTGAATGCCACAAAGTCCCATGCCACCTTTCTAAGAGTTTAGTCTAAAGATCAGTTAGTCTCAACATGTTCTTTATGAAGAACACAATATCCTCAATAAACATCTTTATGGAACTTGACCAGTTGATTCGCACTTCTTAATGTTCAAGATACATTTTTTTTTTTTAACACACCATATCTAGATTTTCTTGAATGAAGTAAAAAAATGCCAGCTAATGCCATTACTTCACTCACCACAACCATTGTTTTTTTAGATCTACACCTTACAGTTCATGAAACAAATATGATATTGCATAGTATTACATATTAAGTTTTAATGCATGAGACAAAAAGAGTACTACTGAGAATTCTGTTCTTATTTTAGACCTGAGCATTGGTGGCAAAACAGCGCCATCTATGGTGTTTTTTTCCCCCACCCAAATCTTCTGGAACTCTTATGAATATTTCTATTTTTTAAGCCAGAATGGATGACAGTTTCAAGTGGAAAAACCATATAATAGCTATGCTGAAACCAAGTGTAGTGCAAAATCAGTTCATCACTTTAAATTTTAATTGTAAATGAGCTTCATATTTATTGATCCCATGGGTATACAGCATTAAATCCAATTCCAACATGCCTGATGTTTACAGATGCTTTCTTTATTTAACAAACTAGTGTTTGAAAGGCCATTGAATAAAAGACCAGCAGGATAAGTCACCATCAGAATCACATTTTCGTTCCTTCAAACTAAAAGAGAACAAGATTTGTGCGCATTCAGCTAACAAGTGAAACCACTATTACTCGTTTCATTACATCAACATATCTAAACAAATATGGCTTGGACATAATAACAGTCTATAGGTCAGTGCTTTTACATTGTGCGTTTAAAAGACTAGCTATAGTGCAAGAGTTGGAGAGCTTTGGTCTAAACTCATATGGAGGATTTAGAGCAGTGGTTCTCAACTGGTATTGTTTCAAGACAGAGTTTACATTGGGCATCAAATGGTGACACTGAGATTTATTAAAATTACCATAATCTGTGTAGACCAAACAATATGTAAAATCAATTTCGTTGCATAACGGAAGAAAAGAAATGCATTATTCTCTTCCACGTCAATATTTAACTGTGGGACGCATTTTAACACTGGCATTTGGTTTTATTTTCCTGCTGCCCGCAATTCAGTCAGAACAGACCTGAAACCCCATTTGGTTGTGAAGAACCAGCTGAGAACCACTGATTTAGAGGATCAAGTGCACCCCCTAGTTGCGGGACATGGCGGTCTTCTCACCCGGTTCACCTTCCTGTTTCAGACGATAGTCTGCCAAAGCTGCTTTAATGGCATCCTCTGCCAGCACTGCAAAGCACAGAGAACCAGGTCAGTAACAGAACAGAAACATCTTGAACATACAATTAAGATTTGTATTATAAATATAAATGTTAACTGTTAATGTCAACCTGAGCACCAAATATTGTACAAGCAGATGAATCAGAAATCTTACTTGAGCAGTGCAGTTTGACTGGTGGAAGGCGAAGCTCCTTAGCAATCTGAGTGTTTTTTATCTCGAGGGCCTCATCAACCTGTACAAATGAAGATCATTTTTAGGTTTGATACCACCATTTAGGACAAAAATGTTCAGTTACACTCAATCAAGCTTTGTTACAATACAGATTGGAAAAAAGGATAAACATTTAAGCCAAAGCAATTAGAACTGTAACTAGCAAATGGGACTATTTTTGCTTACAGATTTGCCTTTCACCCACTCAGTTGCCAAGGAACTGGAAGCAATAGCAGAGCCACAGCCAAAGGTTTTGAACTTGGCATCCACAATCTTCCCAGCCTCATTCACTTCAATCTAGGTGAGAGAAAAACAGTACAATAATGAAATAATCACTGTGTGAAGGGTGGCATGAAATGAGTTTCCATCATTTCATAGTTTACATAAATAATTGGTTATTTGTTGAATATGTGAGCGTTATTGTATAACAGTTTTAAATTTTGGATTGTTTGTTGATTGTTTTATAAATAATTCTTTAATGCAGATTCATCCTGTTTAAATCCTCAATCCAATCCGAGGCTTCAGCCATGTAATGGAGAATTAAGATCCTGCGAGATTCACCTACTTAAATAATGATAAATGACAGTCAATAACCCTACAGTAGTAAACATACCCAGTCACTGGGGGAAAAAAAATAAATTATTTAGGATGAACAAAGCAGCCATTCACAAGTTAAGCAAGAGAGGATTACCTGCAGTTTCATCACATCTCCACATGCAGGGGCGCCAACCAACCCTGTGCCCACATTTTTGGCATTTTTATCCAAAGATCCTACATTTCTTGGGTTCTCATAGTGGTCCACAACCTTTAAAACAAAAATACATTTTAGGGGAGGGGCCAACTGAGTTATTTGGTTAAAAAAGTCAGTATCATGTGTAAGTGCGTTATACAAGACAAATAAACGACCATACTGATCTCCAATGGCCCCCAATTTTTTTTAACTAGTTAGTTTTGTACTCAGTTTTCCATCAAATTAAAAAGTTGTCATTTGTAAAATAAAAAAGTCTTAGTGATGATCTCAAAAGATGTTGTGTTACATAGAAGTCCTGGGCTCATTCAAAGAAACAAGTAAATCCTTTAATTATTCACATTATTATACAAATGTGATATGAAACAAGGACTGACTCAAAGCATTAAAACGAAACCATGCGAAACCATGTGTTGATAGTACAGTGTCAATTACTGTCATTACCATCAAGGGATGTCACAACCTCACAGACAGGAAGCCACTTGAACTACAACAAAGCAGAAAACTTTAGTAGTCGATTGACATGAGTCATGCTAGCTTACCTTTATGTGATACCCAGATTGCATCCTCAAATGTGGAGCTGAAAGCGTTTTGAGAAATAGCGGAGACGCGCATTTCTTAACCAGCAAAGCCGCCATGATATCTATAATGACGCACTTGAGAACTCAAATAGCGGATTTATACGCAGTTCAATCTCGTACTTTTCAACCATCGCGAGATATGAGACAAGTGGAGCCTGAATTTTATGCACACATTAGTTTTAAACCTTTATTATTTATATGCCTTTATATACCTTTATTATTATTATTGCATACCATTTATTGTTCTTATTCAACTTGAACAGTTTATACGTTTTTAATATAAATATGTAGGCATTAAAGTAAAAAAGTTTACTCCCATACAGTGAACAAAGATGACAAAAGACCATATAAGAATTTTAATAAATCGAAACTGATCAACTCAAAAAATGTTTTTTTGTAGAGCCATAGTTTTTTTTTTTTTTTTTTACTTTTATGCGAATGCCTTTGTTGAAACTTTGCAGCTTCCGTGCTGCATTTATTGTGTATATTAAATAATAGTATACATATTCATTTAATATTTATTAATAATAGTAGGACTTGTGGTAGTAGTGTGTGCCAGAGCCATAGCCATCTCTCTATGGCTCTGGTGTGTGCTATTGGTCTCTCTCTGCACCAAATGACTTCAGTGCAACGCTTGGGACTGACAGCGCTGCCAGCCAATCATTGAAAAGGGAGGCGGCGAGGATTTTTCAAACCTCAGGAAATGGGAAAGGCATAAGGCAATGCAACTTCCATTACAAAAAAAGCTACCGGTAATTCGAGAGCCGTCTAGCCTCCCAGCTGACAGTCAGCCACCTGTATCTTCTTCCAGCACACAACAGCACAACACTTTTTATTCCCTTTGAATGTCTTTTTTGTTTGAGCTCTCTCAGATTCACTTGGAAGTCTGGATATGGTTTCTAGTGTCATTCAGTCAGGCGCCGCGTGAGCCAGAGCCAGCCGAGAGCTCGAGCGAAGAGTCGGTTAGTCCGAGCAGCATCCGTGTCTGTCTGCGTGTGTCGGACTCTCTTTCACAATGTCGGGCGTGACGCTACAGGTAAGAAACAAATGAGATATATAGTTCACACAGCCTTATTGATACGGTTACGTCTGAAAAAAGTACTGTTTGAAGATCAAATAAGTCATAAAATAAAGCAGTCAGATCGTTCAGACGCTCTATGTTTACATTAACTTGTGGGTGAGTCCCGATGTTTTTGATTGAGTAATGCAACCGAGTTAGATTACTCACAAGTCACCCACAAGCATTTTTTTTTATTAATAGCGAAACTAGTGTAAAATAAAAATGTCTGATTTAGAAAACAATTAGATCTGCTCATTCTATTATGTTGCTTTATGGTCATTTTTGGACAAGGTTATTACCAAACAATTAAATATCACGAAAGATTTTCAGGTTGAACGAGTTTGACAGGACTTGGCTTCCTCTTGTGTCCTTCACCAGAGGCTTAAATGTAACTAAAGTTATGTGTGAATGAAAAAAAAGTCACTTTTAAGTCTTTTGTGATTTAAAGTAGCTGAAATGGTTATTTTGTGACAGTGGTTAATGACAGCGTCTCTTTATTTTGAAATGTGCTCTGCCTTTCCCCCCAGCTTTACTGATGTTAGGGAAGTCCCGATGGATATTAGACCAACTCTACTGGACAATTTGTTGAATACTTCTATTATTTAACTGAATTATGGGGACGACATCATATATTGTTTATGTAATTCTATTTTTGTTTCGGTCCTTTTCTTAATATAAGACAGTCATAATGTGTGAAACACTGCCCTCTATGTGTCAAAGTGAGATGCCGTATGAATGGCTTGTTCAGATAATATGCATTATTATGTAGAAAAATGTAGGTTTATTCCTTTCATTTAGCTCTTTTCAACTACTGCAGTTTGAAAATATGTAAGTGTCTGTGAGTATTTTTGTGATATGTGTGTTTACCTTTATGGTGTAACAGCTTATATCAGTAAGTGACCTTATTTTCACCCTATCCAACCTTGCTCATAGTAAGTCTACTTTATCAGTATATCAATAATATCACCTTCACACGTAAATAATGGATTATTTGGTTAGTATAGTAAAATTATATGTTTACTTAACCTTTTTAACAGCATCTCAGATGCTTGCCTTACTTGAGCTGATACGCAGATCTCAATATGTTTTATCAAAAAGGCTGCCATAAACGAGCAAGCATGTTGACTTTTTATATACTGCTTTTTTCTCAATGTCATTTGAACACCACAGAGCAGCTGTCTGCGGGGTCTGGCTGAAGGTGACCTCATGGACCCTGAGTTCCAGCAGCGTGTAGAGGATGCCATTGCCCTTCTCCGGCAGGAGATCCAGCGGGAACTGAAGATCAAAGAGGCGGCTGAGCGACTGCGACGGGCAGTGACCAACCGCAAGAATGCTGCCGAAGTGGACGGTCAGCTTAGAGCCTCCAGCCGCAAACTCGAGCAGCTCCACTGGGAGCTCCAGGAGCTGAATGCACGTGCTATGGCCACACAGAAAGAGACTGTGACAGGTGAGAGCAGGAGGGTGTGATCGGCCTTTGACATTATATTGTGAGTTTTGATCATTTATATTTATTTTAAATGTTGTAGATTAAACTGATTGAACTGATCAGGTTTCCACTCTATTTTTTCCCTATTCAGTCTTGTGAAATATTATTACAATTTGAAATAACTTTTCAAATGTAATTTATTCCTGCAACAGCAAAGCTGAATTTTCAGCAGCCATTACTCCAGTCTCTTCAGTATCACCATATGCTCAAGAACATCCTTATTATCAATGTTGAAAACAATTGTGCTCCTTAATATTTTTGTAGAAACCACAATAAATGTTTTGCGAGGTTCTTGGATGAATAAACTTTTTTTTAAATAGAAACCTTTTGTAACATTATAAATATCTTTGCTGTAATGACCAATGCTGTTTTGATCAATTTAATGTGTACTTGCTGAATAAAAGTATTCATTTCTTATAAAAAAAAAAAAGTACTGACCTCAAACTTTCGAATGGTATTGTAGGCTGTTTTTTTTTTTTTTATATAAAAGTTGTGGCCTTTTAGTTTTTACACTTTTTGTCTGTGTCTCATTTTCTTTTCATTACATAATAAATCGATGGAAACTCTTGTTTTCTCAGATGATGCCACCTCTCCAGACCCTTGCCATTGGGAAGAGGTCACATCACCCTTGGGCGGCCGTGTCCGTACTTTGAAAAAACAGCTTACCATGGAGCTCAAAGTAAAACAAGGAGCTGAGAACATCATCCAGACTTACGCCAACAGTTCTGTCAAGGTGAGGATTTCCCCTCATGGCCCCTTTTTATCCCCTGTGCATCTGGGAGATGATTAACTCACCTTCCACTCCTCTGTGTGTATTTAAATCAGTTTGGGTCGCTGCCAAAATGCTATGAAATATGATAATATGCACACAAAGGAGGTCCCAAGTCCCCTCCCCCTGACCCCCATTCTTTATAACCCTTTTAGAGTGATAGTCTCATGACCTCTAGCTAGCTTTGAGTGTATTTGCCACTTATTCTTTGAGTCTGTGCGTTTCTACCAGACAGGGCTTCAATAATGCTGCGGCGTCTGGCTGAGAACACTGTGTGCTGGCAGCTCTGTGATTTATGTCTGTGCTGGATTCAGACAGCTTGAGTACCGGGCCTTGATCTCACACACACACACACTCAGACACTCACAGTCGCACACTAAAACATCCTCTCTTTGAGTCTGAAATGGAAGAGCTTGCTGGTACTGAATCGGTTTCTCCGGTCCTGGCGACAGCAGCAGCCCATGTGACTTTGTGCCGACCAATGCCGAAGCATTCGGGTTTGGGCCAGCCAGGCAGGGCACAGCAGGAGCAGCAGTTAGAGGTGGCTAACTCCTGTGGAAGGAGATCTGTAAACGGAGTGAGAGAGAGAGAGAGGCTGAAAGAAAAAATTTAAAAAGGGGAGGGAGGAGGAGGAGGAGGAGGAGGAGTGGTGAGTGAGCGAGCGAGATGCAAGGACAGTAGAACAATAAGAAGAAAGAATGGTTGTGGCTTCACGGATACTGATCCTTGATCTGCTATGTCTGAGGCTCAGTGTCTGCTATACAGGATAAACTGACATGAGCAGTTTTGAGGATGGAGAGAAAAACACATCAGGAGGGAACGTCTGATGGGGGTCAAAGAAGAGCAAGGGGATGTCAACCAGCCATCTGAAAGTTCACAAAACATGACAGATGACCTCTTGAGCTGCATTGAGAGGGGGAGAGCGCTATGGACGGTATGGTTTCGTTCTTCCTTTACCTCTTGAATGGGTCTTTTCTGCAGGTTTCAGAGAAGGTCACATGTTTCACGTTGCAACATTGTTTACACTGGGGCTGTACGAGGCTGTACATCGCAATCAGTCAGTGTGTCTCTTTCGTTTGCATAATGTAGCTGCTGCATTTCAGGATATATAGCTCTGTTGCGCTATTATGACTCTAACGTCACGGCTCCTAAAGCTCTGGGGCGAAAAATTGCACAGTCAGTGTTTGATCTTTGAGTATGTTTGGGTGTGGTGTACACCTGGCTGCTTCTCATGACGAGTAAGAGAAGAGTTTAATGAAGACTGCTGCACTTTTGGCCTGCTGTTCTACGTGGGAGTTTCTCATATTGGGGAAGCTCAGCTTAAAGCTGCCTGCTAATAAAGTAATAATGTCATCAAATGGAACGGCAAAAATATGTCTGGTTTCTCAAACACTCCCCTTTTGTTTCTGTGTCAGGCTGGTTGGGATGTTCGAACAAACAGAACACATTTTTGATAGCTCCACAGTGTTTACAGTGTTTTGGGACATATGAATGCTGTTGTGGCTGCATATTAGTACAGGGTTCCCACTGTCATGGAAAACACATTTCCTGGAAATATGTATGTCCATGAGCAAGACACCTAACCCCAGCTGCTCCCGACGAGCTGGATGGCGCCTTGCATGGCTGACACCGCCGTCGGTGTATGAATGAGTGAGTGAATGGGTGAATGTGAGGCAATGTAAAGCGCTTTGGTGGCCATAGGTCTGTGAAAGCGCTATATAAATGCAGTCCATTTACCATTTTACCATTTGTAATAATATTAGTAAATAATTCATTTAAATCTATTAAAAAAAATTAAATGATCGTCATAATGATAATAAACTGGAAAATTAATCATGAAATTTAATTGGTCAAAATATGTGGGAAACATAATGTTTATCTTGGATCTTGGATTTCTTTGTATTTCTTTCTTTGTGGTTCCTGACTATTTATGTTGTTGTTTTTTCTCTGACAGTGTCTTTACTATTTGTTATAATGCAGTTGTAAGATTTACCTATTGATCTATTGTTTCTCTTGTCACTCCCCAGGATCGGAAGATGTTGTCCACTGCCCAGCAGATGCTGCAGGATAGCAAGACGAAAATCGAGCTGCTCCGCATGCAGATTGTCAAAGTCACCCAGGCCAGAGAAGGAGAGCGGGAGACCACACAGCCAGAGGGTAAACAAACATTTTCAATCAGTAAAGAATACATGTAGGAAATTATGATTATTATGGATTTTTCGAGCAAAATATGTCCTCATAGGACATTGCACCTTATACAGCCAAGATACAACACTAAAATGGTTTACAGGATGAACAAAATCATAGTTTCTTGAAAAAAGTTATTCTTACAATGACATTGATCTTTAAACTTGCAAACCAAATTCTCAAAATAATAATCAAAAAGGGAACAGGTTGCCAAGGTACAGTGTGTGTTGAGCCAAATCTCTCAAGCATTCAGACAGACATCACAGCCTTGACATCAGCAGTACAGCAGCATCACCCATCTTAGATGCGTTGCTTTGAAATAATTGGATCTATTTTTCTCTATCTATTATTATATATTTTGAACTTAAGCTTAAATGTCAACTTTGCATTGGGGTAACCTTTCAGTATTGACTGTGGGTGTGGTTTTCATTGGGTGTGGTTTACCAGATGCATTGGAAGCCAGTGGCATGGCATGACACGACTGAATTCAATGTTTCCCTTTTTTAATAGATGCTGTCTACACTGTTGATTATAAAGTGGGTGATATACTTTTGTCATGTTGTGATACTTCTAGTGTTGATTTGGTGTGACTTTGTGCATAAAACAGACCTAATTAGAATGTATTAACTATTTTTTTGCTCATGTTTTATATAGAAATGAATAGTTAATTTCACTGCACATTTTAAATTAAATACTTGGTTTTTGTGAATAAATTTACATGTAAGTATCTATTAAACAATAAACATTTATTATTTTGTGAAATGTTTGAAATTACTTTTGTCAGTGAATTGTAAAACAGTAATGCAAGTTGCTGAATGGTTATTCACTATTATTTCTTATGGGGATATATATATATGAAGAGTTCAGATGCAAAAGCCTCTAAGTGCCATCTGAAATTTTCTTCTAGAATGATAATTTTTATGAAGCTTGTATATTTAAGTTCAGTAATTTCACTTTTTTTCAATTCAAAATTACCTATTAATTGCCATTTAAGTTAAATTACTGAACTTAAATAAACGAGCTTGATAAAAATTATCATTCTAGAAGAAAATTTCAGATGGCACTTAGAGGTTTTTGCATCTGAACTCTTCATATATATATATATATATATGATATATATCGTTATATAATATAATATATAAAAAAAAAAATGTATACACTTGTTTTTGTGCAGGTCGCCCATCTGAAACTATTAGTCCGCTTGAGTTGCGGGTGGAGGAGCTCAGGCACCATCTGAAGATTGAAGCAGCTGTGGCAGAAGGTGCCAAAAATGTGGTCAAGCAGCTTGGAGTACGCAAAGTGCAGGACCGACGTGCTCTAGCAGAGGTAATTGTTTATATTGGACTTGATGTAAAGTCTTTTCAGAAACCAACACGCATGCATGACTCATTATTATTATTATTATTATTATTATTATTATTAACAGATGGTTCCACTGTTAAAGTGATGAGATTTCCCAAAAATCGGTCATTTACTCACCCTCGTGGTTCTAAACCTGTATGACTTTCTTCTTCTGTGGAATATAAAAAGAAGATATTTTGTAGAATGTTCTGAACTAGAAACCCATTGGAGCTCAATGGTCTATTTCATTTGTGTCTTTGTTCTATTGTAGTTTGTTTTCCTATATGCTTGTAATTAGTTTCTTTGTTCTTTCTTTATCACTATTTACTAGTCTTCAGTAAGTTTGAGGTTTTTTTTTTTTTTTTTTTTTTTTTTACTTAGTCTAGTATCAGTTTTTTTATATTAAAAAAGTGGCAAGAATTTCTGTGGTATCAAACATTTTGATATCATAACCTTATTTAAAGCAAAAATAACTATATTGTGATTAGGGATGGGACGATTACCGGTTTCACTATAAACCACGATAAAATGTACTGACGGTTAGTATTATCGTTTAAAATTGAATTATCATTAAAATCGTGTTTGATTATCGCGACTTTAATAACTCACTGTAAATCCTGTCCAGCCAGCAACAGTCTGACGCAGCCGCAGCGCGCAATGTTGTTGTTTTTTTTATTCGAGAAGGAATGGCGGAAGGCAGATTAATGTTTTAAATCTTACCTGTTTATAAATTAATTTTGTACAGTGTACAAAACAATCGTCCAGACAATATGATCACAACAATATTATCAAACTCTGTAAACAATAAATCAACTCTGATTTCAGTGCGTCCGTTGTGATACATGTGCGCTGTGTTATAATGCGTTGTTGACGACGGTCAATATAAGATAGGAAATGCCACAGAATATAATCTTGCTTAAAAAAGTGCATAGAGCTGCTTGTTTTATTTGTTGTTTGTTGATTTTCAAATATAAAACTTGTTGAAATATTTTCAGTGTGAGCATCAGTTATTTTTGAACACTTTCATCTCGTTTTAACAAAACAGTGATAATATTGATAATCACGATAATTTTGGTCACTATTATCGTGATATGAAATTTTCATACCGTCCCATCCCTAATTGTGATATATATCGTTATCGTGAAATAAGATTTTGGTCATATTGCCCACCCCTACACTGATTCTTATTAATGCTACTGAAGTTATTCAGGCAAGAGCAGTGAGTGGTTTTCACACAGACAGCAGCAGTACTGCTACAAATGAGTATCATAATATACTGACACGTAATCAAACTGTTTACATTCACTTAAGATATAAACGACCGTGTTTGTGTGTAATCTTGTATGTATTTGACAGTTTAAGCGCAATATGACTCGAAAGAGAACTTGGTTCCATACTTGCGTTGTGTGACAGGCTTTCAGTGTGCATGCGCTTCAGGTGTAAGTGCTCAGAAAGCTGTCAGAACATTCTGTGAATATAAAGTTTAACTGGTAAGGCTTTAAAATTCATGCAAATAATAAACTTTTGTGATAGCGAAGAACTGCAATTTCCCATGGGCATAACCCTACTGCTGCGTTTCTAAACATGATGTGAATGTACATCATGTTGTACTGTATGTTGGGACAGGGGTGCCAGAACTGCATCTGAAAGAATGTGCACTAGCATGATACTACAATCTCTTTTCAAAGGCAGATTGTGCAGACATTTTAATCATTCACTGTGATTAATGTACACATCCCTAATTAATGTGCCCCTATTATGCCATTTTAAAGATTCCTAAACGGTAGATCAAGGATTCGGTCTCTCTAAACTACTTTCCGAGAGCCGACTCTGCTCTGATTAGTCAGATTGGTCAGTTTGTTGTGATTGGTCTACCTCCGATAGCATGGTTTGGAAAACGAAACGTCCATTACCATATCTGAATTTCAACTCCAAAGGCTTTCTCAGTGATACGATCAGTCACGATGGCGTCGGGTTTTACCGTATCAACTTGAGCCTGAATCCTCATCCTTTGGAAGTGCATGTAAAGTGTATTTGCTTTCGCAGCGCAGAAAACCGCGTGTTCTTAACATGATGACAACACAAACAAGGTAATATCCAAAAAAGCATAACAGGGGCACTTTAAATAATGAGATGTATTGGCTAACATCTATGCATGTGAATTCGTAACAGTGATAAACCTGTAAGTGGTTTTTGGAAGTGTTTTGATTCACTCCTGAGAATTGAGCGTGTACCTGCAGTGTTGCTCAGCCATGCATGTTTGACCTTGAAGCAGCACACCCAGCACATGATTTGGCATTAAGACAGACAAGACAGTCTACTGTGAGTGATAAAAATGAGAAATCTGCGCTCTAACGCTGCTCAGAGATAACCTGCTGAAATAACCTGAAATTGCCACACTAATCTTTTTTTCTTTTCTTTTCTTTTTTTTTTTTGATTTACACTTTGCATTTTGAAGACTAGAAGCATTTACAATCACTCAGCTTGTATTAAAACAGGTTACAATCCTTCCCTGTCCAGTCATAACTAAGGATGCACTGATATGAAAATACGATACGATAACCGATAATTCTTATAATGCAGATAAATCTAAATCCAAATTTTGATATAATCTGAGAGCCTAATTACAAAAACCAATGTCTCTTGATTAAAAGAGATGTCCTAAGAACTCAAACATATACAGTACAGTAGCCTAGTTTGAACCAGTTTTAATTTTACACTTCTATGGCCAACTTTGTTTATCAAAAAAGAAAAAAGCATTTCCTCAGAAAGAAATAAAATCATGCCAAAATAATGCAAAGACATATATCACTTGTGTACAAAGAATCCAAATGCACTAGCCATGGTTAAATAAAATGGAGTAGCCTATGCACAAACAATAATTAAATTATTTTAATTAAACCATATTGTTGATAAAAATAATAATATGAGAAAAATAAAAGTTCTAGTTGTTATTAATAATGCATCAGGTTTTTTTTTTTTTTTTTGGAAAAAGAAACCTCGCTGCGTGCGCTGAAGCTGAATGAACACCAGGAAACTTAAGTGCTTTGTTAGCGGGTTAATTAACTCAACGAAACACATCCTATATGAGATTAATCAGATAATAATATTAAACATAATATTAGTATATACTCCAACTAATGTATGCAAAAGCACAAGTAAACCTGAACTAAGTTACATAGTCAGAATCTGAAACTCCTGTTGTGGATGCGCTGGAACACAACTAAATCCAAAGAATTCACAGCATTTTATTACAATAGTGTTCTCATTATAATGTTATGTATTATGTAATATGAAAGTCCCAATCATAATTATTAATGTCATGCATTGCTGTTTGAGCTGCATGCACATGATGCTTAAGCTAAAGATGATCAACGATAAACTAAAGCACTTAGAGAACTGGTATTAACATTAAGTGGCATGGCATCTTAGACACAGATGCCATTGGCATGTGCCACTAAAACTTGTGACGTGCCGATGAATTGCGTCATGTGCCATATAACAGATTTGCACTGCACATGTTGCACTAAACTGTACTTATCCTTCTCTTGAAATATGATTGGAATCACTTTGAAATTCAACCATCATGGCGAACAGCGCGCATCTGAAGTGTCTCAGCTGAAGGAAATAAGCCATTATTTATCGGCTTTAATATATCGGCCTGAATTTCTTATTGGGACGATAACGATTACATAACATTTTCTGAGTTTTAGAGTTCCTGATATAGGAAATATAATATATACTCTATATACTTACTGTCAGTGGCCTTGTTTCACCTCTACTGTCATTCATAAATGTAGCTCACATCTGTTAGCTCTGAGCCTCTTTTGTATTTTTGAGCATGTCTTTCTGTGTCCAGGCTCAGGCCCGTTTGCAGGAGTCCTCTCAGAAATTGGACCTTTTACGTTTGTCTCTGGAGCAGCGGCTTGGAGACCTTCCACATGACCATCCCAAACGAGCTGCCATTAAAGAGGAGCTGACAGTGGGGTCCTCGCCTGTCGTTGGGTTGCATAGAGATCGCCTGCGCTCTTCGTCTTCAGCGTCCTCTTCACTCTTCAAACCATCCAGCCTGACAGGTATTGACACAGTTGAAAGTTAGCAGGAAGGTTATGGTGTTAAGATGTCAAGATAAATATAGTTGTGATGCCACGATATGTAAATTAGTGAAAAGTGTCTTTACTTTTAGAGACTGAAGGCCCTGTCGTACTGCTTTCTGTACCATCAAGAGCATATTAAAGGGTACACCCAAAAATGAAACTTCTGTCATTAAGTACTCATATAAAGTCGTTATTTTTGTTTGTTTTTTGCACACAAAAAGTATTCTCGTCGCTTCATAAAATTAAGGTTGCACCACTGTAGTCACATGGACTATTTTAACGATGTCTTTTCTACCTTTCTGGGCCTTGAAGTTGCAATGATGTTGCTGCTATGGCTGGTTCAGAAAGCTCTCAGATTTCATCAAAAATATCTTTATTTGTGTTCTGAAGATGAACGGAGGTCTTACGGTTTTGAAACGACATGAGGGTGAGTAATTAATGACAGAAATTACATTTTTGGGTGAACTAACCCAAATTAGTTGACTTGACTAACCCAGTGTCAAGGTCCATCACACTTTTGAATGTTTACCCTTTAACCAACTGCATCACAGTGTGGCATAGCAACTGCTCTGTCTTTGGCCAGAAGGCCCTCCTGATGAATAGTTATCACTGGTGTACAGCTACCCTCCATTTAAGATGTTACATTTTGACACTGTCTGTGAATGCTGAGAAGAATCGTCAAGGACCCCTCTGACCTCATCCATGCATTGCTCACTCCTGTCCTCTTTGGAAAGTGCTATAGGATATTTGAAAAGGGGAAAAAAGCTGACAGAAGAGCTTGACAAGGTGTTTTGTAAAGAAATTAATATTTTTTTATTCAGTAAGGATGCATTAAATTGACAGTGAAGACATTTATAATGTTAAAAATAATTGTGAATAATTGCTGTTCTTTTTCATTTCTATTCATCAATTCAGCAAAGAATCTTGAGTGTGTGTGTGTGTGATTATATTATATTATATTATATTATATTATATTATATTATATTATATTATATTATATTATATTATATTATATTATATTATATTATATTATATTATATTATATATTAAGCACAACTTCTTTATATTTTTCCACAAAAATATTAAGAAGCACAGCTGTTTTCAACACTGATAATAAGAAATGTTACCTGAGCACCAAATCAGCATATTAAAATAATTTCTGAAGGACCATGTGACACTGAAGACTGGAGTAATGATGCTGAAAATTCAGCTGTCATTACAGGAATAAATTGCATTTTAAAATATATTATAGTAGAAAACAGTCATTCAAAATTATAATATTTCACAATATTGCTGTTACTGTATTATTAATAAAAATAAATGGAGCTTTGGTGTGCATAAGAGACTTGTTTAACTCTACTGGTCACTTTGCTCAGTCTGATATGGCTCTTATCCGACCTCTTATTACCCACTTACGCATAATTATATTTGCCATAGGGCTTGTATTTTATTAATATTTGCACTACTGATTGGTATACTTGTACAAAGTACAAGTATAGAGGCAATGAAAGTTGAATGTATACTAATCTTTTTTTTTTGTGCAAGTTTTTTTTTTATTTTATGTGTCATGTATACGTATGGCTGCTGTATTGTGTAAAACCTGCATGCATGTGTTTTCAGGGCGACTGGAGGTCAGGCTGATGGGTTGTCAGGACCTGCTGGAGTCAGTTCCAGGCCGTTGTCGGGTAAGCAACATGTCCTCTGCCCCTGGAAGTCCCTCTGAGTCCAAATCACTAAGGATGAGAACTGGTCTCTCCACCCGCAGCACCAACGGCAAGACCACCAAGACGGACGAGCTCTCATGTGAGTCTCTCAGCGGTTGCAGAGTGGAATATAATGGATTTCACTCTGTAAACTCTGTCTCGCTGTGGAGAGTGACAGAAGGAATCTGTATTTTCCTACCTTATCCAATGTGTTTAAAATGGTTCAAATAAACAGACTGAATGGAATTTAATAGACATTTTTTTCACTTAGTCATTAGAATTCAAATTACTTAATTTTTTATGTGACTTTTTAAATTATGTTTTTTTTTTTCTTGTTTCTTTAATTGTTTTTTTTCTTTTTATGTGTTTTCTCTCAGCTGAGATCAGTGCTGTATTGAAGGTGGATAACAAGATAGTTGGTCACACACATTGGCGGCCGCTGAGTAAGGAGGCTTGGAATCAGAGCTTTAGCATTGAACTCGAACGGGTCAGTGCCAACAAATTCTACTGCATATTTCATAGACATGTCTAGTAAATAAATAAGAGTTTTGAATTCAGATAAGGAGCTCACCCTTAATGGATATCACAATCTCAAACTCCTGGTCTGAGTGCTTTTACAGCTTGCAATTTATAACTGTCAGTCATCCAAGGCAACACTTGCCACATCTGTTTTATGGAAAGTGCCTGGGATGGCATTGGCTGAAGGCTTTTCCTCACCTTCATTAACGCAGCTTTTCTCCCAGAGTGCAATCAGCCGCCTCCAGAGTAATCCAAACTAATCCCGCAACATTACTGTAATCTTTTGCTCACCCCTTGGACACAAACACTCAGCCTGAATACTGGCCAAGTCAGCCTGCAGCTCTCTCCAAGCTGATTCAGCTGTTCTGGCGGAAAATGATAACTTATTTCATTATTTCTGGATTACTGTTGCAGTTTTTCTCTTTCAAAGGCTGTGCTTCACATCTGTTTGATGAATGGGGAAGCTTGCTGTACCTGTCTTTGAGCTTTTGATTGTTTTAGAAAAACATAACTTAGTGTCTGACTTCTCATCATGCACATTTTGATGAATCTCTGTGGGGGGGGAAACAGCTCAAACTGCTTTTATTAATAGTACAATACTTAAAGGGATAGTGTACCCAAAAATGAAAATTCTGTCATTTACTCATACTCAAGTTGTTCCAAATCTGTATGACTGACTTTCTTCTGCTGAACGCAAAATAACATATTTTGAAGAATATATTAAACCAAACAGTTGATGGGTCTCATTGACTTCCTGAAATTTATACAGGTTTGGAACAACTTGAGGGTGAGTAAATGATGACATAATTTGTGGGCGAACTATCCCTTTAAAAGGCATGTTTCAGTTTTAATCAATTGTAATTGGCATAACTTTTATTTATGTCAGTGAACATACACTACCAATACCATTCAAAAGTTTGGGGGTCTGTGAGAATTTATTTATTTTTAATTCTTAAGTATTTATTGAATTGATCTACAGAGAACTACAACTACAGTTGATATCTGAGTGTGTGTGTGTGTTTTTTCTTTTTTTCTTTCTGCGTCTCATGTGACCTTTGACCCCTGTAGTCTCGGGAGCTGGAGATTGCTGTGTACTGGCGAGACTGGAGGTCCCTGTGTGCCGTGAAGTTCCTGCGTTTAGAAGACTTCCTAGACAACCAGCGACACAGCATGTGTCTTTATTTAGAGCCACAGGGCACACTGTTCACAGAGGTGAGAGAACCTCACAACACCTTCATCCTAGTGCCAAATCATGCTAAAACACAGAACCGAGTCTGGTACAGTTTAGAGCTTAATGCATTAACCTAATGCATATAGTCAGCTGTTTATTGTGCGGTTTGGTTTCAGGTGAGATTCATTAACCCTGTCATTGAGCGGCATCCTAAACTACAACGACAGAAACGGATTTTCCCAAAAGAAAAAGGTGTGCTTGACCTCACATTTTCTCCAGTATTGTCCTCATAAGTGATTGTCATAATCTCTCTCATAAGCACTTGAATTCTTTCAAAACTATAAAGAGTGATATTATGGAGCTATTAACATGACATGTAGAGGCAGTGCTTGAAGTTCAGCGATTAAGATGTTTCAGAGGAATGCGCCGTCATTATTTGAATTCTAAATGGCTGATTTAATGCTTTTCTCAGGGAAAAATTTCCTGCGGGCAGCGCAAATGAATATGAACTTTGCCACTTGGGGGCGTCTAATGATGAGCGTGCTGCCCCCCTGCAACAGCACCATCACCGCCCTGAGCCCTCCGCTGCCCGGCTCTGAACCCACGTCCCCTCCATCTCTGTTCACGCCCCCTTCCTCTGGGTGAGACTTGCACAGGTGTCCCTGGGGTTTTGGTCGAGTCAGATTTGTTTGAGGAAAATATGTCCATTAATCAGTGTAGAAAGTGATTCTCTTTCTGCGTTGTGGCTGTTTATCACAGAGACTCAGCAGTTGTTAAACTGAATTTCAGCGAGGAGCGTCCCACCAAGCCCCCGCGCGTCCTCTTGGCAAAGAACCCTACAACTGACGAATCACTTTCTGGGGTACGTCTTGTGGACAAAGACTTGCTTTTAATTTGTAGTTCTATATTGCTCTTGTCAAGTTAAAGTTGTAATTGTGTTTTGGGACGTGTTTCCCAGACTTCTACCAGAGTGAATTCCTGTGAGGATCGGCAAGTTCTCAAAGGCAGACCTGTATCCCAGCCTACACCTCAGTAAGTCAATATTTTATTTATTAATGCTATTATTATTGCTCATATCTAAGATTAAGGAAGATTTTGGAAGATCCTTGTCCTTAAGTCTTAAATTTCAACATGTAACCCCTCTCCCATTATTGTCTCCTTCTCTTTCCCCAATTGCTCACTGTATGTTGTATATATCCTGTTTCTCAGGAGGAAAGAGGGGATGCAGATGGAGGACTTCAACTGCATTTCTGTTTTAGGAAGAGGGCACTTTGGAAAGGTAAAACTGCAGATGTCCTTCTGTACTGTATCAGATGATTCTGGGGGGTGGCATTGACGCGATATCTTATTGTCTTTCATTGAAGGTCCTGCTCGCTGAGTTCAAGAGAACTGGGAAACTATATGCCATCAAAGCTCTGAAGAAAGGGGACGTCGTGACCCGGGATGAAGTGGACAGGTGAGGCTCTGTATCCCTGTGTCGGGAATGTCTTCCTGTGCAAATAGCACCATGAATTGGATATGGTAATTTGTAGTCTTTTGAGATGTATTGTTCAAAGTTCTATACAAATAAATTTACATTTTTATTTTAAGTAGTATTTTATATTAGGTAATATTTTGTAAAAAAAAAATATATATATATATTCAAAAGGAAATGAAGCCTAAAAATATTATTTATTTATTTAATACAATGGCAATAATTCTGGAAACTTCTTTAAGAGATTACCTTTTTTTATACTGTATAAATGGGTCTGTATACATGAAAATGTATAGCTGCCTCTTATATTTTTAGGAAGGGGATGCTTGTAAGGGTATCATTATTTTGTAAGTTCTTGGAATTTAAATGTTTTAAAGCTCTGATTTAGTGGACACCTTAGCTGTATTTGGCGTGTATTATATTGTGAATTCATTTTATTCTTTTTATAGTTTAATGTGTGAAAAGAGGATTTTTGAGACCATCAATGTGTCCCGTCATCCTTTCTTGGTCAACCTATATGGGTGTTTCCAGACACCTGACCATGTGTGCTTTGTGATGGAATATTCACCTGGAGGAGACCTGATGACCCACATCCACAATAACATCTTCTCTGAACGGCAGGCTAGGTAAACACACACATACATATGTTGGGTTTCCATGTTTTATGGGGACTTTCCTTACACATAATGATTTTTATACTGCACAAACTATATTCTATCCCCTAACCCTACCCCTAATCTCAGCCCTCACTCAACGTTCTGCATTTTTACATTTTTATAAAAACATAATTTAGTATGTTTAGTTTCTGCTATCACTTATCTTTGTGGGGACTTTGTAAGTCTCCCCCCCCCCCAACACACACACAGACACCCACAGTGTGTTTTATTACAGAGCATTTTACATAAGTGCCACACTTGTTCACATGTTCTCGGAGTCAGACGCACACACTGAATATTTTTAGCATTGTTATTTTTAGCATTGACACGTTCATCTGTCTGTGACTGTAAACTGAGGGTTTTTCTGGCAGGTTTTATTCTGCATGTGTATTACTGGGCCTGGAGTTTCTGCACCAAAACCGGATTGTCTATAGGTAACTACACTATTACTTACTATTATTCAACAACTATTACTAAATTCCCATATTATATGCATATATGAAATAATAATGCATCTATGATTTCTCTCTTTCCTTTTTGTAGGGACCTAAAGCTGGACAATCTGTTAATGGATTCTGATGGCTTTGTGAGAATTGCAGATTTTGGCCTTTGCAAAGAAGGTATATTTAAACAATACCATTTGTCCTGTGGAATTTTTGTTTGTTCATCTCAAATGACTATTTGAGCAGAGTTACCAAATTATTGCCTCCAATTAGGTATGGGACATGGCGATCGTACGTCAACCTTTTGTGGAACCCCAGAGTTCCTGGCCCCGGAGGTTTTGACGGACAGCACTTACACCCGCGCAGTGGACTGGTGGGGGTTGGGTGTGCTCATCTATGAGATGCTAGTGGGAGAGGTCAGTCCTGGTCCTCAGACTCACAATACAGCATCACTAACTCTTGGCCATGTGTTGTAATGTTGTTTACGTATTGAAAAAAAAAAAAAGTAAACATTTTATTTTGAATTAATGAAATTTATTCAGCAAGGGTACACTAAATTGATCTAAAGTGAAACTAAAGACATTTTATAACGTTACCAAACATTTCTATTTCAAAGAAATGCTATTCCTTTGAACTACTTTTCATCAATACATCCTAAAAAATGTATTACAGTTTTCCCCCATAATATTATGTTTTCAACATTGATAATAATAAGAAATGTTTCTTAAGCATCAAAGCAGCAAATTAGAATGATTTCTGAAGGATCATGTGACGCTGAAGAGACTGGAGCAATGATGCTGAAAATTCCTCTTTGCGTCACAGGAATAAATTACATTGAAAAAAATAGAAAAGTTTTTTTTAAATTGTGATAATATTTCACAATATTACGGTTTTGATTTCTGATCAAATAAATGCAGCCTTGGTGAGAAGAGACTTATTTAAAAAAAACAACCCCAAAACTTTGAGTTTATACTTGTATCCTTTCTATTCCAGTCTCCATTCCCCGGTGATGATGAGGAAGAAGTGTTTGACAGCATAGTGAACGATGAAGTGCGCTACCCCAGGTTTTTGTCCCCTGAGTCGGTCTCTGTGGTCCAAAAGGTAACCGCTCAAATCCCTCTCATAGAAGAACTGAAATTGAAATTCAGTCTCTGACTCTGTATCTTTTCATTGCAGTTGTTGCAGAAGAACCCTGAAAAACGGCTGGGAGCAGGAGACCAAGATGCCAATGAAGTGAAGAAACACAGGTTTTTCCAGGTGACAGTCACTAATAGTTTTGACTACCTTAGAGAAGCTTCTTTTTAAACGTTCTCTTTAAAAGGCCCGTTCCTCTCCACAGGGCATAGACTGGGAAGCCCTGTTGGCCAAAAGAGCCAAACCTCCTTTCCTGCCGTCAATTAAAGCACCAGCAGACGTCAGTAACTTTGACGAGGAGTTCACGCGCCTGAAGCCAGTCCTGACCCCTCCGCAGACTCCGTTCTTCCTCACCGCCGAGCAGCAGGAGTTCTTTGCAGACTTTGACTTCTCTGCTTTGCACTGACTTCCACTCGATTACACTCCGAAGGGGTTGTGACATATCAAATCTCTGCTTTCTTTTCTCTCTGTCTTGTTTATCCAATTATTCTCTCCCTTGAGTTATACAGTCGAATCAAGTGAAGCTGGCCCCGTGTCACCCTTTAAAAGCTGCTGTATGCTTTTTCTGTGAAACTGGCTGCAAATGTGTGCTTGAACTCCAAAGACAGTCCAGACTGGACTTTAAAACCAAGAGAAAACCATGTGATCACCCCCGACCAAAACTTCGGCTACCACTGTGAGTAAGCTCAGACCTGCTCCGACCATCCCTGATATTTATACATGCAGTTATAAACGTATATTAATGTTATTTTCGGGATGTTATACCGTTTATCGTGTGCAGATGTTTATTTTTAGTCAGCTATTAAAATAAAGAGAAGTCTTCCTGTTACAATGAACTTATGATGCCAAAATATACTTGCACTGTTTCTGAACAGATAATAATTGTCCGAACGCTGTGCCGTTTTTAAAGATTTCTGATGTAGTGCTGATCCGAGCGATACATCTTAAGCTCCTTAAGTTCCAGGCTCTAACTATGGGACTGTGTGCTCAGTGTTAGATCATGCAAATTCTTCCACGCTCAGTCTATGTGATGTATGTTCATGTTAAACCCTCACATTTTGATCTCTGGTTGTCCCTAATCTGGATTTGATTTAGGATTGGTGCCCCAGATAAATGTTGCTTGTTGATTTTAGACCAGTTCTCAACTTTCCAAACCCAGTACTTCCAGACGTCTTGTGACTTTTTGGCTTTAAACGGATTTTTGTCTCCTCTGGACAAATGTAGGACTGTTGGCATATTCTACTCGATGTCTTAGCATGATACGGTTAGCACATTCACTCACTAAGCTGATAGTTTTGCTCTCTGCACCACGTATGATAGAAGCTGATTACGTTGTTCCTTATTTAACATGTTTGTCTAAATTTTACTTTTCTACATCAGGCCACCATTGCATCATTGTCAATGTGGTTTACTACTGATAGGTTACACTGTGAACAAAATGACACTAATGAAGGATAATAAAATATCTAAGTAAATGTAATTGAACGGGATGAATGTATTTTCTGAAATAAAATACAATGTGATCATGTTGTTCAGTTTATTGAATATTGACGTTTCAAAATATTACAGAGGAACAAAAAATTGCATAACTTTGATAAAAACGGCACAAATCATTCATGAAATCTCTGCATAATATTAATGTTAAAAACACTCGAGTGCAAAGTAACATTTTAAAGAAACTGAAATCAAGTAATAGAAAAAACAATTATTGCTTTTTATACCTCTCTATATTATGTGGAGAAATTTCGAACTAATGTTTGTTGAAGAAAACAATTCATTACACTGCATTTATCAACCAAACATATTACTGGACCGGAATCTAACAGTCAAAGGAGTGTCACGTTCACTTACATATTCCTCTCTTTAAGCTGCTGACGTGTAATAAGAAATACCCTGTTTATATAAAAATAAAGTTTTTCAGAAAAACAAAAATCTGTAATGTTGAACAGTACTGCACTGATTGTTTGTATTCTAAATTTGTCTTCTAATATGTTAATTTCTCATGTTTAATGTATAGATTGTCAAGATAAACCAGTACAATTAATATGATAAAATCACATTACAAGCATATTGAAATTTCACCACTGATAAATAAAGTGCTATAGGAAATTATTTCATATGAACTTATTACCCTGTCTAAAAATTGATCTTAAATGGGGTCAGTTCCCCCCTCCCCCTCCAAAAAAACATGTAAAAATATGTATATACAATATACAACTGACTGTATTTCACAAGTTCAATAACTGCACAAAAATCATTGCTGATGTAAGAATACAACATTTGCTGCAGCTATAAAATAAGCTGGCAGACCGTCTAGTTAAGTTACTTTTGTCCAACAGCTTGTTAGTACCATGAAAGATATTATTTGAGCAGAGCCAAGATAATAATTAATAAGCATATAAAATTGTAATCTAATCTCATATTGCATTAATGGGAAACCACAATACAGCTCCAAAATGCTGTTGTGATTTTGTGCTTTTTGTTCTGCGTTTGCTAATAAAATGTGCAAAATCAGCACAGACGAATCGTCAAAGTAATATCTGGGCAAAGTATTCACAAAACACTTTTATAGAAATGGTCTTCATTCCAACCTATTTGATAACAAGAAGTTCATGCATTTAAGAAAGAATCACTTTCAAAATGGAATGGGTCATTCACAAGGAAGAAGTAGATTAGATGTACCGGTAGTAGCAGATGCAGTTTGGAGCAATTCCCACCAAAACGTCAACTTCCATTTAATGGGTTATTTGTCACGGCAGTCGTGACTCCCAGGGAATTAAATGGGATCGTTGCTTTGCTTGAAATACACATGCTCCCAAACCACTGGTTCCCAAACGCAGAAGAAGCCCCAGAGATTGCGCAGGGTTCCGCGGTCAAAAGGGTTTTCGTCTACTCCGCAGTGCTTGAGGTAAGAGATTCGGTGTCGAGACATGAACTCCCATGTGGTGGTATTTAGGGACACCAGGTACAGGTGAGAGCCCAGGAGGAGAAGCACGGTCAGGGATAGGACCGCCACCACCGCTGCTGCTCCCAAGAGCACACCGTTGGTCCTCAACCACAGCTGCCAGGTGGGAGCGTGACTGAAGCCGGACCTGTACAAGATTTAAACGGGTCCTATTATGCTTTTTTACATTTTCAACTTTCTTTAGTGTGTAATGTTGCTGTTTGAGAATAAAAAAGGTCTGTGAAGTTACAAAGCACAAAGTCCACTCTAAAGGGAGTTCTTCCCTATATCAGTAAGAACTGTTTCTGAACTCGCTGATTGTAGTCTTGAGTTTTCTTCCAGAAACGTACACGTCATAATATTCCTCATTTAAATAATTCCTGCCCAAGGCATACACAAAAATATAAGGAAGGCATGTCCCGATTGAGTTGTGTTAGTAAGCGTGACAATTCCTAACACACTTTTGAAGCGGTTGACTAATCACAAAACACTGGTCCAGCTGACCAATCAGAGAACATTCAGCTTTTTGGAAGGAGGGGCTTAATAGTGACAGGAACTAAACAGTGTTACTGAAAGATTAGGAGAAGAGGTGCTGCAATAATGTAAAATATGTGATAAATAATGTTTTTTTTGTGGAACCCCCCCCCCATTAATTAAAAAATGAATGCTTTAATTTTGATGAAATGGTTTGAGAACACCTTTTAGATTTGAAAAGGTATGGAAACTAATACATTATTTAGGACTATTGTCCATTAGCAGTTCTGGACATCCCATATGAAGCCAATTCACACCGCACCGACAGACGCCGACCAACGCAGACAATCACCAGATTACAGTACGCCACTTCTCAGACATTTTACGACCAGACAAACTCCAACAGGGGTAACACACTGAACCGACAAAAGCCAATGAAGTGTCTGTTGCTGTTGGTCTGCGTCTGTCGGCGCAGTGAGAATTGGCCTCAGGTATTACTCACCAGGCCATGTACAGTCCCCACAGTAAGACAACAAGCTGGACAGCCAGATAAAGCACAAACCAGCGGTGGTTTCTCTCCCCAACGCAGTTCTCTATCCAGGGACAGTGGTGGTCGTAGCGCCGCACACAGTGCTGACACGTCTGACAGTGTTTGGATCTCATGGGTTGCTATGTCAAAGTGTGCATTCATTTTTAGAACGGATACATTGTTATAAATGAACAAAGATGTTTTTCCTATGCATAAATACATAAGGTTATTATAATAAACCAAAAAGAAAATGACAAAAACTTAATTTAAATAACATTTTCATGGCTCTGAAACAAAACAGATTAAAAAATTTAGTTTGTGTTGCATCTTGTCCTTAAACCTTTGAATTAATATGATAAAAAGCTCTTTATTTATGTATATAGTACATGTTTAATAAGTGACAGCGCACCTGTACCAGGCAGTGTCCACAGCGCCGCAGCCGTATGGACTTGGTAGTCTGTGGAATCATATCCTGCGTTTCTTCTGCAATACCAAGTGTGAACTGAAATACAGTCAAATGGTGCATTTTTATTGCTGAAAAAATCTGATGACTGTGTAGAGGAGGTAAACTCTGAAGACTGGTAAACTTTATGAGGCCTTTATTTCTATTCAGGGTTTCCTAAACTGGGGTTTGTAAACGCCTGAGGATTCAAAACAGAAATGCAGGGGGCTTGTGAATAGATGCAGCTAATAAATCACGTTTTAAAAAGAAGAAATATTTTATTTGTTTACCTGAATGTCATGTGATCATTAAAGGTACAATATGTAATAATTTTGTATCAAAATACCCAAAAACCACTTGCACAGTGTTATATTTCTTTCAATTGTGTACTTATATTATCCCAAATGTTTCCAAGAATTTGTAAATTCAGAGAAATTCACAATTTTAAATAGTACCTGTCCCTTGTCACTTGTCGCCTGTCAGTGACGTAATATATATCCGCATTATCCCCCATAGTAACCATGGCGACAGATGTGGACAACTGCGTAATGTTTAGAGGCACGCTGTTGTTGTTTCGTTCAAACATTATGGATCATGGCAAGCAGACTTTGGGACAAAGGGAGAACTAAAACGAGGATCAATATCGGCGTGGCGTTTTCGAGATGCCAAGAGCTTCGCGTCAAACTTCGACTTCACAGAGATGCCGCTTTTGCATGTACTTTATTAGACAGGTGAGCAAATGTACATAAAACAAATCAATGTTATATGGCTCAACATGATGAAATGTTAGAATATGATCAGTGTGTTATTCTAATGTTGATCTAGCTTACTGTTAGTCTCATACAGCCAACAAACTAACACATAGAATAACATTATAACTTTCAACACACTCAAATGTTGTTTAGTACGATAGTGTAGCGTTAGACCAAGTGAAACAGCGCTGCGTTACCTCACAAGTTTAATCCATCAAATAAACTGACCTGTGTGAGTAGTAATTCAGCACTTGCGGGTACGTTAGTTCAGTAGAATTAAATGTCCTTATTCCTTTATACATCTGTGGGACTTGCGTGTGGCGCTGATATCTGTCTCTCATTAGCAATCGCGCCCAGCTTCATACCACAGTCGTTTTAATAAACATGAATTTTTTCACTCATCAGCATGACGACAAGTCCCATCATTCCGCTTATCGCTGCATCATCAATCTACGCCTTTGTTATTGTAAGAGGTTAGCGACCCCTAGCGGCGAAAACAATTACATATCGTAGCTTTAACCGACATATTATTAAATTATAATAATATTAACTTAAAATTGCAGGGGGTACTTCAAGTAAATATTTCAGGTCGCAGGAGTTTGGATGATCAAAAAATTTGAGAATCCCTATATTAACTGACCTGCAAGTCACAGTCTTCAGACAAGACAAAACCAGGATCCATGAGAGAAACCGCAAAGTACAGCAACACGGACACCAGGACCAGCAGCACAAAGAGAACCGGCAGTGTGAGCTCTCCCGTCTCCTCCTGTTTGCGCAGGTCTGTGTGGAAGAGTAGAATAGAGCATAACTGAACTTAATAGAGTGGAAAGGAGTACAGTAGTGAAGTAGAATACAACATAGTGGAGTAGGACAGAGTGAAGGAAATTACAGAATAGAGCATAATAGAGAGAAACAGAGTAGAATTGTGCAGAACTGTGGAATCCCATTTACGCCACATAAAATCAACACAAAATTGGCACACAAAGTTGAAATTATGACATGCCAAAGGCTGGAACACTATGCATCATACTCTTGCCAACAATAGTTACAGAGAAAAAATGACTGAAAATCACACACTTACAGACTTTCAAGTCATTCCAAATCCAAACACAACAGACATGTGCTTTATTGCTTAAATATGCATTTGTTTGTGCCCATCATACACTAGGTGATTTTCAGCTAAATCTGTTAACTCTGATATCCCAAAACCTGCAGGCTGGCTTTTACTCTCAGCAATTAGCAAAAGTTGTATAATGTACAGCCATTAGTAATTTATGAGATACACATTTTAAATTATGAGCTAAGTTATAATTATGACAAAAGTCTATTTTTTATGTAGTAATTATTCTAAGTGTGACTTAATCTTAGAATTATGACTTAGTGTAACTTTTTTATCTCATAATTACAATTTAGTATCTCATAATTTTGATCTACCTCATAATTACAACTTAGTTCCGACATCTTAATCACATCATGAGTATCACATTATTTTTCGTTTTCGTCTCATAATTTTGACTTTTATATCACAATAAATTTGTATTTGATCATTTTGACTTTTTGTCATAGCAGAAAATATAATGTAAGAGTGTGCTATAGTTAGGGATCATGTAACGTTAAACGTAGATCCTTAAACACTCAGTGATTCAGATACCGGTGTGCAGTAGCATTATGTAGCCTACATTATACAGCTGCTGTAGGCATAACACAACACGTGACGTCTATAGATGAGGCGGATACACTCACAGTACAATCAGCATCTATTAAGAGCACTTACCTGTGTCGTGGAGGAAGAGAATCAATGTTATAACCCATGTCAAGATGACATGAGCGGTCCTCACCAGGAATCCTGATCCGAACACATTTTTGAACATCCTAGCATACTTCTATATACACCTAAGCATGCATCTGCTGTGTGCTCGTACTGAAGTCCATCTTATTCTCAGACTCACAGACCTCTATAGGCAGCTAGCTGTGTTAGCCAGCTCATAAGAAACCCAGTTACATTCCAGCTGTCAAGTGAGCTCCTACGCTAAATTCCAGAACAAGAACCATTTGAACCAGAATATTTCACCCTAGCATGGGATCTGTATGCTGAACATCTAACGCTGCTGGCTATAGCCCTGTAATGCAACAGTAGCGCGGTACTTCATTTAGATACTGGGTTTCTCTCGCTCTAATAAGCTTGTTGATGCCGTTCCGTTCCGCTGCTTAGACGTGAATCGGGTAGATGTCAAGTTTCCTATTGGTCAGCTGTGATCATGTGACGTCTCGGCTTGAAACTGGGATGCAAAGGCAAAGCCGAGGGAAAAGAAAACACATTCTCTTAACTGCAAGTTGGATAAGTGTGATTTTATTGCTGTTGTAAAGCTGTATCAACCGAAAGGCATTACAAACTAACAAAAATATTACATTGTATTTTATAATCATTTTTATTTTATTATCATGAGTAAATTCTACTCCAACCTTTTGAAGAATTTCAGTAATGTACTTTTAAAATGTCTATTCATCAAAATATCCTGGGAAAAAAGTATACTGGTTTCAAAAAATTGCAGACCAGCTGTTTTTGAAATTGAAATCAGCATTTTAGAATGATTTCTGAAGAATCAGGTGACTGAAGACTGGAGAGAGAAAAAAAGTATTTCACAAAATTACTGTTTTTACTGTATTTTTAATTAAATAAAGACTTTTTTTATTATTATTTGTAAACATCCCTTTGATTTCCTAACAAAATTTGCCTAAACATGATAGGATCCTCAGTTGAAATTTGGAAACACTATGTAGTTTGCACAAGGTTCTTGGCTTCATTCTCATCAAGTAGAAAAGGGGACTTCAAGTTCTTCCGTTCAAGGAAACGTTCCAGACCCTGTAAAACACAGCAGTTAAAATGTATCCATCCTATATTGAGATATACTGAGGGTAAGAAATTAATGAATAAAGGAGAGAAAGTGATGGAGTGCTACAGCTGTCTCTTTTGCTCTCCTGAGAACAGGAACACTACTCTGACATCATTCGCTCTGTTTCACATCATGCTCCATATGTTCACACTGGCTTGTTATCCTTTTTTTCACTCTGTGCCTCAGGGCCAATCTTGCTTCTTTTTGTACTAACTCTAACATTTTGTAATTGAATGACTTTTGAGCTAAATATGTTAACCTGAGATCCAATAACTGGACTGTTTTATCAGTATTAGCAACTCCAGTTTAAAGCAAAAGCTCCGTATTGTCATAAAAGTAGTAAGTCCATTTTTACCTCGCCAAAGTATGATACAAGTGGAGAGATTTCGCAAATTGCTGGGAGGTCTTCATTCTGTGCCATACTGCAAAAGAAAGAGTAGACCAAGTCAGCCACTGTAAACCACATGCCCTGCAGTCCATTTTAGGAACTGCCTCAAAATAGTTCATTTTCCGCATGAACAGGCATATTCCTTTCAGGTTAAACCATTTGGAAGGTATTGGATTCATAACGAGAATGGTGTTGATTTTTAGAAATTTCTAGAATTATAATACTTCAGGAAATTTACATTAAAAAGGATGGTTCACCCCAAAATTTTTATTCTGTCATCATTTACTCACACTCAAGTTCCAAACTTGCTGAACACAAAATAAGATAATATTGAAGACTGTCTGTAACCAAACAACTGATGGGCCCGTAGGGAAAAAATACTATGGAAGTCAATTAACTGTTTGGTTAACCATATTCTTCAAAATATATTTTGTGTCCAGAAACTTGAGGGTGAGTAAAGGATCACAGAATTGTCAAAGTAAAAAGTAATTTTGAGGACGCCATCCAAAACAATCTTTGGTAAAAAAGTAAATGACTTAATATTTTCTTATTTTATGAAGGGAGTTTGTGTTATCACCTGTGTTTTGAGGGGATGGGTTTATCTTGTTCATCCAGGAAGCTTGCACCAGCTGCCAGAGCCCAGCGGTAATGTTGCGCTAACAAGGATCGGCGTGCTGTAGTTGGTGTATCCAGAGGAGCCCCATCAGCATTTTTCAGGGGTGAGAATTCCTCTTCTCTCAACACCTCAAAAGCGACAAATTTCCTGCAAGAAGAGACTATGATAAGGAAGATGGCAATTTCCGAACTTGCCAAAATTAACACTAGCAGTAAACACACTTTGAGAACTGAAAGACGTCAAAGACAAATTTCTCCATTTTGATGCCATTGGGTTTGGTTGGTTTCACCAGGTTTCCCTCTCCATCCACAAATGCCACTTTTTTGATTGCCACATGCTGCTTCAGCTGACACTCAAACTTTCTGCAAGGAAAAAGCATTGAAATAGGAAATATTTTGTACAAAGGGCTTTGTTTGCAGATTAATCCGAGATAATACGTTGCTAATTCTTTAATAAAATGCTTGTATTCTGAGAGCATGTGCTTTTTGGGATTAACCTCAAAATTGACTTGCAAACAGTTACATCTGGGATGTATTAGGATATATTAGGTGTCCCTTTACAGGTATAACTAATCTTGTACCTGTACATTGACAAAAGTCGATAAAAGTTCTAGTCTTCTAGATATTGTGCATCCTACTTCTTGTTATTATAATACAGTATAACAAAACATTATAATTTATTATATTATAGCAAAAAAAGCCATTTATGGACAATAGTTGACTTTACACATAAGAAACACTTTACACATATTGTCGATGACATACTCAGCCACTTCCTTTAAGAAACCTCGTGTAAAAAAGTGGTTGCAGATGTTCCCAGCACTGAACAGAAGCTCTCCTCCTGGGCCTCGCAGCTCTGAGGTCTCTGGTTGGATCTCACTGTACTCAATCACCTGATACAGACCGTCCACACGGCATACCACGCCAACAGGCTCTGCAGGATAGGCCTTATCCACCACCTGACCAGAAAAAAAAGGTAAACATAGCTAACTGGATGCAAAAACAATAAATAAAAAGAAACTAATAATGGTAAAAAGAAAAGAAAGAAAAAAAAATGGTATCTAATTCAGTCCTACAAGCAGTATATTTTTACCTTGGCACCACAGTCTGCTCCTTTGTTTACACAAAAGCCAATAAAGACTGGGTCTGCCAGCTTCACCAAGATGTTGTCTACACAGTACACATGAAGATACTCCACACCCCTTCTTTCCATGTCCTCTAAAATCTTGTTGTCCGCTAGGGCACGATAGAGGCCGCCGTTTCCATCTGAAGTGGACAAGAAAAATATAATTTTATTTAAATGTATTTTTATTTTATTCATTTATGAACTACCTATTACTAATTTTAAAAAACGAATAAATAACATACAAAATTAGTATTCCTTCTGAAGCCAAAAATGTTTTCTCTGACCTGGTGCCATGGCTAGTTTGCTTTTCTTCTCCAGGATGATCTTTCCATCAAAGCCAACTGCTGGTATCATCCTTTGCTCAAACATGACCACATTGGATGGACATAGACCGAAATATTCATTGTCTTTGAAGAAGTTTTCTGTGGGTCCCAGGGTGAATTCACTGGTCATTATGTACCTAAACACACATCATTTAAAAACAATTCAATACATGTTCTTCTGTTATTTGGATTCTGTTTATGGATAAATGCATTAAGGTTTCTTCAACTACAAGCACTGTCCCAGGGGTAACAGATGTTTCTTTTTATAAAATAGTTTTTTTTTTTTTTTTTTTTACCATGTCAACATTATTTTACCCATTTCCCAGACCCAGACTTTCAAATATCAAAACCCAACATATAAATATTATTATTTATTAATAATTTCCACCATAAAATTATGTTAAACACTATACATAATTTGCACAATGTGGTGGAAATGACATTTGCTGGTCCGGAAAAATGACCAAAATTACATCCACGGGGGCCAAAAGTGAAAAATGAAAATGAAAAACACCCACATGTGAACTGCAACTAAAAGAACCATACCATGGTACTGTGCATTTACAACCATGCTTCGCTTTGGCCAGCTCTTGCACCTTCTGGATACGCTCAGCCTGGAGCTGGTACAGGGTTTTCCCACTTGGAAGTCCAACATTGTACATGCCCTTGGGATATGACACTCCAAGTCGAGTCCCCTGACCACCAGCTAACAGCAAAACAGCCACTCTGCCCCGTGAAATCTGCAATAACCCTGAAGAAAGAAGTATTTTTCATAGTGTGCATTAAATGCCTTGCTACTTTTGAACACAGTGCAACAGTAGGCTATTGTAGAGTCCAAACGAGCTCTTGTACCTTTATCACCCCACATCTGAAGTGTTTCTTTGTCACTTTTACGCACACTTCCAATGAACTCTGGAGGAACGGGCTCCATCCGCTCGTCTAGCCGACCATCAGCACTCGAGTGTCGGCTTGCAGCCGCTGCAGCCGCTGCAGCCGCTCGGCAATGCTCGAGTAACTCTTCGGGCTGAAGCTGAGATATCTCCTCCAGAATTGTATCCCTTTCTTCCGCACAAAGTTCAGCCCAAAACTGTAAAACATGACTCTGCCCTGCAGTTTCTAACCTCGCTTTAGCTTCCTCGAATGACAACATTTCTCTACAAGAAGACTAACACATTAATGATATGACAACAATCGCCCAGTCGAGTCTCGTATGAGTCCGGAATCGGATCCTGTTTTCACTGCCTGCAACTCGTGACCAGTGGACATTATTGCTGGAGTGGCATATACTAGTTGCAATAACAGAAAACCAGTCAAGGAATATGTTTGGGAACTCCCTTTAGGCACAAAGTGGCTGACTGTGTCTTAAAACCTAGTAGGCTGCCTAGCTCTTTACTCGCAGCTCGAATCAGTTCAGATATCAAAGTGAATCAGAGCTGCGTTGACTCGGAACGTCCCAAATGCTGTCTAGGTAGGCAGCTCAGCAGGTTTCGAAACACATCCAGTATTTACTCTAGAACTGGATGAATGACTTCCTGAGAGAGCAAACCGCTGTCATGTGATTAGTCCTGCGCTAGTCTGCTGAGTCGCTCTTCCTCTTTTTTTTAGCATTCAAATATTACCACATTTACCCTGTAGAAAACAAAATGAGCTAAAATTGACTAGAATAAACAATAAAGTCTCATTTGGAAGAGCAAAGTAACCAATATGGTGGAATGCCACCCTCCATAAACAGAATCAAGAATAACTTTATTTAACCCTTATTGTACAAACATAAATATTTCCGCTCTACATTCAGTTTATGCATTTTACAGAGGACAGTTTATTTTCCTTTATTGTCCAGTAAACATTCTTGCATTGATTTGCACATCTCAGCATCAACTAAAACTTCACAGATGTGTCATCACATCTAGAAATGTTTAGATATGTTTTGCAGAACAGATATTTGGATATTTCATTAGCATGTATGTTTATGATATTCAGGGGACCCCAGCAACAGAACATTTTGATATACACGGCAAACACTGTGCATTCACACTCACAGAAGCCGTAACACGGCTACCAAAACAGCCGAACAGTAAGGCAATAGATTACAGGCAGTCTCAGAGCGGCATTCCTTGATTGTGTTGAACACCACAAACAAACATAAATCTAAAGCCTTTAGTCTCAGGATTACTACACAAATGGGTCTAGCCCACAAGTTCAGAGCAGTCCAAAGATTTCTCCTGTGAAAGGTGCAAAATGCAAAACAAACAAAAAATAGAAAGCTGCATTCATTATGAGGCAGGCTCAAATACAGCTTTTAAAGCCCTGTAAAGACTCCACAGTGCAATTTGTGCATATTCAGACAAGACACACACATACATGCGTTACAAAGAATGAATTGATTCAAAGGGAATTGGGCCACAGCTGAGTTCAGTTCAACTACCATCGGGACACAGAAGGGTATTTGCTATTTTTTCAGTCATGTATTGAAACTTGGAAAAGGCAAACTGTTAGGCCTGCACAAAGTCATTTATACAAGTTATATATATTTACATGTATGCAGATATCAGTTCAAGAGCTCAATGGAGACGAGACTCAGGAGGCACATCTGCACAGGAGTATTGGAGACCATTAAATTCTCCCTGAGAATCAAATCATTAGAAAAATATTTCAGTCATTAACACCATCTCCCTACGTTTCCCCCAGAGTCTAAAAGCAGCTTTATTTTATGTATAATTAAGGCAACTATATTAATACTAAAGTTTTGTAGAACAACAAAGGGCAAAAACCCATTGAACTGGAGGGATTTTTGGGCTTCACATGCAATAGCTTTAAGTGCAACTTATTTTTTCCTTGTCAATAAAAAAAATGCAAGTTTGAAACATTGGGGTGCCTATCCTGACAAATGTCATATCCAAATATACAAGATATTTGCTGACTGCTGCAGAGTAGATACATTAGCAACTACATTTTTCAAAAGAAATCCTAACTTAAACCTCTTTAGTGTTTTCTTTACAAAAACTTAAACTTTTCCCCCCAACCTGATACAAACATTAAACATAAATGCTGAAAAATGATATATTTACTTAAATCACAACCACTACAACTACTGAATATCATTCCATTATAAATCCTCCTAAAAATTCAAGTCTGGTTTATTTTTTATTAAAATAAAGTGCTTAAATATGTTCCTTGACTAGAGTGTTATAGTCCTGTTTGAAATGTTTGCAAACTAATACTGGTGAAAAGTTATATTTACATTGCAGTTGAGCAGATAATTTATCAGTTAATTATCCAGGATTGTTTTAATGTGAAAACAAAAATAAAATAGTAGCATTGCTTTCTTAAGACCGTACAGTGTCTACCTGGACATGGATCTCAACCCACCACATTTAAACTGGTGCTGAATTCTCAAACCCAGGTCATTTTATTCTCAAACTGACCCAGTGTTGAAACTTTTTTCTTAACGCTTGATTAGCTGCCAATCACCATTAGGAGTGTGTGCACATGTCTAGTATTCTTAATTTCAAGGACTCTTTTTTTTTTTTTTTATAGTAACTTTCAATGAATGCCGTAAACAACATTTAAAAAACAACAACAATGAAAAGCCCTCAACAATATTATTTGGACCATTTGATGAATAAGACATATGTTTCAAATATTTCCCTTGTTACACTTGTAACTTTTAAGATGTCAAAACTGGCAAATTATGTGAGCGAAATGCAAGCATATGAAAGTGTGATGGAAAATGGGAGCCTTGCCCTGCCAGCCCTTTATTAAAGAACACTGCCATCCAGTGGAAGGATGAGTCAGTGATCTGAAAGGGCTGCATCAGGATTACTAGCATCATATCTGCCAAAGCTTTTAGCACATTCAATTCCAGTTGTGCAGTTTAAATGAATAAGTTAATGGATGAAATATTATTTTCTTAGAGAAAAGTTGCATATACTAAATGCTTTAGTAAATCTGGCTCTTTGAATCCATCAGGTGTCTGGCCCTTCCTTTCCAAAAAGCATATCTTGCATATTATTGGTCCCAACTAAAATATAACTACCACAACCTGGTGACCTCACATGACGTCAGGATTGGAATAAGGGAGTGTTGGGATCCAATACAGATGCCATTTTGAGGTGCTCACATTTTACTTGCAGCTAGGATTGTTTTTTTTGCCCTGTTCTAATATATTCCAGTTACTCTTACATTCGCAGATCAAACGTCAGGTCTTTGACGCAAAGGTTTCTTCTTCCGATCGTGCAAGCTCTTTCTTGGCCAAGTGTTGCTACACTTCCCCTTGAGTGCAAACTGGCCCTCTAGGACGATCTCTTTCACTGGTCCAAAAGAAAAGTTGAGAGGAAAAACAAAAGCCATTAAGGATTTAACAGTCTTTGGCTTCCCCTCACCGGGATTGGACGCCAAGGGTGATCTTTAGGTTCTCATAAACCACGTAGCTGATGCTAACAGCAGGGATGACCTTCATAAAGTTGGGTGCCAAGCCTCTATAGAGTCCAATTGCACCCTCTGTCCGTACAATGTGTCTGAAGAGACCAGTCATGGTCATCTGAGGGCTGCCTTCCTGAGAAGCCGCTAATAGATGGAGAACGAGAACAAAACGCAAGTGAAAATAAATTCAATTCTAGTTTACTTAGTGAATGATAATAGTAGTAAAGAATCAAGCCTTGTAATGATGTATTTGAGAGGTAAAAGGCTTACCTTGACCCTGCATACGTGTCCTCACTAAGGCTAATGGGTAGCTCGCTAACTGTCCACAAGTACTAGACATTGTACCACAGGCTAGCAGCACAAACACACCCGGGTTGACACTGTCCGTAGCAAACCTCTGCAGCCACGAGTTCTTTAGTGTCTACAGATAAAAAATAGAATAATATTTACAATATAAATTAATCATAAAATAATTATTATATGACATCCATTTTAATAAATAAAATATAAAACATTAAATATAAAATATATATAAAAATAAATAAACGCATGCCGCCCGGAGTTGTTTTAGCATTATTTATTGCAACCACTCTAATAGTCCTTTAGAGTCTACAGATAAAAATAAATAAATAATAATATTTACAATATAAATGAATAATAAAATAATTATAATTACATAACACATACTTTTTATTAAATAAAACATAAAATATATGAAACATTTAGAAGGTAAAAAACTATAAAAAAAAACTAAAATAAACAAATGTAGCCCAGTGTTATTTTAATATTATTTATTTATATGCCATTATAGTATTTGTTCATATTTTGAATAAGCTTTTATTTTTATATTTTCAGATTTAATTTTACTACTTTTTTGTGCTTTTTAAATTTTATTAGTCATATAAATATAAGCCATACATTGTTTCGTCTAAACATTTTATTTCTATGCTTTAATTAAAACAATTCAGATTTATTTAAATTAATGGAACCTTTTTAATAGTTTTAGTTAACAACAACAACACTGATAAAAAAAAAATATAGTCCTTTTTTTTTACTGTGTAAAAACCTACCTCATAAACAGCCAGGTCTATTCCAGCATAAGGGATGATACCCAGCATATTGGGAACATAGCCCTTGTAGAAGGCTGTGAGACCCTCCTTCCTAAATATATATTTAGCACAGTCCGCGATACCAGCGTACTGACCCGTCCTTCCCAGGGCGAGACGAGTCTTTAAAACCTTTAAAAACACACAAAAGTGTTTTTGTTAAAACTCCAAGAGATCTGAAAAAGCAATACTTTGTTTGGTGTAGAAAGACATCACCAAAACTTGATTTAGTTTCAGATTCTGAGATGGCAGTTATTTCTTAAAAACTGGAATTTTTAAGATGATACATTACAGACACATGATACAAAGAATGCACGGGAGGTCTAGCGAAAGCTTATGATTAATACTTATTATCTAAATGACAGAACAAAAAGCTTATTTTTCTTTCTCAAAGCAGTGCTTACATTTTTTTCTTAAATGATTGTTTATGGTCTTACCTCCATGGGGTAGATGCTGCTCTGGGCAATTGCTCCTGCTAGAGACCCAGCAACCAGCCTCTCCAGGATCCCCAACGTCTCCTGATTACTGCCAATCAGCCGCTTAATCTGAAGAATGGGGCAAAAGAGCTTTAGAAATCACAGATATAATAGCTGGGAGCAGCATACAAAGTTTTATTCCGTTTTTTTTCTGGCTAAAGACACCAAGAATGATAACTATAAAGATAACTATTACTATATTAACGTCCACACCAGCGAACAATATCGTTCTTTTTATTCGAAGCGTGCAACGCACTTTTGTCGTCTGTTGCTTTAAATGCTCGAGGTCTTTAAAGCAGGATGGATTCTGATTGGCTGTCAATGTTTTTATCGTTCATCAGCTGGAAAAAATCATTCCAACAATATTTTTTCTCTGTGCCGTTATAAATATAGTTATTTATATATTTTTACTTACAGTTATCATCCTTGGTGTGAACAGAGTTGTCAATGTAAACAAATCAACAAAAGAGATAACAACATTAATGTTCTTTAAATATCAAATAGCTATGCTAAAACATGTTCATTGTTTAAACATATATTACATGTTTGAACAACAAGCTACCTGCTCATATGCCATGAATTTGATAGCAGACTCAGGTGCAATCTTCAAAACGTTGATACCGTTCCCTCGCCACAGTGACCGGACTCCACCCTCACGTATCATTTGGGCGAATCCTCCGGCGATACCCATGGAGTTGCTGCGGGTCGCGTGAACCTGCCAACATCGTTCCAGTGGTGAAACATCTCAATTTGCTGATAAATTGTTTCATTCAAGCATTTTAAGGTAAATTTACACCGGACAAGAGGTTCAATGTTCCATGAGTCTTATAAATTCAACATACTAAAGAATTTAAAGAAGAACTTTAAAATCCAACAAACCAAGCTGAAACAAGGCAATTTCTAATGTGCATGGTCATCCACCGAGGCACTCATCCAAAGAAGAGAACATCATGTACTTTAGTGACTTTACAGTACACTCAGTAGCAGTGTCCCTACAATGAAGTCCCTTCATAAAGAGGACACTGGTGACAGGGGATCTCACTAACACTTCAGTTCATGTACCACCCTAACTGGGGCTTGAAGAAAGCCTAGTATTTCAGCTCATAAGCCAAGATTAATTCATGGGTCATTTATTATCCATTTCCAATAATGCTTTCTATTTATCAGAAACCTGAAAATGTATGTCTCCACAAAAATTAAGCAGCACTACAGCTCAGCATTTATAATAATGAGAAATGTTTCTTGAGCAGAGAAAGGCTCATGTGACACTGAGGACTGGAGTAATGATGCTGAAAATTCAGCTTTGACATTACAGGAATAAATGACAGTATTCAAAAAAGAAAACAGTTATCTTACATTGTAATAATATTTCACAATAGTAATGTTTTCACTATATTTTTGATCAAATAAATAGATTTATTTTTAAATATAAAAATAACCATATGAACAAAAGACCTTGGTGACCATAAGAGACTATATAATGAATGTACATGAGAGGTGACCATAAGAGATAATATCACATAGGCCTATACATTTTCCAAACTTAAATGTGTATTATTCAGTAATCATATGATGTGTGCTATGTTCTATCCAGGTCTCATACCTGCATGAGAACTTTTAGGCGGTCCAGAGGTGCGGTACAGGTACGGGACACAGCACCTGCTCCACCTCCTGCTACCAAGTGTCGCCACAGCATGCCCGTTTTCTTCTCCTCTGCTGTAAACTCATCAGGGACAATCATACTTTCCCCTACATCAAATATCTGTAGAGAGGAAATGACATCACGTACAGTGAGAACATAATGAATGGACAATCAACCGGTTAGGTGATTTATCATTAATACTAGAAAAATTTGAATGTATACGAAAAGATGAGAGATATCTGTCTTAAGCCGGGTTCACACTGAACGATTTTGGACATGATTTGGCCGTCTGAGCCAAATTTTGCAAATCCTAAAAGATTCCTCTGATCCTAGGCTAAAATATGAAGTCTTTGACAGTTAGTTTGACATGTTCACTGACAGCCGCTTAATGACCGTTGCGACATCCAACGAAATTCTGGCAAAGTCAGAAGAGTTGAGTCACAGTCCTGCAGTGTGACTTCTACGACAACCATCAAATTGTCTTTGTTTTTCAAGACAAGCCATGACAAAAATGTATGATTTAAACACATCTTGACTGTTGTTCAGCCTGACATTAATGACAACTGAGATCTTACAGTGTGACATGGCTTACAGTGAGGATCATGATCGTACAGTCTGACATGCAACAATCGTAAAGAACCATTATAAATCGCACAGTGTGCACCTGGCTTTACTCTATTTTATTTATTTTTTTATTTCGTTTTGTCTTTTTTGTAATATCCATTTATCCATTTTTATTTTCATTAGTTTTAGGGGGCTATATTTTATTAATTTTATTTATCAAATAACATACTGAATTTGTAATAACATAATAAAAGAAATCCATAAATAATTGGCTTTTAATTTTCAAATCAAACTGACATTACTCTTTTGTAACACAAGTGACTTATCTGTTCACCTGGGTATAGGTGCTAGAATAATCCATGAGGCGGAATACATCTACCTCTCCTGTGTAAAAAAGGTCTTGTCAGTGACGTCAAAACACTATTGATCTGTTTAACAGGATCAGACTGGATCACCGTGACGTCCTTTTGTCCCATTCATGGAGTATTTCAGGTGCAAGGAAACAAATTCAACTAAGCAGGCTTAGTAGGAATGAATGACTAAGGTGGAAGAGCATCTCCAGTTTTAATGAGATCTCTGGTGTACAGTATGTCAGTGATGCAAGTAAAGGCAATTTACATAACAAAGAGACTATAAAATGTACCAAAACCTCCTAAAAGGAGCAATGAGAGACAGTTGGTGCTGAAAGCAAAGCTGGGAACTTTTACCGTGGAGTGTTTCCAGTAGAGGATGATTTCAGGAATGTTCTCAGCAGGGTGAAGCAGGTGGTAATCTCTCCACTCATTCCAGTCAATCGTCATCGTACCGTTTTTATCCATACTATTCAAATAAAAAGACAAAAAGAGACCAAAACTAAATAATATGTCCATTTCTTGTAAGCACTTTTTTGGCTCTTGTTAGCAGCTGTTGATTTTTTAAATAAGACCAGCTTGCACTTAGATAAGAAACTGCTTAGACCTGCATTACTTCTAACAAAATTAATCATATACAGTCAAGCGACTAGAAAATAAAATTATTCACATGCACAAACATCCCAGCCTTTTTATTTTGAATTCCTTCTTTAATAATTTTAAGAACATTTTCTTCTGCTAAAAGTTCTATTATTGACTTTCCCTTAAAAAGTAATAATATTATTGAAAACCCTTAAATATATAAATCATTGGCTTATTAAATATTTCAAAAGCATCACCCATATGGGACAAAACAGCTTCTGATAGAAAGAGAGAGAGAGAGAGAGAGAGTATCAAATATGCAAAATGAAATCGCAGAGATGAAAGTAGATGAAATGCAAATGCAGAGCAAGGCAAACATGCAGGGAAAAGACAGCTACTTACTACATTATAGGGGCACATATATTACCCCTCCTTATTCTGATAAGATGAGCAGCGAGACAGTGGGTGTGGGATCACAAGAAGGAGAGAGTGATAAAGAAACAGCATACGACCAAAGACACGTACACAGTCACACAGACAGAAAATAAAAAAATAACTTTTATTATAGTAAGTGCTTCGTTTAATTTAAAACACCTGTTGCTGTTTTTTTTGTTTTTTTTGGGAGGGTTTTTAAATAAGCGTTAAAAACTCTTTGGAATTGACTGGTCAAAAAATGTTAAAGAAACATGCTGAAAAATGAGAACCAGGAGATGTGTTGTATAATCTGTGCTGGTTGAGGTTTCTCAGTCACCTCAACACTATACAGATCAGTTAGGCCTGAATCATTAGCTAGGTATAAAAGACTTAAGAGAAAAAGGGAGATTGGCAGGTAAAAACCAGTTAAACAACTTACCTCTTGAGGATCTTTTCAGCCTGTTCCTCAGATATATGAACCCCAAGGTCTCTTAGTGACTGCATGATCTCCTGTGAGTCTATGCGACCTGCAGATTTAAAAGAAAATGTGGTGAAACTGAAACAATTGTCCATTTTCATGAATTGAGAATTCAAATTTTCCTTGATCTTTTGAGGTCATTGTACTATAAAAAAATATCCTTTAAGTTTTAAAACTCAAAACAGTTTTTATAAAAACCAAGCTCCCAAAAATGTTTCCACGCCTTAAAATAGCTTGAAAGTAACACCCTTGCATCATTTAGTATACTAGGATCCATAAAAATGCAAATTATCCCCGCCTTCACTCACTCACACTAGCACAGAGATTCACTCGGTCAACTCACTGAGGTAAACGCTCCACAATGGTATCATTCTTTACAACATCGAACGCATAAAGGTAATTAATATGATTAGCTTTTTGACCAAGCTGTTACGCAAGCTGCCTTCTAAAAAAAATCAGTATCCTTAGAAATGCTTTGAACATCATAGAACGTCAGTGAAAAACTTACCATCGTTCTTTCGGTCAAGACTCTTGAAGACCAGCCTCAGTTTCTTCTCATGGTCCCTCAGGTAGTGCACAAACTCCTCAAAGTCCAACTGGCCATCCAAGTCTTTGTCTCCGGCCTTTACGATTTTCTGAAACACATATGCAGAAATCAACATCAAAACCTCAAGATAGAACAACATTTTTTGAGGACAGTGAGCTGGTGTTGTTCGGGGTGTTGAGCTAATGGAGCACTAGGGACAGACATATGGCCTTTGTTTGTTGAAGATAGCATTGAACGGACCATGTTTAACATTCTCATGAGCATCAGCTTTATGAGGCCCATCTTGACAAAGTTTGACCTTTAGGGCACAAGCTGTCTGAACCATTGAGCAGCATATAATTGGAGGTAATGGAAGGAGATGGAAAAGAAGAATTAATCATTGACCTGAAGTGTTCTGGAAGGACAGAAACAAAAGAGAGTGTGTTTCCAGTTTTAATGGCTGATGTTGCTCAGACAGTGCGTGTACCTTATGGGGTGACAAAATCATTGGTCTGTCCACTACTTAACTTTTTCAACCACAAGCAGACAAATGAACACCCCACCCAGTGACATCAGCACTTCAGAACGAGCCACTGAAAACTAGAAGTCAGAGTCAGATCATTTATGTTACTTTCTATTATGAGATTAGAGGCTAGTGCATAATGATATCTTAGCTAAAAAATTTTTTTTTTAAAGTGTAGAAGTGTCTGAATAAAAATTCCCCTCTACTGTACATAGACTGCAAGAACTCATAGCTATACAAGCACATACAGCCCATAAATGGAGTACTTTTTTCATGAATGAACTGTGCTCATTAAATCTATACCACAGGAGGCCATACTGTTAACTATATATAAGCAAATATGATAACAACAATTATAATAATCCATTAATTAATCATCATTCAAGAGAAATTTCTGATTAAACTGGCCATGACAGACAGGTACATGTAATCAGAAGCCATTCAGAATCTGTCATGTCTGACAGTCTAATGAGCATCATTTCAGACCGTCAAGATCACAGGCCTCCAGCCAAGTCTCAAATAGCCCTGTCAGTGTAAAGTAGCTTAAAGATAGCCATCGTCTTCACACACTCAATCCAGACGCTGCAATGACTCAACTGCAGACAAGTGGGTCATGAGAATGGAAACGAGATTTGGGGGTTATTAGCCTTCTGAAGTTCAAATTTCAGAATTCTCTAACAGAATGAATCCGAAGAACCAGAAGGGAAACAGAAAGAAATGCTTGCAATCTGACTATTAAATTCTATAATATAAATATTAAAGTTCCTTTAAGTTTACAATATCGATTATTGACATTTTGTGCAAATAAAAGGACATTTAATGTCCAAGCCATTTAGGCATAAACATAAAAGTGAGCTTGAACTCTGTAAAGGACACAGGAAGGGATTCTAAAAGTAGTTCAAACACGGAAGTCAAATAATCTGGATTAAACTGATTCATCCCATTACAAACCAAGTCTTTAGATGAATGGACACACACACAGGTCTTGGGCTCATAAGGACTTTTTTTTGACACTGAAACTAATTTTCCTCAATTTCTATAAAACACCAAACCCATAGGTTACATTTTGGTAACTAAAACGAAAAACCATTAAAACTCATTTTTTGTAATTTAAAAGTAACTTATTTTTTATTTTATTTTTTTGAAATGTTACCTTGGCAAGTAACTGAAATAAATGAGTTTACAGTATGTCAAATTTACTGAAATAACAGTTATAAAACTGAAATAACAATAATTAAAACCTAAATAGAAAAATTATAAATGTAAATGTAAAAATGAAAAACTAATTCAAAATATGAATAAATATTATAATAGTATATAAATAATACTAAAATAAAACTGTTTGAGGCTAGGCAAAACAAAATGTTATTACATCGAGAAACACACTACACAATCTTTTTTTTTTAACATAATACAGATAACATACCTTTCGCCATTTCCTGTAAGAATCGAACTCTTGTGATGGAAGAAATAAACTCAATTTAAAAAGGGACTTCAGCTGTGCCGGTAAACTATCAGACTCAAAATACTCAAATTCTATCCGCTCTGAGATATGGGCAGGCACGTAAAGGCACAAACACAACATGTTCACCTTAAGAAAAAAACATGAAAACTAAAAACTTAAAGGCAAGGTAAGAAAGATACATATGTACACAGCTCTTGACTGTTCTTGAAGTAACCAGGACTATGATGCAGGAATTTCTTGGGATTAAGAAAACACATGGGATTAGGGGACGACTAAAACCCGCCCATTTTAAGGCTTGAACTGCAACCTGCAATGTAATTGGCTCAAGTCATTTACAGCATCACCTTCTCGCACGGCTTATCAGTGTATCGGTCTTAAAGGTTGACAGTCATGTAACAGCACAATTCTGGAAAATTCACATACTTAAAATAAGGAAAACAGACAGAATTTTATTTGATTAATCATCTAATTCAACAATTACTTTATAGGAAAAAACACTAATATATACATCACACTTAATTTCAGATCCCATAAATTACCCATTTCAAAATACATTTTAACAAAACTCTCCATATGTGACCCTGGATCACAAAACCAGTCACAAGTATCACGGGTATATTTGTGGCAATAGCCAACAATACATTGTATGGGTCAAAATGATCGAGTAAAGATCATGTTCCATGAAGATATTTTGTAAATTTCCTACCATAAATATATATTTTTTTAAAAATTGTGAGTGAATGCAGCACAATCGTGAACATAAATTGACAACTTTAAAGGCGATTTTCTCAATGTTTAGATTTTTTTGCAACTTCAGATTCCAGATTTTCAGTTGTATCTCAGCCCAATACTGTCCTATCCTAACAAACAATACATCAATGGAAAGCTTATTTATTCAGCTTTCAGGTGATGTATACATCTCAATTTCAAAAAATTGACCCATGTGACTGGTTTTGTGGTCCAGGGTCACATATACGTCCTAAGAGACACTATCTGTTCTGCAACAACTAATTAGTGAAATTGGTGGTCAGAAAACATGAAACTGAGCACTTTACTGAGCGGTTTGTGATTAATCTCGTTGGTCCCTAGAGATAACAGAAAATCCATCTGATAACACACATTGTAATGGGGTTTAATCATGTCACTAGCACATGATCTTTCACTAATTAATCTGACTCTGACCAGGTGAAATATTTCTGACAATTTTTAAAGTCAGTTTGTAATGTTGTTTATATGTCTATGTGTTGTTTTATTATGCTTTAAGACAAAACGTGCAAATTCATAAGTCAACACCATTACTGAGTATTTTCTTCTTTAAACTGCAGTGAAAAAAAAGACGTGGTTTGAAATCGCAGTTTTTCGCTACGTCACAAGCATGTTGTAACCAATCACGTCATCGTGTGGGCGGGCTTTAGCATATCATTAACTGCTCTGAAGCAGGGGAGTCTCAAGAGAAACCAGGTTATCCCAGTATATTTTTCTGTTGATATAAAAAAAATATAGCTGGTGAATTATGTATATGATGTATATTATGAACTACTGTATATGCCTTTCTCCACTGATGTTTTAAGTTGTTCAAATCATATCAATTACCGTTATGTGTCCGACATTGCAAAGAGCGATACATTAAATGCATTACCATTCTGATACATCTCACCACTCATCCACTTCTTCTGACTCAGTTTCTGTTTCATACATGTTAAACATGAATTAGGCAATACCAGTATTTCCACTTGCCATTGTGCAGCGTTTACTACAGTAAAGTTAACCGAGTGGATCAGGTATTCTGAACTGGTGTGATTGAGTAGAGGCTGCGATAGATCCTACTAAATGAACTAAATGATCCCAACTAAATGAAGCAAGGGTGTAATATGTCATTTTGGTGTTCAAAGATGAGTTTTAAGGGATAGAATTATGTACTACAGGGGGACTTTTAAAAGCAACAGAGGCTGTAACCCACTATATATGTAGCAATAATTAGGGGGAGGACCAAGCTAATTTTACATGCATAGTAGGACTTTGCTTAAGTCTAGTGATAAATAAATAAATAAATAAATAAATCACACAATTAAATGCGGACTATAAGCTGTTTGACTGTTCCTTTAATATAATTACAATAAAAACACAAACAAGTGTTATTTCAGAACTTTTCCTGATACTATAACAGGCATAACCTCTTATTGATTAAATTATTTTTCAGAGTTTCAGAGTAAATTATATTAGAGTTCAGACCATGTGCAAATGTCTGTTGGACTATCTATGAAATTATTTCATTACAATGCTCCTGTTTTCTGAATATGACATGAAGATAATTTGATTAAAATAATAGCTTTTTACTATTTTTCCATATGCAAATGAGGAGATGTGAAATATCATCCATAGTTAGGTTTTTGATCGGGTCTGAGTAGAAAAGACTTAGATCAAGAATCATAATGTGAAATAAATTGCAATAATCTTATCTCACTGATCATATAGCAGTTGAATTGTTATCACATTTTCCCTCTGGTCTCTGGAATATAGGCTAATGCATGCGCATTATAAAGACTTGATGTGGTAATTCTCTTTGTAATACCTGCTGGAGATCCTTAGGAGGCGCCACCATAATCAGCACTGTAGTTTTCCTTGTGGATGTGCTCTTTACTTGATCGACTGAATCTGCCTGTGTACCTGGTTTCTTCTGGCCTTCTTTTATTGCAGCATCTTCTACGTTTCGTTCCTTAAGTCCATCATGTGGCCCTGTGGCACCATGCTCGCATGCGGTTACTCCCAGAAACCACTGGGAAAGGGACGACCACAGTTCCTTAAGCATCTTCGTGAAGATGCTCCAAGTCTGTTTACTCTTGAGAACTTATGAGTTTGTGTATTTGATCAATCACAACATCCAGCAGTGGTGTGAGTTTTTGTTGTACCTTGGTATTTGTAAGAACTATTGATTTAAGTCTACAGATGTTTTATGTGAGTGTATAGAGAGAAACTGCTTAGGCAGTCATATGTGAGGCCAGGAGGAAGAGGGCAGATGAGGACACTGCCACACAATTTCCAAAACTCACTGGCATATCCGACAGAATTTCCACAGTAACCCAGTGACCAAGTCAAAACTTTGAAATGCAGTATATGACCAGTTCCAATAACTGCTCCGAAATCATCTCAAACCTAGAGCATCTTTCCACAACAAACTGTCCAGAAAACTTTCCAAAAAAATTGCTCTTCGCAGAGTGCAAAAACATGCAGGTAAAAAAAAGAAACCATTCACTCTTCAAGTGACTTCACTCCACAACCTTGGCACACCACTGCACAGTAGCCAAAAACATGAAAAAAAGACAACTTAACTAAAAGAATCTGAAATCCTCACAATCAATTTAACTATAAAAGCGATTCCATGTTTCAAGTGCGTGTATTCCTTGGTGTCTACAAGCTTCTGCAGGTTGGCTGCATCTATAGCCGGCAAAAAGTGATGCAGTGAAAAAAGCTGCAACCTCACTGCAGCTGTGCCTCAGCCAATCAGAGCGCTCCACACTGGCTGCCCCTGGCTGACAATTCACAGGCAGCCAATCAGAGGATGAAATACAGCCATTTGATGGAGTGATCTCTCACACACCCAGCAATGAGGAAATTCTGCTGACTCTTTTTTCTATCATCATCAGGATCTCCCCTGTATCGCCTCCATAGTGATTCCAAGCACTTCTAACACTTTAATACTCACCTATACAAATCTACCTCATTCATTCATTAATCAGCATGTTGAAACCAAATCTTTTTTTTTAAATGTATCTGGGCATGCACAGCAGGACATTTTAATTTTAACAAATACATCTCCCCTCCTTCATTTTACTTGTAAATGTCAGGATTTCGATACAGCTCATTTGAGCACAATCTCTTTCTATTGATCAGACTAAAACTGCAGCTGCACCACAATTTATTTCACAGGGAGGTCTAAGATCAATATTCAGATCTCAGGAACCTACCTTTTAAAAGCCTAAAAATAAAAGCCTATAAAACAAATTTATATGGATTAGTTTTATGATCTCTTTATGAACTTTTTGAAGCATCAAAGTGGTCAGAAAGCTCTCAGATTTAGCCTAATTAACAATAGCTTTATTTGTGTTCCGAAGATGAACGAAAGTCTTACAGGTTTGGAACGACATGAGGGTTTGTAATTAATGACAGAATTTTTAAATCCAATAAAATGAGCAAGTGAGACAAAGCCTGTCCTCAATAGGCCATTAGAGGAAATGCACAAAAAAACTGACTTCATATGAGGTTCAGGTGCACGTCAGTAATGTTAAATAAATAATTTTCCCAGTCACTGTAGTGGTTCCCCCTTTCCTCCAGGGGGCCCTTGCACTCGTAAACTATTAATATGTGACGACAGAGAGATCCTAAATTATTCACTCAGACCTTTGAATGTGATGAGAGGTCTGGCTGCCAGCTTTTACTGCACTTAATTAAAATTATAAAACAAAAAAATACATTGAAAATAAAGATAAAAAGCATGAGAAGGCACAAGTATCTAAACAGAACATAAAAGGCATAATTATTTTAATTGAATGGAGAGGATTAGCTACTGAAGATCGATATTAGCAGGTTTCTAGCAGACTCTATGTAATGATCCACTGAGGAAATGATTTTCTGATGCGGGTGGAACTGGATAGCTCTATATGTGGCAGGTTTGACATCGTTCTGTTTGATTTTTAAGCAGTTAATGTGCGATAAAAGTGAAAAAAGTGTCTACATATACTGCGCCACAACAAAGCTGTTAACCTATTTAAGATTCATTTAAAAACTCTTATAATTAAAGACCTATAGCTTCTTATGTTTCTTTAACCTCTATCTTTGAATGTCTTTGAATAGAAAACCTATGAGCCAGGTCCTGTACTTACATATGGCTAGTGCTGTATTATTTGCATTTATTTTCTCACTGCATCTGCAAATCCAGCAAGCAAATTAAGTCAAAAATCCACAAGTGCAATCCACCCATGATCATTTAAGTGCTAGGAAATTATTCTTGCCCTCCATAATTGAAGCAGCAGATTTCATTAATCTGTGGGAGAGGTTATGAATTATGCAGTAAACTCTCTTGACCTTCATAATAAAACATGTAATAACACAGTTACTGGTCTATTTGAGCAGTGCCAACAAATCTAAGCTGGTCCACTATAGAGGAACTTTCGGTTTTGTTCAAAGTGCTTTTGTTAGTTGTCAAACAAAAGAATTCTTGATGTGCAAAAAACTGCAGCCAGGCTTTTGTCCAAGACTGCCGCCATCCCAAAAAAAAAAAGCCTGACCTTAAGGAAACCAAGTCTCACTCAAACCATCAAGCTTTATAAAACACCCATAGATCTGCATCAGTAATGTGGAATGCAGAACATGCTTGTCTTCATTATAAGCCAATGAGTAAACCACCTCTGAAACTTCCCCTCAATTCATATTCTGAAAGCCTTAATATTATGCTCTATGTAAATTATAAATTTAGTCACTTAATCAACCTCCAACCCTCCCCCACCACAGAGGGAGAGACGGGGGAGGAAGAGGGAGAGCTGCCGGGTGGTTCCGTCCCGTGACTCGGCTAAACAGGCCACATTCCAGGTGATCAGTAAGATCTGAATCCCTGATGTTCAGGATGCTCCTTTTCCAACATGCTGCTCTGGCTAATTGATATGACGTAGTTGTATAGCTTATTGTATTTCCTGAAGGACTAAATCTGAAAGTGAAATATTTTCTGCCTTCTCTCACGCCACATTCCACAAATTTATGTTGCGTTTTAAATATTACAATCACCCAAAGCAGGTTCTGTGTATTCTTCTTACCACTCTGTGAAACTTCATCGCTCTTGTTTATCCTTCAGTTATGTTGCTCTGTATGTTCTCAAGAGACTCTTTTCAATTATGCATTTCCTTCTCCTTTGCACAATTGCACTGGAGATTCATATCTAATAAACATGATAGTGAAAATTACACTGAACTCTGAATAGAAAACAAGATGTCAGTATATGGGCATCCTCAATAATGCTTATATATATATATATATATATATATATATATATATATATACATATAAAATCTAAAAAACATAATATTTAAACAATATAAATTAATAAATATACATATATCTTTTTATTAGAAAAAATATTTCACAGTGTCTGACAGCTGTTGTTCCAGCTAAATAAGGATAAAGACATCTTTTATTGACTAAAATTAAACTAAATATGGCTCCTTAAATGTATATTTTGAGTGGACAGAAACCCAGCCCACACGACTGCCCCAAAACAGAAACTATGCTACAAAAACTGCAATTAAAATCATGATGTGTAAGCATTGCTAGTGTTCAACTAACAATAAAGGTCTTTTTGCCATATGTCCACATCAAACACACTGAAAACAAAAAATAGCAATCCTCTTCACACAGTGGAGAGAAATGGGCACAGCTGTCTTTTGTGGCACTGTATTAAGAAAATGTCACTCAAATCTGCTGGTTTAGTGAGCAGCCTCACACGAGAGCTGTGAAAGTAAGGATCTAATGGTCTGGAAGTACAAAACTTCTGTTCTGGGGTTCAATAAATAATAATTTATAAACAAAATGTGTTATATTAAAGGGTTAGTTTCCCCTTAAAGGGATACTCCACTTTAAAATGAAAATTCTGTCATCATATACTCACCCTCATGTTGTTTCAAACCTGTATGAATTTCTTTCTTCTGCTGAACAGAAAGGAAGATATTTAGAAGAATGTCAGTAACCAGACAGTTTTTGGTACCATTGACTTCCATAGTATATTTTTTTCCTACTATGGAAGTCAATGAGACCAGAAACTGTCTGGTTACTGACATTCTTCTAAATATCTTCCTTTCTGTTCAGCAGAAGAAAGAAATTCATACAGGTTTGAAACAACATGAGGGTGAGTATATGATGACAGAATTTTCATTTTAAAGTGGAGTATCCCTTTAAGCCATCCTAGGTGTATATGACTTTCTTCTTTCAGCCATATCCTAGCTCTTCCAAGCTTTTTATTGGGAGTGAATGGAGCTAGTTTTTTTATAATGACTGGCTTCCAGTAACGGCCGTATGCAAGTCGAGTTCTGGCAGAAGAGTGACCTCTGACCCGACATATGACAAAAGATGTAGGAGTTAGCGTAAGCTTAGGTGAGAGTAGACAACTCTCGCGGTTCAAACAAATAGGGCTGGGTAACAGACTCAAGCTTCTCTTATAGCGAAATCCTTAAACATTTCTCTTTAAAAATTCTCATTTTAGACTTCTAATTCATGACCCGTGTTTTAATTTGCTCTGTCCTCTGCGCTTCCGTGTTCATCAATACATCATGCGTCATTACTGGAAGCCAGTGATTATAGTTTATAAAGTTGTAAACAAAAATACATCACTTCGCTTCAGAAGGTCTTTATTAACCCCCTGGAGCCGTATGGATTACTTTTATGATGGATGGATGCGCTTTTTTGGGTTTCAAAATCTATGGTAGGCTACCATTCACTCCCATTATAAAGCTTGGAAGAGCCAGGATATGTTTTAATATAACTCTGATTGTGTTTGGCTGAAAGAAGAAAGTCATATAGCCTACACCTATTAAATTATGGGATCATTTTCATTTTTGGATGAAGTAACCTCTTCAAAAATGAAAACCCATCATAAAATTCCATCATTTAATTCAATAATTCAATCGTGCCGGATATAAAGGAGATTAAATCACTCACCATGAGTTCATGTTCAGTGCGATGGACGCCCAGCTTTTTCAGTCCGATGGTCAGGTCGTTGACACAGATTCCTCCGTCTCTGTTGACATCCAGGATCTGGAAGAGCACCTTGAGTCGGTGCTCCTGCTCGGGTCCCCCGCACACCGGGCACGGGCAATGATGCGGGGAGTCGCAGGACTCATCATATCCGTGGTCTGAGAGTGATGTTGCGGCTAGTGTGGAGCCCACAGTCCGGCCACCACCTCCGGGATCCTGATACCCCTCCGAGCGGCACTGGCAGAAAACTCCGCTGAGCAACGGAGAGACGAAAGAGCCACGCTGATGCATTTCACCCGGGCTGAACTCCAGACAGTGTCACGTAGAGTCTCTGTGTGAGCGTAGGGCGAGCGTGAGCCTGTGGCTGGTTACCCGATCGTTTTCAGTCAAGATGCGTGACAGATGTGCACTGAGATAAGCTTCCAAATACGTCTAAAGAGTTTTCTATTCCACAAGAGCCTCTTTACTTCAGCTATTGGTTTGATATGTTTTGGAATAAGTTTCAAAATTGATCGCTCATTCACTCGCTATAGCGGCGGCATTCAGGGCTCCGGGTCATAGTGATGAGCTGGAAGAATGTCCCAACGATACTCCGGGTTTTAGAATGTCAAAAAGCGCAGACAAATCAGCTTACTCCGGCATTTACATCGTTCTGAATCTCTTTCCGGATACAAATCCCTTAGTTTGTGAATTTCTAAAGGTAATCCGGTTTGAATTGGCGGTCTGGATGACAGCTGATGCAACGAGAAAGCCGGTAAGGCGGGCGGAGTCTCGTGTTCGACCGGAAATGAGTTACGGAATGAAAGGGGAGGGGCCTTTGAAGCGGGTGGGGAGGGGCCAATGATGTGAGTGATGGACACATGCAGTTACCAATCACTTTTGTATACTTGTCACGCCCCAATATTTCTGTTTTTCCTGCTGTAATTAGATAATAATAATAATAATAATAATAATAATAATAATAATAATAATAATAACAATAATAACAATAATAACAATAGAAATATTATTATTATTATTATTATAATTACTTGTAATTATTGTGAATTATGATATTATAGATATTATTTATCTAGCAAATGCAGATTTGTAATTTTATGCTTTGTGTGTGTAATATGCTGTTAAATTTGACCCTGGAACCCTACTTTTAAATATTCCAGTGGGCAAATACCTAAACTCATTTACCCGTCATCACAGGCTGGTGATCAAATTCCAAAAAAATATTTAAGAGAGACGCCTGCTGGGCAAATCATAGAATGCAGTTTTCACAATTTCCTAAAGTGCAATTAGTTTTTTATACTGGGGAAACACACCAATAAGTTAATAACAACAGCTTTGTGTCTGAGGATTATTAATACTGCACTGTAAAAAAAAAGTTTCTGCCTTAATTTTTTAAGTACAATCAACTTGGATGTTTAAGTCATTTCAACTTAAATTGCATTAACTTGACTTTAAAAAATGCAGAATATTGTCTAACTTATGAAAACATATAAAACATTTTTTACAGTGTGTCTTTTAAATAATGAAGGCCGGTTCAGCCACAAGAGTTGAAGGATTGTATCAAATCTGGCAGACTTTACCAAAAGCAAATTGTGAAAAGCATCTTGAAAGCCATGGGTTTGATAAACTTCAGAAGAACCTGATGCATACAATATTGCATTTGCATTAAATATCTATGGCAATGATGTAACTGTGAAGAAGTAAACTGACCACAAGTTTCATTCATGACCGATTCTGTGTATTTGAACAATTTGAACAAATCAGGAATAAAATCACTCCATTCAGCCATGTTTGCACATTTGTTGCCTTCCAGCAGACCTATATATATAGACAGGGAAATAATTTAGCGTGCGACTGAGTGAGGTACACAGAGCTTGGCTGTTCCTGTCTCCACCAAACTCCTGGCTCTCCTGTTTGTGCACAGTCAGAACTGCTAGGGTGTCTCCCCTTCTGAAACCTCTGTACTAACCACATACTTTTCTATTTTTGCCATGCATGCTGCTATGTCTCAGTAAACAATACCTGTAAGAGAGCTATAGAAACAACAACAACAAAAAGGTTGTTTACTTGTTTATAGGGACAATTGTGGAGATGAGAGTGGATTTCAGGAGAAACACCACAGCACTCCCCCCACTCACCATCATGAGCAGCGCTGTGGCAGCAGTGGAGTCATTCAGGTTCCTGGAAGGTCCACCATCTCTCAGGGCCTAAAGTGGGACAATCACATTGACACATTGTGAAAAAGACCCAGCAGAGGTTGTACTTGCTTGGCCAGCTGAGGAAGTTCAACCTACCACAGGAGCTTCTGATGCAGCTCTGCTCTGCAGTCATTGAGTCTGTCTTGTGTTCATCTAACTGTCTGGTTTGGTTAAGTCACCAAATCAGTCATCAGGAGACTACAATGGACAGTCCGGACTGCTGAGAGGATTATTGGTGTTCCCCTGCCCACCCATAGGATCTGTACCGGACGAGGGCAGTTAAAATCATCACATCTCAGCCTGCTACAACCTTTGAACTGTTGCTGTTTAGACGGCGCATCAGCACTAGAACACAGGCGAAGGAATGGTTTCTTCACACATGCGACAGTTATGTGTGAAGACTGTTGAACAGTTAAATGTCTTCCAAGTGCAAAACCCCACTTTTTTTGTGCAATATCCTTGTAAATTAATTTAGCCCTATTCATATTTGTATTCATTTTATTATTTTAATATTATTATTTTTATTATAAGTTCATTATCTGTAAAAGTTTATTCTGACTAAACCTATCTGTGTCTTTATTCTTATATATTTATATATATATATTCTTAAATGTTATTATGTGTCTTGTTATAGCCTACTTATAAGCTTCAACAGCAAGGCAAATTCCTTGTGCAAGCACACTTCGATCTTTCTGATGCATAGTAAGGCAATATTAAACCAATTTGTGTTAGTAGTGTTAATAATGAGTTCACCACTGCTAGAACAGCCGAGTGTGTCGTAATAAATTTTTTTAAATAAATATTTTTTTTTTTTTTAAAAAGTTTGAAATACAAAGGCTAGAAAGGCAAACAAAGGCTAGAAAAAACTGTTTGTAAATTAGCTAACAGCTAAATAATTAATGTAGCCTATAAATTAATTGTCTTTCACATTGACTACCATCTAATGATTTACATTGTATTATCCCTGTATGCCACTGTCTTTTATGTATATTTGATAGAGAGGCTACGAGCAATACGTCAAAATGACAATACGGCCACGAGATGCCGCTACAGTCATTTTAGAACAAAACCTGAGCAAATCACACAAGCGCGCGAAATCCTCATCATTATTCACTAGGATAGTGATTCTCCTTGACAACACGAACGTTTGTTTTCGTCCTCCCAAGAAACCGCTGAGGGTTTTAGGGGTGAATTATTGTATAATTGATGCATCTACAAAGCTAGCATCATAACCTACATTATGGCAAAGCTAAACAACGCGCCTGAACTCAACATAACGTGCTTTTGTTGGCTTTACATTGAGTCGAAGCACTGTTGCGCTCTTGTGGATGTAACGGGAGTTTCAAACGCTCTCTGTGACCTGAACTGCTGGCTGTATTTAGGGAAATCCACGCGTCCATGGAGGCGGCGCTTATTGGAGTTCACTAAAGAGCCAGAGACCGTTTCAGTCCTGAGCAGTCAGTCAGTCAGTCAGTCAGTCTTTTGACTCAACGCCAAACAGTTGATTTCGATACGATTTACATTTGGTTAGTAATTATATTATGGGTCGTTTTCTAAATCGTTCCGTCCAGTGATTTCTGTCCTGGCTTCCATATGAAAACTGCTCATCGACGTAAGTATTCAACTGTCTCTATTCAAATTTTCACTTACGACATGAAACAACAGGCGACTACTTTCGATTAAAGAGAGAAAATATGATGGTCATTTAGCTAAATATTGTCAGTAGCTCTCAAGGAGCATACTACGTTTTCCTTGATTATGTGAATGTTGCCAGTGGAGTCCCAAGGATCTTTTCACCTGGATATAGGCTAATGGATTTCTTGAAGGTAACTAACTCTCCAGGGAATCTGTTTGCTTTTCAGCAAAGACTGTAGCCTTCCCACAGTGCTGCCCCTGTATTGGTTTTAAGGTAAGTTATGATGTAGTTTCTAATGTTTACTTGGTCTAATGTCTTTCTAATGTCTAATGATTTTCCACTGTTTTCCACCCCAGGTTCCTCTGGACAGCTTCAGTCCTCTCAGAGATGCTGAACCAAAGCACTAACATTGAGAAGAACTTTCAGGCACCAGATTAAAAGAAACTAATTTCCCTGTATTCATCTACCTCTGTCTTCAAACATCTAAAGTTCAGCCTTTAAAAAATATGGCGTTTTTAATAAAAAAGAAGAAGTTCAAGTTTCAGATACACTTCACCCTGGAGGAGCTCACGGCTGTGCCGTTTGTGAACGGGATGCTCTTCTGCAAAATCAGGCTGTTGGATGGTGGAGACTTTTCCATTGCTTCATCCAGGTAAGATTTGGGATTCTCTCTGACTGTATTGGGCCCAACACAAAAGTTCCCATGGTTTCTGCCAAATAAAACTGTTACTTTACACTTGGTTTAAACTGTGCTTAACATGGTATGATTTTTGATGGATGATGATCTGTTGAAAAATGATCTATAGCCTTAGGATGGTTGGAAAGACATTATTTTTGCGTACTGTTATTCTGCTGTTGTCTTTGGTGTAGGTTTCATTAGGAACACTTGTTCAGACCTTGGGTTTTTACTCAGCCCGCCCTGCAGCTCTGAACAATTTTTGAGTCCATTTAAAATGCACTTAGAAGACCACACAGGTTGCTTTGGGGGTCTCTTGAACATGTCTCACATCAAAAGCCAAGACATTTTTTAAGGGTCAGGGTCAAACCACTATGCCATTCTTTACATTGTTTACCCAGGTAAAGGATTTTCTCTTTTGATCATTGCACACAGAATCACGTAAATGTTCACGATTTCTTTTGCTCGTGACTAATTCTAAAACACATTCCTGCCCTTTGACTGTGGTTTAAGATGATAGTACACATATGTCAGTGGTACGGTTGTTTATAAATTGAGGCTTAAGCTCTTAGGTTAAACTCACAGTTGGGCAAGTCTGATCAGACACAGCCTAATTAGAATAATGAAGGTCCATTAGTAAATCTGAGTGATTCAGCAGTTTTATGTGATGACCAGTGCGGTTATTATTCCAGCATGTGAATGCCATAAAGACTGTTGCATGAATCTTGCACCTGATGTGTTGAATGCATTATTGTTTCTTCACATGTTTTACCCTATTCTGGACTCAAAACAGTTTTGCAGCTACCTGAGATAGGTCAAAATTTTGAGATAATTGGTTGATCAAATTTTTTTAACCAGTTCACATTTATCTAGTATTGAGAATAAAATGGCTGTTTGGTGGTAGACTTGATATGAGATGAATGTATGTATATATTATATTTTTAATAGATAAAAAAAATATATTGTTTAAATTATTAAAATAATAATTATTTAAAAATGTAAAAAAAAATCTTTATTTTTATAAATAAAATATTTTATTTATATATGTGTGAGTGTGTACACACACACACATATAGATAGATATAATATTTTTTATTCAGCAAGGACGCATTAAATTGATCAAGTGACAGTAAATACTTTAATTTTACATTGTTACAAAATATCTTTATTTTAAATAAATGCTGTTCTTGTGAACTTTCTGTTCATCAAATAATCCACACAAAATGTATAGCGGTTTCCCCCAGAACCACCTTCAGGCGACAACTCGGGGAGCACGAGAAACAGTAACTCTAGAGGTCAAAAATGTGTCAGTCTATTTGAAGTTCTCTTGTGTTGTGAAGTTGTTTTTAGTGGCATATGACTGGGGGTGGTATATTGTGTGGGCGCATTGACTTGCTAGCGGTGCCAGGCACAGTGAGTGCTCTGGTTCTAGTGCACTGAGATGCCCTCTGCATTCATTCTGCACAATGCCTTGTGTATCTAATGTGAGGAGGGAAAAAGGGTTATGTCATGAATGTCCCAACATCATTCCTCAGATGTATTGATAAAGAGATTAGATTGGATAGATAGCAGAAACAGAGTGTGTGGTAATTTCTAGAGAGATAAAACTGGATGGGAACTGGAAGTGGAATGCAAGATGGATAGAGGAGTAATGCACGAAGGAGAAAAAGAGAGAGAAAGCGAAAAACAGGACAGAGACTTCAGTGATAGTCCAAACAGAGAGCCGTTTGTCTGACTAAGCCACGGTCCTGTTTCCCTCTGCCCTCCTCCCCTCTCTCATTCTTTTCTCTCACTCTCTCACGTTTCTTCATCCTTCTGTCCTCTTATCAGTGTGGATTGAGTTCATGGAGCGCTTGATTGACAGGAGTCAGCTCTCAGACTGATGACAGACCAATAGTAGTACTATCAATTTGGAAGATCTTGCCTCTTTAATATGATCTCAGACTTGTTCTCCAGGTTTTCCACAGTTCAGGTTTGCATTTTAACTGGGAGAAATCAGATCAACGTGATGATAACAATTCCTGGGGTGGATGATGAGGATGTAGACACAGAAGTCATTAGTTTCCAGAGGTGTCTTGGCTTGCTGAGTGGACAGAGGGCAGTGAAGCTTGAAGGAAGAGAGGGTGCTGATAGGCTTGTTTTTTAATGGTTGGTCTGCATAGAGGCGGGCACGTGCAGTTAAAGGTCCCATTCAGACATTCACAGTCATAATTTTTTTAATTTTTTTGTGATTACCATCCAAACCTTAAAAGATCTTGCTGAAATATTCTAGATTGAGTTATAAATCCTTCTTGTTGCAGATTTTCTTAAGGTGTATCATTATTGTGGTAGAGATTATACAGCAGCAGTGGTTTCTAAGGCAACTGGTGTGTCTGTGTGTGTGTCTGTGTGTGTGTCTGTGTGTGTGTCTGTGTGTGTGTCTGTGTGTGTGTCTGTGTGTGTCTGTGTCTGTGTCTGTGTCTGTGCCCTAGTCTCTCCATTGATGGATAGTTTTTGATGAAATTGCTCTGTAATTGTAATCATTACAGGGGTGCTCATTTCTCTTCCTTCCTGTTCTTTTGCTCTGCCTTCCACAGACGATAAATACTCAAGCACCCATGTGCCTTTGATTCTCACAGGTTTATTTCTGCAGAAGAATTAAGGCCCAATCATTTTAATTCTGTGCGCCCACAGTAGGTCATTCAGTCAAGGCAATTTGGGATTATTGGCATTGGCCAATAGCTAGGTATCGACACAAATTTCACGATTTAATTCGATTTTGATTCACAAGTTTGCTATTCGATATTTAAATTACACTTAAGTTTTTATATTAATAGCATTAATAACATTTTAATGGCAATCATGTTTATACTTGTTTTTGAAATGGAAACATTTAAATGTTGGCTGTTAGGGATGCTCCAATCGATCGGCCGCAGATCGGTATCAGCCGATAATCGCATTCTATGACTCGATCGGGATTTACTAAATTTGTCCGATCTCACAAACCGATTGCAATTTGATGAGGTAAAACCATAAAAAATATCTGCCGACGCGCATGCAAACTGTATACAGATTAGGCTTTAGTGCCACATTCTGTTTTGTAACTTCTCAAAACATTAGTAAACTATTGTAAATCACACTTATTTTATTTGAGCAGTTTGTCTCGATTTAAATGAGCCCACACACAACATAACATGATGCGTAGATTTTAACATGTTTTAACATGACATGCTGTTTGGCTACAGCTATTGGACTTCCGGGATCTGATCATGTCGCGAATCGCGATAATGGCGCAGTGTTTTTCAACGTCATTTGAAAGTTCAACCAATGGTTTTCGGTTATAGTGGGTAGGGATGACGTGTTGATACCAATCGGACATTGTTTTACAGCTGGAGCGCGCTTGGATTGGTCTGATCGCTCAGATTATAAGGTCTTGATTCACTGGAAGATCATCAAAAACTAAAACAGTTTTTTTTTTTAATCAAATGAGACCATTTGTACTTGATGATGCATTGTTTCCTTTGTAGAGTTATTAAAACTAAGCCATTACTTTTAAGTATTCCACTTGAAATCACGTGAAACCGTTAAAAATGCCTTTAGTGTGGGTTAAAAGTGACAGCCAACAGAGAGCTTACATATCACTTATATAAAGCTTTATGTACACACTACTGTTCAAACGATTTAAAATAAATGCTGTTCTTTTGAACTTTATATTCATTGAAGAATCACGGTTTCCACAAGAATTTTAGGCAGCACAACTGTATTAATGAATAAACGTTTCTTGAGCACTTCAACTTTGCCATCACAGGAATAATTACATTGTAAAATGGAGCATTTAAAACATTGTAAAAAAAGTTATTTATTTGAAATTGTAATATTTCACAATATTACAGCTTTTACTGTATTTTAATCAAATAAATGCAGCCGTGGTGAGCGCAAGGGACTTCTATCAAAAACATGAAAAAATCTTACCGACTCCAAACATTTGAATGGTAGTGTACATATTTTAATTATATGTACATTAACCTTGTCTAGATATAGGCCACTGTACAATCAGTATCGCTGACCACTACTTTCTAAAGATGTTTTTGTTTTATATTTAATCTTTTGGTGCTGATTGACATTCTTAAATGAACAAAGAGAAAGCTGAAGAAAGAAAGAGGATCCGGTTTCTCTGCTCAGTGTGTGTTATTTGCATCATGGCGGCTTTGACAAATCGAGCAGAACCTCATTCTTTAGAATCCACGGGAAGAGTTACACCCCGAAACAGACACACAGATTATGCTAATTGACAATGTGAGATTTTGAAAACAAATCATTCTCTTTTTCATTGCCTAGAACCCATTCGTGTGTATTCACGTCTGTTTTGTGTTTAGTATCTTAGCAACAGGGTATCAAATGAAACCTTTGAGAATGTGGCACTTTGGGTATACAGCACACACACAAACACTCATCCATAATGATTGTATTGTCCATGCACCTTTAAGGAGCATGTAAGCTAAGAAAGGTAGTGAATGGTTTCCACACCTTTTCTTAGACCATCTTTTCTGGTTAAATCAAAAGCCCAATAGACAGAAGATTGATTTAGGCTGTAATTTGTTAAAGGTGATTTATTAGTGTTTATAGCTGACTGATAAGTCTTTCTCTGGCTGCTTTTCTGGCTTTCTCATACACTCAAAGACTCATTAATGTCAATATTATATTTCTACCATATATTATACGTCTTATCTGAGACTCCAGATGCAGTCAATTCGTACACATAGGGCATCATTTTAATGAGGTGCTTATCTCTCTCTCTCCCACAATGCACCACAAAAACAACACATTCTGTCTGCAGTCTACAGGTTCATGCTCAATAGTTTGTTGCATTACAATCATGAATGGATATTTTTCTCACCTGCTTTTCTAATTTTCACTTTTCACATACATAAAATGGTCTGTAAGATCTGTATCGGGGTGTCTCATAGTTCAGAAGTTCAATTCTTCTGGTGACTATACACACCATAAGGTTGCTAGCTAAGTTCCTGGCATGTGCTGCCAGCTTGCTTACGGAGCACAAGTGGGCAGAGGAACAAGGGTCTCATCCTGTACAGGTCGCGGTGTTATTGGGCTACAACTACTCAATGAGATTAGCAGCTGAGACTCAGCCGTGCACCTGCTCTCAGCGGGGACAGACTGAGGCTTCTGAACTGCCTCCTGTAAACACTTCATGAAACAGATTGCTGTGAACCAAACAGATGTAGGTAAACAGTTGGGGTGTCTTAACTGGACTTTGCACTGTCTGCCCTCCTTTAGACATCAGCTACTGTTTTACAAAGATCCATTAGTCAATGATTAGTGGTGATTGCTGCTATACGTCTAAACATTGACACGTAACAGCTCTTATCTTATCTGCTATTAAATTATATCTGAAATTGTGTTTTTTGTTGAGGAAAAATGTGCTATTACTTTTCTAAGCAATTGGACTTACGATTTTCGCATAGCAGATGATAAAGCTGATAAAAAAAAAAAATCCATTAAAATTGCATTAGGTGTTTACATGCACAACAATACACTGATAACTATCAAAAATCTGCTTATTTTAAAAACGAAATAATACCAGTGAGAAATTATGTACTGTACTGTAAAAGCAAAATACAATGGCAGAGATCTGTCTTATATTAATAATCATTACAATCTCTAACAGAAACATCCCCAGTACTAATTTCATGTGAGGATATAAGAAAACGATTGTATTAGTACCACAGAGATATTTTTTTATTACAGTAGCAATACTTAACATTCATGTAGCTCAAACAGTAGAGCATGAAATTAGCAACAACACCATGAGTTTGATTTACAGCGAATGCATGAACGTGATCAAATGTATTATGCAATGCAAGTCGCATTGGATAAAAATGTCAGCCAAATGCATTCATGTAGAATTTATGCACTACTGTTCAATGGTTTGGGGTCAGTTACATAAAAATAAAAATAAAAAGTTTTTTAAAAGAAGACTCTTATTCTCACCCAGGCTAAATTTTAAAATAAGTTAAAATAAGTAATATTGTGAAATATAATCACATTTTTAAAAGAACTGTTATCTATTTTGACAAATTAAAATGTACATAATTTATTATTGAGATGGCAAAGCTAAATTCTTACTCTAGTCTTCAGTGTCACATGATCCTTCAAATTTTTTTTTGTTGAATAGAAAGTTCAGAAGAAAATCATATATTTGAAATAGAAATCTTTTGTAACATTCTAAATGTCTTTCATGTCATGTTTTAATCAATTTAATGTGTATTTGTATATAAAATATTAATAATAATTAATTATTAATAGTAATAAAAATATAACTTTCTTAAAAATAAAAAAAACCTTGCTGACCCCAAATTTTGAACGGCTATACACGCAGTAAAATAAACAATAGAATAAAAGTAAAGAAAGAAAAACCAAGTTTGGAAATTTGCACTACTGTCATAGTGCCATAATGAAGTGCAGTAATGCAAAATACTGTATATAAATCATGCTCTCACAGACTAATGGCATTAGGCAGGAAGGAGTTTCTCTTAGTGGTGCACTGAAACATAAGTCAAGAACTATTTCTCATTTACTCATGGAGTCTGTGGGCATATTGTGGGAAAATATGGAAGAAAGGGGAAGACTGATAAAAAGTGAGCACCATCTGGAAGGGAGTTTCACACAGAAGTAGGTTAAATGAAGTCCTGGGGGAACAGAAGGGTGGAGGGACAGAGGGAATGAGAACAAGCTTTTCACAAAACATGACTGGCCCTTTTGTGTTTGTCACTTAATTAATAGTTTTAGATGTAGTTTGTTTGCTTGTTTTGCCACAAGCCTTATTTCTCATATTGTATATACTGTCGCAGTACTATACAGATCTGTTCAAGTGTATGTATTTGAGTTACGTTCTCGCAGCTTTTTTACAGCTGTGTCTTATGCTCCCTGGTTTTGCGTAGTCACAGGTTTCCAGGGGTCAAAGTTCAGTTGCAGGATGTGTTGCAAGGTTTCACAGACAACATAGCTAGGAATGTCCACTTGATTGACCTCTCTCCCCTTCACACGTTCCTCTGCCCCTCACAGCACTATATGCAAACACTCCAGTGCAGACGACAGTGTTTCTTGACAGCTTTAATACACACATCTCCTCCACCTCAAATCTTCAGTCAGCCTGTTTAAAACGTTTCTCAAAACGTAGTAGACTAAACTGTGTTGTCAGCACAGGAAACAGACATTATCTCTGTCCACACCTGTTACAGTTACCGTATTTAAATTACAAGCCTTGATATTGTATAGCCTACTATTATGAAAATATAGCCACACAGAACCAACTGTTTTTTTTGTGTGTAAGCTTAGGGCAAACTTGTACAAGACGTACAGTCCCGAACAGCATGAAACATGATATTGTTACCATTCTGGTGATTCTAGTGCATTCTTCGTTCATTTCAGGGTCAGACTCTTTATTTCAGTGTACTTTATGGCCATTTTGTTGCAGTACAGTGTGGGACTAATACTGTCTGATAGATTTGAGTTATATTAAATGAACATGTACTTTGATACGCTTGCACCATCAAAGCACAGCACTAGCATCTGGATACTTCATTACATACACTGAACCTAAATCAAAACCTTTGTTCAGGGAGAACCTACCACAGAAAGAAGAAAACACCGTAGTTGAATAATGACTGACATTAAGCTGGCTGTAATGTTGCACCAGTCTTTTATTATTTCTGGCTTAAAGTACCCATTTGAACATTCAAGAAAAGGAATTACTTAGTGACTTTGCACCCTGCTGCCCTTACATTTTTGTTCTTCCTGCAAATTGTAGTCTGTTTAGACTTGTCTTTCTTCTCCCTCCAACAATGTTTTTTGTGGTTTTGCCTCTGCATGTTAAGAGGCTAGGCCAATCATTGTGCTTTATCTTCTGCTCGCTCTTCAATCCATTCCTGTCCACTTCAGATGCATGTGCTGTCATACACACCGTCTGCACTCTGATTGCAATCTCGGAGCAGTAAATCTGCTGTGCCTCTCAGAATTTGGACTCTCATACATAGACAAGCTCGGAGAGCTTGTGAGATCAAAGGTCGAATTCTTTTTGAGGCATAAAATTGGCTACTGCTCTAGATGAATTTATCCCAGCCCCCTTCTTCAAGTCCTGCATTGGGTAAAAGTTATATATATATAATATTATTTCCCTTATATGACTATTTGCGAGGGAGAGGGAAAGTAAATGTAGTACATGAATTATGTTCACAAATAAATCATTTATAATAATCTGTCAATTTTGATTTCATTGCAACTTTAATCAAGTAGTGCATTGGTAGAGTGTACATGGTGTATATTACAATGGCAGTAAGTGAAAATGTATTTAGTCATCAACACCTTGGTCAAATTTTATATATGTAATGTGACAAATCTTTAATTTCCCTAGCCTTTCATACAAATTCAATGTCATTCATGCAATGTCAAACATCCTTGCATACATAACTCAAAAACAATGTTAGGCTGTTTAACATTCCTCATAACACACACACAGATTTGTAAATTACAGTAATTACTGAAGCGTTTAGCCCATTGGCTACATGGAGAAAATTATTTTTAGAGTATTGGTAAGTTTAGTCTTGCCTGTTTTATAGAGAATGCCTGACAGAAAAGACGAGCAGCTGAATGAGGAAAACACAGCTGGCACTCCTCAATTCCCATAGAATTAAAAACCACTTATATCTATATTTAATGCTATGCTATACTATACATTATATGTTATATACTTTATATAGCATATACAAATTAAATCTTTCTAAAAATTTAATTTATAAATCATCTCTCTGAGGTCATGTTATACCATTTGACTTGAGTTTACATTCTAAACAGGCTTACATTAACAACCGGCAGAAGAATTCTTTGCTTGATCAGTAACAACAACAATGCCTTCTGATTTACAAAAAGCTCCACAATTTCCCAGAACTATTTAGGGTTGCTGGGAATAATCAACCAGTGACTTTTAAGTACAAATGGTTTGTATCTGTCAATCCCAAAGTGTTCTTAACCACCCCTTCATTTTCTTACTTGTGTGGTTTTTTTTGGGTCTCTCCATCTTTTTTTTGGGTCTCTCCGTCAGCTAAGAGAGCCTGAGTCAGATCCACGGACACATGAAGGAAAGAGAAAGAAAGAAGGAAGGGAACGGCAAATTGGCCTATATAGGGTGATAGCAATGAAATCTGACTAACATCAGGAGACACTGTTGCTGGTCTGCCTGTGCTACAAAAATCTGGAGTTGATTTCAAAGAGTTTCAAAGATTTCAGTTTAGTCTGTGGTATTTTTCTTTTAAGCAATCGGTTTCCATCAATCTTGATAACTTTGTTTTTAGTTGATCTTATATTTGTTTGTTTTCATGTGACCAGAGCTCCCACAGCAGAGGCATTTCATATTGTTTGGCTGCTCGTACAACAGTTATTGGCAGTATATCATCTTTAAAAAGAGTGAGCTGGGTTTTCTCATCTGCGTTGCTCTGTATTTCTGGCTCTTATCTGAGCGTCTGGCCCGTCCCGTGGGTCCTGATCTATTCCAGTGGAATGAGAGATGACTAAAATCACAGAGATCCTGGAGCCTATGAGAGCAATTTTCTAGTTTGACCCCCAGACTTCAGCTCACAGCTGAATGTTCAATTGATTACTTATTGATAAGTGTTTAAACATGCTTTTTAAAGCCAATTGGTGTCCCCATCTATGTCACCAAAGCTCTTCCACACCAACCATTCCAATAACTGTGACCTTCTGAATGCTTTCAATCAGTAATCAATTAAAGTGAGGTTTTGTTGGCAAATGTAGTCCACAGGGTCCACTTACAGCATTGAAGAGCAAAACTCAGTGATTAGGGCCTCTGTTCCAGTGAATAACACTGCATGTGCATGTAGGACTGGTCTCCACTCCAGCCATTCCTGTGCCTCTTATGCAACAGCTAACAATGATAATGTCAAGAGGCCCCCGGCTGGTATTTGCATAGCTTATCAGAGATGAAAAGAGTCAGGTTATGATCCAATGTTCAGCGTGTGAGGGTCTTTGTGGCCATTTCTGTGATTGTGTGTCTGGATGTCTGTAGTCAGGGCTGCCCCAGACTACAGATTTTTCTAGTCGACTGTTACTAGACTGTTACTAGACTGTTAAGCCATTATTCTATTAGTTACTAGTCTATTAGTAAAACTGTTTGTCCACGTTGTCGGGGAGAAGTGAGCTCCATGTCTTGCTCACAATGAAGCCGGCCTTGGAGAAGATGCACTCCGATGGCATTGACGTGGAAGTTAAGTTAAACGTGCAGAAACTGCGGTACTTAACTTCGCTTCCACACTCCGCTTGAACACTTGGATATGCATCTAATATTAGCACACATTTATCTAGGCTAACGTTAGAGCGACGGCCATGTAAAGTGGCTAACTTTAGGCTACTACTTGCACATATGTCTACCCGACATATTACCCCATGGACCAGCCGTGACTGCGTGACTGCCAATTTCTGTGGAGGTTTTTTTTTCTGTAACTAACCGACTAATTAAAATTTAGTCGCCAGAGCCTCATTCTCCTTTCTCATCGCCTAATGTTTAGTGCTTAGAGGGCCGCCCTAGTAGTCTGTTGATGTACTAACAGCGACAGATAGTGCATGCAGATTTTTAGGGCGTCATAAGCATGTCCCCGATATGTTGGCTCATCTATCTGTTCCAGAATTAAAATCCCAGAATTAAAATCCCAGGTGGTGCATGAGGTGAGAGAAATGTTAACTTAAAAAACTTAAATCTTTAAACAAAAGCATCAATAAAAATTGTTCCATGTAACCACAAATTAATTCTTACCCAATATTTGTGCGTCATGTACCTTTATGTTGAATAGAGTATTGTGCTGTTAGCTTAGCAACATATTCATTAAAGTCACAACGAAATGTAAATTGACTCATTTTTTTAATGAAATATTTCAGTGTTTATATGTAATGTAAATATATTCATTTTTTCATAAGTAGTGTGCCCTTGCAATCTTTAATGGTTCCTGTGTAATTAGATTGTCCCAAATTGTTCACATGTGCTTACAAGATATTAAGATGCTGTCTTAGAAGGCAGTAGGCAGTTCACTAAGGTTTTGAACCAGAGTTTCTGTCTCCATCATCTTCTCTAAGGCTAATTTTAATGAGAGCTGTCAACAGCTTTTCAGCACACATCCATTTTTGGAGGTTAATTGCACAAAATTTTTGTGACGTGTTTGAATTAATTGAACTTTTTTTTAATTCACCATAATTATGGAAAACTGCATTTGAATTGGTAGTTTTTACCTCGTGTTCAGGTCCAAGGTTTAGCCACTGATTATGTAAAGTCCTATTAGTTTTGCCTTTCACATGGTTAATTAAATTCCTGAGACTCCTGATTTATTTGAGCAACCCTGGTAACAGAGTAATTCGTTAATAACTCAACAAACACACTTTGTGTGTTGTCTGAGACAAAAATGCATACTGTTTTACTGATTTAGCTCTGAGATGTCAGAAGATTAATGAACTAATCAAGTTCAATGCAAAAGTAAGTTCATTACGATAGCTGTTTACATTAATGTATTCACATTTGCTCTCCATAAACGTTTATGAACTGCTTTCCTTTTCACCTCAATTTTATTGGAGTGTTTATCAAATTCAAGATGGATTTGAGTTCCATCTACGCAGCCGCAGTAAATTCTCCCATGGCAGAAAATTTGGCAGATCAATCTATCTATATGATGCAATCTTTGCACCCTCAGGTCAATTAATTCTCCATTTGTTTTATGACTGAAGGCTTACACATTAGTTAGAACTTGTTTAAGATCACTGGTCCTCTAGTAAGAGTAGATTTGTTTTTGGTTGTCACTCCTAAATCTCAAACGGTATTGAATGGCAGCATTGAGAGAGAAGTTTGTGGTAGCTGTGTGTCACTGCCTGGACCTGTGAGATGTCAACATCACAGGAATCTCTAAGGGCTGGATTGCATTGCAAAACCACCATTCTCTTCTCGGCCCCCGTCCCCTACCACAGGTACTACTCTCTAATCTCAGCATATGAGAGCTCAATACATAATGCAATAAAAAGTGAATCCCTTTGTGTGACTAAACCAGTAGATTGATTCAATCTTGTTTGTGTGGTCCAGGTAAACCCTACAGTTGGGGACCCTACAGTTAAAACTTGATATTACTGTTGTCACTGTATTTTTGACCAAAAAATGCAGCCTTTGTGAGCATAAGAGACTTTCAAAAACATTTAAAAAATCGTACAGATCCCAAAACTTTTGAACGTCAGTGTACACAGAAGCCCTGTTCAGATCCTATTGAAATGGAACTAGTTTTCCCAAAGGAGGTTAGGTTTCATAAACAGAGTTCGTGATTTTAATTCCGTCCTAATCAAAAAAGGCAAAAGTGTAGAATTATGGAGAGTTCTTCTGAAAACTGATCCTGTTGATCCTGTCTGTGATTGTTGTATATAGTTTTTATTTTTCCTACACAGTAGTTCTCCTAATTTATTTTGCCCTTTGTCAAAATAAAAGCTAAATCTTCGGAGTAAAATAACAGTTGGTGCTCCAAGTAGTGTTTCCATACCATCTGACTTAAAAATCTAAATCAGTAGGACAGTCTGTAAAAAAAAAAAATTGTAGCAGCAGTATCAGATCCTCTCTTTAATCAGTTCCTTACCTCAATTGTATACATAATATTATAATTAACATAACCTTTTTTTTTTTTTTCACTGGGTTTCATGATGCATCTTATAATCACATGACCTTCCGTAACGCCCACCTTACAGCATGTAGGCTACAGTATTCTTTACATGCACACAAACACACTAATACAACATGTTTCTGATCCACATGTTTGTGTGGATCTACAGGAGAATAGGTTTAACACTGTCTGTCTAACTGTCTGTCTAAACAGATGGGCTCAGATTAACTCTTGGGTTGGAATTTAGGCTACAGTTGAGTCTGCTGAAAGGACACAACCAATAATACACATTATTCAGATGAATTTTAAAAGCTGTCCTTGTGTTGACTAAAGGGCAAAGATGTAAAGACCTCAGCGAGATTTCAGAACAAACACTCGGTTTAAAAGGCTGATTCGACTGCCGTCACCAGATTGGATGAGGCTAAACATTATATTAACAGAATATTATCCACACTCAATCAAAAGTGTTTTATTTCCTCTGCCGTAGTCTGCTTAACACACACGCGACAACATCAACAATCTTCTGTCTCAGCAGGGTGTTTCTAGAGGGAGGTGAAAAGTTTGTGAGGGATGACCTTAGCATTGTAGTCTTTGCTCTGGAAGAAGATTGATGCTCTTGCTGGAACATCTGGAATGCTGTTATTGTGTTTACGCCAAGACGATGTCATACCTCACTCTTGCGCACAATTAGAGGTTTATACTCCATGAGGGTATGTAGAAAAAATGTTAAAAATGATGAATAAGCTGCAAAAGTCCCCTTATGAAAGACATGTTACAATATTTACACACATGCACAACAGTTCAAAAGTTTTTGGGCAGTAAATTAATACTTTTAGATAGCTATTCTGCATTACATTGATCAAAAGGGACAGTACAGAAATGAATAATGTTACAAAAAATAAATGCTGTTCTTCTGAACTTTCTATTAATAAAATAAATAAATAAATAAATCCTGAAGACATTTTTTTATCATGTTTCCAGAAATATGAAAGGGTTAGTTCACCCAAAAATTCTGTCAGTAATTTACTCGCCCTCATGTTGTTCCAACCCCCTAAGACTTTCGTTCATCTTCAGAACACAAATTAAGATATTTTTGATTAAATCTGAGAGCTGGCTCACTTCTCCATAGGCTTCTCTGTAATTGAAACTTGCCGGCCCAGAAAGTTAGTAAAGAAAATGTTTAAAATAGTCCTACAGTGGCTCAACCATAAGTTTTTCAAGCGACATAGTGAGTCTACATTCTGACTTTGTGCTGCGCTGTTACACTACATTTTTGGGTCAACTAACCCTTTAAGCAGCTCAACTGTTTTCAACGTTGATAATAATAATACGAAATGTTTCTTGAGAACCAACTCAGCATAGAATGATTTCTGAAGACTGGAGTAATGGCTGCTGAAAATCCAGCTTTGCCATCACAGGAATACATTTAAAAATATATTAGAAATAGAAAACTTATTTTAAAGGGTTCATGAAATGGAAATTCAATAATAACATACTGCAAGTTTCATTTCAAAATGATTGTTTTTAAAAACAAACAACTTTGTTAAAATCATAAGCTAACCTCCAGAAACAATATAAAGATATGAAAATGCATTTCATGACTCCTTTATTTGTAATATTATTTCACAATATTGCTGTTTTTATTGTATTTTGACCAAATAAATGTAGTCTTGTTGAGAATAAGGGTGTATTCACACCTGTCTTGTTTGGTTCGATTGAATCGAACTCAAGTTCGTTTCCCCCCTTGGTGCGGATCTTTTGGGCAGGTGTGAATACAACAATCGCACTCGGGTGCGGACCAAACAACCGTACCGAGACCCAGCTGGTGTTCTTGGTCCGGTTCCAAACGAACTCTGGTACAGTTTATTTAAGGTGTGAACATGACCCGACTCAATTGTAGAAAGCACTGCACCTTTTTTGACAGGGTCAGATTTTTACTATGTAATTTGGGGTGATGAAATGTTTGTTGCACATTAGGGGTGCAACGGATCGCAGTTGATCTGTACGAACCAGGCTCCACGGTTCGGCACCCATGTGATTCACGGATTAACTGCTAAATTTAACCATCATAGAGTGAAAGTTTATAATTTAGACGTGTTTTGTCTTACCAATTTACACATTCAAACAATTTTAAATGCAGAAGAAGAAATTGGGACTCGCCGCACGCACCCGAAGCGTGCAGAGAGAGAGAGAGAAAACACTCATCAAAATATCCGTCTCAGCAAGTATTCTCTCAGTTATGTCATAAGTGAACAGCTGAGAAAGAAACCAGATGTTTGTCCGTTTTTTTTCGGTCTGTGCGTTCGGTCTTAAAGTGACAGCAGACACCTAATATTCCTACTGTTGTCTATATATTAAATGTTAATAAAACAACAAAATACAGCTTTAACAAAGATGAAACTATATTTCATTTCTACAGTGAACAAATAGTGTTATTTTACATTTAGGCTTAATTATTAATTTCTGTACCTGAATACTACTGTTAGACTTAATAACTTTATTTACTATTCATCTCTACTTGTAATTTGTGTATTTGTTCTTATTTTATTACTGACTGTTCACTTGTTTTTAATAATGTATGAACTTTATCAGTTAAGAGCATGCTTTCTCCGCCGAAACCATCTTGCAGCACATCTTCGTCTTTCCAAAATCCTAATTACAACATCGTATAGATGACATTGTATCAAATGATGCTCATAAGTTTCTTCATATTGCGTTACTAGCTTGAAACACCAAATCAGTAAAAGAATAAAAATCGCACTATGAAAGATCTCCATCATTAGCCTGTTTTTTGCACTTCCTGCTTTTCCCTGCTTGAGAATTTCTGTCCAATGAACACGTGTGGTTTTGTTTACAAATTTTGGTTCACTTGCAAAAAAGGCAGTGTGAAAGCGAACCACACCAAACAAACAAAAAATCAATATTGTATTTGGTCTGGACCAAAGCAAGTAAACTATAGCGGAGTTATATAAATACACAGAGACTTGAACAGTAGTGTTTATTAAAAAATATATTTTTTCCAACTAAAAAATCATGGTTTTTTTTTTTGTTTTGTTTTTTAAGGAATAGCCTAAGCTCTGTAAAAATTACTTTCCAGTAAACAAAATTTTTGCTTGTTTTTTTTTTCTCCTGTGGTGATTTAATTGCAAATTTTACGGGCCTTATTTTGTCCACAGGCGGTGTTGTTTGACAGCCGGGCACTAGATGCTCCACTAAGCTAATGAGCTCTGCAGAGTGATGAAATATAGATATCAGCCACTCCAGTGCCTTGCATCACAACATGATGGAGAGAACTGTGAATAATACATTAGGTCTGATAATCTTCGTGAGTTTAATACATTTTAACGTGAGTCGGTCACGTTTTAAGATGCAGCACGTGCCCGTTTCCCTCGTGCTGTTACGAAACACAGTTTTTGGAATGTTGCACTCAATTTTCTGTGGCACTGAACCCTAGCTGCAGCTTATAAAGCAAGTAGTGGGGTCTCATCAACCAACGGGCAGAAAACTTTACACAAAAACTAACACATCAAGGGCCTGTAAAATGTTCTTCACCTCATTACATCTCAAGTCAGGTCCTAATCAGGTGTGACTTGATAAAAAAAAAGAAGTGAGCAAAGTGATATGTTTTCCTTGTGAAATCTCATTGGTCCATATTCCAGCTCCCCCATACATTAAAGTCAGTATAAAACGTAAGTTCCAATGTTTTATTTTCTTCCCTATAGTGATTGGTTATCAGGGTGAAAATGGCTTCTGGAACAAGAAAAAATGTAGAGCTAGGCTTGATTTTGTCCATGCTGTCATCTCAAGTGATTGACAGGTTGTCCCACCCTCGCTCCAGTAAACGCGTCATCAGAGAAGAGATGTCAGCGCAAGAGGGACGGGAAGTTTTTTTTATTAGAGATAACGAGGGCATTTATTAAAAAAAATAACAACGTGCATAGATAATTCATTTATAATAAATGCAGCAATATTCCATAAAAAAAAATAAGAATTGCACATTTTGATTTCATGGCGACTTTAAACAATAGGCTAGCTTTTCAGTGTGCCCTCCAAAAGCTTGCGTTACCATCCAAAAGAGGCACAAAATCACTTGCACAGACCTTTACCATGACTGTTCCCTGCTGGTGGAATGACCTGCCTAACTCAACCTGAGCTGCTGAGTCTTTAGCCATTAATACTAACACTTTCTATTTCTAATAGAAATAAACTTGCTATGGGTACTGTGCTAGACTAACTGGGACTTGTCACAGCACTTATATATTGTTGCTCTTTTGTTGGTTTAAATGCTTCTATTGTTCTCATCATTTGTAAGTCACTTTGGACAAAAGCATCTGCTAAATGATTAAATGTAAATGTGATATAGTGTTACACTGTTTTCATGTTCGCTTATTCATGTTCAGTGCGGACATGATTGTCACATTGCTCTTAGGCCCTGTTTACACCTGCTATTAATATGCATTTTGGTCGATCAGATCATAAGTGGACGATGCTAAATACAGGTGTAAGCGGGATCTAAAACATTTTGAGCTTGTCCGCTTTTGACCACTTCCAAAGATAGTCGAAAACGCATTCGGATTGAAAATCTGCATTCTTCCCCTTGTAGAACTTGTGAATGAACGCATTCTTCCCCTCGTAAAAATCCAGACAGAAATGGTTTAAAGTGGACAAAATAGACAGATTAAAACACCAGGTGTAAATGGGTATGTCTCCTTCGTCTACTTGTGATCCGATCAACCAAAACACATCTTAATACCAGGTGTAAACGGGGCCTTAGACACGTTTCAGTCTCATTACCCAGACCTCTGTGCTTCCGTATATGGAAAGTGTGTGAGCATATCTTCTCAATACATCTATCTTTTGTGCTCAATATAGACCCTTGTGGTGAGCTCACTTGCAAGTGATCACACATCCACGTCAAATCCATTGTTCTTTTCAGCAGCCAACATGACCTCAGTGCAACTTAATAACATGTGTATCAGTGAAGTAGGTCATGTTGTTTATTTTCCTTTAGTTTATGTTACATTTGTACTCATCCCATATGCTTTGTTATTTTTCTCCCACTGTACTATAGGTGTGTGTCTGTATTTTGTGGATGCATGTGAGTGTACATGTGCATGGTTGTATGTTGTGTATGACTCATTTTCATTCCTCTCACCAGCTTGATTCCCTCCTTCGTCATTCCTGTTCTCCCCAATCCAGATGAGGAATGCATCTGCTGCCTCTCTGATCTCTGTTACAGATTTTACACAGATGTGCTTGTGTGTGAACGTCCTTTTCCATGTAGTTAAAGGGGACGTATGCAGGATTCTTCTTGCTCTTTTGATATAAAAGTGTTCAATGTATGCTATTAAACTTTCAGAAATACCGGCCAAGTCCACTTAGAGGGTTTATTGAAACTAAGTTGAGCACAGTAGAATTTGATTGCTACAGAGCCCCAAAAGGGACATTCGTTTGCAAAAGTTGTGTTCCTCCAAGATACTCGGCATTCGCTTTCAAAAAACACAAAAGTGGTGCGAGCGAATGTGAAGTTTCTTTGGGAAATGTAAAAGTTTTGCAAGTCAACACAAAAGCATTATGAAACATAATTTTTACTCCCAGCTCACCCCCCCCAATTACCATGTATTTTAAGGGCTTTGTAAATTGCCCATGTTGACATAACAAATGTATATGTCAGCAATGTGAGGAGAGCCTTTTACATGCAAAGAGGTTATCCAGTCTTAACAGAGATCACTTACATATTAACATTTAAGATTTAAATTTGCAGTAGCAAAAACAGCCTGTTTAATTATTGGGGTCAGAGAGAGGGTGGGAAGACAAAATGATGTCTGTCTTGCTGCCAAAAACTTTCACTAACATTATAATTGGACTTCAGGCACACACAAAATGAAGAAACTGTAGAAGGATCTTTTAACCGTCTCCATTATAAGAGCACAAAATCCCAGTGTTTACTGAATAAGGATGCGCAAAAGTACATATTTTCAAAACCATCTTGCCAGAATGACTAATTGACAAATCCTTCTTAAAGGGAGCCTTGTGTAATTTTCGGGTTTTAGGTTCACCGTTTCCAAGGGTGGAGCTTTAATGTGTTCAAAAACAGCTATTCAGCGTTAAAAAATGTTGAGTTCAGAAATGCAAAACTTGTGGCATTAGACTCTGTAATAGCTGCGAGCTATTATTTCCATTGTGTTTACATTTACATGCTCTTCACATGCTGGTGTCTTTGACTTCCTCTGTCGTGTTTCGTCATGTCAACAGTCTGAGCCTGTTTGCACCTGTCTGCATGCTTTGAAGTGTTTTCTGAAGTTTTTACAAGTTTGAAATGAGAGAGAGAGAGAGATGTGCGTGTGTGTTTGCTCTGTTTCTGTTTGCTTTAAGTTGAATGTCTCTCATTGGCACTCACATGAGTTAGCTTTAGTGTAACCAGCTATCCCTCATGAGCGGCAGGTGAGCAGCTTGACAGAAGAACAGGGTTATGTAAGAATGACTCTTCCTGGAGTGACATGACACACCTGTGGGAAGGGCCTTATATAACAGTGGAGATTAACTGTACATTTACTGTGTGTGTGTGTGTGAATAAGAGAGAGGGAGAGAGAGGATGCAAATTTAGATCAAGCTGCAGAGAGATAGGGGATTTCATTAAAATGACTTTCTCTTGAAGAATTGGCTTACTGTTTCATTACTTTTCAGCTGCATAAAAGTCAAATGTTGTTGTTTTTTAATATTTGTGCAGCAATTTACACGCCACCACTTAAAGTTTGGGTTTGGTAAGATTTTGTAATGTTTTTGAAAGAGGTCTCATAATACTCACCAAAGCTGCATTCATTTGAAATAGAATCATTCTTAACGATTTAAACATTTTTACTTTCAATTTAATGTGTCCTTGCTAAATAAAAGTATTCATTTCTTAAAAAAATGTTTTTTTTTAAATCTACTGACCCCAAGCTCTTAAATGGTAGTGTTCACTGAGACAAACATATTAGCTGTGTTTTTATTGTTTACTTTCACATGTATACAAAGCAGTGCTTATGTAATTTCCACTCTAAACTTTATTCCACATGTCCACAAGTGGGACAAAGAATATTTTATCTGGGCATGCAGTTATATTAAGTTGTTTATTCATTTTATTATGTGTAATGATTAAAAGTAGCACCCTAAAGCTAAAGGGATCAAGATTACTGATCAACAGTGTCTTCACATTGTCTTTGCCTTCTCTTTCTTTCTGTTTACTCTGTCAAGGTCAGTTAGCCCACTGGAAAATTGCACAGCCGTGCCTTTTTAATACATCATAAACTACGCAAGTTATTGTCATCTGATTAACACTTTCCCAGCCAGTTAGCTGCAATTTGAACCTTTAGTTTCACAACCAAAAGTGGGTGAAAATAGCCAAAATGTCATACTGAAGCAGCAATCCTTTTGTATAATATGAATTTGAGGTTAACTTTTTTCCTCTTTTAATTTCTAAAGAATGTGCAAGTGCTTCTTGCCTTTGCATTAGCACATATGCTAATTCTTAGTTATTCTCAGTGACTGTTAATGTGATGCTATGCAGTTGCTAAGATGTTTTGTGTGGTTTCTAGAGCATTGCCATGTGCTTGGTCCAATTCAAAAAAGCCCACACACCAAGTCTGTATGATATTAGTCGTCATAGCTTGGGTCTCTCCTTCAGTGTAAATTGTTAGTCTAGTAACTTAGAAATGCAAACATCTCCTCATTCGCACAATTGGAGAAATACATTGGTAGTTTGCATTTAAAATCCTCAAAATGTCTCTTGAAAGCCTATAGAAAGAGGAAGACATAGAGGAACTGCAAATGTGTGACATAAAGAGCATCCTCTGAAATAAAAGCTGTGAAACCAGACCCTAACACCAGATACCGATGACGCTGATGATTTCACATCTTCATAACAAGAGCAAACTAATCATTGTTTTGGCATTGAGATGTGAGTCCAGAGAGGACCCATCCTTGTTTATTAAACTCTAATGAGGTCTATGAGGGTTTACACATTAATGAGCTTGCTATCATTTGATTACAATTATGACTAAGGAGGGTCACATAATTAGATGTCATGATATTATATCAGTTATCAAACAAGAAATAGTCTGTTGTTAATTATGTTGTTAAACATTATACCACAGTCTCACATATGCCAGATATTGTGGATATCACTCATATATCAGCCCTTTTATCAGCATCGGTGTGTGTGTGTGTGTGTGTGTGTGTGTGTGTGTGTGTGTGTGTGTGTGTGTGTGTGTTTGGACAGTCCCGCTGGAGCATCCAAGGGTTCACTTCTTTCCTCAAGGGCACAGCAGTAATAACTCACAGATCATCCCTCATGTGATTCAAACCTACCAGTTGTGATGTTTAACCACTCTTTCACACCATCCCATTATGTTTTACTACAGAAAAAGTGGATCTGTAGAGTAAGTTAAGTTATCCACAGCTAGCTGAGTTGGCTGGCTAATTTCTTTCCTTTTTTTTTCTTCAAATTTGTCAAAAGAAGTGACAAAAAGAAATTGCTTCATAATGGAAAAGTACCTTGTCACCTAATTGTGAAAAGATGGAAGTTTTATCAGCTTTGCACACGTCACAGATGTAATTAGTTGTTACAGTAAATTGAAATGTTTTCATTGTGGCTCAAGTGACTTAGCAGGCATTTAATGCTTTCCAGGTTACTCATACAACAGATTATCTTTCCCATCTGAAGTGTGTTTAGTAACAACGACTTTGTAGTGGAGTGCAGGACTTTTAGATAGTAGTCTCTCTCTCTCTCTCTCTCTCTCTCTCTCTCTCTCTCTCTCTCTCTCTCTCTCTCTCTCTCTCTCTCTCTCTCTCTCTCTCTCTCTCTCTCTCTCTCTCTCTCTCTCTCTCTCTCTCTCTCTCTCTCTCTCTCTCTCTCTCTCTCTCTCTCTCTCTCTCTCTCTCTCTCTCTCTCTGTGTGTGCGGTTTTATGGATCCATGTAGAACCAGGGTTAAGCTCCAATCTGCATTTGTTCAGTCACAGGGCGTTCTTAGTCACGCTGAGTAAATATCATCTGAGCATATCTAGGACACCACTTTTAACAGTCCATATCTGTCTGTTGGTTTGTGTGTGTGAGAGGGAGTGAGTACTGTAATTTAATCATTCAACCTAGTAGCTGATTGTTATGTGTTTTGCCCTATGTAAATGGACCCCATGCAGAGACGCATTGTCTTTCATCCGTCTTCTGTTTGATGTTCACCGGGGTTATGCGCCTTTCAGAACTGAATTTGAGAATGCCTTTTAAATTCTAGCTCGGTTGCTGAATTTGATTTGAAGCTGTGTTTGTTTATTTATTTAATATAATTGATATATGTATAATATAATATAAATGATGTGTATATTTATTTGTATGAATGAATTTATGTGCTTAATAAATGGGACAGCCATTAATGTCCTTTTGTTTAGTAGTAACTTTTGTTTCATATAGTTTTCAAAGCACATAGCAGTTTCAAAATCTGACTATGTTGTGTAATTTATTTTGTAGAACAAAACTTCAGAGTCTTTCCAGGTAATAATAACCACTGACGTTGTTACTCATACATTTTAAACTTGTTTTCTAAAAACCCATTAGGAATTCCTGAGAAAGCCTATGGCCTTCCAGATTGTCCTAGAACTTAATGTCATGACTGAATACCGCTATAGTTTTGTCCAGTAATGCTTTGCCACAGTGTTTTCGTGAACTGCCAATAGCATGTGTATGTGTGACAAATGTATGAGACAGAACTTGAAGGAACAGGATGTAAATTGTCTTGTAGATTATAACATTCAGCTAATATGTAAGCTCTCTGTGATTTCATCACACCACATTACTGTATATTACAAAGCTCATTTTTGATCATTCATGCTTTTTCTGTGAGGTTTGTTTTTTCAATACTTAAGGATGAAAATGCAATATTCTGCTGTCCTCTGATCTTCAGACCGCCAGTAGTGTCTTGGTGTGATCTTTGCGTCATCCTCCAGCTGTGAGCTGACAGGTGCTCGAGTGTTTCAGAGGGACTTGTGAGTGTCTGATGTTGCTCAGAGAACAGGAAGGAAACACTTTCTCACTCAACTGAACAAAGCCATGGGATGTTACTCAGACTCTGGAAGAACTCAGAGCTAGCGGCTGTAGCTCCAGACATGTGTGTCTGTCATGTGGAGTGAGTTTGGAAGTCCTCAGCTTCACTGTGTAATATGAACTAAAAAGTCAGATTAGTTTGGGTTCACAATCTGCTTTGAAAGTGGGACAGATTTTCGCTTTGATTACTAACTGTTTAGTCTGGGATGCAAGTCTATCATTGTTATCAGACACATCTAGCTGAGTCAAACGTGACCTGTAGCCCATCAGCAGTTGGGGTTTGTGTGTGGTACTGGTGGAGGGCCGGCCCGTTCAGGGTCACACTCGGGTAATGGATGTGCAGTTATCCGCTCTCATTTTCCCTGGCACGCTGGCGGATATCAGGAACAGATGCCTTGGCAACAAGCCCAGGGTAAATAAAGGACTGGAGGAGGCCATCAAATCTGACTCCAGACACTGTACAATATGAAGGATAACTTAGTCAAAGAGCTTTATCTAGTGAGACAGACACAACAGTGCTTAGTTTTGTGATTACAGTCTCCATATTTGGGGCCAAATAATGTCCCTACAGAATTTAGTTGGAATAGCAGAAAATTTAAAATCATGAAAAGAGCCCCACCACTGCGGACAGACTTCCCAGGTCAATATACAGGAAAAAAAAAATATATAGATAGATGAGATTAAGTATATCTTCTAATGTTTACAGAATACAGTGAGGAAAATAAGTATTTGAACACCCTGCTATTTTGCATGTTCTCCCACTTAGAAATCATGGAGGGGTCTGAAATTGTCATCGTAGGTGCATGTCCACTGTGAGAGACATAATCTAAAAAAAAAAATCCAGAAATCACAATGTATGATTTTTTAACTATTTATTTGTATGATACAGCTGCAAATAAGTATTTGAACACCTGAGAAAATCAATGTTAATATTTGGTACAGTAGCCTTTGTTTGCAATTACAGAGGTCAAACGTTTCCTGTAGTTTTTCACCAGGTTTGCACACACTGCAGGAGGGATTTTGGCCCACTCCTCCACACAGATCTTCTCTAGATCAGTCAGGTTTCTGGGCTGTCGCTGAGAAACACGGAGTTTGAGCTCCCTCCAAAGATTCTCTATTGGGTTTAGGTCTGGAGACTGGCTAGGCCACGCCAGAACCTTGATATGCTTCTTACAGAGCCACTCCTTGGTTATCCTGGCTGTGTGCTTCGGGTCATTGTCATGTTGGAAGACCCAGCCTCGACCCATCTTCAATGCTCTAACTGAGGGAAGGAGGTTGTTCCCCAAAATCTCGCAATACATGGCCCCGGTCATCCTCTCCTTAATACAGTGCAGTCGCCCTGTCCCATGTGCAGAAAAACACCCCCAAAGCATGATGCTACCACCCCCATGCTTCACAGTAGGGATGGTGTTCTTGGGATGATACTCATCATTCTTCTTCCTCCAAACACGTTCAGTGGAATTATGACCAAAAAGTTATATTTTGGTCTCATCTGACCACATGACTTTCTCCCATGACTCCTCTGGATCATCCAAATGGTCATTGGCAAACTTAAGACGGGCCTTGACATGTGCTGGTTTAAGCAGGGGAACCTTCCGTGCCATGCATGATTTCAAACCATGACGTCTTAGTGTAACGGTGGTCCCAGCTCTTTTCAGGTCATTGACCAGCTCCTCCCGTGTAGTTCTTTCTTAGGATCATTGAGACCCCACGAGGTGAGATCTTGCATGGAGCCCCAGTCCGAGGGAGATTGACAGTCATGTTTAGCTTCTTCCATTTTCTAATGATTGCTCCAACAGTGGACCTTTTTTCACCAAGCTGCTTGGCAATTTCCCCGTAGCCCTTTCCAGCCTTGTGGAGGTGTACAATTTTGTCTCTAGTGTCTTTGGACAGCTCTTTGGTCTTGGCCATGTTAGTAGTCGGATTCTTACTGATTGTATGGGGTGGACAGGTGTCTTTATGCAGCTAACGACCTCAAACAGGTGCATCTAATTTAGGATAATAAATGGAGTGGAGGTGGACATTTTAAAGGCAGACTAACAGGTCTTTGAGGGTCAGAATTCTAGCTGATAGACAGGTGTTCAAATACTTATTTGCAGCTGTATCATACAAATAAATAGTTAAAAAATCATACATTGTGATTTCTGGATTTTTTTTTAGATTATGTCTCTCACAGTGGACATGCACCTACGATGACAATTTCAGACCCCTCCATGATTTCCTAGTGGGAGAACTTGCAAAATAGCAGGGTGTTCAAATACTTATTTTCCTCACTGTATATTAGATATAGTTTATTTGGTAACACTTTACAATAAGGTCTCATTTGTTAATATTAGTTATAGTTAATGCATTAAGTAATATGAACTAACAAATAGCAACCTTTTTTTTTTTTTTTTGCAGAATATATTAAACTTTGTGAATGTTACTTAATAAAAATATTCATGTTTTGTTATTTCACAGTGCCTTAACTTATGTTAGAAGTGGCTAAATTATATTTAGCAAAAGTATTTTTGAGACAAATCTAACTCATAAATAAAAAAGGCTCCATAACATCATGTGTAAAGCCTCAGTTGATGTTAAGTGGGTAAAAATCCGAAAAGATCATATCTTAAAATATTTCCAAAGTGTGGTTCCCAAACTGAAATCGATGTATTAAAAAAATAAAATAAAATGATGGATCCGACTGCAATAGAAATACAATGCAAATGCTCAGTAAAATATTCTGTGTGAATCTATGCATTTTGACAATGTAATTACACAATATTACTATGAATTATGATAATAATCATTTTCATTAAATTATATTAACAGACTGGATTTATTTTGCTTAGCCTAATTGTGTTTTGGAAAACTTGATGGGTTATAAATTAATAATTGTTAATAAATAAAGACCAGCAACAACATAACATCTAACTTTAACTTTTCACTACGAAATGAACACAATTTTTATCGTACAAATTTAAAAGAAAGAAGAAGAAAAAACGTTTTACTATGCAGCCTTTGGAGAGAGTTTATGAAAGTGGTGGGGGTGTAAGAGAGTGGTGCAATGCAAAAGAGCTGCAGGAATGGAGGATGATGAGAAGGAACATAACAGAAAGTGAAAAGAGAACACACTGACCCACTTTCATCAAATAGGTCTGCAGAGATGAAAGGATGACAATGGTAAAGTTTCCTTTGGCATTTCATACTGTTCAGTCTCTTTTACAAGCTCTACTGCTACAGTCTGGCTTCATTTATGACTTAAAGCTCAGCTGGGTTCAAATCTGTTTCTTTAACGTTCTCGTTTCCTGTGCAGTCCTGTTATTTCACACAGATGGACGGTTGTGGTGAAGAGTGATAAGTACCGGTGAATCGATTGCAGAAAACTTTTCATCTATGACCAGACTTTCACAATGATCTCTGCCCCTGTGAACTTTCTGAAAACTCATCCAAACTGACTATGTTGTCCATTTGTTAATCATCATAGAGTTCATTGTGTTATTTGTTTTATCTGTGGTCTCCTCTGTAATATTCCACTGGCTGGCTTATAAAGACGGACTAAGATTTATAATGATGTTGATAACTCATTCTCTATCTGTCTCTCTACAGGCAGGAGGTTCAGGAGAACTGTGTTCGCTGGCGAAAGAAGTTCTCCTTTGTGTGTAAGATGAGTGCCATTCCTGCCACGGGGGTCCTGGACCCCTGTATTTGCAGAGTGTCTGTGCGTAAGGTTAGTCTCACTCACACACACAGATCTCATCTTAGACCAGTAACACACTGTTCTTTAATGTGTGCGTCGTCAGTAGATCATGTGCAAAACTTTCCACTCCCATCAGCGCTTTTTTGGAATTGCGCGCTCACACTAATTTGCCCAGTTTAGTAAATCTGGCCCCATGTATCTTAAATACACAGTTACATAACATTTTCACACTTTTTGCACAATATTTTAAGATGCACAATAAAAAATTTGCATCTATCACATCACATGTATGCCCTTCACTGACATTTTTGTCTTTTTTGTAACCAATTACACTGGAGCTGGAAAATACTTTATTTGGGGCAAAATTGTTGGTTGTTGCACATTTGAGGGACACAAGTAATTTGTGTAAAATGTAAATTTAATACCTTTTCTCACAGTATATACTGAATTAGTTTATTTATTTCTGTCTTTGGTTACATTATCATAGTTTTTAAATACAATTACTATTTTTATAATACACTTTCATGTTTTAAGTTAGAACTGTCTATAGGACGAGGGTAAAACATTACAACTTGTACATAAAAGGCATTTGAAGCAAAAATTTAAGATGAATGATTGGATAAAATGTCCAAAACAATCCCCTCCCCGGGACATAAAAGTACCCGTGGGTGAAGAAACACTCTTATCCTGATTAACAATCAGATTGTGGAGCTATTCAGTGAGTTCTGATGTTTGGTTTACTCCATACTGCTGTCTCATGGCTCTTATTACCCTTCACCCCCTTTGCCTCATAGCATCACCACCAAAGGCTAACATATTACATAACAAATAATCTCTTACCTGCTTTTTTTTTTTTTTTTTACTTCCAGGAACTTAAAGGTGGAAAGACTTTTTCAAAGGTAAGAGCTTTCTCCTCATCCCTTTCTCTCTTTTTTTTTTCTTTCTCTCCTTATGATTGTTTCTTCCTTACATACTGGCTCTAAGGGAGCATCACAGATTTCTTTCTCACGCTCTGTTCTTTTTTCTCAGGGTTTTATGTTTATAAACACAAAGCTCTTGTGAGTCACATGCATATACACACAAGTATTCATACTGTACTCAGAGGCACTCAGGACACCAGGAAATACTGCATAAGCAAATATAAATGGTGTAATGCAGTGGGAGGTTAGTTTTAGGGATTCTGTGATCTGGTCTGGACCTGTCATAGAAATTGTGTTTCCACACCTTGAGAATCTCTAAATCACACAGTTATCAGGCATTGCTTGTACCACCCTACATTAATTGTACAATAAATTCAAGCAATTAATGATAATAGACTATAGATAAAAGGCTGAACACACACTTTTAGTAATTACAGAAAAGTCTGACACAGGCAGGACTTTCTCTTGTGTCAACGAACAAAGGATGTGAGACGTTCCCTAAACAAAAGCCCTTAGTGTGATTTTATATATATTCAAAAGTTATTTGTTCATTTATTTAATGTACATTACTGATCTCCAAAGTGCTCCATATATATATATGGAGCACTTTGAAGAACTGTTACACTCATAGCAATGCTGCTGGTTGTTTGGGCATGTGACATATTGTGATTGCTGGTTAAGGTCATCATGGCCAAATTACTGCAGAGAAAGACATGTTTGGCACATTTGTGTTTGTAATGAGTTACAGGAGGATGTTTTGTTTGGGAGTGTGCATCCGTGTCCTCTTCTCTTCATTTACTGATCGCTTGCATCCTGAACAGGAGCAGTCTGTCAAAACTGTATGCTGATGCAGCAAAACTTGGGAATGAGGGAGGTCAAATCTATGGACCGTAACCAGGAATGAGGGAGAAACACAGGAAGGAGGGGGTTGGATATGACCTTTAGGATGAAACAAAGAGAACCTTTACTATGACAGATATTTAAATGCTACAGTACATTGATTGACATGAGTTGAAATGAGTTAACATGTAATGAGAGTACATCAAAGCAGAGAATGCAAAAAAAATAAAAAATAAAGATATTCCAAGGCACTCGAATAGCGTTGAAAAAAGTTAAAAAGCCTTTATTTCATAATGGCTTTATCATTTAAAAACTGGTGACAAGTACACACCTACACGTTGCGGCTTACAAGCCTTCGTCAGGGTGTCTGTTTGAAATGAGTTAACATGAATTTGATCAATCACTTAGTAATTGTGAGTCTCAGAAACAGCACAGAAAACCAGCATTGTCTGGAGTAAACCACATAAACCTTTTAAGGACAGCAGTCATTTCTAGAAAGGAGAAGTGTGCCAGTCAGAGGAAATGTTTTGTTCTAAAGGTAGCAGTGGAACAGCAAATATAGATAAGGAACGGCACACATGCATGCACAGATCCGTGAGAAGATGGGAAAATACACCTATGTCTCAGTCTCTCCTGCCTTTTGCAGTTTGCAGTCATTTAGCTTATTAATAACTGTTACATAATAGCAAGAACAATAGTCTGACCCTCACTTTTTGACAGGGATAGTTCACCAAAATCTTTTAATTCTGTCATTTAATTCAGAGTCAGTGTATAACATAAAGGTTAATATATAATGATATTCTTTTATTAAAGGAACAGAAAATATGTATTAAAATAGATACAAAATAGTTTCATGGCCAGTAAAAATATATATTTTTAAAAAATATTTACAGTGGGTAAATTTTCTTCTCACTCACTGTTGGAGGTGTGATAATAAAACCTATTCTGTGTGTGTCCTTGCATTAGTCCCTTTATCCCTTGCTGTAATATCACACATCAATGATTTTTAAAGGCCAGCTGGTCACGTGCACCAGTGCTGACTGTAGGGTATTCAATAAAGGAAATGGAAAGAATTATATCAGCTACCGTTATATCATTAACCAAGGTTAATAGAATTTTTCGAAGAACATTTTGTTAAGAACGAAGAGTGAGAGAGGGAGATTGCCGAGTAGTGTATGAAGAAAGTAACAACCATGCTTGTTGGAGAAACCTTTATCGAGTCAGAATCAGAGAGGGATTTCATGCATGACTGACTCTGCCAACTTCACATGCCTGTAAGTTATATAAGAGCACTCTTAAGAGTTAACCCTTTCCTTTCTTTCTTCCCTAAACTAGCCTTCATGCTTCTACAGCTTAACAGACTTTTTTTTTTTTTACTCTAAATAAAATTTACCCTTAATAAACAATTCTAGAAGATGAAAAAAGGATAAATGGGAAAAACAATGAAGCCCTAGATTTATGTCCTGACTCATTCCTAGTGTCATGTTCATAAAGCTAATGGTATAACTATGGGGAAATACTGCAGAACTCGCTTGAAGACCTGTTTGGGAGCATTTAGAGCCTGCTTTTTTTGTATGGCTGATGTACTGGTGATAAAATCTTTATTTTGTCTCTCCAGCTGGGCTTTGCTGACCTCAACTTGGCGGAGTTTGCTGGTTCAGGCTCCACGGTTCGCTGCTGTATACTGGAGGGCTACGACACCAAGAACACTCGGCAGGACAACTCTATACTCAAGGTGAGTGTGTCCCTGTTTGTGTACATGCTTGTGCGTATAGGTGTGGTTACTGGTCGTCTCTTATCTCATTTCAGGAGTGAGACTAGACATGTCCCTTTTGATGGGCCAGCAACACTCAGTCAGTCAGACCAAAAGCACTACCTTTTTCATCTTGAAACACCAGGAACCTCTTTCTCTGCATTATTCTTAGCAACTTCAGAGTTTATTTTAAAAGGAGGCAGAAGCACTGTCCTCACCACAAACAGTGTCATCTAGAGACGCTGCACTGTGTGGGCGATGTGACTGCTCAAACCCTCTCATGAGTCCCTGTAATGACAGACTGACTGACTCACTGTCTCTTAGAAATGTCAGGAGGAAAAATGTGAAGGAAAAAACAACAGATAACAATTAATCATAGATATTTTTGTAATTTTGTCTCATGTTAATCTATGTTTTATGTGTAGGTTCCCTCAAGCAGTCTGTTTTACTATCAACATCTTTTTATGTTATGATTTTATATGTAACTCTATTATATTTTCATATCTCTTCCCAGGTTACCATTGGCATGACTCTTCTCTCTGGAGATCCCTGCTTCAAAACGTGAGTGTGTTGTATAGTGTAGAGTAACTTTGTGTTTCTGAATACTGCATCTGTCTAGTTCAGTAGTTTTCTCCCAGAGGCCAGTGGCCCTCAGAAGACTTCTCAAGCCTCAAGATGGCTAACAGTGATTTCAAATAAGGGAAAACAAGATTTAAAATACACTAAAACAATTACAAAACCAGATACTTCTTAATTTAATTCGCTGCCTTCAACCACTGTTTTTTCTTAGAAGAACCAGGGTCTTGGAACACCTGGATGGATTTTAAAAGTGTGATTTCTATACCTGGAAAAGTCATGTAAATGCTGTGTCATTTTTATTAAGAATGTACTTTTTTCTAGTTACGTCAAGCTCTGAAATATTTTATTAGGTAGAAATTGTGAGTAAAAAATATTTATACAAATCCTTATCATTAATCCTTATCCATTAAATCACTAAAAATGTCATATCAATGATTTGGTTAGAAGTGTGATTCCTGAAGAACATTCAGCTCTTGAAAGTTTTGGAGTTCTGTAAAGTTGAGAACCACTGGTCTAGTTAAAAGTGCATTTTCTTGATCCATGGTCAGTATAGCACCCCTCCTGTATTTTAGGCCATAGAGACCATGATCTGACATCTAAATTTGTCTTTCTCCTCTTCCTCAGGCCTGTGAGCACAGCTAAGACCATTGCCATGGCTGGACAGGACCCCTCTCTGCAGCTGGACCGCAAGGGAGAGGGCACCGCCGACCACTCTTCTGCACCCCTCGGCGGCGGCACTCGCCGATCAGTCAAAACCAGACCCTCTGTGAACCACTCGGGTATGACCACATCTCTTCTGAAATTGTGGAGAATGTTAACAAGCTGATAAAAGCTCTCCATTTGTAATTGTATTCAAAATGCTCAGTTTAAATATTTTATTATGATTTTGTAAGGACTATCTTGAAAATGGTATACTGTTGGTGTTCTATAAATGAATGGGGTCAACCGGAAGCTGTTTGTTCTCAGGAGGCCTTCAGCAGGGATTGGAGGAGAACCTGTCCAGTCCAGATGAAGTGTTCCACACGGGACACTCTCGCAACTCCAGCTTTGCCAGCCAACATAGCAAAATCTCAGGTGGGACTCAGGGCACGATCAAAAGAACATCAGGTACAGATTATAGCTGATTACAGAATAAAAAAAACTTCAATCTAAACTTCTATCATTTACATTTAATCATTTAGACTTATAATCTTTTAGCATTTTATAATACAGGACACAAAAGCAGTAATACAGAGATTTTTGTGTTCTAAAAACAAAACATTTTCGAGATAAATTTTCACTTAAAGAACGTGAGTGTCCTTTTTTAGTTTTAGATGCATACACCACCGTTCAGAAGTTTGGGGTCTGTTAGATTTTTTAAATGTTTTTGAAAGAAACCTCTTATGCTCCCCAAGGCTGCAAAAACACAGTAAAAACAGTAATATTGTGAAAAATGATTACAATTTAAAATAACTTTTTTAATATACAATAATAGTAATTTATTTCTGTAATGTCAAAGCTGAATTTTCAGCATTGTTTCAGCATCTGTGATTCTTCAGAAATCCTTCTAATATGTCGATTTGGTGTTTAAGAAACGTGTTAATTTTTATCAATATTGAAAACAGTTGCTGCTTTTATTTGTGGAAACAAGTGATACATTTTTTTTAAAGATTCTTTGATAAATTCAAAAAATCAAAAGATCAGTGTTTATTTGAAATAGAAATCTTTTTAACATTTTGTCTTTAGTCACTTTTGATCAATTTTAATGCACCCTTGTTGAATTTATGAAGTGTACTTATTGATCAAAACTTGAGAGATTGATACATGAAAGTGAAAATGAAATTCTTCTTTTCAGTGCATTCAATTGAACCATAAAAATATTTTATTTTTTACATTGGAGAGTTTTACTTTTCATTTGTACAATACTGCTATAGTCAAGAGAACTGCCAAGTCACTGATGCACTGATTTGTGGGCTGTGTTTGTCCTTCACTCAGGCTACAGCACAGAGCACTCTCACTCCTCCAGCCTGACAGATCTGTCCCAGCACCGGCGGAACACCTCCACCAGCAGCAGCAACGCATCAGGAGGCACGTCTACAACTATCGAGAGCCCCATAGAGCCGGAGAAAGAGGTGGTCAAGCCAGAGAGGCCCCCACGTCCCCCTCGCCCTGCTCTGCCCCCAAACAGACCCTCAAGGTGGGCGGAGTCACTCAAAGTTATTTTATTGTCTTATGTTTAACTGCACGAGCAAAAAGGGGATATAGCTTAAACACAAAGTATAACGTGACTGAGTATATTCGAAAGAAAATAAGTATCTATGTATCTACACAGGAGAAAGAAGGACTCTGTGGAGAGCCATCCCACATGGGTGGACGACACACGAATCGATGCAGATGATATTGTGGAGAAGATTGTGCAGAGTCAGAACTTTGCGGATGTCAGCAACAATGAAGGTGTGTTGAGAAGCAATTTGGTAGTATTAAATGTTTAGCACCATTAACTCCTCTTTAGCCCATTTATTTACGTTCAACACTGATACAATACTGATACTACAATACTACTCACTTATGAAGCCTTCACAACTCTGAAGCTCATCATTCTGTCACTCTTTCTCTCACAGACAGCAACTTAACACTGTTTATCAGTAGGGATGGTACCACAGCATTAAGCGGCATCCAGCTTGTCAACAGGTAAATTGGTACTCTTTTATATGCCTTTTTAACTTAGTGTTATAAATGTAGAAAAGTCTAGTAAGAATTGAATTATTAATTCATTGCTTATACTACCATTCAAACATTTGGGCTCGGTAAGAAGTCCCTTATGCTCACCAAGGCTGCATTCATTTGTTCAAAAATACAGTAACAATAGTAATATTGTTAACTATTATTACAATTTAAAATAACTGGTTTCAGCAACATATTTGTACTCAGACAGTTATGCTTCAGTATCATGTGTGATATGGGTCTTTTATTCTTTGGCAGGGTGTCTGCGGGTGTTTTTGAACCGGTGGTGATTGAGAGCCATTAGAACTCTGTGGACACGGCGGTCACTCTTTTTTTATTTTTAAATGATGGAGAGAGCAAGACAGGGACTGTATGTCAGAGTAGGCAACTAACTTTACAACTCGCTCATCTTGTGGGTCTGACATATTACAACCGTAACACCTTAATCGTGCATTACAAATGCTGATGAAAATGGTGGTGGGTACGTTTTTTTTAATTTTTTTTTTATAATTAATAAGCGTAAATATTTACAGCGGATTCTGAGAACACAAACTACTTGAAATGCTTTAAGAAGTGAGGCACGATGGGAACTTCAGTCTAACACTGTGAAATATGAGGGCAGTCCAAAGGATTTAGACGGAAATTCAGTTCAATGTTATATCAAAATTTTTGATTTTCAGATATTATTTCATGTTTTAAAGATTCAGTTCAGTTTAATCTCTTTTATTTCTTTGTGATGCATTTCTTGCCCCTGTTATATACACACACCACTAAAATCTGCCCTCACATACATTGTAATAATTCAGTAACCAGTCGATTGGCCTGTGGTAAACATTGCCTGAATCATGTATGGCTGGCCATACAAGTATATCTGAGGCAGAGAAAACCATTCTCCCCATATAACCATTTCAGTATCTCAACACTTGTGCTTGTTTGTCAGAGGTGGGCAAGGGTTTGCTTACATATGTTCCAGCTGGACTGGTATACATGAAATACAGAAATATACTGTACTGCCCCCCTCTCTTTCACTTTCACTTTCTCTTTCAGTAAAATTCACAATTTCTAACTCAGTCTGTCAGTATTTCTCTTTCACTATTCGAATTTTTCCCTTTGCTGCTGGTTTCAGCTCCAAATATTTGTGTGACTCGGTACACACAGCACAACACAACAGTACAGCCAAGCCATTTGCGGCATTCTCTCGCTAGGGTTCTTGTCAGTATCAAAATGTTCGAATGACTTGTATCCTAGTGAGATCGTGTATTCAGAAGCAAGAGCAAATGATTTGTAGAGTCCTTGTTGTAAGACACAGCTGAATAATTGCATTGTTTTTAGAACTAGATCAGAGACAGTGACTCATAGTCACACGTCTGTCCTTGGCAACTGTGTTTCTGACCAGCACCTGGTGTGCCCTAGGAAACAGTGTACAATAGGCATGACAGTGAAACAGAACGGAAAGCCCAGTTTTCTGTTTCTCTGTCATGCACTGCTTGTTTGTCATCTAATTCATGATCTTAATGATGGACATGAATCTTTCTCAGTTGATCTGAGAGCATTGACCACATTAAAAACTGACATTGTGAGTTTTTTTAATACTCATATCGCACACTTTTTTTTTTGTCAGTTGAGAGAAAAGTGCAATGTGGGCCCGTCGTTTTGTGAAAGCCCGTTTTTGAGTTCGTTCAGGGAATTGGCCCTTAAATATATCACCTGTCCAGTGGCTTAAAATATTACATGCTTAAACAGAATCACTGTTCGCATTTAAAAGTTTAAAATTTATATGAATTAACTTTGTTTATTATTGTTATTATTCATGCCGTTTTAACGTAACAAATGAGTCTGTGGCATGTTCCAGCTGCTTCTCTGCAGGATTAGTACTCCTGGAAATTTAAAGTAACACTAACTTTGAAAGGGCAAAATATACGGTAGTTATGCGGCCTGATAAAGCCTAGTGTTCTGGATGTTTCTAATTAGCTAGTATAAAGGGATTCTCTAAAGACACTGAAAAACGTATCTAAATGTTTTTGTTGTTTACTCTTTGTACCTGTTGTCTACTTTATTAGCTGTTAAGAACAATAACTCTATTCTGTCATATCGGTTTTTTCGAACCAGCTGGCTGGTTCATTTTCATTTTTTTTTTAGTGTGGGATTTTTTCCCCTCAACCTTGATTCAGAATATTTCTATTGTCTAACATTTGTGATGGCATGAAACAATGACCATCTGTGATTATTGTTCTCTTTCTTTCTTCTCTCTCTTTCTCTAACAAAGACTTTTATAATGTTGATGTTTTTAGTCATAATTGACTAATCTGTGATCTTTTTAATGTAGGTGTGTGTGTGTTTGTATGTATGTGTGTGTGTATAATTTACTTGATCTATTTAAGATGCTGTTGCAGGGAGCTGACTGGGGGTCTATATGCAAAAGTTCATGTTGGATGCAAGACAGATGATGTAATTTATTATAAATTTTACATTTCAGTAATCTGGATCCCTTGTTTTCTTTAAAAAATTATGTTGTTCACTTGACACTTGTTCATTCATGTAAATCATTATATTGTATTTTATCAGTTTAAAGAAAAGAATTAAAAAGACCAAATGGAACCCAGCAAAATATATGCATGTATGAACTACACTGAGTGGCACAGGCTCCAGGATACTGAAAACCTTAGATTGTGTGTGTGTATATATATATATATATATATATATATATATATATATATATATATATATATATATATATATATATATATATATAATATTCTCACTACAGCAGCACTTAAATACTGAGGACTAACTAATGTCACTCACACATTCTCCAGAATGTTGATTTGCATTTAAAAAGGATTTAAGCTATGCACTTACAGAAAGCTTTTCATGATAACATCCATTTTAATAACAGCAACATTCATTAGGAAATAAATTATATTCTGGAGATTTCTTTAAAATATATATAACATCTAAATGAATTTACCACTAAAGTACTATGGAAATAAATTTATTTTTCTGATTGTGACAAATATTTATATTTTAAGATCACACATAAGTAATGTGGTGTTTCTCCAAAGTTTTCTTGGTCTTATGTTTGGTTTCATGCATGGAGAGGATACTTTCTAACGATGGACCGGAACTATATGTCTACACTTAAATGTGAATGTTTCTTTCTTTAATGTAACTGTCTGATGAGGTTGTCTGTATTATTTTGGGGAAATAAAGATAATGTTGGATATCATAATACACAATCTTTCTTTGTGTGACTTATTTAACAACATCCAGCTTATTATGAATGATTTACTTGTGAATTGTGTATTTTTTCATTGCCAGCATACAGAATACGTGTCCAAACGGAAAATAAATGTACAGTTTAAAACTCATTTTTAAACTGAAACAAAATGTCTCCAAACTGTCCCATTTTGCTTAGTCTTTGAATTTACTTGCCCCCAGTTTCGTCCCAGACTAGAATGCATGTTTGAGCAGTTTTAACTGAAAGCAACTTTCACTCACATATCTTAAAATATGTCAGTGCCATTGTTTTGTCTCAATATGCACACCAGTAATGTTTTTTAAAGCATAATATTTATAAAAGATATTTAAATATCCTAATTAAACTAGGGCCTAATCCTGGCTTAATCTAAGCCATGTCTGTGAAACCGGGCCTTACTTTACTAATCTTAGTTCCTCCTGAAAGTTTAACTTAGTTTATTTGACACGTAGACATAATAAATTATAACAACCCGCTGATGCAGATGATACCAGTTCTGTCATTTAACATCTTTTATATTTTTTGTGAAACTTAACTTGCAGGAGGATGATGCTATTTTATGTTTCCTCTCCTGTTGTTAATTTATAACGGGTTAAAACAAAAAGAAAACTGAAATAAACAGACTGCTTGAGAGACGTTCGCCTAGCACTTCTTCTAACCAGTAAACATTTGTCTTTGAGCGCCCTCGTGTGGTGAACAATAAAATTACCACAGTGAGATTTAAAAAAAAACAAAAAAAAAAAACTACATTTCCTAGCACGACTTCCGTTGTTAGTCGGAAGTAGATTTCATAAATTTTGGTTGCATACGGAAGTGGCACGTCCAAAATGGTAAGATTAACTGAATGGATGTAAAAGTGTTATGTCTTTGTCGTTTTCATTTTAAATATATTAATATTACACTTTATAGGGGGCCGCATTGTTTGTCTAACTTTCTAGTAACGGGGATATATAAGATACACGTTTCACACTGTATAGTTCGTTGTATGACCACATAATTCACCAACACAAAAATAGTTATTTGTTCGTTTACATTTATTTGTTCAACTTCAATATTATATATTTGTTCATTTCTTCATGACTGCTGTTGAATGCAGTAGATTCAGGCATTCAGTAGATCCCCTTCATATACGCCATACGTGGAGTGCAGGGATGACGTCAAAACGTTCCCTCAAAATTTGGAAACCTATGGGATTTTATAATGTTTTTTTGTCTGTTGTTTTCAATTTATGAGGGAAATACGGTCTGTGGTAAACATAACTTGACGATACTTGAACGTTTGAAGCTGTTATATTTATTTAACTAAAATTATATTTCGTTGTGTGAGTGTGTGCAGTTTACGTTGTTGATTAGAGCAAAACGTTCGAGTATATAAAAAAAAAACCCCTTCAAGTATCGTCAAGTTATATTTACTACAGTGTCAGACCTTATTTTAATTATTAGTCTTTTGTGTTTTGACTTTAACCCTGCACCACTCCATTTTTGAAAGATAAAAGTTATCAAGTTATCATTTGTTTCTCTCAGTATGGAGAACATTTAAAAGCCAAAATGTTAATTTCTCAAAACTGTATTTTTTTTATTATTATATATTAACATATTAGGAAAGTGAGACTTTATAATGTAATTTGCACTTATATGTGAGCCAAACCCTAAAAACTATTTATTTTCAGGCAACTGGAGCAGATCAAGCTGTTGGCTTTGGACTTGTTGGCTTTAGTCTGTTACTGTTCACATATTACACTATTTGGGTCATAGTCTTGGTAAGTGTTTTTTTTTTCTTAAGACATGCTTTTTTTCATATGCTACTGAACAAATATTGAAGTGATCAAACATTGATGCAAACTTTTCTGCCCTTGTTCCAGCCTTTTGTAGACAGTGACCATGTGATCCACAGCTATTTTCTTCCACGAGAATATTCAGTTATACTTCCTGGAGTCGCAGCATTAATCCTCTTACTATTTGTTGGTAAGTTAAGCGAGCAATATGTCACCGTTAAAAAAATGACTTAATAAAAATGTTATTCATTAAATTCAACAGTACAACTATGTTAATTACTCATGCCTCAGTACAAGAGACAAGAGAGCGAATGAAACTTAACCACTAAATCTTTATTAGACTGCAAGAAAAAGTTTTAAACAGAAAATGTTTCTCTGTTTAATCTAGTGATCAAATTTACTCTCATTTTTTCAGGCACCTTCATAGGAGTCGTAACATGGAAGAATCGAAAGCCTAAGAAAATTGATTAAGACCCTTCATGCTGCTGTGATTACTCTGGTCAGAAGAACGAACTGTTGTTGATTTCACTCATGTACCACTTCCTGTACACAGCCACGTGAAGCTGCTCTCCTGGATTCCAGTCATGTTCACGTGTTTGGTCAAATAAAAATCATTTTAGTAGCCAAAAGCAGTACTGAACATTTAGTTAAACAGTAGTCTAATTGAGCTTTGTACATCCCGTCTCCACAACCTTGACTTAAGACCACACTAGTTGTGAGATGTTCAGCTTTGGAGAATTATTTCCATAATCAGGAAGTTAAAGGCAAATAATACACAAGATCCTAATTTCGGCACCTAAGACAATAGGGAAGATATGTGTGTACTTTGTATCTGGATGGCATCTAAATGGAATATAGGATTTTTAAAAATCATGCTTTACGTTGAGGATTGTTTCAACTGTTCTCTTATGTTGTAAATAAACATATTTATAAGGTAGAGTGCTTGCCTCTAGCAGCAAAATAATTTAGGACAATAATCCAAAAAGATTGAGAAAGAGAACTTTCTGTAAAACCATACACAATCCCACATAAAAATAATAAAAATATGCAACATTTAGTACAATGCCATGTGTTTGTTTTTCTCACCCATTTTATATGCATTACTTTATCTATCTATCTATCTATCTATCTATCTATCTATCTATCTATCTATCTATCTACCTACCTACCTACCTACCTACCTACCTATCTATCAAACTTATACAATGCGTGTCATGTATCATAAACTATTCAAGAATTGTATGAGATCGATTTATTTCTCGACAGGTGACGTTACTTTGTATTTTATATAGTGGGCTATGTTATATGTAATATGTACATATGTAGCCTATATTTAAAACGTGTAGACCAATCAATGTTGTACTTTATATATTCATAATCACTATTTAGTTTTGTCTGTACTGTGTTTGTCAGTTAGTAGGCTAGTTGTGGTGCGTGTATTCAGGAACAGTGTGTGTCTGTGCTGCTGTGTTGTGGGATGGGCCGCTGCAGTGATGAGAGACTGATCGAGCGCGAGCAGCGGCTCATCATACACACACTTGCCGTGTCATGTCACGCAAGGACAGAAACAGTGCTCTGATCTTCACGGACGACGAAATGTATTAGTGACCCCCTAATGAATCGCACTGAGGTACGTACATTATATCTTTATTTATTAGACTATTCTATTCATTTTTTATCGAAGTGAATATAAACTCAAGTTCATCTGACAGTTCAACAAACGTCTTCCTGTTTTAAAATGTTGTTTGTTAAAATGTAGGCTACATCAAATAGGCAACTAGCCATGTCTGATTCACAATTATCTATCTATCTATCTATCTATCTATCTATCTATCTATCTATCTATCTATCTATCTATCTATCTATCTATCTATCTATCTATCTATCTATATCTATCTATATATATATATATATATATATATATAATTTTATTTCGGACTTGGCTTTCTCTTAATTCTGTCCTTCATACGAGGATCTGATGACAGAGGTCTTTTTAAGCCACAGGCAGAGGGAGGAAAAACCTGAAATGAGATTGGAAAATTGAATTTCTTCATACAGAACAGCTGATTACCATTACTGGAAACAAATAAACTTCTGATTCAAAATTTCTCTGGCATTCAGTTGACAGTGGTGAAAACCCCATTTAGGCACATTACAGTTGGGAGGACAAACCAAACGGGCTGAACTGTGACTCAAAATTGTCTACAGTGGTTAACAACTATGATTTCCTTGCGTGCAAAGAAAATACTGATGTATTTAAAGAGCAGTGCATTTATTGCAACTAATGGCATGTTAGATTTGTGCTGTGAACTGCTGCAGGGGCTCTTTTGTTCTCCCATGATGGTGCTGCATTCAGTAATAAAGACAGATTTCAAATCACTTTAGTATTTTCCTGTCTGAGTGACCACACATTAAGACCTCCAAGACACTTGAATAGAAATAGATTTTGACTTGTTTATCTGTTGTCTGGGAGACAGACTTCTACCAGTTTCAAGACGATGATAAATCCTTGCCATTATAACATGAGTATAGAGTGCAGTAATAACTTCTCACTTTATTATTATTATTTATATAAAATATACATATACTCAACAAAAGTTTAATATTGTATATAAAAATTACACACACACACACACACACACACACACACACACAAATCCCCCCCTCTCCCAAGCTTCCAGTTCCATCTTCAGTCAGTAAACAAACCTTACATCTGTCTGCATGTGGTTTCTACTAAGGCTTTGCAAGTTGTTTGTAGGTGTGCTGTATTGAACTACATGGCTATTGTATGTTGTAGATGGAGATGTCAGGGCCAAGTGTGAGCCGACACAGTCGTACAGTGAAGAGGAAACGGTGGGGTGGACTGAGGCAGCAGTTGAAACTGCTGGGTCTGTTTGAGATCGACCAGCAGCATGAGTTCTACAGTCTCACCTGTATGATGAAGGAAGGGCTATTTGCCGCTGTGCAGAACACCATTGACAACCCTTTACCTGTGAGTATTCCCATGTTTATGAACCTACACCCCATCCAGTCCCTATTGAATATCACTTTTTCCATTTTCAGGTAAAGATTACAGAGAGGAAAATGCAGTCAGAGCTAGAGTTTTGCCTTGGGGTCCATATAAGATATATAAAACAGAATTTCCTGAAAAAAAAATCCTTATATATATATATATATATTTCTGCCTATTCACAAAGCTATTTTAAAATTTCACCAAGAAAATCTAGCCTTTTTATTGGGGTTATTTTAGATTTTCTTTATTCTTTTAATGTTTCTTTATTAATTTAATAAATTAATAATTAACTAGTGTTAGCATATCCACCACTCAAACTGTTATGAATACATTTATATGTACAGTGATGATTGTAATCAAACAGGTTTGGAATCATGTAATCAAAACCAAAATACAGTCACGTGGAAATAAGCAATTCAGCTCACATTACATTTTCAGTGTTGAAGTGCATATTGAAATAAATGTGCGAGAGACAAAAGCTTGGCATGATCAAACACCTCCAAGGAGACAGACATGTTCCATTTGACATTAATTAGTATGCGGGCTAAGCCCCGTAGAGAGGAGCATATCTCTCTCCACGGAGACTATGTTTGTGGTGCTGAAAAGGCACCACACAATGTTTTAGCTTGATTAGAGCTGTTTTTATCCTGGTAATTTGCTCAAGAGTAACAGAGCAGGGGGAGTGGAAGAGTAACCAAGTGTTTCGGTAACAAACACCATTGTACTGTGCACGCATTGGGGAGGAGGGACAGAATTCAAACAATGCAATGTTTCTCACAGTGCTACAGTACCACAAGAGAGGGCAGAAATGTTAAAGCTAAAATCAGTGGCTTCTTGTTAACCATGAATAAGAGACCATGTAGAATGCAGATGGTTAAATGGCATAAGTAAATAATAATCATAAGTATAATATCTAAGCTTTAGTGTATTTTAGATGAACAAGATACTTTTCACGTCTAAGGTAATGTAATGTATAATTGATAATTGATGTATGTCAGATATAATGAACTAACAATGAAAAATACTTAAAACAAAGCATTTATTTATCGTAGTTAATGTTAATCGGAACATTTACTAATATATTTTTAAGGTCAAAACATTAGTTAATGCACTGTGAACTAACATGAACATTTGTATTAATTATTTGTTCATGTTAGTAAATGCATTAACTAATGTTAACAAATAAGACCTTATTTGTAAAGTGTCGCCCTGTTTTGTAGTGTGGTGGCACTCATAGTCATGTGCTCGATCGCTAACAAACACACACACAGATGATGTTGCAGACCCCTGATTCCATTGAATCCAGTCTGCTTATGCAGCAGTATGACTCATGAATGTGCTGCCTGTTGTCCAGGGCTTAAAACTTCTTTCTCACACACTTAAACAACAAAAAGAAAAACATTGCCTGCAAAAGCATGTACTACTACAATATGAATACTTATCATTACTGATCATATATATTTTGTTTTTAGGATGAGCTGTGTGAAGATGACTACAATTTGGAGGTTACTCAGATCCATAAGGTACATGTTCATTAATGGAAAAAGCGGACACTGCTTACTGCAATTTTAGCATTTTTTGCTTTACTGGACAAAATGTGAAATAATAACTAAGCAGCTGTTTAGCATTGGCTTGTTTTGCTTGAATTATACATAAGATCTGTATGTATAATTTGTACTGAATCTCATCTGTTGTGTTTGTGACTGTGTGAAGGACTTCAGGATGGAGACGTATGCTGGGCCGGTGTTCGCCAGTCTGCGGCGCTCCCTGGGGATGACAGAGAAGGGATACCAGCAGTCCCTCTCCTCCGAAGGCAGCTACCTGCAATTTATCAGCAATTCCAAGAGCAAGGCAGACTTCTTTCTAACGTGAGTCAGCACAAATGTTTCGCTTGCAGGAGCATAAGCAACAGAGACAGCATAAAGAGGAACTAATGGGAGAAATCACATCGATAGAGGCATTGGTGTGTATATATATAGTGCTGTGATGTGATTAATCGCATCTAACATGCTGTTCTTTTGAGCTTTCTATTCATCAAAGAACCCTGAGAAAAATGTATCATGGTTTCCACAGATATACTGTGTTAAGCAGCTGTTTCGACATTGATAATAATAAGACATTTTTGTTTTAAAGCAGAAAATCAGCATACTATAATGATTTCTGAAGGATCATGTGACACTGAAGACTGGAGTAATGATGCTGAAAATTCAGCGTTGCTGTTACAGGATTAAATTACATTTTAAAAGTATTAGAATAGAAAACAGCTATTTTAAATTGTAATGCAATTTCACAGAATTACTTTGTACTGTATTTTTGATCAAGTAAATGCAGCTTTGGTGAACATACTGTACGAGACAGGTCAGTTTTTCAAAAAACAAACTCTGACACTCTCTGTATCTGTAAGTAAAGTTTGTTTGATATCAAACCAAATGTCCTTTAACACATATTTCTCTCTCCTCTGTCCAGTAATGACAAGCGGTTCTTCTTAAAGACACAGAGTAAAAGAGAAGTGCGATTTCTCTTGTCTAACTTGAGAATCTACATGGAACATCTGGAGAAGTACCCACACTCTCTGCTCGTCAAATTTTTGGGTGAGAAGCTGGCAGCTGGTAAATTAACTTTAGCAAATGTTACCGGACAAATATTTTATATAGTTCATATGCATTATAAAATGAAATGTGTAATGCATGATGATGAGACGACTTAAAACCCTAAATTCTTATCTTTATCGCGTCTGTTTAAGAAATTGTCATGCTTCATTCATGAACAGGTGTTCACAGGATCAAAATTGCACATCAGAGGATGGTAATTATTTCATTTATTAAATATCTTTAATTTCCTGTCAATATTATTTATTATTTTATGGACCCCGAAGGTACATGTTATAAAACTCTATTGGTTTCCTGTGTGCAGAAGTACTTTATTGTGATGCAAAGTGTATTTTACCCTGATGACAGAATCACTGCAAGGTAAGACTTGCTGTGTGTTTTAAATGGAAATGGTGTTATCGCTCTGTCCATTATCAGTCCTGTAAATATTTAATGTTTCTCATTTCCCCATCACATATGGAACTTTGCTTTTGACCTACTGTAATCCACAGCCTTGCATTTATTGGTCATTAAATTGCATTGCCCTTTAGCTGTTTTTTTTGGCTTGCACTGATAGTAAGAATAATGATGTAATCCATCACTCCCACCACCTTCTCCTTTACTCCTCCTCCTAGCTTTACATTCATCCTTCTGTCTCAATGTTTAAGGTATGATATAAAGGGCTGTGAGATGAGCCGGTGGACAGACCCGGCCCCTGAAGGCAACCAGATCATTGTTGTTTTAAAAGATCTTAATTTTGAAGGACAGTTCATTCAGTTAGGTAAGGTCAGTTCCTTGTTGGCAAAGGATATGTGCTGTAGACTTCATCTGCACCATTACATTCAGTCTTATAGCTCCTTGTTCATATGACAGATCAACAGCGTCCTTGGCTCCTGCGTCAGGTGGAGATCGACACAGCCTTTCTTCAGACACTCAATGTGTTAGACTACAGCCTCCTGCTGGCCCATCAGCCCCTGCACCAGGATGAACTCAGCCAGACTCTCTCTTTCGGAACACTCATCATACGTACCAAAAAGTGAGCATAGTAAAGTTTTGTATACCATGCATATAGTCATCCATAAACAACCACAGACATTTACAAAGATGTTTTTAAGGAAGGTCTGCTTGTGTATATTCTGTACATATTTCAATGATCCTAGTTTTTATTGTTACTATTTCAGGGAAGTTAATGTACACTATTATTATTCCCATAAACAGTCAAGGTGTGACTGTGTTTTGAAAAGTGAGGGTTAATGTATATAGTGAATGGAAACCTTCTTAAAGGAACACGCCGACTTTTTGGGACTTTAGCTTATTCACCGTATCCCCAGAGTTAGATAAGTCCATACATACCCTTTTCATCTCCAAGTGTGCCATAACTCTGTCTGACGCACCCACCGCTAGCCTAGCGCTAGCCTGCGAGCAAATCACTCTGCCCAAGAAGCAGTGCTTCGCCATCTGAGAATATAGTTCCCAGTATGTATACGGTTTGAAGATGGCTGTGTCTCATGTGACCTTGTTATTTGTACACGCTGTGACTATACAAATCACAACATGTAAATAGGAAAATGTTGGTGTTATTTTGTCACTTATTGGGCAGTATGCTAGCTGGAGCCGTTTACCTCCAGTCTTTGTGCTAAGCTAGGCTAGCGGTGGGTGCGTCAGACAGAGTTACGGCACGCACGGAGATGAAAAAGGTATGTATGGACTTATCTAACTCTGGGGGATACGGTGAATATGCTAAAGTCCCAAAAAGTTGCCGTGTTCCTTTAAGGAAGATGCCAGTGTTATATTGTCCTATAATGTGTTTTTTTTCTCATTTTGAAAGCTGCACATTTGCCTCATTTCAGAAAAGTATCTATTACATTCCAAAGTAAGAAAGAAATTACAGTAATGAATGCCTCATAAGGAATAGCAATAGTTATTCTTTTCTGAAATGAGACATCCTCAATTAAGTATTCAGCCAACAAATGCAACCTCTGGAGGGGGCAGCCTTCAAAATGAGACGTTTATCTCTGTGTTGAATAGATACTGTAACAGTGGAGATTATAGTAATCTCAATTATAGTAAGTCTCAAGGTTGGTGCAGTTTGCTTTTCAAAATCTATTCTTGACACAGTCAGACGGTACACAGATGCTTATGACTAGTCACCACTATCCCACATATTCAATTGAACTACTCATGCTTGACTGATGTGCACACAAATGATAGAGATAAACTTTATATCATTAAGTGCAGAATACTGATGTTTGATTATGCTTCCACTGTTGACATGGTTCAGAAACAATATTTCCTTCAAGAAGTTTCTTTCTGCTGCCTCTGTGAATGTTCATGTTCACATCTGTTTCCAGATCCTTCTCCTTCTCCAAATGGCAAATAGCAGGCAGGCATGTAGACAAATAATATCTAGATTTAATGTCATTTTTAAAGTAATGTCTCAAAGAAATAACACAAACTAAATTACTAAACTATAATAGCCATTACTACCATTCAATCATTCATTTAACATCATCTCATATACTGTATATATCCAACTTCTAAACTTATATAAATATTTTTCATTTTATTTCATTGTCTTTTGAAACCTTTATGACTTTGTCTCTTCCATAGAAACCAAAGGACATATTTATAGCAGAATGTCCCAGCTGCTTTTCCATACAATGAAAGTGAACAGTGATCACGGACTGTCAAGCTTTTCAATGAACAACTTCAATTTCAAAGTTATCATATGACTTCAGTATGGGCTACTTTTATGGCTTTTTAGGAGCGTGATGTTTTTGGTCCCCATCCACTTACATTGTATGGAGAAGAGCAGCGTGAACAAAACATCTCTGTTTGTGTTCCAACTATTCCTTTAAAAGCATGAAAAATTCAGGTGAAAAAATCTGCAGCAGAAAAACCAAGAGCTTCAATTCAGAAATAAGCGACAGCCACATATTTTGATCGAATGTGTTCCTCTCTGACTGGTTGTTAGGTCAGTGAATGCAACATCCAGTCCTACACATGCTGCATCACCCACTGTTCCTGGGGTGGTGGCAGAGGAAGACTCCACACTCCTCTCCGCAGAATTAAATTGTGCAACAACACAGTGTCACACAACAGAAATGCACAGTGGCAATGGAGGAACGGACTGTACAAGCCTAGAGGGAGACAAAATTGAGCAACCCAGTAGGATGGGAACAAATTCAGTCGATCTACAAGAGTTCCAGGCCCAGAACCGGAGACTGCTTCCCAACTTCAAGAACCCGCTTCATGTCATTGATGGATCAGAGCATCGTTACTTCATCGGAATTATTGACATCTTCACTGTTTATGGTTTCAAAAAGAGGCTTGAGTATTGGTGGAAAAGACTGAGATACCCACGGCAAACATTCTCCACAGTCAGTCCTCCAGCTTACTGTCACAGGCTGCGCCAGTGGGTTCAGGACCATACCAAATAATATAAGACCTCTTGGAAAACAGAAGACAGCTTTTGAGTTGACCATTTTGAAGTGTCTGTTTATGAATAGCTTCGTTTAAATAAATACGATGCTAATGAAAGTACTTGTTTAAACACTGTACTTCCAGAAAATGCAAAAGTTATTCATTTAAAATTGTTAGACGCAAGTAATGGTGCGCTGACCACTGCATAATGCTGAAGATGCAATGCATAGGGATGAAACCATGAATATGTTTGATGAATGTAATGATGAATTATGTAATACTGATTACATATATCCCATTCATTGAAGAGTACATTGTTACCACTTGATAACCCGCTGCTCAGACAGAAAGGATTTTGAGAGTAAATTATCAACAGCAGCAGGGTCCCTTATTTTATACTGTCTTTCATTTTCCGCATCTGTTATGTGAAGCTACATAAGTGGGCATTCGAATGTTTTTATTTCCTGAAATATTTATGCAGTATAATAAAAGAATGTTTAAGATCTGTATCTTTTCTTCTTTAAAGTTTTAGTTAGACATCAAACTGTGTGCGATTGAAGCCCACCTTGAACAGATATGAGATATGTGTTGAGCAATTTGTCAGCAAATTATGAAATGGTGGATTTATATCCCTGGAGCTAGCAGTTTTGAGCACATTTTTTAGGTATTCTGTCTAACAGTAAGATACTGTATGTGAGGTAGCCTATATATACTTTTGAACTGCATATTGTATGGCTTCCAATAAAAGAACCGTTATAGCATGCATCATGGCTTAAATGCAAATAAATCACGATTCACATTTTTTTGCTCCCCTCCATTATTTTATATATAAAAAGAGCAGTTCAAACATACAGGCTCTGGGTTGTATGCTGACATATTTTAATTGAATATTATAATAATACAATTTGTGTAAAAACAAACAAACAGGAAGCCTGGTTTTAGAGGGGGTCTAAAAGTCAAATATGTTGGGGTTTGATTCATATATTTAACAACAACATCAAACCTGAAAGCTAATATCCCAAAAGGTCATTGGTAGAAGGTCTGTTTAAAAAAAAAAAAAAGAGGGTCTGATTTGACCTACATAGACCACAGAAAACATTTTTTTTTATATAGTTATTTTTTCATGAAAACTACTTTTTAAAGAACTTTATTTAGTTACAATACTCAAAATACTGTGTTCAAAATAACTACAATAATAAAGGGGTTAAAGCAGGCTGAGTAGAGGATGGCTGATGTAACCGATGGTAAGATCATTAAATCCCAGGTTGCGCTGTCGATTCAGCCTCATCCTGCACAGTCGATCCCGTTGCAGGGACAACCAACAAGCTGATGTTGCTGAAACGCACACAGTGAAAACGCTGACACTATGGATTTCAATGTCAAGAAACTAGCGTCCGATGCAGGCGTCTTCTTCACTCGTGCTGTTCAGGTATGAAATGACCCAGTGCTTTCTGTTTACTTTCCGGGAGTTGCGTTCAGCCATAAGTGACGTGCGTATAATTCAGTAGGATGGATGAACGCAGCAGCTCGAGTGAATGACTGGACGAACAGCTTCGCTCTGTTGGCCTTTATGGACTCTTACGCGATTATTCAGACACGTCGCTTTCTGTAAATTCTAATTTATCTGTCATTGTTCAAGCGAACACTCCTTATGTCATTTTACGATTATCTGTATTTTCCTCGCCATTGTAAGCCGATAGACGCAAGCCAAGCCCGTATCCATTATTAATGGCTGTTCATGTGACAGTCACCAGCTGAATTCTCGCTTACAGCGTATTCACCGTTCACTAGAGAACAGTTAATTGTTTTTATTTTTAAGAAAGATGCATGTTTAGAGGTGCTTATGTTATAGTTTGTCCCCCCAAAAAATTCAGCTAATTTAAAAAATATATATACTCCGTTATAATCACACAAGACAGTTAACAAAGTTTGAAGGGACAGTTCACCCACAAATTGAAAACATTGTCATCATTTACTCACCCTCATGTTGTTCTGAACCCCTATGACTTTGGTTCTTCCACTGAACACAAAATATATTCTGCTACTGTTCATGCTAGTTGTTTTTCCCCTATAAAATGAAAGAGATAACTTAGCCTACCTGTTCAATTGGACGGCTCCAAAAATGAAAAAAATGCTATCTTTAGAGTAATTTCTTAAATTTCAGTTTCATTGTGTTCAACACAAAAATGTTTATCACTCATTTGATGATACTTTGTGTTTTTTTAAAATTAATTATTTTATTTTTTAATATTTAAGTATTGCTGTAAAGAAAATCTTAAAGGTTTTGGAACAACATCAGAGAGATTTTAATACATTTTAATAGACCTTCTTGTAGAGCACTGAACGATGTCTGGCCAGCTGGTGTGTATGTGTCACTGAATCTGTTTCCATGATGTGGGTGGATTTGGCATAAAAACTTTTTTATTATTCTTTTTTATTCATTCCAATATTTGTAATTTATTTTCTAGGCTGAAACTGTATGTATGTTGTGACAGATGATATTTTCAGTAAAATGGATTCATTATTTCTAAAGGATACACCTTTTATAGGTCTATTATCAGAAACAAATACAATTAAAGTCAGCATGAAATGTACTTTGTTAGCGCACATTACTAGTCTTATGGTAAACAATTCATCCTCGCAAGTTAACACACACACACACACACACACACACACACACCAAAAAAAAAAAGTCTTTGTAATCTTTAATCAAAATCTGTAAACGTACATCCCCTTTGGAATAGCCTCCCCTGACAGTGAGCTGAATGGAACGCCTACTTTTCTAGATCCAATTAATTCCCAGTGGGAAAAAAACAAGCCATGCCCACTATTTTTCTCATTCAGTATTCTGTTTCACTCTGAAAATACGTCAATATACTGAAGTAAAGTTGGTCACAGCTTCCAGTTCACACGGACTTTAATACAAAATGCAATAATTTTATTTAATTGATAATTAACTGATAACTTGAACCAATATGTGATGATTCAAAGACATTACATGTGGTATGAATAGATCAAATTAGTCATCAAGAAAATGACATGCATTCAAAGCTGTAGATGTAGCCTAGACGGAATCCTTCATGCTGAGTCGCAGCGTGTAAATGTGATTTATATGTCCTTTTTTTTCCTCTTTCACCTTAAGCCTGAATTTTATGCTCAGTCAGCAGGGGTATTCCCTAGTGTGAGTGAAATATCAAACACCAGCATTATATATTTTTTCACCTTGTCGGAGTGCTCTATTCCAGGAGAGCCAGAGAGCATTTGGTCAGCTGTTAGCTACTGATTTTCAACATTGACTGAGGTTTTAGCCTCCATATCTGGATATTAAGTGAATATAATCTGCAAAGGCCCAAACAAACCTGTGCCATACAACACTTGTCTGACCCTCTTCCATTTTATTCTTGTTATTTCTCCCCTGAGAAGACACAACAGTAAATAAAAGAAGAACTCAACACTGTTTGCTGTCTAGAGACCAGATTGAGCGGGTGTCCCCATCCCTATCAGCCAATCACCTTAAGCATCCCTGCTTAGCCAGTCACTACTACTGTATCTGTCAGGGATTTATTTGGGAGCAGATCATTATCACTCAAAGCCACAGTTTTCTCATGGAGTTACTGCAGTCAGAGCCAGTGCATATATGAGCTGTAGATTACTGCCTATACTTTAGGCCTGCTCTCAGAGAACAGTTTTTTAGTAATGTATGATTATGTTGGCCTTTTTTTGACCTGTTATTTTTTTGATAGGAAGAAAGTCATAATGCCAGCAAATCATGTGAATTACTGTAAGAGTTCTTCTCCTTTTCTTGCTGACAATATTCGGTCTTTGAAGAGTACAAGAATGCTGCTCATTATTTGTTAACAGACTAACATTTGCACATCTTGTGTAGCATTCTGAAATAAAGTGTTAGAGCGAAAATAATGCATGTTCTTTTACCCCATAAAGAGCTGTGCTGATATGAACATCTGGTTTGGCAGTCTGAATTGTTTCATGTGTTCTTCAGTACACAGAGGAGAAGCTTGGCCAGGCAGAAAAGACTGAGCTAGATGCGCATCTGGAGAACCTGATCGCTCGAGCAGACTGCACCAAAAACTGGACCGAAAAGATCTTCAGACAGACCGAGGTGCTGCTTCAACCCAACCCAAGTAAGAATCTACATGGGCATTTCATGTTTAAGGTCTTGGGTCACATGCCTAAGCCCCTGTATTGCATTTTCTTAAAGAAAATATTTTGTTATTGAATATGGTTTGAAATGTGTGGCCTTAAATGTGTTGGAAAATGTCTCATGTTGTTGACATTTCCCATTAACATGATGAACAGGAACATCTGTTTGTTGGCTTCTGAATCAATTTACTTTAATGTCACCATTTGGTTGATTACACCATGAAAAAAATCAAATGTCTGCTTAATTCCTGTACAGCCAGCCAGTGAAATATAATGCCTGACAACCATCTTAAAACAGCAATGGTTCTCACGTGTCACCATGTCAGGTGGTATCACGTTATGTGAATGCAATGTTTCACAAGGGTGCTGAGATGGACATCAAACTGTCATAGCGGTTAAATCTGAGCTGTTAATCGTCAGTGTGCTCTTACTTCACTCCAGGTTACTGCAGTGGGACTTTCCCTGTCGTAAGTGTACTGGAAGGCACTTTGGATAAAACTGTCTGCTAAATTACTTGTTTCCTAACTACTGTTCAAATGTTTTATATTAATTAATACTTTGATACATTTAATGTATCCTTGCTGAATAAAAGGTGATACCAAAGACTTCCACATTCTTACCCAAAAATTCTGTTTCAAGTAAATGCTGTTCTTTTGAACTTCATATTCTTTAAAACATGTCACAGTTTCCACAAAAATATTAGACCGCACAACTGTTTTTAACATTGATAATAAGAAAAAATGTTTCTTGTGCTCCAAATCAGCATATCAGAACGATTTCTTTGGTGAACATAAATGAGCTCATTCAAAAACATTAAACGTACAATATATAATTGTTTCGCCACTAGGGGTCACTAACCTCTTACAATAACAAAGGCGTAGTTGGATGACGCAACATTTGCTAAGAATTATGGATCTTGTCGTCAACATCAAGCCGACTGATCTAATAATGTTTATGGATGAGTGAATATATCGATGTTTTTATCATGACTGTGATATGAAGCAGTTCGGAATTGCTAAGAGACAGCTATCAGCTCCACACGCGACGCGAGTCCCACGGATATAAAAGGAATATGGACATTTCATGCTACTGAATTACACGCAAGTGCAGAATTACTACTCACAGGTCAGTTTATTAGACAAATTAAACTTGTGAGGTAACGCAGCGCTGTTTCACTTGGTCTAACATTACACTAGCACACTAAACTGCATTTAAATGTGTTGAAATGTAACGTTATGTGTTTGTCTGTATGAGACTAGCAGTAAGCTAGATCAACATTAGAATAACATACAGATAATATTCTAACATTTTATCATTGTTGAACTATATAACATTGAATAGTTTTATGTAAATGTGCTCACCTGTTTAATAAAGTACATGTAGGAGCGGTCGAAGTCTCGGACGTGGAGCTCTCGGCATCTCGAAAACACCGTGCTGATATTGATTCTCGTTTTAGTTCTCCTTTTTTATCCAAAGTCTGCTTGCCATGGTCCATAATGTTTGAACGAAACAACAACAGCGTGCAGATAGACATTACGAACTACACAGTTGTCCACGTCTGTCGCCTTGGTTACTATCAGAGGGCTCTGGTTACTATGGCAGTACCATAGCAGTACGAGCCGAAACCAGGGAGAACGTGGATATGACGCCATTGACGACGGCAAAACGGAAATAAAGAAACGTTCCGTGTCTTCGAATTAAATTACAAATTTCTCCTGGTTTGAAAGTTGTTGGAAACAGTCGGGATAATGTAAGGACACAACTAAAAAAAAATACATCGATATAGTGATTTTTGCTATTTTTAAAGCAAAAAAACTACATATTGTACCTTTAAACATCTTACCCACCCTCTTATCTCTTACATTTGAGTCAAACATCTGTTTTAATTTCGGCAGCAAACAACGGAGTAAACAACAAAAAAATATTTTATATTAATACTCTGTTATAATTCCTGGATCATTGATAAGGCCATGGGTTTCAGATGCTTTAGAACTCAACTTTGACTGCAGTACCTAAAGTAATTGCAAGAGGTTCTGATGACCTAGTGATTGTGTACTAGTAAGAACACTAACCTGTTCTTTCTAACTTTCTCCATGCTCCAGTTGACCAAACTGGTAAGTCTTGTCTTTACTCCACATGGCCTGTGCTTTAGGTCACCAGTTTAATTCCTTCCCCCAATGAATGATGTTTAGTTTTATTAGACACAACGTGTGGATTTCGCTCTTCTCACTATGCCTTTGTCATGATAGTTTGTTTGAAAAAGGAGAATGCATCTTGTGGTTTTAGCCAGACACAAGCTCAAGCTTGTTCTTCTGTCATCTGAATATCTTAACCAGATCTGGTTATCAAAACTGAATAAACTGACTGAATAAAGCATGATGTCCATCTTACTGATATGAATCTCTGTTTAGGTGCCCGTATTGAAGAGTTCTTCTATGAGAAATTAGACAGAAAGATCCCATCCAGAACCACCAATGCAGAGCTGCTGGGACAGTATATGCAGGATGCTGCAAAGGAATTTGGGCCAGGAACTCCATATGGTTCGTACAACCAACCAGAGGAAAATTAATATAATATATTTAACCCTTTTTTTATTTTATTTTTTTATCATTTTGCCTGCATTAAAGGATTAGTTCACCCCAAAATGAAAATTTCCTAATAATTTACTCACCCCAATGCCATCCAAGATATCCATGTCTTTCTTTCCTCAGTGGGAGAGAAATTATGTTTTTTGAGGAAAACATTTCTGGATTTTTCTTCTAACAGTGGACTTCATTGGTTACCATCGTTTTTAAGTCCAAATCAATGCAGTTTCAAAAGTCTTCGAAGTGTTTAAACGGGCTGTACGGGATCACAGCTGAAGAAGAGGTTGTTTTCTTCTCGAAACGATAGGTCATTTTCAATTTTTTTTAATAATTTATAGACTTTTTACCTTCAATAGTTCGGATTGAGCTGATCAACAAACGGACAGGGAACTACGTCATCACGTTGAAAGGTCACGCCGGCAATACTATTTGAACTACTATTCATATTCATCAGAATGTTATTCATATACTATTCATATTCATATTCACTGAATACTATTACTATATAGTACCAATATAGTATCATACTATATAGTACCATATAGTATCAACGTGATGACGTAGTTCCCTGTCCGTTTGTTGATCAGCTCAATGTGAACTATTGAAGGTAAAAAGTCTATAAATTAGATTTTTTTTTTTGAAAATGACCTATAGTTTCGCTAGATAACAATCTCTTCTTCAGCTGTGATCGCGTACAGCCCGTTTAAACACTTCAAAGACTTTTGAAACTGCATTGATTTGGACTTAAAAACGATGGTAACCAATGAAGTCCATTGTTAGAAGAAAAATCCAGAAATGTTTTCCTCAAAAAACATGATTTCTCTCCCACTGAGGAAAGAAAGACATGGATATCTTCTATGGCATTGGGGTGAGTAAATTATTAGGAAATTTTCATTTTGGGGTGAACTAATCCTTTAATGCCAACTGCATACGTTTTGGCACAAGTCTGTAGTTTTATTGGAATTTTACTATTTCACCCCCATTTCCTTTAATAAACCTATTTTACACTAGGCACACAAAATAGTTACACTCAGGACCTTAAGAACAAAACTGTCCCATTAAAACTGCAATTTTTAATCACAGGCCATTTAACTGTAAAATGATGCAGTCTTTGCTAATAGGCTTTCATTCTGTTGGCAAGGCTTCAGAATTAAAATATTTTACAAGATGGTGCCATTTGATCAGGTTTGGCCTATAAAGCAAATACTTGCTTTTTCCTGTTTTCTGCTTCTGCATATTATAGAGCAAATTGGAGTGTGGTTTGTGTGTCTAATAAAAAAAAAAATGTAATATGTAATATTATGTAATATTTGAGAGAGGAAAAACTGTACTGTACTGCAAATCCCAGAGCTCTGTGTACCAGTGGAGCTCTGCTGGCATTTAATTGGAAAAATGTGGTATTGCACCCAAACAAAATCTTACTGAAAGCTAATTTTTTGAGATATCAACCTCAAATTTGTAATACAACTTGTTTAGATTAATGGCCTTGATTTTCTAGCAGTTTTTGAATTCGATAAGTTTTATTAAATATATATATTTTAATATAAAATAATGTTCATAAATCATTTTCGAAACTTAGCCCCTCTAACTTTTTTTGTTTCATTTTATTTTTATTTTTATTTTGTATACTTCTCCCAAGGGTCTTCTTTAAAATGAGACCAAACTTAAGTCTGTGCTCCAAAGCTTCACATTTTTATAACAGTTTTTGTCCAATGGTTAAAAAATACCTGCACTTATAATTACACTGTTGACCCTTCCCTTAACCCAAACCATATCACTTAACCTGTCCCTAACCTTATCTGTATAACATCTTAATAGCAGCAAAAGTGTTTTGCAACACAACATGAACACAATAAGAACATTGTAGCTAACAATTTTTTGTAAGTACATTGTAGTTATAGACACCTAATATAAAGTATGACCTTGAAAATTATCTGTTTTTCCCTACTAGAAGCCAGTACATATTAAAAAATAAAAGAAGGTATTTTTATATATATATAGATTTATTTACTCAATTGCTCTGGGATGCTGTGCCTCATGCCTGACCTTGCCTATGGCACGATGTGAGTCAGGATCACTGCTGCCCAAGCTCTCATCTATTAGCCTATTATTATTTTTCCTGTTTTCCACTGTTTTGCTTCTGACATGACAAAAAAATGAATCTATGATTTGTTTGATTCTTGGCAAGTGATTGTTATATACTATGCAGCATTTTGAAGTAATCTAGCTTTGCAAGTCTCTAAGTCAAGTTAATGTTTTGCTGCAAGCTATGTGTCACTAGATGGCGCACTCGCCCTCTCTAAACAGAGATTGTTGGCAAACAGTTTTTCACCGATGCTTTTAGGTTAGAATTTTCTAAGTGATTGTGTATATCTGTGTATGATTCTGTAACCACTTGATATATAACTAGTTACAGAGTATATGTATTTTTTCTCTCAATTATTATTACGAAATCATACAATTTGGGTAAAAATTTATAGGGGTGTAACGATACCCTCATGTCACGATTCGATACATATCACAATACTGAACTCACAATGCAAGATTATTATGATATGGTAAGACATATGGTAAAAGGTTAACAAAAAATGTACTGTTGATTAAAATGCTAAATTTGGTATTTTATTGGGGGTGGAAATGAATAGGCTTGGACTTGGTGCTGGTAACCCAATGTAACCCAATTATTCTGACACCAGAATAAAAATATTCATGATTCTGAAGCTAAAAATACAGAATTATTTTAGACTAATATATGCTTGCACTCTGTCATTGACTAGATATATTTAAAATAATGTAGGCCACTTTTTACTGGTTATAAGACATATGGCATCATCAGGAGCCACAAATATTTCATTTTACATTATATATAGTAGTTTAATGTAGTACTGAAACTAAAACTATGTAAACTTGAATTTTATACTCGCATAGTAATTTTCATTTTGGGTGAACTATGCACAATACAGATTGCCACTATTCACGATACATATTGTTGCATTTTTGTATTGCAATATATTGTGACACAAAATATTGTTACACCCCTAATAATTTAAAATAATAGTGCCTGTTAAATACTTAAATTAATATAATCATGTCACTGCAAGACATGTCAATTTTATTTAAAAAAAAAATAAAAAATCAGGACCACTACCAAAATAAATATTAATATATAGAAACATGAAAAAACAAATGAAAACATAAAATTGTTTCATTTACATAGAATCAGAGCATCTCTAAGTGGTTCATAGCAGTTGTAAGTGGTTCATAAGTGATTCATTGAGTTCAGGACTGTGACTGAAGAATATATTCATTAAGCTGAATGATGAAGATGCTTACATGCGTAACAAGGTGAGATGAGTCAAAGATTGTTTTGTCTACATCTGATAATCTTATCACACAATGTTGATCTCCCATCGAAATGAGTTAAAAATGTGCAAACCAAATTGCTCGAAGCAATTTCCATGAAATGTTCTTGGTTAGTTAAACAAGCTTGAAAATTATTTGACAGGAAAACATTGAAAATGTAATTGGAATCGTATGTAATGTTATGTTATGTTTTGTGATCGTTTACCAGGCAGTACTTTGATCACTGTTGGAGAGTTTCAGAAGAGGTTAGGTGGAGCAGAGCGGGAATTCTTACATACATCAGCCATCAACTTCCTCACACCTCTGAGGAACTTTCTAGAGGGTGACTGGAAAACGATTTCTGTAAGTGAAATACATAATCTTGGCATTAGATGGCTCACTTCCATCTAGTATGTTGGCTAACATTGGCTGATAAAATCTGTTCGTTTTCTTTGGACACTTATCTCTGTAAAATAGTTCAGTACTGCTTTTGAATTGAAGAATATCCTGACCACAAAAGTTACAATTTTACAGTTAAGTTACATTTTAGTACATAACTTCAAATGTAATATTGAATAACACACTAGTTAAATTTATGATCAAATAGGCCTACTTTACATGTGCTTTAGCTTGTTTGTCCACCCATCAGAATAAGAGTACTTCTTTAAAGCCTGACAAAATATTATTTGATTTAAAGTGTACTTTAAAGTAAAACTTGTTAACTGTCGCCCCTCATTTGAACAGAGATCACCTGGGGCCGGTTTCACAAAGATAGACTTTGACTATGGCTTAGATATAGTAGATAGTCAGACTTCAGATAGACATTGAAATAAGACCGTTGCACAAAGCACTTAAGACTCTGACTATCTTAAGTAGGACTACACTGCAATGCATTCTGGGTAAAATAAGACGCTTTTCAAAACAAAAAACATGGCGGATCGAGTAAGCGGCGCATTCAACCGCTCAGTGCAGTTTACCCCAGCGGAAAATATGTGTTTGTTGGAGGAGTATAAATGACGGCGTATGTTTTTATGTTTCCACTGTTCGATCGCGCCCGTGCCTCTCTCTCTCTCTGACACACACACACACTCTTCAGCATTGCAATCTTGACATCGCAGCCTGTTGCAGCATTCACACCAAACGCGAATAGAGCGTCAAATTCGCGTCTAGTTCGACGCTTGAACATTTTGAATCCATTCGCGCGTATAAAGCGAGCGTTTGAAGCGAAATAGACGGGCGTTCAGAGCTATGACTCCACTATGACTAGCTACCCCAGTTGCGTGAGCGGTGTATTGCATTTCACGCATCGCCCGTGCCGTGATGCTTGCGTCCACTGCTCACGGTACGTTCACACGGGTCGTCAGCGTCAACGCTTGACGGAAGGCGTGGCTGAAGTTTGGCACTGACGCCATGGTCATAGCAGCGTCAGCCAATGAAATTAGACAGGAACTCAACAACAAGCTTCATTGTCATTCAATGTTCATAAAGGACCGGGTGATTGCCCACCGCAATAATTAGTTTCTCCTCCATTTTAAAATTTATCCTCAGTTTGCTGCTCTTGAACAGGATGAACGTGATTGGCTGCCGCCTGGCTACTGTATTTGCATAGAGCGATCTGATTGGCTGACGCTTCCGTCGGCGGCGCTTCACTGGCGTTGCTCGCGGCAGAAGTTGAAAAATTCTCAACTTCTGCCGCGAGCAACGCCGGTGAAGCGCCGCCGACGGATCCACAATTCTTTTCGGCAACGCTTGACGTCACCCATTCAAAGTCAATGGGAAGCGCTGACGCTGACGCCCCGTGTGAACATACCGTCAGACTATGAAAGGGAGCGCGCCGATCGTTGCTCGCGTTGACTATGTAACGGCCCTAACAGTTACAAGGACATTTTACTTGGGAATGTAATAACTGGAAGAAATGTTTAAATTATGAGCCTTTTCCCTTTTCTTTTGGCAGTTTGTAATTGATTGTGAACTGCTGGTTGCCAAGGTAACATAGAGTCTTAGACCTAAGTTAGCCTGGGGGTAAGGTGTCTAATTTTTTTGGTCTAAATTAAGTCAGTCTTTATTTTTGTGAAACAGTCTAACTTGCATTAGACTAGTCTATGAGCAAATTTTAGACTTGTCTAACACTATAGACCGGTCTAAAATAGCTTTGTGAAACCGGCCCCAGAACTTAAATGGTTGTAATTCAGAAATGCTTTGGAATACAGACCTAAGGTTGGTCTTTTTTTAAAGAAGACACTCAGCAGATTAGTGCAGAAGTGAAAGCACTTAACATGGAAAAATTGTAGAAGTTTCAGTTTACTGTTAGTAAATGTACTGACATTTCTTATTTTATACAAAATATATATTTTACAAAATAATTGCTAAAAAATTAAAGCCATATGTCTAACCAAGTTGTGTTCCAAATTTAAAGTTGATATCACAAAAATTGAGCCCACTAAAAGGTTTTTTAGTATGCCAAATTCTTGACACTAAATGTGTTAAGAAATAATCATGAAATTATACTCCCTTTAAGTACACTTCAGTGCCCTTTTATTTTATTAATATTGTCTTCATGGACTGTTTTTAAAAATGTTACTTTTATGATGCAAAGTACAATACAAATACACATTCGATACAGTTAAGCACACGTTCTTTTTCTCAAAGGTCTGTATGTTTTGTTTTCAGAAAGAGAGAAGACTGCTTGAGAACCGGCGCCTTGACCTAGATGTTTGCAAAGCTCGACTCAAGAAAGCAAAGTCAGCAGAGGCCAAGGCTGCTGTAAGGTTTATTTACACTTATTCTATCATCATCACATACCTCATACCACCCACTTATCAAGAAGCACTTATGAGCTGTCAATATAGGATTCCGATTTCTCAAGGGACAATCCAGGAAGTATGCTATGAATAAAATGTGATAAAATATGAGGTTTGGGTAACATATTGGTTACAGCAAATTTTAAAGCCAAACAATTATCAATAGCACATTACAATAATGTCTCATTTGTTAACATTAGTTAATGCATTATACAACATGAACTAACAATGAGCCATTATTTTTTTACAGCATGTATTCATTTTTGTTAAGGTTACTAAAATGCAATTGTTCATGTTAGTTCACAGTGCACGAACTACTGTCAGATACAGGTAGATTTAGATTTCTAAATGTACAATATTAGTAAATGCAAAAAAAATAAATAATAAGATTAATAATACATTTAAATAAATTAATCATTAGTTAACAATTGTTAGTTAATGCAGTTAACTAATGTTAACAAATTAACCCTTATTATACTGTTACTATGGGTAATTTTATTCATTAGCCCCTGGTCACCACATCTTTTTTTTAAAGTGGCCCCTGAGCTCTGTAATTAGAGTCACCCTATGGTAAAAGTGGTGCTTCTGGTTTATTCTGTTTACCTCATTACAAAAGGGTAATTTACAGGGTCAAGTTACAGGGTCAAGATATTCCTTGAGTCTTACATTATATGGAAACATCATCAAATGATCCTTTCATATGTTCTCCTACTCTGAGGGATGAGATATTCTATCATCATCACATACCTCATACCCTACCACCCACTTATCAAGAAGCACTTATGAGCTGTCAATATAGGATTCCGATTTCTCAAGGGACAATCCAGGAAGTATGCTATGAATAATCAAGAATATTCATTCTAGCCCACAGCCTAAATATAGTCCATCATGAGGTCATCATTGACAACTGTAAGTGCAACGTCTAATCGAACAATGTGTCAAACACTGAAAGTTGAAAAAAATAAAATAAATAACAGACAGTTAAAATATCAAAATATCCAAAATCCACTAGAACAATGTTATATATTTTGTTGATTTGTGTACTTGCATTATCCCAAATGTTTCTAAGAATGTTTAAATCCCGAGAAATATGCAGTATCCAGGACACGAACTGTGTCCGTGCGTCGCCTATCAATGACATCACACCCGCGTTAACCTCGATTTACGTTTTTATTTTGTAGAAACCATGGAAACACCAAAGTCGCTTTAATATATTGGGCCCTATTTTAACGATCTGAAATGCAAGTATCAAACGCAAAATGCAAGTAACTTTGTTGGCAGAACTCAGGCACTGTTGCTATTATACTGGCGGGATAAATGACTCTTGTAACCGACGCAAATCTGAAATGGGTTGGTCTGAAGTAGCTACATTACTCATAGGTGTGGTTTGGGCATAACGTGAAGTAAACCAATCATCATTTCACATTTCCTTTAAAAGCAGGCGCGCTTGTTCCATGGCGGATTGCTATTATAACGGGAGATTTGCCAGGCGCACGCCAGGAGCGGTTCACAGCCGAGGAGACCAACGTTCTCGCAAGGGCCGTAAAACACAGAGAAATGACATTGCATGGGGATGGGAGAAACCCACCCAAATTAGCTTTGGTTAAACAGGCGTATAATAATTTGGGTAAATGTGTAAGCTAGATTTCTGTCTATTTTTTCACATCTTCATGGACACCACAATGATTTCCCTCATGTGGAATATTTTCCTTGTAATTATGTATGGTTTGCAAAAATGGCAACGGCTGCGTCTGTGTAGATGAGAGAAGCAAAGTGTATGCGTGTCGTGCACACGCTACATTATGGCCAAGCATGCACCCTTAAAATAGCATCTGAATAACGCGCCACTTAGCCTGACGTTGTCATACTCAGATTCTAGTCAGAATGTGAGTCTGATACTGCTCCATTGGGCTGTGATTATGGGGCGTGTTTCAACCGAACCAGGAAAGAAAATGCCTCTGCACTCAATTGGATAGACCTACAACCAATCAGAGCAACGGAGTAAGTGACGTATGTTTTTCATTCATGTTTCCGATCGACAAATGCCTTGATCGCGGTTCTCTGTTCCTCTTTTAAAATTAATGCGCTGTCGATATCTTCTATAACAGACGCGATGGTGGAATCTACACATGATGTTTTATAAACAAAGTTCGGGAGGAGCACGTTCAAATAATCAATCCAATCAACTTGTCATCAAACAATTACAGTCTACCCTATCAGCATGAGAGGAAGCATATATTTATTCACTCTGTCAACTCACCTAACATTCCTTGACAGTTTTCAGCATCCCTCCAGTCACTCTCGGCTTGTTCTTCCACAGCCTGGAATACGGGGGGAGTACTTTGGGTTCGGGCCGAATACCGAGTCCAGAGCCCTCTCCTCGGACAGCACGCCAAATATGCATTTATTCTATCTGACTTATTTGTAAGTGTGAACTCGTGAAATCTCAATTCTCCAGCGGCAGTCATCTTTGTTGTAAATTAATTCAACCCAAGCGCTCTTTGGTGACGTGGATGATTACGTTACTGTAGATCATCTGTCCATCATCGTATAAAGCCCGCCCTGACAATTTGATTGGTCCGAACAGCTTTTGTTCGGGCATAATAGCTCCTCAACGGATCAAGTCCAGACCGAACTTCCCGACCTAAAAATTTTGTGGGCGGGGCTAAGTTCGGCGGCATCCAGGCTACGCGCCACTGACTTTAGACTAGGTTTTTCCTGATCTGTGGTGGAATTGTTTTCTGGAACTGCAAAATAGCACCAGGGAACATTTGCGCCGGAACACCTCAATGGCTTTCGTAATGTTAATAAATCTTTAATACATTACTGGTCATCCATGAATATGATTTCTTCCCGAGTCCCGTTGTATTCTCCACCGGCTTTAGAGGTGAAGACAACATCTCCCATGAGTCCGCGAAATCAAGGCGCCATCAAGCTACGCCTTTGTTTTGAATAAACAACCTCTAGTGGCGAAAAATTACATAGTGTGCCTTTAACCACCAAATGGACTGATTCCTATTAATCTGTTAACATACTGGAAGCATTTTTGAATGAATTTTTGAATCTTACGTGTAAATAAGATTTACATGTTTAAATTCACCTTGACTAAAAATAATTAGACGAAAAAAAACCCCCTGCTAAACGTGATGCATGATGTGATAAAATATGAGGTTTGTACGGTGGCCCAGTAGTGCACAACACAACGAAATGAATCCACAACACAAAGGAAATGAGCCACAACACAACGGAAAATGTAGGCTACAACACAACGGAAATGAGCCACAACGGAAAATGTACAGCACAACGGAAATGAGCCACAACACAATGGAAAATGTAGAACAGTGCATGGCATGGAAAACTAACTCGCGCTCCGAGAGCCCTCTAGTGGTCGGGGAACATTTCCGTTGTGTTGCGGCTTTATTTGGTTGTGTTGTACATTTTCCGTTGTGTTGTACATTTTCCGTTGTGTTGTGGCTCATTTCCGTTGTGCCGTACATTTTCCATTGTGTTGCGGCTTTATTTCCTTGTGTTGTACATTTTCCGTTGTGTTGTGGCTCATTTCCGTTGTGTTGTGGATTCATTTTGTTGTGTTGTGAACTTATGTTTGCTTTTTAAATGTTGTAGTGTTGTGCACTACTGGGCCACCGTAGGTTTGGGTAACATATTGGTTACAGCAAATTTTAAAGCCAAACAATTATCAATAGCACTTTACAATAATGTCTCATTTGTTAACATTAGTTAATGCATTATACAACATGAACTAACAATGAGCCATTATTTTTTTACAGCATGTATTCATTTTTGTTAAGGTTACTAAAATGCAATTGTTCATGTTAGTTCACAGTGCACGAACTACTGTCAGATACAGGTAGATTTGGATTTCTAAATGTACAATAGTAGTAAATGCAAAAAAAAAGAAAAAAAGATTAATAATACATTTAAATAAATTAATCATTAGTTAACAATTGTTAGTTAATGCAGTTAACTAATGTTAACAATTTAACCCTTATTATACTGTTACTATGGGTAATTTTATTCATTAGCCCCTGGTCACCACATCTTTTTTTAAAAGTGGCCCCTGAGCTCTGTAATTAGAGTCACCCTATGGTAAAAGTGGTGCTTCTGGTTTATTCTGTTTGCCTCATTACAAAAGGGTAATTTACAGGGTTAAGTTACAGGGTCAAGATATTCCTTGAGTCTTGCATTATATGGAAACATCATTATCAAATGATCCTTTCGTATGTTCTCCTACTCTGAGAGATGAGTCACCTGCTTTGAGTCATGTTTTCATTGTTTGCTTTCCTACATAGATACTGTTTGCTAATATACACATTTAGGATGTGATTTTAGTGATTTCCCTCTTGATACATATCCTGTTAAAATTGTAATGGGGTTATCTAAGGTCAGGACCGGACCGGACTAGACTATGATTACCTCAATAAATCTATCTCTATCTCTATAAAGGAACCTGGTTGTTTGTTCCTTTTGTGTGTATATGGGAATACAATTATGATTCAGTCATCAGAGTTTTCTTTACTTTCCAATGGCCACATATTTGATTGTGTGCTCTGTGTCGGATCTTTTCCTTTCCATGTATTCACTAACACGTCTCTCTGTTGTCATTTGCACAGTGTGAGGGAGATGTGAGTATCCGAGTTTGTGTGTGTTTTCTCAACTGCCTTTCATACTTAGCTGGCTCATGCAAGCAGTTACTTAGTCACTATATATATATAGTAGTCAACATTTGAAGTGGATCAAAAAAGTTAATCAAAGTTGTCAAATATATATACAGGGCTTGACATTAACACCCACAATCCTACCAAAAGCGGGTGGATTATCGCAGTGGCGTGTAACATTCATTCTCACTAGCCACTTTGACGGGTAGAATTTTATTTTCAATTAAATAAATATATGCGCTGCAGATTTCAGAGCATGACGCTTTAACCCTTACACTGTTTTGAAATCCCTGTAACACCTTTGGTGTTCCTAGTAAAAATGACCTGCCTTAAAAAAAAATGTGTAAATCGATTGTTACGATATATTATCACCATATATTGGATTCAATCTTTTTGTCAACTTGTTTTCTTTTAATTAGGACAGGTTTTTTATTCATTTTTGGAACTAGCTGACCGTAGGCCTCACTGATCTGAGCTTGTGCACCTCAGTTTTTGAGTGAATTTCTTTTTTTTTTCTCCTAATACTATATTATCATCAAATATTGGATCAATCTTTTTGTCAACTTGTTTTCTTGAAATTAGGGCAGGATTGATCTATGGATAATGTTCATCTCTGTGAAAAGCCTGTAATACTCATAATAATGTGTGTGCATGCATGCGTGCACATGAACATGATGAACATTGTCCTGAACACTAAATGTATCTCTTATTTTCTATCTCCCCCATTTATTTTCAATGGATGGTCATTTTTGACCAATATAAGGTCAGATCAATGAGGCCCACAAGCAGGCAAAAATAAATACAAAACCTGTCATAATTGAAAGAAAACAAGTTAACAAAAAGATTGAATATAATTTTTCGCATACAATATATATTGAATATAAATTGAATAAAACCCTGTTACACTTGTGGTGTTCCCAGTCAAAAATGACCTGCCTACAGAAAATAGCTTTTAATTCTCCCGTTATGCTATATTAATAGTACAAAAATGATAAAAAAATTTTTGGTAAGTAGCTATACCCTGTGTGAGCATAGTCACATTTTCTAAATGAACCGAACACAACATAAATACATGCGTACAGGTTACTTGCTTCTTCCAGCGGCTCTGTTCACAGTAAATGCTGCTCCATTCAAACTCAGTCACTGCATGTGCCATTTGTTTGGGTTTCCAATAACGTGCATTTGGGAACACGCATAAAGTCTGACGCGCTTTGTGTTTTATGCGAAGTGTTAATTATTTACATGAATGGAGCTCTGCAGCTCGGTTAACAAACTCCATCTCTGCAAATGCTGTGAGTTTAGGTTCTTTATAATGTTTGTCTTGGAATGCAACGTGCATCATTTCACCAGATTCATAGTGGTTGTTGCATTTCTATTGTAAAGAAGTAGGCAAATATTAAAGATTAAGTAGACAATTGATTAAAACAAGGATTTTATCATGTTGTAAAGCGTAACAACAACAATCACCAGGCCATTGGTGCCCTTTGCAGGCATTTATTGTAAAAAGTAATGTACATAAGTTGATTATATTTATATTATGCACATTCATTATTTTAACAGAGTTGTTAAATAAAACCAAATGATTACTTGCTTTTGATGCTTTATTTGAACCAATTATTCATGCATTATTATATGCAATTATTATGCACTTGAAAGGCTAAAATTCACATAGGTCTATTTTTATTACCTAAATAAATAAATAATCCGATGTGTATCGCCACAACCTCTAATAAAATGTAATTTCTCAACAACAAAATTGTGGCCAGTGAAAATGCTGAGTGGCGGGTAACTTTGGAAAACCACTAGCTACAGTGGCTGGTGAGCAACAAACGTTAATGTCAAGCCCTGTATACTCTCACTCTCACACACACACACACATACAGTTGTGGTCAGAATTAATGATGCCCCTGGTAAATATGATTAAAAAAATAGCTGTATGAATAAATCTGCATTGTTTATATGTTGATCTTTCATTAAAAAAATTCGCAAAATTTTAACCTTTCATTGAAGTAAAAGAATTAAAAGTGGGGGGAAACTCACATTATGAAATAAATGTTTTTCTTTAAAACACGTTGGCCACAATTATAGGCACCCCTAGAATTATGAGTAAAATATCTCTGAAGTATATTCCCATTAATATTAAATTTTTTTAGCGCACCAGGGTGACTAGAAAAATAAAATTGTCCAGCTATGACTTCTTGTTTCACAGGAGTATAAATATGAGGAAACACAAAAGGCCAGATTACCTAAATCCATCACAATTAGTAAAACCAAAGAATACAGTTCTGATGTGCAGCAAAAGATTGAGCTTCACAAAATAGAAAGTGGCTGTAAGAAAATAGCTAAAATTGAAAATTCCCATTTCCACCGTCAGGGCAATGATTAAGAAGTTCCAATCAACTAAAGATGTTTGAATCTGCCTGGAAGATGACGTGTGTCTGTTGTCTTATACCATGGTTTGTCTGAATACTCTATTCTGATTGGCTGGAAGGTGTGCAATAAAACCTTTTATTGCACAGGTAGTTCCAAGTCAGTTTTATCACTGTTCTATATGCTGTTTTCATTGAAGCGCACATACACATACGTCACTCGCACACAGTGTGCTGCGCCTGAGCACATACACACAAACATTCATGAGCACAGAAATAAAGAAATGCATACAGAAATGCATGGTATAAGCAGGGTATTCCACAGCTAGCTGTGCATTAAATTATTTTAATGCACTTCGCGTCAGGCGGTTCTCCGCTTAGTGTTGGACGGTTCTTTGCCTCCACGTCGTGCTTTCAAATCGTTTAATGCACAGCTAGCCGTGGATTATCCCTTGCTTAATGCATGGCGAGGAGGAAAGTTTGAGTTGCCAAAGACTCTCTCAGGTTCACAGATGGAGAATTGCAGAGAATTGAGTCTTGGGGTCAGAAAGCCTAAAAAAAATGTTTTCAAGAAAAGTACTCCTCGCTCATTCAAAAACAAACTCCAGCATATTCAATCCATTTCAAAAGAGACCTTGTTCTATAGTCAGATGAAACAATTTTTTTTTGCTTTTCGGCAGCAAACCCACCAGAAATGTTTGTTGCAAACAGGGATAAAAAGTACCCCATATCCACAGTTAATTATACTGCTGGATCTTTAATGTTGTGGGCCTATTTTTTTCAATCATGGCATTATGGATTCTAGTAAATACCAACAGATAAAAAATCAAAACCTGACGGCCTCTGCTAGAAATCTTATAATGGGCAGTGGTTGGATCGATCCAAAACCAACATAAAAGTCAACACAAAAATGTGACACTGAGCACAAAATGAAGCTTCTGTCATGGCCGTCCCAGTGACCTGAACCCTATAGAAAATGAGTGGCCTGAACTGAAGAGAAGAAGCACCGACATGGATCTGGGAATCTGAAGGATCTGAGGAATGTTCTCTGATCTCTTGTCAGGTGTTCTCCAAACTCATCAGGCATTATTGGAGAAAACTCACAGCTGTTATCTTGGCATTAGCCAACTTAGCAAAAAAAAATCTGCAGCTGCCCTCCTAATTTCCGTGTTTTTGTGTGTGGCAGAGGTTATAGGCTGGTTTGTCATGTGTGTGTGTGTGTTTTTTTTTATTTCTTTTATTTTATTTCATTTTCATTTTCATTTGAAAATAGTGTTGTTTGCTGGGTTAGTTCATGTGGATGCATGATTCTCTGTAAAACTCTGTTTTCCCCCCTCCACCTGTAGGCTGCGCCTGACTTTCAGGAGACTAGGCCACGCAATTATGTTCTGTCCGCCAGTGCATCTGCGGTAAGAAGGCTGTAGACCCTTAGCATTAGAAGTCTTCCCCCCACACTCTCTCTGTTTCTTTCTCTCTCTTTCTACAAAACCCTTATTTGTATATATTTCCCCACTGATATTTGCACCAAACCTTTTAAATTTAGATTAGCAGGATGTCCTCCAACAGTCCTTTCTTTAATGTGGGTGGTATAACACTGTACTGTTGTTTTGGATGAAAAGCATTAGCTAAAGCAATAAATTAATGAATAAATAAGTCTCCCTGATTACACCTAACAGCTTTGAGCTTTCCATCGTCCCATCATCTCTTACTTTTTCATTCCACGCAGTGGGATAGTGAAGTTGGTGATTCATATCTGAGTGACAGAGAAAAGGTTGTATGAACTTGAATCAGAAGTGAAGCCTTAAGTTAAACCCCTCTTAGAGTAGACATGCAATAGTTATTGTGTGTCTTGTCAGCACAGCTCAGTGATGGTAGCATCTCCTTTCAAGACTTGTCAAAGATGTTAACCCATTGTTTAAAAACTAGTCTTGCTTTTTTCTCTGTCAGTGTTGTGCGTTTACCCCAGTAACATTGTCTTATTGACGTCTCCCGTCTTACAGTGTTGTGTGTCTGTGTGCCTTTCCCCGTGTGACTGATTAATGTTTTGGCAACAGGAGATGCAATACAAGTGTATTCAGTTGATTAGCCCTAGTAATACATAATAGTGGGTTGTAGTTTGTGTGTCCTTTTATATATATTATATACATTACAGCTCAAAAGTTTAGACACAGCTACTCACTCTTTACAAATATTCTTAAATGTGGGAAATCATTAACCTGTTAACTGTTAAAAAAAAAGATACTTTATTTTTTTTTTTTAAGGAAAAATTATATTCAAATTATAATTTATGCAGTGAAGACTATTCAAGAATTATTCAAGAAATTATTCAATTTCTGTATATTTTCCAGTTAGACCTACCTGATCTTAAAGCACTGTTTGACAAGGTATTGGTCAAAAAACACGAAAACAATAACTTTTTTTAGTGTACATTTTAGCAGGGCAGGTAAAAATCAGAACCGACCCTGGGCCAGTAGAAAAAACCCTTAGTGTTGAGTCCTGAATTATTAAAGGCACAGCTAAATGTGTCGTTTATTACAATGGGTTTATGTGAAGATTGTTTTAAGTTCACTTAAAAGGCGTTTTTTTTTTAAGCTAACTAAATGTAAAAAAAATATAGCTTTTAATTAAACTGTAATGTTGAATGGCTATAATTAATGGACAAAATTTAAGGAAAAAATCCATTTAATAGAGACAATGAGAACATATTAAAATGTTACTAATATATATGTACATACACATACACACACACAAATATATTTTGGGTTTTATTTCAATAAGTATTTAAGAAGCATATTCAGCTTCAAGCATGTCCAAACTTTTGACTGGTCCTGTAATATAGTTTGCATTTGTTGCTTTGAAATCATACTGATGTCATGTTATTGCAGAAGTCAAAACATGAAAACCCCCTGCGATGAACATTTGCAGTCGAATGTGGGGGGAAAATACCTTGCTTTTATTCTACCTTCACTTTTATTTAAAAAATGTCTGATTACATTAGACTGTCTCTTTTTTGATGTTACTTAAATTTAACCTATGAATTTTAGTCAGTATTTTTTTCACAATGGGTCTATAGTTGTCAAGTTATGTTGCCATCACTGTTCTTCTTTCGTTGTTAAGTTATGTTGTCATCACTGTTCTTCTTTCGTTGTTAAGTTATGTTGTCATCACTGTTCTTCTTTCGTTGTTATGCTGCATGTTCCAGCTCTGGAGTGAGGAAGTTGATAAAGTGAGTATTGGGCATCTGAAGATTGTCTGTTTTTAGACATGTCTTTGTTCGCTTTAGTTCTCAGGGAGCAATAAATCACTGCATATTAATTTATGTAATAATTGTTTGTATATGTGTATAATGATAGTCTTCTGCATACATTTCGATCTGTACACAAATCTATACATCTGTCATTTTTTAAGAAGAAAATTAGATTTTCTTATAAACAATAATGATTTAAGACTTTGCTGAATATATAGATGTATAAGATATATAGAAATATAAAGCAGTAGCAATAATAATGTGCTCTGTAAAAATGTTAAGAAGAGTAAAAAAATAAATAAAATAAAAAACGGTCAAGGCAACATGATCATGATTTATGATTATGAGTGGATACATTTGTATTTGTTATGCTACCTTTTCCCAAAAGAGACATTTTTCTTACAGCACATGCAGAATTCAGTCATGTTATTCCTAATTGCATTACAATCACCAACAATTCATGAATGGTGTAAGTGCGAGCAGTTAGAGCACATGACGAGCAGATGTTGAGCCATGCGTGTCATGTGAGAGATGTGGGTTGTTGTGGTTTGCACATTCCGTTTCCCCTATGATTTCCTGTCCTCTCTCTACTGTCTCTTTCAAAAAGTGGCAAAACGCTCAAAAATAATATATTTTTTAAAGATTCAAAAAAAGATGAAATGATGTCAAATCAAAAGTGATATTGTTGCTGAGTACTTTTTTTCTATAAAACAAGAAAGAAACACTGAACTAGAGGTTAGTTGTCTGGACAGGATGAAACAATTAAAAAACAAATCCAAGTTGGCTAGACAGAGTAGTTGATGTAAGTGGATAATGTGTCCTGTGATTTTTTTTTGTTTTGTTTTTGTTATGTTTGTTTGTGTGTGTTTGTGGCTCCACCAGGCAGAGCATGAGCTGCGTGTGGCTCAGACTGAGTTTGACAGGCAGGCAGAGGTGACACGCCTCCTGCTGGAGGGCATCAGCAGCACACATGTGAGTATCTGCGCTTCTCACACTCGCACTACTGTTCATTTTAAACATTGTGCAAACAGAATGAATTGCGATGGCAGTGTTAGTTAGTTAGGCAATTGAGAGAGCAGAACAATCCACCATACAGTCACACTTCATCCATACAATACAAAACAAAATATTTCCAAATGGCATACATCAGTCATTTCACAATTCTAATATTAGATTATATCTACAGTACACCTAAGATATGTAAGGGATAATGTACATCCAGCCAGTTGTTCTCACAAAATACAGTCTTGCCACTTATTACACAGCATTTCACCACATAAATACTAATGGAGATAAGAGATATTAATTTCAGATTAAACCATTTTAAAATCGTACTTGTTTGTATTTTATAATCTAACAATGTACAAAACAATAGTCACAAAATGGCAGCAGCTGTGTTTGCATGAAACAAGAGAGAGCGAGTCCGTGATACTGGATGGCATAATTAAATAACTCTACACAAAATATTGATTTGACTAAGTTTTGATATTTTATTAACTCACCAAATGCAAAACGTCCACGAAGAAAAGCGTATAGCCCTGCTGACTTCAGTAACCCGGATGAGCCTGCGTTATCTGTTTTCAGAGGTTGTTATCTGGGAATAACTTACCGCTGGATGGCGGCAATTGACCAATCAGAATCAAGTATTCCACAGAGCCGCATAATAATGCACAATACCTAACTCATTGCACTTCTACCCTCACCCACACACCAATAATTACCTATTGTTCAATAATTTAAGTGATGTTGGAATTAGAGAGAATATTTACCTTTTCAACAGGATGGTACCCTATATCTCCTTACCCAAGGGCTAGGGCTGGGGCGGTTACCGCATTACCGCAATACCGCGGTCACATGATGCCTACCGCGGGTCTGAGCTCGTCACCATCATCACCGAAAAAAAGAGAAAAAAAACCCATTGGCCTGCACATGTGTGCACGTTGTGTCTAATTACATTGATTCTAATGACATGGATTGTGTCTAATGACATTGTCTTACATAAGTTTTGTTTAGAAAACCTTGAATCCATCAAAAGATGGAGCACATCCTACCTTTCGCGAGTTGGGGAGCGCAATGTTCCATGACACATAATAACATTCCATTCGTATTGACTATTAGGCCTATATGCGAGAGTACATTCCATTCGTATTGACTATTAGGCCTATATGCGAGAGTACCTACAGACATCCCAAGTCTCCCAGAAGTTCCGGGAGTCTCCCGCATTTTAATAGCGGCTCCATGATGCCCGCAAATTAGTTAAAATCTCCCGTAATCTAGAGCGAGCGAGCAAGAGTGCGCATGCGAGACAGAGACTGTGTTCCAAACCGTGTAGCGCGCGCACGGCAGAGAGGGAGAGGGAGAGGGAGAGGGAGCGAGAGAGAGCATCCTGATTGGCCCGTTTCGGTAAGTCAACCAATCAGTTGTCAGTGTGGGTGGGCTTTTATCTCTTCTTCTCTGACTGCGCGCGCGCCTCCCCAAGTGGACGAGGCATTTTATGCTTGACGCGCTCGCCGTATACTATTCTTTGAAACGACAGCGGGCGACTCGTCTTCTAAACCATCAGGAATCAGCAGTGAGAAGAAGTAATAAGGAACACTCGTGAATGTTTATTTTAGAACAACACTTTAGTACACCAAACTACAAAAGAATCGTGTAAGCAGTAAACATTGAGATTATTAGGCTACCTGTGACATTAGAAACGTAACCTACAACTTAATTAACGTTATCTTACATACAACATTTTCATTTAGTTTTGTGAACATTTTTATGTACCATTTAAAAGTTTGGGGTCTCTTAATACTTTTAATCAGCAAGGATGCATTCAATTAAAAGTGACATACCTGTAGAAAAAGTGACAGTGAAGACAAAATGTTACTAAAGATTTCTTCCAAATAATGCTGTTCTTTTGAACTTTACATTCAAAGTGAACTTCAGTTTTTCAAGAACTGAAAAAAAAAAAAAAAAAAAAAATGTATCAGGGTCTCCACAAAAATATTAAGCACAGCTGTTTTGAACATTGATAAAACATTTTTCTTGAGCACCAAATCAGAATTTTAGAATGATTTAATAGAATTAATTTTAATTACATTTTAAAATATATTCAAATAGTAAATGGTTATTTTAAATTGTAATATTATGTTTTTTAACTGTATTTTTGATCAAATAATTGCAGCCTTGTTGAGCATAAGAGACAAAAACATTTAAAAAAATCTTACCCCAAACTTTGAATGTGTCTTTCAATTAAGGACATAAGGAAAGAGACTATTTCAAATAGATTTTCTATTGCAGGTGAACCACTTGCGTTGTCTGCATGAATTTGTGGAGGCACAGGCTGCTTATTACATACAGTGTCACAAGCACATGCAGGACCTTCAGAAAGAGCTGAGCAGGTGAGAACTTCAGTTAATCACTGCAAATTGCAAACAACAAACAAACAGTTTGGTAGTTTACTTTAGTTCACATTAGTCTATTCTTGATATGGATAGATGTGACAAAACCAAGTATTGGTAACACAGGGTTTATCCCACACATTCCCTTTTTAGCAACTGATTTCTAGTAAAGAAAAGACTTCTTGAAATCAACTGTTTTTTTCTGCTTTTTCTTTTCTCTGTTCTCAGTGCAAACGGAGATACGTGAGTAAAAAAAAAAATTCTCATCATGCTGAAAAAGGAAGAGAGTTTACAGACTAAATTTAAAGGGAAAATTCTGTCATCATTTACCCTCATGTCATTCCAAACCCATAAGACTGTTGTTAATCTTTCTTTAAAATCTGTTTTTACCATATGTGATGCACTCTATGTATGTGTGTTTATATGTGAATAAGAGCCTAAATGAAATCTGTCTGATTTTGAATCTGTGCTTCCAGGTTTCCTAATGCCTTTGCTGTGAATGCCTCCACATCAGGGGTGTCGACAGGCCCTTCTCCCCTTTCCACTGCAACTCTACCTGGGGCTTCTTCACCTAGTCGTCCCCCAAACCCCTCCAATGCCCTTGAGTCCAGCACCCTGAAGATTGAGGAGGTGAAGCCTCCCGCCACTGGCACTCGCAAGGCCAAAGTGCTGTATGACTATGATGCTGCAGATACAAGTGAACTTTCCCTTCTCTCTGATGAGGTAGGGCATGATCGAAATCAGTTTTCCCTCCTTAACAGTCATTAACATTCATTATATGTGACCCTGGATCACAAAACCAGTCACAAATAGCACGGGTATATTTGTGGCAATAGCCAACAATACATTGTAGGGGTCATTGTACGATTTTTCTTTTATGCCAAAAATCATTAGGATATTAAGTAAAGATCATGTTCCATGATGTTCCATTGGTAAATTTCCTACCATAAATGTATAAAACATTTATTTTTGTAAGTGAATGCAGCACAATCGCGAACATAAATGGACAACTTTTAAGGCGATTTTCTCAATGTTTTGATTTTTTTGCACCCTCAGATTCCAGATTTTCAAATAGTTGTATCTCGGCCAAATATTGTCCTATCCTAACAAATCATACATCAATGGAAAGCAAAAACATTACCCATGTGCCTGGTTTTGTGGTCCAGGGTCACATATCAGTATGAGTGATTTTTGATTAGTTTAGTATGTCATGTAGTCAGGGGCGGATCTAGAAAAATATATATGGGGTGGCGAGAGGGGGGCAGGAATTTTTGAGGGGTGGCAACATATGGCAGACGTATACTGAATTTAATCACAGTTAAATTGGCCATAACTTTTAATTTGTTGCTGCCAATATCATTCGGTATTACTACTCTTACCAATACTCCTTATCGATCCGGTACGGTATTCTTATCGGTTCTTTTTGTTATATTAAAAAAGGGGGGAAAAAATAATTTAGAACACAATTAATATTGCTTTATATTTTGAAATGTAAAATAAATATCTATAGCAAAAGAAAAAGCAATGCTTTAACAAAACAAATAAAACATAGGCTACGTTATGCAGAAGGGTGCAGGCTTTTGTGTTTTATATACAGAAGACATAGGACACCAAAAACAAAGTACAAACACATGGTCAAACAAAAAAAAAAAGTATACAATTAAACAAATAAACAAATGATATACCCAGTGCTTTAATTTCAGTAATGTCTACTGACATAGGCCTACTGTTCAGGAGTAATATGGGCTAAAAAGACATCTAATAAAGTCAGATTTAAATTAACACTGCATAGTTTATCATAGATAGATCAAAGCTTATATCATTCAAGAGCTGCGACTGATTTTCTCTTTGCCTTTTGTTGTTTGATTCACATTAATGGAGCAGTCGTCAGCAGGATTATTAGACTGCTGCCTCTTTAAGACCAAATGCAGATCTATTCATTATTACGCATCATATTTTCTCCCAACTATTAACGCCCATACTTAATCCTATTGTATTTGTTATTTCCCCAGTTGTAACCATAGGTTGTAACCTGGTTTCATTGCTGTGATATGAGAGGAATTGGATTTAATAGGACTGCTTAGCTAATCAAATGATCGATCTCCTAACTGGCACTGTATTGTGTGTTGTAACGTAACGTAGGCTACGTCGGCGTAACGGCCACCATCAGTAAACGTTATGGATACAAACAATATTTTATATTAAGCTGTTCTTGTCTTTACTAAAATCAAAATTAGGCTAATCAAAGGGAAGGGTGCTCTTACAAATCACGAGGGAGCGATTTGACCGCTGATTTTGGCTAACGTTAGACTCGCTGTTTTTGCTTATGCTGAATCGTCTTTAGCATACAATACATTCATTACAAATGTAACTTTAAGTTAAACGTGTATTTAAACTACACTTCACCTTCAGAGGCTCTGGGGCAGCTCAGGCTCAGTACTGCAGACGGATGCACTGTGCACCCTGCCCAGGCTGCCCTGTGCCCTGCTGCCACTGGTGAAATTTCACGGGGGTCGCTGCCGTGCTGGTGATGGGTGAAACCATTGGGAGGGGGAGGGGGAGGGGATTCTAAATCGGCGATTTCTGTTTGAGAGTTTGGTGCGGGTCTCCTTGCCTTCAACGTGTAGGCTATGAACATAAAATATACTTAAAAATATTATGTGATTTATAAATGGGGTGGCAACAGGGGTGGCAAGACTGTATCCCAGGGGTGGCAGCTGCCACCCCGTAGATCCGCCCCTGAATGTAGTGAGAATTAGTTTTAATGGAATCTGCGTAGCCATTTAATTTCGAATAAATGTAAATATTAATAAATAATTATACATAATATAAGTAATTATATCAATTTTATTTGTGTAGCTATTTAATTTTAAATAAATAAAAATATTAATAAATAATTATACATAATATAAATAATTATATAAATTGTATTATAATTGTTTATAATTGAATTATTATAAAATAAATTATACAAATGTATTTTATTTTCTAACCTACTATTGTATTTATAAATTACTTTCTTTTTTAGCTCTCTACATTGTTACTTTGTGATATTTTTTTTATTATTATTTTTTTTTCTTGCCTACTGTGGTCAATTTAAAAGTGAGTTTGTTTACAGTCCCTGTGACATTGCCTTGTGTTTAAAGAATTGGGCTGGTAAAAAATGATTTCAAACTTAGCATAATTTAATGAAAAATGCTACGGTAAACACCTGTTAATTGGTTAACAGTAAGTTCCCTTTTGATACGGTTCACTCTAAGCCTGATTGAACCATGTCTGTGCACTTGCACAGACAAATGGCAAACAGGTGGCGCCGCCTGCCTAAATAAATACGGCGCTGAATTCCATATCGTCAGAATCTTTCTCCTTCAGCGCAAAGATCATCTCCTCGCTGACTCAGAAGAAGCCTTCCTGCTCGCTGTGGAAGAGCCCTAGTCTCTTCTGACGATAGAAGGTCTGGACTCTATCGCAGCTTTCATTGGTCAAGGACTGCCCAAGAGGTTATTTGACTGACATGTAACGTAACCAATCACAGTTCGTTTTGTTCTGCGACATGTTTAGGGGCTTGAAAATGTCCCTGCAATAACAGACCGGTGTGCATCTCTAAATTATTAATTCAAGAAAGTTGTGGCAGTTTACTGCAACAATGGAGCCGCGAATTTCACATACTTTTGAAAATCCAGCGTTTAGTTGATCCTGGTAAGCGCTCATTGTCACAGTTGTAAACACGGCGGCGTTCTTCTTCCATAAAGGAGTTTGTTGTCATGACTTCTGAGGCTGAGACTAGAAGAGCCCCAGCAGCAGATTATCAGTGCTGACTGCAATCGAAGCTGAGAATGGCACTTCTCCCCTGCAGCTATTAGGCGAGACTGATTCAGGAGCTTGAGAGGAGTTAACAGCAGGGCATCACTGAATGCATCACTCTCCCCATAGTGTGTGTGGTTTGGTCTCTTTTTCAGGGTTCCAACTTCCAAGAAGGAATTTGCCAGTGACACTATGTCATTGGAAGTATCTGATGCGGATGAGTGGTCGAACTCCATGGAGGACTCCTCTCCCTGCGGCCCAAGGAGCCCTGGTCTGGATGCCAAACGCATCTGTGTCCTGACCAAGGCTGATAAAGAGCTCGACTTGGAGTGGTCATCCCCCAGAAGAGCCTGCCCGCAGCCGCCTCAACTAGTGGTTCCACCAGCAAGCCCCCCACCAGAGACCTGACCCATTCTCTCCAGAATTTCATGACAAACTTACTAAGTCGCGACGTGCCCCAGACTCTGCCCGTGTCCACTCTTCAGCTTGGACCCATTTGAGGCCGTTGCCATGCATTTATGCCTGCCCACTGCCCTGGGATGGAAAGCCAAGGCTGTTCACCCCTCTAAGCCATGCAAGACCACATCTGCTTTAACGACCTGAGCCTACTCCATGGCTGGTCAAGCTGGATCCACTCTCCACATGATAGGGGTCCTTCAAGTGTTCCAGGCCAAGCTCGGCAGAGCTGCGCAGGGCAACCGACCTCGCCTTGCACGCTACCAAGACAACGGCCCTTGCAATCAGCCCTACGTAGGCCAGTTTGGTGGTTCTCAAATGCCATTTCTGGTTGAATTGAACAGATCAAGGACACAGAAAAAACAGCTTTCCTCGACTCCCCAGTTTCTCCCATGAGCATGTTTGGCTCCGCGGTGGATGGCTTCTCCGAATGCTTCACTGTGTCCCAGAAGTTGTCGCAAGCTACAGGTATGTGCTACTTTTTGCCAAAGTGGTCCAGCTTGGCTGCTGCTAGACTCAACAGCCTGGCAAGGCAGCGTTGAAGCCTGCTCAGCCTCAACCCAAAGCAGAGCGCTGTGTTTGTTGCCAATGCTGGGTTTCCCCGCTAAATGTTTGCGCACACGAGCAGTTATTCTATGTTATAGCGTGCCCAAAAATAAAAACAAACACCCTCACAAAAGAACCCTTCTCTTCACTCGCTCTTGCAGCAGCACAAGCATCGATCCCCTGCTCCAGTGCAGCGACCTGCAGCCCATGGCACTCAAGTCTCTCATCACCCAAAGCCAGGCTTTGGAAGCCATTCTGGGTGTGTCAGAGTGGGTCTTGGAAACAATCAAACAAAGTTACTCGCTCCAATTCGCTCATAGATCCCACCCCCAACCCTTTCGGGGGCGTGGTCCAAACTTTGATTCGAAGTAACAATGATTGTATTCTTCAGAAATAGTTCTGGCCGCACTCAGCTAATCAGAGTTTTACAGCCACTACTTCTTCGTTCCACCGAAGGATGGTGGCCTTAGGCCCATCCTCGATCGGAGGCATCTGTATTGCGCCCTGATAAGACGGTCATTCAGGATGCTAATCCTGAAACAAATCTTCTCTCAAGTTTGCCCAGGGGATTGTTTTTTATACTTTCATATTCAGATAGTCAGATAGTATATGAAATGCTGGCTTACGCCTCCTTGTGTTTACAGTGCCCTATTGGAGTGAGAGCCCACTCAATCATGGGAATGGCTTCCTCCTGGGCATGGTCTAGCTGAGTGTCCATCGGTGACATCTGCATGACGGCCGGCTGGTCTTGGGCGTTCCTGCCCTTCAGGCACGGATCCTATCCGCTTAAACCAGTCTAGGACCTCCGTGGGGTCTAGTCTGCTTAGGGCTTTATGCCCCATGGTGGGCATGCCCCAAGGGCTTCTGCCTCGTGGTCTGAGCCTAACTATCTTGGACAAATTCTTGCCTCAGCCTGGGTATTTTCCACTCTAGTGTTGGCCCATGAATAGCCATTTAAGGGCCCTTGACCTTGAAGGACTGGGCTCGCTGGATGGGCTTCCAATCTGCATTTGTAGCACTGCGCAATTGGATTGTGTTCTCCTTAGCGTCATCAACTGATGCAGTGCGAGTGAACTGTATCGAAAGGGAATGTCTCGGTTACTCACGTAACCTCGGTTCCCTGAGATAACGGGAACGAGCATTGCGTAGCTGGCCGTGCTCCTTGCACTCCTTGAGTCGATGCTTGGTGCATTCAGCGATTTACTTATATAGGAAGGTGGCACTGCCCGTTTTGGTTGGCTGAAATGCAATTTGTCTGTGCGAGTGCATAGCGTCAGCAACTGACACGATGCTTGTTCCCGTTATCTCAGGGAACTTAGGTTATGTGAGTAACTGAGTAACTCTATACAGTGATATTTACATTTATTCATTTTGCAGACACTTTTATCCAAAGCAACTTACAAATGAGGAATACAGTGAGCGATTCATCGTGAAGAGACATTGTTCAAGTTTTAGACATTGCTTAGAGTACATTTACACTTACATATAGTCATTTAGCAGATGCTTTTGTCCAAAGCGTCTTACAAATTAGGACTAAATTAAGCAAGTCATCGTGAAGAGGCAAAAAACAATGCAAGAAGTGCTCAAAATACGAAGTTCAGGCATTGTTCAGAGTAGCATAAGCCCGATAAGTGAGGATTTAAAGGAAAAGGAAAGATTTTTTTTTAAAATTTTTTATGAGGTTAAGTGCTCACGGAAGAGATGGGTTTTCAGCTGTCTTTTGAATGTTGTCAGGGATTCTGCATTCCGGATGAGGGTGGGGAGATCATTCCACCAGCATGGAACTGTGAATGAGAATGTTCTGGAAAGTGATTTTGTGGCTTTCTGTGATGGAACCACGAGACGTCGCTCGTTGACCGATCGTAGGCTCGACTCAAACCAGTGGAGGGAAGTTCCTGTGATGCCCAGTGATGAGAGGGTGGACATAAGGATCTGATGATTCACAGTGTCGAAGGCAGCAGACAGATCCAGGAGAATGAGAACTGAGGATTTGGAAGCAGCTTTTGCGATCTGTAAGGGCTTCTGTGACCGACAGTAATGCAGTCTCAGTTGAATGCCCTTTCTTGAAGCCGGATTGGTTGACATCCAGCTGGTTGTTCAGAGACAAGAAGGATGTTACTTGGTTGAAAATAGCTCTTTCAAGTGTTTTCGCAGTGAATGGTAGGAGAGAGATAGGTCTGTAATTCTCTGCAAGTGATGTGTTTAATGTTGGTTTTTTAAGCAGTGGAGTTACCCGAGCCTGCTTGAATGCAGTAGGGAAAGTGCCAGTATGGAGGGATGAGTGATGATGTGTGTGAGTGCTGGTAGAAGTGTGGGAGAGATGGCTTGTAGAAGGTGTGAGGGGATGGGGTCTAGAGGGCAGGTGGTAGGATGACTGGAGAGGAGAAGTTTAGATACTTCTTCCTCGGTTAGCGGAGAGAAGGAGGAGAGAGGGCAGTTAAAGAGGAGGCAGGTGGTGGTGGTGGTGGAGGTGGACAGAGGAGAGAGTTGAATGTCTTGAAGAGTGATCGTGGAGTGAGAATAGTAATCGAAGAGTGAGAGTAGCATAAGCTAGAATAGGTAGGGATTAAAGGAAAGTGAAAGCATAGATTTTTTTTTTTATGATGAGGTTAAGTGCTCACAAAAGAGATGAGTTTTCAGCTGTCTTTTGAATGTTGTCAAGGATTCTGCATTCCAGATGAAGGTGGGGAGATCATTCCACCAGCAAGAACGGTGAACAAAAATGTTCTGGAGAGTGATTTTGTGCCTCTCGGTGATGGGTACCACGAGCTGTTGCTCATTTACCGATCGTTGGCTTCTGGTAAGGATGTAGACTCATAAGAACGAATGGAAGTAGGAGGGTGCTGAGCTATATTGATATATTTCTCGTATTGTTTAATTTTACAGTTTTTGGAAGTGAAAAACTATCAGCCATCTCATAATTTACAGTGAAAAAAAACAAACATAAATTGACATTCCCTGTGCTTTTTAATGTTTTTTTATTATAAAGGTAAAATGCATTTTAGTACTTTAGTATGTTGGTATTTTTTACGGTGAAGTTCTGGGAACCTCTTTACCGAAAATTTCACAGATTTCTTTTTCTTTTCTTTTTTTACAGTGTAAAGGTTGTAATTTTGAACCCTGTCAGGAATTTCTATTGTTCCCTCATGGATTGGAAGGCTGCCAGACAGTTTCATATGATTCAGCCTCACTGATTTATCTGAACCTGACATGTACGACTATGAAACTTAATCCTCAAAAGACGTCAAAGGGGTTTTTGCAAATGTTATTTGTTAACACACGTCTGAATGCTTCAGGAGGACTGTGGCCATTGCAACACAGTCAGCCGTCAGCAAAGTGTCTTCTTGATTTTTCTTTCTCTCTGTTTCTTTCTGTTCTTCTGTAGCTGATTACGGTGTACACAGTGCCCGGAATGGACCCGGACTGGCTTATTGGAGAGCGAGGCAACCAAAAAGGCAAAGTGCCTGTCACATACTTGGAGCTCCTAAGCTAGACGCCTCATCTTCTCCACAAATGCAAAGTCACACTCAATTATGCATGAACAAATACTCAAGCACTCCTGAACACTGAATTTACCTGGGTTCGTACTATTTCGTTTTTTTTTTTTTTTTGTAATACCTAGATTTACATCTAGGTCTGTCTTGTTCTGATGTTACTGTGCAGAAATATGTATTATTATTTTTTAGGCCCTAGTTCTGTGTGTATGTTGTTTCATTTGAACACAATCCTGAATAAGGCATTTCTTAAAATAACTGATTTTATTTGTAACTGCTAGATTTCTATGAATCTTTCTTCCCCTCAAAGTGAAGAAAACAAACCGAAAAGTGTGTGTGTGTGTGTGTGTGTGTGTGTGTGTGTGTGTGTGTGTGTGATCGATCATGTTCTGAAGACACTAAACATCTAGACTTTGCTTCTTTGCATGTCGTCTCACTCATCAAGCTTATATGGTGGTCTTGGTTTGATATCAGCGTGTTTGATTCCGAAAGAGGCATTTTTGTGTTTTGTCAATGATTGAAAAATTGTAAAGGTATTAGGTGTGGTTATGATGTACAGTATGTGGTTTACTGTGATCTGTTCATATTCGAAATTTTGAATTTATTTACCCTCATTAGTACTTGTTCACATTCACATCTGCTCAGTCAGTACCTTCCCACCTTTGTCTTGGTGTTCTGTGCTTGTTCCAAAAAGCAATGCATATTGAATGGATACAATTTGAATATCTAATAAAGAGAGTTTTACTGGGTCTTGATCTATATGTTGTCATCTAATGGGGGTGGTTGTGTCCAATACTTAGTGGTCAGATGCTATTAAAACATTTTTAATTCTCACTCTGTTAGTGTTTGCCAAAAATACAGATCTTGTGAGCCTTCATCATGCTTGTAAATTTACATCACTACTGCACTGACAAGTTGGTGTAGCAGCTTGGAAACAAAATGCAGTGATTGGGAAAGACTGTTTTTCCAAAACAAACTTGACTCACCTCAGTCAAGATGAGTCTTGTGTAGAGAAGATTCCAAAATTCCTGGAATTTGCTCTATAAAACTCACAACATACTTTTAGCATACACTACCAGTCAAAAGTTTTGGATCGGTAAGATTTTGAATGTTCTCTTCTGCTCACCTAGGCTGCATTTATTTGATTGAATATACAATAAAAACAGTAATTTAAAAAAAAAATATTATGACAATTTAAAATAACTTTTCTGTTTTAATATATTTTAAAATGTAATTTATTCCTCTTGTAACCGCACTGGCATTAGTAGTACATTTAACATTAGCTCAAATGATCTATAGGGAATTTTAATAATTAATCATGAATATGATTAATATTTTGCATATTACAGTTACATTAATTTATTCGAAGTTGAAAATAGATCGATTTGTATATATGAATAATCAATCACAACGAATTATAATTCATCATTCATATATCAATAATCCTATTTCAGATCGATTATGAGATAACCCTTAATGGAAATTAATGTAATCATCAAACATGGTTTGTCCAGCAAAACAGCCGTAAGATTAACTTAACAATTTCTCAACAAAAATGATCTCTTTCTTATAATTCAAAGAAAGCTATTTTCTGGCCATGAAAACAACTCTCCTGTTCTTATCAAATTAGGTTACTTAAAAGTAACAAATCAGCTTTGTAGCTTAAGATCAACAAATCATTGACTTCGTAAAATGAGCATTGAGACAATCAGGAATATATGGAATTTAATAATTGAACTAATGAATACATAACTACGATTCACACAGAGTAAATATGTATGTATATACAGAACACGTAAACAAAATACAAGACTAAACGAATAACGAAGATGAGGGAGAGAGAGAATGAAAGGGAGAAAGTGAAACTAAGTTCAGGATGAGAGAGATCACCAAGATGATCTCAGCATGGCAAAATCACAGGCAATGTAACCTTGAGAGACAACAAGAAATCAGATTACATTAAAAGTTCAATAAACTTATCTTGCAAAATGGTTCTCTTTGTTGCTGAAGAACGCAGAGTCGTGCGTGCAAGAGCAGCGTGCGTGTGTCTCTTTAAGAAAGCAGGGCTTGCTTCGGTGAGCGCGGCCGCGGGATGTTCAAGTCTCTTGAAAGTTGAAGTTGCCGGCTACGTTTGCTTCGCTGAACGTAGGGAGAGTCCGAAGACGAAAATAAAGTAAAGACTTACAGAAAAAGAAAAACGGAGAACGCTCCCAAAAAGGGAGCCATATGGATCTTCTCGCTGACGAAGAGGGTTCGTAAAAGTGCTCTCGGAAGAACTCTAGCTCGGTCTTCTTATGGAAAGACTTAATGTACGCCTACTTTGCGTACGCAGACCAATCATCTTAGAGCATCTCGGCGGGAAGATTTTTCTTTGTCTTGTCAGACAACGCCCACTCGAATGAGTCATGAGGAGATGAAATTAAGAAGATTTGCTCACGACATATGAAATGTGTCGCAATGATACAAAAATTACTGCAGTTGGTTATCGAAATTCAACTCCGTTAGATTGAGAGAATTTCAACGATATCACACACATCATATGAAGATAGGAATACATTACATAGGAATGCAAAATTACATAAGATGCATATTACAAGCATTTTAAGGTTCGTTCCTTCAAATAAACGTCATAAACGAAGTGAATATAACCTGTCTGGTAAACAGGAGTATAGGAGATACATATGACATGCTTATATTCTAAGTTTAATATTCAAAGTTTGTGTATGTGTGTGCGTCGGAATGTTGGGCTCCCCTTTATCTCATCTTGCAGAGGAGCTGGCTGAAGCTTGGTGGTCAAACTTTATGACCTGCCAATGAGATCGGGTTACGGGATGCGATTTTACTGGGAGAACATTCTTCAAAAATACATTTCAGAGCCAAACACTCGAAGATCATGACTATGATCAAAGCAACACTAATCAACATGCATAATGGAATTGTACATATATCAAAAAGAATATCTCTAAGTTCTAAGTTAAACACAAAGGATGTTTGTGTGTGTGTGGGGGTGTGATGTCACGTAGCAGGAGAAAGTTTCTTTATCTCTTTGGTGCAGAGAGGAATGTTAGTTTCAGGTTCTGGAGTGTCTCTGAGGTGCAATTAGTGTCGTAAAAGTCCATTTGCTCCAGTCTCTCTGAAGCCGGCGTATGATTTGTAATTGTGGGGGGGTCAGGAGCTTACAAGCTTTAGTAAGCTTAGCAAAGAACGTTTTGGGAAGGAATGTGCTTAGAAAACACAGAGAGTCTGAATTTGTTAATTCAGGCCAAACGAATGAATGATTCAAATAGCCCAGTCGCTACACTCTGATCAAAGCTGAATTGAGGTGAGTGCTGTGTATGTAAAAAAAAAAAAAGAAAAAAAAAAAAAGATTTGATGTGAATGGATGTACTTTTATCTGCTTCAAATTTAGTTTTTTAAATCAACATTTAAAGTGTCTAGTGGTGCAAATTTTTAAAAGTTTTCTTGTTGAAAACTATGAACTCAATCAGATGATTTCTTGTCAGCTACTTAGAAGTCAATTAAAAAAGGAACTTGCACCAACTGTTAAACAACAAAGGTTGTTGTGCTGAAAAGATCAGTTACATTTATACTATGATTGATATTTGTTATAGTTCACAGTGCTGAGTATTGAGTGCTGTTGATGCTTTGTATGAGGTGAAGCGTGTTAGTTGTCAGTAAACAGTAAACACCAAGAAGTTGTAAGGATGTTTTTGTAGTTATCTGTTCCTGCAGCCAATGTTGATGTAAATGTTGTTTCCTTGGGATTGTGTTGTGGTCCACGGTTTTCAATCTATCTCTAATGCCGGGGACACACTTAACGACTAGCTGAAACATTCTGGAGCGGTTTCCCCGAACAGAGATTAAGCCTAATCCTAGACTAAAATTGCTCTTTAAACCAGATTAACAGAAATATGCTTTCTTGGTCAAGGCTTTAAATAGTCCTAGATTTAGTTTAGTCCAGAGTTTAATAAGATGATTTCTTACTAAATCGAGGCTTAAATTAAACCTACCAGGAGGCAGGTTTAACTTCAGATTAACATTGTGTTTCAAAGTGGACACGTGTATTACTTGGACACACACACACACACACACACACACACACACATATACACTACCGTTCAGAAGTTTGGAGTTTGGAGAAGTTTAAAAGAAGTATCTTCTGCTCACCAAGGCTGCATTTATTTGATTAAAAAAACAAACAAAAACAGTAATATTGTGAAATATTATTCCAATTTAAAACAGCTGTTTTCTATGTGAATATACAGTAAAGTGTAATTTATTCCTGTGATCAAAGCTGAAATTTCAGCATCATTACTCCAGTCTTCAGTGTTACATGATCCTTCAGAAATCACTCTAATATGAGGATTTGATGCTCAAGAAACATTCATCGTTATTATCAATGTTGAAAACAGTTGTATACAATTTTTTTTTCAAAATTCTTTGATGAATAGAAAGTTCAAAAGAACAGCATTTATCTGAAATCTAAAGCTTTTGTAACATTAAACACTACCATTCAAAAGTTTGGGGTCAGTAAGAATTTTAAAATTATTTTTTGGGGGAAAGAAATAAAATAAATCAGTACTTTTATTCATCAAGGATGAGTTAAACTGATCAAAAGTTACAGTAAAGACATTTATAATGTTAGAAAATATTCTATTTTAGATAAATGCTGTTCTTTTGAACTTTCTATTCATCAAAGAATTTTGAAAAAAAATTGTACACAACTGTTTTCAACATTGAAAATAATAATGAATGTTTTTTTGAGCATAAAATCATCATATTATGATTTCTGAAGGATCATGTGACACTGAAGACTGGAGTAATGATGCTGAAAATTCAGCTTTGATCACAGGAATAAATTACAGTTTAAAATATATTAAAATAGAAAACAGTCATTTTAAATTGTCATAATATTTCACAGTATTACTGTTTTTTTATTTATTGTTTTTTTATCAAATAAATGCAGCCTTGGTGAGCAGAAGATACTTCTTTTAAAAACATTAAAAATCTTACTGACCCCAAACTTTTGAACGGTAGTGTGTGTATATATATATATTACAAACAGACTTCCAGCATTTCTTTTTTTTTATTCCATAGCTGGTGTGTGCAGTTTATTTAGCTTGCTTAAAATAATTTTCTCTTGTTTAGTAATTTTTTTTTTTTGATTGCAGTCTTTTTCTGATTCCATTGTTTCCTTGGATTTGCGTCTCACTTCCATGCAATTTTAAGCTTTTCTTGGTTCATTCCATGTTTTATAGGCAACCTCTATCATGCTAATTCAGATTAGCACAATTGGTTTTAAATTAATCTGGTTTATTTTAGTTCAGGACTCCATAGTCCAGGTGTAACTAATCCGTATTTATGCCGCGTTCCAGGCAACCTGTAACCCGTGTTTTTCCAACTCGTATCTGGGAGTACATCGATCTAGTACGAGTTCACGGGTGGGAAGTCACGGGTTTGACTGCCGTTCCAGTGCACTTTCACGGGTATTAGGTTGGAAAAACACGGGTTACAGGTTGCCTGGAACGATGAACTCCCAGTTACGAGTTGGAAAATCACGGGTTACAGGTTGCCTGGAACGTGGCATTAATCTGTGTTACAGAAAGCCATTTTTTAAAACACGATTAACTATTCTAGATTAAGGCCTACTCCTGTCTTAATTTAAACCCTGTCCGGGAAAACGCCCCTGTAAGACTAAACTGAACACACTTACAATTCATTGTGTCCCAATTCAGGGGCTGCATCCTTTGAAGTGAGCGGCCAACGCAGCTTTAGCCGATTGCGTCAAGTCAAAATTTATTTCTATAGCACATTTAAAAGCAACAGAGTTGCACCAAAGTGGTGTACAATAAATCATTGAGCACATAAAAAGAGAGCATAAAACGAAACCATGCAGCATACAAAATATAAACACATTAAACAAAATAGGCCTACAATAAAAAGTACCTTTAACTAATCTAATCTAATCTAATCTAATCTAACCTAATCTAATCAAAAGCCAGAGAGAACCAATAAGATTTAAGAGCTGATTTAAAACTGGCTAATGAAGGAGCAGACCTCACATTTAAGGGCAGACTGTTCCAAAGTTTAGGTGCTGCAGAAGCACCCTTAGTTTTACAGGGAAAACATGGGACGGTTAAGAGAAGCCGATTACCAGATTTAAGTGTTCTTTGGGGAGAGTACGGAATCAGAAGGTCACAAATGTATTCAGGTGCAACGCCAGATAAAGCCTTGTACACAAAAAAAGCAATTTTAAAATCAATTCTGAACTTTACAGGAAGCCAATGTAAAGTCGCTAAAATGGGAGAAATGTGTTCTCTCTTTTTTGTGCCGGTAAGAAGTCTCGCTGCAGCATTTTGGACAATTTGCAGGCGAGAGATCGCAGTTTGAGGCAGGCCACAGTACATGGAATTAGTCCAGACGTGATGTTATGAGAGCGTGGATTAGGGTCTCCAAACCTTTCGCAAGTAGAAACTGTTTTAATTTTGCAACCGATCTCAAATGAAAGAAACTGGCCTTTACCAATGTGCTGATTTGTTTTTCAAAATTTAGTGACAAATCAAATGTAACCCCGAGAGTCCTTACATAAGGTTGAACACTGGCGGCAATAGAATCTAAATTAAAAAGAGATAATTACCTGGAGGGGCATAAAATCAAAATTTCGCTTTTGCTTTCATTTAATTGCAAAAAATTATTACTCATCTCCTCATAGATCTCCTCAAAACAGTTACAGAGGGAGGATGTCCAAAGGATAAAAACTGTCAGTTTTAGCGGATAGATAGCGGATAGCGCGACGAAGGCTGTCCCAATTCGAAGGTCCTTCGAAAGCTCCTTCAAAATCCGGCCTGCAAATGCCTCCTTCTTTTCCTGTGAAATTCAGGATACATCAGATGGATCCTTCACAGCCTTGCCTACCCCAGAATTCATTGCGCACCGGAGACGACAGATTTTTTTTTTTTTTTAAGAAAAATTGCCAGATTACACTTTTAAATGTAAGTATTGGTTTTCAATTTAATTGAGTAATCTAATGTATCTATTGATAAAAATGAAAAAATACAATAAAGGTTCAAATGTTTACTTATGTTACCAGAATGTGATTTTATACAGTTTATAGTCAAGTCAAGAAAAGTAATTTTTATCTCTGCGCAAACTTTAAAAACTCAAACCTGTGAAAATGCTGACAGCGTGCACATGCTTATTATGTGTTTAGTCTATAGGTATGCGCGTTTGAATATGTCTGTGTGCAGGCTTCTTTACAAACTGACCTCAACAAATTACTTGTCTTGTCTTAAAAATGTTAGCGTAGCTATGTAAACTGGAGCTATTTTGACAACGTTTTATCTGTACAGAGGTAAAGGAAAGGAGAAGGGGGCCTTCACGGGGAGAGACTAGTTGACACTTCAGGACTGCGTTGTCGTCGTGTCCAGGCGCAGGTCGATGCGGCTTGGATTAGGCTTGCATTCTTACTATCCTCGATTAAAGTTTGGATGCATGTCTCTAGTTCTGAAATCTTCTCTTTCACGGAGAAGATTTCAGAACTAAGATTTCAGAACTACAGACACACATCCAAACTTTAATCGAGGATAGTAACAATGCAAGGGCTTTAGATACTGTTTTGTAGATACATGTGCCATGAAGTGCAAGTGAAAATAATAGGAGAAGACATGACTCACAGTGTTTGTTGACTGATCCTACTCACCACAGTTGTTTGATGGACTCGAAAAGGCGCGAAAGAAAAAAAAAGACAGGAAACAGGGATGGCAGATTAACAGGCTAGTGGAAGTCTAGCGCGTTTTGCGAGCGATAGTGATTTAGATTAAAGCTAGCGAAGTCAGATCAATGTGACAGATGAAATTAGATAATATCAGATATCTGGTTGATGAGTACGATATGTTTAGCGAGCGACAGTGGAAATATGCACTCATCCTAGATGATGTCCTGCTGGAAGAGGCCTTACCAGCGTCTCTATTGTGGAGCCCGTCCCGGTCCAGCAGCACCAGGATCTCCTGCTCAGCTCAGTAACAGTCTACAGATTTTTTTTCTTCCAATCTGTTTTATGTTATTTTCAATTTTTGCTTTGTTTTTCTTATCCTAAACGTAACTTATCTTGTAAATACTTGTAAAAAGTACTGTAAGTAAAAATGTATAGAACAATTTATTTTGTTTCATTTACAAATTAATTGATATGACAAAAATAAATGTACAGAATACTTTAACTTGCATAACAAAAATGAATAAAACAATTTATTTCTCATTTACAAATTTTAACTTGCATTACAGAAATAAACAATGCACAGAAATATTTTTTGTTTCATTTACAAATTTTAATTTGACCAAAATTTTATTTATCTACCAATCTGTCAAGAAGAGAATACAATCTGTCCATTTTCTCCCTGCTCTCCTGTGATATCCTCTCCTAACCCCTTGTCTCTAAAACATTATGTCCTCCCTAATTAGCTCAATCAGCTCATCCTCTCGGTCTTGTTTTCTCTTGGCTGGTGCTGGTCCTGGTTTCTCCTCATCCTGGTCATCTGCTGCTGAACTTGGCCCATGTGTGTTCTCAGGGATGGAGGCCACAGCCACAGCACAAACTCCATGACACTGTGTCGAAGTTCCACTTCAAAAGGAAACTATGCGTTTTTGTTCATTTGAACAATACATTCCAGCAGTTATTTTTTAGATCGATACTGCTACAGTATTATCACTTATCGCTTAATTAACTTTGTTAACATGTTAGTGCACTGAATGCATGTAAATGCAAGAAATTTATCTGACACCACTTGTGAAAATGTTTCAGTTTTGCAGTTTTCTCATTTAATACAGTACAACCCTTTTAATACTTTTTTTTAATTACTAGCATGACAATTGAAAAATTTGTTCTTAATATTTTGTTTGCTCCCCTTTTGCTTAAATAACAGCGGCACTTAAGCTGCATGATCTCCACACGTTTGTGTCAGACCTGATGATTACGTTCTCCAGCATGAATTAAGTTTATCTGAGATAATTCACAGAGCATCTTGGGCTCGAAAACAAGAACATCTGGCTGTCTATACAAAGTCACATGATCAATGTCACATTCGGTTATTAGTGACCTAGTGAAGAAGACCACTTTTTTTTACAAGTTCTAAAGGACTGTATGCAGTGGTGGAATGTAACGAAGTACAAATACTTCGTTACTTAAGTAAATTTTTCACGTATCTGTACTTTACTTCAATAGAATCAATAGTGCATGCTTTTGACTTTTACTTTGTTACTTTTTGCAGCAATTATTATACTTTCTACTCCACTACATTTCTACAACGAATAATTTCCCCCCTGCCAAAACAGGGATTGAAAAAAATCTCCATGTTTTCATGCTGATGCAGTGGTGAGCGTTCATGTAACATGTAGGGGTGGCGCTGCCAATAATGCACCTAAAGCTGTCACAAAGAACCGGCAAAAGTAATGATTATGAATATGTAAAATATAGCAAGGAGACATTTTAATTGTTTATTAATAAACAAGTGTTTTCTGTGTCAGTGTCGGCTGCAAAGATGAAGTTGACGATGCTGACTCGCGATCTTCGCAGTAGTGAATGCGCCAGAGAGAAATGCACATTTCATACGGATTACATAAGCAGAGAGCAGTCTGTTTTCTTTCGTTTTGGATTGCTCTGTTATAAAGTAGACATTTCAAGCTTTCTATATATTTCTCAGGTCTGTGAGGCAAGTAGGCTACCTTATACGCTGAGTTTCGGTTCAGTTATGAGACGAGCTCCAGTTCATGCGCCGGCGCCTCCGTGTCGTGATTATCTATTGTCTGCTATATTTACTTCTTATTTATTAAATCCAGGCAATTGTTTGATGAAACATTGATTAAAATTAAGATACAATTAATACAAAACGAAATTCACTTTAAAGAAAGGCTTTGTGCTTTCTGTTTGAGGTCTCTGTGAAAGTTTTAAAGCAGTCTTTTAGTGCCGCTTTCAGAGCGGTCATGTCCGTAACATTGTTTTTTCCTCATAAATGCAAACACAAAAAATAAAATGAATATTTTATGTTCTGTGGAGAGCCAACCCTTCTTCATCCGGTGGGTAGTATTCATTTTAGTTTGTGCAGTGTAATTCACAGAATTACTAAAAAGTATTTTGCCACCTAAAAGTTAAAGATTTTTTTGTGTCACGTCCGCATGTAGCCTATTTCCCTCATATTAAATATAAAACGCATGTGTCTGTAGACTGATATTTTTCCTAATGTTTGGACTCTTTTATTAAGGGAGTATGGATATATAAACATTTTCAATATGTATTGTAGGCCTATGCATTTTCTGAGAATTTATATTTCAAGTTTTTACTGCAAATGTCACGTCTATAATGCTGGGATTGCCCAATTTTAAAGAATTTATCCTCAACTAGTTTTGTGGTGTAGGTCTATGTATTGTATAATGTTAACTTCAAATAAGGGGTGTGTTGCGATTCTGCCTTCTCACACCACGACACATGGTTCGTGGATCTGAGTGTTGCGATTTCGGTTTCATATTGCATATTGTTACAGCCCTAATTATTAGAATATAGACATTAAGAGAATAAATTGTTATGCAAGTACTTTTACTTTTAATACTTAAAGTACATTTAAAATCAGGTACTTTTTACTTTTTACTTAAGTAGGGTTTTCATTGTGGTAGGCTACTTCTACTTTTACTAAAGTAAATATGTCTCTGGTTATTTGTACTTTTACTTAGGCTAAGTACTTATATAGTACAAAGTATTCAGTACTTCGTCCACCACTGACTGTATGTAGTAAGGTGTAAGTGAGAACTGATTCAAATAAGGATAAACAAAGATGATAGCTTTAAGCAATCAGATTATAAGTAATGTCAAACAATTATATGCAAAGGTTACAAAAATAAACCCTAATAAACTGTTCAAAAATAAACTGCTCAAACACCATTTTTCCACTCAACATCTAATGTAATGGAAGCCCATATTGTAAGTTATTCAAATATTTGTACAGATAGCGTTATTGTCTTTCATTTCCCCACTATTACTAATTTGTTTGGCGGATGTAATGCTAAGATAAGCTTCCTCCATCCGTTCTGTTGACAATTTTCCGGTTTACAGTTTGTTACAGTGTTCCAGAATATCATGCCTTAAACAAGTTGGCACTATAGCATTTTTTCCAGTAACATATATTAACCATACCATAACCATACACAGTGACAAGATCAAGTTTGCGAACCCTTTAAAAAAATCAATAAATAACAATTATAGTTAAACACAATCTGACATAACTAATCACATACAAACAGTACTTTTCACATTTTCATTGAATACATAAGTATTCACACTCAGTGCAGGGTGGAGAATTTAAGTTAACCCTTGAATTTAGTCACTTCTTCTAGGTCCTCCTTTATAGCAGCAAACCCTCCATTAAACATTTCCTTTAGCTGCTTATAACACTTACAATTTCTGACCAATTTTCGATAATCTTTTTGAGATTATCTGTATTTCTGGGCTGTTTTCATAGCACTGCACTGCTCTCTTTAGGCCTCAACATCTGAATTAGGCTGAGGGAAAAAAATTATAGAGATGCACCGATATGAAATTTCTATGAAATACCAATAGCAAATTATTCAGAATGATATCCGCCGATGCTGATATGCCTATAAAGTTTGTTTTTCTTAAGGATAAATAATCTCTCCCAAATAATGCTGCAAACTATACAGAGAACCCTCTCATACACTATAATATTAGAGGTTAAAATTAACAACAGAGCTATATTCAACTGCTATTTATACTGTTTACACTCAAATAAAAGCTGAAATGTTTGTATACTTGGTGACACATAAGGTAGTTTTCATAAGCACTTGTCTTCAAGCACTTGTCTTCAAATTTATTCAAACATACATATATAATTAACAGTAAATTTAGCTTTTTAAATCTAACTAACAACCGGATGACTTTCCTGAGGTAAATGCAATATTGTTCACCATCTGCTTTAATGGCATCTTTCCACGGTTGAAACACCGATTGAGTGATTACATGAGATATGATACGGATTTCAGTAAGTTGTACTGCATCTTTCTAGCCTGGATGCCAGCCGAACTTGGCCCCGCCCACAACATTTTTAGGTCGGGAAGTTCTATTCTGACTAGAATCTGAGTATGACGACGTCAGGCTAGTATCTTTCAACTTACCTTCTGATAATCATACACGTTTTTCTAGATATAATGTATTAAAGTGGAAGAAAAGACACTACTGCTTGAACTGAGGCACCACAGATCTGTCACGTCACATTTAAAAGCGTCAAAACGCCATTTATTGTTTGAATTTCATGATAAAATGGACAGAATTTGAAAGATCTATCTATAAATTACAGAAACGTCCGTCTGTCTGTCTGTCTGTGTGTGTGTGTGTATGTCTGTTACTCGCATATCTCTCGAACCGTTAGTCCGATTGATTTGAACCGTTAGTCCGATTGAACTCGACAGGTGTCTCGCTACGGGCACGAGTAAGTGCAGTGCCAAGTTTGACGTTGTTTGGATGAGAAATGCTAAAGATATCGTTAAAAATATCAGTAAAACAGGGCTGCCAACTCTCACGCATTGAGCGTGAGACTCACGCAATTGACACTTTCCACACGCTCTCACGCCACATCCATTTTCTCACGCACAGAAAAATTGCGGAGCAAAGAGGTACTTTTAATATTAAACTAATTCTCAGCTCTTAGATTCCATCAATTTTATTATGAAATTCAGACAAAAATACGTTTGGCGCTTGTGACGTGACAGATCGCTGAGCGCCTCAGTTCAGTGCACGTGAACCGATCATCTGTTACTTTTTTATTTAAAGATGCAGTACAACTTACCGAAAGTATACATAATATCGACCAATTGGTGTTTTTCAACCACGGAAAGAGGTCAATATAACAGCAGGAGAACAATTATGTCACATAACGTTACCTCAGGAAAGCCATTTAATGACCATAGCATGTTAACTGAATAGAAAAAATAGCTAGAGAGGAGATTTTGCTGAGCACTATATTACATATTTATTATATTTTTACTTATGTGATTAAATAATTGCTATTATAACAAAAACTACATTATATTTAATTTAATTTGTTATTTTTAACCTTTAATAATACCAGCAGATTTGGCCCTCTATGTTTACAGCATTAGGTGAGATTATTTTTTAAAATAAAATTTAAAATAAACATGTATCCAAATTAGTCAATATTGAATCAAAATCGGAATCAAATCACAAGAATGGAATTGAAATCTTGAAATTTTTGTCAAGCAATAATAAAAACTGTATCCTACCAGTCATTGTACAATGTAAACATTGTAACATGTTGTCACTAAACTTCATAAAATTCTATTTAGTTACCAAATGTTTTGACAATCACAATTACACTTATTGTGATGCAATATTTGTTTTGACATACACCACAAGATGCCCGCAGACAAGACACGACAGGATTTGCACAGATGTAACGTATGCACAAACACATGAAATAATCTGGCGACAAGACAAGGGAAGGTCAGAACAATAAATAGCAAACCCTATTAGGGAAAGAGAGAGCAGGTGAGAAAGTAATGAGAAGACAATGAGTAGCAAGTGGGTTCAGCTGGAAATGATCAGAATGTAAAAGAGCGGCATGAATGAATGCGTGTATGAGTGTGTGTGTCCAAAAGGGGGAGACAGAGTAAAGAAAGGAAAAGCCAGGATCATGACAAGATCATGACAGTACCCCTCCTTTAACGAGCGCCCCCTGGCGCATCTAAGGGAGCCTGCTGACGGGTACGGAGGAAATCATCAATGAGCGAAGGGTCCAGGATGTCCCGGGCGGACACCCAACTTCTCTCCTCAGGTCTCCCAGTCTCCCAGTCTACTAAATATTGGTGCCCCCGACCTCGGCGACGCATGTCGAGGAGCTTGCGAACCCTATAAACGGGTGAATCAACAATACGGACCGGAGGAATTGAGGGACGCACAGGCGCGCGTAACACTGGTTTTACGCATGAAACGTGGAAAACGGGATGGACGCGACGTAGATTGGGAGAAAGCGAAAGTTTAACTGTGACAGGATTAATGATCTTGACAATACGGAACGGTCCGATGAAACGAGGAATAAGCTTGCGAGACTCAGAATGGAGAGGTAAATTGGATGTGGATAACCACACTCTTTGACCACAGACGTAACGAGGACTCTTTATGCGACGCCTATTTGCAGCGATGCTCATGCGTTTCCTAGAACGACAAAGGGCAGATTTCACCCCTCTCCAAGTGCGTTTGCATCGATCGACAAATGACTGGACGGACGGAACATTAGATTCCGCACTCTGCGAAGGGAACAAAGGTGGTTGGTAGCCTAGGCAGCCCTGGAATGGAGAGAGACCCGTAGCAGATGTAGGAAGCGAGTTGTGCGCGTATTCAGCCCAGGCGAGCTGGTTTGACCATGACGAGGGATTACGATGCGCTAGACTACGAAGAGAACGTACAACGATTTGATTGGCTCGTTCGGCCTGACCGTTAGTTTGTGGGTGAAAACCCGAGGAGAGACTAGCGGACGCTCCGATGAGACGACAGAACTCCTTCCAAAATTGGGAGGAGAACTGTGGCCCTCGATCGGAGACAACGTCAGTAGGTAACCCGTGTAGTCTAAACACTTGGTCGATCAAAATTTGAGCCATCTCCTTAGCGGATGGGAGTTTTGCGAGAGGAATGAAGTGCGCAGACTTGGAAAAACGGTCAACGACAGTAAGGATGACGGTGTTCCCAGCCGACGAAGGTAGACCCGTAATAAAGTCCATAGCGATATGGGACCATGGGCGTGATGGAACTGGTAACGGACATAACAAACCGGCCGGAGGAGAATTACTGGACTTAGTTTGGGCGCAATCTACGCACGAGGCGACATACCCACGTGTATCATGATCCAGAGTGGGCCACCAGAAACGTTGACGAACGGTAGCAAGAGTGCCCCGTACGCCGGGATGGGCAGTGAATTTAGAAGCATGACCCCAATGAAGGACAGAACGACGGAGATGAACCAGAACAAACAAAAGGTGCCTGGGACATTTACGCGGAATGGAAACGCGGGCGAGAGCGCGCTTAACTGACATCTCGATTCCCCAGGAAACTGCTCCTACCACTCTACCTGGAGGGATAACCCCTTCAGGTGTTGTAGGAGTGGAGGAAGAGTCAAAGATGCGAGAGAGAGCGTCAGGTTTTACGTTCTTAGAGCCCGGACGATACGAAATCGTGAAATCGAACCGCGTAAAAAACAAAGCCCAACGTGCTTGGCAAGCATTCAATCTTTTTGCTGTTCGAATGTATTCAAGATTCTTGTGATCTGTCCATACTAAAAAAGGAACAGATGACCCCTCTAACCAGTGTCTCCATTCACCCAAAGCTAAACGAATGGCTAGTAGCTCACGGTCTCCCACGTCATAGTTACGTTCGGCGGGCGAAAGGCGATGAGAGTAAAAGGCACAGGGATGAACCTTTCCATCAGCGGCGGAGCGCTGGGAAAGGATAGCTCCGACCCCGACCTCTGACGCATCGACCTCGACTATGAACTGTCTGGAGACATCGGGAAAGAGCAAAATAGGCGCGGTAGTGAAAAGGGTCTTCAGACGATCAAAAGCGCCTTGGGCAGGAGCAGACCAGTCGAATTTGGCTCTCACCGACGTTAAGGCAGTGAGGGGGGCGGCTACCTGACTAAAGTTACGGACAAAACGACGATAAAAATTCGCAAAGCCCAGAAACCGCTGGAGCGCTACACGAGAATCAGGAACAGGCCATTCGGTGACCGCCTGGACCTTGACCGGATCCATGCTGATACCCTCCTCGGAAATAATTGATCCGAGGAAGGTGACAGACGGGGCATGAAACGAGCATTTTTCAGCTTTGACAAAAAGTTTGTTCTCAAGCAGGCGTTGGAGAACCCGACGTACGTGTTGTACGTGCACTTGGAGAGAGGGCGAAAAAATTAAAATGTCGTCAAGATAAACGAATACAAAAATGTTCAGCATGTCCCGAAGTACGTCATTAACGAGTGCCTGGAACACTGCCGGAGCGTTGACGAGGCCGAACGGAAGAACCCGATATTCAAAGTGCCCCAGGGGTGTATTAAACGCGGTCTTCCACTCATCCCCCTTCTTAATGCGAACGAGGTGATAAGCGTTTCGTAAATCGAGCTTGGTGAAAATCTTTGCTCCCTGCAAGAGTTCGAAAGCCGAGGACATCAACGGTAAGGGATAACGGTTCTTGACCGTGATCTCGTTCAGCCCACGATAGTCAATGCAGGGACGCAAAGAGCCGTCTTTTTTCTTAACGAAAAAAAAACCCGGCGCCCGCGGGTGAGGACGAAGGAACAATAGTACCCGCATCAAGGGATGCTGACAGATAGTCTTCGAGTGCTTCGCGTTCGGGAGCGGACAATGAAAATAACCTGCCGCGCGGGGGCGTAGAACCTGGGAGGAGCTCAATACTACAATCATATGGTCGGTGAGGAGGAAGGGATGCCGCCCGGGACCGGCTGAACACCTCACGCAGATCGTGATACTCCTCCGGTACCCCGGACATATCACCTGGCTCTTCCTGAAAAACAGAGACAGATGACACCGGAGGAATGGCAGAGGTTAAACAATCAACATGGCAAGACAATTTCCATGACACGATAGAATTCTCAGACCAATTAATCTGGGGGTTGTGTTGGGCTAGCCAAGGGTGTCCTAGTACAACAGGGCAAAAGGGAGAACAAAAAACAAGAAAAGAAATTGTCTCCTTGTGATTCCCAGAAACTATGAGGGAAATAGGAACGGTCTTCTTACGAATCTTTGGCAGTGAACTGCCGTCTAAGGCATAAAGTGGCGTAGAGTCTGCTAGGTCAATAAGAGGAATACCTTGCTCTTGTGCCCAAACTTCGTCAATGAAGCACTCCTCTGCCCCGGAGTCAATCAACGCCGAACAGGGGATGGAAGAACCAGACCAGCGGAGACAAACAGGAACAGTAGTACGGGCCTTTGAAGGAGGATCCTTTGATGTTGCGCTCGCCAGTAGCCCTCCGTTTACTGGCGAGCGTTGGGCTTTTACTGGGCATGACGAAACGAAGTGTGTAGATGCGGCGCAGTACATGCACAGGCGGTTTAGTACTCGCCGCTCTCGTTCCTTGGCGGAGATTCGCAAACCTCCCAGCTGCATAGCTTCGGGCTCCGGTGCCGCAGGAGGCGGAGAAGAAACAGCGGGTGGAGACAGTCTAGCAGAAAACTGACTGCGCGCCCGACGGCGCAGATCAAAGCGCTTCTCAATTCGAATGGCCAGGTCGATTAACAAGTCAAGCCGAGTAGGTACTTCGCGGATGTAGATCTCCTCTTTTACATCAGAATTAAGCCCCTCCAGGAACCGGGAGACTAAAGCTGGTTCATTCCAGCCCGCAGTGGTGGCGAGGGTGCGAAATTCAATCGCAAAGTCTGCTGCGGAGCACCTGCCCTGTCGCAAGGCGGATAGCGCCCGTGAAGCCTCCTCCCCGTGAGTTGACCGGTCGAATACCCGAATCATCTCCTCCTTGAACCGGGGAAAGTTGAACACACAGTCCGCCTCAGCCTCCCAATTTGCCGCGCCCCACTCACGAGCTCTCCCAGTGAGTAACGAGATGACAAAAGCGACTCTGGCTCGATCCGTGGCATACGTAACAGGCTGCAGAGAAAAAACAACCTCGCATTGAGTCAGAAAGGGGCGGCATTGCGTTGGCTCACCCGAATAACAAGGAGGATTGTTGATACGAGGCTCCGGTGCCTCGCGGTGATCCTGCGAGGCTGGTATCTCTCGGGGAGAGTGATGGAGGCGGTTGGAGAGGTCCGTAACCTGGGAGGCAAGAGACTCAACGGCGTGTCTAGCAGCCGACAGCTCCTCTTCATGTCGGCCTATCATCACGCCCTGTAACTCCACCGCTGTCTGAAAAGGATTGCCACCTGCTGGGTCCATGGGCCAGATTATTCTGTGATGAGGTGTAGAGAAGGACCCAAAAGCAGAGAAAGCATTCAACAGTCTTTAATTAGAGATGCTGGCAGAATGAAGCGGTTAGAACAGAACACTTCTTAATCAGATAACACAAGTTCTTCCGTAGACTTCGGGTAATCAAAACAACTTTCTTCCGTAGACTCAGGGTAGAAAGCACAAGGATAACTTAAAGTCCCGTTGCACGAAGTGTGCGTAAGAGGTACTCGCCCAGATGCGTGAGCCCACAGATTCGCTCCAGCGAACAGGATAGAACAGCTACAGGGAGCGGCCACCAGTCGGAAACTCTGCACACAGTATAGCTCAGTGGAGATGACAATGACACGAGTAGATACCTCTTAGACAGGAAACGATCACACCACAAGATGCCCGCAGACAAGACACGACAGGATTTGCACAGATGTAACGTATGCACAAACACATGAAATAATCTGGCGACAAGACAAGGGAAGGTCAGAACAATAAATAGCAAACCCTATTAGGGAAAGAGAGAGCAGGTGAGAAAGTAATGAGAAGACAATGAGTAGCAAGTGGGTTCAGCTGGAAATGATCAGAATGTAAAAGAGCGGCATGAATGAATGCGTGTATGAGTGTGTGTGTCCAAAAGGGGGAGACAGAGTAAAGAAAGGAAAAGCCAGGATCATGACAAGATCATGACACCCCACCCCCGAAAAAAAAAATCTCACTCCAAGCTAAACTCGAAAGTTGGCAGCCCTGGTAAAAGAAGCACTTAGAAGGTTGTGGTTTAAAAATAAACATTCTGACATTAGAGGGTTGTATCATTCAAATAAGCTCCAAGAAGGTTGTGGTTTAAAAATAAACATTCTGATATGAACACGATGAAAACCATATTTTCTGTTTCAAACTTTCACATAGCATCTTTAGGTTATAATAACATAAACAATTCAAATCCAGATTTTGATTTTCAAAGATTTTTTATAAAAACTGATTATTTTTTCCCAAAAATGCAATAAATTCATGACACTTTTCAAAATGCAATTAATCCATTGAATCAATATAAAAGTTATTTTTTATCATATTGAAACTGTTGAAATCAGCCATCGTTAATATCTCCTGAACTTTTTTGACGGCGATCAGCTGCTCACAAAAACTGATTTTGCATGGGCACTTTGCAGTTTGCAGTGACATTTTTATTTGTGCATGGTAGAAAGCACAACGTGAACTCCGAGAAAACGCTTGAGCAAACAGTTTGTGAATAGGCTACTACAAATGATGCCCGTGAAAGAGACTGTGAACGCATTGAATAGGATATGTTTAGTTGGTGAATAACATAGGCTACTATTACACAGCAGCGATAACGTTAAGCGCACCAGAATGAAATATAATATTCAGAAGGAAACAGCATAGCTGACTTATAGATTCAGTTTACATCCACAAATGAATAAGCGCGTTGATTCAGGGAGCAGTGCAAAGTGCCCATGCAAAATCAGTTTTTGTGAGCAGCTGATCGCCGTCAAAAAAGTTCAGGAGATATTAGCGATGGTTGATTTCAACAGTTTCAATATGATAGCATTTTGAAAAAAAGTGTCATGAATTTATTGCATTTTTGGGGGGAAATAATCCGCTTTTATAATAGATCTTTGAAAATCCAAATCTGGATTTGAATTATTTATTGCATTTTTGGGGAAAAATAATCAGTTTTTATAATAGATCTTTGAAAATCCAAATCTGGATTTGAATTTTTTATGATATTATAACCTAAAGATGCTATGTGAAAGTTTGAAACAGAAAATAGTGGTTTTCATCTTGCCACTTTCTTGGTAAAGAAAACACATTTTTACTCAAATTAATCAAAATGGATTTATCACGTTCTGGAACCAAACTATAATATTCAGAAGTAAACAGTGTAGCTGACAGAACAGAATGTTTATTTTTAAACCACAACCTTCTTGGGGCTTCTTTGACCGATACAACCCTCTAATGTCAGAATGTTTATTTTTAAACCACAACCTTTTAAAAATGATATATTTAACGATATCTTTAGCATTTCTCATCCACACAACGTCAAACTTGGCACTGCACTTACTCGTGCCCGTGGCAAGACACCTGTCGAATTTGAAATCCATCGGACTAACGGTTCGAGAGATATGTGGTTAACAGACACACACACAGACAGACAGACAGACAGACAGACAGACGTTTCTGTAATTTATAGATAGATGACACTTTGTTTCTTTTTAAAAGTAAAAAAAAAAAAAAAAAAAAACAGAGTTATTGGCAATTATTGGATGAGAGGCGCGCTACAAATAATGTTAAGTGTAGGGAAAAAGTGCAGATCTGGCAACCCTGGCTTGAACTAGGCTACGGGTGATTCATAGGGTCAAATAGAGCCTGCTTTTATGTAGCTGTTTTTAGCTGTTAATGCGTTATTGTTGCATTAACTTGCCTTAACTAACTCAACACAAGAGATTTTCTTCACACACAGTGTTATTTACAATCGGTCATGTTTTACCGCACCCTTTTGATTGACAGGAACTGGCACTGCTCATCGGTTGTTTTTAAAGGAGTCATATAATGCCATTTTTGTACAAGCTAATATGATTCTTTAGGGTCTGGTCTAAATTAAAAGTTTGTAATATACTTTAATTAAAAATTCTCATTAGTATTGTAAGAAAACACAAATTTTACCTGGTCAAAAACAGCTCTGTTTTGTCTTTAAATAATGAGCTTTGCTCACCCCGCCCCTCTGTATGGTTATAACACAATAACCATAACGCGTTGTTCATTATAACGTGGGATTATGAATTATATTGAGAACGTCGTACATAGAAAACATGCCGTAGCCTAATGTACCCTGAGTGTAAACCTTAGACGCATTCATCGTGAAGCGTGCTAGTGATTTGCAAATATTAATATAAATATTAATATAAAGGTTAATAAAACATTACACTCACTTCTTCTTCTGGAGGTGCAGCAGGAACACGAATAGTTGGTACCGATCCTTTTTTCAGGAGCAGAAAGCTGTCTGGTGTGAAATGATTTGCGCAAACATGAAAGCATTGACTTTGATCGTGGGGAATCCCTGCGAGGGAATCCCCGCGTCAATGCTTTGGGAATATTCCCTTCAAAAACAAAACTCAGCCACTGCATCTTCAGCGGTTCGGATTTAGGAACATCAAAATGACTGCTGTGTTCCTTTTTGCACCCAAGAACAGAACACCACAATCGCTTAGACGCCATTCTGCTCCAGCATATTATCAACAATGCACATGATGACAGCCAGCTGGCTCATGAGGAGGGCGGGTCTGTGTTGAAATGCTGCTGTCAATCAACAATCGTGGGAGGGGCGTCGATTTTGTGACGTCACAAAATCGAACGGCTTGATTTGAGACAGGGGAAAACATATAAGGAGATTTAAAAAAAAAAACACTGGATGGATTTTTATCATTTTATGATGGTTGTGTACAGGCACTGCCAACACACATTTCAGTACAATCAACTTGTAAAAGTGCATGTACCATTATATGACCCCTTTAAACAATCAGCTGATGGCCAATAGTGAAAATAATTGCTTTTATCGGCCGATACTGATTGTTGGCCGATACATTGGTGCATCTCTAAAATTTTATTTTTTAATTCTTGAATTGATTTACTTGTGTGTTAATGTTTTTTTTTTTTTGCATCACCCAGCCTCTATAAAGCTTTAAGTCATGAACTGCTGTCCTGACATTCTCCTGTCTAATGCCTTGATGTACTTCTGAGTTCATGGTTGCTTCAACGATTGCGAAGTGTCCAGGCTCTGAGGCAGCAGCACTAAACCATGATGCACCTTCCACCATACTTCACAGTTGGGATGAGGTTTTGATGGTGTGCATTGTCCTTTTTTTCCTCTGACCAAACACTGTGTATTTTTGAACATTTTGACTCCACTGTCCATACATTTTTTTCCCATAAGCACTTTGGAACAATCAGGTGATCATGTGAAAACATGCGACATGCCTCTATATATTCCAATTCAAAACAAGGTCCATGCACAGCTTGGTAGGTGCCGGTAGATAGCAGGAACGGATTTAATTGACAAAAATAAGAACACTCTACTGCACACTGTTGACTTTACTCTTTTATTTTTTTATAAATAAAATAGTAAAGTCAACAGTGTGTGGTAGAGATATTATTTATGCCTCTATATATCAGTTAATTCTGTACTGTAAACCCTAACGCTCAAAATAATTAATTGGTTTGAGTAGGGCCAACTTAAATTATACAAATTAGTTCAATCAAATTAACTTTAATGAGTATTTAGAACTTTCTTTTTCTTTTGAGTTCACAAAACTGACACATTTTAAGTAAGTTTATATTTAATTGTTTTGAGATCTATGAAATTGTTTCTTTTAATTTACACAAACTTCAATTTAACTGAAACTGGGCTGGGATTTCTATTTCCCAGCATGCTTTGTCATGACACTTAAAATGGAGAGTAAATGCTAAAATTAAGTGTTTTATGCCAGATTACTGTTAAGTGAGAGATTTAGTAGTGTTTAATGTTTTGTTTTGCTAGTTTAGAAGAGTTTCTGATAATTTTAAGTTGTGTGTGAATAAGCTTACTCAAGTATTTCAAGTTCAGAGCAATTAAAATGTATGATTACAAAATAAAAATCTGCAAGTTCTGCTTACTTAAACATTACATTTCTTACCTTAAAAAATTTGATGTAACTGATTACCTCAAATTATTTGAGTTTTGCCAACTTATTCAGGTTTAAAGTGTGTGGCAGTAGTGGTTTCTTACATGTTGTCCTTTCATGAACACCATTCTAGTTCAGTGCAAATAGTTCCACAGTGTATATAGTTTTCTGGAGCATTTACTAAGATAACCTGTGGAAATTGTTTGCCTCAAATTTCTCAAGCAAATTAGCTCATCATTTTTGAGCTGAGAAAACTTACTACAACTTTGTATTAGGTAACTTGTGTATTTGTATAGGTTACCAGAAAACTTAAGTGTTGCTAACTCAGTTTGACAAGTTCAGCCAACTTAGAGATTTAAGTTAAGTTTAGTGCACAGAACTCAAACATAACAGTTCTCTTAACAAGTCTGCTTGTTCACATTACTAGAACATGTTTTAAAAAGGATTGTTGGCACAACAATAGGACATTTTTTTGTTCTATAAAACAAATTTACAAAGTCATTACTTTTAAGGCATGCTATCATATCAACAATTTAACACAGTAAGAAAAATTGCACATACTGCACTCAGGAAATAAATACAATAAATAAATATATATGTCCCTTTTCTGACATCTTGTAAATCTAGATTTGCTTGGCCACACACAAAGCAGATTACGTATGTAACCTTCGTTCCCTGAGTAGGGAACGGAGACGTTACGTCGGATGATGACGAATGGGGTTTTGCTTAGAAAGCCTATCATCTTCGAGTATATAAAACGAGCCAATGGCAATGAAATGCCATGGGTCTGCGGAATTTGCATAACGTAACTCCGCCCTACCCTGGGGGTATATAAGGAAGTGCGCTAGCAACATGCAGATATGTCTTCGCTGAGGAGCCGAGACTGAACTCAGGCGTTCCAGCGTTCCAGCGGAAGTGGCAGGGAGATGTAACGTCTCCGTTCCCTACTCAGGGAACGAGGGTTACATATGTAACCGAGACGTTCCCTTTCGTAGTCACTCCAAGTTACGTCGGATGACGACGAATGGGGTTCCCAGTGTAATCACGCCACCTCTCGACTGTCTTCCAGTGCCCTGCGTAAGTCTGAGCTCCCTGTCGTGAGACTGGCACGGACGAAGGACTCCTACTTAACACAGGAATACCAAGGTACACTGGGAAGCATATCTCAGTGGAAATATGCAATCATGCCCAACCCGAAGGGGGGGACTTAGAATACACATATGACCCCGGAGGGCTACATATGGAGAATCACTGGGGTGTCCAGCCGCAGGTGGAATATTTCAACCTCAGGGGTGGCAAGGTGGCTTGCCGAGGGAAAGACACATGCTCAGAGAGGCTTACAGTGGAAATACACATGTGGAGGTCGCCAAGAGGGGGAACCATGCACATGGAGGCACCTAGCCAAGCGCGAAAGCTGCCGGTGGCATAACTCTGGCGTTGACGTCGACAGTGCTGGAGGAGACTCAGGGCTTATTAGGCTCACCTGAGGAGAATATCGCACGTATCCCGTCCGTGGAGAGGAATGGCGAGCAAGCTGTGAAAACAGCTGTTTTGCTTTCTGTGAGATTGTGGCCAGCGATATCTGCGCTGTAACACCAACACCAGCTTAAAGAGACATTCTCCTGAAGAAGCAGACTCATCTTTTTGAAGTTAAAACACTCTCAGATAAGATTACAGAGCAGGAACAGCTTTCACCATCTGGCTACGAAGCGAAAAGACAAGGATGTGATGCACCTGCCGCTCATTATATGCTCGCCGCGATGCACAGCAGCTGGTGCAATTATCGCATGCCAATGTGCATTGGCTCGTTTAGTTACACTCGAAGTAGATAGGCTCTCAAGCGAGATCCCCATTTGTCAGAATCACTTTTTAGGTACGTCATAGTGAGCTGACGAAGGGGAACTGAGGGTTTCATTAATGCTCTTCAGTAAAACGAAAAAAATAAATTTGCCTATTCTTTTCCTCAAAAAATCGATAGCACACACTGTGAGAATGTAGTTTATAAGTAGCTCACCAAAATTGACCTTATCTCGCTGCCACAACTCAAGCACGATCTGATGTTCAGTTCCTCTCCGCTTATTTATTTTTTTGCAGTTTGGAAGTGCACTTCCGCAACCTAATGGGCTGGAGTGTTTAGGCACACATTGTCTTGAAGATTTTAATAATGGGATAGGGGAAATTAAAAACAAACAAACAAACAAAAAAATTGTCATATCCAAACAGTTATTGGCCTACGTCCATATTGCGCATTCACAGAGACTCTCAATACATTGAAGAAATTAGAATAGGAGTAGCAGAACACATTAATGTTTTTGTCATATTACCGAAAGTATCGAATCGAATCGAATCGAATCGGGCATTTATATAGCGCTTTCATATGTACTACTGTACACCCAAAGCGCTTTACAATCATGTCAGGGTCTCTCCTCAACCACCACCAAATATATAGTAAATATATAAAGCTATGAATCTATGAATATAAATATGATGATTGTGAAGGACTGGATTGTGTAGCAACAACAGCTTGTGAGCGTGCCAAAAAGCTGAAATCTTATTGGCCATTTATTTGACAGCATGAAGAAAAAGATTCAGAACAGTAAATATAGAATTATTAACAACCATTTCAAAATGTATTCGCTCTAAAATTGTATTCACTGTTTTTTGTGACAATTCTTTGCACCAGATAACACCATAACAGTGTGAACAGGCTTTTAGTCAAACACTATATGCTCTTAAGGACTGTTTTATTTAGATTAACTATTGCATCCACCTGAAAGTTCACATAACACAGTCTAATTAAGTAAAATCAACAAATTTGTCATAATGAGTTAAGTTTACATGCTTTTCTTAAGTAGATTCAGTGATTACTTTTTATAGTAGCCTCTTTCATGAATATTTTAAGATCCTGTGAAGGCTTTAGGGATGGAAGTATGATTCATTATAACTAATCTTGCTTGATAAGAACGGATTTGATACAAAAAGAAAGAAAAGGAAATTTCCCTGGACATTTCCCTGGACATTTCCCTGGACAAGTGTGACTCAAGTTAAACAGAAACTTTGTGAAAACCTCTTATGTTCTGTATTTCAATACAGCTTATGAAAATGAATGTGCTGCCAAAATCAGCTAAAAGCTGCTATCTGAGCCTGTGTCATAAGTGATAAGCAATTTATAGTTAAGCACATTCTTTTAGTTGAAAATCATTGACAGAGATGTTAAAAGGAATAATGCTACAGGCAGTTCAGATTTTATCCATTTAGAGGGCAATTTGTATTGAAATGTTTTAAAAGTAATAATACAGACCTGAAACGATAGAAGTGACATTTTTGACAAATTTATTCTATGACCAGTACGTTTTTTTGTCTCATCTTAGTCTCCACCATGATACAGGGCCGATGGCTCCAGCTACTTATTTATTATTATACTTATTTATTGAACTGTTGTAAATCAATATCACATTTGCACTAATGCTATTCGGAACAAAAACAGCACTCGTGCGATATTGCTTAACTATATCATATGATCTAAAAACTATATCACCAATCAACTGTATGAAATGTAAGATGAACTACTTAGGTCTGGGGTGGGCAGGTGTGTTTATAATTTTATTTTTCCGTAGCTAATTAAATTTTTTAACAATTGCTAAGACACATTTCTTGAAACCTTCACCCATTTTCTCACAACATTAAACCCAAAAGCAAATCTTCAAACTACATTCACAAAACCCCTGACTCTTCTGGTAAAATCAAACAATCGGCTCAAACCATTCACCTGTACTCAAAATAAAACATGCTTCCAGATCATACACACAGCCAGTCAATATATAGCCACTACAGATCATTCATTATCAAAAAAAAAAAAAAAAAAAAATTAAATTAAATTAAATAAAAATGCAGAACACATAAAATAGTAATCACAACTAATCTTGTATACTGTATGACTGTGGCAATTATAGTATTTTATTGAATATTGTATAGTATTGAATGTCTGTATATTTAGTACTTGCATACTGTAAAAAATACAGTAGTTCAACTGCAAAAGCCCAAAGGGTCAAAGAAAGCTCAAAAAGGAAAAGCATGTTACAGTACACTCAAAAAAGTTGTGCAACGACAAAATCAAAGTCAATGAGAGATTCATTCAACGTCTTCGTGTTGGGTCTGGCATGAGGACTTTGTCCACATCACATCACAATGTTGTCTCTTGCCATGCAGGCAAAGGAAAAATCCCTCTGGTATGCCTGATTGAGTCTTGACAACACTCCACACCTTGTTCTTTCTCATCATCTTCTTCCTTGTCCACCACCTCTTACATAAACTCTCCCTGTTCTGCCTCTCAGATGGTTTATTAGAAACAAATGTGAACAAATTTGAGCCGTTTTGTGTAAACGATGATAACTGAGTTGTAATTGTTCAACTTTTGCCACTTGTACTTGCAACACAAGTGCATTCATCACAGTGCAAAATGTTTTAGTGAGTGAGAATGTTTAGAGTTTTGAAAAAAAAAGAGTGCATGGGATTTGCAATTGGTGTCTAACTGCTTGAACCTGTTTATTTATTTGACAAATGGGTTTAGGCTATTGAGAATTTGGTCAGAGAATGGGGTTTAGCATCTTAGCAGTTGTGAAAAAAATGCACCGTAATTAAATGAACAAGTTACTGTAAATCGACAGCCCTAGTTTTTCTAAATAATTCCAGTACAGTCAACTTATTTGCAGGCATATTTGTCAACCGCTGGGAATTTATTTCACAAACACAAGTCTGATGATTGTTATTTTCTTCTATTAAATACAGATAAGACTGAGATATTACTTATTGGACCAAAAACCTGAACACAGAATCTCTTAAATACAACTTGCATTTAGAAGGATGGACTGTAACTTCATCCTCCTCAGTTAAAAGACCTGAGTGTTATATTAGACAGCAATTTGTCTTTCGAAAATCATATTTCATATTTTACAAAAGCCTTCTTCCACCTCAGAAACATTGCTAAGCTCTGGAACATGCTATCTGTTCCTGATGCAGAAAAGTTAGTTCATGCATTAATGACCTCTAGACTAGATTACTGTAATGCATTAGCTGGTTGTCCTGCATCCTCAATAAACAAGCTACAAATGCAAGTGCTAGAGTTCTTACTAGGTCAAGAAAATAAGATCATATAACACCAATCTTATCATCTCTACACTGGCTACCTATTAAGGTACCTATCTGAGCTGTGTGTCAGATGAACTGCTGTCTGCCATCCAGCATAATCTTTTCATATGCAGAAGTTCTGTGGTTAGTACACACTGCCCCTGGTGAATTTCTGGCCCAGAGCTTCAAATTTAGATTTACATGTCTAAGGACTTCATTATCATTACAAGCATCCAGTCCAGCCTGGTTTTATCCTGCATCTTGGTCTTCACAAGATAAAAAAAATATATATATATTAAGTATTAAGTTGTTAAAGTATTAAGTATTCTTTGTTCAATGCTAAACAGTCAGTCAAAACATCTTCAAAGAATAAAAGCAGACATGAAGACTGATTCTCTTAACACAAACTCTTTATTCATGCAGTACAGAGAGAATCCTGATTCCAGTAATGGAACTGCCCTGACCTAAACTAAAGTGAAAGTGTTTCTTGTAGTCATTGAACAAAAAATTAACAAATCTGATTTTTAAAATCAAATGACGACAAAAGTCTGTTCATTAATAAGTTCATAAATGCACATTCAAAAAGTTTTAACATAAAACATGCACATAGTTTAGCTACCAACATTTTAGTGCAATTTGGCTAACACAACAACTAATTATTCACTACTGCTTCTTTTGTGGATAGTACATATATGTGTAGTCATGTTATTTAATAACAATTTTTAGCATTATGGATCAGAGCAAACCTCTGAAACTAGAATATTTATTAAAGTGGTTATACATTCTCATATCTATACATACCTAAATAACAGGTCATTAAAAATCAAGCATACCTGCTTAAAACAAACCTCAAATGCGCATTAATGCAATCGGGTAGTAAAACCTTTTTTAAAAAGCCAATGCTAGAGGTAAGTGACTTCCAAGTGACTGTTTCTGACAAACTTGCAACTTTTCTTGTTAAGTTTCACCCTGAGACTAGTGTCAGCTTCTAGCATGATAACTCGATTTAAAGTGATTGACTGCAGCCAGTAATCTATACATAACATAGACTCATTACCACTTATAACCTCTCTCTCATTTTTATAGTTGCTATGCTTCTGTGAGACACTGACCTCTAAAGTGACCTCTGAATGAAGCTTACACTGATTATAGGGTACACGGTAAGAGATCCTTAGATTGATCAAGTAGAGACCCTTTGTGAAGACGTGGAGGACTGTTTGGTTTTCCAGCTTGAAATTTTGGGAGTCATTGCCATCATTGATGATATTCCACTTGATGGGCTTATCTTCTGAACAAGCACCAGCTGATTTAAGAGAGAAAACAAGGCAGGACTTTACAAAACACCAATCTCTGTAAATTTGACCCTAGGTCATAAAACATTTTTCCAACAGTATTTCTGGAAGACATATAGGCTACAGATTTAATAACGCTTATACTAATTACACAGTATTTGTATAAATTGTTTCTTAAGCTTAATAAGTGGACCGTGTTGAAGAAGCCAATATACAGGATTGCATATGCATAAGCTATATCAAGTGGCATTACTCAATGGTATAATCAAATAATTTACCACTATTAAACGTACTTTCAAGATGTACAGAGTGTCTTACTGGTGGTCCTTCAGTTTTCAAAGCCTCTGAATGGGCACCTGAAAATGCACCCTGAGGAAAAACAGAAGAGCAGCTATTTGAGTTAGCCTACATGCAGAGACAGTTTTCAACGTCTCCCCTTTTAATTACATCTGAATGATAGTGGCTGTTAACAACAAAATAATGATTTATACGTTTAGAATCAAAATCGTGTAATTTGGTCTTGTATATTACCTTAGTAGTTTGTTGGTGAAACTGTAGCCACAGCAAAGTCGCCAGGAACGTTGCGAGCAGCACCGCAGTGGCCAAGCGCAGTCGTGTCTCCTGACGCTTCATGGTTTGACAATGCCGCATCAAAACCTGCATCATCTGTCCCTGCTCCTCACCTAACTCAAACATCTCGACTCGAGCCATGTGCAAGGATAATGCAACCACGTTACTCTGTCAGGCTGTCAGTGGCCCTCTTTATAGTCACGCTCTTCAGTTCAGATCACGTACGTTCAGCACAGACCGCCCTTGTTTTTCCTCCAGTCAGACTCAGGAAACAGTTACTCATAGCGTGTCTGCATGCGCAGACGTGTTGGACATCTGGATGCAGCTCAAGTTAGTCAACGCAATGTGCCAGACTCCCAGAGGAAAGTGTTTTCCCTCAAAAGTTTCTTCTTCACAGTTAGAGAGGATGATTCTCTGTTGTTTTTTCATTTCTATGAACATTGTCCCTGATAGGCTATCAGACACGTGCAGAGGGGGGAGGGGGGGAGGGGGTTTTGGGGGGGGCGTTGGTTGCTCGAGCACCTGCCCCTTTGCCCCTTGGTGCCCAAAGTGCCCTTTTGTCAAGGAAAAATTTCCTCTCCTTTTTTTTGTAATTAAAGGCCCTTTTGTGGATGCCTGCCCAACCTAACTATTAGTAAAATTAATTAATAATAATTTAGCCGTAAATGAAATGACCCACATGATGAACTTTCACCTGACGAACTCATCCGGGACGATTCCTTACGCACATTTTTTAATTTCGCGCGGCTACGCGCACTACCAGAGGATATCTTCAAATCTGCGGCTGCTGGTAAGTGGCGTTTCATTCTCAGCGTCAGCGAAGTGATTTTGATGTTTGTTTACTTATTATTATTATTTTACAAGGACGACGTGAAGAGAGCATGCAGAGATGTTGTTTATATTGCAGTGTGTAACGTTAGGCTGTAGAAGTAACTGTTTTCCTGAATGCCATCAAGATTGAAACCGAGACTGATTTCATAACAGGTCAATAAACAAATAATTAAATTAAGTCACTTACATTTTAGACGCAATGACTGTTTTTGTTCTGTTTCAGCAGCGAAAATAGTTCCAAACAAAGATCACAGCAGAACCATAGCGCATCTCACAGCAACACTTGTTGCATTACTGAATGATTCAGCGTTTTGAACGAATCGGTTGAGTCAAAGATTCAATTACCCATTCACAAACTGCCTCATTCTGAATAAATCAGCTTTTTGAACGAATCGTTTGAATGAATGACTCAATGACTCGCTCATTAAGACGGTCGCCTGCCGCCTCCTACTGGCGGTTTAGTTTCATAAAGTATCATATTTTCAACATTCCTTATTTTTGTATATTCAAAAATATTTAAAATAATCTAATTTAATATATAGTTATAATTTTTCAATGTAAATTATTTAATTTGATTGGTAACAGCCTAGTGTCTTATTATTTTAATTGAATATATTGATCAAATTTAAGAATTTGAAATGAAAGATGGAGCATACATTTAATAAAATTAGGGGAAAAATGCCCTTTATAAAAGGTACAAAAAATTAGAGTTTTCAAGCAGTGATGTAATGAAACATTGACAATTTAAGTTTGAAGGGAGAAAAGCCTCTGTTTAGGCTATTAGGGAAATGTATTTTGCCAAAAGAAGAACTTTTATTTTATATAAATGTTAATTTTAAATCAGCCTACTTCAGTGTGATATGTTACCATATTATCATGCTTAACACTGAGAATTTGAATAATTGTAATGTGATCAGATGCAGATATCTAAATCAAAGAATATGGGCGGTTTGCGGGTGGATTATTTATTTTTAACAGTGGATTCGGGTGACTCAAAGTGCACCAGATTAATGAATTTATGTTTAAAATGTACAAAATTTTCTTACAGGGGGGGGCATGCCCCTGGACCCCCCTAGAGGTAGCGAGCTCAACCCCAAAAAATACTGTGGGAAACACATTAGGCTATATGATGATCTACAAAAAAATACAAATACATTATTAGTATTTTACCACCTCCGCCTCATTTTAAGCCAGGAAAAACACAGCCCCATTTAAAGCCTTGTTCCATGTGCCCCCCTTTTATACTTTGAGCACCTGCCCCTCCAGAGGTCTCTGCACAGCCCTGTAGGCTATTCTTATGAAACAGAGGTCCCCAAAGTCGTGGTCACTAGTTGTTTTATGGGAGAAAAACTATGCGAAGATTCATTACAAATTCTCATTCAAAAAGGTGAGATAATGTGCTTGTAATCAGGTAAGTTGATCAAACAGGTGTAGGATCAATATGCAAAGTTTATTTAAAAATGATAAATCCAGACAAACTTCCAAATGATTAGTCAATTAGTAGTTTTTAAGCAGAGGTGGTCAGATAAAAAAAACATATTTACACACTTTCAACAGACATTGAATCCTTATAAACACATTTAACACAGAGAACAAATGTCCATAGGGCTATATAAAATGACTTTTTTTAATGCTTTGGAATGTAATGCATTTTACTTGCCCAGACTGGTCACACTTTATTTTATGTTAAAGTCTGTGTGAAGGCAATTCATAGATTTGTTTCTAAACACATTATTAATGTTAGAAATGCATTGCTGAAAACACAGAGACTGATCTATAGTACTGAATTGTGGGGTTACACTGTTAAAATCCAGAAGGAATTGAATTACATCACTTGAATAGCTATTATTAGTGATATTTATTTTATAACTAATATTTACGATGATTATTAGTGATACAACATTTGAGTTATGCGCATGTGTTTGTATTGGGTTTGCATGTGGGGAGGGGGGCTGGCTGGAACAAGTTGGCTACTCATAATACATTTGTAAGGTGTAAATTCTGCTATTCACTTTCACACTGTTGTTTTGTTATTTTCTAAACTCTTCATATCGCTAACTCTTAGAATTTACTCTGTTTTGAACTGCGCTTAGACCTTGAGCAGACAAATAGGCCTACCTAGAATGATCCATCTGTTGTGTGCCACTGGCTTCAGTGTCTGTAGCCGTGTTTCCATTACAGATTTGTATTACCATAAAACCAGGATAACCTAGATATTAAAACAAGTTATCAAAAAGAGATGCAGTCCTTAGCACAGTCAACGAATAAATGTCCTGGGTTGGTCCCACAGCACGCAGGCCTCCACGCTTTAATTTCAGGGTCACATAACGAACAGCCATCTGTCAGACGTAGAATTCAGGAATCCTTCTCCAGGCCATCTGGCAGAACCAAAGAGACATTGCATTTGTTTCTTGTTTAATGTCCTTCACAAAGGTGTGTGTGTTTGTTTTGTTTTTTTTACCATATAGTTATGGTGTTTATTGATTAAGGTGTCCTTTCTTACCTTAAATATTTTTCACCCATTTGTTTTTAATGTCTATTGTCTCCAGTTCCAAATTCTGCATTATCATCCCAGTCCCAGAGGACACCCCATTGTATGTGAGAACTTTGTGATTCGCATCTTATTTTATACACAATTTACCTTAAATACAAACATACATTTTTCTAAATAATTGTTCATACAGTTACAAATATAGAGCCTATAATGTCTAATAATGTCATTGCTCAAGAAAAAGCTAAAGTACAGCCAGCTAATTTTATAGTAGCCTAACTAATGCAGTATTACACTGTGAAGTGTAAATTTGAACATCAGTCTTATCACTTCACAATTTAAAATATGTAGACCAGGTGTAGCCAACCCTGGTCCTCGAGAGCCACTGCCCTGCTTGTTTTCCAACTATTCCTGCCCTTCCAGCTTCTGACTGACAACACACCTGATCCATTACTAGTCAGCAGGAGGGCAGGGATAGTTTGGAAACAAGCAGGAGAGTGGCTCTCGAGGACCAGGGTTGGCTACCTTGGATTTAGTCATTGTGAATGATTATTATATGGCTACAATAGTTGACTATGTCCAATTGGATTACAAGAAGTCTAAATCTTTGCTACATCCACAAAGTAGTTAAAATAAAACAATATTGTTTACTTTTTTTATTTAACTACCCTCTTATTTAAGTTTGTGTGTGTTTTGTTTTCATTAACAGAATTTCCTAATGTTGTCTTGCCTCTTGACCGCTGCATTCGGGAGAGAGCACAGAAGTGAGGGTATGTATGTTAATGGTCTTGTCCAGCCATGGGGTTGTCCTATCCAAAATTGAATTTACATTTTACAAATCTTTACATTTTGAAATAGCTGGCACCAGACCCTCAAGGAGCGCTTACCCCATGTCAACTGAAAGTGAAAGTAAGAAATATTATATATTTCTAATTATTGTGAACAGCGTGATTTTTTGTTTTGTAAGATAAAATCAGAGATTGATTTGGTAAATATGGATGATGCTCAAAGACTGAGATGGCTGTTCACATATGAAACATATAAATTAGCCAGTTATCTTGAGAAAGCCTGGGAGAAGAGGAAAAAAGCTCTTTATCGAGATGATCTGTAGACGAGGATTTGTTTGTATATGCTGTGTGTGTGTGTGTGTATGTATATATTTGTATTCATGTATTTCTCCGAATGATTTGTATATCAAATCAAATCAAATCAAATCAAGTATATTTGTATAGCGCTTTTCACAATACAGATTGTATCAAAGCAGCTTCACAGTATTAAATTAAAATAAAATAATACAACAAGGTTTGTTTCTAGTGGAATTTATTGATTGATAAAATAAAATTAAATATCCCCAAAATATCCCCAACTGAGCAAGCCAAAGGCAACAGTGGCAAGGAACCGAAAAAACTCCATCAAGTGACCTAATGGTGTCCTAAAACTCCATCAGGTGACCTAATGGAGAAAAAAAAAACCTTGGGAGAACCCAGGCTCAGTCGGGGCCAGTTCTCCTCTGGCGTTTATGAACTAGAGGCCGGATTGTAGTTTGAACTGTAAGATTAAAAATATTATATGAATGCCTGGCCGAAAAGATGCGTCTTTAATCTAGTTTTAAACTGGGAGAGCGAGTCCGAGCAACGAACAGTATCAGGAAGACTATTCCAGAGTTTCGGAGCCAAATGTGAAAATGCTCTCCCTCCTTTGGTTGATCTGGATATCCTAGGTATGACCAAAAGCCTCTTAAAATCTTAAAGAGCGCGATGGATTATAGGGCGATAGAAGATCCGTTAAATAGACTGGAGCTAAGCCGTTTAGGGCTTTATAAGTCAGTAGCAATAACTTGTAATTAATACGGAACTTTATAGGTAACCAATGCAGTGATGATAAAATCGGTGTTATATGATCATATTTTCTTGATCTAGTAAGAACTCTAGCGGCTGCATTTTGGACTAACTGTAGCTTGTTTATTGAGGATGCAGGACAACCAGCTAATAAAGCATTACAGTAATCTAGTCTCGAGGTCATGAATGCATGAACTAACTTTTCTGCATCAGAAACTGATAGCATATTACGTAGCTTAGCAATGTTTCTAAGGTGGAAAAAGGCTATTTTTGTAACATATTAAAAATATGATTTTCAAAAGACAGGTTACAATCGAGTATAACACCCAGGTCTTTTACTGTAGAGGATAAAGTAACAGGACATCCTACGATGTCAAAGTTGTATTATGAGAGGTTCTGTGGGCGGTTTTTTGAACCAATAAGTATTACCTCTGTCTTGTCTGGATTTAATAAAAGAAAATTACGCGTCATCCAATCTTTTATATCTTTAACACACTCTGTCAATTTGGATAATTTAGCGTTTTCATCCGGCCGTGATGAAATATATATTTGAGTGTCATCAGCATAACAATGGAAACTAATTCCATGTTTCCTTATAATATTTCCAAGTGGCATCATATATTGAGAATAATAGAGGGCCTAACACAGATCCCTGCGGCACTCCATAGTTTACTGTGTGTTATGATCGATTTTTCTCCATTCAAATAGACAAAATGGTAGCGGTCAGATAAGTATGATCTAAACCAGCTTAATGCTTGTCCTTGAACACCAGTATAATTTTGTAGTCGATCTAAGAGTATTGTGTGATCTATAGTATTGAACGCAGCACTTAGATCAAGTAAAACTAGTATTGAGATACAGCCTTGGTCAGAAGCTAAAAGTAAATCATTTGTGATTTTAACGAGCGCAGTTTCAGTGCTATGATGCGGCCTGAATCCTGACTGAAACTTTTCATAGATATCATTTTCTTGCAAGAAAGAGCCCAGTTGAGCGGACACAACTTTTTCTAGTATTTTAGACATAAATAGAAGATTTGAAATGGGTCTATAATTTGCTAGATTATTATGATCTAATTGTGGTTTCTTAATGTGAGGTTTTATAACTGCCAGTTTAAATGTTCTTGGAACATGACCTAAATATAAAGATGAGTTAATAATATTGAGGAGAGGCTCTTCCACTACAGGTAACACTTCTTTCAGTAGTTTAGTTGGTATAGGATCTAATAAACATGTTGTTGTTTTAGATGAAGTGATAAGTTTATTTAACTCTTTTTGTTCTATAGTTGTAAAGCACTGTAATTGTTCTTGCGGGGGGATAATTGAGGCTGAATTATAAGGCGCGATTGAGGATTGAACGTTTACAATTGTGGTTCTGATGTTTTCTATTTTCTCAGTGAAGATGTTCATGAAATCATTACTACTAAACTGTAACGGGATATTTTTTCCGGGTGACGTCTGTTTATTTGTTAGTCTAGCCACGGTGTTAAATAAAAACCTTGGATTGTTTTGGTTATTTTCTATTAGTTTGCGGAGGTGCTCAGCCCTGGCCGCTTTTAGGGCCTTTTTATAACGTGACATACTGTCTTTCCACGCGATTCTAAAGACCTCTAAATTAGTTTGTTTCCATTTACGCTCTAAATTATGGGTTTCTCTCTTTAGAACATGCGTAGTATTATTGTACCATGGTGCTTTAATTTTCTCTCTGACCTTTTTTAATTTAATGGGTGCAACAACATCCAATGTTCTAGAGATATGCGACCGGAAGATGTTTGCTAAATAAGTTTGTGGTGTCTTGTAATCCCATGTGGGATGGGCCAAATGTTTGGCATGACACAGAAATAAAATTTAACTAACTATATATGGTGTGTTTAAAACACTGGCTTATTTGGAGTTTGTTGTCAACCTTTGTTAGAAGTACAAGTATTTAACCAAGTATTGAATGATTATTGATACCATTGTTTTAGCTCGTTGTCAATTCAGTCTCCCCTGAATTGACCTTTACTTGGAATTTTTTTTTTTTGAGGTGAAGTAATCCTGTGTAATTTCTTTCACAGAATCATGTCAAATGCCTTAATGGCGATTTTCAATATGAGGAGTGGTGGCCAAATTGAAAAGAAGTCATTCAACGCTACAAGAACGCTTACGATGACATGAAGAAAAAAATCTCTTGTTCCTTGTCTAATATTAATGTGATTTTTATTGTTAACTTTTATCTATTCAGGGGACATTCTTTAAAAGACCACCTGTCTTTATCAGAAATGTCCTTTTCACTTTTACAGTTACACACCTAGTGAAGGGTCTTTCTTAAGGGCTCAGTATTGAAGAGGGCAAATGTTGTTTTTTGTTCTTTTTCTTTTCACTATTCTACACTTTTATTGGCATAAGATTATTATGCAGTAAAATAACATGGTTATTTTCCGTCATTTTCAAAAAAAAAAGTACGTCATTCTTTTTTTTAAAACCATATTCTCTCTCCTCAGATGCTGTGATGAGTTGGAGCCCAAATGCTACAGACTGAGTGCAGCAGCGGAGGAACACCTGAAGAACGCTCCAGGAAGAGCTGGGGGTGGTGGATTTAAAAAATGAGCCATAAACAAAACAAAAACCATAAAGCCATAAACAGACTTCATAGACTCTAAAAACGTTTATGTATGGCTGTAATGCAAGACTGTTAGTAACTGAAACTTAGTACTGCCACAGCTCTGACTTCTATTCATCAATGATGGCATATTATAGAAAGACTCTAAAAATAGAAAGTGTTGACTGTTCCTGTACCTTTGTTATATTCTGGTTTGATTAATGTCTGCTTAACCTTAATGTGAAACTGTTAGAGAAAATGCCATTACCACAGAATTTACCACATTGTACTATTTCTATTATCTTTTTTGAATAGTAGCTGTTTAACAATTGGAAGACATTTCAAATGTAATATTCACAATAAAATGTTGTGCTAAATTATAGAACTCTTTTTTTCTTTAGTCCACAAATAATGTGTTGATGTACACGTGATTAAACGGTTTTATAGACGTTCAGGTCTGACTGGACCGATTTTGGACCTTTTTAGAACTTTTGTCAAGTTCAGATGTCTAAAAATAGCCTAAATGATTGCCTTTCACGATGTTACACAATATGGGTGTGATTATTTTATATACAGGATTATATATACACATACATTTGGCAGCAACACATCTTATAAACATCCAGAAGAACTAAAAAAAAAAAACCCCATTTAAGTTAGACATCCAGGGACGCGCAGAAAAGACGTGGAATTCACGGCCAGACGACGTCAAAGACGTCGGTTCAACTTTCATTTTGGAACTATTTTTTAACCATGACGGGACATCTCGGACGGACGTCTTCTCAAAGGTCATTAAACGTCCAAATGTTTGCTGGGCTGCGTCGCCGTTTCCACCCGCTGATTCACTCGTCTCTGAACACTCGCTGACTCGCTCGTCTCTGCGAATGTGATTACTCGGCGGCGTCGCTGATTACCCGCTGATTCACTCGTCACAGCACAGCCGTACAATGTATTCGGCCACTGCCACTCTGTGTTCCTTCAGACGCCAGCGCCTGCCTGCGCGCCACCGCTCTACAGGACGTCGATTTACACGTGACTGACGCAGTCATAAACAGTGTTGCCAGATTGGGACGGTGATTTCCAGCCCAAAAGCTCACCAAAACCCGCCCACTACAAGAAAAAAACGCCCAAAATTTTACTGCCAAAATAATGTGCTATAATTTCATTACCATGTCATTCAAGGTTGATAAGCACTTATATCTCCTTAAAACAAAATAACGATGATAAAATAAAAAATAAATAAATTTTCCAGGAAAACAGATCAAAACAGGGCAATAATTAAGGAGAATTAGCCAATATGACTAAAATGTCCAGGTGGACACTGTCAAAACGACAATCAAGAAATGAACTGATGACTTTAACCCTCGTAAGTACACATTGCAGAACATAACATAATTTAGCAGTCAAAACGGATTCATCGTTGATTCTTTTTCAGCAGCTGTCAGGGTCGAGTAGAGTGCAGTCTGGATGGTGTAAAAGTTGCAGATGTCTGGTAGGCTGCCAACTCTCACGCCTTGAGCGTGAGACTCACGCAATTGACACTTTTCAAAGACGTCAAAGACGTCAAAGACTTTTCACATGCTCTTACGCCACACATCCATTTTCTCACGCACAGAAAAATTGCGGAGCAAATAGGTACTTTTAACTAATTCTCAGCTCTTAGATTCCGTCAATTTTATTACGAAATTCAGACAAAAATACGTTTGGCGCTTGTAAATGTGACGTGACAGATCGCTGAGCGCCTCAGTTCAAGTGCACGTGAACCGATCATCTGTTACTTTTTTTTATTTAAAGATGCAGTAGGCTACAACTTACTGAAAGTATACATAATATCGGCCAATTAGTGTTTTTCAACCACGGAAAGAGGTCAATATATAACAGCAGGAGAACAATTATGTCACATAACGTTACATTTACCTCAGGAAAGCCATTTAATGACCATGTTAATTGAATAGAAAAAATAGCTAGAGAGGAGATTTTGCTGAGCACTATATTACTTATTTATTATATTTTTACTTATGTCATTAAATAATTGTTATTATAACAAAAACTGCATTATATTTAATTTAATTTGTTATTTTTAACCTTTAATAATACCAGCAGATTGGGCCCTCTATGTTTACAAAATTAGGTGAGATTATTTTTTTAAATAAAATTTAAAATAAACATGTATCCAAATTCAACTAATTCAATGTCAATATTGAATCAAAATCGGAATCAAATCACAAGAATGGAATTGAAATCTTGAATTTTTTGTCAAGCAATAATAAAGACTGTATCCTACCAGTCATTGTAGGCTACAATGTAAACAAAAGTTGGCAGCCCTGGGCTAGTGTGCACATGACCATGGCCAGGGGCCTGTTTCAATAAGGAGGTTCAACCAACTCTGAGTTAAAACTTGAACTCTGAGTTGACTTACCCCGAGATGGAAAACTCTGAGTTTTCGGTTACAGAACAGCTGAAATGAGTTAGTTCAATCAACTCTGAGTTGACCTACTCTGAGTTAAGCGCGTGCACCACAACTATAAAAAGCCATTATCAATGGAGCGCAGATATTACGAGTCACCATGGTAACAGCGCCAAACAAAAAGAGGAATTACTGTTATACAGTGTTGGGTGTAATTAATTACCAAGTAATCTAAATATTGTGATTTGATTTAATTAAAGGGATAACTCTTAATTCTTCTGTAATTTAAAATAAAATCTGATGTAATTACATTAAATAGGCTACTGCATAGACTATAGAGAACAATTATGTATAAAACAATAGTGGATTTAACATACATTTTTAATAGGTATATTTTTTATGTAACCTTCTCCCTCTACACACTTTGGTCAAATCAAGAATAGTTCATGCAATTGTATATTGTTTATTTGAAAGCATTAAAAGTGCAGTTTCTTGTCTCTCCTTGTATTGTTCAAGTGGTTGAGGTTGATATGGGATTTAGTAATTAGTAATAAGTAGACCAATACTTTCTAAAGATAGTAATTATTACATTAATCTAATTACACTGTTGAAGATAACATTGATAACTATTTTAGAGTAACTTACCCAACTGTTATAATATCAGAGGTGAAACTGGAAGAACAGTAGGCCTATGTTATTCAACCTAATTTTAATTTTCATGTGGAGCAATCCTGCAGGCATTAAAAGACCATGGCAGCAGCTGAAAATTAAATATAAAAACATAATTCAATCAGGTAAGGCTTGAGCATATCATGGGTGAAGGCTACCTGACTTTACAAACATTTGACATATTAAATAACTAAATAGCATCCAGTGTCTAGCAGTGTAGCAGCATTTTTGGCTGAGGGAATTCCAGGAGGGACGTCAGAGCCAGTCACTCCCAAAGATCCAAGGGCCTTCATAAAATGTAAGAGGTTTACATATGTGTTATTTTTTTAGATAGGCTATTTTTGATATTTCCGTTTATTTTACTTTGAGGTTGGGTTTTTTGTTGGTCCTAACAGATTCTGATGGTAATATCTGTCTTTTGGAGCCTCCTGTCCCAACAGAACCCCAGGTAGTTGTAAGTCGCCTACTCAATACACCAGAAATTAAATAGTGTTATAAAGTGCACTCGACCAAATGCTCATCTTCACAGGACGATGAGGATAAATAGTTTCTGCTGCCACAGAGAGGCCTACAGAGGTAATGTTAATATTATGTGTCTACACATCAAACAATCTACCCATTCAGATTTTTTCAAATTTTTATGTGGATAATCTAAGTTTAAATCTAAGTATAAACGGGTATTCTTATCTCTCCCTCCGCCCTCAGAGTGTGGAAGAACAGCAGGAGGACGGTCCATCAACTTCTGTTGCACAGATCAACACATTTCAGTGATTTCCAGTAAATGCCAGTTTAATTCTGTAGAATTTGTTTAGAACTACATTATATAGCCTAACTCTAATCTACTACTGTATTTTCAGTTGCCAGTTAAGGAGTTATATAGACTTCATCTTATTAAAAAGAAATAGAAAAAAACTGCAGTAAAAATAGCAATATTTTATTTATTAATAAAATATTAATTTTATTAATAAAAATTTACTGAAAGAATGAATGAGGTGTTTAAACACCGCTTCCCCTTTAAAAAAGGGGAGGAGACCGATAGAAACTCTGGGTTTACCGAAGAAAACCTGCTCCCGACCAGGTTAGGTTCACAGAGTAAGTTACCATGGTAACTGACTCTGAGTATAAGTTACCTCTCTTTCAGAAACGGGCTTGACTTACTCTGCTTTCTCAGGTTTAACATACCTCCCATTCTGAAACAGAAAACTCAGAGTTTCCCTCATTTCAGGGTTAACATACTCAGAGTTTTCACTTAACCTCCTTTCTGAAACAGGCCCCAGGAGTCGTCCCATATTTGTTGGGGTCGTCCCATATCTCCCTCCACATGTGTACGTTTTTAGAGTTGCTCACTATCTCACTCTTTACTGTAGATACAACATAACTTACTGTAGGCTATATAGTAGGCTATGTCACTTTGCTTAGCGATCACTTGACAGCTACAACTTCTCGCGCTCAATCGCGTCTGCCTGCGGATCGCTGATTGGCTAAAAGTGCGTGCTCGTCGGTGATGTCAACACTAACGCCAGCTGACTCTGCATGGGCGTGTGACGACACACCTCTCGGTCTCTCAAGCACGGTTTAAAGGGCAACAGTCTCCACCTTTGTCCTATAACCAGCCTATCACGCTGGATCACTGATTAGTCTGTCAACAGATGTGTTGACATGGCAATACAAACGAGCATGGCAATACAAACACTTGATCAATGAACCAACAATATACATAAAAATGTATATCAAAAATGCATTCATCTCAATAACCATTATAATACTTCACTCCCATCACAATTACACCAAAAAATAAATCACATGCCACATTACACTCATCCACATACCTGAGATAGGACAGATAAGGACCTACACGACTCCATCAGGAAAAGGCAAAAAAGGGAAAGCAAGGGGGTAACCAGAAATGGGTGATGTGACCCAAAGGTGATGTTCATAATAAATTCTAGATAGAATAGCAATTGGCATTTTACAGCACCCTAGTGGCAATTTTGGGAACATGCCATGATAGCTTACAGCAACCTATTTTTGTGAAATCATACTCAAAATAAAATAAATACTGCAGGACTTGGGACTTTCAGACCACTGTGAACATCTATACTTTATTTGTATGAAATAAATATATTTTATGATATTTACAATATTTCAGTTACACTACACTTGAACAATAACTTTTATCTTACTTCTTAACAGTTGGACAAAAAAAAGTGTTCAATGAGTATACAGATTACATCAACAGTAATTTTATACAACAGACATTTTATAAAAATATATCAATACAATTTAACATTGATTTAACATTAACATTAGATGTTGAATTTACATTGAATTTTGGTCACCCGACGTCACAACCGAAAATTTAACCAAATACCAACGTCTTATGACGTTGTGTGGCTGCTGGGAATAATCTGTTACGTCTCATTTAACAGACGCTTTTATCCAAAGCGACAAGTAGGAGAGCATTTACACACTCGGCACAATCCGGCGCGACGTGACGAGGTCCATACGGGTTCTGTTGTCTTACTGCGTTATAGGTTCAATCCTAACAAGGAAACTTTACGCGTGATTCATGTCATCTGTAATACATACTTATAGTGTGTGTTTGAAAAAAGGATGTAATCGTCCTCTGCTTTTTTTCTGGGGTGCATTTTACCCCAGACGGCCAAACAGCAAAGTGACTAAACGAACGAAAATTCGCAAAAGCAACAAGAGATTTGAAGCTCATGGCAGACACGCCCAAGAGATGATTCGCGCTGTGATTGGCTGAATGTTAGTTCACTCAAGTCTAAGTAACAAATCAGAGAACACGGGCGGAAAGGCGCTGGGTCAAAAAAAAAAAAAATGCGGGGGACAGAATCACCTGTTTCTAAAAGTGCGGGGGACGTGTCCCCCCCGGTTGCTACGCCCCCAGGCCAACTTCCAATTTTAGCATCTGCCTTCTCCAGAATTTACATCTATTCCAAACACAGCGGAAGTAGCCTAATCTTCAAAACATGTTGATAAAAGTGAATTTACAGTAGCCTAATTTAGTTCTTTATGTATTTCTGAACCATTTCATTTCGTAAGGTAAAAGGGATAAATGCATTTTCCATAATGTAGCCTATTAATATCCATTCATTCATCCGTCCATCCTCTGAAGGGTTGCGCGAATTTTGGAGTAGGCCTAGCCTATGTGAGTATGTGAGTAAGTGTGTGTGTGTGTGACCGTGACCAAATAAATGTATTTATTTTTAGTCAGAGCAATTACAAAACGTAGTTTATTCATTCATAATTTCTTCATCAACAACACGTTGAAGCCTAAATTCACAACATGACTCAACTGAAACCCTTTTAATTTCAGACTTGACTCAGCTCTTTTCCGTCAGTTGTAAAGTCTTTGCCACAAGGGGGCAGTACGTACCGTTACATCTAGTCCTACATCAACGAAATCAGTCCTTCTCTGCTTTAATTCAGGACCTGACCTCCTTGTTCTAAAAAAAAATAAAAAAAAACCCTCCTTGGACCTCCTTGTTCAGGAGCCAGATTTTGCATTGTAAATTACTCAACTAAAGGTTTTTGGTTCCTAGAATGTTAGTGCATGGCTGTAAACAAACAAATAAACAAACAACACTAAATACAAACATTAGTTAACATTGTGTAAATTCTTATTTTATTGTCACAGAAATTTCTTGTTATATTTCTTGTTCTGGTAATGTTACTTAATGGTTAAAAGACATGTTCTCTTTCTGCTGAGTAGCCTAAGGCAACACAACACCACCAGTTTGACTGACCTCAACAGATTTACTCCTTTCTGAATAAGTAGCTTGTATTTAAGCTTTTATTTGATTTGTTATAAGATTGTATTTACTAAGTTATCTAAGCACTAAATAAATAAGTCCTTATACACAGACAGTTCTTTTTTTTGTATCTTACTTTTAGTTGCACTGAAATGTTTTCTTCCCCCTGTACTTCATACCTAGATGTTTTTAATTAAAGTTTTAAGCTGCTGCTCTCTATAATTTTCAAAACAATAAAAATAAAGCGCAGTCTGGTCAGAATAGGCTAAAAAGCTTAAAGGTCAGATGACATGGCAGTTTGTTTGTGATGTTACATTGTCTATATTTGTGACATTCACATAGCTATTCATTAAACATGTTTGGTGTTTGTTGAAGTGCTTAATGTAAAGTAAATGGCTTACAATATAACAGAGGCATGCAGAGGGAGCTACAGCTTTATTTATAATTCATAGTTTAAATACAAATATTACAAATTGCATATAAATATAATATTGTTTACATATTTGAGAACAGTAAAAAAACGTAGTCAATTGAAATCACTCTGTGTGAACAATTACCTTGTTAGTATAAACAGAAGTATAAGAGCTTATCTAAAGAAAACACAACTCAGGAGTACAAAGAAAACCTTAAGACAAAGAATAGCTGGCTTGGGTCGTGTGAAGACCAAAAAAAACAAGCGTCATCATAAATGGTATTTTCCTGACTGAAACAATACTTAGTTTGAGAGAAAAAAAACATTCCACTCTCTCATGAAAACAGCATGTTGTTCAGTTTGATATGGCTTGCTTGACTGGATTAATGTACCTAGTGGTAATTTATGTGAAAAAATATCCCCACTACCCCTAGCCATCCACCACCCCCATCAGAAAACATTTCCATGACATTCGTGAACAAATAAGTGCTTCTGTTGCTTATAGCAAAATCTAGCACAACATCTATCAAACATTTTTTGGCTCATTAAATACTAAGAGTTTGTTATTAAAATTAAAATGTGATTGCTTGTCTTAAAAAACAAAACAAAAACAAAGCCCATATTTACAGAATAAAGTGTTGCTTCATAGCCTTAGCTTTTGTATGACACGCTGAGCATTTATATCAAACATATGTTGCTGTTATGAGGTTTTTACATTCAGCTGTCGATGAATTAAATACTACATGATTACATTTATAGACTTTCATTGAAAAATACCCACTTTCTCAGAATTAGCTTACTACTGTTTGGTAAAGCAATGTTTGTTGCAGGCAGCTACGGCATCTTGCATGTAGCCTACGTAATACATGAGAATCTTCAAAGTCAGTGCTCAGCATATCATGCCCTTTTTCATCTTGACTCATAAAAAAACTGAAACACAACAAACTTAACTTGTATATCGGTTGAGAGGAAAATGTGTCATGCTTCTGAGAAGATCATGAGATGTGATCTTCATATTTCGAAAGGAAGAAGAAAAAACACCAAGAAAGTATCATAACCCCCCACGCAATCCTTGTTAATGTCAACGAGCATTTCCTAGTATGACAGCTGGAAAATCTCAGGTGTTCTAGCAGCTGATCTAGAGACTGCGTCATACCGAAATGTCGCAATTAAAGTTAACAAGAATATAAGAACAGCTGCCGTTGTAAAAATTGGACATGGTCTGTGGATATAACCAATCATTTATGCAATATTTATTGCCCATGCTCCACAGTCTACCAGTCGTCTGCCCATTTTATGATAGTGATAAAGGTGGACAAGGGTCGTGGTCGATAGTTCACCAAATCACTTGGAAATACTCTCACTGATAACTGGTTTGTTGAATTCATGTACATCAGAAGGAAAGTGTTGAGCTTTGCATCTGGAGAGGTGTTGACATTCACCACCTGAGTGTCATGTGCAGCTGAAAATATCTCTAGTTCCCTACCATCATTGAGATCCACTAGAAGTTTGAGGTCTACAGTAGAGGTGCTATTGTTCTGTGATTTCAGAAGGAAGTTCACCTGTATGTAGACCAGGTAAACACCTTTCTCTCGTATGACAATCCACGTTTTGTTATGGTCCAGAATGCTCTCACTGTTTTTCCTGAGGACCTCCCACTCATCATCCCAAACCAAACGATTATCAGTGTGACTGCAAGCTTGAAAAAAAAGGGGGGAGGGGGAACGAAGATAAAGATAAACATGTAGCAAACATTCTCACAATGGAATCAGAAAGGTTTTTGTAATGTTAGCTACAGTGTGTCATTTTAATATAGCCTAACTAATGTTTCAACAAGAAATGTTACATACAAACAAATGTTACTAATCACCTCTTAGAAGCCATTTTTCTCGCGAGACTTGATGTCTGAACATACTTTCAATTGCGGAGACTGTCAGAAAGAAAAACATCTGTAAGATTACCACAACTGAACGAATCCTGACTAAAAACAATAAATAATTGTTGCATGAATGACTAAACGTTCAATTGACAGCTGAACATGAAAATGCGCGGAAGCAGACCACAAAATGCATTTCCACCAACACACAGCGAGACAGCTCGGATCCCCACCCAAACAGCATAATACAACAATCACACACGCGCGAACAAAGAGCACAGCTGTCTGTTACACATTGTACACTCTCATGCATCGTTCAACTATATTTAATTGGAATGGAGATTCTTCAGACAGTAAGAGCTTTTCGAACTTTTATGCTATTTAGTTTTCTTTTTTACAATATGCAACAGCTTGAAATTGTTTCGTTTGATTTATTTTATTGACAACAAAACGCAGTAAATCATAATCAATTGGGTTTAAATTGCTCAGAAAATGATCAGTTTTCATGTAGCCTAAACAAATTGGTTAGGTGCTCTGTGCTGGTTTAGGTTAGGCTATCAAATATTAACCTGGGTGCGAGTTATCAGTGTAAAAAAAAAAAAAAAAAAAAAAAAAAAACTCAGTCAAAACAAAAGAGATTCGTAGGCCTACATATGTTTGACTTAAAACTTTTAAAAGGCTAGGTTTTTACTTCAAACGCGTATAAGTAGCGACACAATTTAGATAAAATATAATGGCCAACTAACTGTTAGCCAAAGGGCAACCAACTCTCGATATAAAATGAGACGAATTTACGTAGGCTATATGAATTTTCGTATTTAACAGTCTTTAAAAAAAAAAAAAGGAAAAAAAAAAAGATGACTTGAAAGATTAGTCTTAGCATCTCAGATGCAGATTTCTCAGGGGAAATCTCGGAGTCAAAATAAGATACACCGGTGTTTTGCCAGGTGAGAAGTTTATTTACTATTTTAATTCATTTTACTCTAATTAATTTTATAACTGTATCATTTATCTCTTTTAATTCCTTTTATGAGATAAATCTTTTCTCTTTTCTGGCTTTTATTTTGTGTCTATTTTCTATGCAAAGCTCTATGAATTGCTATAGTGTGATTATTATAATTCCTTTCTATGTAAAGCCTTTGAATAACTGTTTGAATTTTCATTGCTTTTATTTTGAGAATATTTGTATTCCTCTCTATGTAAAGCACTTTGAATTGCCATAGTGTATGAAATGTGCTATATCAATAAACTTGCCTTGCCTTGCTTTGCCTTGGCAGTTTATGAAACCGGCCCCAGATTTACATATTACACATTATTTCATAAAATCTTAAGTGTTTAGCCTTCATTCCGCTTTGCTAGTGGTACCAAATGACCATTGGCAATGGCATCCTCAATAGAGGAAGAAAAAACATTGTTAGGCCAAATAGAAAAGGCTATTAGGGTAAACTTACCATTCACGATGCTTATTTTTTGGCATCCAGACACCTGTTGAAGTTACAGTAAGACATGTCACTCACTATGTCATGCATATTTCAAGAATAGCCTAGGAGTTATTTACAAACACGCCCTCTGCAACTCGACTCGGATTATTGTCCACATCAAATTCTGGAGAAAACAAGGAAGTGTTTCTCAGCCGACGAGACATTATGTAAGTGAACTGTAGATCGGATAAACTTTTTCTCTTTTTTCATAAATACATATTTTTAAAACATGCATGCTGGAATGGTAAATTCAGTAAAAACATTCGTCGAGTTATTCTTCGAAATGTCCAACAGACGCGTCTTGAACAACGCGTCTATTCTATTTATTGGCCAAAAATATGAAATTCTAAGGTAGTAGATCCAGTTATATTTACCTTCGACATGAAGACATAAGCCAAGCACGATGCGATTGAAATGAGGACCAAAGCTATCGATGTCCATATAATATGCGCTCTAGCTGCGCGCGCTGTACCCATGCCTGCTCCTTAAGATGCTGAAATAACTGCAGTTTGCACACTAGAAATGCCTCTTGTAGTCCCGGATGAAGTTGACGACTGTAATGAGATACCAATCTCCCACGCGTTAAACAGAGCGCTATTAACTCCACATCACCTGTGGGTGAGATGAGGGTGGATGTGATCATGGTGACAGTAAACGCGTAGCTTTCACTTTGTAAAGAATGTACAAAATTTCTTGTTGTAATCTAGGCCTTTTCTCTTTTTCATTTTTTCATTTGATTAGCACTGTTTGTAATTTCATACATTAATGTAATTGTCTTGCATAAGATTACAAGTCTGGAGGGTCGTCAAAAAACAAAACAAAAATAATGCTACGAAAATAAGGAGCGCTGGTTGGTAAAAGGAGGCAGGTAAAACTCCCGGGGAGGAAGGAAATCACATGTACAAACCTGTATGGAACTCAAAATTAGAAATTTTGAAGAATATCTATTACATTCAATGACAATGAATGGAGATAATGAGTTTCAAAAAAATGCAACAATCACTGTAAAATTACATTATATATATATTATATTGCCTATAAATGCAATATATTTGAAGTCCTACCGATAATGTTTTTTGAGGATTGTGTAAGACCTAAAAGTCATTAAAATATTGGTCCTATCTCAGCACATTCAGAGATGCAGCAATGTCTGGTGTGTGAACAAACTCAGTTTAACCTAATTTGTTGAATCAGATCTTTTAGTGAAATGTTTTATCCATTATCAAAACTAATCCATTTGAATTCACATTTCTCAAATTCAACTCATTGAATGATCCGGTCACAGCTGGAGGCTATTTTCAGTGAATAACAACTTCTGTTTCAACTATTCCCCATCATATGGCTTCAGAGGACCAAAAAAAAACAAAAAAAAAAAACAACCCCTGACCAGGTCTTCTCCATTTGTATTCTGCAGAATAAAGTGTGACATACAGGTTTGGAATGACATGAAGTTTTGAATGTTTGGGTAAGCTATCCCTTTAAGAGCACATATAGACCGCAAGACCACCCATTTGGTATTTTCCCTCAATGTTGACTGGAAGTCATAAGATATATCTGTAATCAATCACGCAAACAAGGTCACCACATGAATATACATGTGCTCCCATTGGGTGTGGGTGTTAGCAGAAGCATCAGCAAAAGTCTTCATGCACTGTGCATGTTTAAGTTTTGCTAGGCGCTTTAGGGACATGCAACCTGTTTGTGAGCATTTCACTGTTGATTCAGATACAGATTGTGTTTTCCGGTTATATAAATATATATATATATATATATATATATATATATATATATATATATATATATATATACATATATATATTTTACATGACTCATTTTATCGGTTACTCTATTTACAGTACTCACAAGTTAAATTTCCAAAAGAGGGCAGTTTCCCAGATGATATCAAAGTTAGTAAAAGAAAATGCCCGCAAACGTCTTCCATTTCGAAGGCCTACATGGCTCTATGCCATGATGACATCAAATTCCACTCGTCAGCACTGGCTAAGCGCTGTTGATTTCGAGCATCACTTACTCAGATTGATTTAAATGTCTCGGGATTTTTGATGTGAAATAATGATTCACATTTCTGTTTTGTCATTACTGATTATTGACCCTAGACAAGTAACAGACTTGTTATTTGTTTTAAAGAACAATCTGAGGACAATGATCTTTATTTTTTTTACTGGGAATGATAAAGCTCAAAAATGGAAGGAGGGAGGATGTGTTGGCTTTGCATTATACATCTGGACCACATTTCTACCAACTGAAGTCAGGTATTCTAAATGTTCTCATAAATAGGGATTAAGGGATGATCTTGACAAGAACCTCAACATATCTCTTTGTGTCATGGCAAATGCATTTCTAGGAAGACAAGAGAGACACAGGAAAGACTCTCACTACAACTGCTAGTTTCCACTTCAAGTGCTCTCCCCATTAGCTAAATGGAAAAAAGCAGTGGTAACTGGGACGGGAGAGAAGTGAAAATCAGTCGTGTTTTGAATCAATCTCACAACGAATCTGCTTTGAGTTTACAATATCGTATTCCTGTATGACACTTCAATCTCTTTTTTATACAATGGAGCAGGTGACAAATGTAGGGGTGGAGTAATGTGTACATAGCACCCGTTTTTATGGTTTCAAAGGCTATAATTTCTCCATTAAACCTGATTTCTGTGAAAAATTACTAACAATAAATGAGGTCTAAGATTAGGAACACGCTAAAAGTTACGTGTGAAAGTCAATTTGTAATTCACACCATTACATTGAAATAGTCAAACTAAGATGACATCTCTTTTTGCTCATGTCCTCTCTTAGGTAGATCAGCTCTGTTGCACTAAAGTGATTTGCTGAAATCAAAACGCTGATGATGAAAGGTGAGCACTAGCCAACGAGCCATACTGTTTTGTATGTTAGTCTCACCCACTGCGAGCGCTCAGAGTTTTTTTTTAGCTTGATCTTAAACCAGGTTACAATAATTTCAAATATTTTGGTTCTTTTTTTAAATTTATGGCAAAAGTAAAAAAAAAAAAATACTAAAATAAGAGGAAGATGACAAAGATTGAATCACAATTTCACTAATTTTTCTCCAAGAGGAGATAAAGAGGATGCTTTTTATTTACATCTAAATCTTCTCTGAATTAAAGGAAAAATGAATGAAAGTACTTTGTATGACTTTTAAAAAAGTGATTCAGACTCTGTGATATTTGTTAGTATTCATGACCCCTTATGGATACCCAGAAGGTGTAGGCGATTGCAGGAACACTCCCCAAGCTATCTACCCCTGACCTTTGAGAAGTGTGCAAATTAAAGATGAGAACATTTATGTGGGTGGGGGGCTTTTGTAGTTATTCTCCACTGGATTGTTTTCATTTTTAGGATTATATGAAAGCAAACTATTCACCTCAGTTCTTACAATCAACAACAGCCAGAGGAAACATCTCGATATGGAGACTGTGTCGTCCAGTTCTTGTGATCACACATTCACTCTGTATGGTTAACTATCAAAGAAGTTAGCAATATCACTCAATGCCACCTTGCCACTATGGGGCAACCGTTACTAAGGCTTAGGGCTGCACGATTAATCGTAATTTCCATGTAATTGCACTTAAACCGATTTGGTTTACCACGCTTTTGAAATCGCAAAGGCTGCGATTATTTTTTTATGCGCAGCACTCCTTCCTCCATCTTAGCCTTTGTTTTATCCAGAAGTTTTGGTAGCACATTTTGAGGAAATGCGCCCGGCTTGGTAATGCATAACGGAGCTCAAGCACACTAAGTCAATACTTGAACCCCTCCTTTTCAACAACCGAAAAGAGGTGCATATGCTGATGCGGCGGTGACGCGTTCATGTAGGGTGGCGCTGCCAATAAAGCACCTAAAAGCTGTCACAAAGAACCGGCAAAAGTAATGATTATGAATATGTAAAATATAGCAAGGAGACATTTTAATTGTTTATTAATAAACAAGTGTTTTCAGTGTCAGTGTCGGCTGCAAAGATGAAGTTGACGATGCTGACTCGCGATCTTCGCAGTAGTGAATGCGCCAGAGAGAAATGCACATTTCATACGGATTACATAAGCAGAGAGCAGTCTGTTTTCTTTCGTTTTGGATTGCTCTGTTATAAAGTAGACATTTCAAGCTTTCTATATATTTCTCAGGTCTGTGAGGCAAGTAGGCTACCTTATACGCTGAGTTTCGTTTAATTTATGAGACAAGCTCCAGTTCACGAGCCGGCGCCTCCGTGTCATGATTAGGCTATCTATTGTCTGCTATATTTACTTCTTTTTTTATTAAATCCAGGCCATTGGTTGATGGAACATTGATTAAAATGAAGATATAATTAATACAAATCGAAATTCACTTTACAGAAAGGCTTTGTGCTTTCTGTTTGAGGTCTCTGTGAAAGTTCTGAAGCAGTCTTTTAGTGCCACTTTCAGAGCGGTCACGTCCATAACATTGTTTTTTTCCCTCATAAATGCGAACACGAAAAATAAAATGAGTATTTTATGTTCTGTGGAGAGCCAACCCTTCTTCATCCGGTGGGTAGTATTACTTTTGGTTTGCGCAGTGTAATTCACGGAATACCTAAAAAATATTTTGCCACCTAAAAGTTAAAAAAAAATTTGTCACATCCGTAACGCATGTGTATTTCCCTCATATCAAATAAAAACGCATCTGTAGACTGATATTTTTCTAATGTCTGGACACCTTTATTAAGGGAGTATGGATATATAAACAGACGTTTCAATATATTGGTATTAAATGCATTTTCTGAGAATTTATATTTCAAGGTTTGACTCCAAATGTCACGTCCATAATGATAGAATTGCCCAATTTTAAAGAACTAGTGCAAAGTACCCGTGCAAAATCAGTTTTTGTGTGTGTTTTTATTAATAGTTGGTTCGGTGGGTTTGAGTGCTCATTGTTACAATTACACAGCAAAAGTTCAGTGACATTTTTATTTGTGCATGGTAGAAAGCAAATACTGATACTGACATAAGGACATACAATAAATATGGAAAATTTAACTACACGATCGAGGGAGCAGGCTACACAGTGAACTCCGAGAAAACGCTACTTAAGCTCCGCTGCTTTCTTCGACCCTTTCTTCGACCCTCTTGTGTCTCTGGTCCTGCGCTGTGCTCACTCAGTGTGCAGTGTGAGAGGGGGAGTGGCCAGCGGCTAGAGCGGCAAAAGCCAATGTGTGCTTCTTTTACTGATATATTTAACGATATCTTTTGCATTTCCAATCCAAACAACGCCAAACTTGTACTTACTAGTGCCTGTAGCAAGACACCTATCAAGTTTGAAATCCATTGGACTAACAGTTAACGAATAACAGACACACACACACACACACACACAGACACACAGATTCCTGTAATTTATAGATAGATATAATATTCAGAAGTAAACAGCGTAGCTGACTTACAGATTTAGTTAACATCCACAAATGAATAAGTGCAACGATTCAGGGAGCAGGCTACACAGTGAACTCCAAAAAAAAAAAAAAACCTACGCTTGGCAAACAGTTTGTGAATATTCAGAAGTAAACAGTGTACTTGACTTAATGTTTAGCTGACCGAGTTTTTATGTCAGAATGTTTACAGTGCTATGCATAAGTTTAGACACCCATGCTAAAGTTGACTAAAAAGAGGAATAAAAAATCATCTTTTGGAAATTGAACTTAATGCCTTAATTAAAAAAAATTAGGAAAAATCCAACCTTTAAGGACACCAATTTTCTTTGTGAATGAATAATGTATCGTAAATAAATAAATGTTCTTCCTTAAAATACAGGGTGCATAAGTCTGGACACCCCTATGTTAAATTCCCATAGAGGCAGGCAGATTTTTATTTTTAAAGGCCAGTTACTTCATGGATCCAGGATACTATGCATCCTGATAAAGTTCCCTTGGCCTTTGGAATTAAAATAGCCCCACATCATCACATAGCCTTCACCATACCTAGAGATTGGCATGGAGTACTTTCCATAAGATCATCTCTCAATGCAAATCAAACCAGCTATTAGGCTAACTGAAATAAAACCATGCCAATCTCTAGGTATGGTGAAGGCTATGTGATGATGTGGGGCTATTTTAATTCCAAAGGCCAAGGGAACTTTATCAGGATGCATAGTATCCTGGATCCATGAAGTAACTGGCCTTTAAAAATAAAAATCTGCCTGCCTCTATGGGAATTGGAAATCTATGGTCAACTTTAGCATGGGTGTCTAAACTTATGCATAGCACTGTAGTTTTAAACCACAACCCTCTAATGTCAGAATGACATAGAATTAAACCAACAAGAAATGCTTCTTTTACCAATATATTTAATGATATCTTTTGCATTTCTAATCCAAACAACATCAAACTTGACACTGCACTTACTCGTGCCCGTAAGCAAGACAACTGTCAAATTTGAAATCCATCGGACTAAAGGTTCGAGAGATATGTGAATAACAGACACACAGACAGACACACAGAGAGAAATTCCTGTAATTTATAGATCGATTTATCCTCAACTAGTTTTGTGGTGTAGGTCTACGGATTTTATAATGTTAACTTCAAATAATACTAATAGTAATTTAAAGATGTGGTAGCATTGGATCTGGGCAGGAAGGATAACTCTGGGAGTTGTAAGGGGTGTGTCGCGATTCTGCCGACAATCAAAGCGTTTTAATCTTTTGTTTATTCAGCTACAGCGACAGGGATTTCCTGGTATGACGTTGTTGTACTTCTGCGGCGGGGCATATTTGACATGTCTCCATGAGACATCCTCTGGCGTTCAGATGAAGCAGTATTTACTACCAATCAGCCGCACCGACAAGCTGCGCTTAAAATAATCGCAGCCTTTGTCAAATCGTGTGCGGTTTCATTGCGATTAATTGTGCAGCCCTAGCTTAGATCATATAGAAAATATTTATATTACATTTTTGTAATGTTAGGAAATCTAGGAGTTATCTGTGAGCTTTGAAGCGAGTGGATTCTGGAATCCTCTGCTGCTTCAATAAAATATTAATCAATATTTTTCCATCTAAATATCAGATGAGTTGAATGACTTCTCTAAGCTTATGAGATTTTACTTAGTTATAGACTCATTTAGCCCAACATCCAGAAATGAAATATGGACTCGTTTTGTGTTTGAGAAAGGTCTTCAACGTGTTAAAATAAAAAAATAGGTCACAAGGGCCATTTCTCTCAATGAGAGGACACTTTAATCTAACAATAAAGTAAAGACTTTAACTAAGAAATAGTCACTTAAACTATTGGTTCCAATGGCCCTTGTGACCTATAGTCTTCATGGTAAGAACAGATATATGTTTTAACACGTTGAAGACATTTCTCAAGCACAAAACGAGTCCATATTTAATTTCTGGAAGTCAGGCTAAATGAGCAAGCACTGTTACTGCATTCCTGGCATGGGCCAGACCCTTCAGTCACCTCTCAGATATTTAATATGGACATTAAAGAATACATGAAAGAACATTTCAGCAATCACACGGGTAACTTCTATAACTAAGTAAAATCTCATAAGCTTAGAGAAGTCATTCAACTCATTTGATATTAGAAGGAAAATATTGATTAATACCTTGATTACAATCACTCATTATAGATATACATTGAAGCAGTAGAGGATTCCACAATCCACCCCCTTCAGCTTCTAAAATTCTTTTTGAGATTGATCAACAACCATTTTGCTCAAAAGAAATGGACAAGATCATACAAGAACATAAGAGATCATCTTGGCATGGAAAATGTCACTCATCCGCATATTGCTCAATAAAACTCAAAATAGTTGCCTCATGCAGCTTCATGTGCCATGTAAGTGGGGAGGTAAGTGAGGAATATTTGAAATGCGTTATAAAATGCAAAACGTCTGTACTCAGGCACTCACTCAATTTAACCATCACGGTTCTGACACAGATGATGGCATCAGAAACACGTGGTCCGTAGATGAAAGTGATGATTATACTGAACAGAAAAAAATAAACTGATCTGAGCAATATAGTTTACTGTACATGTAAAAAAGGAGTCATATTTTAACCTTTGAAATTTGTGGTCTCACTAAAAGAACATGGCAAACTGAAGTAAACATAAATATACAGTACGTACATAAGTATGCACTTGCTGCTAAATTGTAACATATTTAGAGATGACTTTGGCATGTACACTACATAATAATGATGTTATATCAGATTAAAGTTATATCAGCTTAAAACTATATCAGATTGATGTCATTAACGTTAAATACTTATGCTCATGCCTTTTGATAAATGTATGGCATTTAGTTTGGTTTAAAAATCTGATTAACAATATAAATAAACACTGAATAACTATGAATATTAAACAGAATTCTAGTCAAAGAAATACATTTGAATTACACAATATAATTCTACAAATTGTATACAGACTTGTATTTTTAGTTGAAGGAATGTCATTATAATAACAGACTATAAATTCAGATTAAATGAGTTTGGACAACTGGACTTTAGGTTATGACGAATAATGTTTGAAATGTACACATAATCATGGAATTATTGAATAACTCAATGAGTTATAATGACTATTAATTTAAAAAACAAAAACAACAACATGCCCTTTGCCCAAATCTGTGGAGTGTTTAACCTTAAAGTCAACTTTAACTTTTCATTTCAAAATAAAAAATGTTTACTGCACAAATTTAAATGTCTTACTGTGTCAAATTCCCATATTAACAAATAAACATAAAAAATGTTAAGTGTCCAACATAAAATAGATTTACAGTGTCTCAAACACAACTGAATATTCTAGATCTGATGAATCCAGGGATTAATTTATATAAAAAAGTCCAGGAAATTCAGGAAATTTAATTTAAATTTAATTAAGTTGAAGCTCGTGAATTTCACAAGTGCTTTTTGTGCTCAGGACGAATCAGATGGTCGGGAAACAGACTGGTGCGGTTCAGGGGCTGGAACTAGTGCATGACATACAACAATTAAATAGTAATAATAATAATAATAATAATATCACAAATTATAGTAAAACTTACTTTTATTGAAATCTTTCACAGGGCTAGTTGTGAATGTGGTGCACCATGCAATACTGCACAATGCATACAATGTAAGATTAAGACACCGTTACAACGTTAGTCTCTATGTGCGCGCACAAGTATGCTAGACACAGAAACAAAAGTCGGTGCCACAGTACCAATACGATAGCAGCCTCCTCAAGACAACCATTCTGTACATCTAATATTTACATAGTTTTGAACCAACGCATCTCTGGAAAAGACAGCTTCAGGACTGTGGAAGTGGGGGGGGGGCTAAAAGACGATAGTCATTTGAGATGCAGACAGATGAACCATTGCTCCTTTCTTCAAGTTCGGGCCATCTCCTACAGAGAATGTCCTTGTGAATACACACCCTTTCATTTGTCTTTTGCTGACTTTACTCTAACCTAACACTCAGCCCCCACACATACACCTACACACGCAAACACGTGCACTTATTCATTCACTGAACCATTGGATCAACTTGTTTTAGCCTGTGCTACTAAAATGGCAGTGATTGATTACTGTCCAGAAAGGCTGTTAGACACAACAGCCATTATTGCTCATCTGATCATATTTGTTCCCCTCCTCTGTGACACACAAACTGATCACTAAGCCATCAATCTGAGAAAGAGGTTCGTCCAAATAAATTAAAACTGTTAAACTCTCCCAACCAGACATACTGATGTGTCAAGTGCACACAACAAGGCATGGCACCTTTCAACAGGTGGCTGGTGATAAGTCACAAGGGAAAAGCGGATTGCAGAGAAATTGCTGAAAATAAATAAAACAAGTAAAATTCCATACATTGTGAAACTTTAAATCCTTTAAATCCTCTTTGTCGTTGTAAAACTGTGACAAGAATTAGCCAGACTCTCTCCGCCTGAGACTGACACACACAGATCCTCTTTGGCCTGATAAAAATGAATAATCCTTTCTCGTATTTCGCTTCGGCTAGAAATCATCTGCATAATTGCAAAAGAATGCAAAAGTCATCCAGCATCTGCCATTCAGTATTATGTATTTCCATTGGATAATGTACAAGCCTGGTCTGCATGTCAGGTCCAGTGTAATGGCGCCCCCTAAAGTCATGCACATGTAATAGCATTTATGGTCTCCTTGTGCTGAAGCAACACTTAAATAGTGTGGTTTACACACAACACAAATTATATCCATCCTGAGTTTGTTGAAAACGAATGTCTTCTCTGTGTATTAAAAACATCCGCAGCATTTACAAAGGGAACGAGGGAATGGATGTATGTAAATGAGCATTTGATTGATCTAACCAGACATGCTTCAGTGTCTAATATTCTGTTAGTGAATTAGTCTCTGCATCTCTCCTCTTTCTTCAAAACAAGACAACATATTTCACCTCTGAGTTGGGCCAAGGTCCTCAACAAGGCAGGATGTTTAACTTGGCTTTTCAGTCAGATGTACTGCTCATGTTCTTCATTCACTAATGGCTCTTCTTGTTTTGGAGTGCTTGTGAGAGTGTTTGAGAAAAACAAATATCCATAGGTCCACAATCTGGTCAGTGTCGATCCAGCACTGGTGTAGCAGCACAGTTTCTGCATAAAAACAGTAAGATCTGTTATACCTTAAACAAACTACCAGGACCGGTTAAAGCAAGCTGTCCATTGCCCACGTCACTAACTTCATCCTCTAAAAGCCCTGATACATCTGCATTCGGAATGCTGTCGTGATAGCTGCTGAAGCTAATGTTGTCTTCCTTCAGCTCGATGGTCCAGAACGGGGCGTTCAGCTTGCGGTTCTGGTATTCCCGGTAAGTGTACACGCCACCCACCACAGCCAAGAGAGCTAGCACAACTATGATGATGACGGCCAGGATGATGATGTTGAACTGGGTCCATTGGAGTTGAGTCACTGTGGTGGTGGTGGTGTTGGGGGTGGAGGTGCCCAGGCTGCTCAGCAGGCTGCTGGAGGTGGTGGTGAATTGTGCTGTAGCATTGGGGCTGGAGGTCATGGTGGTGTAGTGAAACCAGTGGGTAGTGGTTGAAGGAGTAGTGTGGATGACTATGGACAAGGCAAGAGAAAGAGAAGGAAAGTTTGAGAAAATATGCATCTAATGTAATACCACCTATCCAAAAAACAAAAGTTAATTATTTATACTCCAGTGACTTTCTGGTGGTGTGTTTCCTGCACCACTGAATATAAGTTGTGAATGTGAGTTTACAGTCTTGTACTGAATGCAATGAGATAAAAAGGTGGTGTACTGTAAAATAAAAGCAAGAAAACACATCTTTATAAAACATGCCTTAGTGGGCTGCATAAAAAAGAAAGAAAGAAAGAAAGAAAGAACGTTTATAGTCTAGTCTTATAGCCAGTCTTATTCACACACTCTCTTTTCGTCAATCTTTCCACTCAGCCAACAATAATAAATCCTCCTAATAACACACTAATAACTAATAATTATATAATTATATTATAATAATTGTATTATAAATAAAATTAATAATTAAAATTTCCCCCCAAAAAAATTGTACCAAGTTTTTAAAAGGTAATGTATATTAAACAAGTCATTACATAAAAAAGCTTGTAACTATATTGTTCCATCTTTCACTTGTGCATTTTTTAAACATGCAACCAAAAACAGTATTTTCAGATTTGTAACATTCCACACTAAAGGTTAACATCACTGCCAGTGAACACAAAAAAAATTGCAATATATGTTATAAATGAAAGATCGAGAGAACAAAAAAAGAGATTAAAGAAGGGTGAGAGCAGCAAGACAGTCCCATGTGGAGCCCTGATCTAGTGTAATGTAGAGAACAGATGCTGCACACTGGAAGAAGACTCACAGGCAAGAGCGATTCCATCTGTTCAGTAGAACCGACAGTGTCAGACTGTATGCCGTGTACATGAAGACTGAAAACATACTTCAGCCATTCATCTGAGAAAACATGTTAGTTTTATTATTTATGTAATATTATAGTATTAATTAATATTTAGAATTTGCTTTTATTTGTACATTTTTATTTTTCATTTTAATTTTAATTTTTTAATTTTGTGTTTGTGTTTTTGTTATTAGTTATATATATATAGCTTTAATTTATTTTTAAGTTTTAGTCATTTTAGTATTTCAATTACCGCTACTACTATACTTATTTCAGTTAGTTACCAAAGTAAGATTTTTTTAAATTAGTTTTTCATATAATATTTATAATATTAATCACCAAAACTGGAAAGTTTTCATTTAGTTAACAATAACAACACTGCCATTATGGGTGATGGCAGATGCCATTTCAAAGATTTTTCAACCATTGTTGGAAAGTCAACATTTCCACATGGAGTTCCATTACAGTACCGTTATCAGCAGTGAATAGCAACATGGTTGTTCTGTATAAACAGAACATCTGGATAAGGAGCTCAGACAGGCCAAAAAAGGAGGAGTTATCATTGTTTGCTAAGTGGAAAGATTGACGAAAAGAGAGTGTGGATTTGGCTGACTTACTGAAGTGATAAATCATTCTTTTCTTCATCCTCTCTCTTTCATATATCACCCCTTGAAATAGGTGATTAAAAATATTAATATCTCAAGTTCAGTTCCTTCCTGTTAACACAATATATACTGTAAGGCTGGGTAACATCAAGGTCTTCATGATGCATGATATATTCAATACACTGCAATTGGGGGAGAGAGAGAGAGAGAGAGAGAGAGAGAGAGAGAGAGAGAGAGAGAGAGAGAGAGAGAGAGAGAGAGAGAGAGAGAGAGAGAGAGAGAGAGAGAGAGAGAGAGAGAGAGAGAGAGAGAGAGAGAGAGAGAGAGAGAGAGAGAGAGAGAGAGAGAGAGAGAGAGAGAGAGAGAGAGAGAGAGAGAGAGAGAGAGAGAGAGAGAGAGAGAGATTTTTTTTGAATTTTAAATACACCTTTATTATAACAATTTAATCGTAAATTATTCACACTTCATCCAACATTTTTATTATTATTTTTTTTACATGTATATTTAAAAAGTCAACACCAATTCATTTCTCTCACATAAACTACACAATACCTCATTAAACACACCAGATTTCTACAAACTTTGGTAAACAGTCCACCAACTTGTAGTAGGCACTCAAACTCTCACCTGGTGTTCACATCACTTTTCTTCATTACAAAGTCATGCACTGACAAATGACAGTTTTACAGTTACAACTTCATCTTTAATTGAATTGTTAAAAATAATATAAATGAAAACGCACAAAAGAATTTTAAGTACAGCTGCAATTTTTCCAACAAAAAAAGAAGAGTAACCTGCGATATCAATCAATGACTGATTCAGAACAGCCCTAATATCCCTTCCTGTAGCAAAAATCAATCCATTATTATCACTAGAGTTTTTACGCATATTAGCCCAAATGTATAGCCTTTGGCTCTCACCTGTACGAGTGCAGTTCCTGGTGAGCGCGTCCCCCGTGAAGCCCTCTGCGCAGCGCTCGCAGTGCGGGCCCGTGGTGTTGTTGATGCAGCTCAGGCAGTGGCCCGTGTCCGGGTGACAGATCCGAGGGGACAAGCGGGGGTCTCCGTTCCCGCTGCAGTTACAGGGAAGGCAGATGCTGTCGGCGTTGTAGAAGCCATCACTACACTGCTCACAGTTGGGACCCTGGTACTCCGGCTTGCACTGGATACAGAATGGCTGGCCGTTTGAGTCTAAACATGTGTACACAAAGAAAGGTTAGGGTGAATTAGAGGAACCAGGAGGAACACACCTGCTGGTAAAAAAAATAAATAATAATGTTCAAGTATACAAGACATTTTTACTGAAATTGCCAAAGGACTTCTGCTATAAAAAAAGACATTTAGAGACAGAGAGTTCATTTGAACACCAGATGGCAGAATCTTATAAGGATGCAGAAGGCAGTATAAAGGGAAACTGAGGTCTTTGTTTATATTAGCCGATATTAAGTTACCAGATGAACCTATCAACCTCCAATCATTCTGTAAAAGTGTTATCTCCTTTGCATTTGACTGCAAACCAAGTTATCATCCAACTGGCAAAATCCGGGCTTTGAAAAGGTTTAAGTGAAATGATGTGAAGACACCCTTCCCCATGCAAAAGTACTGCCTAAAGTCTTCAATAGCACATCTGCAACTAAAAGAAAGTAGTACACAAACAAACTGTACAGTAAATAAAAACATCCACTTTGAAATCTGCTTTTACAGGACGGCACGTACTGTAGATAAACATCTTTCTTTTTGTCTGATCGCACAACTATGATGAAAATATACAGTGAGGAAAATAAGTATTTGAACACCCTGCTATTTTGCAAGTTCTCCCACTTGGAAATCATGGAGGGGTCTGAAATTGTCATCGTAGGTGCATGTCCACTGTGAGAGACATAATCAAAAAAAAAAAATCCAGAAATCACAATATATGATTATACTTTACTATTTATTTGTATGATACAGCTGCAAATAAGTATTTGAACACCTGTCTATCAGCTAGAATTCTGACCCTCAAAGACCTGTTAGTCTGCCTTTAAAATGTCCACCTCCACTCCATTTATTATCCTAAATTAGATGCACCTGTTTGAGGTCGTTAGCTGCATAAAGACACCTGTCCACCCCATACAATCAGTAAGAATCCAACTACTAACATGGCCAAGACCAAAGAGCTGTCCAAAGACACTAGAGACAAAATTGTACACCTCCACAAGGCTGGAAAGGGCTACGGGGAAATTGCCAAGCAGCTTGGTGAAAAAAGGTCCACTGTTGGAGCAATCATTAGAAAATGGAAGAAGCTAAACATGACTGTCAATCTCCCTCGGACTGGGGCTCCATGCAAGATCTCACCTCGTGGGGTCTCAATGATCCTAAAAAAGGTGAGAAATCAGCCCAGAACTACACGGGAGGAGCTGGTCAATGACCTGAAAAGAGCTGGGACCACCGTTTCCAAGGTTACTGTTGGTAATACACTAAGACGTCATGGTTTGAAATCATGCATGGCACGGAAGGTTCCCCTGCTTAAACCAGCACATGTCAAGGCCCGTCTTAAGTTTGCCAATGACCATTTGGATGATCCAGAGGAGTCATGGGAGAAAGTCATGTGGTCAGATGAGACCAAAATATAACTTTTTGGTCATAATTCCACTAAACGTGTTTGGAGGAAGAAGAATGATGAGTACCATCCCAAGAACACCATCCCTACTGTGAAGCATGGGGGTGGTAGCATCATGCTTTGGGGGGGGGGGGGGTTTCTGCACATGGGACAGGGCGACTGCACTGTATTAAGGAGAGGATGACCGGGGCCATGTATTGCGAGATTTTGGGGAACAACCTCCTTCCCTCAGTTAGAGCATTGAAGATGGGTCGAGGCTGGGTCTTCCAACATGACAATGACCCGAAGCACACAGCCAGGATAACCAAGGAGTGGCTCTGTAAGAAGCATATCAAGGTTCTGGCATGGCCTAGCCAGTCTCCAGACCTAAACCCAATAGAGAATCTTTGGAGGGAGCTCAAACTCCGTGTTTCTCAGCGACAGCCCAGAAACCTGACTGATCTAGAGAAGATCTGTGTGGAGGAGTGGGCCAAAATCCCTCCTGCAGTGTGTGCAAACCTGGTGAAAAACTACAGGAAACGTTTGACCTCTGTAATTGCAAACAAAGGCTACTGTACCAAATATTAACATTGATTTTCTCAGGTGTTCAAATACTTATTTGCAGCTGTATCATACAAATAAATAGTTAAAAAATCATACATTGTGATTTCTGGATTTTTTTTTTTAGATTATGTCTCTCACAGTGGACATGCACCTACAATGACAATTTCAGACCCCTCCATGATTTCTAAGTGGGAGAACTTGCAAAATAGCAGGGTGTTCAAATACTTACTTTCCTCACTGTATATACATGTTTTAGAAATTTTACATTTGTCAGTTATCCACTAGGAATAGTGCTAAAACAAAAGATAATATGATTAATGTATAAATGTTGTTTTTCTATTTCTAACAAACCTAACAAAAACGATCATGAACTGTTCTGAGCTGTTCTGTATTCATAGGACAGAAATGTCACATGAAGGGTGAAAACTGAAAGTAGATATAGTGTGTATAGTGTGACCTGCCACTGCAATTAAACTGCTTGTAACCAAAAGAGACATCATAAAATCAGCATGATGATTATATGACTTCTGAGAAAGTACTGAGGAACTACTGATACATTTATAGTGTACTATACAGTATGTGTATTCTGAAGTACTTGAATGCCAATGGTGAGACAGATTATTCTCAAGAGCAATATCACATCGTGAGACACTTCAGTGTCTGACACTAAGGAAATTAGTTTTCATCTAGTGCTCATTTGAAGTGATTACTTTCTGTGAAGAAATAAATAGGAGAGATGAACCAGAAGAGGCGATTTAATGAGAACAGCCTCAACCAAAAATGTTTTTTTCTCTCTTTATTTTGGCAAAATTAATTGGCGGGCCCAGACAGAATCTGTAAACCTTTTTTGCATTTTCTCCACTGATCTGGGGAGCACTTAGATACATTTTCAAAATAATAAAGTAACTAAATAAAGTAATAGGGTATACATTACCATTCAAAAGTTTGGGGTCAATTATATATTTTTTTGTGTGTTTTTGAAATAAGTCTCTTATGCTCAACAAGGCTGTATTTATTCGATCAAAAATACAGAAAAACAGTAATATTGTGAAATATGATTACAATTTAAAAGAATTGTTTTCTTTTTTAATTAATATGTTATAAAATGTAATTTATTCCTGTGATGGGAAAGTGCTGAGTTTTCAGCAGTCATTACTCTTGTCTTCAGAGTCACATGATCCTTCAGAAATCATTCTAATATGATGCTGTGATTTAGTGCTCAAGAAACATTATTATTATTATTATTATTATTATTATCAATGTTGAAAACAGTATATTTATATATATATATATATATATATATATATATATATACACATATATATATATATATATATATATATATACACATATATATATATATATATACATATATATATATATATATATACATATATATATATATATATATATATATATATATATATATGAAGAGTTCAGATGCAAAAGCCTCTAAGTGCCATCTGAAATTTTCTTCTAGAATGATCATTTTTATCAAGCTTGTATATTTAAATTCAGTAATTTCACTTAAATGTCAATGAAAATTACCTATTAACTGTCATTTAAGTGAAATTACTGAACTTAAATATACGAGCTTGATAAAAATGATCATTCTAGAAGAAAATTTCAGATGGCACTTAGAGGCTTTTGCATCTGAACTCTTCATATATATATACACATATACATACAGACCCTTTCCAAAAAATTTGAATATCATGGAAAAGTTTATTTATTTCCATAATTCCATTCAAAACGTTAAACTTCCATAGATTATAGATTCAGGGCCCACAACTTAAACGATTTCAAGTATTTAGTTGTTTATTTGTACATAATTTGGGCTTCCAGCTCATAAAATCCACGAAAACAGGATTTCAAAAAATTAGAATATTACATGAAATCACACAGTAATTACACAGTGATACCATGGTCATTGAACCAGGTTTTGGTTCTTTTGGCAGTGTGGGCAGGTGCAAATCCTGCTGGAAAATGAAGGAAGCATGAAGTGCTCTGAAAATGTCCTGGTAGACGGCTGCGTTAACTCTGGATTTAATAAAGCACAGTGGACCAAAGTCCTCTTTTCTGATGAGAGCAAATTTTGCATCTCATTTGGAAACCAAGGTCCCAGAGTCTGGAGGAAAAATGGAGAGGCACACAATCCAAGATGCTTGAAGTCCAGTGTGAAGTTTCCACAGTCTGTGTTGGTTTGGGAGCCATGTCATCGGCTGGTGTTGGTCCACTGTGCTGTCCACTCAACGCAGCCGTCTACCAGGACATTTTCAGAGCACTTCATGCTTCCTTCAGCAGACAAGCTTTATGGAGATGCTGACTTCATTTTCCAGCAGGATTTGCACCTGCCCACACTGCCAAAATAACCAAAACCTGGTTCAATGACCATGGTATCACTGTGTAATTACTGTGATTTCATGTAATATTCTAATTTTTTAAAATCCTGGTTTCGTGGGTTTTATGAGCTGGAAGCCCAAATTATGTACAAATAAACAACTAAATACTTGAAATCGTTTAAGTTGTGGGCCCTGAATCTATAATCTATGGAAGTTTAACGTTTTGAATGGAATTATGGAAATAAATAAAATTTTCCATGATATTCTAATTTTTTGGAAATGGTCTATATATATATATATATATATATATATATATATATATATATATATATATATATATATATAATTTTTACCCACCAGCATTTTCTTTTGCTATCTTTTGTAACAGTATAAATGTTTTTACTGACACCTTTGATCAATTTACAGCAATGCATCCTTACTGAACAACATTATAAATTTCTTCAAAAGAAAACTGTACTGGCCCCAGTAGTGTAATGTACATTTCGAATGACAGGATAGCCTTAATAACAAATAAGGACATTAACGAATACAAAAATAATCAAATGCATCCCTCCTACCATTATAAAACACACACACACAAAATTACAACAATTGTTTTTATATTATAACAAAAACAAATCAACAACACTGTGCTCATCCCAGAATTTCAAAACTAGAAGAAAGAATCGATTTTATACCCTGGCCCAATAAAGGGGAGGTAAAATAAAAGGAATATGAGAGAGAAGAACTAAGGAGTAGAAAGAAAGAAGAAAGGCACAGTTAAAGCAAAAACCTGTATGCAGTACCTGTTTGCTGTGAATCAAATATATCTAGCAGAGAGGCAGTTTTTACATTACATACGGAGAAGGGCAGTGAATCAGGGAGCACTATGAGCCTAAATACTATCATCATTTGCCCAGACTCAGCACTTGCATACAGTCGACAGCAGAATATAAAACCCAAACCTCCAGGCAGTGATGCACACCCAGGGACTACTACACTAGAACGACCAATTTTCCACATTTCTCAAGCATGAGGGCAATAACCATTATGGTAAGATAATGACACAAAGGACGGAGAGAGACTGAGGCAGAAAACAGCCCATTTAGATATACATCATCACGACAGTAAAACAGCCCCGTAGGGACAAAGAGCTTAAGCTCCTCTGAGCTCTCTCAACTTAAAACTATTATCGCAATACAGAATTAAAAACATTCACACAAGAGAATGACAGAACAAAGAGAAAAGAAACTGACCAGACTGAAATCAATGTATACACACACACAGCAGGCTCCTTTTGTTTGGTCTCACCTTTATGTATTTATTCCAAAAAGCTGTTTTTCGCTTCTTTCGGCACCAGCAAAAACTTCAAAACTGCTCAGCACAGCATATGTCCCAACATGTTACAGCATACAAACATTTCCGGCGACACAAGATATGCTTCCTCATGTTGATGTGACTCGTGACGATAATGTCTAAAATGAGGCTAGCCAATGTTTAACCATCTCATAATTACATCGCCAGCAGCAGCTTCTTTAGTGTGGTGGTGACTTTTACCTAGTAGTTTTTTCAGCGTCACGAGACGCACGCAACGTTTGACGCACCATCTCAAACAGGTATGGACATGCTCACGGCTATAATCGTTCCAACAGTTTTCACACTTCCAAAGTGAGAATAAAAAAACCACACACAAATAAAACACATAATGTGTTTAATAGTTAAGAGTAAAGACAGAGTAATAATATACATAATGGTTTTAGAAAAACATTTAATTGTACAGTAAACAATAATTACACGGATTAAGTGAAGAGTCAAATTACTCTTCTGCTCTCTATATTATATATGAAGACTTCTTGTCCTATATTTTCATGTTTTAAATATCTGCTTATTTTCACAGCTCACTGTGTATGTTTCACTCTCTCGTCATCTGTCTATCATAAGGGGCGGCCAGAAAGAAAACAGCAGTGACAAATAACAGACTTTTTCACAGACGGCTGAATCAAAGCTGAAGCTCTGGTGGAACAAAGCTGGCGACTTCATCAGAATTATAGCAACTGACACTGCGTGGCAGATAACAAGCCAACCAGTGCTAGGTCATTTCCAATGCAAATTCAGCCAGCATATGCAAATCAATCATTTCACTAAGGAAATCTAGCATTAGCAAGGAGAGCAGAGCAGAGACAATATGTGCCACTTGTAAAGAAAAAAGACAGAACAATTTGCTGAGGAAATTGCAGTTGGGAATGATTGAATTAATATCTAAACACGCAAATGCCACTAAAACTCTGCCGTGACTGTACATCTTTTAATTCCTGCCTTAAAATAAGTGAGATGTTTACAGTAGCTGGGAAAGAAAATCTTGGATGATGTCAAAAGCTTGTGACAAATAAATATAACACACACACTCAAAAGTTTTCTTCTGTTTTTGAAAAGTTTCTTATGCTCACCAAGGCTTCATTTATTTGATCAAAAATACAGTAACATAAAACAGTAATATTGTGAAATATTATTACAATTTAAAACTGGTGTCTATTTGAATATACTTTAAAATGTAATTTATTTCTGTGATCAAAGCTGAATTTTCAGCATCATTACTCTAGTCTTCAGGGTAACATGATCCTTCAGAAATCAGTCTAATGCTGATACTGCTCAAAAAACATATCTTATTATTGTCAATGTTGAAAACAGTTGTGCTGCTTAATATTTTTGTGTAAACCATAATTATTATTTTTTCAGGATTCCTGGATGAATAGAAAGTTCAAAAGAACAGCATTTACCGTATTTAAAATAGAAATCTTTTTTAACAATATAAAAGTCATTACTATCATTTTGATCAATTTAATGTGTCTTTGCTGAATAAAAGTATTAATTAAAAAACACAAACTACCTATCTACATAAAGTACATCAACAAAATATATAGAACATTAAAAGCTATTATTTTTTAGATATTCAAGAATATGTTTAGAGAGCCATGAATAGATGCATGTTTCTTTTTAACTGACATACATAAATAATTGATAGAATAATTTTTCATTTAATGTTCTGCTGACACAAGCTTATAAAGCCCCTCCAAACTCCAGACAGATCATATAAGGTCCTTGTTTTCCATGAAACCTTACAAATAATGACTGACAGCTGGTTTGGAACAGACACTGACAATGGCATTTACATATTTATGAGACCTTCTGTAGAAGAAACCTAGCGAGAACGACCTAATGAAACTAAGGAGCACAATATGGTTAAATATGTAGAGTATTGAAAGATGAAGACTTGCAAGATCCCTGAGCTGTCAAAAGAGAGTTTAATTCATATTTTAAAAACTCATCCACCTAGTTCATCAAACAATAATCACTACACGACTACATGAATTTATAATGGAAGATGTGAGAGCTTTACTTGCATCTCAACAAATCACGTGTGTGTGTTTTTGGAGACATCATGGGTTTTGATTTAACAATGTACAACAGAAAGTGTCAAGGCTATTTCATGGTAACAATAGGAGGTACTAATAATGACTTGTTCGCTGTTCAGGACAATTGATCAGTCAGTCACTGAGACAGCATACATTTGTTAATTCAGACAGTGCTGTAAGCACAAACAAAGAATTATTGAAGCAAAGCAAATCTAGTCATTTACAGAGATGAAATAGCTGACTTCAGAGTGTTTGCTCTAAAAGGACTGATTTCAGAAAAGCAACTTCAAAAGCACGTTCTTTTCCTGATGCAGAGATCCTAACCGTAATGAAAAAGCTTACTCTTATACTCTCGCTAATACTCTTGTAAAACAGATATAAACATAAAACAGATATTAGTCAGAAAGGGTCAATACAGCATTCCAGCGGTACTACAATGCACAATAGCTGCTGTATAACACGCATCTACTGCTATCACTGCACCCACTGATGCCAACTATTATCCGCATTTTACATCATGAACTACATAATGTAATGTGTCCTTAAAGTCCCCATGAAATAATTTTTTTATGAAACAAATTATGAATATGTTAGCCTTAATAAAGTTATCTACTGTATAAGCCAGTGTGCTCTAAGACAATGACAAAATTTGCATATAGACGATAAAAGCGTTCACTACCACCAATATGGATCAATGATTTTGATGACATCACTCTACACTTCAGCTTCTCGTCAGATTTTCTGTCCAATCAAATGCTCTCTAGAATCTGAAGCGTCCCGCCCCCTACACTATAAATAGACGCTGAAACTGCGGCTGAAATCGGTCACTTGTTCACATAATAACTATTTTCTATGGTGAATAGCACATAGTGCACTATATAGGGGACAGGGAATGATTCAGTTCAGACATTGTAAATATGCTTTCCATTGGGGTGAATGAAGTCTGGTTTCGCTTTAGTGTCATGCGAACCACAGCAGCCGCACACAGTCTGCTCCACTCCAGAGACCAGATAGCATAGAGCGGATCATTTACGAGTCGGCACAGACCACAAAATGTTTTGGACCCATTTGAATACTACAGAGAATGCTGTATTTTAAAGAGATATTGAGGAGATTAGGAGGAGAAACAGACTTTGCATTAGAAACAGCACTGACAAGAAGAAGAGCTAACACTGGTACCATGCACCAACATAAATTACACTTTTCAAATTACACATCCTCAGCATGATTGAGCTCACTGTTTTGCTTAAGTAACAGTTTCATATTAAATCTAAAGGGGGAATCTATTAGATTGTGGCAGTCAAATGCGGCTTTCTCGAGCTCAACGGCTCTGGCCGAGCTGTGATATAAACATAACGCTATTGGCTATTTTAAAAAAGGGGAGGAGCTGCTTGATATGTCCCGTTCTGTCTTCCTGTTTCAGTGGAAATTGTCAACACATCGAATAACGCTGCACGTTTCAAGGCACTTCAGTAGGCCTTTAATATATTTCTTTTTTACATAGTAGACATTGTATAAACATTAAGGCACACAAGGCCATGTTATATTGTGAATAAAGTCATAGCCTACTTCATCGCTTCCACAAGAATAGAAGGAGAGCAAAGAATTAAAAAGAGTAGACACTGACGAAGTCTGAAGCAGTAAGAGCTTAAAAATCCACAGAGCCTAAAAATAGTATGAATAAAGGCTAGAGCAAAGAATTTTTTTATTCTTTTCTGAATTTTTTTTATACAAGCTGGTAGTTTACAATTTGAAATAGTAAGTGTAGAAGAAAAATCTGTAAACAAAACAAGGGGAACAATCAGAAATAAAGATAATGTGATAACAGAGGTATTAACAAATGGATAAGCAATAAACTGGTATGACAAAGCACAAATGTTATTGTACAGCCAGTACAATAATAACCTATAGGTGCACCTTTAAAAAAAACTTGCACACTTATATATTTATAAGTTTGTCAAATCAATTGGTGATTCATACCATCCATGCAATTTGTATATTAAATCAAGGAATGACAATATGAATCAGAAAAACTGGTAAACGGGTAGGTTTTCCAACACAAACTGTTTCCCTTTTTATTATGTGACTTAATCTATATGTCTTAATCACCTGTGCTACACTTACATTACAAATAAAGCTTACATTACATAAACAAAAATGTATTGAATGTATTATTTTAACCAATATACACTACCCACTACAGTTTGGGGTCTGTAAGTTTTTTAATACAGAAAGAAGTCTTTTATGCTCATCAAGTCTGCATTTATTTGATTAGTTTGGTACAGTAAAAACTCAAAAATGCCTTCAGAAATAATTTAAATAAGATGATGTAGTGCTCAAGAAACATTTATTATTATCACAGTTGAAAAAAAAAGTGCTGATTATTTTTGTGGAAACATTGCTACATTTATTTTCTCCAGGATTATTATTATTATTTGAAAAATAAATGTTTTGTAATAACGTAAACTGTCACTTTTAATTGAATGCATCCTTGCTGAATAAAAGTTAATTAATTAATTAATTAATTAATTATTTTAATCTTACTGACCCCAATTTTTTAAAAGGCAGTGTATAATAATATATACATTTTGTATTAAAAATGATACAAAGACAACAAACAGTTGTGCAAATATAATGCACATACAAAGAGAAAACATTTTTAATTTCTTCTCTTTCTGAAGATGATGTAGCCTAAATTCTGTCTAAGCACTGTACTTTATATTTTGTTAGTTGAATTTTCTATTGTGGACTGCCTTAAACAAGAAACACAGTACTTTTAATACTATGCGACACCATGGGAATGAAAAAACTAATATATTTACATAAACACTCAACATCAGTGTTAGCTGTGATGAGATCTAAGCAAAGAGCTTCTGGCTGTGAGTGCTGAGGGATGCATCCAGACTGTAGATGACCATGGACACAATGAGACGAAGAGAGAAAAAGAGTCCCTGAGCACCAGCCGGACGGTGACTAAAACTTAACTACATAAATCAAACAGGAGTTGTGTTATGAGCTGTCTGCTGTTTCCTCTCTCTCACTAATACTGAATATTGGGTTGTTTGGTTTCATGTGTCACTTTAAATTTGATATTTGAAACTGTGATATCACACCACCTCAGAGATAAAATATGTAGTGTTAATAATGACATTTATGCTAAGGGCACTTGATAAGTAACCATACTGGCATTGATCCACAACACTTAAATCTTTAAAGAGCTGTAAAAGGCTCACCAAAACACAGGTTAAAAGGTTAATCCTTTATTTGGTTTATGGCACTGGCACTCAGCGGTTGCATACAGTAGCAGTTTCTTATTTAAAAACATAGCTACAGTAGGGCAGGAAGTGTGCAAATGAGTGCAACAACTGCTTGTTATACCTGCAACCCACCTAGTTTGGTGCTAACAATTGATTCCTCTTTTGCATCATGCACTTGAACAGACACATACACACAAAATTATGTCAATTTACTAGTATCGCCAAGTATTCTCGTAAACACATGTCTTAAGTGAATGTAAAGAACTGAGAAAAAATCGGATTTGTATCATTCTATTGGATCCGTGCATTCGGTCTTAAAGTGACAGCAACCTACAAATACTGGCTGTCATTCATGTTAAAGGGGTGGTACAATGCCCCTTTTTAAAATATGTTAAATAAGTCTCTGTTGTCCCCAGAGTGTGTATGTGAAGTTTTAGCTCAAAATACCTCACAGATAATTTTGTACAGCATGTTAAAAGTTGTCCCTTTTTGAGGGTCAAAAACACGCCGTTTCGTGTATGTCCCTTTAAATGCAAATGAACTGCTGCTCCCGACACAGAGGGGGGCTTCAAGAGCTTGTGTGTGTTAGCAGCTCCTGATTACCTCACACAGACAAGTACTAAAAGACTAGAGACTCAAGAAGAAGTGACAAAATGTAGAATGCAACATGACGTTTCTGAATGTTTAGTTGATGAATTTATGTTGCTGATGTGGAGTTAACTATCTTCAAGTCATTGATTAGCATATTCTGTCATGATAATCTATAAATCGCTTGTGTGGGAACTGTTGTAAGATGCCTACATAGTGACATGCTATTGCATTTGTGTTACGTACTGTATTGCATGTGAAAAGACAGATGCGACAGCTTGAGCAGATTCACAAATGTGCTCTACAACAACAACTCTTCCTCTTCTCAACATGGACTGCGTTCCTGGGGGCGGGGTTTATGTTAATTTTAGGGTTAGTGATGTCACTAACCCGGGAGGAATGTTGTGTAGTCCCTACCAGCCGTTTGTTGTAGTCCTTAAAAAACTATTTCTTTAAAAGCAAATATCCTCCTTTGCTTTGAACTTTGAGTGTTGTAACTTTGCAGATGTTGTTTATGCTCAAACTGCAACATTACACACTAACTAAAGTTAGAAAAGTGAAATCAAAATCAATCACCCCTTTAATCAAACAACAAAACACAGCTTTAACAAAGATTTATATTTAATTTATACAGTCAACACTATAGTGTTATTTTACATTTCGGCCTAATTGTTACATGTATGGACCTGAATACACTACAGTTAATTTTTTTATTACTTTATTTGTAACTTGTATTTTTTTTTTAACTCAGCATCATTAAAATGATTGAATTTCATAAAATGTTTTAAATATTAATACACTTACACAAAAATAAGCTCATTTAAAATAATAAATAATTTTTAAAAAGCATTTTAGGGTTTTAGTTTTCAGGTGCATCCTTAATACAGACACTTAAAAGTCTATAAATTAAAATAACATATAGCCAAATATGAGCCTTTACTGTTGTATAATATTGGGAATATTTTAGCAGATTCACACTCCATTTAAATGCGGTTGTCTGTCCTGAAACTCTGCAGTGTATAGGCTATATGGCAGTTGCTCCTCTTGGCAGCATGAAAAATAAAACTTTTATTCGAATTGCGAATAGATTATACACAGAAAGTGAGCAAAGAGCGCTCCCTTAATGACTAAAGCTGTCAATCACTTCAGTTGCAGCGAACAAACGCTGTGCTCAACGCTGCAAACTGCGTTCTAATTAGAAACCTTTGACTTACATATAGACAACAGAGCGTGAAATACAAATAAGCACAAGACTGTTTGAAAGCAGCTGCTTATCAGTGGGTACTGAATTGAATCGAAATAGTCTTGGCTATTGGAACCGCAGCCCGCCCATGCCTATTGATTCCCGACCCGCACCGCAAATGACCAAGTAAATATTATTCCACCCATTACATCAAATATTAGCAGTTCACCCATCAGGTACCTGTGGGTACCCGCCTGCATGCAGGACTCTGCCTAGAGCTACATCAGTATTTCTTGATTCTAAACCTTGAACCACCTTCAATCACAGCGGCAGAGATAATGCCGCCCATGGTGCAGTGCAGGATGTAAACTAATGATCTAAGCCATGTGCTCTGCTCTTGTGTGGAGTGACCTTTACAGCAGCACACGTGTGAATTAATCACTTCCATCCTTCTGTTGGTGCTTTGAAATTATGGTATATTTCCATTGTTTAGGTCCCAGTAAAACACAGTTTCCCCATTAATCTCAATAGAGATGTCCAGTGGGTCTGCAGTGTAATCTAGAGGCCGGCAGACAATACATTCAGCTCTGCAGGGAGCGTTGTTATTAAAAGTGTGGCCTTGATGGGTAAATGGGGAATTCATTTAACACTGGTGTGCTCCCCTCTACCTCATCAGGCAGAAGAAAATAAGGTCTGTCTGACAATCAGCTGCTGTCCTGACTGTGCTGGTTATTAGCATTCCATTACCATAATCACTAATCCTCAAAACCTGTAGTTCCATTTAAGTGTGGGCGGCTTTTTGGATGCAGGCATGATGAAGAACACTCCCTTCTTTCTTCTACACACACATTTTTTAATAAAAACTATGACAGGAAGTCATACTTTTTGAATCAGGATGTAATCCACCCTGATTATCCATTATAAAAGTTTTGGCAGACTATGTATAATCTCAAAATGCTGTTCATCAGTTGCTCCTCCAAATCAATAGCAGAAAAACCAGAAAAGAAAGAGAGAGAGAGAGAGAGAGAGAGAGAGAGAGAGAGAGAGAGAGAGAGAGAGAGAGGCACTAGCTCTGGGCAGGTATGTTAGCTTGCTCTTCAATCACATGTAAGAGCATAATATAGCTTCTATTATATGGATGTAATACATTCTATTATATGGACTGAGTTATACTCATGTGCCTCATTTGAATAAATATAACTGGCAACTGACAATTATAAAACACATATGCATTTTCTAGTGTATAACGTAAGAAAGCCTCTATCAAGAAGAAAAATGTATGTGTCTGTAAAAGTACAATACTCAGAAACTATGAAAGAGTGGAACAATGCAAATATGGTTGCAATACTAATTACACACCAAGAACTAAGACAAAAGTGTTTACACAGCTGTACTTCATGGAATAAGATCACTGGTATTTATGAAAATATTAATCTGTACACCTAAATTTCAAATACAAATACACAGAGGTTATTCCTCTGTTACTCAAAACAGCAGCTGCACTGTGTGGTTAAATTTGTGATGTACCTTACTGTAATATCCGGGAACACTGAACACACACCTGGCCTTTTGCTGGTCTATGTGGTATCCTATCTTACATCAGCTTGCATGGCTACAAGAACATTGCTGCTGTCAGCAAACACAGAAACCCATCCACAGATCAGCAAAACAATATCACGCAATTCATCACAAACATATGGCGAATAAAATCAGCCTACAGAGATGGAGCATTGTGGGACTCACCAAAACACTGTCTGAATAAGACACAAGAAACACCTTACACCTATACTTTCTCACCTTTACAGTATATTTCATAAACATATCCTGTGAGGGTTTTGTTCAGAGTGGAGGCCCAGAGAAGTGAGAAAAAAGTCTCCAGTTTCACTTTCACTTAAAATAAATCTATCTTCTCTTAAAAGTCTCAGTCCACCCACCCGGAAATTCAGGCAGCAGGAGGTTGGCCAGAATGATGCAAGACACATAATCCAAAACAGATGAAAGGGGGTACTCCACATTTCCCAGACGTGGAGATCTCCTCAGAATTTCCTACAGCTGTGGCCAATAAGAGCTCAATAATAAAGTTAGCAGGCTACGCTAATGTGAGCTACGCTAACCTGACGTGTGTGTGAGGAGGACTCACCCAGCTTACAGCTGCCTGTGGAGGTGACGCTGGAGCAGGGGCAGGGGATGCAGGGGTCTGTGACGGGAAACCTGGGCCTTCTGTAGAAATTATACCTGCAGTTCTCGCAACTGGGTCCTTCGGTGTTGCCTTGGCAGTTCACACAGATGCCTGAGAGAACAGGGGGAGGGACAGAGGGTTGAGTAAACAGAACCACAGCTGTGACTGACAGGACTTTGGTCCAGTGAGGTGGACGAGAGGGGAACAGAGTTCAACGACGCTAAACAAGGTAGACAAAACAAACCTGAAGTTAGAAGGCCGATGCAAAGGGAAAAAAAGAAATGGAGAGATTGAGCAAACGTATTTCTAGGAAGCGTGCATGAAAACAAGGAAGGAACTTAGACCCTGCCAGAGCTTGTGCAAATCTAACAACAAAATGTTAACAGGGGGTTGTGAAAACAAATAAATGTATTACAATTTGAATAAGATCTTTTTGTGTGTGCCAATAACATTCAAGTGAACTCTTTAGGTTGAGTGATTTGAACTGCTTTTATTATATTGATTTGAAATGTTGAAATCCAAGTGAAAACAGAACACTTCAACAAGTTATTGCATAATTCAGGAAGTATGAGAACACACACACACACACACACACACACACACACACACACACACACACACACACACACACACACACACACACACACACACACACACACACACACACACACACACACACACACACACATTCTTGTACATCCATCTTTATGAGGACATTCATTGACACAATGCAATCTCTAACCGCTTAGCCTAACCTTACCCATCACAACTAAGTGCCTAACCCGAACCCTTACCCTAAACCTACCCTTAACCTAATTATAACCTTATACCTAAAACCAAGTCTTGACCCTCAAACAAGCCTTTAAATGGGTCTCAGAAAGTGAGGACCGGCCAAAATGTCCTCACTTTACTCTCTTTGTCCTCACTCCAATGGTCTAAAACTCAAACTGGTCCTCACAAAGATAGTTGTACAAGTACACACAAACACACACACACACACACACACACACAGTTCTCTGCTGTACATCAGGCTTCTTGCATTTGCTGTCTTTTTTTATCCTTCATTTCTAACAAAGCACCACTTCTGGACATAGTGCTATAAATAAAGATGAATGTCGCTGTATTAGATAACAAAATATCAAACCAAAAATATAGCAGGAAATATAACACTAATATAAGCAAAACATTTCACAAGGTCCTAATTTATAAAACAAAAGATGTGCTGTTCAAAAAAAAAACCCCAAAAAACATTTGGACACTGTTATCTTCTTTTATGTTCCACAGAAGAAAGGAAGTCACAATTTGTAAGAAAATGATGGTCAGTAATTGATGACAGAATTTTTCAGATTTGAGTGAACTGTCCCTTTTAAATGACACTTGTTGGTTGATTAGAAAAATTATTAAGATAAATGAAGAATGCCAATGCCTCTTGATCAGATTTTGTATTTAAATTCAAAGACATTCAAACATTTTTAATTGCGGCATCAATGTCAAAATACTATTTGGGACCACTGCAGTGCTCAGTGAGCAATTATCTCAGACAGAGAAAGATTAATGACATAAATTAACCAAGAAACGGTCACAACTGATGAAAACCAGCATCACTAGTAATCAGCTGTTTCTTTACAGCTGTCAAACTCATCAACACAAACATTTACGCTTTTTTGATCATCTGAATGATAAATGCTGCATTTTTTGTCTGGAATGTAATGACTATCTGAATTAACTTTATAACATTTGTTCCGACACACCAATATCACAGACAGTCATATGTGATTTCTTTCTCTTCAGGGTTGTTTGTCTTATCTTTCACTGGCTGTGCAGGCAAAGAAAAAATGTTTTTCACAAATATACTGCTTAACTACTGTAGATTTTTACATTTTCTGAAGAAACTGTAAGTGGTACTTCCGTTCAAAACTCATCAACACAATGCCTACAGCTATTGTTTTCTGAATGGTTTCTAGGGCATTGCTAGTTGGTTGCTAGATGGTCACTTACTGGCCTGGGAAAAATAGCATACTCTCAAGTTTCTTTTGTCCCAAGATGCAAGTCTATGGTATGGTATGTTTTTTTTCTTTTGTTAATTGCTCATCTGATTGAAATGTATTAGTACACCTCTTCAAGAATTGATGTAGCATTCCTGTCTGCAGCACAAACATGCCGTGCACCACATCTTTACAATAACATCCCTGTCTTAATAATGTATTAAATAATTTAATTTATTTAATGAAATATGACCAGGCATGGAACATATGTAACTAGACATTATTTGGCATATGTATATTATTGTAATCTGTTTCTCACCAAAGGAAGATGGCCTCTCCCAGCTAACCCATATATGGTTTTCCCCAAGACTGTTCTTCCTCTTCGGCTAAACATCTTATGGATTTTTTTCCCCACCCCAAGGCATTTTTCTGCTTTGAAAGTATATGTTTTGTTAAAAGCATTGTACAAGCATCTGACTGGACTTCAGCAAGCACCGCTTATAAAGAGTATAAACATAAATACAATAAAAATAGCAGAACTGAGTGATAAATAAATGTTGCATTAAAAAAAGTTGTTAAATTCGGATATAGTTTTTATACAAAAGTTACTTGAATTAATCTTAGAGTATTACAGGAGCTGCCTATCAAAACTGCATAGGATAAAACATGGGATAAAACTACAATAACATGAATCAATTGCTGACTTTAAGAGTCTGTCCATCAATTGACAAAGCAAGAGCATGAAAAGTCTTCAGGGATGAAAGCAGAAACATTCTTTGAGTGCAAGACAAAGTGAACCCTAGAGATCCAACTCATGGCCAAAAGCACAAAGATCAAAGAGGCTGTGTATGCGTGTTTGAAAAGATGGGCTGCTGTCAGACCCACTCGACTATGCGTGTGTAAGTTTGTTTTTCCACTGGGCTTGTCTCCAGGGCTAGAAAGTAAAGCAGGAGGAGGCTCATTAGTGCTCAAACGCTTTTCCCTGTGTTGAAGACGAATGTGTGTCCACAGATGAAACCTTATGCAAACACTCCCCTTGGTCCAGCTCTAACTCTTCTCTCATCTCATAACAGGAGACTGACACAGGGGTCAGAGGGTAGCAAGATCAGTGAATCAGGAGAGCAATCAATGATGATGTATTTACATGAGGGAGTATAAGGCAGTAGACAAAACAAGTATTTACAGTTGTGGTCAAAAGTTTATATGCAGAATCTGCAAAATGCTAATTATTTGAACAAAATAAGAATGATCATAAAAATGCATATTTTTGCTATTGCTATTTAATACGGTCCTGAATAAGATATTGTACATAACAGATGTTTACATATAGCACATAAGAGAAAACAACAGCTGAAGTTTACATACGCTTGATTCTTAAAACTGTGTGTCATTACCTGGATGATCCATTACTGTTTTTGTTTTTTTTGTGATGGTTGTTCCCTTTGTTGTCTCTTTTTTTTTTCCCGAACAATTAAACTGCCCACTGTTCTTCAAAAAAAAAATCCTGTAGGTCCCGCAAATTCTGTGGTTTTCCAGCATCTTTTGCATATCTGAACCCTTTCCAGCAGTAAACAAGGGACTCATGAACAACTATCACAAAACAAAAAACAGTCGTGGATCATCCAGGTAGTGACACAGTATTAAAAATCAAGCGCATGTTAACTTTTGAACGGGGTCATTTTTATAAAGTCAACTATTATTTTGTGAAGGCCTCATCGACATGACAGCCATCGGCACTGATCCTCAACAAACTCGTCTCCATACCGGCGTGATGACTCCGACTTCCAACCAGATGGAACTGGATAAATATTCTGAATGTTCTGATCCAATCTGACTTCTGACCTGTAATGCTGCCTGAATCGTAATCATACACTGTTCGCTCGTTGGCCAGAGGAGAACTGGCCCCCGACTGAGCCTGGGTTTGCTCAAGGTTTTTTTCTCCATTCTGTCACCTGATGGAGTTTTGGTTCCTTGCCACTGTTGCCTTGGCTTTTGGCTTGCTTGGTTGGGGACATTTAATATTCAACAAAATTATTGATCTGCCTTACTTAAGGTGGACGATGACGCAATTTTCTTCTAGAAACAAACTTTGTTGTATTATTTTCATGTTATCACTGTGAAGCTGCTTTGATGCAATCTGTATTGTAAAAAGCGCTATATAAATAAAGGTGACTTGACAATAACAGTGGAACTGATCAATAGTTATTGTTAGTCAAAAACTAGCAAAGAGTATTTATATATAAATAATTATAAACTATATAAATAAACAATCATACATTCAAAATATCTCCCTTGAGAAATATTTTATGTGAAAAGTGTGTCAAACAGCCCTGGTCTTCCATATATCTTAACTTTTCATAAATGATCCCCTCCCACACACACACACACACTCACACACGCACGTGTATAACTAATACATGTGTAAAATTAAACACTGGCTATGTATTTATTTTGTATTTTCTCTCAGGTAATGTTTCCTCTTTTCCACAGTATCCTACACACAAGAGCGGGTCAGCTAATCTTCAGAGATTATAAACAGTAACAAAAATTCAGAAGGTTGTTGCAATCTTTTAATATCCATTTTTGTATTGTTTTACCTATCCAATTAAATATTTTCTGTTACTAAACATATTTGATGTCTTTTGCGTATCCTGCAAGATTTATAATGAGGCCATGAAGAAGTATTCGTAGATTCATCCTGGGAAGGCCCAGCTGAAACACTCATGGTTGTGGCAAAAAAGCCAAAGTGAGACAATAAACAGTAAGTTTAGAAACTGACATGATGTAACTCTTCTTAAATAGGCCATTAGTTTGTTGTGAGTATTTTCAGTGGTTACATTATGTTGTTTTGTAGTTTTTGCAGAGGTCAACAGAAACAAACGGAGAAAGAGCACTGTGAAGGACAGAAATGGTGGAGCTCAATGTAAGATGAGGAAGATGTTGATGTGTTGTTGATGTGGGTTCACATAGGAGCTACAGTGAGGACTGGGATACATCATATAATGTGTTATTTAATGCCTTTGTTTGAAATCTTTAATTCAAGGTATTTTTAAATGTTGTTTTCTGTTGAAATTGTTGTTTTCCGACTGTTTTATGTTTGAGATATTATTTACTATTTTTCCCAAATAAAGACAAACAATCAATTATTGGTTAAACTATATATTTTTTCTATCTGCCCACCTGGCCTGCAACCAAATCACTCACCTGTAAGGATTTTGGGAGGGATATATTTTAAATGTAACCAATAAAGTCACTTTGCTGCAAGGGCTTTTGGGGGATAAATTTCAAGTTTACCAATGAACTAACTTTTGATTCAAGTCTGTTTGCTCAGTGGCCCAATAGCTGTCTGGTTAGGGAGTGGGTTTAACCCTTAAAGCAGCCAATCCATCTTTAAAATGAATGATCAAAGCCGATGGCAGAGTGGCACAAAGGTGTGAATGTCCCCCTGAAAAACGTATTTAAGAGGATTACTTGCCATGGCAACAAATGGCTGTTGCACGGAAGAATACCGCAGTAACGTACATCCGAATTGGTACAATTTCGGCAGTATATGGACATGTGGTATTCCCCATATCTGGTCAATAATACTCCTGGATTCGTCCAAAAATTTGTGGTGTATACAGGCATATACTGGTCCGTATACACCTCTTTTCATGCAGTGATTTGTGATTCATACTACACTGGTTACAGTGTATAATCAAAGACAATACAATAGAAAGACGTGTTGTCTGTTTATTGTCTTTGTATTATTTTGTGCTATCCTGTCGGTTTCAACTCACCAAATTCAATTCAGTCTGAAAACTGTTAACTCGGCTGAAATATAATTTATTTGGGAATTGCAGCGCTGTTACTGAATAGCGGGCCAGGATACACTGGTGGAAGAACTTCAGGTGCAGTTGGTTCTGCAAGACTGAAAACTGTGTAGTGAAAGCTTATAGATCAGCAGCTAAGAGTCTACAATGTGAGTCCACAAATCACCATTATGACAGTGGCGATGAATTTACTGAACTGGGAAGAGGAATAATGAGCCACATTAACGAGTGTGAGAGCCTACATATGCAAAAGTGAAATTATGAAGACAGGTGCGAGAAAATCAAACACGCATAGCCTGTAAATGAGTAAAAGACCAAAGAGAGATGTACTGTGTGGCTGAAAATTGCCATTATGCAGTAGGAGTCTGCAAATTCAAAACGTTTTGGACAAAAAAGTGAATACATGCAAGGACTGATCATGTGAAAAAAAGAAAAGAAAAGCACTTTGAACAGGTCAGGAAAGGAAAGAAAACTTGAAACATGGAGAAAAAGCAATGCCCATGTGAAATTATCCAGGTGTAGTTAGTTGGCTGATGGTAAAGACTAGGTGAAAACTATTACAAATCATTTTCAGTAACTGAAATAAAGCTGAAATATAATAAACTATAAATGTGACCTGTGCTGGCAAAATGAGTTGCAATGAGCAAATTTTAAAAAATGAGTTATTGTTATTTTCTCTATTAAAACATTCTCTATTAAAAACCTTCAAAATGACATATGATTTGTTGGAATCAGACCAAAAAAAAATGACTGAACTACACCTATTTGAAGAGTCAGCAAAGTAAATTTTGAGAAAAATCGAGTTTTCTGAAGGTTCCAAAACAAAATCACCTAGCAACCATACCTTAAAATCCCCGGTAACAACACCAAATTTGGCACACACCAAGTCAAAACCCATATCTATAGGAAAAATAGACTAATTAAAACGTTTTTTTTTTCCATGATACCACAATTATTTGATTAACATTAATGAAACAGACAGCCTATATATTAAGACCTACTGTACTGCAAGGATCTGATATAATGATACACATCAGATGTTTTTCCCCAAAAGATAACCAAATGTTCACTTAAGTCATAACAGATAATGTTTGCATGAATACTCGCCAAGAAAGATATTTTGAAGTATTGTAATTCTGTGTAGGCTATATGTGTACAATGGGATCACGTGCTATCTGAGAGGTGTCTTTGTCTGCACACTTCGGATCTGTCAGTCGCGAATAAGATTGTTTTGTTTACATCAGCATGAGTTTGAAAAATACATTTAATTGGCTCAGACTCATGCCATCGAGAATTTGCTATGAATATTCACAAAGTTGGAATGCTGCGCTTTAAAACAATACCAAACTCGTGCTGAGGGGTGCACAGGAGCAGATGGAAAAATAGACCATGGATGACATTGCTGGATGGCCATTTGGACAATATGTTTGAGCACAGGGTCTCTACAGCACCATTAGCTGCAGGGTAGTAAAGAGAGGAACGATGGTGATAAATATTCCTTCCTTCCAGAAATTCAGCGAAAGCAGCAGACATAAACTGAGCAATGTTATCAGTAACAATACTCAATGGATTGCCATGGTGGCTGAAGACTGATGACAGAAAAAAACCTGCAGTTGCATCCGGCAATTTCAAAAAGAGACCAGCACAGATTGAAGAGCAGCAGGTGCAATCAGCCGTGAGCCTCGGAAAATGAAGTTGTCCTTAATATACCGTTCCAGACGCAGCTTATAGTACAGCATCAACTCAACGTCCAGTCCATTGGGTGAAGGAGGCTAACCATTAGAAATTTGTGTGCGAAGTTTGGTTAGGACAAGAAGCATCAACATCAGCTGACAGAGAATTACAGCAGGCAGATGGAAAAGCAACAAACTCCTCATCAACACCTCATGGACACTAAGTGGTGTCCGCAAAATAATATAGAATTCATAGACAATTGGAAAAGTTTTTGGGGCAGACCTGACCAGTTGAAAAGAGATGGTATTCATCCCTCCTGGGATGGTGCTGCTCTTCTCTCTAGTAATATGGCACATAGTCTTAGAGCTCAAACATGAATTGGGGCTCAGGTCAGGAAGCAGACAGACTGGCTAAACTGACCGTCTGCCAGCCGTCTCACGTCACCAAGGTCAGATAAATCCCATCACATGATTTATGAAGAGCCTCTTTCACCTAGATATCATCATAGTGTCAGACATCAGATTGTGTCTGTTCCCCGAATCATAAAAACTTCCAAACCCATGTAAGGGTAAAAATGTAATTGATATTCAACAAATAAAAAAAAAGATATAATACAAATGACCAAATGATAAAACTTGGGTTGCTGAATATTCGATCCCTTACTCCAAAAGCACTTATTGTTAATGATATGATTACAGACTATAACCTAGATGTGCTGTGTTTGACAGAAACCTGGCTAAAACCAAACGAACCTCATCTGAAAGGCAAAGGGGGAGGTGTTGCTGTAATTTATAGTAATATTTTCAAAATTACTAAGAAGTCTAGTTTCAAATATAATTCTTTTGAAGTGTTGGTGCTTAATGTAACAATATATAGTGTAAAATGATAAATCACGTTTGAGATTTGTGCTGGCTACTGTATACAGGCCACCAGGGCACCATACAGACTTTATCAAAGAATTTGCTGATTTTCTATCAGAGTTAGTACTGGCTGCAGATAAAGTCCTAATTGTTGGTGATTTTAATATACATGTATATAACGAAAAAAATGCATTGGGATTGGCATTTAAAGACATTCTAAACTCCATTGAAGTTAGACAACATGTGTTAGGACCTACTCATTATCGTAATCATACTCTAGATCTAATATTATCACACAGAATCAATGTTGATGCTGTTGAAATTCTGCAGCAGAGCGATGACATCTCAGATCATTATCTAGTCTTGTGTAAACTTAACTTAGCCAAGGCTGCAAAGCCGACTCCGTGTTACAAATATGCTAGACCTATCACTTCTGCTACTAAAGATTGCTTTATTAATAATCTTCCTAATCAGTTTCATCATCTCAGCATCCCAGATAGCTTAGAAGAACTCGATGTTGCGACAGAAACTTTTAACTCTCTCTTTTCCAGCACTTTAGACACAGTTGCTCCGTTTCGCTTAAAGAAGATTAAAGAAAATAGTCCAACACCGTGGTACAACGAGTACACTCAGGCCCTTAAGAGAGCAGCCAGAAAAATGGAGCGCAACTGGAAGAAAACAAAATTAGAGGTATTTCGCATTTCATGGAAGGAGAGCTCGATTGCGTACAGAGAAGCCTTAAAAGCTGCTAGATCTGCTTATTTTTCAACCCTATTAGAAGAAAATAAACAAAACCCTAGGTATTTATTTGAAACAGTGGCTAAACTAACGAAAAATAAAGCTTCAAGCCCAGAAGTTTCCAAGCAGCACAGCAGTAATGACTTTATGAACTTCTTCACTTATAAGATTGATAATATCAGGGAGAAAATTATAACTATGCAACTGTCTACAACAGTATCGCATCAGGGAGTGCATTGTGGTCTCTCTAAGGAAAAAAATCTATTCATTCATTGCTATAGGAGAGGAAGAATTTTTTAAACTCGTTAAATCATCTAAATCGACAACATGTATGTTAGACCCTATACCGACTATGCTACTGAAAGAGATGCTTCCAGAGGTCATAGATCCTCTTCTTAATATCATTAATTCATCTTTGTCATTAGGATATGTACCAAAAACTTTTAAGCTGGCTATGATTAAACCGCTTGTTAAAAAAATGCAACTTGATCCTACAGAATTAGTCAATTACAGGCCGATCTCAAATCTACCTTTTCGGTCAAAGATACTAGAAAAGGCGGTATCCTCACAACTATGTTTCTTTTTAGAAAGAAATGATATCTGCGAGGATTTTTAGTCAGGATTTAGACCGTACCATAGTACTGAGACTGCTCTCATTAGAGTTACAAATGATTTGCTCTTATCATCCGATCGTGGTTATGTCTCGCTATTAGTGTTACTCGATCTTAGTGCTGCATTTGATACTATTGACCACACATTATTTTAATTAGACTCGAAAATTATGCTGGCATTAGTGGAATTGCATTAGCATGGTTTAAATCATACTTATCTGACCGTTATCAGTTTGTAGCAGTAAATTAAGAGATGTCTCATCGATCAAAAGTTCAGTATGGCGTACCACAAGGCTCAGTACTAGGACCGTTGCTGTTCACTCTGTACATGCTACCCTTGGGAGATATCATTAGGAAGCATGGAATTAGTTTTCACTGTTATGCTGATGATACTCTGTATTTCTTCACGCCCTGACAAAACTTACCAATTCACAAAATTAACGGAATGTATAGGTGATATAAAAAATTGGATGACTAGTAATTTCCTACTACTTAATTCTGAAAAAACTGAGATTCTAATTATTGGACAAAAAACGTCCTCACGTAATAACCTAGAATACTGTCTAACACTTGATGGCTGCTCTGTCAAGTCTTCTTCGTCGGTTAGGAACCTGGGTGTGCTCTTTGATACAAATCTTTCATTTGAAAGTCACGTGTCTAGTATATGTAAAACCGCATTTTTCCATCTTAAAAATATATCTAAATTACATCATATGCTCTCATTGACATATGCTGAACAATTAGTTAATGCGTTCATGACATCAAGGCTAGATTATTGTAATGCTCTTATGGGTAGTTGCCCTGCACGCTTAATAAACAAATTACAGCTGGTCCAAAATGCAGCAGCATGAGTTCTTATCAGAACCAGGAAGTATGACCATATTAGCCCCACTCTGTCAACACTGCATTGGCTCCCTATTAAACATCTTATACATTTTAAAATATTGCTGATTACTTACAAAGCACTAAATGGTTTAGCTCCGCAGTACTTGAGTGAGCTCTAAACGCATTATAGTCCTTCACGTCTGTTGCAATCTCAAAATTCCGGCCAGTTGATAATACCTAATTTTATCGCTTAGCTCTCTACAGATAAAGCGTTGTCGGGATAATTCCGGTTCGCGTGGCTACGCAGAAGCGATAAAATTCTGTATTATAAATTTTAAAGCCAGACAAGTAGTTTGTTGAGGGTTGATTTGTAGGGAAGGACCACACGCCTGCGCACTACACGCCTGCGCACACATATTCAAACTCGTAATACACATGTGCACGCCATCAGAGTTCTCACAAGTTTGCGTTTTTAAAGTTTGCGCAGAGAGAACTTAAGAGTTTTCTGTTAAAACGGTGTTGTGTTAGCGGCCCCTAAGTTAAAAACTAATGATCGTTGCGACGGAAGTGAATCAATCAAAACTAACTTTAGCTGGACAATAACTTTATTCTAGAGCTGCTATGAAGCCAAAACAATCTGTTACTTTAATTTCCTATTATCACTGTAAAGCCGCTTTGGAACAATCTACATCGTTAAAAGCGCTATATAAATGAAGATGACTTGACTAACATCATCAACACGAGCTGGTATGGGCAAATGTGACATTTAATCAGCAGGGGCCTTTTGAATCATCTGTACACGCGATTCATCATGAAGAATATCCACTATTGAAACAGTATGACCTAAGAACAGCAGGCTTGCATCTTCTAGTTGTTGTGGCCCGACTACATCCACAGCCACTTTCTGCCATGGTCAGACTAGCAGTGGCGCCGACTGGAAAGGAGCAGGATGTGACAGTTTTGTCACTGAGCTGACAAACATGACAGGAACGGACAGCATCATGAACCTGAGCATCCATCCCTGTCCACCAATATAGATCACAAAGGTGTTGTTTGGTTCTCACCTTTCCCTGATGTCCTTTGTGCACTATGGAGATCAGATCAGATCGAAGAGCAGTAGCTCTTCCTCCCCATGAGTTGTGTGTCATTCCAGAACACAGCAGGAACTGAGTGGTCATGCAGGGAAACATTAACCATTTACCACCACCACCACCAGTAACTTCTGGTAATTCAATTTCATGGACCTTGCACGTGTTTGATTGCGCTGATCTGCACAGTTTAGCGTAATGTCCAATCTTTTTACACTTCCTGCATTTTGAAGTTTCAGCCACGCAGTTTGCAGCACTATAGGGAAAGTTTACCCAATAATGAAAATTACCCAATGATTTACTCACCCTCACGCCATCCTAGGTGTATATGACATTCTTCTTTCAGACGAATACAATTGGAGTATATATAAAAAAAATGTCCTGGCTCTTCCAAGCTTTATAATGGTAGTGAATGGCTGTTTCTGTTTTGAAGTCAATAAAAGTGCATCCATCCATGATAAATAAGTCGTTTAAAATATTTATGTGTAAGAGATTGTCTGTTAGCAGATGCCATATTTACTAAAACAGACTTCCCAACTAGTTTCCAGTCAACAGAAATGTAATTTCTGAAAATTTAAATCTCTGCTTTGGATATGTAAAATGAATTCACCAAGATATTGACAATGCCTTACCTGGTAAAACTGGCAAGAAACAGGATTATTTTAGGTCTAAGAAGTGTCACAAGAAGAAATGTTCGAGCCAAGAATTGCGTGCAGTTACAGATTATATGCATCCAAGGAGCTTAGTCCTCTACAACAGCTCAAATTGAGCTGAACTAATGTAACAATATCTGTTCGTCTCACAGCAAGGATATACGAGAAGCGAGATTCACCCGCAATTGTTGGGACAGTTTGACTCCTGCTGTGGTATCTGACGTAATGGGAGAAGGGTAATGGAAGCTCTCTGTGCTTGTCTGTGTATGTACATTATTGGCTTTTAGGAAGCAGAGTGCATGCTGACAGGAACATTAAACACCGCTGGATTGCCACAAATGGACGCAAGGGAAAAAACGCAGACAGATAGGACAATGCATCTAATATGAAATGAGAGAGAGAGAAAAAAAATCAAAAAGTATTTGATATCAGGCTTCTGTTCCAAATTGTCATTATAATAACATGTTTCTCCTTAACCAAACTTGTGGGGAAAAGGCTGATTTTGCAGGTAAGACTAACACCTGAAAACTGTCAGGCCAGTAAAATGGCCACTGAACAATACAAAATCTGACAGAAAATCAACTGATAAAAAAAAAAAAAAAAAAAAAAAATGAATAAATACATTAGCAAGAATACACTTGACAGACACATACAGCAACCTTCTAACTTTTTCAACAGCGAATTTTCTCACCTCATCTGCCATCTTGAAAGTACAGTATTTATCCCGAGCTTTTTGCATTCTGGGACTGCCTCCTCCTCAAAGGATACAATACTGCCTGAGAATTTGGCTAGAATTAGGCATCTTTAAAGGTGCCCTAGAATGTGTTGAAATAATATTTTAATTTTGTTTCTGATATCTACATAGAGGGTATGGCATTTAAAATGTCCAGATATGGTTTTACAGGTCCATTTTCAACCCTAGAAATTGGCCCTAGAATGAAATGGTCTGTTTTTACCTTATTTGGAAGGGTCATGAATAGTAATGAGGAGTTCTGCTCTGATTGGCTGTTTCACTGCGGGCTCATAACAGTAGCTCAGAGTGACAGCAAAAAGGTCCCTGATGTACAGCGTGACAATGGAGAGATTAGGTGTTCAACTGTACATCAGAGTCCTGCACGGGTCCGATTTTGTAAATCCGCACCCGCCCGTACCCGAAGTGCTTCAAACCGCATCCGACCCGTTTTCCGACAGCAGCACTAATTAAAATCTGCACCCGACCCGCACCCGAAATAAAATAAGTTTAGCCAATCACATTATAGACACAATTACAAAAATGTTTATTGCCAGGTCATACAGAAGTTATTACACAACAATTAACACAAGGACAACTTCAGCCAAAGCTGTAAAAAGGCCGCTACATGAAGAACATGGCTAACGTTACCACAAAACTGAGTAGCCTTATCACATTTTACCAATCGAACAGACGCGGCTACAACACTATATCTGCCACGCAATTTCGTCTAGCCTACATCTGACAATTTTGGGTTCAAACGCCCTGCACACCATACATACTTAACAGTGTTACATTTGAAAAATACTGTTCGATAGATCGGCTTGGTTTGTTACCAGAGTTATCTGCGTGCTTCCTCGGTGATGAAGTTCCACATTTGCGGCTATCCAACACGAAAATGCATGCAGCAAATAAGCCTGGCATTGAACATGGGCTGGCATATGCAAATTTTTGGAGGCGTACATATTAATGATCCCGACTGTTGCGTCACAGTCGGTGTTATGTGGAGATTCGCCTATTTTTCAAAAACGAGATTTAAATAAGAAGGAGAAAACAATGGTGTTTGAGACTCACTGTATGTCATGTCCATGTACTGAACTCTTGTTATTTAACTATGCCAAGATAAATTCAATTTCAAATTCTAGGGCACCTTTAAGGAATAGTTCACCCAAAAATGTCAATTCTATCATCATTTATTCACCCTCAAGTTGTTACAAACCTGTATGGGTTTCTTTCTTCTGTTGAACACAAAAGAAGATATTTTGAAGAATGTTGGTATCCAAGCAGTTGACGGTAATCATTGACTTTCATAGTAGGAAAAAAATACTATGGAAGTCAATGGCTTCTATCAACTGTCTGGTTAACAACATTCTTCAACATATATTATTTTGTGTTAGATGCATGAGTGTTTCATCCAAGTCCGGTCTTCGTTGTATTCATCTGCTACGGCATGTGTAAAATTTTTCTGTCAACTCTGCATATTCATCGCGATCGATTTCGCACATTTGTCGATGGAGCGGGTTCAGACCATACTAAATGTTCTGACTGCATTTGTGCAGGACAAAGCTCTGAGGACATCAGAAGTTACAGGGACTGATGGCAGCTGTACAAAGTACACAGACTACACCATAATTTAGATTTTAATGGAGAGTAAAACAAAGGCAGAACACTGTACAATCTGGTAGGTAGCATTATTTGATAGAACTCCGGCACAGTAACTTCATATTGACCTACGGCTAAACAAAGGCAGAGCACCATAACTCAATTTGAGCGTTCCAAAACAAAGCCAAAGAGCGGTAACTGGTGTTACGGTGTTCCGCCTTGGTTTCTCATGGGCTTTTGGAAGTTACTGTTAAGACAACCCATTATTTTCTCGAAAAAACAACGGAAATGACTCAAGATACTTATCCACACGATAAAGGAGGTCTTGAATGTGCCAAAAATATCAATAACTCATTTTCGACCAAAAACGAAGTTACGGTCTTTTGCCTTTGCACGGCAGAATTGTTTAAGGCTATTTCGCAATTCATGTGGGTCATAACTCCTGAACAAAGGTAGATTGACAGCACATAATCGGATCTAATCATCATCTGTTTTCAGACAATCTTCAAATGTCCAATTGCGCAGAAAATTACTTTAATGTATAATGTTTTCGATTTCCGGGTACAATTTTGTTGGAGAGTTTCAAATTGACCCACGTTGGATTCAATACAATTCCCCAAAAAAACACACTATGAAAAACATCAAAGAATCAGGTACAAACAGCAATATCAATGCTTTTCACACATCAACAAAAACAATTAAAATAAATAGAACTTATGATTTATAAAAATGTTTTTAACCACTATTTTTTTTTTTTTTTTCAACTGTTACCTTTGGGACATTTGCCATTACATTTTATCTTACAATAATATCTTAGTTTAAACAAAGTATAAACCTTTCCATATTTGGCAACCGATTTTCGGTAAAAATGACAGAGCAACAGATAGATAGCAATAGATTCTCCATTTGTGATGCATCGCTGAACTATAACATACACCCAGATCCCTCTGTATGTTTTTATGTGTTTGTTAGAGGTTGAATTCAAATAAAATATTACCATACTGCACAAACTACTTCTGAATAGGATATCTGCTTTCACATCACTCAAACCATAATGGAGCCTAGACGTCATCTAGTGGAAAATTTTGGTACTGTGCCCAAATAAAATCTTACTGATAGCTAATTTTTTGAGTAAAATTTGGAACACAACTTGTTCAGGTTACGGTTTGATTTTCTTGCAGTTTTAAAGTCTGATATGTTGTTTTAAATATATATTTTGTATAAAATATATATATATTTTTTTTTTTGTGACATTTTCATAAACTAAAACTTGAATAACTATTTTTAAATTTCACTTTTATAACTTTTTTTTTTTACTTCTGCAATAATCTTCAAAGACTTAAGTTTGTGCTCCAAAGTATTCAGGATTTATAATAATTTAGGTTGCAAATGTCATTTTCAGGTCTATGCTCAAAAAGTGGAACTAACTTAACAGGTTAATAGTTAACAACATAACATAAAACCACTTTTTTTTTTTCATTTTGGGTCTGTACAGTTACCTTGGAACATAAAATAATGCAGGTCAAATTGACCCGCGAACATGAAAACCGTATAAAAAATGTTTTACGCACATTCCACAACACATCAGTGTATCCTTTTGTAACTTTGCATTCATGTTTGAAATGTTTGAAAAGACTGAAAAGTTGCCTTAAAACGTAAACATATACGGGTAAAATTGACCATCGAATATCAAAACCGTAATAGAAACAAAATGTCAAGAAAAAGAAAATTGTAGGTTAACCAGTATTTCTGACAACTCAAAAATCAAAATGGGTCAAATTGACCCTCAGCTGATACCATTGATTAGCCGATACATTTTACTCGTTCAAACCCGGCAAGAGGCGATCTATGAACTATGAAAATTAATCTTGCACTTAATCTCAATTTGCACCAGGGGTTTGGGGGTTTATCACTGTAATAAATGTACTTGGATGAAAGCGCCATCTAAATGACTAATTAGATAGTTAACATGAATTTTCTAGAGACTGAGGTTCAGCTAGAGGTTCTTTTACTACTTATGTTGTGTGCATGTGGGTGGCTCACCTGACTGTGGGTAGCAGTAGCTGCTATGATTATTGCATTGGCAAGGCTGGCACCCCGTGCTGCTGAAGTACGAGAAGCCTGGGCGGCAGTCATCACATTTGTCCCCATGCACTCCCATCTTGCAGATGCACATGCCTGAACTGCCAGAAAAGTAAAGATAAAATTTTTTGGAGTTAGAGTTATAGAGGCACAAAATGAAAGACCAATTGTTCTTACAGGACAGTACAGAACCTTCAAAAGTCAGACATAGAGAGGTTAAAACCTCTGTCCACATCAAACACCAGGTTTTCTCTGAACTGCCAGAAATGCTGCTCCTTCCCATCCATCACATGTTAACAGAACCATACCATAAAAGCTGAAGCAACATCTATTTGAGATAATGCTATAAACTAGAGGCGTAATCATACATTGATATGCATTGATTTTTGATAGAAATCCACTTAAATCGATTATAGTATTATTCAGGCATAAATAATATAAAATGACCTAGGTTTGTGGACAACAAATAATTTGCATTGGATTTAGCAGCAGGTAGGATCCACCATGTTTGTTTTAGTTTCTTTCCTGCCCTGGGTTACATAAAAAATGATTACACACAGGTAAATTAGTCATTAGTGGTTAGCGTGTAATGAAGTCTCCTTGAACTACTTGGCAGAGAAACAGAGTGGGGTAAATATGCTCTACATGAGAAATTAAAGAGTAACAATATCATGTGTGCTTAAAATGAAAAGGAAATTAGAAAACTTCTGATTATACTATTACAAACTTCAGTCTTTTGAAGAGCAATGCAGAAAATAAGAAAATGAGAAACGCAAAAGGATGATTTCTTCTGGGAGAGGCTTGTGAAATCTATGAGACATATCTGCAATTATTTATTTCACACGCACACACACACACACACACAGCCTACTCTCCTATAAACAGAGTAATGAGGCTATTTACTCTGACTGATGCTGAGCTCACGGTTCCTGAGAAAAAGAACCCTGACATGTCAGTTCAGAACCCGACCACTCAAATGAAATGGGTATCCCACTTGTTTCAATAGGATACAGTATATTTAAATAATTCAGAGCAAAAACCACTGAAATAACACTATAATTAATATTAAAAAGCACATAAGACAAACTGCAGCCAAGCCTAAAAGTCTGTGTTGAAATGTCATGAAATATTTTTTTTGGAAACATTTTAGTTTAATTGGGGCAAGTAAATACAAATAAATAAAAAAATAAATAAGCATTGCTCACAAACAACTGTAGTATGAGTATTAATTAGAGCATTGTGAAGTGCTATGTCAGTACATAATGAAGCATGATGTAAGCGCGTTGTGAAGCTCATGTGAGAAGTGATGTAGAAGCACAGAAGACCGCACTAACATCACGCGTCGCAATGTGCTGACCTTTAGGTCAAATGTGAACACATGAATGTGTGTATGCCGGTTTAACGGTTTATGTATCGTTTAACTTCCGAAGACATTTATTGATTGATCTACTGGGGTCTTATGGGTTACGTCATATTTGTTTTGCATGTTTTTTTGCATGCCAACTTTGAGAACTAATCTTTGTTTGCGTTCCACAGAAGAAAGGAAGTCATATAGATCTGTGAATTTGCATTTCTTAATGGAATATCCCTTTAAGTTTAAATCACCAGCCTAACCTACACACAACCCCCCCCACAGTCACGTCTAGAGAGAACTGAGCTATGATTGTATCCCATCCACCGTCTATGAAGAGTACACAGAGAGAGAGAGAGAGAGAGAGAGAGAGAGAGAGAGAGAGAGAGAGAGAGAGAGAGAGAGAGAATTGACCCTTCGCTAAGCCACGCCCGAAAACCGCCACAGGCCAATCGTGGCTTAGCAACCGTAACTAGGCGCGGGAGGTCTGGCAAGCTTTCGAGCGAGAGTGAAACATGCCGAAGCGTTGTGCGTATGGATTGTGCAAATCTGATACCCGGTATCCTAAAATTTTGGACGGGGTGGTGGATTTTGTTCCCTTCCCGAAACCTAAAACCCAAGGGGAGAAATGCCGGGCGTCATCTTCATTTATATAGTGCTTTTAACAATGTAGATTGTTCCAAAGCAGCTTTACATTGATAATAGGAAATTAAAAGTAAAGTGTTTTGGCTTTATAGCAGCTCTAGAATAAAGTTATTGTCCAGCTCGTGGATCAAGCAGTGTGATTAAAGGCAAGACGGAGGCTCACTGACATAATTTAACGGTACTTAAAAATATATTTCAGCATTTTGTTAATCGATGGCCAAACTAGTAACGTTACCCCAATCCGATCGCGACTCTCCCGGTGTTAGTTCTAGTAAAAGTAAAAGGTAGTTAGTAAAAGGAGGGAACATCAGGGGGCTTGCCGGAGATCTCCAAGGAAAAGTTTGGTATGCAAACTTAATCAGTTCATAACAGTAGTCACTATGTGACCCACGACGTGTGAGCAGTAACGTTAGCCTGGCGCACTACAAATATAAGCGGGAGAATGTTATCATTGCAAAGTGGTCAGGCTAATGTCTTGTGTTTATTCCACGATACATATGGATAAGCTGTTTGATTTATAAATATTAGAATATTTTCACATTTCACTTACCCTGCTGTGCATGCACAAAGCTGTTCCTCAATTTGTGTGTTTCCCATTTGAATGGTCAGCGTATGAGGCAGCTGCTGCTTGCGCTGAGACCTAACGTTATAGATTTTAGCTTCAATTTTGATGAAATTATTCTCTAATCGTTTGCATATTATGTCGTGGATATAGCACTCGAATGCATACTGCAGTGTTGTTCTCTCAAATTTTCACCTGTCCGCTAAAAATGACTAATTATCTCCTTAGGAATGTCTGAAACCAGTGCATACATACTGTAATAGACGTGCCAGGCACAAAAGCTTGACAGGCGTAGCAACAGTAACTAAGGAGGGCGGGGCTTAGCGAAGGGTCAATTTGAGCAGCATGCTTCTGGCATGGGCTGGTTTATGTCCTGTTAATTTCAATGGATTTAATCTGTGCCTTAATATTAGAATTTAAAGTGGTCATCGGATGCCCATTTTCCACAAGTTGGTATGATTCTTTAGGGTGTTCATGTAAAGTTTGTAATATACTTTGGTTAAAATTCCTCAGTGGTTGTGAAAAAACAACATTAATTTGCAGTATTAACTATACAGTAAGTAAATGTTTAAATAAAGAGAGCAATATGTCAACTTTTCTTTCAGTAAATGCGTTAGGGGTAGGAGCATCTGCTCTGCTTGGCCAAACAATGGAAACCCACTTGGAAGCAGTCATTATTTCTGCAATGCATTAGGCACTTATGTTTTAGGCCTTTAACCCCTTAAACCCAAAGTGTACCGCCGGCGGTTATATAACGAAATAGATATCATTTTAAAGCTTTTTAATGCATCTAAACACTTTGATCAACTCCTAACGAGTGCCAAGTAGTCCCTCTAAAACGGAGTTTACCACCCGTGGGCGCCATCTAGCTGTGAAAAAAATAATAATCATATTTTTCAAAACTACTACCTTGATCGACTCAAAATAGGTGTCATTTGAAAGCTTAGAGTCTGAACTTTACAATGAACGTAGCCAATTCGATTAACTCCTAAGTAGTGCTGAGTTATTTGCTGATAAATAGAAAAAAACAAATCATAATTTATGAAATACTTTTTTGTACTACATACTGCAATATGTCATACATCATACAGCTCAGATAGTCCTGTGTCATATGTCATTTGAAACGTCTCAATGAGTAGAATACAACAAGCATAATTGTTTCGGGCTTTTTACTAAACTTGAGTGACTTTTTGTACATGAAACCCCTCAAGACCCATATGTAAATCATACATATGGATGCTGAATTTAAGACACATTTCCACTCGTAACTTCATTAAACATGCACATATTGTAGAAAATGACATTATTTACAGCAGACTCTCACGATTAAAAAGAGCCCTAACTCACCATAATCCACCACTCAGATCTAAAGATATTCCTAATGGAGTTGTAACACACAAACCCACACAGGTGCACACAGAGCCTTGTATATACCACTCATAACCGTCCGTGCTTGTTTTCAAATGTGGAATAACAAAAAATGTGTAACATCTTAAAGCTTAGAATCTCATATTTTTAACCCTTTCATGCATGAATTATGATAACCTCAGTCAGGATTTTTTTTCCTATGTGTTTTTATTGCTCTTGGGGCATGAAAAACAAGAATTGATTTTTATTTGATTTTTTTACAAATTTTTCAAAGAGATCTTCAGATGTCCACTTGAGTGGACAGCATGCGGTTGGTTTAAACTTAAGATATACTATATTAAATATAAGACAATAATCAAAAACAAAGTATGTGAATTTAACAAACTAATCAATACAATTATATCAAATCATGTGAAAACTATAAAATATATACAAAAAATATAAATGCAAAATATTGCAAAGGCTTCATACAACTTCATACAAGTTGCACTTCGCGTATCTTTGATATCAGAACATGAGGACGTGATTCCATCAGAATTTTCTACAGTCTGTCAAGGTACAACTGTGGAAACCACTCAGATGCTCCCTCCAGTGCACCAGAGTATGGAGATTTACCCTTATTAGCTGATAATTCTGATTATGTTCAAGATGGACATGCACATTTCTATCATAGCCCTCCTCTGAGAAAACCTAGCGATACGTTTTTTTCAATCTCATCTGAAATGATCAGTGTTGGGGGTAATGCATTACAAGTAACATGCATAATGCATTCAGATTACTTTTTTGATGTTACAAGTAAAGTAATGTGTTACAAGTAACATGCATTACCTAATCAGATTACTTTTTGATCTAACAAGTAATTAACTACAAGTAATGTGCATTACCTAATTAGATTACTTTTTGATGTAACGAGTAAAGTAACGCATTACAAGTAACATGCATTACGTAATCAGATTACTTTTTGATGTTATGAGTAAAGAAACGCATTACAATAACGCACATTACATAATCAGATTACTTTTTGATGTTATGAGTAAGGAAACGCATTACAAGTAACATGCATTACGTAATCAGATTACTTTTTGATGTTATGAGTAAAGAAATGCATTACAAGTAACATGCATTACGTAATCAGATTACTTTTTGATGTTATGAGTAAAAAAACGCATTACAAGTAACATGCATTACGAAATCAGATTACTTTTTGATCTAACAAGTAAAGTAATGCATTACAAGTGTCATACATTATGTAATCACATGACTTTTTTTGATGTCAATGAAAATTACATTCTAATAATACAAGTACATTTATTTACAGTAAAAAAAGTCACTGCAGATTAAGTTTTTAAGTTTTAAATTTCAAAAACAATATTCACATTATAATTATGAATTGTAGCTGAAATATAGCAATTGATGCATGACGTCCACTAGGGCTGCACGATATTGGGAAAAAAATTACATTGCGATATTTTTTTCCCAACGATATATATCGCGATATTGCGAGCCATCAATCCAGGCTAAAGTCAATAATTACCATTCCATGTTATTAATAATTTCACTAATAAGCAAGCTTCATTACAAGTAACAAAAAGGCCACTTAATATTTTATTCCAGAAACATATTTCTCTCAGAATTCGGTGAACGTTCTACACAGGACCAAACATTCTTCAGGTTCTAGGACCCGAAAAATTATGTTTTCTGTGCTGATTCAGTGACGCGTTCATGTAAACGGCACCTAGAACCAGCAAAAGTAATGATTAATAATATGTAAAATATTACAGTGAGTCATTTTAATTGTTTATTAATAAACAAGTGTTTTCTGTAAAGATGAAGTTGACAATTACTGACTCGCGATCTTCGCAGCAGTGATCGGGAGAAATGCACTTTTCATACAAAATTTTTTAATGGTTCTTCTGTAGATAATAGTTAAATTTCTATTTTTTTATTATTATTGTTATTTTTAGGTGTGTGAGGCGAGTAGACTACCTTTTATGCTGAGTTTCGGTTCATGGATGATAGCTTAATCTCCAGTTTAGGCGCTGGCTGCTATATTTAATTTTTAGGCTAGGTCCTATTTATTAAATCCAGAAAATTGGATAATGAAATACTGATTAAAATTAAGATACAATTAATACAAAACGAAATTCGTTTTAAAGAAAGGTTTTGTGCTTTCTGTTTGAGGTCTCTGTGAAAGTTTTAAAGCCGTCTTTTAGTGCGGCTTTCATAACGGTCGCGTGACGCGTCCATAATGTCACGTAACATTATTTTTTCTTCATAAATGCGAACACGAAACGATTTTTAAAAAAAGACAACCATCCACGACTTTATAACACTCCAGCAAAGTAGCCTACCTCTTTTTGGTCAACATCCTCCTTTTTGTAGACGAAATAGGCTAGTCCGAAATAGGCTAGTCCCAAATAGCTGATTTTGATTTTGTTGCGGAGGATCCTCTTCCTCGCGCATTTTTAGCTATAGGATTGCCAGTGAATAATGGCTGTTGGCTGTGAGCGTGAGCGCGGCAGAGCAAACAATCACTGTGCAGGCACGCGGAACGCGTATGTCAACCCAGCAAAAAGCCATACAACAAACTCGTGTTTACTGTGTGCCACCGTTCTCTTACACTATGGGTGCTACTAACGTTAGCCTACCCTTCACATCGCATGTTCCGGCGATGTGACTATCGCTCATTTGCACATCGCGATGTCGATGTTAAAACAGAATATCGTTCAGCCCTAACGTCCACTACAGTGGACATGTGATTAATCAGAGTTTTCTCTCAATCTAAAATCAAAACTTGGAAAATTTTACTGTGATATGGCTCATTAGATATTGCTTGATGCTGCAATATTTTTTTTTTTACCTACAAGAGTCTCCTAGGATAGAAGGAATGGGTGAATATTCCGGAGCAACTTGGCATGTCTGACTGACCCTTGGCCATCTTGGTTTGGAGGGGAAAAAAATCTAAACACAACGGCTTGCCACTTGGTTGCAATTTATAGGATGATGCACCAGGGTCCAATGAAGAGGCTGATGTGCAACTTTGCCATAAAAACCCGTGCAAATTCAAGAAAATGCTTTTTTAATAGCTGTCCACTGTAGTGACCACTATGCGTGAAAGGGTTAAAGCATCAAAACATTTCGATCAACTCTGAACGAGTGCTAAGAAGTCCCTCTAAACCGGTGTGTACCGCACGCAAGCGCTACCTAGCTGTGTAAATATTCATTATCATATTTTTCAAAAATACTGCCTTGATTAACACAAAATAGGTGTCATTTGAAAACTTAGGGTCTGAACTTTGCAGAGAATGTAGCCAATTTGAAAAACTAAGTAGTGCTGAGTTATTTGCTGATAAATAGAATTTCTTTTTTTCATAAACTATAAAATACTTTTTTGAAAATGGCACATCATTTTTTACAGCATATATTACAATTAAAATTAAAATGAGCCCAAAATGAACATAATCTATTGCGTTGATGACAAGATATTCCTCATGGAGGAACAATTTTAAAAATGCCCATTAGGGGGTTGAAAATGGCACATCATTTTTTACAGCATATATTAAAATTAAAATGAGCCCAAAATGAACATAATCTATTGCGTTGATAACAAGATATTCCTCATGGAGGAACAATTTTAAAAATGCCCATTAGGGGGTATGGGGCATTACAAATGCGGCAACTTTTGATTCCTTTATGCAATCACCAAAATTTTATCCAGAAGCAGCTCACATGTAGAGGGACTTCACCAAAAAAGAATTTTCCTTGAGAGAATGTCCAAATGTAATGTAATTTATATTTTCAAAAAAATGTAAAAGTGTTCTATCGAACGATACCTACCTTTTGACTCTCCTTGCTATAGTTTTGGAGTTATGAGTCTTTAGCTTTGTGTGTGTCACTCAGAAAAAAACAACTCAGGACTTAAGGGGTTAAAAGCAACTTTTGCTTTTTGAGATGTCATGAGATGTTCCAACTGATCCACAAAAGAAAACATTAAAAATGCAGAATCACATAATCCAGAACTACACTTGTCGCAAACCTTAAGCTCTAAAAAACTTGTGAGAATACACTAACTGACTTTGCCCTGAGGGTGTAAGAATGTTGAGGTTTCCATGGCAACAACACCTCAGATCACAAGTACCCCACTGAGATTAAACTGAAAGTCTATTACAGTATAATTACCAGGGCAACAATCTCACACAAAAGACAAGCATTAAATATGCCGTGGAAGCAAATTTACAACCTTTCGTAAATCATGCAGCCTTTGCACTTGTCAAGATTAATTAATGAATCGTTTTAGCAATTTGTGGAAATGCTGATGGCACAGCTTGGTTTATACCCACTAGCAGAGACATTATTTGTAAATGCTGATATGCTCACACTATTATTGTGTATGGTAATAGTCATGTCGGATTATTTAGCTCTGTGCTGTTTTAATGAAATCCATTTGTGCAAGGCCAGTTAGTTAGTAGCTGGCATTAATGCACACTATCTAGGGAAATCTGGCAGTCACTGCTTTAGTACTTGGCTACTTCCTTCCGGACTATTTAAGGGCAGAGCGGTTTGAGGCCTGGGTGGTTTGGAACCTCTAATGTATAACCCAGTTTTATTGCGGTAGTGGGTTATGCTGATCTCAGAATTATATGGTCAGACCCAAAGGTTTTCAGAGCAGTTAAACAACCTTCTGAAAGCTCTTGCCATCCTATGTTTCAATGGTGCTAAAGCAGACTGTCATGTTCAGTTGAGGAACACAGAGTCCATCCTTGTCAGGCATGCCATGTAGGAAAAACCTTTTAAAGGCAGGGTAGGTAGGATTTTTCAAAAAAAAAAAAAAACATTCCAAATTTGTTTAAACTGTCTTTATATACCAATACATAATTAAAATGTAAGTACTCTGAAAAAGAGAGTATAAAAATCGAGTGTCTGTAGACCTCTCACGACTGTTGTAAACACAGCTAATTATTTCCATTCACTCCACCCCCTCCCTTCTGGGCTCCTTCCAAAGCCACGCCCCCAAAACACATGAACGCGCGACGCCAAACGCTCAGGCTCAGCTGGAAGACGCATTTACCTGAGACGAGGGGAGAGGAGATCAGTGCATGCAGTGACATCATGTCAGAATCACATATAAAATACCTAACTTTATCACTATAAATAGAAACAAATAAGATGGCTTTTAGTACTCACTATCAAGCTAGCATATCGATACTGGTAAAGTTTAAAATATATTCTGTTTGATTCGGTAACGAGCTATATTTAGGCTATAGGTAACGAGCTAAATTTATAAGGCAAAGCTAAAAACAGGTTGCATTGATACACGTTTTTCCATTACCATCAGTTAAACTGTGATGAAGGTGAATTTCGTGTACGAGTCATAACATATACGGTGTTTTGCATGTAAGAGTTTCCATGATGAAAACATAAGGACTAACGTTACACTCCGGTGACAAGTACCGCATCGTCGGTTCGAGGACAGGTCCGGGGTCGAGGGCGAAGCAGAGGAGGTCGTTCAAGAGTGCGGGCATCCAGGGTCCGAGGAAGTAGTTTTTGCCTTGTTTGCCTTTGCTGACTGCATATGCAGGTGCTTTGAATTTTGAATGCTCTTTCTCTGCCATAATTTTACTCTTCGTAGGTTCCGTGCCTCTCTTGCACTCCTCAAATCAAACGGGTGCGCGCGCACATGGGCAGATCTTGTAGCAACAGTGGTGGTAGCCATGGTTGCGAGAGTGAGTGACAGTCGCCCAAACCAATCAATTGTTTCGTCCCGAATGGAAATAATGAGCTGTGTTTATTGCAGATTAAAAGGTCTACAGTCACTCGATTTTTATACTCTCTTTTTCAGAGCACTTACATTTTAATTATGTATTGGTATATAAAGACAGTTTAAACAAATTTGAAAAAAAGTTTTTTATAAAAATCCTACCTACCCTACCTTTAAGCCTTACTGAGTATGTTTTCATGGTAGCCTCTACATTTTTGTTATTTTCATAAATCTACATTTATCTACACACTTTTTTTATTCAAAGTGGCTTACAGTGTAGCCTAATCAATGTACACTACATTTCAAAAGTCTGGGGTCAGTAAGATTTTTTTGTGTGTGAAAGGAATTAAACGGATTAAAAATGACTTTTACATTGTCACAAAAAGCATCTTAAGCAGCACAATCATTTTCATCATTCATAATGTTGTTCTGTTTTTTTGAGAACCAAATTAACATATTAGAATGATTTCTGAAGGATCATGTGACACTGAAGACTGAAGACGGGAGCAATGCCTGCTGACATTTTAGTTTGCCATCACGGTAATAAATTAAATTTTAAAATATACAGTAAAATATTCACAATATTACTGTTTTCACTGTATAGTTGATCAAATAAATGCAGCCATTGTGAACATAAGATACTTCTTTAAAAAAATTAAATTAAAATTTGTATGACCCCAAACTTTTGAACAGGAGTGTGTGTACATTCATTATGATTATTGGTGTATACCCTGGGAATCAAGTCCATGATGTTGGCATTGACAAAACCAGCTGAACAAGAACACTGTTCAAAGAAAGAGCAATTAAAAACTAAAATGAATGAATATAAAATGGAAAGAGTGCAAATGCATTACCACCACAAAACTACTATCTTTCTGTCTCTCTCTCACACTCTCTGTTATTTTCAGTTAAACAGGCACACTTCCCCTGGGTCATAAATGAGCTGGTGCCATATTTTGGTATCTCCTGGTCTACATTCACTCAAATTCTGTCAGAGAAATACTGTAAAAGCTCTTTTAAATACTTTAGATAGGAACTATTTCTATCCATTTAAAAATGTAAAGCAAACTGTTCACTATATGTTACTGTTCAGTGATTCGGTTATTGAATGTGGTCTCTTTCTTTACTATCATTATATCACTGAATACCGTTGTCACCATCCTGCCACAATCTCTTCCAAAAAAAGTTTGAGTTCTTGGGAATAATAACCCAGAGAAACAGAAAGTTAGTAACAGTACAATGACGGACAACAGTATCTTGTTTAACTAGAGTAGTCTGAGGAATGATGTGCATCTGTAACGTGTAGTCCGTTTTAGTTTTCACTGTGTTCTGTTCCTGTTTTTCTGTTAGTTTTTTTCCCCTCGAAGAAGAAGACGAAGAAGAAGAAGAAGAAGAAGAAGAAGAAGAAGAAGAAGAAGAAGAAGAAGAAGAAGAAGAAGAAGAAGAAACCATTAACCAGCAGAAGCGCATGCCAGGTAATTTGAAGTGAGGGATTCCAGTGCAGCCCCATCCTGATAAAAAAAGCATAAGATTTAAAAATGCCTGTTTACACAGTAAAAAAGCTGATTGGGTGGAGGGCAGTGGGAGGGCTGACTGAACAAAGCCACACTGTGCTTGGAGCAGAGCTGGAGACTGTTAATAACCCCTTCAGCCTACAGACCAGAGCTGGTGAGAGTGAACACAGAGAGCTATCGAGGAGAAAGACCAAAAAGAAGGAAATTACAGAAAGGAAGTGATTAGTAAGAGTATATAATCGATTGATAAACATACTAAATAATGCTTTTAATTAAAAATGCAAAGACGTTTCTGTGAGGGTTAAGTTAGGATTTAATAGTGTTGGGGCACATAAAAAACCCCAAAAAACAATAATAAAACAATAAAAGTCAATAAAAAGGTTTGGGGTTGGTGTGTTTTTTAAAGGAAGTCTCTTATGCTCACCAAGGCTGCATTTATATTAAAAACAGTAAAAAAAACAGAAAAGAAAAAGAAAAAGAAATATTATTGTATTATAGCAATTGATTTGGTGCTTAAAAAACAATTCTTATTATTAGCAATGTTGAAAATAGTTGTGCTGTTTTATATTTTTGCAGAAACTATGATATATATTCAGAATTATTTCATAAAGGGCAAGTTCAAAACAACAGCATTTATTAGTAATTAAATCTTTTGCAATATTATAAATGTCTTTACTGTCTGTGCCAATGGCCTCGTGGCCTTTACGCTCGGGCGACCCGAGTTCGAGTCCCGGCTCGTGGACCTTTCCCGATCCCATCCCCCGTCTCTCTCCCACCTCATTTCTTGTCATCTCTCTACTGTCCTGTCACAATAAAAGGAAAATCACCAAAAAAACAAAAAAAACAATATAAATGTCTTTACTGACACTTTTGATCAATTTAATGTGCCTTTAGACACATTCTAGTGAAAAAAAATTGTATTTCATACTAAGTATACTACAATCCATTAACATATTTACTGACATAATGCTTGAGGCTTACTGATATAAATATTATAATTAAACTTTATTTGGAGTACTACTTATTCCACAATGCACATTTCTTAATATTAAGCCTAAAATGTGTTTTATTATCTCTATTAGAACGGATAGTATGATCTCTTTATAATATCAGTCTTTAAATAAAAGATATTTTGTGTACCATAAGTATACTTGCAATAGTTCCAGTTTATCACAATCAAATATACTTAAGTATATCTTTAGTTGAACTTCAGCACTATTTCCGGATAACTAAAGTGCATCAAGTACAAGATTAGCTGTTCCAATTTAGCAGACTTTAAGTATATCAATTTAGTAAACTATTAAGTACATAATATGTAAATGTACTTGTTGTATACTTAGCATAAAAATATTGTATTTCAAATACATTTTTGTACATTTATTTTTCACTAGGGCACACACAAAAAAATTGCAAGTTGACTTGACAGGATCACAGTAGGGACAGTGTTAAAATTTCTTCTTGAAAAACCTTGTATTGAAATTTCCATTTTAATATTCGCCCTCACCTGGAGGCACGCTCCGTGAGGAGACTTTTATTTGAATGTTTAATTTATGTGAGATTAAAGTCTGCTGGGTGCACTGCATTAATGCCACAGTGGTCAACTCCTTGAGGTTCATGCTGATTTGAGGGGTGGCAGCTCTTCATAAAGCTGAGCAGGACAGTACGTGAATGAGCTGGATCTGAGCCAATTTATCTGTGCAAACCCCACAGACGGGATTAGCGCTTTCACTCCTTTACAGTTCTCTAACGCCTGGTGAGACATCAGAGCAACTTCAATCCAGTCACATCGAGGAAGCATCAAGACTTGAGCAGTTAAACACTTCTGCTCCCACCCATAGTCGCATTAAGTCTGATTTCTACAAAAGTGAACCGACAAAGCATTTAACAGTGTCTGATGAGCAATTCTTTTTCCTCCCTATCAAAAATAAACCCTTCCATTGCGCAGATCTTATTTTTCCTTTGGCAAGCATTACGGTTTTGCCTGGCTTTTGATTAGGCCACGCAGCAGGCTAAACTAATCCTCCTCACAGGCAAGAGATATCAGAAGCCAAGTCATTTCAACTTATCCAAATAAAAACAAAAATGGAAAATGGCAAATGGCAAAAGGAAAGTAGTAATCCCATGCTCTATAGTAAAGAGTGCTCTAAGTGTGTGTTATAGCTTTGTTTAGTTAAGCTCATGCTGCTGGGTGTCAGTGTCTTCACACTTCTGGTCTGATGGGAATGAAATCCTCCGTAACAAGATTAGTGAGGCTCTACCACCAATGTGTGTGGTAGTGGTCAACTGATATGGTTGTTACATAACTCCCATACCTTCCATTTTGTTTTAATAAGTTTGATGACTGCTATTCTAAAATGTGGAAATAGTAAAGAAGATGTGGCCACACATTTTGCTGGTAGTGTACACAAAACTATTAGGCTACATGAACAAAATACTTGCCCACTTGTCTGATTAGCAGAAGCAGTATTCTGTTCATGTAATATTTGCACTAGAGATATAACCAGTTAAAATGGAAAGGATCTCAAACTGACTAGTGGAAGATGTTGCTGTAGCTATACACATTAATAGACACTGTACTTCCTTGAAAATGAATTCCAGCATAAAAATAAATATTAAGAGCTCTGTCGCATTCTTTTTCTGTCAGCAGACTCTCCTTTGTGTCCAGCTTCTTCTTTTTTTAAAAAACAGGTGATTCCCCGGAGGTTAGAGATTTAGCGTCAACATTTCTCGCTCATTTAGACAACTAACCTATGCCACTCCAACACCATACATCCGTCATAGTAGCTGGAGAAACTATTCTCTATTTACGGATATAACTAGACACACACGGCGAGTGAGGCATGTATTCAATTTCCCATGAAAACCATCCCGTCAGGTCTAAAATACCGTATAAACAGCAGGCTTATACCATACTGTATAAACTGTATAAATAGTAGGCTTATACCATAGTGAATCAGGGTAAGACAAAAACATGTTTTGGAAGAAGGATTGGTGATATAATTTACTTAAATGTTGCTAATTTTAAACAAAAAGTTACATAGTGTCCTTGTAAGTGAATATTCTAAAAAAATAAAGTGTTTTTAATTTTTGTGCTATTTTGTGTACCTCTCAAATAGTTTTATGTACACTACCAGTAAAACGTTATATATTGGTCTATAATTAGTGTGTGGAGATTTTAAAATCTTTGCAGGGGAAGCTTTCATTTTCCCTAAAACTGTATGCTGCATTACCTATTGAAATACAGGGTGTAAATATATATAAGACATTTCCTATTGGGCAGGTCCACTTGTAGTATTAACACCACATGTATATATAGTATAAATATATAAGCATTTAAGCTGGCGATTTAGGCAACATTCTTTAGAGCAGCACTAGGTGTAGCCCCCACAGCTCTCAGACTACACTTAACGTGCTTATCACACATTCACAGCAGATGATGCCCCACTCAAAGGTCTGCACACCCCTCTCATTGTTTCCATCCACCTATTTGTATGCGCATTTTCATCATTCGCATAAAAAAATGCTGGATGGAAACGGCAAAATGCACATAACTTCTAAAAATGAGGTAAGAAAACATGCGCATAAACTACGATAAATTACGATAAACTAAGAATAAATTCCTTGATGCGCATCAAAAAAGACATGTGGCTTTGCGGTGGGAAGGCATAACTAGACCAACCAGCAGACCAATCTTGTTGTACAGCATCTGAAATCCTGTTTTGGTGGTTCTGAAATGCCTGAGCAAAGCCTGTCGTCAAAGTGGTTCAGTATAACTACCTCCCAGAACTCTTACACGACTGCGTTCCCAAAAAGCAGGCATCCGCCTCCGAAAGCAAGATAACTTTTTTGCGTTTCGTCTGTGCGTTCTGAGGTGCAATACATTTTTTATATATGAAATTATTATATACAGTGGCTTCTCCTACTGCAGCAAGTTCCATTATCTTGGTGATATTTAGGGTGAAAAAAGTCCGCTAGTTCACTTGCTTTGGTCCAGACCAAATGCAATGTTGATCCTCACGTTTCCATGATTTTCAACTAAACATTTTATATAATATATATTTATTTCAAAATACAGTGAAATAGAACACCAGACATTAACTGATTAATTAATTAATTATGGGGAAATTACATGATGTGGGTTGTGATGAGTCAGCACAGGTTATTTCACCACCATACTCTGGGTAGATACTGCCCTTTTTGCACTAACTGAAAGCCTGATTCATTTTGTCAAGTCCTGATCAGAACTGTTCAGACTGGTCTCAGATCAGCAGCAAAACCAATATCAACAACAGAGCATGCTCGTACAGCCAGCCTTAGGGTTTTCAAAATGATTGACAGACCAGCAGGAACTGTGTCAATATCATTTGAATAATTAAATAGTTCAATCTTATTTCATGCACCCACAAGATCAAATATTGGTCTGCATATGAGATGTGAGGGAACAGAAAGCCTCAAGCACCCCATCATATTAGTACCGCTGATTTCATACCAGCGTCAATTTCACTGGCTTTGGCACACCAATATCATTGTTTAATCAGTCCAACACCTCAGACAGTTACATTTTATATACACTCTAAAAAAAGATGGTTATTTAAAGGTGCTTTACAAGTAGTAACTGTTCTATTTAGAACCGTAGCGTCCTGAAGAACCCTTTTTTATGCTGAAATGGTTCTTTGTGTTAGAGTTTAGGGTTCTTTACTCCCGCCTTTTTTTTTTTTCAAATCTGTAACTGTCAAAGCCTCCTCATTACTGATTTTATGGAGCTCAGCTTTACAATATATACACAGACTGTCAACATACTCTCAACAGGTAAATGATTTCTTTCTTAAAATGTCCATAAATTATAACTTTAAAAATAGTAACTGGTTTCCTACCAATCATGTCTTTTTCTCTTTTTAGTTTAACTGAACATGTAAGTGTGAGCAGCTCTGTTCAGTTAAGGATACTCATCATCTCTTCTCCACAAAGTAAGTAACAGAGATATGGAATTTATGATCCATATTGTTTGTTTTTTTAATTATTACTTTATGCCTAAACATGCCCAGTCACAAAAAAAACATTAAAGCTATCCCATGACTTTATAGGCCTATCACTTTTTCCTTTTAACACGGTAAAGGGCTCATATACTGTCTATCTTTTTCTAATTTTGGCCTTCATGAACAATTGTTTTTACATAATCAAATGGAAGAGACACAATGTAACTCTAAACTCAATTGTGTATTTCAGATGCTGTCACGTATCATAACCTCATCATCTTCAGAGAGAAACTGACACTCAGAATACACATAATGAAGGACGTAAAGACATCATAGGGGATTGTGAAGATATTTTACTGGAACTTGGTCTTCATTACATCTATATCGTGTTCAGTGTCAATGTTATTTATTAATTGTGGCAAGCAGGATGAGGCAGAGGGCCGTGAGAGAACCGGTGGCGTGATTGCTGATGAGCGCCACCTGCACGCCACACCACGTATATCTCTCTCACGGAGGAGCTTCGGAAGTGTAAAAGAAGGAGTGACGACAGTGAAAGACGAGGACAGGCCTGGACTATTTATGTTACGTTATGTTTTGTTTTTATATGTGGCAGCAGTCATCCGTCGTCAGTGAGGGGCTGCCGCCTTTACTTTCGTTTTGTATTTGTTTATTTTATGATTATTAAAGTGTGTCACACATTTTCTGGTTCCCGCCGCCTCCTTCCCACAACAACTATACTTTGCTACATCAGTTAACAACTGTTGTTAGAGCACTGTCATTTTTGCTTCAATCTGCCATGTCAATAAAAAATGTATTTACCTAATTGACACAACATGCTGTTTTTTTATGTAAAACCCAAATAGAGGCAACAAGATATAATAAGACAGATAGAGGACTAAAAAACAATATTAATAAATAATATATAAAAAATAATATTAATAATAGAAATAGAATAATATGAAGATACTAATTTCAATGAAAATATATTGTTGAAAATGTTATTTATACCACCATTAAGGTCCTATATAGCACTTTCAAAGCATTCTTTGTGGAACTTTATAAAAGGGTTCTATTTAGCACCAAGAAGGGTTCTGCTACTGTTACAAGCCGAAGAACCCTAATTTGGTACTGTTTAGAACAATTATTTTTAAGAGTGTAGCTAGAGGCCACAACAAATCTCCTAAATGTAAGGTCTGTCTTATGTCAGAGTGTAGTGAGGACACAAACTGACTTCCCTTCCATGTAATCAGTAATTAACTTGCTCCATTTACAAGGAGTTAAACAACATGCTGCTCTTGGTGATAAAGCTCTTGAATGTCTGGCTGTTTCATATATTGATTTTCTGAGAGGGGCGATTCTAATGAGGGCTCAATGAAAGGTAGAACTCTTTCTCCACAATAATGCGAAATAGAATTGAGGAAAATGTCAAGAAACAAATATCTATTAAATCGTGTATAAAACAGAAGATAATGGGTTTAATTCTGAATAAATGTCATGCATTATGATTCATTCTTCTGGAACTCTCTCGACAATTATTGAGGCATAATAGTGCAACGTCCCACCAGGGCCACGGACGTCTTGCCTCGATCAGATCCTCTGAAGGAATGCACACAGAGTCCTCTGATTGGATGACAATCCCTGGAAGGTCATGTCTTGACCAGTCCTTTCTCTTTGTCCTCTGGCATGAATAAAGCCTTTTCAGATTATATCAAACAAGGCTTGTTCAATCATTCACAGCCGTGACTGTGCCCGGGGAACAGAGAGCTTCCGTGGGCAAGAGGCCAGGCTGTAGGACGAGGAGCTGGAGCTGCAATCATACAGACAACTTCACACCATTACCTCTCCATGGCTCATGAATAGGGCCTTTAAACCCCACTGCAGACTAAACCAATTATTTTGGCATTATAACAACAGATATTCACCCTGGCCTGGAAACAATGACTCCCATATAGCAATTTTTCCCATATTTTAAATATATTCATATTAAATATATTTTTTTGTAAACAGTGAAGCGGAAATATATTTTGTCAAATTGAAAATATATTTACTAAAACCTTCAAATGCCAGAATAGATTACAAAATGTACTTCAAGGGGCAAGGGAACTAATTTTTCAATCTTGAAATACATTTTAGGTGAATGCAAAATGTGAATATAACATACATACATGCATGCACACATGAGTGTGTATATTTTTTCTGCATGCTATATATTTAAAATATATCTAAAAATACGTATATTTTTGCTTTATGGGTTAATTTGCAAAAAGATCCTTGATGTCTGTTAGAAAAAGTATGAAGAACAGAGAGAGAAATATCTACTGAAAGAGATTTTTCTTACTACATTTATTCCCTGCATCTTTTCAGGAACAACAGAGATGATGGGAAAAAACAGAGGTTCAACCTCTAACAGCAGGAACAGAAGAACAAAGTGTTCCTGGGTATAATGCCTCACTTCTGTTCCAGCACAGAGCACCTGCATCTCAGTCAGTGTTCCAACAGAACCAACAAGAAGAATGTAGGCCATCCGTGCTCTATCTCTAATGTTTCCGCCTGGTATACCATGCATGCTGTTTTCACTTCGCCTGAGAAACAGCCACATATACCAAGATTGTATCAAAAGTGCACATTATGTTTTATTATGAAAGTGTGTGTCTAACATATAAGACCACAACAAATAGAAAGTGTGAGTCTTAGACTGGTCAGAATGTCAATTCTTTCAAATTAAAGAAAGAAACAGAGGGGTGAGAGAAGACATGCAGAAACCTTGAAAGGACTTCACAGATATAAAGACAGGAATCTAAGGAGATGATGAAGCTGCCATTCCAAAAACAATTACTGCTCAATTATGAATAGTGCAGTGGAATTCCAGATTTAATCTCTTTACTGGACATATTCCTCTTCATTTCCTTCAGTGCTTACCGGGATTTCACCAAGCAGGACGCATTGCTGGATCAACATCCTTTTTGGTCCTGGAACAACATTCCTACTATCAAATTTCAGAGTTAAGGTTATTTTGATTCTTTAATAGCATTCTTCTTAATCTAAAATTTCCTTGATGGTCTAGAAAATAATAGTTGGGGTTGGGGTTAGGACTATATGTTAGTTAGTCAGGACCAATCAAAAGATGATATGCCCTACTTGGCAAGCCAATAGTGGCAAACAAAAAAAAAGGAGCAAGGAACAAAACAACAATCATAATATGGCAGCAAAGAGTACAATATGAATTATATTAAAGAATGTGAGGTATTTTCTAGGTACTGGAAATGCATAAATTAAATAAATTTCTATACATTTCAATTGATTGATTATTAACATGATCTAATCATTCTGGAAATACCCCATTTGTTGCATGTATGTTAACAAGTTTATGGGTAATTCATACTGATCAAAAAACAAATGCACTGTTCAAAACAAAATACACTTACAGCCTTTAGTTCTACATTAAATTAAAATGTATATTAGAAGGTATAATCAAAATAATTCTGAAATGGCCAAACCCTGCTACAAGTATTGTATATATATATATATATATATATATATATATATATATATATATATATATATATATATATATATATATCAGAATATTTCAGAATTGTGCAATTCAGTATTTATGTGCATTTCTGTGGTATTGTGTTGTATTCAAAGACTTGATTACGCTCCAAAAGAAAATTGTTCGGGTGTGTAGAAGGACCAGCACTAGATCCTGCAAGGAGACACATAGACGGTATCATATAGCTTTTAATGGTCATTCTCCTCCTCATTTTTCTGTTTGCTTTCCCCTCTTTTCCAATAAAAAAGATGCTGTTGGAGCATGATTAGCCAATGCTGCAGAAGAATGGGGACAGATTGCTGAAGGGGCATTATGTGGGAGGGATTTATCAGTCTTCTCTGCTGTGCCAGTCTTTGTGTTCAGACCTCCATTAATCCCTCTGTGACTGCCTCTGCTATCCACAAGCCAAGCCTTCAGTTGCTACAGCAGATGATTAAATCAAAATTATTCCATTTTATGCAGATATAATCCCTATAATTATGATTATCAGATTATTTGTGCTAGGAATCAAAAGTCTATAAATGAGATCAAAGCAAATAGATTAAGTCACAGCTACTTAAACAGATAAAAAAGGTACACCAGACAGTGCACTGAAGATTTAAGTCAAGGTGTTTTAAGAGAGGTTTGTCTTTTTGTCAGTAGCTGGCCATGAAAACCAGGTCATGATGATCCACTTTAACCGTCGCGGTTTCATTGCCTGCTAAAATGGCCCCTGGAAACCACAGAAACCATCAAAGGTGATTTTGCAGGCCATGGAGCCAGATAAATGATGCAGTTCAAGGATGTGGCTCATAGGACGAGATGGAGGACACTTCATACAAGCTCTCAGATGTGTCCAGGTCAATCACTGTGCTGTCATACTCAAGCGTGATGGATAAGTATCACATGGCAGGGAGTGATTTGATCTGTGGATTCTTCAAAAACACTCTATGCACTGTAGCCTAGTGATAAACCATTATTTGATTTTGAAAAATGTTTTTAAAATCCCTTGAACTATCCCTTAAAACTTAGCAACATCTTTTTTTGACATCATATCTTTTTATGCATCACTCCATACATTGTATGAGAAATTAATACATTCTTACATAAAGAACAAATTCCACGTTTCTTTTTTGTGCTTTTACACATTTTACATGATTGTGTGTACATGATGGCACGTTTGTGTAAGAGGGCCAGCACTGTTCACACCATATAATTTAGTCTACCAACACGTGCAACAGCTCATAAACAAACAAATTTTCTCACGATGACACACTTTATGTCACTTAAACCGCAGCAGAACAGAAAAATGCCAAAATATGACATCACTGTAAATGACCCACAAGGCTTGCATCCAAAACCTGTCACAATATTTTCATAATCCCTGACGGCAGACATTAGTATCTTTAAGCAGCCAGTCCAATTTTTCCAAGCTCAGACTATACGTGTTGAAAAACATCTTATGACTAAGCTCCAAAACGTTTACTCTAATGCATGTCTGAATATAGTGTTTAAGCAGACAGTAGACATATGTACTGCTATCTGTCAGACAGTTGCAGCACTGTGGGCCGTGGTTAAAGGGATATTTCACCTCTGGAAAGATGATTGTGTATTTAAAATGGGTCATTTATGTAGTAGAAATGTGAAATTATTTTTGAATTTGGAGCCTTCTAGACAGAGAAAAGCCAGAAAATGTATTTTTGGCTCATGTGGATGAAAGACAACAACTCCCAGAATGCACTTGCTTCGCTGCCCTACAAGCCACGCCTACCGGTAAGAGCGCGCAGTTAAACAACTAGGCTAGGCTACTAGTTGACTCGAAACTTAAAAGACGCCGTTTTATCGTGAGTCTCCATGACGAGTCTGCCCGGGATTTCGAGATCGCTCAAAATGTCCAGGATTCGGCTTTTGCGTTCTAGAGTCGCCATTCATTATGTTTATTGTGGCGAGCGGGAGAACGGCGCAAGGCTGGTGGCGTGATTACTGATGAGCAACACCTGTGAGACGCACCGGTCTCGATCTCTCACGGAGGAGCGGGAATTTTCTTAGCAATGCTAAAATGCACATCAACCGATCACTTGTTTAGCGTTCATGTAAACACTACATTCAGATTCACCAATCGGAATGAACTCCGGGAAAAAGAGGATGGCAGGGTTGCCAACTTTGGGACTTTGGCTGGAGTGAGACTCTGTAAAAAATCAGTGCATGCGCGTAACCCTAACCCTAATTCTAAAAATGTCAGTCCTTGTTTACTTAGTATAAACCCTGATTTATGAAAAAAAACAAAAAAAACTAATAGAATGGAAAAGTTTTTTCAAAATGTACAATTAATTTATTGATTGCACTATAAAAAAATAAAGATAGAGGTGATTAAATAACAAACATGTAAAACAACAACATCAAAACAATAAAACATCTCAAAACAAAAGGGACACATAATAGTTACTCCACCTCCCCAGAAAACCACAACACAAGTTTCACACATTAGGCCTGTTGTAGCCTATGCCACAGTGGCAGTGTTGGCCTGCTTCACTACCTCTGCAGGAGGCTCGTATCTGAAGCAGGGTTCAATCCGTTCATTGCGTCTGTCACGTGACAAATGAACAAAGACTCGGAAGGTAAGGTAATTATTTATGTTCCCTGTAAATTCACATTCACATTTTTCATCTTTCTTTTTTCCTTGTTTGTCATGGCCCCCTAGTATAAGCTTTAGATAGCTTCTTTGGGGACCAGTTCACATGCATGATAATTTCTTTGTTCTTTGTTTTATCTCAAGTGCATATGAATATATATATATATATATATATATATATATATATATATATATATATATATATATATATATATATATATATATATATTTTTGACTGCATTATAATGATTTCTTAATTCAGAATATGATAAAGACTGCGCAGGTGGATGTGTTCAGGGAATTTGGCTTTTAAAAGTATAACATTTAAAGCCCCTTAAATGAACGAAAATGACTCGAAAAAAGATTTGTTCATTTTAATGAACGAGATCGAACAAGCGAGTCAGTAAAATGATCCGAACTTCCCATCACTCACAGGGTGCCATCAAGTGTCAGTCTGTTCCTGGTGTCAGTCTTGTTTAAGCCAATAACTGAAAAGTTCGCTCAGCATCCGCATTTGAGTGTGGCAGGCTCAACACAATCTGGGCAACCTTTGATCATTTGGGGAATTTTAAAATGCTACTTGCCCAATTTGCCAAAATGTAATTTGTACCATGAGCCTATTTTTATTGAGCAATTAGCTAGCCCACATAACGCACGTCAGACAACGTTCGCAACTATAGTTGAAGTCTGTACTCTCGGCACACAGACTGATTGGGCAAGGCTATGTCTGTAGTGAAAGGCACACCATTTTATTATCTGCTTACCTTTGTTTGTCATCCAAACTTTCAAACGCGCATCAGTGGGCTCCGACTCGGACTCCGAACCTATGCTCTGAACTCTCTCTGAACTTTTCACACGCAACTGACGTATCAGGTGCAAGGTTTTCAGCGAATCAATGATCAGAGAATACTGCAGTGAGAACGTTGTAGGCAGATGTTACAGCTGTGGGCCTTAAACTCCTCTCCTGTCATTAATACGCTGTGGTCATCAACAGAAAATTAACGGATTGAGAGGGGAGAAAAATGGATTTTGGCGTGACATTTCTTGCGTGTGCGTGAGAGCGTGAGATTGATTCTGAAAGCGTGAGTGTCATGCCAGATGTGTGAGAGTTGGCAACCCTGAGGATGGTAACCCCTACTACAGAAGAGCCTGTTAGCTTAGCTTCCAAAAAAAGATGGCTGACACTATTTGTACATTCTGTGAGTGAGATCCCATCCCCTATGGGCGGGTTGAAAACATGCGGAACTAGCTCCTACTACTAGCTGTAGTCTCTAGCCAAAAAATCCTCCAATGACGCAAAATGACGATTTTTGCATCATTGGAGGATTTTTTCCAGACAAAAAAATACAGAAATCTCTCGTCTCAGGGGGATATGAGGGAGGGAAGCACGGTAATTCGAAAATACTACAGGTTTTCTACTGATACAAAGCTTAATGCTAAATGCTGAAGTATCCCTTTAAACCACTACGGACTCATATTAGGCAAACCTGCACTATGGTCATTGTTTTTATTCCCACGTCACCCCCTCAAAATTCATAATCAATCAATGTACTCCACCACAATGAAGTCGCCACTGCCCAATATATCAACAAAAAGAGACTTCCAGCAAGACAATTACTGGCCAAATCTAAAGTAAAGTTAACACAAATTTTGTTTACTTGTCACAATGACAAAAAAATAAATAAAGGAGAAAAAAAAAAAAAACATGACCATTAGATTATATACACTGACTGTTATTTATTAATTAATTTGACACAATAAGCAAACTACACTACCATTCAAAAGTTTGGGATTGGTAAGATTTTTCTCTTTTCTCTTATGCTCACCAAGGCAGACTTTATTTGATCAAAAGACAGTCAAAACTGCATTATTGTGAAATATTATTACAATTTAAAATACCTGTTTTTGCTCCAGTCTTCAGTGTCACAAATCATTCTAATATGATGATTTGGTGCTCAAGAGACATTTCCTATTGTTATCCAGGTTGAAAACAGAGGCTGTTTAATATGTCTGTCCTATTCAGGATTCTTTGATGAATAGAAAGTTCGAAAGCATTTATTACAACTTTTTTTTTGTAACCTGCCTTTACTATTACGGCTTTTGTTCACACAGCGCGCGTTCCGGGACTGAACACGGCAATGTTATAGGTCCCCAACCCGGCATCGATGCCGGCATCAATCCCGGGTCATGATTGCGTTCACACAGAAGGCGTTCTGGCAATTTCCCGGGATCATCGCGCTGTGTGAAAGGGGCTTTACTGACCCCGAACATTTGAACGGTAGTGTATCTTGCATCTGTTTTATTAGGAACAGCTTTAATCATTTTAAAAGGAGACTTTATTACCGTATTTATTGAGTGTCTTGTAATGGCTATAAGGCTGAGGCAAAGTGGTGTCATTATCCCACAATCCACTTCTGCATCAACCCCAGTACTTGATCTTTGCTGTCACAGATAATCCTTACCCAATTGCCTCCAGTCTAGTGCGTCTACATCTGCTCTGCTTCCGGCACAAAATAAGTGCACTCTCATTGGGCTTTACAGTCTGATTGATTTATCACAGATTAATGTATCTCTAACATGATCCCCAGGTAACTGATCTGCACAAACCTCCATCTCATTCTCTGCTTTTTCTGCAGTGCCTAAAGCCCAAGGTTGGAGTTGTGTTTTTCCACAAAAAGTTGTGGAATGTTGTGTTGATGGCTGCATTTGCTGGGGAACAGCAGGGAGGGCTGATTGGCATATTTGTCCTCAGTGTAAAAGTCTACTTATAACCTGTGTACTTCAATATTCTGTCAAATCAGCAGTTACAAGCTACAAATACATTCTCCAAACTTTTACTCTTAAACCAGTAAACAAACAAGTTTAAAACAAAGCAGAAAAGAACAATTTCAGATTCTGAACTATTTCTAAGTCACTAATTAATATTACTAGTACATTTGTGACATTGATTATGTGACTTTTGGACAGATGTTCAGGCTTCCATTGAAGCACCAGATACTCTTTGGATCATCTCAAATCATGCTAAACAATCATCACACACAAACTTGTGGAGTTAAAGGCACAGCACGCTGCAAGAGGTCGCTTATTCAAAACAATAACAAAGGTGCAGCTTGATGATGCCGTGAATGAGTGTGGAATCATGGGAGTTCCCTTTCTTTCAGTCACAACGAGTTACGTCAGTGAATGACGAAATGGGGGTTTCGCTTAGAAGCCTATCACCTTCGAGTTCTAGAAAACGAGCCAATGGCAATGGAAATGCCATGGGTCTGCGGAATTTGCATAGCGTAACTCCGCCCGACCACGTGGGTATAAAAGGAGGACGCTGGCAATCTCGCATCATGTTTTTGCTTTGGAGCCAAGAGTATCTCTTCACTCCCTGCAAGCCTGTTCTGAGTTTTTCGTGGTTCTTCGAGACGAGCGAATCTCCAGTGTGTTGGTGTAACGGTGCATCCAGCAAGATCACATTGCCTGCTGCTGATCTGTGCAGTGATCTGCCATCAGTGTGTGTGTTTCTCCATGTCCATCACCGCATCACAAGGTGGGCTGGAGTCTTCTGGAGATGAAGACTAGGCTGTGCTGCCTCCTTTGGGTGTGCCAGCACTGCCTGAGTCCGATCCAGAATTGACAGCCATGCTCTCCTGGGCAGTCGCGAGCATTCGGCTGGAATGGAACCCTCCACCCTGTCTCGAGTGCTTGCGGCTGGATGATTGTTTTTTTAAGGGACCCCAATACCTTTCTTCCCGGAGGTGTATGAGGAGGTCACGAGGTCCTGGAAGTCACCGTTGTCTTCCCGTGATTGCTCGGCGGCCTCCTCCGCACCAGGCGAAGCGTTGCTCCTGATGCGGACTGCTCAGAGATGGGCTACAGTTCTTAACAGGAAATGGTAGCAGGGCCACTCCTTCCCCTGGTGGAGGGCCGGGGGAGAATCTTTTGTTCTCCATTCCCCGCTGCTGGTCTCACGGCAACACCCCAAAATGGTTAAAGAAAGAACTCACAAACCCATCTCGAGCCCCCAGAGGCCGCGGATGGCAGTGTGCGACGCCCCGCCTCACCACTCTCGTCCCCCTCTGTCAGAGCAGACCCCCGCGGAACGATGGTCCTTCCCTGGTCTCCTCTGTCAGGACGCGGCATATGACCGTGCCCCCACACCGGGACGCTCCACCTCCGTCTGGGCCGGTCATTCCGGCCCGACTTGTGATGCTAAATGGCATGCAATTAACTTTAAAATATATTTTATGGTAGAGAAAATGCTTGACAAGAGGCATGTTATTCGCAGTATAAGAGATTCAAACAGACTAACCGTCTAAAAGACTAACCATGTTAACAATGATTAATTTTCTGTTTATAAAGGTATCCAAACAGTTGTTCACCCGTCTAATAAAGCATAATATATTAAAGCGTCTTTGGTGTTTCCATGGTTTCTACACAAGTAAAACACAGATTAAATCGATTCAATTCTACCTTTCACTCAAATACATTTGACAATAGCCTACATTTTATGGTTTTTTTTTTTATTCAAAAAAAAAAAAAAAAAAAAAAAAAGGCAAAAAAGTTTTACTATTTGACCTTTGAACCCCAACACAACTGTTATGGAAAAAATTAAAGGGGACATCATAAAAATCTGACTTTTTCCGTGTTTAAGTGCTATAATCGGGTCCCCAGTGCATCGCGATACAGATGATAATCAAAACCAAGCAGATGTCTCTTTAGTATTTGGCATAATCCAATTGAGGCAGGGACTGTGTGGAGAGGGGGGCGGCACGCAGCAGCTCATTTGCATTTAAAGGCACATGCACGAAAACAGCCTGTTGTTGACTTGTCAGAAATGGGTATTTACAACACGGATTTATAAATGATATGTGAGGTATTTTAAGCTAAAACTTCACAGACACATTCTGGGGACAACTGCGACTTAAATTACATTTTGTAATTTGTCTACTAATATGGAATACCATGATTTGGTCACAAACATACACAGTGTACACAAACCGACAAAGGCAGTATTTTAAGGCATCATAAGCTATGTTTCCATCCACCTATTTTTGTGTGCATTTTGGGATATCGCATTAAAAAAAAAAGTAGCATGGAAACGCCAAGATGTGCATAAATTCTAAAAATGCGAATATAAAATGTGTGTGCTCAATTGAGTCCAATAAGAAAACGTGCATAAACTTCGATGGAAACACATTTACCACATAAATTCCACGAAGCGCATCAAAAAATGTATGTGACTGTGCAATGGGATGGCATAACTGGACAAAACAGCAAACCAATCTTGTTGCACAGCATCTGAAATGCTGTTTTGCAAAGTGTGAAACAAGTGGTAAGTTATAAGAAGGGGAACAGGATGTGGTGTTGTTCTGAAGGAAACTTTTCAAGTTGTCACTCGAGAAGTGACACCATACTATCAGGGAACAGAGTCTTGACCTCTTCTATAAATACCAGAGCGACACTGGATGCACAGAGTCACAAAAACTCACCACAGCACTGCCTCACATTCTTTCTAATTTTCAGTCTTCACCCAACACACACACACGTACAGGAGCAACAACAACAATAAAATTTAAGATACGTTTTGTGACTGGAGTCACAAACAGCAATTTCCAGCTTATTTACAGTATTTGTTCTTTTTCCTCACACCTGAACTTCTCCACACTAATTTGGAGAAACTTTCAGCTTTTGTAGAATAAGAGAATACTTCCCCTATTTAAGGGGGTCATATCATACATTTAAAAAATATTTTTCCACTTGAGTCAACTTATGATGCAAGCAGCTTTTTGATCATTTTCCACCCTCCTTCTGACACCTAACATTTTTTTTCCATGGCTGCTCTTTTAAGAAACGCCCCATGAAAGGAATAAGCTAGAGTTTTCTCCAGTTCTGCTCGCAGATTTGCTGTTGTGTCAATAATTGTTTTTAACTTCCCAATCCTTCAATAACAACATCTTTGCAAAGCCTGTGGCAAACTCAACAGGTTCACAAAACAATCTATGCTTAAATGAATCAAACAAACGATCAAGGTCAGACTGGAATGACCAGGGGTCTCATTTATAAACGTGGCGGACATTTAAGAAGGGATGGATATTTGCTTCAAGTGACAGGCTTGGTGAGTGAAATTATATTTGTATTATCTTGTATTTCTTTAGATTTTCTGTCTAAAAGTGAACAAAAAGACGCTTAACTCAAATTTTCCCGTCAAGTTTATTTTTATAAATCACAACTTATGCGTCGGAAGCAGCGTACGCACATTTTGAGCCCCGTTTTGTGCGTACGCTGCTTCCGACGCATAAGTTGTGATTTATAAAAATAAACTTGACGGGAAAATTTGCGCACTTGCACGCAAACTCTGACCCATGCGTACGAACGTTTTGGAGACTGAGCAGTTTGGCGACACCGATGGTGAGCTGGAGTTAAGCGTCTTTTTGTTCACTTTTAGACAGAAAATCTAAAGAAATACAAGATAATACAAATATAATTTCACTCACCAAGCCTGTCACTTGAAGCAAATATCCATCCCTTCTTAAATGTCCGCGCCAGCGAGCGTATCGGGCCGTTTAGTGAAACTAACGCAAATAACAGTTTAAATAAATAAAATAATGATTTAAACTATGTTTTACTTCTGATATAAACATTTAGATTAAATATGCCATTCAAATTAATGGAGAACACTTAAACATGAAATCATTACTGAGAAGTTACAACATTTTTTTATATTCAAATTCAAATCAATATAGAAATATTTGTTGTGGATGCGATTGTTTTTGAACACTTTTCCTGTAGCGTGCTGTGTTTTAATGTTTTAACCACAGAGATAATTGCTTATCATGATAATACAAGATTGTCTGAGAAAATAGTTAAGTGCAAATAATGCCCAAGGCCTATCTGTTTCCATTAAAAATATAAATCAATTAAAAATACTATTCGGCCAGTGGAAAAGATGAAATGTATTTTACAATATTTGATTTATGTATTCAAAAACAAGACAAGGATAGGCAAGTACATGATTTTTATTAATGTAATGGGTCTTGTACCGTTAAACGTTTTCACGTGGATGAATAATCATATGCAAATGATATGCAGATGAGGATCTGCATAGTAAAACTAGGCGTTGTAAGCTCCATATATGGTTATTTCGGGGTGGAGACGCATGTGCACACAATCTTCCGCTGACTGGGATTTATAAAGTGAATTCTGCGCAGGTTCTGGCGTACGAACGGTTTTATAAGTCTGAATATTTTTTTGCGTACGTCATTTTTGGCTTTCAGGCGCACGTACACTTTTAGTAAGTTTCCTACGCACAGTTTTATAAATGAGACCCCTGGGTCCTTGAAAAATAAACTTCAGCTTTCCTATTTGGGAAAGCTCTTTTTATCTCAAAGATCAATGAAAATGTTATTCTTTGTAATTAAAACAGTAAAAGATTACCCACAGTTTCAATTTAAATGTCCAATACTGAGTATTAATTGTATTAATAAATCATCATTATGTTGAAGGCAAGCCTAAAAGGGCAAGTCAGAAAAGAAGACTAATAGCCATAGTAATTTCTACTAAAAAGCCCTCTGAACAGCCATCCTACATTGAGACTATTAGATGTGTAATCCTGTTTATGGCTAATCAGTCATACTTTAGCATCCATTTCGTCATTCACTGACGTTACATCAGCTTGATGTGCAGCTTGGGGACTAGCTGCTGTTTTGTGCATTGCAGCATTTCTAAGATGATGTTTTATTGTCTCTTGACCTAACAAGATTGTGCCACATAGTTGTCTCTTAAATACCCTTATTAAAATGTATTTTTGAACCCATGTGCTGTGTCTTGGTTTGCTACTCAGCTCTATGGAGAAATAAACTAAAATAAAAATGCTTCCTTTTTCACATGAACACACACTAAGATAAACTCATATGACATTGAAAAAGGAATTGCATGTCCCCATTTTAACCCACAACTTAGCATAATTAGCTGCACTTTGGTCTGTCACACAATAGATCATATTTCATGTGAGTTCAGTCCTACCAGCCACATGATTATGATTCAGATTCAAAAGCAGATGTAATGCCTGATGGCCCAGTGGACACTACAATTTATGAAAACGGTGGGACAGCATGACCTGGTCATCAGGTTCCTGAGGGGGGCGAGGAGACTCAATCCTGCTTGCTCTCTTCTTATACCCTCTTAGGACCTGGACAGAGAGCTCCCTTTGAGCCATTGCGATCAGTGGAGCTTAAGTTCCTGTCAATGAAGACAGCGCTCCTGGTCGCTTTGGCCTCCATCAAGAAGGTAGGGGACCTGCAGGCATTTTCGGTTGACGAAGCGTGCCTGGAATTCGGGCCGGCTATCTCTTACGTGATCTTGAGACCCCGGCCTGGATACGTGCCCAAGGTTCCCACCACTCCTTTCAGGGATCAGGTGGTGAACCTGTAAGCGCTGTCCTTGGAGGAGGCAGACCCAGCCTTGGCACTGCTCTGTCCAGTATGCGCCCTCCGTGCTTACGTAGACAGAACGCAGGGCTTCAGGACCTCAGACCAGCTCTTTGTCTGTTATGGTGGGAAGCTGAAGGGAAAGGCTCTCTCCAAACAAAGGTTGTCTCACTGGATGGTGGTCTGGTGGACACATTGTCTTGGCTTACCAATCACAAGGTCGTCCATGCCCCCTTGGGGTGAGGGCTCACAGACATCTGTAGAGGTGTCTCATTTGGGTTCAGTCCTACCAGCCTCATGATTATGATTCAGATTTAAAAGCAGATTTAATGCCTGATGGCCCAGTGGACATTAAACTTAAAATACAATGTTTGAGTGCTTTATATGCCAGCCAGCCATATTTTTCCTGTCTAAGATAGCAGTTCTTGACCACAATAACCTCTGGTCCACAATGCAGTTTATGTCGACAGTTTTAAATCTGCATTAATGATTTCCTAAATTAAGACAGGGCAGATGTGACTTGGTGTTAGCCCACTAGGGTGGCCGAGGTGATTGACGTGAGCTAAGAGTGAGTGGGGCTCCTGTAATTGGCTCTTATTTTCAGAAGAAACATTTCTATTGAGGTTAGGAAGTGAAGGCGAAGATTAACCCGGAATTCAGGAACATGTAGGCAGAGTATGAGGTGTGGAATGGATTACCCACAGTGATGTTTTCAAATGTAGTGTGTGTGACGTGTGTGTATGCATGTGTAGAAAAATGTGAAGTGGGCCTTACATAAAATGAGCCCATTTATCAAAAAGAAAAAAAACAAAGAAGCACAGAGGGAGGATGACTGAAGACTTTCTGTCTTCTGACAGTTTGATTTCCCTCCAAATGAATCCATGGAAACAGATGAGTTAATGTAATATTCTGTTGTTTGATGAAACAAGCAATAAATGTGGGCGAGTTAACACAAATGTCTCTTGCGCATATTTGAAGATGGCCGTAATTGTCATACTCGGAATTTGGCATTACATCCAAATGGGACAGCAGTGTGTTAATGAAAAATATACATTTATGCTCATTTCTGGGTTAATATTTGTATATATCAGTCATTAATTTAATTGCTGAATCCTTTAAGTTACATATAATATATATAAATCATGCATTTAAAAAAAAAAAGCACACACACACACACACACACACACACACACACACACACACACACACACACACACACACACACACACACACACACACACACACACACACACACACACACACACACACACAGCAACAGGGCAGAAATTATATTATATATGCAACGAGCTTGTGATGATTAAAGCATTACTGAATTGTCTCAAAGACACTAAACATACATTTTTAAGTTTCACTTACTCACAGTGAGTGGTCATAGTGTGGGTGCACAAGAATAATAACTATCAGGACTGAATTAAGGTTTTCTACATGTGGTAAACACAAATGAATATGTAAAAAAAAAAAAAAAAAAAAAAAAAAAGAATTATTAATTTTCAGGATTTCAGGAAGATTTCATGGAAACAAACACAGACACACAAATCCACACCAGAAATGCATTCATTCACTCAAACATGCAGACTTCTCCCCACAGGATACACACAGGCAAACATGGCAGTGTGTGAATGTGGGTCATGGGCAGTTGATTCTGTCCACTGTCTGGACATCTGTCTAAGCACAGAGACGTGTCATGCCCAGCCAAACACTAGCATCACACATTTGCTTTGAGTCCCATTTGACCCCTTTGTGTTTAGTGGAATATCCAGGGGGATCTTATTCGCTTTCACAGTTCATTGTACATAAAGTATGTGTAAGTTTGGTTACACTCTTTAGATATCACCCAAGAACATAATTAACTGTTACAATAATAAATCAGGTACGTGCATTAAAGGGAAACTATGCAGTTTTTTTTAGCTTAATTTACCTTAACTGAACAGCTTCGGAGTCAATGGAATGGTTATATGACTTTTTTTCAGGTTAAATGGTGGCCGTCTCGCTTCCCCCTACCGCCTGTGAGCGGAAAAACCACCCTTGCAACTTTGGGCCGGCGGGCCGCGATATCAGGTCTCGCAACGTAATGAATTGCTTTACGGCACTGCACACATACACGCCCCCATCCAGGATCCGGCTAGCTATAAGAACAAGGCAGGGATGGAGTTTTTCACACTATTGTCATGGCTGAGCCGGCAAAATAGAAACAGAAAGCTAGGAAAGCATTGTCGGAGGAACAGAAAAAGAGGAAACGGCAGACTGACCGAGCGAGGAGTCAGACACGAGTAAATATCGGACCTGCGTTTTCAGAATGGTGAGAACTGAGACAAACAGAAGCCTGCAAATCCAATGCTGACCTGGCGTTCTTGCTGTTGCACTTGTAAGTATCTTTGGGATAAACTCTGTTTAATCTTTGTATTTCTTGTTATTGTGACCTCAGGATATTTGCTATTGTCTGTAAAGGTTTTTCACCATAATGTTATGGATTACGTTTGATAACACAATACAAATATACAATATCTCAACATTTATATGCTAGCCTTCTGTGTATCATACATACCTCAGTGGACATGGCACCGTGCGTTCGCCGGCTTCTTTGAAAACAAATGCACATGACCAGCGGGAGAAGATGGGAGGGGGGAGAGTCGCCAAAGAGTTTTTACAACAGTGTTGTCAAATATCTATTACGAAGCTCTATAAAGAAACCTGCGAGCAAAAAGCAAGAAAACAGCAAAGAAATTGCCAAAACTGCATAGCGCTGCTTTAAAAACAAATACAAGGTTATACATATTTAGAGCTAAACCAACCTATGAATTCATCATTCTACAAAAATCGAAAGATTCTTAAATATTTGTACTTCTCTAAGTAAAAGGGTTTATGATTTAGATAAAAGGGCCTTGGATGCTGTCAATATGTTGATACTGTTAATAGTTGAACCAAATACACATACCAATTAATAAATAAATTGTATTAGCCTTACATAACAAAACATCAAACCAAGTGGAAATTATTTTCTTAGAAGAAACAAAGCACAAAACACACTTCTGAAGTTAAAAAAATAAATAAAATAAAATAAAATAATAATCACCAAATAAAGTTTATATTTAGGTCTATAAAAGTTTGTATTTCAATTGTCAAAAAATTCATACAAAAGAAGTGTGGACATTTTGGTGGTCAGGTTAGTTAGTGGAACATAGTTAAAGCCTTCATCTACTAAAAATCACCTTGACACCAGTTATTTACAAGTTATTACAAAACATCTCAAAAAAGTAAAGTTAGTTCTGAGAAATGGTCTAGAACAGTGGTTCCCAAACCTGTCCTGGAGGACCCCCAACACTGCATGTTTTCTTTTTCTCCCTAATCAAACACACCTGATTCAACTCATCAGCTCATTATCACATGGGTTAATGAGCTGATGAGTTGAATCAGGTGTGTTTGATTAGGGAGAAAAAGAAAACATGCAGTGTTGGGGGTCCTCCAGGACAGGTTTGGGAACCACTGGTCTAGAACAAGGGTGCCCAATCCTGCTCCTTCCGATTGACGGTCCTGCACAGTTCATCTCCAACCCTAATCAAACACACCTGCCTTTAATTTTCAAGTGATCCTGAAGACCTTAATTGGTTGCTTCAGGTGTGTTTGATTAGGGTTGGAGATGAACTGTGTAGGACAGTCGATCGGCAGGAGCAGGATTGGGCACCCCTGGTCTAGAATCATTTGTGTACAGATGCCACTTGCTTTAATATTTAGTTCTTTAATGCAAGCAATGAAATTCATACACTTTAAGTTTATTTTTTGTTTTTAATTTAAATTTAAATTTGAGAAGCAGACAGTGTAGCATGTTTTACACCCTACTGCATGGTGAGTGTAAATCAAACCGTAACAGGCCTCTGTATAAGGTGTCAGCCACACATTAACACGTTTTTGAAGGTGCATGCCTTACAGAGTACACCAACATTAATACTGCTTTCACATGCTATCGGAATTATCGTAAATATGAGTTTCCTAGTTAAAAATTGGACATGAATGTCCTCTCAAGTCATATTTTACCACTGGGAAGCTCAGGATCATCGTAATACCCAAGTTCCCATTGGGGGATAATATGCACTACAATGATTGCTCTTTCTCTCTGTCTCTCCTACTACCTCTTTGACACGTACTAAAGCGGAACACAAACACTCCATTACAATTGCCTTGTATGGTCTTTTTTCCGCTGATGTCTGGCTTCAGGTAAGCTGTATACATAGCGGACCGAGGAAGTCTTTCTGAATGCCAGAGGTGATATTGAGCAGGACTCATCTCATTTACTCACTCCATGCTTAGATGGGACTTAATTGTGCATGTCATTTATATAAATCACTCTATAATTTTTTAATAGACTTAAACACACTGAATTCTGCTAAGTTCTGCTAATGTCTGGTTAGTGTGTTTCTTGTAATGTGTAATGATGATTTATGAATCTGTTCCTGAATTTGCTTACACATAAATCTGATGAGTAAGTGAATGTGTGTTGTTGTTGACTTCCTACGAGCGTTGCCTTCCTATTTTTTCTCATTGCTATTTACAGAAACAGCCAAGCAGAAGCAATGTTGGTCAAGGTATACTCTGTAATCAATGAAGAGTGAACCTTGGAATTTAAGGCCATGTCCACACTAATATGTTTTCGTTTGAAAACGTATATTTTTCTCTCCGTTTTGGCCTTCCGTCCACACTGAGATGGCGTTTTTATTAATGAAAACGAAGCTTTTTTGAAAACGCACTCCAAAGCGGATACATTTGAAAACGCTGTTTTCACGTTGTAGTGTGGACAGTGAAACCGGTGGTATTTAAAAACGATGATGTAAATTTAGTCATGTGACGCATATTGTACCAATAGATATTCATGTTTATACCAGTATTGTGCCTGTTATGTGCTATTCACTTTCACATTGTTGCTAAAAATATTCTACATTGCACACTCTTCATATCACAGTCCTGCAAAGATGACAGAATTTACTCACATTTGCTGTCCTGCGGCAAAACATGAGAGCAGTTGTGTTTTAGACCAAACATATGGTGACTGCGTGCGACCTGGACCGCATCAGTGAATGGTGAGATATTTATAAACAAAAACGCCGTTTTCAAATGTATCCGGATTAATGTAGACGTAGCCTAATTCAGTGGTTGTAAACATCTGGGAGGAATGAGCAGCATAGAGTTATATGGGAAGAAGGGGCTTGAAGGCTTTTGTTGTTGCAATACCACCAGGAGTCTGCCAGTTTCAGCAAATGTGGATTGCCATTAAAAATACCCCAAGGGACCTTCATCAAAGAAAAATAAGGGTCGTCGGCAACAGAAAGACACTGACATGAGCCACACAGACTACACTGGAGTACTTTTCAGTGAAGCAAAATTGCAAACAAGAAGTGACACACCAGAGTCTTACTGTTACTAAATGTCTGAACTGATTTTGGTGCAACTTTTTTTGTTTTGTTTTTTTAGCTTTGAATGCTGTTTTTCCTTTTACAACTGCAGCAGCAGGCTAAACTGTGGTAAAGCAGGACAGACAAAAAAAAGCACATTTTTTCCACAACAGACCTAGATATGCTATATTTTAAAAAACAGAGTGAAGAAAAAAATTCAATTGAAAAATTGAAGTCTGCAGAGAAGACTGTTGAAAACGATTGTATTGAACAACAACCATTTTCAGTCTGGAGACATTTAGCAGACAACACAGCTTTACAGCTGTCAAAGTGACTGAATTATAGGGAGGTTTTCTTTACTTTCTTAATCTGTCTTGCAAAAAGCATACCGCAGCACCTTCAGATAACAGATTTTCCTCTGTCTGTGCTCTGTATAGGCTACATCTAATTATAGTGTGTGTCAGTACATTATCAGTGGACTTTAATATAATGATTTGAGGCTCACTTTAAATACTTGCGGTTAAAAATGTTCCTTATAACCTAATGGCAGCAGTGCGTGTCAGAAAGTGGAGTGCAGTCAAGAAGCAACAACACATTATAAGTGGTCTCTTGAAAACTAGCTGATTAGAGACCAGTTTTGTGGTTTCTCTTACAATGGTGGAAATCACATACTGAAATGAGGACATCGGTCCAGAGTCGGAGTGAGAGGCTGTAAAGCATGAGCTCTGGTTCAATCAGCATTCCCCAAACACTCAGGAGCAGCCAGGAATGTGAAAACTACCAATTTCCACAGGATCAGACTTCCACAACCAAATCAGGGTGAACAGTTTTTCTTTATTTTGTTTCAGCTTGCCTTTGGTCTTACAGCTCAGGAAATGACTTGAGGTTTGGACCATGACCAGAGCAGAGCTCTCTAAAGCTATACGGCCTTCAGTCACTGCAACAGAACAAATGACCAACGCAGAAAAATTATACACTATACGTAGAAAGAAAATTGTATTCAGCCACGGCTGTCCGATAAATTTTTCCTAATCATGGCCAAATGTATTAATAATAATAATAATAATAATAATAATTAGGGCTGGTTTGACAATATAATTTTCTTAATTAAGTCTTCATTTTTTATTTTTTAACTGATATCAATTCTTAAAAGATCAATATTTTAATATATTATTTACCTATGCTGTTTTGTGTTGTAACACTCCTTTGCTTTGTGCTTTTTAACTTTAGATTTCAAACAAGTCTCAGCTTTCAAATTCTGTCAATTTTATCACAATGCACATAAATCGATCATCTCTTCCCATTTACTCCTAGTTATAACTCTTTACTCCTAGGTATGAAATAAACATGCATGGACATCAGAAGGTATTCTGAAAAAAAAACAAAAAACAAAAACAGTACAATGTATTGAAATGTCTCATGCCTCATGTAAAGGCTCAATCATTTCCTACTGTGGAAAGATGTCAATAAAACAAATTTTAACGTTGTAATGTTACATTTACCAGAAAGACATTCAATGTCCATAGCTTGTTAGTCAACTAAAAAAATAATTCTAGGGTAGAGCTTTTTGCTAAATATATGCATTGGCTTGCCATGATCGAAGGTAATACTGGTTATACCAGTTATGAGGGTGTGGCAAGCAGGACGAGGCAGAGGGCCGTGGGAGAACGGCACGAGGCCGGTGGCGTGATTGATAATGAGCGACACCTACGCGACGCACTGGTCTCGTATCTCTCATGGAGGAGTGGAAGCATAAAAGGAGGAGCGATGACGGTGAAGGACAAGAGAGGCCAGGCCTGGATTTATGTTGTTATATGTGACAGCAGTCATCTTTGAGGGGCTGCTGTCTTTACTTTCATTTTGTATTTGTTTATTTTACGTTTATCAAAGTCTTTGAATGTTCGCCGGTTCCCGCCTGCTTCTTCCCATAACATCTAACCTTGCTACACTGGTGCCGAAACCCGGGAGGAAGGAGGGACACGCTGTCGGAGAGCCCTCAGGGAATGGAGGAGTCGCTCCCGTTCGCCATGGGCCGGAGCCTGTTGCCGTCAGCCAAGATGGGAGCAGAGCAGGGAACGTGAGACTCGCTGCCGGCTGCCCTCGACCGGAGGAGCCATCACCGTCCACCAGGAGGCGGAGGAGCGTCGAGCCATCCCCCAACGATGTCCAGTACCATCGCATGGCACCACGAGTGAGTCTCTCAGCTGGCTGAGGACCGAGCGGCAGTGTGTCCGGGAACACCGGTATGACATTTTTGATACCAGTTTAAAGGGGGAATATTGTAATACTTGACAAAAACAATCTATAGATACAATATCTTCCCTGCATAGTTTATAGCTATTTAGTTGAGAGAAATTTTGACATGTACTGTACCTGATAAATCCAAATTAACCTATATTGAATCAAATTGAGTCAACATAGGAAGTGGCCAGTGAAGTGGCATGTTTAGACTAAGAGCAACATTTCCAGGAGCTACTGGTCAATAATGCACTGTTTGCAGAGAGTCTGCAAATGGAGAGCTTCAACTAGACTAGCTTCTTTGTCAAATGGTAACATCTAGACTGTGTGCCACAAATCTTGGGCTTCCCCTCCCTCACAGACCATGAGATGGGGCCCTGTCCACAAGTAGTGATGTTGTGCTCAAACAATGCAAACGTTAAACCAGTCAAACTATGATACAAACAAGAGGGATGCAATTCTAGAATGGAGCACTGTTCTTTAATCTTTCTTTTGCTTCACAGGGAAGCAGTTGGACTGACAAAGGCTGTCTTCACACTGCCTCTCAGCCATGTCAATCAACACTGCTCTCATTTTCTGTCTGAATCAATAATAAACATTCAAATGTATGATGCATTAATTGTTTCCTGCTTCTGTAAATTCTGTAGGCTGCAATCTGTGTACATGATGCTTTTAATGCGGCTTCTATGCGGACCAGAATAGTTCTACATAATAAAACTAGTAACCCCCTCCCATTTAGGGCCAGGGCCCCCCCTCACCATGGGGCTGCAAGGGTGTCTTGTATGCCTATGTCTGTAGCATGAAAGTCTACAGCATGAAAAATACATCTATAGCACCCTGGGCTAATGACTTGTCACTCTTATTCTGTATTCTGATAGATGTCATGATCTGTGATTAAGTGTGGCAATGTCCTACCCACCATGGTCTCATTAATCACTATGTATGACACAAACATTCACACACAGTAATCATGCTAGCTAATTAGCAAGAGCTGCAGAGTCTAATTTCTAAATATCAATAAATGCCTTAAATACAGAATACAAACTAAACATGTATATGCAATTTTCTTGAATGTCTTAATTTAGACAGCATGTTTCTTATCCTAAAAAGCATATACTACTCAAACACGATGAGTACAGCAGGACTTTATGAATGACGGATAGGGTACTGTAATGGAAGCTATCTCCAGCCAGTGTTCTGAGAGAGAGAGTGAATGCTGTGAATTATGATGCCTTTCTCCATGTCAGGGGGAGCAGAGGGGGGCTGCAGTCTTTGAGTCCGCTCCAAATCAAACACAAGCGGATGGCTGACTCTCGCACCACTGCAGCTATTCCGTTTCCATCGGCAGCCGTCTGCTGTGGGAAAGCTATAATTACTCAGCGTGTGGAGTCACTAACTTTACCCTTGCACTCTCATGTCTTCTTTGCACACACAGATCTTTCTACATAGAGAGACACTGTCAACATGCTAGTACACTGCATGCACACATACATACAGATACCCGAGAAGATGTTAATGAGTGTTTGACTTATTAAAGTGGAGCATAAAATAAGAACAGCCAACATAAAGTTCACTATGGATGCTTTGATATATATTCTTTTGATTTTTACATACATTAAATTTATGTTTGATATATACCTGACAATATTGTATAAGATATATTTTACTTGATATTACTTGTTCATTGTTTGATTGTTACATAACAACATCATGATAGAGATGGATAGACATTTTTTGGTAAAGCTGCTCTGAAACAATGTCCAATGTGAAAAGTGCTATATTGCCATATACATAATAAAACAGACTTACTTGATATTATAATAGTATTAATCTAAATATTATGTTACCCTGTCCTGTTGGTTATATAATGAGATAAATTGTAATGTTGTGAATTGGGTGTCACATTTTTAAAGGGTAACTCTCACCCAAAATGAACCTAGGCTCTTTTTGTTATTCTACCCGAGTCAAACTTTCGTGTAAAAGCATAATTAGAATGGAAACGCCACTTTTAAGATTGACCGTATTTTCATTTTAGGTCAAAATGCCTTTTGAATGGGAGTGCATGGGGCACTTCTATGATAGCATCAAAATCGCAATTTTTTTTTATAGTGTTTCCGCTGGCTGGAATTTTGTCAGTTAAAAGTAGTCGATCTCCGAATGCAACGTAACATGAGGAGAGTAAAGATGGAAAGCTCCTAAAGCTTGTTTCCATATAAATTCACGGATAATTTTTTTATCTAAGTTATCATGCTTTTCATTGAAATCACAAGTTCATGACATTTCCTCATATGGAGTCAGTTCATTAGGTTGCATTCGGAGATCGACTACTTTTGACTGACAAAATTCCAGCCACCGGAAACACTAACTGATAAAGTGAGTCGTACTAAACCTTTCTTTTTAGTAAACTTTGTGTACGCAAACAATGTAGTCAATGCTCAAGTTCATGTATAGAGCCCCTGGTGATACTTCGAGCACAGTTTTATGTTGTGTCGAGCCTTCTTAGTGTTTTAAAAATAGTGATTTTGACGCTATCATAGAAGTTCCCCATGCACTCCCATTCAAAAGGCATTTTGACCTAAAACGAAAATACGGTCAATCTTAAAAGTGGTGTTTCCATTCTAATTATGCTTTTACACGAAAGTTTGACTCGGGTAGATTAACAAAAAGAGCCTAGGTTAAATTTCGTTTTTCTCGGGTAGATTAACAAAAAGAGCCTAGGTTAAATTTCGGCGAGGGTTTCACTTTAAGAAAATGTGGTTGCTTGCTATGTCAACATTAGCTTTCTGTATTCCTGCAGTGTAATACGGACAACAGGTACAGAAAATGACTCCGTCAATGACAAGATACGACACGCAGACAGGATACATGCAGGAGAATGTAATCGGGGAAGGTTACGCAGAGACTGATATCATCAAGAGGCTCACTGGGAAAAACCACAAACGGTTGACAGTTTGTTACGGTGATACAATAAGTGACATGATTTCAGCAGTTTGGCAGGAAGCTGACAAAGTCGAAGGGTGTGGAAAATCCAGCAGCAACTCTACTGCAGTGCAGAGAACGATCTCTCCATGCCTGCTAACTGTATTCATGCAGATGTCAAATTAAGGTCAAACATGAGCCATACAGTAAATACAGCTTTAGACTATGAGCCAGAATCAGACAGTTGCAGGAAATGAAACATGAAATACTACTAGAAAACAAAGACACATAACTGCTTAAAATTACGCAGGTGCTGCAAGTTCAGATCACACAAGTTTTTCCAAAGTGCTGTATTTGACCAATAAACTTTCATATTGCATGTGACATTTAAAGAACAAATTCTAAGGCTGGGAGCACACAGTCCTGATATATACTGCTATTCAAATCCTACATTCTGCTGTAGAGCGTGTGTTGAGGAGGTTTTCCATCAATTCATCATGATATCTACTGTATCAAACATGGGTGATGTGACTGGTGTAAGAAGAGCAAATTCTCACCTATTGCAGAGTCGGCTTACGGCTCCATAGGAGTCACAGTCACAGGCCTGGCAGCCACTAGTACCGTTGGTGAAATACCCATTCTCACATTCATCACAAAGTTGACCTGTGTATCCAAGTATGCACACACACTGACCTGTGACAGAGTCACAGGTATTCGGGTCCTCTGACCCCTCAGCACTACAGTTGCACTGAGGTCCTGTGTGGAAAAGAGGAGAGAAGAGAGATTGGAAACAATGTTGTCAACATAAAAAAATTAAATAAAATTTTGAAAAGTATGATTTTAAAGGGATAGTTAACCCAAAAATGAAAATTAACCCTTGATTTACTCACCTTGAAGCCATCCTAGGTGTATATGACGGAAGTTAGTTATTTTAGTCGATAAAGTTTTAAATATGGATATTTTTCTTACACAAACGCATCACTTCACTTCAGAGGGCCTTTATTAACCCCCCAGAGCCGTGTGGAGCACTTTAATCATGGATGGATGCGCTTTGATGGACTTCCAAAGACATCCACCCATTCACTCCCATTATAAAGCTTGGAAGAGCCAGGACATTTTTTAATATAACTCCGATTGTATTTGTCTGAAAGAAGAATGTCATATACACCTAGGATGGCTTCAGGGTGAGTAAATCATGAGCTAATTTTCATTTTTGGGTGAACTATCCCTTTCACTCTTGGTGACCATATTTCTTAGTAGATGCTGAAATGAGTCATGTGAGAGAATGTTTTTGCAACATCGGTGTTTAAAGGGGTCATGAATTGAGGAATCAAATTTCCCTTGAGCTTTTGACATATAAGAGGTCATTGTACTATAAGCATATCCTGTAAATTTCAGAACTGAAAACTTCCTTGTTAGTCCAAAAACATATTTTATTGTAATCAAGCCCAGCGAACAACTCGTAGTGGAATGTGCCTATCCATGACATGGATAGGTGAAAGGCTTTATGATGAAAGTGCCGAAATCGAGTTGCAATGACGAGATCACTGCATTCATGCGCTCAACATGTCTGTGATCGGCTACAATGCCCATCACTCTAACCTTTCATGCCACGATCTAAATCTAATGCTATTAGGCTTGCTACGATAGTCAGTGTTACCGGTGTTACACTATGTTCAGTCACAACACCGGTTTCATCACTTGTCCACCAAGGCACCACGCCAATTATTATTATTTTTTTCAGTTTAAAGCGTTACAAATATTTAACGCAGTATCCGTTTTTTTTCTGTCACCCATTGACTAGCGTTGTCTGATCATGCTCTTATTAAAGCAAATGCTATTTAACCATTCAAGCGCGACAAGACAAAAGAGAACACACTGTCTGTCAATGTCCTACCTATGTGGCACACACACACACGTCAGTATCAAGTTCTATTTAGGGCTTGAAAGAACCACAACGAACCAGAACACACAAATTATGCCAAAATGTCCGTTTTGTCGAGTGTCCTCATAAAAGCAGTTTTAAATGAGTTAAAGTCTTAAATGAACGTAAAGATTTGTGAGAAATGGGACGCGTGTCAGATCCGCATCATGTGCAGCAGCGGCTGGTCTTAAAGTGTCATTAATGTTAATCAAAGAACAAAGAGAGTAAATTACTTACTCAGACCCGGCGCCAGGATGATTATTATACCGGCAGGCAGCCTAATAATCATTAATGCACTCCAGCGAACGGCTTCTTCGCGCCAAAAAAACTCTTCATGAAGTGCAGTGAAATGCAGCGACCTATGAGGCGTTTCCTGATGGATCGAGGTTGTTCCTTAACTTCATTTTCTACGTGCAATTCACACAAGCTCTAAGCGCGTGCTAGACTGCTGCGAGTATGCGCTTAGAGCTATGTTGTGAAAAATACATATAGGACACTGACAACGCGCTGACAGACAGGACCGAGCAGGTAACATTTAATATGAAACAAAGTCTCAACTTTCAAATTTGGTCAGTCAAAGAAAATTAAGCAATATAGGCCTACCGTTTTGTGGCTCTTTAATGTGTAGCGACAGATTGCCTCAGTTTAAGCTGCTCGTGAACTGATCATCTCTTCCTTAGTTTATTTATAGCATCAAATAAACATGAATGAACATCAGAAGGACTGTTATTTTAACCGCGGAAAGATGTTAGTAGCCTACACACCGTTCAAATCCACCGACGTTATTCTTCTAACTCTCCTGACTGCTTTGTCGGACAAAAATGGCGGATTATGATTGGTCAGATCGCGTGTCAATCAATCTCCCAGCGAAGGGTGAATTGACGCTAATTTAAAAGTGAAAGTAAAATGCACACTGCCGCACCAACTTTTTATAAGCAATGAAGTCCCTATCTAACTTGACAGATGAGGTCATCATTTGGTCAAACTCCTTTTTTTGTTTCATGGAAGAAAGAAAGTCATACATGTTTCAAAAGACATAAGGGTGAGTAAAAGATGATGGCTTGTTGTTACTTTTTTTTATTTTTTTTTATGTATGCCTAACTTACTCATTTGTAAAACGATTTGAGCACTGGTTTAAAACACAATATAAAGTAAACATTGTTGCTATTATTGGTAACTCTGAATTGCTTGACACTGCACCTTTAACATTCAATAATGCTTAACAGTATGACTTTTGGTGAGAGATTCAATCAGTAAGTGGTCGTGGTAAAGCACAATCTCATTTGGCCTTCTACACATTGAGAGATTTTTTTTTCCATCGGAACATGGCACAAAAAAGTGTGAATTTATTAAAAGCTGCAGGTTGCCACTTTCCAGTGCCATCACAGCAGGGGAATAGCACAAGGGCAGAAAATCTGAAATCTCTCTAAAAGAAACTGTTAGGGGTGGGAGATATTGACAAAAATGAATATCTCAATATTTTTTTCAATATCTCGATATCGATATTCAGACGATATTTTTGTACCCACCACCTGCAGGAGGGACCGTAAGGGGCCGGTGCTAAGTGGATCGGGCGGCAGTCGAAGGCGGGGACCTAGACAACCCAATCCCTGGACGCGGAATCTAGCTCTAGGGACATGGAACGTCACCTCTCTGGCGGGGAAGGAGCCTGAGGTTGTGCGTGAGGTTCAGAGATTCCGACTAGAGATAGTTGGGATCACCTCTACGCACGGCTTGGGCTCTGGAACCACACTCCTCGAGAGAGGATGGACTCTTCACCACTCTGGAGTTGCCCATGGTGAGAGGCGGCGGGCTGGTGTGGGTTTGCTTATAGCCCCCCAGCTCAGCCGCCATGTGTTGAGTTCACCCCGGTGAACGAGAGGGTCGCTTCCCTGCGCCTTCGGGTCGGGGATAGGTCTCTCACTGTCGTTTGTGCCTACGGGCCGAACGGCAGTGCAGAGTACCTGGCCTTCTTGGAGTCTCTGGGAGGGGTGCTGGAAAGTGCTCCGACTGGGGACTCCGTCGTTCTACTGGGGGACTTCAACGCCCACGTGGGCAGCGACAGTGACACCTGGAGGGGCGTGATTGGGAGGAACGGCCCCCCTGATCTGAACCCGAGTGGTGTTCTGTTATTGGACTTCTGTGCTAGTTACAGCTTGTCCATAACGAACACCATGTTCAAGCATAAGGGTGTCCATCAGTGCACATGGCACCAGGACACCCTAGGCCGGAGGTCGATGATCGACTTTGTGGTCGTTTCATCTGACCTCCGGCCGTATGTCTTGGACACTCGGGTGAAGAGAGGGGCGGAGCTGTCAACTGATCACCACCTGGTGGTGAGTTGGATCCGATGGCAGGAGAGGAAGCTGGACAGACTCGGCAGACCCAAACGTACTGTGAGGGTCTGTTGGGAACGTTTGGCCAAATCTCCTGTCAGAGAGATCTTCAACTCCTACCTCCGGCAGAGCTTCCACCAGATCCCGAGGGAGTCTGGAGATATTGAGTCCGAGTGGACCATGTTCTCCACCTCCATTGTCAACGCGGCCACTCGGAGCTGTGGCCGTAAGGTCTCCGGTGCCTGTTGAGGCGGCAATCCCCGAACCCGGTGGTGGACACCGGAAGTAAGGGATGCCGTCAAGCTGAAGAAGGAGTCCTATCGGGCCTGGCTGGCTTGTGGGACTCCTGAGGCAGCTGATGGGTACCGACGGGCCAAGCGGACTGCAGCCCGGGTGGTTGTGGAGGCAAAAACTGGGAGGCTGGGAGGAGTTCGGTGAGGCCATGGAGAAGGACTATCGGTCGGCCTCGAAGAGATTCTGGCAAACCGTCTGGCGCCTCAGGAGGGGGAAGCAGTGCCCTACCGACGCTGTTTACAGTGGAGGTGGGCAGCTGTTGACCTTGACTGGGGATATCACCGGACGGTGGAAGGAATACTTTGAGGATCTCCTCAATCCCGCCATCACGTCTTCCATTGAGGAAGCAGAGGCTGAGGGCTCGGAGGCGGACTCGTCCATCACCCAAGCTGAAGTCACCGAGGTAGTCAAGAAACTCCTCGGTGGCAAGGCAACGGGGGTGGATGAGATCCGCCCTGAGTACCTCAAGTCTCTGGATGTTGTGGGGCTGTCTTGGCTGACACGCCTCTGCAGCATCGCGTGGCGGTCGGGGACAGTGCCTTTGGACTGGCAGACCGGGGTGGTGGTCCCTCTTTTCAAGAAGGGGGACCGGAGGGTGTGCTCCAACTATAGGGGGATCACACTTCTCAGCCTCCCTGGGAAAGTCTATGCCAGGGTACTGGAGAGGAGAATCCGGCTGATAGTAGAACCTCAGATTCAGGAGGAACAGTGTGGTTTTCGTCCCAGTCGTAGAACACTGGACCAGCTCTATACCCTCTACAGGGTGCTGGAGGGCTCATGGGAGTTTGCCCAACCAATCCACATGTGCTTTGTGGATTTGGAGAAGGCATTCGACTGTGTCCCTCGCGGCATCTTGTGGAGGGTGCTCTGGGAGTATGGGGTTCGGGGCCCTTTGCTAAGGGCTATCCGGTCCCTGTACGACCGGAGCAGGAGCTTGGTTCGCATTGCCGGCAGTAAGTCAGACTTGTTCCCGGTGCATGTTGGACTCCGGCAGGGCTGCCCTTTGTCGCCGGTTCTGTTCATAATTTTTATGGACAGAATTTCTAGGCGCAGCCAGGGTCCGGAGGGGGTCAGGTTTGGGGACCACATGATTTCATCTCTGCTCTTTGTGGATGATGTTGTCGTGCTGGCCTCATCAAACCAGGACGGTTTGCAGCCGAGTGTGAAGCGGCTGGGATGAGAATCAGCACCTCCAAATCCGAGGCCATGGTTCTCAGTCGGAAAAGGGTGGTTTGCCCGCTTCAGGTTGGTGGAGAGCTCCTGCCTCAAGTGGAGGAGTTCAAGTATCTTGGGGTCTTGTTCACGAGTGAGGGAAGGATGGAACGGGAGATTGACAGGCGGATCGGTGCAGCTTCTTCGTCCCGGATAAGCGGTAGAAGATGGATGGATGGATGGATGGACAACAATATTGTTGATGATAAATTCAAAGTAAAACATTTTCTTTTCAAAACGCTATAAATCCATCCATTTTTTCCCCAAAACGCTATAAATCCATCCATTTTTCCCCCAAAAATTGATGGTTTGTCTTTTAAAAAAAGTCTTTTGTCTTTTATTTTTCGTGTTTGCATGTATGAGGAAAAAACAATATTATGTGACAGTTCTCCATTATGGACGCGAGCGCTCTGAAAGCAGCACTAAAAGACTTTCAAACTTTCAAAGAGACCTCAAAACAGAAAGCACAAAGCCTTTCTTTAAAATGAATTTCGTTTTGTATTCATTGTATCTTAATTTTAATAATTTTTCATTAACCAATTTCCTGGATTTAATACATAAAAAGTAAATATAGGCTAGCAATCACAACATAAGGTGCTTGAACTGGAGATTATATCATCATGAACCGAACCGTAGCCTACTCGACTCACAGGCCTAAAAAATGTGAAATATATTTACAGAAAGCTGGTTCTAAACAAAACCATCCAAAACAAAATAAAACTATGTAGCCTAATAAATGTGAATTTCTCCGGTGCGTTCACTAGCCTACTGCGAAGATCGCGAGTCAATAGCCTACTGTCAACTTCATCTTTGCAGCCGACACAGAAATTAATAAACAATTAAAATGTCTTATTGCAATATTTTACATATTCATAATCATTACTTTTGCTGGTTCTTTGAGGCAGCTTTTTAGGTTTATGGCGTTTTGGAAAAGAGCTCTTCACGTACAAACACTGTTTCACCAAGGCACAGCGGCCCTTCAGCACATAAGAAAAAAAAAGAGAAAAAGCACGGACTTACTAATTACGAAACTTTGATGTGGTTGAACAGGTGAAACAGTCACAAATTCCTCTGCAACTCAAACCTTCTCAGTACGAGTTATGAAGGAAGGGAACAGCATTACCGTTTTCAGCGCGTCCTCCTCTGATTGCTGTGTTGTGACTGAAAAAGTGTATGCAGGAGCACATGCGCAAAATGTAGGTTTGTAAAATGTCCTTTTGTAAAATGACATATGATAAAATAAAAATAATTCATATATCATTTTACAAAACGGTTTTGCGCATGTGCTTCTGCGCGCACCATTTCGAATTTACGTATGAATGTGCGTTTTTGACGACACGGGACCATGGGCTGGGCCACTCGGAGGTTGCTTCTGGGAATAGTACTGCCCTACAGTATTAAAAATCGCTACATATAATTGTTTAGAAGGTTATAGTGTGCGTTATTTGTTTTCTCTTTAACTTCTTTCAGCTCTTTTCATGTTTGGGGGGTCGGATTGTACAAATTATGAAATATTCGATATCCCAATTTTGCATATCGTCCAGACAACAATTTGGATATTATCGTCTAAACGATATATCGCCCACCTCTAAAACTGTATGAGCAAAACTACAACATTACGATTCAAGCAGCTAATGGAAATGATATGGAAAGTACACATTTCATAGCCAGTGGGGCGACTGTACCTCCAGGGGTGCACTGAACCTGTGGGCTCTGAGAACATGTTGAAATACACCAGCTTGATGAAAACAGCCTGTACTTGGCTACTGCCTTCAAGCAATGTTTCAAGGAATGTTTTGTAGGATTTAGAGAGGACTTGAGCCTGGCCCGTCCTGTTATCAGCTCTCGCAGTACAAACTGTTCCCTCCAGTGCACGTCAACACCTCAGTAAACAGTTTTTTGTTATAAAAACAGCCTGCTCAGTAACTCAAAAGCCTCTAGCACCTACAGCAGCAGTAACCTTACACATCTAATATGATCAGCATATTACAGAGGTCACAGAGAGGCTGTCAGCAAAATTTGCTCCCAGAAGTCAAAAAACTGAGCAAAACAAAGAGATCTCATTATTAAAGCATCCTTCGTCTGACTGTGCTGCAATATTAGCGTGCTGTGTAGCAACCCAGAGCTTATCTGATGAGAAACTATATCGCATACATGCAGTGTTCAAATATAGTGCTTCTGTGTTTTTTCTGGGTAAAAGGGGAGCAGGTGCTTTCTCCCAGAAGAAAAGCACAGTAGCTGTAATTTGCGATGATGATAGTTTCAGTGAGATGTGTGAGGAAAGAATGATGGATAAAATATTAATTTTAGGATCTAAAAAAATACCAAAGGCAATCCCTGGATCACTAAAAAATATCTAAAGAACCACATTCTGATGGGTTGAAATAACACTGTTCCATAAGGGAACACATCTGGTGGGTACTAAATTCAGAAAATACTCCTTTTCTTCTAACTGTCTAACATATTGCATGCATAAATCCAAAGGGGACCTTTCCTGCAGTGTGTCATTGTTTTACAGTGACTTCCCAAAGGACCTGCGAGTGTGAACACGTGAAAAAACACACACATAAGCACTGATGCAGAGAGAAATGGAGCGCTGCTGTGATATATTTAGGAGAAGCTCTGAGCGTGTACAGTTCCCCATGGCTGACTGGGGGCAATCTGATCTGAATCAGAGGTGACCTTGCAGATTACACAATAGGAGAACTCTGCCAGACAAAGTGTAAAAAAAAAAAAAAGTTCTACTTGTCTCTTAATGGAACAATTACAAGTATCCATCTTATCTGTCTTGCATCGACTTACAAGACTCACTCCTAGCCTACTTCCCACAGTCCCACGATAGCAGGCATCATTTAAAAGAAATACAGATACATTACCTGTCTTTAAGTTTGGGGTTAGTATGATTTTTCATACAAATGCAAGGATGCATTAAGGTAACACAAAAAAGTAATAGTGACAGTAAAAACTTTGTTAAAAATAATTTCTATTTCAAATAAATTATATATATATATATATATATATATATACATATATAAAAAAAAATATTCTCAAAGAGTCCTGAAAAATGTATAACAAAAATATTAAGTAGAACAACCGTGTTTAATACTGATAATAAGAAATGTTTCTTGAGCACCAACTCATCATATGAGAATGATTTCTGAAGGATCATGTGACACTGAAGACTGGAGTAATGATGCTGAAAATTCAGCAGTAATAAAATCAATTTTAATATTGAAATAGAAAACTGTTATTTTCACATTGTAATACTATTTAACAATTATTGTTTCATTGTATTTTTAATCAAAATAAATGCAGCCCTGGTGATCAAAAGAGACTTATTTTCAATAACATTTTAACTTACAACTTAAAAATTAAAACTTTTGAGTTTTGTTAGTGTGTCAGACATTAGTTTAGTGAATGTGATGGTCTTTATGGACGCAAGGACGGAAGTCCTTCTTCTGTCTTTACACAATCATAAACATGCTGAGACATGAGTGTTTGTGGAAGGGCATTGGCAAGGTGATCCCACTTATTGAGTATCAATAGAGAATATGCACAAAAAAAATGAAGTCAGCTCAAGACACCTGACAATGAGGTATCGGCTTTCTTTACACAAACATGTAAAGGTCACAGCTTTGTTTTGTTTGAATAAGAATTAAAGCTTTCATTTAATGGCTAGTGGCTACGTATCTTACAGTGTTGAACGCATTGACCTAAATTCACCTTTGTCACATTCTTGGAAATTCCTGCTCCAAATCTGTGTTTTTTTTTTTTGTACTCATCCCTCACAATAAAATATTGAGTGGGTTCAAATGTCTGCATGAGGGTGTTACTGTTGCAATGCAAACAGACATCAAGTTACCATCTTTAAAGCCATAATGGCAGACTGTAGGTCGGCTCCAGACTGTAAAATGAAGGTTGTCAGTGAAAGCAGCTAAAGATTCCTGAATGAAGATGGTGAATGAAGCTCTCAGCTGTGCTAATTCACACATTGCTCCTAGTATGAGAAATCAAAAATTAGAAAAGGGGGGAAAGTGATGCATGTCATGCACATAGAAATATATCTATCAAATAAATGTTAAGACATTCTCTAAAACTAAAAAATATTTTTGCACTATTCAACCCAGCCTAAGGCGATATTTCTACAAAATGATTTTAAATTGCTTTTTGCACTTTCGTGACACTTTCAAAGTGATACGTCCAAATGCACATTCAGTTTTATCCGAAACAGATGAACATGAATCTGGCAAGGTTTTATTACATTGGATTGCTGTACAAATTGTGGAAGTTCGGAAATGAAATGTCGAGTGAGTGGTAGAGCTGCACGATTCAAACACCCATGTGATCATTCGAGCTGCCACTGATCCAGAGAGAGCTGTTGGCAGGTATGAAAGCTTCACTAACTAGCCTAAGTCTTTTCAACCACACAATATAATTATTTCTGTGGTACAAAGTAAACATTCAAATTATCACAATTTTATAGTTATAAAAACACTGATGTCTACGGTAGCAATCAAAACAGAGTAGCCTAAATCACCTTTTGGATTTAACTTGACGATTCAAATAAAGATCAATTACATCATTACACCAGTAGGTGGTGACACGTGACTGTAAAAAAAAATTAATTTGTTTCATAATTTCGTTCATTCAAGAGATTCGTTCAAAAACCCTGATTCATCTTATGATGAAGTGTCTGAATTCAAGTCATTGAAACACTCATTCAAACTGTTATATATATATATATATATATATATATATATATATATATATTAGGGCTGGGGTAAACGATTATTTATTAAACGATTAGTCGGCGATTACTTTATCGATTAGTCGACTAATCTAACGACTAATTTGAATTAATTATCCTGTCTGTTATTCGCATATCTCTGTCGAACCGTTACTCCGATGGATCATTTCAAACTCGACAGCTGTCTGGGCACGGGTAAGTGCAGTGCCAAGTTTGACGTTGTTTGGATGAGAAATGCAAAATATATTGTTAAATATATCAGTAAAAGAAGCACTTAGAAGGTTGTGGTTTAAAAAAATAAACATTCTGACATAAACACACTGTCAGCTACAATATTTACTTCTGAATAATATAGTATAAACGTGATAAATCCATTTTGATTAATTTGAGTAAAAAATGTGTTTTCTTTACCAAACTTTCAAATTGTTTCAAACTTTCACATAGCATCTTTAGGTTATAATAACATAAATAATTCAAATCCAGATTTTGATTTTCAAAGATTTATAAAAACAGATAATTTTTCCCAAAAATGCAATAAATTCATGACACGTTTTAAAAAAAAATGCAATTAATCCATTGAATCAATATAAAAGTTATTTTTCATATTGAAATTGTTGAAAATACACAACAAAGTAAGTTGATCCACATGACAGCCTCTGAACTCGGTCAATACGTTAATCTTATATTTAGCACGTACTGGACTAAACATAGGCTATATTCAATCAGCCATCGCTAAGAAATACCTTCTGAATTTTTTTGACGGCGATCAGCTGTAAAATGGCTTGGTCCTGCTCGGTTTTCGTTGACTTTGAGTACAAGAATTGAAAGTTTTTTAAAAGATACCCTGGGGTTTACGTGTCAGCATTCGACATAAGTTTGACGCTGTCGTGTGAGAACCTATTTTTTACAGTCTATGGTGAGAACAAGCAACAGTCGGCATTTCTCTTCCTCCCGCGTGCCTCATCTTCTTAATCTCCTCACGTAAATGATTAGATTTCGATGGCTTACGTTTCTTCCCTACGGCAGAATCCACCACAGGTTCATCAATGCCGTCAAATGTATTATTTTGTTTTGTTTGTTTGTTGATCAAAAAGTGCAAAGTAGATAAGGAAAACTAGGATGGCGGGTGTATTCAAAGCGCCACCGTTACTGTTTACAATGCGTGGAATGGTGCGCTGTGATTGGTTGAGCGGATTTATCACATTCTGCAGAGAAAGGAGACTGGCGTTTGTCGCGGTTTGGAAAGAAAGGGAGAAAACATGACAGAATAACACGGCGGGCGGTGTGTGGCGAGCTGTACCTCCGGAAATGGTAAAAAAAAATAAAAAAATAAAGAAGCGTCGACGCAAAAAATATGACGTCGACGTAATTTTGACGTGGACGCGTCGACGTCATCGACGCACCGCTACAGCACTAATATATATATAATTCTAAATAGACTGCAGAAATTAACATTTTGTCAGAACCTATAGTAAATTACATGTTTACCCAACACGGAGAACCGTGGTCTCTAAAAAAAAAAAGAAAGAAAGAAAAAAAAACTATCCAGAAAGAAATGTATCCAGAATCGTGCGTCTCTAGAGAGTGGCGCTAAAAGGTTAATGCTCTAGGCATTTAAAAATAACATAAACATTAAACTTAACTGATAGTGTTAGCAAATGCAAAAGTGAGATAAAAACACATTTGTTCAAGCAACCGTGCCATTTTGGTTTGTATCTACAAGTCTTTAAACTTCTTGAAGCACTTTTACTAAAGTGCTTTTAGGTCATAACAGTATTGTGCAAGGAACGCCACAAAAATATTGCTAATCCACCCCGTAATCATAATTTGTGTGAAAAGGAATCAAAGTGGTCTAATCTAATGTTCATTTCAGATGGAAACTGTAGTAAATACAGCAGATATGTTTTTGGACTTTTGCTAAATGTAGGTAGAGGCATGTACTTACAATGAGCCTAGATTGTGTTCATTTATCATTACTACTGTACATGATTAGTCTTGAATGTGGTTTCAAAACTAACAACTTTATTTTAGGTGCCTTCAATGCTAAAACACTTGATGATAAACGGACAGTAACCATATTTGTCATCAGATGCATAGTTTCCAAACAGGTATCCCTTGTTTGTGATGAGCAAGGATGTCACACATCATTGTAACATGTTTGGGCAAATGCCTATTATTAGATTCAGTAGCTTTGTCGTTGTTATGTAAGAAATTTACAGGACACTTATATAACCGTAGCCTGACACAGGCCTGTTCAACGACATACTGACCCTCAGGGGTGAGCAGCATGGTGTCATGGGGCCCCTGTCACCCTGCATTGCCACCCACATGACAAATCGTGTGGTACCGCTGAGAGAAGCAGAATACATGAGCACTGTCATACAGTCACGTTCAGTGTGAAAACATAACCGTAATGCTCAATGAGAAAGCTAATAAACCTACCTCAATGACAGGAGAAACTTATAAGCGAAAGACCACAAACAGGTGTGGTAAATGATACATGCGTGTCAAATATTTGTTGAATTAGCATGGCTCAGAATTAATAATCTTACTTTCAAGCAAATTAAACAAATCAATAAAATATGTGTGGCTTAAGGCTGATTTATACTTCTGCGTCATTGTCCGTGTTGACGCGCAATTACACATGCAGAGGGAGCATGTGAAACCCAAGGGAGGGGTTCTAGCAGACCAATCAGAGCGCTTGCGTCCGCGTAGAATTGACACGTTGTTATATTTTTGGAGAGGTGCACGTCAGGGTACGCACGCTACACACAGCCTACGACGTAGCTACAGCGTGAGTTCGACGCAGAAGTATAAATTTAGCTTTATACTTTGGGATTCATGTGCACGTCTAAAGGATTAAATGTACACAAAAATATGTCAAAATGACTGGCTTGAAGATTCACTTAAACACAGTTTATGTCGTAAATGGATGTGTGTGTATATATATATATTAGTCACCTTTATTTATATAGCACTTTTTACCATACAGATTGTATCAAAGCAGCTTCACAGTGATAACATGAAAATAATACAACAACTTGTTGTAATCATTTACCTATATATATATATAAAACAAAAAGAACCGATAAGAATACCGTTAAAGTACCGGATCGATAAGCAGTATCGTAATACTGTTAATACCTTAACGATACCCATCCCTACTTGTAACTAAATTAATTGTAGTTTCAAACTTCATCTTTTTGAGTCTCTAAACAAGACACATGGCTGTCAGATAAAAGCTGAATAACTACAGTAATAAGAATTACTTATTAGTAATAAAACGAAAGTCTGCTCCTTCAGAAAATAAATTTTAGGACAGGTTTATACTTGTTTCTAATTGCCTGGGTGTGGTATCAGCACACATTGTGAAAGCTCTGTAAATGCACACCTAGTTAAGCATGTTTTGATATTCTTGCTCATGCTCTTTGTTGCGTGCTCTGTCCACAAACTGACACTCTTAATTTTCTTCAGAGCACTTAGTGTGCTGGGGCCTCATTTATAAAACTTTGCATAGGATTTGCGTCAGAAGTGGCGTACGGATGAAACATATGACGTGCGTACGCACAGAAATATTCGGATTTATAAAACCGTGCGCACGCACATCATACGCAGTTTTCCCTTAATAAATCACAATCAATTCTAAATGTAGCGCAGCTTTTGCGGCTTCATGTCACGCCCATAGTTGCCCATAAATATTCCGTGAAATGCCCACAAGTTAATATTCATCGATTGCGAAATCATGGCAAACACAAATAGGAAAATCAAGAAACGTAACTTCACTCAATGTGAAGTAGAAATTATCGTTGGCGAGGTGGAAAAGAGGAGTAAAATGTTGTTTGGAGGGCACAGTATGGGCATTACTAATGCCAAAAAGGCACTTGAGTGGCAAAAGGTTGCAGACGCCGTTAATGCTGCAGCCTCACAACCTCGGACCGTGGCCGAAATAAAAAAAGAAATGGTCGGACATCAAAGTCGATGCAAAAAAGTGTCTAGTGCTCCATCGCCAGAATGTGTCTGCCACGGGTGGGGGAAAGGGGACACCGGAGCTGACCCCTCTTGATGAGAGACTGGCGGCAATTATTGGGGAATCCCTATTAAGTGGAGTGGTGACTGAGGCGGAGGGGGACATTGACGCGCCAGATGCACCGGATGACATAACATGCCAATATTATTGCAGAACATATTTCACTTTTCTTTTTGCAAATATGTGTTAATTTGCATTTCTGTTGTAATCTTCGTTTGATTTTGTTTGTTTTACACTGCAGATCGATCAAACGGGTGTTCGTGTAGGCTGTTAATTGTAAGACTTGCTTTGTGAAGTCTTCATGTTATTTATTATTCTTTTACACAACGGTCTACAGTTTCACACACTTTCACGTGTTTCTTCCATCTGCCGACGGTGTCGCCATTTCTCATTTCACCCGTTTTTGTGCGTACACCTGGGTTAGAGTTTGCGTGAAGGACCGCACATTTTCCCGTCAAGTTTGCTTTTTATAAATACCAGTTATTGCGTAGAGAGCGGCGTACGCCTTCTTTTGTGCGTACGCAACGTTTATAAATGAGGCCCCTGGTGAGCAGCGTGTGAGGCAGGGATAAACATTTTTAGATATTCAATTGATTGATAATTCGAGAGAGAGAGAGAGAGAGAGAGAGAGAGAGAGAGAGAGAGAGAGAGAGAGAGAGAGAGAGAGAGAGAGAGAGAGAGAGAGAGAGAGAGAGAGAGAGAGAGAGAGAGAGAGAGAAATGCTCTGTGTTGGGTATGTAAGGGATGTATATTTTATATAAGGGTTGTAAATCAGATAAGTTCAGCTATAACAATGACAGGCTCAATCACTGGCCTAATGCCGTATAGGCAAAATAAACTTTGGCATACTGTTTGCATATAAGGAATTGCATAGGGACATAATTATAAGGATATATACATTAGCCTATATCCTTTGTGTTTTAGCAATGATGTTTTCTTGACAGAGACTTACACTGTATGCCTGATATACATGACAGTACATTTTAAATTCATTATGAATTAGACTTTCAAATGGTTGAGGGAGAGGATAGTAAGAGCTTGGCTATCAAGCAGAGGCAGAAGGGCAGTTATCTGTGTATTGCGGCTCTAGGACTCCTGAGAGTTTCTAATCAGCCAGAAAAATAAATCTGTGCTAAGTCTGGAAGCGCCTACTCCTCACAAAAGAACTGGATTTAGGGTGTTTGTAGGCCTGGAGCTGCATTGAGAATGGCAGTCTAAGCAATAGCAGAGCAGTGCTTTTATAAAACTCCCAGATGGGAATCCACAAATAAGGTGCAAATCAAAATGTGCTACACAGCACATTAGAAAACGAAATTATTTGCTCTTACAGCTCATTTGCATATTCAAAGAAGAGCTTTAGACCACCATTACAATCACAAAACAGAACTGAAGTCTGTTTGCATCATTGATCATTATTTTCCTGTTTATCACAGTAAAGCTGCTTTGAAGCATTCTGTATGGTATAAAGTGCTATGCGAATAAAGGTAACTTGACTTGGCCATACTGTAGCATTACAATTTATTTAAGTTGGATTTGGCGTACAATACATCAAACAAACTGTTTTAATTTAAAGTCAATACACTTATAAATGTTCAAACAGCAAAACCCAACCAAACACACAGTAGTGTGTTCTATTCAGAGCATGATGTGGATGCTTTTAATGTTAAAAGGAAGCTCAGACCACAGCATCAGTTTTGTCTTGAAAATGCAGCACATCTAACTTAATAATACAGTAATAGGTCTTACAAAAAAATCATCAAAAACTGTATTGTAACTTAGGGATAGTAACAGTTGAAGACTTTAAGGTCTATAATGTGTACGGCAATTTGTTTGAGCTCATGATACTTCAAACCCATTAATGAAACTGCCGAGCAAGGACAGCGCAGAAGCTGAAAAACAGCCATCATACAAGCCTGTGTGTGTCCTGCAGTCCTGGGGATTTACGAAATGACTTTCACTGTCCTTGTCTAAAATGTGTTTTAATAAGCCACACGCTGCCCACACGTAGAGCACAATATGACATGCAATATGAGCGCTACAGTATAACTCTGAATCACATGTACAGTGGTGTTCTGTTGGAATTATTTAAATAAAAACTAGAAAACAGCCATTAAGTTCACCACATACCAGTTCAGCAATAAACCAACCTCATCTCCTCAAGGTATTTCAGTGTACTGTTTGTTTGCATTACTTTTAATGTTTATGATATGTACTCTTGAAGAAATAAAGTGTGATGTTGCTGCCACCACATCATAAACAAGTATCACTGGGAAATAATTTTTCCTGATTGCATTCCAATAAAAACAACACATTACATGAGTCACTGAAGGGAAATGGCAAATTAAAGATCGTGTCTGGAGAAATACTGGCTCATATTCTTGTTTTGTTTACAGGCTAATCCTGCACTTGTTAAATAGGCCTAAAAAGAACACAAGTGTCAATGTTATAAGCATTATTTAATCCTGATATCTTTAATTATCTTTAATAGGGGATTGACATTTAAACATGAAAATATCTGAAATGAAGGAAAAATCTTTCAGAACAAAACATCACATACTGTAGCTGTACTGTGCACACACTTGGCTACTAAGAAAAGCACACTAGGCTATATGATAAGAGTTTTTAATTTTTTTTTTTTTCTAGGTTAAACTTCAGACTGTCTCTAGGCTAAACTAACAACTGTAACTTTGTTATGTAATTTTATGTAAACGACACATGTAATGTGTCCATCCACATGCATAAAGATGAAACGCATGATTTCACCCCAATCATATTTCTTTTTTCATTCCTTGTATATTACACACCACTGCGGAAACAGACTGTACAGAGCAAAGAAGAGAATATAATGGAAGGAACTGAAATGAGACAATTACCAGTGTGTCCAAGAGCCATAATGCTGCATTAGTGCGTCTACAAGACTGATTAATGATCAATATGCTTTGTACTAACACAATAAAGAAGACAATACTAACATTTGTAATAATAAAAAGGTGAATTATGTTAAGGGAAATGTAGCTTAAGTTAAGGTGTCTCGCTCTGATTCTTGGTTTTACAATAACTTGTGCAGGTGTTATTTGAGTCTGAGACTGAAATCATTTTGTGACAGAATGAGGTGAATGTTTTAAGGTTCCCCATACCACTGCTAATATTAAACATGGACAAACTTTAGATCAAAAAGAACAGTTGCGAGAACAAAATACCATGGATGTTCTTATGCAATCATCACAATGTCTTGATCAGATCCTGAATATTATGCCCATGATTTTAGGTTGAGCTTTCTAATAAGATGCTATCCGGGTCACCTCTTACCCTAAAATTATGTCATCCATGTCTGGGGAAACAAGGGCACTAAACTTACCACACTAGGAACAAATGTCAAACACCAGCTATTTTAGCCATTCAAACCTTCACCCCATAAATCAGATAATCACGACAAAGGTTTCAAGGTAAAAAATAAATACACAAAAATCCTTGAAATATGATAACTCTCCTTTTCTCTTCATATGTATATTACGCTGTTGAATCAGTTGATTTAATGTGACATATCCGCTTTTCTGTGGAAGCTGAAGACCTGCAGTAAACAGCAAAGGGCTAAAATCCAGAAACAAATCCCAAACAGACACAGAACCGGTCGCCTTTGGGCTGCTACATAGAATGAGATGGTTTTTATTAACTGTAATCTCAAACACCTGTCTCCCTGCAGTACAATCACTTCCAATGAAGTCCATGGGGCTGCAGATCACACACTGTCTTAACTGCACCTTTGATTATACCTCATATGGCTGGTTCACTTTTCTTTTAACTGCATTTCATCCCACTGTTGTCACTGAATATATCCAAGTTCAGACTGAGAGAATTTAATGATACCAAAAAGAGGAATTTCTCACCCTTTTTCCAAGTAAGAAACTGACTAGATGAAAGATTATGAATTAGACAAAAACATGTGTCATTCAACTAAACAGATAACGCAGACATAAAGGTGCTGATACTACACTGGATGACCTTAATGAAAATGAATCATCCTTATTCTCAAAGCTAGCTTGACATCATGTAACTCAAGATAAACGAGTGGAAGGTTTAAGATTTATGACTGTTTTCCCCTTTTGGCAGTCAGGTGGTAATTAATCACATAAAAGCAATTAAGAAGGTTGTCTCTGCACAACTGGCCTTATCTCGAATGTCCTTCAGATTCACAACTGCCTGTAAAGTACTAAAGGTTTGTGGAAAGTATTTATCGGTCAATTCATTTTTGTTACAGCTGATAATCAGTATTAGCACAAAACCTACAGAGAGAATTGAGACAAAGGAGTGTCTCTGAACAAAGATGGTACTGGTTTGTTGTAACTGATTCTCTGGAAGCAGTAAACAACTCTGTGAACCTGTGACTATAAAGAAGAAACAGTGTGAAATTCTGTCAGAATGCTGTAACGAAGCTATAATAATAAATGTAGCACACTAAAACAGCTTGTGCAGGTGTAACGTTAAATCCCTCAAAATCTGTTTTGCAGAGGCTGGGAAAGAAATTCAAGGACACACTAGGGCCTGCTTCTTATAGTATAACACGCTGCAAATGGACTGCACATTTGGAAAGCTTACATTTTACAAACTTGCATACTCGTCATCCTCATGTCACTAAAAAGGGAGAACTGAGTGAGAACCGAACCTACCTTTCTCAGTGGTCACAAGAGGCTTTGAGGTGCTTTTCACTGTCAATGAACTCTTTGCAGTATCCAGTTCAGGTGGGCTTGTGTTTTCTGTGCCAGCAATTGGAGAGGAAGAAGTGGGTTTTACTGTAATGTTTAGTCTTGTGGAGTTTTCTTTGACTTGACTGCCTTTGGAGGTTGGGTTCATTGTTTTGGTAAGAAGCGCTGCCGTGGTGGTCAGCCATAAGGGCTGTAGTTGGTTAGTTTTGCCAGTGCTTTTGAAATCCCTGGTTGTGATGGTCATTGTGGAGGTGAAAGGTGAAAACCTGGAGTCCCTGTCGTCCTCTTGTAAGTGGTTTGGGATGGTGGTCGCCTCCAACGTCTCACCCAACACAGCACGCGGTAGTCTCGCGCCTGGAGACGCGTTCTCATCGCTCAGGCGACGTACAGTACGCGACAAACCAGCGGTGTATCCAAACAACAATAACTCCAAAACTGAGAACAGTAACATAGTGTAACGCATACACGTCATTTTGTTCTTTAACTCCCCATGTGAAACGTTTCAATTGTATCCTTTAGTTATATAGACAGTTACTTCCTACTATCGAATCCGTGTTTCATCCGATTGTCTCCACTTGTCCACTCGCGCTGTGAACTGCACGGTTTCACTCCAGCGGGACTGACAGTTGTAAACCCCGCCTACTACGGCAACGGCCACGCCTCCACCCAATCAGAGCGCAGACTTCATGAAGATTGACGTAACACTGCACCGATCATACGACTGTGAGGAGGAGCCTCAAAACTGACAACTCAATGAGCTGTCTTAAAAAGTGACAAAAGAAAGAAAACAGCTCAAATATTGCGAGATACTACCGAGAGCCTGCAGTGAGAATGAAACCTTCTTAAAGAAAACTACGGGAAGTTGCTGCAATGCAAAATATGTAACGTTAGGTTATATCTAATATTTATAAAATGGATTTCTATATATTCTATTTGCAATGTACGCTATTAACAAAATGGATGGAATATATATGTGTACTGATGCATTATTGTTTAGACAGAATATCATCTGTACAATTTAACACAAAAAAACATCTAGAAACATGAAAACATAACCCGTAGAAATTGTGCTTAAAACCACATTATGGAAAAAGGACAATTTAACGGCGTTTAATTGAGTCTATCATAATGGCTTGATTGTTAATGGATATTTTTTACGAAGTTCCATTCGCCCAAAAACAGGCTTAACAAAAGCATGAGAAAGACGCAGAATAAAAGTCGCCTACACTAACAGAGTAATTGCGTCCTCTAGTGGTGACGCACCATGAGTAAAGAACATGGAGTCTGTTGTCACAGCTACTCAACGACTGAGAGCGAGGCTCTGAGCAAAATTCGTTTTACTACTAGTATTTCAACAATAATTAAGATAATTAATAGAATATAACGGAACAATTTATTTAAAAATATCACAAAATAAATAAAATAAAACAACCTCTTAAATACAGTGCTTTGATTTTAAGTATTTTCAGTCTTTTCTGAGGGGTTGACCATGAAAAAAGAGAAAAAGGGAATGATCAAAAAAATACCTGCAGTAGCCTATTTGATACTCCAATATGTAAATATGTTCTGTATAAAGCTACTGTCTGTATGCACATCACATTGTTAAGCAATTTACATAAGGACATTTGTCAGTGTGCACTTGATGATATTCATTCCTTGAATCAAGGAATTTCATATCACGCAGGCATTTTGGCTGGTCACTGATCCACTGCTCTCTGGAAAGTTCAAAGGCTGGTTTAATGTCTGATGGTGGTGAACCATAACTGTATAGAGCAATATGAACTGAGATGCTTCATTATGCTTCAAATTAATCTGTATATACTGAGAGAGAGAGAGAGAGAGAGAGAGAGAGAGAGAGAGAGAGAGAGAGTAGGATGTTTCAGGGACGTCACATGTGCGGTGGACATTAAGCCTTTATTTGCAATTGGTCTTTGAGTTCTTACTCCACCCTTAAGAAGTTTATCCGCATGTACATGAATTTGTATTACAGTCACAAGAGGAGGGGGGATGAAGACAACGCAAAGTGGGTGGTTTACTTTTAGAAGTGTTTGGTTTAGAAGAGTAAGAGAGAGAGAGATAAAGCTGAGGGGAGGAAGGAAGTCAGAGATCAGCACTCCACACACATCTTACATTGTTTTAGGACATCTCAAGAACACAGAGTGGAGGATTTCTAAAAAAAATTCTACCCTTTGCTTTCAATGAGAAAAATGAAATCCATAATACAGAGATCTTTTTCAAACTTCTTCTTTGAATACGAAACTCCTCGGCAGGTTCTGGTCAGGAACAGAAGAGTTGCAGTTGTGTGCCGAATCATCCAGCTGGGCGTTCTGTCCTACATCATTGGGTAAGATATTTATTTTATTCTTAAAAAAAACTGAAAAAGAAAAGCAGAGGAAACCCGAGCATGATTGTCGAAACAGAACATGCTTCAACAAGAGCAAAAAAATGCACAGAATGCAAACCAACTAACAGCTCAAGCCTTGTATTGAACTGAGCTGAGCAGTTAAGTGCTGTCATGATGTACCATTTAGGATAATGCATTGCTTGGTCTAACTAGCAGTACACCATCAAACTGTTATTGTTTCAAAACAGACAGACATATTTCTGAAGAAAATTAGAATGAGATGAGATTTATTTTGTGAGCTTGATTTGCTTAAAAGTATGTCCACATGCTTTTCATTGTGTCTGATTTAGTTTTAATGGCTTATAACATTGCAACAGCTCAATTCCAGTCTTAGAGCTAACAGCTGGCCCTCAGTATTATAACTAGGCGTCTGGGTTACACTTTACTTTAAGGTGTCATTGTTACAGTGTAATTATATATTTAAGTAACTGAGTAATATTAATCAACTACATGTACTATAAAGTTAGGGTAGGATTAGGATTTGGTTGAGTGTTAATTGCATGTATTTATGCATAATTTACTGTTATTACTATGGTAAGTACATATGTAACATGTAACAAGGACACTGTAAAATAAAGTGTTACCGGCATGTGTGTAAAATCTAATATATAATATTTATAATTTAAGTTTATAATAGCAAACATTTATTTGAGCTGTAAAATGTCATCATTCATGGGGAAAAAAACGACTTTGACAGATGTTAACAAACACTGAGTATTTCCTCTTATGTAATTCAAACCTGTATTGTGCAGTCCACTGAGAAACAGTAAAGACATTATGCGGGTTTTTTCAATCTTTTAGATGCCACGGACCCCCAAATATTATCATCCTCGTGAGAGACCCCCATCCTAAAAAATTAAACTATCTTTTAAAAACACCATTTACATACTTAAAAAATTTTTTATGTTAAATCTAAAATGTTACATTATTCTATATATTTTTTTCTGCTCACTATATACTGTTAAATGTATTGTGTATTTATTTGTTTATTTATGCAATTTTAATCTAATTTTATTTATGTATATGAATCAAAATTGTTATTCATTTATTTATTATTCTGGTAATCTATTTAAAAGATTAACAACTAATATTATTTTAATCACACACTTTAATTCATTTTTATTATTATTATTTACATTTTTACATTTTTACTCTAGATTTGAATACCCCTGCTCTAAGCAATACAATTTGCATTTACAGTAACCAAATAAATGTTGAATAAGTGTGTTCAAATGAATGACTATTGTATATAAAGCCATTGGAGCAATAACTCATCTGGAAAAGTGTCGGTTGTATAGCAATACTTCACTGTTTCCACTTTAGGTGGTACATCTACACTGTAAAAAGAGGCAATTTGCAATTATTAGGCAACTTTAAAGAGCAATTTCTAGCTTATTTTACTGTAACAAAATGACTATACGTTAAACCTCCTTTAAAGGGATAGTTGTTGATTTACATACCCTCAAGTCACCCTATAGGTGTATATGACATTCTTCTTTCAGACGAATACAATCGGAGTTATATTAAAAATGTCCTGGCTCTTGCTGTTTCTGTTTTGAAGTCCACAAAAGTGCATCTATCCATCATAAAAGTGCTCTAACACGGCCTTTATTAACCCCCCAGAGCCGCGTGGAGCACTTTTATGATGGATAGATGCACTTTTATGGACTTCAAAACAGAAATGGCCATTCACTGCAATTATAAAGCTTGGAAGAGCCAGGACATTTTTTTTAAATATGTAATTGTCTGAAAAGAAAAATGTCATATACACCTAGGATGACTTGAGGGTGAGTAAATTTGACTAATTTTCATTTTTGGGTGAACTATCTCTTTAAATTCACCCAAAAAAGGGAAAATTCTGTCATCATTTACTCACCCTCAAGTTGTTCCAAACCTGTATGAGTTGAGGGTGAGTAAATGATGACAGAATTTTCCCTTTTTTGGGTGAGTTATCCCTTTAATGTCAGTGATCATAGAACAAATGAAAAGTTGTGCTGCTCTCGCATCCTTCTCTGTTACTCCCTTCCCTTTAGTTCATCAGTGAACATCAGCAGACCACTTCTAAATGAATCAAAAATGCAGTTCTAGTACAGAACACAGCAGGCTGACAGAAGTATTTGTTTGGGAATTCAAAGCTAAAAAGCATTAAACACAATAGCTGGATTTCATGCAGCTTGAAGTGGAAGGTTCTTCTGTTATTTTTTCATGTAGAAGTTGTTTGTCTTTGTAGTCAGGTAATCCGAATGAAACAAACTGAAACTGAAATAAACACTGCGCAGTAGCATTTGTTTGGCAAGATTGGTCTGCCTAGAGCTGTATGCTATTGCCATCTTTAGGTGTGTCAGACGATAAGGCAGCAAGTCATGCTTCAAAGGGAAGAATAACGTTTGCTGTGTCTTGTTAGAGGGCATGAGGCCAATATCTTATTGCTTCATCCTACTTTTATGACACAAGATGGCTGAACTATGTGTGAATGAACACACACACACATTCTGAAACGCAAACTATAGAACAGTCATTTAAACGTTTTCCTCCAACTGCTGGGCAGATATAAAATAATGCAATTAAATATATTTTGTACTGTTATTATCAATCAGTAACCAATAAAAAAATACTACTAGTAGTTCTGGGTGAAAGTTATTAGGATCAAATTAAATCCAAAAAGTGAGACAAAAGTTCTATATTGACAAATTGTGTGTTGTGAGAATTCATGAAAAGAAAGAAAGAATGTCTTTTCAGAATCAGAAACAAATAAAATGTTTCATAAAATTAATTAAGATAAAAAATAAATGTAAAATATTTTCTATATTGTCAACAACAAGAATATATTAGTCCATAATCAACAAAATATATCAAATATACTCCTTTGTGTAACCCTTTATCAAAGAATAGGATATTTTGATCATATGGATTCAGTAACAATGTGGTATATTATTTTATGACTTCATGAAATCTCATGTTTTTTGACAAATAGTGAAAATCTTTTGTAAAAGACTGATTTTAATGCAATTTGCCATTCAGAGTACATGAACTATAATTACTCATTTTGAAATACAATATCTACAATTTATGGTTTATAGAATAATTGTGAATAATTGTGATTGTGAATGAAATCTGTGGTCTTCAGAATGCAGGTTGATTATGGCAGATCAGTAATGTTCATGATTTTTGTCGTTGTTGCTTTTATTAGGTGGGTGTTTATATATGAGAAAGGCTACCAGACAGTGGATACTGCCATAAGCTCCGTCTTCACCAAGATGAAGGGTGTGTCCTACACAAATATCAGCAAAGTGGCGAGGATATGGGATGTAGCCGATTATGTTTTTCCTGAACAGGTGGGTTGTGCCTCTTAATTTTGACCTCAAACCTCATTGTTTGAAAAGTTCAGAGGGCCTTGATTAGGTATACAGTGAGGAAAATAAGTATTTGAACACCCTGCTATTTTGCAAGTTCTCCCACTTAGAAATCATGGAGGGGTCTGAAATTGTCATCGTAGGTGCATGTCCACTGTGAGAGACATAATCTAAAAAAAAAAAATCCAGAAATCACAATGTATGATTTTTTAACTATTTATTTGTATGATACAGCTGCAAATAAGTATTTGAACACCTGAGAAAATCAATGTTAATATTTGGTACAGTAGCCTTTGTTTGCAATTACAGAGGTCAAACGTTTCCTGTAGTTTTTCACCAGGTTTGCACACACTGCAGGAGGGATTTTGGCCCACTCCTCCACACAGATCTTCTCTAGATCAGTCAGGTTTCTGGGCTGTCGCTGAGAAACACGGAGTTTGAGCTCCCTCCAAAGATTCTCTATTGGGTTTAGGTCTGGAGACTGGCTAGGCCACGCCAGAACCTTGATATGCTTCTTACAGAGCCACTCCCTGGTTATCCTGGCTGTGTGCTTTGGGTCATTGTCATGTTGGAAGACCCAGCCTCGACCCATCTTCAATGCTCTAACTGAGGGAAGGAGGTTGTTCCCCAAAATCTCGCAATACATGGCCCCGGTCATCCTCTCCTTAATACAGTGCAGTCGCCCTGTCCCATGTGCAGAAAAACACCCCCAAAGCATGATGCTACCACCCCCATGCTTCACAGTAGGGATGGTGTTCTTGGGATGGTACTCATCATTCTTCTTCCTCCAAACACGTTTAGTGGAATTTTGACCAAAAAGTTCTATTTTGGTCTCATCTGACCACATGACTTTCTCTCCCATGACTCCTCTGGATCATCCAAATGGTCACTGGCAAACTTAAGACGGGCCTTGACATGTGCTGGTTTAAGCAGGGGAACCTTCCGTGCCATGCATGATTTCAAACCATGACGTCTTAGTGTATTACCAACAGTAACCTTGGAAACGGTGGTCCCAGCTCTTTTCAGGTCATTGACCAGCTCCTCCCGTGTAGTTCTGGGCTGATTTCTCACCTTTCTTAGGATCATTGAGACCCCACGAGGTGAGATCTTGCATGGAGCCCCAGTCCGAGGGAGATTGACAGTCATGTTTAGCTTCTTCCATTTTCTAATGATTGCTCCAACAGTGGACCTTTTTTCTAGCCTGGCAAGCCAGACCTACATCAAGATGTTAGGTCTGGAAACTCACCATAGACGCGGTTTAATCCGAGGGGCGGGATAAACGGCTGTCTTTCAAATTCCCTCTGCACGCAATAGGACAGCGCTTAAACCAACCAGAGCGTTTTCCCAACAGCGGAGCTTAGTTGATAGATTCAACTTTTGCCATATCTGGCCGGCAAAACGACAAACACATCTTCCTTTTTTTAAGAATGACTTAAGTGCCGTTCTTTGCTCTTTTCTCAAAGAAAAACTTAACTCCAAGTCCTCCAGAGTCGCGGCCAAAGCCGATTCGAAAGACCGTTGTTCTCCAGCAGCCGTCATTCTTTGTTTTCAAGTGGCAGCCGTCGCAACTCTGTCGTCATTATGTTAAGCCCGCCCCCGCCTACTCTATACACGACGTGATTGGCCTGACCCAATTTAGGTTTTTGCAGCTAGAAGGTCTATTGAGAGTTGCTAGACCCACCTGGCTGCGAAATACATTTTGCTGCCGCTAGGGTGCGTCTAGATTTCTAGGCTACCTTTTTTCACCAAGCTGCTTGGCAATTTCCGTGTAGCCCTTTCCAGCCTTGTGGAGGTGTACAATTTTGTCTCTAGTGTCTTTGGACAGCTCTTTGGTCTTGGCCATGTTAGTAGTTGGATTCTTACTGATTGTATGGTGTGGACAGGTGTCTTTATGCAGCTAACGACCTCAAACAGGTGCATCTAATTTAGGATAATAAATGGAGTGGAGGTGGACATTTTAAAGGCAGACTAACAGGTCTTTGAGGGCCAGAATTCTAGCTGATAGACAGGTGTTCAAATACTTATTTGCAGCTGTATCATACAAATAAATAGTTAAAAAATCATATATTGTGATTTCTGGATTTTTTTTTTTAGATTATGTCTCTCACAGTGGACATGCACCTACGATGACAATTTCAGACCCCTCCATGATTTCCAAGTGGGAGAACTTGCAAAATAGCAGGGTGTTCAAATACTTATTTTCCTCACTGTATATATTTTTAGTTTTATCAATACATGCATTTGAATGCAGATAAAGGTAACTCACTGGGTAATTGCCCATCCAGCAAAATGCTGAAACTGGTACAAGTGTCATTATGGGTGTGGATTGGGCCAAATCAGATAAAAGTACTTGTGTAAACATCTGCAGTCACACTGCTTCAGGTTATTCTCACTCAAAGTGCTAACATTGTCAAGGCAAGTAAACATCTCAATTGTGACTCACTATTTAGAAGGGAAAAACAGAAAAACACATTGAACAATATTGTCAGAGTTCGAATAGAGGACCCAAAAGCAGAGGTTATGCAGTTCAGTTTATTGTTCAATAACTTCAAACAAGGAGACTGCCGTCAACTGACGCAGATCTGTGAATAACAAAAACGAAGATCCTTGACGGACAGATGATAGGAACCGGGGTCCAGTGCCAGGAGATAAACGAGCAACAACAGTCCTCCGTCCTCGTGCCCGGTGCGAATGACTCGCAGACGGCTGGTCAGTGATGGTCCACAGACAGAAGGTGAACTGGGCAGAGAACAAAGGTGAATCTCCAACTCTTACTCACGTATCAACAGGACAGGACAGGACAAGACAAGACAGGGTATTTCTCAAGAGAGTAAATGCTGATGAGATCGTAACGAAGAGACAGAGCGAAAGCTCAACGTTCAACAATAATCCGACAAAGAGACAGAGCAAACAGTGACAAGAAGTAGCCGAGAGAATTAGAGGGAGAAAAGGATCAGGTGAGAGTTAATCAGTGTAGGTGTTGATTCTAATGGGAAACAGCTGCGAGAGAGGTGAGGAGGAGAAAGATGAATGGGAATGATTAGAGTGTGTGCGCAGCGCGAGCGCTGAGATAATAGGAATCAGCTGTATGTGTGTGCACGTGTGAGAATGAAGGTAAACAAACAGAAGGAAGAGACCGGTTTATGACAAATATGACACTGTAGTCGATCATAAAGATATATATTTTAAACAAATAACTGAAAATGCCTGTAATTATTTACTTTATGCCAACAGCCTGCAGCGTTTTCAGAATGTTTAGTTATTTCTCAGAAATCACCTAGGGCAATAAGAAACATACCAACTGTTAACAGAAAAGTAAACACGTCATCACTTAGCAATTAAAGGAGTGGCTCCAGGAGCTTATTGTCAGATAATATCATGTCCAAGAAAAGTAAACATCAAATTGTCCATTGCGATAACAAATATCATCCTTTATGTGTACACACTACTGTTTAAAATACTTTTATTCAGCAATGATGCTTTAAAGGGATAGTTCACCCCCCAAAAAATATTCTGCCATCATTTACACACCTCACAAGTTGTTCCAAATTTGTATGAAATTCTTTCTTCTGCTGAACACCAAAGGAAATATTTTGAAGAATATGAGTAACCAAACAGTTGATGGTCCCCATTGAAAAATTATATGGAGGTCAATGGGGTCCATCAACTGTTTGGTTACCGACTTCAAAATATCTTCTTTTGTGTTCAGCAGCAGAAAGAAATTCATACAGGTTTGGAACAACTTGAGGGTGAGTAAATGATGACAGAAATCTTTTTTTTATTTTTTGGGTGAACTATCCCTTTAAATTGAGCTTCTGAATGATCATGTGACACTGAAGACTGAAGTAATGATTGCTGAAAATTCAGCTTTGCCATCACACACACACACACACACACACAGACACACACACACACACACACACGCGCGATTCTGCACAATTTTATCACAGGAATCAATTACATTTTAAAATATATTCAAATAGAAAACAGTCATCTAAAATTGTGATGATATTGCATTACTTAACATTCATAAATTCTTATGAAAATTCTCATTATTTACTGTATCAACCCCAAATGTATTATATATATATATATATATATATATATATATATATATATATATATATATATATATATATATATATATACTATATTGTATATGTGTACTACATTCTAAGATCCTGAACAATTGTTACTATACTCAAATAAACAAATTTGACCATTTGAAATCAGAAAACCTGACACATGTGAGTAAGATAGGAAGGCACTGTTGATAATGATTACAAGTTACTGTAGTTACACTATAAGCTAAAAGTGCTAGCAGAGCAGAGACCTGAGAGATGGAATAACACTTCGGCTATTTGAGGCTGAGGTTAAACATTACATTCAGCCCCAGACAAATGCACCTGCCTCTCTGACACTGATGTGAGCTGAAAATATGGCCATGCACAAAAACACATACACAAAAAGTGTAATACTGAACCAATGTACCGTTTTTTTGGGGTTTTTTTTTGCAGTTTGTTTTGGGTTTAGTTTTTGATTTCAAAATCAGTAAAAACACTACTCCAGATCATATATAGTCCCAATCTATCTAGTGTAAAAAGTACACCGTTTGTAGTGTTGAATTTACAGTGTTAATATAGCACCTTACGGTGTAGAAAAATTGTGTAAAGTGTTACACTTCGAATTGTTAGGTTTTACACTATGGGGTTTTTAACACCCCATGCTGATTTAATTATAAAGTATTCTGTACAATTTACACTATTACAGTATATAGTTGTAATGAACAAGATCAGACATAAAATCAAGAGTCTTCAGACAGATGTATAAATCCAAAGTTTATTTAACAAATGGGCAAAATGGCTCCTTTAAAACATATGCCAGATGTGTAAAGGTCAAATTGTCACATTCATGAGGAGTTGCACAGAAAAAAAAAAAAAAAAAGAAAAAAAAGAAAAGTCAATAAAAAGCATAAAATCATCAAATTTGCCCAGACATAAACAATTATGACAGGTATATTTGAACAAGATTGCAGAAAACTACTTGTCGACAGTTGTGTAGCATCCATGAATGCAGTTCCTCTTTGTCCCATCAGCGAGCAGGTAGTAGTAGTAGTAGTAGTAGTAGTAGTAGTATTTGAGTTTATTGCCATATCAGCATCACCAGCAGTGAGCAGGTGTGTGGTCTCTTCAATGCAATCAAGGTGTTCTTGTATGCTGGTCCCTGCCAAAGACAAAAATAACGCTCAAAGTCACCTCTCCAATTGGCCGTCTTTATTTTAGTTTTCCACAATACAATCAACCCAAATGGCAATATTTTGAGGCAGACAATAGGTAGTGTGACAGAAATGTCCAAATTTACCTTTTTGAAGACGACAAGGTGTTGTTCAGCTTGATATGAGTACATATTTCCTGGTCTCTTGTAGCCTTGTGGTGATGGTGGAATCAAATCAAGGAGGAGACGAGAGAAATATCGCTGCCCCATTCTAAATAACAGATGTGACAACTTAAGCAAAAAAATGCATGAACGCGTATAGATAATCTTATTCTGAACTATAGTCTAACCTGAATCATCAGTTTCATCATCTTTCACAGCCGATTCTGCAGAGTCAATCAGGTCCTTGAAGGTCTTGGGAGAAGCCTTTCCATGAACTTAGCTGAGGTCTTCTAACCAAAAATCAAAACAAACAAAACAAAAACATCATCAAACAGTTACATAGCATAATGACAACCATATCTCTCTCAGGAACCATTCTGTTCAGATGATTGTGTAGTCACAGAGTAGTGCCGTTCACACCTGGCATTAACATTCATCTTTGTTGACGCACAAGTAAACAACTCGAAGTACAGGTGTAAACGCACCCAAGACGCATTGAGATTTGATTGTTCTGATGAGGTCTGGCCCACATTCTTTTATTAAAGGGTTAGTTCACCCAAAAATTAAAAATTCTGTAATTTACTCACTCATGTCGTTCCAAACCCGCAAGACTTTCTTTCATCTTTTAAACACAAATGAAGCTCTTTTTGATGAAATCTGAGAGCTTTCTGTCCCTCCACTGACAGCTACGCAACTACCACTTTGACACTTCAAAAAGTTCATAAAGACATCTTAAAACTAATCCATATGAACCAAGCAGTTCAGTCCAAATTTTCTTTTTCTTCTGTTTATGTTTGTTGATTCATGTTTATATGTGAATAAAAGTCTAAATTCAATCTATTCATCACAAAGTGATTGAGTCTCTTTGGAAAATTTGGACTAAACCGCTCAATTCATATGGGTTAGTTTTAAGATCTCTTTATGAACTTTTTGAAGCGTCAAAGTGGTAGTTGCGTGGACTGTCAATGGAGGGACAGAAATCGCTCAGATTTAAAATATATTCATTTGAGTTTCGAAGATGAATGAAAGTCTTTTCGGGTTTGGAATGACATGAGAGTGAGAAATGACAACAATTTTACACTTTTGGGTTAACTAACCCTTTAACTTTTTGCAGTTTAATATCTTGAATTAACACAATGACATAGTGATTGATGTGTCATCATGAATTATGACAATCAAGACACATCAATCACCCAAGACACATGCAAATTCAAGGTCTGAACAAAGGCATTGTGTGGTTGCCCAATTAGGTTTACATTTCTCATGTTCATTCGTCATGTATTAAAATTTGTACTGCACACAGAATAAAATATAATGACACTGACAATTCTGGATTCATCTTCAGCATTCTGTTGCTTTCTTCTTCATTTCTGTTGCAATCTCATGTGAGGAGCTTCCTTCACTTGACACTGCAGGGGTCTGGGACAAATCTATTGAAAAAGAATGTCAGTTGAGGCTAATATTTCCAAAATTCTGTAATGCAGTACAATTTAAATTAGGGCTGTATATATGGTAAAAAATAATTGTGATTACCCTTAATTTTGATTATGCTGAGAGCTGTCTATAAAGCATGGGTGTCAAATTGTCAAATTATTTATATTCACATCCTTCATTTTAGGATTAATTCAATGACTGTTATAAGTTAATAGCCACAAAACATTGTGCAATATTCACAAAGAGGCCTGAAACAGTTTAAATATGCATTTAATCTGATTATTAAATACATTTGTATAATTTAAATGAGTAAAGTGATTAAAAAGGCATCTTAAATTGAACTTGGTGTACTACATTAGATTTTAAGACATGTTTAGAATTTATTTTACCCATAATTTATTAATGGTATTCATAATGTGAATAGAAAATACAGATTCATATTAATAAAATACAGACAGATAAACAATTAGGACATATTTTATCCCAAAATAACATGCAGTATGAATTGATCAATTCATTTCTGATTTCAAGCTAAAGTACCTGTGTTTACTCTGCCAAATACCTGTAAATTGAATTGGAAGACAGACGGATTTACAGATTAGCTTTAAAGGAACCGTATGTAAGAAATGTATTTCAATTAATCATAAAATGGCCCTGATATGTCACTAGACATTAAGAAATCATGTTCATTTCAAATACTTATATCACTGACAACAGTAGTCCGGCCAGGATATTGTCATTTAAAAGTGAAGTTGCAGCCCTCAACTGATGTTGATGTTGTCATGTTGTGTTTTTGCCTGATGCTCCACCCTCCACCTATCTACTAATCACGAAGTCAGTAGTGTTTCGGCATCCAGGTTACCGGCTCTGCTCTAGTTACCACAGCTGCAGCTACAAATGTGTCGGATAAAAAATGTCTAACGTTACGAAACCTAAAAGACCTTGTTATGAATCCGAAATATGCAAAACATCTCTCATGAAGCATAAACATAATTAACAGAAAAAAAACGTACTGTGTAGGACTCGTCACTTGCCATTGGAAGCTCTTTGTAGCAGCCTACGTTCCTGCTGGATCCTGCAGTCTAACTGGCAACCTCGAGTCAGGGGGGAGGGGGAGGGGATACACCGCTCTACAGTAATTTGAAAGTGATTGCAGTACCAGTTTTGGCCACAATCTTACATATGGTTCGTTTAAATCACTTTCACAATGTTTGAACTTAACTGTCATTAAAAAAAACTTTTACTTAAAAACTTGATGGTAGTAAGTTTGTGTCTTGACACAGATATGACGACATGCTATTCAGTGCTAGGCAGAGGTGGACAGTAACAAAGTACATTTACTTGAGTACTGTACTTAAGTACACTTTTTGAGTATCTGTACTTTACTTGAGTATTATTTTTTCTGGAAACTTTTTACTTTAACTTCACTACATTTGAAAGGCAAATATCGTACTTTTTACTCCACTACAATTCTGTCAAGGTCCTTGAGTAGAAAGTAACATCAGTCAGTGGATGATTTTGGTTGCAGGGGTTGCATTTTGGTTGAAAATGAAAGTTGGGTTGACATCAGAACCCTGCATTTGATTGACATCAGAACCCGACGTCAGATTGACGTTGGATATTGATTGAAAATAAAAGTCGGGTTGACGTCAGAACCTGACTGATGTTGGTTTCTGACGTCAACCTGATTTTCATTTTCAACCACAATACAACGTCTGTCCAACGTTGGAGATCAACGTCAATCTGACATTGGATTCTGACATAAACCTGATTTTCGTTTTCAACGTTGGGTTTGGTTTTCTAAATGCGAATTTTGTCACTTTTTTGGAGCACACTAGCTTATAGATAACAGTAAGGCTAACATATTCATACTAAAAGCCAAAAAACTTTAAATAGGGCAATTTGAGGGAACAGCCATTTGGGTGTCCGAAACCATTGTGGACGTTATTGAGTGCACTTATTCAATCTCACATTCAATCCCACGACTGGAACTGTGTTCTAGAAATAAATTTGATATTGATATGAGGGAAGGCAGGCATAGATTCAGAGGCATACAGTACTTTAAGTATTACATACAACAATGCAACAATAATAAAATAATGCATTGACATTTACTTTTTACTTTTGATACTTAAGTACTTTTAAAAATGAGTACTTCTGTACTTTTACTTAAGTAAAAATAGGTCTTTACAACTTTTACTTGTAACGGAGTAATATTTGACCAGTAGTATCTGTACTTTCACTCAAGTAAGGAAGTTGTGTACTTCGTCCACCTCTGGTGCTAGGACCAAGCAACGTACAGATTATGTAATTCACAATTAAACATAGGGCGAATAAAAAGTGTTTAAACGCTTTCCCACCTCAGTCTACAAAAAGACTTAATTTGTTGTTTGCACTGCGCGCTACAAGATACTTAAACACGCTGTTAATAATGCCCATGAGTCACAAAATGGAATTGTTAACGCGTTAATGTAAAACAAAGCCACTTTTATACACACAAAACAAATATAAAATTACCATTTGAAGAATTCTCTCATTTGCACAGAAAAAAAAAAACCCAAATGGCGCTGTTTCAGACCTCATCAACTTCAGTGCCAGGCTCGTCGTAAAACCATGCATTGGCGCGACTGGAGGTGGGAACGCTTTCATGAAGGCTGTCAACAAACCAAAATGAAAGAAGCTAAAAAATATAAAAAATATAAATTGTAAGCAAATTCCAACAAATTTATTTTAAACGTAAAATCACCTTCATCCAGGAAATCAAATCGGCATGAGAAACTTTTAGCCTAACAGTTACATTCTTCTGTACATCTCTGCATCTCATGAACTTGACAAGCTTCCTTAATCCTGACAAAAACGCACAGTTAATCATTTCTAAATGTGTTTACCACCATATTTTACTAAAAATGTTAACAAATGTATTTACTATTTAATTTTAGAAAGAGAAAAGCAATTCAACCTAACGTTACCGTCTCGGACACATGAAGATAAAATGGCGTCGTCGTCTTGCGAGGCAGCAGTCATCGAGGGGCGGAGTCAATACAATTTGGCGTGTTTTTTTGTTTTTTTTGCACTTTCAGTGTAAAAATTAGGGCTGAGAAATAATTAATCGCGATTAATCGCATCCAAAATAAAAGTTTGTGTATACATAATATATGTGTGTGTACGGTGTATAATAATTTTGAATATATAAATACACACACATGCACTTGTATTTAAGAAATATTTGCATGTATATACTGTATATAGACTTAATGTATATGTAATGTATATTTTATATAAATATAAACATTTTATATATAAATAACACATTTTTCTTAAATATATACGTGTGTGCATTTATATATACAAAATAACTATACACAGTACACACACATATATTATGTAAACACAGACTTTTATTTTGGATGCAATTAATCGTGATTAATCGTTTCACAGCCCTAGTAAAAATAAAATTACACTACGTAGCACCCTGTAACTACACTGAAGAGGAGTACTTTTTAACATTGTAGATTGTTAATTTAACTCTTTGGGAATTAATAACTTTTAACACTGTCAATTTTACTGTTTCATCATATCACACAGGGGTGTCAAAAACAGTAGCCTGAAGTCATGAATGCACAGTCAGCTTCAAACACTCTACTGCATCACCAAATACAGTCAGAAAGGATGTGAATTCAATGTGACACTGACTCTGGCTCTGTTCTGTAACCCACCGTATGCTGGTTTAAGTTTAGGGATTGAAATTGCATCCCTTCAAGTCATTTCTGTTCTGTTTTCTAGGGCGATTCGTCTTTTGTTGTGATGACCAACTACATTTCCACTGTGGGACAGGAACAGGACACATGTCCTGAGGTAGGTAAAGACATATTTCTCTCATTTTGTCATCTCTGTTGTCTTTCATTATTGTGGTTCTCATAAATGTTTGTTTTGTCTCTCAGATCTCTATATGACTCATTTCCTGACCACAGATGTCATGCAGCATGCAAATGGAAATTTTCCCACACAATTTGGAATTGTTGTTTTTAAGAGAACATAATTATTTTCCATATAAAATCCATTTGGAATGCAGTTTGTCCAATATTTTAGCATCACCAAAGTTTCTAATTTAACTTGTGTTCCAGTTGAAAACACTAGTTATTGCTTTTGAATCAGTTAGCCTAAACGCACTCATGCCAACTTGCACATTTGGTCATTCCGTTCTGCATTGCTCATTAAAATGTATAAAAATAAATAAATAGTTAAAGTCTGTACATCTTATGTACAGTTACAATTCTCTAGTGTTTGTCTAAGGTAGAAGCCAAATTGATATGTGTGTAATATTGTGTGACACTTAGTTAGTAGGGGTGTAACGATACCCTCATGTCACGATTCGATACATTTCACGATACTGAAATCATGAAATACTGATACTGAAATACGATATTATTGTGATAAGTATTATCACAATAATACTTACAGGTATTATTGTGTTAAAATGCTAAATTTGATATTACATTGTGGGTGTTAATGAATAAGTTAGGACTTGGTGCTGGAAACCCAATGCACAGGACAATGGTGACACCAGAATAAAAATAGTGTAGGACATTTTTTTACTGATAACAAGGCATTTGGAATTATCAGGACCCACAAATATTCCCCCATTGCATTATTATACATTATATTCAACATTGTATAGTAGTTTAGTGTAGTACTGACACTAAAACTCTGTAAACTTGAATTTCTTTCTCACACAATAATTTTAATTTTGGGTGAACTATGCACTTAATTCAGTCTTTAATACACATGAGGCATAGACTCTTTTTTTTTTTTTTTTTTTTTTGCTACATGTGGTCTGTTGAAAGAAACAGAGTACACTTTCACCTCCTGAACTTGGCAACCACGCATTCAACTTGTGTTATCTGATCTGTTACTTTGTTTTTATACATTGACATCCTGTCTACCATCTCATTCATATTCATGCTCTCAGTTTACCTCAGTCTTATTTGTCTTTCACTTGAATCTCTATTTGACTTTATTGCCCTACCTGCAAAGCTTTGCTTAAACAAATGAGTCTCAAGAATTAGGTTTCGTGGTTATTCTGCCCCTTCTCTGCTTCCTGTCTCATCTGGATCTCTTATTTGTATATTTTCAAGCAAGCAAATTCGAGCTTAATTAAACACTAATAGACATTAAAGTGCATTTCCCATCTTGTGTGTTTCAGCTGCCAGATGGGAAGAACAAGTGCACCTCGGACGCAGACTGTGATGAGGGCAAATACAAACGTACGGGAAATGGTAAAGTTCTATCCATTTCATTGTTCCGACAGAAGGCACCAGCACAGCAGACTAACTTCCCATCACTAACAGCAGCCGGGGGGCAGAGGAACTCAGCTATTGAGTGTATTCTCATGACTATTCTATAATCCCTTTGACCTTGACTGGTAACTAAATCAGTGCACCAGCGGTCTAAGATATGTACCACAAAATTCAAATAAATCATGGGGTAAGAAAATTGGTGACCTGCACATAAGCATTTGGTTTCAGTTCCACTCAGAATTGCTGGGGGCCTAATGAACTTTCGCTCTTCTAACTGCACATTAGCCATGCCGTCGTCTCTGTAAGTCACTAACATTCATGACTAACATGCTTTGCTCTCTTGCTCTGATGTTTTTTCCTTAGCTTTCCACATATTTTGATGGATTTTACCCTGATGTCTTTAATTCCCAGAGTTCCACAGGGCTCTAATCCAGATTCACTTGCCAAGTGTAATTTAATAATACTAGCAGCAACAACATGTTTGAGATACAAAGTAAATTGAAATAAAGGAATTCAAGTTTTTTTTTTTCTTCTTTTTTCTAGGTTCCAGTTTTCAAACATTCTCAGTAGCCAAATTCTACCTTGTCATTTACAACAGGAGCTATGCTAAATTATCCCACTGCTACCCAAACATAAATAAATTAAACTCATGCTAAATTAATCCTGTATATATGTCATTATGATTGGCATAAAGCTGATTTAAAAAAAAATGCAATCATACCCACATTATTGACTGATATCCTGAGCTCTATGTGGGTCACAAATACTTAAATATTGACTAAGTTTCACATGCAGCATAGCAGACATACAGGCTTACTTATGTAAACAGAATTATCTCACATTGCAGTAATTCATAGATTCCTGACTTTCAGTCGTGGATGACTGGCACAAACTTCCAACAAACTTTAATATAGCACGTGCTACTAATCCTGTTACATACTGACTCTGTGAACTCAGGAAATTTTTTTGTCGTTTTCTATGAAAACACACAACCGTCTTGTTTATGCCATGCTGTGGACTGCATTTTATTTCTGCTAATTGTATAATTATGTCTTTGATGTGTATTTGATGTTATGTGTATTTAATCCTTGACACAAGGTTTGTCAATGCCATGCTACCACCAAAGCAAGTTCAGTGTTTGAATGTAAATGTTCCTGGCAATGTAAAAAGAGTCAGACTGAAATTACAAACATATGATATGACCAACTGCAATCTGGTGAAAGCATTCCTAAATAGCTAGACTGATGGAATTGTTATGATTTTTAAAAAAATATTACAACTATAAGAGGTTTGTAGTGATCAGAACAGACTGAAACAAGAGCTTGGTCAAAACAGAATAACGTAATTCATCAATACATACAAATTAGAAAAATATAAATCAGAGCATTTTCACAAGGGAAGTCAGACTTTTGGATCCAATGATCATCCCTCGTGATTATGTTTTGATCAAGCTTTTGTTTCAGTCTGTTCTGATCCACTCCAAACCTCTTATACTCCTACTTCCCTTACGACATTATGTTCTCTCTCAGGGCACATGACGGGCAAGTGTGTCACCATCAACAGTACTTGTGAGATCTACTCCTGGTGTCCTGTTGAAGACGACCGTCAAATACCAAAGTATGGATGCTTAGTTTATTATTATTGTTGATTAATATGTTCAATCACATTGGGGTGTCAAAGAGTAACTTGTAAGAATCAATGTGGCACGTCTTTGACAGAACTGGACTTCAGTTATTTTTCTTAAAGGTGCAGTAATCGATTTAAAAAAAAAAAGTGGACCGGACAGAGCACCACAACAAACTTGTAGCCAATCAGCAGTAGGGGGCATATACACTCATGGTGGGGGAGAAGAGAGAGTGAGCAAGAGGGAGATTTGAAGATTTCTGAAGATTTGACATTAACAAAAGAGGAAAGTTCAGAGGAATATCGCTGGAAAAAGTTGTGATCAGGCAAGAGCTTATAGGATCCGCGTTAATATTAGAAAAGCTTTCCAGTGCTGGAGAGATCTACGCGGGAAGGCCTAAAAATGGACATTAAAGTTGCGTTGTTTCTGCTGTGAGTAACATTGGTTTTGAGTATGTGCTGCTGGCGACTAACAACAAACTCTTGCTTGTATATACTCGTCTACTGCATGTTCATTTTTTGTTAGCAGCATTGTGTTATACAATGTATTATAGTTCGACTAAAATTAAGTTTGTTATTGTTTATTAAACAGCAAACACTCACCATTTCTAAAAAGCTTGAACTTCATGTCTATGTAGAAATCCTGGGAAGTGAATCAAGCTACGTGACCGTTGTCTTAAACATAAATGTATGTTTGTTTATACCTGGAGCATGTGACAAATCGAATTTAAAATGGTTTTGAATCAGCCCACTGTCTGATCCATTTAACTTTGTTTTGTCCCTCATGTAGCCCTCCAATCCTGCAGACAGCAGAAAACTACACACTGTTCATCAAAAACTCCATTACTTTTCGCCAGTTTAATGTAGTAAGGTAAATGCTTTCTTTTCCAAACTGTTTGTTGTTCCTTGTGGTATAATGGGAACTCCTAACAAATCAATTCAAAGCATTTAAAGTGTTTTTTTAAATCTCATATGAAAGCAAAAGGAAACTTTTAACTTAGAAAAGACTATTTTAAAAGTCTTCAACAGGGGGTTCAATGGAGGTACTGTACTAAGCCTATATTTATCAAATAAACTTTTGTTGAAAAAAAGGAAAATACATAAACAAAAGGAGGGGGTAGTCACATTATGAAATAAATGTTTTTCTCCAAAACAAGAAATTGTTAAGCTATGACTTCTTGTTTCACAACAGGAGTATAATTATGAGGAAACACAAAGGTCAGATTCCCTTAATCGTCCATCACAATGAGTAAAACCAAAGAATACAGTTCTTACGTGCAGCAAAAGATTGTTGAGCTTCACAAAATAGAAAGTGACTTGTAAGAAAATAGCTAAAGCATTGGAAATCCCCATTTTCACCATCAGGGCAATAATTAAGAAGTTCCAATCAACTAAAGATGTTACGAATCTGCCTGGAAGAGGACGTGTGTCTATAGTGTCTTAATGTATGGCGAGGAGGAAAGTTTGAGTGGCCAAAGACTCTCCAAGGATCACAGATGGAGAATTGCAGAGATTAGTTGAGTGTTGGGGTAAGAAAGCCTAAAAGAATAAAAAACATTTTTTTAAATCAAACAATCCCTATATCACCACATGTTGTTTGGGATGGTTTTAGGAAAAATCCCCCTCGCTCATCCAAAAACAAACTCCAGCAAATTTAGTCAGACACGACTGGAACTTCAAAAGGGACCTGGTTCTATGGTCTGATGAAACAAAAACTGCTTTTTGGCAGCAAACACACCAGAAAGGGTTGGTGCAAACAGGGATAAAAAAGTACCCCATGCCCACAGTTAAATATATACCGCTGGATCTTTAAAGCTACACTGTGTAATTTTTTAAGTTGATTCTTAGCAAAAAACACTTTGTTCTTTCAAAATGATATGTGCTCATTAATGTGTAATTACTTCTACCAACTAATCAAGTATTCTCGTAAGCGTAGAATCTGCCATTTAGAATACATACGAGCGAGTCGCTCGAATGGCGGCAGCCATGTTGCGCCTCCATCTTGAAAATACATTAGCCAAAGAGGGACATACTTGGAAATTCAAGCTTCGCCTTTCGCGTTTTTACACTCAGTGGCACTGTGACGAATGCGAGGGGGAGATTACTCGCAACTGCCGGCAGATTTGAAATAATACGGCCACCGTAGGAGTTAAAAAGCCCTCGGAATGGGAGGGGCTAGAAAGTAATATTCAGTTGGTAGTCATAAACAATTTCACCGCTAGATGGGAGAAAATCCTACACAGTGTAGCTTTAATGTTGTGGGCCAATTTTTTTGCTGGAGGTCCTGGACATCTTATTCAGATACATGGCATCATGGATTCTAGTAAATTCCAACAGATAAAAAACCTGAAGACCTGAAGGCCTCTGCTAGAAATCTTATAATGGGCAGTAGTTGGATCTTCCATCAGGACAATGATCCAACAAAGTCAACACAAAAATGTGACACTGAGCACGAAATGAAGCTTCTGCCATGGCCGTCCCAGTCCTGTGACCTGAACCCTATAGAAAATGAGTGGGGTAAACTGAAGAGACGAAGCACCAACATGGATCTGGGAATCTGAAGGATCTGGAGAGATTCTGTATGGAGGAATGTTCTCTGATCTCTTGTCAGATGTTCTCCAAACTCATCAGGCATTATAGGAGAAAACTCAGAGCTGTTATCTTGGAAAAAGAGGTTGCAAAAGTATTTAATAAAAGGGTGCCAATAATTATGGCCAATGTGGTTTGGAGAAAAGCATTTAATTCATTATGTGATTTTCCCACTTTTAATTATTTTACTTCAATGAAAGGTTAGATTTTTGCTATTTTTTTTAATGAACGATAAAAAAGGGGAAATTATTTTTATAGCCATCTTTGATCATATTTACCAGGGGTGCCAATATTCTTACCACAATTATAAATCAATATGGTACTTTACACATTATTGAAGGCCAGGGTTTTGTCTACTAGATGAACATTTTCCTCATACTTTTTTCTTTCTCTAGGAGTAACTTGGTGGAGAGTGTGGACCAGAATTACATCAATAGCTGTTTGTATCACCCGAAGACTGATCCACTGTGTCCCATCTTCAGATTAGGAGACATTGTTGAGCACTCCGGGTTCAATTTCTCTGACATAGCTCGTGTGGTAGGTTTTTCGTCACTGATGATTTTAAATACACACAGCAATTTTTTTTCTTTATGAGTAAAATAAAAGCCAATTCACACTGCACTGACGTCTAACAAGGACAATCACCAGATTACAGTACATGAAAATGCTAAAAACAACACCAAACAGGCGCAGACATTAATAATAAACAGATCTGACAAAACCTGACAAAGTGCTGTTGTCGTTGGTCGGTGTCTGTCAGTGCAGTGTGAATTGGCCTTAAGGTCTGTGCTCAACAAAACTTGAAGAGACCTTCATATTTTGTTCTAATTGTGATTGTATGTGATGCAATGTTTACATCTTTACATGACATCTTGCAAATGCAACTATATTTCTCATAATTGCGACTATAAATCTTATAATTGACTTTAAATTCATATTTTAAAATGTCTTTTTTTCAGAGGTTTCATAATAATAATAATAATAATAATAATAATAATATTTTTTAAAAACGTAGGAAATTCCCAAGGAACCCATGGCTTGAAAATGCTAATTTCCTCCTGCTGCAAATACATCTATTTCAACACATCCAATATTACATTTTTACTATGACATTATTTATTATTTTTTATTATTTTATCCATTATTAAAGGCTTACAAGAGTATTATTGTTGTAGTGACTGATGAAGATCCTCATGGTATTTGTGATGTGTTAGGGTGGTGCTATAGGCATCCTCATTGACTGGGACTGCAATCTGGACCTAAGTATCAGACATTGCAAACCAAATTATGAATTCTATGGTCTTTATGGAACAGGGAAAAATGACAAAGTGGAGAAACCATCATTGGGATACAATTTTAGGTGGGTAAGAAAGTTGATTCCCTTTTTAATCATCTTGTGAAAACAACCTTTTTTATATAATGAAATATTTTAGAATTTTCACTGCACAATCACAGATTATTTACCAATATTCATGTTCCCTTAAAAGTTCAATTACAGCTAAACTGAGACAAACCTGCTATACTGTATTGTTCATAAGCCGTCAAGCCTTATAAGAGTTATAAGTTATAAGTTCATAAGCCTTATAAGAGTTCATAATAACTCTTCAATGAGATCTCCAAAATAATGAATTAATTAATATCTTCTGGATTCACTATACTTTAACTATTATGTGCTACTGACTCTTTCAGATTTGCTAAATATTATGTGGAGAATAACGTGGAGAAGAGAACACTAATGAAGGTGTTTGGTGTACGGATAGACATCATTGTTCATGGACGGGTAAGCATATTTTTCTTATGGATCATTTACAAAGAAATTACGGCACGTGCACATTTCAATTTGTGTTTACACTTTTCCTTGCAGGCAGGAAAATTTGATATCATCCCAACGTTGACGGCCATAGGCTCAGGAGTAGGAATCTTTGGAGTGGTGAGTCTCACAGAGAATACAATAATATAAAGAGATAAACCTGGTTTAATTTCCATAATTACATTTAACCACAGATTCCACTTTTGGATTCTACTGTTCAAAGTAATCAAGGTGAAGATGCCAGATATATATATATATATATATATATATATATATAAAATATATATATAAAAATATATACATATATAAATATATGTGCTGCTTGTGGAAATGTTTTTTTAGGGTTCTTTTATGAAAAGAAAGTTCAAAAGAGCAGCAATTGTTTGAAACAGAAATATCTTGTAACATTATACAGTTAATTTCATAATTATAAGTTCACTGAAGTGAGTTAATATTTGTTCTAATTTGTTTAAGGCCACCGTCGTGTGCGATTTGCTGCTCCTATATTTACTTCCAAAGAGAGATTTCTACAAAAGTATGAAATTCAAGCATACAGAAGTCCAGGAAGAGGTGAGTGTTGACTTTTGAATGGATAAACAGTATCCTGCCTTTGTGATTGCTGGTGTGTGGTAACTTAATGCTTTTCATGGATAGATACAGTAGTTGCTAGTTACTTATGCTAGTTCACTACCCATAGCCTAGACTAGATGGCAGCAGAGATACATAATAGATGACAAAATTGTTACTTGAGTGGTTGCAGATGCAGTGCTGTTTCCAAACATTTACATTAAGCAACATTCCCGTAGTATCATTAAGAAAACATCCAGGATACGCATAATTCAAATTCCCTCATATGGTAAACAAAGCACGCCTCACTTGAACTGATGGAGTGTGTGTGAGAGAGGAAAATAAGTCCTATAAACACACATGCGTCAGGAAATATCCTACTTTTGATCGGTATGCACGTGGGCAGTAAGGGAAACTATTGCATTCAAGTCTATGCAGCACCACGGCTTCCTGTAGATATCTCTGCAGGGATAGTTACCGTAGCAACGCTGCAAATTGACCAAACTTGTCTCTTATTGAGAAAAGAAAGCGAGGGCACATCTTAACCAGCAGGACTCCCACTCTAGCAGCTCTCTGAGAAAGAAAAACATTGTGGTTGATAATCTCAGATATGAATTTTTCTATTCACAGGAGCCAACCTTGCCTCCGTCACAGAAAGAAAGAGAACTACCGAAGGTAACATACCTTTCAACCGCAGAGCCCTGAAGAATGATAGCGTACCTCCATGAACAACTTCAATTTTAGTTGTGGTCACAGTGATTCAGATCTTTGCTGTGCACAGCAGTGAAGTCAAGACGGCTGCCATGACGACTGTCTAATGTTACTGCACTGAAAACAAAACAACAACACCTCAACACTGGAGGATAAGCAAGACGGCCAGACAACTGTCTGTATAACATCACTTTTCCTTCCCAAACTACTGAGAAAACATCTCAAATCTCTGTTTTGATTCAAGACTAATCTCCACTAGGTTTGTTAATATTGAGAGGCTCAGGACTGTAAAGGAACTATTTTATGAGGTCTTTACAGGGTTTGCAGAGTTTTCGGCAACTTTTTCTTTTTTTACAAACAGGGTCATGTCTGGATATGTCACCCATATACAAATCTTGATACTGAATCACCTTAAACAATTATTTTACTGATATGTGTTTTGTATAAGTTTTTATTCTTGTAGCAAGTCAAACTGTGTCCCCTGATTTTTGTGTGAAATAAGCTTTAAATGAGTCAATGAACCGTTCAAAGCTGAAACTATCCAGCACTAAAAGACAGATTTATGATGGTTTAGGCCTTTAGTTTTTACTTTAACTCATTAATGAAACACTGAGCCAAAAAACATAGGGCACTCAACGTCAAAAGTCTTTTTATTTTATTATTATTATACACAGCTCTCTGGACTACTTGATTTTAAATGGTCAATGGCAGCATTCAATGGTCAAATATTGCTGAATAATGATTACTCATCCCAAGCACTTAGCCACGAAATCTGTTTCTTAGCTGTGCTCATTTTCTGTCTCTAAAAGTATCAATATTTCATGCCCATATATTTATTTGTTTGTAAAGTGGTTGCTGCAGAAAACAGATTGAGGATCAGGTAGAGCGAGTTTCTGGACACTCAATCTCTTTCTTCTGACATAACAAAATCATTTAAATTCAAATCAAAACCAAACATTTTCAGGATGATACAAAACCCCCTCTGCTTTATACTGGTATCCTGATAACTCTGTCTGGATTTATTTTGTATTTATTTACAATGGCTTAGTTTTTCTTTGTTGGCATCTACCTAGATTTTAGTTTCTCTAACCTTTTTTTTTAAAATGAATTTACAGTCTTGAACAATTTGAAAATCAGATAGCACCAGGAAGGATTGTTTGCTTTTGTTGTGTATTAAAGTACTACTGTAATTCGTATTTCATTTTCATCGATTGATTCCATGCTCATTTTTATCATAAACAATGATAATAAAACCCTAAATGACAAAATATAAAGAAGGAACTAGAGTCACCTGTGATATCTTTATTGTCTTTGATTATGTCTATGTATACAAAAAGCATGCAAAAAATAGCATCTTTATATGGTTTGGTACATATTTACATAGTAAGAGTTGCATTCAGTGCTTTCTCGGGCCATGCTCTTTTTTTGTCTATTTTCTTAGATTTTTGTAATAGGTACATTCAGATCAATGCAGCAGAGTGCAGACGTCTATAAATAACCAGCAATATCAGGCACTCTGACACGAATAACTGGGCAGTTCAAACTGCAGGTATGCGAGCGAGACAGTGTTCAACGATCTATATACATGAATCAACTCTGATATACTTTTGAATCAGCATTTGTAAGAAATGAAAAAAAGCATAAAGCTTTGATAGCAAGAACGTTTCGCAGCTACAAAGTGTGTCAAACTGGCCACTTTTCTCTCACTTCCTTCAGAGACTCATGTCAAACAGCAGAAACCTTTATAAATATGGGTAGACAAATGAACAAACCTCATCTATTGCACATGAGCTGAAACCCAGAAAATAAAATAAAGCCTTCACACTCGAGTTGATTGCTCAGACAGAGTATGGCATTTTGCTGCATATGTTTAGCTTATACAAAAGTCCTGAAGGAAACCATTTAAAGGGGTTTTAGACATTATTTGTTTTGTCTCATAGATATCAAAAGCAACAGGGAACCTAGAGAGAGGTTTGTAAAGGTTATAGCAAGTTAAGGGACATGCCGTACGTCAAGACACTAACAGGTGCATAGCATACATCAAGAAGTAACAGACAAGACAACTGCACATTTAAGACAGAATGGACACATGCGACTGCACATATAAGGGGGGGGGGGCTCTAAACACACCTTAGAGCTCCTGAACAAAGAATATGCTACTCCATTCTCTCTGTATTTCCAGAACAGCAGTGTCCAGACCCTGAGTACCACATACAGAATCCTAATACACGACAGAAATGAGACTCCATTTAATGCCTAAATCAAATACTCTATACAAACAGACCAAAAAAAGACTAGTCGTTTGGCACTGAAAATGTTTTTTTTTTCTTCTGTGTAATTCAGTTTAAAGAGAAAATGGTATGGGCAAGAACCAATCTAGAAGGAGTTTGTGCTTAAGAGAGGGTCAGAGAGAGATGGGGGAAGAGAGAGAACAGGGGAAGAATGTGTAGGAGTGAAAAATGGACCACCATCTGCACAGGATATTAGTGAGAATATAATGAAAGCGCTTCACTGCAGTTTATCAATCCGTCTTCATAAGCAATAATGAGTCATCTAAATGACTGACATCGGTTAAAGGTTTCCTCTAACCACTTGCTGCTTACTAGAAATAATTGGCAGCTGACCTAATTGAGTCCTGTTTTATTCTCTTGAAATGAATTAAAGGGACAGTTCACCTCAAAATAGTCCAAGCTACTCTTTTCAGATGCGTTTACATGGGGCCTAATAATCCGCTTGTAATCTGACTAGTAGCACAGTCCGAATAAAAAAAAGTCACATGTAACCATGTCAATTGGAATGAATTGGCCATTTCATTCGGATTGTAAGGGGTGGTTTAAACCTTTTCTGATCTGTTCGGCAGGACAATTTGATTGGATTGAAAAACTAAACTGGAAAGTCCTACATAATATGCATGACGTATGACGCACGGAACGAGCTGTTGTTGTTGAATATTGTGACATAAATGACTGTCGTGACAATCTAAAAAATTTCCTTCCACTCATTAGCTGGGTTTCCATCCAAACGTGAAGCGAATCTTTTCAAAGTTTGCAAAAAAAAACTAACTTTTTCGGAAGGGGCATTTTTACTGCTTGATATATATATCTCTGAATTAGGACCCAAAATATATAAATAAAAAGTCGATTTAAAGCTTGTGACATAAACACGCACATCAACCTGATCACTTATTTAGCGTTCATATTTAAATGAATCAATTGGAATTATTTAATTAGCAGACGAAGGATCCACGTCCACGGACCGTTGGCTGAACATCTGATGCATGTGGCACACAAAATGGGAAACACTTTGGGAGTTTCGAGGCCATCATCTGATTCAAATTGCATGTGAAAATTGGACAGAATTGTGTGCCGAACATTCGTATTGGTATGAACAGACCTTTGGTAAATGATAACAGTATTACATTTTTGTGTGAATTGTCCTTTTAAAACAAAAACACTCAGTGGGGATTTCACAATAAAAAATATAATTAATATGAGTGATCTGTGCCCATAATTAAATATCTCGATCGCCAATGCGTATTTGCAATGGTTGTCCACTCAGATTCTCTTTGTACTTTCAATACATGGTTCAAAAACAGGGGCTGATGGGTTCACCTGGCAGACGATCCAATGTAAACAAGGGAGTATTGTTTTGGACTGAGTTAATACAGGCCAAGAGGGACCGTGATAACATTGAATGGCGGTTCACTTTCGTTCCACAGCTAAACACCATATTCAGATCCTTCCCTCAATTGTCTTGTTTGTTTTGAGTGAAAGTGACTCCTTCTCCTTCCGCATCAGCGCACTTGCTCGCCTTGGTGGCATATTTGCATGTGCGTTCGAGCGCCCGTTAGCACTGCTGACTGATAAATAGGCCTTTTGGAATGTGAAGACTTGGTAAACAATGACGCATTCTGTTCCTGTAGAGACAAAGCGCTGCGACATGAGAGCCCTGCATCCGGCGCGCTCCAAATGTGGGATTTCTGACATTCACAAACATGGAGAAAAAGCCCTGTTCTAGATAATGCTTATACCAAACACAGTATATTTCGTGAGAAAGCCCTGTTCGTTAGAATTGACTGAATGTGCAGTCATTTATACATCAAGAGCTCTTTTAGTGTCTAGTAGTTACATAAGCCCCTTTGATTCACACTACAACACTGTGTGTGTGTGTCTGTTTATATAATGTATCTGAATGAAATGAGAACATTTTGATAGTATGAAAGAAATGGAAAGCAACAGAGATATGGAAACACCATAATATGGAAAAGGCCATATTCCAGGCATGCAATGACACGGATAGGGTTAAGAATTGCACATTAACATATACAAAAAGGCAAGACACCAAAGCTATTATTTTATACACATGTACAAACGTTATGATGGCAGCTCACTGCATCAACGCCATCACCGTTTTTTAGCTTTATGAGGTGCCGTACCAAGTTAATATCAGCATCTTTTGTAAATGCTGTAGTCTTGCTCTAGAAAGCTTATGACATAGTCTGGTTTTCAAACAAAGCTGGCCCAGATTCCATCTTCTGGTTTAGCCAGGATAAGAGAACAAAGATGAAAAGATCCAAACTGCATGAAGGAGAAAGTATGGATTTTTGCCGGATTACCAAGGTCAGGTTTTCTGAGAACCGTTACTACGGTGTACCTAAAAAAAGGAAGGAAAGTGATTCTTGTGCAAGACTGAAAAAAGTGAAAAGCCTGAAAGATGACAAGCAATAGCAGAATCCAGTTCAATGTCAAGGTGAGCCTCAAGTTGGTGGAAACAGAGTGTAGTGTAGCCGTTTGGGTCATGATGGTCATCTGCTCGAAGGGTTGGAAGTGTCTGAATGAAGATGCGCAGACAATGAGGAACGCTTCAGGATCTATGGAGACACTCAAAAGGTGGGTGGTTCGTCCTCATGCAAGTCCTCGAGCTCGACTTCTCTACCAGCCTCTCCACTGCTCCCCTTTCTGAGAGAGAAAGAAAAACACAGAGAGAAATGAATCATTATCTTTTTCTAAATGATCCATGCTTTGATCCAGTAGTTGATTTCGAAAAGGCAGACTTTTGACTATCTATAGTCTATAAGGTCTGGTCTACTATACAGATTATTCAGGCCAAGAATCGCCCACGTAACCACAGATGCTTTGGCCCCCCAAAAAAACCATAGCAATGATGAAGTTTGAAATTTAATTGAAATAAAATTGATATAGAGAGGCTGCGAAATCAAGATGCAAATCTTGAACATTTAACATTTGCATTTCATTTAGGGCAAATAAATCTTAAATCAATGATGCCACAATATTCAAAAATATTTGTAGAAAATTGCACTGTGAATGGCTGTACAGAAAAAAAAAAAAAGAGGAAATCTGCAGAAAATGTATGAATACTTTATGTCCAAGTAACAAGTATAGATTTTTTTAAGACATTGTGCTTGAGAATATCTATTTATTTGTTATCAAGGGCCTCAAGCAAAAATGAATATTTTTAATGACAAAAATAAAATAAAAACTTCAAAACAGTTATTAGTTTTAAAGTGTAATTGTAGCAGCTTGGTACGTTGTATATTATATACTACTGTTCAAAAGTTTGGGGGCAGTAGGATTTTTTAAAAAATTACATACTTTTGAATTTTCTATTCATCAAAGAATCCTGAAAAAAAAAAAATCTAAAATATTAAAGCAGCACAACTGTTTTAAACATTGATAATTATTATAAGAAATGTATCTTGAGGACCAAATCAGCATATTAGAATGATTTCTGAAGGATCATGTAACTCTGAAGAAATGAGCAATGATGCTGAAAATTCAGCTTTGACATTACAGGATTCAAAAAATATATATATAGGAAACAGTTATTTTAAATGATTTGTCTGATCAGAGCAGAACTGGAGAGTTCAGCCAGCTGTTGCCAAATTTATTTTGCCAATTTTTTTTTAATAAAGCACATTTAAGCACATTACTGTAAAAGTATATGATCGTAAAGCACATTGCTGTTGCTTTATAAGATAAAACGAAAAATCTGCAACATGCATCAAACAGGTGTGATGCATCTGTAGATTGTCTGTGGTTGAAACTATCCAGTATTAAACACTGAAAAATAGAAAACTAGCACACTGACAAACAATCTTGGAGGAAACACAGATGAACATGGGAAGGTTCTCTGCAACAGACAACTGCACACGGAGGTCTCAGAATGTATATGGTGGGATTGAATGAAAGACCACAACATGACATGTTTCACAGGCTTGGACTCTTTTAACAGTGCTAGAAAATACTTTCACTGCCAAAAAGCAAGAGAAATGCCACACAAGGACAGGGTGGAGGCTGATATGACTCTTTCACTGACCCGTGGGAATATGTGGAATCTGACGGGGCTTGAGTGACAAATGACAATGACCACCTGTCACAATGAGTTACCTTAACGAGGGCTGGAGTTTAAAAGAGGGCCGGAATGGCCAAGAGTCCCTGCAGCAGAGAGAGAGAGAGAGTGGAGGAAAGGGAGGAGAGCATCAGCAGTTTCATATGAAGTAAAGGAGCAGGAACCAGGTCATTATAGAGACTACAGTGAGTTTTTGCTGGTCAGAATGGCAATTACATAAACAGTCGACATTAGACTACATTTGAATTGAGTTCTGCAATAAAAGTCAATTTATGGAAATGGACAGCATTAGCATCAACTACTAAAGAGAGATGCATGTACCAGATGCTTATAAAAAACTCATCAAATGCCAAGCATATTTGTCCAGAAGAGACAGCGTTCAACCCCTGTATTTGACAAACACCAGCAGGAAATATTATCAACGAACTCCAGTCTGTGCTTCATGAGCATATGAATACGTTACCCACACCCAACCTGCGCTCTGTGGCTAAAAAATTAGAGTGATTTTTAAAGGTGCTGGAGGCCAGAAAAAAAAGTCCTGAAATGTAATAATGTGCAGCCACATTTTCATCACATCCAACAAATGTGTAGTGATACAGCAATTTATTTCCCCATGCTCCCAGACAGGGTTGGTTCAGTGATGTGTAATTGTGTATAGCGTGTCCTATCCAGGCCTGAAGCGACAACTTTTTAAACAGAAAGAAAAACGTGGCACGATGCAACAAAATCACAACCAATAAGAACATATCTTGTTTAATATACAGCTGTGGAGTAGAGGAGCAGTGCTATCCAGCACAAACAGAGAACAATAGGCTGACAAAATGCACTGATATAAAAATAGTGGCTGATACAAATAAGCCTATAATTATTCTGATGTTATATAAATGATAAACGGAAGATATTTGTATTGTGAGTGTTTGTATACATACATACACACACACACACACACACACACACACACACACACACACACACATATATATATATATATATATATATATATATATATGTACACACACATATACACACACACACACACACACACACACACACACACACACACACACACACACACACACACACACAATTGTAATTGAAAGCATGAAAGATGGATTTTGAGATTTGTTAAAGATTGTTATTGATATGTTATTTAAGTGAGCACTAGTTACCAGAAAAAAAGGTAGACATGAGCAGGGACAATGAAATGTCATGTATTAGATGTATATCCAACATCAGCAGATGCCGATATGATGGCTGTACTAAATTATAATGTGCCTGTGCTAAAACAGGTTGTTAAAGTGTCAATATTCTGACAAAATTAATATTTAAGAGAGATGTATTAAATAATCTACTCATAAATAATGCATTCATCATGAGTATCACAAGAAATGACTTGCTGCCGTCACAGAGTTCGAGTGAGTATGCATGTACGCTTGAGAAAGGGAGGGAGAGTGTGTGTTCAGTATGTACAGTGTGTGTTTAGATGAAAAAGGTTATTAACGGTGCGGGAGGTAGTGTATTCAACCTGACACTGAATTATGGATGATATGCAAATGAAGATTTAAAGGGACGGAGGGATTTTCAAAATTACGATGATAGCTTTCTACCAACCGGGGGCGCTGCTGCTTTTTATCTATTTATTCAGAAACGCTATTACTCAGAGGGAACGACTAACTGACAAATGGCTAATAAAAAATTATAGAGGTAAATGAAAATACAATAAACTGCCTCTTGCAAAAGAAGTCACCGGTCTGCTGAGTCACTGTATTGATCCACCTCATTTCCCAATCAAATTGCATCCTTGAAAACAGAGAGAGTTGACACCAAACAAGCATGTCAATTTACAGATAATCAAATGACCTTTCAGTTTTGATTGTACGAACAATAACTGCATATGGCACATCTGGAAAAAAAAAGCACAAAAACAAACAAACAAACAATACAATGACTTTGGTCTATCTGGGATGCATACAGAGATAACCAGACTGTTTGTATTGATCCAGGGCATTCATAGGACAGAGAGCAACCCTCTGCTGATTCTGACAGGCATCTAACAGACAGCACACAGAGAGGAAGAGTGAAAGAACATGCTGCTGTCCTTGAACAAACCCCCTCTAATGTGGGAAAAGCAGCAGAGTGGGGACAGAGATGACTTCATGGAGACACTTACTGTCAGCCTAGTGGGCAGAAACATTACCAGCAAAAGGTCTCTGAGAATAACTGTCAAAGGATGGATGGTGCAAATATCCAGAGGAATAAAAAAAAAAAAAACCTTGTATATACTGTATGTATATATAGATGCTGAATATTAAAAACTGAAATATACATTTATAACTATATTGCACAATTTTTTGTGCAAACAAAGCACTCGCGTTGCTTCATAAATTGAGGTTAAACCACTGGAGTCACATGGATTACTTTAATGATGTCTTTCCTATCTTTCTGGACCCTGAATGTGTAAGTTGCTTTGCTTCCAATGGAGGGACAGAAAGCTCTCGGATTTCATCAAAAAGATCTTAATTTGTGTTCCGAAGATGAACAATGGTAGCCTAGCCAGGGTAGTCTAGCAACTCTCCGTTGACTTTTGGAGCTGTAAAAACCTAAATTAGGTCAGGCCAATCACATCGTGTATAGAGTAGGCGGGGTGGGCTTAACATAATGACGACAGAGTTGTGACAGTTCCCTGCTACTTGAAAACAAAGAATGGCTGCTGCTGGAGAACAGTCTTTCGAATCGGCTTTGGCCGCGACTCTGGAGGACTTTTTCTAAAGTTTTTCTTTGAGAAAAGAGCAAAGAACAGCACTTAAGTCATTCTTAAAAAAGGAAGATGTGTTCGTAGTTTTGCCGGCCAGATTCAAAAGTTGAATCTATCAACTAACGTTAGCTCCGCTGTTGGGAAAACGCTCTGGTTGGTTGAAGCGCTGTCCTATTGCGTGCAGAGTGAATATGAAAGACAGCCGTTTATCCCGCCCCTCGGATTGAGCCATGTCTATGGTGAGTTGCCAGACCTAACATCTTGATGTAGGTCTGGCTTGCCAGGCTAGAACAATGGTCTTATGGGTTTGGAACGACATGAGGGTGAGTAATTAATGACAGAATTTTCACCATTTGTGGGTGAACTATCCCTTTAAGGCAATTCTATAAATGCATTCTATGCGTTTGTCTTGTACACTAAAGTCTGTCAACCATCATTAGAGCGCCACCCTCAGGCCGAATAAGGCAAGGACATTAGAATTCTGCAAAATTCTGTGTGTGTGATGTGTTTAGTCATTAGAATATAAAGCTTACAAAATGTTTATCATAAACTAGCGCTAAGACCAAGAATCTGTCCTAATTTATGGCCAGGAGTCGCTATAAATATATTTATTATAAAAATATTAATGAGGGAGTCAGCAGTCTCAGAGAAGCAGAGAAGAAAGAATAGTGAAAACATCAAGTCCCAGAGCTTTGAATGCTACTGCAAAAGAAAAAACATCTGAATCATGCTACTATGGAAACGTATGTTGGCGGCAGGAGAAGTAATGGGTGACTATTAGCACACCTTCCTGTTCAAATTGATAGACATGACGTCTGAAATATCATGCTGCGACCTTGGATGTGAGAGTGAAAAAAGCAAAGAATAAAAGAGTTGCAATGCTAAAAAGACTTCAACCTCTTACAAAAGACTTGTGAGCAAAAGGAAAGTCATTTGTATTTGTGCAGCTATATTACTCTGGTTTCCAGTTGGCCATCGGTTGAAACACTTACATGAGAAGACTGCTGGGAGCAGACATGGATCTCTCTTCTCTCCTGCTGGGACACTCAAATGGATTCCCAAAGGAACGCTTCCTTAACATGGCTTTCACCAAGATCTACAGCATCACAGGAAAGAGGGGACTAGTTAACTTACCGTACATATTAAAAGAACACAGATCAGGGCATGCAGAAATACAACATTTACAAATACAAAATAGAGAAAAAAGCTAAAAAACACTTTGCATTTACTGAAATGATGATGATGGCAAGAAGGACTAATTCCAGGAAAGTAATCAAGGAAAAGCAGACAGTTCAGAAGCAGGATCAGTTTGACATGTGATGAGGTTTCAGTTGTTTGGTTGAGGTCTATTGTGTCTGAACCTTCTTATTCATCCACTCATTGACAGCAGTACGATGCACTAGACACATTTGGCTTGTGTGTGTTCATGTAACTACAGTTCAGCAACTCATGAACCCTTACACATAGAAGCTCTTGTTGTTTCTCTGTTTCACTTACTACTGCAGACAGACTGGGGACAAACTTCACTGAGTTCTGCACCTCCTCTTCAGTGACTTCTACCGCAGTACAGTGCTCCTCTTCTAAAGGCAATGGGTCTGTACCATCCTGAGTCACCCAGGGGTCCACCTGAAAATACACACACACACGTATATAACATGCTGTGCACACGTCATTCGATCAGGGCCGTCGCTAGTGGGGTGAAAGGTGGTGACAATTACAGAAAATCCACAAAATCCAGCAGTTATACTACGTAGCCCCCTGTTGTATGAATAATTCTAATATTTATATTAGTTGTATGCCTGAGATTTAAATGAAAACCACAAAAACATGCAATTTGATTAAATATTTTTTCCAAATATCTGCTTCTCTTATCTCCCTAAAAATGGTTTAGTCCGATCTACAGTATTTATTAATTATTCAGTCAGTGACATACATCAGATGGACCCAATAAAATTGTAAGTCCCACCCCAGCTCGTGAACAGAACCAATCAGAGTTGAGGCGGCAGTGCCTGAAGTTAACGATGAACTTGGTGGAAGAGCAGGAAACTGACTGACTGAAAAATGTTGGGGAAAAGAAAACATAAATCAGGGAACCAGAAACGCCATGAAAAGTAGGAGAGGGAGGCCAGGAGAGTTGTTGTATCCCAGTCGATCAAGACGTTCATAAAGACAGGTTGTATTGTTATTTCGCTGGGAATAAGAAAACTACCGTCTACAGCCTGACGGGTACTGTCACTTTTCATTATCGGCGCGCACCACAATCGACCGAATGATTACGTGGTCAAAATCCCTGTCTTTTTACACTTTTGTAAATAGAGTTAAAAAATTTACACGAGTCATGACGCATTGCATTATGCACTTGGCCTGTCAGCTGATGTATTTAATACATCAAGAAAACACAAATACAACACACTGCACTTGGATGAATAAATCTATTAGCTTTATTTAATAATATATTACCAGTTCCATATTATCTTTATTAAAAAAATAAGACAATAAATGATTTTATTTTTTAAATTTGACTGCATTCTTGTCCATTTCTAAATGTTTACTTTTTGATTTATGAATTATAACAGACTGATGGTGAAAAAAACCCCATTATTTTGCTGTTACTTTTTTTAAATTGGTTTTATTATTATTATTTAACAATTTCTTGCTTTTTTTTAGTTTTTATTCATTGTAATTTTTATATAAACATTTAACTTTTAAAATAAAGGTTTTACAACAACATCACCATCTTCTGTTATATGTGGGCCTCCATGCTCATCTATTGTACAGTATATGATATTGGTGGAGGGTGGTGGGGCCCACATCAATATTTTTTCAGGGGGGCCCGAATCCTCTAGCTACGGCCCTGCATTCCGTCCATCCATCTGGCCATTTAACCTATCATTTCATTTATTCATCCGTCTACCCATCCATCCATTATCTTTCCTTCCTTCCATCCTTCCATCCATCCATCACGACAATTCATCCATTGATCTACCCTACCAATTATATGTCTGTAGATCCATCAATGCATCTATCCATCTGTCCTTCCATCCATCCATCCGTCCGTCCATCCATCTAATATTCTATCTATCCATCCATCCGTCCATCCATCTATCCTTCAATGCAACCATCCATCATTTATCTTTCCATTCATCCATCTATCTATCTATGTCTATAGATCAGTCCATACATCCAGCCATCATATATCCATCTATTAATCAATCCATCAGTCTGTCCATCCATCCATCCATGCATCCATCCATCCATGTCTGAAGATCAGTCCATCCATCCATCCATCCATTCGTCCGTCCATCCATCCATCCATCCATCCATCTATTAATCAATCCATCAGTCTGTCCATCCATCCATCCATGCATCCATCCATCCATGTCTGAAGATCAGTCCATCCATCCATCCATCCATCCATCCATCCATCCATCCATCCATCCATCAATCCATCAGTCTGTCCATCCATCCATCGGTCCATCCATCTAATATTCTATCCATCCATCCATCCATCCATCCATCCATCCATCCATCCATCCAGCCATCCATCCAGCCATCCATCCATGCATGTCTGCAGATCAGTCCATACATCCATCCATTTGTCCATCCATCCAGCTGTCATATATCCATCTATTCATCAATTCATCCATCCATCCCTCTATATAGTGTTTCATCCATCAAGCCATCATCTATACTTACATTTATCAATCCATCCATCAGTCCGTCCCTCCATTCCTTGGTCCATCCATCTAACCTTCTATCCTTCATTTAATTTCTCTATTCATCCATCAATCCTTTCATCTATCCATCCATCTAACCATTCATCCAATCAGAAAATTATTAAAGAAATAAAATATTTGTCCTAATAACAAAGTTAGTCTGAAGGGTATGAGAGTAGAGCTATTGAGTGAATGTAGGCCGAGAAGCTCAGATTAAAGTGTGCTCTGGGGATCGCTGCTTTAATGGAACATTTTCTGGGTAATGACATGCAGGCAGTAGTCTCTGATGGCCGAGTGTGTGTGTGTGTGTGTGTGTGCTAATTATTCACACTCACTGTCACACTGAGACAGCAGATGGAAGTTTCCAGAACTGAACCAAAATCCTTCTCCATAGGGATTAGCTGATGTTTTTCTGTCCAAACAGCAAGTCTGCTAGATGGTGCAGAAGCTATCAGAGATATTGTGTCATATTAACACTATCCCTGTATGTGGCTCAGGAATGGTCTTTGATAGAAACACTGGAGCTACTGTGAGTGAAGACTAATGATACATTTCTTTTTGAGAAACTGACTATAATTTCAATATTAAGTGATGTCGCACTCTCTCGCTGATATGCAGGAAGGAAAATGTAGGTGATTTCTGAAGGATAGCATTGATTAATAATACTAGCCCAGCCAAAAAGGTCAAATATGCACATTCATTTCAGTGTAAATAGATGCACTCCTCAGTGAATAATAACTCAATATCTTGCAATACAGGGTGGTGAAGATGAAGGTGGAAGGGTTTACTCTACACTTTCAATCTAAGAAGTGCTCCTTTCCATCATATGCACTGTATACTTACTTTGATCTCAGGAACAGTGATCCTGGCGTCTGGGTTTTTGTCCAGCATTCGTGTGACCAGGTCCTTCAGCCCTTCGCTGATAGTTGGCCTGAGATATTACAGAAACACAGAGAAAACAGCTGAAAACACAAACTTTTTGAAGGGATCCTTTTGAATTAGGTTGAATCTCTCAAATAATTTTTCCTCATTCCCTTAATTTTGGCTTGTTGTAAGCATAGAATAAAAAATAATTAAATTAATTAAAAAAATTTGTGAGGTTTACGCTTAGAAAAGAAACCCAAAAAGTGAGTGAAGCCCCTTGTCATGTACACTGTTTCTGATTCACAGTGATGACATTGTGATATTTTGCAGTTAGTTTAGCCAGTGAGAACACTGCAGCATGACATCAGGGACCATGTGTGTGTGAGAGAGACGCGCTTTTATTTGCTGACGATTAGTCCAAACAGATGACATGCATTCGGATGGCCTCTGGCCTTCCACACACAGACAACAGACTTCATCAACGTATCATAGACCTGCACGAGCATACACAAATATCATACATAAACCAACACGCCTCAAAATAGCATTCATCTCACACTGTCATACACTCAAACATCTCTGACATTTCCTTTCTCTGTTTCTGTGGGACGACAGATGCGTCACACACAGCGAGGGGCGACTTACGTCTCGGGGAACTCCACCGGCTTACACTTGATCTTATTGTGAAGTGCCAGAATGTACTCATCAATAAATGGGCACTGGAGGACACGGAAGAAAAATAGAGGAGAGGGAGGGAAGGTTAGACGGATGAGTGATCAAAATCATCAATCACACAAATGTCACTGCAGTAGCACACTGGCCCGTCCATTGATCTTACTGATAGATAATTCCTCAGTGAAGAATTACTGCTATCATTCTGATTATATCAGTATATGAGCCGACTCACCTTCCCATACACGAAACAGTAGAGAGTCACGCCCATAGCCCACACATCCAGAGCCTGAACAAGACACAACTTCTGTTATACTGATGCAGGAGCTATTGAGATAAATGTCATTTCTTGAAGGGAGAGTTTAATTCTGTTGTCATTTATTTACTATCATGTTGTGCCAAAGCTCTATGACTTTCTTCCTTGGAATGCAAAACAAAATATCTTAAAGAATGGACTAATGTGTACTCAATAAGGGTCAGTTCGAAAACAATAAAATCATTTTACTGCTCAAAGATGCATTAAATTGATCAAAAGTGACAGTAAAGACATTTCTAAAGTTACAAAAAAAAAAAAAAACTATTTCAAATAAATGCTGTTCTTCTGAACTTTCTATTCATCAAAACAACCTGAAAAAATAGTTTCCACAAAAATATTAAGAGGCATACTGTTTTCAACATGGATGCTAATAAAAAAATGTTTCTTAAGCATTAAATCAGCATATTAAAATGACTTCTAAAAGATCATGTGATACTGAAGGCTGGAGTAATGATGCGGAAAATTCAGCATTGCCATTACAGGAATAAATTACATTTTGAAATACTGTATATCAAAATAAAAATAAAAAATTAAGAAACTTCTTTAAAAAAATCTGCTGAACAGTAGCGTAGCTCTTTGACACATTTATGGGAGAATTAGCAATGTCCCATTCATTTAAAAAAAAATAAAAAATTCTATTGAGCCTAATTTTTCAGCCTAAGGTCTGATTGGCCTATCACAACACATACCAGTAAAATCACCACAGACACACATTACCTTTCCACTAAAGCTCTGGCGGTTGTCTGACAGTGTCTCTGGGGCCATGAATGCAGGAGTACCAGCAGTGCTGGAGAGACAGGCATCGTTACCCTCGAATTGGTTACTGACCCCAAAATCAGCGATTTTGACATGCCCGTCATCTCCAAGTAATAAATTAGATGGTTTGATATCCCTGTGAACGATCTTCTGAAAGTGCACTGAGCAAAAAGAGAAAGAATATCAGAGAAGGAATATGATATTTCGAGTATATCATCTAAAAGAATAACAGATAGTTACAGAAGAATAACAATAGTCATTCCAAAAGTTCAATTTACTGATGATTAGCTTAAAATTTCAGAATTGTATTAGACTTCACAAAACAAATATAACGCATTGGTCCTCAAAACTTAGAAATAATATAGTAACTATAGTACTATATAGTAATATAGTAAATACTTCATTTTTTATAATACAAGTATAAAAAAATATTATTATTATTATTATTATTACTAGAGATGGGTGACACCACATGCTGTCAAGGTCAATATCACTAAAACCGATAATTAAAATGTAAAGTTAGAGGATCAAATTATTTTATCCATTTAACATTATATTTAAAAGTCATAATAATACATTTTATAGTCCTGCAAATGATCATTAAACAAAAACACTTTATATATTATTATTATTATTATTATATTATGTGAGGATCAATCTTCTCAATGCAACATCAAAAAGTATTTAAAATTCAAGACTAATCCATCCATGCCTAATTGTGATCAGAAAAAAATTAAACATTAACATACCATGTAATACTAATCCATACTTATACTGTTACTTAATTTTGACCAAAATGTCAGTTTTTTTTTTTAAACTCGAAACAAGTTTAATAAAGCTACTAGGTTGAGCATGGTAAGTAAAGAGGAGGTACAACATCAAGTGTGTCTGACCGCAGGAGGTCTCAGCTTAACTAAGGAAAAGCAGAAAGGATCAAGAAGGACACCCTGTGCACACTGAAGCTGAATTTGATTGGTTAAGAGACGCCTTCTTGACCCAAGTGGTCAATCAAAGATAACCTGCCCACCGCTTATCATCTTTCAGTTATACGCGACAACAAGAGCCATGTCTAAGATGTCTTCAGATGACAAGCATGGTAATGAAAAAAGAAAATCCATTAAGGAACAAAGAGATGTGTTCAAAGCATTAGCAGGTTACTGCATATAATAATTTGATCAAAGTCAGCAAAGCAAGGTGAATGTAACACATAGAGTATGCCACAGCTTATGTTAATTGTCTCTCAAGCAGTTTACATATCATAAAACCCCCAACACACAGATTTTTTAGATAACTATTAATTAATTATATTGACACGGCTCCCTAAGGTAACTAGCATAGTGCTAATGAAATAAACAGGCTATGGACACATACTCTGATTGCAGTCCACAAATTAAAGACACACAAAGGAGTTCATTGTGAACATGGACTGATTTGTAGCGAATCATGCAAATGGTCTGTTGCCATCCAGACGGTTGCCACAGGATTCAAATGAATTGATGAAAGCCGAGTTTCCACTCGAGCAGAACAGACACTTGGCAATCTACTCAGCTTAGCTCATTCTCCTTTTTTGTGCTGCCATCTTATTTAAAGGCTCAATACAATTTAAGCTCAATCAACATATACTGTCGATTAACTAATGATTTTGACTCGTCCCGTGTTTTCTTTTAAAAAGCAAAAATCTAGGTTACAATGACACACTTAAAATAGAAGTGAATAGGGACCATTTTTGAAGGATTTAAAAGCTGAAATGTGAAGTAAAAGCGCTTACATTAATACTTCTGTTAAAACTTTGTATTATTTAAGGTGTACAGCTGTTTAAATGTTATAGTCGTTTTAGGGTTTATCACATTGTGTTGTAACTTTACACTGAAAAGTTTAGTAAGCGATTTAGTTTTTTTACACAAAAGCCATGATAACACACATATTGTTTACATTTTGCTCCTTTGTAAGTGCCTCACTGTAACCCAGATTTTTGCTTTTGGAAATTAGTTTATGTGGTAATCAACATTATGCCACATACTGTTGATTGAGCTTAACTTTTTCAGCACCCATTTTATGTAACTTTAACCATCATTATATAATCTTTATGTTCCAAAATAAAATCTCATGTTTCTTCATTTGACAGATGAGAGAAATAGCACAGACTTGTTTTAATCAAGAAACGATGACCTCCCTCACGCACACATACACGAGCGCACTGCCACATTCGCTCACTTCATTAGCCTAACAGGATGCCATGATGAGTTAGAACAACAAACATAGAGAAGTTCCTTGAGACAGAGCTCTCTTAGGTCTTTATTTTTACTCAAGAAATGATTAATGTCAGCCGCTCATCTGTAGGAGTTTGATTCGCTCTTCTCTCCTGGGATTTATTTAACTTCAGATGCTCTATTACTAAAACCATGTCAAGGTGGTCTCCTTATAAACTGAGGATGGAACACAGTGAGGTCGACCCAGCAACTTGAAAAAGGCTTTTAAAAATAAAGGAAATGACTCACAGTACTCGATGCCCAGAACAATGTCTCTGAAGTAGTGGCGGGCCTGGTCCTCACTGAAGGGACTGTCGCTGGGAACCTCCATCACAGGGCTGGTGACCAATGGAGACACTTTATTGTAAGTTAACTGATAAGGTACAAATAAAAGAGAGTAACTAGCAAGCAAAGATTCATGAAGAGAAATTGTGAATGAAATGATAGGTAGAGAAATAACCTCAAACATTTAGTCTAAGTCACAAAATCATTTTGATACAATATAGTGTCTGAAACATCCTCTTGATGCGATTTCAGCATGAAACCAGCTTGATTAATAACAAATATTTTGATGTAGTTCAAATTTTTTACTTACCTTGCAAAAATGCTCACTGACCCAACCATAAAAATATGATCGATTTTATTTTTAGCAATCTATTTTTATATGCAGCAGAAAAAAAATATTCCTTGTATAAAATATTTAATTTCAAATATTTAATAATAATTACATTTTCAATACAAATGTTCATTACATTGTTCTTTACAAACATTAATAGCTGGAAATAATAAATTAAAACAATTAAATTATAAAGAAAAGGAATCTGGAAAAAGACTGCAAATTAAATGTTACATTCATGATGATTTACCCATTTATTAATTAACTATTTTTGAAACATAAATTAAATAAACAGGTAACTGTTTATTTGTCAATTAGAAACAATATACATGTATTTGCATATTTCTGATATATATATATATATATATATATATATATATATATATATATATATATATGCCACATAATATATTATGGCGTTTTTAAGAATATTATAACTTATTTTTGTTGTTTCGACAAAATCTCATCTACGTTAGTCAGCTAGACAACATAAACTTAGTGACCTTTTTAAATCAGAAGAATCCGAAACAACAGTATAGAACATCACAGAATGGCAAATGTTTTTCTGTCGCGTTCTATTTTTGCCAGCAGACTCTTCTCTGTTCGCAATTTTTTTCAAACTGGTGATTCTGGTGACTCCCCGGAGGTTCGAGCTTTAGCTTTAACCTTTCTCGCTCGTTGTGACAACTAACCTAAGTAGCCTGAGAAACTTTTCTGTATTTACGGATATAACGAGACACACGCGGCGAGTGAGGCATGTATGCGATTTCCCATGAAAACCATCCCGCCAGGTCTAAAATATAAACACTTATAACAGGCTTATACCACAGTGAATACCATAGTAAGACAAAAACATGTTTTTGAAGAAGGATTGATGAGGTATTAACTCATTATTTAAATTTTGTTCATTTTGAACCAAAAAAAAGTTACATAGTGTAAGTTAGCAAGACATTACAACAAGGCCAGATGCTGTGAAACTACATGACTGTGAACAGAGTGGAGGGAATCCTTCAAAACGAACTGTGACTGTGAGATTTACATAAAAACCAATCACACAAACCACTTAGCACAAAACAGGGTCCTCAAAAGGCCATTTCATTCATTACCCACAGGCAGTGAATCACGATTGAGCAGAAAGGCCAAATATATTCAGCCAGGTCTAGTGAAAATAGACCATTCTGTAATTATGCAAAGCAAGTTTTAATCTGCTCTTTTCAAGGCATAAGCCCACAAACACCAGGGATACTGAACAACACATTTCTCTCCAAAACAAAGCCAGGCCACCTGGCAGAAACTCATATTCAACCAAAGTAAAATGTCACATTTGAAAAAAAAAAAAAGAAACGAAAAAAAAAAAAAAAGTCTTATAATAAACTGGAAGACTGCTACCCTTTAAATGAGCTTTTTATGGATTTAGAAACGCAGAGAAAGCAACAGAATAAATGAACAAGTAACAGAAGTAATACAGAAAAGATTAACAATGCAATTTTTTAATATGTAGAGAGAAAAAAGTCTATTCAATGACAAAAAACATAAGAACTGATCTAGAAAAAGACGCGAATAAGAGACTGAGTGAGAAAGTGATAACATAAGTATTTAATTAATTCCTTTGGAACAAGGGAGGAAAACAGGGGGAACTGTAAGTGATAACATAAGACAGGGCAGTTGATGAAGGAGGAATGGAGTGATTAATGGAAGGACAGAGCATGGAAAATAATGTGGTGAAAGTGGACACACAGAATACTCACCCCTTCTGCATCAGCTCAAACACTGCAGAGAGATCAGAACAGGAGAAAGGGAGTCATTAAAGCAAAGTGAGAGTGAAAAGACATTCTGTTATTGACAAATCCATTATTCAGTGCACTTTATGAAATGTAATGTTCACAGTCCTCATATAGCATGTCATAGCCTTATATGACCAGACTTTTTTCCGCATACAAGTATGATATGTGCTTTTATTCGCAGCATTGCTCAGTGGAAGTTTGTAGCAGTCCATCAGCACAAACACCTTATTTTCATTCTTACAGTATGAGTCAGAGGAGACAACTAAATGTGTCACACAGTCTTATGTATGAGACACTTATTCTGCAGAATCTCACGTCAGCCAATTAGGAAGACAGGCAGCACAGTTTGAACTATTTGAAACAGTCTACTTTTCATGAAAAAGTAATGTTTATAATGGTAGACTTCAGGGGGTTCATACTGGCAAATATTTTGCAGCGACAAAACGCCCAGAGTTCATTCATTTTCAATGAGAGTTGGTGATGTGAGACGATATGAGTGACATTGATGTGGCAATGCAGTGAAGCGATGTGATGACTAGCAATGAGAGCAAACAGCTTAATACTACAACCAATGAACACACCTAGAAAACAAAGAGTTAAGCATGCATTATGTGTAAATATGGGGTTCATTTTGATGATTGGAATACTAATACAATACCATTCACAAGTGTCGATTCGGTATGATGCTTTTTATATTTTTGAAAGAAGTCTCTTATGCTCACTAAGGTAGCATTTATTGGACCAAAAATACAGTACAACAGTCGTAGGGTGAAATATGATTCCAATTTAAAATGAATAGAAATTTCAAAAGAACACTATTTAAGTATTAATATATTTAAATAGAAATCTTACTGACCCCAAACCTTTGAACTGTAGTGTAAATACAATTAGTCTAATGGATGTTTTAGAATGACCATGCATAACTTTAATACAATGACAACTGATCAAACATTAGCTACTGTAAAACACCATCATTTGCTGCATCTTTTACACAGAAGTGCCATTTTACCACTAGAATTATATGGCAACAAAAAAGAACATACCCATGTGAAGGTTGTCCTCCGCTGGATCATCCAGCACCTGAAACAGAAATTTTTATTAAAAACACCACTTGCTACATGCACTGTATGATTTCCAGCATTCTTGGGATCCAGGAAACACAGCATATAAGATTTCAACATCAAAAAATAAGGGCATCTACAGCTGCAAACATTACAGAGGAGCTTTGTGGGAAACATACTCTTCAGCAATGTTTTAACAGCTACACTATTACGCAGAGAAAAACATCAGACTGTCCAACACTGCATGAAAGACAACATTTTAGAAGAGTGTGTGTGATTATTGCCTCAGCTCGCTTGGCTATAAAGCTGTGTGTGCAAATACTATATGACGGAAAAAGCATATGTCATTCTATGTCACTGCTTGGAAACGTTCCCTGATACTGGAAAAGCTAGATGCTAAAGCTACACTTAATTTGAAAACAGCCAAGCTACTGGCACAGAGTCGCTACTTTTAGTTTTACTCTGGTGATGAGATTCAATAAGCATCAGGTGCACCTCGTCCTTCACTGTCAGCAGAGCTCCATTTCTGTATTCCTTCTGTATTCTATACTCTTGACTTCAGACTGTACTTGGGCCGGTAGTAGGAGAGGGAGTGTAGGTGGTTCCTCTGGTTCACTTTCTAAGATTCCTTTAAACATTTTTCATGCTCTGTTTCAATTTTCTCTCGCATGCACTCTCTCACCCCTCTTTTCTAATTTTGCTGACGTACGTGGGTGCTGCTGTGATTGAAGAGCACTCAGACGGAACCATAGGGGGAGAGAAGGAAAGGCGCTTTTCTCCTTCAGCATCCCTCCATTCTACCTTCCTGCGATCGATTGCACTCATCTCCACCCTATTCTCAGGACATTACGGGCTGATTTTCATTGTGTTGCTATTATTTTGTCCCCTCTTTGGCACAAATGACATAATGACACATGACTAGGTCGTCTGGGTGTGTTATTGAGTGCTTGGTGCAGAAGTCCATTTTCTTCCAAATTTCATCTCTCTGTGTTTTTATGGTATTTCCCATTTTAACTTGAGGTTTACACCTGACTGCCAGAGACCCAGTGTTAAACAACATTTCTTTCAAGTGGTCGTCAAATAATTAATCATTAATCAAATCATTCATTGGTTTGGAAGGAAGGAAGGAAGGAAGGAAGGAGGAACAGAGAGCAGGCAGGAAGGAAGGAAGGAAGGAAGGAAGGAAGGAAGGAAGGAAGGAAGGAAGGAAGGAAGGAAGGAAGGAAGGATAGTTCAGAGGGATTGTTTGTTTGGTTGTTCTTCTGTTCATTCTTTGAGGAAGGAAGTTTGAAATGACGTTTGTTCAGAAGGAAATAACTTTGCTCAGAAAGAAAACAAGCTCATTAATTCAGAAAATATTAAGAAAGGAAAGGAAATTTGAAAGAGAGTTTAGATGGAAGGACTTCCTTGTTAGTCAAAAAACAGCTTTTATTGAAACCAGGCTCCTCAAACGACTCGTTTCAGATTTTGTCACATTATGATGTAATCATGCGATGAAAGACCGCCTCTGCAGAAGAAAATCAACGCCTACTTCTACATCATTGTATCTTTAGCGCCACCCACCGACTCCAGCATGTCATGTAATAGTAAATACAAGAGAGACACAAACAGGATTACTCCAGCAACAAAACCATAGAGATGCCTCTGAGGATTACAAGACGTTTTGCACTGCCAAGTTGTGCAAAAACTCTTTGTCTTTGCCTTTCTTGTGATTTTAAGATTAAGAAAGCGAGGATGAACTTTAGGGTACATTTACACGACAACGATATGCTTAAAACGGAGAAGTTTTTCCTTTGAGTTTTCCTCGGATAGATGGCACCATTGTCAAAACGATCCCCATTCACACGGATCGGCAAAAACGACTAAAAACGCTGTATTCTGCTGCCAGGCCATTAGATGGTGATGAAACACTTTAGACTGAACATGTAATAGGCATGTGCATGATGTCATCGTTTTCACACATTCGTGTTTTTGTTGTTTACATGGAGACTGTTTTCAAAAGCCTGCGCTATCAGGCACCCAAATGCCATTGTCGTGTAAATGAACAGTGTGAATAGTTGTGATTTGCTGTTCTTTCCTTTGCTTCGGCATTTAAGGGGTTAATATGGGGGAATTCCTGGATACGGAAGAAAGCAGGTAGAGAACAGTGCTTTTGTTATTGTTTTGATCAAAGCCATTCGCTGTAATCCTGAATAAAAGCTTCAGTGAGTGACATAATCTGTTTTGTCATCAGTAAGACATTACAACACGTTTCATTTCATTTAAAACATGACACTGCATTTGACAGTGTATACGTTTTTCTCTTTAACGCAAAGGATAGCCTACAAGAACAAAAGTGCGACAAACGATAGTACATTCATTTATAATTCCGTTTACATGAAACACCGCAAGTTATCATTTGTCAACTATAACTGTGGTAACTCCAAGTACTTACACTTCATTTGCCACAACCAAGACTTATAAAACAGGATGAAAAAATAAAAAAATAAAAAGATAATATATTATGATGTTTTGTGATGTAAAAATCTTGAGAACTCAGATGATTAGCACAAGATCATTAACAGTGGATTATATGAATGAATGGATTTGTTCGTAATCCTTACCTCAACCAGTTTAACAATGTTGAGGTGGTCCAGTTTTTTCAGGATGGCTATCTCCTGGTAAACTCTCTCCAGAGGACCAAGCACCTTGGGCTGCTCCCCCTGGGCTGCTTTAGGACCTCGGGGAGGAGGGCGGCCTGCACAGCGAGAGAATGATTAAGAATAAAAGGAACTTAGGATGCTGCTAGGATTCCTCAGACTACTTCAACATCTGCCCCAAAGAACAACATCTGCTGTGCTTAACATCTGCATACATATGGTTTCATATTAAAACTTAATTTAAATGCCATACATACGAGGGAAACCATACTGTTTCATCAGCTTCTTCTTAGATACCACTTTCATTGCCTGCAAAACAAAGACACCGATGCAATGAGACAAATAGACAATCTTGCAAAGACTATATAGATATCCGAACTATTATACACAGAGGTCTTCTCAAACATAGCTTATTTCCATTTGCCTGAGCCTATAAAGTGGGTGACATAACTGACTTTTTTCCATTTACACACTAATCAAACAGCTTTCACAGAGTTCAATCAACTGCAGTTTTCTCGTTTGCTTCTGGCCTTGATGGGACACTCAAAATTCCCCTCACAGCAGTGTTTCTGTGCAAGTGATTGCTAAAGTGAATGTAGAAATTTGGTCACAAACAGTGAGTGACAGAATAAGAAGCACGCATATTGTTTTTTTCTCGAGAGAAAAAAAAAAGGTTGAGCAACATTCAACCGCTGATGCTTGGATCAGATGTCTTTGTACGGAATTGAAACGTTAATCAAATAAATTGCTTTTGGCACACAGAACTGGGCTTTTAAAACATGTACTTCCTGGGAAACACATACTGAGTCATCTGTGTAATTTTTATAATGGAAGATGTCCATTATAGAAGAATTGTGCACCTGTGTCTTGTCTACTTTTCAACTGGGCTTCTAGCACCTGCAGAAAACATGAGGTTTTGTAATGAGTGAGTGCCTGACAATTTCAAAATTCATCCTTGAGTTTCTCATGACACACTTTCACATATTGTCATGGAAAGAATTAAATGCTATAAAATCCAATGTCTCAGAATAATAAATCACACAGCAACAATAAAAAGGCCCCATTCATCTTAAAACTGAAAGCATGCACAACTTCTGACACGAGTCAATAACAGTCAGCAACAGGAAAAAGTCTCAAGGACAGCTGGAGGAGATATCTACATCTGTATTGCTGAAGAGTTTAAATAAATCAGTTCAAAAAGAGTGAAGGGGAAAACATGAATGTTTTATGAACATGCCCGAGGTGAGGACGATGAAACAAAATTGCTCGTTAGAATTCAGCAGAGATGTAAAGAACTGAAGCGTCCGAATATAAATGACTGGGAAACGATGAGATGAATCAGCAAGCAACCCTGCTGATAGGTGAAAAATAAATATACTAAAATGTATTTGAAATACATTTATTTTATGCTAAGTATACTACAAATACATTACATATTTAATACCCTGCAATTGTATTTTTTAGTACACTAAACTGATATACTTAAAGTCTGCTAAATGGAACAACTAATTTTGTACTTAATGCACTTAAGTTGTCTGAGGTCCAACTAAAGATAAACTTAAGTACTGTATATTTGATTGTGCTAAAGTGGAACTATTGCAAGTATACTTTAGGTACTGATATTACACAGAGATCATACTATCCTTACTAATAGTGATATTAAACACATTATAAGGCTTAATATTAAGAAATGTGCATTGTGCAAAGTACTCCAAATAAAGTTTAATTATATTTATATCAGTATGTCTCAAGCGATATGTCAGTAAATATGTTAATGGATTTGTAGTATACTTAGTATGAAATAAATGTATTTTAAATACATTTTGGTATAGGTTTTTTTTTTCCACAAGGGAAGCAATACCTAAATAAAGTTTGTTACAGGTGGTGATGGAACTGTATTTATTGTGTACTATGAAAAATACAGTGGTACACAAGTGAAAATGCCACCATATATATATTTAATTTATTTATTTATTTGTTTATAATTGATACATACACACACACTATCATTCAAAGGTTTCGGGTTGGTAAGATTTTTAAAAATGTTTTTGAAGTCGTCGCTTACGCTCAATAAATCTGTATTTATTTGTTAAAACATTCAGTACATACAGTAAAAACAGTAATATTGTGAATTATTATTACAACTTAATAATTTTATTATTTTAATATATTTTAAAATATAATTTATTCTTTTCTTTTTAAAATATAATTTATTTATTCTCGAATCTACCTTTTCTGTCAAAGATACTAGAAAAGGCGGTATCCTCACAACTGTGTTCCTTTCTTGAAAGAAATGATATCTGCGAGGATTTTCAGTCCGGATTTAGACTGTACCATAGTACCGAGACAGCTCTCGTTAGAGTCACAAATGATTTGCTCTTATCATCCGATCGTGGTTGTATCTCTCTATTAGTGTTACTTGATCTTAGTGCTGCATTTGACACCATTGACCACAACATTCTTTTAAATAGACTAGAAAACTATGTTGGCATTAGTGGAAATGCACTAGCATGGTTTAAATCATACTTATCTGACCGTTATCAGTTTGTAGCAGTAAATTAAGAGATGTCTCATCGATCACAAGTTCAGTATGGCGTACCACAAGGCTCAGTACTAGGACCGTTGCTGTTCACTCTGTACATGCTACCATTAGGAGATATCATTAGGAAACATGGAATTAGCTTCCACTGTTATGCCGACGATACTCAGCTCTATATTTCTTCAAAACCTAACGAAACTTACCAATTCACAAAATTAACGGAATGCATAGCTGATATAAAAAATTGGATGACTCGTAATTTCCTACTTCTAAATTCTAAAAAAACAGAGATTCTAATTATTGGACAAAAAACGTCCTCACGTAATAACCTAGAATACTGTCTAACACTTGATGGCTGCTCTGTTAAGTCTTCGTCGTCGGTTAGGAACCTGGGTGTGCTCTTTGATACCGATCTTTCATTTGAAAGTCACATGTCTAGTATATGTAAAACCACATTTTTCTTAAAAATAACGCCATATGCTCTCATTGACAAATGCGGAACAATTCATGACCTCAAGGCTAGATTATTGTAATGCTCTTGTGGGTGGTTGCCCTGCACGCTTAATAAACAAACTACAGCTAGTTCAAAATGCAGCAGCTCGAGTTCTTACCAGAACCAGGAAGTATGACCATATTAGCCCAGTTCTGTCAACACTGCATTGGCTGCCTATTAAACATCATATACATTTTAAAATATTGCTGATTACTTACAAAGCACTAAATGGTTTAGCTCCGCAGTACTTGAGCGAACTCTTAACGCATTATAGTCCTTCACGTCTATTGCGATCTCAAAATTCCGGCCAGTTGATAATACCTAGAATATAAAAATCGACTGCTGGCGGTAGATCCTTTTCCTATTTAGCACCTAAACTTTGGGACAGTCTTCCTAACATTGTACGGGAAGAAGACACACTCTGTCAGTTTCGGAAAATTAGTTTCGCATACCTACCCCGAAGTGATAAAATAAAATAAAATTCTGTATCAAAATTTATAAGGAAAGACCAGGACTTTGTTTATGCTTGGTTTGTAGGGAATTACAAACCTGCGCACGCATATTCAAACGCACATAACTATAGAACCCATTCTAAATGCGCATGTGAACGCCATCAGCGTTTATCACAGGTTTGCATTTAAAGTCTGTGTAGAGAGAATGGTGTCATCTTAGCGGCCCCTAATTTAATAACAAATGATCGTTGCGACGGAAGCGAATCAATCAAAACTAACTTTAGCTGGAAAATAACTTTATTAAAGAACCGCTATAAAGCCAAAACAATCTCTGTTACCTTAAATTATACGTTTATCACTGTAAAGCTGCTTTGAAACAATCTACATTGTTAAAAGCGCTATATAAATGAAGATGACTTGACTTGACTTGACTTTTGATGGCAAAGCTAAATGTTCAACAGTCATTACTCCAGTCACATGATCCTTCAGAAATAATTCTAATATGCTGTTTAAGTTTCTTGAATACTTTAATATTTCTTGAAACTTAAACACAAGCATGAGAAAGACTGAAAGCGTGGAGCAGGAGAAAACACATCGAGTTAAGAATTAGTTTTAATTTCAAGATTCATTCAACCGGTAAAGAAAAAAGAGAATGTGTGGAAATTGTAAGGTCGGTAATACCCTGCTCATAAGTTTCTAAGGTCAAAGTTTCTAAGGCTCTAGTTTCTAAGGCTCTACTCTGCCTTTATGAAGGGATTTGATCTTTGTCCTCTTCTCATCCTTGCTGTTATATATCCAAACAGCATGAATTAATGAATGTAACTGTAAGAATGAATGTATCTCGCTTTCAGACACACTGTCTATTATGACAGATGACTATGAGGAGGACAAGAAAATAATCAGACGTGATCAGTAGACCTGCAAAAAGATCACACCTAATACCAAATAAGATTCCCTTTATGCTGATACATGATGTAATGCTGGATTCATGCATTTCAATTCCAGTATGTGCATGCTTCGGAAAAAAACAAGACACCCCCCCCCACCCCACACACACACTGTTGAGTCACCCACTTTATATCTCATATATATATAGATGATGATCCAGCCCATTCTCTTCAAGGTTATGATTTCAGCTGTGCTTTTCTCCTGCTTTGAGAAATGCTAGTTTGAGTGTTTGTGGCCTTTTTCTCAGCATGGAGGAGTCTAACCAATCTCATCTGAGCTCTCTTATTAACAAAGTGCTTTCATCCAATGAATAGGCTTCTCAATAGATGTGATTTGCTTTAGCACTACTCGTACAATATAAAGATTGTGGAGCACAAGAGCCTGTCCATCCGGCATCTCAGAGACTCTGAAAACACCACTATAGCACCAACAACAACATGTCAATCAAGTCATTTAGGCCCTGTTTACACCTGGTATTAAGATGCGTTTTGGTTGATCGGATTACAAGTGTATGACGCTAAATACAGGTGTAAACGGGTTCTAAAACATTTTGAGCTTGTCCACTTTCGACCATTTCCAGAGGTACTCGAAAATGCATTTGACCGGATTGCTTTCGTAGAATAGACACTCATGTGGTCGAATGTGTTCGAACAGCCGCAAAAGACCAACTACTCTCCACCTACTACCTTAACGCGTAAACATAATGGGAAGCACTCTAGCCAGACGAGATTTAAACTTTGTCGGCTGAAGACCCAAGTTTGGTTTGAAGATGAAAACAAACCAAACACGTTGTTCTCTCACCATTCCTGATATTTAACACACACTCACAGCATTCAGCATGGTCTTGCGGCTGTCAGAGCAGAAATGTAAGCTGCTGCTCTCTGTATGTTTTTCCATCGTCTCCGGGCACATTCATATGTAAATTGTGCAAGCTTATTTTGTCCATTAGATTGAAAAATCTTTAAAAAAATGCCATACATGTACCCGCCCATAAGCTCTCCCCTCGAATAAATCTGGACAGAAGTGGTTTAAAGTGGACAAAAGACAGATTAAAACACCAGGTGTAAAAGGGCACGTCTTCCTTGTCTACTCGTGATCCGATCGACCAAAATGCATCTTAATACCAGGTGTAAACAGGACCTTAGACTGTGTGTTTCCTTATTCCACACTTAAACTGTTTGACCATATCTACATCCTTTACATACATTCCACGTAGTCTCTCCATTATCATGAGCCTGCATACACAATTCTAATAGAACATGAAAATGCTGAGTAGAGTAATTTTATGTCACACTGCCGGATATTTCAAAATATTCAGCTATTTTGATACTGTTTCCAATGGTTAGCTCCCATATGCTGCCTGCATCCGCAAAAATAAGCACTTATTTTAACTTATTTTATGCTTATTAATGTTAAAAATCTCACTTTTTGATAACAGCTATACATAAATGTGACAAAAAAAAATAAGAGTAGAAGGAGAAAATATCCCTCTTCCTGATGTAAAACTGGAAAAATGTCTTTACTTCCTGATTTATTGGCCTGATTAGCAAAATTGGAAAAGATGCCCCAAAAAATATCAATTTAAAAATACTTTTCCATATCACAAGTCTTTTGTGTCAGGTTCTAACACAGGGCTTAGTGGCAAAATATTACAAATGTATTTTTTATATATATTTTAGGGGCAATATGAAAATACAGTCATTTTTTTACATTTTATTTCTATCCATTTTGTTCATTACAGATATGCTTCTGTATTTCAGTTCAAGATGAGGATAGTTACACAGCAGGACAATTTTAGTTTGAAAACTGCTAAATAAATAAATAAAATAAAACATAATTTGAACAGATCATGTTCTGCTTGTGTGCTCTTTGCTGTCCAGCCAATTTAATTATATGTATCAGAAGAAAATGATGAAAATATTTTTTGTCGGTCTATCTATGTGTTTGTCCGGTTACTGTGTGCATATTGTGTTGTGGGCTGATATGAACAGCTCCAAATAAAATTAAGGACTGCTGCACATTCTTGCCATCACTGTTATATCACAACCCTCCCCCATCTGCTCTAATTTTCATTACCATTCAATCTATCCTGCATCTCCTACATCATCCTCTCTGTCATGCCTTTTTCTCTTTCCAGTCTCTTTTCCTCAGTATATTGTTCCTTACCTTTATTTTGCATCCTCAATCACTCACAATATATACCTCATGACTGTATTTAAAGTACTAGCTAGCATCACCAAATTCAGTTTTGGCCATACAGGCCACCCCACCAGCCTACAGCACTGCTCTAGTTGCAACAAGGACATTCAAATGTAAAATAATTGTCATTTTAAAAGGTACTTACATAATATTTGTCATCATCCTCATTGTATGCCAGCTTGACAACACCATATGAGCCCTTTAAGATAGAAGAAATGGATAGAGGAAATAAGACAAACAAAATACATAGATTCTGATGAGTCAGACTATGAGACTGAGCTGGGGGTCAGAAAGAGTCAGTGTCTGAATGTCTGCTATGAAACACAATTGTGATTTATATATGCACGTCGATTATCAAAATTATGCAATATGACAATAACGTCGGGGGGCTTACCTTCCCAATCTCACTCTTTAACTTGTATTGGTTAAGCTGGATGCAATCCTGAAATTGTGAGAGAGCGAGAAAGAAAGAGAGAAAAGAACAGAGACAGAGAGAGAATCGAATCAATACCAGCTGCACACACAAAGGACCTGTGACACTATATTAATATATTGCACATCAGAGGGAACATGTAAGCCAGCTACAGGCAGAAACAACAAATCTCTGCATTTGTTTCATAACCTATTCCACCAGGGAAGAATGGAAACTGTAAAAGAAAAGATTTAAAAATAATTTCGCATCCCGGTTGACTATGACAGCAAATACTGCAATCTCAGTTTCCCATTGCCTGACAATTAACTATTGGCAGAAAATCTGATCCACTTTGCAGTTAAATATTGGTTTTCATTGAAGATCTTGATTGCTTAGCATTTTTATGTATTATTATTTCCATGGCAATGCTTGTCACGTGAAAAACCACCACCACAATAGCGCTGTTTGACTGATTTATTAGTTTTATTTCAATTTTCCCTTTTTTTTAACAACATAATGAAATATCTGATATTCAGATTCTCAAATACATGTAAGTTAATATATTTAGTCAGTTAACCACCTTTATAATGATCATGTTAGTTGATCTATAATGGGCGACGGATGCAGATGCAATTCAGAGAATTTGTCTGATTTACAACATGTACATTCCTCCACTTCTCCCGAAAGACATGAAAGTAAGTGGTCAGTAAACTGGGAAAAGAATAGAGCAAACTTTATACCTACAATGTGTGATATCAATAAAACGTCATCAAATTATGAAAGGATTATTATTGCCGCTTCCACTGACATCAGTGCATATTTTACAAACTATAAATGTTTTTTTCCGTAGCAATACGTGTATTAAAATGTCAGAAACCTAAAATAAACATTATATGGCTGAAAACACTAAACAGTTGTCATATGATACATGGCAGTCTCTGCAGATTTGAAATTTAGCAGTTGATCACGCAACGCACTGAACGTTCCAATAACGTGAGAAAAATAGTATGAGTATGATGTCTCTGGTGACCAGCCTAGAGTCAGCAAGCTCTGAGGTATCAAGATTAACTCTGGATTATCATTCATGAAATTATGACTGAACCGTTCCACAACCAGGGTCAGAACAAGACCATTATTGAAGAAGAAAAGGCATCTAAAAACAAAAACAGATTGTTTCATATGAATCAGCTGGCAAGTGCAAAAAGACTTGCAGGTAGCCAAGTTGGCAAAACAATTACTATCTGGATCAGCAACCTTGGTGCATTGTGAACTGCAGAGTTTTCACCGCAGCAGGGAACATTGCGACGGCAAACAATTCTGCCCTAATAACAGAAATGTGACATCGTCGCTTTCTACAAGCTAGAATGTACTGCAAATGTTGTAGTATTATAAAGAGACGGAACAGAGACCTTTGTAATTTTTTTTAAAAGCATTCAATTTAGTTAAAATGATTAAAAACATCAACAAACTGTGCCATTTTCTTTTGGTTCTTTGTTCTGTTGTGCTATACTGAAAAAATGTGCTCCTAAAACTGATACCGAAAGATGAGTTTACAATGGTTACATCCCTGCTCAACAACATTACAGCAATTTCAAACAGAATAAAGCAAAGACTGTGAGGAACAGGAGGAAAGACTGTGAGGAACAGGAATAAAGACTGTAGTAGAGGTAAAAGCAAAAATGAGAAGCTGAGAGAAGAAGAACTTCACTGGGGGAGGAACAACACTGAGAATGTAATGACAGATGAGTGTGAATAGAAATATATATATATAAAAAAAGATTTCTGACTAAAGTATAATTTGCCCGCTGTAATAATTTTTGAGTTTATTTACAGAGAATTGGGAAATAAGATGAAGAGGGAGAGAGAGAGAGATGGGGTGAGGGCAGAAGAGAGGAAAGCTGGACTCCTGGCTGAGTCCAGACTATTACTGGCACACACTCAGTGAGTTTTGCATTGCAGTAAACCCGCACCTGCACACACAAGCAGATGGTCAAAACTCACCAAGAACAAGAGCAGAGGACAATACTTAATGTCTGTATTTCACATTTAATTTATAGGAAAACACAGCTTAAAGAATGATTATAGACTAGGAACTAGTTTAGACAAGACCTTAAATTTGTTACATAAATATTAGGGATGCACTGATACTAAAATTATGGTCAATACCAATAAGCTACTGAACACTTTCATGTTATGTCCTATAATTTGTGAATGGCAGATAAGTAAATAAAAAATGAAACACTAAAAACTAAAATCAATCGTTTTAAATGCTTCAAGTAAATTTAGGCATAGCAACATTAATAGGTACGGTATGAAACATGGATATTCATTTTAAGATTTGATAAAGATTACAAAGATTAATTTTAAGTGAGTGTTAGATAACTACAAATGTAATCAAAATGTAAAAATAGAGAAAATGAGCATGCACAATTAAATGTAATATCAGCTGATATCTATCCAATTTTTTTTTAGCTCTAATATTGACCTATAACCAATAAATTGTGCATGCCTATTGAAAATGAACAATATTAATAACATTATTCATCACATTATTAATTCATATCATTCATCAATTATTCATATTGTCATGGCTTAGAAAGTAAAGAAAAAAAGAGCCCTAACTTGAAGCAAATTGCATAAATTTTTCATAGTAGTCAACACTTTTACCATATTTAATGTCATACTTAGAGGAAGAAGAAGGAATAGAAGGAATAGTGATGTGGGAAGTTTCTTGTTGTCTACTGTATGTTATGTTAGAGAATGTTCAAAAGAGAGAGCTGAGGTTTTAACAGAGGGAAAAAAACGTTTAAGCGTGACAGACAGGATAAGCGCACAGGCTCAATTTTCAGTTTGGTCCTCTTCCAGGTTGGTCCTTTTTTTCTTTTTAAACCGGATAATCTTGGGTTTAAGTAAGGTACAACCGTATTGTGCATTCAAATGTTGTACTACAATAACATCTGGGATCACCGGGTGTACAGTAAGTAGTGTAGGTTTGTGTGCATGTGTTTGGGGTTAATCCTGGAGAGGGAGCAAAGCATTTTACAGAAAGGGCATGAGAGCATCATGGAAAAAGGTCAGTGAAGAAAATAGTACAAGAGAACAAACTGGAAAAGGGCAAAAGGGAAAACGAAACAGAGAAAGAGAAAGAGCAAAAGCAAAGAGAAAAAAAAAGAGAAATATCCAGCCATATGAAACCTGACAGTCAATTATTTGCTGGACTGTCAAGGTGTGACGTGCTGCTCGCTCGTGGACAGGAGAGTATGTATGGGGGGGGGGGGAGAGAACTTTTTTTTTTTTTTGGCATGTCCTGTATGACAAGCTCCTGGGATGAAGAGAGAAAGACAGTGAAAGGAGAGAGAGAGTGAGGAATAGAATGAGAGGTTGAGAGCCTCAGCATCCCATGATAAACAGACTCAGGTTAAGAAGGGAACAGGACACCTCAACCTCAGAAAAATCATTAATTATAATTCACATAAAATGGGTCTCATTCACAATTAATTGTGTAAAAGTTGGATGAGATACACATCAGTTTGTTCTTACTCCGGATCTAATGTCGATGATTCTAGATTATAGCAATTAAAGGGGCGTGTACCTACAGTTAGTAATGAGCATAATACACACCCATCATTTCCATTTAAGGTATTTACTCAAAATTAATTTCAAGATATCTATAACTTGGTAATAGATATCTACAATTAAATTATGACTATCCCTAACTCGAGTTTAAGATACAGTGAGGAAAATAAGTATTTGAACACCCTGCTATTTTGCAAGTTCTCCCACTTGGAAATCATGGAGGGGTCTGAAATTGTCATCGTAGGTGCATGTCCACTGTGAGAGACATAATCTAAAAAAAAAAATCCAGAAATCACAATGTATGATTTTTGAACTATTTATTTGTATGATACAGCTGCAAATAAGTATTTGAACACCTGTCTATCAGCTAGAATTCTGACCCTCAAAGACCTGTTAGTCTGCCTTTAAAATGTCCACCTCCACTCCATTTATTATCCTAAATTAGATGCACCTGTTTGAGGTCGTTAGCTGCATAAAGACACCTGTCCACCCCATACAATCAGTAAGAATCCAACTACTAACATGGCCAAGACCAAAGAGCTGTCCAAAGACACTAGAGACAAAATTGTACACCTCCACAAGGCTGGAAAGGGCTACGGGGAAATTGCCAAGCAGCTTGGTGAAAAAAGGTCCACTGTTGGAGCAATCATTAGAAAATGGCAGAAGCTAAACATGACTGTCAATCTCCCTCGGACTGGGGCTCCATGCAAGATCTCACCTCGTGGGGTCTCAATGATCATAAGAAAGGTGAGAAATCAGCCCAGAACTACACGGGAGGAGCTGGTCAATAACCTGAAAAGAGCTGGGACCACCGTTTCCAAGGTTACTGTTGGTAATACACTAAGACGTCATGGTTTGAAATCATGCATGGCACGGAAGGTTCCCCTGCTTAAACCAGCACATGTCAAGGCCCGTCTTAAGTTTGCCAATGACCATTTGGATGATCCAGAGGAGTCATGGGAGAAAGTCATGTGGTCAGATGAGACCAAAATATAACTTTTTGGTCATAATTCCACTAAACGTGTTTGGAGGAAGAAGAATGATGAGTACCATCCCAAGAACACCATCCCTACTGTGAAGCATGGGGGTGGTAGCATCATGCTTTGGGGGTGTTTTTCTGCACATGGGACAGGGCGACTGCACTGTATTAAGGAGAGGATGCCATGGCCATGTATTGCGAGATTTTGGGGAACAACCTCCTTCCCTCAGTTAGAGCATTGAAGATGGGTCGAGGCTGGGTCTTCCAACATGACAATGACCCGAAGCACACAGCCAGGATAACCAAGGAGTGGCTCTGTAAGAAGCATATCAAGGTTCTGGCGTGGCCTAGCCAGTCTCCAGACCTAAACCCAATAGAGAATCTTTGGAGGGAGCTCAAACTCCGTGTTTCTCAGCGACAGCCTAGAAACCTGACTGATCTAGAGAAGATCTGTATGGAGGAGTGGGCCAAAATCCCTCCTGCAGTGTGTGCAAACCTGGTGAAAAACTACAGGAAACGTTTGACCTCTGTAATTGCAAACAAAGGCTACTGTACCAAATATTAACATTGATTGGACATTTTAAAGGCAGACTAACAGGTCTTTGAGGGTCAGAATTCTAGCTGATAGACAGGTGTTCAAATACTTATTTGCAGCTGTATCATACAAATAAATAGTTAAAAAATCATACATTGTGATTTATGGATTTTTTTTTTTAGATTATGTCTCTCACAGTGGACATGCACCTACGATGACAATTTCAGACCCCTCCATGATTTCTAAGTGGGAGCACTTGCAAAATAGCAGGGTGTTCAAATACTTATTTTCCTCACTGTATCTACAACACCATTTTGACTAGTCATAACTCCAGTTACAGATATCTACAACGTCATTTCGCCTAGTCAAAACTTAATTTAAGATATCTGAAAAGGAACATGTAGATATCTTGAATTGAGGTGAATTAAAGATATCTTGAACTGGAGTTATGACTAGTCAGAATCAAACTGAAGATATCTCAAACTAGAATTACAGATATCTACAATTCAATTGGAGATATCCGTAATTCACATAGTGGATATCTGCAACTGAATTATAGATATCTGTAATGATAAACCCCATACAAATGAATGGCAAAAGTGACGTCATTTGTCCTAGGAAGAATGTCTTTGTGGATATCTGAAATGACAATTATGGATAGGAAGAATGTAGTTGCGGATATCTGAAATGTTCTTTTTGACTAGGCAAAACTGAATTACAGATATCTGCAACACATATCCAGTCTAGCTGTTAAATGTTAAAATGGCTTGCCATACACTTAGTTCCCTTTCAGTCGCTCACATTCGGTTTGGGATCCCAATTACGTCGTCACGCCGACGTTACGTCGAACGTGAGCGACTGAAAGGGAACAAGGGTTACATTAGTAACCGAGACGTTTTCTATAACATATTTTAAATATATAATTTTACATTTTTAATAAATGTAAATAAACACTTAGCATAAATTCCATGTCCCCAAGTACTATTTTTTTAATTAACACTACCGTTAATTGACATGAAAATTAACCCCATGACAATCTTTCTTCTGTGGAACACCAAATGCAATTTTTAATAACAAACTAAACATGTTGCACTTTACCATCCAATTGCAATGAATGGACACTGAAGCTTTCCAGCTGAGGCCAGTAACAGTCTGAATGCACACTGGATGAAGCCAAAAGTCAGACTGATATGGTCAAACTGGGTTTAAAGCAGTACACTTTCAAAATGACAAATAAATGCTTTACTCCAGTTTGTTAATGTTATAAAGTTATTAATGATAACTTATTTACAAATAGGACTCCTCCAGTGGAGCTCACTTACTGACTCATCTGGATGAGTTTGATTTGTAAATATTGATAAATATTGACAGAGTTTTAGTAAATAAAATACTGCAAATACTCCAGTATGAACATTAAAATGATTCAAACTAAATGGCTTTAGAGCCCTATTTTAACGATCTAAGCGCATAGTCTAAAGCACAGGGCGCAAGTTCACTTTGTCCGAATCCACTTTTGCTAGTTTAACGATGGGAAAAATGGTTGGCGCGCCATGGTCTAAAAGGGTTGTCCCTATTCTCTTAATGAGTAATGAGTGTGTTTTGGTATTTACGTGCGTTAAACCAATCAGAGTCTAATCTCCCATTCCCTTTAAATGCCAGTTGCGCTCGAGCCATGGCAGATTCGCTATTTACATGAAGGAATTTGACCGTGGAAAGACCGAAGCCGTCTCCAGAGGACAAAGGATCTGCTCGTGTGCAAGTTAAAAGTGCGCAAGCAGATCATCTATGGGACAAGCCGGATTCCACCATATCTTTATGTACACAATAATAATCTTTTACATTGTAATCCTTTTATTTTAAATATTTGGCATGTTTGTGTGCTGCTGTGCGTCCCTGTGTGTTTAATAAGCAGAGTGTACGTGTGTCGTGGACCCACCTATAGGCGCACATTACTAACGCGCTCTTTAAATAACAAAAAAAAATATTGCGCCATTGACTTTAGACCAGGTTTTAGTTGGTCAATGGCAGTCCATTTCTGTTGCCTCAAAATAGCAACAGGCCAAAAATGCGCCAGAACACACCTCGTTTTCAGACCAGCACACCCATGAGCGCACAAATGGGCGCAAATGCATTTGCTATTTAAACAACGTGACGCAGGACGTGAAAATGATAACTGCGTCGGGCTGAAACTAGCAAAAAAACACTTGCATCGCGCTTGGCGCTGCATTGCGCCGGGTGTAAGATAGGGCCCTTAGAGTTACGAGTGTTTCCCCTCGGCGGCTATCACTGGAGAAGTGTGAGAGCAGATGAGGAGAACCCGACCAGCTGATGCTCCTCGCAAAGCAGCATCTCATTCTTCAGACAGGCTTAAGCCAAATTAACACTCACAAACATGTATCCAGGAAGAAACGGGGCCACACACACACAATACAACACCCAAACACACACAGACCACCTTTACAGGTCAGAACAAAGATATTCTTTGATAGGAGCCGGTTGTTATGAGAAGGGAGGGGGTGCTGAGGCTGTGTATGAATGAAAAAAGCCTTATTAAGGTATGGCTGTATGGGTCACCCCATGACCTGTCCTGGACACTAATCACAGGAAATGAGTTTTGCTTTAAATACACACACACACACACACGCGCGCTCTTCATGCTATGTAAGAGAGGATTTCATACTAGAAAGACAGTCAGATGTAACCAGATTTCTCATATGCATCGGCATTCAGCAAATAGACATTAATATCATTTAAACATGTCTTTGATTATCTAGTAAATATTTAATTCCAAGAACCGTACAAACTTGAAGAAATCTGTTCCATCCATGCACAAATCTGTTGTCACTGAAGAAACACGAGCAACAAACCTTAAGCCATATGATAACTTTGTTTGAAGAACAGGTTGAGATTTAATTCACTCTACACAAAATCTTGCTTTCAGATCTCATTTGCATTTGCGTACATTCAAATGAGCCGATTGTTCACCAGGTTTTATGTCAGTTAAAAGTTGACCGCTATGTCATGTTCACTGCATTTTGTCTGTAAAAACAGCATTACCTAGTATTTTTTTTGTTGTTGAGAAAATATGATTTCACTGTGCAGACTTACCATATTACTTTATATACTTTCCACCATTTTCCATTTCTTTTACCATTTACTTTTTTTTTTACCATTGTACCATTTACCTTTTTTTTGTCATGTTTTAACAATATCTTTATTTGCAAAACATACTACAATAGGATTACAGAATCAATAATTTGTTATCTAAAGTAAAAATTTAAATGTTTATTTATTAAATATTTATATCGGCCTTTGGCCACCCTGAAGGTATCGGTCATCAAAACAATCTATCAAGTCCTAAAAAAGTAAATGTAATGATCAGATGAATAATATTTCATACACAACCATTGCAATTCCTGGCAATATTTAAATGTCTCTCACCTGCGAGTCTGAGATGGACACTCGTCTGGACTCGATGGTTGGCTGTCTGGCTATTCGGGAGTAGCGCTCAGCCCCGCCGCCAGAAGATGCGTACGTCCCTCTCTCCTGCAATGACATCTTCCTGTCTGACAGGTGTGGCCTCCTGGGCAGAGCTTTCTTCACACCTGTCCCATTCTTCACTACACTGGAGGTGGGATCAGACCTTAGGGACATTGCGGACATCTTGTCAGTCATTTCAGCAGTCGGGGAAGAGTCTGGGTCAAGGTCCAACCCGACGCAACCAGGATCACTGTTCATCGCCATGACGATGCAGTATGAGGAGCTTTGAGGCAGGGAGGAGGGGTGTGTGGGTTTTTTTACATTAAGTGTTAAACCTCCAACGTTGGTTTGCAGTTACAGGAAGCTGTGGCTATATAGACAGATATAGAGAAGAAGGAAGAGACAAAAAGTAACAATAAGAGTACGTTACTGAAACATAATTTGGACAAAACTTTGACCAACTTTTCTCATTCAAGTAGGCAGGAGCTGAATGCTTCCAAGATGGCCGCGGAATGGACTGTCTTCCCTTAAAGACCCCTTGTGGTGAAAATCAAGTTTTTAATGTTGTTTATATGTCCATGTGCTGTTTTTAATGTGCTTTAAGACAAACCATGTGCAAATTCATAAGTCAACACCATTGCTGAGTAGAATTCCAGTGAACCAAAGATGCAGTCTCAAAAACGCAGTTTGAAATTGCAGGTGTTTCTTACGTCACAAATCTCCTTGTATCCAATCACGTCAATGTGCCGGGGAGCATGTTATTAACTGCTCTGAAGCAGGGGAGTCTCAAAGAGAAGCCAGGTTTTCTCTGTAAATTTTTCTGTTGATATGAAAAATCGGGTACATTTAGCAATATAGCGGGTGAATTATGTATATGATGTATATTACGATGTTATGATAACTATTTGCCTTTCTCCACTGATGTTTTAAGTTGTTCAAAGCGTTTCTAAGGATGCTGATTTTTTTAAAGGTAGCTGTCTTGACTCTGAGGTGAGACTCTGTCTTGACTCTGAACACATTATTAGCTGTTTGATAACGTAGTCAAGCAAAAGGCTAATCATCGTTATGTATTCAATGTTGTAGAGAGCGATATCTAAAACACATTACCATTCTGATACATCTACAAGTCTGTATATTTCACTCTTCCACTTCTTCTGAATCAGTTTCTGGTTCAAACATTTATGGCTGAATTAAACCAGTATTTCCACTTGCCACTGTGCAGCGTTTACTACATACTGAGCTCATGTGATTGAGTGGAGGCGGGGATAATTTGCATATTCATGGATCTGTGTATACTAAATGAAGCAAGGGTGTAGACCATAGACTGTAAAAAAATATGGACGTAGTGTCCGTGACGTCACCCGTAGGTTTCTGAAGACCGTTTTTGAAGCCTAAAGTGGGCGTGGCCGACCGTCGCCATCTTGGTAGCGCGTCACTCCCGAATTTATTTATTTTTACAGTCAGACAATTAGCTGAGGTAACGTGACGGCTAACAAACAGCAGACAAACGGCTAATGATGACTAATGACCACAGCAGCGGGAATCCACCTGTCACTCAAAAGTGGACACCCTTAATTATGCAGAACTTTAAGGCTTAATATAATTTAAATGGATGAGTTATAAAAAAATTCACCCCCCTCACAGTTGTCATGAAGGGAAAAATGAGCTGTATAGACCAAAGCCACTTTTTGCACCAGGCTGTAAATGTGTTTTTTTCTGCTGTAAAGTTGGGTATTTTAACATGGGGGAGATACAGATTTGACTCACTTCTGCACCCAGCCTCAAGCGGCCAGTCGATGAATTGCCGTTGAAATCACTTCCGTGTTGGTTTCAAGAGAGAGACAGAGAGGTTGCCGCTTGGTGTAGACTTATATTCAAGCTATTTTAAGGCATGAATAAAAAGAATTAACAGGAAAAAGCGTTTAAATATGTAATTTTGGTGATCAAATATGAGTTTTAAGGGATAAAATTATTGTCTACAAGGGGACATTAAAGCAGTGCCTCAGCAAACCTGGGGGCCACAGGATAAATTTGAATTATACAAATAGTAATATATGAATATAAAATGATTATAAATATATTAAAACAATCTAACTTTATTAAAATGCAAATAAATAAATAAATAAATAAATAAACTGAAGTTCTTGAAACTTCTGGAATCACAAAATGAATTGTGTTTTTTGTTAATAGCCTTCATTATATTATTATACATATTTTATATATATAATACAGAGGGGATTCTTTGAGTCAAAAAGGTTAAGAGGTTGCAGTATCACTGCTAATTTGTATAAAGTAAAACTTTGCTCAACTTTGTTGCACTGACAATAGCCCCTTTCACACATACAGTCTTTAATGGTAAATTACTTGTAAATCATGTGTGAACAGGACCTTTTCAAAAATACTGGTTAATCAGTTCTGTCAATTTCCCGGTATGAAAAGTTGTAATATTACCAGTGAATTATTGGTATAATGCTATGTGTGAACAAAGAATAAAGGGGTGGTCACACTACACTTTTTGTTCCTTTGACTTGCAGTCAAAAGCATGAAAATCTGGGAGACCGGAAACGCAAGCTCATCCGAAGACGTTTTGGATGTGTGACCAATAGAAGATTGATACACCACAACGTGACCTCTTAGCTGAATTAAAAGAATGCAAACTTTTTACAGTAAAGTGGAGTAGATTGTTTTGTTTTTTACATGTTGGATTTATTATTATTTGTTATATGTTGAATATAGGTTTAAAAAAAAAGATGGCACAGAGTGTGACATCATATCATGACTGTTGCAGTATCTGTAGACATTTTGCATGCTCAAAGTCTGGTGTGGCCAAGGCAAGTTTATGATTATGATAAAGCTCTGTCGGAGCTGTTTACACGAAGCTCTTCTGCTTTAAATGATTTTAACATGCGCTAGACGGCCGTCTGACAGTTTGCAGCATGTCTTGTGCTCGGGACCCTTGGTACTGATGTGTGAATGGTAACTGGTAAAAAGACGGAATGCTATTGCTTGTGTGAACAACACATTTGTGTATTTACTGGAAAAGTTGTTCTGTTAGTTTGACGGTAATTTACTGGAATTACTGTGTGGTATAAGCTGATGGTTTAAAATGGTATAATATATAAGATTGTTCTTTAAAACAATGCTTGCTGTGTTTTGTAAAAAGATGGAATGGTAATAAAGCTGATTTTGTATCCTCATTCAATCAAATTTCATTGCTCTTATTCCTCATCCTTTTCAAACAAGTAGAAAAATGAAAGGCTCTGTGTGAACATTATCAGTCCTCAACTTCATATTGGGCTCTAATGAGGGTCAGTTATGTCTTGATCATGCTCTCAATGGCATTTTTCTGGCATTAACTGTGTGGAGGGTGTGAATATTACTGGCAGCAAGGTGCCAATGAAGTCATCCATACATGACCAGCTAATTGAAAGAAAAAAAAAGTGTTTCTCTAAGGGAGCCCAATTTCCTCAGACGGAAGATAATTAGGAGCCACCACTGTGAACAAGAACTGCTTTGTACTCACTGACTTGTGTGTGAGTGTGAGTGTGTGTGTGTGTGTGTGTGTGTGTGTGTGTGTGTGTGTGTGTGCGACTGTGTGTCCCATTTCCCTCATAATCTATCTATCTGTTTGTTTGGGGATTGTTTGAGGCTGTTTGAGACAGTGACATAGTCCTTTCCTCTATCCATACACAGGTTGCGTGTGGGACGGCTGTCTGAGGCCTAGTGATTAACAACACACTGCAGGGCCAGACTCAACCCCACTGCAACAGAGCTTTAGAAAGCTAACAAAACATTAGGAACCTTACAGGACCCTGAACCCAAACTGCATGTTACGTCAAATAATAAACACACTTTATTTTTTAGTATGGTTTACAATTAATACATTTTAAAGATACATAAAAATTGCTAAAAATAATGACAGAACTGACAGAAATGCAAATCTGCCAAGCTGACACGTTCATATTCCACTTCCAAAATCTCCCCAGATCATTTACAGTGCATATTATCATATCAATAATCCCATTAAAAAACATGATAGAACAACAGACATCAATAAATGTATGGCAGTCAAATATTTATCTTCTAACTGTCTGATATTCAGGACTGAGTGAATATGCAAATCGTTCACACATTGGCTGAATTTGTCCAGAATTTGCAAAGACTGAGCATGAATACCTGTCTGTCCATCTGCTGGTAACAAGGGCACTGTTCGCTTCTCTAACATCAATGCCTCTCTTATGATCAGACATTGTTCGCTTCATAGAGAGAGAATCAAAGCAGAGCTGGAAATCTGCTTGAGTCTTTGTTTTATAGATAAAATAAGTGGAAGTACAAAATATAGCTCTCTATATGGAAATATAGAGCAACAGAAAGCATTAGAGAAAGAAGTAGGAATGAATTTCTTCATCCATTCTCATAATATCGTTCCACTCATCTGCCTTCATTTCTTACTGTTATTATCTCATTCCAATGCAAACCATTTCAGAGAATCCTCTATGAGGGGGAATGGAGAATTACCATAGGAAAAGCAGCTGAACAATAGAAATGTCATCACAACTAAATCCTTTCTGTCCTACAGTGAGCTGGAGACACTGAGGGATGAGACAGGCTCCAGAAACAGAGCGAAATCCTGTAACACAAATGTCAAGGGAGCCACTCTCGATCTGACGTATTTGGGACATGCTACCTTATTCTATTGCTCAAGGTTATTCAAAATATAAAGGCACCAAACATGAGAGGTTTTCTTCTACAAGTCCCAAATGCCTTTTAAAACTGCCCCAGGTGAGCCTGGCCCAACAACTTAACTGAATTTAGATGACTGATATTAAAATGTTTTGTTGGCCTGTACTGAACTAAGAAAGTTAAAAAATAAAAATAAATACAGGCGTCTACAAAATCTCTGAACCCGAAAGAGTGATAAATGAGAAATGAATGAAACTTTATAAATCTGACATTGTAAGTTACAGACCTGATTTCTGGATTAATACAATGCTTTGACAGTTTATCAAAACAAGAAAACATCTAATGCTGATCTAATATTGTATCTCAATATTAAGCCAGCGTAATAATAATAATAATACATTTTATTTATTTGGCGCCTTTCTGGACACTCAAGGTCATAGAACATCTATGTACAACTCAAGTGTATCTGCACATTAATTTATGAATAAATAACAAGGTGAAGGCTTGACTCATGAATTTTAATTAGTTAGGTGACTGGACAGTCTGGCAAAATCAACACAAACTAATTAATATTCATGAGTCAGGCCTTCAAACTAACATACTGTGGTAGCAAACCTTCATTCTAAAAGTCGTTCTGGCATCACTGACTGTTTGAGCACTGGGTCAAAGCATTGTCCTTCTGTCAGGCTCAGCACTGGGGCAGTTTTATTTCAATGTCATCAGTGATTTCAGGCCTGTTTATAATGAACAAACACACACCTGCTCAAGAAACATTTCTTATTATTATCAGTGTGTTGCTTAATATTTTTGTGGAGTCTGTGATACATTTTTTCAGGATTCTTTGATGAATAGAAAGTTCAAAAGAACAACATTTATTTGAAATCGCAATCTTCTGTAACATTAGAAATGTCTTTACTCTTCTTTACTGTAGCTATCAGTCAAATTGAAACAGACACTGTATTATGTGTCACTGTCAGCACAAATGTGTTCAGTAATCATTCCAACACTATCTACAAGCATCTGAAATGAATCGTTACATGTAGCAAACACTGCATATTACATTCAGGAGGCAGACACACGCCCTTGGCTTGTCAAAATCCAGTGCGCTCAGCAAAATCACGTGCAGGAGCGCTCCACTATACGAAACAATTACGTTCACTGGAAACAACATGATAGTGAGCAGAGGCAAACACGCACAGCTGATTTTCTAAATTTCTAAGTGTATATATACCAGCTAGTATATAAAATTATCTTTGTGCAACTTAATGCCATTGAACAGAAGAAAAAAAAAAAAAATCCTATTTTGATCTGGAAACTTCACTTCCTCCTGGGCAGATGGGCATATTATAATAATGCAAGTGAGATACCATCAGAGAATTCTTGGTTCATCTTTAAAAATAGAGATTTTGACTCATCCAGACACATTCTTTCGCAACCACGGAAAGTGAGAGACTAATGTTACATGCTACAAGTCTAAAATGCCCTAAAATGACCTCTGTCCATATATCTTCTCATGCGATCGGTGTTAGGTGTCACTCTAGTCGCTCACGCAGATCTCTGTAACAAGAGATGAATCACTAGGCCCATATGGAACCTGCAATTATCTCATCTATGAATGTTTTCTTGTTTGTGTGTTTTTTCCTCTTATAATTGGAACTTAGAGTTAGATAGGAGGGCAAATCTGAATAAAATTAATTTGGCTAATTTGGAAAACCTTTTAGTTCCTGTATGCTGAAGTGTGTTAATTAGATAATGAGATTAGATAATTCTGTTTATTCACAGAATTATCATAATTTCACAGAAATAAATTATAAAAACAGTTTAATCAAAAAACTATTTTATCCAGTATCTGTATGCGCTATTTTTATGGTAGCCCGCTTTGTGTCTAACCAGTGTTGGGGGTAACGCATTACAAGTAACTTGAGTTATGCAATCAGATTACTTTTCTCAAGTAACTAGTAAAGTAATGCGTAAATTTACAACAAAATATCTGAGTTACTTTTTCAAATAAGTAACGCAAGTTACTTAGTTTTTCCATTTATTGACTGACAGCTCTCCTGTCCCTATGTTGAGAGAAATCGTGAGTAAATGCAGAAGCGTTGTGTGCGCTGTGTGAACATGATGGTTATTGTAGATTTAGAATAAATGTGAGCAAGCATTTACTCATTTCACTTGCCCAAAAACAGATTCTGTATTCCTCAACATGAATGAAAACAGTGAAATGCAATTTCAGAATATTACGCAAACCTGCAATAATTAAATATATTAAATTACACAAATATACTTTGTATTTAATCTCAATTTATTAACCAATGTCTTTGCTGCTGACCCACTTCAAACATACTAATAAGCAAAAATTACTTTAGATAAACCACATTTGTGTTTAATTTTTTAACATTTCTATTGTAAGCGTGTTGAACATTCTTCTCCAATCCAGAATGGCAGAACCGCTGAAAGGTTTATTTTTAACCGCGCACTCTCTACTGTACAGGCATGAATTTGCATTTCTTTCAACCTGAGGCTTATTCATTTCACTATTAGTGTGAAAGGGCTTTTACATTTGCCAAAAATATTACTTTTTTCTTGTTGTTATTAAAACCAACAAGCAAGCAAAGCCCAGGTGAGAAAAAAGTAACGCAAAAGTAATGTAGCGCAGTAATGTAACACAATTAGTAATGCATTACTTTTAAAAGTAAGCAACATGCTAACATCAAACCCTTTTTTACACGATCTGTATGTACAAAATTGTATGATAAATGTAGCTTTTTTAGCTCAAATCATGCTAAATACTTTTGAGGCCAGTCCGTTACATCGCGATTTCTCCCAATCTCCTCCCCATTCTGTCTCTGGAAGGCTAGCAAGAGCTGACTTTCTAAACTCTTCTAGACAGGCCTGTCAGCTCATGCTAAAGAGAACATAACTCACATCGTGTTTTTCTGAGTTTGCATTCACAGATGCTTCAGTTGTTCTCCCAGGTGCTGGATATCCATTTCCATCCATGACATCTGTATGCAGTGTGCAGACTTTAGTGCGCACACACACACACTTTCTTCCTGTACTGGCAGAGCTGAGCTCAAGCAGGCGTCCTTGTAGAAGCAAAGTGCATTTATGTGGCTGTTAAAGAGAGTCCCTCTGGATGAGGAGGAATTCATAGAGCAGAGTGAAGGATATGTGAAGAGGGAAAACAGGAGGAGGAGAGGTGAACGGCTGCAACGCTACATGCCCACGTTCTGCCTCCTCTCACTTCAATTCAGCACCAAAGCTTTGATGCAAACTGTGAGGGAACAGCGCCCAAACGGTTCTAGCGCTGTATCAGTCAGTGGGTGGTGATCTAGAGCGGGAACCATGTGCTATTAGACAAGATAAACAGCAAACTATCGCTTGACTAAACACAGGGAGAAAGATGTGCTTTGAAATAGAACATAATAAATGGTGTGTCACCATAAACTTTCAAATCTTTTTGCAGTCTACAACAGTGGTTTTCAACTAGTGAGCGCTCTTATTGAGTCATAGAAAAAATGCTAAAGCAATTATTAAAAACGCAACTAACTATATGATCATCCATATTTAGGACAACACAATAAATGTTTAATTTTTAAAAGGGGGAAAAACGCTGTCACGTCGTGGTAGAAGCTAAGTAAGGCAGATGCCAACATGGACAGGTTGCTTAACATGCCCTTATCCTCAAAAATAATGAACAAAACTACATTCCAAAAAATCTTGTTTTCCAGGAAAAAATCAAATGAAAAATAAAAGCATCCTTAAAATACGATACATTTAGTTGAGCAACGCAATGACAAGGATATTAAGTCTTGTTTTCTGATAAATTACTGTGAATATATTCATTCTATATGTATACATTTACACATTTTATAAGATAAAATGTATATAATATAAATATATAAATATATATATATATATATATATATATATATATATATAAAAAATAAATGTATTAGTTTAGTAACCGTGTAAATTAATAACAGTAAATTAGTAAACATTAATAAAATGTAAATTAGTAACAGTTTGGGCTGTCCAAAATTTGTGTTGTGCATTGAATTATTAGCTGCTAAGAGAATGGAACAAAAAAAACATTAAAATCACACAAAGGCTGTAAATCACACTTTTGCTTTTGTTTATACATTTACAAAATTGTCCATTAGCCAGCTGTAGTGAAACCAGTAGCAAAGCCTAAACCAACACTTAGTCGTGGTTCAACCTAGCAGAAAACATGACTAAGAGGTTTTTCATAATATCCTGTTTTCTAAAGCATGTTAGTGGGGTTTGGCTACTAAAAAAAATTTTGATTAAACCCAAACTGTTTCTAGTTACCGAACATCCAAATGCATAGAAAAATCTTGCTACAAAACATGAAGCACTACAGTACAGTTTTACCGTCTGAAGAGTCCATAAACAGCTATTACTTTCCCTTTAAGAGGCTGGTAAGCGCTGAGGGAGAGTGGGAGCACTGATGAGATGAATATTGACAGGCTTTAAACTACTGGAGCGCACGGTGATTGAGGACACGGCCAATGTACATGCAGATGAATGCAAGTGGGATTTCACACACAGAGGAACAGCTAGACAGATTACAGTATGAGTGTTTAATAGACGTTTAATAGAAGCAGAAGCTGCCCTTTTAGACCGATCCACAAACAACTTGATGTAATCAGGTGTAAAGTGTGATATCATAAAAGGACCTGTCAAAAATAATTGTAAAACTAAGGCAGTGATAAAGTGGATCTTATCAAGCAGATGAAGTAGGACTCACCTCAGTATTGCAGCGTTCAACGTTTCTTCCACTAGTCTCCCTACAGCATAAAGCAACCTGTGAGTGATACAAAAAAAAAACTGTTAACCAGAGTTTATGTCAACACAAGGAGAACAGTATGTGCTTGAAAACCTGTTATTAAAAATAAATAAATATTGTGTACCCATCCTGAAACATGAGCTTTACTTCCTTCTCAAAGTACATAGATGTTAGCACTGCTGGGAAGATAAACAAGTAATCAAAAGATTATACGTTCAAATATTTTGAAGGTGATCAACAGGTGATTTAGCATTTATAATCTGTATGATGGAAAATGGATAATAACAGGGTAAGGGCGCAATTTACTAAGACGAATGAATCAGCTCTTTAAAAAAAACACTGCTGCACACTGCATCTAGATATATGCATGATTATAACACTCTTCTCCATCATTTGATGAATTACTGCTACCATGATCACTACAATAAGCACACAAATCTTTTAAATGAAATTTCATTTACCTCATTTTGCTACATTAATAACACTTGGTAAATAGCACTGAGGTTTTTGAATAAGACCATATCTACAGTGGCAAACCACAGTAACTTGTTTGATCAAAATAGCATTATGACTAAAAATCAAGACTCTTAGATTATGATCTTTCTTGAGGTTTTACTCAACTATGTTCAGGGAAAGCTTTGTGTGAAAACTGATAAAAATCAATTTTGATATAAAAATTCAACCCAGAAACTTTGAAGCCATCTTTCTCAGTTTCAGTTTGGCATTGTTAGTGTGTGCAGTACTGTATAATAAGCCTACAAGAGGCATTTTTTTGTTGAAAGTATAGCTTATATATAAAACACAAACAAGCAAGCAAAGCCCAGGTGAGAAAAAAGTAACGGTTTATATATAACTTAATTTTAAAACACACAGCCGCACTGTGCTACTTATACTACTGTTAAAAGATTTGGGGTCAATACGATTTTTCTTTTCTTGAGAGAAAATACTTTTAATCACCAAGAAAGCATTAAATGAATCAAAATTGTCAGTAAAGATGTTAATGTAAAAAAAAAAAAAAATCTATTTAAAATAAAAACTGTTCTTGCCAAATAATTTTGTCATTTTAATACCGTAACCATGTTTAGTGTATTCTTCATTCTTAAATATCCCCTCCGGCCATCACTTTTGCCCACTGTATGCCAATGCTCATTCAAACCAAGTTTTCCTAATTACAATTATTACATGCACAACTCGAGACAGATGGTTAACGGGGAATTTCTAAACTTAGTAAACGCAAGTGTCTTCACTCAGTAAGAGAAGAATTACAGCCCTCTTTTCCAGCACGAATCCAGACTGCCATCTTCTCAGAAGTATGATGTGGACAAAAAGACCACAAAAAGGTCAAGCACTCGGACTCCGCATGCAAGAGAACCATCCAAAACAACTTGTCTGCCTCCTCCAGAAAAGATGTTTGGGTCTGTTGACTGCAGAGAGCTCAGACATTATGTTGGCTAGGCCTGGATTTCAGAGCAAATGTTGGATGCGGCGATTGTCACAGGGCTCTTGAGTCTGGTTTGCTGTCTTAAGCTAGGAGTCTTAGTTTCAAACATGAAACGGCACCATTAAAACCTATTCAAGTCAGCAAGGGAACGAAACAGAGCTGCCAGCCGACCCAATTGGGATGGGGATTTCAGAGGAGGCTGTCAGAGAATGCCAGCGTGAGAGGGTGAACGGACAAATGATGACTATTCTCAGAGAGAAACTTCAATTGTACGTTCTGCAGTGATGAAAGAAAGAATTGAACATATCAGCTATACAACAGAGATAGAAAGAAAAAGAGAGATGCCCTATTGAATATCAGGCAGGTACAACAAAGGCAACAGCTTAGAGATGGTCTCAAACCAGACACTAATTTAAACACATTACTGTGCATGGAGACTGCAGGGTCCCCTCAGCAAATGGTCCAGGGCAGGGCCTCTCTGCTATCTATCTACTTAAAGGGCCCCCTGGAACATGAAATGTGAATTTAGTGGGCACTTATAAGTGACAACAATACCTTTTATGGCTTACACAGTCTGACATGCTCATATCATCAACCTACATGAACAAGAGATACTTTTGTACAAAAGTTCAGAGATTAAATTGTTTAATCATTGTTAGAATGTATATTAAATAAAACAAATGAAATTAATGATTTTGTCACAACAATATATAATTTCTTTGATTGTTATTACTGGGCAAGTACTGTACATTTATACCCCTTCTGGGCATTAAAAAGTGAGTAAAAAGAGAAATGCTGGATTTATTTGATCAAAAATACAGTGAAAAACATTTAAAAGAACTGTTTTCTATTCAAATATAATTTCAAATGTATTTTTTTCCTGTGATCATTACAGTGAGTCATTACTCCAATCTTCAGTGTCACATGGTCCATCAGAAATCATTCTAATATATCCTTATTATCATTGTTAAAAGCTGCTGAACATTTAGGTGGATTTTTCCCCCTCGGGATTCTTTAATGAATAGAAAGTTAAAAAGAACATCATTTATTTCAAATATTTTGTAACATTATAATTGTCCTGTCCCGTTTGATTACTTTAATGCATTCCTGAATAAAAGTAATAATTTCTATGAACAAAATACCATGCTGACCCCACATTTTTGAACAGTGGTGTATATCTGAATTGACAACCTTTTTTTAGTTAATTCCTCATGAATTATTAAATTATGGCTAAATAATATTTAAATAAATGATAAATAAAATACTTAAAAGCACTAATGGCTGCATGAGAAAAGCATGTAGCATTTACTCCTATCTTGTGTGTGGCTGTTTCTACCTGTAAAATATAACACCATTAAAACTGAGCCTGACTTTTCTTAAGACTTATACAAGATACACTATGTGAAGTTCACAGTATCACACATCCAGCTAACAGCTTTAATGTCTGAAGCCCCTGGGCATGTGCTCTGACCTACAGACAGCATTACTGCTTGTTATGGCCAGACATAACAGCTTTAGCATTGATGTGTGTGTCTGTGCATTTGTGTGCATGTATAGCATTCACATCACAGCCAACTGTTAAACCCGCATCTTTTTTTTCACTGTACATGTATAATGTAGCTACGCTAATAAGAAAATACCATGATTTTAAAGGACATGTAGCACGTTAATAATTCGTTATGAGGGAACGTGTTTAATGTATGTAACACTATCTGGTTAATTAGTAAAATGGTGGACTCTTGATCTACATATCGAGCATTCATACAGTGAATGAGGGAGAGCTTCATTCATACTGTAATGGACAGCAGAGACTAATCCTCACTGCTGATGTGGTGTGATCAGACTGATTCATTAATCACTGGTAATCCCACACTAAGAACGGACACAATGTGAGGACAGAGAGGAACAGGCTGGAGTGACAACAGGAAGTTGATGACAACAGGGAGAAAAAAACCCCCAGTGTGACAGGGGAATAGGAAAAATAAAGGCTGTAAATCATTTAAAATTGTTCCTCAAATTATTTACATGATATTCATCACAATTATTGTAACCACATATAGGCCTATTAATATTTGCTGAGAAAATCCCACAAATAAATCTATTTTAAAGACATCACTGTGGCAGATGAAAGCAATGAATAGAGTAAAGTTGGGCGATATGCTATAGTCATATCGTCAGCCATTCATTTACTTGTTTATTTAATTATTTACTTACGTCGTTCTGTTATTGCGGGAAATGAGAATTCTATCATTTTGCAAGCAAAGTTGGAGTTGGTGATGAAGAAAAATGTCACATTGCATAGAATTTTTATTTAGATATCACACATGCAATTTGCAAGTAGACTTCTTCACTATACTTTTGGTTGTGTCTCATCTCAACTGCACCACATTTTTAAGATGTTGTCGAGTTGCTTGTTACTGCCATTGTAAGAAACAAATTATGTTTTAAAGGTCAGTTTTTAAAAACTGACAAGAAAATGAAGAGATGTGATGGGAAAATCATAGGAAGCGGTCTCAGCATCTACTTTATAATCAACAACAGCTTTATATTGCATCCATTAAGCCATTAAGAAGGATCCATTTCAAACACACACACACACACACACACACACACACACTTGTGCTAATGTGAGTGCAGTTCACATGGGGGCAGCAAGCAGGGGACATTCATTCTCCTCTCTACACTTATTCTACTAACATCCTCCTCTTTATCTGGAGCATCTCATCTTGCCTCCTTACTGACTCATTTTAAATGCTTAGTTTAAATTCATAAAATCAGACAATCATAGATGATTTCAAATGGTTTTAAAGACATAAGACACTAAGAAAATCTGCCCAAAAAAGAGTTCATTATGGATGTATAGATAACAAACACCATCTCCGAAACTCTGCAGAATAGCTGACAAAAAGCAACACATTTCTCTCTTTACCAATAAAGTCACCTCTTTCTTAAATTACACAAATCAACCAAATAAAGCACAAAATGAAAGCATGTCAATTCGGTTTTGTCAGTGAAATTTGCATTGTCTTTAGAACAAAGGTGGCAGTAGAAACTTTTACATTGTTATATTTTGTTACAATTTCCACATATATTGATAATAAGAAATGTAAACCAGCATATTAGAATGATTCCTAACCATGTGACACTGCTGAAAATTCAGCTTTGCTTTCACAGGAATAAATTATGTTTTATAATATATATTATATTATATATTAAAATATAAAACCATTTAAATTTAAAAACTTTAAAAATTCAAAAACATTACAAATATTTCACAAGACTCATTAAAAGGCATTAAAAACTGTTTATATTATTTATTATAAAGCTTTTATTATGTTTTATGCTGTAGAATTCTGTTTGATAGACGCGTGACATACAAAAGTACTTTCTTAAACTATACAGTACATTCATATCTCAATATTTCTCAAATGTTCCTTACATGTTCGGTGCAGGGTACATTAGTGAAATTAAAGCTGAAATTAACCATGATAAATGAAATGAAAGTGTCAGTTGAGGTCAGGGGTAAAATTGGATTACACACTTGGGAATCAATCAAGCTTGAGATATGGTTTCATTTACAACTAAAAGGCAAATAAGCAAAAAGGACACACAAAGACCACATCATTTTGTTCTATATAACCACATTATTTTATCTAGAAACTCACCAAAGCCCTCTGACACTTTCAACCAGTTGAACAGGGCGTAGGGTATTGCTACTCCAATCAAGAAACAGTTGGTGTTCACATTGTCAAATCTCAAAAAAAAATTCTATCCTGCAACATTTATATACAGCATCTCTGGAACGTTCAACACACATTTTCATTTACATTTATATTTGCATTTAGCAGACACTTATCCAAAGCAACTTACAAGAGTGTGTCAGGTTTGAGTGTGTCAAGCTGTAATCTGGGTCACTTTAATTGAATAACGCAGATTATCTCAGTGAAGCTACTATAGCCACGGTCACTCACTCTATATCACTGTTGTCATAGAGAGAAGACATATGAAACAGACTCTAAAAAGACGAGTCAGAGACATATTTAAGAAAAAAAGAGCAGCAGGCACCTTCCCTGACAAATCCTGAGCTGACCTCTATGTGCCCTACTAACCCCAAGCTAGTGAATTTGGGATTAGCGGATGGAGAGAGATGAAAGCGCCTTGTTTCATTTACTCACATGGACCGAGAGCTTCCTGAGTGGTCGGCTGGTGGATGGAGGCATGATCCGTTCTATAGGGAGGGGACCCAGATGAAGAAGAACCAATTGTTCATAACATGGGACATCCAGGGTGTTCCCCTCCCTGCACTGCATAAGACGTTGCTAAGACCTCCAGTGCGTCCCTTTGTACAGGTCACCGCCTGTCTAGGAATAGGGCAACCAGTGTGGGTGGGGCATAAGAGGAGGAGCTTCTGGTGTTTTCCCATTTCCCATATCCAAATAAAACTTGTGGACCTGCATAACCAGCTCACAGGATGTGCTTGAGTTAAAGCAAGCTGTGGGGATCAGATCCATCTGGGGATATCCCAACTGAAAAAAGCTCTAGAAACAGTGAGGATGCATTAGAGAGAAAACACACACACACACACACACACACACACACACACACACACACACACACACACACACACACACACACACACACACACACACACACACACACACACACACACACACACACACACACACACACACACACACAGCACTAAATTTAGCTGATGGTAATCATCATTCATAAATGATGAATGGTGGAAATGAATGCTTGTCCTGAGAGAGTCTGGACCTCACCCAACTCAAACTGTGTGCCTCTAAAAACAGCCCAACGAGGAGGACGGTTCTTCCACACACAAACACACACGGCTCTTCCTACCCCATTAAAAGTCCTTCAAGCTGCTGAATGTACTTTTTTTACATAACTTACTGAGACGCAAGACATTACCATGTTCTCTGTGGTCTGGCATTTAAAGAAACAATGAAAAAGTTAAATGTAGAAGATGCAACAATAACAGGGTCTTCTGCACATTCGTCCTCCTGTTAGTTTGGCTTCCTGGCTGCTCTATCGGATGCAAAAGGACATTTTAATGAGGAGACTTACTCTCACAAATCCACAAAGGATTTAGATGTCTCAAAGCTTGACAGTGTGGGCGAAGACAGACCTGTGTTTGGACAGCTATCACTCAAGAACAGCTGAATCAGTGACACTTTACAATACAGTAAAATGTTCAATTTGCTAATATTAGTTAAATGCATTAGATAACATAAATTAATACTGGACAAACATTTCATTGTACAGCATTTAATAATTAATGTTTATTTTGCTATTGTTCATAATTAGTGATTTGATGCTGAAAAAAATATTGCTTCTTAATATTTTTGTGGAAACCGTAAAAGATTTCTTAAGGATTCTTGAAAAGTATTATTCGCCGTTAGTTTATGATACCTAGTGCACTCACTTATCTGAACAAACTGAACCTTATTGTACAGTGTATGAACAATGAATGAATGAACAGTGAGATGGATTGTCCATTTAAATACAAATGTAAACAGTCCAATTTTTATCTTCATGGAAAATAACTAATATGGATGCAAAAACTAGACTACATTTAACGAGATCTTGTTATTGGAAAAGAAAATTGGTGAGCTTCTTTGAGCACATGTTGTGAAATTTACCATTGCCTGTGTAATTGTGTCACCCTTCATCTTGGCAAATCCAATTAAGAGCACTGGAAGCTTGAAAAGAGAGGAGCTGGAAAACAACCTGACATGGACTGACTGTGTGTGCAAAGAGAGAGAGTTTACAAGCTCTGTGCACAGAGAAATGGCTCTGACTCAGATAAAAATGCCATTTTTAATGGTTTTCTTAGTAGCAAAATCAGGGAGAAGACATAATGTTGCTGATAATCAAATAAAACCCACTCAAAAGAAGTTCTGGGAATTCTGATTTAATTTAAACAAAATATAGTCCAGATGACATACGCTACTATGCAAAAGTATAACATATATCCAACAGAAAAGAGTGTCTACTGTAGATAAAAGTGGTCAACGCAATGAAGAATGAAAGCAACAAAACAAACCGCAAACACAACATACAGTAAAAGGGATGTACCTTTCCAGCAAGTCCAGAAACACCATTAAAGTAAAAGGGTAATATGTAAATTTATTTGGGGAAATAAAAGAACAAAGGAAATCACCTTTTTTTTTTTTTTTTTTTTTCAACAGTAAATTCTGAGCATCGGGTGGGATTCTGACACTGTTTGTTGGCTTTTTACGCTGTTCTAACATCTTTATTTTGACAGTCAACCCAATTCATACCTTTGAAACACAATGATTTTGAGTCTCAAAATGTTCCAGTTTGTGAATAGGTTGTTGATGATTCCCTCCCATGAAAGACATGACCACAGTTTACTTTGGTCTTTGGTTTACTTCACAGATTTCTTTAATAATAATAATAATAATAAAAATACTCTCATTTCAATTCAAAAGTCACATAGCATTGGAACGACATGAGGGTAAACAAAATCGAGAGATAACTGACCGTGTGCCCATTAACAATGACTAAACATGATGTGGATCATTTTAAGGAGTGGATCATTTTAATCTAAATTTCACTCACAGTTGTGGCTCTTTGGATGGATGGTAGTTAATCTGCAGTCAGGCCTCTTTACATTAAATATGACAGAATTGTGAGTACTTTGAGGATTACAAAGATTTGTATGTGCTATGTAGATAAAAATACTGCAAAACATTATGCAACACTAACATCCTATTTACATTTTACTTAGTTACTGTTTTGGGAAATCCAAACTTAGCACTTTTAATGACGCTGTATCTCAGGTAATAAATGAACAGGGCTGGGCTGTTTTATTGACTAGTTTCACAATGCATAGCATGAGCTTTGGCTGTAAGATTATTGTATCTTGACATAAAACAGCATTGCTTTGTCAATAATTAAGCCTAAACTCATATATAACATACTGTAATATAGTCTGTCCCAACATGGAAACTGTCTAGATTTTATCTAATGTCCTCTGTCTCTTCTCTAGACCTCACTGGACAGCAGTATAATGGTGAGATGATAGCTCCCTGTTTAACACTATGTGTGGCGAAAGGTCATTATGCCAAAAGACAAACATGATGCTTGCCATATCAGGAGATACAAACACTAGACACTAAAAACAGCTCCACTGCAATAAGGCTAAGCAGAAACATCTAGCAACGGATTTAAATGCTAGGAAATCTGTAAAATGAAAATAATATGAAATATTAATGGATGTGCAGGAAAATGTTACATCGCTATGGGCTGAATGTTGTTGTTGTTGTTGCTGTTGTTGTTGTTAAACTAAAACTAGTAAAAGTCATTTTCGGTAACTGAAATAAATAATAAAAAATAAAAAAACCCAAAAAAACCAAAACAATAAAACACACAAAAAAAAAACAACTAATAAAAATCACATAATTACTTTAACTTAAAAATGTAAATGAAAACTGAAATTATAAAATATTTTTAAAGAATCAAACTCAAAATATTAATAAATACTAATAGTAATACAGATGTAGCCAAAATGTTTGGCGTTGACATAAATTTTGTGTTTTGCAAAGTTCGCTGCTTCAGGATTTGTAATTATTTTTTCACGTTTCTGTGGTATACTGGAAAACAACGATAAACATTTCATAAGTTTTAATGGCTTTTAATTGGCAAAAACATTAAATATATGCAGAGTCAATATTTACAATATTTAGAGGTGACCCTTCTTCTTCATAACTGGATATAAGCTTCTGGGCCATATCCTGACTAATGGTGATCCATTATTGCCTTATTAGTGCTTGGAGTTTATCACAAAGGCCGTGACTTCACTCGAATGCTCCTGTCTCCCTTGCTGCTGATCGATTTCTCCTGTCTGCCTTGCTGCTGATCGATTTCTCCTGTCTGCCTTGCTGCTGATCGATTGCTCCTGTCTGCCTTGCTGCTGGTTTGCGTCTGTAAGCTCCGTATAGCTTTCTGTTTTGAATCTCTATTTACTATCATTCCTTTTTGTTTATATTGCTAAATATACCTTACTCATCAATATATATTAGATATAGTCTAATATCACATTAATCTGACATCGCTAGCTTTTATCTAAATCGTTATCGCTAGCACAACACACTAGTATCTCGCTAGCCTGTTAACCTGCCATCCGTGCTTGCCGTCTTTTTTCTCTTTCGCGCTTTTAACGAGTCTATCAAACAACTGTGGTAAGTAGGATCAGTCAACAAACACGGTGAGTAATGTCTTATCCTGTTATTGTCACTTGCACTTCGTGTCACATGTATAGCATAGCCTTCTCTGTCAGCACAGAGGGATTTACATGTGATAAATGCAGGGAGATAGTCAGGCTGACAGAGAAGATTTCAGAACTAGAGACACGCATCCAAACTTTAATCGAGGATAGTAAGAATGCAAGGGCTTTAGATACTGCTTTGGATGCGACTAGCTTAGTGAACTCTGAACATTGTTCGGTTCCGGCTGTAGAGCCCGTGCAGCAGGGCAACTGGGTGACCGTGAGACGCTGTAGTCGCGGGACAAAACACCGCTCTTCCGTTCCGATTACCATAACAAATAGATTCTCCCCACTCAGTGAAACACCCACTGAGAATCCTGTTGAAAGTGCCCTAGTTATTGGCGATTCTATAACACAGAACGTGAAAATAGAGCCACCAGCCACCATAGTCACATGTTTGCCGGGAGCCAGAGCGCCTGACATCAAAGCAAATTTAAAAGTGCTGGCTAATGCTAATCGTAAATTCTCTAAGATTATTATTCACGTCGGCACTAATGATGTTCGACTTCGCCAGTCGGAGATCACTAAAATTAACGTTAAAGAGATGTGTGAACAAGTACGCTACTACTAAGTACGATGTCAGGCACTGTAATTTGCTCTGGTCCCCTTCCTGTTCGAAGGAGTGATGAGATACTTAGTAGACTGTCCTCACTCAATGACTGGCTGTCTAAGTGGTGTCCACAAAATAATATAGAATTTATAGACAATTGGAAAAGTTTTTGGGCAGACCTGACCTGTTGAAAAGAGATGGTATTCATCCCTCCTGGGATGGTGCCGCTCTTCTCTCTAGTAATATGGCACATAGTCTTAGAGCTCAAACATGAATTGGGGCTCAGGTCAGGAAGCAGACAGACTGGCTAAACCGACCGTCTGCCAGCCGTCTCACGTCACCAAGGTCAGATAAATCCCATCACATAGAGCCTCTATCACCTAGATATCATCATATAGAGAATGTGTCTGTTCCCCGAATTAGGAAATACAAAAAACTCCCAAACCCATTTAAGGGTAAACATTTAATTGATGTTCAACAAATAAAAAACAGATATAATACGGATGAACAAATGATAAAGCTCGGGTTGCTGAATAGTAGATCCCTTACTTCAAAAGCACTTATTGTTAATGATATGATCACAGATTATAACCTAGATGTGCTGTGTTTGACAGAAACCTGGCTAAAACCAGACGATTACATTACTTTAAATGAGTCCACCCCACAAGATTACGGTTATAAACATGAACCTCGTCTGAAAGGCAAAGGGGGAGGTGTTGCTGTAATTTATAGTAATATCTTCAGAATTACTGAGAAGTCTAGTTTCAAATATAATTATTTTGAAGTATTGGTGCTTAATGTAACACTTATCTAATGTAAATGATAAATCACGTTTGAGCTGATTTTCTATCAGAGTTAGTACTGGCTGCAGATAAAGTCCTAATCGTTGGTGATTTTAATATACATGTATATAACGAAAAAGATGCATTGGGATTGGCATTTAAAGACATTCTTAACTCTATTGGAGTTAGACAACATGTGTCAGGACCTACTCATTGTCGTAATCATACTCTAGATCTAATATTATCACACAGAATCAATGTTGATGCCGTTGAAATTCTGCAGCAGAGCGATGACATCTCAGATCATTATCTAGTCTCGTGTAAACTTCATTTAGCCAAGGCTGCAAAGCCGACTCCGTGTTACAAATATGTGAGACCTATCACTTCTGCTACTAAAGATTGCTTTATTAATAATCTTCCTGATCAGTTTCATCATCTCAGCATCCCAGATAGCTTAGAAGAACTCGATATTGCGACATAAACTTTTGACTCTCTCTTTTCCAGCACTTTAGACACAGTTGCTCCGTTTCGCTTAAAGAAGATTAAAGAAAATAGTCCAACACCGTGGTACAACGAGTACACTCAGGCCCTTAAGAGAGCAGCCAGAAAAATGGAGCGCAACTGGAAGAAAACAAAACCAGAATTTTTTCGCATTTCATGGAAGGAGAGCACGATTGCGTACAGAGAGGCCTTAAAAGCTGCTAGATCTGCTTATTTTTCAACCCTATTAGAAGAAAATAAACAAAACCCTAGGTATTTAAACAGTGGCTAAATTAACGAAAAATAAAGCTTCAACCCCAGACGTTTCCAAGCAGCACAGCAGTAATGACTTATGAACTTCTTCACTTATAAGATTGATAATATCAGGGAGAAAATTATAACTATGCAACCATCTAGGGAATCATCAAACCGTCTTTTTTTTTTTCTTCAAGGCTTGCACCGTAGGCGTTCTCGAGCCACCAGGCACTGTTGTTGTTCTGTTAGAACGGTGTCATGTAAGTGCCCCTTAAGTTAATAACTAATGATCTTTGCAATGGAAGTGAATCAATCAAAACTAACTTCAGCTGGACAATAACTTTATTCTAGAGCTGCTGTAAAGCCAAAACAATCTCTGTTACTTTAATTTCCTATTTTCACTGTAAAGCTGCTTTGAAACAGTCCATTTTGTTAAAAGCGCTATATAAATTAAGGTGACTTGACAATTTGTGCTAGTCCACTTGTCTTTTGAAGACGGACCACAGGTTCGGGATTAAGATTTGGGGAGTTGCCGGGCCACAGATCCAAAATTTCAATAAAATGATTTTCAAGCCACTTCATTATCACCATTGCCTTGTGACATGGTGCTCCATCAAGCTGGAAGATGCACAGGATCATCACCAAATTGCACCTGGGTCGTTGGGAGAATTTGCTCTTGCAGGATGTTTTGATACCATTCTTTATTCATGCGATGTTTTTTGGGCAGAATTGTGATGAAAAGCAACCCCACACACGGCTGGTCTCAGGATGCTTCACTGTTGGTGTGACACTGCACTTATGGTAGCGTTCACCTTTTCCTCTTTCCTTAGGAGGAGACGTTCTTGGCGCTTGCTGGACACTGTGGGATGTCCTGATGCCTTCATCACTGCAGTTGAACTTCTCTCTTTGAAGTTTTAATGATCCAGTAAATGGTTCTTTCAGGTGTGACATTCTTTGCAGCAATTTCCTTGCATGTGAGGCCATTTTGACGCAAAGCGATGATGGCTGTCTTTCTTTGGGGGTAACCATTGCTGACACAATAACACAATGATTGGAAGCACTTCTTTCCTTTTATATCAATCAGCCTGCTCTTATAATCCAATCAGAATGATAGAATGATTTATCTTGACTAATACTTGTTCACACTTTCCTAGCTTATGATACGATTAGTAAAATGATGTTAGCTGGTCATTTTGTGCCAGGGCCAAAAAAAATTATTTACACTGCATCATTTGCATTCTCTGATTACTCTGCACAATCTAGAAGCAATGTGAATCAACAACACCAAAACAACTAAAGAAGCGAAACACGAAATTTATGTAACTGACAATATCTTTTCACCACAGTACAGTATAATAGTATGAATAATGCTAAAATAACACTGGTGTCAGTCTGGATCTGGATTTCCATATGTCCAGATATAGTCTAATTTTCAATTCGAATGTATTAAGTAAACTTCCCTAATCCCTATCACAAATCAAATTGCAATACAATTAAGTTGCAACTGTGTTGCATTCACTCACTTTCATGAACTTCACTAGGCAGTACAAAACATAACATAGAAACAAAATTAAGCTTTTGCCAAAACCATCATCTCACGATAAGAAAATTATCCCTGCAAAGTGAGCACTGCTTCATCATAAAAGTGAATCCAGTCTTGTGTTCTCTCTCTGCATCCAGCTGTCTGCCAAAGCAGGCCAATCCATGCAGATGGGAAATGCAATCTGTTTTAATGGTTCATTTCTAATCACCATATTGGAATAATTTTAGCCAAGGCCTGGTTTACATATTGCCAACATTTGTCATGTTTTTCAAATGAGGTCTAGAACCTGAGCGAGCAGGTTTAATTAGACAACGTCGGTATCTGCCATTCATTATCCTAGACCATTAAATTGACAAGCTCATTAAGGAGCAAATAAACTCATTAATTGTAAAGTTATCTGGATCTAAGAATATATTCACACAAATACTAACACATTACTTCATGACTCTTTAAATCCATATTAATAGTTTACATCATAACAGCATGACAGCATGACTGAGTGATTGGTTATACTTTACAATAAGATTCAATTTGCTAACAATAATAAATGCATTGGGTATGATGATGATGAACTAACAATTATCAATACTTCAACAGCATTTAAAAATCTAAAATTAAACTCAAATGCCCTCAAAAATTCACCCTCATCTGGTTCAACTAAACATAAAAGAATAAATAGAGGTTGAAGGTTGGAAAATAAAGATATTATGAGAATTGTCTGTGATCACTGCACACTTGACAGGTTTGGTTTGATTAAAACTAACTATGGTGCGATTGCTCTGTTAGTGCGGGTTATTTGAATAAGTGTGAGCGCTGCCATCTGAACCCTGGTTCGCACCAAACAAGCAATGGTGCAGTTCGACTGAACTATGAACGCAACATGGACCAAATAGATCTAAACTAACCAAAAACAGGACATGAAATCACAAGATGCGACCCTAAAAAGAACACAATGCTCAAGCATACCTGGTTTTTCTCGACATAGTGGCAATGTTGTTCAGTGCAGGCGTCGGAACCAGTGTCTTTTTTGCAGCAGATAATAGTAAAGGAGAAATTCCAGGAGCTGTTTTGACACCTTTGCATATTTTCTAAGCTCTTCGTGAGTTTTCTGCTGGTAAAAATACCACCGTATGTACGCACATGCAACAAGAGCATTTAGCCCAGCGCACAGAATTGTTTTGGATGTTCTTTCACACAAAATATACATGTTTTTTGTTTTATTTTGTTTTGTATCTTTAGGTTCGGTGTTAAAAATGACAGTGTGAATGTTAAGTGAACCAAGACTAAATGTATCATTTCCTTTTTTGGTCCAGGCCAAAAGAACCAAGAGAACCTAACTACAAGTGTGAACCCACCCTTAAACTAGTCAATAGCATGGTCACCTTGTGTAATTCTACAGCAAGCGAGGAATCCACACAACTATTCGCGGATGAGGTAACTAATGCAGATTCCCTTTGGATTTTCTAACCATCCTTGTGCAACTCACTGATACTGATAACTCAGAATATAAAATGAGTGGGAATTGGTTTCTCTCTACTCTTCAAACTATATTCTGTCTCCCTGTAGATGCATCTGAAGGCGTGCGTCACTGATGGCTTTCAAGCCATTGCCGATTTGAGTGAGATAAAGGGTATTTGATCTCTTCCATTTTCTTCTAACACTCAAGTGGGTTGGAGTCATCGTCTAAGTATTCCCACAGTGACCACCTCAACACTTCATAGAGAATCAGGGCAGTGCTTCACAGCCATTCAGTTTATGACATTTAGAAAGCATGGGCATAAAAAAAAAAGCTTGAATAAGAGTTTATAATTTACAAATCATCTTTCCTTTATAGTTTGTAACAATTCATTTGGTTTCTAGCTGCATTAATTACACATTCTGCCAGATCATATGCATCCATCTTAAAATATAAATTGTGTTGCTCAATAATCAGTTTAAAATGGCAATAATTAAATGAATTGCAAATCATTAGTGTTCAATATTTAAAATGTATTTTACAGTGCCGTACAGTGGTGTTCTAAAATGAGGAGTCAAAGTCTTCAGGTTTTTAAATGTGTGTTATGTATTACATTTAGGCCGCGTGTTCACCCAAGCATTTTTAACCAGCTGAAAACACTAGGCGCTCTGCTGAAAACACTTAGCTGTGAGAACGCATTGGCAGCGCAGCGTTTTTTCAGTTGAGACGCTTTGCTTGTTGTTATGATACGAAATATCTGCGTAAGTGTTACTACATTGTACTAGTAGAATGTGACAGTTGGTCGGAGTGGTATTTGTCCCGCCCCTCCTCCACTGTGATTGGACGGCTGGGTAAAAAGTGACAGTGATGAGCGCTGCATTTTACCCATTTTGAACATTCTTCAACTCTTAGTGACCAGTAAAAAACGCTGAGCGCTCAGCGTTTCAGCGTGAAATAGATGCTCAGCGCCTCGTTACGCTTCTGCCGTTTTAAAAACGAGGTGCTCCCATTGAAAACAATTGGAAAAATATGCTAGCCGCGGGGAAAAAACGCTTTGGTGGACATAAGGTTGTAATTTTTTCCTGGTTAAATAAACATTACTTTACATTACAAACACAATTCTATTTTGTATTTTTACATTAACAATGTAATTAAGTTTCTATTTATTAAAACCAAATAATTATAAATCTCATCAAGTTAGTGTTTTTAAAGCCACACCAAAGATTATTTTGTACCTTAAAATAATGTTTCCAAAATCGTTTCAGTGGTTCATCAACTCGTAACAGGGTGAACGGCACTTCTGCATTTGCTTTGCGACCCTCTCTCGGCTATAACCGCACTATGCAAGTTTGCCAGATCGGGTAGCGGATCTGTAGTTCGAATGAGACATAAGAAACTACAAATTTGACTTGCTTTACGGCAAGCGTTACAATAGCAAAAAAATAACAAGCAATGTCATTATTTTGTTTTTCTTCGTTTCTGATGTCACAATATATCATACTTTCATAAAATCATGCAACATACTCTACCTTGTCTGTGGACATCGTTATTTCCAAAGCCGGTGCTGGATAAACAAATAGCGTGCGTGCGACGGTAGGCTAAATTATTTACGACAGCGGTAATGGACAATTCCGCTTCCAACCTGTAGGGGGACCGAGGAGGAAAAGTATTTTTACATTTATTCCAAAACAATAACTAAAGGCTGTAACATTTATTCCAAAATAATAACTAAAGGCTGTAACAATTTAAACACTACATTTTATTTGAGAACTGATGTTCAGCTATTCTTTGTAATAGTAAACTTATCATCAGTCATCAAGCTAGGGCTGCACGATTAATCGCAATTTACATGTAATGGCACTTAAATCGAGATGGCTTATTGCAATTTTAAAATCGCAAAGGCTGCAATTATTTTTTATGCGCAGTTTGTCATTGATGTACGGCTCTGTAAACGCTGCTCCATCTGAAAGCACAGTGAGTTTGAGTCACTTATAACATTTGATCAAACATCTTTCCAAAACATGAGAAGCATTTATGAACCTCTTGTCCAACCACAGACAACATTTAATAACATGCTTTTACTCCAAACTCACTTCATAACGACAGTTGAGCTCCTCCTTCTGTGAGATGATGTGCCTTCTTACACAGAATAAGGCAGTCATGTATTTATAAGTCATGTTTAATCAAAGCATTTCAATCTTCTGTTTATTCAGCTACAGCGATAGGGATTTCCTGGAATGATGCGCAATATTATACTTCTGCGGTGGGGCATATTTAGCGTGTTTGCGTGAGAGCGCCCTCTGGCGTTCAAATGGGGAAGTATTTACTACCAATCAGCCGCACTCCACTGACAAGCTGCGCACAAAATAATCGCAGCCTTTGCCAAATCGCGTGCGATTTTATTGCGATTAATCGTGCAGCCCTACATCAAGCTCTGTAAACAACGGTCAAAGACACGAAGATGTATAGCCTACCTTTAATTTCACCAAGCTGATTGCTCACTAAAACCCTGCACAGTCTTCATATTGACGTGATCGCAGTAATATCTAAGTGGCTGAGTTGTTTACTTTTTAATTAGTCTCCCCATTAACGCCATCATTTTGTTCATTCAGACTGATTCACGAATGCGCACGAAAACAAGGGGGGGGGAATTTATCACACAAACCAATCGTATCCAATCCTAGCCAATAATAGCGCGATGGAGGCATTGCCTCCCCTCACGTTACTTTACCCCATTCATTCTCAATTACCCCCCACTAAACCCAGCGCACACTTTAGGGGCGTCTGGTAAAAGTCAATGTGCTCAGGGGAGGCAAGAGAGACACGGAGTCCAACTGTAACTTTACCTGCGGGTGTCACTGTTGGACATTTTGTAATATTTGTTTTATTTTTGCAATATGGACCATTTTCTCGTGCAAATTTTTGAGGCGGCACTGGCTCCCTTGCTTTATTGTTTAAAATTTGCAAAAATCACTTTTGAAAAATCGATTCACTGCTAACCCAAGGATTCACAGTCATACTGTTTTTGTTGCCAAAAATGCTCCTTCCCTTTCTAAAATGATATTTTTCCATCGGTCAGTGAGCTAAAGGGTGAAGAAAAACACCTGTGCATTCTTAGTCAAGACTCCCTGCCGTCACATCTGTACATCTATGCTATCTATGTCAAAGTTTAGCAGCTTTCCTCAATGCAAAGGTTTGCTCAAAGCTTCCCTCAAAATGTGTTTACAAGCTCCTGCCATCTGTTGAGGAAAGAATTAGTCTCCAGATTGAGGGCTTTGGGGGTTGTTTATTTCCAAACCATGTACTCTAGAGATGTGATTAATTGGTTGGTGAAAACATCTCCCTCTCCATAACTCCTGCGGTGAAGCCTGGCCTGTGTACACACGGTGAGACGACCAAGGCAATTTAAGTAGATTTAATCGGAAGTCTAATAGGAAAGCCACTGAACACTGACCGCTCTTATAGTTTTGAGTACAGAGCACTAAAGTATTGAAGTTTCGACGTTTCATCTGGCCATCTCTTTTAGCAGCGAGAAGCAGCTCCCACAGAGAGGCTTGAGTTTCCTCTCTTACCTGTGCTTTCTGACACAAAATACTCAAGAACCAGAGTGAAGCCTTTTAGATCATCAAAGAGAAAAGGTCAAGCTAAATAAAAACTTCACGTGCAGCAAGGATAGAAAAAGATCTGATGTTCAAATTTGTTTATATACAGTAGGGTTCAAAAGTCTTAGACCACAAAAAAGTTACATATTATATTATCAGCACAACGATTAGAGTGAATGTTGAATTGATTTTTTTTTTTTTTATGATTATTTTACATTATTTTCATTTTATAATGTGTTCATTTTTTCTAGGTTCAACTTTTGAGATTTTGAATTCAAGACTTTCAATGTGGTCGTATGACAACACGACTAAAAAGAAATAAGATACAGGGCTTTATGGACCGGAGATGATCTAATGACAGATTTTCACGCTGAGCAATAAGAATGGGACATGGGCATGAGCCATCTGCTCCTTCCGTTGCTTCACCTGTCACTGAACATTACAACAACAAAACAACAGTCCCACAATCTGTAATCACTGTCTCAATCAGCAAATCAATCGTGTCTGTGCAGAGAAACCTGAAACCTATGATTCAATCAGTGTACAGGAGGCTCCTGCTGTTAAAAGTACACCTGCAAATGTGTGTATGACTCTGAATTTATTTCAAAAACAAAGAATGAGGATTGTTATGTAATGATGTCTTAAGAATTATGCATTAAACACTATCGTTTAAAAGTATTGTATAGGTAAAAAAAAGTGTTTTTGAAAAAAGTCCCTTATGCTCACCAAGGCTGCATTTATTTGACCAAAAATTATAATATTGTGAAATATTATCACAATTTAAATTAACTGTATTCTCTAATACTATATTTTTAAAAAAATTAAATTTATTCCTGTGACGGCAAAGCTGAATCATTATTCCAGTCTTCAGTGTCACAAGATCCTTCAGAAATCATTTTAATATGCTGATTTCGTGTCAGGAAACATTTCTTTATATTATCAATGTTGAAAGCATTTGTGCTGCTAAATATTTTTGTGGAAAGTGAGATAAAAAAAAATGTTCATGATTCTTTAATAAATAGAAAGTAATTTTCTAAAGTAACAGTATTTATTAGAATTTTTTAATCTTTTGTAAAAATGTAAAAGTCTTTACTGTCTGCTGATCAATGTAATGCTGAATAAAAGTATTAATAGTAAAAATAATAATAAAAAAATAAAATAAAAAATTACTAACTCCAAAATTTTGAATGGTAGTGTGAATATTCTGAATTTCATATGTTACTTCCAGTACTTGAATTTGATTGGCTGAGTGCTGATATACAGCCCAACAGCACTGGGAGTTTTGTAATACTCCACTCATCAGTGTTTGCAGGTTCCAGACAGACTGTCTAGTTGTAACAAGTATGTTCTGTTTTGTTTTTGTTTTCACTGTGTTCTGTTCCTGTTTTGCCTGCCTGAGTTCCTAGTTAGTTTCCCTGGCTGTTAATAAGTTTCTGTTCCCCTTGATTACCCTCCCCATGTTTTTCAGAGTATCATTCTGTTCCTTTATCCAGTATCGCCAGTGTTTAAGGTGGTTGTGTTCACATTTATCTCCCGAGTAACTGTTAAAGTTCCCTATTCCTTTAGTCATGCGCTTCATTACACCCACCGATCGTGACACCAGTCTGAGGTGGAGAATTTGTGATACTTACTGCAGGTTACATTATGGTGACAAGTGACTCCCTGCATCTGAATATGCCTACTTACATTCATACTATATAGTAGGCAAAAAAAAAAAGTACAGTTTGTGAGCTGAGTAGTATGTCCGAATTCATAGTACATAAAACAGTAGGCGAAAAGTACCCGGATGTCCTACTACTTCCAGTGAGATTTTTTTAAGAGAAACAAAGAAATGGGTTGAAGTGAAAGTGAAATATAAAAACATGAATTTGAAAAACTAATTTGCTTCATTGACATTCCCTGAAAGCTTTAAATACTATTATTTGAATTTTTAACATTGCTTTTACATATTAAATCTGATCTGGCTTATTACTGACTTGACCTCACACTAGTTTTAAAACATTACTTAACACATAAATGAGGCAACTGAATGGCCTGAACGTCATTAGCATACTGAATGTCTTACTCACCCTATCCTATCCTTCCATTCCTTCCTCCCTCTCTTTTTTTCTCATGCATGCATGGTGATAAATATTTGGGGGAATCCTCAGGCTGAGGGATTAGCATTAGCATTGTGTTAAAATCTGAGTGTTTCCACAGACCTCTGCTCTCTCTCTCTCTCTCTCTCTCTCTCTCTCTCTCTCTCTCTCTCTCTCTCTCTCTCTCTCTCTCTCTCTCTCTCTCTCTCTCTCTCTCTCTCTCTCTCTCTCTCTCTCTCTCTCTCTCTCTCTCTCTCTCTCTCTCTCTCTCTCTCTCTCTCTCTCTCTCTCTCTCTCTCTCTCTCTCTCTCTCTCTCTCTCTCTCTCTCTCTCTCTCTCTCTCTCTCTCTCTCTCTCTCTCTCTCTAAAGGAAGCTTAGAAGAGCCTGGAGACAGTGACTAGTGGGGCACAGGGCTGATAGCAGGGTTCTTAACTCCACACACAGACAAAAAAATTCACTGCCACTGAGCTCCCATGAAAACCGTCTTCTGGGTTGCATCACAAAGAATCTGAAACAAACCCTGCTTTTTGTTTTCATACACTGTTTTTGCACTACACAGCGCCACCCAGAAATGGTCTTTCTATTATTTTTTTACCTGACAAAGACAGATAGGCCCCGTTTTACACTTAGTAGGTCTATTACGTTTTCACACCTATAGATTGTTTGTTTTGTTCCGAAGCAGTGACTTAATTTGTTACAATGTGGCATTTTCTTCTTGGTTCGGTTCGCTTTCACAAGGCAACCTTTCAAAGCGTACAAAAATGTGTTCACGAAAGTCACATGCAAGTAACTATCCTCTTATTAGTCAGTGTTTCCTCTGCGTCATCCATCAAGATAATTGACAGGTTTGCTTATTGCGGCTTTATTTGTAACTGTCGAGACCAAGGGGGTAATATTTCAGAAAAAACTGAAGCTTCCCCGGGGGCCGCCATTGATTAGCAGACCATCGCCTGCTGTTAGCATTCCATTGACTCCCATTCATTTTGGCGTCACTTTGACAGCGAATAACTTTACATCTGAGGCGTTTAAAGACTCCATTTGTCCATTATTTATTTCTAAAGAAACACGAAAATGTATAAAAGGCTCCATTACCTTGTATCTTACGTTATGGCCCCGTAGAAGCAGTTTTTGTAAAAATAGGCTAACGATTGCGTCATAACCACGCGACTTTCTGTCGCACAGTAGAGAGATTACCGTATGGACAGGAGGAGAAGCTCGCGGGGGGACGTGGAGGCAAAATGACAAAATAATTATAATACCTAGCAAAAGTTGCTCCTGCTCCTAGCTCATGGACAGCTCCTACTCACGCTCTCCGCCTCTGCAAGATTCGGAAGGGAATGATTCAGATTTCTCTTGGCACAGCTACTAGAAGACAGACGGGTTGCTCACGTCACATCCACGTCGTCAAGCTCAGTTTGAGTCTGCGCAGTACGCTCGACCATCAGGAAGTGAGTGCTTCTAATTGACTTCACTTTTCTCCGTTGAATCCAATGGGGTCGCTGTGTCCATTTCTTTTACTGTCTATGGTCGAGACACGCGAACACTATACGAATGTAGCCGCTGTTAAATTATACACTACATTCGTATTAATACTGCAGCAAATTCAAATGCGCTCTCTCTCTCTGGATCAGTGCTGTCTAGAGGATTACTGTGTCAAGACCACGGTCAAGACACACGCAAACACTATACGAATGTTATAATGCAGCTAAAACAGGAATCAGCTTCATCGGAACAGCATTCTCACACGGAGAAGTGCAATTACACAATATTCTCTATTCACACCAGGAAAGTCCGCTAGTTCACTTGCTTTTGTCTGGAGTGGACCAAATACAGTGTTGTTGTTGTTGTTTTTTTTGGTGTGATTCACTTTCACACTGCCCTTTTTGCAAGTGAACCAAAATTTGTAAACAAAACCACATGTGTGCTAAGGTCATCCATTCATTGGACAGAAATTCAAACTGTACCAGAGTTCGTTTGGAACCGGACCGAGAACACCTCTTCAGCTGGGTCTTGGTACGCTTGTTTGGTCCGCACCCAAGTGCGATTTCTGTATTCACACCTGCCCAAAAGATCCGCGTCAAGGGGGGAAACGAACTTGAGTTCGATTCAGTCAAACCAAAAAAGACAGGTGTGAATACCCCCAGATGAAGTGGTGCTCTTTTGGTTTTCAACTGTGATAACTAATGTTTTCACTCAGAGAATCAGACACTACTGCTATATATATAGAACATTTCCCGTTATGAATTGGTTCATTGGTCCGTTGGGTCGGATTGCTTTTACACCTCAAGTGAACCGCCCCAGAGTCCGTTTGGAATCGGCCCACGGTCTCGGAGTGATTGTTTTGGTGCGGATCTGAGCGCGATTGCCGTGTTCACATACAGTGTGCCTAAACGAACCAAACCATGGGAGAAAACGCACCAGGTTCCAAAACAAACGCTCAATTGTAAAAGCACACTTAATATGCATTTTTTGTGATTTTGTGATCTAAAACTTTCGAGGTGGTCAGGGGTGGATTCTGACAACCTTTGACAAAGGTGTAAATATTAATGTGTAGAGGGATGCATGATATATCTGTACTGTTTACTTTTTTATCAGTATTGGTTGTATATACAGTCGTGCTCAGAATTAATCATACCCCTGGTAAATATGATCAAAAATGGCTGTAAAAAATAAATCTGCATCGTTTATCCTTTTGATCTTTCATTAAAAAAAATTTCAAAATCCTAACCTTTCATTTAAGTAAAATAATTGAAAGTGGGGGGGAAAATCACATTATAAAATAAATGTTTTTCTCCAAAACACGTTGGCCACAATTATTCATACCCTCTTATTAAATACCTTTTTGCAATCTCCTTTTGCCAAGATAACTGCTCTGAGTTTTCTTCTATAATGCCTGATGAGTTTGGGGAACACCTGACAAGAGATCAGAAACCATTCCTCCATACAGAATCTCTCCAGATCCTTCAGATTCCCAGATCCATGTTGGCGCTTCTCTTCAGTTCACTCCACTCATCAGGTCAGGGAACTGGGACGGTCATGGCAGAAGCTTCATTTTGTGCTCCCTAACACATTTTTGTGTTGATTTTGATGTTTGTTTTGGATCGTTGTCCTGATGGAAGATCCAGCCACGGCCCATTATAAGATTTCTAGCAGAACGCGTCAGGTTTTGATTTTTTATCTGTTGATATTTGATAGAATCCACAATGCCATGTATCTGAATAAGAAGTCCAGGACCTCCAGCAGAAAAATAGGCCCACAACATTAAAGATCCAATGGTATATTAAATTGTACACATGGGGTACTTTTTATCCTTGTGTGCACCAAACCCATCTAGCGTGTTTGCTGCCAAAAAGCTCTTTTTTAGCTCTTTTTTAAGCTGATGTAACTGCATTTACTGTAAATTACCTAAAGTTAATCTTTAAAAAGAGTAATGATTTTGCAACATTGTTACATGTAATCTTTATCAAATACCGATGAGCATCCATTTTCTTACTGTAAATTATAATCTTTTATACTACGAGGTTGTTGAAAGCTTGAATCTGATTAGTTGACTAATGTTCTAAGGTGTGCAATCATTTTCATGGAAACGCACGGCTAAAGTAGTTCCAGGCAGGTCTTGACCGCATTACAGTTCCATATCACTTTGCCAAATGATTTCAGTTATTTCAAAGGTCCTTACAGCCTACAACAGCAAAATAACCAAATAAATATAGTAAACAAGAGGTCGAGGATAAAAATGACATTATTTCCATGTTTTTGCCACAAAATTACGTTTCATTATGTACGAACAGCACGTAATTTCTTTCTCCCGTTCTCTCTCTCACTCAAATGCACACACATACAGTACGGACACACACCCACACAGAAACGTGTTCTAAGCGCAGCTCTGAAGATTTTATCAGTAAAATAGTTTAACAACTTAAAAGCTACAGATCATGACATTTCTCACTAGTAGTGAGGTAATAACAGCGCTGTTGTTAAAGCAGATATTTCGCTATTAGTAGAGACGCTGCTGCGTAACACTGTTGAGAGATGCACAGATTTAGCTAATTCAAACATGCTTAATCTCTCTCCCTCTAATAACTATTAATAACTGAGCGCATTTACACAAGAGCGCAGGACTACTTTCTTATGCATCTTATCCCACGCCTCCGTTGCTAATTCCAAAACCTCGTGTATTACCACCTTGGGTGAGCATTATTTTCTAATAATTCAACAGACCGTCATTAATTATTTTTTTACGTGATGCATAAATTCAGCATTTAAAGTGATTTATTTTAGTTTTTAATGCTTTCTCTTTTCTTCACTTCTAATCGCTATAAGCATCCTTTAAGCAGCGGTCACACCAGTATTTGAGCATGCAACATTTCATTGGACACTACAACGGTCATGTTATATGAAATTTTTTAAAGACATAAATTCAACATAACAAATAGAATAAATCAACTTAAGTTCCCTTTCTTGTAATGCAGCAAAGTTTGTGTTCTTTTAATTCAGCTGTTACATCATGATGTAGTTCTGTTGGTCACATGTCTTCATGTGAAATGAAATTGCAGGTCACTCGCAACTGTGGATCACAGCTAAATTCGCTTGAGCTTGTGTTTGGTCTCCTGCATTCACATACGTAAGAGTGGAAGTCAACAGAACAAAAAGTGAAGTGCGACTGGCCAATTTCTATCTAAAACAAGCAATAGATAGATATTATTTTATCTGACAAAATTATGAAAAGCCTTGTGAATCTTCCCCCAATGCTTTTAAAATCTGGTAAATGAGGTAACATTTTGTTAGCACAGCCTCTGATGCAGTATGTGCCATTTTCAATTTTGCACAGGTAAGTGGAGATAAATACAATCCAGAACATTCAGATGTTATCCGGTCATGGAATGCATGTTAATGCCATGTGTAAAGGGGCCATAGACAGACAATGTGATTGTGCCCTTTGACACACCCAGCAGGGGGCAGGAACACAAACTGTATATCTGTGGCCTTTTCAAGGGCATGAGATACAATCTCACCGCTAACTGATAAGCACCAGCTCTGCCGGGCAGGTACAATTACAGACTGATTTTACATGAATGCTTGGGGAGGTTTACATATCCTTGTAGCTATAGGGTTGCCAACTTCAGAAAATAAAAATACGGGACAACTGTGGTTCTTTACAGGAAAATAAGGGACACTCAAAATATTTACTGTATTACACAGTATAGGCCTATGTCATTTCAGGTTCGTATGTGTTTAAAAGTTTCTTTTTTTTTTTTTTGCTTAACCTATTTAAGTACAATTTAATTTTAAAACAAATGTTAAGGTCATACAAAATAAAAATAACATTACACACAAACCATAGTTGAAAATAATAGCATGTATCTGAAATAGAAAGCTTTTCTAACATTATAGCCTACACTACATTTAAAAAAAATTAAAGACAGTAATAGCCTACTTGGTTAGATCAGCATAGCAGTAAATAAACAGGACAAGGGAGGTCACGTACGGGACAAAGAAATTAGGCCCAATATACAGGACGTCCCGGCTAAGGGATAGTTGGCAACCCTACTTGTAGCTTTGCATTGCACAATCAAGAGAGAAACATAACTGGGAATAAGTGGGAAAAAAACTAATTTAAGAAAGCAGAAATAATAGTTAGCTTATCTTTCAACCTTTCCAAAGAATATACAAACAAGCCTTATATGAAAGCAAAATACAGGAAAGTCATGGACAATTAGACAGGCAGGCTGAGGGAATATTATGCTGATGTGATTTGCTGCTCAAGACACATGCCGCAGTTGATGAGACCTGTCCTAGATGACTGCTTTATCCTCATGTGTATACTGGGGAAACACACTCAAGCATCACTAAACCAAATACAGTGGAAGATGTGTCAACAAACCTCTGGGTTTCTGGAATACCTTATTCCACAGAAGAGCCTGTTCACACTGTTTTGACAGTATAAGGACTGACTAAAAACAGGAGATCGTCTCAACTGTTTTATAATATATAATATATAATATATTTTATATATATATATATATATATATATATTATTCTTGTTGCCAGCATCATTTTGATTATTTCATGCAAATAATTATTGTCATGTTATGGCTGATAACAAAAATCTATACTACTTTCAAAAAAAATTAAAACAATGTAAAAGTTCAAAAGAAAGATAAATATTTCTTTTGACATTTGAAAAAAAAAAAAAAGTATACAAACTGCATAAGAAAAAAACAAGTCCTCAGTAATAGAAAAGAGACCCCAGGGTTGCAGGTTAAATCCCTTAAAAAGTTAGAGAATCAACCTCAGAGACTAATAACCAATAGATCTGAATGATTAATTGGCTATTATACAAGAGAGCTCTGAAACGGTTTACTGCACATAATCATTGTGACATTACAATCAACAGTAACAGCAATTTACAGTGCTCTTAAAGGAATAGTATTCATCTTAATGGGTCAAATCTTTGCCATAATATATTTTGTTATTCCTTTAAAGTAGTGCTAGGTGATGGTAAAAGTTATCTAAATCTTAAAATGGGTAAAAACATTTAAATATCAAATACCAGGCAATAGAAAAGATATAGAACCTTACATAACAGGATGGATAACAAAAATAATGGTTCATTCATTAAATATAGCTGTTTTGTACTGCATTGTATTGTATTTTGCACCACTAAATGACCAATCAAAAGTCAGAATTGAAATTACGCATTTTATAATCCTAAAAAGGCGTTCCATTATGTAAGTTCTACATTGTCAGGACATTTAGTTGTACAAAAGGAAATTATGATGTACATTTTTCAAATACAATGTCAGAAACCCACGCATAAATCCTGGTCTTACTGAACACTCATAGTGGAATTTCTGGGGATAAGAGGGACGTGTATGACTGAGGCATGCCATATAGGCTGCATCACTGGAGTTCTGATGCAGATCCCCGTGATGACAAAAGACCCCTGTCTTTATCTCAATACACAGAGAGATCACAAAGCCTGCAGAATTAAGTCAAGGATTACAAAGGATGCATGATGTGGAGTCTGTAAGCAGACTAATTCACCTCACAAATGCACAGTAATCTCGACTTTCATCAAAAGATGACAACGGCAGGAATAAAAGACTTATGCTTCAGTACGTGCGCAATCACACAATTCTTGTTTATACAAAATACCAGGGTGGTGATTGCAAGCTTTGTTCTAGTTCACTGCTGATCAGAATAAAATCTTGCTAGAAATAATGTGCAGAGCTGGAATCTAAACAGCAAAATCTAGCAAAACAAATGGCTATCACATGCTGAACATTAAAATTTGATTAAGTCAAACAGGCGTCCTGTTGCATTATGCAGGATCTGAATTAATTTCATATGGGTCTATTTTAAAGGGTTGGTTGATTATGATTTCACTTTTCTAACTTTAGTTAGTGTGTATTGTTGCTGTTTGAGCATAAACAACATCTGCAAAGTTACGACACTCAAAGTTCAAAGCAAAGGAGGATATTTGCTTTTAAAGAAATAGTTTTTTAAGGACTACAACAAATGGCTGGTAGGGACTACACGACATTCCTCCCGGGTTAGTGACATCACTAACCCTAAAATTAACATAAACACCACCCCTGGAACACGATTTATAGATTATCAAGACAGAATATGCTAATCAATGACTAGAAGATAACTACACATAAGCTACATAAATTCATCAACTAACCAATCAGAAATGTCCTGTTGCTTCTACATGCTGTCACTTCCTGAGTCTCTCCATTTTTGTCTGAATCCGGTTTGAACATAAAAGGCTAAAAGTTTTTGAAATTTTCAGTGCATGTCAGAGTGAGGTAAAAGGACACAAGCTGTTCTAGCTCCGCCCCCTGTGCCGGGAGCAGCAGCTTATTTGCATTTAAAGGGACAGACACAAAAACTGTGTGTTTTTGCTCACTCTCAAACAGTGGCAATTTTAACATGCTATATAAAAATATCTGTGGGGTATTTTGAGATAAAACTTCACATACACACTCTTTTTTTACATCTTTGTGAAAAGGGCATTATACCACCCCTTTAAATTGTAATAGGATAATGGTAAAACTTTACAACAGGGGTGCCCAACCCTGCTCCTGCCGATCGACTGTCCTGAAGAGTTAATCTCCAACCCTAATCAAATACACCTGAAGCAACCAATTAAGCCACATGAAAATTAAAGGCAGGTGTGTTTGATTAGGGTTGGAGATGAACTGTGCAGGACAGTCGATCGGCAGGAGCAGGGTTGGACACCCCTGCTTTACAATAAAGTTCAGTTTGTTAACATTAGTGTATTCATTAGGTATCATATACAATGAGCAACAATTGTTTACAGAAACTATTACTCCAGGTTATCGTTAATTCAGAAATGTTCTATTGTTAATTCATGTTTTTTCATAATACATTATCCATTGTTAATTTATACATGTAGAAAATGACAATAACAATCAAAAATGCTTTAAAAATAGCATTCACTGTTAGTTCATGCAACCTAATCTTATTATAAAGTGTTATCAAGATAATTTCAATGTTTATTTGGGTTTGTAATGTCTTAAAATGTCCCAACTACACTTACTTTCAAAGGTTTGTTCTCTGTCTTTCACGCAGCCTCTTCAAATTTCTTGCCTCCTGACACGTTGTTACACTCCAGTTCTCTGTGCTTCTCTCCCACCCTCCGAAATATGTGACAGGAGCACAACAAAGGTCCTCATCAACTCTCTTTTTGTGCCCCCGTACCACCCTCTCACGCGTCTCTCTGATTGTCTCAAGTCTCTGACAGTAGTAAACACTATGGCTTCGCTCACTCACGCTCCACAAGCAGAGAAGAGGAACTAGAGGTGAGATGTGTGCGTGTGTGTTTGTGTATGCACAGAGGAGGAGGAGTGCTACGCTACAGCACAGTATTCTCAAGTGTCTTTTATTGCTGAATCAGTGTTAACCCAAAGCAGAGGTGACATTGCTGCATTTCCCCCCTGGCAATGAGACAAGTCTGCACACAACATTGCTCCATATTGTGTTGTCCTCTGAAGTCAACATGTAAAAAAACAAAACACTTTCATTACACGATTTGCTGGTCCTCATTTTAAAGTCACAATGCATCAGAAGACGTAGCAAGGGATTTTTTTCTCGATTGTGATGTACATCTGAGTAAAAACGATTATCGAAAAAGAAAAAAATTTGGGGCAGTGACTTGCTTCTGTCTGTTGATTGTCGATTGAAAGGAGGCAGATCTGAATTCGAGCTTGAGGTCGAATTTAAAGGGTTAGTTCACCCCAAAATTTTTTATTCGCTCATCAATTACCCTTATGTCGTTCCGAACCCATTAGACTTCCGTTCATCTTCAGAACACAAATGAAGATTTTTTGATGAAATCTGAGAGCTTTCTGTCCCTCCATTCACAGTCTAGGTAACTACCAATTTGACACTTCAAAAAGTTTATAAAAAGATCGTGAAACTAATCCATATGAATCGAGAGGTCTAGTCCAAATTTTCTGAAGAGACAGGATCGCTTTATATGATGAAGAGATTGAATTTAGTCTTTTATTCACATATAAACATTCATCAACTCACACATCAGTTGTGGTAAACGGAAGTTCGCTTGACGTGCGTGAACCAATGAGATTCATTCTCATGTTACACAGCACGTTTGAGCTTCAGCAAGAACCAATGAAGTTCATTCTCGTGTTACGCAGCACGTTTGAGCTTCAGCAAGAACCAATGAAGTTCATTCTCATGTTACACAGCACGTTTGAGCTTCAGCAAGAACCAATGAAGTTCATTCTCGTGTTACGCAGCACGTTTGAGCTTCAGCAAGAACCAATGAAGTTAATTCACATGTTACGAAGCATGTTTGAGCTTCAGCAAGAACCAATGAAGTTAATTCACATGTTACGAAGCATGTTTGAGCTTCAGCAAGAACCAATGAAGTTAATTCACATGTTACGAAGCATGTTTGAGCTTCAGCAAGAACCAATGAAGTTCATTCTCATGTTATGCAGCACGTTTGTTTGAGCTTCAGCAAGAACCACTGAGGTACATTCTCATGTGTTACGCAGAACGTTTGAGCTTCAGCAAGAACCACTGAGGTACATTCTCATGTGTTACGCAGAACGTTTGAGCTTCAGCAAGAACCACTGATGTTCATAGTGAACTATCCCTTTAAGAACGGGCCGGGGTTTAAGTGGACTAAATAATTGGAGAGGACTAAAGGATATGACACTTCACCTGAAAATCAAGTTCTGACATTTTGATTGAAAATGACAAGTTTTAAAAAAATTAAACATGCATAGATGTTGTACACAATAAGATCAATAACATTTAATAAACAACAATTTTCATTTCATGCTGACTTTAAAGACTACAAAGTACATTTTTATCAAAATCATATGAATTATTTTAAAACTGACATCATTGAGGTGGGCTTTTGGATCTTAATCAATAAGGCATTGTTTTAGCAGACACATGTTCAGGTCCAGCTACATTCAAGTATGTAACGCCCACTTTCTTCAGTCCACTACATTCCAGATAAAATCAAGTCCCTCCCTACATTTTTTTTCTCATTGAACATCCTGCTTCACACAGAAAAACTTTGTAATGCATGATTCATTCCCCTCACAAAATCCTTGAATATTGCATTACAGTTGTTTTTTTCTTAACCATGAAAATATATGTATTTTAAATTACATATCACATAATATAACTGAAGTTAAAATGGTCAAATTAAACCTTTCATTTTCTTTGTGTTTTCAGTCATCCTTTGGTTAGCAATTTAACAGCTTACTACCTTAGCATTGAGCTAACGGGAAAAGCACTTTTAATCAGAACAATAAAGTTAAAATTACTGAAATAAAAAAGGGTCACAATAGCATTTTTAACGTCGACATTACTGTAACAGTGAGAGGGCAATGGGCATTTCAAAAGTTTTTCATATTTGATCAGCCTATAAACACAACTTTCAGACTCATGATAAAAGGCGGTGTAGTAGTGCTGACATTGTGACAAAATTAAGCACAAAATGAATCTGTCATTGTTGTAGTCATATTTAGTAAGAATTATGGTGTCAAATTAATATTCATATAGCTGTCTGCAAGACACTGTTCTGAAAGAGCTAGTAAAATATTCACAAAAAGACTACCACAAACTGTCTGCACTCACAGCTCAACTCTATCGTTGGTTAGCGTATATTTGACAACATAGCCTACTGACTGACAGATCAGTCTGATTCTTGCTTGCATTTACTGATTATGCGTTATCAGTTTAACAAACTCACAGAGACACAGGAAGCTCACTGCATCTTCTCTCACACTCACCAGGAGCGACTGAGCACTGCTGAAGTGCCGCCAATAGATGTATAACCTCTGAATTATTCACTCACATCCAGCTCTCAGCAGCCCCTGCGACTGACTGGCTTTGGTGCACTAAAAATGATAAATACTGGATCTATCAGCTTACATTTGGAGAACAGCCACCTAATTGGCAATTAAAGCAGATAAGAAATGTCTGTTGTACTCTACACTCAGTATAGAGATAGAGCTATTCAGTAAAACCAGTAAAGCAGCTGTATTTAAACACATTGTTCTATTCCCCTGCATGTTTCATGGCATTCCTGGTTGGCGAAACTGAGAAATCCTTCAAGCACAGTAGAATCAATACAGTCAATGAGGATTAGATTTACTGAGGCAGAAGGGACAGCAATCTGGTGTGTGTTACAGAACCAATCCAACAGGTCAATGGCATGTAATGTATCCTAGTATTGTTTTATAGCCCCAAATAATTCAGACCAAACCCTATCTTACCTAATCTGTACTGAAATTAGTATTATTTCATATACCCTTCTATACAAGTGACATAAATCAGGGTGTGCAAAAAAAAAAACTAAAACATAAGACGTAATGGGGGTTTTCACATTATATAATTATACGTAATAATAATTTTAAAATGTTTTTTATTTTATTTAAATCAGTCATCATCCACTATGCTGGCTAGAAGAAAAAAAGAAGCTAAAAACAGCAAGCTGGTTGGCTGGTCTTAGGTGGTTCAAGCCTGGTCATTGCTGGTTTAGCAGGCTCATTTTGGACACTTATTTAGCTGGTCAGACTGGAAAAAACTACTTGACAAGCTTAAACCAACCAGAATTAAACCAGAATAGGACAGGGATGTAACGGGTATTAAAAAGACATTCAGTCTGAATTTACCTGTAATAAAATCAGCAATGTAAATAGGCCTACTATGCTGCAGGCATCCCTTGACTCCCCTCATATCTTCTTTCTGAATTGCTTGCGCTGATTGCAGTCTTGTTTTATGGTGGCTGGAGATTTTTCTTTACTGAAAAAAAATTATCTTCATCCTCCCCATAGAAAATCAATAACTATGGTGACCGCGATTTGTCGCCCCCACCCTAAATTACACCTCTAGTATGCGGTGTTGCCATGCTGCGTGTGTATCATCACTTTACTTTAGCAACTCGTTATCGTACTTTAATTAAGAGGTCGCCTACTTTTTTTTTTACTTTTTTTTTTTTTTAATAAGCTACTTTGTCTTTATAATTTTCCTGACGTGACGTCACAAAAGTGTGAATTTAATTATATTCAAATAATATGTTTTACCTCACAGCTAAATACCAACCGCGATTTGTTTATTGACGTCATTATAACGCAACATATTAAAAGAAATGACAGGGCTATAAAAAACAACTGTAGGCTGATAATGGTTCGTGTCAGTTTATTGGGCTTCCGTTCTTGCACACCCTGTGTCCCATTGCAAAACACAAAGCTTTGTTTCTGGCTGCACTACTGCTCTATACCATGAATATAGTGCAATTAGGGTGACAGAACAGGGCTCTAGGAGTAAGATCCCGCCCCTTCGACTCAGTCTCCACACTAAAGTAACCAGCTGCATTGTTAAAAACAGAACAGCATTGCAACAGCTTCTCCACTGTCTTCCTGCCAAGTGGCTCGCTCGACCACTACCGCTGTAAATGACCGAAACAAAACACTGTCACTATCTCCATGCTGATATGATAACTGCACTCACCTATCAACTTGGTCGCGTGTCTTTTGTTCAACAATCTCCCGATCACAGCTCTTGCATTTTGAAGTTGCTTTCGATTTGGCTCTCGCAGAAGACACTCGAATGAATCTGTTTTGATGTTTTAAAAAAAAGTTTCAGTTCCAAAATCGAGCTTTCAAAGACCCTCGGCGTGTGTCGAGGCTTCGGGAGCGTGTAGTGAGTGACAGCTGGCTTCATCAATGTCACTGACTGCTGTCTGTCGCTCGCGGGTCTATCCGAACAAGCATGTTTCTGCCTCTTATTTTGTTGAATTGTGTTCGGGCTTTATGGCGCGACGGAATCTCCGCATCATTTCAGTCTCTTGTGAGTCAGTTTGATGGCATATATCTGCCCCATCCCTCTTTCTCCCTCTCTTCCGCACTGCTGACAGATCCCCGACCGAGCGAGTGAGCGAGTGAGTGAGCCAGAGCAGCTTCAGACACTACAGCCCGTCACATGCTCACGGTCATCAGCTCCCGTTTACGAGCAGCGCTACAGATCAGTCTGTGAATTACGCGGAATAATTTGCGTCTCTTATCATGTGTAATATTAACACGCTGACTGAAAGCTTGAATGAACTTCACGATCCATCAAACATTTCCCTTTCTTTTACTATGGGCGGGTCCTAAAGCCCGTCGGGTTCATAGCACACTAGTCTCGGCTTCAGACAGCACGCCCACAGCCTGCTCTCTAATGTCTTATTCATACTGCACACAAAACTGAAAAACACTTTCTGATCAAATCTAATTGGTGAGCATTACACAAAGTCCAGGACATACAGGTGGTTTATTTTTATTTTTATATATATAGCCTATATCAGCAGGGAAACTGGGTTGGTAGCCTGGGTTAGTATACTTTTGACGTTGTGAGGAAAAAATGCTGGGTTGTTTTTTAATGTTTTACCCAGGTTCTGAGTAGTTTTTCTATCACTCAGCTGCTGTTTTTTTTTCTTCTGTCAATACAAAATGATGAACCCCCTCACATACCTACCCAGTGCTGCCTCAATGTAACCCAATGTTGGGTAGTCTGTGCCAAACCGGTTAAAACTGGATACATTTGTCAATGGTCATTTTTCTGTTCTGAGAGAAAACATCCTGATGAAATTAAGGTTTGTATTATATTGTACCTACTCCTCTCAAGTTATTACTGTACAAAAAGGGAAACGTTTGTTGTCTTACATTTTATGTGTGTTTACATGTAGCCTATGTCGCAGGTAATGTCCGCTTGAAATGCTAGCCGGATGACGGTACATATACACATACATATATACATACATACATGTGTGTGTGTATGTATGTATGTATGTATGTATGTATGTGTATATATATATACAGTGAGGAAAATAAGTATTTGAACACCCTGCTATTTTGCAAGTTCTCCCACTTAGAAATCATGGAGGGGTCTGAAATCATCATCGTAGGTGCATGTCCACTGTGAGAGACATAATCTAAAAAAAAAAAAAATCCAGAAATCACAATGTATGATTTTTTAACTATTTATTTGTATGATACAGCTGCAAATAAGTATTTGAACACCTGAGAAAATCAATGTTAATATTTGGTACAGTAGCCTTTGTTTGCAATTACAGAGGTCAAACGTTTCCTGTAGTTTTTCACCAGGTTTGCACACACTGCAGGAGGGATTTTGGCCCACTCCTCCACACAGATCTTCTCTAGATCAGTCAGGTTTCTGGGCTGTCGCTGAGAAACACGGAGTTTGAGCTCCCTCCAAAGATTCTCTATTGGGTTTAGGTCTGGAGACTGGCTAGGCCACGCCAGAACCTTGATATGCTTCTTACAGAGCCACTCCTTGGTTATCCTGGCTGTGTGCTTCGGGTCATTGTCATGTTGGAAGACCCAGCCTCGACCCATCTTCAATGCTCTAACTGAGGGAAGGAGGTTGTTCCCCAAAATCTCGCAATACATGGCCCCGGTCATCCTCTCCTTAATACAGTGCAGTCGCCCTGTCCCATGTGCAGAAAAACACCCCCAAAGCATGATGCTACCACCCCCATGCTTCACAGTAGGGATGGTGTTCTTGGGATGGTACTCATCATTCTTCTTCCTCCAAACACGTTTAGTGGAATTATGACCAAAAAGTTATATTTTGGTCTCATCTGATCACATGACTTTCTCCCATGACTCCTCTGGATCATCCAAATGGTCATTGGCAAACTTAAGACGGGCCTTGACATGTGCTGGTTTAAGCAGGGGAACCTCCCGTGCCATGCATGATTTCAAACCATGACGTCTTAGTGTATTACCAACAGTAACCTTGGAAACAGTGGTCCCAGCTCTTTTCAGGTCATTGACCAGCTCCTCCCGTGTAGTTCTGGGCTGATTTCTCACCTTTCTTAGGATCATTGAGACCCCACGAGGTGAGATCTTGCATGGAGCCCCAGTCCGAGGGAGATTGACAGTCATGTTTAGCTTCTTTCATTTTCTAATGATTGCTCCAACAGTGGACCTTTTTTCACCAAGCTGCTTGGCAATTTCCCCGTAGCCCTTTCCAGCCTTGTGGAGGTGTACAATTTTGTCTCTAGTGTCTTTGGACAGCTCTTTGGTCTTGGCCATGTTAGTAGTTGGATTCTTACTGATTGTATGGGGTGGACAGGTGTCTTTATGCAGCTAACGACCTCAAACAGGTGCATCTAATTTAGAATAATAAATGGAGTGGAGGTGGTTTTAAAGGCAGACTAACATGTCTTTGAGGGTCAGAATTCTAGCTGATAGACAGGTGTTCAAATACTTATTTGCATTTTTTACAGTCTATGGTATATATGTATGTATGTATGTATGTATGTATGTATGTATGTATGTATGTATGTATGTATGTATGTATGTATGTATGTATATATATATATATATATATATATATATATATATATATATATATATATATATATATATATATATATATATATATATATATATATATATTTATTACACATATACATATACACACTACCGGTCAAAAGTTTTAGATCGGTAAGATTTTTAATGTTTTTAAAAGAAGTCTCTTCTGCTCACCAAGACTGCATTTATTTGATAAAAAAAATATAAAAAACAGTAATATTGTGAAATATTGTGACAATTTAAATTGACTGTTTTCTATTTTAATATATTTTAAAATGTAATTTATTTCTCTGATGAAAGCTGAATTTTCAGCATCATTACTCCAGTCTTCAGTGTCACATGATCCTTCAGAAATCATTCTAATATGCTGATTTTATGCTCAAAAAACATTCATTATTATTTTCAATGTTGTAAACAGTTGTGTAATTTTTTTTTCTTTGAATAGAAAGTTCAAAAGAACAGCATTTATTTAAAATAGAATATTTTCTAACATTATAAATGTCTTTACTGTAACTTTTGATAAATTTAACTCATCCTTGATGAATAAAAGTATTGATTTATTTTATTTATTTAACACCTAAAATAAAATAAAAATTCTTACTGACCCCAAACTTTTGAATGGTAGTGTTTAATGTTACAAAAGCTTTCTATTTCAGATAAATGCTGTTCTTTTGTACTTTCTATTCATCAAAGAATCCTGAAATAAAAATGTAAAAAACTGTTTTCAACATTGATAATAATCATAAATGTTTCTTGAATATCAAATCATCATATTATAATGATTTCTGAAGGATCACGTGACACTGAAGACTGGAGTAATGATGCTGAAAATTCAGCTTTGATCACAGGAATAAATTACACTTTACTATATATTCACATAGAAAACAGCTGTTTTAAATTGTAATAATATTTCACAATATTAGCATAGAAAACAGGCAGAAAAACAAACAGACTCACTGTTTGAAAGATACTCAGAATCTCATAGATGGTAAAAGGTTCATAAACACACACACACACACACACACACACACACACACACACACACACACACACTACATAGCAGTATAATGGACTACATTTAGTGCTACATGTAGTAGGTCATCGGCGTATGTATACACAAAATGGGCACACAAAGTACTGAAAAAATAGTAAAAGTTGATGGCTGAATGGTATCCTGACCATAGCAGGAATAATCTCCCACCCCCTATGAGACTGTAAGATTAAATGAAAGAAAACCTGATCAAAAGCTGTAATGCTTGTAATTTACAGCTATTTGAACCTTTTGGAAGGCTAGGTAGCTGAACAAACAGCCTTATGTTCGAGTGTCTATAAATTTGAGAGGCAATGGCATCATGCCCCATGGGTAATGACAAGTGAGTTCATTTATTCAAAGGTCAAACCCATCTGTTCCTTTTACTTTTGCCTATTACAGACTAATCCGAGTCTACAAGATGGTCTCATATAAGTAATGGGCGGTGAAGTAAGTTAGCGTGTACATATGCCAGCGGGAATAGAGGCTGTGTTGCATTTAGGTACCCATAATGCTGAGCAAGGAGCTTTAAAAAGAAAATCCTTGTCTTGAGGGAGAGTTTGGAGATCATCATCACAGCACTTGCCATGGTGCTCAATGCAAAGAGGACATAAATACAATCAAATGCACAACTGCCATTATCTCTCTCTCTCTCTCTCTCACGCACGCACACACACACACACACACACACACACACACACACACACACACACACACACACACACACACACACACACAGTAGCTACTGTGCAATTTTCTTTTTTCCTGCCTTTTCTCTCTCTCACCTTTTACCATCTATGAGTGTATCCTTGCGAGCTCCATTCAGTCTTTTCATAAAAATACTCTGAATGTCTGCTGTTGAGTTTGCTATGACTCATACCAATAATTTACACCAATGCTTTTAATATGCTCTTATTGCCACCAAATCGAGGAGAGAGAGAGAGAGAGAGAGAGAGGGGGGGGGGGGGGGGGGGGGGGGGGGGGTAATAGACAGAGAAACAAGAGATAGATAAGGAGGTAGAAAAAGAAGATGGGGGAGCAAAGGAAAGAGGGATTGGGTGGCAGAGTGATTTATCAAGCTGAAGGAAGAAGAAATCGGAAAAGCGGATCCTTAAGCCACGAGCACAGTGACAAACAGGCAGCTTTAGAAACCTATGCTTGTCTGGACATTGAGAGAGAGGAGAAGAAAAAGCAATATGATGGGATTATTGCATCATTTCTCAGTGCAGCCTCACATACCATAAACTATGTGGCCCTTTATTTTTATCAGCATGAAACCAATTAGAATGCCCATACTGAAGCATTACATGCACAAAAGAGTATGATTATGTTTAACAGTGAGATCCATGTATGATCAAATACACATTATAAAATATGGTTTCCACAAATGGACAATCAGTCAATAATGATACAGACACAAAACTTCAGAACATTTCAGAAAAAAAAACAGAAATTTTGAAAAACAAAGCTTCATTTTACTGCAAAATAAATATATTGCAGTTCAGTAAGTGAATAATATGTTGATTCTGTAAATGCTCTGACCGGTTCAGTTCAGTGAAAGCAGACCAATTCCCAAACCAGTAACTCGTCTTTTTGAACTTTTAATGAATAGAACCGTGCAGCGTTCGTTACGGAATCACACTACACTGGTCGTGCTGTATCTGTATGCCTATGTTTTCAAATCACTAAAAAGAACCAGCTCATATAAGAGTCATTCTTCGGGAATCAGACTACACTGGTTACAATGTTTTTGATTCAATAAAAAGAACCAGCATATACAATACATTAGTTTAGGAATCAGACTTCAATGGTTGCACTGAATATTTTTGATTCACTAAAAAGAGCCGGTTCATAATGAATCGGACTACACTGGTTGCACTGTGTGTTTTTGATTCACTAAAAAGAACCGGCTCATACAGTAAGTCACTCGTTTGGGAATCGGACTACCATAGTCTTGCTGTATGTTTTTAAATCTAAAAAGCAGTGGTGTAAAGTAGGCTATTTGAGTAAATGTAATAGTTACTGTAGTATCTTTTTGGCTACTTTGTAATTTGACACAGTATCAAAGATATTAGCCACTTTTACTCTCTACTTGACTAGATTTTTGAATAAGGATATCTAGCATAATACTCTTTACTCCAATAGACAACATCTGTGATGAGTAATGCAATTACTCATTACATTTAGCATGGAACCTAAGTATTTCTGCTACAAAAGAAGTGATATCGCCATCTACAGGGTATTGAAGCTACTGTATTTTGTTAATGTTGTCTTTACACACCCAAACTTGTCAACAAGGCTACTTTACGTGAATGTGATTGCCTTAGCACTAGCAGGTAGTTGCTGAATCATAAGTGTTTCATATGAGATGAGGACATGGCTGCAGCCAGCGGCTTTGACTATTTAATTTTACTTAATATTATTTTATTTATCCATTATATCAAAGAGACCCTTTTGAAGGATATTGGTTTACTTATGCCCTTTTTGAGCATTTAAGCTTAACGAAGACTTTTTGCTTGTTGATGTTTAAGAGGCTGTTGTGTCGACCTTGATGCATCACATATCAACTGCTTCTTGTTTTTTGACTGGCATGTCTCTTAGGTGCTGAGGATTACTGCATCGTTTAGGCTACATTCAGTACGAGTAAAATATCGGGATAGCTTTTCAGGTGGAAAGAGCTAATGAAGGAGAAAGACTTTGAAAGGGACGCTGAAGTTGCCCGCTTTCTTCTCGACAGGTAAGTCAATGTTACGGTCTAAATTACAAGCTTTTCATTACTTGGTTGTGTAATTCATTGTATAGGCAGCATAACAGTAGAACATGTATAGTTAAACTCGATGAAGTGCTATTGGAAGACATATTGTCATAGCTACCGTAGTTGCAACACGCATTTGAAAAAGCCATAGACAGTATATAAACTGGACACAGCGACCCCATAGGTTTCAACGGAGAAAAGTGAAGCAAATTAGAAGCACTCACTGATGGCTGAGCGTACTGCGCAGACTCAAACTGAGCTTGACGACGTGGATGTGACGTGAGCAGCCTGTCTGACAGTTGTAAACGGAGAGCGTGAGTAGGAGCTGTCCATGAGCTAGGAGCAGGAGAAACTTTATGATTCTCTATAGGCTTCTCCCTTGACTTTATTGGACTTTATGCCTCCACGTCCCCCCGATTGACTACGAGCTTTTCCTCCTGTCTATACGGTAATTTCCAGAGAGTCGCGTGGTTATGACGCAATCGTTAGCCTACTTTTACAAAAACTGCTTCTACGGGGCCATAACGTAAGATACAAGGTAATGGAGCCTTTTATACATTGTCGTGTTTCTTTAGAAATAAACAATGGACGAATGGAGTCTTTAAACGCCTCAAATGTAAAGTTATTCGCTGTCAAAGTGACGCCAAAATGAATGGGAGTCAATGGCATGCTAACAGCAGGTGATGGCTTGTTAGCCAATGGCGGCCCCCGGGGGTGGTACGGAGTTCGAGAGCTCGATTACCCCCCTGGCTAGAGAGCACTATTCGTTTGAATGCAAAATACAATTTCACCGCTAGATGGGAGAAATTCCTACACAGTGTACCTTTAAAATTCACCTTTGATCACCAAAATGACGATTTAAAAGTTTTTTCTTTGAAAAAACAAACAAACATCCTTAAAATTAATGCTTAAATGTAACTCTACACCCTTGCCTCATTACATTTAATATAGGCGATTCTATGAATATGCAAATTAGCCCCGCTCTTTCACTCGTTGATAATCACACATTGACGTGACTGGTTACAAGCTAGTTTGTGACGTCAGAAACACCAGCGATTTCAAACCGTGTTTTTGAGGCTGTCTTTAGAAAATACTCAGCAATGGTGTTGACTTGTGAATTTGCACATGGTTTGTCTTAAGGCATATTAAAAACACCACACAGACATATAAACAACATTAAAAACTTGATTTTTACTTCTTTTTTTTTCTTTGGAAGTATGGAATGCAGGTACTCTTTACACCTCTGCTAAAAAGAAATGGCTCATAAGAGTAATTTGTTTATGATTTCTTTTGTCATTGTGAACACTCATACACTGGGCAGTTATCTAAAAAGTGGTCTAAAGACAATAATGATTGTAGATATTCTACAAGCTAAATATACTCTTAAAGGCAGTGTTTAGTTAAAGACGAGATGGCACAGATAACATCAACATTCAAATTAATTATAGGCTCATAATTAACGGAAAACAAATTATGCCGCTGAATCGCTCACACCTTCTCTGACTGAGCATGCAAAGTCTCTGTTTAGATGGGATTAGTTCAATAATGACTTTAAAGGTATGGTTCCAAATATATTACATCTGAAAGATAAATAGGGTCAGAGATGGCAAAACAGAGGAAAATTAATAATGTGCAGTTATTTATATTGAATAAGGTGTTTAGGTGCATGCCTATTAAGGGATCATAGCTAACGTGGGAAAAAGAATGAAGCCAGTATCTAAAAAAAACAGGCGTATTTTATAATATGGTTCTGGCATACTGTTATCTAATCCTAATATTAGACATTAAATGTGCATGCTACCAATCTATGTCATTTTACAGCAACATTAAAAGAACATTTCACTAAAAATGCAAAATAATGTCACATTTACTCACCCTCATGTTGTTCCAAACCTGTATGGTTTTCTTTCTTCTTCAGAGCCATTCAATCTTTTTTAAGAATGTTGGTGCGGTCCAAACAACAGAATTCATTGAATTTCATGTTTTTGTTAGTTTTTTTTCCCTTCAAAATATCTTATTTTGTGTGCCTGCATCGGCCCTAAGGATAACCTCTTTTTTGCTGCTGTCACCTGTGGTCTACTCCTGAAACCTGCCATAGTGCACACAAGGGCCTATTCAAATAAACACATCAAGAAACACGACCATAAAAGTTTATAAAACACTTCTGATGCAATACAAGCTTAATTATTAAAAGCTACTTTATAGAAACTGAAGTTATTAAAAAGACTATAGCTATTATAATTCTACGAATGCTGGGTGGATTTAAAGTATTGCTATGCAAAGTTAACAATTGACTACTACACTATCAATTGACAGCAAACTGTCATTTAAGTCATCAGTTGCATTTGACGAACATCTGAATTTATTTCGGGAACAATGCGTGTATTTTGCTTGATGTTAGATGATGTTGCTTGATGTTGTACACTGAATTCCAAAGTCTGTTGCTGTCTATTTTTATGCTGTCTGGATCTGGTTTCTTGGTCAGGTCGAGGTCAGGTCTTGTAACAGACATATAAATCTCAATGGGAACAAGCTAATTAAATAATGGTTTAATAAAACTACACACAAGTTAGACAGATGTCTTGTGATTTAAACTAATAAACCCATGAAAGACAGGGGCCTAGGCTATATTGCGGTCAGGGTTCCTTCACATTTTCCATTTAAAATTTCCAAACCATACTTTACATAAATGGTTCACAGCATTATTTTCAGCATTATATTTGGTAGTAGTCATCTGTAAATATTTTATTGTCTGTTTTTTATTCATTGGTTTTCTTGAATTGATAACATGCACTTACATGATGAATAGAAACCTACAGTAAGACACTTTATAACCTGCATATAATAACCTCTGACACAGTCTGATACTGTAAATGTGGTTTGATGTTGCACATGTGTTAAACGTGTTAAATTGCAATCACCAGATAGCAAAGTACATTCTGATTTAAATGATCGTTTGCTCCTTTATCTGTAGCTGGTTTGAGTGGCATTTGAATAAACATTCTTTTTAGAGAAGTTTAAAGAGACCTGCTTATGGTAAAGACAAACAGTTTTGCATAATAAAAATGTGCGCCTTGAATTCATTCAGTCATGTTTGACAATCACTGAAGGATCGCTAAACATTTGGCATGAAAACACTCTGCTTGTATGATAAATGTATTTTTTTTCATCTTAATTTTATATTTTAAAAAAGCTGAATAGGGGCAATAGTCTGGAAACACAATCTTTCCATACTCCGTATGGGTATGGGTATCCGTATCCAGACCTGGATGGATACGGCCTAATAGGGGTTATGCGCAACATACTTCCGGGTTCTACAAAACAGATATAACTACTTCCGGTCGTCAGCTACTGAGGTAAACACAGCGTAGGAATGGCGACCTTTTATAGCCGGTGTTTACAGGAGCTACCCATCCTATCCATTTCAGATGTACATCGTATTGCCAAACGGACTTCCAGAGCCCCGAGTACTCCGTTAGATAAAGGATTTAAGTTTTTACGCCTCCTCATTTATTCATGATTATGAAGGTATGTAAGTTAGTATAATTATGTAGCTTTTGCTAATGGCACCCAATGTAGAGTTAGCTAACTATCAGTAAGTTAGTTTAGACTTGTATGCTATCATAGTAGTTTAACCTTTTATATTTGCTTGCAGACGATTAAAACAATCAAATGAAGACTGCATTTTATTTTTTTTATAAAATTTTTTTTTCTGATACTTAAGCATTCGTGGCATTTTAATTAAAACAGAAATAAGAATTGTATTCTAAAAAAAGCGCAAAATAAGTTACCTCAGAGATCACCTACTGCTGCAGATGCATATGGTAGTGCAAACCGGAAATGTTTATACCTGTTTTCCGGTTCGAAAGTTGGGCGTTCCGCATAACCCCTATTAGGCCTAATTCGCCTTTGGCTAAGCCACACCCTAGAATGTAGATTGACCAATCACAGCGCAGCCAAGAACGAGCTCCCCAGAGAATGTCTAATAAGGCGAGAAGTTTCACTCTCAGTACACTTCCGGCTTTTGAACTGGTTGCAGTTCCACTCTGATTCCATATGAGGGCGCTCACAGGACGAGTGCAGAATGAATGGAGGTCTATGGCGCTATACACATCAAAATCCACTTTTCTCAGGATATAATTTTTTGTGTAGCAATTTGAATGTTGTATTCGAAAGGAGATGCAAAGAAATTACACAATGCTGGGTGTTAGATTTTTTAGAGTCACTTATTTGCCTTAAAAAGTATTTTAAAATGTCAATGACGTCATACACATCGTACGACCAGAGATACTGCTTTACGGCAATCCTTCAATCACTTTGGTGCTTTCGCGCTCTGCACTTTCTTTTCACTCGAGGCATCGACAACACAGCTGACACAGGTAAATACACGTGCTAGAAGAGTTTTTGTTTTGTTTGTTTCTGGTCCCGCTTCGGATGCCACGATGCCATCAAGCAGCATCTCTGGTCGTAATCAGTCCTTCACTGACCAATCAGCGTTCATTAGCAGAATGCTAGCGTGTTATGGGCAACAACAACTCAACCTGTAAGAAATCAAAAGGACTTAAGTACTCGTTCATTCAACTTTCGACCTATAACCCATGTTGAACTTGCAAAACCTACAATCAAATCTGAGATTTCTCAACGGCAATCAGGTGAAAGAGACAAATTTAGCCGTATAGCCCCATAGACTCCCATTCATTCTGCACTCATGGGCGATCGCCCCCAGTGGAACTCTGGTGGAACTACAACCAAAATTCGGTACAATAGGACTTAATAGGGAGTGGGCAGGCTCTCCGTAGACGGGCTCTGGAGCTCCCACAGAGGTCCGACACTTTTTCACAGCGCTCCATTGACTTTAACACAGGCGTCTCATATTTTTGGTCTCGGCAGTCTATTACCGTCGTAGTTTTATCAAAAATATGGTTAAACGTTGTGCCTGGGGCATTTGTAACACAGATACGCGTTTCCCAGAGAGGTTGGTGTCCGTTTTTTTCCCTTCCCAAAACCCAAGTCAAATCCTGACAAGTGTTGTCTTTGGATTAAACTGTGTGGACGTCCTCACAGTCAGCTAAACCCCTCAAGGATCAACAAGCACACTTTTGTGTGCTCTAAGGTAAATTTTACTTTTAACCTTACTGTGAAGTTATACAGTTTTATGCTGTTTTAGGTTATGATTTCGGTTCTCTACCCTAATTAATGAAGAATCAAGGTGCTAGCAAGCAAGCTTAGCGATAGTTTAGTTATCACTTAAGTCAGGATTGTATGTTTTGACTAGCGGCTGGATGTTAGCTAACTTTCTTATTCAAGATACAAACACCTAACGTTAATGTTACAGACACGCTGTTGTGGTAGTTTTGAAGGTGACTAACGTTACCGCCACCGTGTTGCCACAGTCCAACAATATGAAGTTGTCGGATGTAGCAACAGTAACTAAGGGGGGCAGGGCTTAGCCAAAGGTGAATTACACCAGAGACAATTTATATGATTACACTGCTGTTCAAAAGTTTGGGTATAGTAAGATTTTTCTTTTTTTTTCAAAGAAATGAATAATTTTATTCAGCAAGAATGAAGCAAGGTCTTTTAAAACTTTTTTAGCCTTCTTTAAAAACATTAAAAAAATAAAAAATCTTAACTTACTCACCCAAAACTTGTTAACGGTAATGTACTTCTAACTGAACCTTATAATATGTTGAAATCAAGTTATTAGGATGTTCAATAGAGATACAGCTAACAAACTGCCACGAAAAAGTCTTATTTACAATGAAAAATCCTTTGGTTCCACCAAGAGTGTCTTCTAATAGAATGAAATAGAATGGTTTAATTTGCAATCAGGTGAGCTTAGAAACATACTGCCTCAATGAGGGTTGTCCGAGTACACCCACCCACCATCTCTCCATGGCTTTGCTGTTTCTCACTGCCAGCCTTCATTATGTGGAGATCTTCTCTGGTTCCTCCAAATCCTCTCTCGACTGTACAAGCGGACTAACCGTTTCTCTCCACTCAAACCCTACAGTATATCCGTCTAGCAGTTCTCTGAGGGACGACATGTTGGCGGTGCTGAATTGCTTGATGAACGGTGGAGAACTATGAGAAAAGGCTACTTGAAGTTGAAATTATTTAAATAATTCTATAATATCATTAAGAATCCCTCTGAGTCTGTGTAGAATGACAGGTTCAAATGTGACAATGTGAGGCGACGTGTTGTTGAATAGAGCAATAGACCAGTAAGTTATGATATTACAGTGTCACCTGGTGGTAGCTAGTGTTCATTGCAGCCACAAATCCAGACTGCGAAGGGATCTGGAAGCGCAAAAAAAGCAGAACAACAGCGTCGAAATAAATTATAAGATAAATAATCTTTATTTGACATGTCTTTTCATATATATAAAATTATGTATCCACAATTAATATTACCAAGGCGTTTACAGAGAATTCTTTCTCAGTAGTGGGTGCAAAGCTCCAGCCGGTTTGTGCGCAGGCAGAAAGACAAGACAGCTGTCCAGAACGAACGGATCATCTCAGGACCACTGTGCTCGAGAGCGAATGGAGGGAAACGTCACTACAATCTTTTCTTTGCTTTTCTGATTGTCAGCCTTTCGAAAGTGTTCGTTACAAACAATCAACTAGCCTACGTTTCAGAATGAAAACATTCAGTATTGTTGGATGAAAACGGTATGTAGCAGAAGCACAAACAAAAGGAGTTTGTAAATAGAATTGAAAAAGATTTACAAAGTGGACGTCCAACTTTCTGCATAACACACAGACATTTCATATCTCTGGAGGCACATGTACCCACACCAAGCCCTTCATAAGCCAGTATTGACTACTGGACGTCACTGTGTAAACCACACGATGTTCCTTTACCAGAACAATCAAACAAACAAAACAGACAAAAAAGAAAAACTAAAAGCCCTCAGACCTTCAAACCCATTTATAGTTGCAAAAATGATCATTAGCACAATTCTTATTTTTATTTTACAACTCCTAAGCTAAATTGAAAAGACACAGAAACCCCAGCAACCTTTAAAAACAAACTGTAACAATGAATAAACAAACTCTACTATTCTACAAAATATTCTCCATCTTCAGTTACTTGAATGCAGAGAAAAAAAAAGAAAAAAGAAAAAAAAAAAAGTTTTGGACTGTTTTCTTCCGGGTGGTGATGTTTCATTTAAGTCATTATTAAAAAATTAAATATACTGTATAGGTTATTAATTACAGTAACAAGGTTCCATGCAATCAGGTATTTCAATTTTTTTTTTTTCTGTACAGAGTTCAAGAGATCAGTAGTTATTAGCAAGGCTGTACAAGCCAACACTTTCTATTGGCGCAGATGCTAGTGTGATGAATATGAGCGGCCTTACTGCCTCGTGTCAATACGCTGACCCTAAAGTTACATGGTAATACGTTACCATTGGAATAGCTACAGGTGTGAGACACAGAGCTTGCCTGTTTTAAATAGCATTTACATCACTCACATTTATTACTGGCAAAACGGATGATTCTAGACTGCGACGAAAGGATGCTCACGCCATCATAGCTGACAAGCGGACACAGACTCTTCACACTGCGGTTTTACCACGGCAAGCATAATGACACCAGGCACAGGCGTAGTTGGTTTGCCAATTTGTCTGAAAACAGCACACCAGCATTTCCCAACAGATCGATGAAGGCATATCATACCCTTAACAGCAAAACTGACAAACTAAACCACCTGGGTTCTTTCAGTCAAATACATTATTATTACTTTATTAAAAACAAAAACAAAAAAGAAAGAGATTGCAAGAAAAGCACTAGCGGTAAAGAGTCCTCCGTCTACGGACATGTTCGGCAAGCATGTAAGACCCACTGCGTAAAGGATGTTTGTGTGTTCATGATGATGACGATTTCAAACTCAACCAAAACGTAGAATATGGAGGACGAAAAACAAGAGCAAATGGAAAAAAGCCATTTGGCAGCATACAGTATTAAAGGATTAAAAGGTCCAGCTAAGGACTGCAGATGTTAAACAGCTGTGATTACTGTGATTTACTAGGATAAGACGGTACAGGGAAGAAGCGAGTGAAAGTACATTCAAGTGAGAGCCCTTCACTCCATAATGAGTGGGCAATGTGTTTGTGTCTGTGTGTAGGAGTGAGTCAGATAATGTTAAACAAGCAATGCTGTGGACCTCGTCTGCCCTTCCCGTCAATGAACAAATCCCTTTCTTTCCTCCTCTTCCCTTTCAGAATATTCAAAACCTGCCGTTGATATTAATACTTACAGCATGTGACAGGCCGCTCCATGTTTGGATCGATTTACTTGCAGCAGAAAGTTACTAGTGTTCAACTGGAGGAGGTGAAGAGGAGGACAACTCTGGGATACATCAATTCACATGCTCACTTTGTGTTTACAAATGAAAGAATATGAATATTCAATATGAAAGAAGAAAGAAAAAAAAGGACTGTTTTGAAATATTTTACAGCTAAAATTAATTCCTGGGCCTATTGTTAAAAAATCTGCTGCCAGGTTTAGCCTTGTGTAAACAGTTATCTAAAGGAAATGTATAGCTAAGAGAAGGACCTCTCAGCACTGAAGGTGGCAACCCTGTATGTAAAGAAGAGAGAAAGGAGAGAAAAAGAGAAACTGGAGATGACCACTTAAAGAAACTGGCCATTCTGTCCAAACATTCACACGTTAAAAGACGCCCATGGTGCCATCTTCATCCTCTCTTTTTCAATTTCAGTCTCTTTTCATTGTTTATAGTTATATGTTTTTCTATGGCCAAATTATGATTCATCGTCCCCCTGTGAATTTAACCCGTAATACCCAAATGCTTAACCTCAAACCCCCTTTCTTCTCCCTCAAGTGCACCAGTAACTGCCATACTATGTACAGAAAGTGTGTTGAAAGCTAAAAAGCAAGATAAAAGAAAAGTCACACAACCGACATGATTGAATTAGGCCCATGCACATGCCAGCACACACACACACACACACACACACACACACCGACCTAATGTCTCGCTTTCTTACAAACACACACACACACACACACATACACACACACACGCACACACACACAGTAACAAACTACAAGCCCTGCTTGTTTTAGTGGTGGCTGGACATGCAGCGGAGACACGGGAGGACTGATGATGAGGAGTCTGATGACGCGTGTGTGAATGTGTGCGCATGTGGTGCAGTCTTAAAAGATCAGAGGAAATAGGCAGGTGGGTGTGTGTGTTCATGTGTATATGGAGGAAGTTGTCCTAGAATTTCAGCTGCCGACTCTTCCTGTACCTTTCCTCCTCTTCACCTGCAAAAGGCCAAAAAAGAGAGAGAGAGAGAGAGATTTTTATAGTGCCTTCAGGAAATTAAGACCAAAAGAATAAAGGTGACTTTGAAATGGACAGGCCATAGTTAAAGAAAATACCTTTTTAAAGATGAGAGGAGAAAGTTAAACTGCCGGAGGAGAAACAGATCAGAAGAAACAAATAAATGACAGTCAATATAAAAGAGACAGAAGCATTGACTGGAATATTATGAACATTCATATCAAGGACAGCGACAACACTTTAGCCACACAAAAAGAGGGAGGCATGTTCCTGTAAACAGACTGTACCTTCTAAGTGGTGGCGGGAGATATACTTGAGTGCCTCATCCAATAGGATGACAGGAATTGAGATCTTGAGGACTACAATCCATTGGGAATAATGCAGTGGAGTTACCTGGAAGATCAGCTGGGAAACACAAGATAAGACAAAATGAGAAACATAACATGCAGGGATGCAATCTCATCAGGTGTGCAACAGAGGCCAAAGAGGCAACCCGGGGGGCATATCCCAGCTTTAAAATGTGCAGTTACAGTCAGTTTTATCAAAGAAAACTTTAGGATGACCATTAAAAAGGCTTTATTAAAAAGGCTTTATTATCAGATGGCTACATACAAAAAAATCTTTAAAAAAAAAACTCTCCAACGCATTTCGGCCCATGCCTTCCTCAAGGAGAGCAACACAACAAACACAACAAACTCAACAACACATGCATGCAATTTCATTCATTTAGACATCTGATTAGTCAACAGTAGTCATGTGATCAACATCTCTTTGCGGCAATAAACATTCACCAATACATTTCCAAACTCAAAAACTTACATTACACTACATTTGGACTTTGTTTACAGTCAGTTTTACATGAAGATATAGGGGGAACAACTCACCACATTTTTTTTTATTTTTTTTATTTTTTTAAATCTCTACTTCAGTTGTTCTGGAGCTGATTTAATATGACTACACAATACAACTACTACCAATAGTAGTTAATTTATTATTATTAGCAGCAACAAAAATAATTATTGCTTTTAAAATACATGAAATATTAAAATATTTTATTTTATTAAATTACAAAAATGAAAACAAACATTATTACTAAAATACTATTGAACTGTAGAGTAAAAAAAATAGTATTTAATAATAATAATAATAATAGTTATTATTATTTTGCAGTACAAAAGTAAAATTGCTTTCTTAATTTCTTTGCTTTCAAACATTAAACCATAGAACTTTTATTTTTAGAAAAAACGCAGCCTCTCTTTTGCTGACAATAGATTTAGAAATTATAGTATTAATGTAGTAAATGATTAATGATTGTTTAAAGGAGTTAATGATTCTCATTTTTGGGTGAACATTCCTTTTAAATGCTTAAATATGCACAAGTCTTTATATCTCCTATTAATCTTTAGGGTTTTTTTTTAGGTTTATTCCACTAGGTGTTTTTGAGGTTCAATTCATCATTTGTACCATTATATACAATATTAAATTTAACTCTAGTGACAGAAAAAGAGATATTTCCAATATATTTGACTCACCGGTAGAGGCTCCACATACAGGATGAGGAAGTGTAGAGACAAGGAAAGGATTATGGCTCCCAGCAGCCATATATTCACCCAGGGTGGCATCCTCAGCAGAGACTGATTCTCTGACAGGCTGAATGAGAGAAGAGTTGGCATAAAACTTATTTAAGACCCAAGGCATTGACTGAGACCAAGTAGTCATTTAGGTTATGCTCACATAAAAAAAAAGACATAATGCACTTAATAGAGGAACAGTCCTCCTGAGCAACCAGGCTGTAAATGCCTAGATGAAGGCCACAATCTCTGAGGGACCAACCCAGATCTTTAACCACCAGTCTAAGCCACTCATATTTTATTGAAGTGAGAAGAATGGAAGTAGCAAAAATGACAACAGTAACATACAAAATATATAAAACAATAACAACAAAAAATATTTATTTTAAGAAAATGAACTCGAGAGCTGTTACAGACCCAGCTCAACCGAGCTCATTAGACATCTTAAGTATGCTTTAAAGAAACTACTTAGACATATTGAAAGAACACAGCTGATGCAATGCCATCACCATGGCTGCAGATCTTACCTGTTAAGAGAGTTGAACATCTCTATGGTAACAAGCACAGAGAGAGCCATGGTGGTGGGGTAACGTGACTCAAAGACCTCACAGTTAATGCCCTCAAACATGGGATTGTCTTCTGTACACTGCATGAAGTGCCGCTACAGATGAGAAAATTAGAAAAAAAAAAACCCCAGTAATATTAGCACCACTAGTCATCTTGAAGATCTTTAGCTACATGTCAAATGGTGATCTTCAAGTGTTTGTTTTCTTAGTGGTTTCACAGTGGCTATTAATAATACAGACAGGCTGTGTTTCAGTACATCTAATAATAACAGATGCAACATTTATAAAAACAGGAAATCATTGATGGCAGTCATTGTGACCTCTGAAGGGCTTAGTTATGAAATTAAGACAGCCAAAATCATTAGTATTGCAATATTACGGTTGTTCTGCAAAATAATAATAATAATAATGACAATTATTGGAATTATTACTATTATTATTAATAAATACAGTTCAATAGTATTATTAAAAACAATAATAATTGTTATTAATAATTATAAATTAACTACTATTAGTAGTAGTTCAGAGGTCAAACATAAACGTAATGTACAGTATAGGGTCTCACTGTTGACTCACCAGCTGATAAAAGGACACCTGTGGCCCTTCCTCATCATACAAATACCACCAGGTAGCAGCACTGACAGTTCCTAGACCCACATATCCTAGAAAAACAAGAGTAAAAGCCTGTTAATTGGTTAACGGTAAGTTCCCTTACTCTATTCAGTGGAAATCTGTAAAGTTCCCTTACTCTATATAGTGGAAATCTGTAATAGATCTAATGGGACATTTCACATAATTTTACAGTAAAATACTTTTTAAGCTTTTGGAACTGAAATAGAAGAAGTCATCCTATAATATACATTGAAAAACTGTAAATTGACATTTTTGTGTCATGTGAGTGACCATGATGTCGTTTTGTATTTGTGTGCATGACACCGTGGCATCTTCTTTTTACCTCACTGGAAAAGCTAAACTATGATTTATAATGTGGCTTTCTCTTTACCACCAGTGTTTTTAAGGTTCTTGTCAGTATATTATAAATGTAAAAGATAAATTGTAATAATTTGGTATATTAACATTACTTCAGTTAACATTTTTTTTTTTTTTTTTACAGTGTAGAGCTGATTTACAGTTTTCAGGGAAGATCTGTAGGTGAACTAATGTAGCAAAAACAAAATGTCAATAATATTAGATTCTATGAAATAACCGAGATATTGGGCTTACCTCCGATGGCCAGGTATCTGAAGAAGAGCCAGCCGGAGATAAGAGACTCCTTAGGATTTCGGGGGGGCTTGTCCATGATGTCCAGGTCAGGGGGATTGAAGCCCAGGGCAGTGGCTGGCAGACCATCTGTTACCAGGTTCACCCACAACAGCTGGACAGGGATCAAAGCCTCAGGCAGGCCAAGGATGGCTGTCAGGAAAATACTGTGAGAGGGGGAAAAACGGGGGAAAAACTTGCATGAGTGTAAATGTGGTTGGGATACTGAAGCACTAAACAAATCAGGCTCTCACTCACCACACCACCTCTCCCACGTTGGAGGAGATGAGGTAACGGATAAACTGCTTCATGTTGTTGTAGATGGCTCGTCCCTCCTCCACTGCGGCCACGATGGTGGAGAAGTTATCATCAGAGAGCACCATCTCGGAGGCGGACTTGGCTACAGCGGTGCCTGAGCCCATGGCGATGCCAATTTCAGCCTTTTTTAAGGCAGGGGCATCATTCACGCCATCTCCAGTCTGAAAGTGAGATGGGAGGAAGGAACAGAGTGAAGGATAAGGGTTAGTGGATACTCATGGACTTTTCACACAACACTTAACATTTGCTAAGCCCTAAGCCCCACTTATAAACCGTGACTGACCTGCTGGATAAACTGAATTGTGGCATATCATCAGATAAGATTTCGCTCTATTCTAATGCACCTCTACGAAGGTTCAGTGTGTTGGATAATTTCTGTATAATTCAGTAAAAGCTATACAAGGAATGCATGTATTTTTTTTCTTCCAAATCTTAAAACAAATCTGCATGCTAAGGATTAAACAAAGTGTCAGCCGTCTTTCCCGAAGGAAAATGTATAACATCAGAAATAAATAAATAATTGTATTCAGCAATGATGCATTAAATTAATCAAAAGTAACAGTAAAAACATTTACAAAATTATAAAAGATTTAAATAAATGCTGTTTTTGCTTTTTTTTAAACTTCATATTCTTCAAAGAATCTTGTGGGAAATAATGCATCGTGGTAACCACAGAAATATTAAACATTTTCAACATTGATAATAATAATAAGAAATGTTTCTTGAGCACCACATCATATTAGAATGATTTCTGAAGGGTCTTGTGACACTGATGACTGGAGTAATGATGATGAAAATCAGCTTTGTCATCATAGGAATAAATTACATTTTAAAATACATTAAAATAGGAAACAGCTATTTTAAATTGCAATCATATTTCACAGTATTATTGATTTTACTGTATGTCTGAAAAAATAAATGCAAACTTGCTGAGCATGAGAGTAACATTAATCATGTTACTATGTAATTTAACTATTTAAAGAGCAATACAATTAAAATGTTTGAAATGTCACACTTCATTCCAGAAAACACAAATAATATTCACAAAATATTTGCCACATAATGAATACGTTTTACTGAAAAATCATTGTTCTAGAAACATCCACTTCACTTCTATGGTATGTTCTGTAAAGCTTGTCTGAGTTAGCAACAGTAACCAAAAGGGTGTGGAGCTTATCAAAGGGTCAATTTAAAGTATATTAGTTTATACAGTGGGTTAAAGTAAAGATTTAATCCACACTGAGCTGAGAGAACTAATGATCAAAAGGTAAATTTTATTCACTCTTAGGTAAAATCGTATTACAGGCTGGGGATTAAACAGGAGTTAAGTAAAAGATGAGGAAATCTTTTTTTCTTCTGAAAGAAGCAAAGCAGCCTCTGTCATGCACACTGATGTCTGGGAAATACCTCTCAAGTCCCTAAATGATAAACAGACACATGCTGAAGCTGGGGGCGACAGCGTGTGAACAGGAAGAGCACAGACATGCTCTCATAACTCCAGCAGGGAAAATCAGCGTAAAATACAAGGCTGTCTGTCTCTGAGAGATGTACAGTAGGTGCTGCAGCATATTATTGCTAAGAGACTGGAGAGTAGAATCAGAGACTTCATCCTTCTTATGATCCCAGATCGTATGATTGTCACCTTCAATCGTATTAACAGCCCAAGTCTGTGACAACAATGATCACATGCTGTAATTGGTGGTGGTAATGAAACATTTTATTTTACTCAAACCAAATGTATAGCAATAATATTAAATGTAAGGTTAATTCCTAATAATTCCTGGTCTCATGTTAATTTGAATTAAAAAGGTTTGAGTGTAGGGCCTAAAATTAACTTTTTCCACACTAATTGGTGGGTGAATTGAGAAAATGTACTGGCCATGATAGTGAACTTACAGTACATCCGGAAGGTCAGACTATCGTTCTTACAATTCAATTTAAAACATTTATTATGTTGTATGTTGTAGCTCCTAATAAAGTAACCAATTGATGACTGACTTTCACTTTTTTCAGGCCAGTTTTTACTACCATTTGGTGGTTGGTAAATGTTTATTTCGGACTCTCTTTTGGTGTTTCAACAGTTTTTTTATGTGAAACCAGCCACTAACCACTATATCTCACCATCGCTGTGATCTCATCAAAGGACTGTAGATAAGCAACAATCTTTGACTTGTGTGCAGGCTCGACACGGGCAAAGCACCGTGCTCTTTTCACAGCCTCTCGCTGGGCCTCTGGAGTCAGGTCATCGAACTCTCTACCCGTGTAGGCCCTTCCTTCCACGTCTTCATCCTCTTTGAAAATGCCGATGCGTCTGCAAATGGCCACGGCGGTGCCCTTGTTGTCCCCGGTGATCATGATGACACGTATACCGGCCTTACTGCACAGCTTCACTGAGCCAATCACCTCCTTTCTGGGCGGATCCAACATCCCCACACAGCCAACGAAGGTGAGATTTGACTAAACAGATGAACAAATTTTGCATGTAATCCAAGACATATAAATTTACATGTACAGTGGCATGAGACTTGATCCACATGCAAAATGTATGAACAAAAGCAATACCAGAAAAAGAAGTGGAATCTACAAACAAATATTTATTTGTGTGTGTGTATATATACATGTGTGCATATATATATATATATATATATATATATATATATATATATATATATATATATATATATATATATATATATATATATATATATATATATATATACACACACACACACACACACACACACATATATATATATATATACCCCTGGTAAATATGATCAAAAATGGCTGTAAAAAATAAATCTGCATCGTTTATCCTTTTGATCTTTCATTAAAAAAATTGGCAAAATCCTAACCTTTCATTTAAGTAAAAGAATTGAAAGTGGGGGGGAAAATCACATTATGAAATAAATGTTTTTCTCCAAAACACGTTGGCCACAATTATTCATACCCCTAGAATTTTTTATGAATAAAATATCTCTGAAGTATATTCCCATTAATATTTACCTTTTTTTTAGCACACCAGTGTGACTAGGAACATGAAATTGTCCAGCCATGACTTCTTGTTTCACAGGTGTTTATATATGAGGAAACAGAAAGGCCAAATTCCCTTGCTCATCCATCACAATGAATAAAACCAAAGAATATAGTTCTGATGTGCAGCAAAAGATTGTTGAGCTTCACAAAATAGAAAGTGGCTGTAAGAAAATAGCTAAAGAATTGAAAATCCCCATTTTGACCATCAGGGCAATAATTAAGAAGTTATAATCAACTAAAGATTTTACGAATCTGCCAGGAAGAGGACGTGTGTCTATATTGTCTTAATGGACGGTGAAGATGAAAGTTTGAGTGGCCATAGACTCTTCAATAATCACAGATGGAGAATTGCAGAGATTAGTTGAGTCTTGGGGTCAGAAAGCCTATAAAAAAAAAAAAAAAAAATCAAACAACCCCTACATCACCACATGTTGTTTGGTGTTTGGGAGGTTTTCAAGAAAAATGCTGCTCGCTCATCTAAAAACAAACTCCAGCATATTCAGTGGTCAGACACGACTGGAACTTCAAACGGCACAGGGTTCTGTGGTCAGATGAAATAAAAAAAATAGCTTTTTGGCAGCAAACACGCTAGATGGGTTTGGTGCACACAAGGATATAAAGTACCCCATGCGTACAATTTAATATACCATTGGATCTTTATTGTTGTGGGCATATTTTTCTGCTGGAGGTCCTGGACTTCTTATTCAGATACATGGCATTGTGGATTCTATCAAATATCAACAGATAAAAAATCCAAACCTGACGCCTTCTGCTAGAAATCTTATAATGGGCCGTGGCTGGATCTTCCATCAGGACAACGATCCAAAACAAACATCAAAATCAACACAAAAATGTGTTATGGAGCACAAAATGAAGCTTCTGCCATGACCGTCCCAGTTCCCTGACCTGATGAGTGGAGTGAACTGAAGAGAAGAAGCGCCAACATGGATCTGGGAATCTGAAGGATCTGGAGAGATTCTGTATGAAGGAATGATCGCTGATCTCTTGTCAGGTGTTCCCCAAACTCATCAGGCATTATAGAAGAAAACTCAGAGCAGTTATCTTGGCAAAAGGAGATTGTAAAAAGGTATTTAATAAAAGGGTATCAATAATTGTGGCCAACGTGTTTTGGAGAAAAACATTTATTTTATAATGTGATTTACCCCCCCACTTTCAATTCTTTTACTTAAATGAAAGGTTAGGATTTTGCCAATTTTTTGAATGAAAGATCAAAAGGATAAACGATACAGATTTATTTTTTACAGCCATTTTTGATCATATTTACCAGGGGTATGATTAATTCTGAGCACGACTGTATATATATATATATATATATATATATATATATATATATATATATATATATATATATACACACACAATTTTTATGTGTGTATATACATTGCTTCAATAACTGACAATTGTTAATAAATATAATCTGATATAAACTATAATATAATAATAACAACTAATTAAAAAGTGTAACTAATTAATAATTGTTTTAATACATAATTTTAAACCCAACAAAATTCTATTTGAGAAGTGTCCTTGTGTTATCCTGCTTTAAAATAAACCTCTTGATGTTTTGCTATGTAACGGAATGGAACTGTTATTTTTTTGTGTCACTGTACATTATAGTATACATAGCGAAAAACTACTGTGGTAAAACATCAAGTGTACAGATGTGTATAAAGATTTTACACAACATCCAAACTCTCTCACCTCATACTCTGAGAACTTGACAGCGTTTTCCAGGTCCATTTTGTCATCAGGAGGAGGAGCGTCTCGTGTGGCCAAAGCCAAGCAGCGCAGTGTGTCTCTGCCTGACCCCCAGTCTCTAATAGTGCTCATCAGCTCCTCCTTCACTGCCATGGTCAACGGGACACGGTCTTTACCAACACGCACAAACTGACAACGGTCAATCACGCTCTCTGGAGCACCCTACATACAGAAAGAATGAAAGGAGAACCAGGTGTGATGCAAAGTTTACTGAAGGTATTTATAGATGTCCGATGTTCAGTGCTGGGGGTAACACAAGTTACATAATCAGATTACTTTTTTTAAAGTAATGCATTACTTCTAAATCTACAACAAAATATTGGAGTTACGTTTTCAAATAAGTAACTCAAGTAACTTTGTTTTCCCAATTATTGACTGGCAGCTCTCCCATCCCCATTTTGAGAGAAATCAGGAGTGAGGCAGAGGCGCTGTGTACGCTGTGTAAACATGATAGATATTGTAGTTCTAGACTAAATGTCCACATGCTTTATTCATCTCACTTGCACAAAAACATTCAGTATTACTCAAAATTAATAAAAACATTGAAATACAAACTCAGAATATTATGCAAATCTGCAATAGTTAAATACAATAAAACAAACCTACTTTATGTATTTAATCTCACTTTTTAACTAATATCTTTGCTGCTGACTTTCGATGATCCAATTCAACTATACTAAAGCTAAATTAACTTGACATAAACATCACATTTGTGTTTTTTTTTTTTATTGCTGAGGAGTGTTTAACTTTCTTCTCCTGCATCCTATTTGTCTGCAATCCAGAATGGCAGCACAGCTGAAAGGTTTGTTTGAGAAGCGCCCTCTACTGTACAGGTGTGAATTTGCATTTCCTTTTGCATTTGCACCTTTGGTGCGAAAGGGCCTTTATATTTGCCAAACATAGAACCTTTTTATTTTATTTACTAAAACACAAAAAAGCAAGACCAGCCCAGATGAGAGAAAGTAACACAAAAATAATGTAATGCATTACTTTCCATAAAAGTAACTAAGTAATGCAATTAGTTACTTTTTAGGGAGTAATGCAATATTGTAAAGCATTGCTTTTTAAAAGTAATTTTCCCCAAAACCGCCACTGTTTTTGGATGCGTTTAAGCTAGCAGTACCTTGACAAACATCTTGCTCTGAGAGTTTGAGCCATTGGGAGTGCAGTACACAGACATGGACTTCCTGTCTCTGGAAAACTCCAGTGTGAATTTTTTCTGCATGAGTTTTCTGATAATCTAGGGGGAAGAAGGAAAGAAAAAGAGATTAAGAGAGAATGAGAGATGTTACATTAAACAGAAGTGAAACACTCTCTGCTATCAGTGTGCATGTATGTTGGGTAAGATGCCCTGCACTCTCTCAGCTGTTTTCTAGGGTTGCCTTCAGACATCACTGTTTGTAGTCAGCAGTCAAGCCCAGGTGGTTGGAGAAGAGTCTCATACACAGTAACTGACAGACTCTATGCAACACTGCAGTAGTTTTCTCAAAAAGTGTTTAGACTTTAATTACAGTAGCAACAGAACATTTCAAAATATGTTTGAAACTAACCGCAGGGTTAAACAATTAGGCATCCCTGCATATAACTTTTTATTTAAAAAAAGTACACAACATTTAATGAAAAAGCATTCAAAAGTTTTGAGTTGGTAGGATATTTTAATGTGTTTAAAAGACGTCTGTTATACTCACAAAGGCTACATTTATTTAATAAGAATACAGTAAACAGTAATATTGTGAAATATTAGTACAATTCAAAATAAGTTTTCTATTTTAATATATTTGAATTTATTCCTATGATGGAAAAGCTGAATTTTCAGTTGAAATTACTCTTGAAACATTTCTTAATTGCTTAATATGAACAGCATTTATTTGAAATAGAAATATTTTGTATTAATAATTTTACTGTAACTTTTGCACAATTTAATGTGTCCTTGCTAATAAATAAAGTATTAATTTCTTAAAAAAAATAATATCTACCACAAATAAAAATATATTTTGCTAAAAAATAGAAACTGATCATCCCCCATCATTTTCTGTTATGTATTCACTTTTGAAAATAAATAAATAAAATTAAATAACCACAAAAAAATATGCAAGAGACACATTCAGTGATGCAAGAGCATAATTTTGCCACTAGGTGGAAACCACCTCCATCACATGAGAACAGAGAGCATTTACACTGACCTACCTACTTACTCTGTTGCTGTCTCTATCTGTGGCTCTGTTTTATATTGGGATCAGATGATCTACTCAGTCATTCTACAGATGTTTAGATAAGGCATGCATGTGTGAGAGAAAACCAGTGTCTCCCATTTCCAGCTTATCTGAGAACACGACGTCATTCCTCAGCAGGTTTCCTGTGTTCTCAATCCTCAAAAAAAACCACATCTAACTCCCTATTACATCAATTAATGCGCCCATCCAACCATCTGACATCTTTGAAAGTTTACCACCAATATGTAGAGACAGAAGAAATGTCCCTTTTTTGTTTCCATAGGGCAGTGAAGTTTTGGATCAGAGTGGAAAGTTTAGATAACCAAGCTAGTGTATGAAGAGGTTATCTAAATATTATGCTTTTCCTCTGGGAGTCTGTGTGACTAAGTTTCTTTTTTTGGAGAGAAGAAGGATTAAGGGGTCAGCAGAATAAAGAAAGTGGTGCTGGTCATTCACTCTTTCAGAGAAAAATGATCCCCGTAGGGAAAAAGAAGAGGGGGATCAAGACTAGTCCACTGTTCCAATGTTTTTATTTTGTCCCAGTGGTCTTTCACATCATACTTACACCAACTGGCATGCATGCATAAAGTTTAACAACTTGTGTGAGTGTTTGTGTAAGAGACATTTCCCATCATGTTTTCAGGGTTTTAGTGAAAATCATTGTTTATATGCAAGAGAAACACGCGCACACGCACACATATTCGTGCTGTCAATGAATGAAAAAAAAACGTACCTAATTAAATCGCACATTTTTCTGTAATTAATCGCACATTTTTCTGTAATTGCTATCATTCACATCTAACAATAAAGTTTTTTATATATATTTTTATGTTTTAATAATTTGAAAGCTATCAATTTTAACATTTATTAGGCTTTAAAAAATATAACATTTAATTTAAGTGAACTTAAAAAATCTTCACATAAATCAGGAGTATTTTGTAATAAATGCCACATTTGCCTGTGCCCTTCAATATATCAGGACTCAATTTTCCTATTGGCCCAGTCAGACCGGTTCAGATTCACTTTCGATACGGTTCATCTTGCAGACTCCGAAGAGAAGAAAGAAGCCTTCTGCTTGCCGTAGAACAAGCCTGAAGCAGGGTAACTCACTCACACTTGCAACTCACTCAGCGTTTCTCCCCTGCGGCCATCCAGAAATTACTCAGAGTAAATTTCACGATCTAAAAGAGCAAATTCAAGCGCTGTTTGCTTAAAAATGACGTGCCATGAGTGTGGCTCATAGAGGGCTCCTCTGCATCCCTCGGATGAACACACTGAGTGCATAACTTGCCTGGGACACGCCCACACTGAGGTTGCACTCATGGAGCCCAACTGCTCTCGCACGGGCCTCGCACTGCTGCGCTCTGGGACCGCTTTCTTTAAAGCGAGCAACCTGCCTTGCACGCTCTCCCGTTGTCTTCCCTGCTCGAGCAGAGACGGAAGAAACAGTGGAGCCGCGGGGCGGAGCAACCAGACTGTAGTTAGCTCATGTCGGCCCAGCGCCCACGTGCCTCACTCTCCCCTCAGCATGACGATTCACAAGTGCTCTTCACCCGCGAAGACCAGCACCCCTCACTTTGTGCAAGCGGCATGGTTTCTTTTGGCGGCTCCGAGGAGGGCTTTGACGACAGTATGTCGCTAGCTGCTTCTGGGTGAACTCTGGCGATGACTCCACCCCCGGCCTCTAAAAGAGACAGACACAGCCAGGCCTCAGCAGGACTCAGAGCTTATCTGCGTCCTTACAAAGGCTGTAGAAGAGTTGGGCTTAAAGTGGTCAACCCCAAGGTGGCCCATCTCTCTAAGCCGTGCAGAGCTAAGCCAGAGCATACGGCGCGAGTGGCCAAGCTGGATCCGGCCTTCAATACAATGGCGGTCCTCCAGGTATCCCAGGTTAAGCTTCTCGCCATGGCCTTAGAGGAGCTGCGCAGCGCAACCGACCTCGCCCTGCATGCCACTAAGTCCACGGCCCAAGCGATCGGTCATGCCATGGCCAACCTGATGTTCCACGAACGTCACCTTTGGCTGAATTTGATAGAGATCAAGGACACAGACAAGACAGCCCTTTTTGACTCTCCCTTGGGTCTATTTTGTTCTGGAGTGGATGGCTTTGTGGAGCTTTTTACAGCAGCCCAGAAGTTGTCGCAGGCGATGTGCCACTTCCTGCCAAGGCGGACCAGTTCTTCCTCTGCCTCGAGTCACCCTAAGTCGTTGTCAACTCAGCAGCGCGCCAAGCCGGCTCCCGCAACTGCTCAACCCCAGGCCGAGGCGGAATCCAAGGTGAGGCAGCGCTTCCACCCAGCTAAGCGCTACCCGTTTCCCAGGAAATCGCTCCATCTATATCAGTTGGGGTTAGAACCGTGCTTAGTGGAGACTCCATCCCCAAGTGGTCCGCATGATCTGAAGCATTTTTGGGCAAGCAGATGTGGACCGCTTTGCATCGAAAGAGAACTCCTACTGCCCGATGTTCTTCGCAAAGGAGAAGGCACATTAGCCAACAGGTGGCCTCCTCTGCAACAGGAATGAGCAGTGCGTAGCTTGCTAATGCTACTGCGCCTACATGAGATGCAACGCTGCCGCTCCTCAGTCAAAAAATTCTGATGAAAATGGCTTTCAGCGTGACATAAATAGGCTGTCGGCCCCACCCTTTTCAGCGGGCTGAAAGGCCATTTGTCTGTGCAGGTGCAACAGCAGCAGGTTTATTAGGCTGCTGTCACTTTAAGACCTGCCACGCATGATGCGGATCTGACACGCATCCCATTTTCTCACAATTCTATGTTAATTTAAGACTTCATTTAACTCATTTAACTGTGCTTGCAAGGATACTCGACAGAACTGCCATGTCTTCATTTCTTTTAAATATCCTGTCTTGCACCACTGACCAAACTTTATGAGCTCTAATATTTCTTCTGAAGCTTCAAATATCTATTGCTCCATTTATCGTTTTTCATCACAAACTCTCCTGTTATGTTCTCTTTTATTGCAGTCTGTCTCATATCCTGGTGCACACCATGGCTCCCTTCTTACCAAGTTACAAGCTGCAGCTCGGTCCACTTTGCTAAGTCCAGAGAGATCCGTTTTAAACACGTTCATCTTCTCAACCAGCGTTGTGAGCGCAGTTTCCGTGGCCTCGCCCACTTTCTCGTACACTCCTTTAGCCTGCGGGACAGCATAAGCACAAACAACATGAAGTATATGGCACTTGCATAATCATTAAAACATAAGACTAGAGTCATGCACTCACTTCAGAAAAGATTGTTACTGTGCAATTTAAATGTCACATGAAAGCAATGGACCATGCGAGTATGTACTGTAACAAAGAAATCAAGTGCAGCAACAAAGCATGTCCTATTATAACATTTTAAATAATTTCTATATAGGGTTCTTAACATTTTTGTCCAGTTAATTTTCATGACTTTCCCAGTCATTCTTGATTACTGGATGATATATTATTTTTATGAAAATCCGATTAATCGATTAATCATCAAAATAATTGGCCGATGACTCGATTACCAAAATAATCGTTAGTGATAGCCCTAACAGTGTGCTCTATGAAAATCCCAGGCTAACATTTGTTATTCATCATTCAAACACATGGCTCCTGTGTTAACATCTATAATGGTTTATTAGATTCACAGTTCGCTTTAAGGATGGTGGTCAACTCTGTCCTGAAATTTGCATTATTCCAGGAAGCAGGGTGCTGTGGTAGTGAAACATGACATTTACTCAGCTAGCGATTATTTATCCTATTAAAAACATGGTCAGATTAAAGTAATAGGACTTTTTTTTTAAAATATTTGCTTGATATTGCTGATATAGTGGTGTCCTTTAACTTTAACATTAGATTGGGTGCCTTCAACAACAAAGTACGCTTTAAAAATCTTCAGCTTGTCCTAACTTGCACTGTCCTTTACCCTACCCGTCAACCACGGAAAACTCTATGATATTATGCAACAGTAACCATGATACCATGGAAATGGCACAGAGGTGAGAAATACAAGCCAAATGCACAAAACAAGCAAATTAAAAAGCTGTCTGTTCCTAAAGAAGACAGGGTGAATAGTTAACACTTCAGCAATGAGAGTAGGACAGACTCATAAACACTGAACAAGACTCGTTTTGTTAAACTCAGAAGGGTGAATATGGCATCCGAGGCTTGGGTGCAGGAGAAGATCCACGCACACAACTGACCTCATTATAGTCCAGCGAAGAGTCGTTGCACAGGGAGCAGACAGTAGCCAGTTCCACTAGACCATCATAATCTCCACATTGCACAGGCTTGTCAGCTTTCAGCCTAAGGGAGAGACAGTTATTGCAAGATAAAGGGATGTAAATACAAACTAAGTATCCAGAATGAGTATTAGATTATTTTGAGGAGGTAAAAATGACAAGATGTTTTGGGAAGGATCAAGGACTCAGAGTTTGTTTGTGTGTGCTCTTACACTTGTCCCTCCGGAGCATAGGTTGAGCCGGTGATAGTGAACTCATGCAGGGAGCAGCTGGTGTCATCAGCCTTATTAACCACAAACATCTAAGAGAGACAGAAGTGAGATAGGGAGAGAGACAGCATGAGAAACATGGAGATTAACGAAACATACTGCACATCAGGGTTACAAATTCTTTTGGACATTTCATTTCTATGACTTCTTTACAGTTGTTCATGATTATCGGATTAGGATTTTTGTTTCTGAGATTGTACTCAGAAAATGTAAAAAATATGAATATATATATATATATATATATATATATATATATATATATATATATATATATATATTAATAAAAAATAAATTATACATTCATAGTTTTATAAAGTAAACTTAACATTTTGTAAATATATACATTACTATTCAAAGTTTAGGGTCGGGAAAACTTATGCTTAAAAAAAAAAAGTCTCTTATGCTCCCAAGGCTGCATTTATTATAACAAAAATATAATGATGATTTTTTTTTTTTTAAGATTTTCTGACGATTAGAAAGTTCGAAAGAACATCATTTATTTAAATTAAAAAAATGTTTTTTTACAATGTGAAAGTCTTTACTGTCCCTTTTGATCAATTTAATGCTTCCCTGCTTAATAAAAGAACTCCAAACTTTTGAATGTAATATAATAATAATAATAATAATAATAATATTAAATATAAAAACTACTGGCCAAATGGGCTGGCAGAAAATAAAAATCTTATTGTTGAGCCTTGTATCCAGAAACAAAATATGTCCACTATAGAAACTTTCATGACTTCAATGTTTTATTCATTTCTAAAACATCCGCAGGCCAGGAAAAGTCCATTTTAAAATTCCCTGATATTCCCAGGTTTTCCATGAGGAAATCCTGGCACATAAAGTTCTAAATGCTTATACGTTTACCATTTAAAAGTGGTTCTTGTAATTAAGTTGGAAAAACAAACTCCACAACTGTGCCTAAGAAAACATGGTTAAAAGAAGAACAAGAAAATAAGTTCTCCAAGGCATCTGAAAATAGTTACAAACCCCAATTGCATTAAAAAAAAAAAAAAAACAGCAGCAAAGAAAAAAAACAACAACCACCAACTGACAGTAGTGACTCCACCCAATCAGCTCTGGGGTTTCCCTCATCCCCGGCCAATCAGAGGCAGAGCAATGATGTCATAATGCACTGGGTAGGTTCCTGTGTGTTCAGTGCCCTGGTCTTAGACTTCCATAAGGCCTTCAACACTGTTGAACATCATTTCATATATTCGGCCCTAAAAAATTTTGGTTTTGGTGATTTCTTTATTAACTCCATTTAAAACAAGCTGCATAATGGCACCTCACCCAGATTCAATCTCAATCATGGTATCAGACAGGGATGCCCTATTTCCCCATATTTATTTATTTTACTCACAACTTCTTGCAGATCATATTAAACAGAGCCCTTTAAGAGGTATCATTGCTGCTGGCAGGGAAATTATCATTAGTCAATTGACCCTTCGCTAAGCCCCGCCCTCCTTAGTTACTGTTGCTACGCCTGTCAAGCTTTTGCGCCTGGCACGTCTATTACAGTATGTATGCACCGGTTTCAGACATTCCCAAGGAGATAAATAGTCATTTTTGGCGAACAGGTGAAAATCTGAGAGACCAAGACAAAAGGGACTGCAGTATGCATTCGAGGGATATATCCACAACATAATATGCAAACGATTAGAGAATAATTTCATCAAAATTGAAGCAAAAGCCTATAACGTTAGGTCCCAGCGCAAGCAGCAGCCGCCTCATACGCTGACCATTCAAATGGGAAACACACAAATTGAGGAACAGCTATGTGCATGCACAGCAGGGTAAGTGAAATGTGAAAATATTCTAATATTTATAAATCAAACAGCTTATCCATAAGTATTGTGGAATAAACACAAGACATTAGCCTGACCACTTTGCAATGCTAACATTCTCCCGCTTATATTTTTAGTGCGCCAGGCTAACGTTACTGCTCACACGTGGTGGGTCACATAGTGACTACTGTTATGAACTGATTAAGTTTGCATACCAACCTTTTCCTTGGGAGATCTCCAGCAAGCCCCCTGATGTTCCCTCCTTTTACTAACTATCTTTTACTTTTACTAGAACTAACACCGGGAGAGTCGCGATCGGATTAGGGTACTAGTTTGGCCGTCGATTAACAAAATGCTGAAATATATTTTAAGTTAAGTTAAGTTATGTCAGTGGAGGCTCCGTCTTGCCTTTAATCACACTGCTTGATCCACAAGCTGGACAATAACTTTATTCTAGAGCTGCTATAAAGCCAAAACACTTTACTTTTAATTTCCTATTATCAATGTAAAGCTGCTTTGGAACAATCTACATTGTTAAAAGCACTATATAAATGAAGATGACGCCCGGCATTTCTCCCCTTGGGTTTTAGGTTTTGGGAAGGGAACAAAATCCACCACCCTGTCCAAACTTTTAGGATACCGGGTGTCAGATTTGCACAATCCATACGCACAACGCTTCGGCATGTTTCACTCGCTCGAAAGCTTGCCAGACCTCCCGCGCCTAGTTACGGTTGCTAAGCCACGATTGGCCTGTGGCGGTTTTCGGGCGTGGCTTAGCGAAGGGTCAATTGGCAGACGATACCACTCTTTTTTTTTTTAAAGATGCAGGAGTTTAGCTCTTAAGATTATCCATACATTCTATAAAGCGTCAGGGCTTTACCTGAATATAAATAGTAATTTTCTGTCAATTTGTAATATTCCCATTAAAGATGAAATCACACATTTAGGTATTAAGATTGTAAAGAATGAAGAGGATGGTTATGAACTCAACTGAAAATGGAGGCCTTCTTAGATTTTACCACCCTTAATCTTAACTGGATTAAGCAATTCCTTAAAAAAACAACATCTATCTGGAATATTATACCTCACTTTATCTTTTCACAAGTTGGTGGTCTTCAATTCCTTTTGCTTTGTGACTACAGTATTACCAAACTTCCTTTAAAACCATCTAATTTTCACAAACAGATTTTTCTTTCTTTGACTTTTATCTATAAACACAATTTCTCTCCAAACAGGTGTTTTATCTGGAATAATAAGCACATTCTGTATAAATCTAAATCTTTATTTCTTATGAATTGGTTTTGTAATGATGAATGAATGAAGTTTTTGTTAGCCAACTGTATAACCATGAAGGAATTATGTTGTCCTATTCTAAATTTCTTTCTAAATATAATATTCCAGTTACTCCTAAAGATTTTGCTGTGGTTATGGATGCTGTTCCCTCTGGTCTAAAAAAAATGCTTCTTAAAAATACCTGTCCTCTGCTATCTCCATACTCGTTGGATCCTGCTGATACTGAAGTAGGCCGTATCGGTTTCTCTCTTTCCTATATTAAATATAATAATCATTGTGTACGGGCTTTGTTTCAAAGGGATATTGTCTCCAGACCTGCTATTATATAATTTTGGAATGGTTGTGCTGATAATCTGTTATGGAATAAAATCCGGAAACTTCCTCATAAAAATTTAATCACAAAAAAAATCAAAGAAATTTCGCTTAAACTCATTTATAAATATTACCTATGTAATTATTATCTTGTGAACAGATTCAATTGTGATATTGTGATATATACATTTTGTGATCTACATGATGAAACATTTTATCATTTATTTTGGAGTCATTCAGTTGGTTTTTGATCAGATTTCTGCTCCTTTATTAAGGCTCATATCATGCCCAGCTTTCAACTGTGCTTTAAAAATGTCAAATCTTATGTCAAATCTTATCATAAGGAATATTACTTAATTAATCTGCTTCTTCTGTTATAGCTAAATTTAGTATTCATAAATGTAAATTTGGAGGAAACAAGCATTTGCTTTTAATTTTAAGAGCAGAAATTCAACAATACCTAAACAATATTGGGTTTGAATAATAAGAAAGCTGCAAAGTGTGTTTTTGTTTAATTTTTAAGTTTGTCACTGTTTTTGTATGTCTTATGTTTGTTTATTTGGTTTACTCATTGTACCCCCCTGACTAGTTATAATTCTTAAAAATTAATACAAATAAAATAAAAAATAATAAAATAAAATAAAGTTTAGTGGCCTGGCATGAGCTCTTCCCTGTCTGAACCAACACACTCAACACAACTGCCAACAGACAACACAGACTACAATAAATTACTGCCTCCTACTGAAATGTCTGCTTTCAATGCACCAAATAAGGTGAAAGAGAGCAAACAAATCACTTTGCCCATGTTTCAGCAAAGATCTGTCCAGTTTTATTATAATTAACTCCAAGTGTTGTTCTGTACTGTGTTGTTTAGTGTGCACAACCAAGGCTAAACTCTACTGCATTACTGAAGCAAATAAGTTTTGGAATCAACACCACAAAAGTGTTCAAAAAAGCTAAACGACATGAGAGGTGAAGATGAGTTCAGCCTGACAACCTCAGACAAATCGGCCAAACCCATAATGCAATGCTCTAGTTTTTGTTATGTTTTTTTTTTTTTTTTTACATCAAGTCTTTGCTACGACATTCATCAAACTGAAACGAGCCAGCAGGAGCTGTGGCAGCCCTGGGCGTGTTTCAGCAGAGAGAAGAGAGATCTTATTTTCACTATCCCCTTCCTCCAATATGTGGGCGTAGGGGCAGATGAAACAGGTGGATGGTGAAATGGAACTCATAAAGCCAATTTGGCGAACACCATTGATCGCAGTCCCCACCTTTCTGTTTGGATGACAGGTCTGAAATGGAGGTGCGCGCCGGGAACGAGTAAAAATACTCCTGATCTTACGAGGTTCCGTAAATTTTGACTATGCAGGTGGACTTGCTGAAATGTGTTTTATCATGATTAAAAGCCACTGCGGTCGAGCTCAAGTTGCATGGACACTAGAACACACACACACACACACACACACACACACACACACACACACACACACACACACACACACACACACACACACACACACACACACACACACACACACACACACACACACACACACACACACACACACACACACACACACACACACACACACACACACACACACACACACACACACACACACACACACACACACACACACACACACACACACACACACACAAACTACCAGAAGTAGGTTCTTATCAATATCTGCACTCTGTTCAATAATGAAGCATCTAAACTTAGACATTGCTAAAACAACACTTGCCAAGCAACCATGTATGGGCAGTTCCTTAAAAAGAAAATCATATGAAAGGTTGTCTCAAATGTACACAAATGTACAAACATGCAGAGGGTAAAACATCCTCTCTTGGCGTGACTTCACTCACAACAAGACTCAATTAAATGTGTCTGATTAAAGAATTAATGGAGCAGTTAAGTTGTAAAACTTTCAGAGTTCCACAGTACTCCTGTTTCCTGTTTGAAACGGACACGCATACACAAAACTTAAGTGTGGAAAACACAAAGCGAGCGGCAGGCAGCAGCAATCAGAGGGCTGGATCATGCCCCTAAGCCCTTGAAATAAATGGATTATTGAGTTAGCTTGCTCTGCTGGAAAGAACAGTCTTCTCAGGCAAAAAAATGTCTTTAAAAAGTAATGACCAAATTATCAACAATAACTGGTACACAGTGCCATTTCTCTGCATTCGTGCACAAGTACTTTTTACTTGATAAAGCTAACATAAAAGAGCAAATAATTAGATGCGTATTTTTGGGAACATTACAGCATGTGATTGCTGCTTTTTAAATTGTTGGAACGGTGGGCCAGCTGATTCTAACCACAAGTTACAAAAGCAGCAGGTTCTCTTTTCTGGTAAACACTATTTTTGTGGTCTGCTTCTCTGGTCTTTAACTACACAGGAATCTGTGCTGCTCGATTTCCACAGTCAAACACCATGCAAACGGACATTGTCAACTGGGCAAGAGGAAAAAGAAGAAAATTAGACCCAGTTGCCAGCCCACTATCACAATGTACTCTTTGACCTCTGAATGCTCGTCTCTGACATGTTCATTTAGTGAAAAATCTTTGTTTGGTTGCAAGTTCATCTTTAGGTATTTATAGGCCTGCATATCACCCCAATAACTCCACAAGAATTCAAATGACTATAATTTATCATGTTCTACAAATAAACCCTACTCTCCATGTATACTGACTTTGTTGCTTAATTTGATCATTCTTTGAGTGTTGAACCATCACCATGGTTTAAAATACAATATTTTAATCCATTCTGCTGAATAGAATTTTTTATGAATTGAGTAAATAAAATGTAGTATATTTTGTGCAAAAAGTATTAATTGACACAGACGCAGCTGGGTAATTTCCATAATGACCAACGCAATCTACCAAGGGCAGAGCAAATTAGCTTCTGGTTTAGGACATGCTTTTTTGGGTCTTTAAATAATGGCGCAAATACATATGCAATAAGGTCAGCCGCGTGAAATAACCGTTCACGCCTTTTCAGCGCTAATTTTTCACAGCGTGTCTTTAGTAAACCCTGACAGTAGTTTTTTAACGCCAAAAGAGGGCTTGCGCTGGCGCAAGCTGTTAGTAAAGCTGGCCCTAAATGTCTTTACTATAACTTTTGATCAATTTAATGCATCCTTGCTGAATAAGTTTTCTTTAACTTCTTTCACAAAAAATCTTCCTGACCCCAAACTTTTGAACAGTATTGTATATTGACATTATATTGACAATTAAAAATCCCCACTATGCAACAGTAATTATTGAACATATATTTAAATAAATTCCACAGAATTCTGTAGATTCCCCCCTCCCCCCTCCAGTGCAGTAATTAAGATGTGACACCCACAATGTACTGAAATGTACCAACCAGTAGCAGTGATGCATCAGTAGCATAAAATAATCTAAAGATAAAACATCACGATGAGGGTTGTTGCTAGTCTGCATTGTTTGTTTACAGTCATTTATAAATCAGATCTGCACCAAAAACACCAACAACCATCCCATAACTTGGCAGACAAGGAACAGTGTTGCGATACGTTGTCATAGCAACAAATACCAGGGAACAGGGTAGCATGCAGTGATATGCAATGATGAGCCTCTGATAAGGATATGTGTGTATATGTGTATGCGTTTCACAGGAGTGGAAAATAATTTTAGACACCCGTATTTCCGCCTAATTTAGCCAAAGTGACTTCCGCATTAGTGCCAGTGACACTTGGATGATGTCTGGCCTCCAAAAAGGCACACAGTGGGTTGATTGGCTTAGGCGATCCTGAACAACATTGCGACATAGTGACAGCACTAATTCCAAACCCAGGATAAGCATCTTGTCTGTCCCTATACTAAGCCTCTCAGCAGAACGCTTTTAGTACTTAACATTATGAGGCACAGGAGGTTTAACAGAATGTTGAATCCATTTGGGACACATTTCCACAAGCTCAATTTTAAAATTCTGTCTTGCATGTGAAATGTCTTTTCTTCCTTTTCTTTAGGGACTCTTCAGGTGATGAATTTTGTCACTGCTTCAGGCTGAGGCTGACATTGTTACCTGTTCCCCACTGTGGAGTATGAGATTGGTAAAAAAAATTTGCAACAATCAGACAGACATATATTTAACTCTGCTTCTGAATTGAAATTGTCCTCAGTTTGTTTGCAGAACGTTTATGTAATGTATGTGTCTCTCTCTTTTCTATGTTCATATGTGATGAAATTTGGTAATGTCTAATATTAATTAATATTAATGGAAAAGGAAAAGGAAAAAGAATGTGTTCAAAATAAAGAGCAATTTAACACAAAAGGCACCTAGTACAACAATACAGTGCGTTACAGTGAATAGTCCGCATTAGGCTTTCTAAACACGTGTGTCCGTGACTCTGCATCCATTCTTGGATCGTGCTGCAGTGGGAGCAGACGCAAGGAGCGTGAGTGGCATAAAAATGACAGCGCACAAAAATGAAGGATTGCAGGCGGGAATCCCTTGCTGGGAAAGATGTTGAAGACCAAGGTATGAAGGCAAGAGGATGAGAAGAAAAAAGGCTATCAGACACAAAGTCCAGCCTGGACGATTAAAAGCAGGCAGAGCCAAGATGTAAGTCAAAATCAGCCCAGTGCCCACCACACCGTAATCCTGCTGACAAGAGAAGCTAGAAGCTGTTGAGAAATAAATCCATATACAAAAAAAAAAATCTAATATTTTTCTATACAAATCCATAAATATGAAAGTAAGTGAAAGTAAAGCGAGTACATATCAAACAATCTGTAATAGGCAAAGCAATAGTGACACATGGTAAAAACATTGTTACTCACATTTGTGTGTTGCGACAATCAATATAGTCTGCACTGCATCATTTTTGTTTTGTTTTTTAGTCTCTCTGAAAAGCCTGAACTGTGTCTTGCTTAAAAACAAATTTGCGGTAAAATGAAACGGACATCAGCCATGTCTTACTGACACGATTTGGAACTTCTTTAAAAATAAAGTTCATCCACGCTTTTTTGATGCTAGGATCACAAGGAAGGCAAAGAGTCTTGTAATCCTCAGAGGCATCTCTATGGTTTTGTTGCTGGAGTAATCCTGTGTTTGTGTCTCTCTCGTATTTACTATTACATGACGTGTGAATCAGTGAGTGGGGCTAAAGAGGCATTGATGTAGAAGTAGTCGTTTTTTATGTAGAGGCGGTCTTTCATCAAGCTATGATGTCATACTGAGACAAAATCTAAAACGAGTCATTTTGGGACCTTGGTTTCAATAAAAGCTGTTTTTAGACTAACAAGGAAGTTTTGAGTTCTAAAACTTATAGGATTTTTAAGGATTCTTGCAAAAAAAAAATAAAATCTTACAGTGAGGAAAATAAGTATTTGAACACCCTGCTATTTTGCAAGTTCTCCCACTTGGAAATCATGGAGGGGTCTGAAATTGTCATCGTAGGTGCATGTCCACTGTGAGAGACATAATCTAAAAAAAAAAAATCCAGAAATCACAATATATGATTTTTTAACTATTTATTTGTATGATACAGATGCAAATAAGTATTTTAACACCTGTCTATTAGCTAGAATTCTGACCCTCAAAGACCTGTTAGTCTGCCTTTAAAATGTCCACCTCCACTCCATTTATCATCCTAAATTAGATGCACCTGTTTGAGGTCGTTAGCTGCATAAAGACACCTGTCCACCCCATACAATCAGTAAGAATCCAACTACTAACATGGCCAAGACCAAAGAGCTGTCCAAAGACACTAGAGACAAAATTGTACACCTCCACAAGGCTGGAAAGGGCTACGGGGAAATTGCCAAGCAGCTTGGTGAAAAAAGGTCCACTGTTGGAGCAATCATTAGAAAATGGAAGAAGCTAAACATGACTGTCAATCTCCCTCGGACTGGGGCTCCATGCAAGATCTCACCTCGTGGGGTCTCAATGATCCTAAGAAAGAACTATATGGGAGGAGCTGGTCAATGACCTGAAAAGAGCTGGGACCACCGTTTCCAAGGTTACTGTTGGTAATACACTAAGACGTCATGGTTTGAAATCATGCATGGCACGGAAGGTTCCCCTGCTTAAACCAGCACATGTCAAGGCCCGTCTTAAGTTTGCCAATGACCATTTGGATGATCCAGAGGAGTCATGGGAGAAAGTCATGTGGTCAGATGAGACCAAAATAGAACTTTTTGGTCATAATTCCACTAAACGTGTTTGGAGGAAGAAGAATGATGAGTACCATCCCAAGAACACCATCCCTACTGTGAAGCATGGGGGTGGTAGCATCATGCTTTGGGGGTGTTTTTCTGCACATGGGACAGGGCGACTGCACTGTATTAAGGAGAGGATGACCGGGGCCATGTATTGCGAGATTTTGGTGAACAATGTCCTTCCCTCAGTTAGAGCATTGAAGATGGGTCGAGGCTGGGTCTTCCAACATGACAATGACCCGAAGCACACAGCCAGGATAACCAAGGAGTGGCTCTGTAAGAAACATATCAAGGTTCTGGCATGGCCTAGCCAGTCTCCAGACCTAAACCCAATAGAGAATCTTTGGAGGGAGCTCAAACTCCGTGTTTCTCAGCGACAGCCCAGAAACCTGACTGATCTAGAGAAGATCTGTGTGGAGGAGTGGGCCAAAATCCCTCCTGCAGTGTGTGCAAACCTGGTGAAAAACTACAGGAAACGTTTGACCTCTGTAATTGCAAACAAAGGCTACTGTACCAAATATTAACATTGATTTTCTCAGGTGTTCAAATACTTATTTGCAGCTGTATCATACAAATAAATAGTTAAAAAATCATACATTGTGATTTCTGGATTTTTTTTTTTGATTATGTCTCTCACAGTGGACATGCACCTACGATGACAATTTCAGACCCCTCCATGATTTCTAAGTGGGAGAACTTGCAAAATAGCAGGGTGTTCAAATACTTATTTTCCTCACTGTACTTTTTTAAAGGAAATTAATACTTTTATTTAGGAAGGAAATATTAAATTAATCAAAAGTGATTTGAAAAAGGACTTTTAATTGTTACAAATAATTAGATTTAAATAAAGACTGTTCTTTTGAAGTTTTGTATGCTTAAAAAATATATATATCACGGTTTCCACAAAAATATTACACAAGTATATTATGTTTTTTTTTTATCATTTGGTCTGCTGGAATTGAAAGTCTATTACATCACTGTAAGCCTGAAAGGAGTTTTAGTTTCCAAGATACAGATGTACCTTATTAATTTAAAAAGTGTTTTCATTGAGGATCCCCTTGAACAGGATGTATTAGATTGATACTAGGTTCAATATGTGTCCAGGAAACACTCATCACTGTTGAAGTGCAGAGCTGGTAAAGTGAATGTCGTGGTGTTTGACTACAGTGCTCGCCCTTAATGTTTGAGCTCTGATCGTTGCAGGTCTGGGATCAGGGCGCGGAGTGAGTAAATATTTACCACAGCGCAGTGGGACTCTTTCCGGAAAGTCCCCGGCACTAAGCAGTTTCTGAACAGAGGGAACACCCTGCTGTCAAACACAGGAGAGACCTCAGGCAGACACACACAGATGGACGTTCACATGTGCTGTGGGGCTTTGCAACAAGGAATATAACACATAACATAGGCTTCCTTCGTAAACACAGAAAACAAGGGAGGAGCTCACAATGGAAATGTTAGGGGCCACTTTAATACGAATGAGTGCACTGTGCAGTAACACAGAAGAGAAAAAAAGATGTGATATGACTTTAATATTGCAATCATGATTTTCCTATTGAAATCCTAAAGGTCACAAAACTAGAAGCGGGAGATGCAAGGAGGCTGATAAATGAATAAAAAGGGTGGGAGAGGTACAGATGGTGGAAAGAAAACAAAGAATACATTCTCCAAACCTTTCCTGCTCTCTTCTTTTGAAATAACATGAAATACGCAGAGACAAAATGGTACTATAAAAAGATTATATATATATATATATATATATATATATATATATATATATATATATATAAAGGCCTGAACTTTGTAGGAAAATATAATGTAAAAGATTTTGCAATCATGTCCTGCCAACCTGTCTGTACAAGTTTAAGATTTTCCATTGCGCACAAACAGAAACATACACCTTGAGTGTCCCAGAGTGTCTCAGAGTGACTTCAACATGTCCTGACTCTCCGGAAAGCAACAACATAAAAGGGACCACAGCACTATAAATAAATGTTGCAATGCTGCAAATATGCCCATCACTTCAAAACCCAGAATGGTGGTGACGAATGGATGTAGCATGTTCAAACTCTCCTTTGTTAGGACAGTAGAAAATCTCAGTAATAACATGAACAGCTTTTAGGCCAGAGTGATGGCACTGAAATACAGCTACAACACCTTAAAACACAAAAGAACAAGTACTTATGCATGCCGTTCTTAGTTGTGCTGCGAGTCAGGTTACATTGTGTGTCTCACACACACACACACACACACACACACACACACGCACACATCTTTGTGGGGACTCTCCATAGACGGAATGGTTTTTATACTGTACAAACTGTATATTCTGTCCCCTTACACTAACCCTACCCCTAAACCTACCCAACACAGAAAACTTTCTGCATTTTTACATTTTCAAAAAAATATAATTTAGTATGTTTATTAACCCATTTCCCTCGTGGGGACCGCTGGCTGGTCCCCACAATGGAGGTGATCTCATGTTTTACTATCCTTGTGGGGACATTTGGTTCCCACAATGTAATATAAACAAAAACACACACACACACACACACACACACACACACACACACACACACACACACACACACACACACACACACACACCTATTTGAATAAGGGTGGCACAGTCATGCAAACACAAACTTGGACACTTGAGTTTCTCTCTTTAGAGCATGAAGGTATGACAGTGGGATTAAATTCCATGGAAAACAAGTTCACAGTTCAGTCAGTGGTAGTGCTTATGGGTGTGATTGGTTTAACCAGATCAAGACTTGGATCAAGAAGCTTTAAGCTAAAGTGTGTGCTTTCCACACCATTAGCAGCACCAAATACAACTGCAAAAACAACTACTGTTTTCACACTGGTTTCCCAAACACTGCCACTGGACAAACATGTAGTCCTGCCCTAAACAGAGCAATATTATAATCCAGATTGCGTTTAAAGCTACCAAAATTCTCTCAAAAATCTGAGATAAATTCCAAAGTGAATTCATAATTCAGTGATGTTACAAAACTAGGACACACCTATTATAATCAATAAGTAGTCCAGGCGTTTTAAGCCAAAATGGGGGTCAACCGTGAACAAATTGCAACAGAATCAAACTCAACTGATTTTGTATCCTCAATATGTCCTGAGTAAGGAAAAAAAAGCCCCGAAGAATCCCATTAGTGGAAAGTTCAGAAAAAGACCCAAATATATCCTATTCATGTGCCTATTCATTATTTTTCTCACATGAATAGGGTAAAAAAATGTAACCTTTAGATATCACCATGAAAATTACTGAGTTGATTACTTATAACAAGACAAACAAAAAATGTATTACAAGTTTTTTTTAAATTGTTTGTTAACATGGACAAACGGTGCATAATCTAATTACAGATGTGCTAATTTGCATAAATACCACAACAGATCGAAACATTGGGTATAGCCAGGAGAAAATGTCTTGTTGAATCTTGTTGACATATAACAGTAAAATACTAAATGTTAAGGTCTGAATGGAACCCATTTAGGCTACCCATGAGCATTAATACATAGAGGCAGGAAGAAGGACTTTAAACCAGCCTTTATTAATTATTATTGCAGAGATGGGGTTTGGGGCTGGGTTTTTTAAAGGCTGGTTTAAAGTCCTTCTTCCTGCCTCTATGTATTAATGCTCATGGGTAGCCTAAATGGGTTCCATTCAGACCTTAACATTAAGTATTTTACTGTTATGTGTCAACAAGATTCAACAAGACATTTTCTCCTGGCTTTACGCAATGTTTCGATCTGTTGTGGTATTTATGCAAATTAGCACATGTGTAATTAGATTATGCACCGTTTGTCCATGTTAACAAACCATTTAAAAAAACTTGTAATACATTTTTTGTTTGTCTTGATATAAGTAATCAACTCAGTAATTTTCATGGTGATATCTAAAGGTTAAAATTTTTACCCTATTCATGTGAGAAAAATAATGAATAGGCGCATGAATAGGATATATTTGGGTCTTTTTCTGAACTTTCCCCTAATAGGATTCTTCTGGGCTTTTTTTCCTTACTCAGGACATATGGAGGATACAAAAAATCAGTTGAGTTTGATTCTGTTGCAATTTGTTCACCCTTTTTTCCTAAAACGCCTGGACTAAAGGTTGTCTATAGCGCTTGCACTTCAGATGCAACCCGGTTTAAATAAACAGATTTGATCTGAAGTTTTTTACTTTGTAGTTTTACTGAGTATCAAATATATTAGCAACTTTTACTCTCTACTTGAGTACATTTTTGAATAAGTAAATGTACTTTTTACTCCAATACATTTGTGATGAGTAATGCAATTACTCGTTACATTTTGCACAGCACCAAACTTTTTCTGCAGCAGTTTCTCTCTGCTATAAAGAAGCGATATCGCCGTTTAAAGGCAGTGAAGGAACAATATCTGTGTGTTTTGCCTTTACTCACCCAAACTTGCCAACAAGGCTACTTCACGTGAATGCGAGTGCATTAGCAGGTAGTTGTGAATCGTAGGTGTTTGATTTAGGAGATGAGGTCATGATGAGGCCGAAACCAGTAGGCTACATCCAGAGCAAGTTGACTTTGATTATTTAATTTTACTTAAAGGAACCGTATGTAAGATTGTGGCCAAAACTGGTATTGCAATCACTTTCAAATTACTGTAGAGCGGTGTATCCCCTCCCCCTCCCCCTCCCCCCTGACTCGAGGTTGCCAGATAAGCAGCAGGATCCAGCAGGAACGTAGGCTGCTACAAGGAGCTTTCAACTAGAGCAGAGCTGGCAACCCGGATGCCGAAACACTACTGACTTCGTGATTGGTAGATAGGTGGAGGGTGGGCCATCAGGCCAAAACACAACATGACAACATCAACATCAGTTGAGGGCTGCAACTTCACTTTTAAATGACAATATCCTGGCCGGACTACTGTTGTCAGTGATATAAGTATTTGAAATGAACATGATTTCTTAATGTCTAGTGACATATCAGGGCCATTTTATGATTAATTGAAATACATCTCTTACATACGGTTCCTTTAACATTATTTTATTTATCCGCTATACTGATGAGACCTTTTTGAAGGATATTGCTTTACTTTTGTGCACTTGAGCTTAACTGAGACTTGAAGGAACACTCCACCGTTTTTTGAAATAGGGCTTATTCACCTTCTTTCCTACATTTAGATAGGTGGGCAAATGCATTTTTGTCTCAGTGCATGCATTGTTTTAGTTTGACAGGGTCGGCACTAGCTTAGCTTAGCATAATGAATGGAATCCTTTGTTGCCAGCTAGCATGGCCTGAGTAAAAGTGATATATTTTTTTTTTAAAACCCACCTAATTACTTCTTGTGGCCTGCGTATTCACAACAAGTACAAATAGCGATGCAGATTAACACTAGGCGATTTCCTAGGCAGATATTGACTTGGGACTATATTAGGGGGAAGCACAGGCGAAGCACTGCTACTTGGGCGCAGAGATATCACGCCCAAGTAGCAGTGCTTCGCCTGTGCTTCCCCCTAATATAGTCCTTAATATATAAGTCAATATCTGCCTAGGAAATCGCCTAGTGTTAATCTGCATCACTATTTGTACTTGTTGTGAATATGCAGACCACAAGAAGTAATTAGGTGGGTTTTAAAAAATTTTTATATCACTTTTACTCAGGACATGCTAGCTGGCAACAAAGGATTCCATTCATTATGCTAAGCTAAGCTAGCGCCGACCCTGTCAAACTAAAACAATGCATGCACTGAGACAAAAATGCATTTGCCCACCTATCTAAATGTAGGAAAGAAAGTGAATAAGCCCTATTTCAAAAAACGGTGGAGTGTTCCTTTGAGAGTTTGTAGACATTTAAGAGGCTGTTGTGTCTAACTATATTTATTGCAATATTCAGTTTGAGTAAAATACTTAAGTACTGTTAAAATCAGATACTCTAAGACTTTTACTCAAGTCATATTGGAATTGGTGACTTGTAATTTGTAATGGAGTCATTTTTGCTGTAAGGTTTCTGTGCTTTTACTCAAGTATGGTTTTCAGGTTATGGTTTTTACACCTCTGTTGTTTCTTTGTTTTAAAATGTTTTACGCTGGTGCTCCTACGAGGCTGATGAACACGTCATGAGAGGAGAGATATTGTTGCAAGGTTATGTAAACGTTTTTGATGAAAGATTACAAGGGCACATGAATTTAAAAAAAAAAGTTCACTGATAAATCTTTTAGATAAAAGACAATATTCCATAAAAAATAAGTATTGTCAATTTTTACTTAAAATTAATAAACAGTTCTCAGTGTAGCCTATATGAAGAATAAGCTATGCTGTTGCCCTACACAAAATAAAAGAACTTTTTGATTGAATTGGCTCTGGATTCTCTCTTTCTCACCTCTCATGTTGTGACTGGTGTGTTTCTATGGTCTTCCATATGGCAGCCAGAGAGAGCTGCTGCTGTTGCATCATTCAACTCTGTATGAGAGGCCCTGGCAAGGTATCAAAGACTTGCTCTTATGGTAAACACTACTATAGTACAGGCCTTGAAACCCACCTGCCAGAGCTCCAAAAACCACATTAAATGGCACACACGCAGGTCTGGAATCAGTGAGAAAGAATTCCAAGATGTGGTAAAAAGGAATTCATAAGACGCACTCTGGCCTCAAGGGTCCCCCCCTTTTTTTAAGGCGTATTCCTCAGGTGAATCTATCATGAATTTGAAAATAAAATGCAATTTTTAGGGCGACCTCCAATGCCTCGCTTCATGACAGTTTGAAATACGTTCTCGCTCTGGTTATAGCAAGCAATAAATCACCTCTTGTGAATGAACAAATAAAAAAAAAGAGGTTCAAAATCTGTCCTGTTTAAGTTATATATTAAAAGAAAAAAAGCTCACATAGGACCATATGTCAGCATAAGACTGCGAGTGAAAAACTAAGCTGTCATCAACCCAGACATAAAATCAAGATCTGCCCGCAGACATCAGTTCTGATGCTGAATGAGACACCATCTCTGCGTCTGACTCGAACAGCCACATCACTCACCCTGCAGACAGACATCTGGTTGGTCGTCAGGGTCCCAGTCTTGTCTGAGCAGATAACGGAGGTGCATCCCAGTGTCTCCACCGAGGGCAGTGAACGGACAATGGCGTTTTTCTTGGCCATACGACGGGTTCCTAGTGCCAGGCAGGTGGTGATGACAGCTGGAAGACCCTCCGGGATAGCAGCCACTGCCAAGGCAACAGCTATCTTGAAGTAGTAGATGGCACCTCGGATCCATGAGCCGCCGTGGACCGGGTCGGCGAAATGGCCGATGTTAATGACCCAGACGGCGATGCAGACGAGGGAGATGACCTTCGAGAGCTGTTGACCGAACTCATCTAGTTTCTGCTGCAGCGGAGTTTTCTCCTGCTCCGTTGACGCCATCTGGTTACGGATCTTACCGATTTCAGTGGAAACACCAGTGGAGATGACAACACCGATGGCCCGACCCGCAGCGATGTTTGTGCCCTTTCGGAAAACATGAGAACAGGCATATTTAAGCACATATACACCTAAATGAAACAAAGCCACCAAAGACCTTTCAAATATAAATTTACACTTTTGCAGACTTGGAAAAAACAGCATCAGATGTTCCTCAGTCTCATAATTTTATAAAACGTAGCTTGGAAAAATCATTGACTTGTGTAGAGTTAGCTATAATCTCATTAGTGACATTTTCCCCTGATAGGAAACTACATCTTTCATTACCACGATGTGTTGGAAAATGCATTAAGTTGGACTATAAAAGCACATGGGCCATATGCATTTTATTTTAAATGACTAAAGAAGAAAACAGGGAGACTGCATTAACTCTGACGTTATACTATCACTCACTAGGCCAATAACGTCACCTGAGGTGTTCCCTATCCCCAGATGATATTAATGCAATCTAAGTGGATTGAGAGCGGTCAAACGCATGCCTACTTAGAGCATCTGAATGACCGCAATTGAACGCAGACAGGAAGAGTATGTTTAGACCGAGTGCACGAACAGAATACTTAAGTCTTATTATATCCTACAGTCTAATGACATCCTCCAAACTAGAGATACAAAAAAACAGGTCAGAATAAAAAAAAAAACACAAAGAAAGAAGACTAAAAATTATATGCGGTGGGTTGGCAACTTATTGCTTATATGCAAATATACTGCTTATTATATGCACATGAGAAGTTCCTCTCCCAAAACAGGAAGTGAAGTGCTTACAGAAAACAGCATGTTCTTTTTGTCTTGATTGACAGCTCGAGGATCTGGCACAGGATCAGTGTGTTTGATAATAGACACAGATTCACCTAAAGAACACACAGAAAGTTTTAAATAAAGCAATACTGGGAATTGGGCAGTGACAAACGCTGTTTATCTCAGATGTCCACAGTACCTGTGAGAATGGACTGGTCCACTCTTAGGGTGGTGGATTTGATTGATGTGATCCTAATATCTGCTGGCACTTTATCCCCAACTAGAAAACAAAATGGGTTGAGAGTTACTTCATCAAAAGGAAGGCAAAGACACTCCTACATTACTGATGAATGCAAGACAGACTGAAAAGGTGTGTAGGACATATGCCTGAGGGGTCATAACTGCAATCATAAACAGGATATAAGACAGGCCACTGCACAGCCATCATTTAAGGCTGCTTTTGACCTCTTGTTTTCCAGAGGGTTGGAGCAGAAAAAAAGAAAAAAATGGAAATAGGGTGAAGATATATTTTACTGTACATGATAGTATTATGCAAGATCACGTGACTCTGACTAACAATACAATTTGACGTTCAATTTGTCGATATCCCAACCTCTTTTAGAGTTTCCACACTGTTCGGGCCGCTCATCCACTATCTGTCTAGCAGTGTGTAAAAGACTAATGGGAAGTGTGGCTGCTCTCTTGCGAAAAGAGAACTACTAGGAAGCTGAACTTCTAGGACACAAAGCCTAAAGCAAAGCGAAAAAGTGACTGAAACAAAAAGAAAGAAAGAAAGAGAGAGAGCAAGAGAGAGAAACGCCACCTCGAAGACTAACTGCAGACACACTGGAACACCGTTCGATACCCAGTTGATGAGAGCACATAGAGTGATCAATATTCGGTTCGTGCTTCTAATAAAAAAGAAAAAGGCGCTTCTAATACAAAAAAAACAAAAAAACAAGAGGTGGGAAAAACCTAGCCAGTTGGATGAAACAGAATCAGTCAATATGTGTCGTTTTCAACTGGGTTTTGTGAGTCCTTGCAGCCAAAAAACATATTTTGTAGTAGCTTGTGTTAATGAACCTTTGTTCTTTCCTACCTTACTCCAGTCTTCAGTGTCACATGATCCTTCATAAATCATTCTAATATGCTGATTTGCTGCTCAAGAAACATTTCATTTTATCAATGTTGTAAAAAGTTGTTCTGTTTAATATTTTCGTTCAAACTGAGATACATTTTCTTTAGAAGGAATAGAAAAAAAGTGTATCCCAAAATGTGTCCCAGAACTTTCTCCTTTGTAACATTATAAAAGTCTTTACTGTCACTTTTGATCAATTTAATGTGTCCTATAATACAATAAAATTCATATCTTAAAAAAAAAAAAAAAAAAAAAAACTTACTGACTCCAAACTTTTGAACAGTAGTATACTGTATATACAGTACTGTCTTAGGCATGTTAATATAGTTTTTCAGGTAGCTTTGTAGGAAGGTTTCTTCAAGCATCTTGGAGACGTTCCCGCAGTTCTTCTGGATTTAGTCTGTGTCAGTTTTTTCTGTTTCTTCATGTAATCACAGACGGACTCGATGATGGTGAGATCAGATCATACCGGCTGTTGTCAGACTCCTTGTGCATACACAAACCTCACTGGATTATTACAATTAATGGCAAAAAGAATGTTTGGAAATGTAAACTGATCCGGGGGGGGGGGGGGGGGGGGCATTTTAAAGCAATTAGAGACCCTTAGTGCCATAATTATACTCCATTTAAACCCTTAGGCTGAGCTGGAGGTGCCTGGTCATGCAACAGAGCAGCCACACTTCCCTTTAGTCTTTTACACACTGCTAGACAGATGTCCGGACAGTGTAGAAACTCTAAAAGAGGTTGGGATATCGACAAATTGAACAACAAATTGTTTTGTTAGTCAGAGTCACGTGATCTTGCATAATACTATCATGTACAGTAAAATATCTCTTCACCCTATTTCCATTTTTTTCTTTTTTTCTGCTTCAACCCTCTGGACACAATTTCTCAGCCGAACAGTCTCTCTTCCTCCCACGTCACAGGAATGGCTCACATCAGCCCGGGGGTCTCTGAGGAGGGAGACAACACCCCCATCAGGGGCTGTTCTGTGTGGGAGAGGGGATAGAGAGGGCACGGTGGGCGGGACACTGTTTATGCTCCCAGAACAACGGACCTTTCTTTTCTCATTCTTGGATTTTATCGCTCCCTCTCTCCCCCTTCAGCGGTGTCTCCCACCCACTCAGTCACATTGCAAATGGGTACTGAACCCATCTAAATGCTAATGCGAGCAGCTTTTCGCCATACCAAGCCAGAACAATGCAAAGTGAGCTAAATATACACAGACATTATGACAGTAGATGGCAAGCATCTGATAGCAGGAAACAGGCCGCCACGGACATCGAGCATAAACCTGATTAGAACGGGTGACGCATGCTTACTTGTAAATGTGGGACCGTGTAATAACAGAGGATGGTGAGTTCAAGATGTTTGCGAATGCTGATCAAAAAGGTCCAAAAGCCTGTGGGTATGACTAAAAGATGATCGGGCTAAAGTGAATTCCTTTTAAAACACAGAGTGGATGCTTCACTGTTACTCATCCCAAAGAGAGTGAAAGAACAACTGAGTTCTTTCAAAATCTCCAGGCATTCTGTAAAGCCCCATTCTGGTTCATCGGATATTATAATGGAGTGAGAACGTTATTTTTGAATCTCCGAAACAGCTGAGGGAAAGTTCCACTTTGGATATTGTGATTACTGCAACCATAATGCTGGCACAATGCTGGGCTGACTGGAAATAAAAGTGTAAATAATCTATGAATATCTATATTACTCATGCATGCAAAAAAAAAATGGCTAAACTGTTTTCCGACCTCCAATTCTATTGGTGGTGGTCCACAACAAAAGTTCCGATGGAATTGCCACTCACGAATGGCGGGTACAGGAAAGAACTTTGCCGCGAGGATAGGGGAACGGGTGTTGTGGGTCATATTTTTGGTTGCCATTTGTTTTGAATCTTTTTTTTTTTTTTTTTTGGCTGTAGTTGCCAATTTATAGTTCTCACAAGTGCCTTTTTCCAATGTGTAATTTTCATTCAACCTCTGGAGAAAGTTTTTAGGTAGGGGTTGTTGCGTGTTTGTTTACACATGTTTGACAGTGCTTAGCAACAAGATTATGTCATTGTTGCAGTCGGGTTAGACAGAAATTGAGAAATATATCAGCAGATGCAGCTGACAACACCTCTGTCCTGCCAGTGCTTTCCACTTACTGAACAGGACTCGTAAAATGCTACGACTATAACCAATGAACTCAGCACAAGCAGCTCAGCATGTGTGTGAATGTGTCTGCACCTTGTTAGTGGATTCTCATAGCTATAAACCTGTGGATGAATCTTGAACCTCAGAGCCATCTCCCTTTCCCCCATTGCCCATTATGACAAAGTGCAGAAGATACATAGAGTGCCAGCCGTTTCCACCCTCACAGACCTCTGGAGTGGAAACACCTCTTCTCTTCTCCCCTTGGACCAATTCACCTTGTTTCGTTTTTGTTCAGCTTGCAGGCTGGGAAGTGCTCAAGGCTTCAGGAAGAGGAAAATGCCAAACATCTCACTCACAAGCCAAAAATATCAATCAATCCAGCCATGATGTTTAACTATATAGCAGCAAAAATTAAAAGAGTTTGTTCAAAATGTTCTAGAACAGGATCTTATTTCAGAGACATTGTATTGCTGGAAGGTACCACTGCCAAGGTCAATGGCGCAAAGGACAATACTATTCAGAGCTGGACAAAAATCGCGGACATTCTGTTAGATAAACTGAGATTTTGACATCTTTCATCTCCCTCTCTCTGTAATTGTATTATTTTTATTTTTCTGTTTATATATGGACAATTTTCATGGCATCTGTCTGTATATAGTTCAGTGAGCTTTGATATGTTTCTGGTATGATAACTTAAAATAAAAATATTGATCAAAAAAAAAAAAAATGTTTTGGGACATTTTTTATGCCATGATCCCCATATATAATGATCCCCTTGTGAAGGAAATATAAAGCCATTATATATAAATATATTGTTTTTCAACAGAATAATAATAACAATAATAATAATAATAATAATAATAGTTGTTTCTTACATGAAAAACCTGTATGTACTTTCCAGGGTCAAACCAACTGTGTCGGTCTCTTTTTTGTTCTATTTCAGTTGCATTTGCTAGTTATCTCTGTCCACAGTTACATCTCATTGGTCCTAAATCCTGTTTATTAAATTCTGTATATTAAACATCAAATATGGTTGGATTGGGTGTGGTTTTGTGGTACAATCTTGGCTTTCAGGAAGGACAGAAACTTGATGCTGGAAACATCTGGACTGACAGTGATGCCTGTTACTTTACTGTACATGTCTGTCAGTTTGACCTTGACATGGGAGGGGACTCTGGGACTTGTTACCATGGTGACATGCCCAATAGGTGTCAGAGGATGAAGCCTGACAGTGTGAGCGTGTGTATGTGTGCAGAGAGGAGAATCCGGCCGCTGGAATGCAGGCTTGTCAAGACCACAGTGCAAATGAACAAAGAGATGCCTGTTACCACCGTGCTAAGACAGGTAATGTAACCCACATCTCATTCCTATCTCTTCAATTCCACCTCTCTCTCTCTCTGTGTGAATCTCCCCGCATTTATCGCTCCCTCCCGCTCATCTGTCTTTCATGGTTTCGCGCTCTCTGTCTCCCTCACACATTCTGTATCTCTCCGTACTCTCGTTCCCTCAACACCCACACCAGTCTCATCTTTGACTCTCTCACTTTCACCTCCATTCACAAGCAAACGAAGCGATGTGGCTGCATCCATGTTTCTGAATGAATGCAGCTGCTCTTAAACATGAATTGGAAAATCTTGTGGTACAGATTATTAGTCTGATCTTTCTTTTGTTTTCACTGTAATAGTGAAAAGCAGCTGATCATCCCCCTCCACCACACTTGGCTAATGCAGACTGGAGATCATTAGCATGCAGGGTTTTAAAGAAGCAAACACTGATTACTTTGAAGAAAAGACTAGCAAATTTATATGTGCGCGTGTGATGCACAGATATGGTCAAGCCATAACAGAATGACAACAGGTCTACTTTGATCTCTGCATCTACATACTGAATACACTGGAAGGATCCCCAATTTAGAGTGGGCACATATCTATGTGTGAGGGAGTCACTGCAGTCACATGAAGGTGGAGAACGGTGGGACTGAAAGTATGGAAACAAAAGGAAGGCTACATCTTCAACAAGAGGTAAGAGAGAAAAAAAATCACTATAGTCACTTTTCAGCTTAGCACTATGAACAGAATACGTGCACACACACACACAGATTTTTTTCTGCATGTCTCTGCTTGGCACCCTCATACTCACAGGAAAGCCAATTACGTAATACAGTCTGGGATATTCCTGCTCTGCTTTCAAGTTTATGGCAAGGAGCCCAAACACACGCACACACACACAGAGAGAGAAACCCTGAAGGGCTCCCGTTCAGGGCAAAGAGTTGTGGTGAAACACACATAAACATACACTCTGGGCAGCCACACAAGCCAATGGGAAGACTGGGGAAAATGGCAGCCTGTGTTTGTGTGTTTTGGGTACAGTGAGAGGTGGTGATGACTGGAAGAAGAAGAAGAAAAAAACCTCCACTGCGTATTATGTCAGACCACGTGGGTAAATGGACAGAAGAAACCTCAAAATGTCCACAGGACTCAAGACGGGGGATGTGGTGAAGTATGTGTGTATTGTTCCACAAACATCATCTCTGCAGATTCGAGTCCTTCTCATTACACAAAGGAAGAGACTGAGAACAGATGGCGTATTATCAAATGGACACAGAAAGAAAGAGAAAGAGAGAGAGAGAGAGAGAGAGAGAGAGAGAGAGAGAGAGAGAGAGAGAGAGAGAGAGAGAGAGAGAGAGAGAGAGAGATAGAGAGATAGAGAGAAACAGGCCGAAACTTACCAGAAACCTCCACTATATCTCCAGGCACAATGTCTCGAGCTTTGATCCTCTGGACGGCCGTGCGGTTCATGCGGTAAACTTTGCCCATCTCTGGCTCGTACTCCTTCAGAGCCTCGATGGCGCTCTCTGCATTTCGCTCCTGAGACCATACAACAAACCACAATAGTATCAGCAAGGACACACATGTAGCGCATTGGTAACAGCCCATATTTCATTGGTCTGATTAGGCTAAAACAACAGTAGCCTGCTCTTGTTTTCAATGCCAAGTTTAAAACATAAATAAAAAGTTATCTATCTCTTCTGCTGTACAGTTTGATAATGTTCTGATAGTAAGGCAAAAAAAAGGAAATAAAAATATATATAATATTACAATTTGTAAAATTATTACTACAATAGAATTTGTAAACAAAAAAATAATAATAATAATAAAAAGAAAAAAGATATACGAATTAAAAAATAAACCATTGTTCATCATATCGGATGCAAGCAGCAGAATTCAGTATCAGACAAAATATTCATAAAATGTATATTTATAATGCAATGCTAATCAACACAGCCTTTATCACAGTACAGAATACTATAAAATAATATATTTTCTGCCTCATTTCTGCCTGGTTAGTATCTGAATGGGAGACCTCCTAAGAAAAACCAGGTTGCTGCTGGAGGAGGTGTTAGTGAGGCCAGCAGGGGGTGCTCACCCTGTGGTCTGTTTGGGTTCTAACGCCCCAGTATAGTGACGGGGACACTATACTGTCAAAGAGCACCGTCCTTCGGATGACACGTAAAACTGAGGTCCTGACTCTCTGTGGTTATTAAAAATCCCATGGCATTTCTCGTAAAGAGTAGGGGTGTAACCCCGGTGTCCTGGCCACATTCCACCCCTTGGCCCTTACCAATCATGGCCTCCTAATAATCCCCATCCACTAAATTGACTCTATCACTCTCTCTCCTCTCCACCTATAGCTGGTGTGTGGTGAGCGCACTGGCGCCATTGTAATGTGGCTGCCGTCGCATCACCCAAGTGGATGCTGCACACTGGTGGTGGTTGAGGAGAGATCCCCTGATATGATTGTAAAGCGCTTTGGGTGTACGGTAGTACATATGAAAGCGCTATATAAATCCACTCCATATAAGTCCACTGCTGTCTCCTGCTATTGTGGTATTGGTATACATGTGAATTACATGTCACAGATCCTTATGTACACACTAATAAACTAATATGAACACCTGATAATCATCTGTCATGTTTGGGAACAGAAGACCTTAGTAGTAGTTGTAGCATATCTAATGCTAAACAGTGAGACATCAAGCAGACTCGCTGTTCTGACATTACTCATTGAGAAGAATTTCTTTGAGGTCCTTCAGTTTCTCAGCCCACACGCACCCACCTGCCAGACTCCAATGACTGCGTTGGCCACCAGAATGAGCAGGATGACAATAGGCTCCACGAAAGCTGTGGTCGACTCCTCCCCATCCTCAAACAGTGCCAACACCTAATGAACAAACACAACATAAATTACTCCTAACTCATTATTCAAAGCTCAGTTCGGTTCAGGTCACTGAAGTGAGAATAAAAGTGTTTAATAATATTTTGTGCGGAAAAAAAATGTATACACAGTACACACACACACACACTACCGTTCAGTTTACTGTTCCGCTCACTTTCGTAAGAAAGAAATTAATACTTTTATTCAGCAAGGATGCATTGAAATGAGCAAAAGTGTCAGTAAAGACATTTATAATGTTACGAATGGTTTTTCATTTCTATTTCCATTTCTGAAGACTGGAGTAATGGCTGCCTAAAATTCCACATTGCCATCACAGGAATAAATTACATTTTACAATATATTCAAATAGAAAACTTTAAATTGCAATAACACACAATAAAAGATAAAAAATTATTGCAGCCTTGGTAAGCATTAAATACAAAGTATTAAAACTAATAAAGTACTGAAAAAAAGCTCTTGTTGAGCCCTGAGGACCCTACAGTACCGCTTTTAAATAAATAGCTAGTACAATAAACATCAGGCCTCTGTCTGTTATGAAACAAGATACTGGATCATTCCACACCCATTACAAATATTCCAGTGATATCATGCCATCAGGTACATGCCCCGGGCAGATATGTGGGAGTTCGGGCCGGGGTGGGAGGCGTTTTCAGAAAAATCCTGAGTTACCTTAGAAGCTAAAAGCAGCAATATGCATGATAGGGAATGGAATGTGACGGCTTGATTTTCACAGATCGCAGAGACGGCCTTGAAGTTCATTACTTTCTGACAGTGTTGATCTGTTCAACTACTCATCAGAGATAGAAACCCCAGAAAAGCTTGGCGCGAGCTGACCTAAAATATTTGTTCAATGGCACTACAAGCCAACAATTTCTTTAAAAGGATAGTTAGAGGCAGCTAAAGACGGATTTTGATCCACTGATTTGTGGATGTCTTGAAAAAAGACAAAAATGAGGGGGAGGGATAGAGGAGAAATAACAAAAGATGAAAGAGAGGCTAAGTAGTTTGACCATAAATACACTAATAATTGCATGAACTTCATGTACTTTATATAGACAAGTTTGCGTGTTGTCCTCCACTCTTTCATATCATGCATTCATACGACACACTCTCTCCTTCAACCAAATTCTAAGCAACTTCAATACAGATCACTCAAAGAGCAGTCTGTCTTTAACCTTTCATTACAAACTGATAAGAACACTTTAGAACAGTGAGTAACCGTGAAATAAGATGGGCAGGCGGATGACGGGGGAGAGAATGAAGAGACCAGAAATAGTCAAAGAGGCGGAATGAGAAAGTGATGAAGAGGATCCCATAAAAAGGATCCCATAAAACAAAACGGGTGGAAAGATGACAATTACTGAAATATTGAGAAAAGCCACACAGATGAGCAGCTTAGAGTTTAGATCACAGAGCTCAGCTAAATCCTGCTAAGTCATGGCTCTGGGCGGCTAGTCCAACTGAGGTCTATTCACTCATAAATATCAGTAGACTGTATATCCTCTTTGCATTCCCTCAGTTTTTACACTTCAAACAGAATACAAATGGACTAGATCATTTCAGCTGACAAACAATGGCATACAAACTGTTATTAGTTTGAACATTTTAGCAAAATTTTGATGTTTTAGGATGTTTTGAAAAATGTTTGTTTTTTTGTCCATTCAGTGAAAGTCATTGCTTAGAACCCTACTGACTTTCACTGTATGAGCAAAAACAGCTGAAACATTCTATAAAAGTATCTTCTTTTGTGTTCCACAAGAGAGCAAGTCATACCTGTTCTTAACACATTTAGCTGGTCAAATGGTCAAAATTATCCAGTCATTGTCATCTTCAGATCAGTGTAACCATTGAGCACAAGGTGACTGACCAAGAATATCACTGACAAAGAGGAATTTGAGGTTTCAACTTCAATTTCACAGTTTTTGAACTTAGTAATGTAAAAAGTATAGTGAATATTATACCACAAACAATACAATGAATGTTTTCATAGATTTCATGTTTAAAACAATAACATGTTTTCATGCCATCATTACCTAAAAACTTTTCATAGTGGTTTCTGACACAAATTGCATCATTCATAGCATTTCACCCCACTCTCGGAAGTAAAAAAATAAAACAATTCTTATATTAAAATCCCTCACAGTAGGCATACTCTTTACCATTTTAATACAGGAAGTCTATCCATTGCTCAGGTGACCATTTCTCTGATGAAGTGCAGTAAATGACATTATATTGATGTAGACTCTGCCAGAGATCTGCTGAAGCCACAACTGATTCTACAGAGATCTCTGTACACAAGGAATGTGCAGACAAGATAACGTAGAGATACACAAGAAGTAGAAAGAAATGGCTGAAATGAAAGAAGGAAAAATGAACGGTGACAGAAAAGGAATGAAAAGCTCATCAAGACCGAAGTAATACAGCTAGTTAATCTGAAATGAACTGAAATGAAAATAGGCAACCATTTCGGGCGTCTTGGGAACAGCAGTCGCATGGTTGCACATGTAGATCTGTTTGTTTCCATCCAATAGCTTTCATTCCCAGCACATGCTGTTCTAGGATGAGTCAGGCTACCATACCCTCATAATAACACTTGTTTCAAAAAACAAAATTTACATTTTTAAAAACACTACATTTTTGTCTACACGTCTCCCCCGTTGCTTAGATACCAAGAGCTTTGTTCACATAACATGCAAAAAAGTCAGGAAAGCTGAATGCTAAAGATTTTAATATATTCAAACAGGCACACAAATGAGTTCCAAGACTGGGCTGATCTCCCCGGAGTATTTCCATTGCACCATAGCATTCGACCAGCAGACAAACACATGCACACTGCTTTCTGGGAGGTCTAATGCAATATATTTATCAATTTCAAGTGCTCCGCAGGATTCCAGTGGTCGGAAGACTGGTGCTCGCCTCATAGAATTTAACTATGATTAAGACGATAAAAGTACTGATGAAACACACAATGATATATGACATGAGCAGAGCTCCAAAAGCTGATGTACTTGAGGGAAGACTCTGAGTGCAGATGTATGGAAACAAAGAGCATGTACACCAAGACCACAGGAGCTAATGTGTTTTTGCAGCTAATGTGACTATCCGTTCCACTGCGTGTGCACGGCTGCACGCTCATGTTATATTACTCTCACAGAAAGGCGGGAGGTTGGAGAGGTTCGACAGTGGCCCTTGTTGCTACTTGAAGTCAGACGGAAAGTTCATAAAAAGGTAAATTCATAAAAGCCAATAAGAGAGGAGCATGATAGACTGAGACTTTTACCCTGGGCTTTAGAAGATAAATGCTTTTGCTGTTTAAGATTAGATTAAAGTGGATAGCAGTCTACTGTCCCTCTACACAGATAATGTTTGGCTCAGGGTAATTTGATTTAATATTACCTTTTTATATATTTTTTAAAAATCCAATAAGAAAAACAGATCAGTTTAACAAGTCAGACTCATGGAAAGTCTGAAGTCAGAACCACAGCAACACAATCAATTTGTCACAACATTAGGATAGTTTATCTACTATACATACTATATAAATTAGAATGATTTCTGACGGATCATGTGACACTGAAGATTGGTGTAATAACTGCAGAAATTAAAATAGAAAGCAGTTATTATGAATTGTAATATTTCACAATATGACTGTTTTTACTGTATTTTTGATCAAACAAATGCAGCACTGGTGAGCATAAGAGACTTTTTTCAAAGACAAAAATCATACTGAGCACAAACTTTCGAACGGTAGTGTATATTATTACAAATAAGTTATTCTAAATATTTTTAGCTGTGGTTCTTTTACTGGGATGAATTTTAAAAAAAGTATTTCTCAGAGAGGATTTCAGTGAGCTGAGAGGGTGTTAGACTGCGTGCCGACACTATAAACTAGCACATTTGTGCCATGTCTTGCACAGATTGTTTTCTGCACCTCGCACCATGATCAGTGCATTTTTAGGATAGCATTTCAATTTAAAAATAGTTAAACTTTTAAAAACACATCTCGAGTGTTCAGTTCCAATCTGTTGTGCTCTGTCTACATTACTGTACAGTATGTGAACACCCCATATGGTAGACCAGACTAATTATACAGTGCGATTATGAAAGTATGGAATTTTGAACATATCTTATTCAAAGACTTGAATCTGACGTAACACTATTGAGACTAACCACTGTACCGATCCTGCAGGTGATAAACGTGCAACACTAATGCTTTCCTTCCAAGGTCTAACTGAAGAGAGTGCTGAGTGCACATCTAGTTTCTTTGGAGTTTGCTGACATGGTTTGTGGACAAATGAACTTTGACTTCAAATCACCTAATTCATTTACCTGTGTTCTCTAGATCCACAGAGCATTCCACCGAGGAAAATGACCTTAAGCCACACAAATGAGTCCAGGTGAAGGTTTTACATATATCATTTGACTACAAAAGACAGATTTTTAAAAATGAGAAATGGAGATTAAAAAAATCCCTCTCTCACTTACGCAAACTGATCATTGACAATCATTTAGTGAAATTTGAGGTTTAGTTCACCGAATTGCACTGCTTGTGATAGTTAGTGATGGAAACTCGTTCTGTCTATGGTTCTGCATTACCTCACCTACTGCATGAACTATACCTGCTTTAAAACTTATGGTGGGGTCTGGCTGTCACACTAATTATTGTGCTGGGAATAAAATAAACCACATCTAAACCAAAGAGAAAGTCACTTACAAAAGACACGCAGGCTGCCAGCAGCAGAATCCTCACCAGGAGGTCCTCAAACTGCTCCACCACCAACTCCCACAGTGATTTTCCTGTGAGAGAAAGATATGAGAACAGCGGACAGACAGACATAAATAGTTTAAAATATTTAATGACAATTGGGTCTTAGGTTAACTTTGCACTAGGACACCACTGCACACAGCTATAACGCTGTGCATGTATTTGTGCATATGTGTATATGCCAAGTCTTAAAGTTGACCTCTCTCTAGTAAAACAGAATGACTGAGCCCGTGCTAACGGTGCAACCCATAAAGAGAGAGCAGTAACAACATGATGGAAAGATCAATATTTACCTTCTTCGGCTGGGAGCTCTGTCAGTCAAAACACGGCGAGGGAATCCGTAGTGGAATGAGAGGCAGGATAGGAGGAAGAGTGAGAGAGAGAGAGAAAGAGAGGACAAAACAGAGGGTATTCTGTTAGAAAGGCCATACGGTGAAAATGTTGTTTAAACAGTTTATTTTACATTCCCACTGCATTGCCTGTGACGGTGCAAATTGTCTTCATTTTCTGTGTGAATGTTAAATACACAGAGACACGCAGCGCAATGCTAAACTAGAAGATTACAGATTAGCGTAGACAATTATTGATTTAGGATTAATGGACTTCTCTCTGCAGAATAGATAAGAACACTTTTTTCATTATCAGAGACATTCTCTAGAAAGATTCCTACACTGCAAAAAAGAACTGCAATATCTTTGCAGCCATCTACCACTCACACTGTCAAATGTAATCTTTAAAGTTGTGATGCAACGGAAGTAACGACAGATTTTTTCCTCCGTATTGTGACATACATCCAAGTGAATGCAAGATTGTAAGAAAGGGGGAGGCAAAATGATTGGAGAAGTCCTGCATATGTCACCAGAGAGTTTATTGTTTCACTAGAAGGCAGAGTTCTGATATTTTTTAAAATCAATAAAAAAAAAAAAATGTAAACATGCATGGATGATTTTCACAATAAAATCAATAACACTGATCAATGCATTTAGAAAATAGATACAAATTTCCATTTTATGCCGACTGTAACTATATCTTAAAATAAACAAAATGTTCATAATGTACATTAAATGATGCCTAAATTGACTTGCATAATGTAAAATAACAGAATCATTTAACAGTTATTGCTCATAATATCATGAAAATAATGATCAGTGTATAGGTATCGCCAGAATTGTAATATCGGTGCATCCTCACTTTTCACAAAACAATTAATTTAAGATATTTCTATTAAAAAAACAAATCCATGATTTTATTTTTAGAAAATCAAATCCATTCAAAATAATGTGTTGTGGGCTTCTTTGAGCATCTAGAGTTATGTAATAAAGTCCACAGCAGGTACATCAGCAAACAGCCAGTTAAATGTAAACCACAACCATTGTACACGAAGAACATCATCTGGGGTGGAAAATGTACAGATGGACAACCAACTGTGATGGCGTTTGTTTAGTGAATGTGCTTCCTCTCTCGAAGATGGAGAATTTCATGAAACAAACATTTCTGGCATTGTGCACGAGTCATACGACATAGATGCGCTCTGTGGCCTACACACTGCTGTTTAGTCAGTTCTAGAAGGTTCTCGAGTCAGAGCGTGTGGGAGCTGAAGAGCATGTGGAGAGTGGGAGGGGGCGGAGCTTCACAGACCTCTCTCTCACTCTCCCTCACACACATAGACACACATCATAATTACAACACAGATGCCCTCTTTGTTGAGGCTCCACTCTGAAATCTTGAGGATTTTCAGCAGTTTAGCATACATACCCATCTATATGGGGAAAGTGAGGCCTCATTAATAAGCAGTTCACACTGATGTTGCTCTAGGTGCAATTACGGCTTTCTATCTGACTGTCAAAGGCTTTCATAAACGAATCACAATTTCTGATATCGCTTGACAAAGTACACAAAGTGGACGAGAACATTTGTTTCTGGGAGACTGTTCATGAATGGACCAAAGAGAAAGCACAATGGAAAATCCTTGGAGCCGATTCAAAAGATAGTGAGAGAAAATACAGGGTGTTCCTGAATTCCAACGAGCATGTGTTTGCGTGTACTTGGGTTAAGATTAGCCTTGCGTTGTGCTGTAGCCACTGTTGTGCAGTGGGAAAGCCTGCATTTACATCAATTCTGATAACCAAGAGATATCTAGGTTGCACTGGCTGGGGGCTTCCCTGCCTCAATGAGACAAACACCTGACTCCTTTCCTCTCTTGTTCTATATTAAGACTATTTTTGTCTCACAATCATATAGACAGGAACGGGAACAGGTCATGCCAGTCATGACGTCATCATGGGACAAGACTCCGGGCAGCAGATGGGAACAGACTACCAAACCAAAATGAAATCGGCTCGTGGAGGGAGACCTGCAGCAGTAAGACTACGCAGTGGTAAAGCACCAAGATTCCCATTTCCCTTTCAAAAAAGAAGGCACGCGGCCAAACCGTTTTAACACACATACACACATTTAGTCCGTCAATGACAGAATTTCCAGCAATGCTTGGAAAAAAATTGTACGGGGGAAAAATACAAGCAATCATGACTGCATGTTTACTTAATAATGTTCTGTCTTTTTCAGTCTTTTTTTTTTTTTTTTGTAATGACAAGCGTGAATAGAAGGAATGAGATGATTCAGATGTACAAGTGAATGAGAGGGAGGAAAAAAAGCATGAAAGAGTGTGTTCTGCTTTGAAGAACAGATCAGCAGATTCTTCTCTTCATCTTCCCTCAGGCTATGAGATCTGTCTGTACTAGAGAGCCTGAGAATTTGAAGTCGAGAGCTCAGTTTTTGTGAAATAAGCGCAGTGATATACTTCAAATGTCCTGATAACTGTGAGTCATTTTTGTCTCTTTGGGGGTACTGTGCATACATTACAGGAAGCAAATTTTTCCTTGCTACTTTGAATGACTAGCTAGAGAAGCGCTGCCTGACTCTATGAAATCCATTCAGTACTCTGAATTCTAGACTAGTGTTGTCTAGTCTTGACGGTAAAAAGCAATGTTTAAATTGTAAAAATGTAACGACACCAGCCTTTCTGCAGTTCCGGTAGATTCGGTCAGAGAGAAGAGAGCGAGAACGCTCAGCTGACGTTATTGCCTGTGCCGATGGCAACAAAACGGACCGGCTTAGAATCTAAAAGATGTGAGACCGATCGGCCGGTTACCGGTCTGGGCAAATCATGCGGAAAATTATCTTGGCTGGTCGATTGCTGCATCTCTAATTGTAGCCAATCAAAGACATGTTTGTGGAGAGGGTGAACGCAATGGCCAATCAGAGGCATTTAAGTTAGTCAGAATCCTCTTGGGTCACTATGAGCTCTGTACATTAGTGAACTGTTTTGTTATAACCAACAAAGTACAAACACAAATGTAAATAAGAGAGAGTGCAGTAGACAGATGTTTTTTATTATAACCTGAGTTTTCATGGAGCTTGTGCTGCAGCTAAACTGAAATCTAAAAACAATCTTATATATCTGCTGTGGATTCAGTGTGACACTGGGCCTCAAGACTTCAGTGACCATTCAAAGAACCAATGAAAAACAGCCTCTTATTGCAACAGAAATCAACTACTGTATCTGCATTGAGACACCTGGATAGCTTAGAATGGTGCAAGCATTTCCCAAATTCATCTTGAGGCCCTTCTCATTTCACAGCATTAAAAGACTAGGTCTCTTTTTTGAATCATGAACCCAATGGCACAGTCTGTAGCGGCTTCAGCTCTAATTCAACATGATATTATGTAAGAGCAATATGAACTTATCTGAAGTCTGTTGTGGAAAGAAATCACCTCACAGAGCAGCAGCATGTTCCTCCAGTGGTGTGGAAAAACTGGGAGGTAGGACAGGGGGAGTAATGGCCCTGAGTTTCCCTCTCTTTCCAGTTGCGTGTGTGTGTGCGTGTGAGTTTACCAGGGCACGTTGTCCTCCTGTTGCTTTAGCTCCCTAGTTCTAAGTGTGGGTTTCTGCTGATCTAGGAGCGCTTTACCTTGCAAATATTTAAGAAACTGCTAAACTGACCTCAAAACAGAGAAAAAAAAGTGAGAAACTAATACTCTGTAGGCAGCTCTGGGCCCGACATTTGGCCTGGACACAAAATGAGTGTGGGAAAGACGGAGAAAGAGAGGAGGGATGGAAGGGGTTCCCTGTTGGGGTGTGCCAAGGATTCCCTCAGAGTCATCTGGGCCGTGTCAGCTCTTCTGGCCCAGACACATTCCTACATCGTGACTTCACCCTGCCCTCATGCATAACAACCCATAGCTCACTTTTGTTGTCCTCCTTTAAATTCATCTTGCTCTACTCTTCCACCCTCTTTTGCAACTATCTTTCTCTCTCTCTCTCTTTTACTCTACAACCACACAGTAAATGAAAACAAGTGGCTGTCTGTTTACACACCAGTCAGTGGGAGAGGGGAAACACTTCCTGGAAACGGTTGCCAACAACACACAGAGACTGTAACGTCTACACATGGGGAAGTAGGAGGACATTTCTGAACAGTGTTCAGAAGCGAGAGCATAGCAGCACACAGCAGGATGCAGTGAAAGTGTGTCTGAGTAGAGCTCACAGCTAACCTGAACAAACTTTGACTCTGTTTACTTCCTAAATGAAATGTACCCAGTCTTACTGTGAATGAATGATTCCTCAGTGGCATTTAATTCTTTAAAAAATAATCATCTTTTTCAAAAAATATTTTAGCAAAAACTTTCTTTACCTCTAAAACTACTTTTTTTTTTTTTTGTAATAACACATCCAAGAAAATAATATTGACCAATAGGGGTGGGTGATATGACCAAAATCCAAAGACACAAATGAATAGACCCAACTGAAAAACTTCAAGCATTAGAAATAAAAAACTGCAATAGAACAAAGATACAAATGAAGTAGACCTACCTTCAAGCACTAGATATGCCTATAGAAATAGGCTACCACATAAATTTGATAAAAAGTAATCAAATGTGCAAAAAAGATTGCATAGTCTATGCAGTAAATTTAATAGTGTAAACTGAATATACATAATTCTTATTAAAGTTACAAAAGGGATTCAGTCAAGAGCAATACAATTGTTTAGTTAGCATTAATGGCACATATGCCAGAAGACATATTAGGCTGCTGTTACTTTATGACTGAATGCACTGATCTAATATAGTGATACATGCTTTTTATTTCAGCTATTTACATTCCCTTAAGTCATAAACAAAGGTGGTTACGAGGATACTTGCAAAGACATTTTGGCACATAAGTGTGTATATTTGACCGTTCAAGCCCAACAAGGTGGCAAAATGAACTCATTCATCAGAGTGGTGCAGGGATGACGTCAGAAGCCGGAAGACTAACTCGCGGTGGTTCCATTGATTTATTTTTATTTTTTATTATGTAAATATTTTTTTTGCAATTTATGAGTAAAATAAAGACTGAGGTAAACATAACTTGACAATACTTTGACATTTTGTTCCACACGTAGTACGTATAACCGCACACACTCACACCCGAAGCTGTCTTTTCTAGTTACTTATTGAAAACTTACATTTTCAAAAATGAACATAACTGCTTAAAAATTTGCATTTTTGCTATGGGTGTTTGTAATTCACATTGTAGAGCAAAACGTCAAAGTATCGCCAAGTTATGTTTACCACAGGCTTTATTTTACACATTAATCAAAAACCCCATTATAAAACCCCATGGGAAAATCTCGAAGGAACAACACGGTTACTAACGTAACCTCGGTTCCCTGCAGTATTGCATCTGCTAGACGCTATGGGGGGGAAACTCCTTTTTCTCCGATTGTTGAAGCCTTTTATAAAATAACACAGTGCTACTGCACAGCCATAACAGTGCAGTGATCTGGGCACGCTTATTGGCTGAGCAGTGGGAACTGCATGAACCTATGGCGGTGAGGCGTATCTGCGCGAGCCAATCGGGGGTGCCTCCCACTGAACCGAGCACAGAGCCCGCCAAAGGGGGCGGGGCATCTGCCTATATAAGCAGCTTGTTTCGCCATAGTACTCAGGTTAATTCGACTGAAGCGACGTATGCCAAGTTGTGTAGCGCCATAGCACGGCCGTCTACGCAATACTCATTCACGTTATCTCAGGGAACCGAGGTTACCGGCATTATAGACAATAGTCCAAAATCTCAACCGGCTGACAAATTTCTACTGGTTAATCTTGTCTACCGGTATATCGCCCACCCCTACTGACCAATAATATAACAGGATAGTATGTTTCGATTAAAATGAATGTAGCAACAGATCTTTTCTTCCGCATTTTAAAAGATTATTGGCAGGGTGGTTCTATCCATTGGTTGTTGATTAGATCTTGAGTTTGGGCATTGAACTCAAAAATGGTGGCAGATGAATGCAATGATTGGAGTCCCACAACCTGTAAGTCACCAAAGAGAAGTATGTCGTGTAACCAGAAGATCAAGCTATGATACTTTAATTCAGGGGTGGGGAACGTCCGGCCCCCGGGCCTTAACCGGCCCGTGAGTCAATTCCTACCCCCCCTACATGTGTTCGAATATTTCACCAGCATCAGCCTTTTCACAGTTTGTATCACTCCGCTTGTCTGTGTTTGCGCAACTTGCATCATTAAGCCAGTAGGTGGTGACAAGTGAATGTCTTTATGAGTGAACAATTGAAATTTAATTGAACTGATTTAATAGTGCCAAAGACATTGATTAACTCAAGAAAGAAACAAGTTGCTGAAACCAATATTTAATGCTAAAAAGTTTACATCTATGCAAAATAATCCTTGAAAGATTTCTCATTTAAGGCCATTCCTGTTTGGAATATGTGATTGTGTATTGTCAACAATAAGCAGAAACATTTTGCATTTCCATTTTGTAGTGTGGATCATTTTTTTCAACATTTATCCTCATTCTCATGTTTAAGAATCTGTTATCTTGACAAATAATTTATGCTACTGCCCACTGACATGCTTTTAAAGCTATTGTTATCAAAAAATGTTGACTTCAAACACCTTAAAATGCACATATGTAGGTCCGAGAAATCAAAATTTTCTCAGGGGAGCATGCCCCCCAACCCCCCAAACTACCTCACATTTGAATGTGTGTGTCTGTGTGGTAATGTGGGCTGGTGTGGCTACAGTGCCAGGACTGAATTTTTTAACCAGTCTGCCCCCTGCATATAGGCCTAAAATATACATTATTCTCTGTATCGAATCATGTTATCTTGTTACCCACCCCCAGCCCCTGATGTTTCGGGCTCAGCCCCTGATGTTTTTAAAACCTAGAAACGCCCCTGCTCATTACAATGGCCCTTAAAGAATGTTAAAAAATTGTAAATGGCCCTTGATAGGAAAAAGGTTCCCCACCCCTGCTTTAATTAAACATTATGAGGTCCAAAAAAAAAAAAAAAAAAAAAAGTTAAACATGCATTGATGAACACAAATAGATCAGTAACATGCATTTAGAAGACAGATACAGTGAATTTTATGTTGACTTTAAGAATGCTATTTTTTTTTAAATCTGGCTGATGCTGATACTGATATTCAACAATTAGTTTCATCATGTTACACTATTACAGGCATTACACTATTTCAATGAATTGTTAAATTGAAAAACTACACTAATAAAAACTTTTATTTTGAGAGTTATAAAAGATAACATTTAACAGTGTTGTTAAATTATTGGCGCTTTTGAGGCAAAAATCATCTAAAATGTAAAAATAGAGGAAAATTATGCACGTTTATGCACAATTAAAGGGATAGTTCACCCAAAACTGATCCAGTCCAAAAAAAATAATTTACTCACCCTAATGTTGTTCCAAACCTGTATGATTTTCTTTCTTCTGCTGAACACAAAATATATTTTAAAGAATGTTGGTAACCAGACATTTGACAGTAGCCATTGACTAAAATTGTTTTTCTACTATGGGAATCAATGGCTACCATCAACTGTTTGATTACCAACATTCTTTAAAATATCTTCTTTTGTGTTCAGCAGAAGAAAGAAATACAGGTATGGAACAACTTGAGGGTGAGTAAATGATGACAATTCTCATTTTTGGATTCTCACTATTCTCCTATGAAGTTTTCTCATATCTAGATATGGGTCAAGCTTCTTTGAATGTAAGCCTATGGCCTTTTTTTGCTTTATCATTCACCAGAAAAAGATCAGATTTCACAGAAAAGCACAATCACCTTAATGTGTTGTCCATAGCCTAAATACTGCAATTTCAGTTATGTGCCAAAGTTTTTCAATTTAGGGTTAGGTATTCATACATATTTGTTCAGAGAAAACAAAAATTACTACTTTTTTTGTTTTCGTCAGTTTCAAAACATTCGTTTTTAAGAGTAGTTGCCATGACCACCTGGCTCATGGACATGGTCGGAACAGCATCTGTCAACATTCACCCAAAATAAATGTTACACAACATAATTCAAGCGAGTATAAATCAAGAGTAGGATTTATCACAACAACACTATACTACTATAAATCAAAATGCTGTTTGAATTCATGTGAACCAAGTCTTATGATAAATGTACTGTATGTTGAAGGCAGAAAATAATTCCCTGCTTTAAGTGCCACTTACAAAGCAGTCATTAAAACAGAAGTTCCAGGCCTCCTTCAGCTTCTCAAAATAACTTGGAAGGAATTCTAATGCATTCATTCTGAAGTTATTGATGTAAACTAGAATGCAAAAGACTTTAGAGTTACTGTAAGTGCAACTCTCCATCATTGTGAATAAATCATAATCCACTCATCTGTGATTTTTATGACTACAGAAAGAGTAGTAAAACACAAAATTACTGAACATTGTGTTAATTAATACAACTAAACATGCAAAGTCTAAAGTTAAACTTCAAAGTTAGGGTCACACGTACGGTGGCCGAGAGAGCTCAACGCGCTGCAACTGAAGAAAACACATGCAAATAGAAAAAACACCCGCAAATTAAGAAAACATCTTCATCAGTTTCACAACACATGTGTGCTCCAAATACTCACAACACAACCAAATACAGAAACGCGCTGCAAAAGTTCACAACACAACCAAATACAGAAACGCGCTGCAAATAGGACAGAACACAACGGAAATGTTTCCGGGGAACCCAATAAGTGACGGACGGACGACTGGGACGTGCTTATTGCTCGTGAGCATTACCTATGCCCTACTCTCTTAAAAGGGCAGACGGCAGAGCCCTTGAATTGGGCACTTTGGAGGGAGCGGGGCACTTGTGTGCCATGTTGATGAAGGGAGCAACCAGAGAATGTCTAAGCAACGAAAGACAACGTAATTTCCTCATTATTTCCACCTGGGATGTTCCCATGACAACGCAGCGCGTGTCCATCAGCTGAATAGCTGTTCTTACCAGAAATATAGTATTATTGCTGTTAACATAACTGTTGCAAATAAATATACATTTTATACAACAAAGTTTTTAAAAATATGCGTTATATCTGTGTGTGAGTGTCTCAACTTTAAAACTTAACATGACAAAATGTGTACAATGTAACTGATGTATAGATTAATGTCTTTCCCTCATGTTCTTTTTTTCTATCTTTATTTATTTATTTATTTTAGTCTTCAGCTCATTGTTCTTTTTAGTATTCTTATGACATTGAACATATTGTAAATACATTTTGTATATTGTATACAAAGTTGTATGTCATAAACGTGTCATCTCTGTATGTTTTGAAAAAAATAAAAATAATAATAAAAGTAGACAGCTGTAAGCACGTCCCAGCCGGGTCCGTCACTTATTGGGTTCCCCGGAAACATTTCCGTTGTGTTCTGTCCTATTTGCAGCGCGTTTCTGTATTTGTTTGTGTTGTGAACTTTTGCAGCGCGTTTCTGTATTTGGTTGTGTTGTGAGTATTTGGAGCACACATGTGTTGTGAAACTGATGAAGATGTTTTCTTAATTTGAAGGTGTTTTTCTATTTGCATGTTTTTTCTTCAGTTGCAGCGCGTTGAGCTCTCTCGGCCACCGTACACACGGAAAACCCTTGGCATAAACTTCACACATTGATTAAGGAGGTTGCCAAGTCTCTGTGGGTTTCTTGTAGAGATTCCTACTAGTCCAACTGTATCAAGCGGTGGGTCATGTGAGCTCCAATGTTGGAAGTGGCTACTAATTTTGCATAAAGTTCAACTCTGCTCAACTTGTTGCATCGCCAACGGTTGCTTTTACTCATGTTGCCAAACAGACATTGCCAACTCTCACTGAAAATAAGTCACTTTGCCGCTGTATGTATAAACGCCTCTATGATGCCCCTAAATACATCATTAGTATAGTGAGCATCCTAGTACTGTTCGTGCACAACACTCAGTACTTTATTAGGTTAGGATACACATTATGAAGTTTCTGGAAAATAAATTGTGAGTGATGAATACAGGGATGTAATTATTTGACTCTTCACAACTTCAAAGAGGTTTTCTCATAACATTGCATAAAAAGAGAGGGAAAATAGAGAGAGATACACTGCTCACTAGAAGCGGTCATATTATGAGGCTAATATTCAAACTTTCCTTCATTTCATGTGAGAGACAGTCATTAATCTCTGGAATAAGACAGGGGGTTTCTGAATCTGTTTATAGTTCATCTGTCTAATAATGAGACATACCCAGAGTTACCGTATACTGATGTTATTAAATATACCTCAAAGTCATTTGAGCACACCTGGAATGCATGCATATTCTCACACACACTTATTTTACATTTCATATTTAATGTTATTTAATTGTCTACTTCATAGCGAGCCCAAAGCATTGATATTGGCTGTCTGAGGTGTTATGGAATAACATTGTTTCTCTCTGATGGTGGAAGGTCTCACACAAAGTTTCTGTGACTGTACAGCAACCCTACATGCATCACCCACAGTGATCCTTAGCTTTAACATCCCAGCCTTTATATCTGCAACACACACACACACACACACACACACACACACACACACACACACACACACACACACACACACACACACACACACACACACACACACACACACACACACACACACACACACACACACACACACACACACACACACACACACACACACACAACATAAATAATTTCTCACTCAAGGAAAACTGAATGAAAGACTTTTGGATGTTTCAATTTAAAAACACAGAGCATCAAGTACAGTTTTCCAGCTACAGTGAATACATCGACGTACACACAAACACACACAAAATGAGGGAACATCCAACAAGTCGGTGGGTTGCCTGCACAACTAGCTATCTGACTAATGGGTCTTAAAGGTATAGATCACAGTCACAAAAAATTAAAATACTGACATCATTTATTTACTCATGTGATGTTCCAAACCTATATGACTTTCTTCTGTGGAACACAAAGTTTTGGTGACCATTGACTTCCATCGAATGGACCAAAAAATAAAAAGACATTTCTTAAAATATCTTAGAAAACAATAAAGTCATGCAGGTTTGGAACAACATGGGTTTACGATGGCAGAATTTTCTTTTTTTTTCTGAACTAGGCTATACCTTTAGGAAAGTCCTGTGTGAGTTTGTAGAGAGGCAAAATCTTGAACAGTGTTGACTACTGTATCCTGGGCTTCCAACATAGGGTTAAATCAGCTGAGCTACGCTTCTTTACGCATTTTCTTTCTTCTAACTGACCTGCAGATCAGGGAAAATACAAGAGCTGAACAGACAGGACCGTTTCTGCAAAAGAACACACACACATAACCAGACAGACATACAGGAACATGCAGAAACCAAAGAGAAATGGTTGTGAGTGATTAATAAAAACACTACACTCATGCAGGCTGAGTCAAATGAGCGGTTTGCCACACGGAGGTGATGCTGTGAGCATAAGTGGGAGGTGAGAATGAGAGCTGAGTGGTAAGTTAGAAGCAGATCACACAAACATACAGACACACGCACACACAAGATGTGCTAATGATAACGCTCTAGCCTCAGTACTTCCTTCACTCAAACAAGCATGGGAACAAAACAAAAAATATCAATAAAAACCAACAGTTATTCTAGCAAGGAATATAAAAAGACAAAATATATCTACATCGTTATTCTACGTGTGCAGTATTAGGTGTGTTGGAGTAATCACAGTAAAATGATGATGCACCAATGCAGCACAACGCTTCAAAAACCTCACCATTTTACATGCTGCAGATTTTAATGCACTGTTGCATGTATAAAACCAGAAATAATGTGGTCATACACTAAGGTGCAACATTACAGATGGCTTTAGATGTAATGCCTAGAGGAGCAGCGGAAAATGCACCGCTTGTAGATCTGGCACGAGCTGTTATCTGTGGTTAGCAGTTAGCACTAGCTGATGGTATTTTCTTGCGGTTAATGGAGAAAAAGAGAAGGCCTACAGAAAATTGTTAAGTGTGCTTAGGGTTGTTGTTGAAACAGTTCATTCAGTGGCTGTGCTAGACTTTCTCATTGTTGTAAAAGTCGTCATAATCTATTATTGGTCGTCATTTTAATATTCATATTTCAATGATAATAAGACATTTTATAGCTTTTGTTTTCGATTTTTTTTGCATTTTTAATCCTGTAATTGAAAGATGATCTTATAGGCTATTATGCCTTTATATGTGTATGAAGAGAACCACCACACAAAGCAGAAGAATGTTTGTTCTTTTCTGCAGTGACAGCGGAGGCCACTAAAACGGACAAATATGTACTAATGGAATTCATTAATGGAATTTTAAAAAATAGCGGTCAACGTATCAAGACTTTGTCATACATTTTATGACAAATGACAATTTATGACATTTATGAAAAATGACAGTAAAGACTTTATCGCATGAAAAGATTATTAAAATAATCCATTTTAAAATAAAATATATTAAAATAAAAACAGTTATTTTAAATTGTAATAATTAATAATTCACAATATTAGTTTTTTTTTAATTATCAAATAAATGCAGCCTTGGTGAGCAGTGTTTTTTACTTGTCCTGCCAAAGTTTTCACGGGCCCCTCCACAAAAAATTATTTGTAAATAAATTATTGTTTCTGACCAATGTAACATTGTATTATAATAAATGATATGACACCATTTTTTTTAATAACACCCACAGCATAACTATTAGTAGGCTTAAAGAGGTGTTCTATGAATAATGACCATTTTAGTATTCTGCTCCTGTGTAACTGGAGTTCTGACAAGGGGGAAGCAAAACCATCCAAGCATAAGTTTCACACAGATGATATGCCATACCAAAAATAACGCATTTTCATTATGAGGCATTTTGATAGAGAGAGAAACAGTGACATAAACAGGGTCCTCTGAGAATGGCTTCAGGTCACTGTGTGTTTTTCAGTGTGTAAACACTGTGTTTTACAGTACACTGTTAAATGTTGCTGTAGATTTAGCAGCACAGTAGGCTACTGTAATAACCTACAGTACAATACTGCATTTCTATATTACAGTAAAGTACTGTAATTTGCATTGTATTGTGGGTAATTTTGTTTGAGCGGGAACATTTTACAGTAAATTTTAGTGTTGCTGTAACCTAGCTGTAACCTGGCTGTAATATACCTGGCAATAATACAGGGTTGCTGTAAACCGAGCAACTGACTGACAGCCCGACTGACGTCAGAGCAGAGAGCACAACTGCAGGTAGACGCAGATCACTCGCTGGATGGATGGATCTCACTCTGCGGATATCTGGAAATTTGGTAAGTTAATTTTGAATTTTATAATAAGGTTTTAGGATTTTACACTATAGTGTACAAATATCAGTGGAAGTTTAGCCAGCAACGGTTGCAAAAACACCGTTAGTAGCTTGTTAGATCTGCTCTTTAACCCCATTGCTTGTCGCGACACTTTCAAATCTAACTCGAGATTTGACCATTGAATTAACGTTAACATTACCTTACGGTTTATTTCGACCAAAACAGACTTGGTGATTGTTGGAACGGTGGAAGGCCGAATCGAGGTGGTTAATTAAGGTTTGCGAGATAAAATTACTGCATTTGACATGTTACGTTTGAAGGATCTTATGATAACAAAAATGTCTGACTGTCTGTTATCTAGGGATCCTTTCCATAACGTCGAGCCCGTCAGTGGTAAAAACAAGCACTTATAATAGACATAACGTTATTTTGCTCAAACTGCTATATTTGCAGTCCGTTTCTCGGATGGCGAACTTGATTTTACAAACTGTTATGATCAATACTGGACCAAATTTAATAAGTCGTTTAGACACAAAAACACGCGAAAACAAGGGTTAAATACTGCACTTTCCATTGCAACGCAAAATGGGAGATTTGGGCTAAGAGAGATTGGCTATTGGTACCAATTTAGCCTTTTATTTCATTTCTATTTAGGCGGGAGACCCAGTTCTGTAGCATTGTGATTTGTATTATAATAATAATTAAAAATATGAATAAAGGTGTAAATTGTTCAAAATATACTATCAGAGTTAATAATGATCAATTAGGCAACAAAGACAAGTAAAATGCATGCCAAAAAGCAAGTTAGAATATTTAGAGAGGTCAAGTGAAGCTTATTTTTATTAACCTAGATGTACTGTAAGCAGATGTATGAAATATATGTCCTCAACAAGAAACATAGGCCTGCTACACAAAACGAGCAGTTTGTGTGAGAAAACGAACAGTATTTCTATCGTTTTTACCTCTTGTACACTTTCCGGCGCTTGCGCAGACTAAGCCAGAATGCGCGCACACGTCACACACCCATACTGTCTATGCACACACCAAGAAGCGCGCGCACCCTCAGATCACTTGGACGTGGTTGTGTAGAGGTAAAAACAATATAAATACTGTTCGTTTTTCTACACAAACCGCTCGTTTTGTGTCTTAGGCCATCAATGTGTACTTACGATGGGGAATTGTTTAATTTGGACTTCTCTGTGCATGCTCTTTGAGGTGGTGACCATAGACCTGCATTATATGACTGACAGACAAGAACGGTTTGGACATAAAAATATCAAAATTGAAACTACTGCGGAAACAAAGACACCTACATCTTGGATGCCCTTGAGGTAAGCTAAAACATACAAAAATTTAATTTCAAAGTGAACTATCCCTTTAACTATCCCTTTAAAAGCTGCTTACCTGTAAAGTGCTGGTGTACTGGACATGCAATGTTCCTAAATGAAATGTTTTTTTTTTTTTTTCACAAATGCACAATAGTGTAATTGATTAATAATTTTTTTTTTGACAATAACCTTGTTTGGATTGATTGATTTGCAGTTATTCTGAAGTTGCATTATAATATTATTACCTGCAAATTTATATACTGTAATAACTACATAATATATAAATATAATATTATCATTATGAGTAATTTGAAAAATATAATATTTAGCAATAATGTATCAATATAGATATTACAGTACAATACTGTATAATTAATTACAGCAGAAGCAGAAACATTACAAAAATACAATAAAGTACTGTTTTGTAGTTTACAGTACTGATCTTGTGTACTGTAAAGTAAATTACAGTACAGTTACTGTAAATCAAAATACAGTAACTTGCTGGCAACCTTGCTGCCAGTACTGTACTGTAAAAATACAAGAAAATCGTTAACAGTGTAGCAATACCCATGCCAACAGGCTTACAAAAACACACGCATGTGCACACTCACACAACGCACAAAACTCTGCATCACAAAGATCGAACCACCAAACATCCTCCTTAGATCACAGCTGTGAGTGAGAAAGCTGCTTCTTCCACATAGTAGTATGAGTTACAGAGTTTAGTATCTACTATGGGTCTGAAATAAAAATGGGCAAACCTGAAGATCAGTCATTAAAGATGAATTATAAAGACATGTCCTTTCAAAAACAGTATGACCACCAATTGAAGACCTCTCTCCTCCCTACAACAACAGCTCTGTGGGAAGCACACATATCTACAATGACTTTAACCCCAGAGGGTTCCATTCACCACAGTTACAGCAGCAGCTTACCATTGGCCTCTTTCTGCACGCAGGTGAAATACATAATGGAGTTGACCTCAATTCAGCATAGCCCAAAAGCGAGCAGTATAGCATTTTCTGTGCTGATCTTTTGCCCTATTTTGTGTTTAACAGAATGGCTTTTAAGATCATTAATGAAGATGGGTTCCTCATTTTGAGATCCTAATGTCACAAAGAAGACTGAAGGAATAGAGAGACTATGCAGTCACAGTTCCCTGACCTACAGATCAAGACCATGTTTAAACATCTAGGAGGCTGAGAGTGGGGTCCCACAGCTCATCATTTACCCAGTTGTCATTTCTTCTTCTTCTTTTTCTTTAGCGTTTATCCCGCATAGTAGCAGGGTCCGCTTTTCTGGATCGTTGGCGCCATTTTATACGATCATCGGTTGTCATTTCATCCCAGTTATTTTCAGGAGATTTTCCCTTTTCCATACAATTAAAGGTGTATAGAATTTTAAAAATCATGAAGAAAAAAAAATATCACAAAAGCTTATTTAAATGTTTGTTTTTTTAAAAACAAGTGATTTTAAACCGTTGAAGCGGTTTAAAAGAGAACTAATTTAACTCAGCTAAAGAGAACTGATTTTAACTAATTTAACTCAGCTAAAGAGAACTAATTTTGCTATTTGCGCGCCCTGTCTGAGAAGTGCGCACATGAAGCCGCTGCTCATACTCTTATCCTTCCGGAGCTCCTCTGTGGGACTCGAGACCAATGTGACACAGGTCACGCTTATTAGCACCGGCCTCGCTTGGCTAAATTACTTTATCCAATTTAAATATTGTAATTTTTTTTTGTCCTATTGCTAGCTTCTTTGTTCCTATTTTATCATACTTCTTGTTTCTTTGTTTACTTCTTTTCAGTAAGCTTGTTTTTTTGTTTTTTTTTAAGTTTTTTCTTAGTTAGGCTTGAAATTGGTGATAAGAATTATGAAATTATGACAAGAATTATGAAATTGAAATATTTTGATATCATAAAACCTTATTTAAAGTAAAAAATAACTATATTATGATATATATTGTTATCGTGAAATAAATTTTTTGGTCATATCGCCCACTCCTAATTTATACCATCGTTATATATTGCCCAGTCCTAAAACCAGTTAAAGCATTAAGGCATTATCATAACACATGACTTTCAGTAAATCTGCTTTGTGAAATATGTGTATTGTAAAAAGTACTATTCAAATAAATTTGACTTGACTTTTGTAATATCAATTTTACTAAAACTGTGTGAGGAACAGTCTGTTCCTCATTGCTAATGAATGGATTCAAAAGTCATATGGACTACTTTTAATCTACTTTCTCATATTTTGATATTTACTTTCATTGTAATAAAAGCGCTGCTCAAACATTCTGACTGAGATCTCATTTTGCATTTCACTGAACTAAGATGACAATATTGGGTCGAAATGACATGAGGGTGAGATGAAAAAGTTAAATGGACAAAGGAAGAATAAAAGTATTTGATCTGTTAGACAAATTGTGTCGCTACTGTAAATAGCTCCACAGGAAGCATTGTTTCAATTCAAATTAATGTTGATTATAAATACAATAGATCTTAAAAAGAAAATTAACTTGTATTAATTAGAATTTTAAAGGGATAGTTTTAAGGGGATATTTCACCCAAAAATGAAAATTCTGTCTGCATTTACTCACCCACATGTCATCCATGACTTTCTTCTCACATAAAAAAATATTTTGAAGAATGTTGTTAACCAAACCATTTTGGTTATTGTACTTACTTCCATTGTATGTGGAAAAAAAAACAACTCAAAATATATTTTATGCTCCAAATAAAAAAGTCATACAGGTTTGGAACATGAGAGTAAATAAATTATGGTAATTTTCATTTTTGAACTATTGTGGTGAACTATTCCTATAAAACTCACCTTTTAATGAAGTTCAAAGATGTACAGTGCAAAGTAGTATAACTGCGAAACCGTTAATACTGTTATTGATAGGCCTATGTTACGCCTAGTCTGTAGGATGTTCTAGTCATACATAATTTCAAGGAATGTCACTATATCTTAAACACATGCTGTAACTTAAAGGGTTAGTTCACCCAAAAATGAACATTCTGTCATTAATTACTCACCCTCATGTCATTCCAAACCCGTAAGACCTCCGTTCATCTTCGGAACACAAATTAAGATATTTTTGATGAAATCCGAGAGCTTTCTGAACCAGCCATAGCAACCAGACCATGCAATTACATTGCAGTCTAAGGAAGGGTCGAAAACCTCTCAGATTTCATCAAAAATATCTTAATTTGTGTTCCGAAGATAAACGAAGGTCTTACGGGTTTGGAACGACATGAGGGCGAGTAATTAATGACAGAATTTTCATTTTTGGGTGAACTAACCCTTTAACTTTACATATGGTTTCCCACAGAACAAAAAAGAGTGGAATGAGGAATGCTGATGTTAGATTTCAGATGCATTCTGCAAAAGCCTGTCAGAATTACCTCTAGGGAAAAAAAATGTGGGTGCTAATATACAATAATGATTAATGGCTTAATGGTAAACAAAACCTCCTGTCCGCCTGCATTAACAACGTGCCAGTGTGTCAGAATAATCTCAAAAGGGTTTGGAGCATTTCCCACCCACACACAGAAAACAAACACACAGGCTTTGGACAAAAGCACACTGTTACATACACAAAATGCATATAAACAACAAGGCGGTGAGGCAAAATTTGAAAGGAAAAAAAAAATGCATCAGAGAACACAGGCCAATTAGTTATTTACTTGAAACAACATGTCAAAAAGCATTACTGTTTATTACAACACCTGTCATTTTAAAGCATAAAATCAACTTAAGATAACATCTTCTGAATGCATTCTGAAAGCAGATATACATCCACAAAAATACAAATAGACTTCAAACAGATACAAAACATACAGCAAAGTTAAACAGGTCAAAGAGGAAAGGGTATTCCCAGTGAGATTCAGCTGCATGTCAAACAGGAAGTTGATGGCTCAAAGCGAGAGACACATCATCTACAACAAGAATGTTACTTTTTCCATTAAGTAAAAGTCAGCCTCAGGCAGCTGTGATGTCTCAACCAAATCATGTTACAAACCAGCTCTACCCAGACACAAACCACCACACAACTATCCAATATCTATTGTTTATTGTATCTTGCACACTGTATAATTGCATGTTTATGTGGTTGGAGTTGTTGCACTGGATGTTTAGGGATCAATTCAAACCTAATCTTTGTCCATCTTAAAGAGGAACCTACTTCAAACACCTAGTGGGGGGTCACTTTAAAGTTGAGTGTTGCTGAGTGTGTGTGTAACAAGTTAATGAGTCTGTTGCTTTACCCGACCCAAGTGGAAAGTCATGGGACGATGTGCTTATGCAGCATTAGAGTCTGCAGGGAGATCAAATCAAATGCAATGAGGATTCTTTATTAATCTGTGATGGGCTGTCACATGCTGACACTAGCTCATGTTCATTTCCTAATAAATGATAGTTGATATGATATCTTCTGTTACTGTATGTTCATTTGGAGGTGTCACCGTTCTAATTTGAATATCAAGCAAGCGGTTAGTGTATGAACAAAAGTGCTGTAGTGGAAAACATGTCACGTGTCAAAGTGCAAATTCTGCTATAGAGTTTGATATGACTGGGTGTGCACCACAAAGCAACAATGACAAGCTAAACTGAGAGAAAAATGCTTTTCAAAAGATTTTCAGACACAAAAAGTATTATATCTGCACAGATAATTTTTCAGAGCCACTGCGGCCAAGTGTAGCCAATAAGATGAGATATTAGTGAAACTTGGACAGAAAAAAGTGAGTGTCTGGGCAATGCTATCAAAACCATGACATATGTATGAGATAAACACACAGACTCTTTCATGCTTGTTCATTATACTACTCTCAATTGCTCAACCCTGCAAAATAAATCATGCAATGTGAACCGAACAAATGAACCTTACAGTGTAATTTCAGATGACAAAAAAAAAATGGCCTGAAATATGACGCAAAAACAGAATAATTTAGTACAGTACAGTCTTGCTTTAAAAAAAGCTCTTTTAAAGTGTCCTGTGTAACAAACAGTGGTAATAGGGCAACGTAACCTGATGCGAACTGTTTCTACATGAACATTGTCTCACTGAGGAAGTAGAAAACAGGTTTCTCAAGTATAATGCTAGTCACTGGTAAATTATCTAGCTCTTTATCTCTTGAAACAATATTTCCCTTTCAAAGGACGGCTATTCCCTGCACATGCCTTTGAGCCAGAAACTTCTGAGCGTGGGAGTTGGTGGTTTATAATGAGGGGTGTCTGAAATCCTACAGGACGTGGACACTTGCATCTCTGCAGGCCTATAATGCTGGTGCACTAAGACACCTCAACAGAAGGTTTTCCATTCGAAGGCTCACGGCCAGGTATATTACAGAGCGCCAATCACTTTGGATTTGCCTGAATTCAAACTAAGGGTAATAAAAGAGGGAGAATGGAAAATGCCGGTCTCATTGGTCATAATGTCCCACCTCATAAAAGAGAGCCAGGCTGAACATATCAAACTATCTATGAAAACGAGAATTTTGTTCCCTCATAGTCAGAATTATTTACAGCACAACCTTTGAACAAAGCATCATATTTCAAGGTTATTCTTAGTAAAAGTCCAAAACTTAGAGACACTGCATCATAATCCATCATTTTGGAGATCTCATCAGCAATTGTCATTCTCTCCCTCTATTTCTTATCATGTAAGGGAGACAAAAGCCACCTATTGTAAAGAATAACTTTCTTCCGCTGTAGGAAACGCGTGTTCTGCGTATGATCAACTCTACCGCCGGTAAACACTTCTGAACACTGCCAGGTAAATACATGAGAGGTTACTCACCGTTAGGTCCATATTTGTCAAAATTATTTTTCACTTGTTCCAGCGTGAGTCCAGTGTTTTCGTTCACACCGAAGTTTGCTAAAACTTCTGATGTAGATTTAGTGTGGGCGTTTTCCATCTCGAGGAACTGTTTACTACGAGCACTTGAACGGCATGTATTTGTGACAAATGATACCGAGATAACGGAGGTGTGAGAAGTGGCTAAATTTCCACCGAGGTGCTTTCAGACCGCCAAGCGGAGGTGGTAGTCTGCGCAGACGTCCACCTGCCCCTTCTGCAAGCCGCCGGTTTGAGCCCGTGAAGCTGTTGTGACTGTGTGACTGTGTGAGCCCGACTGCCCGAGCGATGTGAATGAGCGTGCACGCGCTCCGCGTCCTCTGAAGGTGCGCGAGGTTCCCGCCTCTTTTTCCGTGAGCTCGCTCTTGTTTGAGCAGTGAGCACCGTTCGCGAGCGCTTATTGGCTCGCGTTACCTGAGAGAAGTGAAAGGCGGCTCGCGTTCGCTGTTCGTGTATGAAAAAGAAAAACCGCCGTAATCGAGACCTGCGCCAAACTAATTTCCGTGTGAGGAGGAGAATTAAACGTTTGAGCAGTTTGTCGTGGATGAAGGAAGCCTGTAAGTTCCTCCGAGTGCGTCATCTGTGGGCTTGTCAAACTGTCACAGCTCAAACTTGTGTCAAGATTGCCACTGATTAATGTATCTAGAATATATTAACCATTAACTGGCCGTTATGAAATACAACTAAAAGTAGGCTATCCACAGTAATGAAACCTTTGACATCTACAAATTGCGTTTACCTTTGCTTATTAAATGCATAGAGCAACAATGTACACTGTTAATGCGAGGAATTGCTGAATCGAAATTTACTAATGCTGCAAACTGCAAAATTGTCATCCTAAAATTCAGGTGAAAGCATTGAGAACTGTCTTAAAAGGAAAACACTATTATCGCAGCCGTGTACAGAAGGGGAGATGGATTTAGAACAAGGTGCTCCAGTTCTTTCCTGGCTCATAGTTTCTCATCTGTCCCTGTGCAATGTCTATATATAGAAAATATACACTACTAAACTCATGTTAAAACAAGAAACTTTATAGGTTACATCAACCTTGCCTGCAGAAGTGATAGGAGATCTTTGGGGGAAATGAGGTAATAGTCAGGTCAAAGCTGGCATCACAAATGAGACTGGCAGCCCCACCTGGCTTGGCTTTTCACCTCTCAGACTGTTTTCACATTGGTTTGTTTGATTGCTTGGTCTAAACTTGAGTTCATTTCCACCAACCTCCCCCCGTTGGCCTCGCTGGTCTCTTTTCACCCCCAGCCCCAAAGCCGGTTTCATTGGGAAACTTAATCACGCAGTCGACAAGAAAATGTCAGCCTGCATTGATTCAGTTCTGAGTTCAGAAATATTATGGATAGTGACAGGAAGTAATGCAGTTCATGAGGAAGTGCTACCAATGCCATAAATTTGGGATTAGGGAAGTGGTTCTCAAACTTTTTGACTTCAAGGCCACAACAATATTAAAAACTTCACAGTTAAAAAAGTTAAAAAAGATTTTTTTCCTGAAATTAGGAGTGTCCAGATTGAAATAAGTAACTAAAATAATTATAATTAAAATAATAAAATTCCAAAAGATTAAAGGTGAATTAAAATAAGAAATATTGAGATTATTTTTAGATTATTTTAAAGCTTGTTTTGTCTTATTTTAAAACATATTAAGTAATCTTGAGTCCCCCTCGAAAGTTTGCTGAGGACCCCTATAGTGGGCCCTGACCCCCATGTTGACAACTAATGGGTTAGGGATTAGTATTTTTTGAGCTTTGTGTAGGCAATCAGCAGATTACAGTATGATGGGAAAAGTGAGTCTTTTTGAAACTTTGAATAAATTTTTTCACATAGTGATTCACCGTGTCAAAGCGCTCCAAAACGTTGCACACTGAGCACATCTGCTGGTTAAAGGCATGTAAATGCAAAATTACATGTAATGTAATTTCAACGTAATTTCCAGTATTAGTAAATACCTATAAGTAATCCTAAAATATTTTTGAGAAGTACCGGTATGCAAGAAAAAGAGAGGGTATGCTACGGATTAAAATATAGAAGTGCACTGGTCACAGATCTTCCTATAGTTACGCTTCTACAGAGTAATACTGTCTTAACAAAACCTTCTCAGAGAGTACTGACGATACCCTACTTTAAACCCACTGCCTCTAGAACACAATGTGCTTTTGAGGACTATATTTATCTCAAAATGGCCCAGGTCTCTTTCCACCTATCCAGGTCATACTCAGCTTCCACTAAAGTACAGGAGCTCTGTTTAGACATAAGATTTGTGTGCTGATCTAGGACCAGCTGTCACCACTGAAAACATAACTTTCATCATTATGTTCAGATCAGAAGCAAAGGGCAAAAGCCCGACTCAATAATGATTGGCTTCTGGCTTTTCATAAACTTGAAAAGAGCCTACTTTAGTCATCATCGTCGTACCACAATGGTGATCAGTATTCAGACCACTTCCTGCATTTGATCAATTCAGATATTAACTCCCTTCTTGACTCCACATAGAGTTTGATAGATAGATGTCTTCTTGGGTTAAGCCAGTGGCTTGAGGCAGCATGCTAATACAAATTGATGGATCAGATTGCCTTGTTGGAAAGGAATGTTAATAGGACATAATTCACATCAGTTTCCGCTTCCCATTTCCAATAGTACATGCAGGTTTAGCATCTGGGTGGGATGTGTCTCTTTCAGGCTTTCTATCTTAAATGACTTAGCATGAAGCTGCAGAAATCTCATTTTGTTGACAGTTGCAATAGGGCAGTTCGCTCCTCTGTCAATTCTTAAAATATAACCTTTGTGATGAAGAAAGCTAGTCTCATACACATTGAAAGTGAAACTTAAGGTTTGATGTGTGCAGTTTATTTGACAACACAATTTCACCATGGACACTCACATAAAAATCAGTGTGACCATTATATATTTGACATCAAACTCAATCTACCCTCCCCCTAAATGAGAAAAAAAATAGAAGGGAAATCCTTGAATGCCAAAGTCCTTACGGAAAGGAAATCCTTCCCCCTTTTCCCTTACTATTTTACCACACTTGCGTACAATGGATGTCTGTGCGAGTTACAGTTTCAGACACCAAATTTTCCACTCGGGTTTGTGAGCCTCCCAGCTGCATTTGCCTTCAAGCCTGGCTGGTCTCACCATCACTTTGCATTATGGAAATCAGTTACTAAATACGCTTAATTTTTTTTGTATACCATTAAGACATACATTGTTTCTATCAAAAGGGATGCTCTTCTCTTTCTCTCTCTCTCTCTCTCTCTCTCTCTCTCTCTCTCTCTCTCTCTCTCTCTCTCTCTCTCTCTCTCTCTCTCTCTCTCTCCATTCTGCTCCCTCTTTCATGTGTAAAGAAATGAATCCACCAGTCTGCCATTGCCATCAATATTAAAGATACATAATAAAGGCAAATTATTGTTATAAAATAAAAGAAACAGTAAGTAATAAGTGACATCATTTTAAGTCTCAGCATTTTGCGGCCACCAGCTGTGACGTGATGGGAAAGAGCCGCTGTGATGTCTGCTACAGGCACAGTATATGCGGTACCTTCATTGACTTTGACTCAAGGAGATCTGGAGTGAGACTAATCCCCAGACTGCAGCAGCTGCACCTGACAGAGAGAAAGAATGAGAGAGAGAGAGAGAGAGAGAGAGAGAGAGACTGTGCCTGTGCTAGCATCCCCTACACTCTGTCCCAACCAAATACAACACACTTCATCATCCTTTCTCTCTTCCTGTTACACACACAGACTCCAAGCACATTACATCTGTGACGCAGTAGTCATTTCACAGGATGGTACCAGGGGATGCCAATGCGCCGTCTGCCAGTCTGCCTGACGGGAATAAAAGATGAGAGGGGGAAAAGGGGAGGAGGAAGAAAGAGGTTTGTCTGAATTGCAGAGTAACAATTAAGTGTAATCCAATCATTTTTTACAATTTTAGCCAATCAGAGCACAAAACCAAGGAATGTTTTTGAGAAACACAGCAATGAAGTAATGAGAATCTAGAGAGAAGAATTCAATAACATTTCTTTTTCAGTTATTTTAACATTGCCTGATAAAACCTTTTCAAATATTTTGAAGTGTGGCTCTTGTGCAAATATCTTTCTTCTATATTACTTGCACAAAAGAGTCACACAATCAGTGCTTTGCCAATCTTCATCAATCAGTCATCGCCTAATGGAATCAAACAGTCTATAATGAACCAATTACTATGCAGTGAAAGTTGTTGACTGTTAAAATGCCAGTCAGCCAGGTGGCCAATTCAAGTGACATCACTAAACATAACTTATGCTCTCATCATTATGATGATCTTATTCATTTCAGTCCATTGCAAGTGACATTATTTCCCAGAAGCTACTGGTGTCTGTAGAGGAAGTAAAGAATGTTTACAAACAAATATGAATTAACATTTTATGCCTCAAAAATGTGTAGCTTCCAAATGTGACAGTGGTTTTGAAATATTTCACATTGTCTGTGTACGTCTTTCTGTAGTTCCAGTCCACTACTTCCACTTTCTGGCGCATCATATCACAGCCCTTGCAGAGTTGTCACTCACTCTGTGAAGGGTCTTTCAGACATGAGGCATTGTAATGACATTGACATTGTCAGTGCTTCAGCACATGCTAAGTGCAAAGCAAATTTAACCACAGAGTGATGGAAAGCATTAGCAAGACAGCAAAAGCAAAAGAGGGAAGGGTGGTGTATTGCGTAGACAACCATTACTAGAAGTACTGTTATTTCATAATGCACTGAAGCATAAAACATATTGCCCACTAAAATGCACCTCCATTAAACATGAAAAGAACATCATGATAGACTCGGCACCCAACAAATCTAGAGATGTAAATTAAATCAAAGTTAATTAATCGCATCAGGAGGTACGTAACATGGTGCAGGAGGAAGCATGCATGAAGTACCTTGAGTGTTACTCTGAATCAAAGTAATTATCCTCTCAGAGAAAAAAACAAAACAATGTACAACCTTCAGTGAGTGATGCTGTGGATTATCCAACTACACTTCTGACTATTCATCTCTATTCAAAAGCGTATCATATTTTCCCGCCATTATCCTTAATCAAAAAACTTGATCAAAACTTCCGCTCCCCCTCGACAATGGACCCGTTTCACAGATTGTGATGATGCGTTTTCAAAGTTATCAACATCGCAAATGTAGTAGTTTTACATATTTTCATTTAAAAAAATGTAATTTATAACGCTATCTATTTTGTGTTATATTACCTTGGCAGTAAATGACAAAAAACAAATTAACGCTTTGGTGAGGGTGCTTAATTGCTGAGGGAGTGATGGCATATTTGACATTTTTTTCCTCTTCTGACCAATGTAATCAATCTCTCTATATTTTTCCTCCTTTTGGAAAGTCGTGGAAACTCTATCACAGATTTTTTCTTGTGCTATTGAAGCAAATGGAAATACAAAATATATCTTTGCTGCCGTCTCCTGTTCACTGCTATAGAACCCAACTATAACGACTTCCGCTTCTGAGAACCCCGGAAATGAGAAAAGGATCCATGACATCTCTTTTCTGATGACGTGTGAACCGGCGCAATGGCTGGGCAATAATTCCTTCCCTCCAGCAACCTGTCAGACACATGAGATTGCAGCAGTTAGCAAAAGACAACGATTCAATCAATCCTGACGGACAAAATGAAGTCGTTCGAGAAATGTTACACTTATGCATTTGGCAGTTTTAGTTGTTCTCTCCTGTTAATCAAAATGTCCTTATTCAATGTCTTTTTTTCTTCCACATTGTCATGGTGGGTTTGTTTTCCAAGGCATATTGAAAGTTTTGGACAGTCAGTCAACAAAATATAGCTTATAACAGTAAAAAAACAACAACAAAAAAACAGTATAGGTTTTTTTTTCTAACTGCTTTATTAATGTCTTAATCAGTGTGCACAGGTCTGAACTACTACTTGCTCTTATTTACCCGTTTTTGTTTTTTTTTTTGTTTTTTTCACTGTGACAAAAAAGAGATTTGGATGAATGCTATGATGCTAAGCAGCTGTAGTTCACCTGTCCGTTCATTGTACTGGAGTCTGTTTTCATACTAAACAAAAACACTGTTAAGCTGCTGTGCATTGAAAAAAATAAATAATAGACAGAGAAAGAGAAGGAATAGACAGTCAGACTCAGTAAAAGTAAGAGAGAGGGAATAAACCAAATTCTATCACAGATGAAGTGGGAAAAGGGCTCAGGAAAAAAATAAAAGAGTTAGGCCAGGCAAAATCAGGGATGGAAAAAGAATGTGTGAATGAAAAGTGCAGAGAGAGAGAGATTGAATTGGAGCTGGTGTCATTGATAACTCGGCTCCTACTGACAGAACAGCCCAGTGGTAAAGAAAAAGCTTAGATATCGATTTTGAGAGCAGGCTGGTCTTAATTTACAAAGCCAAAGCTGCTTAAGCTGGCCAGTGTTTTGTTCTTTTCTTTTTTTTTTTTTTGTGGTGTAAACGAAGGCACACTGCACTACCCGAAGAAATGAGGAAGAAGAAAGGCAAAGAAGGGCCTTTTAGAAACAGGCCAGAGACAGATAAAAAGGAGCAATGAAATGCAGCAGACTAACTGGGCAACTAAAATGAATGCAACTGAAACAAGAATTAATTCTGAATGAATCCTGATCACTTCAGTATTACTGCATGTCCATGCAGCAAAGCATTAAATGTACAATTTAACATCAATCCTATGATTGTTTCTTAAAATGGCTGATACTAGCCCTACTGGATGAGATGCCACTCACCTCCCAGAATCCTTGTTGTGTATCACCTTAGAGCAAGTTCAGTTAGATGAACAAATGCCATATCAACAGTCAAATAAAAGATTTATTATGTAAAAAAAAATATTTGTTAAAGAGGCTATTATAACAATAATTTTCATTTCTATTGCACTTTTCACAAAGGCAAGGACGCTTCACAATAACTGGAGCTAAAACAAAATAATTCCAAAAGAAAGCAAGCACACAACAGAAAGAAATAAAAGATGCAAATGTGCCCATGGTCAGTCATATTTTACATACTTTTCCTGACTCGTGAAATATTAATATTTCATTTTAAAGCTCCAGAGTTTTGAAAAACAAACTTAGTAAAATGAATGTCTATATTCATCTCCCAAGGTATCTAATTAGACTTCATTTCTGTGTGACAACCTTGAGACTTATAGTGCAGAAGTCATCAGCTTATCTTTCAATGCTCCAGAGACTGGGACTTATAGGAAACAGATCTGACTCTCTAATTACACTCTACCTCCCTTTGATTACCTGCCCTATGAGCAGAGCACGCTCACATGGGCGACTGATCTTCAAGTTCCCCCTTGATGAAGTACCCAACGGAGGGATCATGTCCAAGTGATTAGTGAATCACACTCTGGCTTTTCAACAGAGTATACACACCTGTCAACTTGTTTGGTTCAAGGATCACCGTGCTTTCTCTTAAAATGACTCTAATTTTCTCTTAGTCTCGATTTTAATTTGATGTATATCTTTTCCATTTCCATTTCCATATTCTTTCTTTCTCTCTCACTCTTTATCTCTCTTACGAGCGTTCCTTCAGTCATATCATTTGTAATAAGGAACCGACTTTTCGCTTTTCTTCTCCCTTACTGACAAGGTAGTAACCGTTAAAGAGGGACCCGGCATTACAATATTATACCGATATCCAGGTCACGATGCAATAATTTTGTAATTCTTTTCCCTTTCCTCTTATAACCACAAAAAACAGGTCTTTTCAATTTTTTTATTTACTTTTTCTCCCTGAGGTCCATTTACAATGTTGCAACAAAGACATTCATTATTTAGATTCCAGATTCATGTTCTAATGTTCTCTAAAGAATGCTTTTTTTTTCTGAACAATAGGCATCATTAAGAAGTAAATGCGAGTTGTCATATAGTTTTAATATTCAATATATATCGTCTTTTTTTCATTGTGGAGGAAGTTTTGAGTTTTGAAAGTCAGAGTACTGTATGTTTTCATAAAACAACTCTCTTTTACTGTATCTCACAAGATCAAGGAAATAGAGTTGCTTAACATGACCCCTTTAATGATGCAGCTCATCTATTTATAAATCAGTCAGATATAGCAGCATTGTGTTCAGCACTATAATTCTCCGTAAGATGACTGAGAAAGCAGTTTTCACCTTAAAGGGATAGTTCAGCCAATAATACAAAGTGATTTACACGCATTCATATAATTTCCAAGCCTATGACTTTCTTTCTCTCTCTATTTTGTAGAACACAAAGCAATATATCTAAAAAGTCTCGTTGTTGTTGTGAATTTTTTTGTTATCTTAAGGATTTCCCTTTTAAAATAAACCAAACAGCTATCCATCTCTCTCATCTTTCTCCCTGTGGAAATCCTTATGACAGCTTTATAAAACTATTTTTGAAATGTATTTTTTAGCATTCAGCTGCTCTTTTGTAAAAGCTGCACTCGTAAACAACAAGAACAGACACAACATCATAAACATTCTTTGTGCAGCTTTGACTAGGACAGAATCATTTGACACAGTCACAACATGTCCCTAAAGGCATCACTGTGTCAATTTGGTTGGGATCATTGGACATTTTTCTCTCTATTCCTCCTTTTCCCTCTACTCTGACAGAACTCTAATCTATCTTCCTCTGTGTTTAAGGTGCTCAGCTTGTACACCACACTGAAAAGAACTTCACCTTTCTCTACTCTCGTGGAGGATCATGCACAGTCCAAACTAAACATCCAGCTAACAACTAAAGAGGTATGGACTCTGTCTTGTGGCTGTCTTGGTGACAAGGATTAAGTATTGGGATCTTGGGTAAAGAGTGTTTCCATTCCACTGAATAAAACAGTTTGTAAAGTCCAGTTTTTTCTCATAGCTTATACAGTACAGTATATTACCGTTCAAAAGGATGGATGGTTTTTGAAAGAAATCTCTTTTCTCACCAAGGTGGAGTTTATTTTATCAAAAATAAAAACAATTATATTGTAAAATATTATTACAATTTAAAATAACTTTTGAAAAGCTGAATATGTTTATTCAGTGCTCAAGAAACATGCTGAGAACAGTTTTGCTGCTTAATACTTTTGTGGAAATCTAATATAAGACAGCATAACTTCAGTCCCTGAAGACTAAGAATATAGAATGCTTTGGAATTATAGATCTAGAGAGTTAGATATGAAACATCTTGGACGGATGTGAGCTCTATCCAGCGGCAGATCTGGTCCTCTGGGATGTGTCATTTTCTTGCCCGTTTGACCTTTTTTTAAAAATGGTTGAGGCCTGCACTGAGATTTTGATAAAACGAAGATAAAATTTAAGATGTGCTACAGTGTTTGTAAAATGAGATGTCCTTGAATAGTTTTTCCTGGTAGTTTTGATCATAGTGTCATATTCTCCAGGTATCACTAGCATTTCATATTATAAATGTGCCTCAAATATGACTAACAGCATTTAGAAAACATCATTTCAAATGAAATGTCAATAATTCTGGATGGATGAGATGAGCTGATGTTATAACTGACCTAAGATTAATAGCACTTCATCTTAATTTTGTTGTTTCCATCATGACCATGAGAAAAAATAAATAATAGCTGCACTTAGTCTAATTCCCATTATTAAAACAGAATTAGGAATGTCAAGGCAGAAGGCCCAGACTGCTCTCTTCATTTATCAGTGGTCTGGCAGCATATGTTTTAAATGCTGAAGAGAGGAAATGTCAAATAAGCAGCCCTCCGCACCTTATCAACAGGAAGTGAAGAGAACTTTTCTCCGTCACACACCATGCCTCTGAATCCCTTCTCTCAGAGAAACACATACACACATGTACAACAGAAATGTCTTCTCTATGAAGAAGGTACAGATTCGACTCATATGAACTGCGATCTAACCAGACTGATGATGCAACTTTTATAACTGTTACACAATTCTCCTGTCATCACCATCCAGAGCCATCTTTATGCAGGCTGTGCAATGAATAAATTAATGCCAAGATTAAAATATATTTAAAAATTATGAGTTCCCTATACTGGAAATAACTGTGGACAAAGAAGAAGGACTTATTTTATAAAGATTAAATTCATCTTAATTTAATGTATGTCTATGTATGTATATAACGGCATACGTATGCACATAAACACACACACAAACACACACACACACACACACACACACACACACACACACACACACACACACACACACACACACACACACACACACACACACAGGATTGGTGTGTGTACAGGTTATGCAGTATATATGAGCCAAAACATTATGACCAGTTACAGGTGAAGCGAATATCACTCAACACTTCTAACAAGGCTACAAATTAAGATCTGGGTATTAGATGGTAAGCAAACAATCAGTTCTCGCAATCAATGTGTTGGATGCAGGAGAAATGGGCAAGAATAAAGATCTGAGCAACAAAGGGCAAATTGTTATGGAAAGGCGACTGGGTCAGAGAATCTCTGAAATGGCAAGGCTTTTGGGTTGCTCCCGGTCGGTAGTGATGTGAATTTACCAACAGTGGTCCGAGGAGAGACAAACCGGCGACAGGGTTGTGGGCACCCAAGTCTCATCGATGCACGAGGGCAACGAAGGCTATCCTGTCTTGTCCGAGCCAACAGAATGTCTACTGTGGCACAAGTCACACCAAATGATCATTATAGGAGGAATGTGTCAACACACTCTGCTGTGTTTGGGGCTGCATAGCTGCAGACCAATCAGAGTGCCTATGATGACCCTGTCCACCGGCGAATGCGGCTACAATGGGCACATGAGCATCAGAACTGGACCTTGGAGCAGTGGAAGAAGGTCACCTGGTCCGACGAGTTCCGTTTTCTTTCACATCACGTAGACGGACGTGTGGAATGCACATTACCAACAAGACCGTGAAACTGAATTTAATTCAAGTCTAACACAATGCTATCTCACAACCAATTCGTAGGAATTCGTACGAGTGATTAAAAGGTGGCTAATTTGTACGAATTCGTACGACCTCACTCGTACAAATTTGAACGATTTGTCTAAACCCACTGATGGGTAGGTTTAGGGGCGGGGTCAGGGGTAGGTCATTCGTACAAATTCATACAAATTGGGCAACTTGTAAAATATGTACGATTTAGCAAAAATGCTGGTCGAGTGAGGTCGTATGAATTTGTACGAATTAGCCACCAAATTCGTGACTCTTGGCTTCACTGACTCAGTTCAGTGACTCTTGGCTTTCAGGTCTGTAGACGTTTATTTTGCGCTACAAAGCAAAGAGCTCCTCCCAGGGAGGATGTGACCCTCTGCAAACAGGATTCAAAATTGAAAATCAAACAAAGCTTAGCATGCAAAAGTGTGCCAAGCTGAAGATGACAGCAGGGAATATTCAAATCACTGTCTAATATTTTTTGTTGTTTTGTTTTCTAGTTTGTTACAAATTCTAAAGAGTTAAATTATGGTGTAAAGTTAGAAAAGGGCAGATATTGATGGAAATATACTGGGATGCAATGTCCATCATAAGTAAATTGGACTTGTCAGATGTCTTATCAAATAATATTTACATTAGTTAATCAGACTTTATGAATCCAAAAAAAAAAAAAAAAAAAAAAAAACTGAGGATACCGAAAGATAACACATACTGCATTCAGATAAAGCTCACAGAAGGACAATACTGTATATTTAAAATCTAGATTTATAAAATCATCATCATATGCTACTGTTATTTGAGAAATTTGGACAGCAGTCTGCTCTAGTTGTGATTACAGCTGCACTGTTTACTGCAAAAGAGAATATGTTCATTTGTGTCAATAACAGCTATAGTATTTCTGGAAACCTAGGGCAAGATTTGCGCGAGTGCAAACCTTCTTTTGGCATTAAAAAACTAGGATTTACTAAATACACGCAGTGAAAAGCACGTGCAGAACATTCCACTCCCATCAGCGCTTTATTTGAATTGTTCTCTCACGCCAATTTGCCCTGTTTAGTAAATCTAGTCCCTAGTGTTTTTTTTTTTTTATGTCAGGATCCTGGAGTGAAAATGTAACATTCACTCCAATCTGACATGGCTCAAAGGATTACACCATCAACTGACAACAGATGCATTTTCAAGCCTCTAAACCCACAGTTAACAATGTTAACTCAATTTATTTCAGCTTTGAATTCAATAAGCCAGTTTAAAAGATAAAGTTTCTCCTGAGATGCATGCCAATCACAGTTCATAACCATTCACTGTAATCCATCGCTTGAGGACAAACCTTACCAACTTCAAGTACATAACAAATGTATTTCAGTTTGTGTCTCTGAGTATGTCCTCCATTCTGTGCTATGAATCATGTAATTGTTGTACTTTTTTTTTTTTTTTTTTACAGTGTACTCTCAGTGTGCTGCTCTCAGCGTTCAGCTTTTGGCATCAGTGGCAGGCACTCAGTGCGGCATGACATGGAGGTATTCAAGGAAAATGGACCTAATTATGTGTTTTGCAGGCTCAGCCGTATTTGGAGAGATATAGCAGTTAGGAAAGTGAAATTCATAATTGATATAGGACCTTTACAGTATAGCCAGGTTTCCATCCAAATATTTTTATGTGAATTTAGGGGTATCACATTAAAAGTGCTAAATGGGAACAAAATGTTAAACTTAAAAAATGCACATAAAAAAATGGTTTAACCCAACCCTAACCCTTGCTTAAAGTTTCTTTATTATTATTATTCTGTAAAAAGAAGTGTGCATAAATTGCAATTCATAGAATTCATTAAAAAAAAATGGACCTAAAATCATGTGACTGAAAAATTAGCTCAGAAAAGTCATCAGACCAAATCATTATATAACGTCTCAAATGTTGGTCATTCAGAAAAGCAAGAGCTAAAGCCTGCCGTCAATGATTGAAACACTGTCACTCAAGACAAGGCATCTGCTGCCTGCTAGGAAACATTAAGTTTGTTTAGAGCTGTGTGCTCTAAAGCGCAAGTACCAGTAATATATAGAATACACTATATATATATATATATATATATATATATGTCTGCATATATATATATCTATGTCTATATCTATGTTTAAAAAAAAAGCCACAGTGGCTCCAACAATCCTTCCTATTTTGCATCAATTTCCACAGAATTGACAGTTTTGTTCTTATGAACGCATGCGCTGGAAACACGCTTTATTCGCAAAATGATATTCAAAATCAAAAAGCTCACTAAGTTCAGTTGTCAATCAGTTCAACTTAAAGGAATAGTTCACCCCAAAAAATTAAAATTCTGTCATCTATTACTCACCCGTTCCAAACCCGTAAGACTTTCGATCTTCAGAACACAAAAGAAGATATTTTAATGAAATCTGAGAAATTTCTGCCCCTCAATTGAGTCTACGCAACTGCCACTTTGATACTTCAAAAAGTTCATAAAGAGATTGTAAAAAATAATTAATATGTGGGTCATTCTCATGTGTTACGCAGCACGTTTAAGCTTCCGCAAGATCCAATGAGGTTTGTTCTCTTGAGATGAACAACTTGAAGGCGAGTAAATGATGACAGAATTTTTGGGTGAAGCGTTAAGTTTTGCAATGAAATGAATGAATACTGTATGGTTTGCATGAATAAACTAGTCTAGTCTTATTGGTCGTAGTAAATAATAGTTAATTAGCTGCCGACCACAATAACATAGTTGTGCAAACATTAATGCAAATAGAGATTTCTTGAAATGAAATACGAAAATAACCCTGCATACGAGTGCCATAGCTCATGAATAGCCTTCAGCACTCTGAGGGGGAAGTGAAGCGTTTCTCACAAAATGTGCTGTGCTGCTGACTATTTTCCATTTCCCAGGAAGAGAAGTAGAGGAAAAAGAGAGAGAGAGAGAGAGAGAGAGAGAGAGAGAGAGAGAGAGAGAGAGAGAGAGAGAGAGAGAGAGATGAGATTTGTTTTGTTCTTTAATACTTTAGATGAGTTCAGATGCACACACAGCTCAGTAATAAGGGGCGATCAATCTTCATCATCACAGTCGTTCACTGAAATAGCCATCAAACAGTGCGTCATCTTCATGCCTCATTTGGTCACTCCATCCAAACACCCTCACCCTACAGCATCACGTCACCCTCTCCTCTCTTGCATATCCAGCTGGTTTCTTGTCATGTTTTTTTGCTGTCTGTGATACTGAGGCAGTGGGTGGGCTTCCCTTCCTCCCTCCCTCTCTTTCTCTCATCCAGCACCCATTACCAATGCAGCACCAATGACTCAGCCTGCTTTCTTCCATCTTACACCCCCCACACACAAACAAACCAACTCATATACAAACAACTCACTCGACACATGCAAAGCACATGCCCACAGTCACCCTTCTCTCCCACACACACAAATACATGCAAACGCAATTAAAACCCACACACAGCCACTGACCTCTCAATCCCTTCAGATCCCTATAATAAGGGCAGCAGATATGTCCAAAACAATTAGCGTTGTTGACTACTTCCATGCACATAGTCATAATAAGCTCACGTAAATGCAACACTTAATGAAACCTACTGATGGGATGACAAGTAGTCACGATGTCAGCTTGCGACCGAGCCACCTTCCTGCAAAACACTACACACACACACTGAAAGTGTGTTGCATCATTCATATGATTGCTACAAACACATTTCAACAATAGATGTCCACATAGAATGTACAGATCAGGAAAAAGTATGTGAACCTTTAGTAACAACAATAGTGTGGTTAAACGAATAACACACAAACAGTGCAACATTATTCACAGTGCAAGGGAAAAAGGTATGTGAAGCCCTAAGCTGAGGACTTTCCCAAAAGATAATCAGATTCCAATTAATAAGAATCGGTTTGCATTTGCAGTTATAAAGGAGCTACTGCGGGTTAGTGCGTAGTCGAGCTACAGCCTTCATTTGTCAAGTATACATGACACATTGCATAATCGAATATTTGAAAGATTAAATACGCCTTGAGATTGTAGTGTACATAATTTTTTTTGTTGTTGTTGTGTGCAATCAATGAATGGTGCTCATAAACAGCTGTTTAGATTGTTGATGAAGTTGCTGAAAATCATTATCTAGGTCTATTAGTCAGACTATGCAAAAACTGGGCTAGTAGAATTTCATTCTGACCTAAACATTTAGCGAAATAGAGATTTTAAATGTTCATGTAAACACACTTATTCAAATAGATTGGAGGTGTTGGCGCCTTATCCTATTAAAAATTCTTAGAAAAGTGATCTTAGAAGACATCAAATTAAGAATAAGAGAATAATCTTACGAAAACGGTTAAAAAAGGTACAAGCTTTGGCGTTCATCAGTTCACAGCAAGACAAACTGTCTTTAAATGGAGAATATTAAGCACTGTTGCTACTCATCCCAAGAGTGGGCGTCCTGCAAAGATGACTGCAAGGGCACAGATGAAAAATACTCACTGTTATTAAGAAGAATCAGAGATTGCCAGCTAAAGACTTACAGTACAAAACAATCGGAAACACGCAAATTTCTTGTTGACGTGTCTATAAACAATAAACAAGAATGAAGTTTAGGAGAACACAATGGAGGATACCACTGCTGTTCAAAAACAAAATAAAACATTTCTACACATCTGAAGTTTCAAAAGAGCACCTGGGTGTTCCATAGCGCTACTGGCAAAAAAAATTGTGGACTGACGAATTTAAAGTTGAGCTGTATGCGAGGAAGAAAAAAAGAAAGAAGGAAAAATAGGCAAGCACAACATCAAAAACGTATCTCACCTATAATCTATATGGTTTTGGAGTTGCTTTGAAGTTGAACCTGAATAGCTTGCTATCATCGGCAGAAAAATGTATTCTCTTAATTTTTTTTTTTGAGGATGTTTGCAGTAGAATGTAAGGCCATCTGTTCACAAATTGAAGCTCAACAGAATTTGGATGAGGCAACAGGACAACAACCCAAATCACAGGAGTAATCAACAACAGAATGGCATCAGCAGAAGAAAATACGCCTCCCGATGCGGCCCATGACCTCGAAAGCGATTCACACCAGACATCCAGAGAATATTGCTGAACTGAAACGGTTTTGTAAAGAGCACTGTTGAAAAAGTCCTCCTGACTGATCCGCAATTACAGGAAACGTTTGCTTGAGGTTATTGCTGCCAACAAAGGTCAGCCAGTTATTAAATCCAAGGGTTCACATACTTTTTTCACCCTGAATTGTTCACACCATAAGTTCATTTAAGACACGAAAAAAAATCATTGCTCATGTGTTATTTAAGCAAACTTTTATTCTAGATATGGCATGTTGGCGGCCAATGTATACTATTGCGAGTTACATTTTCCTTCCTTCACTGCTTAAAATGCTGTGCTAGCTATGTTTGTTCTTTCTCTTTATATCAGATATGCTGTGCCGAAACATCCCTGTGGAACACAATGGCAGTTGGAGGCTTTAAATAAAACGATGGCCTGATTACGAGAGAGAGGGAGGGAGAATGAAAAAGGGAATGAGGTAGAGAAGGAGGCACTGCCAAGCTGAACCAAAGATAAAGCACATATTTTGGATGACTGATATTGCTTATTTTCAGTTGCAAGTGTGAGACAAAATAGGGTTTTTGTGTGGACATCCCAAGAAGAAATGAGAGAATACTACCGTCAAAATGATGGATAGATGCAAGTAAAAATGAAAAGATGATGGAGAGATAATGCTGATTTGCAATGCAAAAGACCTCAGACATGCAAATAGGTTCATTTGGTAGTAGGGCAGAAGGCCACACACAGATAAATGGTTAGAGGCAAGCTTAAGAATGAGAATGATCAAGCATTCTGGGAAATGTAGTTTTACATCAACTGCTCATGTAGCTCAACTGATACAGCATGCCGCTAACAACACCAAAGATGTGAATTCAATTCCTAAGGAACACACATAATAGTCTCAGGCAGATTTGATTCAACAGGCAGAGTAAACTGTTCATGACACTATCTCCGTGAAAAGGGTATATGTGTGGGATAACATCACTTCTTTTGATGGATCATAAAGACACAAATGTTAGAAGCTATTTTCTAAAAGAGAGATATTGCAGACAAGCAAATTATAATAACTCTCCAGCGAACAGGACGTGGACAGAAATTTGAAAATTGCAAAATGACTCATCGTCCTGATTCAGTTCAACTCTTTTCGGCAAGGTCCATTTCACCGTCACACAGGAACAGCCCACATGTGCATGCAAAGTGCTGTGTGTTTCAAACAAACAGGTCAATATCGCAACTAAATGCTTCAATTTCGTAATTAGAACTTAGTGGAACTGCTAGTTAACCAACACTGTGAGGCAGAGAAGAGCAGTGAGCTTGAAAAACCTAGCTAATGGCTAATTCACAAGTCATAAACATTAGATGAGCTCCACTAGCCTTGAGAAACAACAGAGCTTAACAAACATGTCTGTATTATTAATACTTGTAACATTTTTTAATTTAGCCAAGCATTTCTCTTGACTCGTAAACAATAAAAGCAGGAGTCAGTGGCACTTTTACCCCCTACAATGTCAGTCATGTGCATGACACAGAGGCTGCATATTGCTAAATGTGTTTCTCTTTGTGAGTGCTCAGGTGTTCTTGACAGATCCTTTTCTGTTTTGAGGCCAGCTGTCTACGGCAGTTCACACAGACGTCTTCATCTTCTTTCTCTCTTAAAACACATGCACATGAATCCTGCTGTTATGTTGCCACATTGGCACATTCAAGGGTGCCGGAGTTAAAACTTTCATGAAGCCCTTTCACTATCGTGTTCTGTTCATCATTTTTCAAGGTCAGCACTTCATGGGTGAGACAAAGCCCGTGGAATAGCACAGAGAGACTGAAGTCGACAGAGCGTCAGGTTTCAGCATTTTTAGCCATCTCCTCTGGAGTGTGCAGTGTCAGGTTGTAGTCACGCAGCGTGAGAGCTTCGAACCCCCTGTTCATCCGTAACACTGCTGCGAAGCATGTGCTAATTAGTCTGTGTCTCTCTTCTGAGCATGAGGTGAAGTCAGTTCTGAGAGAAAGACCAATATAGTAGTAGTGAAATGTGCTTTGGAGCAAGACAAAGATGACACTGTTGTGAAATAAATCCTGTTTCTATCTGTAATAGAATTTCATTTCATCTCTAATTGGCTGACAAACACTGCATTGATGGTGCTATTAAAGGGATATTTCTCCCCAAAAATGAGAAATAAAAAAAAACATGGTTCCACCTGTACTTTTTCCTCTGTGGAACACACAAACATATATTTAGCAGAATGTCCAAGATGCTCTTATCTATAGAATGCAAATGGATAAGGACCAGGAGGTCACAGTTTATTTTCTTTGAATGGAAAACAGAAACTTGGAGTCAAACAAATTAGGAACAACAATGATGACAGAATTTCCATTTTTGGGTGAACTATCCCTTTAAAAAAAATAGACGTTCAGCTGTTTAACTAAAGAACATTATGCTTAAAATGAGGCCTACTGCCAAAGGAATTCATCACTTATGAAGGTGACCTCTCAGTACATCCAAGAAGAGAATATATCCTCCTTGCTTTGAGTGAGATGAAAAAAAAAAATCCCTACATTGTAAGCCAGTGAAGGTCATGGCCAGTAGCCACCGCGTAAAACCAGTTACCATAATAGAAATGCACCAAGCTCATCCTGAAAATATTCCATTGCCTCCCTTTATTACCTCCTCCCCTCTATCTATATTTTACGCTCTCCTTTCCTCCCTCCTAAAATTGCTTTCTTCCTGATATACAGTCTTGTTGTCATTTGTTTGGACTCATTGTTCCGAGCAGCTCCCATGTGTCTTTCTCCTCCTCCTCTTTTTTTATGTCTTTACACTGTTGAAGATTTAAGTGACGGAGCAAGGACTGAAACATTCAAAAAAGAATTTTGAGAAAAAGTCTATTTACTTTCTTTTAATGCATATTCCTGGTCTTATTGTGAAGGATTTGTCAGTTATTTAGACATTCGCACACCATTCTAGCATCAAAACTAATTAGTCTTAATAATCTGTAATAAAAAATATGTGGTCATTGCTGTGTTCTGGTATGTAACATCCCCTTTTCACCACCCAATCAATTCTCAATGGATTCCCAAAGTCCTGCCCTACATTTTTGTCTTGTTCGACACTTGTCACATTACTGTACTTAAAGAGATAGTACACCCAAAAATTACAATTAAGTCATTATTTACCCACCCTGGTGTTGTTCAAATGCTCAGTGACCTTTCCTTTTCTTTTTTTGTGTTTTAATTATCTTGATTTCTCAAAATGGTGTGCTTTTCCTAGGCGAGCCAGTGTGAACTGCTGTGCTAATACAGTCTCATTAACACTACAGAGCAGACCAACGGCTAAGGTCAGGACTTTCGCTAAATAATACATTTAAATTTGCCCTCAAAACACTTGGAGAATACAATGTATAGGATCATTCTGTGATACTTTTGCATCTTTTTTTGTCACTATACACTTCCATTATAGGAACGAGCGTGTGCGGGACATTTTTAAAAATATCTCCTTGGAAAAGAAAGAAGCATCATTAGAACAACACCAGCGTGAGTAAATAACGACTGAATTTTCATTTTTTGGGAGAACTATCCCTTTAAGTAATGTGTTGTGCATGGCAACTCGCATTCACTAAGTAAATTAAACTAAACATTCATGTTGGTCAAGTAGGTGCGCCGTTTTCTTTACTTACAGATAAGGAATCAGTATAGCAAATTCTACTAACTAATAACTCTAGTCATTATTACTAAAAGGACTGTACTTCATGACTCTGAAACTGAGGAAATGTTTGATGTGAAATGCTTCTCGCTGATGCTGATGTTCCCTCACCCACACCCCCAATAAAATAAATATTAATAATAATAGCAATACACAATTTAACAATCTTAGAGAGGAAAATCTCAAGAAAGGAGGCAGAATACTCTCCGCCCCACTTTATGTTGTCTGTTTTAGACTTGGAGTGATGCACTGCAGTCCTGTAGCCCTATATATTTCTGTAGAGTCCTGATGTTTTGAGGTTACCAGAGACTGCAGCGCTGCAAAGCTATCACATGTGAACATCACAATTACACATCAAGCTCTTGCTCCAGGCATTAACATGGTGCAATTTTAGTATCACTGAACCATCATTCAGTCTTTCCAAATTACACCTTGTTCCATTCACCAACTGAGTGCTATAGTTTCATACTAGATATCAGCTAGAGCGACATTTGTGTTCACAATGATTCTTTACAGAGAAAATGGCATAAGGAATGATCTAATCTCATAAATTTGACTTTTATTCTTTGTGGAACAATATACACTAAAAGGAGGTGCATTGGCAAAATGTCTGAACTGGTCCCCATCCTCTGTTAATGTATGGAAAAAAGCAGCTTGTACATTCTGCTGAATATCTCCTTTTTATGTTCAGCATATTAAAGAAAGTCATGAGGATTGGTAAACGATGACAGAATTTTTCAATGATCACTTTAAGGGCAACTTCTCAGAAACATGGCGAATGAGAAATTGCACTTTCTACTGAAACTGTGGCACAATAAACCAATGAGTGGGTGAAGTCAACATTACAGAGATACCCAGAGCTCACTGAGGAGATAATAGCATGACTAGCAGAACTTCACCTCAGCCTCCTTAATAGCAATAACGGATATCATCGCAAGATTGATAGTACAAACCTTTTAAGTATACCATAAAAATAATGTTTTTTCCTTCTGTATTATATGAATTTGAATGTGGTTATGAATCAAGCTCATGCAGTACAGCCCTCAAGTGTTTTAAGTTCAGGGAAGTAGGTGGCATTATGCAACACACACTAGAGAGAGTCTGCAAATCAGAGGAAAAGTGAAGAAACGTACTGGTGAAAGAACAACTAGAGCTCTCAGAGAAGGTCTCCACCCACAGTTTTACCTTGAGTGGATAGACATTTGTGGGTAGATGAGAAGAAAAGGTCAAGAAATGTTTCTGGACTTTTCTTACTAGGTCTTTTCTCATTAACCTCTATTCTAGTTCTTTCATCCTCTAATCAACATATTATCTCCATCTGCTGAGAATCTTCCCCTCCAACTCCTGCTGCACCTTATCCTTATAGGAAGAGGGATGGACATAGTGAATGAGAAGGAGAAAGGGTGAAATCAGACTTTGCTAAAGTCAGTTTAACTAAGTCTAGACTATAATCTCAGCAACTTCCTAATCTATTTAGCAAAATCATGCCATAAATAAAGGTCTCTACATGTCAACAGATATTCCAGATATAAAGATTTGTTGCCCGTCCCTGTACTCTTACGTGATTTAATCTCATAGTGAGATCATCTATCAGTCAACCCGGTCTTATGAAAAGTCAAAATCTTAAATTGCATGAGTTGAGAAACGTACAAATCAAACCAAAACCTAATAAAATAGAAGAAATCTATTAAAGTGTTTTCGTCAAATGTAAGTGGGATGTTACAATACATTTTCGCTATCTTGTATGAATTATTACTAGTTGTCATTTTGACTATTACCAAGCAAGTATCACGAGAAGGCAGTAATTTGTTCAAGATGGCAAAATTTGTTCAATAAGATGCAAATAATTTGTTCAAAATTGTAAAAAATAATAATTTTTTTCGCAATCTTGTATGAATTGTGGCCTAGTTGTTATGAGTGTGCTGCTATCTGGACCACTTTGCGGACTTGTAACTTGTAAACAGGACTTTGCTTGTAAGTGGAGAGACAAAAAATGTGTGTACAATACGCATCAAATGCTCATTAAATGGACTGTGCCCAGTTTGAGACTGTTCTTGATTTCTTCATTAACAGCATGGACAGATTAACTGAAGACCTGTGTTGTGGTCATAATACCTTCTGCTATTGACCAGGGCTTGTTTCCTTGATGAAAGGAGAGGAACGGGGCGGATTATGACAACAAGGCACCCAAAAGCCCTTATTAAGAATAATCAAACATATGCTAAAGTAGAAATCAAATCTAAAATAGTCTCCTGCGTCTCTCAGAGCAATCAGACATGTCCCTCTGTGATGTCATTAAATCTGGGTTAAAAGGCTGAGCGGGGTCTCGCTCTCGTGGGTTATTTAAACAAGCCAATTAGCTTGCAGGCAGGTCTCTGAAGAAGTGACACTTGGGAAACAGGAAGTAGGTCTCATTAGTATTGTGATGGGGCATTCCTTTAATGAAGTTCTTAGATGTCTGTGACAGCTGATGTGATGTCATTTCTGCTGTGATGGAATGCTACGTTTGATTCTTGATTTGGGGTGCCACATGTGAAATTAGGGTTAGAGTTGGGGCTTGAGTCTTCGTGGCTAAATGCTCATTCTGTTGGTAAAGAAATGACTACAACCTAAAACTGTTAAATGTTGCTTTTGACTCCAATTTTATAAATACGAAAAAGTTCAACAAAAACAAAACAACTTACTGCATGACACAGGACTGCTGAATGAAGAAGCTCTAGTAACCTATTTTCAATGTTCTGTTGAAGGACGAACGCTCTAAAGACAGTTTTATTTTTTCAACAATCTACAAGGACGGAAGAAGGGTGGAAGAATAGCTATAAAGTCTTCCATCATACTCATCAGAGACGCTAAAGAAAAAAAGGCCATGTTCAGAGAGGCATATTGCCATACTACTTGTACTATTTTTGAGGTATGCAAAATCTCTGAATGCATAGAACTCCCTATGCAAATGTGCACTATACAACACACTGAGGAATACTGTATCCCACAATGCAATGACTGTATTTATGTATGAACATGAACAGTAGCAACAGCATTTTTTTTGTTTGTTTTTTGTTCAAAGAGGATAATTGAACTCGTATTGCTGAATTAACCATGTAATATAATGTGGTCATGAAACAGCAGTGCAGCATATAGTCTGAAATAATCACCATGACGCATTGCAAGTTGTTTTAGATATTTAGAGATACATTTTAAAATAGAAAAACGCTTCACAATATTACTGTATTTTTTGATCATATAAATGCAGCCTCGATAAGCATTAGAGACAGATGACGTTGCAAAATGCTTACCAACCCCAATCTTATGAATGACAGTGTATGCATTATATACCACCTAGTATGCCACTCTCCCTTCTGAACACAGCCACAGAGAGAGAGAAACAGGAAAAATAGTCTAAAACTCTCATATTGCAACAATGCAGAGACATAAAGAGAACGATTTTCACAATGACGTCTTTAGCTCTGCCAAAGGCAAATTGAGTAGGAAAAAACTGAAGTAATCTGCAGTGTATTGACAGAAAGATTTGATGTGTGTAGTTCTCGAGTGTCAGGAGACGAGCCACGGAGGGCAGCTGACTCCAGTGAAGCAGAACTCAGCCTCAGATCATCTCAGCCCGGCCCTGCACTGCCTACAGGCATTGCAATGGAGCTTGACATCAGAGAATTGAAAACAAATGCAAATATTCTCTCCCCAAACACGCACAAAGCAAGCCTTTTCTCTCAGCCTCTTTCTTACATACAGGAAATCAAACCTGCAGCGTTTGACAGAAGTCAGAGAGCAGATCATTGCTTTTCTCTAGAGCACACTCACAGCAATGAGATTCATTTCACACAGCACTTTCGCCTCGATTTCATTTCGTGACTGGACATTAAAAGGACATACCGCTTGGAGAGTGTCTGAGACATTTGAAGAAAAAGAAATCGTATCAGTTAATGAACACGATGAATAATTTAGCTAAACTAGCTTCTAAGGGATCACAAGCTTCATTTTCAACACATAATCATGATGTACATTGGCGAACCTATGCAAATATGTTAATCTATTAGCTGACAAAACTTCCTTGGTCAAACATATGATGTTGCATACACTTTACTGCCAATAGTAGAAACCCAAATGTGCTTACTGAGCATTTAAATGTCAAAACCATTGGCATTGGACGGGACACAGTGATGAGATACAAAGCAACATAACAGTTTGCTTCTAGCGGTAAAGAGTACAAGCATCAAAGATTATGGTAGCAAGACACAAAAGAGATCAGCAGCTTAGAAAAATATAGGATTGTTGCACAATTACATTTTGTTTTTGACTTGCAGTCGTAAAAGACAACTGCAGGCTCATTCTCAGTGAATTCATACACTGAATCCCAAAAGAATACACATCTTCCTGTTTGTGTAATAAGAATCAAGTCCTCACATCCATTGTTCGTCTATGAAAGTGTCACTGTTTTCCTAAGAGTGTGACTGGTTCATGCGAATAAAAAGTACAATGTAACCCTGATGGCAACATTTCTTACATGATTTAAGATGTAAATACAAAAATGTGTCGTTCCTGTACATCAGCCTGCCTGTAATCTTGAACTAGCCTATATATTCAGAGTTCTTTAATTATAATGAAACTAGTACAATGCTATTGGCAGATAGCCAAAGACATCCACACCATAAGAGCTACGTACAGTATGAAAGTAAACTACATGACTGAGAATGTTTTCAGGAGTTACATACTGTATTCAATTTGGTTTCTCAGCCAGCAAAGTTGCTATCAGAGTTGCAGGCTAAGTTGCTAACATGATGCTACAACTACCACAAGGATGCAATTCAGTTTCTCATGTGCCTTTCATATGGAGTTGGAAATATCATACTTATAATTACGAGTTCTGAGGAAAGACTGACGTTGCATTTACTAGTGGGAAACTCTGAATTCTAGGTGATGAGTTGCGCGAGTAACACAAGTTAATTGGATTAATTACTCATTTATTAATTACTTTCATGGCTTGCTCCATGTAATACATATTTAGTTTTTATGCAATATTAAACCAAGTGATAAAAATTATTAATTGTAATCCTTTTTGGAATTCAGATATAGCTATTGGGGTTTATTGTTCACAGTATAATGTTTAGTGTAGTAGTGTATTTAATGTGTAGTGGTTTACTTTACATTTGTTGTCTCTACATACATATTGCATTAATAATATTACTGAAATACAGCACAGAAAATTAAAATAACTTTGCAAAGTCATTCATTAGGCTTACCATTTAGAACAGGCACAATACTTTGAGACATATAGTTGAGAATGATCTATAATTCAGTTTCCCACTTTTAAATGCAACATTGCTGGGTCATTCATGTGCTTTGAAAGCATAAATATGACATTTTCGACTCCACCTGAATGCTGCATTACAGCACAGGTACTTTTCACTGTTTCTAAGCTGATAACAAGATGCAACAAAAGGGCTACCTGCAGCTAACAGGGATGTGAGTTCAGGCGCTTAACTAATCAGCTTACAGTTGTAGTTGTTATGTAGTCTTGTATCTGTAACTGGTTAGCAACTAGCACAAGTTTGAGTTAAAACTGTCTGTCTGTATTTTCTTGAACAAAATGCATGAATCTCGTCAACTGACGTTGACCACTGACCATACTTTGCTCAAATCAAAATCGCTATTGTAAAAATCCCATGGACATTCTTGTCTAGAAAATTCTAACTCTCAAGTATTAGGACTAGAAACCAAACAGCTCAATTCTATAACAAGCATTCTATACTACTGTATTCATCTAGTGCAAGCCCTTATTCCTGCATAACATGACGCCGAGCCAAAACACAAATCATCTGCTGTGAAAGCACCATCAATCCGGACTCCTCTTCAGCGAAGCCTGAATCACAGCCACCCACCCCCTCCCGGGACCAGCACATCTACAGATTATCAGTTACTCCGTTTTTCACTTCACTCTCTCTCTTTACCCCTTCTCCCTTTTTCCCATATCCGAGGTGTAGGTGTGAAGAGAGAGTTTCGCACCATCCCGGTGTCAAAGGCTATTTATACTTCTTCAAACCCACAGCCTCACGTCCCCACTGGGTGACTTCATCATCATCATCATCATCATCTCCCCCTCTGCTGTCGCAGCTGTAGGGTCTCACTGCTGGTGTCCAGCTCGTGGGAAGGCAGGGAGCGGGAGAGGAGGTGTGAGGAGAGCTGACTCAGAGGTAATGAGGGGGATGTTACAGTTTAGAGCTCCTCTGAATCATCACTGTCTTCTCCAGCACAATCACCATCATCATCAGAGACACGTCTGTCATTCAGTGTTTCTGTGAATGGAGAGAAAGAGGGAGGCAGAGAGAAACACTGGTGGTACTATGAGGTAAATTTGTCCACTTCTATCCGTGAAGATGAGTTCCAGGGTGTGGCTCTGTCACGTGTCGACCGTGCATGCGTGTTTGTTTGAAAGCGAGAGCCTATATTTAGACGAACGGTTACAATAAAACAGCAGATGGTTTACATTCTAGGAGGGAAGAAAATGCTGACATGGGAGGGACTATTTGTATTACAAAAAAGGAGGGTCCATGTGTTTGCCAAGCCAAAACACAAACATATAGGCGTGAGACCTCAGACACCTCTGCTGTTTGTATTCAATTGGATCAGGGTGCTGGGATGGTGTTAATATTCAAATGGGAAAGGGGAAACAAAAACAAAAACTTTATGTTGGCTCAATGTTTTAATGGACTTGTAAATGTTACATTTTTATTGAAGTTAGAGTCAAGTTTCATAAAAACTGGATTATGTGTAATTTAGTATAACTTTCAGTAGCAAGCCACATTCAAGGCTTCAGGCTTCTTATGTAAGGCAGTTTGAGATGAATTGATCCTTTCAGCACGGGGAAAAAAGAAGGATCAAATCAGAAATGACAGGAAAATATCTTATTTAGTACTTATAAGTACATATGCAGCTCCATACGAAATGTGATGGCTTTTGTTAAACAGCTGCACAAATTATAAATTATATAGGTTTTCAAGGTCAAAGCGACATAAACCTTGAGGAATATCAATATGCTAGAAGTATGGCAGTAAAATTAATCTTAAATAGAAGCAAATTTTGTGATTTCAACTTTTCAAAAGTTTTTTGAAAAATTTAAAAAGGAACAATTTACAGTAGCAAAACAAATTGAATTCTACAAATCCAAGTGAATAAACAAAATGTTCTTAAGTCCGCTCAATGCAGCGTTATTACCGTTAATGAAAACTACATGAAAACATTTTCGTTAACTGAAATAAAATAATACGTAGCAAAAAACAAACTAAACTACATTATGATGACTCCAAAACTAAGTCAAATAAAATAAATATTGCTACAACAATGTAAACAAAGTTTTTTTTTTGTGTGTGTAAAGTATATTATAAAACTCATGATAAATCAACTCGCCAACAACATGCTCAAGTTTTGACTTCCAAGTAATTTTCTGTAAAAGAAGGAAACCCTTAGACACATGAATTTGCATATCTTGCTTTTTTAATTAAAAACAAATGAGCAATCAACCCAGAGCAGATTTTTCTTTTTTTTTGCGTGACATTGCAAATCAATTCAAAAGGGTCAAGTGTAAACAACAATATAGTACATTGTTATGACATTTCTTTAATGTGGAGGGCTGATTTGAAAAATTATTTTCATATCAATTATTTATGCAATTGTCCATATTCACAACTATATACATTCATGTCAAATTCAAAGCAATTGAACCCATGAACTCTGAGAAAAAGAAAAAGAAAAAAACATTCATAAAAATAAAATCGATAGAAAATGCTCCAAATTAAACTATATAATTTTCTTTAAAAATATAGTTGAAGAGAGGACTTTTACAATGATATGAAGATTAAATTAAGATTGCTTCATTTTAAACATAGGCACATCGTTTGTTAATATCTGAGGCTTTATAGTGACAGGAAGTTTTCCTGGCAGACATTTTGAAATGTTCCACCCGAACTGAGGCTGAGCAGGGCCACCAAACGTAGCCAGTGCTCCATGCTAGTACGTATGTAAACAAAAACAATGAGGACTAAAGGATCTGTGTCCGTCGTTGGAGCTTTCTTTTCAATTACAACACCACCACCACCACCACCCACCCCCAATATCTCTTCTGGAAGATAAATATACATTTCTTTTTCAAACAACAATGATTCTTTGGCATAAATAACTACCCATCTCAATCCCTTTCCAACTAAAATGAAATGAAACTGAAATAAAAATCAAAGACCTGAATACCCCTGTCAAGAACAAAAAGCTATATTTCATAAAAAAGAGAAACACTTGGCTACAGGGCAAAAATGACAATTAATAAAATAGGCCAACTATTTAGATAAACATTGATTAGAACTAAGAACCTTTACGTGACTGGAAAAACAGCAACATATCTCTCTGTTAGCCAATCAAATGCTTCACTCAAGATTCACCCTAAAATGTCCCTGTAATGATAATAAATATATATTTTTAAAGCAACACAACTTCCATAACCGTATCCATGTCACCACAGTTAAAATACTGGTGAGTCAATCGCTAGATTAGAAGGAAACCGCGTCGATGGATGTTTAAGTGGAAGTTTATGATTATCAAGTTCTGCACCTTTTGACTGTCCACTATACACACAATTGTGCATCATTTAACAGATCAAACACTTAAGAACATCTCCAACCGCAGTAATATTACAGAATAGATCTATAAAACACCAACCAATATGCCCCAAACAGTAATGGACATCATGATTCAGTCCAGTGTTGCATGCAGCACAACATAAAGTGATATTTCTGTACATAGTGCTCTACATTTCCTGGTGGTATGCTGCACTACGAGAGAGTTGAGAATCTGGGACGTGACAATGTAAGACACAAGCACTGACATTCCACTTACTAGGACATTTCATAGCTTTGTTAACTGGCCCACAAGATCACTTTGAGTTGCTCTCTTAAGGCAAACGGCGCCTTCTGTACTCGAATGGCACATCAAACTCGGTTTCATTTTTTTTTTATATTACTCGCAAACATCAGCCGCCATTTGTCTAGAAGCATGTGGTTTTCAAGTGTAACTGCTAGCACTCAACAAACATCAGCTCATCAGGGTCCACTGAGAGTGAACAGAGACGAGGCCCCGCGGTTTTGGATAGATATCGAAATATCGTGAATCATATATGTAGTCTCGGGCCACTTTGCGTCGGCAGCTTCGTATTTTTAGGCGACGTGTCCGGGGAGAGTGTGAGAGAAAGGGAAGGTGACCTGTTTTTACTTTGATGGATTGTCTTGCCCACGGTGGCAAAGAAAACGAAGGGGCGGAGAAAGAAACACGTGCTTATGAGTGAGAAACAAATTTGGCACAGCCCACTAAACTCTCATTGTTAAAGGTGAGCCCAAAAAAAGAAGAAAAAGGAAATATCCTTCGGAAACTTTTATGATTATGAAGAGACACGAAACATCACCGTGCCCCTCACTTCATGATTAAACAGTGAAGGGGTGGGTTTACAGGTGGATTTTTCTGGAAAACGCATGTGGCCCGTTCCCGCCGCAGCCGTCGAGCGCAGAAGGCCGTGTCCATGGGGCTCTGGCAAGCTTCCCGTCTTTCATCTCCATCTCTCTTTCATCCCTCCTTCACGGGGACAGGTTGAGCAGCTTAGTGGATTTATTTGGGTAATTAATGGCCAGGCTGATGGCTGCGATGTTCTTCAGTGCCTATGCAATAAAACAGGGGAAAGAACAATATAAAGAAAAGTGAGTGCAGAAGGAGAAAGAAAAAAAAGGGAGGGAGAGAGAGAGAGAATAAAACCATTAAGCAAAACATTGTGGGTAATTTATCAAACCGTTTCACACACCTGTGGCCCTCAGAGCTCAGCAAAAACACCCACACACAAACACACAATTATCACACTTCAAATATGCCACTGCTCAACCCATTTAAAAACTTTTTTGGCACAAAAACACTTTTTGGTTAACAACAAACCACTTGTTTGGCTGTCTGTCATGAATATTACAAGCATGTTTTTATTGAAGCTAAAAAGGTGCTAGGGAGAAGATAAATACAGAGCATTAATCCCGTCCTACACATCACAACGTGGTCCTTTAGCCGCGCCACACCCAACGCGATAATGGGTTTAATGACTAAAAGCAACATAGTTGCCCCCAGCCCACACACAAACACATGTATATGGAGGATGCGAACACATACGCCTCATGTGAGAGTCAACACAGGTGTTTTCATCAATATCCTTTCTAACGTTCAGCTGTTTTAGCATAATATTTGGTTAGAGCCATCATGTGATGAGGAGCTCAAATATTTATTTCACCAAAGGCAATTGTGTCACTATTACACTATTTATCTCTCAATGTGAACAAAGGTTGTAGACTCTTTCTTTTAGAGAAAATAAGAAATTTAGAGAAGTATTTTCTCAAATTGCCTTAATATATGTTACTGAAAAAGAAGTAACACAAATAAGCAAATGAGATTGCAATAATAAAATACGCTTTCATTAATTTTTCATCAAGTATCTATACCGTACAATGACTGTCAGTCATCAAGTTGTGCTAATAAAACAAGCTTTACACATCATTAGACATAACAGGATCATTATTCCTCATCAACATATGGTGGGATCATCCATCAGAGCCATTTGAAAAGCATCCATCTTTTCACTTTGCTGTGGTTTTCCCATGAGTTAACAGCTTTACAGCACAAGTTACTACACTGGGCTCTGCCACATCTCACTTTAAGCAGTGAACCAATGCCACTGAAAACCCAATGTGGCTCCTGTTATACTGTAAATGTGCTCATTTGAAGATGGGTGTATCCGTTTCTTCATCAACTGCACCACCCTTGCTTACTGTATATTGTATAACAAGATCTGTTATCTTGCTCTTCTTAAATGTTAATTATTAATTGGTATATACAGATTAAAAATATGAATTACTAAAACTGGTCAATCTCTGGTACTCACGATACTTGTATAAAGTTTTTGTTTACATAATTACAGCAAATGTACTAAATTACCAGTTTAATTGACAGTCCATCATTATTTACAAGGGAAGACCATCTTTTTGCTTATCTAATTTTTAATGATACAGATGTGGTGTTTATGGCATATGTTCTCCAGATATGCTCATGAATGTTCATAAAGCCTGGTCTGAACTAGGAAAAAAGGTTTTTTATTATTTTCATTTTCTAGGAACAGCTTACAAACTTACAGATCTTTAAACTATTGTTATGTAGGAATTTCAATGTAACGTAATCTGAATCACTGATGATTTCCTTCCTACCGGTCCGTTTTAGCTAGTGCTTTTATGATGTCAGCTCCTGATTTTAAAATGAAAAATAAAGTCTTGAAAATAAAAAAAATAATATATATGAAAAATAAATACAGGGTTCCCACACCTTGGTTAACTTCAAATTCAAGGAACTTTCAAGGACTTTCCAGGTCCAATACCCTCAAATTTAAGGACTTAATAGGGGGACACATTTGAAGTGAGAGCAAGGTTACATCGTGTTACCTTGTAAGATACATTGTTACAGTTTTCATGTGTCAAACACAACTATGCAAAAAAGCATTTTTTTGCATTTATTTTTGGCCATATGACAGAGATCTGATATTCTATTTGTCGTATTTCTGTTTTACATAAAACTGAAGAATATTCGGTACATCCTATACTGTATTCTAAAATGATCTGATATTAACTTTTGCATGGATTTTATTGAAAAAAGCTTAGGCTCATGTAACCAGAAGTTTTCTTATATTTGATTATGCTTTTAAAGGAGTAGTTCACTTTAAAATGAAAATTAGCCCATGATGTACTCACCCTCAAGCCATCCAAGGTGTATATGACTTTCTTCTTTCAAACGAATACGGTCGGAGTTATATTAATGAACACCCTGATGCTTACGAGCTTTATAAATGGCAGTGGATTGCAACCATCAGATTGAACCTCAAAAAAGTACATCTATCCATCATAAAATAACTCCACACGGCTCTGGGGGGTTAATGAAGGCCTTCTGAAGCAAAGGGATGAGTTTGTGTAAGAAAAATATTCATATTCAACACACTACAAAGTAAAATTCTAGCTTCTGGCCACTTTTATGATGGATAGATAACACTTTTATCATGGATAGATGCACTTTTATCATGGATAGATGCACTTTTATCATGGATAGATGCACTTTGATGGACTTCAAAACAGAAACGGCCATTCACTGCCATTATAAAGCTTGGACATTTTTTTATATAACTCCGATTGTATTCGTCTGAAAGAAGAAAGTCATATACACCTAAGATGGCTTGAGGGTGAGTAAATCATGGGCTAATTTTCATTTTAAAGTGAACTACTCCTTTAAGTGTTTCTTGCCTCATGGGTTTACATTATCTTAACAAGCAAAGCAATTCAACATTACATTAAATAAAATATTTATTATCACAATTGTTTTATGTTTATTGAACACAATATACAGTCATTGACTGAACATATTTGGGATAGTATGCATAGGCCATGAAGTGTTGGCGAAATAACACATTAGCGGACCGGAGGTAATAATATGGAATTTTTACAGAAAACTTCTTGCACAAAATAAATTCAAACCTGTATCTACTGTATGTATGTTTATTTTTTAAAAACTTTCCAGGGCCTTGACTTTTTTTTTTCCAGATCCACAAACTTTCAAGGATTTCAAGGACCCGTGGAAACCTTGTAAATAAATACAATTTATGAACACCATAGGGACTGTGGTTGTCTTACCTGTGCAGTGCGAATTACCAGCTGTTCATTGGTAGTGAGAGCAAGAAGGTACTCTTGCAGAACGTCCTGCTCCTGATGGACAAATGAAAAGACACATGCCAGCTTCAGTATTCACCCACAACATGAACTAAACACATTTGATATAGAAAACAAGCTGCAAAAAAATCTGAATTTATTCTATAGCACTTGCCAGGAGAGCAATCTGATGAGAGGCCAGTTCAATTCAAGGCCAGTTAGACTATACTGTTATTCACCATAGACTGGCTCAACATGAGCTGTTAATCTGGGGTTTGGAACAGCACCATGCTGTTGATGACATGACTCTGAATCAAACCAGACATCATCTAAATCAGCCCTGCCTCTGCTATCTAATTTCCTGAGGTAGGAGTATTTGCACTCTTCCAGGTATTTCACATTGATCAAAGTCTAAAGCCTATTTCTGTTATGCATAATCTCCAGGGAACTTTTGAGGGTGCATGGTGGAACCCTGGAACCGTAAAGCCCATTCAAACGTTACGTAAGGTATGCATAGCAATACAGTAAAGTAGATTGTTTAAAAAAAGCATTGTGTTGTTAAAAAAAATCCCTTGAAAAGTCAGAGAATATGTTCATGTGAAGGTAAACTTTGTTCAAAGTATGTATAAACAACACAACGAGGTTGAGAAGGCTAATGCATACTCATGCACCAATTGGCACGAATTAGCCATAGATTGTTAAAATGTGCTCATGAACTCCAGAGGGCACGCTAGGCTAGAAATGCCAATGCTAATAATGGAAAATGGGAAACTAAACAAGAACAGCACAAAAGTTATTGTAACTGTCCTTAAAAGATTTTAAAGGGAAGTTTTCATACAGATATCAGTGTTCACTCACTTTGATTTAAGACATTTATAATGTTACACAAGATGTGTACTTCAAATAAATGCTTTTGGATTTTATTTACAGAGAATTTAAAAAAAAAAAAAAATGTATCATGGTTTCCACGAAAATAATAAACAGCACAACTGATATTAATAAGAATGGTTTCTTGAGCACCAAATCAGCATATTAGAATGATTTCTGAAGGATCATGTGACACTGAAGACTGGAATAATGATGCTGAAAATTAAGTTTAGCATCACAGAAATAAATGACGTAAAAAAACAAAGAATTTAAAATAGAAAAAAAAAAAAAAAAAAAAAAAAAAAAAAAATTAAAAAAAATAAATAAAAAATAAATAAATAAAAAAATAAAAAATAAATAAAAAAATAAATAAAAAAATAAAAAAATAAATAAATAAATAAATATAAAAAAAATATATATTTTTACTTTACTTAAACATTACTTAAAGGGTTAGTTCACCCATAAACGCAAATTCTGTCATCATTTACAAACCTGTATGAATTACGTTCTTCTGCTGAACACAAAAGAAGATATTTTGAAGAATATGTACGGAAAATGAAAAAAAAAAAAAAAGGGACCCATCAACTGTTTGGCTACTGATTCTTCAATATATCTTCTTTTGTGTTCAGCAGCAGAAATAAATTCATACAGGTTTGGAACAACTTGAGGGTGAGTAAATGATGACAGAGTTTTCATTTATGGGTTAACTATGCCTTTAATGTAAATAAACTGTTTTTCTACATACAAATATTTAAAAAACTAAGATACATCCATTGCAATATCCTGTTCAGTCTTCTTAACCTTGTCAAACAACATCCTTACTGAGAGCTCAGCTTCGATTACTATAGTTGGAAGAGTTATGAATGGATTGCCGTCAACGCTTTGGGTTAACAGAAGCCGGTCAGATCGCACTTTACTTCTACACCCAAACGAACAGCATCTAGACATCTAAACGCTTCTTGACACAACTCTCTGAAGACTGTGGAGAGGCTGCAGTTTTTGTCATGTCAGAACACATTCGAAACCACTTCCTCTGTGAAGGAGGGTTTTTTTGTCATCCAGCAGAAATGTGTGTTACTACACTACAGGAGAGGAAGACATAGCAAGTCTGAACGTCTTATCGTTTTTTTTTTCTTCTTTCCGTCTCATTTCCGACTCAAATGTTGCAACAGCTGAGTATTCACATGCTGAAACGCTCTTTCAAATACGCGTTGACAATCTCCCATTAGTTCAGTGTTCTGATCCCATTTTCTAGCGTTGCCTAACTGAGAAAAAAAACAATAGATCATTAATGATCATCTGGTTGCTGAGAGGTTTGAAATCTTTATGGTCACTTCTGAGAAGTGCAGCGGTTGTGGTAGAGATTAAGGCTCTTCATAATGAGGCCAAACAGTATTGAGTATCTACTGCCGTAACCACTCAACACTCTCACAAAACACTCACTTCATCCATTTGCCTGTCAGTCCTCAACACTAATGCTCACTTAAACATATCTCATTCAAACACACACACAAACAAACCACTTCATATTCGAGTCCAACTTGGCTGTTAAAGCATTATGGCTCAGTGATGAAAGAGTATTGTCATAAAAACTTTCCTCCCATTCACAGGCTCAAAGAAAGAGAGCCATTCACTCAGACATTACCCAACACGGCTGTTTATATCTATAAATATCATGTACTGCATATGTTCATATGCATCTCTCTGAACTGTCTGTGTGACTATACTGTGTTCTTGAAGACTATTTTGACTTTGAATACAAGGAGGTGTCTTAGTGCCCCCTATTGCCCACTTTTGCCTCTCCCACGCACTTATAAAAATGTTTGGAAGCTGAAGCCACTTTTACATATGTATAATTGTCCTTGCATTAATATATAGCAAAAATATAGGATAAATAATAAGAGGATTTTATTTTTAAGAAATATAGCAAAACACACCAAGTAAAACATTTCCCCAGTTTAAGTTTGTTACGTTCCAAATTCTAAACAAAAGGTGTGTTTAAAACTAAGACAAAGTATGTTGACACTGCTTGTCAAACATTAGTGTAACATAGTTAATGTGATGAACTACACCTGTGGTTACTCTGCTATGAACAGGAGAGAAACTTACTTCATACATTCACTTAAAAATTACCTTGAAAGCAATTGGTAAAAATTCATTGCATTCAAATACTTATTGTTAACCAGTGAAAAGTGCCCAAAATACTCTGTGCATTCACATGAAAAAACTAAAAAGATAGACAACGAAAGACAAATATAGAAGTCTATCTATGTTGCCTTTCACACATTGTTTAAGAGGGCACTGCAACAAATTACCATGAATATGGATGCAATCTGTGATGGATCTTGGACAATTTTGTATTGTTGCACAGATCCATACATACGGATTATCAAGGAGATCCAGTTAAACCTTGAGTTTGAGCTGAGGATCCACCATCGGTAAACAGGACATGTATTACAAACAGCCATAATGCTTTATCGAGTCTTGCAGACTATACCCATGTAAATAAGGCCATTAAGGCTAATGGCAGGCCTGTACGTTTCTGTGTGGGTGTTTCTATTATTTTTGGAGTTTGAGTGTAGCATACAAATGCTGAACTCTGGGACTGAGACACGTACACTCAACAGACAGTTGCGCATGTGGATATGAGAAATGCAGTAAATCATACGGGAAGACTCACTTTAGTGCAGCTCCCCTGACAGACACTCACAGACCCTGGCATGATTCAGACTGAATGAAATCTGACACTAAAAACCGAATGCTCTCCAGTCCAGTTTTTCACTTTTCATCACAGAACTATTTCCTTGTGACAGCAGAAAACAATTACTTGAACGTCACCTGGACGCCTCCCAGAATTCAATAAATATGCTCCATAAAAAGCAACTGTCCGGACAGAGCAATGCCAGGATAAATAACTTAATGGGGTATCAGGAATTTTGGAAGGGGACACATTTGTCACTGTTTTATCATCACTGTCTGAAGGACAGAACAATTCACATCTGTTACACATGCATGACCCCGAACGCATACCAAAATAAATGATGAAATAAAGCTTAAGAAATCAAGGATACAGACAAATGATGCACCTTAAATGAAACTATACAAAAAGATGACTGATGTTATCACCTGATGTCAACTGTTTTCTATTTTAATATACTGTAAAATGTAATTTATTTCTGTGATGGTAAAGTTGAATTTTCAGCATCATTACTCCAGTCTTCAGTGTCACATGATCCTTCAGAAATCATTCTAATATACTGATTTGTTGCTCGAGAAAAATTCCTTATTATTATCAATGTTGAAAACAGTTGTGCTTCTTAATATTTTTTTGGGAAGTTGATACTTTTTTTCTAGGATTCTTTGATGAACAGAAAGTTCAAACAAACAGTATTTATTTGAAATAAAAATAACATTATAAGTGTATTTGCTGTGGCATCAAGCATCAAACTTCTGAACGGTAGTGTAAATAATTTTGTAAAAGCATGCAAATATTTCAAATATCTCATAAAAATGAGGAATAGTGAAATAATAATTTACTCAACTTCAATTTACTTACTCAATTCTGTGCTCTTTTTCTTTATGCTGCTTTTGCCATTCAATGGCTTAATTAATTGGGTTTTGGTGATTTTATTGGTGTTGGACAGACGTGATAGCGAACAGCATACATGAGGGAATTTCATTATTACGTAAACCATTCCTTTCAACAGCTAATCAGCTTTAATCGAAAAGATCTGTAGCTGAGGTGAACGCTTAAGATGGATTGCTTTCTCAAGAATGTTTTTAGAAGAGCTGCTTGAGAGGAAGAGGAAGAAGATGGTCACTCACCATGGCCTTTGCTTCGGCGATGAAAAAGAGCTCTGTGAGAGCGCGGTGGAGAGGAAGGAGGACCGTGATGCTGGTGGGGTCCTGACTCAAACCACTTTCCATAGTAGTGAAGAGCTGCCACAGCGGCCGCAGAAGTGTAAGGTCACAACCCCTGTGTTAACACACACAACAATCTAAACGTGAGGTCATTACACTCTGGATGATCTTAGCTTTATCATTACTCATATTTGAACTATGTGGCAATCTCATTCAACCGATTAATGTTCCCCTTGCAGAGAGCAGGTGGTCATTTGCATGGGCTATTCCTCAAACTCGCTAACTCATCTGACACCACAGGTTAATGTCTATTTCTCTCATACACAGTCTCTCTGCTGATGATGATGATGTAACTGTGTCCAAACACCATGGAAATTATGCAAATCAGCCTGACATGTGACCTTGTTGCCATGGGAACAATGAAGGCAGAAAGCCACTGTCATATGCGTTATGCAAAAGCTGTGTTAATCTGGATGCTCACCAAAACAAAACACACAAAAGAATGAGCCGGAGTAGTATAAACCACTCAAGAAGTGGTTTTGAGAAAAACCACCAATAAGATGATGACAATATTTGTGTGCTTAAAAGTCGGCCCCTTGATTCAATTTTCAAAAGCATTTCTGAACTCATAGATTTTCAGACACAAGAAGAAAAGTTGCAGAGCGAGAGGAAGATAAGCTCACTTGAGGCGTGTTAAACTGGGTCAAGCTGGACGTGCCATCCATAGAGTGCAGAACTGACCTGACAGAACCAGGTTCTGAAAGGAAGTTGCTGCCTCATCTCTCCAGAATATTGGGGCAGCTATAAAGCACTGCAGGATGATGCGGCTGCCTTTTGTTGGTTTTAATAAATGCTGTCAGCTTTTAAAAACCGCTATCAGAAAGGTAAGAAGGGACACACCATTGAGACGGACACTGCAGGAGCCGCAGCAGCAGATGAATAGCTTTCAGCCGCTGGTTTCCTGTTTGCCGACAAGCCACGCCCACCTGCCACTCCCAGATGTCAGACAGCGGGAGGTGAGTGAGGGCCTGCTCATCCGCTAGCATCTGCTTCAGGATCTCAAAACCTGTTCAGATTCAAAAACATACATGTGAACATATTAGTTAAAGGGGTCCTATTATGTTCATCATTGTTTATGAGGTCTGCTACAATATACTTGCATTAATTAATGTTCAAAAAAAATTTTTCTTATAATTTACATTGTTGCAGCATCTGTTTTCACCCAGTGTCTGAACTCTGTTTTAGTTTAGATTTCTTTAAAACCCGCCTTTCGAAAAGCACAGTCTGCTTTGATTGGTCAGCCGGCTCCAGTCTATTATGATTGGTCTACTGCTTAGAGCGCGTGTCGGAAATGCAACGCCCCTTACCATAACCTTCCTGAGGCACTGTAAACACTACTGTAACTAGGGCTGCACGATATATCGTTTTAGCATCGATACCGCGATGTGCGCGATAGTCATATCGCAGGATGTGTGATGTCAAGTAAAGGGATCGTAGTTGATCTGTGATCCGTATAGACCAGGCCCCACGGTTTGAAATGCATGTAATTCTCTGATTAATTCCAAAGTTTAACCATCATAGAGTGAAGGTTTATCATTTACACGTGTTTCGAGTGGAAGACGTGAAAAAGAACTAATTTCGGAACACCCAGTGTTCTGCCTCTATCAGTGTTATTTTACATTTGATTATTCAATTTCTGTACATGAATACTGTTACACTTACATGAAAAACAAAGCACTATTTATTTCATTTGTATCTTTCTTCTATTATATTTATCTAATGCTTGTACTTTGTATTCACTCCCCAACAATATCACACAATGACTGAAGAATTCTAGAATGATTAATTATTTCCAGATACAGCTATTCAAGTCATCTGGCGAAACTGTTTTCGTATCGCAGAAAAACAAAATATCGCAATGTCAGTTTTTTCCAATATCGTGGAGCCATAACTGTAACTATGCTAACTATAACGTCAGTTCAACAACACAATACTCACGCAACTCAATCAGGCCTCACCCCTTTTATTGTGTATGCCTTGGGAAGGAATTATTTAAAAGAGAAATTGTGAGGTGTACGTTCCTGGAAGAAAACTCAAGACTACAATCAAGGCTGTTCAGCAAGTTCAGAAACGGTTCTTAGCCTACTGATATAGGGAATAACTCCCTTTAGAGTGGACTTTGTGCTTTGTAACATTGCAGACCTTTTTTATACTCAAACAGCAACATTACATACTAAAGACATTTGAAAATGTGAAAAAACACCATAGGACCCACTTAACTTGCAAAATGAAAAGAATATAAAAGGAAGAACATAAATCCACATGTGGGGCTGTTTTCTTTCTCTTGTTTACCCTCTTAAGCCTCATCTGTGAAAAAACCAATGAGTTGGCAGACCTCATAAATGAGGCGCTGCTTTCATGGCTGGGGAAACTCATTTGATATTCCATTTTAGAATAATAACGTCAGAAACAGAGCAAAAGGTGCATAAGTCTATTAATTCTTTGATTATAAGTGGACAAGGCTCAGGAGAAGAGTTCAGAGTGACTTGTGTCGTGACTCACTACTGACAGTCATGATCAATCATATGCTCAGAGGTTTACATACTAAGGGCCGTTTTAAATTGTTTACCTAAGCAAACATGCTCTATATGGAGGTGTATGACTGTTGCGCCCACGTTCTAAAACGTCTGTGTGTGAATGGCCTGGGCAACTGGGTTGTGGATGAGAATATATTGGTACCATACCATATTGGTCCAATTTTTGTTTTCATTTATCAATATCAGTAGATATTGGATACTGAAGTGTTCACGCTCATTTTACATATTTTATCATTCTTTAAAACACTAATAATTTAACACCATTAAATGTAATCGTACGGTGTTATTTTAGTATTATTTATATAGTAAGTGACAGTAACATGACATGAAGGCCAAGTATGGTAACCCATACTCAACCCATAGTTTTAGTTTTCTATACTGTACAAAATAAATCTCAAGAAGCCTAAATTAAGAATTTAAATGACTGATTGTAGTTTGCGTTTTATTTTTTCATTTATTTCGACAAATACTCAGATCATTATGGTTTAACAGTCAGTGTTTGTGATATGTCGCGTTTGCGTTTTCTGTTCAGCATTAGAAGTAGCTCACTTGTCACTGCCAAAACCACGAGTTCACCCAACTGACTGCCTTCATTCATTTAAATGTGTTAGTTATGATCGGAGGGTCGGCAGGGCCATTGACTCAGCAGGAAGTTGAGTTTTTGGAGCCGTTAACGCTCTCACACGCTGAGAGACACGTCCGTGCACACCGACCCCCTCTGATTCTTTAACTGCAGTGTAAATGAAGCTTACTACTGAAAATCAGCAAGTGAGACACCAACATTACATCTCTAAAAGACTGTAAGAATTCAAGTCTCAAGTGAAATGCTTAATGAATAAGATGGACATTTTTTTTTTTTTGGCTTATTAGAGGGTGTGTACTTGTAGAGGACAGTAACCAGACAGGGAGATGATGACAGCACAGGTTGAAGAAAAACAGTGACTAGAGAACATTGGCCACAGACATCAAAAGAGACATCAAGAGTTAAGTAAATGACTGCAAAAGCATACCAGTCTGGAAGCGCCCTCGATGGCCACCAGTCACAGTGAACTTGTAGCCCCATTCTGTGTTACTCATATCTGATATAAACCTGAAGTAGAGAGTGTCCCCTAGAGGAGAAAGAGAAAAAAAATATGTTTTCATTTGTCATTGTAACTAAAGTTAAAATGCATGTACATCAGCAGATATACAAATGCAGGAAAACATATGTGAACCCTTTAGACTGACCTGGATTTCTATAAAAAGTGGCCATAAAATTTGTTCTAATCCATCACAACAATTGACAAACACATTTTGCTTAAACCAGGGATTTTTTTTTATAGTGGGGTCCAGGGACCTCAAAGGGCCACAAGGGGTGCCAGGGGACAGTGAAAAATGTGAAAGAAAATTAATGTATATATAAATAAATATTTATTAGATATGTATTAAATACTGAAAGTGTAATACAGTAATTGGTAACACTTTATTTTACAGTGTCATTGTTACATATGTTGCATGTACTTACCATAGTAATAACAGTAAATTATGCATAATTACATAAAACTAACCCTCAACCAAACCCTAATCCTACTATAAGTAAGTACATGTTGTTAATTATTACTCAGTACTTAAATATATAATTACACTGTAACAATGACACCTTAAAATAAAGTGTAACCTAATAATTTAACACACTGCTTTGGAAAAAAAATATTCATGTTTTTTTTTTATGTTTATCTTAATATTCTATATTATTACATTTAATTACATGTAATATTTAATAAAAAAGTAAATATTTTCCAAATGATATTTTAACAATTTGCTTTGGCCTTAGTATAGAGAAAAGTCAGTTATTTGATTTGGAAAGTATTGGATATAATATCTGGTTGGTTTTCTTTTTGGCAGCATAAACTCCACCAAACGTTTCCTATACTTATGGATCAGACCAGCACAAAGGTCAGGAGGAATACTGGACCTCTTTACAGTTTCAGTTTAGCTGACAGCGAACCATCATGTTTGTGTACTACTAAAGTAAATGTAAGTCCAAACCAAGTAAACGTAAGTCTGTTATGATTCATTTATAAACCACTAGCACTCAAACATGCAACTTTCTCAAACTCTCACCAGGAATCTCAAAGTCCGTCCATTTCTGGTGAGAACCACTGAAAGTGTGCAGGTCCTGCAGGAAGTCGCTACTGCTGGCCATCAGGAGCTCGTCACATCCTTCCTCTGTGTGACAGCGTGAGTCAAACTTCACAGACAGGAAGATCGCTCCAGGGATGTGCACCTTATCCTGAAACAATGCAAAGGATGACACTGAGTGGACCAGAAAGACTCAATCATGATCAAGGGATTTTGAGTAAAAAAAGAAAATGGAATTCATACCTCAAAGTTGGTATTGTTGTCATAGGGGTGCTTGGACTCACGGACCTGCACGGCCATCCCAGGCTCCTCCATAAACTGACATGCAGTCAGTGACAGATTACCCAGCATGCTCTGGCTGCAGCCCCTCAGTACCTTCTGCAAGATCTGAGATGCAATATGTGAGGAAGAAATTTATGCTAGTAATAATGGTAGTTTCATTGAAAGAAACAAATACTTCCTGCCTTGTAAATTTTCTCAGCTCACTCACAGGTTTGGCATTTTAGATCCTGACTACAAATCCCCTTCTCACCTTCTCCCACATTGGTCTCTCCTCTAGTTGCATGAGCATGTCCAGTATGTAGGCCATGTGAGAAGCTCCACTCAGCTCAAGGTCTTCCTCTCTGATGGGTGTGTCAGAAGGCCAGTTGGACAGCAGTGTCGCCAACACATGACGCGCGTACAGGATAGCAATGGCCTCGTTCACCTTGAAAAGGTACTGTCGCACTGCCTTGTTACTGCGGGCGTCCAGCTCTTTATGCAACAGAGCTGAGCTTTTGGTGCGCCGCTGTTTGGCGTAACTCAGCTGCAGGTCGCTCTCGCTGTTGGTGATAAGTTTCTGTGTGATGACGTTCGTTTCTTCTGTGGCTCGTTCACACCGGGTAGGTTTAGACTAAGGTCAAAGAAAGTAGAGTGAATTAACTTAATTTACCCAAGATCACAAAATATACTCAAATATAAGTTTAATCTTAAAAATGAGTCTTACCACACAGGGCACAATGATAATATCAGTATCTACAGCCTTGGTGCTTCTTTCCTCCGAACGAGGTCTTTTAGATGGTTGCCACTTCTGTGCCAGCGTACGAATAGTCTCATCGGTTTTTATAGCATCACCGTCAAACCTTTGAGATGATATTTTAGAAAAAAGGATTATTTGAGAGAAAGTCTTTGAATTTATTTAATGCAACTGAGTTACACACAATATTTATTTACAATTCTGCTAATAAGTTTGCACACCTCTCATAAAATCTGCAAGAACTTTAGCACTGTGTAGATATTAAGGATCGATAAAAATGGATGATGCTATTTTAAATATTTTCAAAATTATTTGTTTTATAATAAACCACTCACTGAGAGATTACAGATCAAGAAGTCACTGATGCACAGATTTGTGTAATTTCAGTCAAACTATGGGCCAGATTTACTAACAGCGTGCGCCAGCGAAAACCTTTTTTTGCCGTTAATAAACTACTGTCAGGGTTTACTAAAGACGTGCAGTGAAAAATTAGCGCTGAAAAGGCGTGAACAGATATTTTTATGGCTGACCTTTTTGCATATGCAGTTGTAGAAGCTTTACTTTCAGATGCAAAATTTATGGGAGGAGAGTATTTAAATGAATCATGCAAAGTGATCACGAGCAGAACTTTACACTCCCATTGGCACTTTTTTGGAATTGCGCTCACGCTAATTTGCCCTGTTTAGTAAATCTGACCCTATGTCTCTTATTTTTTCATATATTATTTCTGATTCTGCAAGGGGTATGCACATTTTTTAGCTCATTCATTAGCCTATAAAATTTAAAACATGACTATATAACAGAAATGCTAATCCAAAGTGTAACTCACCTTTTCTGCACCTCAAGGAAGAAAGAGTCTGTCCTCTTCATCTGGAGCTCATACATGGCTCTCAAGATGTGCAGTGGGGCATTGAGAGCATCATGGGTAATCTAAGATCAAGACAAATATCAGAGCTAATTACTCCTCTACATACTAATTTCTACATTCTAGTACTGTGAATTATCCACCCCCTTTCCTTCTCCAATTCAGCTGGTGAGAAGCAATTACAACACTCAATCAATCTGATGATTCAAGATCAAACTGCTGGAAAAGATATGAGAAGAACAGAAGGAGGTGAAAAGGGCTCACGTCTAACAGAGGATGAGTGTCTGAAGCCTAACCTGGAAACAGATCTTTGTCTCTTCATCCAGTCCTTCCAGTGGATCTGGTCTGTTAGGATCAGCATCATCAGCGCAGCAGCTGGAGTGATCAGAGTCGTGCTCCTTCTCTCTCTCCTTCTCTCCATCTGTCTCCGTGTCTCCGTCCTCTGCCATGGAGTGGATCTCTCGCTTGGAGGAATAAAGCATGATGGAGAGGATCTCTAGGTCTCGCAAAAGCCACATCTTGCTGAAGCCTGTGCCTTTGCTGCACTTACGGACCAGGAGCTGCATCAGGCCGGAGCCTTGGATGGCCTCCTGGGCTTGATCCACACCGTGCTTCTGCAAAAGAGGAAAACATGACCACTCATGACTTGTTGTGTATTTATATAATGACCCCAAAATGTATTTGGAAACTAAAGTATATATAATGTGAACACACAGAGTTTAGGTGTCTGGTGAATACCTTCAGAGTGTTATAGAGTCCTTTAAGAGCGAGAGAGAGCACCCAGGTGGCCTCCACAGCATCTTGGGCGCTGCTGTCCACCTCGACCTGCAGCAGGTGACTCACAATAGAGGTGAAGTTCTTCAGGTAGCAGCTCAGGTGGGCGGAGGTCAGGGACACAGCCTGTTCCTCATGAGACTCCACATCATTCCTGCTGCTGCTCTCATGCGCCTGGACTAACTGGTAGTCTTTCACTGAGAGGAAATACAGTAGACACAGAGAGTCGCATTAACACCATTTCTTACTATTACTTACCATTTTGAGTGACCATGGGTGTTTCTGAAATGTCCTCTACGCAGCCATTAACTGAGGTTAAGAAGTCCTAGTTGAATGTTTATTGAACATCCTGTCTACTGAGATGTCATCATCGACTTGAATTCTGAAGATAGTAGCGAATCTGTAAGATGCTGCCCATTGTGCTACCCACAACATACTTTCAGTGGTCGAAATTTGAAAGCCAGTTCAATCAAAACAAACATTTTGTTTTTCAGCATATGGTTGTTTTACAATGGAGAAATACACATTGCAGTCATCAAATATTTGCTCTGTTGTATTTAAAGCCTTAGAAGAGGTACCTTCATACAAAACGTCTGTTAAACAAGGGAGTAAAGCAGACACACCCTTTGTAAATGAAGGTGGGTTTGAATATCATTGGCAGTCATGTGATTTTAGACTGTGCTGAAAGACTCGTGCATATCTGGTATTTTTACAGCTCAGAAAATTTGAGAGATGAGTGTGATAAGTGTGAAGAACCCACTGACAGCTCTACTCGCACCTGTTCTTCTCTTACGAGTCTTGACGTCCACCACAGCAGCTCTGTTCTTCTCAGTGAAGTGTTTGAGCAGAATCATGTTGTGCCGTTCGTTGGCATTATCGATGAACACAGCCTGAGTCCCCATGCACAGAACCTAATATCAAGAGATACATTTATTATGAGCAGCTTTTTTTAAATGTTATAAGGGCCTTTGCATCTTCAAATAAGTGTGATTGTAACAGCACAATGTTATATAATTCTACATTTAACTTAATACAGGCCTATATTAAGTGTGTTAGCGTGCACGTATGACATATGACGTTCGTTCATACCTCAGGGAATCCCACGAGCACCAGCAAAGTGAAGAGGTTGGTTCTCTTAAGTTGCTGTGGTAACTGCTGGATGCAGTGATCAGTGAAAGCTGCCACAACAGCACACCACTGTGAAGAAACATTCAGGTTCCGCAAGATTTCCGCCACTGAACATGCCCAATCCAGACCGATACGACTGTTGTCATGTAAAGACAGGTGATGGACACAGACACAAGTGAAAAGTGTTATATAAAACATTTTGTTAAAAATTCTATAAAAATATATAAAAATACAATAACTTCCAACAAAGCTAAAGTAAAAAAAAAGGTAAAGGTCAGCAAAATGTTTCATTATCTCTTTTGGGGTCAGTAAGATTTAAAAAATGTTTTTTTTTATTTTTTAGAAAGAGGTCTCTTGTTCACCAAGGCTGCATTTACTTGACCAAAAATAAAGGAAAAACAAATAACCATTTTGTATTTATAATTATTTTAAAACGTCATTTATTCCTGTGACGGCAAAGCTGAATTTTCAGCATCATTACTCCAGTCTTCAGTGTCACATTATCCTTCAGAAATCAAGCTAATAGACTGATTTGCTGCTCCAGAAACATTTCTTAGTATTACCAAAATTGAAAAACAGTTGTACTGCATAATATTTTTGTGGAAAACATGATGCAATGTTTTAGGATTCTTTGACAAACTGAAAGTTCAAAAACAAAATTTATTTGAAATAGAAAACTTCTGTTAACATTATAAATGTCTGGTAAATTTAATACAATAAAGTATAAATAAAATAAATAAATAAAAATAAAAATAAAAAATAATAATAATATAATATAATATAATATAATATAATATAATATAATATAATATAATATAATATAATATATATATATATATATATATATATATATATATTCTACTGACCCCAAACTGACACTGTACATCAAAATGATTATTTAAGTGGCTTTCCAATGGAAGCATTATTTATAACATACAATGTAAGTATCATAAATACATTAATATGGTGTTAAATGCATTTTAATATAGGTCAAAATGCACATAGCACAATATTTATACAATATTGAACAGTAAAATGTGTTCAGCTCTGTCTCCCTATTCAGGTTGAAGACCTCTCATACACATTATCTTCAGCCATATGTTACATATTACATCACACTACCTGTCCAGACACACTGCTCCCAGACTGAAGAGCAGTTGAGTGGTCTTCCAACCAGGAACATCAAGTGCTGCTCCATCTCCGAGGGTAAGGAGCTCAAATTTATCTGTCAGTGCCTCGGACACAGCTGCATCAGCCTCAGCAGGAGCAATCCTTAACAGAAGCTGTCCCAGAAGACCTAGTGTCAGGTGGTACGTTTCATTGAGACAGCCGGCATTCGAGATGACCACTCTGAACAGCAGTGGCAGGATGGGACTCAAGCTGGACAAAGATACTGGGCTGCCCTATAGAGGATTACATTTGAATATTAGCATATTTTGTAGAATAGAAATGTGAAAAACAAAAGAGGCATTTAAAATGGTTACAAATCATACATTTTCCAAAGTAATCTCTGCCAACAAACCAAAAGCCAACAATTACAAATTAAACTGGAATCTTTGTTGTTACCGGTTTGGTTGCAGGCAACATGGCTGCCAACAATCCCAGAATTCTCTCTCTGGAGCATTCAGCAAACACGTGTTCCTGTAGCGGCCCCCGGGCTGTCTTTTCCTCCTGGTCTTTATATGCGTCCAAATGTTCTGAGGTAGGAGATGTGATAGTATCTCCACTTGACTCTGAAACTGAGACAAAAAAATAAAATGATATACCCTAAATTAGCTACCTATAATGCTGTCACAACATCTTTGTTCCGTTGTCTTTGACTGAATCCTACAAGACATTCAAATGCAACAAATTTACACCTAAAGCAGAAATCAAACATTGATTAAATAAAGATATTATACTGTAGACTAGAGCTCTTGATTATTGAAGAGTACTCAGAGAAAACGAAACCCCACAGGCTCACCTCTGACTCCAGGGGACAGTGTGTCCTCACTAGACACAGAGGGTGTCTGACTTGCACTGGACGAGTCTGACGTATCTTCAGAGACTAGCTTCCTCCTCCTCGCATCACCTTCTGCATTAGCCTCCTGCTTTTGGAGTTTCTTGTCAAGAGGAAAAAAAACAATATCATGAGGACAGATTGTACTTTTTTATAAGTTAAAGAGTATGTTTTTTTTTATCACAGATTTAAAAAAATAAAAAAAGGCAAAGAGCTTCAGTAATGTAGTGTGTGCAGTGACTGACTCTGTCTCTAGGTAGCAAAGGGGAGCAGATAGCTGTAGTGCTGCTAGGCAGTGAGGAGGTGTCTGTGCTGCTGATGTCCTGAGAGGAGCCAGCCGTCGCAGGACACAGTTCGCTCTCTGTGGCCGATTCATTCGAAGAAAGCAGGGACAGCAGGGCAGAGGCTCGTAAACCTACAGGAAACAACAGCAACTCTAACTATACATACAAACCACTTCAGGCTTCCATTTGTAGTTAACACACATAATATAATTCCTATCAGATCCTGAACATTCAAATATACTGATTACCTTTCCCAGTCTGTCCCTTCAGCAGGCACTCATTGATGATGTCAGAGCAGTGGGTCTGCAGAGCGCTGGCATAACCGAGGGTGACATCATCCAGAGGCTCTCCGTCCTGCACTCTCTCACTGACCAGCTCAGAGGTGAACAGGGCGAGCGTGGCAAAAAGAAGCCAGGAGTAGTTATGTATGTAGGGCTGGATGAGTCTGTGGCGGTCACTGATGCGGATGGTGACCATAGGGTACACTGTGATACGGTGGGTGGGCAGATGGCTGGAGAGAGGGGAAAAAATAAATAATAAATAAATAAATATAATATAATATAATATAAGTTTATATACAGTGTGTGTGTGTATATATTATATATATTGTTGTTTATTTTGAAAAATTGTTTGGGAATGGTTTGTACTTTTATGACCATTGTTTAGTTGCTGTCTCAGACTATAAACAGCCCATACATGCTAGTGGTTGTCTTCACGATTGTGCGGCACGTGTATTTAAGGGTGTGCGATATTGAAAAAATCGTGATATTTTCTGGGATAATTAAACGGTATAATAAACGGTAATTCAACTATATTTTGCTGAGTGTGTTATTGTGCTGGTACTTTGGCAGGTTGAAGATTGTCGTGGACATCTGACTCCTAAATTTTTGATATTCTGCATATTCTGTGTGTAGTGGTTAGTTCGCAGCAGTGACAGAAATTAAATTTACCATTAAGTTTAAATTGATTTTTACCATTTATGGGCATTTTTGTTTTTATAAAAGCATTTTTTCTTACCTAATTAAATGTAGCCTACGCATCATCTTTTGTGTCAAATTCTTGATCAAATTTAATCAATAAATTAAATTAGAATAATAAGACACTATGGGGTTGTTACCAATCAAATGAAATCAGTATCAACCAAATCCGTCTTTGCAATGGAGAGATTGAAATCATCATGGGGGGGCTTGAAATCAGCACAGATATAATATTATTATTATTCAACAGATTTGTTCAAATGGCCAATTATATCAGGATTGAGCATTTGACTTTCTTATTGAGGGAGTCATTGAATCATTCATTCAACCAATTCATTCAAGAGGACTGATTCATTCAGTAACAAAACACTGCAGTGTGTTGCTCAGATGCAAAACAGATCCGCTGTGGCTTTGTTTAGAACTATTTTTGTTGGTGAAATGGAGCATAAACAGGCAATATTGTGTTTAAAATGCAAGTTACTTCTTGTTTATTAAACTGTTGTATAAAATAAATATCACATTTGCAATCGTGCTGATTTAAAAAAAAAAACACACAAAAAAGTCACTCTTTGTGTGATTGCTTAACTATATCATAGGATATAAAAATAGCCTAAAAGACAAATATTCTTTTATATTAATAAAAGTAAATGATTACACTTTATTTTAAGGTGTCATTGTTGCAGTTTAATTACATATTTAAGTACGGAGTAATATTAAGCAACTGCACTATAGACTTAGGGTAGGATTAGGATTTGGTTGAGGGTTAGTTGCATGTAATTATGCATAATTTACTGTTATTACTATGGTAAGTACATGTAACATTATGTAACAAGGAATCTACTAAATAAAGTGTTATCAAGTAAATCTTGCAGTGAAAGCATTCAAGATCTAAATGCGCATGTGCAGAAGTCCTAAACTTAAAAGGCTACATCACGCAGTGTATGCGTGGACTCTCTAGGATTGTTTTTACGAAGTAAGGGACATATTCGATAATGTCAGATACCACATCGTTAAAACAGATGATATTGCACACCCCTGCGTGTATTACCTGTCTGGGTATTTTTTGGCATTGTAACAGCCAAAGCACAGATCAAAGTCCTCACAGACATTACAGTTAATCCTGCTGCCCACAATAAGGCCCTGGCAGTGGTCACAGGCATACTCCATGTTGACCATCTCATGGTCATCCTCATGGCCTTCTGGTTTAGCACCACCTGAACAAGAAGAGCAGAACCGTTCAACACACGCACTCCAGAAAAATGTGCTGCTGCTGCTGCAATAGATTCATTGCATAGAGTCTAACTTTATGTTATTGTAATAAATAAGTGGAAATAATGCTTCATGACAATGTTGCTTTCCCTTCATCACAGCGTAAGTGACTCACTGAGGAAGCAGGTCTTGCACAGGTCCATGTCTGTGCACTGCAGGCACCGGTAGCGATGCCACGGTGCGATCCGCTCGCAGCCGTCACACGAAATCTCCACATTTAGCAGGTCGCAGTAGCGTGCAATGAACATGTGCATCTGCAAAGGTCAAAGGTCTTGTTTATTGGGTAGGTTGCATATGGAAGTGTGTGAAATCTGTGCTTTTGCAGAGAACAAACACTGATCACAGATGATCACAGATTTAAACTTAAAAACTTTAATATTTGCTCTGCCTGAAGTGAATGTATATCTTATGATCAGGCATTACTGTGGATGCTGACATTTACTTGTGTTTGCAGAGATTAACCATTGGTTTGCAGGAATACATTCAATAAAGATGACAAGCATGAATAATAATGCAATACCTCCACCCAAAAGTTACTTTTTGTGTTAAGTTAGCGGCCTTATTTAATTGTCTCCATTATTTAATTTTTTTTTTTAATTAATATGAACTTTGATGGTCTTTTGTGATCTACAGTTTTACTGTACAGGAAAACATTTCTTTGATGTGATATCTGTACCTTTCTCTTGTCCTCCACTGAGGCCTGGCTGATCTTGTCAAACCATTTCTCAAACATGCCGTCCATACACTCATCCATCCATTCACAGTTCCTCTCGTAGTCAGCGATCTCATCCTCCTCCGTCCACTGACTACACCACCATGTCACATGAAGAAAAGGACAGATGAGAAGCCAAATAAAACATTTGATACATTTTAAACCTAGTTTGTGAGATCAGGATTAAGTGTAGATTACGCCCTATTAACAGTTTCAATAGTGCAAAACAACTAACAACAACAAAGCTCACGAAAGTACTCAAGACATGTTCAACAACTACACGTTAGAAGTCAACAGATGATTGATTTGGACATCCACTGTCTGTCTGTCTCCCTCCTTTTATGCTGAAGTCTTTTAACAATTGAAGTCCGCGTGGCTGCGGTCATTTGTCATAAATTGAATCTGGTGTTTTATTAGAAAAGACCTTTCCTTCAATTCTATTGGGACATTGTCAAAGTCAACATGAGCAATGAGCATCATAAATTAATATGGTCATAACAATACACTATTTCAATAATGCACATGATTCATGTGTCTTTTTTAATAAAATCCCAATTTAATAATCAAGTTTACTCTAGATCAGTGGTTCTCAACCAGGGGGCCACAGGATGACTTCAAATGATTAAATTATATTTAAAAAACAAACCTAATTTAAACACTAAAAACCAAATAGATCAAGATGTTTTTATTTAAGAATACACTGAATCAGAATCTTCTGGAATCACAAAAAAAGGTTGAATTCAAGTCAAAAAAGGCTGAGAACGACTGCTCTAGATCTGTCCTGAGCCAGCTCATACCTGATGGCAATGTCATGTACACTGATGTTTTCCTGTGACATGGTGAGCAGAAGATCAGGCAGCTTGATGTCCTGAAACAGCGACAAATCTTCAGCCTCCCAACTCATATCCAGCAAATGCAACAGACATGTCTGCACACATGACAGGGCAGGCAGCAGGACCCTGAGGACATAAAGAAGACATAACGGGTATAAAACATAGAAAGGACATAAAAAAAAGAATATGTTGTATATAAGGACTACAGCAGTTGTCCCGATTTATCAAGCATGTATTTGTAGTCCTTATGTGGCAACTTTATTTTTAGCAACTTCTAAAGCACACAAGGGTTTCATGTTCAGGGTATGACTATGTAATTTATAGAACAAATGTTTAAAAACGGGAGAGAGAACCCACTTTTCGTTCAGTGCGTTGAAGCCCTGCACGGCCGCTACTAGCATGAGAACCAGCTGATGATGCGAATGCCTGACCAGCTCCCTCATCTCCTGCCCGCTGCCCGCCAACTGAGAAAAGTAACTGAGAAAGAAAGATAGAGTTAAAATAATGATTAGGATAGTACTAGTAGATATTATTAGTACCATAAGAAATGACAGCCCATTTTGTTGGATAACATACTTGGTGAAATCTTTCTGACAGGCCAAGAGTTCCTGGAGAAACAAAATACAGGGTGCCTGGAAGAGGTGCGGTTTCCCCAGGGTGAGTATACACTTCTGCACAAGCTCCAGCACCTCACACACACTCAGAGCCTGCGCTTTCTTCAGAGCCAGAGTTTGAAGAACACTGAACACACACACACACAAGAACACTTCATTACTACTGATCAGAGACATGTCACCACATACGCACACATTGAAAATCTGGAAATAAACAAAGTTTTAGGATTTTGACCAGAGGTTTGGGCTCAGTGAGACTATTAAAGAAATAAAGCAGGACAATGCCTCCCACATGTTTCTTGAGTAGCAAATCAACATATTGGAATAATTCTGAAGGATCATGTGACTGAAGACTGGAGTAATGATGCTGAAAATTCAGCTTTGCCGTTATCACAGGAATGAATTACATTTTAAAATATATTAAACTAGAAAACAAATAAATACAGCCTTGATGTGAATAAGAGACTTCTTCTAAAAACCTTACAATTACATATACCCAATTTGTAACACTTTATAACAAGTATACAGTAATAAAGTACTTTGCGAATGATTAGTTTACAGTTAATTTATCGTTAATATATTGTAGCCCCTACATTGTTAATATATTAATAGGCTATATACAAATAGTGAGTTCTTCATTTATTGTCACTGTAATTAACACAATTATTATTGTTTAATTGGCCCTTAGGTAAAGAGTTAAATAATTAATTTTATGCTTTGTGCTATGCTAATTGTAAATAGCTCTCACTTAAGATTAGGTCACAGAAAATGGGAAATTTCGTTAAGTGCTTTAAACCAACCTTTATTAAACATTAATTGCATTAGTATTAAGTGTTAAATAAATAAATGTTTCCGTTTTCTGTGACCTAATCTAAAGTGAGAACTATTTACTCCTAAAAACCAATGAACAATTCCTTTACTACAAGCTTATTTACAATAATAATTATGTTAATTACAGTGACAATGAATGAAGAACTCACTATTTAAATATATCCTATTAATATATTAACAAATGTAGAAACTACAAGTAGTAAGCAAAAGTAAGTGACGTGAATGATGGTAACCCATACTTAGAATTTGTCCTATACAAGTTAGTGCACACACATTAGGAGTAGGAGTAACTGCAAACCGTGGACACACACACCCGGAGCAGTGGGCAGCCATTCACCTCGGCACCCGGGAAGCGATTGCTCACGGGCACCTCAGCCATTTTCTGCCAGTATCGAGTATCGAACCCGCAACCTTCGGGTTACCAGTCTGCTCCCAATATATTAACTATGACTTAATTATAAACTAATACTTTGTTAATGATTTGTAAGTACTTTATTACTGTATATTTATTAAAAAGTGTTAGCAACATTTGTAATAATATTTTAATTACATAAAAAAAATGCACAACAAAAAGAAGCATTTCTCAGAAGTACAGTATGCTACCATAATTCAACAGATTTTAATGCATAGATAACGGTTCAAATATACATGATATTTCAAGCAACTAATAGCTGTAATTTCAGTAAAACTTAGGAAACAAGTTGTAAGGGCTACTTGTAAGATCATTAACACGGTCACATTTGGAGCTCGGGTCACTATTCAGTTTTACTGTGTGGAAAAAAACAGGACATTCAGCACAGCATCTACTAGTATATACTCTACTAGCATCTACTAGTGTAACAGTATGTCAGATAACCATACGGGTTAACATGACATGTGTGTAAGTTTATGCATCAAAATCTGTTGAATAATGGCATCATACTTCTAGCTATTCACATCATGAGGTGAAAATACTCAGTTCATACCTGCTCTCATTAATGACCATGTCCTTCAAAAAGCTGAGGATGTGTTTGAGGATCGGGAAGCGCTCTTTGACAGGTGGTGCTGTGCGAGGCTCCTCCATAGATCGTAAGGACAAGAGCCTCAAGCGTCCCCGACTGAAAGGTACTTTACGTGGGAAGACTAACGGGGACAGAGGGTCTCCTGTTTGAGACTGAAGACTTTCTGAGGAGCCCGTGGCACCCTGAGAACTGATGCTGCTGGAAGGACCAGCATCCACTGATGCAGAGAATGCCTGTTCCTGTGTCCGCTCACTCTGACCTGGCCCTGCTGCTTCTGCTCCCTCAGGGGTCTGGGATATGGAGGGACTGGGCTGGAAGTCTCCCTCTGTGGTCGAAATAGATCGGAGAAGAGGAACAGCACAGGCGCCATCTTCAGGTCTGGAAGACTCTTGTTCCGGAGGTGCAGAGATTCCTCCGCTCGGGCTGAATTGAAAGAGGAACAAACTTCTACTGATGCAAATTTCAGCTGTTAAGAGAGTGAAAAAAGGGAAAGTGAGAATGCAGCCTCATTATTTATGTGTATCAAAGGTGCATTTACAGCATCAATATTTACCAAGTGACTCCATCGTAACCTCATTCTGACTTCGATCTTTTTCCTCTACACCATTCATTTTCCCCATAAGGTAGCGTTGTTTCATCTCCAACTACCAAAACAGTTTAAATGAGAGAGTAAATAAAAATAAATGTGGTATTTTAATACCAATAATCATAAGCCATACTAACCATCCATGTTCTGATGCCATCTGCGAGGGTGTAAACCTGCATAATGTCCTCGCTGAGAACGCTCTGACCGTTTTTAGCAACTAATGAAGGGAAGATGAGAAAGAAAAGGAAATATGGTCAAAAGGACATTTACATGTGTGACCACTGAATTGTCCTGTTCATACAAACATCTTACAGAAGCAGACTAAATACTGCCTGTCCCAAGGGGTCAAGGTTTTGATGAGCTAGCATTACCCTGATGAATGAAGATGGTGTGAAATGTGAAAGTCTATACTTGTGTACTTGTGTTTCACCAAGTAATGATTTAGAGTGTCAGCAACATTTCTCTGTAGTTGTTTGCTCTCTTAAACCTGTTTAAAACTCTTAAAAATGTCTTTACTTACCAAAGCTCCTAAGACTGTGGTGAAGTGCTGGTGTGTGATACACCATGGCCGCCCAGGTGGCGTTCACTGCCTGGTCCACTTTTGAGCCCGCAGCAATCTCGTTCCTGAATGGCTGCTTCTTGCAGGTCATCAAAAGAGCCCTCATGATCTCCGTCCTACCATCAGAAGAATCCTGCAAAGGATCCCAGCGAGCAAACTCCTTCAGGAATTCCACCAATTCATCTCCACAAGGAGCTGGCTCTTCCTGTCGAACAAAATTGCACAAGACGCACAAATGTAATTAGACTTTTTTTCAGACTGAAACACACACAGACAGACAGACACACACACACACATACAGTAATATTCCTAGTACCCTCACCTGGTCGGTGTCTGGGCTGGCCTGAGCTAACGTTTTTTCTGCGGGAAGCCCACTCAATCCTTGTCTGAACACAGGCTTCCATAGAGGACAGGACAGGACATGGTTCATCAAGCCTGCAGGTAACTCCTTCACACCACGGATTTCTTCAAGAGGAAGGTAGACATGACACAAAACCAACACCATAAGTCAGTGTGTTTTCACACTTCCTCAACTATATGCAATTTATATTGTGACAGTTTAAAAGGTTAGTTCACCCAAAAAGGAAAACATTTTCATCATTTACTCACCTTCATGACGTTCCAAACCTGTAAGACTTTCGCTAATTTTCAGAACACAAATGAAGATATTTTTAATGAAATCTGAGAGATTTCTGTCCCTCCATTGACAGTCTACGAAAATACCAATTTGATGCTTCAAAAAGTTCATAAAGAGATTACAAAAGATTACAGACTAAACCGCTCAATTCATATGGATTAGTTTTAGGAAGAGACTCGATCGCTTTAAATGATGAACACATTTAATTTAGGCTTTTATTCACATATAAACAGAACACTGATCAGCGAACATTAACAGAAGCTCAACCAAACCTGCTTTGACACGCAAGAACAAACCTCATTGGTTCTTGCGGAAGCTTAAATGTGCCGCATAACACACAAGAATGAACCTCATTGGTTCTCGTTCTCGCACGTCAAGAGAACATGCTTGAGCTTCCCTTTACCATAAGTGATGTTTGAGCTGATGAATGTTTATATGTGAATAAAAGCCTAAATTCAATCTGGTCATCGTATAAAGCGATCAAGTCTCTTCAAAACCGCTCATTTCATATGGATTAGTTTTATGATCTCTTAATGAACTTTTTGAAGCGTAAAAGTGGTAGTTGCGTAGACTGTCAATGGAGGGACAGAAATCTCTCAATTTCACTAAAATATCTTCATTTGTGATTCGAAGATGAACGAAAGTCTTACAGGTTTGGAACGACATGAGGGTGAGTAATTAATGAAAGAATTTTCATTTTGGGGTGAATTAACCCTTTAAACATTTTAAACCTTTTTTGAATTAAAAGTAGATCCGTCCACCAACTTTTAATGTAAGAGCAGGTGCGGCCATTTGAAATTTGAATATGTAAGGCTTCCTGTGTCATTCACTTCCAGTTATTTTAGCTGTACAAAACAGTCTGTGATGCTCCTTTATATTGCAAACTGGCATTTGTTATAACCGTGTTTTATCGTATATTATGATCAAACACACTGCTTTCTTGTTCAAATAGTTTTACCAGTTACTGCACTTTGTAATACTTCTAGTTATTTATCAATAGCAGCTAATGAACCGGAAGTCTCACACATTCACAGAAAATCGCTTACATCCACATTGCAAAATAAGGTGGATATATTTACAATTATTTTTATACAGCTTTAATTTACAATTTATTATTTGAAGGAGAACACATTTAAGTGGAATAGAGTTTTTGGAATAAATACAGAGAATAAAATTTGCCTTTTTAAAATAAATTAAACAGAGAAATAATCAACTGATTAATCGATTTTCAGTGTGTTCTCTCACCGTAAGGTGATTTCAAAGCCATGGTGCGGGAGGCCAGACGTCCCATCAGCTTGGACACGAGGAGCTGCAGGTCTGAGGTCCAGGACACAGTGACGTCTGGCAGGCCGTATGCCGTCACTGTGAACTTGTAGCCCCATTCGTTATTACTGCTGTCTGAATGAAACAGAAACTGCAGCTGGGGACCCGCTTTAAACGTCACTTTCTGAAGACAAAAAAAAAAAAAAAACTTATTTATTATACATTACTTTTTTTTTCTCCAAGACACCAGACCAGACTAAATAAAAAAAATTGGAATTACATACAAGCACGGGGCAAAAGTAATTGCATTCATTTTTAACGCTGTGAATTGAATTGCATTCATTTTAAACAGAATGACCGCATATGGAAATTGTCTACAACTGTTTATTCCTGTTTGTATTTTTCCTTATTAAATGTTTTGAGGAAGTTGTTTTCTTGCAAGATAATGCATTTTAGAATTAATGATTTGGATCCAATTTGGATACTGTTTAATTTAATTTGGATAATGGATGTTTCATGTTTGCAGGTTAATTAATATTAGGCTTAACAAATATTAAAAAAATTGTAATATATGTTCATTTTGGCCATATGATTTTTTTTTTTTTTTTGGCTGCTGCCCATGATTGGGTTACAATTACAAACACATTTATATATATATATATATATATATATATATATATATATATATATATATATAATTACACAATTAACACATTCAGTTGACAACCCTAGTTAAAATGCTCCAATAAAAGTTTTTGTACCTTTGGCCATTTCTCCGTTCCGACCTTCATATCATACCGCACTTTCCCTCCCCTAGCATCAGTGAATTCCAGATAGTCATACCTAAAAAAATATATTTAAAAAAAACATCTCAATCAGTTTGAATATAAAGCATACTTAAAGGCACACTGTGAAACTTTTCAACCTTCATAATATATTTCCAAGACCCTTGTGATGGTACATCGACTTACAATAGGTTGAATGACACGTCTGCCATAGCCTGACGGGGTCTGTATCGCTTTTACTGGCACTACGTAACTTCGGGGTTCGGGTAGTAACCAGAGCACAAAAAGAACTACAAAATTCGACTGCTTTACGGCATACGTCACTTCCCCCACCACTTCGTCAAATTTGGACGTGAGAGGCCAACCAGCGTTTGTTTTCGGCTTTCGTGCGTATGTTTTTGTCATGGGGGCTGTTTACACCTGGCCACTTCATGCGTTTTCTCAGATGGGATAGCTATCCGATCGTGAAAAGACCAGGTGTAAATGCCCTCCGAAACGCATTCAAGACGGATTTGAATCCGATCGCTCAAACCACTTCAGGAGGAGGTCTGTGCCGCATTCCAGACGAAACTGGACAAGTGTAAATGCATCTGGTTGTTGAAACCACATATGTAAATTGTACTCCTCTCAAAAATGCTAAAAATAAAAACGTGTGAGAGCGTGTTATAGGCTATATGTTATAGACAGATATGACGACGCTACTGGAACACGCATCACCGCAGATGAGCAACTGAGCATAGGCTATTCATCAAGAGAACGTGCAAACTATCGCAAATCAAAGTGAAAGTAAGTCGCAGACGCTTAACACACAATCATCATCATTAAAAGTAAAGAAATGAAATGATCTTACCAGGGCTGTTGCCGCTCTCTCTTATTGCGGTCTTTGATTTTGAAATTTTAGCTGATGATCAATAAAATGCAGTTCATATCTGTTGCTTTCGGTGACGTGCACTCCATTAAATCTGCATACAGCGCGGGAATTGAAGATCGGATTTAAATCCGTTTTGCAAAAACACATTTATGTGACCAGGTGTAAATGGAATTGTTTTGATAAATCAGATAGCTATCCGATCTGAGAAAACGCATGAAGTGGCCAGTAAATAAATCTCTTATTTGTAAACTTGTTTGCATTCTGTTGTATGTTGTTGCGCTTGCTTGTAGTATGTTTTTTTTTTATATGCTGTTCATTCATTTATTGCTGATAATTAGACCAGTCCAATAATAATTTTTTTTATTGCCTAGCTTGCCTCACGAACTAGTTTGCCAGCTGAACTCAGGTGTTGAGGTGTATTTATCACCTAGTCCTGAGGGATATCAGACGACGCTGTTGACGTTGATTCTTGCGATTATCATGAGAACAGTTTTTAATACATAATTATCACATAATTATCAGGACATAAATAAGCCTAACGTAGAGGTTGTAAATAGTGTAAACGAGTACAATTTGCAAACTATTATGATAAATTGCAATAATCATGTCTTCGGAGTCTATCTGTGCCTATTCCATGCCCGATGCAGGTACCGGTGTACAGGGTGGGAGGTGGGGGGTGGAGGGGTATTTACGACAGTGCAAGTATTCCATAGCGACTCTAGGGGTCGCTGTTTGACAAAAACACAATTCCTTCACAGTGTGCCTTTAAGAGCCACAAGGGGTCTGTAACAGGAAAATTTTGATTCCTGTCATCACCAGAAGGTAGCAGTTGAGTTGTAGCATAAGCCTTTCACACCTTTTCTCTGTTTCACAGCGCTCATCAAACTCCACCTCGAAGGATGTGGCACCAGGACAGACAAAGATGGTGGTCTCATGCCTGCTGTTCTCATAGTTATGAGGCGACTCCATTTGCCATGTCCTTAAAACAACAGGCTGCTGTGTCTGCTGACAGCCCTCCATATCTACCTACAAACACAAGGGGATAAAAAAGAAATCTGATAAACATTCTTATTAATTATCATTCATGGTTTTTAAATGGCAAGTGAAAAAAGTCAAATGTGAGCTTACCTTAGAGAAGATGTCCTCTGTGTCACTAGACAGCTTCTTGAGCATGTCTGCCAGAGGGTAGAATCTTTTGAGCAACACACAGTGAGGAATATTCAAAGCGCACAGCTCCAGCAGGAAGATGGTCTACAACAGGACACAGTACACACTTTTATATACATACACGCAGAAGCATAATACAGTGAGGAAAATAAGTATTTGAACACCCTGCTATTTTGCGAGTTCTCCCACTTAGAAATCATGGAGGGGTCTGAAATTGTCATCGTAGGTGCATGTCCACTGTGAGAGACATAATCTATAAAAAAAAATCCAGAAATCACAATGTATGATTTTTTAACTATTTATTTGTATGATACAGCTGCAAATAAGTATTTGAACACCTGAGAAAATCAATGTTAATATTTGGTACAGTAGCCTTTGTTTGCAATTACAGAGGTCAAACGTTTCCTGTAGTTTTTCACCAGGTTTGCACACACTGCAGGAGGGATTTTGGCCCACTCCTCCACACAGATCTTCTCTAGATCAGTCAGGTTTCTGGGCTGTCGCTGAGAAACACAGAGTTTGAGCTCCCTCCAAAGATTCTCTATTGGGTTTAGGTCTGGAGACTGGCTAGGCCACGCCAGAACCTTGATATGCTTCTTACAGAGCCACTCCTTGGTTATCCTGGCTGTGTGCTTCGGGTCATTGTCATGTTGGAAGACCCAGCCTCGACCCATCTTCAATGCTCTAACTGAGGGAAGGAGGTTGTTCCCCAAAATCTCGCAATACATGGCCCCGGTCATCCTCTCCTTAATACAGTGCAGTCGCCCTGTCCCATGTGCAGAAAAACACCCCCAAAGCATGATGCTACCACCCCCATGCTTCACAGTAGGGATGGTGTTCTTGGGATGGTACTCATCATTCTTCTTCCTCCAAACACGTTTAGTGGAATTATGACCAAAAAGTTCTATTTTGGTCTCATCTGACCACATGACTTTCTCCCATGACTCCTCTGGATCATCCAAATGGTCATTGGCAAACTTAAGACGGGCCTTGACATGTGCTGGTTTAAGCAGGGGAACCTTCCGTGCCATGCATGATTTCAAACCATGACGTCTTAGTGTATTACCAACAGTAACCTTGGAAACGGTGGTCCCAGCTCTTTTCAGGTCATTGACCAGCTCCTCCCGTGTAGTTCTGGGCTGATTTCTCACCTTTCTTAGGATCATTGAGACCCCACGAGGTGAGATCTTGCATGGAGCCCCAGTCCGAGGGAGATTGACAGTCATGTTTAGCTTCTGCCATTTTCTAATGATTGCTCCAACAGTGGACCTTTTTTCACCAAGCTGCTTGGCAATTTCCCCGTAGCCCTTTCCAGCCTTGTGGAGGTGTACAATTTTGTCTCTAGTGTCTTTGGACAGCTCTTTGGTCTTGGCCATGTTAGTAGTTGGATTCTTACTGATTGTATGGGGTGGACAGGTGTCTTTATGCAGCTAACGACCTCAAACAGGTGAATCTAATTTAGGATAATAAATGGAGTGGACCTAACAGGTCTTTGAGGGTCAGAATTCTAGCTGATAGACAGGTGTTCAAATACTTATTTGCAGCTGTATCATACAAATAAATAGTTAAAAAATCATATATTGTGATTTCTGGATTTTTTTTTTTAGATTATGTCTCTCACAGTGGACATGCACCTACGATGACAATTTCAGACCCCTCCATGATTTCCAAGTGGGAGAACTTGCAAAATAGCAGGGTGTTCAAATACTTATTTTCCTCACTGTATATACATATATACAGAAACATAAATAACTAAATAACTAAATAATGAAATAAAGATATATATATAGTGGTGTGCTACCAGCTGTCTTGCTGCCATGGCAAGGATAGATCCACTGAGTTTCTCCATGATGTCAGCTCCAGAGAAACGCTTAATAAGAGGACTCAGTATGTCTTTGGTACCTGACAGGAACTGTTCCACATCTAAGAAAAACAACATAGATGTATTCACACTGTGACAGACCACTGCAAATAAATCACAACCGTTCAAAAGTCTGTACGATTTTTATTTAAGAAAAAGCTGCATTTATTTGATCAAAAATACAGTAAAAAAGTAATAATGTGGTTGTGAAATATTACAATATAAAAATAACTGTTTTAATATCATTTAATTTTAATATATTTTAAGATGTAATTTATTCCTGCGATGGCAAAGCTGAATTTATCAGGCATTATGCCAGCCTTCAGTGTCACATGATCCTTCAGAAATCATTCTAACAATGAGTTCTCATTATTAACAATGCTGTGCTACTCAATATTTTTGTGGAAATTGTAATATTTTTTTCAGAATTGTTTGATGAATAGAAAGTTAAAAAATAAATAATTATAAATGTATTTAATAAGACATTATAAATGTATCTTTTGATGAATTGAAGGTGTCCTTAAAGAATAAAATCTTACTGACCCCAAACTTTTGAATGGTAGTGTGTGTCATGTTCACTATTTGCTATTTGACAGTCAAAAAATAGCTGAGAGTAAAGTTTAGTACTAAACTAAAAAGTGCAGTTACTGAAATTTTACACAAACATTTGCTGTTTTACAGAACTTGCATATCTGAAGACAAATAAAAACACATGAAACTGGACAACACGAGCCCAACGTAGCCCTAGTAGAGGGCCACATTGGGAGTAAATCACTCGATATGCAACCAAATTTCACAAGAGGAGACTAAAGAATGTCTGTAATTAGCCAATGGATAGTAAATGTGTACGATTACAGTCGCCTGTAATTGAGTTAGAGGCAAAAAATAAGTTTCAGCGCAGATATGATTTCATTGCCTGATGAGCTTTACGCATTGTCACTTGGCTGAGACTTACTGCAAAAAAAACACTCGATCTTGACCGAATAACTTTTGTAACTTTAATAAGGATTCATCTATATTTAATTTATACAGTGAAGAATATGCAGTGTTATTTTACATTTGATTACTTTATTCAATTTCTGTACATAATCTACCTAATCTGTTTCTAACTACTGTTAGATCTACCTGAAAAACAGTTTATTTCATTTGCATCTTTGGTCTGTTGTATATTTTTGCTATTGCTTGTTGATTATTTGTTCTTATTTTATTACAGACTGTTTACTTGACTTTAATAGTGTTTGAAATTTATATTTTATATTATAATTATGTCGATTTTTTTTTTCAATTGCATTGTTCTTGCATTCCATGTAAAGAGTCTAGTGAGTAATATAAAAAAATTACTAGCAAATGGCGACTTAAGCTTCAGTTTCCGTATAGGGTTGACTACATTATAGAGATTGCGAAACACTTTGGAGTACAGTGGGATCAAAAGTGATCTCTGAAAATCTAATAAAAATCTAAATTTCAAAACTAAATCTCAAGATTTTGGCTCTTTGAAATGTTCTCATGATCGAACTCTTCAGTTCAACTTTTCAATTGTTATGCTGATAATACAATGTGTAATGAAAAAGGCATTCAAATATTAATATTTTAGTACAATAGAAGCATTTCCACCAGTGGTCTCACTGTATTTTGAAGGGCTCTTGGCAAGCAAGACTGGAAAACCAAGAAAATCACACTAACATTTAAGCAGAATTTCCCTGGCCAGATCAGCAGAGGTGGCCGTTCCTCCTTTAAGCTGCAGGAAACACCAGGACAGCAGGCTTCCCTGTAGAGCCCAGAACAGAGACAGCAGGACCCTCCATATGGACCCTCCTTTGGAGTCCAACATCAACACCTCACACTGAAAAAAAGAGAGGGACATTCTTACATGGATAAACATCACATTACTCTTTACAAAGCTACTAGACAAGGGAAACCTATTAGTGAGCTGTAATACAATGCATTACAATACGAGGTGTCAGCTAACAGACGTTAATGCACAATGTAAACATCTAAACAAGTGTCAGCTATTTGCAGGAGATTGTATGTGAGCAGGGGTGAATAGACGAGGTTGGCAGCTGTCAACATGCCTCTCTAGTGGCCACAATGAGCAGTGTGTCCATGACGGTCAAGATAGGCGAGATGTCAAAGTCAGACGGGGCTCCTTTAGGAGGCAGCATAAGGAGACCTTTCGGGTCATGATCACTGCGAACAGAGATGAGTGAGAGACAATGTGTGAGCAGGAAATTCAGTTATACAGTTTATAGGACAGGACTGGGAGTACAAGTTTAAAGGGAGGTGTTTCATACCTGAAATAACTGCAGAGAGACTCGAATGTCAGTTTTACAGACTCCGGTTGATTTTCCTCAGTTATGTTTTGCTGAGAAAAGCAGCAAAAAAAAAACAAAAAAAAAACTTGTCCATATAAAAGCAATTCAGTAACAATATTCAGCCAAGGCAAGTACACTCTTGCAGTCTTACCATCAAGAGGAAGAGTTTGTCCCTCCGGCTCTGTTTGTCAGGGTAGAAGATGGCGGCTCCATTGAGAATTGCTTTCACAGCTTCTTTCCTCAGAGCTTTATCCACTGCAGTCTCTCCTTCAGGCCCATCCACCACTGCATAGCGCAAAAACTATGGGTTACTCTCTTAACCGCCAATCAAAACACAATGGCATCACTACATGGCTTTTACGCAAATGTTTTAAAGACGTAACTCCTTAGTTTTCAGCTATCAATTTTAACTGATATTATTTGGAAAGTTGATAATATACTACTGTTCAAAAGTAGTGTTAGTAAGTTTTCTTTTTTCTATTAATATCCAGCAAGGATGCATTAATTTGATCAAAAGTGACTGTAAAGACTTTTATAATGTTACAGAAGATTTCAATTATTTCAAATAAATGCTGTTCTTTCGCTCTTTCTATTCATCAAAGAATCTTGAAAAGAATTATCATGATTTCCACAAAAATATTATGCAGTTTTCAACACTGATAATAACAGGAAATGTTTCTTGAGCCATTGAATCATACAGATCAGTGTGTGAGTCTCACCTTGACACAAGTGACTGTAGAGCTCTCCGACAGCTTCTGCAGGGTCCACATCAGCGCTGGCTGATGCTGATGCTGATGCTGAGACGTCTGTCGGCTGGGACTCTGTCAGGCTGGGCAGCATTGGGAAGCAGTTCTGGAGCAGCTGAAGCAGGAGAACTCGTGTCTTTACAGCCTCTTCTCCCTCACTGAGTGTATACACACACACACACACACACACACACACACACACACACAACAGAGAAACACATTAACACAGACAAAAACTGATCAGTCAGCACATTTCCTAAATGATCCATGCACATTCCTTTTAGTCCTCAAAAATATTAAGCACTACAGCTGTTTTCAACATTGAGGATAATAAGAAATGTTTCTTGAGCACCAAATCAACATATCAGAATATTTCTCAAGGATCACGCTGAAGATTTAGCTATGCCATCACAGGAATAAATTACATTTGAAATTGTACAATAGTCAAGGCCACACTACTCTCATCTCAATGCCTTGTGGCTAGTCTGTATTATAAAAAAAACGGTTTATAATTTGCATTCTATTTTTGTCTTCATTAGTTCATTTTAAAAGATCCTTTAAAAGGACACATTTCTAAAATATACAGTATACATTTTTATATTTTTGTTTAAAATAATTTTACATGAAGTAGACTGTTGAAATTTAATGTCAAGTGGACTTGTGTAAACATCTGTAGAAAGAGTCACATGAGCCACGTTTCCACCGCAGGAACTTTCCCCAGGAACTAGGAACTTTGGGGTGGTACTCGGTGTGTATCGACCGCAGGAACCAGGGTCTAAATGAAGTTCTGGGTAAAAATTCAGGAAAAGTACCTTTTCAAAGTTCAGGAACTTTAAGCGGTGGGACTTGGGCGCTGAACATGCTGATTGGTTGAGTTCACACAGCATTTTAATTGGTTGACTCAACGCAGCATTTTATTTCAAAGCTTAAATTCAGAGGATGAAATCCAGCGGGAACTGGAAAGGAGCATGCCGCCCTATGTCACCAAACTGACTTGCCTAATATAATGTACACGGTACTTTAGATCGTGATGGATACGCAGACAGCAACAGGTCTGGGAAAAACTGTTCCGGGTAATTTCGGTGGAAACGCGGCTATGATCAATGTCACAAATGTACTTTTCTAATTAGTGGCCTAGAAATAGTGCACCATTTTTTTTTTTTTATGTCATAATGCAAAATCCCATTTTATAAATCATTTAAAATAAAATCCATGCACATAAATATACACAAACATTCATATTACAGCTTTACTCACATGGATCTGAGTTTGCGGTAAAAGTCCCAGAACAGCAGCAGGTTGAGGTCACTTAAGTCCAGCAGAGACTTCTGCTTGGACAGAGACACATCCTGTAACATAGGCTCAGGGTTTATACAGCTCTCTTTAAAGATTTATGCAGAAAAAAAATGCATTATGAATTTCAGTTGTGAGTTGTGTTTAAATAAATCAGGTCAAAGTCATGGTGAGACCCCTTGCAAGAGGACATTTGGTGGGTGTACCATATCTCTGGTGAGCTGCTGGATGAAATAAAGGGTTTTCTTCATGAGAGTGAGACCCGTGACCAGGCCTGAGACGCTCCCCTCGGCCTGAGCACTCAGATCCTCCACATCCTCTATCCGCTCAGAGTCTGGACACAAATAACCACTGAAACTCATCTGCTGAACCCCCAACCGGTCTGCTGTGTCCTGCCTAGCACACAGGAACTTCACCATCAGAAACTACATGCAGAGACAGAGAAAGTTTAGGTTAATCAAGTGTGTGTTGTCTTATGCATATAAATTCCGATTTTTGAGTTTCCATATTCAATAGCAACCACTCAAAGATGTTCTGAATAAAAATTAAGATCAAATCATTTGTGACATAATTGATATTCAGAACATCATTTTGACTCGTCTTTCAATTCTTACAGTAAATATATACTTCCAATCGGCATAAAACAGACAAGCACTGCAGAGAATGAAAAAAGTACTGAAAAAGAAATCGTAGGCGTGAACGAGAAGTCGGCATTTCTAAACACGTTATTGATCTTATTGTGAATGTTTCATCCATGCATGTTTCAAAAAAAATGTTGACCATCATTTTTAATCAATGTCATAATTCGGTCTTCCAGTAAAATAACAGACTTCTCTCTCGTGATGTATGCCAGACCCCAATCTTTAGTCTGCTTAAACCTTTCTTACAATCGACTGCAAGCTTACATTAAGATTAGTTGATTTCAAAGCCTCTAACGTCGTCTCAGTCATTCATTCTAAGATGGGAGTACCTCAGTAGGTGGATGAAAGGCCAATATTTTGGACATAGTTTAGTTTGCTTTGCACATTTGTCCCACTTGTATTTATAATATCTTTGCACTTTTGGTGTGAAGCTACTGGGTTACTTTGCCAAGACAGCAAAGTTAAAAGACTGTTTTAACAGTCTATATTTTATTGTTTACAGTCCATTTTAAGGGTTTTATCATAACCATGATTTTTGCTTTAAAAAAACAACAAAAAAAAACAAAAACAGAAAGTCGCAATAAAGAAAATGATCAAACTGCAGTAACCATTTCGGTGTATTTGTTAAAAATAAGTAAAAGACAGAAAGACAGGCAGCAAGTCATACTTTTGACACTCTGCATTGTTGCAGCTTGATCTCCACGTCGTTCCAGTCCTCCTCCACCTCAAACCAGCCAATGGGCTCCTCCTCACTGGTTTCTAGTGTCCTTGTGCTGAAGTGTATGTGTTTGTGTGTGAATGTGAAAGTGATACATGTGACAGTGTGTGGGGGGTACAGAGGCAGATAACAGTAAGAGGTCAATTGACTGACAAAAACATTCTCACTAAATTTACAGCCATCTTACAGGCCGTGCGCACACATGCAAAGACCAAAATACACTCAAATGCACTGGGCAAGACAACACATTCTCACACACACTCCTAAACAAGCACCATTTAAAGTTCACTTAATCAGCATTTTCCGTCTATTATGAGCAACAATGTTATGCAAATTAGCTCCATAAAAAATAAATTGACAGCTAAGCACATTACAGACTAAGAATGTGACATACCTGTCTTGGACAAATTCTTTATAGTCTTTGTGGTCCCAGCTATCATACTTTTTGAATCTTTTGAAATGTTTATCGGCATCAAATGGCTCGCTGTCATTGTAGGCAAACAACAAGCCACATTTAGCACCAATGGCTCCTTTACGGACCTGAGGTGGAAGAACACAGCAGTGCTTTAAAACTAGGATGAGCAGATCAAATCAGTTTGTGCTTCCAACTGAACAACCATACAAGCAGAACATATTCTAATTGCATGTTTATGTAGTATAAAACACAAAAGTTCAAGTGTGTACTGAAGCTTCTCTCACTTTTATCTTGATCTGTGTGACCTGGAAGCAGCTCTGGTTTTCAGTGGACAGAATCACACTGGCTTTCCTCTTTCCATTCTCTGTCAGAAAACCTGCAGTTTCAGATGAAACATCTACATTTAAAGTCTCAACTTTTACTTTGTTTCTAAGCAAAACAGATGATGTGAATAAAACAGAGCAGCTCAAATCATATTCATTTTCTCCACAGAGAAAGTTTAGTAGCAACGTTTGCTTTTAAAGTTTCAAAAGACGTCCCTATCCATCCCAGTACTCTGGTGATTTATCTGTGAAGTACTTGACCACTATACCCCTTCCCTACACATATTTTAAAACCAGGATCATTTGGAATGTTATAAATGGTTTGCGCACCATCTCCAGAGTTGGGCTCCGTCAGCATGTTTTCAGGGCCAGACTTCTCTTCTTTACTCTTCACATCACATGCCTGCAGATGGAGCTGGAGGGGTTTACCTACACACACACACACATACACACACACACACACACACACAGGTTTACATGCATTACAACGCTGTGTCTTTCAATGCTGAAAGTGAAATTTTGTGCAGTTATGACTAATCTCTTCTCATCAATATGAGATACAGCCATGTGGAGCTGCAAATGAAATTTTTGCACAGCAATTTGGAACTAAAGTCAGGAAAACAAACAAACAAAATAAATGTATTTGCTCTACGGCAGGGGCTTCTAGGGGGTCCATGGGAAATGTAAGAGAAAAAAAATATTTTAGAAAATTTGTTTTAGCAATAATGAACAAGGCTTAAAAAAAAATTCACATTAAGCAAAATCAGTGTTATTAACTAAAATCACATCTATTAAAAACCGTTTTCATTAACTGAAATAAAGCTGAAATAAAATATATATATTAGTTGAAAAAAGTAATGTTTATATATATTAGATACAAATCAGAAGTGTGGTGGAGTGGCACCTGCAATATAATAAGTTTAAGTCGAAGTACTAAAATGACTAAAACAAAAATTAAAATAAAAGCTAAACAGAAAAACAAAACGTAATAAAAAAATGACAAAAGCACATAACAATATTACTCAAACTTAAAAATGAAAATGTAAACTAAACATATAAAAAAAAAAGCTAATTTAAAATATGAATAAATACCATAATAGTATATAAATGATACTAAAATAACCCTGAAAAAAATAAGTGTTCTTCTCTCCTGTCTTGCAGTGCACATTCATAAATAGTTATGGGGATCATCATATGTAGAAGAATCAAAGTATTAAAAATCCTTTGTCTATGGAACTAATGTCCATTACCGTTGCGGTAGAGAAGTCTTAACCGGACCGACGCCATAGAGGCCAGCAGTGAGGAAGCTCTGTATTCTGAGTCCAGATGCTCACAGATACCGGACAGAGAGATGAGGACTTTAGCCACGCTGCCTCGAGCCAGAGCGAACGCTAACAGAGTCAGCTCAGCCTCAGGAGACACACAACAGCTAGAGAGAGGTGGGACGGTTAAAAGCAAAGCACTTTCTCAGCAGAGAATGGCAGTGTCAAATTACATTCAGATGAAACAGCTGTAATTATTCACTGAGAGAAAAGAGTTTTCCATTATTATCAGGCTGATTCGTATTGTATAAAAACCGAAAGGGGTTTTGCATTGTTTTGACCTCTTAATAATACATTTAAACGTGCTGAGTCGGGTTTGTACAGCTTGATTCTTACTCTGCTATGCGCAGTAAAAAGCTGTCCACCTCTTCCAGAATGTTCGCAGAGAAGAATTTGGGGAACTCCGTTGAAGACGGTGTTAAGGACAGGGGTGGCATGTGCTGTAAGGCTTTCCTGGAGAACAAAAAGTGTAAAAAAACATAGTGAAATTAATTGTTCTGAACAAATGATGGGATTTATCAGAACAAAACCCCATACTACCATTCAAAAGCTTGGGGTGGGTAAAAATAATTGTATGTTATTGAAAGTCTCTTATACTTAACAAGGCTGCATTTATTTAATCAATTAAAAAACATCAAGAAACATCTCTTATTAATATCAATGTTTATAATGTTATAAAATGGCTGTGCTTCTTAATATTTTCACAGATACCATGATATATTTTTTAAAGATTCTTTGATGAATAAAAAATGTAAAATAACAGCATTTTATTTGAAATAGATTTTTTTTGTAACATTATAAATGTCTTTACTGTCACTTTTGATCAATTTAATGCAACATTGCTGAATAAAAGTATATCGCTTTTTCAAAAAAGAAACCTTTGAATGGTTACGGTAGTGTAAATGTCTCCAAAATTATGATTGTCAATTTTAAAATTAAAATGCATTAGGCAAAGTAGAGGACGAAACATTAAGCTCCCCATCTAGGACACTATGGCCTGGTTTCATAGACTGGGTTCAGATTAAGCCAGGATTAGGCCTTAGTTCAATTAGGACATTTAAGTAACTTTTATAAATATGCCTTAGAAAAAAAACCTTACTGGTGCGCATCTTGAGACAAAACAGTGGCACTGACATACAGTGCAAGCTGTTTTCAGTTAAAACAGCTCAAACATACATTTTAGTATAGGCTTAATCCTTGTCTGTGAAACCAGGGTATGTAAATCAAAAAAATGATTCACTAAGCAATGTAAACTGTATAGTGCTATCACTACTGAGCTTTCGTGAGAAGCAAAATTCAATAGTAATTTTTCTTGACTCACTGTGTGCTCTGTAGGACTGTCTGCGCAAGCACAGGGTTGGTTTCCATGGAAGCGGTGACCAGAGACGTGAGGAGAGACAGATACCATATAGCCGAGGCGTCAGATACTGAAACCTCTTTGCTCTTGGTGATCTGGTAGCCCATTGTCTTCAGACCGTGAATACGCGTGTCACAGCCATCGCTAAGGCAGCGCTTAATGTTAATCTGAATATCTGAGAGACAAAAGGAAGATCTGTGTAAGTTTGCAAGGGATTTCTGACTTCTAACATTCATGTGGATAGAATTATAGTATTTACTTGAAATACACATAAATACAGTCACTCTTTACATTCCACTAATAGTATGCAAATTCAAAATACATATACACTAGTGTGCAAAAGCTTGGGGTCAGTAAGATTTTTTTGAAAAATCTGTCAAAAGTGACATTTATAATGTTACAAAAGATTTACATTTCAAATAAATGCTGTTCTTTTGAACTTTCTATTCATTAAAGAATCCTGAAAAACTGCATTACCGTTTCTACAAAGATCATCAAAGTTCTCAACATTGATAACAATAAGAAATGTTTCTTGATTTCACCAAATCAGCACATCTAAATGATTTCTGAAGGATCATGTGACACCGAAGACCGGAGTAAATTGTAATACTATTTCACAATATTACATTTTTTTTAATCAAATGAATGCAGCCTTTGTGAGCATAAGAGACTTCTTTCAAAACCCCCAAACATTTGAACAATAGTGTCCCACTTTAAATTTCAAACAAAACACTGTGCTATTCAAGCGTGTGCTCACAGGGATAGCTGATGTTGGCATTTTCTAGCAGTGGTACATATCCCGTGACGTTACTGGGGATCCTCACATCCCTGATCTCCTGCATGGAACGCCGGCTCTTCCCTACAGCTACAGACACAAGCTGTGGCATGTAGCTGTGGTCATTAGACGCAACCGCAATGGCCAGCCGTCTCAAAACTATGTCTGGCTTCATTTTTAACCTGTGAAAGAGATGAGTCAGAGGAAGTGGTCACATCTAACTAGATATTTAGCAAAGATAACCGAATTTGTGACATTATCAGCTATATTTTAACTGCATGTAGATGCACCAATGAAATAAGCAGCTTGCCTTATCCAGTGTGAGCGAGCGCTGCCGTCCGACTGCCAGAAAGACACCGTCTCACCGTTGGTCAGCTTGTTGATATCTGCACTATTGGACGAGGCCTCGATGAAGCTGTAGCACTGGGTGACCACTTTGAACTTATCCATATCTGGGTCATGATTGAGCTCCGCTCTGCACTGGATGTCCAGATCTGAAAGGAGAATCATCAGAATATGAAGATGAAGGCCAAAGGAGGAGATGGAAGAAAATGTTCTCATATTTTACCCACAGTAAATTTCACCACTAGTAGCACAAAATGAAAATGGTTAGATTCATGTTTTGTTTTCAACAGAATGCAGCAGTAATGAGTCCTAAAACCTGCAAATGAGTTAGCATATTTGCCCTTGTGGTTCCATTTTCAAGTCAATGGGTTTTTGGTTAAATGACTGAAATAAGGACTGTGGTTAACACATACAGTATTTACATGTTTTATTCTTCAACATAAAATCAGTACGAGATTTGACGAGATTATTATAAGATTATTTTTGTGACAATACATTCTATTAACCCAGTTTATTGTTCATTGACTACTATTAGTATGCAATTCATGGGTTTATCTCCCCCAAAAGTGTAAACATTGAGAGTGATCTGCTCAGATCTGTCAATCTCTTTCCAGCTCAACCAATAGCATGAGTTTGGGGCGTGGCTACTGTAGCAGGCCAATATTTACTACATTTAGACCTTCAAAGCAAAAGGGGCATTGCAAAATAACTTGCTACTTTTGACAATGAAAATATGTTTTAATTTTTGTAATTGCCACTTGTGTTGCAGAAACTACATACTTCATCTTTAAACATCACGCCAAACAGAAAATCTCATCTACTGACTAGTTCATTTTTACAGCCTCGTTGTTTATACTCGTGCTCTTGCAAACTATTCTAACTTTCCAACTAGTACATTTTAAATAATGATTTAAATTTAAAGAGTTGTCAGAAGCTTAGTGGTGGTGATGTTGAAGTCATAATAGTTTGTTATTATTAACTTCTGGTGAACCTATAGGCTTTAAACTTCATAAATGTTGTGTTCACTCTACGGGTGTCAATTTACACAAATTCCCATGATCGATCGTTGTTTAAATTAACAATTCATTAATTGATTAATTGTTAGCCTTAATACTGCAATATGCATCTACTGCAGTGGCATATAGCCAACCGCATGACAGGGTCTGCAAATCCTGCTCAAAACGCCATGTTCCTCGCCAAATGAATGAGAAGGGTTTTAGTCTAAATTAAGGGCTAGTAAGATTGTAAAATGAGTCAATGTGATTGATCATTTAATTTGATTATTTAATAATCAAATATAACAACTAATACGTGTCACCAACTCTGATGCGTGCTATTCAGAATGTGTAACTCATGTTAACACGGCAAATAAACCCAAATAATTTATTAAAATAGTGTTCTCATTAAAATGTTATGTAATATGACAGTCCCAATCATATTAGTCGTGCATTGCTGTTTGAGCTGCGCATGCTAAAGCTGAAGCACTGAATGAACACAAGGAAACTGAAGAGCATTGATAGCGGATTATTTAACTCAACAAAACGATCGTCGATTAATCATTAGCATCCCTAGTTCACTCATTTGTGAAGATTATCTTGATGAACAAAACATCCAAGAATATTAAACCTTTGCTGGTCACAGAGCTTATTTTCTGCAATAATCCACAAACCAATGGAAATTCCTATTGGCTTTTTGTCGAGGACCAGGAAGATGCTAACTTCTGGGTTGGCCTACACACACACATATATATATATATATATATATATATATATATATATATATATATATATATATATATATATACATATATTATATATATACCCCCCATTTGCCATTCACCTTTCTCCTTCTGCAGCAGGTATTCCAGGAAGTCTTGCAGTACAGATGACCTCATGGTGCAGATGCTGTTGTAGCCTTCCAGCACAGGGAATGGGATGGCACTGCTGGGGATGCGATTCCGGTGCAAGAATTTCAGAATTTTGGAGGCATGCGCTTTGAGGCGGTCCTTGGACTTGGAGAAGATATCCACAAATCCTGAATAAGCATGAAGGGTAAAAGAGGAACACATCTGGGTCAAACACTGACAGTCATTTGCATAATCACCCGGAATGGTCAACTATGGACATCTGTGCTCCTGTCACCATTGCATTCAAATAAATATGCCTGCTTCCACACCTGGTGTCAAAGAGCACGCCTGAAGTTGCCTGATCACATGACTGAGTTCTCCCTTAAGATTGGCTCCATTGGAGTTCTTCAGTGCCATGAGCATGTTCTCCACATCAATAATCCCGTCACCCTCAGCATCAAACTGAGCAAAGGCCTAAAGTGCACAAAATGAAGAGGTGATTTTTCTGTCTGTATATTCTATTACACAAATATCAGGACACAAAGGTGAAGACAAACAAAAAAAAGTCATGCTGCAGCTAGTCTCTCTAGCTCTCTCAAACCAGCTGTCTATTTCACCAACATAAACACACTCGAGCCAGCATGCAAATCATTTGTAAAGCAAATGAAAGAGAGTCATGGTTAAATCAAGAAAGGCACAAAAAGTACCATAGTTCAACCATGTTTTGGATATGTCTTAGAACACCATGTAAATACCATAGTACATGAATAAAATAATCACTCAGCACCAAGGTACATATAAAAGTAGTAGTACCACACTGTAAATTGTATAAACAATGTATAAACACTAGCCATCAATATAACCAATGGTGATGTTGTGAGCCAATCCCAGAAGAATAACACATTTATTCAATATCATATGCTCCGGATAAGCTTTAAATGTTCCCAGGCCCTGTGATTATGGACACCCACTAGTCCACAACACCATAAACAAGACTTCTATGGTTTAGCCTATCCCACACATATTGTATACGTGTGTGTGAATACGTGAATGTAAAAATATATATTTTACTTATACAAATTGGCAGCCAATACTCAAGAAGTCAAATGTAGAAATATGTTTTAAAAGTTAGATTTGTGAAATTTCATTTGCTAAAGCATTTATTATAATATATTTATTGTCAAGAAAGTACAGTACAGCAAGACCTGGCACTAGATGGGTCTGACTCCTCGGCGGTCAACATGAATTGGCCAATCTAATCAAAACCTGTAGCTGCCAATCAAAAGAAAAGAAAAGAAAAGACAAAGTAAATCTGACAATGCCAATCCTATAATACCTTAAAGATTGGAAGTAAACTAGGTGGAGACAGCCAATAAACAGCCTTTATCAAACGTGTGATACAAAGATAGAGATTACACAATATAACCACTCCCGGATTAGTAGAGCTGTGGGGTCAATTACACAACTTTGAGTTGTTAGTCACAGTGAAATATTACTTCTATACGTTTTCCGTATTTAGTTAACCAGGGCTACTAGACAGTAGACACATTGCTCGTCTGAGTGGCATGTCTCCTCACCTCCTCGCACTCCTCCCTGGTGGCGTCTCTGGTCTCCAGCATCTCGCAGAACTGCTCCAGGGTCACGGACTCCTCTCCGCGGCTCAGACGCTCCTCCAGCCAGCGCACCAGAGCGCTCTCGTTGCGAGCCAGCACCGACTCCGAAATGGCGACCCATGAGTCGCTCATACGGGCCGCTGCTTCTCGCAGCTTCACCTGTTCCAGTAGAGCTTCAGGGGTGGGAAGTCCGTAGATCGGTGCCGGAGGGTTCGCCGCACTTCTTACGCTTTTCCCCTGGCCGGAGCCTGCCGCTGCTGCTGCTGCTGCTGCTGCTCCCCCTCCACCATTACCACCACCACCACCTTCGTTGCCGGCCCTGGTGCCTGTGGCCGCAGAGGCCGGGCTGCCCTCGGCGAACACGGGACTCTCCGTTTCTACGTCCTCCTCATCGCCGCTCCCCGCGCCGCAGCCGCTCTCCGCGTTCCCCATGCTGTTCTTCTGCGGCCTCGGGCTCTCTTCCGATCGCCTTCAGTCCAGGATTCAAGCTTAGTTTTAGTGTCAGGCTTGTGCTTTTCCAGTCAGTGCGTTCCTCCGCTGTCACTACCGCATTGACGGGCTCCGCCAGCTGACGTCATGTTTGTCAGCAAAAAACTTTGGTCCCTTCCGTGAGCTCAGCGACGCCCGCTGCGTTGGAAACACGCCCCCTAGCGTATCACCGCCAGGATTTTATTTATTTTATTTTTTAATGTTGGGCAGAAAATAAATGCAATATTAAGCCAAATAACTGTGCTCATTTTCGAAGCTGTTTAATTACATTTGTTGGCTATCTGGAAAGGTCATTCTTTATTTCAAAACTGCGAAACCAATTTGAAGGAATATGTTTAACAAAGGAACATTGAAATATCTGTGAATTTTGTGGACTGGAAAAATAAACTCATTTTGTATTTGTTTTATAATTGTAATTACTCAATATTATTTTGAAAGGATTTAGAATAGATTTCGATTACGATTAGATGTGTTTTTTTATATTTTTTATTTATGCCTACTTTTTTTTGGGGGGGGGGGGGGGGGTACCATATAGCCTAAATGAAAAGAAGTGGGCTCTTTGTGAACCTTTTTTATTTATTTATATATTTTACATTTTATTAATAACTGTATATACAGAACCTGTCAAAAGTTTGGAAACATGACCTTTTTTTTATGTTTTTGAAATAATTATCTTATGCTAATTTGTGGCTATGCCAGGCTGCATTTATTTAACCTAATCATAAATACAATTAAAAACAGTAATATTGTGAAATATTATTTAAATTTAGAATAATTGTTTTTTATTTTAATATATTTTACATTTTTATTTATTCCTGTGATGGCAAAGCTGAATTTTCAGCATCATTAATCCAGTCTTCAGTGTCACATGATCCTTCAGAAATCATTCTAATATGATGATTTACTGCTCAAGAAACATTTCTTCTTATTATTATTATTATTATTGTCATTATTATCATCATCAATCATCATCAATGAGAGAATATATTTAATATGAATTAAATTAAATCATTAAATAATTAAATTTGATAAATGCAAATAAATGTTGTTAATTGAACTTTTTTATTCATCAAAGAATCCTGAAAAAATTTCACCATTTCTACAAAACTTTTAAGCAGCACAGCTGTTTTCAATATTGATAATAATAATAAATGTTTCTTGAGCACCAAATCAGTATATTAGAATGATTTCTGAAGGATCATTTGACACTGAAGACTGGAGTAATGACGCTGAAAATTCAGCTTTGTCATCACAGGAAGAAATTATTTTAAAATAAACTCAAATAGAAAACATTTTATTTGCATTTATATTATTAATTCATATTACTGTTTTTTACTGTATTTAAAAAAAATGCAGCCTTTGGTGAGTATAAGAGACTTCAAAAACAAACTTTTGACAGGTTGTATGCAAACCTTGTGGAAACCTTTAAACATACTAATCACTGGAATCTATTATGTTACTTTTCTGGCAAATGGTGTTAATAATCAGAGGTGGACAAAGTACACAACTTCCTTACTTGAGTGAAAGTACAGATACTGGTCAAACTCTACAAGTAAAAGTTGTAAAGACCGATTTTTACTTAAGTAAAAGTACAGAAGTAGCCTACTTGTTTTTAAAAGTACTTAAGTATCAAAAGTAAAAAGTAAATGTCACTGCATTGTTTTCTTATTGTTGCATTTATGTGTAATACTCATAGTACCTTATGCCTTTGAATCTATGCCTGCCTACCTACCCTCATGTCAATATAAAATGTATTTCTTCTGAAACACAGTTCCAGTCGTGGGATTGAATGTGAGATTGAATAAGTGCACTCAATAACGTCCACAATGGTTTCGGACACCCAAATGTCTGTTCCCTCAAATAGTCCCTTATTTATAGTTTTTTGACTTTTAGAATGAATATGTTTACCTTACTGTTATCTATAAGCTTGTGTGCTCCAAAACAATGACAAAATTTGCATTTAGAAGACCAAACCCAACGCTGAATATGAAAATCAGGTTGATGTCAGAATCCAAGCCAGATTGACATTAATCTCCAACGTTGGACAAACGGGTTGACGTCAGAAACCAACATCAGTCGGGTTCTGACGTCAACCCAACTTTCATTTCAAACCAAAATCCAACGTCGGACAGTCAATATGACGTCGGGTTCTGACGTCAACCCGACTTTCAATTCCAAAATGCAACCCCTGCAACCAAAATCATCCCCTAACTGACGCTAACTAATTGTAGTGGAATAAAAAGTAGGCTATGATATTTGTCTTTCAAATGAAGTTTGAAAGTAAATGTGAAGTTAAAGTAAAAAGTTTCCAGAAAAAATCATACTCAAGAAAAGTACAGATAGGCCTACTCAAAAAGTTAATTAATTACAGTAGCCTATAGCCAACTCAAGTAAATGTACTTTGTTACTGTCCAACTCTGTTAATAATGTGACAGAGTATTTATTTCAAAAACTTGAAACTTCAATTGGCAAATAAAAGTGCATTTTACTTGCACTTAAAATTTCATACAGCCTAGCCTAGCCTATTAAATAATAATAATAATAATTAAAAAAAAAATCATTTACTAATAGAACACCCAAATATATCGATTTATAAGACTAACCAAGCCGTATTTTGGCAGTTTTTTAGAGACTCTTTCAATTTAAAAAGCCAACAAGAGCCAAAATTAAAATTTATTTGAATTCTGTATACCGGTAGGCCTACTTTATTTCGAAATTTGTCACAGTGTACATTTTTTTTAATTCACCCTGGCGTTTATTTCTCTCTTATCTTTATTTTGGTTGCTGTCTATAGTGTCGATATATAATGTATAATGTTGTTGTTCACTGAATAAAAGCACATTTAAGCTATATATTTAAAAAATAAAAATAAAAATATATAGATTTGCGCATGCGCATTACCACACCCGGAAACATGTTGACAGGTGTGATATTGTTGAATCCGATGCGATACTCGGTACGGAATGCAATTGCTTCTTATTTTAAATACTGACTGCCTGACAGTTTGTCTGTACAATGCTGAAGTATTTAGTAGCTCTTATTTCAATGGTCCTGGCCGTGTGGACGGTGCCCGAGTGGCTCACATTCCCGATCTATGGAAATGTTGTGAATGTACTAGAGTCGTGGCTGCGGCAGCAGGTCAGTGATGTGTCAGCATCTCCACCTGGACGCATGCTGACAGAAGATGAGCTGTCTTTATACAACGGGGGAGACAACAGTAAAGGATTGTACCTGGCGATCTTAGGACAGGTGTTTGACGTTAAAAAGGGGAGGAAACATTACGGCCCTGGTGGCGGTTACCATTTCTTTACGGGTTAGTTCACTATGCATTTTACAAGACAGATGTTTGAGTGATGCTAACGCATAGAGATTCTTTAAAAATGTGTGTTTGTGCAGGAAAAGACGCGTCAAGGGCGTTTATTACAGGTGATTTCACAGAGTCTGGCTTGTCCAGCGATGTCTCGGATTTCTCGGACCCCCAGATTGTGGCTCTTTATGACTGGCTATCATTTTATCAGAGGGACTACACTCCAGTAGGTTGGTACCACACGATGATGTCAATCATTTGCTGTAATTCAACCACAAATAAAGAACTCAGATCTCTTTACTTGCCTGTATACGTTTTTTTGGAATAATTAATTAAATGCTACCATGAAAAAATAAATAAAATAAAATTCTGGCTTTGACAAAAATGTAAAAAATAAAAATAAATTGCTACTCAGTAAACTTGAAAAATAGTCTGGAATAGTGTTTATTTCATAGTGTTTTATAATTATTTGTACTATTCCATGCAAAATGTTACATTGATAAACATATTTCAAAGAAAATACTTTTTATTTTCAAGAAACTTTTTGATATATATATATATATATATTTGAATTATTTAAAGAACTGATCATTCAATTACTTGTAAGACTTCTATGGTGTAATACTTTTAAGATCTTAGATACTTTGATATAATGCACTCCACATTAATGTCTTAAGTTGTTGCAAAAATACACACACAAAACAATTCACCCACAAATGAAAATTGTCACGATTATGACAGATTTTAGGGTGAACAGTCCCTTTAAGGTCTGTGTCTGTATGACCCCTGTGCTGCAGGTAAACTGATAGGCCGATTCTACACAGAAACCGGGCAGCCCACTGACGCTTTGCTACGTGTTGAGGCTTTCTTGTCAGAGGGGTTGAAGAAAAAGGCCCAGGCTCAGAGTGAGATGCAGCTGTACCCAGCCTGTAACTCGGAGTGGAGCGAAGCCAGTGGGGGACGGGTATGGTGCTCCACAATGAGGTACTTTGATTTTTATTTTATTTTTATCTCGGACAACATTCAATACATTTATTGGAAAAATGTAACACAAGTTTTTACTCTGTAGCGGTGGCATTCACAGAGACTGGGTTGGAGTACCCAGAATGCTTTTCTCCCCTGGGTCTGGTCATTCCCGATGTGTGTGCATCCAACCGTCCGATCCTGTTCACTCAGAGAACCGAAACCTCAGAGAGTACAAGGACTGTCATCCTCTAGCAGAATCCTGCCGAATCACTAAAGACTGAGCTACAAGTCCTCACCACACTACAAGTGTCAGTACATTTGGTTTGGATTTCAAGGACTCTCAAGATTTTCCATTTAGTTTTCTTAATGTTTTTATGATTGGTTTATTATAGCAGGCACATGCCAAGAGACCAATGCTGCTAGTTCTGTTTCCAATTATATCGTTTCTCTGGTTTAGTTGTCTTTACTTCTAATTCCTTTGCAATTTGTGACATATTATTTATACCATAGAATCAAGACTGTTAAATAAAAGACAATTTTATAGATTTGTTTTTTCAATTGTCCTTTATGTAAAGTTGTCCTCCCTTTCTTGAAAAGGATACTAGAGGCGGCGACAGGCTAAATATCTGAGCATACAGATACCATACAATATGCAGAAAAGATTAAACAGAGGCCAATTGTAGGTTTGTCACATAGACAAAAAAGCACAACCTGCATTAAGTACAAAACAGTTGTAGTGGTCAAAAATATTATACATTTATCTGTACAGTTTAACAATACCAATAACAGACTGTGGACTTGGCCCTTTCCCTGCCCTCCCCCCACAAACAAACCAATCTCCTTTGAAATGTGATCAGAAGTGTAAAAAAACAAAAACTTTGATAAAGTGCACCTGTTAAGCATGGACATGAAAGAGCATTTAAAATATGATAGGAAACATAATGTGATGCATTATGCCACCAAGAAGACTTTTGAAAACGTTAACTGGAATGCATCATTTGGTGATCAGAAATTAATAAAGTGTAATTTATGATGTAATGATGACAATAATAACAGGTTACAAATGTCATGCATATGCATAGTAAGCATATCATAATTCTGCGCTTGTATTTCTGCACCTGTCTGACTTAATAGAATCACAAGTAACGATTTTCTCAAATTTTAGAATGACGTTAACTATAATGGATCAGTTAAAATAAAGTCCACTGAATATGCAGATTAATACATGATTGAGTGATCATTTTACTAATAACAAACCCAGCAAGGTATATTTCTCCATCTCTCTCTTAGTGTTTTGATTTGAACTCCAGAGAAATGTCCTTGCCTGGATCTCTCCAGAGGTTAAAATGTGTTCAAAACCTAAATCTAACACCTCAAAGACCCTGCACAGTATGATTAAGGCTTCACACTACTTACCTTTTATAGATCCTTTCATATCAAGCAACATTCAATACCAAACAAACTTCCTTGAAATATTGATCGACCAATCTGTAGAAAGTCAATTCGACTGCTGACAGCATGATTGCATGTGGGAATACTAATCTTGTCATTCTAATGGGAAATGAAGTAATATTTAAATCATAATTGTCCATATAGCACATTAGCCCTGTATAAAACCCCTATGGTTCTTTTTTTCCTTTTCTTTTTTGTAGTAAATGACACTTGCCCTTCTCAATCACACTTGTTTTTTGTCGAAAGCTGAACTCGGAACTACATTTACATTTGCATCTGCATTCCACTTGTTTTAATCTGGATCCTCGACACATAATATTTTGGTTCTAAAAAGAACTGCTAGAACAAACACATTGTTATGGTTGTATTTTTTCCTTTGACAAGAATGGAATGGTTTTGTTCAAGGGCTCTTTCTCTCAATGTGTCTTACTCCATTTCTCCATCCTTTTAGTGCTAGGCCCAGCCTGTGAGTTCATACTCAGCTTGGCTGGTGCCCGTCCTTCAAGTTCCTCTAGTGTGTTAGGACACGCCGCCCAATGTCAGCACATCAAAGCAGATGTCGCATACACGCACAGGTTTGTTCAGGTCAAATTTGATGATGGGGATCTCTTTTATAGAGCACTTATGGCAGAGCAGACGCCCACAATGGCGGCTATGAGAGAAAGAATAATGAGACAATAAAGAATGGGTTGTTAGGACAAGGGAAGTTATGGTTTGAAAAGAAACAATGAAAGGAGGAAACAAGGTCTTCATTCTTTATAAAGGCAGACAGATTAAACTCAGTTAGTTGGCTACATACCAGTGATGTTTCCTGGTGGTGACTCCAAATTTGGTTATACATTCATAGCAGTTTGATCCATCACACCACGGGGGCTCTTTGGAAAGCATGTCTTTCAAAACACGATACAAAAGACTAGTTAGGTATAACTACTACAAGCACTGTAAATGTTGTAGAAACACTAAACCTGTATCTTTTACCTAGCAGACGGAACAGAAGCTGCTTAGTGGCAACTTGATAGTTGAAGATGTTGATGCCCTGGTTGTTAGTGACGCCGAGTCGAGCTCCAGCCCTCACGATGGCACGACACAGGTTAGCGTTTCCTTTCATATAGGCCAACAGAAGCACTGAAAGGAGAAAAACATCAACTATCATTGATCCAGTGTTTGTTTCTGACAAGCAAAAAGGCATTATTGTTATTATTAATATGGAAAATTATCCATTTAAAAATGCACATTCAGTATAATCAAATCGTTTGTGCTTCACCAACCTGTGTTCCCCTCATTGTCAGGTTTATCCAGGGGATACTCAGGCATGCATTCTAAAAACAGCTCAAAGATGGCTGCCGCGTTCTCCTTGCCATACTGGCCGAGGACATGCATGGGAGATTGACCTCTAGACAAATGAAAATAAGGCAAAAAAAATTAGTGAATGTCCATGAATGCACAATTTATTTGAATTCTTTTGTGAATTAAATAGTGTAAATAATTCATAGTTCAGCTATATACACACATACACTGTGTATATATTAGTGGTAAAAAGTGGTAAATAATAACTACTTATATTTTACATATAGAGTTTAAAGGTGAAGTACGTAGTTTCTGCTACACTAGTGGCACTAGTGAAATTACAACAATTCAGCATATTTTGCAAACACCCCTTTCGTGCATCACACCTCCCCCAACTCAAACATCACAATCACAGCTCTTATGAGTGCTCGTGAAGACATGTCTCAACAGGTATAAGTAAGCTACTTTCAATAAAAGCTCCAACATATTAGGAATACTTTTTTAGATGTGTAGCTATCGCTATGTGCCATGAGTAAGCAATTGAATCGTCTCGCTTATAATAAACCCATCCAACGTATCTGAACCGCGCGCATTTCTTGATATGATGCACCACAGCTGTTTGAGGCTGTCTAATTGGGACACAAAGTAAACAATTTAAATTGGAACATTTGAAGACTTCAGATGCAAAAGCCTCCAAGTCCGTCTAACGTTTTTCTTTAATGTTAACATTTTTATCAGGCTCCTATGATAGGTTTCTACCCAAGTACCAACATTTCTGAATGGGATGAGGCTGGCATTTAGTGAGTTTGAAGCGAAAGTATTTGATGAACATATACTATGTGCGGAGAGCATTCACTCAATAGTATCATCTAATTTTTGACATATTGTATTGAAGCATCGATTTTAGCACAATGCCCCATTTGCTTTGACGTGTTCATGACCCGTTTTATCTTTGAAGGTCTAAATGCAATTTGGCTTCTGTAACCGAAGCTGAATGTCTTCTCCCAAGTGTCAGCCAGGGTCCCACATCGGCTAAACACCCTCTGGCTCAGCCTGCTACAGTAGCCATGCCCTAAACTCACACTATTGGATGAGCTGGAAAGTAATTGACAGATCTGAGCGGACCGCTCTCAATGTTTAGATGGTGCCTGGGAGGCTCAATGTTTACACTTTTGGGGGAGATCAACCCATGAATGGCATACTAATAGTAGTCAATGAACAATAAACGGGGTTTTAGTGTGGAGTAATATATTTTGAGTCAAACCTGAGATTATAGGCCTCAGCATCTATGTTGGACTCAGTGAGTAGCGCACGCACATTATTCAGACGCCCCTGCATCACAGCCAGATGAAGTGCTAGTAGAAGGAGATAAAGAAATGAGTGAAATGGAATTTAGTCATTCAAAAATATTAAATTAAATAAGTTTAGCACAAAAGTCTACCATTGTTTCCATTCTCATCAACGGCAGCAAAGTCAACGCCATTCTCGATCAAAACAGAGCAGATTGTGGAAAGGTCCTGTTGTGCAGCGAGATGCAGCGCTGTCTGACGATGCTTGGTCAGCTCGTTTACTTTTGCACCAGCCAGCAGCTACAGTACATCAGAGAAAACAAACATATACAGTGAGGAAAATAAGTATTTGAACACCCTGCTATTTTGCAAGTTCTCCCACTTGGAAATCATGGAGGGATCTGAAATTGTCATCTTAGGTGCATGTCCACTGTGAGAGACATAATCTAAAAAAAAAAAATCCAGAAATCACAATATATGATTTTTTAACTATTTATTTGTATGACACAGCTGCAAATAAGTATTTGAACACCTGTCTATCAGCTAGAATTCTGACCCTCAAAGACCTGTTAGTCTGCCTTTAAAATGTCCACCTCCACTCCATTTATTATCCTAAATTAGATGCACCTGTTTGAGGTCGTTAGCTGCATAAAGACACCTGTCCACCCCATACAATCAGTAAGAATCCAACTACTAACATGGCTAAGACCAAAGAGCTGTCCAAAGACACTAGAGACAAAATTGTACACCTCCACAAGGCTGGAAAGGGCTACGGGGAAATTGCCAAGCAGCTTGGTGAAAAAAGGTCCACTGTTGGAGCAATCATTAGAAAATGGAAGAAGCTAAACATGACTGTCAATCTCCCTCGGACTGGGGCTCCATGCAAGATCTCACCTCGTGGGGTCTCAATGATCCTAAGAAAGGTGAGAAATCAGCCCAGAACTACACGGGAGGAGCTGGTCAATGACCTGAAAAGAGCTGGGACCACCGTTTCCAAGGTTACTGTTGGTAATACACTAAGACGTCATGGTTTGAAATCATGCATGGCACGGAAGGTTCCCCTGCTTAAACCAGCACATGTCAAGGCCCGTCTTAAGTTTGCCAATGACCATTTGGATGATCCAGAGGAGTCATGGGAGAAAGTCATGTGGTCAGATGAGACCAAAATAGAACTTTTTGGTCATAATTCCACTAAACGTGTTTGGAGGAAGAAGAATGATGAGTACCATCCCAAGAACACCATCCCTACTGTGAAGCATGGGGGTGGTAGCATCATGCTTTGGGGGTGTTTTTCTGAACATGGGACAGGGCGACTGCACTGTATTAAGGAGAGGATGACCGGGACCATGTATTGCGAGATTTTGGGGAACAACATCCTTCCCTCAGTTAGAGCATTGAAGATGGGTCGAGGCTGGGTCTTCCAACATGACAATGACCCAAAGCACACAGCCAGGATAACCAAGGAGTGGCTCTGTAAGAAGCATATCAAGGTTCTGGCGTGGCCTAGCCAGTCTCCAGACCTAAACCCAATAGAGAATCTTTGGAGGGAGCTCAGACTCCGTGTTTCTCAGCGACAGCCCAGAAACCTGACTGATCTAGAGAAGATCTGTGTGGAGGAGTGGGCCAAAATCCCTCCTGCAGTGTGTGCAAACCTGGTGAAAAACTACAGGAAACGTTTGACCTCTGTAATTGCAAACAAAGGCTACTGTACCAAATATTAACATTGATTTTCTTAGGTGTTCAAATATTTATTTGCAGCTGTATCATACAAATAAATAGTTTAAAAAAATCATACATTGTGATTTCTGGATTTTTTTTTTTTAGATTATGTCTCTCACAGTGGACATGCACCTACGATGACAATTTCAGACCCCTCCATGATTTCTAAGTGGGAGAACTTGCAAAATAGCAGGGTGTTCAAATACTTATTTTCCTCACTGTATGTTTCAGTGTTTGAATTGAAATTAAAAAATAAAATAAAAATTCCTCCATCACTTTTATTCTCTTTGCTTTACCAGATTCCTGACAATGATCTCGGATCCTGCCTGCACGGCCAGGTGTAGAGGAGAGAGTTTGGCACTGTCCTGCACTCTGGAGTTGACATTGGCCTGTACGCTAATGAGAAAGAGCACACTCTCTATGTCTGAGTTCTGCACAGCAACATGCAGGAAGTTGCGACCTTTGTTGTCCACCTAGACAGAGAGAGAACATTTATAATATTCAGTGGCTTGTGACATCACATATCAAAACAATGTGGAGTCATTTCTTGGACAAATCGGAATTTGTCCTCTGCATTTAACCCATTCAAGTTAGTGCACATACATTATGAGCAGTGAGTAATGAACACAAACACACTGCAAGCAGTGGACACATACAGCCAGAGCAGTGGGCAGCCATTCACTACGGTGCCCGGGGAGCGATTGGGGGTTAGGTGCCTTGCTCAAGGGCACTTCAGTTGTGGGTTATTGAGGGTGGAAGAGAGTGATGTTCATTCACTCCCCCATCTACATTTTCATATATATATATATAAAATCATGCCCACACACACCTGTTCGGCAGCGCCAGGCTCTCTCTTGAGGATGGCTTCGGCAGCCTTGTTGTTCTTGTGGGTCATGGCACAGGCAAATGGCGTCATGCCTTGTCTGTCTCGAATATTCAATCGGATTTCAGGGTGGGAGATGAGCAGCTGGATGATGATGCTTTGCTGGTTGCTGATGGCGACGTGGATCGGAGCACGGCCTTCTGAATCCTGCATGCAGAGAAATGGGCATTGCAGTTCTCAGGGCATTTGAAAACAGTGAGTATATGGAACATATCTGCATAAAGCCTTGTCATCAAAAGAAAAAGAGAAGAACTAGGGTGAATGTATGCATCTGCTGTATATCTGTATTAACCTGTGCATTCACATTGGCTCCAAACTCCAAAAGGCACTGCGCCACCTCCTCCAGCCCCCAGGACGAAGCCAAATGCAGTGGGCACTGTCCATCCCTCGCCTCCTCATCTCCCTCACCGTTAGGACCAGGCCTCCTCGGGCTGTTCACGTCACAGCCACTGAAAACAAATGTTGAGATCATTTATGATAGGGAAATAAAACTTCTACAGACACTTTTTGCATAACACGCAAATAATTTGATTAGATTTTTTAAACAATTGACAATTGTTTTATATAAGCTTTTAAAACCTTGTGTAAAAGCCCCAGTCTTAATTATAGCCTGAATAAAGTGCTGTGGTGATGACGTATTTTTGTAGGACAACCTGAAAGTTAGCATCACCCTGGTTCCTTTGACAAAAATGCAATGAGATTTTTCCATTGGCTTTTGGATCATTGTGAAAAGTGAGCTTGTGACCAACAAAAGTTTATGATGTTTTGTTCATTAGGATAATCTTCGCAAATTAACAACTTGTGTGAATATATCTTGAGCTTATGTTAACCACAGACCTTATTTCAAGCATTTAAAAAAAAAAAAGACAATGGAACCAGAGGTGCCAAAATGCTAACTAGTTTCTGGGTTTTAGCCTGCAAAAATATGGAATCCCTGCAGCACTCTATAGGAATGAATCACCTTCTTGGTGGTTTTTATTGAAAATATAAATTTGATGAATTTTCATACAAATTTTTTAAAACACAAATCCTGAAGCAAGAGAAAACAAGGAGAGGTGTACAAACCTGCGTACAAGGAAGCAAGCAGTGACCTCGTTGTTCTCATCGATGGCTCTGTGGAGAAGATTTTGCTGACAGCCTCCAGGCCCTGAACTCCAACAAGTTGCATCACATCCGTGCCTGACCTAATCCAAAAAATACATAACTGACGAATCAAATAAACTCATCATAAACAAGCATTATTTAAAAATTTTGAAAAACAAGCGTTAAGGTAGTTAAGAAAACTAATGCTTAAAATTTTTTTTTTTAAAAATGCAGTTCTCACCAATGTGGACGCGATGTCCTCCAAACCATTTTCCAAAGCCAGCCAGAGTGGAGGATCACCCTTCTCATTCACCACTGACATGTCAGCTCCTCTTGTGCAGATGGCGTCCACTACTAAAGGGAGCTGGTTACTGATAGCCAACTGCAAAGCTGTTTGCCCCTCCTGGGTCCTAAAACAAAGTCAAGTCACCTTTATTATACATTACTGATTGTTTCAAAGCAGTTTTACAGCGATGACAGGAAAATTATTCAACGATGCAAACAGTTCATTTCGGCTGTATTGCAGCTCTAAAAGAAAATGGTGTCATTGTTCAGCTGAAGTTAGTTCAGTGTTGATTCAATTTCGTGTAAAGATTATTAAATTATTTAATTTACTCTAAGCATTTCTGCAGAAAAACGGTGTCCAATAGTGTCAGTGCAGTCAAATCAATAATATTGTTGAATATTAGTATATAATATAAAGTATGATTTGTAGTATTAGGATTTGTTTTCATGATCGAATTATCAGCTATTACTGTATATGAATCAACTCATTCAGCAATAACTATTTGGGGAGACAGAGGGAATGGGATTGATACACACCGCAGGCAGGACTCAAACCTTCATTGTCCACATGAACTCCACAGCTAAACATGTCTAAAGGGATGTCTGCTACTGCTAACCGATGTTTTTTATAGCAGTTCTAGTACCTGACGTTGATGTCGGCCTGGTGCTCTAGCAGGAAGAGGGCGCTCTTGCTGTCCTGTCTCTTTATAGCCATGTGTAGTAGCGTCTGTCCATCAGACATGGTGTCATTAATGGCTGCTCCAGAACCCAGCAGCTGTGCGGCAATAGTGTGCATACCTAGCAATGTAAATAAGAAACATTAAATGATCTGCATGAGCAGTGAACTCACTGAAGGAGATTTTAGCAGAACCCACCAGTCCAGAGTGCAAGACCCAGAACTGTCTGATCCATGGAGTCTTTCAAACTGAAGTCAGGGATGATCTGCAGGTTGTTGGTGGCATGTAGTGCATTGGCTATGGATCAAAAATAAAGTTATGAATGACAAGAGATGGCACAGCTGCACAGATCACTATTCAAATCAAATATTCTCCCTCATCCCTCACCTTTCTGCTCTAGTATGACAGACACCACATCTGGGTGGTTGTGAACGATGGCCAGGTGGAGTGGGCTCTGGAGGAAGACTCCTTGGCTCTTCTCGACTCCGTCAGGCAGGGCGCTGTCGGTCTGCAGGTTAGGATTCGCCCCCTGCTGGAGCAACTCCACTGTCAGCCCTGCCAGGCCACAACGGCACGCCGTATGGAGGGGGGTCTCAGCCTACAAACGAAAATGTGATCATAAGAAATCACAAGGGGAAAAAGGAATATATAAAAAAATAAAAATAATAAATATTTCATTTACGACAATCCACCCCTTTACTACTACTCCTGTATTATAATAATTGCATTTTTAAGTCTTAAGCTCAGCAAGGCTGCATTTATTTGATCAAAAATGCAGTAAAAACAGTAAGATTTTGAAATATATTAAAATAGAAAACTTAAAATGGAATATATTCTCTGATGGCAAAGATGAATTTTCAGTACGCCAGTCTTCAGTGTCACACGACCCTTCAGAAATCATTCTAACATGCTGTTTTAGTACTCAAAAAACATCTTAATATTATCAACATTGAGAAGAGTTGTGCTGCTTAATATCTTTGTGGAACAACGATGCATATTTTTTCAGGATCATAGCAGAATTTCAATCCTTTAAATTTGTTCTATTTAGTAGTTTTGATGACTACACTATTATTCTAAATTGTGTAAAAGGAATATGCATGTTGAAACATCTGACTGGCAGTGTCTAATAAAAGCTGACACACACACACCCATTTGTTGGTGTGATTGACTTTAGCTCCATGTGTGGCCAGGAAGATAGCGGCTGCTTCACTTCCTGTGATGGCTGCTCTCTGCATGAGGCAGTTACCTGAGGAGGAGATGTCGTGATTAGCAGGTATAAAATGGGTAATGACTAAAGGAACACATACAAATTTTATAAAGTGCAAGATGTTTGATACCATTGGAGTCTGGTGCATCAGGATTGCTCCCTCTTTGTATAAGCCTTGCTGCGAAGCTGTTCTCGTCAAATGAGGTTCCATTCACAACAGGAGCTTCGTCCTCAAAAGGGTTCACGGAGGGGTCAGAGGACACAGTGATGTACTGCAGGGCCAGCCACAGTGCAGTGCTGCCTTCGTGATCTTTCAACTCCAGGTCCAATCTAAGCAAGAAGGGGAAGGATTACAGTGTTACAAAAAGGAAACAAAAAAGGGACAATATTACACCAAGAAGGCAGAGGTAACTATCTCCATGTTCAGAACACTAGCTTACTGAACAGTATACAAAGTATACTTTTTTTTTAAATCAGAACACATGAAGAAACAGTGGTTAAGGCAGTCCAAGTCAAGATTACAAATCACATTTTGATATTACATCAAGTTCCTTTATAACAATGGGAGGTGAGGTTATGCATCATGGGATACACTATCCCACATTAGACTCTTGCATTTGTACATTTTTGAATACAAGTTTTAGATCATTCTGTGTATTCCATACGTACAGAAAGTAGTTTGGTATTATGCTTTTTCATTACCTTCATAAATAATTTAAGATCATTCGTTTTGAAAAAGAGGGCAAATTCCAATCGGAAGTGAGCATCCCTGTGCCCTACTAACTCTGAAGGCCAGATCTCTTGAAGTGGGAACTTTGAAGGGAGCAGGGCACTTGCGTGTCATAAATAATGTAGTCGTTTGGAATGCACGTGGCGAAGGGAGCAATGAAAAATAATGTAATTTCCTCATTATCGTCACCTGGAACCTGAAAGGCAGCTGTCCGACTGAGGTGGCGAACGGGAACATGGTTTGTGTAACATAACACATTATTACCTCTTTGACAACATAGTCAAGCAAAAGGCTAATCATATTAATTACTGTTATGTGTCTGACGCTGTAAAGAGCGATACATAAAATGCATTACCATTCTGATACACCTACTTACACAAGCCTGTATATTTCACTCTCCCACATCTTTGGAATCAGTTTCTGGTTCAAACATACATGTCTGAATTAAACCAGTATTCCCACTTGCCATTTTGTAGCATTTACTACAATAAAGTTGACAGAGTAGTAGATCAGCTATTCTAAGCACATACGAGTGAGTGGAGGCAGGTCTAAATTGCTTATTCATGGATCGGCGTATACGTATACTTGACTTATTGAAGCAAGGGTGTGAAGTTACATTCAATCTTTAAGGCATGAATTTATTTATTTTTTAAATAACAAAAAATAAATCTCATTTAAACGTTTTTTTCCTATGCCATTTTGGTGATCAAAGAGGATTTTTAAGGGATAAAATTGACTACAAGGGGACCTATGAAACTTATTTAATCTTCATATGAAATGTATGACAAAAATCTGTGCAATATATCACAAACAAAACAACTTTAATCATTCTGTTTATACGTTCTTTATACTCAAACTCTCCCGCCATCTAGCTTTAAAATGAATCGCGAGGATTCACCACCCTGGGTCACATGACCATAAACGATCAAATTACTTATTTGAAGTGGCCATCGTATGTACCCCTTGCTAACAGACTTGTGGAGAGGCCATTCGTGAGGGGATTCAACTATTCACTTTCATTTGGAATGGCACTACAAATGGCATCCCCCCTTCCCAAAGTTCCCTTCAAGGGCACAAAAAAACAGTTTTTCAAATTCGCCCAGATAAAGCCTGTTTAAGCTTACTGTTTGCATTGTAACAGCTGGTTAAAGACTGCTTCATTTCCCGACACCACAGCCTCATGTAATGGCGTCCTAAGAATTAGAAAAATAAAACCAGGTCATGAATACAATGAATAAGCTTTACTCCCAAAAAACATTATTGCAGATATAATCCCGAAACTCTTATTGCAGAAGAAACCCTTGAATTTTGTTACCCACCGTCCTTTGCTATTTTGCATGTTTGGGTTGGCACCAGCTTTGAGCAGAGCCTCAGCAATGTGGGCCATGCCAGCCATAACTTCACCACTGTGTTTCTTAGGGCTGAAAGAGCAGACAAGGTGCAGAGGCGTCTCAACTGCACCCACTGTGGCAGCATTCACCTGTGCAGAGTGACGGATCAAAAAAGTGGAAGCAAATTCATCTCCTAAAGAGAGAGAGAGAGAGAGAGAGAGATAGAGAGATAGAGAGATAGAGAGAGAGAGAGAGAGAGAGAGAGAAAGATACAGGATGGGGACAGTATTTAGACCACACACACACACAAAATAAAAAACAAATTCTCAAACGATTTACGACAGATCTCAAATTTCAGCCTTTTGTGAGCTAAACGACTTTATGCCAACTTCAAATTCATCATAAAATAATATTCCCTCTGCCCAAAAACAAGCGCTCCTCACCTCTCTGGATGGCCTTGTGTAGAAGACTCCAGCCGCTCTGGTCCACCATGTCAACATCTGCTTTGTTGTTGACCAGTGTGGTGGCGATGCTCTCCAGCTTCTTGGACAAAGCCAGATCCAGTGCCAAATCTCCATTATTGTCCAGCTCATTCAGCTTTCCTGGTAACTTGGGGATGAAATGAAAGAAACATTTATCCTAATGAGTTTGCCATGCAATAAACAAGCTTATAAATAGAGGATAAAACATTTATCAGTGGCTAAAAATGTGCTAATAATCAGGGGCAACACAATGATTATGTTGTAACAATTGAAACAATAAATAGATACATTTTGCATGCGAGTCATTCAAAATATAATCAGTAATATTCTTATTTTTCAAAGGCATTTTTGTTATTTTTTATGCTAGAAATATTTTAGTATGTTGGGTCACTACTAGTTGTCCAATGTAAAACAAAGCAAAACGTTAACCATAGAAAAACATCACTTGATATTGATTTCACTACATATACAGTAGGACCTTGCACTTTTCATTTCACGGTATATAAAACAAGAACACTTCTATGATTCAGTGCAGGCTCTTTACCTGGGCGTCCATTTCTATTAGATAAAGGAAGACAACATCTTCTCGTTCTACTTTAATTGCTTTGTGAAGGGGGTATTCGGTCTTGGATTTGATCATTTTATAGAGCAGCTGAGCATCCATGGTACTGAAGTCATCTTTCCGTAGATCATCCTGTTTGAGAGGGTAGAGGAAGTAAATATTAATCCTACCCTCTGCATGAATACACACTCAAAAAAGAAATTATGCAAATCTCCCTTTCAAGGTCTTTTTCAAGGTCTTGCTCAAGGTCTGCTGAGCTGATATTGATGTGTTTAGTTCACTCAGCAGAGAGCGCGCCTGTAAACCCACCACAATGTTTCCTTTACCATCCAAATCTTAGACATAGCCTTGAGAATCATCACTACTAGAAGCCATAAAGAAGACCCCAAACATCGATGAGGACAAGATCCTGCTGCTTTTAAACAGAGCATTCAAAGGAGGAAGGCTATCTTTCACAGTGAAATTGTCCATTTATTAATTATTATTGATATATTTCTGGCAAACAAAATAAAGGTCCAGGCTATGTGCATCTATAGAACAAATTCCCCATCTTTCAAGGATGAGGACGACGGCTCTGTTCTTCTGACTCACCCAGTGACTGGCAATGATCTCTCCACAATAGTTCATCAATGTTGTGGCGTCCAGCTCTTCGGCTGTCTGGTAGAACCTGATACAGTTCCTCACGTTCACTGATGACATCACACCTTTCTCACATCTGCATTTGAAAAACAATATCTACGTTTAGAGCTCACTTTGTATTCTTTTACATAATTTCAGTTTTTAAATTAACTAGATATTCATAAGTAGATGTATCATTAAATGCATAATTTCTAATTATTTTCTCTTTATTTTATTAAAATGACAAATTATTACCACCTGACTTCAGACAATATACTTGATACTTTATATAAATTAGGTCCAATTTCACCTGCTATGAGTTCAGCATCACACATTTGTTTTTTATACTGCATGCTTGCATTCAAAGGTTTAGAGTCAGTAAGATTTTGTTTTGTTATATTTAACAAATATTAATATTTTAATATTCAGCAGGTATGCATTAAATTGATCAAAAGTTACAGTAAAACATAATGCACAATGGTTTTTACAACATTAAGCAGCACAGCTGTTTTCAACTGATAATAATAAGAAATGTTTATTTAGCACCAAATCACCATATTAAAATGATTCCTGAAGGATCATGTGACACTTATGATGATGAAAATTCAGCTTTGCCATCACAGGAATATATAACATTTTACAATATATTACAATAGAAAACAGTTGTTTTAAATTGTAATATTTCACAATATAACTGTTTTTACTTTATTTTTGCCAGCCTTGGTGAACACAAAAGATTTACCGACCACAAACATTTAGACGGTAGTGTATATATTCCCTGTCACAACCATGCTATGTCAACTCACAAACTGATTTTAATTGCAATATTATTTATGTTATGCAAGCCCTGTTATCCAAAATAATATGTGACACATATAAATGTCAGACATATTTTTCTATTCTGCAGTCCCAGTGCTCAAGAATAAAAGCTGGTCATTAGCATAAAAGCACCACACATATAGGCTGTTTGCTTGCCTTTAAGCAGCTGCTTTTATCCAAAAAATACCTATTGACAGGAGAGGACTCAAGGGCAGAGTGGTGATGGGGCATCACTGCAACTCTCCAGTTTAACTAGAAGCCTCTTTCAAGCAAATGCCAGGTAAAAGAGCATATGCTTTCAGGGAAATGTCTATTTAATTTGATGAATATGACCAGAGTGAGAAAAATGATGGCGTGATGCATATGCAGTATTAATCATCAAGTGTAGCATTCATCACCAAAATCATTCATGTTCCACATCAATCCATGCTGAGGGGTGCTTTTTATTATTTTTTAATTTTTTACTTGTAGTTGATATTCTTACATATTGAGTGACCGTGACCGATAAGAGCAGTTACATGGTGTTTTTGTTGGTGAAACACTATGAGATGTAAAGCTGCAACATGAGTCATAAATTATTATTCTAAGGGACCGTTCCCACCTTTCACGCAGAAGATTGAGCTGGAAGCGGTTGGCTAACTTCATCAGGTCGATGAGGAAGCCGTCGTCCCCACTCAACTCCAGATCATCTGTGTACGCCCAGCGCAGCATTGCCATGGCAACCTCTGGTTTGGCATCTAGGAAGTCACATGGGGATGTACAGGAAAGAATCCAACAACAAGTTCAGTTTTGAGGGATTACTGCTGCATACTGCATTAGAACAATAAGGAGAAAAAACAGCCAAACATAATCTAGACATCCTACGTTTCTAGTGCAGGTTGTAGGAAACAGAGAAGCCATTGTTACCTGAGAGGTCCAGTTCTGTAGTGGAGGCCATGTTGGCTGAACTCCAGATTTCACTCCGAGCAGCCAGCACGAATTTATGAGCACTGAGCCTCTGATCTCCAATCTTCACCTTCAGATCGCTAGGAGAAAAAAAGACTTATGTGGTCATACTGATTTTACACAGCATCTCTGTGAAATATGCAGTAATCAGCTTCCATATCATTTGACGCATTAGACTAATGTATTATGCATTGGTCTCAGGGGGGGTCAGATCTGAGACAACAGTCCAGGCTCAAATCTCAGACAGGTCATTCTGTAACCTCATAAGTGGTGCAATAAAAAGAAATACAACTGTAATAGAACTTCCTAACTTTACAGACCCAGCAGACATATTAAAAAACCTTTCAGTCAGCTTTTATACACTGAGAAGCAAAATTAAACTGTAAATCATAACTTTTATAATTTGGTGGAAGCAGAAATTTAAATCAGGACAAAGCCACAAACAAGCTTACATACTGTATTTCAATTACAATGTGCATCTTATAAAACTGACAACTGAATTTTGACTATTTTCATGACAATTAAGTACATTTAAATGCCGGTTTCATTCTCAATACAGCAACACAACAAAAATACAAGAAATATTTTATTTAAATATGCAAAAAATTACTGATATATAATATTAATATTTTTAATTATATGTGTGTGTATGTGTATACATAGCTTGAGCCTTGATGGTTAAAAAAAATAATTTGGAATTTATAATTTTTGCATTGGCATTGCTAATAAGAAAAACTTTATCACAGTAAAGGCAATTTTCTTTTCACAAACAAATATATATATAATTTTTTTTTTGCAAAACATCTTTCTTTTTCTTATTTCTTTTGCTTCTGGGGTTAAATAATATGACCTGAACATTTCTTGGTTAACATTCATCTAACAGTATGTGAGCATTCATGTCCAGCTCTCACCTGTACTGCTCTTGCAGAAAGAGGTCAGCCACGATGGCCAGCAGGCGGCTGATGAAGGAGTCACTGGCCTGGGACACAGAGCCGGGGAGAGAGGCCTGGGCAGCCAACACAGAGCACCGCCTGTCTGTCTCCACGAGCTTCTGTTGCATCTTCACATACTCCTGCCTCAGCAGAGCAAGGTGCTTCTGCAATTTCTGCACCTCCTCTGCAGGCATGATGGAAACGACGAAGAGAGATGAGTAGTGGAACAAAAGGAATGAGCACATGGAGAACAAGGAGAAAATAAGGGTAAACAAATAAGAATAAACCGTCAAATCAAATGTGATGGGTAAAGCAAAAGGGAAGTGGAAATGCCATGTAGACGAGAGAAAGAGGGACAAAATACAGATTTCACATGAAAACTGCTGACACAGACAGACTTCCTGAGCACGCTCACGGGAGGAGAAGTGGACCTACGATGTGCGAGCAAAACTGCCTTTACATGTTACAAGAAGTTAAAACTTTTAACATGGTCCGATTCATGATAACCACAAACGCAAAAGTTATAATAATAGTAATATAGTAATATACAACCTTGATCAGTCTCATTCCACTCAAACCTCAAAATAACAACTTTAAACTCGCCATCTTTAATGTGGTAATTGCCTTGGATCTGTGACTAGAGGATTTCACAGCTTAACCTACATTCCAACACAACAGCCGCTTCCTTCCTCTTTCCTTGAATTTATTTCTGTTCATCTCTCCAGAATGCTGAGGCTACACTTTTCCTTTGCTCCACATAAGCTCAGGTGCTGAGAGAGCTGGTCTAGTAGTGTCTTACCATTTGACATCTAGGAAAATCTTTGAATTCTGCGTAAAAAAGAAAAAAAGAAAGAAAACCCCAGCAAGCTAGCCAACACCTTGTACAAGTATAATATGCCAAAGCTGTACATTTTGTGAAAAGAAAAGTCTACCCTGTCATTGCACACCATTAAACCTGTGTGTGTGTGTGTGTGTGTGTGTGTGTGTGTGTGTGTGTGTGTGTGTGTGTAAGCAAAGGATTAGAATGTTTTCAGTTTAATATGTGAGCCATTTGTCTTCAGCCTAGATTCAAGAATCCAGTATGCTGAGCAATCAACAACTCAGAGATGTCCAAATAGGTCCCATAAAGTATTTAAAAAGCTCATCAGCCAATCAGATGACAGGAAACCTTGTGAAGCAATAATCTGCTTGCATCACCAACAAGCATTAACACGAATTTTAACAACTCATGAATTACTCAATGAACTCAGATTAAGAATAAATCATTCTAAAGAAATTGTGCAATTAATATACAATAAATTGTGCTAGCAGTTTACTAATTCGGAAATGGGTACAGAAAATTAGGTACAAAAGGTAAGGTACAAAATATTACGATGGCTTTAACCAATATGTTTGTCACTGTTAACGTACATGGTTGTGTTGATACTACAATAAAACTTCTCTAGCCTGTTATTAGCCATCCCGTCTTTACATGCGAAGTAAACCAAAATGACAGAAAGACAGTTAAAGTGTTCTTGAAGGCAATTCCACTTAAATTTATTATGATTTTACAACATGTTGAGGGAAGATAAAGAAGGGAGATGTCACACATCAGCTGATAAAAGTAACGGTTACAAACGCCTGCTGCAACGTCACTAAATGCAATCATGATATGAAAGTTATTTATAAAAATCAACAAGGCAGAGCTATAAAATTATTTTCTACTGTTATTATGTATAAATGTCGAGTTATATTCAATTATATCACACATGCTACATTAAACAGAGCAATGTATTGACAGATTTAATCATCAATTTGCAAAGTCAGATGAATTACTCATTCAGGGTGATGAAGACTGCGACAAAATACTAAAAGGGAAAATTCTGATTAGAAATGACTTGGGAAAACCAGCGCAAAATGAGAATACAGGACGACTATGTCTCTAAAATCAACCATTTACCTTTCAAAAGCATAACGTTGTATGATCTGCGCTAAATGCAGCTGAATATATCATTTGAAAAAGGATTCATTGGATATCTCTTTACATGAGAGCTCAAATCACCCGGCGAATTATTACTACCACCGCCCAGCCCACCACCTGACTTGCAACCAGCTAGGCTGGACAAAAATCTATGCAATAAAGTGGTTCATTACAGCGTTATACAATATTTATCACCAAATGGCTGTGGTGATAACACTTAAATGCAGTATTGGGTCTATCCATCGAGTAAAGAAATAACAGCTGTAAGTGTTAAACAGAAAGGGCGTGAAAAATAAGAAAGAAACCATCCTCATACCTTCTGCCATGTTGGATCCGTGGCTCGTCGCCTAATATCGCGAGAGAGCGCGGGAGGTAGGGTATGATTAGGGAGGAGCGTGCTGGTGGAAGCGAGCAATGACCCAAAGATACATTACGTTTGTAAAGTGCAGATTAAATTTTTTTTTTTTTTTTTGCAAGTCTGTGTGGCAAGGAAACCAGCTGTTACACGGGGTCTTTATTATTCAGTCCTATTTAAGTTTAATTCAGTCCATCAGCCTGTGTGTTACTGTTCATCAAGGCTGTTACAGATAAATTAGGGATAAGGAATTATATTTATATAAATGTCCTCTTTGGCACATTCCCAAACCCTTTCTAAAAATAGGGCCTAGTCTGTTGTATAAAAGTCTCAGTAGACCTACATGGCACCTGCACCATTGAGCATGTTAAACTGTTGCACATCCAAATGCACATTTTGTTACAATTCAGTTGTCCTTATGATGGTCAATCAATTGCAGTGCAAAAGCAGTGTTGTTATTGTTAGCCAACACAAACATTATTCAAACTTGTTTTCAGTAATTGAAATTAAGTGAACTGAAATCAAATTAATATAGATGAAAGGCTTAAAAATAAAATGACAAATGTTCCCTCAGCAACTAACTGAAATAAGTATAAGCACTATAATTTTTTTAGCTTAAAAATAAAATTTAAGCTATATAGAAATATAACAAAACTAATAACAAAGAATGTAAAACTACTTAAACTAAAATAAAACTAAAATATGAAAAATAAAACACATTTAAATACTATAATAGTATATAAATACTAAAATCACACTGGCCCAAATAGATGTTTTTAAAACTACAGAAAGGTAGATACACTTTTTACCTAGTGGTTTATATAAGACTGCCATGTTCTGAGAAGAATATTTGGCTACACTTTATTTTAAGGTGTCATTGTTACAGTGTAATTATACATTTAAGTACTGAGCAACATTAATTAACTACATGTACTTACTATAGGGTTAGGGTAGGATTTGGTTGAGGGTTAGATGCATGTAATTATGCATAATTTACTGTTATTACTCTGGTAAGTACATGTAACATGTAACAAGGGCACTGTCAAATAAAGTGTTACCAAATTTTTTTTATAAAAAGCAAACACATTTGTAGTTATGCTGGTATTGATGAATGGATGAGTGTCCTATCACATCCAGATTTGTGGCAACACTTAGAACTGAACACAGATAGCACACAAGTATTGGAAAAAATTATATTTTAGAAGAACTCACTAGAGGTGACAATTTTCATAACATGAAAAATATACATCGGTATTTTGTCTTTGTACATTAGGCAAAAGAATTGCAGTAGTCTGTCAGAGCCAGAATAAAATTAACCAGAGAATTAAAGATTATGGGACAGAGGATGGGATACAGGCATGCACGCACACGCACACACACACCCCTCTGCATAACACTTAATGCTCAATCACCCTTAAACACATACACCTCATCTGAAATCCCAGAAACTGTTAGCAAGAAATCTACATTTAAAGCATGGCTAAGAAACCTATCAAAGAAACCACACAAAAGAGATGTCAAGCACACACACACAAAAATCTGCTCTGATACAAGGGAGAATCTTTACTAGATATCTTATATGAATATCCAATTTTAGGATGTCCTCGGAAAGTGGGCAACGCAGTTATTGCTACACCAAATAATTCAGAATGCTGGTACAAAGGTTATGAAAAAAAAAAAAACCTTACACATTCACACAAACTTGAGAGGATGTTAAGCAGTTCTTAAACACGTCCCTCCCTTTAGCTCCTGTTTGATGCAGGGCATGTAACAAGCCAAGCGATTTAAATTGGAGGCACTTTTGAAAACAAAAGAGAACTTAAAACATGCAGAAAAAAAAAAAAAATCACATCTGATGGGTTTCCTTGCCATTGCCTTCCCGCCTCAAACGGACAAAACTAGAGAAAAGATGAGAACCTGACACTCAGAATGCAGTCATCCTTTCAGCCAAAATAAGAGCACCCCCCCCCCCACACCCCTTTTAAAAACCAAATCGGAGAAATACCTTCATGACCCCTAATTAATAAGAAAATGACGTGCTTTACAGCTATTTTTACCTGAAGTGTCCCGAGTGAGAAAGCCATCCAACATGACGAGCATGCTTTGAGTTCTAATTATAGCTTACCCCTTCCTTCCCCACCCTAAAACTGGATTGAGTTTGAGTGACTTTTGTTCAAGCTGACAGGCGGGTACGTGAGGCCGCTTGCACCTGTATCAGATCTGATGCACACTAAGAGATGTGAGGCAGCAGGAGGTGGAGGGTAGGAGATGAACTATACTCTTCAAGAACTGTACATGATGTCACACTCTAACTACAGAATTGCTATTTTATTTGGTACTAAGTCCTGCTGGATGGATAGGAACAAGTTATTATATATTATCCGGTTTTTATGTCTGTGCTATGTACACGTCTTTACAATCTCTTCCTGAAAAGTTGTATCAGTTCGTAGACTTGGAGAAAAAAAAAGAAGGAAAAAAGCGTAATTGTTTGTAAGTTGTTTTTTTTTCTCTTTTTTGTTGGCACTTGCTTGGCGTGTTCTGTCAGCATCTGTGATGGCCTTATGTTCTATTGCAGCCTATTAATGCCAGTCTGTTACTGCCAACATTCAATGAAAACCAGTCCAGCAATAGGGTGGTAGAGTGCAAGAAAACAGTGCCATGTTGTTTCTCAACTGGAGACCTGTGAAAGACACAGACAGAAATATTAGATTAGATATTTCAGACTAAAAAATAAAGTCAGACTAATAGACCTTTAGACATCTAAAGCCTTCATCAGTTCATTTTGTCAGTGACATACATCAGCAATATCAATCTTTTGAAACTTAACAACTTACTTTAAACACACTAAAGTTCAAAGGTTTGGGGTCAGCACAATTTTGTTTTATTGTATTCAGTAAGGATGCATTATTTTGATCAAAAGTGACAGCATATCAATAATATTACAACAATTTCTTGAGCACCAAATCAGCATATTAGAATGATTTCTGAAGGATCATGTGACACTGAAGACTGGGGTAGTAATGTGTGAACGAGGAGGAAATGCTCTGGGACTAAAGGGTCTATGAGTACCTATGAGAGGCTAAGCAGACAAAAGAGCCACTGTTACCTAATAATCTTTAGCATCGAACCTCTATTTTTAAACAAGCCTTGTGAACCTGTTCTAACAGGTTAGCCCTCAACATTACTATGACAGAACTCTACTCAGACTGACAAAAGCCCTATTCCAAGGGGATTAGTTCTGTATGAGAGCAACATGAGAGTTGTGTGATTTTTAACCCTGTACAGATCAGCAATGTCAGTAATATTTTCCTGATTTTTTATGTGCTGCGCATTTATATGCAGATAAAGCACATTTTACCTTTTATTTAAATAAAAAAAACATAGGTAAAAACAGACCAGGGTAAATCAACATGCTAATAAAAAGTCACATGAGGGATAGCTTTAAAACTTGCGATAACAATTCTCTGCATCACCTGGCTCTGTGCTCGTGAGTTTTCAATTAGTCAGTCGGAGAATTAAAAAAAAAAAAATTGGTCACAAGACATCAGCAGTAAACCAAGATGGTAAAAGTCCACTTGCTTACCCTGAAAATAGTGAAGCTACAAGCTGCTAGATGAATTTCACTCAAAGGCAGTCTCTTGGCTCTTTCTCACACAGCGGGCAACTTTTCTTTTGAATTCACCATGTCTGTCTTCCCTCCATTCTTTCTGAAATATTAAACAAAAATTAATGTATAAATACACATATAATTTATCACTTAAGTTAATAAAAAGTACAGCAGCATCACATTCAGCTAACATGCACACAATGGAATACAAAGCATATATTATTTATTAGGTAGTTTTAACAAGTTAGCATCAGACTTACTGCTGCATCAACATTGGCGGGGGAATCTCCATTGGGGTCAGCTAGCATAGAGATGACACTAATCATAATGGTCTCTACGGTGTGGATGGGGAGCCAACGCTCTTCTGGTTTCTCGTAGCCGTATTTATCCTCCCCCGGTTCGTGCAATATCGAAATACAAACATCACCATTCTTGTCAACTGCAAACACAATACAGAAACAGGACATGAGACTGCATGCAAGTTATTAGTCTTACACAGTTTGACATACATGAACCATTTTTTTCTGTTGCCATTCATATAATAAAGGATAAATATGGTTGCTGAAAGAATTATTAAATCAACACAATAATAAACAAGTGGCAGGGAATGTGAAGATTTTTAAAGGTTTATTACATAATCTTTTCCTCATTAAAATATAACACAGAAGAATAAAACTTTTAAAAATGTCTTTAAAATCATGTACATGCACATGAAAAACCTCCTGACCTGTCATATCAATAGATTTTATCAAAGCGATTTATTTTATATAGAGGAGGTCTCCTAATGGGAGCAGACAAGTTTAGATTAGAAGACCAGCCAAAAACACACACAATGGTAGGCAAGCCCCATTACTAGACATTTTGCCAGTGAAATAAAATGTTTACATTCTGAATAAGCAACAAAAAGCATTTGCATGAGGCTGAATTCACAACTCTAAGTGTCAGTGTAAGTGCAATATAGCTTTTAGATCAGCCCAAATGGTGCTCACTGCAGAGCCAAATGACCTCCAGCTATTCATGGGTTGAGCTTGACCTAGTCCAGCTCCACCTCTGTGGATATAATGGGTGGAGGGATAGAGTTATGGGTAGGGTTAGGGTGTGGTTGAACCTTCACCCATTACACCCAAATTACAACCAGAGAGGAGGAGCTGAACTTCACGCTCCACCCATGGCTCTGCAGTGAGCAGCCTCTCTATCAGCCGAGGGCAACCTGAATAAGGGATGTTTACATTCTGTGGAAATCTGCAAACAACAAATCTCACAAAAATGTGAAAGACCCAGTGGAGTGAACCCACACTTACCATTTGGATGCCATATTTCTGTTATGAACTTCATTTTAGGAGGCCTGAGAGGATAGTCTTTGGGAAATGTAAGATGGGCTTTAAAGACGCCACCCTCACTGTAAACAGAAAAAAAACATAACAGGCTTAAAGTGTTATTCAGCAACAATATTGTGGTGGTAAATTCTTTGCAATGTATTCAAATATTCTGCAACTGCTTAAACTGTGCCTGTTAGGATCCCCTATGGCACCACTAAAGTGTGCGTGTGTATACATATTCATCTTCATTAAGAACAATCACAACCAGACTGTCATTTGCCATGGGGCAATCCATATTAAAGTCATAGTTCACGCAAATTTTTTAATTCTGTCATAATTTACTCACCCTCATGCCTATATTACTATCATTTTCTTCTAAGCAACACAAAACTTACATTTTGAATAACTGTACTGCTCATCCTTTGTTAATGATGACAGTTTTCATTTTTGGTTGCACTAATCCTTGTAAAAGTAAAAATGTCACATGGTATTTCATAAGACAACAAAAAGACTTACTAGAGTGTATCAGGAGGACCGATTATTAGCACTTCCCATCTGTAAAGGTCATTATCATCTATCAAACCGGCTGAGAAACCTTCCACAGGATTTTTATTTAGTTCTGTCAGGAAGAGAGAACATGAAGATACTGATTAGCTATTTTAGATGAAAGAAGAAAAAGTAAATGTGGTATTTCAGGCCACTAGGTGCATTTTTGCTTACACATGGATGTTGATACTTGGACCTACACAGTAACACCACCAAAAACTGTTTTCACATCTGGGGAGAATTTTAGACAAGAAATGAGCAATTTGCCTGTTTGTTATCAGTTCAACTGACTGAGCCTCGAGCCAAAGAACGTCCATCTATTGGTGCCTGTGGTCTCAGACGCTCTGTCTGAACTTCTGTGTTCTTATAAGAGAGAGCAAAACAAAATCACTGTAGGTTTGGGGATGACCATCTTGTTGACAAAAACAAGTTGACAGTTGGGTAATCCAGTTATATGGATGTGTCATTTTTATGAGCACATTAAGATCTCACAAGTGCCACATTTTCCTGGCCCGTATCTTTTAAGTCCAGCATAAATGGATGTTGTGAGGCTTTTGCTCCCACAGAGGGTTCACTGAGTCACTGAGCAAACTCAGTGAACCCTCTGTGGGAGCAAAAGCCTCACAACATCCATTTATGCAGCATTCACCATGCTGGTCCTGATGAAAGGAGACAACCAAAACAGCACCGATCCCCTGAATTAGTCAATCAGCCGCAGGGCCACCGCAGAACCTAACGCCATGACAGACCCAGGGTGCCACTCACCCTGTCAACCCTTGGAAAGAAATAGGCAAGTTGCCTCTATGAGTGTGTAAGATGAGTAATTTGGTTGCTTGAGCTGTCTATGCAGCAGAGAGACAGCTGTCATGAATCAGATCTAACATTTTTAACATGATCTGAAATGTTCATGTTTAAACTGAGAACTCATGTAATTGCTTAGTTTTACCCTTTTACAAATAATTCACTTCACTGGCTGCACTGCGCAAATGGGGCCCAGTGGAGAAATCCTCCTCTGGCTTGAGCTCAGTAAAGCTGACACTCACGGATCATGTTGCTCAGTGTGTTTATTGGCCAAAGAACAGGAGAAACAAACTAGTAAGGACTCTAGTAACAGCTAAATTCGTATATAACCAAAAAATAAAATAAGCACGTTATGTGTTGATCACGTATGTAAATCTATTATGAACAGTACAGTTGGACTGGACTGTACAGAGTCTAACTGTACTGTAGTTCTCTCTGTACCAGTGAGCTGGTGTTCAAACAGCAACCATCAATTTGTTAGCTTAGCCTGTTAGCCAGCTAGAAAAACAAAGGGATTTGATCGCCCCGCTGCGGGGACATGGTACACAATGTACGGCTTATAAATCTCAGTTTTGCGCCTTGTGATAACAATACTGGTTTGACGGATCAAGATAAGATGGTGAACGGAAATGGAACCAATGACAGAGTTTCCCTGAGACTATAACCGACGGCTGGTGCTCCTATGTAAACTGCGTCCGGAGTCCGGACACAGATGTCAAAACACGGACTGGCCGACTGCGAGCGGCCCCGCCGGAGTGGTTACAGACGAAACTGCCTGACATACATTTAAACAAGCAAACTTAAAAAAAGACGAATGCAAGCGTATTATTACTTTAATTAATTCTTAACGGCTCTTGGATGAATATTCCATCATAAGTCGTACCAAAACAGCATTTAAAAATAAACAAAAGACGGCGGAGATAGCCTTTAGCCGGCTACTTTAGCTGCTAACTCGCTAACGAATGCTTTACAATAAATGCAGCGCTCGTTAGCAGCTAAACTAGCGGCTAACGGCTAACACCTCCGTCTTGACTGCATTGACAGGCTAAATGTTCACCGGTTTGTTAGCCTGGCTTTGCCACCAGCCTTGAAAAATTACCTGCTAGCTGTCTCCTGAGTAACAGTGCTGACTGGGGCTCCGTCATGTTTTTATAAGTTATATTCTAGGTCGACAGTCGTTCACTTCGCTAAGGAGAAAATATGTTTGAATTTGCTTGCACGTCTTTCCGTCTCTTCTCTAGTCCGTTTTGCTCAACATTCTGATCCGGTGTGCGCATGCGCTCTGAGTCTGCTCTCTACGAGGCCGCGAGGAGAGAAGGATTCGCGCATGCGCTCTGAGACTGCTCTCTATGAGGCCGCGAGAAGAGAAGGATTCGCGCATGCCCCAGCATACATTGAGTGCAAGATTGTATGTTAGCGCTCCAATGACGCTGTTGTGTGAGTCTATTGAAAACGTTTTTCCTGTCCAGAATTCGCATAGAAGACGATACAATAATAACTAGACATACATTTTAATTATGTTGTTAGTGAGTCTATTGGAAACGTGATTCCAGTCCAAATTAACGCTGAAGATGATACACTAATAACTAGACGACGTACATTTGAAGAAAATGTGAGTAGCCTAGTGCTTGGCAGGCAGTTGCTAGGGCATTCTGCATGTTTGCAAGAGAACAAGTTCATATGATGCAAGAGAACACGATAAGCACCACTATAACACCAAGTAATATTATATATATATATAATATATATATATATATATATATATATATATATATATATATATATATATATATATATATATATATATTATATATATATATACATACAGTATCTCAAAAAAGTGAGTACACCCCTCACATTTCAGCAAACATTTTTGTATATCTTCTCAAGGGACAATACTAAACTAGGATAGATTTGAGAGTAGTCAGTGTGCTGTATAACAGTATATATTTACTGTCATCTGAAAATAACTCAACATACAGCCATTATTGTCAAAATAGCTGGCAACAAAAGTGAGTACACCCTAAGTGAGCATGTCAAAACTGTGTCCAAAGTGTTAATATTTTGTGTGAGCACCATTGTTATCTAGCACTGCCTTAATCGTCCTGGGCATGGAATTCACCAGAACTGCACAGGTTGTTGCTGGGACCCTCTTCCACTCCTCCATAATGACATCACGGAGCTGATGGCTGTTAGACACGTGGCACTTCTCCACCTTCCGCTTGAGGACGGCAGTTGGCAGCAAAGCAGTTGTCATCTTGGCTGTGTGTTTGGGGTCGTTATCATGCCGTTTGGCCCGGTTTCTGAAGGGAGGGCATCATGTTCTGCTTCAGAATGTCGCAGTACATGTTGGAATCCATGTTTTCCTCAATGAAGGGCAGCTCACCAGTACCAGCAGCACTCATACAGCCCCAGACCATGATGCTACCACCACCACACTCGACTATAGGCAAGGCACACTTCTCTTGGAACTCCTCACCAGGGCATCGCCACACATTCTGGACACCATCCGAGCCACACAAGTTTATCTTAGTCTCATCAGGCCACAGGACATGGGTCCAGTAATTCATGCTCTTGGACAGGCTGCTTTCAGCAAACTGTTTGCAGGCTTTCTTGTGAGCCAGCTTCAGAAGAGGCTTTCTTCTGGGATGACGGCCATGTAAACCGACTTGGTGCAGTATGTGGCATATGGTCTGACTCTGAGCACTGACAAGCTGACCTTCCGCTTCTGCAACCTCTAAAGCAATGCTGGCAGCACTCATGCGTCTATTTTTTTTAAGCCAGCTTCTGCACCTGACGTACAGCACGAGGACTCAACTTGATTGACCCTTGCGAGGCCTGTTCCGCGTGGAACCCGTCTTGGAAAATCTCAGTATGACCCTGGCCTGTGTTGTAACTCAGTTTCAGTGTGTTACCAATCTTCTTATAGCCTTGGTCAACTTTGTGGAGAGCAGCAATTCTAATTCTCAAATTCTTAGAGAGTTCTTTGCCATGAGGTGCCATGTTGAACATCCAGTGGTCAGTATAAGAGAATTGTACTCAAAGCACATGTTAACTGCTCTAATACAAGATACACTAATTTGTATGGTGCTGTCAAGCAGACAAAAACATAAACATGAAGAATAGGAGATGTGACTTTGCATGGTTAAACGACGTACAGCTATTTTCACTTAGGGTGTACTCACTTTTGTTGCTGGCTGTTTTGACAATAATGGCTGTTGAGTTATTTTCAGAGGACAGTAAATATATACTGCTATACAAGTAGCACATTGACTACTCTAAAATATATCCAAGTTTCATTTCTATAGTATTGTCCCTTGAGAAGATATACTAAAATGTTTGCTGAAATGTGAGGGGTGTAGATATTGTAGAATGTGAATATATATATATAAAGATTTTAGGACTGTGAAACGATTAATCGCGATGAATCGCATCCAAAATAAAAGTTTGTGTTTACATAATATATGTGTGTGTACTGTGCATAATTATTTTGTATATATAAATACACACACATGCATGTATATATTTAAGAATTGTATTTATTTATATATAAAATATTTATATTTATTTATAATACAAATATATATATATATATATATATATATATATATATATATATATATATATATATATATATACACACAGTATAAGCAACTATTTCTTAAATATATGCATGTGTGTATTTATATACAAAATAATTATACACACACATATATTATGTAAACACTTTTATTTTGGATGCGATTAATCGTTTCACAGCCCTAAAAGATTTGTTTTCTCCTTATAGCTTAATGTTCTACTTAGTTTATGTGTAAGGATTAATTAGGCTTTGTTTTCTTAGTTTTTGTAAGCCATATTGATTGGCTTATAATTTAATATATAATTTAACGAAACCCATCCTGATTTTTATAATGGTCTTTTAAATTATACTCATTTAAAAAATAAAAAAAGTGTCGCTAATCTATTAGCTTGCGACCATTGTGTGGTCAGTCAAATTTAGGCAAAGCAGAATTTGCTAATGAAAAATAAGCACAGTGACATCACTTTAAGCAGGACTTCGATAATACATGGGCCAGGAACTCTCAGAACAAGCCCTTGATAAATGAATTAATTAAGAGTTATAATGGGTAATGGTAAAAATGTGCTTTTAGGTCATGATTTGACATGTAAAACCATTTCATTAATCTCACAAACAAATTTGTCATTTTAATAATATACTGTTGTAATACATCTGACTTGGTTTTCTGTATTACAGAACCCCTTGAGCAGGCTTCAAGTGTCATGCTCTTCGGTAGTAGTAAATACAAAAAGAAATAGACTTAGCCCTCACACTGTTGGAGTCCTGTTCCTTAATAAAAATCTTTAATTTCTTAAATTACCCAGTTTACAAGCACTTCACCATTCCACATTCATTTTATTTTATTTTGACTACATATGCCTACATGAGCCTTGCCTATTAACTCATACGATTAGGACTGAGGCTAAAGTTTATGTGAATAAGGTTGCATTTGTTGATCAAAGCAGATTCATAAGAATTGTTTCTGTACAAGTTCATTTGTCCCATTTATAATTTTTTTTCTTCATAAATTCATCCATAGAGTTGTTTGTTCATATGCTACAATTCGAAAGAACTACATCAACACTTACACATGAATTATGAGGATTAATTTTATTGCTTTGTGGTTTACAGAGCACAAAGTAATTTATTACATAAAAAAAAAAAATGGATTGGTCTTCTGGGACAGAAAGGCAGCTTTTCCACCTTTTGACCACAAGATGTCGTTAGTGTGCAACGTGTTGAAAAGCTTCGAGTAATGAACCAATAGGCTTGTTTGAGATGAGCAAAATCTGCGCAGAACCGATCACCGGTGATCAGCGCGAGATGCATGCCGGTTAGAAATGTGTCCGAGTGCGGTCCGCCTTGCTCTGATGTCATGCTGACGTATGTCAAAAATCTCTCGCGAGCGCAAGGCGCACGTGTCGGATTCTGCAGTCGAGCACAGTTGCTCTCCACCGACTGCACTGATCAAAAGCACGATGGGAAATGACTTGCTGACGACACAGCTTAATGCTCATTGGTTTAAACAACTGTGATGTATTGTTCTCTTTTAAAATGTTTAAAACTCTGATCTCATGTTTTTATGTGTATAAATTATGTGTTAGTATTCCCAAACTCTGACAGTGTGATCTATGGGTTATTTGATTGTTGTCATATTTATACAAATATAAAACATGTCTGTAATTAAAGTAAAAATGATTGATAAACACTTTAGTATGTTATTAAATGGGTATCTTGTTCATTATAATTATTTTCATATAAAAGCAACAGAACTTAAATTACATCCAGTTTATTAGCAACACTGTGCATGAGTGTGAATCCTGTGAATCCCGCGATATCCATCTTTGATCTCACAGGTGTCAGATCCACTGCGAGAAGAGAGAACTGTCTGTCTTGCCTGCGCTTTTTTCACTCCTCCCCTCACTGCAGCCGCCTACTCTCGCATACATTTCAGGCGAGGCTAGGCGCTAGTGATGTGTCATGCGCAAAAGATGCGGCTCTGAGAGCCGATGCTTTGTAGTGAATCAGAAGAGCCGGCTCGCATCGAGTGAGAGCCGGCTCCCAGTTTTTTTCCTTTCTCTGCTTTCCTCAAGGCAGAACTTTGTTTTGATTGGTCAGCAATCGCATCGCGGCCAATCAGATGTGAGGATATGGGATCATACCATTATGTAAAAACAGAGAGGTGGGTGAAGCGAAGCAGCACTCCACTGCAAGTTAATGAGTCGTAACAACGTTAAAGGGTTAGTTCACCCAAAAATGAAAATTCTGTCAGTATTTACTCACCCTCATGTTGTTTCAACCCCGTAAGACCTTCGTTCATTTTCGGAACACAAATGACGATATTTTTGATTAAATTTGAGAGCTGGATCACTCTCCATAGGCTTATAAGGGATTGAAACTTGCTGGCCCAGAAAAGTTATTAAAGAGATCGTTAATATAGTCTAAGTGACTACAGTGGCTCAATGTTAAGTATATCAAGCGACGAGAATACTTTTTGTGCGCAAAAACTAACAAAAATAACGACTTTATTCCACTATTCATTTCCTTCTCTCTGGGCCTCGAGTTAGTTCACGTAGTGTTTTTGCGCAGCGTGTCTGTGTTACACGTCACCACGTAGGCTCACTATTGGCCGACGCTGGTCATGTGTGTGATGCGTGTGTCGTACAACACTGACGCGCTGCGCAAAAACACTACGTGAAAAGACTCGAGGCCCAGAGAGAAGGAAATTAATAGTGGAATAAAGTCGTTATTTTTGTTTGTTTTTGCGCACAAAAAGTATTCTCGTCGCTTTATATAGGATCCCTAGGTTTAAAAAACTTGCATTCAATGACAACAGAGCTGTTTATTTGCTGTTTTGTTGTTAATTTGTGCAATAAATGCATAAAAACACTGCACATGAAAGGGTTTTCAACACACAAACCATTCATTTTTGCAAAGTTATGGTAAAATAAAGGCCTACAAAAAATCCTAAATTAAGAGCCTTTCGGGAGTCGAAAGAGCCGGCTCTTCTTTGGGAGCTGAGCCAAAAGAGCCGGCTCTCTGAAAAGAGCCGAACTTCCCATCACTACTAGGCGCATCTCAAACAAGCCTAATAAAACACTTCCGCATAGGATACACCTGTATATCCTCGCTCATGACTCCTCAGGAAGCGTCCTCACTCCTCGATCCTCGACTCCTCGCGGTGCAATTAGAGAATTGAGATATCCTTCAAGATGGCTGAGCTCGATTGGTTTCCAGATGGAGGAGCGAGGAGACGAGGAGGGATATGAGGAAGACCACAAGCAGGGGGTTCCAGCAAGATGGCGGACCGGGTGCATTGCATGTTTTGAGCTATCTAGGCCTGTCCCAGATGTTAACAAATATTTCGCTATCCAAATTGCCATAATGTGCTCCTTTTGAAATGACAAATAACAGGGAATTTTAAACCACCGAAAAAGATTGTGCACCATGACGTAGAAAAAAAAGAATCTGGCTTTATCCCGCAGCAACGACACAGCTGACGACCATGAGTATGCTGCAAGGATGGAAGTGGATAACACTGAGAAAACGAAAAGAAAAGATCCGTTCCATACCGTTAAAGATCACACCAACTGCTAAAAGGCAGGATACGGGGACAGAAGGGAAAGAAGGTATGAATGTGTGAAGACATATGTGAGGCGGTCGCTGATTTACTAGTTAAAATCTCACCATCATGGTCCTCGAGCATCAACCAGATTGTGGACTCAGTTCATCGAATAGGGAGGCGTGAAGAAAACAAAACAAGACACGTCATAATTCAGTTCACTCAGAGATTGCATCGAGATGCGCTGTGGAGAATGACCAAGGATCACGCGATCTGCAAAGAACTTCGTATCAGCTTCATCGAAGACCTCTGCAAAGCCGACAGGGAAACCCGAGCTGCACTGTGGCCTAAAATAAAAGAAGCAAGAGATGCTGGAAAGCGTGCTTACTTCAGAGGTGGTGCTGGATACATTAATGGACATAGAGTCACTTAGGAGCACACAAGGTAATGTTATAGGGTCAAGGGGCCTTGTTGTTCAAGGTTTGGAAAGGCCTTTTGACTTTAAGATAATTGTGGATGCTTCATCTACATTTAATCCATACTGAAGGGACATTGCCTGTTTGGGCTTTCTTTTCTCACTTCTCTTCAAAGCATAGTCTGTTGGACATTAATATTTTCTGATGGTTGTTAGTTTGTTTGTTTGTTTGTTATGAATATTTTTTTTTCGTGCATTTCACTTAATGCTAGGGGCTTAAGAGAGAACACTAAGAGGAATTCAATATTTTTGTTTTGCAAGGGCGAAATAGCTCACTTTATTTTGTTGCAAGAAACACACTCAAAACCAGAGGATGAAAAGTTTTGGGTAAACCAATGGGGTGACAAAATGATCTTTGATCATGGGTCTACTAGATCAGCAGGTGTGGCCATCTTGTTCTGTAACTCACCTGGTAAAATAGTGACATCTAGATTTAGCAATAATGGTCACTGGCTAATTTCTGTTCTGAAAATGGATGATCACTTTATTCTGGTTAATGTTTTTGGGTTCAATAATTTAATTCAAAACAGACAGTTGATTTCAGATGTTTCTAATGTCATAGTAAACCTCAAACTCATTTATCCAACTGCTATTATAGTTATGGGTGGTGACTTTAACATGGTTAGTGATGAATAGCTTGATAGATGTCCATCCAGATGTAATCACAATTCTTACAACCCTGTTTTAACTGATCTTTGTCGCACTCTATAATTTAAAGTCTAATTTAAATCACTCTAGGATTTAAATATCCTAACGCTAAGCAATATTCATGGTTTAAACCAAACAACAGCTCCTCTCACAGATCATGCTGTTATTAAATTGAGTTTTAATCCTCCTGGTGTTAGCCGACAGAATAAAGGGTATGGAAATTCAGTTTATTAAAAAGCCAATCATTTAATGAAGGTGTCAAAGCCACAATCTCTAATGTGATGTCTGATAATTCTATAGTATCCTATGTCTCCAAATGGGAATTCCTTAAATTAAAAATTAGAGAATATTCTATTCATTTTGGAAAAACAATAAATAGAATAGAAGTAACAGATTATCTGAAATTAATATTATTAAACAAATAAATATATATTATAATAAAATTTCACCTACTGATAATGATAAACAGAAACTGCAAAATCTTCTAAACAAGCTTGATGAAATCTATCTTCGTAAAGCGGAAGGGGCTTTTATCAGGTCCAGAGCAAAATGGATTGAGGATGGGAAAAGAAGTACCTCATACTTCTGTCGTTTAGAAAAAAGAAGGCAAGATAAACTTTCAATTAAAGCCTTATCGCTCCAGGGCCAGGTAATTACAGATCAAGCTTCAGCAGTAGAAGTAGCAGTAGAAACTAAATTAGCAATAATTTTATGTATCTATAGACCACCTAATTGTGACCTCTCTGCATTTATTACAGACATCTCAAATGCACTGGATATCATTTCTAATGAAAGGAAAAACTGTTACATAATGGGTGACTTTAACATTAATATTGAAAATAGACAGGGAAATATGTTAATCAAAGAATTTACTGACACCATTTATTCCTATAGCTTTAAACCTATGATTTCAGTCCCCACCAGAGTGACTAATACCTCAGCAACTCATATAAATAATATTTTTACTAATGTGTATAATAAGACTATGAAATCCGGTGTCCTGTGCATTAATGTGGCTGATCACTGTCCCATAATTTTGATCACTGTTAACGAGAGTGAAAATTGCCCCCCTTTACAAAACATTAATAGACGAACTTTCAGTGAAAGAAATTTGATAAATTTCAGACACGCTGTAAGGCAAATATCATGGAGTGAAATCTATCAAAAAGTAGATACTCAGAAGGCCTTTTCACTGTTTATAAAAAATGTTTTTCCTCATGTTTATAAACTCATGTTTTCCTCTCCAATCAGTGCCTTTGAAACGCAAATTGCCCAAACCGTGGATAACTCCAGTTATCATAAAGTCCCTGAAAATCAAAAATAGATTATATAAAAAATACATTCTTTGTCCTACTCCATTTAATCTGTTGCAATTCAAAAAATACAGAAACAGATTAAATCATGTCATAAGAGGAGCAAAAACCCACTATTACAATAAGAAATTAGTCGAAAATAAAAACAATGCATCTTCCTTGTGGAGAACCATCAATGTTATTCTTAACAAAAAACATTCTAAAAAGCAGTTACCAAATGAATTTAAGATTGACGATTCTATTGTTTCAGATCCGCAACAAATTGCCAAAAGATTTAATGCCTTTTTTCTGATGTAGGTCCAACATTAGCTTCTAAAATTTCATCTAGTCATTTTGGACCACTAGAATACATGAATTTTCCAATGTCTGAGGATTTTAACTTTACATCTGTTACCGAGGATGAGATCAGAGATATACTTGTCAATTAAAAGCAATTTACCCTGATATCATTAAACCATTACTTTATATTTATAATCTTTCCCTAGACCAAGGAATTGTGCCTGTAGAGTTGAAAATAGCAAAAACAAGGAGGGCCATAAATCATTCAAAGGGGGGTCATAAATGTCAGGGTGTCAAAAAGTGACACATGCATATGTTAACACTAAGTAATTAATTTACACTGCAGCAGTAAAGAAACTATGAAAAGAAGAGTAATCTTTAAAGTCCTCCACTAGAGAGATTTACTCGTAAGAAATTCAGCAACATATGATTCTGATTAATTCAATGCACACACAAAAAAAGCTACCATTAAATTAAACTATACGTTACCTTTAGGTTGGTTATCAAGAAAGTGAATTTATGAAGGCCTCAGACCTAATTTGTCATAACATGTGTTGCTATTAATAATTTATTTGAAATAAAATATTTAATATACAAATATACAAAGCTCAATGCAGTTAACTAAATTATGCCAGGTAATTAGTTGGTGCTGATCTAAGCTTGCAGCTGTTTGTTCGAACTCCTTATGGTCCATGTTAGCAGTTGGCATGTTCAGAAATAAATGTAGCTTTGACAGCGGAAGCCAGATAGAGGAATGTGGGTGTCCGGTTTAGACACTTTTCATGTCTCAGGACGCTTTTCACACTCAGTCCTTTGAATGGGGTCACTGCAGCCAAATGTCATAATACAGGACCTTGTATGGAACACGACCAATATAAGCAAACTTTGGCTGTCTTGATGACTGTCTTGATTAAAAAAATTTAACATTTTTCCTTCATACATGATAAACAAAGTAATCAAACATTTATGGCTTAAATAAAATGTATAGAAAAGATTGTTCTTTATATTGCAACCTTATGCAGCTGAATTATTCAGTTTGTGGATAATTTAAAATGTTAACTTTGATTTAAAAAGTTCGAAATGGTAACAAAGCAAAAGAATTTATATGTATCAACTAGGCGGTTCCATGAGTTTTGACATTTAACGCGTTAAAACATATAATGCACTTTTCTTTAATTTGTAAAATGTATTTTTTAGAACTCAAAACACAATAAATGCTGTGTGTAAATCATGTTCTGCTTTATCTGTTTATTTCTGAGCTTAACACTATATCCCCTGAAGGTATTTAGGGCTGTGAGTGATGAGAAACTTGATAGTTGTTGGCTGTTTGTGGCTATCAATTATTGCTGTAGAGAAGCCTATGAGCTGCTGAACTCAGACTATTTACACAATGAGAGCTATTCCAAAACAGTTTAAAACACAGCAGTGAAGTTGTCAACCTCTCATCTTAATGTGTTTTAAATGTTAAAGAATCTATGAAGCCAAGCTGCCTTACTGCATACTTCTCTTGTAACCATTACTGACATCGACAACATTCAGAATAGCATTTGATTTTTAAACATATGTTTTTCCTTTTATTTTTTTTTATAGGATTATTTACCATTATTGAACAAGGATTGACCCCACCCTCTGAATTCCTTTTGAGCCACTTGCATGTTTCTGTAGACTGTTTGGCTCGGACAAGACTGAGCTGCAGGGCACAACAGGGCAGTCGTCACGGTTGGCATTTGGCAACATTTGCAGGAACGTGCCAATAGGATGCCAAGCAAGTTTTGAAACATTAAGGAAATGGCTTTGAATCCAGTAAAGACCTTAAAGCATAGCAGATTTAATTTCTTCAATAACATCCGACTTTTGCATGGAATGACAAATGTAATTTATTACTCAAAGCCAATTAGTATTGAATGCATGATGGAAAAAAATATGACAAATTTTTTTTTTGACTACTAATTGGCAGTAAATATTGAACATTTATCTAACTATACTAATATATATATATATATATATATATATATATATATAGTTTTTTTTTTTTCAATTTCTTTATAGAAACATGACATTTATTGAATACAAACATTATTATTGCCCATGCAGGAAAAAATATACCATTTATGATTAATGATTAATGCCTTTAAGTGGCGTATGGGGAGTGTTGACACAGCAAACTTTTTTTTAATGTTTTTTATTTATGAAAGGTTTAAGCAATATTTTAAGCAAGTAAGTCTATTGTGGAAATACATTTAGTAAAAGCTCAAAAATGGAAAAAGTAACATACAACTACAATTTACATGCAAATGTTGTAACCCCTAAATGATCAACTTCTAAAAACAAATTTATAGTTGTCTTTATAAAGAAATGCTCGCTTATATGTAATGCAGTGTGAAATGGCCGTTAGGCTATGTTCACACTATCAGTCAAAATCCGATTATTTGTGTGTCCGATTGGAATCTGATCTAAAATTACTGATGTCCACACTGTGTATCGCAAAAGTTCAAATCTTATTTGTGTGTCCATGACACTCTTTCATTTTCCGGATTATCTGAATTGGTTTCTATGGCAATGAAGTTTTGTAGGTAGGCATACGGCAACAACAACCGCAACATGGAGGGGTTTGCAATACAGATGTTGTCTGATTTACAACATGACAATGTGTTGCTGCCGCGCTGGACTACTGTCTTCTGAGGCAGTGGCAGAACCGTAGGAGGCTAGTATGAGTGGCTTTATTCCGTGCTGTCATCTCCACCGGTTTCAAAAAATGTCTACGTTATATTGTCATTTTCTGCTCGTCCTGCACTGTAAAACAACACAACCTTGTATCTGCAGCGACTTTCAGCATGTTTCCTATAACAACATCTGACATTTGCGTTTTAAGTAACGTGAGAAAGTCACATTAACCACGCGAAATCCGTTCAGAACGGTCTGACTGAAATGGATTTCCAGAAATGTGATTTTCATAGTATATCAAACCAGTAAATAGTATTTCAAACCACTTATTTGTAAAAAATGTGTGTGATTTTTGGCCGATCACACTTATCATCTTATCATCTAATCAGATTTCAATCGATATGGACAAAAATCGGATTTGGACTGACAGTCTGAACGTAGCCTTATTTCTGGCCTCATCAAGCACTCAGACTTCCTTACCTGCAAACTTACAGTACCTTGTGGATTTATCTCCTGTGTAACCTATATATTGTCCTGCGATCCCCTGTGTGGATCTGTAATCCTGTGTCTGTGCATGCTGCTCGGGACCTAGTAAGATAAGAAATCCCAAGTGATTTATCTGAATATTACATTGAACTGTTCTTCTTCAAGTTTACTTGCCTGTTTCACCTGTTCCTGCACATACTGTTCAATAAATTAAAAATGAATTACCTGAAACTGAGTTATACCACTCCTTGTCTCTTAAGCATGGTAAATCCTGACTGAAGGCCAGAACTCTTACAACAAGTACCTTACAGGAACCGGTATGACTCCAAAATCACTCCAGAGTCTCCAGAGTCCGTTTCAGCCCTGGAGCTCATCCCAGAGTCTGTTACAGTCCCAGAGCTCAGCATAGAGTTCTCTTCATCCTCCAGTTTGGACACCAAATTGACTCCAACACAGAGAGGGAGGCATTTGGGGCTGGCATCCAAGTTGGCATCCAGAGCTCCCCAGTCCAGTGATCCCAAAGCTCTCCAATCCAGTAGTCCCTAGTCTAGTGATCCAAAGTCCAGTTGTCCTGGTGGTCACGAGTCAGGTTGTCCCGAGTTCGGTGGTCACAGAGGTACTTCCACCGTTGACTGTTCTTCCTGTGATGGCAACTGCCTTCTCCTACTCCTCTCGAGGTGACAGCAATGCTACAGCTCCTGCCAAGGTGGTTATCAACTCTCAGAAAAGTTATTTTCGTGGCAAAAGAAAAATAACTTTCTTACTGGGTACAGTTACTACTCATAGCATGTAGCTGTGATCGCATTGTCAAAGGGACTTTGTTTTGCAAGCAGTGACCACAGAATCATTACAAAGGTGAATGTTCACAAAAGTTTTATTTAACTTAATCATGGACATTAATTTAATTGAATTAATCTTAATTTAAAGCACCTTGTTATCAAGGGATCTGCCGCTTAGACTAAACCTCTGTTAAACCTTAGTTAAATGTGGGATACTTGCAATGCCTTAGTCGTTGAACCAGCATCCAGATGTTGTCTTGGAGGAAAGTCTTCATGGTTTATTACTTCGATGGTGGTGAAGTTGCAATGGAACATGGAACATGTTCTTAATGTGTTGAGGCCCTTCATGAGGAGTGCCACAGTGTTGCAGAGTCCCACAGCATTGCGGTTGGACCGGGTGTCTCCACTCTTTTCCAACACTCATTAAATGGTTCTAGTTCAAGTTTACTTGCATGTTTCTGTTTCTGCACATACTGTTCAACAAATTATCTGAAACACTTTACACCTTTTTTCATTTCTTGAGTCTGGTAAATCCTGACAGTATCTCAGGAGACACAAAGTTAAGCTAATATTGGAATTGGACATGGCTTGATTCCTTCCCACCTTGGAATGCAACTTCCGAAGGCAGTGTTTTTAAGATTTCATTCGCAGCCACTGACTCTGCACCTGTCTTTTGGATTAGGCAGGTTTTTCACACGATTATTTTTGGTCAATATTGAAATCACGATTATTTAACATGATTATCAGTGGGTGATATGATCAAGGCTTATTACATGATATGAGTCATTTTAAATATCAGTGAAATTTCACAAAACAATTACATTAGAGAAGTAAACATTCAGCAATTCAAATATAACAAAGAAGCTAATTACAAACAAAACAGACAACTAAATATAATGGAACAAAAATGCAAATGAAATAGTGTTTTAAGTATTTCAGGAAGATGTACTAATGATGGTATTCCGTTAAGTAATAGCCTACAACAACAAAAAATGAATATTCAAATGTAAAATAGCACTGCATAGTCTCATTGTACACATTAAATATAGATGAAGCCTTATTAAAGCTAACCAAGTTATTCAGTCAAGATCAGTGATTGATTTTCCTTTGTCATTTGTTGTTTGATTATCATTAATGACAGACTGCAGCAGGTATATTAGACTGCTGTCAAATTAAGAACTAATGCATGGATCCAATATACTGTTAAACATGTGTTTTCTTTCTCAGCTGTGAATGTTTACTTAAGACATAACCCCTTGTGTTTACTTGAATACTCTCCAAAAATACATTTTGAAATTTTTGTGTATACATGTTTAGGCTCGTATCCGAAGCCATTTGGTTATCCGTGTTATCCGCTTTTTAATGTGCTTTTAATAACACTGTTTAATATCAAACATGTACCGCAGTTTAGTAAGAGTAGACTGCATTTTACAACACAAACTTATCTGGCTAATTTGGATTTTAAGTTTGGGCTTTTAGAGAGAAACGAAAGTGCACCACAGTGAAAGAATTGAACTAGTTTAAATACAATCGGATTATTAGGGTCCATGTAAACGCAGCTTCTGTCTCCACCTTAAAAGGGATGATTATCAGCCCATGACCTAGACACAAATGAAAGACAATACTTATTACACTCAAGAGAACCACCAAAGAGAAAATGTCAACAAAACTACTTCCCACTGGCAACAACCTTTCCCTAACTAGCTTACTACTTGTTTGATAGTGTAAGCCCGCCTGGATCGGTCCAAAGGTGGCATCCGATAGAACGGGTGAAGGTCTCTTGTTACTGTCTTTCTGTGCAGCAAAGTAATTTAATTCCATTTAAGCTTTTATCTGACTCCATTTTATAATGACCTCAAAGTTAGGTTAGATTGTCAATTAGTTATTGGTCAATCATGTAATAGTTTAGCAGCACATTTGATTATTCTTTTCAACTCTTTACTTATATTTTACCCGTTCATATTAGGAAGCTATGTCGCTCAGAGGTCCTCACGCTTAATGCGGGTCTCACGTTCACAAGCTCGTCAGTTTTCGTCACCAAACAGAGGTAATTGCTGTATACCTGAGATTGGTCGCATTCACGCTTACACAATCAAAGATACTTTGGTATAGCCCCCATGGAATTGCATACACTTGAATTTAACATAATGTTTACTTCAGTGGAGGTATGGTCACTACTACAGATAAGTCAACCAACTTTACTTCTCTTATAATAGCTTTGGATTGGCCATGCTGTGGTTTCCCACATACACTTATCTGAAGTAATATTAAATTAAAACAGAGGTAAGACACCCGGATTTAGGTTGGTCAAGCAGCACGTTTGCTGCCCTGAATGGAAATTCACTTCTTGTCTTTGCAAACCAAGTACACTTGAATTAGTGCCAAATATTAGTCTTTACTAATCTGACGCAAATCTTGCGGTAACATACAAATCTGTTTAATCTACTTGGGAAAACGATTTCAGAGTCAGTCTGAATAAATCAAATGTAAGAATTTATTATGTCAGGTAAATGTATTGTAGTAGTGTTGGTGGGTTCTTCTGTAACGATGCGGTTGAAACAAGAGGAAGCAGAATCCACATGCAGCGGTAATTTATTTAAACAAACTCAAAACTAGACAGACTAGGACTAAGGAACAGGACTGGGGAACAGAACAACCAACATCAAGATCAAGAACCCACAAACACTAACACAAGACACAGGGTTTAAGTAAAGAGGCAGACAAGCTAAACAGGATAACAAGGTAACAAGGAGGCATGGCTGATTAGAAACACCCGGGAGACTAATAAACAGGAAAAACCTACAAAGGAGAACAAAACATGGCACAGAACAGGAAATAACTAAAGTCCACACAAGACAGGAATCATTACACCTGGAAGACGCAACCTCCTCTGTGTGCAAGCTATCTCTAAACTCTTAAAAACGTTATTACCTTTTGTTTTACTTCTTTGGGAATGAGACATTTGAAGACAATGAGACATTTCAAATGATACCAAACATGTATAATTACTTATTGTACACATTTAACATTGTATAGGTTTTTAGTGAGTTTTAGGTGAGGAGGAGAAGAGTGGGAGCAGGGGGAGATGATGCGACTGTAAAAGTGAGGTGTGAGCTGCACTGTGTGCATCTCGGATGTTGCTGTTACATATGCAAGAGAGAGTTCAAATGTTAATTCTCAGGAGAGCCTTTTGCTTTCTCGCGTGGTAGCCCAGACTTACTGGCACCCGCCTTACAATAGGTTGTCTTGATGACACCCAGATCAGTACAATCATCCCTTGTCTTTGCTCATAAATACTTTCCGTATGCACAGTTGCACAACATTAAACTTCAGGTTAAATGATGAAACTTGGGTGTAAAAATAAATAACCTATAGTATATATATGGCACACATACAGTACGTGGCATACAGCTGATAACATATGTTAAAGCAGAGATAATCTCTCTTGAATTTTTTATTAGGTTAAAGGGCATATTATGGGTTAAAGCAGTACAAAAGGAACATGTGTGTTTCACAGGCTGGAATAGAAATGAGATTTTCCAGCATCTAAACTCATGTTGCCATTTAAGAAAGTCCTAATAGAAAAAGATTTAATTACCAGATATGCATCTTGAGATGTGGAAAACTTGTTGAGGAGGCTGAAATTACAGCTTGGTAACTGAAAGGTCAGGCTAATACAATGACACTGAGTATTTGTATAAGGTAAGCTTGCCAGCAGGATCAGGGGAAGGTATCTGCTATATATAGAGTGTTATGAGATAACACATTTTTGTTATGAAAAGCAGTTTAGATCAGTTCATCAAATGAATATATGATCATCATCATTATTCATATATGCTTAAATGATTGGAAAATCTGGTAACACTTTATTTTACATTGTCATTGTTACACATGTTGTAATAACTACAAATTATGCATAATTACGTGCAACTAACCCTACACCAAAACCCTATTCCTAGCCCTAAGTACATGTATCCATCTATCCATCCATCTTCTTCCACTTATCCGGGGCCGGGTCGCGGGCGGAGCAGTCTAAGCAGGGATGCCCAGACTTCCCTCTCCCTAGACACTTCCTCCAGCTCTTCCGGGGGGACACAGAGGCGTTCCCAGGCCAGCCGGGAGACATAGTCCCTCCAGCGTGTCCTAGGTCTTCCACGGGGTCTCCTCCCGGTGGGACATGCCCGGAACACCTTCCCGGGAAGGCGTCCAGGAGGCATCCGGAAAATTTTAATGTAATGTATTAATGTATTTGGTCTTGGCAGAAAAGATCTGCTGCACTGCTGCTGCAGAGCAAGTACCGAGACTTGCTACTGTGAACACCTTCACAGACATTTCTATGAACATTTAAGACATGCTGCTGCTGCACATGTGACATGAATTAACCCCATAGCAGCAGGGGCGCAACTACCCAGTGTCAGAGGGGTATGCAGCAACAATTTTGGCCCCCCCCCCCCAAAAAAAACAACAACAAAGAAATAAATAACTGTGCCATGTAGCCAAATGAGTGAGGAACGAATGATATTAACAGACGAAATAAGTACAAAATTGTAATTTTTTAATAAAATTGAAATATACTTCACAGTGAGAATCCACTGCTGAGTGGACCTCTGTCCCTCTAGGGGGATTCGGTGGCATGCCCCCCCTTAAAAATTTTGTGCTTTTTAATGTTGAATTCATCAATCTGGTGCACTTTGAGAGTTCAAAATTAAAAGCTCCAACCCATATTCAGTGTGCAAATTAAACAAAGAAAAATTCAAACCTTTTTTAGTAACAGTGTTCTACATTACACTACTACATAATAATAGTTATAATATTAATCCCATGATAGTAATAGCCATATATTGTAAAACAAATGCACTGAAAAATAAAGGAAACTTTCATAATTAGTTTTGTACTAATTTCTATACTTCACATTAAAGATGTGATTGGGCCAGCCCAGTGTCAATCAAGAAAAGAACCAATGGGCCGCTGATCTACGTGTTTAATGAAAAATGCCACACAAAAAAACTAACGCTGACTTTTTTTTTTTGACCAATGCATTACAACGGCACTAACCCAGCGCCGCCAATTAAGCAAAACAAAACAAAACAAAACGAATGGGGCGCCGATGTACAAGTTTTATGGGCCGTTAAGACAAAAAAAACAAAAAGCCTATTAGATGTATCGGCCCAAAAAGCACGTCGGCCCGCAGGGAATCTCCTAGCCTACATGCGTGGACGTCACACTTTAAATCCTACCTGTTGCCTTTGACCATCCACTTATTTAGCTGCTGGCGCATCATTGACATGCCATCTCCTTTTCCCTCTTTCTTTTTCTATTATTAGTCCCGACAGCTCGCTCAGCGCTCACGGCACCCCCGCCTGCTCGCGATATTATCCCCCCCTCTCTATGTCAAAATTCTATGATGGAATCTTATGAAAATCCTACTCTAGCCTGTTAGTCCTCTAAAAAGTTATATAACATTGAGGAAATGCAGAAATTATTTAGAAACGCACAACAGCAGCTACGTATAGATTATTATTATTTTTTAATTAGCCTACCATTGCTTTGGCGCCCCCCTGGTGCTGCGCCCCTATGCGCCACATATAGCGCATACCCACTTTTTGCGCCACTGCATAGCAGATCTATGCAGGTGTAGCTGGGGAACGTGGAGGGTTCTAAAAGTGTGCTGCAGACTGTAACAGCAAACAATGCCAACTATTTGAATGTTTGAGCAGCAAGCTCATTGGCCGCTGATGCAACACTAACTGTGCTATTTAGATAACGACATGATTGCTACCAATAAGTTAAAGATCTATCAGCCTGCACCATTCAGAGTTTCATGCCAGAGCTATGTAATTAGAAGTCACAGAGGAATGCAAAGAGTGCTGCCAGTGAGAGGATGGTTGTAGTCACCCTTTGACCCTTGGCACTTTTAATTAAGTCTAGTGGGCTTCTGGGTGTTTAAATTAGAATTTTTGTCAGTTGGAGTTTAAATAGCCTTGGCTCATTTGAACATTCTATCAATGTAAGTCTATGGGACTTTTCCGAGTTTTGATCATCATTTTAGGAAAACCGAAAGTCCAATAGAAAAGATATAGCAACCCGAGTCAGAACAGTCTGAAGGTCTGAGCTGAGTTTGGTGGATGTAGCTTTAAACCTCTAGAAGGAAGCTTTAAGGCCACATAAGCAATGCAGCTAAATTCAGCTGTCAGTTCACCTTTTAGTGCTTAATCCTGTTCTGTACACACACAGTTTAGTAATTTAAGGTAGTGACCAGTAGCGGAGATAGCGTGGGTGCTTGGGTGCGGCCGCCCCAGGGCCCCGTGCCAATTAGGGGCCCCTCAAACGCCGCCGATCTTGCGTCACTGGACAGGAACGGTGTTCTTCTTGATAGCATTCTTCAAGCGCAATATGCGAGAGAACACGTCTGGATGCCCGCTGTTTTCTGTTTTCTCACAAAGCACGAAAAGAGCCGCCTCTTATATAGTGCATGGACACATACACAATTATATATCACAATTATCCTTCTAGTTAATTTATAGCATCAAATAAACATGGATAAACATTAGAAGAATTGTTGTTTCAACCACGGAAATTCAACCTTTTTTCAAGTTCAAATATCCCCGTAAACAGTCTGTTTTGTCTTAAATGGTTGAGAAAGAAAAACAATAAGCCTATGTCTATTGAATCTATTAAACTGACAGCATATACTCGCTGCTACCATTAGGCTAATGTTGATCAAAGAACAAAAGAAAAAGAAAATCACTCTCTGAACTTTTCTAACTTTAATAGCTTAATATTTTATTTGTCTGTGCATGCGACCTTGAGATGCGTTCCCTGTCAAACATAATTTATCCTTATTTTCGTAATTTTGTTAAGCATTTTTTCTGGATTTCTTGATCTTTATATGATTTATTTATTTATTTATTATTATTCGTATGCTATTCGTTTTTATACAATTTGTTCTGCAGAAGAAAAAAAATAACTATCCTGTTAATTCAGAATAGCAGAGATAGCCCATCCAATTTAATAATAATAATAATAATAATAATAATAATAATAATAATAATCAAGTAGCCTAGGCCCATTTTATTTTGGTTTGCAGGCTAATAAAAGTTAATCCGAAAAACAAACGGTAGAAGTAACTTTACCCGTTTCTGAATATTAATTTAAATGTTGCACATAATAAATAGGCCTAATCAAAAAGCACAAAGACCATTGTAATTCAAATTAAAATTTCGTTATATCGCAAACGTTTGAAGAAATTGCGTTGCTTTGAATAGGCTATCTCATGCACGGGTTCGGAGTTTGCACAATGTTGGCAGCTCCGTTACAGTAGGCTATATTGGGAGCATCTGAATGTGCAGAATCTGTCCGTGTTGCTGAAACATTTTTACTTGACTTGCAAACTGTTTTCTTTGTTCGTCAATACAAACTTGTCAAAAATTGTGGCTTTTCTTTGTGTTTTATTTAACATATCAGCTTACTTGGCTCAACAAGTGACACATTATTACATATGCATTCATCAGATATTTTACGTTTTTTTTTTTAACGGTTTTAATTTTAAAATGACTTGGTAGCAGAGGGCCCCACTGTACTGAGAGTCTAGCTCAGCCCCTGGTAGTGATGACTGCATTTACAATAATAATAATAATAATAATAGTAATGATAATAACAAAAACTGAACATCTAGACTAGATGTTCAGTTTTTGTCATTAACAAGATGATCTAGTTGTTAATGACGTACAACGAGAGATATGACGACAGACGAGATATTCTCTTTACAGCATGGTAATTAGCATTGTTTGCTGGCTTTGACCACTCAAGGGTGAACATGTGGTTTTGAATCATTTTAGTCTCCATGTGGCTGACTGAGGCTTAGACTGTAGCTGTTGAAGACCAAGAAATGTCTACAATCTTTGAATATTTGCAGAAATTATAACAAAGGGATTTTTGCATGATGGGAATGTGCCATTTTTATCACTGGCTTTCTTCTACAAAGAAAAACTGACACTTGTTGTGTTTTCACTGTATTAGACATATTTTACAGTGTTATTCTATATATTCTTCTATGTTCTTGAACAAATGTTGTCAGATCTGTAACATATTTTATTGTTTAGCCCAATTGCTGCCACATTAGTTCTACAAGAACTTCCATGGGTGAAAGGGTGAAATGTTTTCTGATTTAAAAAAATGTGAGGGGTGGCTGAAGGTAGGTCTACCCTCTTCCAAAAAAGGATGTATTTACTTCAGTGTGTGTCATATGTCAAACTAAGATATTAATAGACTAAAAACAAATAATTGTAATATACAAGAACTTTGAAATGGAAGTTTAGGATAAAGGTTTGACTTATAACTGATTTCATCAGGTAGGACGTCTGTCAGACTGTCCATACATTTCTTACAAAATGGGAGCTCATCATATATCAGGTTGCCCATGTATAGATTCTGCTTAGTGTGCATTATCAACTTCTATAAAAGCCAAGAGGGTAGACCAGAAGAGATGCAGAGAAGAGAAGAGACCTCAGAAGTTCCATCAAGGGGTAAGAGCCTGTGCTGACTGTGACTGAAAGGAATTTAACATCATCACTTATGCGTCTGTACTCAAAGTAATTGTGTTTTTTATTTATATTAATACATTGTAATGATTTTTTTTTTAAATTATTATTATTTTATTTTTATCCACAGTTAAAAAAGTGAACATTTCATCTGGTCTCAAGGACAAAAGGCAAGTGAGTTTATGATTCAGTGTTTGGATTAGGGCAGAAGAAAACAGTTGTTACAGTCTGTATTATAGACGAAAACTGGTGAAGCATGCTGTTTTTAAAAACCTATGTAATTTATTTACAAATAAATGTGTTTAAAATATATTAGTAAGATGAATTTAAGGAAGGGGTCCCATTGACCCTTTATTTTGGTGCCAAATATACCACCTATTGTATTCGCTTTTATTGTGTTGTATCTGTATTGTATTCTGTTTTTCTTCTACCACTTTTGAGTCTATGAGAGCCCATAGAACCCCTTGTGGGAAAGTTATACAAATTTGGCCCAAATGCAGAGGACATTTGACACATTTATGTGCAGACTCAGTCTGAGGAAACAGAAAAAGAAGCGGGAAAGGGCCAATTGATGATGCTATAATAGAGCAAAACATGAAATTGGTTCAAACTACAGAACTGATGGTCTGATTAAATTCAAACTTGGGATGCAGTGTTGCTATCATAATCCATCATGAGATTTGAATACATCTAAATCATTAGAAAAGTTAATATAATGAAACCAAATCTGTGACAGAAATTTCTTAATATTTGTCAGAAAATCTCTGTATTGTCCTGAAACTTCATATATGCCACAAATCATATTGTACTGTATGTGCCATCCCCTGACACTAGCATTTCAATTTTATCACCAGAAAGACATATTCAATCGACATTTTTTGCCATTAATGGGCCCCTTATCTGCTTCTTGCTTGCTATCTAAATGTTTATCTAGTATTGATTTATGTATCTGTATTCATGAGTAAGCCTACACTTAGGAATATGCCTCTTTCCTAACACAATTCATGTGTTTTATATTTTAAGTGTCTTGCCTTTGTTGAATATTTATGAAATTTGTAATGGATAAGTTGATATTTTCTCTCTTTAGTAAGCCGCCACCATGAGTACGGACGCGGAGATGGAGATTTATGGCAAAGCTGCCATTTACCTTCGTAAGCCTGAGAGGGAGAGAATGGAGGCTCAGGCCAGACCGTTTGATGCCAAGACTGCCTGCTATGTGGTTGATGCCAAAGAGTTGTACCTCAAGGGAACAATCAAGAGCAAAGACGGTGGCAAAGTCACAGTTGTTTTGCTTGACACTAAGGAGGTAAATTTGAATTTCCATTTCATGTAGATGCTCATTAAATTACTTATTTCATTGTTTTCTTTTATATCTAATATCTAATTTATCAAATTTATAGGAGAGAGTTGCTAAGGAAGAAGATGTCTACCCAATGAATCCTCCCAAGTATGACAAGATTGAGGACATGGCCATGATGACCCATCTCAATGAAGCCTCTGTGCTGTATAACCTCAAAGAGCGTTATGCTGCATGGATGATCTACGTAAGTTCTGAAACGACATAAAAAGCATTTAAGTTAATTTTTTCTGTGTTGTTGGACTCTGACCATGTCTCTGCTCATTTCAGACCTACTCTGGACTCTTCTGCGCAACTGTGAACCCCTACAAGTGGCTCCCAGTGTATGATGCAGAAGTGGTGTCTGCCTACAGAGGCAAAAAGCGTATGGAGGCCCCACCCCACATCTTCTCTGTCTCTGACAACGCATATCAGTTCATGCAGTGTGGTAAGACATTATGGAATTCATTTCTATAGAATTAATTAAGATGAAGTAGATGTTGCTGTTAATATAATAAATATTTACCCAATATTTTACAAATTTCAATCAACAGATAGAGAAAACCAGTCTGTCCTGATTACGTAAGTATTTTCATTTAATTTCAGACCATGACAAAAATGAAAAGTATAACATAGATGGAACATTTATGGAGATATTTACAAAATAGAATTTAAGATTGAACAAAGATTGAATATACTTTGAAAAGTCTACATGTCTTTCAAACTTCTGTCTTCTAATCTCTTATAAACCAGTGGAGAATCTGGTGCTGGAAAGACTGTGAACACGAAACGTGTCATCCAGTACTTTGCCACAGTTGCAGTGTCAGGTGTCAAGAAAGAGTCCAGTAAAATAAAGGTATGAGATACAAAACTATGTCATATATAATATTTTAAAAGATGATGATTTACACTCATCTCACAAACTATACGATATGTGAATTTGTGAAATGCCTATAAATTGTGTTTAGTCATGAAATAGAAAAACAATTGAAAATAAATGAAAACCCTTCAAATATCACAGGGCTCTCTTGAGGACCAGATCATTGCTGCCAACCCTCTGCTTGAGGCTTATGGTAATGCCAAGACTGTGAGAAATGACAACTCTTCTCGTTTTGTAAGTTAACCACTGTTTATTTACAGTACAGATGGTCAGTTGTGTTCAATTTTACTGTACATAGTTTTCTATAAAGAGATTATAATAATTATTTATGTATTATACTATTATGATTTAAACAGGGTAAATTCATCAGAATTCATTTCGGCGCCACTGGAAAACTGGCTAGTGCTGACATTGAGACATGTAGGTGGACATGATTTTATTGATCCATCCTGAACAGTTGTCTTTGTCTGTCACTCTTCAGATGATTGTGACTCAAGTACATTCTCTCAACAGATCTGCTGGAGAAGTCTAGAGTGTCATTCCAGCTTCCAGATGAGAGAGGCTACCACATCTTCTTCCAGATGATGACCAACCATAAGCCTGAGATTATTGGTAGGTGCACATATTTCATTAATTCAATGTTTCAAATAATATTGTAAGATGCTATTTCATAAATGCTGTGTATTTTACAGAAATGTCGCTCATCACCACCAACCCCTATGACTTCCCCATGTGCAGTCAGGGTCAGATCACAGTGGCCAGCATTGATGATAAAGCTGAGCTGGATGCTACTGATGTGAGTCATTGCTATTTGAATATTGACATATTCTATTTAAATATGGCAAATTATATATTTCATTATTCTCTGTAATTTACAGGATGCTATTGACATTCTTGGTTTCTCAAGTGAGGAGAAAATGTGCATCTACAAGTTCACTGGAGCGGTGCTTCATCATGGTAACATGAAGTTCAAGCAGAAGCAGCGTGAGGAGCAGGCTGAGCCTGATGGCACAGAGGGTGAGACTTGTGTTATCCTGGGCTTTGAAATAGTAACCGACTTTGCTGACAACAGAAACTGTGTATAAAATGTTTAGTGTAAATATAAACTAGAAGTTGCATGCATATCAATAAATCTAAAAATGAAAGGGAAAGTACCTAGTGCCTGATTTATTATAATTTTACACAAAAGACTCTATAGAGCAAAGATAATTTATTTTAAAATGTATTTAACAGAGGCTGACAAAATCGCCTACCTTCTGGGTTTGAACTCTGCTGATATGCTGAAGGGTTTGTGCTACCCTAGAGTCAAGGTCGGAAATGAGTATGTGACCAAAGGCCAGACCGTACCACAGGTATAGTAACATTAATACATATATATTTAACCTAAAATTCTGGCTAATTGCAGAAGCAGAATAAAATATCCTTTCTATTCTACTTACAGGTGTACAACTCTGTTAGCGCCTTGGCCAAATCTATCTACGAGAGGATGTTCTTGTGGATGGTCATTCGTATCAACCAGATGTTGGACACAAAACAACAAAGAAATTTCTACATTGGCGTACTGGATATTGCTGGCTTTGAGATCTTTGATGTAAGAATGATTCTTTTATCTCTTTTTATGTCAAAATGAATGATATTCAGAAGGTAGTAAATGTTTCTGTCATTTTTTTGTCCTCCAGTACAACAGCATGGAGCAGCTGTGCATCAACTTCACCAATGAGAAACTGCAACAGTTTTTCAACCACACCATGTTTGTGCTGGAGCAAGAGGAGTACAAGAAGGAGGGCATTGTTTGGGAGTTCATTGATTTCGGCATGGACTTGGCTTCTTGCATTGAGCTCATTGAGAAGGTTATCAATGGTTTATGAATTTATTAATTTCCATTGATCCTATTCTCAAAATCTCCTATTTTTGATAATAAACAACATTCTTTTATAAACAGCCCATGGGTATCTTCTCCATCCTTGAAGAGGAGTGCATGTTCCCCAAGGCTTCAGACACTTCCTTCAAGAACAAGCTATATGATCAGCATCTTGGCAAGAACAAAGCTTTCGAGAAACCAAAGCCTGCCAAAGGCAAGGCTGAAGCCCACTTCTCCCTGGTTCACTACGCTGGAACTGTGGACTACAATATCACTGGCTGGTTGGACAAGAACAAGGATCCACTGAATGATTCTGTTCTGCAGCTGTACCAGAAGTCTTCTGTCAAACTGCTGGCTGCTCTCTACCCACCTGTTGTTGAGGGTAAAGAAAAAATCTATTTAACAAAACTTTGATTAAATTTTGAACTTTCTTTCTTGTTTTTGCATTTATTTTGCAACTTCTAGTTTCCTTTGTATTTTTATCTCAATAGATACTTCTAAAAAGGGAGGCAAGAAGAAGGGTGGCTCCATGCAGACTGTGTCCTCCCAGTTCAGGGTATGTATAGAGATGACATCACAGTAATATTGCTTCATTTTAGAAAAAAAAAAGAAATACAAAGCATGCCAACCTTTTTCTATTCTCCACAGGAGAACTTGGGCAAACTCATGACCAACTTGAGGAGCACTCACCCTCACTTTGTGCGTTGCCTGATTCCTAATGAGTCCAAGACTCCAGGTAAAGTATAAAAAAAAAAAAAAAGTACAGATATTTTGGTTCTCAATATTTGAGTTAATTTACCAAGTTCATGGTGTAAACTGTTTGTTTTAGGTCTCATGGAGAACTTCCTGGTTATCCACCAGCTGAGGTGTAATGGTGTTCTGGAGGGCATCAGAATCTGCACAAAGGGCTTCCCCAGCAGAATCCAATATGGTGACTTTAAGCAGAGGTAAATGGGACCACATGAAAACAACATTTCCTAGGAGGCTCCTAATTAAAAGATATGAAGTATTTTGATACATTTTCCACAGATACAAGGTGCTGAATGCCGGTGTTATCCCAGATGGACAGTTTATGGATAACAAGAAGGCCAGTGAGAAACTCCTGGGATCCATCGACATTAATCATGACGACTACAGATTTGGACATACAAAGGTTCATTATTTAGCTTTACACATTCCAAAGATTCAGTGATCATGGTCATTTAGCTTATACAGTTTAAATCAATATATTTAGATTTACTGTTTTACATAAATTCAGGTGTTCTTCAAAGCTGGTCTTCTGGGTGTTCTTGAGGAGATGCGTGATGAGAAACTGGCTACTCTGGTCACAATGACTCAGGCTCTTTGCCGTGGTTACCTGATGAGGAGGGAGTATGTGAAAATGATGGAGAGGAGGTGATTATTGTAATGAGTAAAGATGACATCAATGATAACTGTGCAAACTTAATGATGATTATGCCATTTAATGATGAATTATTCACAGGGAGGCGATTTACACCATCCAATACAACATCCGTTCATTCATGAATGTCAAACACTGGCCATGGATGAAGGTTTATTACAAGATTAAGCCTCTGCTTCAGAGTGCAGAGACTGAGAAGGAGCTGGCAAACATGAAAGAGGACTATGCGAAATGCAAAGAGGCTTTGGTTAAGGCTGAAGCCAAAAAGAAGGAGCTTGAAGAGAAGATGGTAGCACTGTTGCAAGAGAAAAATGATCTGCAGCTGCAAGTTGCATCTGTGAGTATATTTTATAATTAACTGAATTTTGGCTACATTAAAAATGAGCAAGGTTGTTTCCAATGAAATAGCAATCTATTTTACAAACAGGACTCTGAGAATCTCTCAGATGCTGAGGAGAGGTGTGAGGGTCTGATTAAAAGCAAAATCCAGCTTGAAGCTAAACTCAAAGAGACAACTGAGAGACTGGAGGATGAGGAAGAAATCAATGCTGAACTGACAGCCAAGAAGAGGAAACTGGAGGATGAGTGCTCTGAGCTGAAGAAAGACATTGATGACTTGGAGCTCACCTTGGCTAAAGTGGAGAAGGAGAAACATGCCACTGAGAATAAGGTTAGAGATTGAGTTGGTTTAAGATTTAATTTAATCTTCGTTTTAAATATTGATATAGAATATGAATTGTGATATTTAAGCTTATTTGGAACAAAAAATCCTACAGGTCAAGAACTTGACTGAGGAAATGGCAGCTCAGGATGAGAGCATTGCTAAGGTTACGAAGGAGAAGAAAGCCCTCCAAGAGGCACATCAGCAGACACTGGATGATCTTCAGGCTGAGGAGGACAAAGTCAACACCCTGACCAAATCCAAGACAAAGCTTGAGCAGCAAGTTGATGATGTGAGTTGATTATGTAAATTAATTATATTAATTCATCAAATCAACTGTTTTCTGCTGTGAACATATTTTATATATCATTGTCCTGTAGCTTGAGGGTTCCCTTGAACAAGAGAAGAAGCTCCGCATGGACCTGGAGAGAACCAAGAGAAAGCTTGAAGGAGACCTGAAATTATCCCAAGAGTCCATCATGGACCTGGAGAATGACAAGCAGCAATCAGAGGAGAAAATAAAAAAGTAATTAAAGCAGGAAATCTTTGAAAACATTGAAATTTTTTATTGTTGTGTTATGTTTTTTTTTACAACTACTTATTGTTGAACAGGAAAGACTTTGAAACAAGTCAGCTGCTCAGCAAGATTGAAGATGAACAATCTCTAGGTGCTCAACTCCAGAAGAAAATCAAGGAGCTTCAGGTATTTAGAGATTTTTTTCAAACATTACATTATGATCAAATACAGATAACCAAAAATCTAATTAACTACTTACCACCATAGGCCCGCATTGAGGAACTGGAGGAAGAGATCGAGGCTGAGCGCGCTGCTCGTGCCAAGGTTGAAAAGCAGAGAGCTGATCTCTCCAGGGAACTTGAGGAGATCAGTGAGAGGCTTGAGGAGGCTGGAGGAGCCACTGCTGCTCAGATTGAGATGAATAAGAAGCGTGAAGCTGAATTCCAGAAGCTGCGTCGTGATCTTGAAGAGTCCACCCTCCAGCATGAAGCTACTGCTGCTGCCCTCCGCAAGAAGCAGGCAGACAGTGTGGCCGAGCTGGGAGAGCAAATCGACAACCTGCAGCGTGTCAAGCAGAAGCTTGAGAAAGAGAAGAGCGAATTCAAAATGGAGATTGACGATCTTTCCAGCAACATGGAAGCTGTTTCCAAAGGAAAAGTAGGAAATTTTATGTTTAAAGAATACATAACATGTTGAAGTTTTTCAATTATCTAATGACTTTTGTATTTGCAGGCTAATCTTGAGAAGATGTGCCGCACACTTGAGGACCAACTTAGTGAAATAAAATCCAAGAATGATGAGAACATTCGCCAGTTAAATGACCTCAGTGCTCAAAAAGCAAGACTTCAAACTGAAAATGGTAACTAATGACAATCATGAATAAATTAATAGTATTCCAACAGTAACTGAGTGTGGTGTATTAAGATTATATATAGCACTGCATTTCTTACAGTCTTATCAGAAGAAAACACACTTATTTACATTTTGCTTTCAAGGAGTTTGTTTTGATAGTAACTGATAGAGACAGCACAATCTGACACAGTGAATCTAAATCTATACAGGTGAGTTTGGCCGTCAGCTGGAGGAGAAGGAGGCTCTGGTTTCTCAGCTCACCAGAGGCAAACAAGCTTTCACTCAGCAAATTGAGGAGCTTAAGAGGCTTATTGAAGAGGAGGTTAAGGTAATACAGCATACTCAATTCATGAATTACTTTACTGTAGAGACAATAATACAATAATATTATGTGACTTTGTCCCTTAGGCTAAGAACGCACTGGCCCATGCTGTGCAATCAGCCCGTCATGACTGCGACCTGCTCCGTGAGCAGTTTGAGGAAGAGCAGGAGGCAAAGGCTGAGCTGCAGCGGGGAATGTCAAAGGCCAACAGTGAGGTTGCTCAGTGGAGAACCAAATATGAAACTGATGCCATCCAGCGCACTGAGGAGCTTGAAGAGTCCAAGTATGTATATTATTGTATAATATTCCTAACTCTCACAGCTATTTTATAGATTAGAATTCTAAATAATGTGTATTACTTAACAGGAAGAAGCTGGCTCAGCGTCTGCAAGAGGCAGAGGAACAAGTTGAGGCCGTAAACTCCAAATGTGCATCTCTGGAGAAGACCAAACAGAGGCTCCAGGGTGAGGTGGAGGACCTCATGATCGATGTGGAGAGAGCCAATGGTTTGGCTGCCAACCTTGACAAGAAGCAGAGGAACTTCGACAAGGTAAACAGTTTTAGTCATATTATATTCTCTTTGTAAAGTATTGCTGGAATGGGCTTTGTTCAACATTTTTTAAACAAACTCTATCCTAAAATATCTCCACCAAAGGTCCTGGCAGAATGGAAGCAGAAATATGAGGAAGGTCAGGCCGAGCTGGAAGGTGCCCAGAAAGAGGCTCGTTCACTCAGCACTGAACTGTTCAAGATGAAGAACTCCTATGAGGAGAGCCTGGATCAGCTGGAGACCCTCAAGAGAGAGAACAAGAATCTGCAGCGTAAGAATGAAGCCATTAAATTAGAAAAAAAGTTAAAGGGATTGTTCACCCAAATTCTTTTTGAAAATTCTTTTACTAATTACTGACCCTCATGTCGTTCCAAACTCGTGAGACTTTTGTTCATATTCAAAACACAAATTAAGATCTTTTTTATGAAATCTGAGAGCTCAATTCACATGTATTAGTTTTATGATCTCTTTATAACCTTTTTGAAGCGTTAAATAATCAATTGTGTAGCTGTCTATGGAGGGACAGAAAGCTTTCAAATTTCATCAAAAAGATCTTCATTTGTGTTCCAAAGATGAATAAAAGTCTTACAGGTTTGTAATGACATGAGGGTGAGTAATTAATTAATGATAACATTTTCATTTTTGGGTGAACTATCCCTTTAAATGTTCTAAATCTCAGTGAGTATTAAAAAGTAAGCACATATTATTAATGAATGTGCATTATGATACATATTATATGTTTTTCTCTCTATAGAGGAGATTTCAGATCTGACAGAGCAGATAGGTGAGACTGGTAAGAGCATCCATGAGCTGGAAAAGGCCAAGAAGACAGTGGAGACTGAGAAGGCAGAGATTCAGACCGCCCTGGAAGAGGCTGAAGTGAGTATCTGGAGATTAATATGGAATTCCTGCTAGAACCATCATACAGTGTGGTATTCATCAATACACTGTGTGTATTTTCATTCTTATATTTAAATGTTGTTTTATTTTTCATAGGGTACACTGGAGCATGAGGAGTCCAAGATTCTTCGAGTCCAGCTTGAGCTAAACCAGATCAAGGGAGAGATTGACAGGAAGCTTGCAGAGAAGGATGAGGAGATGGAGCAGATCAAGAGGAACAGCCAGAGAGTCATTGAATCCATGCAGGGCACCCTGGACTCTGAAGTCAGGAGCAGGAATGATTCCCTGAGAATCAAGAAGAAGATGGAGGGAGACCTTAATGAGATGGAGATTCAGCTGAGCCACGCCAATCGCCAGGCTGCTGAGGCCCAGAAACAGCTCAGGAATGTTCAGGGACAACTCAAGGTATGCATAGGAATTCTTCTTTTTGACTCTGGGATGTATTCATATATTTTTTAATAATCTAACATATGGTAAGTACAGCCTAGCAGAAATCACATCGGAAGCTCATTCTACAGCTATTGTTATGTTCAGGATGCCCAACTGCACCTTGATGATGCCCAGAGAGGACAGGAAGACATGAAGGAGCAGGTGGCCATGGTGGAGCGCAGAAACACTCTGATGCAGTCTGAGATTGAGGAGCTGAGAGCTGCTCTGGAGCAGACAGAGAGAGGCCGCAAAGTGGCTGAACAAGAGCTGGTGGATATCAGTGAGCGTGTTGGGCTGCTGCACTCTCAGGTAAGGGCAAATTGTTTCCATGAAATTAAGGGAATTGAGAGCATCATTCAAAATGTTCAAACTGTTGCTTTCCATTTTGTAGAACACAAGTCTCCTGAACACCAAGAAGAAGCTTGAGGCTGACCTTGTTCAGGTCCAAAGTGAAGTTGATGACACTGTACAGGAAGCCAGAAATGCAGAGGAGAAGGCCAAGAAGGCCATCACTGATGTGAGCAACAGTAGCTGCCAAATGTTTCATAAGACTCTTACATACATTTTACGTAAAAAATGTGGATCTAATGACTTTCTGTATCAATGCAAAAGGCTGCAATGATGGCAGAAGAGCTGAAGAAGGAGCAGGACACCAGTTCTCACCTTGAGAGGATGAAGAAGAATCTGGAGGTCACAGTGAAGGACCTGCAGCACCGTCTGGATGAGGCTGAGAATCTGGCCATGAAAGGAGGAAAGAAACAACTCCAGAAGTTGGAGTCCAGAGTAAGCCTCTTTATAGTTATGATATTGGCAAGATGAAGTATGTTGTTACGATTGGTTTGAATAAAAATAACATGTTCTTTAGGTCCGTGAGCTTGAGGCTGAAGTTGAAGCTGAGCAGAGACGTGGAGCTGATGCTGTTAAAGGTGTCCGCAAATATGAGAGGAGAGTGAAAGAGCTCACTTATCAGGTATGACCATATTCCTCACAAGTTTGTTCAGACAAAAGAGTCTGACAAAAGAATGCCTATTTTTAGTAAAGGATCAATGCTTAATTTTGTAAACATGTATTTTTTTGAAGACTGAAGAGGACAAGAAGAACATCAACAGACTCCAGGATTTGGTTGACAAACTGCAGCTGAAGGTCAAAGTCTACAAGAGGCAGGCTGAAGAGGCGGTATGTAAATCTAATAGAACATTTTGACACTGTAATTATTTATATTGGAATTCTAATTTGATGAAACGTGATATATGAACCATATATATAAAAAAAAAACTTTAGGAGGAGCAAGGCAATGTTCACCTGTCCAAGTTGAGGAAGGTGCAGCATGAGCTTGAGGAGGCTGAGGAGCGTGCTGACATTTCTGAGTCTCAGGTCAACAAGCTCAGAGCCAAGAGCCGTGATACTGGAAAGGTTAGACTAAGTAGATGAGTTTTTTTTTTTTGCATTATTTATTCAACTTGTTTATCCAAATACATGAACTACCTCTTAGAAGTAGTAGTGGAACTATAATAATTGCATTTTGCTGATGTTACATATCCTATATGACATTTGCACATCTGTATTCTCTTCATTGTGTAAAGTGAAGAACATTTTTGTTAATAAGACTAATATTTAACTCTTCCTTCTTTCCCAGGCCAAAGAAGAATGAATCTTTAACACTTGAAAGGAGCATTTACTGAAGTCATATAATATGAATGTTTATTGTAAAAGTACCTTTCTTAATAAACCTGTTTATTTCAGCAAATAATTAGCCTTTGTGTGATTTTTCAACAAGATACAATAGTACAACACTAATATCTGATCTGTATGATTACATTAAACCTTATTATTTGCATCACAAGAATGCTGAGTATCAAGAGTGTCTTGAATCCAAATTTGAACTTTTAAAGGTTCCATGAAAGTTCAAAAGGTTTCATAAATAAGAACAATTACAGTGCTTTACAACTATAGAACAAAAAGAGTTAAATAAACTTATCACTTCATCTAAAACAACAACATGTTTATTAGATCCTATACCAACTAAACTACTGAAAGAAGTGTTACCTGTAGTGGAAGAGCCTCTCCTCAATATTATTAACTCATCTTTATATTTAGGTCATGTTCCAAGAACATTTAAACTGGCAGTTATAAAACCTCACATTAAGAAACCACAATTAGATCATAATAATCTAGCAAATTATAGACCCATTTCAAATCTTCCATTTATGTCTAAAATTCTAGAAAAAGTTGTGTCCGCTCAACTGGGCTCTTTCTTGCAAGAAAATGATATCTATGAAAAGTTTCAGTCAGGATTCAGGCCGCATCATAGCACTGAAACTGCGCTCGTTAAAATCACAAATGATTTACTTTTAGCTTCTGACCAAGGCTGTATCTCAATACTAGTTTTACTTGATCTAAGTGCTGCGTTCAATACTATAGATCACACAATACTCTTAGATCGACTACAAAATTATACTGTTGCTCAAGGACAAGCATTAAGCTGGTTTAGATCATACTTATCTGACCGCTACCATTTTGTCTATTTGAATGGAGAAAAATCGATCATAACTTCAGTAAACTATGGAGTGCCGCAGGGATCTGTGTTGGGCCCAGGGTGGGAATTATGTAATTTTAGGGGCAAGGCCATTTGGCCTCCACCTTTTCTTTTTTTTTAGGGGCACCAAGGCCATATGACAGGGCACAAAGGCCATTTAGTACAATTCGATGGTTTTCCCATTCAGATTGATACCATAACATCCTAATTTGGAATAAGACATGGATTATGACTTTTTTTAATAAAAAAAAAATTTTTTAATGAGAGAGAGAGAGAGCGCCATTACATCCAGAAGGTATACACCCTCACACAACAATAGAAACAACATAAATGCCAATAAAAGCATTCAGAAACACCACAAATGCCAATAAAAGCATTCAGAAACAACACAAATGCCAATAAAAGCATTCAAAATATTCATTCAGTCCTCTATATCATGTGAGTGTGAGAGAGAGAACCATTTCATCCAGAAGGTATACACCCTCACAATCATTATTGCTCAGCGCTCAACGCAGTTTACTTCGCGCTCCACTCAAATCGCCCCCCGCTCGCTCCAAAAAAGGAAAAAAATCTACACGTATCACTTGTAGCGGTCCCCAAGCGTTTTTGCGCCACAGATCGGTTTAATATCAGACAATATTTTCACGGACCGGCCTTCAAGGTGTGGCGGATAAATACAACAAAATAAAATGATACGAACGGCATAAAAACTGGGGTATTTTTTTTAGCCTATAATAATAAACGTGAATCCAATGTGTAGGCCTACTAGCAACTTTATTAGCAGCGTCCTCTAACATCGCGCCTAAAAACAACTGAGAAAGTCTGAACACAAACAAAATGCCCCCAAAAGAAAAAAATCTCTATGTCGCTGCTGCCAATAAAGCACCTAAAAGCTGTCACAACGAACCGGCAAAATTAATGATTATGAATATGTAAAATATAGCAGGAGACATTTTAATTGTTTACTAATAAACCAGTTTTTTTTTTTATGTCTGTGTCGGCTGGAAAGATGCTGACTCGCGATCTTCGCAGTAGTGAACGCGCCAGAGAGAAATGCACATTTCATACGGATTACATAAGAGAGAAGTCTGTTTTCTTTAGTTTTGAATTGTTCTGTTTAAAAGTAGACATTTCAAGCTTTATATATATGTCTCAGGTCTGTGAGGCAAGTAGGCTATATGCTGAGTTTCGGTTCATTTATGAGACAAGCTCCAATTTCGCCAGCACCTTCGTGTCATGATTATCTATTTTCTAATATATTCACTTTTAATTTATTAAATCCAGACAATTGGTTGATGAAACATTGATTAAAATTAAGATACAATTAATACAAAACGAAATTAAATTTAAAGACAGGCTTTGTGCTTTCTGTTTGAGGTCTCTGTGAAAGTTTTATAAAGCAGTCTTTTAGTGCCGCTTTCAGAGCGCTCACGTCCGTAACAGAGAACTGTCCAGTCTGTAACATTGTTTTTTTTTTTTTTTTTGTGAAATAAATTTCTAAATAAATGCGACTTATAGTCCAGTGCGACTTAGGCTAGGCCTATATGTGTTTTTTCTTCTTCATGGCACATTTTTTGACTGTTGCGATTTATACTCCGGAGCGACTTATTAATAGTAGGCTACACCTATATGACTTCTCATTTTCCTTTTTGAAGTACTTTTTGAACAACATTATTGAGCTGAGTTTTGACTGAAAATAGTCTACTGTTGATGACTGTGCAAGACAGATGGATTCAGGGTCAGGCTTGACTGAGCATGCTTCAGACTCGTGGTGTGAGCGGAGCGAAACTGGAGCGGGAAATAGGGCGACGCTCCGTCCTTTTGAAATTGCTGCTCTGCGCTCTGTCCAAGATCCGCTCGCTCCCGCTCCACTCCGCTCACATGCTCTGCTTTATACATGGAACTTGGACAGGGCCAGAGCACACAGGCGACTGTGGCCGTACGATGATTTTTTTTTCACGGGGCATGAAGGCCAAAGTGTAGGGCAACGGCGGCCATGGCCGCGTGGCCGCGGTATAATTCCCACTCTGGTTGGGCCCTCTATTATTCTCAATATATATGATGCCACTTGGAAATATTATAATGAAACATGGAATTAGTTTCCATTGTTATGCTGATGACACTCAAATATATATTTCATCACGGCCGGATGGAAATGCTAAATTATCCAAATTGACAGAGTGTGTTAAAGATATAATAGATTGGATGACGCGTAATTTTCTTTTATTAAATCCAGGCAAGACAGAGGTAATACTTATCGGTTCAAAAAACCGCCCACAGAACCTCTCAAAATACAACTTTGACATCGTAGGATGTCCTGTTACTTTATCCTCTACAGTAAAAGACCTGGGTGTTATACTCGATTGTAACCTGTCTTTTGAAAATCATATTTCAAATGTTACAAAAACAGCCTTTTTCCACCTTAGAAACATTGCTAAGCTACGTAATATGCTATCAGTTTCTGATGCAGAAAAGTTAGTTCATGCATTCATGACCTCGAGACTAGATTACTGTAATGCTTTATTAGCTGGTTGTCCTGCATCCTCAATAAACAAGCTACAGTTAGTCCAAAATGCAGCCGCTAGAGTTCTTACTAGATCAAGAAAATATGATCATATAACCCCTTGACGCCTGAATTTATTTACAATTAAATAAAAAAATGTATTATGTGTGTTTCTGGCTCCAAGCTGATGCTAAATTAAGTTGAGATTGTTAATTTGTCTATACCATATAGAATAGATATAAATTTAGGTATGTTGCAAATTAGCGACAACAGGCATTTAGGGTAATTTTTTTTACAAAATGGTAAAATTAATAAAACACATTTTCCCATCTCAGGTATGTAGATTTTATTCATGGCACAAAGTTGTTAGAACTTATAAACTTTAATTGACAAATTAATGAATCTTGACAACAGCAAGAAACAAAACACTCTCCTACTCCCTAACATTGACAGTAGTTTTTATACATTCCATGTTGCACTCTGTTTAACTCTTTCCTTGTTTCTCCAGTGCATACATTATATATTCTTATAGTGTTATATCCTAACATGCTATTTTTTGTGAAAAAAAAAAGAAAAACATTTTTTTTTTGGCTGAAACCATCTAAATACAGCATTATTATATGTAGCCATTATAGCCCAATCCAGCCGTTATGGACGAATGTCGCGAATTTGCTACAAACCGAAATCTACAAAGTACGTAAAAAATATTCGTCACATGAAGTCTATATGAATAACATAGCTATAGAGGCAATCAATAAGCTGGTACATATTTTTATCTTAGCACAACTTAACTCATTTTGGGCAATTTCTCCACATTTGCGCCCTTGATATGCGGATTTTGCAAACCAAAATATTAGCTTCCGTGAACCGGGTGTAGTTCCCACTCCGACCGCTCCTACGAGAAACCAGTGCGTGCAAAAGGTTCCTAGGTATGTATCGAATGTGCACAAACAGGCATTGGGGGAAAACACACGCTATCTCGCCTGCAGTCTGAATGGAAGGGGTTTGTTGCAAATTCGCGACAGTCGGCGTTAAAATAACACCGATTTTATCATCACTGCATTGGTTACCTATAAAGTTCCGTATTAATTACAAGGTATTGCTACTGACTTATAAAGCCCTAAACGGCTTAGCTCCAGTCTATTTAACGGATCTTCTATCGCCCTATAATCCATCGCGCTCTTTAAGATCAATAAATTCGAGGTTTTTGGTCATACCTAGGATATCCAGATCAACCAAAGGAGGGAGAGCATTTTCACATTTGGCTCCGAAACTCTGGAATAGTCTTCCTGATACTGTTCGTTGCTCGGACTCGCTCTCCCAGTTTAAAACTAGATTAAAGACGCATCTTTTCGGCCAGGCATTCATATAATATTTTTAATCTTACAGTTCAAACTACAATCCGGCCTCTAGTTTATAAATGCCAGAGGAGAACTGGCCCCGACTGAGCCTGGGTTCTCCCCAGGTTTTTTTTTTTCTCCATTAGGTCACCTGATGGAGTTTTAGGACACCATTAGGTCACTTGATGGAGTTTTTTCGGTTCCTTGCCACTGTTGCCTTTTGTCACATGCCTGTCCTGTCTCGTGTAGCACATGTGGTGTTTGTGTTCCTGTCTCTGTTTTGACCCCACCCTTCCTTGTTATCTCATTATTGGTTTCATTTGTCCCACCTGTTCCTTCATTATCCTGCCTGATTTGTTCCCTTTTATAAGCTCCTTTGTGTTTGCAGTCTTTGTTGGATCGTTGTCTGGTTTACGTCTCCCGCTTCATGTGTAACCCTGGTATGTGTTGTTTCTGAAGTTGTTTTTTTGTTGAGTTCTTGTTTTCCCCCTTGTGGGTTTTTGGTTTCGATTTCTGTTTCAGTTTGTTAATAAATTCTTTTTCTGCAATTGAGTCCTTCCCTTAGTTTTCTTTAGTTTTCATGACAGAATGATCCGACCATGTCTAGGATTCAGCAGAAAGAGTCACGTCACCCACCAGGCCCTCCTGTCTCGTGCCCCACTACCAACGCATTGTACGTTTCCAGTCATTAAGTGCCCTCCGCCAAAAAGGAACTGACCTGAGGAAGTTCGCTAGGGAATTCCTTAGAGCGGTGGAGGGTTTAAGACTTAATGATGGGCCTCTTAAGGACCTTTTTTTTTATGCTCTTAATGAGCCAATGGATTGGGTTCTTAGGAGGGCGTATGATGGGTGTACCTTTGAGGCTATGGTGGAGGGTCTCGCTCGCTTTCAGGAGCGGGAGGCCAGGAAGGTGGTCCCGAGTCCGGTGGTCCCAGTTCCGGTGGTCCCAGTTCCGGTGGTCCCGAGTCCGGTGGTCCCGAGTCCGGTGGTCCCGAGTCCGGTGGTCCCGAGTCCAGTGATCCCAGTTCCGGTGGTCCCGAGTCCGGTGGTCCCTAGTCCAGTGGTCCCAGTTCCGGTGGTCCTGAAACGGAGGAGGAGAAGGAAGACTTCCTCCATGCCAGTTCCGGTGGTCCCAGTTCCGGTGGTCCCAGTTCCGGTGGTCCCGTTTCCGGTGGACCCGTTTCCAGTGGACCCAGTTCCGGTGGTCCCGAGTCCGGTGGTCCCGAGTCCGGTGGTCCCAGTTCCGGTGGTCCCAGTTCCGGTGGTCCCAGTTCCGGTGGTCCCAGTTCCGGTGGTCCCGAAACACAGGAGGAGGAGAAAGGCTCCCTCCGTAACTGTTCCGGTGGTCCCGAGTCCGGTGGTCCCGAGTCCGGTGGTCCCGAGTCCGGTGGCTCCTAACACGGAGACCATCCCGGAGGTGACTGCCGTCCCTGACGCACCGCCCAGGCGTCTTGCTCTGCCCGCGCCGCCCAGGCGTCTTGCTCTGCCTGCGCCGCCCAGGTGTCATGCTCTACTGGCCCCGCCCGAGCTGCTCGCACTGCCTGCACCACCCCAGCGATCCGTCACGTCTGCCCAGCCAGAGACTGTTCACGTCACGTCTGCCGGGCCTGTGTCTTCGGACAAGATGGCCGCCAAAAGGGCTGTTCACGTCACGTCTGCCGGGCCTGTGTCTTCGGACAAGATGGCCGCCAAAGAGACTGTTCACGTCACGTCTGCCGGGCCTGTGTCTTCGGACAAGATGGCCGCCACAGAGACTCGTCACGTCTGCCGAGCCTGTGTCTTCAGACAAGATGGCCGACGCCGAGCCTGTTCACGTCACGTCTGCTGAGCCTGTGTCTTCGGACAAGATGGCCGCCACAGAGACTGTTCACGTCACGTCTGCCGAGCCTGTGTCTTCAGACAAGATGGCCGACGCCGAGCCTGTTCACGTCACGTTTGCCGAGCCTGTGTAACACATTACAATCGCGTTTACCACTCAGTGAGAGAGTGGTAAAACTAAATAGGTCCCCCCTTATAATTGTCAGCACAAGAGATGAAGAGCGGACTGCTCTTTTGTAACAAACTCATCCTCTGCACATTGACTTTAGGAACAAACTCCGGATTAGTTTTCAGTGTAACTTTCGATCCACCCACTAAAAACCACATACAGTGAGAATGTACAGACGAAGCGTGTAATTCACTCACCCGCTTTGATGTAGTTCAATAGGGGGCTGGAAGAGCACATCCAGAACCACAGATAAATCCCAGGATGGGATCAGAGACTTAGTGACCGGAAGTAACCGTCTCGCCCCCTCATAAATCGTCTTACTGTATTAAGGGATACTGGCTTATTGTTTCTGAATCCAGCCCCAAATGAAAAGCTGAGATGAACTTTTATTGTTGAAAAGACTCTTTATCTAATAGTTCCTGCAGAAAGCAAAGAACATCTAATACAGAGCATAAGAACAAAAGGATTTGTCTCTCTGCGCACCATCATTCAAAAACATCTTGGGTTACGACTGTAACTCTTGTTCCCTGAGAACAGGGAACGAGACACTGCGTCCTGAGACACTTTGGGGAACACCTCAGCATGACTGATGACTGAAGTTCTGTATAATCACTGCAATCGTATTGGCCTGCGACAGCCATGACGTCACTACTAGTGTGACCAGGAAGTTTAAAAGGGTGCCTAGAGAACATGTCATCCACTTCTTCGTCTGAAGGGACTGTGCAGGCAGCCCGGAGGCATGGCGACGAGACGCAGTGTCTCGTTCCCTGGGCCCATATTTATAAAACTTCTCAGAAATTCTCTTAAGAATAGTCTTAAGCTTTGACTTAATTGACAAACAATTCTTAATAAAAAGTAGGACTTCTTTAAGAGTAGGATACTTTTATAAAGAAGCTAAAAGCAACTTTCAGTAAAGCCTTAGACTGATTCTTAAGTGCTGACTGAAGTGGGACTTAAGTGCTGCAAACTATGGACTACAATGATGTCAACCCAAAATGGCCGCCCTCAACCACTGAATCAGCCAATAGTGAGCCTGCAAGTGTGAGGTGTTGTATTACAAATTTATTAAAATGTTTTACATTGAATTTAGCATGTTCAGGTTAGGTATAAATGATTATTATCAGAGTTTTCTAGCAAAAGACTCCGGTCAGTCCTGTTTTACTGAAACTCATAATGGCTCTTGGAGTTTGTGTTTTAGCAAGAGAGTCCTGCCAGTCCTGTACTCGGGTCTCAGCATTTGAATAGATATGCTGAGTGGATTAGGATGGGCAGCACTCTCAGTCTAAAACAGGTTCCTAAACCTGTCTCATCACAAAGTTTTGGTTCCTGCCCCTAAATGTATAAACTGTATGAGAACATCCACTTAGTCAGACTTTTGAAGAACTGCAGCCACGTCAACGCGAAGTCCTCAATAAAGAATAACTTCTTCAATGTGATCCCAAAAGTCTCCTGGTCTTCGATTCTGAGTTTCCAACAATTTGGTGCCGTGACCCGGATAGAGTTCCAGCTTCTTCACCTGAATCCAGATTGAAACAGCAAGCTCAACAAAAGATCTGTGCCCGGTTGCATAAAGCACCTTAAGTGTAATTTTCCCTTAAGTTCGCCTTTATGTTTCCCTTAAACCTAAGGGTGTTGCAGAAAAAAACCCTTAAGTGTTACTTAAGGGTTTCTTTAAGTGAAACGTCATAAACACTTAGAATTTCCCTTAAATGCTGTTTTTTCACTTAAGTAATCCCTTAAAAAGCATTAAGTGTTGCATAAAACCCCTTAACGGTCATTTCCCTAAGTATAATGTAAGGTTTGAAAATCGTAACCTTAAGAGTAACGCGGACAAAAATAAGACGACATGGCTGAATTTATGGAACCAGCTGAAGATCATTATGTGCCAAGAAGAATTTTTAGGGATAGAGAGAACCCTTTCGACCATCTTAGCAATGAAAAATTGTTGTAAGAATAGCTACCGATTTGATCGACGCGCAATATTTGACATCGCTAACAAACTAGACAGCGACCTTGACCATGTCACACATCGCAACCACTCTTTACCTGCGGTGTTACAACTGCTTATAGCACTAGTGGGAGATGTTTTCCACATGCATATATCGGGTACCATTCAATAAATGTACAATTAGTGTGTATCTGATCTTCAGGTGATATTCTCAATTCATTCAGTTAACGGACACTCTGAGGTAAAGTGACTGCAGACTTAGCAACGATTATATTTAATTGTACAGTACAGTCATAACATAACGTACAGACATTATCTTAATTCCATAATGTCCTTAAACATAACAATATTGCTGTGTCCATAAACTGAGAAAGTGCGCGTCCGGTGTGCGATACCTCGAGTTGTCCTAGACGCGACGCGGCATGTTAGTGTTTTGCGTATCTATGGCAACAACAGACTTTTATAACGTGAATCCAGGATCGCTGTCGTGAAACACTTAAATGTTTCCCTTACCTAAGAGAACCGTTTAAGAGATTATATGCAACACCCTTAAGTTATTCTCTTAGGTAAGGGGAAATCGCCCCTTAAGTATCATACTTAAGGAAAAAACTTAAGGTGCTTTATGCAACAGAGAAGAGTTAAACAGACAGCTGCAGTGTTTTGTTAACTAAGTTTATCCTCTAAAAAGTTTTTTTTTAGAGATGAAATTGCATTATCCTCTACATTGCTAGAGAAGGTTTATCCTCTATAAAGTTAGTGAAGGTTTATCCTCTGCTTTAAAGGGAAGATTTAGCATTAGTGCTAATATTTTGGTTTATCCTCTAAAAAATGTTTTTTTTAGAGATGAAATTGCATTATCCTCTACATTGCTAGAGAAGGTTTATCCTCTGTAAAAGTTAGTGAAGGTTTATCCTCTGCTTTATCAGGGACGGTTAGCATCATCGCTAATATTTGGTTTATCCTCTTATCTTGTAGGCAGGGAGGTTAAGTGTGAAGTGTTGGTGCATACCCTAGAGAAGTTTTGATTGTGTGGTAACAAAGAAAACTCACAGAAATGTTTAGAAAAAATGCCAGACTGATCCCCACAACGGAAAAAAGTGGTTTTGCGACTCCATTGTGGTCAGAAAGTGAATTCAAAAAAATGTTAAGAGAACAAATGGACCTAATAGTCACTAAAAAAGTTAGACAGGAACTAACTCAGAAATATGAAATTCACCCAGACAAAACTTGGTCAGTAGATGAGTGTAAAAAGGTGCTTGGAGCAAGCATCCGCAAAAACAATGTGAAGGGCATTATTTGTTGTCACAGAGAATTTGTTTTAGCAAAAGCTACAGAACAGTCTAAGCGCAACTCAGAGCTAGAGAAACAGATCAATGAGCTCCGTGCTAGAATATCTTTGTTGACTAAGAAATTGAACCGCAACAAAGCTATAGGAAAAACTGATGTAGAAGAAGTTAGTCAGCCGGATAACATTTACCCTGATTTACAAGCTTTCTTTGAAACAGATGTAGCCATTCAATCAGTAACTGATGAGCCTGTAGACTAAGTAAAGGTATGTGGCGCTAGGAGCTGAGGGAGCTGAACTGAAAGTGTTCCTCCCAACTCTTCTGTTGTCCAAATACAAACTGTTGTCAAAGCACTAGGACCTAAAGATGTAGAGAGACTATCCCAGAGCCTACCCTCAGCACGCACAAATTTTTCTGAATTTAGAAGAGCACTGATCAGTAAAATGCGTCTCTATGACATGTCGTTGGCAGAAGTTACACAGCTGATGTCACAAATTCTAACTGAATCTGAATTCAACAGTTTTGAGTCTGCTGTTACTTCTGAACTACAACATGCCAGTAGAAGCGATATGAAAGAAGGTGTTTTGAAAATCCTAAAGAATATATTAGGACCTAAAATAGATTGGTCTAGAATTACTAGCTGTATACAAAAGAAAGAAGAAACTGTTAGTGAATATACTGAGAGGTTCTGTCAGGTAGCTGTAACGTACAGTGGAATTGTTGATGACCCTGAAAGTGTGCGACATGATAAGGGACCCCTAGTCCGCATCTGGGCAGTTGGCCTTGTAGCCGAATACAGAAGAGCTTTGCCATTCCTAGATCTAACTTGGTGTACCAGAACTCTTAGAAGTAACTTAGACAGTTTGACCACATGGGAAAGAGATGCCGATGTTAAAGCCAAAGTGAGAGTAGCAGCAGCAGCTACATTTAGCACAGCAAAACAAGAAAACAGGTGGTCTAAAAAAGAAGACAAATGCCACTACTGTGGAAAGTTAGGACATTGGGAGAAACAATGTAGGAAGAAGTTGCAAGATAATAAAATAAATAGAATGCATAATTCTGCTCCTTCTCAGCCTGCCTACAACCCTGACGTAGTTCCGCCAATGTCCACTGAAACTTTAGGACAGCTCGTGTAACTGGTGTGAATTATTCTTTGATTTGTTTTTTTTACATTGTATTATTTTCTTTAATTTATTGTTTATACTAAGTTTTTTCTTAATGAACCTCACAACATTTTGTTCAGATTATTGTTCATGAGCAAGAGAACATAGTGTTAAAATAGCAGAACTTTTCTTTGGGTGTTTTGTTTGGGGAGGGAGCGTCATCGGTGGAACACCTAGCCTCAGTCGGTAACACTTTAGAATAATGGTCCGTAGTTAACAAGTAACTATGCAGGAAGTAATAGGTAGTACTGCATTAACACCGAACTTAATACTATTAACTAATATGGAAGCAATATTAACTAAGCAGTAAGTAATATCTAAATTAGTACAAAGGTAGTTCCTTGGTAGGTATTTGATTATTACTAAAGAAATGTATCCTCACTGAGAACTACTTGTGAACTAAGAAAGAATAACCAATTAATTACTAATCACAAAAGTAACATGTCTAAAAAGTGAACAATTGTGGGGTTTTTTTTTTACTCTTAACATGGTCATAACATTTCAGAAGCTTGTGCCTCAAATGGGTTCTTAGTGGAAACCAGTTTATGAATATTATATTTCCCCAAATACATTAGCTACAGGTTGAGATTGTGACTACTACTCTTGCCAAAGGATGGACGCATGTTCTCTGTTTATTTCAAACTTAAACATAGAATAATACTAATAATGATAATTTGTTTAAAATTTTAAACAATTAGGAAGTGATGCTGACACTCATGATTGGATTAGTTCACTATTATGAGCTCTTGAGTGTCAGTTCAATATGTCTCAGACTCCAAAGACCTACCTTTATGTTACAGTAGCCGCCAGAGGAGGACTTCTCTTTAGGATGTGAATATAAACATTGATGTTCTCTTGTCAAAAACAATTTGCATCCTTAATGAAGAAATTGGCTGCATTTATGTTGCGATAATCGCAAAACCACATCTTCCAGATTACAATGTTTGTTAGAATATTACTAGTGCCTGTACAGTATGTGTTAAATATAAAATTAAATAACTTGTATTACTTGTGAAAAACATGCTAACTCCTCACTAATTACTTAAGCGTTACCTTGTTATCCCGCAGGAACTACTAGTGATGTGGCCCATTATTTTAAAGTGAAAAACATGCTAACTCCTCACTAATTACTCAAGCGTTACCTTGGTATCCCTTGTTAACTACTAGTGCAGCCTGGTCTCATTGTAATACGTAGGTATTAATACGTAATTTTCTCAAAGATAGAAAACATACTTTTTTGTACGTTTCGATGCTGAAACGTATAACGTTAATATGGACGTATCTGCAACGTTTAAACGTAACATCATTACGATTTTACAGCTAAAAAATTTAAACTATTTACTAATATTTCATATCATAACGATATCTGTATAATTTCCCTTTTACCATTTTATAGATTATAAATGTAATATCTCTTAACCCTACTCCCACACCTAAACATACCCATTTTATTGACAAAATTAAAAGGATAAAACTTAATGGACAGATATGTGTAGGGAAATGGCAGTTTTATTAACAATATAGCATTAAAACATAGTAAAACTAATCCTACCCCTAACGTTACCCCTAACAATTTCTGTAAACTAAGTTACGTAGGCTAGAATTATAAAGAAAAACAACAGACAGGTATAATCACAATCATTTATTTATTGAGAAAATATCAAAACCGGTACCAAAAGTTGTTCACATGACGATGTGTCGCAGTCCTCTCTGGCAGTATTGTATGAGGTAACGTTACAGAGCAGAATATAAATTATTAATCCATGAAAATGTTAATCCGGTTTCGGTTCGCTGTTCGCTCTGTGAAGGCGCGCGCGCTTCTCCATTTCAAATGTAGTACACCAATTTAAACACTGCATGTCGTAATCTGTGACGAAGCATGCGAGAGCCAATAAGCGTCTGATATCACTGCTGTAAAACATGTCGTAACGTTTCGGGAGAAGCGGAAATGGAGATGAAGATCACTGGATAAAGGGCTGAATTTGGATCTGTTTCTTGCAAACAACGTATGGATTCTAAAGATTTGGATTACATCAAGCTAATAAAATTGATATATTTTGTGAATTTATGTTGTGTTTTAGTGTATTATGGGTCTATAGGAGAAAATACCTTTTGTGTCTCACAGTAAATAAAACACAAAATGGTTAAACGATTAAAGAAGGTATTTTTAAGGTTTTAAAGTGTATTCTTGTTTAACACCATATAGGCTAATCATCCGAAACGAATTTGCAGCAGAAGGCATGAACAGAGCGAAATGTTATTATTTATGAGTAACGTTAAACTGTATTAATAAATGTGACTGAAAATTTAATTGATAAGACAATTGAATGCAATAGAGTCAAAACATTAATTTTGAGTAATTAGTGAGGAGTTGGCATGTTTTTCACGGGGCCACATCACTAGTAGTTCCTGCGGGATAACAAGGTAACGCTTGAGTAATTAGTGAGGAGTTAGCATGTTTTTCACTTTAAAATAATGGGCCACATCACTAGTAGTTCCTGCGGGATAACAAGGTAACGCTTGAGTAATTAGTGAGGAGTTAGCATGTTTTTCACAAGTAATACAAGTTATTTAATTTTATATTTAACACATACTGTACAGGCACTAGTAATATTCTAACAAACATTGTAATCTGGAAGATGTGGTTTTGCGATTATGGCAACATAAATGCAGCCAATTTCTTCATTAAGGATGCAAATTGTTTTTGACAAGAGAACATCAATGTTTATATTCATATCCTAAAGAGAAGTCCTCCTCTGGCGGCTACTGTAACATAAAGGTAGGTCTTTGGAGTCTGAGACATATTGAACTGACACTCAAGAGCTCATAATAGTGAACTAATCCAATCATGAGTGTCAGCATCACTTCCTAATTGTTTAAAATTTTAAACAAATTATCATTATTAGTATCATTCTATGTTTAAGTTTGAAATAAACAGAGAACATGCGTCCATCCTTTGGCAAGAGTAGTAGTCACAATCTCAACCTGTAGCTAATGTATTTGGGGAAATATAATATTCATAAACTGGTTTCCACTAAGAACCCATTTGAGGCACAAGCTTCTGAAATGTTATGACCATGTTAAGAGTAAAAAAAAAAACCCACAATTGTTCACTTTTTAGACATGTTACTTTTGTGATTAGTAATTAATTGGTTATTCTTTCTTAGTTCACAAGTAGTTCTCAGTGAGGATACATTTCTTTAGTAATAATCAAATACCTACCAAGGAACTACCTTTGTACTAATTTAGATATTACTTACTGCTTAGTTAATATTGCTTCCATATTAGTTAATAGTATTAAGTTCGGTGTTAATGCAGTACTACCTATTACTTCCTGCATAGTTACTTGTTAACTACGGACCATTATTCTAAAGTGTTACCCCTCAGTCTACCTGTGCGCGAGGCTCATGAGCACACGCAATGTTGCTTCTCTCCGTGAATATTATGGTATGATGATGTTTATTGTCTAAAGGCATAATTGCCACTCAATAAGTGTAATTGGAGTGTGTTTCATCATTTGAGCATGTTGGTCGTGATGAAGTGTGTAGCAATACGATTTTATGAAATTCATCATGATGGTAACTGATTAGTATTTTATGCTTAGTGTGTACACGAGAGAGAGAAGCTGAAGCCCCGTTGATCCACTGATGATCTCTATTTGTTTACAGGTATGTTCTTTAATTAGTTCTGTTTTGTGAAAGAAAAGAGATCTGGTTGACTGTTAATAAATATGTACTGTATTAAGAGTGTTATAAGGGGAACGAATCAGATTCATAGATTCGTGCGTGACGCACATGGTGCGGCCTGCACATGGTATGCTGTTAAATGCGCTTTGAGTGTTTTCTTTTGATTTGTGTACAAATGGTATTATAATTGATTATTTGTTTCATCATAGTATGTTATAACATAAATATCTGAATTAATGCATATAAATATCTGGATAAATGCATATGGTTATGCAATCTAGTTTACAATTAATGTAATATACTATGTATTAATAAGAGTATTAATCTGATGTATGTATCACAAGGAAGATTATAAATGTATGGTAATCAGATTTATTTTATTTACATGTGTTTTATTTATTTTTGTTTAAGTTTGGGTATAGCCTCAGTCTACCTGTGCGCGAGGCTCATGAGCACACGCAATGTTGCTTCTCTCCATGAATATTATGTGTGTACATGAGAGAGAGAGAAGCTGAAGCCCCGTTGATCCACTGATGATCTCTATTTGTTTACAGATTAAAGAGGAAAAAAACATTGGATCTCATTGTTGAGTGGTCGTGTCGTCTCTTGGTGTTAGAGAGTCCGTTCCAGACATGCTACATAATTTGGTGCCGTGACCCGGATGCACCAGATCTGCTGCAGCTGATCGCTGGGGTTCGACAACGCGGGATCACAACGCTTCTGAAATCGACGACCAAAGAATCTTCATCGTTGACGTTTTGGTGGTAGTGTCTGGACATTGATAGTACTGAACTCTCGCTTCACACACCACGCACGCGCTCATTGGACTGTTGCGTTTAAATTTTAATTTTAATTTTTTTTCCTTGTTTTCTTCTTCGCTTGAAAAACGTACAATAACTGTAAAGTTGATTTTTGTTTATGATCTTCATTGTTGTCATTTTCCATTTCTAAAATGGCCGAAGGGAGATGGAATGAAGACCAGGTAACACCACATATTGGCAGGGGTCGAGGATTTTTTGGGGTAGGCGTTCCTAAAGTCGGTAAACCACGTGTGTTGGCCTATGATTCTGTGACTGTTCCAACTGCGCTTCCCAATAACAAGCCGTGTAAACCAGAGTCTTCCACTCCTGCCAATACTGGTTGTGACAATGTTACACAGCAACTACGTGACCTTATTGGTGAGCTTGGAAGCCAGATAGGTGACTCCATTGTCACACGGTTGCTAACAAACCAGACTTCAGCATTACCTGGTTCCGCTCCGTCGTCTGAGCAGCAGCCCTCTAGGACAATGCCTCCGTCCCCGAATCTTGATTTGTCCAAATTAAATCTCATAGTCAAAGCTGACATTAAGGAACCACTAGTGTTCAGAGGGGATGGTAGTGATAAGTTCACCATCCTGGAGTGGATTGAGCAGATGGAGGTATATTTGTCCAAAAAGGGTTGCGACAAAGCCGACAGTGTGGAAGAGATATTGAATCATCTCTGCGGCCGGGCAAAGAGCATTGTTAAGGTCAAGCTGAAAAGCAGCCCGGCCGCAGTACTCTGTCCTGAGGTTGTCTATGAGGTACTACGGCGTTATTTTAGCGAAAGCCCTGGCTCTTGCCAGCCGTTAGCCGATTTTTATGCGACACAGCCGAAGCCTAACGAGCACTCTGTTGATTATTGGGTCAGGTTGAATGAGGCAGCCGAGCTAGCAGATGCTCACCTGCAAAGATGTGGTGGAAAGATGGAAAATATGAGCTCAGAGATTGCAATGATGTTTATCAGGAACTGTCCCAATCCTGACCTTTCCAGTGTTTTTAGGTGCAAGCCCATAAGCAAATGGTCAACTGAGGAGGTCCAAGAGGCTATCGACGAGCATGAGAGAGACTTTAAATCTCGGAGGCCGGTTCCGTCTGCACCTAAAGTTGCTGTGAATCAGGCTGTTGTTGCTGAAAAACCTGTCAGCACTCAGATAGCAGTAGGAAGCGAAAGTATGGGCGTAACCTCTGCATCGTGTACTGCAGTCCCGCACCCTAAAACAAGTGAAGCCGCAGAATTGGGTAGTTTAGAGTGTGTGCTGAAAATGTTAGAAAGGGTGCTGGAGCGCACGACCCTACCTGCTTCAGAACCACGTCCCCGAACATCACAGTGGTATCGATCCCCTTCATGTGAAGTCTGTGGAGACAGATCTCACTCGACTCGCTCCCACTGTATGAGAGAAAAAAGATGTCTTGCTTGCCTAGAGATTGGGCATCAACGTAGGGAGTGTCGCAAGGTTGCTGGCCGAGCTGTGGCCCAGACTGGTGACGATCAGGGAAACTAGATCACTCACATTGGGGAGGGGGCAATGTGAGTGTTGAAGGTCAGCCTCTCATCAGTGAAGACGACCCAATGGTCATCTATAGTAACCATTGTCAGGTTGAGTCAAGTGACAGTATAATTTTGTTCCAAGACATTGCAAAGCTGGAAAAAGCTGACAGTTTGTTTTATACCAATGTGTTGGTGAATGATACAGTCACTTGCCAAGGCCTGTTAGACACTGGTTCTATGGCATGCACTATTAATGAGGAAACTGAGCGCAGGTTGTTGGATGCATGTGGGACCCTTGATCCTGTTCAGCCTCCACTGATGTTTTGCTTGTCGGTTGTGGTGGTGTTCGGGTCAAGCCCAAGTGCATCCATCAGCTAAAGTTGCATGTGTGTGGTCATTCGGTTATTGTGCCTACCTTGGTCGTACCAGGGCAAAAAGACCAGTTCATTATTGGTACTAATGTGATCAAGTACGTTCTCAGTCAACTTAAGCGATCTCAAAGTTATTGGCGTGTCATGAATCAGCCAAATTCTACAGGGGAACCAGAGATTCAGCGTTTTTTGAGTATGCTGTCTGGGCATAACAGATGGGAGGGTGGTAGTATCCCAAACGTTGTCGGTACTGGTAAGCTCACTCAGGCCGTTACACTTTTGCCTCAGCACGAACACCTTGTGTGGGGCAGACTCCCAGCGGGTTCCACTATTTCTGCAGGCAGTACTGTGTTAGTTGAGCTGTCTAAGGCACAAACTCATCAGAAAGGTGTTTTAGTCGGGCGTGTTATAGCCACATTACCTGGTGACAGATGGGTGCCGGTTAAGGTGATCAACCCATCTAGTAAGCCGATCACTTTGAGGCGGAATGCTAAAATAGCCGATGTATCTCCTGTTTTAGCGGTCGAAGACCTGGACGTGCAACCTGGGTATGGTAATGGAGAGACTGCGAGTGTTCAGAGCCAGTCTGTCTCCTCTGGTGCGGATACGAGTAGTTCTCCCTTTGATTTTCACAGTGCGATGCGGAAGCTTGGTCTTAGTGACCTTGATATCGAGTCTTGCGAAGTAACTCCGTACTGGAAAGAGCAGCTTTTGCAGTTGATTCAGGGATATCAAGATGTGTTTTCTAAACACAAGCTAGATTGTGGTAAGGCCAAAGAGTTTGTCCATAGGATTCACCTATCAGATAACCGCCCGTTCAGACTTCCATACCGGCGCGTTCCTCCGGCTCAGTATCAGGAACTGAGAAAAGTGCTCTCTGAGATGGAAGAGCAAGAGATTATCCAGAAGTCATGTAGTGAGTGGGCGTCTCCGCTGGTGCTGGTATGGAAGAAAAGCGGTGATCTTCGTGTTTGTGTCGATTACCGCTGGCTTAATGCCCGGACCATCAAGGACGCTCACCCCTTACCACACCAAGCAGACTGCTTGGCGGCCTTGGGTGGAAACGTGATCTTTAGCGCGATGGATCTCACTTCCGGTTTTTATAATATCGCAATGGCGGAGGAAGACAAAAATCTTACGGCCTTCACAACACCGATGGGTCTTTACGAGTTTAATCGCTTACCACAAGGGTTGTGCAATAGCCCCGCTAGCTTCATGCGCCTGATGACAAATATCTTTGGCGATCAAAATTTCTTGACACTACTCTGCTATCTGGATGACCTACTTGTATACGCGCCAAATGAGGGCGAGGCAATCAAGAGACTCGGTATGGTGTTCAGTAGGCTCAGAGAGCACGGGTTAAAGCTAGCCCCTAAAAAATGCCATTTCCTCCGGCGGTGTGTGCGATTCTTGGGACACGTTATTGACGGTTCAGGAGTAGCGACCGACCCAGACAAGGTTAGTGCTATAGGAGCAGTGACGGAGGCTGATTTGATGATGGAGGATGGGGTAACACCATCCCAAAGGAAGATTAAATCATTCCTTGGAATGGTATTGTATTACCAGAGGTTCATCCAAAATTGCTCTACCATCGCGAAACCCCTGTTTTCTTTGACAGCCGCGCCGAGGGGCAAGAAGCCTCCTGAGAAGGGTGCTGCTGTGTTCAGGAAGTTGAGCTCTAGTGACTGGAAAGAGGAGCACAGTAGGGCCTTCCAGCAGCTAAAAGCCGCTCTGATAAATTCCGTGGTTCTGACACATCCTGATTTTAGTCACCCATTTATTTTGTCCACTGACGCGTCCATGGATGGGGTGGGCGCTGTGTTATCGCAGATCGCAGAGGGTGAGACTAGAGCTCGGCCAATTGCTTTCGCTAGCAAAGCCCTTTCGCGTGCTCAGGCAAAGTATCCTGCTCACCGCTTAGAGTTTTTGGCTTTGAAATGGTCCGTTTGCGACAAATTCAGCCATTGGCTGAAAGGCCATGAATTTGTTGTTTGGACGGACAACAATCCTTTAACTTACATCCTTACAAAGCCTAAACTTGACGCGTGTGAGCAGAGATGGGTTTCCAAGTTGGCGCCTTATCGTTTCAGCATCAAGTACATAGGGGCAGTCATGGCCTAGTGGTTAGGGAGTTGGACTGGTAACCCAAAGGTTGCTGGTTCGATTCCAGAACCGGTGGGAAATGACTGAGGTGCCCTTGAGCAAGGCACCTAACCCCTAATCGCTCCCCGGGCGCCACACAAAGGCTGCCCGCTGCTCTGGGTGTGTGTATCCACGTTTGCAGTGTGTGTGTGTTAACTACTCACTACTCTGCTCCTAATGTGTGTGCATTAACTTGGATGGGTTAAATGCAGAGGTCAAATTCCAAGTATGGGTTACCATACTTGGCCGTCACGTGTCACTTTCACTTTCACTTTTCACTTTCATTCCAGGCAGTAAGAACATAGTGGCCGATGCTTTAAGTCGTCAACCCTTTGTCCATAACCGGGTTAGTCAGAGGCTGTTGAATGAGCCTTACACTGCATTGCTTGAGGAAGCAGAACAGTGTGAGAAAGACACAGTGCAGGATGCATTCAGGCTTAGTGCTGGTATCCAGAGTGCTGAATGTCCTCCTTATGTAACGCCAACCCGTGGTCCGCTTTCCAGTGCCGAGGTGTCTGCAGTGTTAGAAGGTCACAGTGACTGGGAAGCGGGAGTTGAATCGAGAGCAGTCTCCTGAATTGCCCAAGACACCCAGAATTTGTTGCCTCCTGGGCAGTGCCCGTTACCAGTCTTCTCCTTAGATGAACTCCGAGATAGGCAACAGTGCGATCCTTGTCTGTCCAGGGTCCTGTTTTACTTCAATAGGGGCAAGAGAGCCTCACGTCGTGAGCGTGCTGGTGAGACGTATAAGGTGCTCAGAGTCTTAAAGCAATGGGACAAGTTGAAGATACTTGATGGTGTACTGTATCGCATAAGCAAAGACAACCTTGCGGGAAAGAAACTGTTACAGTTCGTTGTTCCATCTTCTTTAATCACGCAGGTGATGACAGGTGTCCATGATGAAGCAGGGCACCAGGGCCAAGGTAGAACTATGCATCTGGCAAGGCAAAGGTTCTTCTGGGTCGGGTTGGAACGCGACATCCGTAGGTACGTTAAGTCCAGAACAACTGCTTATCATCCCATGGGTAATGGCCATGTTGAACGGTTCAATAGAACCTTGGGCAACATGGTCAGAGCACTGCCGCCAAGGTCTAAGGAAAAGTGGTCACAGCTGCTTCAGACACTGACTTTTGCGTACAATTGTACAGCGCACGAGTCCACGGGTTACGCTCCATTCTACCTAATGTTTGGTAGAATCCCGAAGCTACCCGTGGATGTGATGTTTGGTAATGTTGAGAGAGATTGTGACGTTGTTGATTACGACAAGTATGTGAAAAGGTTGAGAGATGACCTGAAAGAGGCTCTGACTGTCGCTCAGAGGAACATTGATGCAAGTCAGCAACGCCAGACCGAGTTTTACAACAGGAAGATGAAGGGCTGTAGCATTGACATGGGCGATCAAGTTCTCCTGGCCAACAAAGGTGAATGTGGGAAGAGAAAATTAGCAGACCGGTGGGAGTCCACGCCCTATAGGGTAGTTGCGTTGAACCCCCAGTGCCATATTTATCGCATTCGTAACACCAAAACGGGCCAAGAGAAAACTGTTCATCGTAATTTGCTATTGCAAGCTAACTTCTTGCCGCTCGAGTTGGGAGGTCCTGAATCACCTGGGGATGGTGGTGAATCTGTCCTTGGAAGCAGGAGTGCATCCTTGGATGACGTTGGTTCTGCATCTGAGATGTGTTCTGTGTCTGATCGAGTTGCTAGTTGGGTGGAAAGAACCACAATTTCTGAGGATCCTCAGAAGAGGTTGTCCTGCAGGTCTGATAGTGTTGCGTCATTGGATGTAGTACCTGAGTCATTGGGTCAGGAGCAGTTGGCGTCAAAAGATGATTGTACCAAAGAGATTAGCAATGTAGTCATTCCAGATGAAGGACTGAGTTGTGGTTCTCGCAGTTCACTTTCTGAGGCGGTTCTCCATGATGACCGTTGTGTTTCACCTGCTGGAGTTGTTGAGCCACCCCCTGGTCAAGGAGAAATGAGAGTTCGAACCAGAGTGGGTAGGATGGTGAAATACTGTTCAACAAATTATCTGGAACACTTTACACCTTTTTTTCATTTCTTGAGTCTGGTAAATCCTGACAGTATCTCAGGAGACACAAAGTTAAGCTAATATTGGAATTGGACATGGCTTGAATGCAACCATGTCCAATCCTTCCCACCTTGGAATGCAACTTCTGAAGGCAGCGTTTTTAAGATTTCATTCGCAGCCACTGACTCTGCACCTGTCTTTTGGATTGGGCAGGTTTTTCACACAATTATTTTTGGTCAATACTGAAATCACGATTATTTAACATGATTATCGGTGGGCGATATGATCAAAGGCTTATTATGAGTCATCTTAAATATCAGTGAAATTTCACAAAACAATTACCTTAGATAAGTAAACATTCAGCAATTAAAAAATAACAAAGAAGCTAATTACAAACAAAACAGACAACTAAATATAATGGAACAAAAATGCAAATGAAATAGTGTTTTAAAGGTCCCATGACATGCTACTTTTTGTAGGCTTTAATATAGGCCTTAGTGGTCCTTAGTACTGTATCTGAAATCTCTTTCCAAAAATTCAGCCTCAGTGCAGAATTATAGCCACTACAAGCCAGTCCCAGAATGAGCTTCCTTCAGACGGGCCGTTTCGGTGACTGTAGCTTTAAATGCTAATGAGGAGGAGAAAGGCGGCGCAAGGTGGAGGGTGGGTGTGGCCTATGACCATCTTGCGCAACGGTACCATGCATGTTTGTTTATGTTGGATATATTGCAATGGCACGAAGACACGCAGTCGTTCAAGCATTTCAGTTTGACCCAGAATCTGATCCAGATGGAGAAGCAACGGATGAAGAAGTTGCAACTCAGCAGGACGTTTCCGAATGGTTAGTTTAAAATATTATGTCTGGATACAGTACATTATTCGGATGGTTTACAGTTATTATCATGTAGCTAACGCGAACCTACTGTTGCCTTTTCATGAGAGATCTGTAACGTCTGTAATTTATCTTATTACAATTACATCAAGCTCTGCGATCTTGAAATGCAGATATCGCGCGCGCCATATAACCAACAGGAAAACGGTTATCCAAATAACAAAGAAATGTACAACACTCGCGTTACAGTATGTGTAACTTGATGCTGTCTACCTTTACATTAGCGCGAGTAACTGCATAGCTAATGTGACAGCCACATTCTACGTGTAAGAAGCTAGGTAACCATAAACAGTAAAGCAACAACACACTTATATATCATTTGTTGACTTACTTGTCCGAGGTGTGTAGCTGTGTGTACCCTTCGGTGTTCATTTGTACATCCAATTATTGGGGCTCAAAAGCCATGATATCTCTCGTGGACAAACTAAAATCGCGCGCGCGCGTTCTACTTCCTAGCTCATTTTCTCATGGGCGAGAAATATTCTCTGGGCGGGCAAAGCAGAGAAAGGGGAGGTAACATTTCTCCTTATAACGTCATAAGGAGGAGATCAGCCCGGTTGAGCTTCCATTTTCTCAAAGGCAGAGAAAAATAGCAAAAGCTCGATTTACACAGATTAAAATTTCTAGAAACTTTGGGACCATATACAGGCTAGGGGAACTCATATTAATGTTAAAAAACCTCAGAAAGTGGAAATTTCATGTCATGGGACCTTTAAGTATTTCAGGAAGATGTACTAATGATGGTATTCAGTTAAGTAATAGCCTACAACAACAAAAAATGAATATTCAAATGTAAAATAACACTGCATAGTCTCATTGTACACATTAAATATAGATGAAGCCTTATTAAAGCTAAGTTATTCAGTCAAGATCAGTGATTGATTTTCCTTTGTCATTTGTTGTTTGATTATCATTAATGACAGACTGCAGCAGGTATATTAGGCTGCTGTCAAATTAAGAACTAATGCACGGATCCAATATACTGTTACACGTGTTTTCTTTCTCAGCTGTGAATGTTTACTTAAGACATAACCCCTTGTGTTTACTTGAATACTCTCCAAAAAGACATTTTGACATTTTTGTGTATACGTGTTTAGGCTCGTATCCGAAGCCATTTGCTTATCCGTGTTGAGCTCCGACTCGGAGCGCACACACTGAAATGCGCTTTTTAATGTGCTTTTAATAACACTGTTTAATATCAAACATGTACCGCAGTTTAGTAAGAGTAGACTGCATTTTACTACACAAACTTCTCTGCCTAATTTGGATGTTAAGTTTGGGCTTTTAGAGAGAAACGAAAGTGCACCACAGTGAAAGAATTGAACTAGTTTAAATACAATCGGATTATTAGGGTCCATGTAAATGACCTAGACACAAATGAAAGACAATACTTATTACACTCAAGAGAACCACCAAAGAGAAAATGTCAACAAAACTACTTCTCATTGGCAACAACCTTTCCCTAACTAGCTTACTACTTGTTTGATAGTGTAAGCCCGCCTGGATCGGTCCAAAGGCGGCATCCGATAGAACGGGTGAAGGTCTCTGCTTGTTACTGTCTTTCTGTGCAGAAAAGTAATTTAATTCCATTTAAGCTTTTATCTGACTCCATTTTATAACGACCTCAAATTTAGGTTAGATTGTCAATTAGTTATTGGTCAATCATGTAATAGTTTAGCATCACATTTGATAATTCTTTTCAACTCTTTACTTATAATTTACCCCTTCATATTAGGAAGCTATGTCACTCAGAGGTCCTCACGCTTACCTCGGGTCTCACGTTCACAAGCTCGTCAGTTTTCATCACCAAACAGAGGTAATAGCTATATACCTGAGATTGGTCGCATTCACGCTTACACAATCAAAGATACTTTGGTATAGCCCCCATGGAATTGCATACACTTGAATTTAACGTAACGTTTACTTCAGTGGAGGTATGGTCACTTCTAAGTAAGTAAAGTCAACCAACTTTACTTTTCTTATAATAGCTTTGGATTGGCCATGCCGTGGTTTCCCATGTACACTTATCTAAATTTATCTATTTAGGGTGGTCAAGCAGCACGTTTGCTGCCCTAAACAGAAATTCACTTCTTGTCTTTGCAAACCAAGTACACTTGAATTAGTGCCAAATATTAGTCTTCACTAATCTGACGCAAACTTGCGGTAACATACAAATCTGTTTAATCTTCTTGGGAAAACGATTTCAGAGTCAGTCTGAATAAATCAAATGAAAGAATTTATTATGTCAGGTAAATGTATCATGCCAAATTCATAATCAGTTCAAAGATAAATAGAAAACATCAAATGCTCTGGAATAAAGAGAGAAGATGCGAACCTGACATTATAAAATACTTGATTCGAAGTGTTTTGCATACACTCAGCATCACAGGCTAATTTGAATTACAAATCGCCCCGAGCCTCTTGTTGCAATTCATTATATACCCAGACCAAGACAGAAACCTCTTTCACATGGAAACATTTGCTAAAAATGGGAATTTGCATTCAGAGTTTACACCTTTTGAGAGCAGGAGGCCATTTGCCTGGAAGACACAACCTCCTCTGTGTGCAAGCTATCTCTAAACTCTTAAAAACATTATTACTTTTTGTTTTACTTCTTTGGGAATGAGACATTTGTATCAGTTGCACTGAGACATTTCAAATGATACCAAACTGATACCATTACTTATTGTACACATTTAACATTGCATAGGTTTTTAGTGAGTTTTAGGTGAGGAGGAGAAGAGTGGGAGCAGGGGGAGATGATGCGACTGTAAAAGTGAGGTGTGAGCTGCACTGTGTGCATCTCGGATGTTGCTGTTACATATGCAAGAGAGAGCTCAAATGTTAATTCTCAGGAGAGCCTTTTGCTTTCTCGCGTGGTAGCCCAGACTTACTGGCACCCGCCTTACAATAGGTTGTCTTGATGACACCCAGATCAGTACAACCATCCCTTGTCTTTGCTCATAAATACTTTCCATATACACAGTTGCACAACATTAAACTTCAGGTTAAATGATGAAACTTGGGTGTAAAAATAAATAACCTACAGTATATATATGGCACACATACAGTACGTGGCATACAGCTGATAACATATGTTAAAGCAGAGATAATCTCTCTTGAATTTTTTTATTAGGTTAAAGGGCATACTATTGGTTAGAGCAGTCCAAAATGACCATGTGTGTTTCACAGGCTGGAATAGAAATGAGATTTTCCAGCATCTAAACCAGTGATCTCAAACTCAGATTGACTGGGGGCCACTGCTATGAACGAAAGCTCATAGGAGGGCCATTTTAACATTCAAGCACAACAAGAACGCGCAATATTTTTCTGGAAATTTACTTCACTTGCTGAAATGTTAGCTCTCATTTACCTCAGATTATGTAACTAACATATTTGTGTCATACTTAACAAAAAAATGTAAACATCAGTATATTAAACATATATTTAACAATATATAATATAATTTTAACAGTTAGTGCAACCTTTTTTCCCTTACTTTACTTTAACTTAAATAACTTGTCAAAACATTGCAGTGAACTCATGCAATCCCTGAATACATTTGCACAATATTCTATTTCTTGCCAGACACCTGGCAGCGCTTCTGCTCACACAACTGAGCCACGTTTGCACTGATGGAGGTCACAGTTGAAACCCTGAGTACAGCTTCAAGATGGGCATCACTAAGCCTGGACCTGTACTTGCATTTATTGAAGTTCATAGTTGAGAACAATTTCTCACACAGGTACAGTATGTGTTTCCAAAAAGGCACATTACCCGACTGAACACTTTGGACAGCTCTGGGTAGCATGGAGGTAACTCTCTCAAAAACTGTCCAGTCTTGTCTGCTTTTCCCTGTGCCTCTCTGAATTTAGTTTTTAGCTCACTGTTGCACTGCAAGTCAATAAGCTCCATTTGCAACACACTTGGGACACTCTCCACGTCAGTTGAGAAGGGATCTGCGAACAGCTGGAAAGTGTCACGGTGTGACTTGAAGTCAGCAAAACGCTGATCAAATTCCTCCAGTAGGTTGTCAATAGCAGAAGCATATTCATCACCACTGAATGCTGTGCCCTCCTCCACAAGAGATCTGCATGTATTGAAATGACTGAAGTTTTTTACAGAAAGCTGAGTTTTCCACATTCTCAGCTTTGTGGAGAAAGCTTTCACACTTTCATATGCTGCTGACCAGGACCCTGGAGCTTCAAGTTAAGGATGTTCAGCTCCTGTGTTATGTCCACTTAGAATGCAAGGTCCATGACCCATTTAGGATCATCAAATTCAGGAACATCCATTCTGCCATCTTCCATGAATCTCTTCACCTCTGCTCTTAAGTAAAAAAATCTCTTCAGGACATTCCCTCTGCTGAGCCAGCGCACCTCAGTAAAGTAAAGTACATCGCCATATGTTGACTCAATTTCTTCTAAAAAGGCCCGAAACTGGCGGTGCTGTAAACTTCTCGACCTGATGTAATTGACACATTTCAGGACAACAGACATGACATGTTCATTTCAGGCATTTGCTGCACAGAGCCTGTTGGTGTATAATGCAGTGCAGAACAACTGCTGGATCTGCATTTTCCTCTTCTAACTTTCTTTGTACCAGCGCTACCAGTCCGTTTTTGTTTTGTTTTGCCTGTCATAGATGGGGCGCTATCAGTGGTAATGCCCACGGCAAACCAGTGCGCTCAATCGCGTCGCACAGCTGCTGAAATATATTGTTGGCTGTAGTACGGCCATGCATTGGACACAAACTTAACAACTCCTCCGTCACTTCAAATTGTTCATTAATACCCCTGATGAAAATAGCTAGCTGCGCAATGTCTGTTTTGTCTGTGCTTTCGTCGAGCGCCAAAGAGTATGCAGTGAAAACTCTAGCTTTGCCGCGCAATTGATCATAAATGTCACTCGACAACTCGCTAATCCGCTCGGCCACTGTGTTTGCAGATAGAGAGAGATTGTTGAACAAGCCCTTCTTTTCTGGACATAGAATCTCAGCGACTTTTAACATACAATCCTTCATAAACTGCCCTTCAGTGAATGGCTTTCCTGCTTTAGCGATCAACTCACTCACCACATAACTTGCTTCAACTGCAGCATCAGCATCCTTTTTAGCTTTGTGGAAAAGGCTTTGCTGGGACATTAGCTCTCTCTTCAACTTCATGGCTGTCTTCTCTCTCGTCTGCCTGGTACTTCTCATACTGTTCTCCATGTTTAGTTGTGTAATGATGCTTGAGATTATACTCCTTTAGGACTGCGACTTTTTCTTTGCATATCAGACAGGTAGCATTTCCATTAAACTCCACAAAAAAATACTGCAATGTCCATCTTTCTTGAAACTGTCTGTGTTCATCATCCACTTTCCTTTTCGGTTTAGAAAGAGACATATTTTAAATTTCTTTAGCAGCCAAACAAATATACTCCTAGGACCAAAATCAGCTCTCTTATCAAATATGCCGGGTTTGCGCGTTTTTTTTATTTTTTTTTTAAATTACGCATTCACGTTTTTTTGGGGGGGGCTCTGGCGCTGATCCTGCGCCCGCTCCAGCCCAGAGTTTCCTTCGCCGCTGGTCCCGCTTAGCTCAAAGCCCTCTTCACCGCTGGTCCTGCCCAGCCTAAGACCCTCTTTGCTGTCGGACCTCCCCTTTCCTGTCAATTTCCCCATTAAAATTTTGGGGGGGCGCAGTATACCTGCTAGGGGGACCGCGGAGGTCTCTCCGACGAGGTTCCCAGTACCACCATGGCCACCTGAAAAAACATCTCCGCCATGGCCGCCCGAAGGGTCGTCTCCGCCATGGCCGCCTGACCAGCCTGCTCCACCTGGACCGTCCTGGAGTCCAGGATGCCCACCCTCCCACCCTATTTGTTGGTATATTTGTACTATCTAGTGGGGGGGGGGGGGGGGGGTTATGTCATGTTCACCATCTGTCTCTGCACTACAATTCCCAGAATCCTCTTTGGCACACCTGCATTCACTCTCTCCAGATTACTAATCACCTGCACCTGTTCATAATCAGCAGCCTCATCAGCAAGCTCTATAAAACACTCACCACAGCCTCAGTTCATTGTCAAGCCTCCAACAGGAACAGACCATTATCCATTGTCTCCTGAAGTCTCTGATGCATCACGATTCTGCAAAGTAACGTATACTCACCTGTGAAACACTAACATCTGTATCATTGTTCCGCTGTCTCCAGAAATCCTGTTTGACTCCATGTTACCAGTGATCCTGTATCCTCCTGAGCTTCCTGTGTTCACTCCGAGCTTGCTTGCTAGCGACTGCATCTGAAAGGGAAAAGACAAGTATTAATGAACTGTAACTGCTTGACATCAACTAACCTGAAGATAACATGCTCATCTGTTGTCTGCCCCGCACTGAGTGATCTTCACCGAATCTGCACCTGAACTCTGAATACTCACCTTGCACTCTTGTCTATTTGAATAAAACTGTGTTTGGATTCACTTACCTCTGTCTCCGTGCCTGTATCCTGACACCCGCGGGCCGGCAGTTTGAGACCCCTGATCTAAACTCATGTTGCCAAGTCCTAATAGAAAAATATTTAATTACAGATATGCATTTTGTGATGTGGAAAACTTGTTGAGGAGGCTGAAATTACAGCTTGGTTAACTGAAAGGTCAGGCTAATACAATGACACTGAGTATTTGTATAAGGTAAGCTTGCCAGCAGGATCAGGGGAAGGTATCTGTTGGTATAGAGTGTTATGAGATAACACATTTTTGTTATGAAAAGCAGTTTAGATCAGTTCATCAAATGAATATATGATCATCATCGTTATTCATATATGCTTAAATGATTGGAAAATCTGGTAACACTTTATTTTACATTGTCATTGTTACAGATGTTGTAATAACTATAAATGATGCATAATTACATGCAACTAACCCTACACCAAAACCCTATTCCTAACCCTAAGTACATAGTATTACTCTTTACTTAAATATATAATTATACTGTAACAAGGACACCTTAAAATAAAATGTAACTGACAATCCTCTAGTAGGCTTTTAGCTGTGTCCAGAAATTACATCACTCATAGTTCTGTCATGACAACTCTCGGGAGATTGGTATGGTAATGGAGATTGGCTGGCAATGGATATAGCAATGTTAATATATTTGGTCTTGGCGGAAAAAGATCTGCTATGCTGCTGCTGCAGAGCAAGTACCGAGACATGCTACTGCGAACACCTTCACAGACATTTCTGTGAGCATTTAAGACATGCTGCTGCTGCACATGTAACATGAATTAACCCCGTAGCAGATCTATGCAGGTGGAGCTGGGGAAGGTGGAGGGTTCTAAAAGTGTGCTGCAGACTGTAACAGCAAACAATGGCAACTATTTGAATGTTTGAGCAGCAAGCTCATTGGTCGCTGATGCAACACTAACTGTGCTATTTAGATAACGACATGATTGCTACCAATAAGTTAACCCTTCAAAGTCGACTGACACTCTAGAGCGCCAAAGTGCGCACGCCTGACATATCTATTAATAGCCTCGGAATGGATTAAGGTATTAACTTAGTTTTTTTTACTATGAAAAAGCTGACATTCGTCTGCGTAATAATGAGTAGACTGTGTTGACTTCCGCGAATGATAAGCCTTCCGTATTTGAGTGCAAATCTATAGCATTTTACCGTAAAACAGAGAAATGGTAGCTACTTTACCCAATCAAATGATAAAATGCTGTTGGTGTGTGAACCAATCACAGACCAATATAAAACAAACAAGGACGTTGTCAGCTGTCCTAGGAATGTAAAAAAGGGAGGGGTTTGGAATAAATCTTGCGCGTCTTCCCAGACACAACCTTTTTATATCTTTGGACACAATATATTTGGATTACTTTGGAGATAGACGTTTTTGTACTGGTCAGATTTTACAGAAAATCAACATGGCCAAATGAAGATCCACTGCCGAGCAAGCTGCTGAAATGATTTTTTTTGAGAGCGATGAGAGTGATAACGGATCTGATCCAGATCGATTTGATTCAGATGAAGAGGATCAAATTATGGACGGAATCGATCCATTTGAGGAGTAAGTATGAAGGCAATATTGCTGATAATATATTGTCTAATATATATTGTATCCTTTTTTTAGTAAAATTATTTTATTGTAGCTTTTCAGAAATAACGGTGCAGTAATCAAATAATGTGCGCCATTACTATTAGTAAGTAGATTTTAAAATGCATGGGCCTTTGTCTGCTACATAAACGGTAGTACAGTAGCCTATTGCTAAAATGAGATTGCAGTTTTGGCTGCATGTAGTCCATCTTCATTTATTGCATAGTAATAAGCTATTTCGTTTACTTTGCTTGTCTATTTTATTGCAATGTTTTTTAGGGAAATTTTATTGTAGCTTTTCAGAAATAATGGTGCTGTAAGCCTTATCTAAGGCCTGTACTATTTGTCTACATAAAGCTGAAATGGGGAGGGGGTTTGGTTTAGACCAGTGGTTCCCAAACCTGTCCTGCCGGCACCCCAACACTGCACATTTTCTTTGTCTCCCTAATCAAACACACCTGATTCAACTCATCAGCTCATTAACCCATGTGATAATGAGCTGATGAGTTGAATCAGGTGTGTTTGATTAGGGAGACAAAGAAAACGTGCAGTGTTGGGGTGCCGGCAGGACAGGTTTGGGAACCACTGGTTTAGACATTGTATTTACTCTGTGCATATAATACTATGATGAAGGCTCCAGTAATAATTTGTTGTTAGAAGTTCTATGACTCTTTACTTGATGTAAAAAATTCACACATGATGATGAATAGCTAATCTTTATTTACCACATTGTAATAAAGGCTGTACAACTTACAGCCTTTATTACAACTCCATCCAGTTCTCCTGTTTTTGCGGACTGTTTCTTGCTCTCTGTTGCCTGAGTATTGGATTATTGCCTGGGCTGACGTTTACTGCTGTTTCCTTCAGCGGTCCCCGTCTACTAGGATCTGATTACAGCCCACTGCAGTCCCCTGCACTGTCAAGGACCTAACTGCTGACACCTGTGTCTGATCTGATTGCTCGTCAGCACAGCTGACGCTGATAAGCGATCAGACCAGAGCAGTACACACAGAATGAACAGGCTGAGCTGAGTTTGGTGGATGTAGCTTTAAACCTCTAGAAGGAAGCTCTAAGGCCACGTAAGCACTGCAGCTAAATTCAGCTGTCAGTCACCTTTTAGTGCTTAATCCTGTTCTGTACACACACAGTTTAGTAATTTAAGGTAGTGACAACTGCATTTACAAAAACAAAAAACAAAACAAAACTGAACATCTACTTGTTAATGACGTACAACGAGAGATATGAGAGACAACAAACAAGATATTCTATTTACAGGATGGTAATTAGCATTGTTTGTTGGTTTTGACCACTCAAGGGTGAACATGTGGTTTTGAATCATTTTAGTCTCCATGTGGCTGAGGCTTAGACTGTAGCTGCAAGACCAAGAAATGTCTACAATATTTGAATATTTGCAGAAATTATAACAAAGGGATTTTTGCATGACGGGAATGTGCCACAGGGGGAGGGGGAGGGGAGGTGAAGGGGGAGGGGAGGTGAAGGGGGAGGGGAGGTGAAGGGGGAGGGTAGGGGAAGGGGAAGGGGGAGGGGGATTGGGAGGGGGAGGGGTGGCGGTGGCTGAATGTATGTCTACCCTCTTTCCAAAATAGGATTTCTTTACTTCAGTGTGTGTCATATGTCAAAGTAAGATATTAATAGACTAAAATATAATTATAATACACAATAACTTTGAAATGGAAGTTTAGGATAAAGGTTTGACTTATAACTGATTTCATCAGGTAGGATGTCTGTCAGTCTGTCCATACATTTCTTATAAAATGGGTCAAGAAAGCTCATATCAAAATATGTGAGGTTGCCCATGTATAGATTCTGCTTGGTGTGCATTATCAACTTCTATAAAAGCCAAGAGGGTAGTCCAGAAGAGATGCAGAGAAGAGAAGAGACCTCAGAAGTTCCATCAAGTGGTAAGAGCCTGTGCTGACTGTGACTGAAAGGAATTTAACATCATCACTTATGCGTCTGTACTCAAAGTAATTGTGTTTTTTATTTATATTAATACATTGTAATGATTTTTTTTTATTTTTTTATTTTTTTTTATCCACAGTTAAAAAAGTGAACATTTCATCTGGTCTCAAGGACAAAAGGCAAGTGAGTTTATGATTCAGTGTGTGGATTAGGGCAGAAGAAAACAGTTGTTATAGTCTGTATTATAGACGAAAACTGGTGAAGCATGCTGTTTTTAAAAACCTATGTAATTTATTTACAAAGAAATGTGTTTTTAGTAATTTATTAGTAAGATGAATTTAAGGAAGGGGTCCCATTGACCTTTTTTTGGTGCCAAATATACCAACTATTGTATTCGCTTTTATTGTGTTGTATCTGTATTGTATTTTGTTTTTCTTCTACCACTTTTGAGTCTATGAAAGCCCATAGAACCCCTTGTGGGAAAGTTATACAAATTTGGCCCAAATGCAGAGGACATTTGACACATTTATGTGCAGACTCAGTCTGAGGAAACAGAAAAAGAAGCGGGAAAGGGCCAGTTGATGATGCTATAATAGAGCAAAACATGAAATTGGTTCAAACTACAGAACTGATGGTCTGATTAAATTCAAACTTGGGATGCAGTGTTGCTATCATAATCCATCATGAGATTTGCATAAATATAAATCATTAGAAAAGTTAATATAATGAAACCAAATCTGTGACAGAAATTTCTTAATATTTGTCAGGAAATATTTGTCTGTTTCATGCATACTCGTAGCAGGAGGATGCACTCGGGCAGAGAGACCACAAGTGAGACTCATAGTCGGCAGTGAAAATTGTCCTGAAACTTCATATATGCCACAATTCATATTGTACTTTATGTGCCAACCCCTGACACTAGCATTTCAATTTCATCACCAGAAAGACATATTCAATCGATATTTTTTGCCATTAATGGGCCCCTTACCTGCTTCTTGCTTTCTATTTAAATGTTTATCTAGTATTGTTTTATGTGTCTGTATTCATGAGTAAGCCTACACTTAGGAATATGCCTCTTTCCTAACACAATTCATGTGTTTAATATTTTGTATGTCTTGCCTTTGTTGAATATTTATGAAATTTGTAATGGATAAGTTGATATTTTCTCTCTTTAGTAAGCCGCCACCATGAGTACAGACGCGGAGATGGAGATTTATGGCAAAGCTGCCATTTACCTTCGTAAGCCTGAGAGGGAGAGAATGGAGGCTCAGGCCAGACCGTTTGATGCCAAGACTGCCTGCTATGTGGTTGATGCCAAAGAGTTGTACCTCAAGGGAACAATCAAGAGCAAAGACGGTGGCAAAGTCACAGTTGTTTTGCTTGACACTAAGGAGGTAAATTTGAATTTCCATTTCATGTAGATGCTCATTAAATTACTTATTACATTGTTTTCTTTTATATCTAATATCTAATTTATCAAATGTATAGGAGAGAGTTGCTAAGGAAGAAGATGTCTACCCAATGAATCCTCCCAAGTATGACAAGATTGAGGACATGGCCATGATGACCCATCTCAATGAAGCCTCTGTGCTGTATAACCTCAAAGAGCGTTATGCTGCATGGATGATCTACGTAAGTTCTGAAACGACATAAAAAGCATTTAAGTTCATTTTTTCTGTGTTGTTGGACTCTGACCATGTCTCTGCTCATTTCAGACCTACTCTGGACTCTTCTGCGCGACTGTGAACCCCTACAAGTGGCTCCCAGTGTATGATGCAGAAGTGGTGTCTGCCTACAGAGGCAAAAAGCGTATGGAGGCCCCACCCCACATCTTCTCTGTCTCTGACAACGCATATCAGTTCATGCAGTGTGGTAAGACATTATGGAATTAAATTCTACAGAATTAATTAAGATGAAGTAGATGTTGCTGTTAATATAATAACTATATACCGGATATTTTACAAATTTCAATCAACAGATAGAGAAAACCAGTCTGTCCTGATTACGTAAGTATTTTCATTTAATTTCAGACCATGACAAAAATGAAAAGTATAACATAGATGGAAAATTTATGGAGATATTTACAAAATAGAATTTAAGATTGAACAAAGATTGAATATACTTTTGAAAAGTCTACATGTCTTTCAAACTTCTGTCTTCTAATCTCTTATAAACCAGTGGAGAATCTGGTGCTGGAAAGACTGTGAACACAAAACGTGTCATCCAGTACTTTGCCACAGTTGCAGTGTCAGGTGTCAAGAAAGAGTCCAGTAAAATAAAGGTATGAGATACAAAACTATGTCATATATAATATTTTAAAAGATGATGATTTACACTCATCTCACAAACTATACGATATGTGAATTTGTGAAATGCCTATAAATTGTGTTTAGTCATGAAATAGAAAAACAATTGAAAATAAATGAAAACCCTTCAAACATCACAGGGCTCTCTTGAGGACCAGATCATTGCTGCCAACCCTCTGCTTGAGGCTTATGGTAATGCCAAGACTGTGAGAAATGACAACTCCTCTCGTTTTGTAAGTTAACCACTGTTTATTTACAGTACAGATGGTCAGTTGTGTTTAATTTTACTGTACATAGTTTTCTATAAAGAGATTATAATAATTATTTATGTATTATACTATTATGATTTAAACAGGGTAAATTCATCAGAATTCATTTCGGCGCCACTGGAAAACTGGCTAGTGCTGACATTGAGACATGTAGGTGGACATGATTTTATTGATCCATCCTGAACAGTTGTCTTTGTCTGTCACTCTTCAGATGATTGTGACTCAAGTACATTCTCTCAACAGATCTGCTGGAGAAGTCTCGAGTGTCATTCCAGCTTCCAGATGAGAGAGGCTACCACATCTTCTTCCAGATGATGACCAACCATAAGCCTGAGATTATTGGTAGGTTCACATTTCATTAATTCAATGTTTCAGATAATATTGTAAGATGCTCTTTCATAAATGCTGTGTATTTTACAGAAATGTCGCTCATCACCACCAACCCCTATGACTTCCCCATGTGCAGTCAGGGTCAGATCACAGTGGCCAGCATTGATGATAAAGCTGAGCTGGATGCTACTGATGTGAGTCATTGCTATTTGAATATTGATATATTCTATTTAAATATGGAAAATTATATATTTTATTATTCTCTGTAATTTACAGGATGCTATTGACATTCTTGGTTTCTCAAGTGAGGAGAAAATGTGCATCTACAAGTTCACTGGAGCGGTGCTTCATCATGGTAACATGAAGTTCAAGCAGAAGCAGCGTGAGGAGCAGGCTGAGCCTGATGGCACAGAGGGTGAGACTTGTGTTATCCTGGGCTTTGAAATAGTAACCATTGCACCGACTTTGCTGACAACAGAAACTGTGTATAAAATGTTTAGTGTAAATATAAACTAGAAGTTGCATGCATATCAATAAATCTAAAAATGAAAGGGAAAGTACCTAGTGCCTGATTTATTATAATTTTACATAAAAGACTCTATAGAGCAAAAATAATTTATTTAAAAATGTATTTAACAGAGGCTGACAAAATCGCCTACCTTCTGGGTTTGAACTCTGCTGATATGCTGAAGGGTTTGTGCTACCCTAGAGTCAAGGTCGGAAATGAGTATGTGACCAAAGGCCAGACCGTACCACAGGTATAGTAACATTAATACATATGTTTAACCTAAAATTCTGGCTAATTGCAGAAGCAGAATAAAATATCCATTCTATTCTACTTACAGGTGTACAACTCTGTTAGCGCCTTGGCCAAATCTATCTATGAGAGGATGTTCTTGTGGATGGTCATTCGTATCAACCAGATGTTGGACACAAAACAACAAAGAAATTTCTACATTGGCGTACTGGATATTGCTGGCTTTGAGATCTTTGATGTAAGAATGATTATTTTATCTCTTTTTATGTCAAAATGAATGATATTCAGAAGGTAGTAAACGTTTTTGTCTTTTTTTTTTGTCCTCCAAGTACAACAGCATGGAGCAGCTGTGCATCAACTTCACCAATGAGAAACTGCAACAGTTTTTCAACCACACCATGTTTGTGCTGGAGCAAGAGGAGTACAAGAAGGAGGGCATTGTTTGGGAGTTCATTGATTTCGGCATGGACTTGGCTTCTTGCATTGAGCTCATTGAGAAGGTTATCAATGGTTTATGAATTTATTAATTTCCATTGATCCTATTCTCAAAATCTCCTATTTTTGATAATAAACAACATTCTTTTATAAACAGCCCATGGGTATCTTCTCCATCCTTGAAGAGGAGTGCATGTTCCCCAAGGCTTCAGACACTTCCTTCAAGAACAAGCTATATGATCAGCATCTTGGCAAGAACAAAGCTTTCGAGAAACCAAAGCCTGCCAAAGGCAAGGCTGAAGCCCACTTCTCCCTGGTTCACTACGCTGGAACTGTGGACTACAATATCACTGGCTGGTTGGACAAGAACAAGGATCCACTGAATGATTCTGTTCTGCAGCTGTACCAGAAGTCTTCTGTCAAACTGCTGGCTGCTCTCTACCCACCTGTTGTTGAGGGTAAAGAAAAAATCTATTTAACAAAACTTTGATTAAATTTTGAACTTTCTTTCTTGTTTTTGCATTTATTTTGCAACTTCTAGTTTCCTTTGTATTTTTATCTCAATAGATACTTCTAAAAAGGGAGGCAAGAAGAAGGGTGGCTCCATGCAGACTGTGTCCTCCCAGTTCAGGGTATGTATAGAGATGACATCACAGTAATATTGCTTCATTTTAGAAAAAAAAAAGAAATACAAAGCATGCCAACCTTTTTCTATTCTCCACAGGAGAACTTGGGCAAACTCATGACCAACTTGAGGAGCACTCACCCTCACTTTGTGCGTTGCCTGATTCCTAATGAGTCCAAGACTCCAGGTAAAGTATAAAAAAAAAAAAAAAAGTACAGATATTTTGGTTCTCAATATTTGAGTTAATTTACCAAGTTCATGGTGTAAACTGTTTGTTTTAGGTCTCATGGAGAACTTCCTGGTTATCCACCAGCTGAGGTGTAACGGTGTTCTGGAGGGCATCAGAATCTGCACAAAGGGCTTCCCCAGCAGAATCCAATATGGTGACTTTAAGCAGAGGTAAATGGGACCACATGAAAAGAACATTTACTAGGAGGCTCCTAATTAAAAGATATGAAGTATTTTGATACATTTTCCACAGATACAAGGTGCTGAATGCCGGTGTTATCCCAGATGGACAGTTTATGGATAACAAGAAGGCCAGTGAGAAACTCCTGGGATCCATCGATATTAATCATGACGACTACAGATTTGGACATACAAAGGTTCATTATTTAGCTTTACACATTCCAAAGATTCAGTGATCATGGTCATTTAGCTTATACAGTTTAAATCAATATATTTAAATTGACTGTTTTACATAAATTCAGGTGTTCTTCAAAGCTGGTCTTCTGGGTGTTCTTGAGGAGATGCGTGATGAGAAACTGGCTACTCTGGTCACAATGACTCAGGCTCTCTGCCGTGGTTACCTGATGAGGAGGGAGTATGTGAAAATGATGGAGAGGAGGTGATTATTGTAATGAGTAAAGATGACATCAATGATAACTGTGCAAACTTAATGATGATTATGCCATTTAATGATGAATTATTCACAGGGAGGCGATTTACACCATCCAATACAACATCCGTTCATTCATGAATGTCAAACACTGGCCATGGATGAAGGTTTATTACAAGATTAAGCCTCTGCTTCAGAGTGCAGAGACTGAGAAGGAGCTGGCAAACATGAAAGAGGACTATGCAAAATGCAAAGAGGCTTTGGTTAAGGCTGAAGCCAAAAAGAAGGAGCTTGAAGAGAAGATGGTAGCACTGTTGCAAGAGAAAAATGATCTGCAGCTGCAAGTAGCATCTGTGAGTATATTTTATAATTAACTGAATTTTGGCTACATTAAAAATGAGCAAGGTTGTTTCCAATAAAATAGCAATCTATTTTACAAACAGGACTCTGAGAATCTCTCAGATGCTGAGGAGAGGTGTGAGGGTCTGATTAAAAGCAAAATCCAGCTTGAAGCTAAACTCAAAGAGACAACTGAGAGACTGGAGGATGAGGAAGAAATCAATGCTGAACTGACAGCCAAGAAGAGGAAACTGGAGGATGAGTGCTCTGAGCTGAAGAAAGACATTGATGACTTGGAGCTCACCTTGGCTAAAGTGGAGAAGGAGAAACATGCCACTGAGAATAAGGTTAGAGATTGAGTTGGTTTAAGATTAAATTTAATCTCTGTTTTATATATTGATATAGAATATGAATTTTGATATTTAAGCTTATTTGGAACAAAAAATCCTACAGGTCAAGAACTTGACTGAGGAAATGGCAGCTCAGGATGAGAGCATTGCTAAGGTTACGAAGGAGAAGAAAGCCCTCCAAGAGGCACATCAGCAGACACTGGATGATCTTCAGGCCGAGGAGGACAAAGTCAACACCTTGACCAAATCCAAGACAAAGCTTGAGCAGCAAGTTGATGATGTGAGTTGATTATGTAAATTAATTATATTAATTCATCAAATCAACTGTTTTCTGCTGTGAACATATTTTATATATCATTGTCCTGTAGCTTGAGGGTTCCCTTGAACAAGAGAAGAAGCTCCGCATGGACCTGGAGAGAACCAAGAGAAAGCTTGAAGGAGACCTGAAATTATCCCAAGAGTCCATCATGGACTTGGAGAATGACAAGCAGCAATCAGAGGAGAAAATAAAAAAGTAATTAAAGCAGGAAATCTTTGAAAACATTGAATTTTTTTATTGTTGTGTTATGTTTTTTTTTTACAACTACTTATTGTTGAACAGGAAAGACTTTGAAACAAGTCAGCTGCTCAGCAAGATTGAAGATGAACAATCTCTAGGTGCTCAGCTTCAGAAGAAAATCAAGGAGCTTCAGGTATTTAGAGATTTTTTTCAAACATTACATCATTATGATCAAATACAGATAACCAAAAATCTAATTAACTACTTACCACCATAGGCCCGCATTGAGGAACTGGAGGAAGAGATCGAGGCTGAGCGCGCTGCTCGTGCTAAGGTTGAGAAGCAGAGAGCTGATCTCTCCAGGGAACTTGAGGAGATCAGTGAGAGGCTTGAGGAGGCTGGAGGAGCCACTGCTGCTCAGATCGAGATGAATAAGAAGCGTGAAGCTGAATTCCAGAAGCTGCGTCGTGATCTTGAAGAGTCCACCCTCCAGCATGAAGCTACTGCTGGTGCCCTCCGCAAGAAGCAGGCAGACAGTGTGGCCGAGCTGGGAGAGCAAATCGACAACCTGCAGCGTGTCAAGCAGAAGCTTGAGAAAGAGAAGAGCGAATTCAAAATGGAGATTGACGATCTTTCCAGCAACATGGAAGCTGTTTCCAAAGGAAAAGTAGGAAATTTTATGTTTAAAGAATACATAACATGTTGAAGTTTTTCAATTATCTAATGACTTTTGTATTTGCAGGCTAATCTTGAGAAGATGTGCCGCACACTTGAGGACCAACTTAGTGAAATAAAATCCAAGAATGATGAGAACATTCGCCAGTTAAATGACCTCAGTGCTCAAAGAGCAAGACTTCAAACTGAAAATGGTAACTAATGAAAATCATGAATACATTAATAGTATTCCAACAGTAACTGAGTGTGGTGTATTAAGATTATATATAGCACTGCATTTCTGACAGTCTTATCAGAAGAAAACGCACTTATTTACATTCTGCTTTCAAGGAATTTGTTTTGATAGTAACTGATAGACAGCACAATCTGACACAGTGAATCTAAATCTATACAGGTGAGTTTGCCCGTCAGCTGGAGGAGAAGGAGGCTCTGGTTTCTCAGCTCACCAGAGGCAAACAAGCTTTCACTCAGCAAATTGAGGAGCTTAAGAGGCTTATTGAAGAGGAGGTTAAGGTAATACAGCATAATCAATTCATGAATTACTTTACTGTAGAGACAATAATACAATAATATTATGTGACTTTGTCCCTTAGGCTAAGAACGCACTGGCCCATGCTGTGCAATCAGCCCGTCATGACTGCGACCTGCTCCGTGAGCAGTTTGAGGAAGAGCAGGAGGCAAAGGCTGAGCTGCAGCGGGGAATGTCAAAGGCCAACAGTGAGGTTGCTCAGTGGAGAACCAAATATGAAACTGATGCCATCCAGCGCACGGAGGAGCTTGAAGAGTCCAAGTATGTATATTATTGTATAATATTCCTAACTCTCACAGCTATTTTATAGATTAGAATTCAAAATAATGTGTATTACTTAACAGGAAGAAGCTGGCTCAGCGTCTGCAAGAGGCAGAGGAACAAGTTGAGGCTGTGAACTCCAAATGTGCATCTCTGGAGAAGACCAAACAGAGACTCCAGGGTGAGGTGGAGGACCTCATGATCGATGTGGAGAGAGCCAATGGTTTGGCTGCCAACCTTGACAAGAAGCAGAGGAACTTCGACAAGGTAAACAGTTTTAGTCATATTATATTCTCTTTGTAAAGTATTGCTGGAATGGGCTTTGTTCAACATTTTTTAAACAAACTATATCCTAAAATATCTCCACCAAAGGTCCTGGCAGAATGGAAGCAGAAATATGAGGAAGGTCAGGCCGAGCTGGAAGGTGCCCAGAAAGAGGCTCGTTCACTCAGCACTGAACTGTTCAAGATGAAGAACTCCTATGAGGAGAGCCTGGATCAGCTGGAGACCCTCAAGAGAGAGAACAAGAATCTGCAGCGTAAGAATGAAGCCGTTAAATTAGAAAAAAAACTTAAAGGGATTGTTCACCCACCCAAATTCTTTTACTAATTACTGACCCTCATGTCGTTCCAAACTCGTGAGACTTTTGTTCATATTCGGAACACAAATTAAGATCTTTTTTATGAAATCTGGGAGCTCAATTCATATGGATTAGTTTTATGATCTCTTTATAACCTTTTTGAAGCGTCAAAGAATCAATTGTGTAGCTGTCTATGGAGGGACAGAAAGCTTTCAAATTTCATCAAAAAGATCTTCATTTGTGTTCCAAAGATGAACAAAAGTCTTATGGGTTTGTAATGACATGAGGGTGAGTAATTAATGATAACATTTTCATTTTTGGGTGAACTATCCCTTTAAATGTTCTAATTCTCAGTGAGCATTAAAAAGTAAGCACATGTGCAGTATGATACATATTATATGTTTTTCTCTCTATAGAGGAGATTTCAGATCTGACAGAGCAGATAGGTGAGACTGGTAAGAGCATCCATGAGCTGGAAAAGGCCAAGAAGACAGTGGAGACTGAGAAGGCAGAGATTCAGACTGCCCTGGAAGAGGCTGAAGTGAGTATCTGGAGATCAATATGGAATTCTTGCTAGAACCATCATACAGTGTGGTATTCATCAATACACTGTGTGTATTTTCATTCTTATATTTAAATGTTGTTTTATTTTTCATAGGGTACACTGGAGCATGAGGAGTCCAAGATTCTTCGAGTCCAGCTTGAGCTAAACCAGATCAAGGGAGAGATTGATAGGAAGCTTGCAGAGAAGGATGAGGAGATGGAGCAGATCAAGAGGAACAGCCAGAGAGTCATTGAATCCATGCAGGGCACTCTGGACTCTGAAGTCAGGAGCAGGAATGATGCCTTGAGAATCAAGAAGAAGATGGAGGGAGACCTTAATGAGATGGAGATTCAGCTGAGTCACGCCAATCGCCAGGCTGCTGAGGCCCAGAAACAGCTCAGGAATGTTCAGGGACAACTCAAGGTATGCATAGGAATTCTTCTTTTTGACTTTGGGTTGTATTCATGTATTTTTTTAATAATCTAACATATGGTAAGTACAGCCTAGCAGAAATCACATCGGAAGCTCATTCTACAGCTATTATGTTCAGGATGCCCAACTGCACCTTGATGATGCCCAGAGAGGACAGGAAGACATGAAGGAGCAGGTGGCCATGGTGGAGCGCAGAAACACTCTGATGCAGTCTGAGATTGAGGAGCTGAGAGCTGCTCTGGAGCAGACAGAGAGAGGCCGCAAAGTGGCTGAACAAGAGCTGGTGGATATCAGTGAGCGTGCTGGGCTGCTGCACTCTCAGGTAAGGGCATATTGTTTCCCTGAAATTAAGGGAATTGAGAGCATCATTCAAAATGTTCAAACTGTTGCTTTCCATTTTGTAGAACACAAGTCTCCTGAACACCAAGAAGAAGCTTGAGGCTGACCTTGTTCAGGTCCAGAGTGAAGTTGATGACACTGTACAGGAAGCCAGAAATGCAGAGGAGAAGGCCAAGAAGGCCATCACTGATGTGAGAAACAGTAGCTGCCAAATGTTTTATATGACGCTTACGTAAATTTTACGTAAAAAATGTGGATCTAATAACATTCTGTATTAATGCAAAAGGCTGCAATGATGGCAGAAGAGCTGAAGAAGGAGCAGGACACCAGTTCTCACCTTGAGAGGATGAAGAAGAATCTGGAGGTCACAGTGAAGGACCTGCAGCACCGTCTGGATGAGGCTGAGAATCTGGCCATGAAAGGAGGAAAGAAACAACTCCAGAAGTTGGAGTCCAGAGTAAGCCTCTTTATAGTTATGATATGGGCAAGGTGAAGTATGTTATATTACGATTGGTTTGAATAAAAATAATATGTTCTTTAGGTCCGTGAGCTTGAGGCTGAAGTTGAAGCTGAGCAGAGACGTGGAGCTGATGCTGTTAAAGGTGTCCGCAAATATGAGAGGAGAGTGAAAGAGCTCACTTATCAGGTATGACCATATTCCTCACAAGTTTGTTCAGACAAAAGAGTCTGTATAATAGTGTATGTACTGACAATGCCTATTTTTAGTAAAGGATCAATGCTTAATTTTGTAAACATGTATTTTTTTGAAGACTGAAGAGGACAAGAAGAACATCACCAGACTCCAGGATTTGGTTGACAAACTGCAGCTGAAGGTCAAAGTCTACAAGAGGCAGGCTGAAGAGGCGGTATGTAAATCTAAAAGAACATTTAGACACTGTAATTATTTATATTGGAATTCTAATTTGATGAAACGTGATACATGAACCATATATATATTAAAAAAAAAACTTTAGGAGGAGCAAGGCAATGTTCACCTGTCCAAGTTGAGGAAGGTGCAGCATGAGCTTGAGGAGGCTGAGGAGCGTGCTGACATTTCTGAGTCTCAGGTCAACAAGCTCAGAGCCAAGAGCCGTGATACTGGAAAGGTTAGACTAAGTAGATGAGTTTTTTTTTTTTTTTTTTGCATTATTTATTCAACTTGTTTATCCAAATACATGAACTACCTCTTAGAAGTAGTAGTGGAACTATAATAATTGCATTTTGCTGATGTTACATATCCTGTATGACATTTGCACATCTGTATTCTCTTCATTATGTAAAGTGAAGAACATTTTTTGTTAATAAGACTAATATTTAACTCTTCCTTCTTTCCCAGGCCAAAGAAGAATGAATCTTTAACACTTGAAAGGAGCATTTGCTGAAGTCATATAATATGAATGTTTATTGTAAAAGTACCTTTCTTTATAAACCTGTTTATTTCAGCAAATAATTAGCCTTTGTGTGATTTTTCAACAAGATACACTATTACAACACTAATATTTGATCTGTATGATTACATTAAACCTTATTATTTGCATCACAAGAATGCTGAATATCAAGAGTGTCTTGAATCCAAATTTGAACTTTTAAAGGTTCCATAAAAGTTCAAAAGGTTTCATAAATTTTAATTCTCAGGTTTACTGAAAAGATTCCACCCTGGACTGATGTTATTGACTATTGCAATATTCTGTGAACTAGCCTTCCAGTTAGCACATTTAAGCCTCTACAGATGATCCAGAGATCAAAAAAGTAAATATAATACCTGGAAAAAGCTATCTGTAACCTATAACATTTATCATTTTCATTCAATTATATTATATTATATTATAATATATATTTTATATATATTATAATTATTATATTTAATATAATATAATATGATTTAATTAATTTATAATATAATGCATGCATTTATAATATAATACCCTATGAGCAAGCAACAAGGTGTTTTTCTGAAATACAAAAATATGAGTGAATGACACGTGTGGAGTACTAATCATACAACTCTCCCACACCAAGCACTGAATGAGCCAGAGATGGCTCAGTCACATCCAGTCTATAATATATCGCAAATGTTTGCGGTGATGCCCAGCTCGCTGCAGCACAAATGTCCTAAATAGAAACACCCTTGAACAGTGCCCAATAGGTAACCATTCCTGGAGTGAGCTTGAAGCTTTAATTTAGAGCTTAAATTTTTGCGTCTTTGTAACACATTACAATCACGTTTACCACTCAGTGAGAGAGTGGTAAAACTAAATGGGTCCCCCCTTATAATTGTCAGCACAAGAGACGAAGAGCGGACTGCTCTTTTGTAACAAACTCATCCTCTGCACATTGACCTTAGGAACAAACTCCGGATTAGTTTTCAGTGTAACTTTCGTTCCACCCACTAAAAACCACATACAGTGAGAATGTACAGACAAAGCGTGTAATTCACTCACCCGCTTTGATGTAGTTCAATCGGGGGCTGGAAGAGCACATCCAGAACCACAGATAAATCCCAGGATGGGATCAGAGACTTAGTGACCGGAAGTAACCGTCTCGCCCCCTCATAAATCGTCTTACTGTATTAAGGGGTGCTGGCTTATTGTTTCTGAATCCAGCCCCACATGACAAGCTGAGATGAACTTTTACTGTTGAAAAGACTCTTTATCTAATAGTTCCTGCAGAAAGCAGAGAACATCTGATACAGAGCATAAGAACGAAAGGATTCGTCTCTCTGCGCACCATCATTCAAAAATATCTCGGGTTACGACTGTAACTCTTGTTCCCTGAAAACAGGGAACGAGACACTGCGTCCTGAGACACTTTGGGGAACACCTCAGCATGACTGATGACTGAAGTTCTGTATAATCACTGCAATCGTATTGGCCTGCGACAGCCATGACGTCACTACTAGTGTGACCAGGAAGTTTAAAAGGGTGCCTAGAGAACATGTCATCCACTTCTTCGTCTGAAGGGACTGTGCAGGCAGCCCGGAGGCATGGCGACGAGACGCAGTGTCTCGTTCCCTGGGCCCATATTTATAAAACTTCTCAGAAATGCTCTTAAGAATAGTCTTAAGCTTTGACTTAAGTGACAAAAAATTCTTAGTAAAAAGTAGGACTTCTCTAAGAGTAGGAGACTTTTATAAAGAAGCTAAAAGCAACTTTCAGTAAAGCCTTAGACTGATTCTTAAGTGTTGACTGAAGTGGGACTTACTGTAAGTGCTGCAAACTATGGACAGAGCCCGTCTACGGAGAGCCTGCCCACTCCCTATTAAGCTTTACTGTACCGAATTTTGGTTGTAGTTCCACCAGAGTTCCACTGGGGGTGATCGCCATGAGTGCAAAATGAATGGGAGTCAATGGGGCTAGACGGCTAAATTTGTCTCTTTCACCCGATTGCCGTTGAGAAATCTCAGATCTGATTGTAGATTTTGCAAGTTCAACATGGGTTTTAGGTCGAAAGTTGAATGAATGAGTACTTATGTCCTTTTGATTTCTTACAGGCTGAGTTGTTGTTGCCCATAAACGCTAGCATTCTGCTAATGAACGCTGATTGGTCAGTTAAGGACTGATTACGACCAGAGATACCGCTTGATGGCATCGTGTCATCCGCAGCGGGACCAGAAACAAACAAAACAAAAACTCTTCTAGCACGTGTGTTTACCTGTGTCAGCTGTGTTGTCGATGCCTCGAGTGAAAAGAAAGTGCAGAGCGCGAACGCACCAGAGTGACTGAAGGATTGCCGTGAAGCAGTATTTCTGGTCGTACATGTGAATGACGTCATTGACACTTTAAAAGACTTTTTAAAGCAAATAAGTGACTCAAAAAAATCTAACACCCAGCAGTGTGTAATTTATTTGCATCTCCTTTCGAATACAACATTCAAATTACTAGACAAAAAATTATATCCTGAGAAAAGTGGATTTTTATTGGTATAGCGCCATAGACCTCCATTCATTCTGCACTCGTCCTGTGAGCGCCCTCATATGGAATCAGAGTGGAACTGCAACCAGTTCAGAAGCCGGAAGTGTACTGAGAGTGAAACTTCTCGCCATATTAGACATTCTCTGCTATGGACTACAATGATGTCAACCCAAAATGGCCGCCCTCAACCACTGAATCAGCCAATAGTGAGCCTGCAAGTGTGAGGTCACTGCAGCATGACACCAATCCTTTAATGTAATTAAAATAAAATAATTTAATTATAGTATTATAAAATGTGTTAAAGATTTTGTAAGCGTATCGTGTAGTTGTGCCTGGAGTCAATTGTTTATTTGTGATAACACAATGAAACATTCCAAATTGTACAGACATAGTTTTTAGCCAGGCTGTCATACAAAGAAATTATGAACACATGAAAAAACAAGAGAGGACAACGAAATATTAATAAATGACTATGTTGCAGACAATGTATGATTTTTTCCCCTCCTGTGAGCTTTTTAGTTTTTCTAAAACCTGTAGCTGTAATTTGCCCTTTTTTGTCACTTAATATTCAACAATATTACTGATCTGCCTGCATTGACACCATTATACGCGAACTGAACTAAGCTGGACGATGACATCACTGTTTTCTCCAGAGCAGCTGTATAGATAAATTCACTAAATAGATAACTCATTATTTTTTACAATGGAAATAAAAGCTTTAGCGCAAGTTCTGCCAGGAAGACTAATTTGTTACATCATTTATTACCTTCTCATCTATCCAATCGTGTTCTAATTCTTGTAGTGTAAAAGATCGGTACTTACACAGTTTGAGTTTGAGTAACTTCTGAGTTTGCAGATGCTGACGCCTACATTCGCCTACATCCTCCCCACCACCACCAGGATGGTTCCTTCCCCTCCATCCTCCCACCACTGCCAGGATGGTCCCTGTCCATACCTCCCAGGGGTTATAGGCTGCGCTCCACCTTCATCTTCTGGCAAGAAATGCAGATTCCGTACCCTCTGATTGCGAGCTACGGACGGGGCCTACGCCAATAATATTTGCTTGCTGGGCTGTTAATAAATGTATACTTGTTTCAGTATTTTGCCTCTCGAGTCTTTCTGGTAGAAATTAATCAACACTGAACTTACTTAAGCTGGACAATGACACTATTTTCTTCTAGAGCTGCTGTACAGCCAAGACTAACTTTGTTGCATTATTTTCCTGTTATCTCTGTAAAGCTGCTTTGAAACAATCTGTATTGTAAAAAACACTGTAGAAATAAAGGTGACTTGAAATAATTTTGTCAGATAAATACCTTCACTAAGTGTTTTGTTTTTCCCTCATATTTAAAAAAAAATATAAATATAAAAATATTTTCCTTATAATTTGATGGTTTAAGCAAACTTGTAGGGTAATACAATTTTTTTTTAAAAACCTCTGCACATCACTTTTGGCCACTACTGTATATTTGGTGTGGTCGGTGCAACAATAGTGCTATTCAAGAGCCTGCTAACTGTGGGCCGAAGGGCCGGAGTCATCACAGGTGCACTGCTGCATTTTTCCAGTCGCCAAAAATATAATTATTACTTTAATTTCATTTAATTGCTGTAAAATTTCTTAAAGGTAGGTTACAAAAAGAATACCTTGATGATTAAACTTTTTTTATCGTTTGATCAACTCCGTCATCATTTAACTTCAATACATCATATTTTCGTTGAAAAGTGCGTGACCGTGTCCTCTCTGCTGCCATCTTGTTACTCCTTAGGAGACCTCTCCAGCTCTCTTCGTAAATATTCAACATGTTTACAGTTTTTTACGATTGCTGTGACAGATTTTTCAATACTTTTAACAATTTTTCAAAACTATTAACACAGTTAGCACTACATCCAACTGTGTAAGCTATACTATTACAGTATTTCACAATTGCTAAAACACTAAACCCCATTCTCTGAACCCAATGCTCAGTGGCCTAAACCCATTTGTCGAATCAGTCACTCTGTAGGCAAAACCTTAAACAAGTTCATGTAGTTAAGACACTGTTTGCAAATCTCTAAACACATTCTCACTCACTAAAACACATTTTGCACTGTGTTGCAAAATGGTAAATACATGTGGCAAAAGTTAAACACAACTACAACACAGCTGTCATCGTTTACACACAACAACTCAAAATTGTTCACACTTGTTTCTAATGATGTGATCAAATCAGTTGTCTAGAATATTATTATTATTATTATTGCAGTCTAATTTGCACTTAAGCATTTGCTCCTAGCAGTTTCGATTCGGCACATTTTCGCGTTATTGACTTAATTGCCCGACCGAAACAGCAAAACAACATCTATCAGCAGTCAGTTCTCAGCTCCACACACACAGGAACCCAGACCAACCCCTTCCACAGCCAATATCCCTCTGTCCTCCTTTTCTTCGCTAACCGAGGAAGAAGTATCTACACTTCTCCTCTCCAGTCACCCTACCACCTGCCCTCTTGACCCCATCCCCTCACACCTTCTACAAGCCATCTCTCCCACACTTCTACCATCACTCACACACATCATCAACTCATCCCTCCATACTGGCACTTTCCCTACAGCATTCAAGCAGGCTCGGGTTACTCCACTGCTTAAAAAAACAACGCTAAACACATAATTTGTGGAGAATTACAGACCTATCTCTCTCCTACCATTCATTGACACTTGAAGACACTTGAAAGAGCTGTTTTCAACCAAGTAACATCCTTCTTGTCTCTAAACAACCAGCTGGATGTCAACCAATCTGGCTTCAAGAAAGGGCATTCAACTGAGACTGCATTACTGTCAGTCACAGAAGCCCTAGGGATCACAAAAGCTGCTTCCAAATCTTCAGTCCTCATTCTCCTGGATCTGTCTGCTGCCTTCGACACTGTGAATCATCAGATCCTTATGTCCAGCCTCTCATCACTGGGCATCACAGGAACTTCACTCCACTGGTTTGAGTCCTATCTCACAGGTAGGTCCTTCAAGGTCGCATGGAGAGGCGAGGTATCCAGAGCACATCAACTGACCACAGGGGTTCCCCAGGGTTCAGTTCTTGGTCCCCTCCTCTTCTCCATCTACACTACATCACTGGGACACATCATACAGGCACACGGTTTTTCCTACCACTGCTATGCTGATGACATGCAGCTCTTCCTCTCATTTCAACCAGATGATCCCACAGTAGCTGCACGGGTCTCAAGCTGTCTGGCGGACATCTCCACATGGATGAAGGAACATCACCTGCAGCTCAACCTGGCAAAGACTGAGCTTCTCGTCATCCCTGCCAATCCGTCTCTACAGCACGACTTCACCATCCAGCTAGAGTCATCATCAATCACCCCATCAAGGTCGGTCAGAAATCTTGGAGTAACGTTTGATGACCAGCTGACCTTCACAGATCACATTTCAAAGACAGCTCGATCATGCAGGTTTGCACTGCACAACATCAGGAAGATCAGGCCTTTCCTAACTGAGCATGCAACACAACTTCTCGTCCAGGCCCTGGTCATTTCTAGGCTTGACTACTGTAATGCTCTTCTGGCCGGACTTCCAGCATGTGCAACCAAACCCCTACAGATGATCCAGAATGCTGCAGCTCGTCTTGTCTTCAACGAGCCCAAGAGGGCCCACGTCACTCCTCTGTTCATCTCTCTGCACTGGCTACCTCTCGCTGCTCGCATCAAGTTCAAGGCATTGACGCTTGCTTACAGATCTATCACACACTCTTAGAAGAAAAGGTTCTATATAGAACCTTAAAAGGTTCTATCAGGCGCTACGTATTTGGAACCCCTAAAAGGTTCTATATAGAACCCTTTTTAAGGGTTCAATCAAAAGAACCCTTTAGGGTTCTTTGTAACCAGGAAAAAGGTTCTATATGGAACCTTTTAGGGGTTCATTCATTATCATTTGTTTTGTCCTTTCTGGATTAAATATTTCATATTATTGACAAACATCAAGACCCTAAAATGTAAAAATGTAATTCACATAAAAAAGTCACCCATGAATACTGAAAAAAAGCACACCCAAAGTGCATAGAACTAGTAATTTATTTATATTAACAAAAATAATTACTATTACTGAAAGAACGCTACTGTAATTTCAAGTATTCAAGGCTTTAAATGTACAAATCAACATTAAAACATCAACCATTTAAAAAATATCTCATAAATAATGAAAATAGTTTCACCTACATCTACATATTACAAAATAAGTCCATAAAATGTACAAAATTACATTAATCTATCACTAATAAATAATACAAATATACAGATTCATCTAAATTCCCATCAGTGTTAGAACAACATCAAGTCACTCAAAACTACAAATCCATATTAATATAACTCACAATGGGAATATACAGATATAGAAGTACTTAAAATCTACAAATTCATATTAATATCACTCATAAAGAATGTGAATACATAGATTAAAATTCAGATCAGCATTTCAGAACATCTAGTACTTCAAATCTACAAATTTACATTAATATCACTCATAAAGAATTGTAATTACAGATTCAAATTCAGATCAGCATTTCAGAATAACATCAATCGCCTCATATTTACAAATTTACATTAGCACTATTCATGACATATCAAAGTATTATGATAATTGATTATACATTTTGAGCACTGGGACAGACAGTTTTTTTTTTAGCTGCTGGAGAGTTTAAACAGGTAGTGCTCAACAAAATTCATTGTGTGAGTGATGTGCTTGGGGTATTCCACACTGAATACGAAATAAGTAGCAAAGAGGCACTCCATTGCCTCCATCACTGGTTGATGGTTTGGAGCCATTTGCAGACATCATCTGTAATCTTGAAAAGGAAAACAGAAAGTTACTATTAATTTCACATCATGTACATGTCACTACTTTATTGACCTCTTAGTCTACCATGAAAAAAAGTAAAGTTGTATTCTGTAAATGTAAATATTAAACTATCCCTTTAAGCTGTGTGTGCTTTAGAAACAGCCGAACCCTGGCCTGCTTCCAGTTTCTTAGACGCCACTTGACTTGAACATAAAATAATCATTCATAAAGTTTGAAAAGGTTGAAGTGAATCACAATAGTGTTCACATTGGGCTGTTTACAATTATCTAGCATCATAAAAGCATTCTGAGCCGAAGTGCGAGTACATTTAACCACTAGCTGCAGGGGCGGTTCTAGGATTTCACCTTTAGGGGGGTCGATCAGTAAACAAGAGAGAATGATAAACTTTACTGAAGAAGCAGCACTGGCCTGATCATTCAGATAGCTGATTATAGTTTTAGGGGGGCTGAGACTGAAAATATGGGGGTTGAAGCCCACCTAAAAAGGGTCTAGAACCGCCCCTAAGCTGAACGCACAAGCGCTCTGTTCTGTAGGGCTGTTCTTCATGACCATTTGAGTGTGCGGTCAAAAACTAGCTTAGAGCACTATCTGCAGTTAAAAACTAACTTAAGCTTAGGATCAGAAAACACAAAATGTAACAGTTTGCAACAAGCACAACACAACTTACCGATGTAAGGCAACTTGTGACACTGTCGCGGTTCAGGCTCTTTCGTGTTTTAGTGTAAATCCGCTGTAGAAACATTGACAACTTCATTACTAATGGATTTAAAGCTTATAACAAGTAAATTACTTAAAAAAATCGATGTATTTTTCTGACTTACCACAACAATATTTCCGTCAGACCGTCAATTTAAATCAGCAGACGGGGATCAGTCTCTTCTCGACCGTTGGAATTCAAAAACGTGACGTGCACTGCACTGCACTCGCGAGACAGCGCTGCGTGAATATGCTCGCGCAAATGCAAACAAATTGTTTACTTTGTAAAATTAATGAAAATAATGAGTTTATTACTTCTTTTTGTTTATGTTTGCTGTTCAACAGATAAAAAATTTAAATCCATAATGCAAAATTGTTTAGTTGTGGTACAATAATTTCACATAAATGACAAAGAATGAAATGAAAGAGCAGCAAACAAGGCTAAGACAAGACAAAAGCCTATTCAGCTATAAATGGCTTAGAATGAGCCCCTATGTATGTTTTCCTTATGTATTTCTTGTTATGATGATAATGATGATGATGATGATGATGATGATGATGACGATAAGGTCAATATAGGGGTGTGCGATATAGCTAAATCGTCTGCGATAATATCGTATTTTTTGTTTTAACGATGTGCGCTTTAACATTATCAAGTATATTTCAAAAACTAAACAAATCGTGCCTACAGAGTGCACGCATCTAGGCTAATGTAAAGTTACATGATGAAGTCTAGCTATACTAGTGCGCGTGTGCATTTTGAGTGCGTTCTTTCACTGCATTATTCAGTGTATTCAAATGCATTTATGAATGCATGTGAATGATCACAAAATTCAAGATATGGGGGTTAGAAAATGTATATATTTATATCATTTTATGTAGTTAATCAATATCACACGAAGAGTGCCATTTCAGTTCTCTTTCAAGGGAACTCCCGTTGCGTCGAGAATGACGCTATGGGGAACGCTTTGCGTGATGACGTCTTGAAGCACATGTAAAATCAGTCCAATGGTGTGGCGGAACGTCAGAGGCGGGTGACGTCACGTACCAGGAAACTATAAAAGCCGGCCCGAAACAGAAAACGAAAGCTTTCTGAGTCTTCAGTCGCGCTCTGTGTTGAATTCTGTCCTTGTTATTTGGTGTTGTCTGTCTATATATATATATATTTATTCAGATATGGCGAGCAAGCAGCAGTATCGAGTGTGTGTCCATCCCTGCCCGCGTTATTTAACGGGAGGTGACACACACACTCTTTGTGTTGTTTGTTTGGGAGAGGAGCATGCCCAGTCAGCACTCGAGGGTGGTGACTGTGTGCATTGCTGTGCGCTTCCATTGCGGACGCTCCGATCCCGTTTGGCTCGGTTCAATCCCGACCACGTTCCCCAGGGCTCGGGTCCCGCCGCGGCTGAGGCTCGGCGGCGATCTCAGACCTGGGGTTCGCAAATGGATCTGTCAGTGGATGTTGAGACGGGCTCTGCCTTATCTCAGCCTCTTACTGACAGATCCAGTGCCTCTCATCAGGGTGTGGAAGCACGCGCTGCGGTTTCTTCCCCCCCGATAGAGGCACCAATACTGCAACTATCCAGCTCTGAGGAGTTGGATGTTGTGAGTATTGAAGCTGAGTCTGAGGATTCGCCACCTCAGTCTCATGCATTCGAAGAACTGCTCGATGTAGTTACAAGAGCAGTAGACAGACTTTCTCTTGAGTGGCCAGAGGATAGGCAGGACGTTCGTTCGAAAAGCAAGCTCGACGAACGCTTCCTGCCATCTCGTACACAGCCTCAGCGTAGGAGTCTTCCGTTTTTCCCCGATCTCCACACCGAGGTGTCGAGATCGTGGGGAAAACCTATGTCATACAGAGTATATACACCTCAAACATCACATTACTCTTCCATCTACAAATATAAAGAGTATGGTTATGGGGAGATGCCGAAGGTGGAAGAGACGCTTGCGAGCTATCTCTCTCCAGCAACGGCATCTTCCCTGAAGGCTCCTACACTCCCCACCAAACCAGTTAAATTCACTTCCTCCCTGATTCATAAATCGTATGCAGCCGCTGGTCAAGCTGCAGCGTGTCTGCATACGATGTCCCTTATGCAAGCATATCAGGCAGAATTACTGGGTGATTTAGAGGAGGGCGGGGGTATTGGTCCTGACACAGTAGCCGAACTGCGTAGAGCCACAGATTTGTCTCTCAGGGCCACCAAGGAGACCGCTAAATCAATCGGGCGGTCTATGGCAGCCCTGGTGGCCACTGAGAGGCATCTGTGGCTCAATCTGAGTGACATCAAAGATAGAGAAAAACATGTTCTTTTAGATGCTCCGGTTTCTACTGTTGGGCTATTTGGAGATGCAGTGAACAGTGCGGTAGCTAAATCGCAAGAAGCTTCAAAACAGGCTGCTGCACTCCAGAAACTTCTCCCCCGCCGCTCTTTCATTGAGGCTGCTGAGCGGGCACGCGGCGATGCTTACGTGCCCTGGTTATGTGGAAGAAACCTTGGTTCCTGTCCCAGGGCCCAGTGTTGGGAGCTCCTTGTCGTCGCAAACTGCTAACGACGGATGCTTCCCTCACGGGTTGGGGAGCGATCCTGGAGGGTCGCTCATCTCAAGGTCTGTGGGAAGACCATCATCGTTCCTGGCATATCAATCGCCTAGAGATGTTAGCTGTCTTCCGGGCTCTGAGGAGCTTTATCACAGATCTCAGGGGACACCATGTGTTAGTACACACGGACAACACGTCGGTAGTCGCCTATATCAACCACCAAGGGGGTTTGCGCTCGCGCCCGTTATCCAACTTGGCACGCCATATCCTCTTGTGGTCCCAGGGGAAGTTACTGTCACTCAGGGCAGCTTACATCCCCGGGGTCCAGAATATAGGAGCAGACACTCTGTCGAGGCAGGGGCCGAGGCCCGGGGAATGGAGGCTCCACCCCGAGGTGGTGGAGCTGATATGGAGGGAGTTTGGCCAAGCTCAAGTGGATCTGTTTGCGTCTCGAGAGACGTCTCACTGTCCACTTTGGTTCTCCCTCACGCATCCAGCTCCTCTGGGACTGGATGCTATGGTGCAGACGTGGCCGAGGCTACGTCTGTACGCTTTTCCCCCAGTTGCTCTGCTCCCGGGAGTTCTGGAGAGAGTTCGCAGGGACCGGGTTTGCCTGCTTCTTATAGCCCCGCGCTGGCCGGGCAGAGTATGGTTTCCCGATCTTGTGTCGCTCCTCGACGGGCCTCCTCTGGAGCTACCCGTCAGGAGGGACCTTCTGTCCCAGGCGGAGGGCTCGATATTTCACCCCCGCCCAGAACTGTGGAACCTGTGGGCTTGGCCTCTGAGGGGGCCCAGCTCATAGAGTCAGGTCTCTCAACTGAGGTTGTGGAGACCATTCTACAGTCCAGAGCTCCCTCCACGAGGAAACTTTATGCCCTGAAGTGGAGAGTCTTCACTTCTTGGTGTAGTGACCGTCGGTTGGATCCAGTCAACTGCCCAATTGGTACAGTTCTGGAGTTCCTGCAGGACCGGTTCACTGCAGGTCTGACCCCGTCCACCTTAAAGGTTTATGTGGCGGCCATAGGTGCTTACCACATTCCTTTGGGTGGAATGTCTGTGGGGAAAGACCCCTTGGTATCTCGTTTCCTTCGTGGCACTTGGAGGCTGAGGCCTGCAGTTCGCTCTAGGGTGCCACCATGGGACTTGTCCATTGCACTTCAAGGCCTGTCCCTGGCCCCCTTTGAGCCCATTGAGGAGGTTCCTGAGAAGTTTCTAACTTTGAAAGCTCTGTTTCTTCTTGCTATTTCTTCTCTCAAGAGAATAGGGGATCTTCAAGCATTGTCGGTTGCTCCGTCATGCTTAGAGTTTGCTCCGGGTATGGTTAAAGCGTTTCTTCATCCAAGACCGGGTTATATCCCCAAGGTCCCCACTAATGTGGTCAGACCTATTGTCCTGCAGGCCTTCTGTCCTCCTCCCTTTCAAAATGCTGACCAGGAGGCTAATAATTTGCTTTGCCCTGTGCGGGCGTTAGACGCGTATGTCCACAGAGTTGCCCTGTGGCGTAAAAGTGATCAATTATTTGTGTGCTTTGGGTCCCCTAACAAAGGAGGTCCAGTGTCTAAGCAAAGGATGAGCAAGTGGGTGGTCGAGGCTATCTCACTTGCTTATGAGGCGGCTGGGCAGCCTTCTCCTTTGGCTGTCCGGTCGCACTCGACGAGGAGTATGGCGGCCTCTAAGGCCCTTATTTCAGGAGTTTCTTTACAGGACGTCTGTGATGCGGCAGGCTGGTCCTCACCGCACACTTTCGTCAGGTTTTACTCTCTGGATCTAGACTCTGCTCCAGGGTCTCATGTTTTGTCTTCCTAGTGCTGCTCTCCAGATTACACACAGGACAGACATTCGTAGCTATGGAGGCGTTGGTATAGACGTTCCCCATAGCGTCATTCTCGACGCAACGGGAGTTCCCTTGAAAGGGAACGCCTCGGTTACGACTGTAACCTCGGTTCCCTGAAGAGGGAACGAGCGTTGCGTCGCCTTGCCATATCTCCTTCATGCCTGTCAGCTCGACTTCAGACTTTTACGAAGCTTTCGTTTTCTGTTTCGGGCCGGCTTTTATAGTTTCCTGGTACGTGACGTCACCCGCCTCTGACGTTCCGCCACACCATTGGACTGATTTTACATGTGCTTCAAGACGTCATCACGCAAAGCGTTCCCCATAGCGTCATTCTCGACGCAACGCTCGTTCCCTCTTCAGGGAACCGAGGTTACAGTCGTAACCGAGGCGTTTTTCTCCTCCAAAAATCAGCATGATTAAAATGTGATATTAAGTTACTACAACAGTTTAATAAACAATTTAATTACAACTACAAAATGTTGCAGAATAATGTAATATATGAATGAATAGCCTAAAGAACCTTTGTGCCAAAAGGGTTCTTTCTTGTCATTATAGAACCTTTTTAGCATAAAATGTTCTTTGGAGTTGAGTAAAGAACCCTATGGTTCTATATAGAACCCCAATGAACCCTTTTTTCTAAGAGTGCAGGCTCAGCTCCCTCCTACTTTCACTCACTCCTACGAGTCTACATCCCTACCAGACGCCTACGATCGGTCAACAAGTGACGTCTCGTGGTTCCATCACAGAAAGCCACAAAATCACTTTCCAGAACATTCTCATTCACAGTTCCATGCTGGTGGAACGCTCTCTCCACCCTCATCCGGAATGCAGAATCCCTGACAACATTCAAAAGACAGCTGAAAACCCATCTCTTCCGTGAGCACTTAACCTTATATAAAAAAAAAAAAAAAAAAAAAATTCCTTTCCCTTTGAAACATCACTTATCAGGCTTATGCTACTCTGAATAATGCCTGAACTTCGTATTTTGAGCACTTCTTGCGTTGTTGTTGTTTTTGCCTCTTCATGATGACTCGCTTAATTTAGTCCTAATTTGTAAGTCGCTTTGGATAAAAGCGTCTGCTAAATGACTAAATGTAAATGTAAATGTAAATATAAGCCAGTTCAGAGTACACAGGGGGCCCAGGTACGTTGAATTTTGATTGCAACAATGGATGGAAACAATGTGTCTTCCTCAGAGGAGGAAGAGTTTGTGTAAGAGGTGGTGGACGAGGAGGAAGAGTACAAGGACAAGAGCAAGACCAGGAATAGTAATTTCAGATCAAATTCGGGCAACTGTGATAGACCATGTTCTTGTTCATGGAATGACAATGAGGGAAGCAGGACAAAGAGTACAACCCAATTTGAGCAGATTCTCTGTGGCCACCATAATCAGGACATTCAGAGAAGAGAACAGGTAAATGTATTGTTTTTCTAATTTGTGCGACTGAAAGTTTACTGTATACATTTGATACAGTACATCAGTTTGTCAGGGGATTGGGGAAAAACGAAAAAAAGATTTACAATACATTTTACATATGAATGTTATGTCCATTACTATTGTTACATTTGTAAGAGCATTTTCCCTTTTGTAGAATTGCAAGACTATCAAATGAGGGTGGAAGGACTCCTTTGTTCTCCCAACAGCAAGAGGCTCTCATTGTTGATATGGTCCGTCAAAACAATGTCATCCGACTGCGTGAAATACAGCAAAGAGTTGTAGAAGACAATGTAAGATTTGAAGGAATCAACAGTGTCAGCCTTTCTACCATTTCCTGTGTCCTCCATCGCAACAGGGTACGCATGAAGCAAGTGTACAGAGTACCCTTTGAGCGCAATTCAGAAAGGGTCAAAGATCTACGATATTTGCACAACTATAAGCACATTGTCAACCTCACACTTGTTGCAAAACTCTACACACAGTGATTTGCAAAACACTAAACACACTTAACATACATTACACACAAAAATCTATCATGAAGTCACTTCCTTGCAATACCAAAGCACTGACTGTCAAATTACCGCACCGTCCAACCAATTGGTTCAACACAGTCATCAGGTGTGCAAACACTTGTTTGCTTAATTGTAGACACACCAATCAGGTGTATAAGCACTATAAAAAGCAGCAGGTGAGTTCATCGGTCTTCAAGCACAATGGAAAGAGTCAGAGAAAGAGTAAGACGAGGAGGAGAACGAGGAGGAGGACAAGGAGGAGGAGGAAGGGGAGGAAGAGGAGGAAGAGGAGGAAGAGGAATCAACAGAGGAGGAATCAACAGAGGAAGAGGAAGAGATGGAGGCCATGCTGGAGGTAGAGGTAGAGGTAGAGGTAGAGGAAGAGGAGAGGAAGAGGAAGACAAGAAGGTGCTCAAAGAGGACCGAATCTGACAAATGAGATCCGCGCAACACTACCACGGCCTGACGCTGAGGGAGGCTGGACTGCGAGTACAGCCAAATCTAAGCTGATACACAGTGGCAAGTGTGATAAGATCATTTCGACTGGAAAATAGGTATTGTAAAAATATCATCATATCAAAAACATCTGCACGGTTTCAGTAACTGCTTACAGTACTGTATTCTATGCGCTATCAGCACTTTTTAAAAAAAAACTCTGCACATCACTTTTGGCCACTACTGTATATTTGGTGTGGTCGGTGCAACAATTTTCCTGTGAAATTACTGTACTATTGTATTACTGTTTTTTTTTTTTTCTACATAGGATTGAGGGTCAGGAACGACAAGGGGGAAGGCCTCCTATGTTCACAGAACAGCAAGAGAGGGAGATAGTAAACATGGTTTTGGCCAACAATGCTATAACACTCAATCAGCTCCAAGCTAACATTGTCAATAACCATGCCAGTTTCAACGATATCCATCAGGTCTCAACATCAACACTGGCACGCATCCTAAAAAAAAAACATATTCAAATGAAGCAAATTTATCGAGTGCCTTTCGAGCGCAATTCCGAAAGGGTGAAACGACTGCGGCATGATTATGCAGAGGTATGTATTCACTTTAGCAGTATGATCTGGCCCAGATGAGGCTGGGTTCCACCTGACGAGAACACGAAGGAGGGGAAAAGAAACATCATTGGCCACAGGGCTATAGTCAATGTCCCAGGGCAACGTGGGGGTAATGTAACACTCTGTGCAGCCATTACACAGAATGGGGTCCTCCACCGCCATGCCCATATGGGCCCTTACAACACAGCACTCATACTTACATTCTTGGACCAATTGCACAACATAACAGCAGCAAATCAAATCGATCATATATCTTCCACCATACTCTCCATTCTTCAACCCTATAGAAGAGTTTTTCTCGGCATGGCGGTGGAAGGTATATGATCTCCGTCTCCAGGCTGAGGTACCCCTCATCCAAGCCATGGAGGAGGCCTGTGACCAGATGGAGGTAGCAGCAATGCAAGGATGGATTCGTCATTCAAGACGTTTCTTTCCAAGGTGTCTTGCTAATGACAACATTGCCTGCGATGTTGATGAAATTCTCTGGCCAGATCCAGCTAGGCGAAGAGACAATGTCTAGTGTGTTTTTTTTTTTTTTTTTTTTTTACAGTAAACTTACAGTACAATACGTAAAGTGACATTTTGGTACAGTTATGAATCTCCATGTCAACATTTTGGGCGTGTTGAGAAATAAATTAGTTTCTTCAGTCTGCAACATTGGTCTTGTATTGTGTTTGGTGAATTTACATTATGTTTGTACTTTGTTGATGGTAGCCTACTCCAGGGTTCACCAATCTCGGTCCTGGAGGGCCGCTGTCCTGCAGAGTTTAGCTCCAACCCCAATTAAACACACCTGAACCAGCTAATCAAGTTCTCACTAGGCATACTAGAAACTTTCAAACAGGTGTGTTGGAGCTGGTTGGAGCTAAACTCTGCAGGACAGCGGCCCTCCAGGACCGAGATTGGTGAACCCTGGCCTACTCTAATCATAGGGAAGTAGAAGTGCTAAAAGTGTTTTAGGTTTATCACAGCAGAGTGTAACTCGTGCAAACAGAGTATAGTAATGTGAAACGTGTGTGTTTCATATGGTAACAAAGTGTGTTTTTTAAACAGAAGTGTATAGTTTTTACAAGAGTGTTTAATTATGCAAAGGATCTGTAGTGTTTTGCTAATTGGGTGTGTGGTTGTGCTAATTGTGTGTAGTGTTTTGAAAACACGGGCCTTGTTTTGAAAATTGTGCTTAAGCAATCCAAAAAAACTGTAAACTATTTATCTCTTTTATATATAGAGGGTGTTTGAAATGGATTCCATGGAAAGGCCCCATGAATACATTTTTGTAGATGAAGCAGGGTTCAATCTGGCGAAGAGGAGAAGGAGAGGCTGGAACATAATTGGCCAACGTGCCATTGTGGAAGTCCCTGGCCAGCGTGGTGGCAATGTCACCCTATGTGCAGCCATAAGCAATGGGGGGTTCTCCACCGTCATGCAACCCTGGGGCCATATAACACTGACCATCTTCTTACATTTCTGGGTGGTCTTCGGGATGTTTTGTTTGAACGTGAGCAGCAGGAACATCAGCAGGCAGTGCATCCTGTCTATGTTGTGGTTTGGGACAATGTCAGCTTTCACCGTGGTGTCCGAATACGTGAGTGGTTCAACATCAACCAGCGATTCATGAATGTTTGCCTTCCACCATACAGCCCTTTCATCAACCCAATAGAAGAGCTTTTCTCTGCGTGGCGATGGAAGGTCTATGACCGTAACCCATATACAAGGGTAAATCTTTTACAGGCAATGGAATTGGCCTGTGGTGACATAGGTGTGGAGTGTTGTCAAGGCTGGATCCGGCACACAAGAGGGTTCTTCCCCAGTTGCCTAGAAAGGGACAACATTGCATGTGATGTGGACGAAGTCCTCTGGCCGGACCCAGCACAAAGACGGGATGCTCTCATTGACTTTGATTTTGCAATTGCACAATATTTTGTGTAATACGCTTTTCATTTAGAGTTGTCTTTGTTCTTTGGGCTTACTTTATTTTTATACTGAAAATACAGACATTCAATACTGTATTACTTGCAGTACTTACATTATGCAATATATTTGCTGTACTGAGTTGTGAATTATTTACTTTTATTTATGGCAAAATTATTTTCTATATGCAATAAACATTTTTTTTCTCTGTAACTACATGCCCTGGACGCTGTGTTCTAAATTTTTTGATGTAGTGTCTAATGAATGCTGATTAGTGTTTATATATTGACTGGCTGTGTTTATGTTTTGAAAGCATTGTTTGATTTTGAGCACAGATCAAATGGTTTTGAGGCAAGTGTTTGATTTTGCCAGAAGAGTCAGGGGTTTTGTGAATGCAAGCCCGTAGGCAGGGGGGGTTCGGGTGGTTCGAACGAACCCCCCCTCACTGCCAAAGGTCCAGAATAAGTCATTTTTTTTTTCATGTGATTATTTTCATCATTGTTTTAATCAATGCTTGTGAGAAATATTCTGGGTTGCTATTTCAAATTAATATGATTATTGTAGCTGGACGTGTGTGTGTGCCGCGTGTGCAGTTCAGAGAGAGTTCTCGCAATGCACTTTTCAAACGGTGAAGAAGCATCGCCTCTGAATGAGGGGGGGTAATTCTCGCTAATTGGGCTTAAGCCCCGAATGTTTTGTCAAAAGCCCCGAATCTTTTAGGTTTTTTAAAATAACTTCAACTTTGTTTCATTTCCTCTCAGTCTTTCTGACTGGAGCGGCAAAAAATGAAACACAAGCTCCATTACCGTGCGTGGTGGCGGACGGTAATGCATCGCGCATCACTCAGCTTGTTTGCCAACTGCCATAAAAACTAACGAACGTCGTTGTCATCAAGGGCTGGCGGGCTGTTGTATGTTTCACCGGCGTCGTAGCGAGCTTACTGGCTAACCGGCTGAAGTTAATATGGACATATCAAAGTTTTTTTATACGGAACACTAACAGTAAACCTCACCGGCCGGAGAGAGATTCAGAAGCAGCGTCAGACGAACCGCGGACAATGTAACGTTAACGATATGATGTAATGATGTTTACATTAAATTCCAATTTTACCTATGTAGGCTAACTTAAAAATAGTCAGATAATGGTTGCCTCTTTTTAGTTGCCAGGGGTGAAAATGAGTCATCCTTAACATTTTTGGTGTTTTGGATTCATTACAGCTGGAGAACAATTAAATACAAAATAGGTTGTAGGCTCTACTGGGTGATTTTTTTTTTTTTTTTACTGAGTAACTATCATCATTTTCCCAGATAGTGTATAGATTTTTAGGCATTCTATTATCTAAAACAGCCTGAAAAATAGTGCATTTAGCTGACGTAAATGGGAAAAAATCTCCCCGGGGGAGTATGCCCCAGGACCCCCCTAGGTTTGGGCTGAGCCCCGAATGTTTACATCGTCTGGCTCCGCCCCTGGGGTTATATATATTATATATATATATATATATATATATATATATATATATATATTTTTTTTTTTTTTTTTTTTTTATTATTAAAAGGATTTCTATATTTTATTCTATATTCTTTAAACTTATGAACTGTGTATGGACTGACAAAGGTGTTACATGAGGAAGCAATTTGACAACAATGCAGTAAATATTTTAGGTGCATCAAAAAGCGTGCTCGTTAAGATACCAGCAGACAAGCTAATCCAGCACAAATTAGTGCATAAAAGGTCACCAAAATGAAGTATTTGAACCTCATAATTAAATACAAAAGGAGGAGAAAAACTGCAAAAAGGTCCACTTTTTGAAAAAAAGAACCCCCCCTTTCAATAGGCTGGCTACGGACCTGGAATGTAGTTTAAAGACTGGGTTTTGTGTTTAAAGTTTTAAGAATATGGGTGAAGGTTTCAAGAAATGTGTCTTAGCAATTGTGAAATACTGTAACACATTTCTTGTTGCTTTAACACAAAATGCATACAATTAACACAAATTTAAAATGCTTGAACTTCTTTTACACACAAGCTCAAACAAGACCAAAACAATGGATTTTTACTGCCAAATTTACCAATGCTTTAACACTGTATGTCAGAACAGATAGCACCATGTTCTAACCGTACAGGCTAAAGTCAAAGTGAACAGCTGTTCATATTGTGAATTAAAACACAAATATATTCCCTGTATTTTATTCCATTGCTAATGAGAAACAGCTTATTGAAGTTATTCAAATATCTAAATTAGGGCTGGGAAAAGATTAATCGCGATTAATCGCATCCAAAATAAAAGTTTGTGTCTACATGATACATGTGTGTGTACTGTGTATAATTATTTTGTATATATAAATACACACACATATGCATGTATATATTTAAGAAATATTTGCATGTATATACTGTATATATTTATATATAATTTATATTATATATAAATTTAAATATTTTATATATAAATAACAAATATTTCTTAAATATATACATGCAAGTGTCTATTTATATATATACAAAATAATTATACATAGTACACACACATATATCACGTAGACACAAACTTTTATTTTGGATGCGGGAGAGGAGTGGGGCAAGGACAAGGACAAGGACAAGGACAAGGGAGAGGAGTGGGGCAAGGTAGAGGGAGAGGAGTTAGAATGTGTGGTGGCGCTCAAAGAAGGACCAGAGCTAGGGTAACTGATCAAAGAAGAGCTACTATCATTGACCATGTCATAAACACTCTAGCTAAACACAGAGTCCAAATGAAACAACTATACAAAGTTCCCTTTGAAAGGAACAGTGAGCGCATCAAAGAACTCCGTCACCAATACGTCCAGGTAAGGTTATGCAATACAGTCATTACTGTACTATACACAGTGTGTTTTGCAGTAAACTACTCTATAAACCGTGAGTACATTAGGACATACAGTAGATATACAGTACAGCACAGCATTTACATACACTGTGTCTAATTACTTTCAGAGAGTCATGGAGTTGGAGGCCAATCAAGTCCCACATGGAATTATCTATGTTGACGAGGCTGGCTTCAACTTGGCGAAAAGGCGTCGCCGTGGGAGAAACATAATTGGCAAAAGGGCCACAGTTACCGTGCCGGGCCAGAGAGGAGCCAACATCACCATGTGTGCTGCAATCTCCAACAATGGTGCACTCCTGCATAAATGTGAGATTGGCCCCTACAACACTGACCGCCTTTTTTTTAGTTTTTAGAAGACCTGCACGAAAGACTGGTGCCAGAGGTAGAAAGAGGACAGGTGGGAGACCACTTGCCAATATATGTGATCACATGGGACAATGTGGCATTCCACCATTCCGGTGCAGTCACAGCCTGGTTTGACGCCCATCCATGATGTCCCATTTCCTTGCCCCTTACTCCCCTTTCCTCAACCCCATTGAGGAGTTTTTCTCATCCTGTAGATGGAAGGTTTTTGACCATCGTCCACATGACCAAATGTCCCTCCTGGATACAATGAATGCTGCATGCCAAGACATTACAGCTGAACACTGCCAGGGGTGGATAAGGCATGCAAAAAGATTCTTCCCACGATGCCTTGCCAGAGAAGATATCAGGTGTGATGTGGATGAGAACATGTGGCCAAATGCAGAAGACCGGGCAGATTAGAAGATTACTTTGTTTTTTTTATTATTATTCCGGTGCTTTTTCTGTTTGTATATCTTGCAGTAATGTCCTTTTGCAAATAAAGTCTTTACTGCAGCAATTCTGTCTCTGTCTTTTTTTTCATAAACTGTACATTCTATAAAGCTACTCTGAGATGGTCATTAATTTTTTGTATTGAATTTCTGCAGCAAAATAAACAAAATGCATGCATTTACTAAACCCAACAAAACAAAAATGTAGAGAGGCTTCAAAAGAAACTACAGTGCAAAACACAATCTATGATCAATACAATATACTGTCTATTGTATAAGGGCTGACCTGACACATAAAATAATGCAGTTTCTGTAATTTCAGCTGATGATAGTGGTTTTTTTTTTTGTCATTGTGTTATGATTGACTAAATGTTCCTGTTGGAAGAGAACATGTGTTAGTGTTTTGAATAATTATTTGATTTTGAAACATGTTTGCAGTGTTTTGTTAGACATAGTGTATTGTGTTAGTGTATTATTGTATTTTGAAAATTAGTTTTGGAGTTTAGTGTGATTTTGAGCATGAAATTAACCGTTTTGCCAATTGTGTGTTTTAGGTGTGTTGGTGCGTCGTTAAGAGTTTAGGAAACTTGTTAAATGTATTGAAAAAACTGTCATGGCGATTGTAAAAAAACTGTATTCTATTGTTACTGAGAAACAGCTGATTGAATTATGCAAATAGATAATTAGAAGATGACTTTTTTATTCTTTTTTTTATTCTTCTGGTCTGGTGCTTTTTCTGTTTGTATATTTTGTATTTTCACATAATAAATGGCAGCTACATTGCATATTTTTGTTATCTTGCAGTAATGTCCTTTTGCAAATAAAGTCTTGCAATTCTGTCTCTGTCTTCGTTTTTCTATAAAGCACTCTGAGATGGGTCTTTTTTTCCAGTTTTTTACAGTCGCTAGGACACATTTATCAATACTTAGGTAACTTTTTCAAAACTCTTCACACAGTGAACACAACAGAAGTATATGTGGGCTAAACTGTGGATCATTTATCATTGCTTTGGCACAAAATGCATTCAATGACCACATCTTTCAAATTACATTACCTGTAACTCTTTTCTCACTTCGACACAACAACCGCCAAAACTCTGTGTACCTACAGGCCAATTTGTACATGCTTACATACTGTTTTCAAAACTGTTAAAATTATGTTCAAAACAATAACACAATACAAAACTGAATAAGACAGCAATTCGCTCCATTTACAGTAATATTTTAAAGGCACACTGTGGAGAATTTGTGTTTTTGTCAAACAGCGACCCCTAGAGTCGCTGTGGAATACTTGCACTGTCGTAAATACTCCTCCACCCCCCTACCTCCCACCCTGTACACCGGTACCTGCGTCGGGCATGGAACAGGCACGCAGACTCCGAAGACATGATTATTGCAATTTATCATAATAGTTTGCAAATTGTGCTTGTTTATTTACAACCTCTACGTTAGGCTTATTTATGTCCTGATATTTATGCGAGATATTGAAAACTGTTCTCATGATAATCGCAGGAATCAACGTCAACAGCATCGTCTGATATCCCTCAGGACTACGTGATAAATACACCTCACAACACCTGAGTTCAGCTGGCAAACTAGTTCATGAGGCAAGCTGGGCAATAAAACATAACGCAAAAAACACGTAAGAGAACGAGTGTTTGTTGTCTGTTAACAGCTCTGATAATCGAAAGCTAGCTAGACATATGTGGAAATTATTGGACTGGTCTAATTATCAGCAATGGATGAATGAACAGCATGTAAAAAAATGACATACTACAAGCAAGCGCAACAACATACAACATAGAATGCAAACAAGTTTACAAATAAGAGATTTATTTACTGGCCACTTCATGCGTTTTCTCAGATCAGATAGCTATCAGATTTATCAAAACGATTCTATTTACACCTGGTCACATAAATGTGTTTTTGCGAAACGGATTTAAATCCGATCTTCAATTCTCGCGCTATATGCAGATTTAATGGAGTGCACGTCACCGAAAGCAACAGATATGAGCTGCATTTTATTGATCATTATCTAAAATTTGAAAATCAAAGACCGCAATAAGAGAGAGCAGTAACAGCCCTGGTAAGATCATTTCATTTCTTTACTTTTAATGATGATGATGATTGTGTGTTAAGCATCTTCGACTTACTTTCACTTTGATTTGCGATAGTTTGCACGTTGGCTTGATGAATTGATGCTCAGCTTCTCATCTGCGGTGATGCGTGTTCCAGCGCGTCGTCATATCTGGCAATAACATATAGCCTATAACACGCTCTCACACGTTTTTTTTTATTATTATTTATTTTTTAGCATTTTTGGGAGGAGTACAATTTGCATATGTGGTTTCAACAACCAGATGCACACTTGTCCAGTTTCGTCTGGAATGCGGCACAGACCACCTCCTGAAGTGGTTTGAGCGATCGGATTCAAATCCGTCTTGAATGCGTTTCGGAGGGCATTTACACCTGGTTTTTTCACGATCGGATAGCTATCCGATCTGAGAAAACGCATGAAGTGGCCAGGTCTAAACACAACAGCCCCCATGACAAAAACATAAGCACGAAAGCCGAAAACAAACGCTGCTTGGCCTCTCACGTCCATAGACAGTATATAAACGCTCACGTCCGAATTTGAGGAAGTGGTGGGGGAAGTGACGTATGCCGTAAAGCAGTCGAATTTTGTAGTTCTTTTTGTGGTCTGGTTACTACCCGAACCCCGAAGTTACATAGTGCCAGTAAAAGCGATACAGACCCCGTCAGGCGATGGCAGACGTGTCATTCAACCTATTGTAAGTCGATGTACCATCACAAGGGTCTTGGAAATATATTATGAAGGTTGAAAAGTTACACGGTGTGGCTTTAATGAAATATATTTTAAATCTTAAAATTAAATGCTATAAAAACAATTGGACAATTGGACCAACCACAGCTGATTCTTATTGTAGATGAACATCTACACAGGTGTTACTCTTTCAATTTCATTACAAAAGGAGACAACTGCTGAATAGTTTTGTATTGTGATGTAAACATGGACCCAGCCAGAAATAGAGAAGTGGCTGAAAGAGGAAGAAGAGTGGCTGGGAGGGGGCGATGAATACGTATGCGTGGTGGAAGAAGAATAAGAGGAAGATCAAGAGCTGTAGTCTCAGATGAGATCAGAGCTACTGTAATTGATCATGTAGTAAATCATGGTCTCTCAATGAGAGAAGCTGGTCAGAGAGTGCAGCCAAATTTGCAACGCTCAACAGTGGCATCTATTGTTAGAGTTTTCCGGCAAACCAACAGGTAACTTGTATTCTGCAAGGGCATATGACTGAGTTGCACATTACAGAAGTAAATAGACTTGTGTGTAATTGCTTTTGCATTTCTGCTTAGGACTCACACAGGTGGGAGAGGAAGGATGCTCACTGATGTGCAGGAAACTGTCATTGTTGATATGGTCATCAGAAACAATGGCATAAAACTCACTGAGATTCGAGACAGAGTCTTGTCAGACAACATTACTTTTGCAAATATTCACAGTGTAAGCATAACAACTATTTCTAGAGTCCTGAAAAAACATCAGGTCAGGATGAAACAGTTTGAGAGGAACTCTGAACATGTCAAGCAACTCAGGAACCAATATGTCCAGGTAAGATCACAATAAAATACAGAACTGTTTTTAAACAAAACCAAACACACACAAAGACATATTTTTAGGTAATGTTTACTACTGTAACAGCTTATGTTGCCTTGTGGATTTATTTTAGAGAGTCATGGAGATTGAAGGCCGGCAAACACCCCACATTTTCATCTTTGTGGATGAGGCGGGTTTCAACTTGGCCAAAACATGGCGACGAGGGAGGAATGTGATTGGGAAGAGAGCCACAGTGGTTGTCCCGGGCCAGAGGGGTGCCAACATCACAATGTGCGCAGCAATATCCACTGATGGACTGCTGTTACAAAAACCACTAATTGGGCCATACAACATTGAACGTCTCCTTGCGTTCCTGCATGATCTCTATGGAAGGGTTGTGCTAGGTGAGGAAAGGGATGCAGAGAGAAGAAATTAGCCAACATTTATAATTGTATGGGACAATGTGTTATTTCACCACTCCCGTGCAGTCAATGAGTGATTTACAGCCCATCCCAGAATGGTGTCACTTTTCCTCCCACCTTACTCTCCATTCCTCAACCCCATAGAGGAATTATTTTCCTCATGGAGGTGGAAGGTTTATGACCACCATCCACATGATCAAATGTCCCTCATGGACGCAATGAATGCTGGATGCCTGGACATATCAGCAGAAGATTACCAGGGATGGATCAGGCATGCCAGAAGATTCTTTCCTTGGTGTATTGCCCTAGATGACATAAGATGTGATGTGGATGAGAACCTGTGGCCAAATGGAGAAGACCGAGTAGATTAGCATTACTATTGTATCTGTATCATTGGATGGTGTGTATACAACTTCTTGTATTTTGGAATTACTCACTGCAAAAAAATAAAAATAAATAATAGACATAAAATATATTGAAGCATTCTGCATCATGTCTGATTCATTCCAGTAACCCATATATTGCAGTGAATTATAAACAGAGATGTGTCCTTGTTTTACACAAGAAAACATTGTATAATGCTACATGTTGTTAGTGTTTTTTAGGTCATTGTTTTGTGGGTGACAAAGTGTGTTTGTTGGCTGTCAACCTTTGCTAGTGTTGTGGAAGAATGTGTTGATTTGAGACATGTATGAAGTGATTTGGTAGTTTTAGTGCATTTTAAATGTGAAATGAACTGCTGTGCCGAGCTGAAAGTTGGTTAGGAGAACTGTGTGAAGAGTTTTGAAAAAGTATTGATAAATGTGTCCTAGCGACTGTAAAAAAAACTGTATTGAATTTCTGCAGCAAAAGACCTAAACCCAACAAAACAAAAATGTAGAGAGGCTTCAAAAGAAACTGCAGTGCAAAACACAATCTATGATCACAATATACTGTCTGTTGTATAAGGGCTGACACATATAAAATAATGCAGTTCCCTTTCAAGGGAACTCGCGTTGCGTCGAGAATGACGCTATGGGGAACGCTTTGCGTGATGACGTCTTGAAGCACATGTAAAATCAGTCCAATGGTGTGGCGGAACGTCAGAGGCGGGTGACGTCACGTACCAGGAAGCTATAAAAGCCGGCCTGAAACAGAAAACGAAAGCTTTCTGAGTCTTCAGTCGCGCTCTGTGTTGAATCTGTCCTTGTTATTTGGTGTTGTCTGTCTATATATATATTCAGTATGGCGAGCAAGCAGCAGTTTAGAGTGTGTGTTCATCCTTGCCCGCGTTATATTACGGGAGGTGATACTCACACTCTTTGTGTTGTTTGTTTGGGAGAGGAGCATGCCCGGTCAGCACTCGAGGGTGGTGACTGTGAGCATTGCTGTGCGCTTCCATTGCGTACGCTCCGATCCCGCTTGGCTCGGTTCAATCCCGACCACGTTCCCCAGGGCTCGGGTCCCGCCGCGGCTGAGGCTCGGCGGCGATCTCAGACCTGGGGTTCGCAAATGGATCTGTCAGTGGATGTTGAGACGGGCTCTGCCTTATCTCAGCCTCCTTCTGACAGATCCAGTGCCTCTCATCAGGGTGTGGAAGCACGCGCTGCGGTTTCTTCCCCCCCGATGGAGGTACCAGTACTGCAACTATCCAGCTCTGAGGAGTTGGATGTTGTGAGTATTGACGCTGATTCTGAGGATTCGCCACCTCAGTCTCACGCGTTTGAGGAACTGCTCGATGTAATCACTAGAGCAGTTGACAGACTTTCTATTGAGTGGCCAGAGGATAGGCAGGACGTTCGTTCGAAAAGCAAGCTCGACGAACGCTTCCTGCCATCTCGTGCGCAGCCCCAGCGCAGGAGCCTTCCGTTTTTCCCCGATCTCCACACCGAGGTGTCGAGATCGTGGGGAAAACCAGTGTCTTACAGAGTTTTTACACCACACACATCTCACTACTCTTCAATTTATAAATATAAAGAGTATGGTTATGGGGAGATGCCGAAGGTGGAGGAGACGCTTGCGAGCTATCTCTCTCCAGCAACGGCATCTTCCCTGAAGGCTCCTACACTTCCATCCAAGCCAGTTAAAATGACATCTTCCCTGGTTCATAAGTCGTATGCAGCCGCTGGTCAAGCTGCAGCGTGTCTGCATACGATGTCCATTATGCAGGCTTATCAAGCTGAATTATTGGGGGATTTAGAGGAAGGCGGGGGAATTGGTCCTGACACGGTGGCTGAACTACGCAGAGCCACAGATCTGTCTCTCAGGGCCACCAAGGAGACCGCTAAATCAATCGGGCGGTCTATGGCAGCCCTGGTGGCCACTGAGAGGCATCTGTGGCTCAATCTAAGCGACATAAAAGATAAAGAGAAACATGTTCTCTTAGATGCTCCGGTCTCCACTGTTGGGTTATTTGGTGACGCTGTAAACAGTGCTGTAGCTAAGTCACAAGAAGCTGCAAAACAGACAGCTGCACTTCAGAAAATTCTCCCCCGCCGTTCTTTCGTTGAGGCTGCTGAGTGGGAGCAGCCTCACTCCTCTAAAAAGAGCGCTGAATATCGTGCCACTCAAAAACAGAGTGTGTCCTCTCGTGCTCCCCCACAAAAATCACGGGGACACGGAGGGCGCTCTCAAACCCAGCAGTCTTCGAGGGGTAAAACGGATCTGCGGACCGTTATTACCGCCAAGAAGGCTGCTGGGAAAAAGTCCTGATGTCCGTGGGCTCAGGACGAATGAGGGTAGTCCCCCCCGAAGCAGAGCGGTTAACACCTCTTTTTACGGTGCCCGTCTCTCTTCGGTACCCTCAGGGGATCGTTCTGCTAACCCTGCCGCCTCCGGTGTTACAGGGCGCAGCGGTCTCCGGCGAGCACATTTCTCAAGGACCACCCGGAAACGTAGTGGCCTCGGGATGCCCGCCCCCTCTGAGGAGGGTGTTAGAGCAGTCTGTTCGGTCGTTCCCTGCCGGTGCGCCGTTACAGGGCGACGAACCGACTACTCAGCAACAACAAAATCCAGAAACCAGTCTCGAGAGGCTGGTACCTCTAGTAGAATCTTTGACAGCGTGGAAGCTACTGTCAAATGTTTCTCGTTGGGTCCTGCAGACCGTAGGAAAAGGGTATCAGATACAATTCAAGAAACGCCCACCTCGGTTTATGGGGGTCCTGCCCACAGTGGTGGGCCCCGAGCAGGTTCTGGTTATGGAACAGGAAGTAAACACTCTGTTAGAGAAAGGGGCCATAGAATATGTACCTCCCTCCAGCAGGGAAACCGGGTTTTACAGCCGGTACTTCATAGTTCCAAAGAAGGACGGGGGATTGCGTCCCATTTTAGATCTTCGAGTTCTGAACGAGTCAGTCATGCAGCTCAAGTTCAAAATGTTAACATTGAGACAGATCGTGCCACAGATCAGGTCCGAGGACTGGTTTGTCACGATAGATCTCAAGGACGCATATTTCCACATTTCCATCCGTCCATGTCACTGGAAGTTCCTGAGGTTTGCTTTTGGGGGCAAAGCATACCAATATCGAGTTCTTCCATTCGGCCTAGCTTTATCACCCCGCACTTTCACGAAATGCGTGGATGCAGCTCTGGCGCCTCTGCGCCTCCAGGGCATTCGCATAATGAACTACATCGACGATTGGTTGATTTTAGCTCAGTCGCATCAGTTGGCGGTTCGACATCGAGATGTCGTTCTCGCCCATATGAAAGAGTTGGGGTTACGGTTGAACGCCAAGAAGAGTGTGCTTTCTCCACTACAGAGGACCACTTTCTTAGGCGTGGTTTGGGATTCTGTGTCGATGCAGGCGCGCCTGTCACCGCCACGTATAGAATCCATCCTTGCAGCTGTGAAAAGTGTAAAGCTAGGCCAGCTACTCACTGTCAAACAGTTTCAGAGACTGTTGGGTCTCATGGCAGCAGCTTCCAACGTGATACCTTTTGGACTACTGCACATGAGGCCCCTGCAGTGGTGGCTCAGGACCAGGGGGTTTTCCCCGAGGGGCAACCCATGCTTACGTGCCCTGGTTATGTGGAAGAAACCTTGGTTCCTGTCCCAGGGCCCAGTGTTGGGAGCTCCTTGTCGTCGCAAACTGCTAACGACGGATGCTTCCCTCACGGGTTGGGGAGCGATCCTGGAGGGTCGCTCATCTCAAGGTCTGTGGGAAGACCATCATCGTTCCTGGCATATCAATCGCCTAGAGATGTTAGCTGTCTTCCGGGCTCTGAGGAGCTTTATCACAGATCTCAGGGGACACCATGTGTTAGTACACACGGACAACACGTCGGTAGTCGCCTATATCAACCACCAAGGGGGTTTGCGCTCGCGCCCGTTATCCAACTTGGCACGCCATATCCTCTTGTGGTCCCAGGGGAAGTTACTGTCACTCAGGGCAGCTTACATCCCCGGGGTCCAGAATATAGGAGCAGACACTCTGTCGAGACAGGGGCCGAGGCCCGGGGAATGGAGGCTCCACCCCGAGGTGGTGGAGCTGATATGGAGGGAGTTTGGCCAAGCTCAAGTGGATCTGTTTGCGTCTCGAGAGACGTCTCACTGTCCACTTTGGTTCTCCCTCACGCATCCAGCTCCTCTGGGACTGGATGCTATGGTGCAGACGTGGCCGAGGCTACGTCTGTACGCTTTTCCCCCAGTTGCTCTGCTCCCGGGAGTTCTGGAGAGAGTTCGCAGGGACCGGGTTTGCCTGCTTCTTATAGCCCCGCGCTGGCCGGGCAGAGTATGGTTTCCCGATCTTGTGTCGCTCCTCGACGGGCCTCCTCTGGAGCTACCCGTCAGGAGGGACCTTCTGTCCCAAGCAGGGGGCTCAATATTTCACCCCCGCCCAGAACTGTGGAACCTGTGGGCTTGGCCTCTGAGGGGGCCCAGCTCATAGAGTCAGGTCTCTCAACTGAGGTTGTTGAGACCATTCTACAGTCCAGAGCTCCCTCCACGAGGAAACTTTATGCCCTGAAGTGGAGAGTATTCACTTCTTGGTGTAGTGACCGTCGGTTGGACCCAGTTAACTGCCCAGTTGGTACAGTGCTGGAGTTCCTGCAAGAGCGGTTCACTGCAGGTCTGACCCCGTCCACCTTAAAGGTTTATGTGGCGGCCATAGGTGCTTACCACATTCCTTTGGGTGGAATGTCTGTGGGGAAAGACCCTTTGGTATCTCGTTTCCTTCGTGGCACTTGGAGGCTGAGGCCTGCAGTTCGCTCTAGGGTGCCACCTTGGGATTTGTCCATTGCGCTGCAAGGCCTTTCCCTGGCCCCCTTTGAGCCCATTGAGGAGGTTCCTGAGAAATTCCTAACTCTGAAAGCTCTGTTCCTTCTCGCCATTTCTTCTCTCAAGAGAATAGGGGATCTCCAAGCGCTGTCAGTTGCCCCGTCGTGCTTGGAGTTTGCTCCGGGTATGGTTAAAGCCTTTCTTCATCCTAGACCGGGTTACATCCCCAAGGTCCCCACTAATGTGGCCAGACCTATTGTTCTGCAGGCCTTTTGTCCTCCTCCCTTTCAGAATGCGGACCAGGAGGCTAATAATTTGCTTTGCCCAGTTCAGGCGTTAGACGCTTATGTCCACAGAGCTGCCCTGTGGCGTAAAAGTGATCAGTTATTTGTATGCTTTGGGTCCCCTAACAAGGGAGGTCCGGTGTCTAAGCAAAGAATGAGCAAGTGGGTGGTCGAGGCTATCTCACTTGCTTATGAGGCGGCTGGGCAGCCTTCTCCTTTGGCTGTCCGGTCACACTCTACGAGGAGTATGGCGGCCTCTAAGGCCCTTATTTCAGGAGTGTCCTTACAGGACGTCTGTGATGCGGCAGGTTGGTCCTCACCGCACACCTTCGTCAGGTTCTACTCTTTGGATCTAGACTCTGCTCCAGGGTCTCATGTTCTGTCTTCCTAGTGCTGCTCTCCAGATTTCACACAGGACAGACACTTGTAGCTATGGAGGCGTTGGTATAGACGTTCCCCATAGCGTCATTCTCGACGCAACGCGAGTTCCCTTGAAAGGGAACGCCTCGGTTACGACTGTAACCTCGGTTCCCTGAAGAGGGAACGAGCGTTGCGTCGCCCTGCCATATCTCCTTCATGCCTGTCAGCCCGACTTCAGACTATACGAAGCTTTCGTTTTCTGTTTCAGGCCGGCTTTTATAGCTTCCTGGTACGTGACGTCACCCGCCTCTGACGTTCCGTCACACCATTGGACTGATTTTACATGTGCTTCAAGACGTCATCACGCAAAGCGTTCCCCATAGCGTCATTCTCGACGCAACGCTCGTTCCCTCTTCAGGGAACCGAGGTTACAGTCGTAACCGAGGCGTTTCTGTAATTCCATCTGATGTCAGTGTTTTTATGACATTGTGCTATGATTGACTAAATCTTCCTGTTGGACGAGAACATATGTTAGTGTTTTGATTTTTTTTTTTTTTTTTTTTTTTAGACATGTTTGCAGTGTTTTGTTAGACATAGTGTATTGTTGCTAGTGTATTATTGTATTTTGAAAAATTAGTGTTGGAGTTTAGTTTACAATGTGTGATTTTGAGCATGAAATTAACTGTTTTGCCAATTGTGTGTTGTAGGTGTGTTGGTGCGTTAAGAGTTTAGGAAATTTGTTTAAAGTATTGAAAAAATTGTCATAGTGATTGTAAAAAACTGTAATATTTACGATCAGAAATCCTGATGTGGGGGGAACTCCGAGGACAAACGCGCGCACGTTATGGAGATTATCACGTGTTAATTATCACATTAAAATTAATGTATTTTAACTTATACGTTTCATATACTAGTATTTAACCGAAGCTATAGATTGTGAAATTAAACGTTTCTCGTTGTTAGTGTGTTTTTTAGTTAGCTTAGATAGTAGCATAGCATACAGCTAACGTTATCCGATGATCGTGCTAGCTGCGCTTTACCTGAGCTTATACTGCCCTGATACTGCCTTACCGTATTCACAGCAATTCGTAATGCAATTATAATTGTCATTATTTTTTATCGTAATAATCAGCGCAATATGTTACACATTTTCAAGTACACTTTTTTTTAAATTAAAAGAACCATAAAATAATGTTTATTTGTGTATATTACTATTTTTCTTATTAACAGTTTAGACATTTAAATAAATTACAGAATGCTAGCTATGTTTTGTGGGTGATTAGTATAAATATTAATTGGTTGTCTAGCCTTGACTAAAGAACAGTATAATAAGATTACGGAATCACAAATCTTAATGTAATCAATCAAACCCCTTAATTCACATAATAATATTTTATTTTTATCCTGATTAATGAAAGAAATAACATTTTTAGGTATGTTTTTTGACGAAGTTATTTGTTAAGCAATAGGGCAATAGCAGCTTTAAACAGACATACTCTAGTACTCTGGCTATACATTGTGAAGATTAAAAAACAATTAATGTTGAGTTAGCTGTGTTAAAATATTTAATGAACTGTAAGGTTAAAGTATTTTTTAGCTAATGAGACACATAGATGCAGTGTCTTTTGCTGTATGTAAAGTCAAATCTTTAGTCTGAAGTAAATTCATGTTGTATGTGCAGTCAATTCTTTGTGGAACCATCCTAAGGCCTAGATGATGTAGTCAGTTGAGATGTGCCAAGGCACCATTTCCCCTTGGCATGGTGGGGTCGTGACCTGGTAGGCGAGGAGGCTGGACTTGTCACGGACTGGCTTGAGGGAACTCTGCAAAACGTCTCAGGTTACGACTGTAACCTATGTTCCCTGAGAACAGGGAACGAGACACTACGTCATAGATGCTTTGGGGAAAGCCTCAGGCGTGACAGGTGTCTGAAATCAAATATCAACTCACGGCAATCATGTTGACCGGCGACAGCCCGTGAATCATGAGCTTGATTGATCAATGCGCGACCTGGATGTATAAAGGGGAGCCTTGCACACATGACAACATCCTATCGTCTGAAGGGACTGTTGGTAGGCAGGCCCCGAGGCATGGCAGGGAGACGTAGTGTCTTAGACGTTCCCTTTCGAAGGGAACTCGACACTACGTCATAGACGCTTTGGGGAACGAAATACCCACTCCGCCATGCTGAGGGGAGTGCATGCCCAAAGGCAGTGGCAACTGTCAAAATCAGCAATTCAGAGAATGCTAGAACCCCCTCAGGTCACACTGGGCTGTCAGTGACAGCACTCCCTACGGTCATAGCCCAAGCTATATGATACCACAGAAAACCTCCAAAAACATAGTTTAGTGGAAGGTCTCCCTGGGCCTGCTCAAGGGCCTAGGACCACAACTTCAACTTCTTAGAAGGGGTCCCTTTTAGGGAATGTGGCTAGGGAACCCGAGGGAACCCCAGCCAGTCACTATTCAGGGGAACGTGCCACCTGAAATGCCACCAGGCAGGCCTGACCTGGTGTCACTACATAAGACACTACAGTCTGGCCACTTCCTGTCTGTCTGAAGACAGAGCCTCTGGACACTTGCCTTAAAGTAAGGCATCCAACCTGAGGGACTGCGAAGCAGGCAGTAAACCACTCGGCCCGGATCTCAGAGACGGGATATCCTGGAAAGTATGACTCAGCATAGTGCTTTACAACCCTTGCCATCGAGGGGAGTTTTTCTACTCAATCCATGGATCTACCCAGTGTTTGTGTTTCAAAACGCTGAGGAGGCCTGTGAGGGCCTAAAGGGAGCTCACCTTCAGGAAGGCCTGGTAGGGCCTCTAACCTGATAACCACAACATGGGGGAGCTCGTATTCAACCACAACATGTGGGAGCTCATACTCAGGAAGGCCGGTGGGGCCTCTAACCTGGCGACCACAGCATGTGGGAGCTCATATCAGGAAGGCCGGTGAGGCCTGTAACCTGGGGACCACAACCTGTGGGAGCTTACTTTAGAAAGGCCCTAGAAAGGCCTAATGAAGCCTATAGCCTGCCACAGAATGTGGGAGATAACTCAAGAGGGAGGCATCTGTCGTAATACAATAACCGAAGTCTGAGCCATGTAAAAAAGGGAATTAAGTGTACAGCGCATAACCCTTACCATAAATATGCATTTTAGAAAGTACATGGAACAAAGTGCATGTGCTTAGCCATTCCGAATCCAGGAAGGCCTGATGAGGCCTATAACCTGGCGACCACAGTAAGTGGGAGCTCATACTAGTGATGTATGTCTCGAGACCACTTTTACGTGGTCTCGGTCTTGTCACGGCCTTGACGGTCTTTGATCTTGGTCTTGTCTTGGTCTCGGACCTCTCGGTCTTGTCTAGGTCTCGCTGTCTCAGACCAACATAGTGGTCGGGGGATTTAGCAATACAATACTACAATATCCACGACGACACAACGTTCGATAATGCAACATTATTATCCGCAACGGAACGGATTGAAGCGCGCGTCCGAGTGCTGACAGTGCGGCGTGTGCTCGAGCCACACGAGAAAACACTGTATCCGCGGCCACTGATCGCAGCGGCAACGAGCACTTTGATCACTTGGTTTAAAAAACACATATCAGTAACATGATGGGTTTTAACTTCATTCAGGAGTCATTCATTTTGGGTAACTGCACAACTACACAACTGACAGATGACTCTGAGCGCACCGCCAACGGTGTGTGTGTTGTGTGTGCGTGTAACCATAACGACAAAACGACCAACTTTCGGATCCCGCAATTAAGCCTATAATTTCGTTTTTAAAAATGTAATTTAATATTTAAAACTAGCAGAATGGGTTCATTTGGAGTCTGAGACTCCGAAATCGGCAGAGATAGGCAGGCATTTGCTTGAATTTGTGATGAATTTGTGTCTTTGATATCTGTGTGTGTGTGTGTGTGTGTGTGTGTGTGTGTGTGTGTGTGTATGTTGTGTTGTTGGTGTTAGACTAAATAAATGGTCTTTTAAATATCATCTGCATATCTCCGTTGTGTTGACTAAACATTAGGCCTAATCCAAGTTTATAATTGTGTATCTTTAATTTGATGTTATACGTTTTCATCTACACATTAATTATAATTTCAATTGGTTACATATTTCTCATTCTTTAGACAGTTGTTGGAGGAGCAAGATGGTGTTGGAGGTGTTTGATGTTTTGTTAGATGAACCAGTCAGTACCAGTCATGTCAGTCCTCAATAGTACACAAAAGTTAAGGGAGTCTCAATCCTCTAATAGTGCAATAACAGCCGTCATGCAATTGCTACACATAGTTGATCTCACCCAATCTGCAAAAACATTTACAGTGAGCTCACAGTCACACACATGACATGGTCTGTCTCTGTATTGTTCTGCCTGTGTAGTTGAAGTAATACTATCTAATATGCATTGAATGTAAACTGCGGCTGAACCCTATGCTGCTGTTCTTGAATTCATACAAGTTATTGCTTAGCTTCAACACTAGTCTGTTTTTTTCCCCTCCGGTCTCGACTTGGTCTCGGTCTTGGTCTCGACTTGGTCTTGGTCTTGACTTGGTCTGTCTTGGTCTTGGTCTTGGTCTTGTCTTGGTCTCGATACCCTCTGGTCTTGGTAGTGTCTTGGTCTCGGTTTAGGCGGTCTTGACTACAAGTCTAGCTCATACTCAGGAAGGCCTGTGAGGCCTGAAACCTGGCGACCACAGTAAGTGGGAGCTCGTATTCAGGAAGGCCGGAGAGGCCTGTAACCTGACAGCCACACAATGTGGGGCTACCTTCAGAAAGGCCTAATGAGGCCTGTAACCACAGAATGTGGGAGATAGCTTGAAAGGGAAGCGCCTGTCGTAAAACATTGCTACAGAAGACGCATCTAGAGTGGGACCCAAGGTGAAGAACCAGAGTCTGAGCCACGTAAAAAAGGGAATGAAGCGGACATCGCATAACCCTTACCATAAATATAAATTTTAGAAAGTACACGACACGAAAGTGCGTGTGCTTAGCCATTCCGAATCCAGGAAGGCCTGGTGAGGCCTGAAACCTGGCTACCACAGTAGGTGGGGGCTCATATCAGGAAGGCCTATGAGGCCTGTAACCTGACGACCACAGCATGTGGGAGCTCATACTCAGGAAGGCCTATGAGGCCTGTAACCTGGCAACCACAGTAGGTGGGAGCTCATACTCAGGAAGGCCGGTGAGGCCTGAAACCTGGTGACCACAACCTGTGGGAGCTTACTTTCAGGAAGGCCTGATAAAGCCTGTAACCTGACAACCACACCATGTGGGGGCTACTTTCAGAAAGGCCATAAATATGGATTTTATAAAGTACACGAAAACAAAAGTGCGTGTACTTAGCCATTCCGAATCCAGGAAGGCCTGGTGAGGCCTGTAACCTGGCGACCACAGCATGTGGGAATTCATACTCGGGAAGGCCGGTGAGGCCTGTAACCTGGTGACCACAGTGTGTGGGAGCCCATCAGAATGTGGAAGTTAGCTAGAGAAAGGCGTCTGTCGTAGCATACTTCGACGACAGGACGCATCTAAAGTGGGACCCGAGGTGAAAGACCGGAGTCTGAGCCACATAGGAAGGGACCGAAGCGTACAGTGCATGACCCTTATCATAAAATATGGATTTTAGAAAGTACACAAGACGTTCAGTCATGTGACTTACCATAAGTATGGGTTTAAGAAGGTACGGAGCGTACGTACCAAAAAGAAAAATAGATGAAGTAAAGGTGCATGTACTTCATCACTCTATATTCAGGAAGGCCAAGTGAGGCCTATAACCTGACGACCACAGTAAGTGGGAGCTCATCCTCAGGAAGGCCGCTGAGGCCTGTGACCTGACGACCACAGAATGTGGGAGCTCGTATCCAGGAAGGCCGGTGAGGCCTGTAACCTGGCAACCACAGCATGTGGGAACCCATGATCAGGAAGGCCAGACGAGGCCTGTAACCTGATAGTCACAATGTGTGGGAGCTCACATTCAGGAAGGCCTGATGAGGCCTGCATCCTGACATGTGGAAGCTCACAACCAGTGAGGCCTATACCCTAGCGACCACAGTGAGTGGGAGTTCACATTCAGGAAGGCCTGGTGAGGCCTGTAACCTGACATGTGAAAACTCATAACCAGGAAGGCCTAGGAGGCCTGAAGCCTGGTGACCACTGAATGTGGGAGCTTAACACTCAGGAAGGCGGAGAGGCCTGAAACCTGGCGACCACAGCATGTGGGAGCTCATACTCAGGGAGGCCTATGAGGCCTGAAACCTGGTGACCACAGTATGTGGGAGCTCATACTCAGGAAGGCCTATGAGGCCTGAAACCTGGTGACCACATTATGTGGGAACTCACATTCAGGAAGGCCAGATGAGGCCTGTAACCTGACATGAGGAAGCTCATAACTAGGAAGACCTGCAACCACGGTGTGTGGGAGCTCATACTCAAGAAGGCCGGGTGAGGCCTGTAACCTGGCGGCCACAGTATGTGGGAGCTCACATTCAGGAAGGCCGGGTGAGGCCTGTAACCTGACATGTAGAAGCCCATCACCAGGAAGGCCGGTGAGGCCTGTAACCTGGCGACCACAGTATGTGGGAGCTCATAACCAGGAAGGCCTGGCGAGGCCTGTAACCTCTCGACCACCGTGTGTGGGAGCTCATATTCAGGAAGGCCTAGTAACGCCTGTAACCTGATACCCCAGTATGTGGGAGCTCATAACCAGGAAGGCCGGATGGGGCTTGTAACCTGGCGACCACAGTATGTGGGAGCTCATAACCAGGAAGGCCGGATGAGGCCTGTAACCTGATGACCACAGTATGTGGGATCTCACATTCAGGAAGGCCGGTAAGGCCTGTAACCTGACATGTGGAGGCTCATAACCAGGAAGGCCTGGTGAGGCCTATAACCTGGCGACCACAGTATGTGGGAGCTCATACTCAACCACCGTATGTGGGAGCTCATACTCAGGAAGGCCTAGTGAGGCCTATGACCTGATAACCACAGTATGTGGGAGCTCATATTCAGGAAGGCCTGGTGAGGCCTATAACCTGATAACCACAGTAAGTGGGAGCTCATACTCGACCACAGTATGTGGGAGCCCATATTCAACCACAGTATGTGGGAGCTCATACTCAACCACTGTATGTGGGAGCTCATACTCAGGAAGGCCTAGTGAGGCCTATGACCTGATAACCACAGTATGTGGGAGCTCATATTCAACCACAGTATGTGGGAGCTCATATTCAGGAAGGCCTAGTGAGGCCTCTGACCTGATAACCACAGTATGTGGGAGCTCATACTCAGGAAGGCCTAGTGAGGCCTCTGACCTGATAACCACTGTATATGGGAGCTCATACTCAGGAAGGCCTAGTGAGGCCTCTGACCTGATAAGCCACAGTATATGGGAGCTCATATTCAGGAAGGCCTGGTGAAGCCTATTACCTGAACACCATATATGTTTTTTTTTTGTTTTTTTTGTTTTTTTTTAATTCCTCAGAATTATTTTTTTTTTTTTTTTTTTAAACACTGGATAAGTGAAACACGGTCTGGAAGGTATTGAATTAAAATATCTAACTTCTTAAAGTCAGATAATATTCCATCATTTTAATTCCATAGAATTAAATGCAGCCATAATCACCAGACAATACTGTTTTGATATTTATCTATACGTTCTCGTAATCTACACACTGCCTCGGCAAACGCGAGATTCGAGCCGTTTAAAATATATTTGGCTTTCATCCTGAAGGGTTACAAATTTAAGAATCTATTTCAGATATGCTTCCTTACATAACATCACGGTGAAGAATACTGATTTTAGCATTTGAGGTTTTAATTTAGATTCCAATATAGACTAAGAAAGTTTAGCAGCTGTTATGATGATTATATCAAGAGATTCCTGCCAGTCCTGTTTCTCTAAATGAGTCAATTCCTGAGACTCTCACCATCACCTTTTGTCTTTATGCATTTCCTGCCCAGTAAGCTCAATGTACAGCTGTGCTTTTGTCTCTGTGATCATGTGAAGATATGGGTGATACCGTCAGGCTGATTGGATCATTTGAATAATAGTGTTATGCTGATTAGTTCTGTCTCTCTTGAGCAAGCCGGATAACCTGCCAAACTGGTTTTGACTTGATTGATCAAATCATGCCTAGGCTTTGTCTTGATTTGTCTCCACCTCCAAAAGTCCCTCCCACTTGGAAGGTATATAACTGTAAATGTATAATGTTTGAGTTAGATCATGTTGGAAGTTCTACAGCAACATACAGCGGAGTTCTCAATAAAGAATAACTTCCGTTGAACGCGATCCCAACTGTCTCACTGGTCTCTGCTTCGATGAAAGAAAACTTTACAACAATCCCTCGAGAAGAAAGTCAACAGGTGCGAGGTTGAAACATCCGACAGCGCACGGATGCACGCGCGCCGAGATATTTCTCAATGAACACTGCCAGCACCCTCAGGAGCTGACTGTGAATGCCTCGCACCCAAACAGTATTATTTCACAGATCGCGTGCACCACAGGGCTCAGATGCTGAACCCTCCTCCCTCGAGAAAAGGGTCCGACGAGAGCGGAGCGTCTTCAAATGAAAAAACGCTCACAGTTTGCACAAGAGGCTCTCTCGAGAGCCTCCCGTGCGTGCTCTTCTCCCAAGCAAAAAACGCACAGATCGTGTGTGTTTCACCCGATGTCAAATATCTTGGGCATGGGTCTGCACACTTGCAAAAAATTATCCTTCTTCTCTGCGCGTTTCAGCGATATTCCCCAAACAGACAAACAGTCCCTGAAGATGAACAGATGTTGTCATGTGTGCAAGGCTCCCCTTTATACATCCAGGTCGCGCGTTGATCAATCACGCTGATGATTCACAGGCTGTCACCGGTCAACATGATTGCCGTGAGTTGATATTTGATTTCAGACACCTGTCACGCCTGAGGCGTTCCCCAAAGCGTCTATGACGTAGTGTCGAGTTCCCTTCGAAAGGGAACACACGTCGCATGTTGCAACACGTCACGTGCAACTGTACACTCGCAGAGTCTGTTGTGCTATGGAACATCACTCACTGTTTTTACTTTGATGGGCAAACTGGAAGGCACGCACAACGCAGCAGACGTAGTTAGCTCATTGAACCTTGTTGTCATTTCCACTTGTGCTATGCAACATCACTCACTGTTAGGATGTTGTGACATTAAAAGGCTATTTTAATGACACACTCCACAAGATAAGATAAATCAGCCCAAAAGTGACTGAAACCTTCCGTTCGTCTCAGTATTATAAGGCTGATCTGAACAACAAAAGATAAAAAAAGTAATTACTTAATGAGTTAGTTCACCAAAAATATAAAAATCAGCCATCAATCTCTCCCAACATATTATCAAATGATACCAGGGTGAGAAAATTATGATATTTTTTTGGTGATATAAAAAAATCCAGTATATATTTGTACCAACATGATCCCATAAAATGCGTACCTCAGGAATCAGTTCACACATTAAAAGGTCGATATGTTCAAGCTTTTTGTCCTTCTTTTGCTCAAAAACAATGTTGTCGATGTGTCCTAGAAGTTCCTCAACATGTGCTGACAAGGCTGGATGAAAGCTCTTTGGTTTTGCCATTCTCCCAGTCTTCATTTGCCACCATCTGTTCATGTGGGTTTCAGTGAGCCTTTCACAATTTCCTTGTAACAACTCCTGAAAAAAATATTTAGTATAGCAAGCAATATCTAGACATTTTTAATTTCGTAAAATCTTATATGTACCTGAATTTCAGTGTCACTGAGAACAAATTCCTTTTTTTCACCTCCTCAACTGTCCTATTTTTAAAAAATTAAAACCCCTTAAAATATATTACTAAATTAAAAAGTTTGTCGAGACAAAATTGAAGTTTGCTTGAGAAAGTTTGGACCAGAGAGTTTGAAGAAGTTTAAATTAGTTTGAAGTTTAAAGTTTAAATTAGTTTGACACAGCAAAAACTTCAGTGTTAAATGAACTCTGCTGGGAGTTTATATGACTCCAGACTCAAGAGTGTTAAAGTGTTAAAATATGAGTGTTAAATTAAAGTTAATGAGCTCATTAAGTGATTAATTGAGTGATGATTGACCATTATTGAAGACACCTGATGTTAACAAGCAGAATCACTGAAGGAGAAAATCTATTTTTTTAAGGCACCGTTATGGTGATCAGTGTTTGCTTTAGTTGGGCTCGTGTCCCTTAAACTAGTCAAGTCAAGTCAAGTCATCTTCATTTATATAGCGCTTTTAACAATTTAGATTGTTTCAACGCAGCTTTACAGTGAAAAACGTATAATTTAAGGTAACAGAGATTGTTTTGGCTTTATAGCGGTTATTTAATAAAGTTATTTTCCAGCTGAAGTTAGTTTTGATTGATTCGCTTCCGTCGCAACGATCATGTCTTATTAAATTAGGGGCCGCCAAGACGACACCATCCTCTCTACACAGACTTTAAACGCGAACCTGTGATAAACGCTGATGGAATTCACATGCGCATTAAGAATTGGTTCTATAGTTATGTGCGTTTGAATATGTGTGCGCAGGTTTGGAATTCCCTACAAACCAAGCCTAAACAAAGTAAGCCTAAACTGGTCTTTCCTTATAAATTTGATACAGAATTTTATTTTATTTGTCACTTCGGGGTAGGTACGTGAATTGAATTCTCCCGACGACGCTTTATCTGTAGAGTGGTAAAGGGATCCTCCATAGGGAGAGACTAGGTGGCACTTCAGCACTGCGTTGTCATCGGGTCCAGGCGAAGGTCCTTCGTCAGATCTGGATACGGCCTGGATCTGGCAGGCTGCGGGAAAACCTCGCTGAGTCTACGAGTCCGTAGGCCGTCCCATTCAGCATTTTAACGCTCTGAAGTGTACTCAGCAGCGCCCCATTTGTACCCTTGAAGCGGTCTTCCGCGAAGCCCACATAGATGCAGGCTCCACACACTTTAACTACCCAGGAATCCTTGCGAAAGGCCAATCAGACAACGGATGGGAGGAGATTTCGCTCAAGGACAATTGTTGACATGGCTGAGAAGAAAATATTACGGTTTTTATGACCTAGATGTACATTTTACCAGTTGTTACCTACAGTTTATACAAACATTATGGTCATCGACCAGTGGTTGATGTCTCAAACATAATAATAGCGCGTTGAATAATACGATCGCATATGATTCATTAAATAAATAGAACCGAATGTCAGGGCTTTACTGAGTCATATCATATGTAAACATAGTATGAATATTGAAACCTATAAATTAATCTGAAACTCATGCACATTTTCATTATGTGTTAAAATTGTAATTAGTTCAAATGGAACATTATGTATTATTATGTACAACTGTATAAATCATTTAAATAAGCATGATGTATCTATTGTCTAATGCCCAGGTTGTCAGAATGAGAGTCCTAGATCCAAATGCAAGCAAACAGTTTATTGAAGGCAGGTTGAACAGATGAAACTCAAAACACCACGTATAGCAGGCGGGCAACCAGGATATAAATACAGCACAGAGGATGAGTGATATGAATGATCTGGGTGGATGCCAACCGGGAACTGGACGGAAGAGAACTCCACACGATCTCCCGAAGTCTGGGAACACAGACGAGATCGAGGAAAACTCCGTAAGGAACTCAGGCACCGGAACTGGGTAAGAGAGCATAAACAAGAGTGACAAACCGACACCAGACAATGATCACTCCTGCTAGATATAGGCAGCTAACAACAAAATAACTAGCTGTAGCTGCGGGCTGATTAATTAATCAGCTAGTTACTAAGCAACAAACAAGACATACTCAGATCCCACACCCATAACGACCAACAGAAACACAAAATGAACACACGGATCGATGAACCGTGACACAGGTGGCATGCATAATATCAAAATACAGAACTGTAAAATTAGGCTGTGTAGTTGACATGGAGATAAGACGTCGGAGCGCAAAAATGTGATTTCTCCTGTCCAACAACAACCAGGCCGTTATTTCCGGTGTGACGATCGAGTCTGTCCCAAAAAACCTCTCAATGTGCCCTCGTGGACTCGCGCCAAGGGCCCTATAGGTCTGCACTACATGACGTCACCAAAGTGTGGAAGTCCACATGTCCGGAGTGTGCCATTTGGGACAGGGCCTCGGTAAGCTACCCTTCACGAGACCATAGCGTGGGCGGGGCGACCAATACAAGTGTGGAAAAGAAATTATTAGCGTGAGCGCCTCAGACCGCGTTTGGCCTAAACTACTCCTAAACTGTTCGTTTCTCACGAATGACTGAGATTAAGCTTTTTAAATGTCTATTATTGCATGTTTAAAAAAATATTTACAAATATATTCTTGTGTTTTTTTATTCTGTCTCCCAAAGTTGTCTGTGGGCTATTATTAAAATAGCTTTTATATTATAGGCTGATAGCTCAAGACAACATGGGCTACTTGGAGTTACTACTGGAAATACACAACTGTCAAAGGTTATCATAAATGTTAAGCTTTCAGTTGCTTTAACAGTTGTTTTCTTTAGCAATGCTTTAGAACGTTGGTCAAGTGATAATTATTTAAATTGTACTGATGTATAGCCTACATACTGTAGCAAGGTCCAACTAAAGTAATGTTATACTCAGTTTGTGCAATTTGTAGTTTGGAATGTACCATTCCAAAGGTAAGTGCACTTAATTGTAATTAAACAGAGACAAAACTCTAGAAAATGTATTCATTTAATTTTGTTTTTATTTGGCACTGTCAAATTTCAACATTTCTTTCATTGATATCATGCACAAAAAGTGCTTTGGCACCTATGGCAAATAAAAACCTCACTGTATAATATAGTATAAGACCTCATCGAAAAGTAGTATGTTTTGATCATGAAGAGACTATCAGAGAAATCATTGCGTTGCTTAACTCACCTCTGATTGTGAAGGTATGTGCCCTTCTAAGGACATATTTTTCATTTCTTTTAGAAACACCATGAGGAACCTTTCCAGATTTTTTTCAATTCATACAAGGTTTTAAACATTTTTCAACATTTCCTATCTATGACAGCCAAAATGACAAATTCAACAAAGATGGGTAGGCTTATTTATATGAATTGTGGATGAGATTAATTATTCTTTTAAAACATCACCATAGCTAATTGGATGTTGAATGCTTCACAAACTATATGTACTGAACCAATTATTTATTGGCCAAAGCTGTGTACAATAGTAAATTGCATAGAAATAGATGTCAGAAAAGAAGTTTCTCAGGTGTGGTGGGTCATGGACATATAATTAAAAAGCTATTAGCTAGTATTGTAATTTAAAGAATATAATATATATATATATATATATATATATATATATATGTATATATATTATTTAAATATATATATATATATATATAATTTTTATAATATAAAACAATATAAATAAAGTTATCTACCTATCCTACATACGATCTAGACTGTTTAAATTTGATAGACAAAAACATCTGCCTCAACATATTTCTGTGTAAAATGTATTGGTGTTTTTTAAAGCATTCATTCATTAACTCGAAATTACTTTTATATTAAGATAAAGTGTCTTAAAATTACATATTTTATTCATATTCATCTGTAAAAATGGGAATGTTAGACAAAAGAAAAACATACCCATGCTTTCTATACCAGTTTGTTTTTGTGTTCACGTGTTTACAAAAATATTACATAAGAATGATAGCATTACTAAACTGATAAGATGTAGGCATAATTTTTATGTTTAATGGTTAGTCATTATTATCAATTAATTTGACCAACGTTCTAAAGCATTGCTAGAGAAAACAACTGTTAATGGATCTGAAGCTTAACATTTATGATAACCTTTGATAAAGTAAAGGTTGTGTGTATCAAAAATATTTTCAGTTGAGTAAAAATGTACTCAGTTACTAACGTAACCTCGGTTCTCTCTAGAGAGGGAACGAGTACTGCGTAATATCTTACGCTACGGGGAAATCTCTTTTCCGCGAGATATTGAAGCCAAAAAATTATCCTTCATTTTGTATTAATGTAAAACGCGTTGCAGCAGCATGCAGACATAGGCAAGACGGCTCACGTGCCTATTGGCTGCTCTGCGGCAACTGCACCAGCCTATCGAGAGAGGCCCTCATGACATCAGATCCTCAGCGTCACGTCCCGCCGAAACGGGCGTGGCCAGGGCCTATAAATATAGCTTGACGGGCTGGATAATCTGTTTTTTCATCGCCGAAGCGATCTTGAAAAAGATGCCCGGCTCTTTTAGTGCAATGAAGAGTGTGTGTCGCGGCGGCGAACACACACACACACACACACAAAACACAGTAGAAGAGAAAAGGATATAACGCCGGATAGCGCAGCAGGAACGGTGACTGAAGGCGGCGCGGCCAGCGGCTTCAGGTGCAGTGGCTCGTCCCGCTGAAAGGCTTTCTCAGACGGTGTGGCTTCTTTCTCTCCGGATCCAGCGATGCGTGAGCTTCGCTGAAGAGATGAAAAATCAGATTATCCAGCCCGTCGAGCTATATTTATAGGCCCTGGCCACGCCCGTTTCGGCGGGACGTGACGCTGAGGGCGCAAATCGCCCTCATTGGATCTGACGTCATGAGGGCCTCTCTCGATAGGCTGGTGCAGTTGCCGCAGAGCAGCCAATAGGCACACGAGCCGTCTTGCCTATGTCTGCATGCTGCTGCAATGCGTTTTACATTAATACAAAATGAAGGATAATTTTTTGGCTTCAATATCTCGTGGAAAAGAGATTTCCCCATAGCGTAAGATATTACGCAGTACGAGAGAACCTCTCGTAAGAGAACTGCTTTCATAAAGCAACATTCAAAGCATGCAACATGCAACTGCAAGTTCTTATGTTGTCTTGAGCTATCAGCCTATAATTTAAAGGCTATTTTGATAATATGCAGACAACTTTGGGAGACAGAATAAAAACACAAGAATATATTTGTAAATATTTATTTAAGCAGCAATCATACACCTTTAAAAAGCGTAATCTCAGTCATTCATGAGAAACGAACAGTTCTATATCATAGAATGTCAGCAACAACTAATCTGGGAAAAATTTGGAGAAATATGCCTTTTATTGAAGGTCTTCCAACGCTTCCTACAGGATCAGGGGCCGGTTGCATAAACCTCTAAGACAGTCTTACAACTTAGACATCAATTTATTTTCTTTAAGACTGTTCATATCTTTTTTAAATCAGTTACATAAAAATGTAGATTAGCCTAATTTGATACCAAAAACTAAGACTGACTGCCCCTGATTAACTAGTGGGTCATACTTGAACTTAAGACACTGTCTTAACATGTTTATGCAACCGGCCTCAGGTCTCTCTGTAATAGTTCAGGTAAACTCAGAGTAGCCTACTGAAACACATGCTACAAAACGATGAATTATTTATAAATACAGTAGTTTAAGATAAACTTCGTTCCATTTTATTACCTGTTTGAAATAAATAATCCATAAAACAAAACGAGGCGCTCACACTAATAATTTCTGTTCCACTCGCTCTCTCTCTCTCTCAATTTTAAATGTAGTAATATCCATTTAAAAATTATTTATTTATTGTATATACAGTATCTCACAAAAGTGAGTACACCCCTCACATTTCAGCAAACATTTTTGTATATCTTCTCAAGGGACAATACTATAGAAATGAAACTAGGATAGATTTGAGAGTAGTCAGTGTGCTGCTTGTATAACAGTATATATTTACTGTCATCTGAAAATAACTCAACATACAGCCATTATTGTCAAAATAGCTGGCAACAAAAGTGAGTACACCCTAAGTGAACATGTCAAAACTGTGTCCAAAGTGTCAATATTTTGTGTGAGCACCATTGTTATCTAGCACTGCCTTAATCGTCCTGGGCATGGAATTCACCAGTTTGGAGAAACTGTATTTATATGATGACAGAGTGATGAAATGACATTCAGTCAAAGTGAGCCCCCTCGTGGCTGGCTATTATGGCTACAGGTCATAAGTCCTGCACTTTTCATAAAAGTGACACTAGCCCACTCTTCAAATACAGTTTCTCCAAACGTGTTTATTATTTTAGGTAGTTGTTATAACGATAATCCATGTCCAAGAGTCCATTTCCTCGGATGAGATGGTTTTTATTCGTTATTTGACACTATAAACCATGCTATAAACACACACTGACCTCCTCGAGCTTTTATTTTGGCACTTCCGGTTACCGGCATTTTGAATTTGCATATTAGTTAAATATTTAGTTTCACCAGAGAATGTCTAATAGGAAGAGAATTGGCACTCTCTGGTTACTTCCGGTTTCTGGACTGGCTGCAGTAACACGTCTCTGTCCATGCGGGGGCGCTCGCAGGCGAGTGCAGAATGAATGGAGGTCTATGGCGCTATACCCATCAAAATCCACTTTTCTCCGGATATAATTTTTTGTCTAGTAATTTGAATGTTGTATTAGAAAGGAGATGCAAAGGAATTACACATTGCTGGGTGTATCCTTCAGTCGCTTTGGTGCTTTTGCGCTCTGCACTTTCTTTTCTCTCGAGGCATCGACAACACAGCTGACACAGGTAAATATACGTGCTAGAAGAGTTTTTGTTTTGTTTTGTTTCTGGTCCCGCTTCGGATGTCACGATGCCATCAAGCGACATCTCTGGTCGTAATCAGTCCTTCACTGACCAATCAGCATTCATTAGCAGAATGCTAGCGTGTTATGGGCAACAACAATTCAATCTGTAAGAAATCGAAAGGACATAAGTACTCGTTCATTCAACTTTCGACCTATAACCCATGTTAAACTTGCAAAACCGACAATCAAATCTGAGATTTCTCAACGGCAATCGGGTGAAAGAAACAAATTTAGCCGTCTAGCCCCATAGACTCCCATTCATTTGCACTCGCCCGCGATCACCTCCAGTGGAACTCTGGTGGAACTACAACCACAATTCGGTGCAATAGGACTTACAGTTTTTTACGATTGCTATGACAGATTTTTCAATACTTTTAACAATTTTCCAAAACTCTTAACACAGTTAGCACTACATCCACCTGTGTAAGCTATACTATTAACACATTTCTTGTTGCTTTAACACAAAATGCATACAATTAACACAAATTTAAAATGCTTGAACTTCTTTTACACACAAGCTCAAACAAGAACAAAACAATGGATTTTTACTGCCAAATTTACCAATGCTTTAACACTGTATGTCAGAACAGATAACACCATGTTCTGAACCTAACCTTACAGGCTTAAGTCAAGGTAAATGACTGTTTATATTGTGAATTGAAACACAAATATATCCCCTGTATTTTATTCCATTGCTAGTGAGAAACAGCTTATTGAAGTTATGCAAATGTGGGACAATGTGGCATTCCACCATTCCCATCTAGTCACAGCCTGGTTTGACGCCCATCAGAGGATGATGTCTATTTTCCTTGCCCCTTATTCCCTTTCCTCAACCCCATTGAGGAGTTTTCTCCGCCTGGAGATGAAAGGTTTTTGACCATAATAGTCCACAGGACCAAATGTCCCTCCTGTATGCAGAAGATGCTGCATACCAAGACATCACTGAACACTGCCAGGGGTGGATAAGGCATGTTACTGTAAAAGATTCTTCCCAAGATGCCTTGCCAGGGAAGATATCAGGTGTGATGTGGATGAGAACATGTGGACAAATGCAGAAGACCGGGCAGATTAGAAGATGGCCTTTTCTGTTTGTATATTTTGTATTTTCACATACAGTACTGTAATACCGTAAATGGCAGCTATATTGCATATTTTTGTTATCTTGCAGAAATGTCCTGTTGCAAATAAAGCCGTCACTGCAGCAATTCTGTCTCTGTCTTCTTTTTTTTCACAATCCATACATTCTATAAAGCTACTCTAAGAAGGGTCATTTATTTTGCTGTATTGAATTTCTGCTGCTGCAAAAAACAACAACGACGAAATGCATGCATTTACATTACAAACAAAACAAAAATGTAGAGCAACTTAAAAAAAAAACAGTGCAGTGCAAAACACAATGATCAATACAATATACTATCAGTTATATAAGGGCAGACCTGACACATAAAATAATGCAGTTTCTGTAATTTCAGCTGATGATAGTGTTTTTTTGTCATTGTGTAATGATTGACTAAATGTTCCTGTTGGAAGAGAACATGTGTCAGTGTTTTGAATAATTATTTGATTTTGAAACATGTTTGCAGTGTTTTGTTAGACATAGTGTATTGTGTTAGTGTATTATTGTATTTTGAAAATAAGTTTTGGAGTTTAGTTTACAATGTGTGATTTTGAGCATGAAATTAACCGTTTTGCCAATTGTGTGTTTTAGGTGTGTTGGTGCGTTAAGAGTTTAGGAAACTTGTTAAATGTATTGAAAAAACTGTCATAGCGATTGTAAAAAACTGTAATAGGAAGTGCCAAGGCTCTCCGTAGACGGGCTCTGGTTTCACCCGAAACATTTAGATTCAACATTTATATTTAGGGCCCAAGCCCTGAAAGGGCGAAGGCCCTATTGTTTTCGGTAGGATTATTATTATTATTATTATTATTATTATTATTATTATTTTGTCAACCTTTCGGGCACTTTTGGGGCCCTTAACATGCTCGAAAACTCTTGAAATTTTGCACACACGTCAGAACCCGCGGCCATCAGGGCCGGACTGAAGCTGGTACCCGGGCGTGGCAGGGGGGCTCGACAGCGCCCCCTGGAACGGGATCCAAACACGTGTCCATAAATCAAACACGCTTGCATGTAATAATATGAAACTCGGTACACATATAGATCTCATTGGGCCGAACAACTTTCGTGCTCTAAGTTTTACGCCAGCCAAACAGGAAGTTGGCTATTTAGCGTTGTTTGGAAACGCATGCTGTGGAATTTAATGTACTCCTCCTAGGGAATTCATCGATTCGCCTCCAAACTCGGTGTGCATGAAGTCAAGACATTGAGGATGCTAAATTGCGGACGGATTTTTGATATCTCGAACGGTTTGGCCGTGGCGAGGAAACAAATTTATGGCGAAAAAATGAAACAGCGCCACCAACAGGCGCCACCAACAGGCAGCAGGAAGTACATCACTTTCAAAATGCTTTGAAATCAGTGTCTTATTTTTACCCGATTTGCTTCAAACTTTATGCGTACAATGTAGACACACGGCAGATGTAAACCTGTGAAAGGATTATTGATATCTTAGATACTGTTGCCGTGGCAACGCATCAAACTTTAATATTATTTTTTGATGCTTTTGAGACTCTTAACATACTTGAAATTGCATGAAACTCAACAGACACATCACATTTATTAGCCCGTAGACATGTGCAAAGTTTCAGAAACGGGCGTGGTGGAATGGCTCAGTAGCGCCACCTTTAGTCAAAAATGGGGGCTTAGTTTTTCCTAGAATCACAAAACTTGGTATGTGTATTGTTCTCATCAAGACGGACAACTTTCTAATTTACATGAACCATCTCCGACCAACAGGAAGAGAGATATTTTGGTTTGAATGTGGATTTTCTGAAGAATTTTCTCTCCCTCTCTCTGTGTCTGTGTGTGTGTGAGGGGAGGGGGGGATTTGACTATTGCTTTTATATTGTTAATCAAGGTTTCAGGGGCTTTTGGGGTCCTTAACGTGCTCAAAAACTCTTGAAACTTTGCACACAGGTCAGAACCCACGGCCATCAGGGCCGGGCTGAAGCTGGTACCCGGGCGTGGCTGGGGGGCTCAACAGCGCCCCCTTGAACGGGGTTCTAAAACTTGATCCATATATCAAACACGCTCGCATGAATTAATATGAAACTCGGTACACATATAGATCTCATCGGGCCGAACAACTTTACCCCCGTCAAGTTTTACGCCAGCCCAACAGGAAGTCGGCTATTATGGGTTGTTTGGAAAACGCTTGCTGTGGAATGTGAAATACTCCTCCTAGAAAATTCACCGTGTCCCCTTCAAACTCGGTGTGCATGTAGTCAAGACTTTGAGGATGCTAAATTGCGGACGGATTTTTGATATCTCGAGCGGTTTGGCTGTGGCGAGGAATCGAATTTATGGCGAGAAAAGAGAAACACGGAAGTGGAATAACTTCTGCATACATTAACTGATCTTGATGAAACTTCAGCAGTGTGTTCGTGGTAAGAGGCCGATCAGATGGATGTAGCTATTGTGAGTCAAAGTTATAGCGCCACCAACTGGCAGCAGGAAGTGTGTCACTTTCAACATGCTTTTGACAAAAGTGGGGGGGTTAGTTTTAACTACAGTAAAGAAAAAACAGTTTGTATATTGTTCTCATCAGCCCGGACAACTTTCTAATTTACATTCAATAGCTCTGGCCATCAGGAAGTCAGATATTTTGGTCTGAATGTGAATTTTTTTGCAAAATCAGCCTCTGAATTTTTAGCCACTCCTCTTAAACTATTTATTTTATTCGTACCAAACTTTTTCAACATGATGAAACTACATTAAATATGCTAAATTGTGAATGGATAATAAATATCTCAAATGGTTTTGCTATGGCGAGGGATTAAAGTAATGTCCAAAAAGGAAACACTAAAAATCTTCTAAAAATGTAATTATATACCATTTATTTCTATATAAAAGAATACAAATATCACAACTAAACCCATTTTATTCTGTTTTTGCAATTCAAGAAGAATGAAAAAGTTAAAACAGGCTATTTAGTGCTATTTGGTTCAACAAAAAAGCAAACATAGGGCTATACTGCCCTCTTGTGTCCAAAAGGACATCAAAATAGTATATAAAACTTTTTACCAGGTAGGCCAATATTGTATTTAAATATACATTTATTAGGTATGTGTCTGAGGATATTTTCCCACCGGTTAATCGACGTGTGACACGAGTGGGTGCTTTTAAATCGCTAATATAATAGTGAAAGAAAAATAATGATAATGTTGCACACACAAATCACACACATGTGGGAAAGAATGATGCTTTTAAACAACACTAAACCGCCATTAGGTGTCGCCAGGCATCCATCTTAATAAGCGAGTCATTGATTCATTCGTTCAAACGATTCGTTCGAATGAGTCGATCATGATTAAGACAGATGTTTATGGATTGATCATTCAATCTTTGAGTCAACCGATTCGTTAAAAATGCTGAATCGTTCAGTTATGAGAAAACACGTGATGGTTCTGCCGTGATCTTTGTTTAACTATTTTCGCTGCTGAAACAGAACAAAAACAGTCAACATTGAATCTAAAATGTAAGTGACTTAATTGTAACTGTTTATTAACCTGTTGTATGAAATCTAGGGGTGGGAGAAAAAATGTATTCTTAGATGCATCGCGATGCGGACGTGGACGATTCTGAATCGATTCACAAATGTCAAAAAATCGATTCTCTAAAAAAATATTTTTCTAATAACGTAATATTGACGGAAGGCAAAAGGCGGAACTCTAAGCGGACGTGCGTGCAGTCTGTGGCGCGCACATAACAGAGAAGTTTCTTCTGCTCACCAAGGCTGCATTTATTTGATTAAAAATACAAACAAAAACAGTAATATTGTAAAATATTATTCCAATTTAAAACGGCTGCTTTCTATTTTAATATATTTTAAACTGTTATTTATTCCTGTGATCAAAGCTGAGTTTTCAGCATCATTACTCCAGTCGTCACTGTCACATGATCCTTCAGAAATTATTCTAATATGATGATTGATACTCAAGAAACATTCATTATTATTTTAAATGTCGAAAACAGTTGTGTACAGTCTTTGATGAATAGAAAGTTCAAAAGAACAGCATTTATCTGAAATCTAAAGCTTTTGTAACGTTAAACACTACCGCTCAAAAGTTTTGGGTTAGTAATAATTACAATTTTATTTTTGGGGGAAATAAATAAAATAAATCAGTACTTTTATTTATGAAGGATGAGTTAAACTGATCAACAGTTACAGTAAAGACATTTATAATGTTAAAAATATATATATTTGAAATATATGCTGTTCTTTTGAACTTAACATTCATCAAAGCATTTTGAAAAAAAAAATCTGTACACAACTGTTTTCAACATTGAAAATAATAATGAATATTTATTGAGCATCAATCATCATATTAGTATGATTTCTGAAGGATCATGTGACACTGAAGACTGGAGTAATGATGCTGAAAACTCAACTTTGATCACAGAAATGAATTACTATGTAAAATATTTAAAAATTGAAAACAGCTGTTTTAAATTGGAATAATATTTCACAATATTACTGTTTTTGTTTGTATTTTTAATCAATAAATGCAGCCTTGGTGAGCAGAAGAGACTTCTCCTAAAAACATTAAAAATCTTACTGACCCCAAACTTTTGAACAATAATATATATATATATATATATATATATATATATATATACATATATATGTATGTGTGTGTATGTATGTATATATATATATATATATATATATATATATATATATAAATATAGCTGCGAGCAGCGATGGAGGGCCCAAGCCGGCGGTACCGCCACCCCGGTGCCTTTAGGTAACTAAAGGCACCGGGGTTGCGGTGCCACCGGCTTGGGCCCGTAATCGCTGCTCGCAGCTATATTTATATTTATATTTAACATTTAGATTCAACATTTAGATTTAGATTTAACATTTAGATTTAACATTTAGATTTAGATTTAGCATTTAGATTTAACATTTAACATTTAGGTGTAACATTTAATATTTAGATTTAACTATTTAAAATATCTCTAAGTTGACAAATATTGTTGTAAATGTGCTAAAAAGTGACCGTCAAAAATTCATACCAGTTTTTTAAACATTGTTTGAAGCTAAATGTGACAAAATGTTGCAGTTATTTTCAGCGTGAGCCACTTTACAAACGGCGCCCCATAGACTCGGGTGTGCGCTTGTCCAGGAAGTAAAGTATGAAGGTAAAAGAGTAGCAAAACCCGAGAGCACATAGATGTGAATTTGAGAACTTGTACAATAAATATTCGTACTTGTATGTGAACATTTACACTCACAGCTCCAATGTGAAAACCTATAAAATAAAATGAATTTGAATGTTGAAATTTGCACTCGCAGACAATACTGACATTGTACAGACAAACAGACAAAAAATACAGACAAATCACAAACCTGTATTCTGAATTTGAAGCTGCAGACAAGTAGTCACAAATGTGTAAAATGCCATTCACAGAAATACAATGACAGACACAAACTTGTAATTTATATTTGCATTTAATCTTACATTCACAGTACAACCTCAATTAGGCACTTGCAACTTCTCAAATCTGTCAATGCAATTAAATTTTTTTTTGCTACTCTTTTCACGAGTACAACAAGTATTGCGTAAGGTTAGCTTATGCTATGTGAAAACTCCTTTTCTCGAGAATATTGAAGCCAAACCTTTAAAACACAGTGCAGCTGCACGACATACACAGATGAACGGCGAGTGCGGTCATTGGCTGTGCTGCGGCAACTGCACGAACCTATTGCGAGGCGGCTCAGACGCGCAAACCAATCAGGAAACTTCGCGCCCTGGCACGTCAGAGCCCACCAGAATGGCCGTGGCCTATGGCTATAAAGCGCCATTCTCTGCCAAGGACCTCAGGTTTAATCGACTGAAGCAATCCCCTGATCAAAGCACAGAGCATCACGGGTTATGCAATATGATAGACCTCTCGAAAGGGAACGTCGTGGTTACTAATGTAACCTCGGTTCCCTGAGATGAGGGAACGAGTATTGCGTAACCCGTTAAAAAAAGACTAGCTTGCGCTATGGGAACCCCCTTCAAAACGCTGTGCATGCTTAACTTCGCTCCATACAGTAGCCCAAGGCAAGATGCCTGAGGCTTATATAGAAGAGTAAAGTATGAACCCAATAAAAGCCAGTCCGTGACAGGCTTCGTATAGGGAAAAAACAAGGAATGGGCCTAATGAGGGCCAAACCTTTATTGTATATTTAATGTATATATATGAGAACCGTAGTTCGAGTTAAACCAGGACCGGATATGTATCGAGCCCTAAGGCTCAGAGGGTTTGTGCTTACACGTTTTGTATTGAAAGCACCCAGGTTATAAAACCTCATAAATGTGGATGGCGAGGCCCAGCCGGCTACCGCACAGATATCTTCAATAGGTATTCCACTTGACCAAGCCCAAGACGAGGCCATACCTCTAGTGGAAAGAGCTCTGACGCCTAAGGGGCAATTAAGGCCCTTAGACTCGTAAGCTAGTGCGATAGCAACAACTATCCAGTGCGATAATCTTTGCTTTGAGACGGTGAGCCCTTTGGTGCGGCCGCCAAAGCATACAAAAAGCTGTTCCGACTGTCTGAATAAGGTAGAACGCTCTTGCAAAAAGGCGAGTACACTTGGTACTTCGCACGAGTAGGGGTCCAGGCTCCGTGCTGCGCACCAGCCAGAGAACACCACCCATTTCTGAGCGTAGAGGCGCCTGGTCGAAGGCGCTCTTGCTTCAGTGATGGTTTTCAGCACCCTATCCGGGAGACACCCGGGTACCCGTTGAGGGGCCAAACATGATGGGCCCACAAGTTGGGACGGGGATGCCAGATTTTCCCGTTCGCCTGCGTGAGGAGATCTTTCCTCAGCGGTATTGGCCATGGAACTGATTCCAGCAGTTGTGTCAACTCGGAGAACAATAACTGGGTCTTCCAGAGAGGGGCTATTAGTAGCACTGCACACTTGCTTTCCCTGATCCGTTCGGTGACCTGTGGTAGCATCATGACTGGAGGAAATGCATATAGCGGACAGCTCGGCCAGTTCTTTGAGAAAAATGTTCGGCAACAAGCATTGTCTTCAGAGGCGAAGAGGTTGACCATTCCCCTGGGGGAACATTGTCTCTGGATAACATATCCGCACCCTGGTTCAGATGCGCTGCCCTCAGCGAGTGCAGATTGTGCTGAGCCCATAGAATGAGACTCTTTGCCATGGCATAGCTTGACCTGAGACTGCCTTGGCGATTTATGTAGAACACCACTGCCATGTTGTCCGTTTGGACCAGGACATGATGGCCTTTTAGATATGGGAGAAAAGCTTTCAGTGATAGAGCAACCACTCTCATCTCTAGACAGTTTATATGTAGGCGCTTCTCCGGGCTTGACCATAGGCCAGAGACGGGTCTGCCCTTGTAAAGGGCCCCCCAACCTAGGTTGGAGGCGTCTGTCAAGATCACTTTTCTCCTTGAAACCACACCCATACTCACGCCTGACTGATACCAGTCGGCTGCTTTCCAGGGAGCCAGGGCTTTGATACAGCCGTGGTTCGCTCTGATTTGTAAGTGGCCAAATCGCCATGCGTGAGCCGGTACTCAGGGTTTTAGCCAGCGCTGAAGAGGACGCATGTGCAGTAGTCCGAGCTGGAGTACTGATGATGCTGAGGCCATGAGACCCAACATCCTCTGAAATCTCTTGAGAGGCGCGCAAGCGCCTGCTCTGAAAGATGGCGCTAGGCATTGAATGGTGAACGCACGTTCTGACGTAAGGCGCGCTTTCATTTGTATATAGTCTATCACTGTACCCAGGAAAAAAATACTCTGGCTAGGAGACAGTGTGCTCTTGGAAGCATTGATCCGCCCCTGCAGGAACCACTCATCAAACCTGCTGCACGTGGGCTCGTCGGGCGAAGACCACTCAAGCCCGAGGTCTTGAACGGCCTTGGTAAGCACACGGAGAGTCAATGCTAGTTCTCGCGCTGGCTTGTGTTGACGGTGCAGGGCCTGAAACGGAGCCCGCCGACTCATCGCATTCGGATGCAGCGATGGAAAGGCTGTCATCCTTTTCTTCCTCCTCGTCCGATTCCCCAAAAGAGATGAGACCTGATGCTCGCTGGTCCTCCTGAGTAAACAGGACTGGCGAGGGAGTTTCTCTAGGAGAGAGCGAGGGCTGGCGTGTGTTTGCTCGCATCCATCCGCTCAGGCATCCTTTGTGAATGGCTCTTAATTTTGCGCGGCTCAAGCAAAGGGAGAGAGGTGGGAAGAGCGAGGTCGTCGTCTGCAAATTCAGCCAGTCGAGCCCGCAGGGTTTCCTGAGTTTGATAATATAATTTATTTATTTTAATATAAGTCTACTGCATTAAGCCAGGTTAGCGTTTCAGAGCGTTTCAGAGCGTTTCAGAGCGTCCCCGAGGACGCGGGTTGCGTGACATCATCGCATACAATTGAAGTCCCATTTCATTGGCTAGGCCCCAATCAATAACACGGCTCCTTTGAACACCCCCGCTCCTTGCCGCCACTGAGTTTCAAGTGCACAAGTTTGTTTTGCTAGCCTGACGTCATCCTACTCAGATTCTAGTCAGAATGTGAGTCTGATACTGCTCCATTGGGCTGTGATTATGGGGCGTGTTTCAACCGAACCAGGAAAGAAAATGCCTCTGCACTCAATTGGATAGACCTACAATCAATCAGAGCAGAGTAAGTGACGTATGTTCATTCATCTTTCTGATCGACAAATGTCTTGATCGCGGTTCTCTATTCCTCTTAATTAATGCGTTGTCGATATGTTCTATAACAGACGCGATGGTGGAATCTACACATCTCAATTCTCCAGCAACAGCCGTCTTTGTTGTAAACAAATTCAACCCAAGCGCTCTTTAATGACGTGGATGATTACGTTACTGTTGACCATCTGTCCATCATCGTATAACAACCTGCCCTGACAATTTGATTGGTCCGAACAGCTCTGGTTCGAGCATAGGTGCTCCACAACGGATCAAGTCCAGACCGAACTTCCTGACCTCAAATGTTGTGGGCGGGGCTAAGTTCGGCTGGCATCCAGGCTATAGTTTTGCACCTAATATATTGTGAAAAGAGTAGCCAAAGTCAAGGTGTGAAATTTGAAATTGCAGTTACAGATTTGATAAGTTGCAAGTGCCTAATTGAGGTTGTACTGCGAATGTGAATGTAAGATTAAATGCAAATACATATTACAAGTTTGTGTCTGTCATTGTATTTCTGTGAATGGCATTTTACACATTTGTCTGCAGCTTCAAATTCAGAATACAGGTTTGTGACTATTGTCTGCGAGTACAAATTTCAACATTCAACTTCAGAATTTTATTTTACAGGTTTTCACATTAAAGCTGTGAGTGTAAATGTTCACGTACAAGTATGAATATTTATTGTACATATTCAAGGCTGTTCCAGGCGGGGTACATGAGCGCTGACATGAGCGCTGAGCACCCGGTGATCGCCTCGATCTCACATCTCCGAAAACGTCAGATAAAATTTTTAAATAGGCACTATCTTTATAAATAAACCACAGATTTGAGCTTTAAACAACTACATTCTCGACTGAAAAACTCTTAAAACTACATTTCGTGACACAATAGCAATATATAGCCTATTTTTAAATTTCGTGGCCTTTCTCCTCTGCTATTGACACAACCTACTATGAAAAGTTATAGAAATTATTATTTGTACTAATTGGAAGTCAATTTTGAATATTTATCTAACTCTTTATCTAATCATGGGTCAAGACAATCAAGAAGGCGGCAAAGGAAGCCGACGTCCTCAAGCCTGCGAAGCAGGAGCTGGTTCCGGTGGATGCTTGTCAACGGCGGCGAAGGCTTAATAATCCAGAGGTTCAGCGAAGTGGTGGTTCGCTGAAGGAGATTTTAATCTAAAGAAACTTGACGTACGATGGGCTCAATTTATAGCCTCTGGCCACGCCCATCTTGGCGGGCTCTGACGTGTCAGGGCACGAGTTGCCCCGATTGGACTACGCGTCTGAGCCGCCCCGTCATAGGTTCGTGCAGTTGCCGCAGCACAGCCAATGTCCGCTCATCTGTGTGTGCGCTGTGCAGCTACACTGCGTTTTAAATATTCTCTGGCTTCAATATTCTCGAGAAAAGGAGTTTTCCCCATAGCGTAAGCTACTTACGCAATAGGAGAAAGGGAACTAGATTATTTAAAGTAATGGGTCCGTTATGAGTGCTTTTTCTTCATTCTTGTCCAAATGAACTATTTAACTATTACTTAAATTAATTTTATATTTGTAATAAGTCTAAATTTTAAGCACTGAAGTATACATCTGGAACTGTAAAAGAGAATCAAATATAAACATTCTTTATTTAGAAATCTTAGCGTGCTCCCTCGTGTGGTCAACTAGTGTAACTGGATGGCAAATGTTACTCGCTAGCAACCATTTCTAATGGGAAGACAGACAAAAGTAGTATTCTGCCAAGGGGCATAATGGGAGCTTAAAGTGGGTTTTCAACCCACCCATAGAGGGTGGGATCTCACTCACAGAATGCACACACAGTCTCAGCCGTCTTTCTTTGGAAGCTAAGCTAGCAGGCTCTTGTTCTGTGGAGAAAGCTGAGTAGTAGGAGAAAGCTGAGTAGTAGGGGTTACCATCCTCTTTTTCCTGGACATGTCCGGCCGTCGAGATCGTTCAAAATGTCCGGGATTCGGCTTTTGCTTTCTGCAGTCGCCATTCATTGTTTACATGCACACCTTTTGTTTCAATCTAACTGAATTCATTCCGATTGGTGAATCTAAATGTAGTGTTTACATGAACGCTAAACAAGTGATCGGTTGATGTGCGTTTTAACATTGCTAAGAAAATTCCCACTCCTCCGTGTGAGATTCGAGACCGGTGCGTCTCAGTAATGACGCCACCGGCCTCGCGCCGTTCTCCCGCGGCCCTCAGCCTCGTCCTGCTCGCCACAGTAAACATAATGAATGGCGACTGTAGAACGCAAAAGCCGAATCCCGGACATTTTGGGCGATCTCGAAATCCCGGGCAAACTCGTCTCGGAGACTCACTAGTAGCCTAACCTTGTTGTTTTCAACTGCGCTCTCTAACCGGTAGGCGTGGCTTGGGAGTGGCCTCCTAGGGCAGCGAAGCAAGTGCATTCTGGGAGTTGTTGTCTTTCATCCACATAAGCCAAAAATACATTTTCTGGCTTTTCTCAGTATAGAAAGCTCAAAATTCAAAGATTTCTTCACATTTCTTCTACATTAATGACCTATTTTAAATACACATTCATCTTTCCAGAGGTGAAGTATCCCTTTAAAAAAACGTGCTGGTATTACGAAAATAACGAAATAAACGTGCCCGTGTCACGAATCAATAGATTAAATTACGTGACCATTTCACGAACTGCTGTGAGACTGGGTTGGCCATTTTTTAAATAATTTTCTTTACTACTTCAATCATATATGAATATATATTCAATATTGTATGGTCATGGAATAAAAGGTTGAGTTACTTAACTTGTTATTCTTTTGTGCCCATGTCTGAGCTCATATATAATATATATATAAAAAAACAATAGCTATTACACAACTTGCGACCCTGATTCTTTAGGATGTGAAAAAAACTAAACAAAAAAACATATGCACTGGTGAATTGTTCACAAAAAGATCCATAACATGCATTTAGAAAGTAGATGGGGTCCCTTACAGAAAAAACACATGAATTTCACATGTTATCACATGTTTTCCACATGTGATTACATGTGACCTCATGTGATCACATGTGTTCTCATGTGAACAACATGTCACCACATGTGCACAACATGTCACCACATGGAATTTCATTCTGTGCAGACTTTGTTAACTTCTATGATAATGTTAAGATGCTATGTTCAGTTAAAAACTTTAACACTAAACAAAAACACTTAAACATATAGCAAGGAACACAGAGATGGGGACAAGTAACAGAAACAGAAGCAACTCAATACATTACAGTATCACTGTACATTAGGGGTGTAACGGTACGTGTATTCGTACCGGACCGTTTCGGTACAGGGCTTTCGGTACGGTGCACGTGTGCACCGAATGACCGAATGCAATATTTTGTGTGCGGAACATAGGTACATTTTCGTGTTTCCACACGAACATATTAAGTGGTGGAAGTCTCTGCGTTCAGCTCAAATCCCGCCCTGCAGCTGATTTTAAAGTTTTACCCTACCCGTCGTCACTGTAACCTAAACCAATGAAATCGACTGCAGGGCGAAAAAAAGCTTTTCCGCTCCGTGTGCGCCGCCGCACTCTCCGTTCCGTGTGTGTTGGCGCGCTGCGCTCTCTGCTCATGTTCAATGTTCGACTACGTGTTTGCGCTGCGCGTTCTGCTCTGTCGTTAACGGCCCAAACACTCCAATCATGTACCGATCACGCACTGGAAAAGCAAAGTCCGCTCAAATAAGGTGAAATTTCTCAGTAGTAGACTTCTGTTTGCTGAGCTGGTATAGTCATGCTGGGCAACAATGGTAAAATGACCTGCTCTGATCACATGGTCTGGTAATAATAGCTTTGTAGGACTATATTTTATTTTGATAATTAGTAAAAAAAATAAATAAAAAAAAAATCTTAAATTGATTATGTTGATTGATTATTGAAAAATAATAATACATTGATATATTTATGTTTAATATTATTTTAATATAGGGCTATTTTCTGTTCCTTTTCCTTTCATTTGGTGTTTCATTTAATTAGGTGATTCTAAGTTTAATTATTGATGATTACAAGCTTGGAGGAATTGCAGTTAATTACAGCAAATTGTGCAATTAATTAGTTCTTTTTTTTTTATCGATTCCCAGCCTTAATTTTTAAATATGAACAGGCCTACAAGCTGGGATTGGTAATGCTGCACTGTAATCATAGTTATTTATTTATATTTTTCATTATATTTTATTATGTGATATTGTTTTTTTATTAAAAAGTGTTTAAAAAAGTGTAAACAAATTGTTAAAAAAAAAGTTTATAGTAATAAACAACCTGCAGTTTAATGTTTGCATTTCTTTCCCTTACTGTACCGAAAATAAACCGAACCGTGACTTTAAAACCGAGGTACGTACCGAACCGTGATTTTTGCGTACCGTTACACCCCTACTGTACATATAGAGTACAATGAACAAATCTTCAGGTTTGCTGTAACACGGCCCTATTCAATACATATTCACTCCCATCACCAGGATTAAATACTAATTGATCAATAAGCAATGCTCAAAATAAATCCAACTTAACTTTAACAGCTTTGTCTATTGTTGAGAAAATTCTTCTTCTTCTTCTGGTGTTTAATGGCGGATTGGCAGACCAACATAAATGGTGCACTCCCGCCACCTACTGATCTGGAGTGTGGAGTATACTTGGCTTTGGAAGAAATGAAAAAAAAATAAAATAAAAATAAAATAAATTACATTCTATTTATTATTCCTGTTTTATTTAGATATTTAAATATTAATTCATGAATTCTTGATTGTCTTGACCCATTTCCTAACAATACTTTTATTGAAATTGTATCAACTCCCATCAATCGTAACTCTTGAATTAACTGTTGTCTCTCCCATTCATATGCAGCACATTCTAAAAGAATATGCTGCACTGTTTCTGAATCCCCACAATTATCACAGTTTCCTGTATCATGCTTCCCTATTTTATAAAGACTATAATTTAATGCAGTGTGACCAATTCTTAACCTTGTAATAATGACATCTTTTTTCCTATTTCCATATCTTTTCCTCTCATTTCCAACCCGTTCCTGAATTTGATAAAGATGTCTTCCTTTAGAGTCACTTTTCCATATCTTTTACTAATTTCAATTGCTATTAATCTCTTGATTTCTGATTTACTTAGTGATACATTAATTTCTATTTGTGGATGATTTAATGCTTTCTTTGCCAACTTGTCTACCTCCTCATTACCATCCACACCCACATGTGCTGGCACCCAGAGGAAGAATACCAATACCCCTAACTGCCTTGCTCTAAATAAACATTGCAAAACTTCAAATATTAAATCTTGCCGAGATTCAGATTTTCTTAGTGAGATCAGCCATTAAATCAGTACATATCACAGTTCTTGCTGGTTGAACTTCTTCAATCCACTGTAGTGCTAATATGATAGCTAGTAATTCAGTAGTAAATACGGACACATGATCCGATATTCTTTTTGCAATTTTTATATTAAATGTAGGAATGAATACTGCTGCTGCAGTTCTACCAGACTCTGGTTTCTTTGACCCATCTGTAAATACCTGTAACACTGAATAATACTCTCGATTTACATACTGTTTAACTACTAACTCAGTTGGTATGCTTATTGGTTTATTTATTTCTTTATGTATTTGTAAGTCAATTAATGGCATAGGATACATCCAAGGGGGAATTGCTGGTATTGGAACAGAAGGGGCTATTAAATATTCTTTCTTTCAATCTTTGTATTCATACTCCCAACATTCCTTCAGAAGTTTTTTTACTGGATGACTGGAAAGTGAGATGAGATGTCCACATACACCAGACCAGTATCTCATCCTCAATTGAAGTCTGCGTTGTTCCAACGGTAATTCTCCTAATTCAACTTGTAGTGATACTACCGGAGAAGATCTAAATGCTCCACAACAAATTCGCAAGGCCTGATTTTGTATTACTTGTATTTTTTTAAGTAAAGTTTTATTCGCAGAACTGTATACCATACTTCCATAGTCTATATTTGACCTGATCACTGCATAATAAATTCTTTTCAGTGACTGGCAACTTGCCCCCCAATCCGCACCTGACAAGCATCTTAAAACATTTATTCCTTTTTTACACTTTTCTATCAATTTCTGAATATGAACTCCAAAATTTAATTTAGAATCCATCCACATACCCAGAAATCTCACTACTTTGACTTGTTCCAGCTGATTACCATACATTTTAATATTTACCATAGGATTATTTTTCTTATTTGAAAAACAAATTACTTGTGTTTTTACCACAGAAAACCGAAAACCCCAACTATTTGCCCATTTCTCCACCTCCTTCACTGGTTTTTGCATTTTATTTTCTACAAATATCATATTACGCCCCCTTTTCCACAATGCCCCGTCGTCTGCATACAATGATCTTCCTATTCCAGTCTCAATATTACTAAATATGTCATTAATCATTAAAGGAGCCGTATGTAAGATTGTGGCCAAAACTGGTACTGCAATCATTTTCAAATTACTGTAGAGCAGTGTATCCCCTCCCCCTCCCCCCTGACTCGAGGTTGCCAGATAGGCTGCAGGATCCAGCACGAACGTTTGTAGCTGCAGCTGTGGTAACTAGAGCTGAGCTGGCAACCCGGATGCCGAAACACTACTGACTTTGTGATTGGTAGATAGGTGGAGGGTGGCGCTTCAGGCCAAAACACAAGATGACAACATCAACATCAGTTGAGGGCTGCAACTTCACTTTTTAAATGACAATATCCTGGCCGTACTACTGTTGTCAGTGATATAAGTATTTGAAATGAACATGATTTCTTAATGTCTAGTGACATATCAGGGCCATTTTATGATTAATTGAAATACATTTCTTACATACAGCTCCTTTAAGTTAAAAAGAATAGGGCTGCTCACACTTCCCTGGGGAGTTCCATTCTCAATTGAGAGAATCCTAGAATATGCAGACCCCACTCTAAAGGCCATTGCACACTGAGTCCGAATTTTTCGTATGCGTTTTTTCGTGTTCGTCAGCCTAAAAATTCGTCACGCACAGAAACCTTGCACACTGAGTCCGATGCGTATTTTTTACACATTTGCGGAAAAAAACGCAAACAATACAAAATGGATTCGTCAAGCAGTGAGAGGATGATTTTGTTGCCCTGTCTCTTCTTAAAAAGAAAAGAAAGAGGAAATATTGGGTCCATCCAATTCTGACTTTGCGGCGAGAGGAAGGAGAGTTTCACCTCCTAATTAAAGGAACACTCCACCCGTTTGCATTAAGCTTTGCATTGTTAGAAACCCAGTCATACTATTGAATGGTCGTGCAACACTCTCTCATTTTCCCCTGAGACGGGAGAAATCCGTATTTACCTCTTAACACTTCCTCCCACAATGACGCAAAAATCGTCATTTTGCGTCATTGTCGGAGGAAGTGTAAGAGGGGGGGATTTCTGTTGAGACTACAAGCACTAGTTCAAGTTCAAGCACTAGTACACCCTTTCAAACCCGCCCATAGGGGGTTGGACCTAATGCGCTAACAGACCTATCACAGATCAGTGCCAGTGCGTTTGATTTCCAATGCCATCCTTTTTTTCCCGGACATGTCCAGCCGTCGAGATCGTCCAAAATGTCCGGGATTCGGCTTTTGCTTTCTGCGGTCGCCATTCATTGTTTACATGCACACCTTTTGTTTCAATCTAACTGAATTCATTCCGACTGGTGAATCTGAATGTAGTGTTTACATGAACGCTAAACAAGTGATCGGTTGATGTGCGTTTTAACATTGCTAAGAAAATTCCCGCTCCTCCGTGAGAGATGCGAGACCGGTGCGTCTCAGTAATGACGCCACCGGCCTCGCGCCGTTCTCCCGTGCCCCTCAGCCTCGTCCTGCTCGCCACAGTAAACATGATGAATGGCGACTGTAGAACGCAAAAGCCGAATCCCGGACATTTTGGGCGATCTCGAAATCCCGGGCAAACTCATCACGGAGACTCGCTAGTAGCTTAGCTTTGTTGTTGTCAACTGCCCTCTCTTACCGGTAGGCGTGGCTTGGGAGTGGCCTCCTAGGGCAGCGAAGCAAGTGCATTCTGGGAGTTGTTGTCTTTCATCCACATAAGCCAAAAATACATTTTCTGGCTTTCCTTAGTCTAGAAAGCTCAAAATTCAAAAATAATTTCACACTTCTTCTACATAAATGACCTATTTTAAATACACATTAATCTTTCCAGAGGTAAAGTGTCCCTTTAAGGAGTTACGAAATTATCCCGAGCGATTTAAAATTTACTTCAGAATGTCAGTGGAACAGTTTGACGATTTGCTAGCGATACTGGAGTCACATATTAAAAAGAAGACCACCAATTATCGTGAACCAATCCATCCTGAACAGAAACTGGCAGTATGTCTAAGGTATGGACACACACACACACACACAGACACACACACACACGGCCGGCCGGCGGAAGCACTGGGCAAACAGAACAGCTGTAGCCTACAGGCTTTATTTTTTTAACCAAATAATATATTAGTATTCGAATTGGCTGCTCAATCACACCTTAATCGATCCGAAATTTCGATCAAATTGAAAGGAGTGGTTTATAATCCTTTTCTAATACGATCGAGAGAACATGTAAACACTTGATCGAATTGAAAACCGAAAGTGAAAGGACTGCGCATGTGCGGAACGAGCTGTTCTTCCCAGAGCCTTGGCTTGTCTCCCCCTGGCCTCACACACACACACATTATTGAAAACAGCATACAAAACCACATCATTTCATGTTCTATAATAATATATGTATAATTTTAGGTATCTGAGCACTGGGGACTCATTCACCACCATCGCCAGCAGTTTTAGATTGGGCATCAGCACTGTAGGGAAGATTGTGAGGGAGACCTGTGACCAAATCTGGCTGCAGCTCAAGGACACCTACATGCCAACTCCAACAGAGGACATCTGGAAACACACGGCGATGAGGTTCAATGAGAAGTGGAACTTCCCTAATTGTATTGGCGCTCTCGATGGGAAGCATGTCAAGATAGAGGCCCCTGCAAACACAGGTTCCCTTTTTTTTAATTATAAAGGCACTTTTTCCATTGTCCTCCTCGCATTAGTAGATGCTGATTACCGTTTCCTGGCCGTCGATGTGGGGAGCTATGGTGGGAACAGCGATGGAGGCATTTTTGCAGATTCTGCACTGGGACGGGCCCTCCAGCGTGGGACCCTGAATGTTCCACCCCCATTGGAGCTCCCATCTGCGCCTGAATTGGGGAAGGTCAACCATGTTATCGTGGCAGACGAGGCCTTTCCCATGAAGCCTTATTTGCTCCGACCCTACGGTGGAAAGCGCTTTGAAGAAGACAAGCGCATCTTCAACCTCCGCCTGTCAAGAGCCCTTTGCATCTCAGAAAATGCGTTCGGCATTTTGACTCAAAGATTCAGGGTTTACAAGAGGCCAATGGAGGTGAACCCTGACCTGTCAGACAGCATCATCAAGGCAACCTGTATCTTATGCAACTACCTGCGCCATGAAGTTGTGGGACAAGCCAGCCTGGGTGAAAGCTTTGATGTTGACGATGCTGGCAGTGGCAATGCCTGTCTACAGGAGCTTCAGAGGCCAAGGGGCAACCGCGCATCTGAAGAGGCTCTCCACATTAGAGACACATACACAAAATATTTTGTCTCACCTGGTGGCGAGGTACCATGGCAGTATGAACGTGTGCGTCGTGGACTCAGATTGTAGACACACACAACCAATCACAACGTATAGACCTCAGTCGTGTATTATGTATGCATTTGTGTATGCAGTGTAGTTTGTAAACACAACCAAATATATACAATCAGTTAACATTATTACTTAAACTATTATTATTATTATTACATTCAATGCAACACTGATCCACAGATTGTTAAATATACATTATACTCTGTAAAACATGATTTTTTTGTACATACAATATGTATTAATTTTTGTATTGTAGTTTTTGTTGTATTCATTTTTGTATTGTAGTATTGTTATACAATATGTATATAATAAACATGTAAATATATATAGAAAAACAACTTAAGACAGTTGAATGAATCATTTCTTGTTTATTCTGCTTTTAAAAGAACTTGCTGCCCAGAAGAACAGAATCAAATCAAGTAAACATTTAAAATGTGTTTCTGCATATCAATAATAATAATAATTTAAACTGAAATTTTAGATGAACCTCTTAAGCCCAGTTAAACTAGAATAATGCATCAAAATAATTACTTTAATTTTAATAATTACTTTAACACTTAATGGTTGTGAAAAAATATTTAAGCATGTACAAAAACTAGTTTATTTACAGAGAACGGTAGTTTGGATCCTGGGAAAACTGCTGATAGTAAACCCCTCCAAATGAAACATTGTGAACCAATTCCTGCATTTTAATTTTTAGATAGGATCATTTCTCTGGGGTGAGTCTCCTCATGCTGGGGGCCAAGCTGGAGAGAAAGGTGGACACCTCATCATTTTGCAGGTCCTGCCAGGCCTGATGCTGCTGTCGCTCTGCCTCTCTCTCCTTCTCTCTCCTTTCATCCCTTGCTTCTCTCCATTGACAGTACCTCTCTAAGTTGTCCTCACTCTCTGCCTGCATCTTCTTGCTTTTTGCACCGCAGCTATCTGAAGAAGTTGTGCTGCCCTCTCTCTCTGTCTCCATCACTACGCTGTCTCTCTCCTTCTCTGTCTGCATTTGATCATCTTCCCCTATTCCATTCTCATTCTCATCCTCCTCATCATCATCGTCCATCTGGATATTACCATCTGACCTGTTGAAAGTAGGCTATCTGAGTTATGAAATGATAGGCTACACTGCACTCTGCAAGCTTTCTATGGTGCATTTATGGATAGGGTAACATTACCTTCTCCTTGCCAATGAATGTTGTAAGAAGGACATTGAGTCCATATGGACCCACTTCTTTTTCTTGCTGGCTCCCTGTCCACTTCTGCCCTGTCCTTCTTTTTTATAGCGGACATATGTGTCCCGCAGGTTTCGCCAAATTTTCTTCACTGCTTCAACTAACATCATGTAAAAAAGGTACATTATTGTTATTATATTATATGTATTGCAGTTATTTATTCATAATATGTAATATCATATACTAATATCATGTATTGTAACATAATATATATATATATTGTTATATTATTGCAGTAATTTAGGTGACCAGAGCTTTGCATGTATTCTATTAAAGTCCAAGTATGCTAGCAATTGAATGAATAAACCCTGGTTCATTATTCACTACGAATGAATGACATTAGCAAAAGAGTATAGCTAACTTGAACAAAATACAATACGCTTTCATACACACTTTGTTTTGAAATTAATGCCTACCATCCTGTTTCCCAAGCTGTTCAGCAATCACCTGCCACAATCTGTCTTTATATTCAGTGTTTTTGTAATCTGCATTTTGTTTATCATACAGTGCTTTGTGCTGCGAGACCAAGTGTATCAACTTGTCAGACGCCATTCTGGATGTTGTCGTTCGCTTGTACGGTGGCTCTGAATAGTCAAAAATCCTCTCAAAACGCTGCCTGTGGATGCGAAAAGCACAGAAAATCGAAGCCAATCCGAATATTTTTATTACGGACGAAAGTTTCGGAGGCAGTGTGCAAGCGTGATTGACATTACGTGAGGTCGTATTTATTTTTTAACGTCCGAAAAATTCGGATGCGAATTTCGGACTCGGTGTGCAATGGCCTTAACTTGAATCGTTCTTCAAAACAAAAAACTTGAAATCCAGTTATACATTTTTCCCTCAATTCCCAAACTTTCCAATTTCATTAACAGCCCTTCTTTCCACAACATATCATAAGCCTTTTCAACATCGAAAAAGACTCCCACCAACATTTCTTTATTAATTTGAGCTTTTCGAATTTCCGCCTCCAAACTCAGAATTGAGTCCATCGTATTTCGCCCGTTTCTAAATCCGCTTTGACATGTTGACAGAATACTTTTACTCTCCATTTCATACGTCAACCTATTCATAACCATCCGTTCCATAAGTTTGCATAAATTGGATGTCAAAGCAATAGGTATATAACTGACTGGCTGGGAATGGTCTTTTCCAGGTTTAGCGATTGGAACTATTACTCCATGTTTCCAATTCACAGGAATATTCCCTGAATCCCAAATTTTATTAAAAAGTCTTAAAATTATATTCAATGATACATCTGACAATTGCTTAATCATCTCATAACAGATTTAATCCTTTCCTGGGGAAGTATGTTTAACCCCTACAGGTGTTCTCTTTAACTCATATAAAGTAAATTTTGAGTCTAACCTACTTCTGTCAGGATTCCATCACCATCTCCTTCCACTCATTCCCTCACTCCGCCTACTCAGTCATTCACACGCTCATTGTCACCTGATTACTAATCACCGTCACCTGGACCTCATCATCAGTTCACCCATATATACCTGCTACAAACATTCAGTCATTGTCTGATCTCGTCTATACATGACACAGACTCTCTGCCATACTTACCTGTATACCTACCTTCGATCCCGATCTTCTCAGCCAGTCACCATTCCGTCTTCTAAGGAACTCCTTCATCATCATCTGCAAGAAAAAGAGAGAGAGAGACTTGGTTACACTTCAGTTAAGCTATCATCTGAAATTCAACTTACTGTTTACTCACCTGTTTCGCTGTACCGATCCATTCTGCAAATTAAAGCATTTAACTTACCATTCTGTCTGCTTCGTCTATGCCAAACCTGACAGAAGATCAGACCACCATGCAGAATCCTTCGGAATCCACAGCGAATTCACCTGTCAATCCGATCGCCATTCATCAACACACCTCTTCAGCTTCACTTCCTCAAGCGCCCGTTGCTTCGTTCACTGCCTCAGCGTGTCCCATGGCCCGACCAGCGACATTCTCCGGTGAGGCGGAGGACTGCAGTGGGTTTCTACTTCAGGTATCTTTGTATTTCTCCATGCAAGAACATCAATTCATCAACGATTCTGCTCGTGTTGCTTTCATCATTTCACTTCTGTCTGGGCAAGCACTTCAGTGGGCACAGTCTCTGTGGAATTCGGATTCGGAAGTCGTCAAATCCCTCTCCGGTTTCATACAACACTTCAAAGAAGTTTTCGGTCAAACAGCTGCCGATCTATCAGTACATGATCAACTCTACAATCTTCGTCAAGGCCAATCTTTTGTGAGTACTTTCTCTTTACGATTCCGCACTTTAGCAGCATCCAGTGGTTGGAATGAGGCAGCATTGATCACAGCTTTTCGTCATGGTTTGAACCCTAACATTCATCAGTTGATGGTGGTTTACGACGACAGTCTGGGAATTGAGAAATTAATTCAAAAATCCATTCGAGTTTCGCAAAGACTATCAGCCTGTGATTCTCCGACTCCCATTGTATGTCCTCCGCCCACGGTTCCATCAGTCACTCCTCCAGCACCAGAGCCTATGGATCTCGGCTCCGCCCATCTTCCAGCTTCAGAGCGTCAACGACGAATTCTTCATAAACTCTGTCTCTATTGTGCATCTGATAATCATCTTCTCAGCTCTTGCCCTGTTCGACCTCCATGCCCAGCGGTAAGCACAATTCAAGTCTCACCTAAAATTGAAGCTTTAAATCGCACCACTGTGCATGTATTAACTTCTCGTATTTGTGTCTCAGCGCAAGCCCTTATTGACTCTGGTTCGGCGGGGAATTTCATCTCCACACAGCTTCTCCAAAAATTTAACATCCGCAAACATCGCAATTCTCAAGACCTCCATGTACAAACCATCCAGGGAAAACCGCTGGGTCGAATTCGTCACTGTTCACCTACTCTGACGCTGCGTGTTGGTTGTCTTCATTCAGAGGAGATTTCTTTTATGGTGCTGGAGGAGTCCACCGCTGAGCTCATCCTGGGACGCCCCTGGTTAGTTCAACATCAGCCGACGCTCCACTGGAAATCTGGTGAAGTATTACGTTGGGGTGAGTCCTGCCATTTGTCCTGTCTATCATCCATCAAGAAAATCCCTTCTTCATCATCGACGCCTCAGAAGAGGTCCAAAGTTCCTGTTTGTTCCACCTCGGTTGAGAGCCCTGAAGTAGAGCATCAAGTAGAGATTCCAGTGGAGTACCAGGCGTACCAGGATGTGTTCAGCAAGAAACTGGCTACTAAACTACCACCTCATCGGCCATGGGACTGCGCAATCGACTTGCTACCTGGAGCCACTCTACCTAAAGGTCGTATCTATCCACTGTCCATCCCGGAGTAGAAGGCCATGGAGGAGTATGTGGAGGAGGCTTTACAACAACAGTTCATCCGCACATCGACCTCCCCTGCCGCTTCAAGTTTCTTCTTTGTGGGTAAGAAGGACGGAGGCTTGAGGCCCTGCCTCGATTATCGTCATCTCAACTCTCAAACCGTCAAATACAGTTATCCCCTTCCTCTGGTCCCAGCTGCCTTGGAGCAGGTGCGTGGGGCTCGCATATTTTCAAAACTGGACCTTCGGAGTGCATACAACTTGATCCGTATACGGCATGGAGATGAGTGGAAGACAGCGTTCGTCACCCCATCTGGCCATTATGAATATCAGGTTATGCCCTTCGGGCTGTCCAACGCTCCAGCGGTCTTCCAAGGGTACATGAACGAAGTGTTCTGTGAGTACCTCAACCGCTTTGTGATTGTCTACATTGTCGATATCCTCATCTATTCATCTTCAATTGCTGAACACCATCGTCATGTCATTCAAGTACTAGAGAAACTGAGAGAACACAAGCTTTACCTGAAATTGGAGAAGTGTGAGTTCCATATCACCTCTGTTCAGTTCCTGGGTTACATCATAGATCAGCATGGTATCCAGATGGACCAGAGGAAGGTGGAAACAATCCAAGACTGGCCATTACCCACATCTGTCAAAGAACTTCAAAGATTCCTCGGTTTTGCAAACTTCTACAGAAGATTCATCAAGAACTACAGTCTCATCAGTGCTCCTCTCACATCTTCATTAAAGAATCGACCCAAGTCTCTGTCCTTGAATCCCACAGCTATCCAAGCCTTCCATCGCCTCAAAGAAGTCTTCACGACAGCACCAATCCTCATCCATCCCAATCCAGAACTTCCTTTCATCGTTGAGGTCGATGCATCTTCCACTGGGGTTGAAGCGGTGCTGTCACAGCGGCAGGGTGAGCCTCCCAGACTCCATCCATGTGCCTTCTTTTCCAAAAAGCTGTCGCCGGCGGAGCAAAACTACGACATCGGCAACCGGGAACTGCTAGCCATAAAACTGGCTTTAGAAGAATGGAGACATTGGCTGGAGGGAGCAAATCACCAGTTCGAAGTAATTACAGATCATCGCAACTTGGAATATCTTCGTGAGGCAAGAAGATTGAATCCTCGCCAGGCCCGCTGGGCACTCTTCTTCACTCGATTCAACTTCGTTGTTACTTACCGTCCAGGAAGTAAGAATTGCAAGGTAGACACTCTTTCCAGACTCCATCATTCATCTTCAGAGGACCTCAGTACTGAAACCATCCTCCCTCCAGCCTTAATCCTCAGTCCCATTCTCTGGGACATCGACCAGCAAATCTCTCAGGAAAATTCTCGCCATCCTGCTCCGCCGGGAGGTCCAGAAGGGCGTACTTTCATACCTCAACATCTTCATACTCCCCTTCTGGACTCTGCTCACACAGTTCCGGGCTCTGGACATCCAGGTAGCAAGCGTACCCTCTCGCTCCTCAGTCAGCGGTACTGGTGGCCGTCCATCTCCGAAGATGTCTCCAGGTTCGTCCGTGGCTGCTCAGTCTGCGCCATCACCAACACTCTCAGGAAACTACCTGAGGGTAATCTTGTGCCACTACCTATACCCAGACGCCCTTGGTCACACATCGGAGTGGACTTCATGACTGACCTTCCTAGATCCGGTGGATTTACCTGTGTGCTCGTCGTTGTGGATATATTTTCCAAAGGCTGCAAGCTGATACCTTTACCTGGTTTACCCACGGCTTTAGAAACAGCTGAAGCATTGTTTCATCATGTATTCAGAAATTTCGGCATTCCAGAAGACATCGTTTCGGACAGGGGACCCCAATTCATCTCCCGGGTGTGGCACGCCTTCTATGATCCAGAGGAGCGTTCCTGGATGCTCCGTGATGATATCCTAGATCCAGCCTTACTCTCCCAGTTCCATTCTGACCATCCTGACCGCCCAGCTCCCAGGGGTCGTAGTCGACCGCGCCGCCGGCAACATCTCTCTTCTTCCCAGCCGTCAAGAGCCGCCTCGGGAGGGGGGGGTACTGTCAGGATTCCATCACCATCTCCTTCCACTCATTCCCTCACTCCGCCTACTCAGTCATTCACACGCTCATTGTCATCTGATTACTAATCACCGTCACCTGGACCTCATCATCAGTTCACCCATATATACCTGCTACAAACATTCAGTCATTGTCTGATCTCGTCTATACATGACACAGACTCTCTGCCATACTTACCTGTATACCTACCTTCGATCCCGATCTTCTCAGCCAGTCACCATTCCGTCTTCTAAGGAACTCCTTCATCATCATCTGCAAGAGAAAGAGAGAGAGAGAGACTTGGTTACACTTCAGTTAAGCTATCATCTGAAATTCAACTTACTGTTTACTCACCTGTTTCGCTGTACCGATCCATTCTGCAAATTAAAGCATTTAACTTACCATTCTGTCTGCTTCGTCTATGCCAAACCTGACAACTTCCTGATGGAATCTTCTTTTCATTCTCTTTCACTTTCTTTTCCCTATACTTCTTCATATTATCTGTAATATTATCATTACTATGCACCTTTACAAATTCTTCCACTAACATCTCTGCTTTATCACTATCTTTTATCGCTATTTTCCCATTTCCTACTAAAACTGGAATATTATTATTTCTCTGGATCCCTCCCATCTTCCTAATCATGTTCCAAACATCATTTATTTCAATGTCTTCCCCTATTCTATTGCAATATTCTCTCCAGAACTTTCTTTTTGCTATTCTTATTTATCTCCTTACCATAGCCTGAGCTCTCTTAAAAATAATGTAATCAGTAAACAATACAGATTTTCTGGCTTTCTTCATTGCTTTATTTCTTTCCCTCACTGCCTTACTACATTTTTCATTCCACCACGGGACTGCTTTTCTACTACTTATAGTTTTCTTTTTTCCTATTACTTCCTCTGCCGTATTTCTTAACACATTAGTTATTTTCATACTTACAGTGAGGAAAATAAGTATTTGAACACCCTGCTATTTTGCAAGTTCTCCCACTTGGAAATCATGGAGGGGTCCGAAATTGTCATCGTAGGTGCATGTCCACTGTGAGAGACATAATCTAAAAAAAAAAAATCCAGAAATCACAATATATGATTTTTTAACTATTTATTTGTATGATACAGCTGCAAATAAGTATTTGAACACCTGTCTATCAGCTAGAATTCTGACCCTCAAAGACCTGTTAGTCTGCCTTTAAAATGTCCACCTCCACTCCATTTATTATCCTAAATTAGATGCACCTGTTTGAGGTCATTAGCTGCATAAAGACACCTGTCCACCCCATACAATCAGTAAGAATCCAACTACTAACATGGCCAAGACCAAAGAGCTGTCCAAAGACACTAGAGACAAAATTGTACACCTCCACAAGGCTGGAAAGGGTATAAGAAATTATGTTCTGTTCCCAATAACTTCCACTCCAATATATATATCAAAATGTTCCTTCACTTAAAAGAGCTTAATTATCATATAGAGACAATTACATCTAATCTCAGTAATATGTAAGTAGTATCACAGAGGGCAACCAACAACCATCTTGATTACAAGGACTTCAAATAGCTTGTCACCTTAAACATTTGACCGTTTTGTTTTAACAGAAGATCCACTTCAGATAGATTTTATCACCTTAACCTTTTGCTGTTCTGACTTCACAGAACAATAAAGATGTGGGCACAGAGGAAAGATCCTCAATTTACATTTAAGACAGAGTTTCAGCCTCATGTTGAGAGGGAAGATGAATCTGTTATTCTTAAATTACACATAAAAACAGAGCTTAATTTACATGTAGAGGGGGAAGACAAACAAAATAGAGGATAAATGTTTGAGCTGAGATGATGAGTCATTCTGTTTGACTCCAAGGTGCTTTGTGTACCTTGCCACTGCTATGCTGTAATAAACTTAATTTTTGAGATCTTCGACGTCCACTTCATTTTTTCTTACAAGGGCTACGGGGAAATTGCCAAGCAGCTTGGTGAAAAAAGGTCCACTGTTGGAGCAATCATTAGAAAATGGAAGAAGCTAAACATGACTGTCAATCTCCATCGGACTGGGGCTCCATGCAAGATCTCACCTCGTGGGGTCTCAATGATCTTAAGAAAGGTGAGAAATCAGCCCAGAACTACACGGGAGGAGCTGGTCAATGACCTGAAAAGAGCTGGGACCACCGTTTCCAAGGTTACTGTTGGTAATACACTAAGACGTCATGGTTTGAAATCATGCATGGCACGGAAGGTTCCCCTGCTTAAACCAGCACATGTCAAGGCCCGTCTTAAGTTTGCCAATGACCATTTGGATGATCCAGAGGAGTCATGGGAGAAAGTCATGTGGTCAGATGAGACCAAAATAGAACTTTTTGGTCATAATTCCACTAAACGTGTTTGGAGGAAGAAGAATGATGAGTACCATCCCAAGAACACCATCCCTACTGTGAAGCATGGGGGTGGTAGCATCATGCTTTGGGGGTGTTTTTCTGCACATGGGACAGGGCGACTGCACTGTATTAAGGAGAGGATGACCGGGGCCATGTATTGCGAGATTTTGGGGAACAACCTCCTTCCCTCAGTTAGAGCATTGAAGATGGGTCGAGGCTGGGTCTTCCAACATGACAATGACCCGAAGCACACAGCCAGGATAACCAAGGAGTGGCTCTGTAAGAAGCATATCAAGGTTCTGGCGTGGCCTAGCCAGTCTCCAGACCTAAACCCAATAGAGAATCTTTGGAGGGAGCTCAAACTCCATGTTTCTCAGCGACAGACCAGAAACCTGACTGATCTAGAGAAGATCTGTGTGGAGGAGTGGGCCAAAATCCCTCCTGCAGTGTGTGCAAACCTGGTGACTACAGGAAACGTTTGACCTCTGTAATTGCAAACAAAGGCTACTGTACCAAATATTAACATTGATTTTCTCAGGTGTTCAAATACTTATTTGCAGCTGTATCAATGTAACATACATTGTGATTTCTGGATTTTTTTTTTTTTGATTATGTCTCTCACAGTGGACATGCACCTACGATGACAATTTCAGACCCCTCCATGATTTCTAAGTGGGAGAACTTGCAAAATAGCAGGGTGTTCAAATACTTATTTTCCTCACTGTAACTCTTCTATTTCTTCAATTTCTCCCATTTCGTTCACATTGTTATTACACAGTTCTTTAAAAAGCTCCCAAATAGCTTCCTTAAATTTCCATCTTGGCATTCTCTCCACCACGGTTTGTACAATATCCACACCAATTTGACACCATATTGGATAGTGATCACTTCCCAATGAATTTTGCTTGCTTACATTCCATTCACATTTTCTAGCTAGATTTTCTGAAACTAGAGTAATATCTAACGCTGAAATACGCCCATTACTCACATCTATTCTTGTTATATTTCCATTATTAATACAAACTAACCGTCCCCAATCTAGCATTTCTTCCACTATCAACCCATTATAATCTGTTTTAACACTCCCCCATAATGTATTATGTGCATTGAAATCACCACACCATACTACCTTCTGATTAGTATTACCTCTTATTTTTTCCATTGCTTTCTTACATAACTTTTCACATGGATTATAAAAATTAATTATTTTAATACTTTGATTCCCTTCCCATACTTCCATCATCAACACCTCTTGATCCTCACTCACTTCTACATTCCTGTATCCCACCCCTTGTTTTATAAATGTTGCTACCCCACCTCCATTACCTTTTTTCCTATCTTTCCTAATTAATTGATACCCTTGTAAAACAAAATTTAACTGAGGTTTGAGCCATGTCTCCTGTATACATATAATATCTGGTCTTTTATCCAAATCAGAGATGAATTTTTTAAACTCTTGTCCATTAGCAATTCAGCTTCTCGCATTCCACTGGAATATTAAAAACATTATAAACCACCACATCCTGCTTGCGTATTTGTTAACTGCATCTTTAACTTTTCACTAATCATTTCCACAGAAATTCCCTCAATCTCTAGATATTTTTCAACTGCTTTTATTATTATTATGATTCTTTCAGTCCGGCTTTCTGTTTGCACAGAACAATTTATCACTTCAGCTATAAAGGTTACAAATGCCACATTATTCTTAATCCCAAAGTTCTCTTTAGTTTTTTCCTGAGCCGTTTCCATCTTTTGTTGATGAATTCCTTTACCATTTATCCCCTGATTCCAAAGTATTTCCTACTTTCTTTACCGCCTCCGAATATGACAATCCTTCCTTTATTCTTACATTTTGCACTTGAGCTGCATTTTTCCTTATCTCACATCCTCCATATCCCGCACTATATTCCCCTCCAAAATTACGACACTTGGGATCAACTCCTTGCTCGCATTTGCCATATTCATGCTCTCCACCGCATCTCGCACACCTTTGTTTACCTCTGCATACAGCCGCTACATGTCCAAACTTTTGGCATTTGTAACATCTTAGAGGAGGGGGTACGTAAAACCTAACCGAGAAACTCATAAATCCTAAAAAGACTTTACTTGGCAGCTTATCCTCATCAAAATTAATCATCACCGATAGGCTATCTCCCCTTTCATTGTTTCTATTGCATTTCAGTCTTTTCACGCCAATTACTGCGTCTCCCGTAAGACCTTTCTTAATCTTTTCCTCTGTTACATCAGTGGGGATCCCTGTAATTACTCCTTTAACCCATTTCTTTTCTTCTTGAACTGAACAAGTCACACCTTGTCCCATGATCATTTTCATTTCTAGAGCCTTTTTCTGTTGTCTACTGTCCTTACAATATATAATCAATCTACCATCTCTCAACTTCTTCACACTTTCAACCAGTCCTATTTTTTCCTTAATCACTTTAGATAATTTCAGTGGATTAATGACACTGAAAGATCCAGCAGCAAATTCCATCTTTTGTTGATGAATTCCTTTACCATTTATCCCCTGATTCCAAAGTATTTCCTACTTTCTTTACCGCCTCCGAATATGACAATCCTTCCTTTATTCTTACATTTTGCACTTGAGCTGCATTTTTCCTCATCTCACATCCTCCATATCCCGCACTATATTCCCCTCCAAAATTACGACACTTGGGATCAACTCCTTGCTCGCATTTGCCATATTCATGCTCTCCACCGCATCTCGCACACCTTTGTTTACCTCTGCATACAGCCGCTACATGTCCAAACTTTTAGCATTTGTAACATCTTAGAGGAGGGGGTACGTAAAACCTAACCGAGAAACTCATAAATCCTAAAAAGACTTTACTTGGCAGCTTATCCTCATCAAAATTAATCATCACCGATAGGCTATCTCCCCTTTCATTGTTTCTATTGCATTTCAGTCTTTTCACGCCAATTACTGCGTCTCCCATTTCTAGAGCCTTTTTCTGTTGTCTACTGTCCTTACAATATATAATCAATCTACCATCTCTCAACTTCTTCACACTTTCAACCAGTCCTATTTTTTCCTTAATCACTTTAGATAATTTCAGTGGATTAATGACACTGAAAGATCCAGCAGCAAATTTCAACAATACCTTAAACTCTTCTTTCCTTCCCCTTGTCACGTGTAATCCATTCTCACTTTCAGTTTCAGATTCATTACTTCTATTTTTCTTCCTTTTCCGATTTCCTACTGTACTCCATTCACTATCTCCACCTTCCGCGGCAAAATTTTCATCCTCCATTTCTGGATCGCTTCCGGAATCTACTCCACTTCCTACCATGCACACTCCAGTCACAGATCAGCTGTCTCCAAATCCGCCGGAAGCCTCCAACAATCTCCGAGGCCCCTCGAACCTTGTTGAGAAAATGGTGTGTATGTGTCACAGTTTAGTTTGGACTTGTCTGCCTGTCATCTTGTCACGTGTCTTCTTCATTATCAGTTCATCTATATCACCTGGGTTTAGTTCATCGTTATCATAATCATCTGCATCACCTGTGTTCTGTTAATCAGTGTTCACATGTGTGTGTATTTAGTTCCCTTCTGTGCAGTCAGTCTTTGTCTGTTCTACGTCGTGTTTGGTGTGCGTAAACCTTCTGCCTGTCTGTGCCTATCTGAATGAATTAATAAAACGTATGTATTGGAGCCATTGACCTCTTTGTCTTCTTCAGCCTACACTAGGGATGGGGAAATGAAGCCTCATGATGAATCACTGAGGCTTTCCCCTGACTGTTCCGAGAAAAGATTCAAAGCTTCGAGAGTGTCGAGAACAGCGCCATCTGGTGCTTATTTAAAATAAAGCAGCCAGAAGCCTGTGTTAGAAGCTCTGGCAGATGAAGCAACCACAACACACTCTCAATGTTATGTGTACAAATAAAAGCCTTACATATTTGTGTTTGATTTGTTCATTAAATAAATTAATTTTCCCATTAAAGTGTGACAATAAAATATAATATAAGCTTATATGATTCAATAAGATTTAATGTAGGCCTTCTCTCTCTCTCTCTCTCTCTCTCTCTCTCTCTCTCTCTCTGCACACACACATAATGAATAAGGACATTGTCTGATAGGATCATCTGTTATTAAATGTGCTTATGACACTTGTTACTGATAGTGTTTATGTAACTGTAGGAATGACAGAAAGGTGATAAAGTTTTTAATTATTTTTATTAAGAAATAAAAGTTGTTTCACAGTGTTGGGGCTGAGTCTATTTATCCTCCTATACTTAGTAGACTTGTTTCTGCATTCTCCAGTATTCAAGTGGATCTTCAGCTCTCTGTATGTTTGTCTCTGTAAGTCACCAAAAGTGCAAAGATTTTACAAAAACAAAAAGACACAACAACAACTAAAAATAATAGCCTAAGTAGTGAAAAATATTTTTTTGTTATTTAAATGTAATATATTGATTTACTTTCAAAGTACAGCACTCTCCTCACAAACCCATCAACCAGACTGAGGCAACAATGACTCGTTAAATACGATCTGGAGTTCGAGCCTTCTGACACCCAAAGCGGAACGCGCACGTGATTGGACAGAAAGTGAGGCTTCGTTTGTCGTCGATCACGTGACTCTAGTAAACCAATACACACCCCGATACGGGGCTTCACTAGAAATTGTGTCGCTTGTGTGATATGCGCATCGAAGCTTCAGTGTCATACGTAACATCACTAGCCTACACCACACCGTGACAGAAGAACGGACCTTAATTTAAAATGGCTATTTCCCGCACCCATCTCACTTCGACCAAACGCATTCTGACCTGTTTTCAGGACGGCCACCCTATCGAGGAATATGTGAGGGAGTTCCTGGAGATCTCACACCAGCTCACCTGGACAGAGGACGTCCTTAAGAACGTGTTCGAGCTTGGACTGGACGCTCCTCTTTACCAGCCAACTTCAGCTGCTACACCTGGTTCATTCGCTCAATACCTTGATCAGGTGCTGTTGTTGAATGGGTCCGCCTTCACTGTGGGTGAGGCGGATAATGACGCAGCCACTCAACCACCATCACCGCTGGTCCTGCCGCTGTCCTGCCGAGCCTGAGCTTCGCGTCAGTCCTGCCGAAACTGAATCTTCTGTCCCCGAGTCTGTCTCCAAATTCCCACCCAGCCTCCCTCTCCCACCTCCTCCCATCTACCACCTCTCAACCCTTCCTCCACCACTGCCTGTCAGCCCCTCAGCCACCTTCAGAGAGGTGGAGTCGCCGTGGGTCTGCCAGCCTACAGCTCCAGCCTGGTCAGTGGATCCCCGGTCTCTGCCTCCAACCTCCGTGACCAGAACTCCGCCTCAGCCCAACTGTCCATTAACGTCCCCTTGGCTCTTACCTCCTTCAGCTCCTCCGTGGCCCATCAGTACACCAGTTCCGCCAGGCTCCCTCGTCCCCCGGATCCACCTTGGTCGCTCGTCCACCTTCCCTCATCTCTGGACTGCACTCCTCTGGCTACGCCTCGTCCCTTCGTCCCCCCGGCTCAGTTGGACTCCTCACTCCCTTCAGTTCCTCCTTGGTCCTCACTCCCTCTGTCTTCACCGCGCCCTTCTGTGTCTCCACCTGCACCTCAGTCGCCAGAGCCGGCGGCCCCGTCATATACCGCTGGATCTTCGGCGTCGCCTGGGCTCGTCGGTTCTCCGGCTCCACCCTGGTCTCCTCTCCCACCTGCTCTGCCCCTGTCAGTCGTCCCCCTGGAGTCATCAACCCTGCCTCCTCCATGGCTCCTCCCGCCGTCATATCCGCCCTGGCCACCTGCACCATCTGCTCCGCCCTTGTCCCTCCTGTCTTCTGTATGCCTTCACCTGCTCTTCGTCCTTCTCCTGAGTCCCCTCCCTCCACAGTTGGTCTTCTACTACAATGTACATTACAATGTAAAGCGACCTTGAGCTATGGAAAGGCGCTATATAAATAAAACTTCTACCTACTTGCCTACCGGGAGGGGGGAGTAATGTTACAGTTGTGTTCTGTTTAGTTTGGACTTGTCTGCCTGTCATCTTGTCACATGTCTTCTTCATTATCAGTTCATCTATATCACCTGGGTTTAGTTCATCGTTATCATAATCATCTGCATCACCTGTGTTCTGTTAATCAGTGTTCATCTGTGTTTGTATTTAGTTCCCTTCTGTGCAGTCAGTCTTTGTCCGTTCTACGTCGTGTTTGGTGTGTGTAAACCTTCTGCCTGTCTGTGCCTATCTGAGTGAATTAGTAAAACATATGTATTGGAGCCATTGGCCTCTTTGTCTTCAGCCTACACCACACCGTGACAGTATGTCACTCCACTAAAAATATAGACTCATTTTGCAGCATTCTGATGAGCATGAACGTTACTGGCCTATTCCAGATTCAGACTCATCACTGCTTTGACACGTACATACATCACTCTAGTTTCAGGAGTTTTTGGAGTAGCCATTGTAACACTAGAGTTGTAGTTGTCTTTTTTATTTAATTATTATCCTAAATCTTATTTAAATACCAAATTCAGGAGGCTGGACTTAGAATAGTGATAAAAGTAATTTGCTGGTAAATCGGTGTACACTGATGCACTGTATTTTGTTTTATAATACATAACCCCCCCAAATGTCTCCAAACTGTTACATGCTACAATGAAACTTTGAAACAATTGAACTTTGGAACAATGAAAATGAAAATGCTACAGTGAAAACACTACAATGAAAATGTTGTGACTTGTGTGAACTTTGATGAGGCCAAGAATACTAACACTGTTAAACATGCAGGACAATAAATGTTCAACTCTGATGTGACTGAGCTTGACTTCCATGATATTTTCTAGCATGAAGCTTTGTCTGGATGACTCAAAACAAAGTTTTGTGTTCTGACCTCACAAAGATTACACTAAGATTAGATTTCTTGAGTATTGCATGTTTGCACTGTACACTGAAACTTGGAATCAACATGTATCCCTTGGGGTTGTTACACACCTCAGATATCATTTGAAATGTAGGTTTGTCAAAAGAAAAAAAGGATCAGTCATAAATTTTAAAAAGTTTTCTAAGTGAAAATTGTGTTTTACTCATTTGAGGAAACTGTCTGACTACAGTTTTAATAAAAGATGCTGGTCATCAGTCTTTTTTAAAGAATAAAAGAAAGTAAAAGTTTTATTTAAAGAAAAGAGACAACTTTCATTGCTTTTTGTGGCAAACAAATGTATAAATGTTTTAATGTTTAAAATCCCTATGCGTCTTATTTTACTCAGAATTTTGAAGTAAAATATGCAATTTGTGGTTTTGCAACACACGCGCACACACACACACACACACACACACACACACACACACACACACACACACACACACACACACACACAGTTGTTCTTAAAACATCCCCAGACATGTTATTTTAATGAATATAGCCAGTGTGTTGCAGGGTTATTATAGTTTTGCATTTTTCATTAGTTTTTATTTTTATTTCGTTTTGACTTTTTGTTTTCAAATTCAGTTTAGTTTTAATTAGTTTTTAAAGTGGGTTTGCTTGTTTAGTTTTTATTTTTTGAAAATGCTTAGTTTTAGTTTAGTTTTTATTAGTTTTAGTGTTAGTTTTAGTCTTTTTCTGTAATTTGGGTTATTTTTCAGGGGCAAGATTCAAAAAGGTCAGAAAAAGTATTGTGTAATAATAACTCAACAAAAACATCATACAATTTTAGAAAGAAAAAAAAAAATCACACCATTGAAATTCCTTTACCTCTTACCAAATCCACACGCCGTACCAAAAATCTAGGCTACACATCTTCTATACAGAATTCCCACCCTATACAAATGCCACAGCTGTACAATTTCCACACCCTATACTAAATTTACCGTCATAGCTGCCAACTCTCACGCATTCACCGTGAGACACACGCAATTGACACTTTTCACACGCTCTCACGCCACACATCCATTTTCTCACGCACAGAAAAATCGCGAAGCAAAGAGGACACGGAGACCGACAGACTAGACAGAGCAGGTTACTTATGATATAAAAAAAATCTCAGCTCTCAGATTCTGTCACTTTTATTACGAAATTCAGACAATAAATACCGTTTTGGCGCTTGTAAATGTGACGCGACAGATCACTAGCGGCACGTGAACCGATCATCTCTAGCTGATAGTAGGCCTAAATAACGTTAAACACGAATGAACACTGTTGAAGGATACAGTAGACTACAACAACTTACCGAAATGTATATTCCTCATACATAATATCGACCAATCAATCAAACAAAGGGGTCAATAAAACAGCTGGAGAACAATATGTCACATAACATTTACCTCAGGAAAGCCATTTAATGACCATAATATGTGACCCTGGATCACAAAACCAGTCTTATGTTGCACAGGTATATTTGTGGCAATAGCCAACAAAACATAGTATGGGTCAAAATTATAGATTTTTCTTTTATGCCAAAAATCATTAGGATATTAAGTAAAGATCATGTTCCATGAAGATATTTTGTAAATTTCCCACCTTAAATATATACAACATTTATTTTTGTGAATGGATGCAGCACAATCGCCAATAGAAATGGACAACTTTAAAGGCGATTTTCTCAATATTTCGATTTTTCTGTACCTTCAGATTCCAGATTTTCAAATAGTTGTATCTTAGCCAAATATTGTCCTATCCTAACAAACCATACATCAATGGAACGATTATGTATTCAGCTTTCAGATGATGTATAAATCTCAATTTAAAAAAAATTACCCATAAGACTGGTTCCCCATCGTTACGGGGAACTCCCGCTGCGTCTAATCAACGCTACGGGGAATGCCTTCGGCATGCGCTATCTGAAGCCACTATACAACTATTCCAATCTGGATTGGTGCGCGTCATCGTGCGTCATGACGTTGCATGTGACGGTGACCCGGACACTATATAAGGGTCACAGGAACAAGGAAATGACAGCTTCTGTTCTTCAGCAGCGTTCTGTGTCACTGTTTGTTCTATTTGGTGTTGTTTGTCTTTGAAAGTGATTATATTATGGCGGAAAAGAGTTTTCTAAAGTGTGTACCTCCTTGCCCACGTTTTTCATGTGAAGGAGATACTCATGCTCTTTGTGTGGTTTGTTTGGGAATGGAGCATGCTCAGGCAGCACTCGAGGGTGCTGCCTGTGAGCATTGTGAGAAATTGCCCCTGAGAAAGCTCCGTTCCCGCCTGGCTCTATTCGATAAAGAGTCAGGCGAACCACGTGCTCCTCGTGGATCAGGACCCGCGTCTGCTGAGGCAGCGCGGAGAATGCATTCATGGGGATCACAAAAGGATTTAGCAATGGATGTTGAGACGACCGAGGTCCTTTCTCAACATTCTAATGCTGGATCCATCTGTCCCGCTCAGGGTTCGGGAGCCCGCGCTGCGGCTTCTCCCGTCCCTGAAACGGACCCGATGCTTCACTTATCTAGCTCCGAGGAGTTAGATATTGTGGGCGTCGAGGCAGAGGAATGTGTGACACCGCCATCCCATTCCCCTGCTTTCGAGGAGCTGCTGGATGTTGTGACTAGAGTGGTGGCCAAATTAAATATCGAGTGGCCACCGCAGGTGCAGGAAACGGCTGTTAAAAGCAAGCTGGATGAACGTTTCCTGCAAACCCGGTCACAACCTCCACGCCGTAGCCTGCCATTTTTCCATGATCTCCACACCGAGGTGTCGAGAACATGGAATAAACCCTTCTCCTCCCGTGTTTCCGGTCCCAACATACATATTTATGCAGATATAATGGGAGCGAGGGAGATGGGTTATGGGACAATGCCGCGGGTGGAGGAGACTTTCGCCTCTCATCTCTCTCCCGACGTGGCATCATCCCTGCAGGCTCCGGCGCTCCCCACCAAGCCCTGCCGTACAACATCAGCTTTGGTGGGGAAGGCATATATGGCGGCAGGTCAGGCTGGTAGCTGCCTGCACACTATGGGGCTGCTTCAGGCGTACCAGGCTGACATGTTAAAAGAAGTGGATGAGAGTGGGGAAGTCTCCTACGACGATATTCGAGAATTATGTCGTACGGTAGACGTGTCTCTCCGTGCCACCAAGCAGCACTGGTGGCTACGGAGAGGCACCTGTGGCTGACGCTAGCGGGTATCGGCGACAAGGACAGGGCTTGTCTGCTCGATGCCCCCCTCTCTCCTCGTGGCCTCTTCGGCGACGGCGTTAATAACGTCGTCGAGAGGTTTCAGGAGACGAGGAGGCAGTCAGCCGCATTTAAACAGCTGATTCCCCGCCGTCATCCCAAAACTCGCGAGCCTGCCGCCAGGGGGCAGTCTCGTGAGGGCGCCGCCTCTAGCTCCTCGCACATCCAGCAGCAAAAGGAGAGTGTTGCCTCCCGGATACCCCCGCAAAAGGCCTGGCTCCGGAGGCAACTCTCTCGGTCGAAAGCCCCGGCTCAGAAGACGGATCTGAGGACCGTCATTCAGGGCAGGAAGGCTTCGGCCAAGAGGCCATGACGGGATCCGCAGGCCTCAGAGGGTGTCCCCCTCCGTGTGACATTTTTAAAACTTCGCTCCACGGAGCCCTCAGGAAATCGATGTAACCAGACTCTGGTTACACCCATTTCTAACGAATGTACGGCATTATCAAAGACCCTGTCTCATTCGACCCTCTTGAGGTCTGCTGAAAAAGAGAAGAAAAGGATTCAGTTACTTCCTGCCAGTAAACTGCTTCAGGTCACTGTGAAATCTGCTTTATCACCTGAGACTAGCCCAGAAAGACTCATCCCACTTTCAGATTATTTAGACGCCTGGAAAGGCCTTCCGAATATATCGAAATGGGTTCTGGATATAGTTAAGAAGGGTTATAGGATCCAATTTAAAATTCAACCACCTCATTTTCAGGGGGTGTTGCACACTTTGGTTCCTGCTGATCAAAGCCAGGTGATGGAAGATGAAGTTAATTCCCTTTTAGCAAAGGAGGCGATAGAGGTTGTCCCCGTTCGGGAGAGGGAATTCGGTTTCTATAGCCGGTATTTCATCATTCCTAAAAAGGATGGTGGACTTCGTCCTATAATAGATCTTAGGGTTTTGAACAGATCTCTGAGGAGATTTAAGTTCAAGATGCTTACTATACCTAATATCGTTCAACAAATTAGATCCGAGGACTGGTTTGTGACGATAGATCTTAAGGATGCTTATTTTCATATTTCCATCATTCCTTATCATAGGAAGTTCCTTAGATTTGCTTTTGGGGGAAAAGCTTATCAATATAGGGTTCTTCCTTTCGGCCTAGCCTTATCTCCTCGCACGTTCACGAAATGCATGGATGCAGCCCTTGCTCCATTGAGACTTCAGGGGATTCGCATTCTTAATTATATAGATGATTGGCTAATTCTGACGGAATCAGAAAGCCTGGCAATCCAACATCGAGATGTTGTTTTGCGTCATCTTCAGTGCTTGGGATTAAGACTCAATGTTAAGAAGAGTTCCTTGTGTCCCCAGCAAAGAACAACATTTCTGGGGACAGAGTGGGATTCGCAAGCCATGCGAGTCCAACTGACTCAAACTCGTATCGACAGTATCTTAACTGAGGTCAAGACGATTAGGCTAGGTCAGGCCATCACTGTAAAACGATTTCAAAGAGTTTTGGGCCTTATGGCAGCTGCTTCAGTGGTAATTCCCTTCGGCTTGCTCCACATGAGGGCCCTACAGTGGTGGCTCAGGACCAGGGGGTTTTCCCCAAGAGGGAACCCCTTCCGCACGATTAGAGTTACGTCCAGATGCCTTCGTGCTCTAGTCAGCTGGAAAGATGTTCGGTTCCTGTCTCAAGGCCAGGTGTTGGGGACTTCGGGTCACAGAAAAATTCTGACCACGGATGCTTCCCGCACAGGCTGGGGTGCGGTTATGGAGGGCCGTTTCACCCGGGGGGTCTGGGAAGACCGCCATCTTTCTCGACATATTAATTTCCTCGAGATGATGGCAGTGTTTTTCGCCTTTAGGCATTTTCTCCCAGATCTCAGAGGCCATCATGTCCTGGTTAGGTCTGATAATGTATCAGTGGTCTCTTATATCAACCATCAGGGGGGCTTGAGGTCTCGACCTCTGTGTAAGTTAGCCCATCATATATTACTGTGGTCTAAGGACAAATTTCTCTCTGTGAGATCCATGTATATACCTGGGGTTGAGAATGTGGGAGCAGACACCCTGTCGAGGCAGGGGCCGAGGCCCGGGGAATGGAGGCTTCACCCTGAGGTGGTGAAGCTCATTTGGGAGAGATTTGGCCAGGCGGAGGTGGACTTATTCGCTTCTCATGAGAATTCTCATTGCCCGCTCTGGTTCTCTCTTTCGCACCCTGCACCTTTGGGTTTGGATGCTATGGTACAGACGTGGCCGAGGCGACGTCTGTACGCCTTTCCCCCGGTGTCTCTGCTCCCTGGAGTTCTGGAAAGAGTAAGGAGGTATGGAGTGGATATTATTCTTGTGGCTCCGTTCTGGCCGACACGGATTTGGTTTTCCGACCTGGTCAGTCTTCTGGCAGACTCCCCATGGCAGTTACCATTTAGGGGAGATCTTTTGACTCAGGCGGCGGGCTCTTTATTTCACCCGCGCCCTGAAGATTGGAATCTTTGGGTCTGGCCCTTGAGGGGGTCCAGATCCCTTTAGTTCTAATTTTCTTCCGGAACTCTTGGCTATGCAGGATAGTTTAAGGGAGGGTGAACCCAGTCTTTACTGCCCATTGGCTTCAGTACGGGAATTTCTACACCCTTCCGGGACCTCTCATCCATGTTCAGAGCCTCTATGGCGCATACTGCCTCCGTATGCTCTGAGGGTGGTCACGTGGGACCGTCCCATAACCTCCATTTGATCCGGTAGCTTCTTGGATGAATCCTGTCGTTGCAGGCTGACAGGTGACCCCTGGCTCCTGTCGGCGCTGCAGGGTGTTTTAGGATTATAAGCTTTTCTCTCATCCCCGGTCTCTATGGGACCGGAGGCTTTTAATTCTTCAGGTATTTATCCTCTGTTGCATGGACGGTGCAAGAGAGCCTGGTTTTGGGGCTTCCAAAGAAAGGAGTCTCCCTCTAGACGGGTTAGGAGTTGAAAAGGGCCTGCTTATATTATACAGGTTAAATTTCAATTTTGAAGCTGCTGAGGCATCTTTCCCTTACCACACCAAATAAGGATTATGATTCTTAGTCTAGTGGGATCTGTCAACTCCTAGCGTAGCGCCTCTGAGTGTGCCAGATGTTTCACACCGGGGCGCCTGTTCTCTGTGGGGGCTAGCTGGTACTCGTTCCCCGTAGCGTTGATTAGACGCAGCGGGAGTTCCCCGTAACGATGGGGAACGTCTCGGGTTACTGGATGTAACCCTGGTTCCCCGAGAGAGGGGAACGAGACGCTGCGTCCCCTCTCCCCACCTTCGGGGCGCCCTGAGAACAGCTGCTTTGAATCTTGTCGAAGCTGTCATTTCCTTGTTCCTGTGACCCTTATATAGTGTCCGGGTCACCGTCACATGCAACGTCATGACGCACGATGACGCGCACCAATCCAGATTGGAATAGTTGTATAGTGGCTTCAGATAGCGCATGCCGAAGGCATTCCCCGTAGCGTTGATTAGACGCAGCGGGAGTTCCCCTCTCTCGGGGAACCAGGGTTACATCCAGTAACCCGAGACGTTTTGTGGTCCAGGGTCACATATAGGCTATAGCACGTTAGTTGGCTAGAAAAAAAGAGCTATAGAGAGTATTTTGCTAAATATGTGTACTATATTGCATTATATTTAATTTGTGTTATTTTTAACCTTAAATAATACTGCCAGCTGATAGGGCTCTCTGTATGTTTACAGCATTAGGTGAGTTGTTTTTTTCTTGAGAAAAAATCTTGTGTAGCCTACCTAATATTTATCCAAATGACTCAATATTAACTCAAATCACAGTAATTTAATTGAATTGAAATAATTAAAAAGCGTAGCTTTCCAGAAATTGAACCATGTAAACATTGTAACATGTTGTCACTAAACCTAATAAAATTCAGTTTAGTTACTAAAATGTTTTGACAATCACAATACACTTAGGCTACCCTATTGATCAAACAGCAAAGATTTTGACACTCTGGGTGTCAACATTGCGTAATACTTGCTTGGGTGAATTTCACTCCCAACAATCAAAGGAAAACAGGTAACACTTTAGAATAATGGTCCGTAGTTAACAAGTAACTATGCAGGAAGTAATAGGTAGTACTGCATTAACACCGAACTTAATACTATTAACTAATATGGAAGCAATATTAACTAAGCAGTAAGTAATATCTAATTTAGTACAAAGGTAGTTCCTTGGTAGGTATTTGATTATTACTAAAGAAATGTATCCTCACTGAGAACTACTTGTGAACTAAGAAAGAATAACCAATTAATTACTAATCACAAAAGTAACATGTCTAAAAAGTGAACAATTGTGGGGTTTTTTTTTTACTCTTAACATGGTCATAACATTTCAGAAGCTTGTGCCTCAAATGGGTTCTTAGTGGAAACCAGTTTATATTTCCCCAAATACATTAGCTACAGGTTGAGATTGTGACTACTACTCTTGCCAAAGGATGGACGCATGTTCTGTTTATTTCAAACTTAAACATAGAATAATACTAATAATGATAATTTGTTTAAAATTTTAAACAATTAGGAAGTGATGCTGACACTCATGATTGGATTAGTTCACTATTATGAGCTCTTGAGTGTCAGTTCAATATGTCTCAGACTCCAAAGACCTACCTTTATGTTACAGTAGCCGCCAGAGGAGGACTTCTCTTTAGGATATGAATATAAACATTGATGTTCTCTTGTCAAAAACAATTTGCATCCTTAATGAAGAAATTGGCTGCATTTATGTTGCGATAATCGCAAAACCACATCTTCCAGATTACAATGTTTGTTAGAATATTACTAGTGCCTGTACAGTATGTGTTAAATATAAAATTAAATAACTTGTATTACTTGTGAAAAACATGCTAACTCCTCACTAATTACTCAAGCGTTACCTTGTTATCCCGCAGGAACTACTAGTGATGTGGCCCATTATTTTAAAGTGAAAAACATGCTAACTCCTCACTAATTACTCAAGCGTTACCTTGGTATCCCGCAGGAACTACTAGTGATGTGGCCCATTATTTTAAAGTGAAAAACATGCCAACTCCTCACTAATTACTCAAGCGTTACCTTGTTATTCCGCAGGAACTACTAGTGATGTGGCCCATTATTTTAAAGTGAAAAACATGCTAACTCCTCACTAATTACTCAAGCGTTACCTTGTTATCCCGCAGGAACTACTAGTGATGTGCCCCATTATTTTAAAGTGAAAAACATGCCAACTCCTCACTAATTAATCGAAATTAATGTTTTGACTCTATTGCATTCAAGACCCATAATACACTAAAACACAACATAAATTCACAAAATATATCAATTTTATTAGCTTGATGTAATCCAAATATTTAGAATCCATACGTTGTTTGCAAGAAACAGATCCAAATTCAGCCCTTTATCCAGTGATCTTCATCTCCATTTCCGCTTCTCCCGAAGCGTTACGACATGTTTTACGGCAGTGATATCAGACGCTTATTGGCTCTCGCATGCTTCGTCACAGATTACGACATGCTGTGTTTAAATTGGTGTACTATATTTGAACTGGAGAAGCGCACGCGCCTTCACAGAGCGAACAGCGAACCGAAACCGGATTAACATTTTCATGGATTAATAATTTATATTCTGCTCTGTAACGTTACCTCATACAATACTGCCAGAGAGGACTGCGACACATCGTCATGTGAACAACTTTTGGTACCGGTTTTGATATTTTCTCAATAAATAAATGATTGTGATTATACCTGTCTGTTGTTTTTCTTTATAATTCTAGCCTACGTAACTTAGTTTACAGAAATTGTTAGGGGTAGGATTAGTTTTACTATGTTTTAATGCTATATTGTTAATAAAACTGCCATTTCCCTACACATATCTGTCCATTAAGTTTTATCCTTTTAATTTTGTCAATAAAATGGGTATGTTTAGGTGTGGGAGTAGGGTTAAGAGATCTTACATTTATAATCTATAAAATGGTAAAAGGGAAATTATACAGATATCGTTATGATATGAAATATTAGTAAATAGTTTACATTTTTTAGCTGTAAAATCGTAATAATGTTACGTTTAAACGTTGCAGATACGTCCATATTAACGTTATACGTTTCAGCATCGAAACGTACAAAAAAGTATGTTTTCTATCTTTGAGAAAATTACGTATTAATACCTACGTATTACAATGAGACCAGGCTGCACTAGTAGTTAACAAGGGATACCAAGGTAACGCTTGAGTAATTAGTGAGGAGTTAGCATGTTTTTCACTTTAAAATAATGGGCAACACTAGTTCCTGCGGGATAACAAGGTAACGCTTGAGTAATTAGTGAGGAGTTAGCATGTTTTTCACTTTAAAATAATGGGCCACATCACTAGTAGTTCCTGCGGAATAACAAGGTAATGCTTGAGTAATTAGTGAGGAGTTAGCATGTTTTTCACTTTAAAATAATGGGCCACATCACTAGTAGTTCCTGCGGAATAACAAGGTAATGCTTGAGTAATTAGTGAGGAATTAGCATGTTTTTCACAAGTAATACAAGTTATTTAATTTTATATTTAACACATACTGTACAGGCACTAGTAATATTCTAACAAACATTGTAATCTGGAAGATGTGGTTTTGCGATTATCGCAACATAAATGCAGCCAATTTCTTCATTAAGGATGCAAATTGTTTTTGACAAGAGAACATCAATGTTTATATTCATATCCTAAAGAGAAGTCCTCCTCTGGCGGCTACTGTAACATAAAGGTAGGTCTTTGGAGTCTGAGACATATTGAACTGACACTCAAGAGCTCATAATAGTGAACTAATCCAATCATGAGTGTCAGCATCACTTCCTAATTGTTTAAAATTTTAAACAAATTATCATTATTAGTATTATTCTATGTTTAAGTTTGAAATAAACAGAGAACATGCGTCCATCCTTTGGCAAGAGTAGTAGTCACAATCTCAACCTGTAGCTAATGTATTTGGGGGAATATATTGGAATATATTGGGGTTTATATATTCATAAACTGGTTTCCACTAAGAACCCATTTGAGGCACAAGCTTCTGAAATGTTATGACCATGTTAAGAGTAAAAAAAAACCCCACAATTGTTCACTTTTTAGACATGTTACTTTTGTGATTAGTAATTAATTGGTTATTCTTTCTTAGTTCACAAGTAGTTCTCAGTGAGGATACATTTCTTTAGTAATAATCAAATACCTACCAAGGAACTACCTTTGTACTAATTTAGATATTACTTACTGCTTAGTTAATATTGCTTCCATATTAGTTAATAGTATTAAGTTCGGTGTTAATGCAGTACTACCTATTACTTCCTGCATAGTTACTTGTTAACTACGGACCATTATTCTAAAGTGTTACCGGAAAACACAATCAGCAACAGTTTACCTTCAACAGACTGGAATACCCATGATTCAAAAAATGACCAGTCAGTTTGGCACTGTAAACCAGAGACACTGTTTTATTGACACATGGATTACCTGTTGTAAGAACTGATTTTCCTGCTAAAACAAAACGCACCCTGCAATAAAGCCATAAAATGCACCCTGGACAGCAGATAGCAAAGACAGAGCACAGAACCTTGTCCTGCCCAAACTTATCTCCTTGTCCCCTTGTTTGACTTCAACTCATCCCCCCTCTCCCTCCTCAAGTCACTGAAAGTTCATTAAGCAATTCAGCAACATATGATTCTGATTAATTCAATACACACACAAAAAAAAGCTACCATTAAATTAAACTGTTACCTTTAGGTTGGTTATCAAGAAAGGGAATTTATGAAGGCCTCAGACCTAATTTGTCATAGCATGTGTTGCTAATAATTTATTTAAAATAAAATATTTCATATACAAATATACAAAGCTCAATGCAGTTAACTCAATTATGCCAGGTAATTAGTTGGTGCTGATCTAAGCTGGCAGCTGTTTGTTCGAACTCCTTATGGTCCATGTTAGCAGTTGGCATGTTCAGAAATAAATGTAGCTTTGACAGCGGAAACTAGATAGAGGAATGTGGGTGTCAGTCTTTTGAATAGGGTCACTGCAGCCAAGTGTATGGGACACGACCAATATAAGCAAACTTTGGATGTCTTGATGACTGTCTTGATAAAAAAAATAAACATTTTTCCTTCATACATGATAAACAAAGTAATCAAACATTTATGGCTTAAAGAAAATGTAGATTGAAAAGATTGTTCTTTATATTGTAACCTTATGCAGCTGAATTATTCAGTTTGTGGATAATTTAAAATGTTAACTTTGATATAAAAAGTTTGAAATGGTAACAAAGCAAATTAATTTATATGTATCAACTAGGTGATTCCATGAGTTTTGACATTTAACATGTTAAAACACTGAATGCACTTTTCTTTAATTTGTAAAATGTATTTTTTAGAATTCAAAACACAATAAATGCTGTGTGTAAATCATGTTCTGCTTTATCTGTTTATTTCTGAGCTTAACACTATATCCCCTGAAGGTATTTAGGGCTGTGAGTGATGAGAAGCTTTATAGTTGTTTGTGGCTATCAATTATTGAAGCCTTTATGAGCTGCTGAACTCAGACTATTTGAGAGCTATTCCAAAACAGTTTAAAACACAGCAGGTGTGAAGTTGTCAACCTCTCATCTTAATGTGTTTTAAATGTTAAAGAGTCTATGAAGCCAAGCTGCCTTATTGCATACTTCTCTAATATGTTTTGGCACGTTACTGACAGTACTTTCATACAGTTCATTCACTCTGAGGGCATTGCAATGTAGGCCTGAATATACTTTACATACACAACTATGTACAGGTCATTCAAAATACTGTCCCTTACAAACATCTTGCCACTACCATACCTTGAGAATGTCTCATATATTTCTTCACTTTTTGTCTCATATAAAGAAAAAAAGTGACTACATTTTAATTTAGTTTCAGGCAGGGTTGTAACCATTACTGACACCAACAACATTGAGAATAGCATTTGATTTTTAAACATATATTTTTCCTTTTATTTTTTTATAGGATTATTTACCATAATTGAACAAGGATTGACCCCACACTCTGAATTCCTTTTGAGCCACTTACATCACACAGGCATATATAACACGTCCTGTAGGAGAAATGACCAAGAGAGCAAGTATATATATATATATATATATATATATATATATATATATATATATATATATATATATATATATAGTACATGTTTCTGTAGACTGAGCTGCAGGGCACAACAGGGCAGTCGTCACGGTTGGCATTTGGCAACATTTGCAGGAACATGCCAATAGGATGCCAAGCAGGTTTTGAAACATTAAAGGAGAAGTTCACTTTCAAAAAAACTTTTGCTGATAATTTACTCACCCCCATGTCATCCAAGATGTCCATGTCTTTCTTTCTTCAGTCGCAAAGAAATTAAGGTTTTTGATGAAAACATTCCAGGATTTCCCCCCATGTAATGGATTCTATTGGGACCCAAACGGTAGAAGGTCCAAATGACAGTTTAAGTGCAGCTTCAAAGGGCTTTAAACGATACCAGACGATGAATAAGGGTCTTATCTAGCGAAACGATCGGTCATTTCCAAAATAAATAAAAAAGTTTAAGTTTTATAAGCACAAATGTTCGCCTTGCTCTGTTCTGTGATGTGCGTTCGTGACGTCACGTATTACGCAATTACGTTGAAAAGGTCACGCTTGAAAAATTTCTGTCCTGAAGAAAATGTTCTTTTTGGCTTTTTAATATTAAAACACCGAGGATACGCACACGAAATGGGCATTTTAAACGATAAACTGACACAAATACATTTGAAAATGTGTATATGGTCCTCCTTCCGCACATTCGTAAACACGTCAAGCGTGACCTTTTCAACGTAATTGCGTATTACGTGACGTCTTCAACGCGCATCACAGAACAGAGCAAGGCGAGCGTTTGTGCTTATAAAACTTAAACTTTTTTATTTATTTTGGAAATGACCGATCGTTTCGCTAGATAAGACCCTTATTCATCGTCTGGTATCGTTTAAAGCCCTTTGAAGCTGCACTTAAACTGTCATTTGGACCTTCTACCGTTTGGGTCCCAATAGAATCCATTACATGGGGGGAAATCCTGGAATGTTTTCATCAAAAACCTTAATTTCTTTGCGACTGAAGAAAGAAAGACATGGACATCTTGGATGACATGGGGGTGAGTAAATTATCAGCAAAAGTTTTTTTGAAAGTGAACTTCTCCTTTAAGGAAATGGCTTTGAATGCGGTAAAGACCTTAACGCATAGAAGATATAATTTCTTCAATAACATCCGACTTTTGCATGGAATGACAAATGTAATTTATTACTCAAATCCAATTAGTATTGAATGCATGATGGAAAAAAATATGACAAAAAATATATAATTTTTGACTACTAATTTGCAGTAAATATTGAACATTTATCTAACTATACATATATATATATATATACAAGTAGAGTACTGTTGCCTGCAGACAGTTATACATACATAAGTGAAGCCTGGCACTAAACATCATGGCTTGACCATTGTTTTAGTACAGCTGATGGGCATGCAGCCATAGAGAATATGGGTATTAAGTATATGGGGTCACAATAACAGACCATATACCTTTGGCCCTCACAATTAACATTGAAGAATTACCATCTACAGTCAGCAACAACAATGCTATCAGTGGTAATGTGAGTACTAAATTAGACTGGTCAACTCTTTCTGAAGAGGATCTTTTGGCTTATTATAATAACACAGACCATTATCTAAGTAATGTTTATCTGCCCAGAGAAGCTATTATGTGTAAGGATGTCAACTGTCAGATTGAGGAGCACAAGAGTAATCTATGTGCCATGTATGATGATGTTGTGGCTGCTCTGTTGGAGGGTGGTAAACCTCTTCAAAAACACAGGAGAAACAGGGCCTATAATATTAGACCAGGATGGAATGAGCATGTAGCACCATATCACACTGAAGCTCGGGAAGCTTACAAGCTTTTGGCCCTGGCTGGGAGACCTAGACAGGGCCCTGAGCTTGAGAATAAAAAGCTTGCCAATGCCAGATATAAGTATGCTGTTCGTTTTATATCTAGAAATGAGCAAGCCATGAGGGCTGACTCTATGGCCAGTAAAATGATGAGCAACAATATTACTGACTTTTGGAAGGAGGTGAGGTCCCTCAATAACTGTAAATCTTCCCTTCCTTGTACTGTTGAAGGAGTCTCCGGAGAAGATAATGTTGCTGAAATATGGAGACAGCACTATAGCTCCCTCTTTAACTGTTTTAAACATGATCCACATGTGGAGGACTCTGCTATCAGTAATGAATCAATAAGTATTCTGACACATGAGGTATTTGATGCCATATGGAAATTACCTAACAATAAAGCATGTGGTATGGATTCAATAACTGCAGAGCATCTGAAAAATGCCAGTCTTAGGCTTGCTTCCCTCCTGGCAATGAACTTTACTGGTTTGTTGATCCATGGCATACTACCAGATTCAATGTTATCTATTCCGCTTGTCCCAGTTATTAAGAACAAAGCTGGAAAAGTTGGCTGCCTGGATAATTATAAACCTATAGCATTGGCCAGTATCTTATCCAAGGTAATGGAAAGAATCCTCCTTGATAGAGTGAGTGGGTATATCTCTTCCCTGGATAATCAGTTTGGATTTAAGCCAAACCATGGCACAGACATGTGTATTTATGCTCTTAAGGAAATAGTGAATTTGTATAAGTCTAAAAATTCCACTATTCTCATGTGTTTTATTGATGCCTCCAAAGCATTTGATCGAGTGAATCACAAACAGCTTTTTATTAAGCTAAAGCAAAGGGGAGTCCCTGGGTATATTGTGAGGGTTCTTGCCTATTGGTATGCCCACCAGCAGATGCATATCAAATGGGGGGGGTAGCATATCTGCCCCCTTTAGAGTGTCCAATGGTGTTAGGCAGGGAGGAATCTTGTCCCCCGTCTTATTTAATTTATATATGGATGAACTGTCAAGGAGACTTAATGGTTGCAACACTGGCTGTATGATTGGTGGCATGCTGGTGAATCATCTTATGTATGCAGATGACCTTGTTACTTTTAGTCCGAGTAGTGCAGGGCAGCAGGAGCTTCTTAATATATGCTCTGACTATGGGGTGGAATTTGATATAAAATACAATTCCAGCAAAAGTGCTGTTTTAATATGCAGAACGAAACAGGATAAATGGCTTAATTTTCCTGTGTTCATGCTAGCCAATAATTGTCTTGAGGTCTGCAAAAAGATTAAATACCTTGGTCATTGTATTGCAGATGATATGAATGATGATGATGACATATACAGACAGTGTTATAAGTTATATGCACAGGCAAACACCATAGCACGTAAGTTTAGTTACTGTTCTACTCAAGTTAAAGTGCTCTGTTCAAAGCTTACTGTACACCACTCTATACTGCCCATCTGTGGTCTTCTTACAAAAAAAAAAACAGCATGCAGAAGTTACAAGTTGCCTACAATGATGCAATGATAATTTTACTCAATGTTCCCAGAGGAGGGAGTGCTAGTCAGATGTTTGTATCTGTAGGAGTAACCACACTGAAAGCACTTTTAAGAAATTTGATGTTTATGCAACGTCTGGATGAGTCTACCGACAGTATCATGGTGGCACTCTCAAATCCCTTAGTGAGTTGCTCCAGGTACACATCCAGACTGAGAGTGCATTGGCTGAAATGTCTGTATGTATTTTAATTATTGTATTTGCTTTTTCTTATTGTTTGTTTGTTTGTTTGTTTTGTTTGTTTTTATCTGTCCTGTCTTGCGGTTTTTTTCTTTTTTTTCTTTATAGAAACATGACATTTATTGAATACAAACATCATTATTGCCCATGCAGGAAAAAATATACTATTTATGATTAATGTGGTGTATGGGGAATGTTGACACAGCAAACTTTTTTTTAATGTTTTTTTTATTTATGAAAGGTTTAAGCAATATTTTAAGCAAGTAAGTCTATTGTGGAAATACATTTAGTAAAAACTCAAAAATGGAAAAAGTAACATACAACTAATTTTGGGAAAATCTACATAGAAAATGTAAGTGGTGCATGCCCATGCAAACTTGTTCTGGGTGCTTGCAATAGTGTTACTATCCAGTTGCTAAGGTGTCTTCAGTGGTTGTTAGCATATTGCTATGCTGTTTCTAGAGTGTGCTGGGTGATTGCTATGTGATTAAGTACTGGCTCAAGTCAAATGAGCCCAGCCCAAAGGCTCTGGCCCCTCCTTTATTGCAAGTTTAAGGGGTATATTGTACGGTTTTATTTATTTTGAAAAGTTTTACATATGAGCCATTGTTTTGAACTGTATAAAATAACATGTACAACAGAAAGAAATGATAAAAGTTTGTATTTGTGTTTATGTGAGTATGAGAAATCGATGTTGTCACGATCAATGAAACGGAAGGAAGGATGCAAGTAAAACTCTTTATTAGTAATAATGATGAATGAACAGATCCTCAGGCAGTCTGGTGACGCAGGGATTAGATGGTCAGCGTCCGGTGGTGAAGTGATCAGACGGTGATGTAGGTGAGCGGTGAAGTAATCCAGATAATGAATGACAGTCCGATGAAACAGGAACAGGCACAAGAGCACGAAACAAACCGTCGACAGGAACAGGAACAGGACCAACACACACACACACACACGTTTATGTGGATTAGCCAGACTTTTTCTCCAAACAGGCCCGGTGGTGGTTTAGATGGACTACCCTTTCCTGAGGTCCTAGAGCTATGAGAGTTCGATTAAAACACTCAAAAAAAAAATGAAAAAAATTCAGGACACTTTAGACTTCAGATACACCCTTCAGAGCTTGATACACACCACCCTAAAACTATTGTGGTTTATAGAGACAGTTCTCATTTTGAAGAATATGTGACTTATAAGGACCAAAACAAACATTATTGGGACTTTAAAGGGACAATGACGTCACTTGCTCATTAACATAAATACACATTAACAAATACACATTAACCTGACACCACCAAGGATTAATGGGACTTGAATTTATTATTTTATTGCACAACTCTAACATCACCAGTGTTAGTTGGTGACACGGTCTAACAGCCAGATAACAGCCTGTAAGAGCTAAACAATAGATTGTCACACAACACAAGTGCCATGTCAATTAACATTGAAAAGAAATTTTAGACTTTTGGGACTTTAGCTTATTCCCCGTATCCCCCAGAGTTAGATAAGTCCACACACACCCTTCTCATCTCCGTGCGTGCTGTAACTCTGTCTGACGCACCCACCGCTAGCCTAGCTTAGCACAAAGACTGGAGGTAAATGGCTCCAGATAGCATACTGCGCCCAATAAGTGACAAAATAACACCAACATTTTCCTATTTACATGTTGTGATGTGTATAGTCACAGCGTGTACAAATAACAAGGTCACATGAGACACAGCCATCTTCTAACCGTACACACACTGGGAACTATATTCTCAGAAGGCGAAGCACTGCTGGCTGGAGTGATTAGCGCAACCCTCTGAGCGAACTCTCGGCTCCTCACCACAGGGCTTCTCAGGCGCTGCGAGCAAATCACTCCGCAGAAGTAGCAGAGCTTAGGCCTTCTATATAGTGAATTCTATGAGAATATAGTTCCCAGTGTGTGTACGGTTAGAAGATGGCTGTGTCATGTGACTTTGTTATTTGTACACGCTGTGACTATACAAATCACAACATGTAAATAGGAAAATGTTGGTGTTATTTTGTCACTTATTGGGATTAGTATGCTAGCTGGAGCCGTTTACCTCCAGTGTTTGTGCTAAGCTAGGCTAGCGGTGGGTGCGTCAAACAGACTTACAGCACGCACGGAGATGAGAATGGTGTGTGTGGACTTATCTAACTCTGGGGGATACGGGGAATAAGCTAAAGTCCCAAAACGTTGGCGTGTTCCTTTAACACAAACATAGAAACACCACCACAATTGTCAGTGTATTTAAATCTTTTCTTTTTCTGACTGCCTCTTTGCAGCTATTCCTCTATTTCAAGTCCCTTATATTTTGCACTGTTCTTTGTGCCAACACGGGGTCTTCTACCCGTTTGCAGTGACTGCATTCAGTTTAGGTGGCCAGTTTTCCCCTGCTTATATGACCTTTGAAGTGTCGCATTACTGCGGCGACCTCAGCCTTAGACCACACTTTCTTTGCCACTCTTCTGGATCCATGTTCCTCATCAGCATAATTCCCTGGAAGATAGGCAAACAAAAAAATTATATAAATCACAAACAAAATGTGTTGTCCAGTTGAAGCCATCAAAACATGAGTTCAGTTAATGCCACAGTTGACAAGAAATTGCAGTTTACTTTTCTTAATTCACTCTGGGTATCAGTTGGTGTCTCACTCGATGTGATTTCACCAACTTTACTAGCCCACATTAGAGTGTGGACAATATGGAGTGTATTTTTAGAATGTCTTTGCTGTTCATCTATTTATGTGGCCAAACCTTTTGATATTTGAATTAATTGCAGTAAGTAATACTACAATTAGTAACATGTCTTAAGTAATTTTGGCATTGTACTTCAACACACCGTATTTTAAATGAAACAAAGACTATGGGGTTTAAGGTCTGATTCTCAGTTTAAATCTGATTTCATAAGGTTAGCTAAATAGTGTTGGAACTTGGTCTGAAAGTTTAGTCTTGATATTGAAACCATACGTAACAATCAGCTTAATACTACTTTTAACCTCTTAATCTTCCAGATTTTGTGGCATGTTGTGACTCAGTCATTCAGACCAATTCATGTTTAGTCTTTTAACCAACTTGCTAAAAAGAGAATTAATAGAACGTACTCATGGGCAATCAAGAGAACATGTGAAGAGAAGGAGGTAACTTTACTTTTATCTCAAATTCAGTATACATTTCCTGATAATAAAGTAAGTGTATATGCTCTCTTGCAGACAAGATGTTTTGTACAAATGCAGTACAGTTAAATTTAGGGCTATTCATTTACATCTCTTTCTTTAAGATTACTCTTGCATTTTGATAGTTGAAAACTTCAGAGACAAGAAACATCACAAAGACGTGCATAATAATCCTTCTGTTAAAGAGATACTTCACAGTTTTTTCATATTAAACCATGTTATTCCCTTAACTAAGACGAGTTGATGCATACCTCTCTCATCTCAGTGCATGCACTCAATCGCTCTGGCGCGCGGCCAAAGAGTATAGAAGTAACAAGAGGCGAAACTCCGTTGCAGTTTTGACAACAGCCACTAGGTGGCGCTTCGGTAGCGCGGCCGCCATTTTGGACTGAACCAACGGCTTTACCGTTAGCACAACTACTGTACAGCATGTCTGGAAATAATTGGAAACAAAGAAAACAGTGTTCTGCCATCAACTGCAACAACTACCAGTGTACAGCCAATCAACTACCATTTCATAGATTCCCCAAAGATCCAGAGAGGTAAAGTAGAAAAGGTTTTTATTAACTTTAAAGTGAGCTAACGTCAACGATAACAGGTGCTGTAACGTTAATGTAAGCTATCCCATAACCGCATTAAGTTAACAGTTTGCTAATGTTATGTATTTGGTCGAAATAGTCAAGACTCGAAATGGGCTTTTTAAATCGCATACTTTCAGAGATATATGAACACCTAACCTGGCAAATGACCGCTTTATTAATTCATTGTTATCACTAAATTAACCCTTTAACTTTTTTTCGCATAAACATGAAAATCACTATCCAAACTTAATGGTTGTAATTCAAGAATGCTTTGGAATTTAGACCTATGGTTGGTCTTGTTTTAATTTGTCAGATTATTGTTGAAGTGAAATAAATTATGAAAGTAAACAGAAAAACGTTATATAAGTTTGAGTTTATTAAAATGTACAAGTTTAAAATGGATGAAAACGCTATGAAAACGCTAAATTATCCAAATTGACGCTAAATTATCCAAATTGATGAAAACGGATGAAAACGCTAAATTATCCAAATTGACAGAGTGTGTTAAAGATATAAAAGATTGGATGACGCGTAATTTTCTATTATTAAATCCAGACAAGACAGAGGTAATACTTATCGGTTCAAAAAACCGCCCACAAAACCTCTCACAATACAACTTTGACATCATAGGATGTCCTGTTACTTTATCCTCTACAGTAAAAGACCTGGGTGTTATACTCGATTGTAACCTGTCTTTTGAAAATCATATTTCGTATGTTACAAAAACAGCCTTTTTCCACCTTAGAAACATTGCTAAGCTACGTAATATGCTATCAGTTTCTGATGCAGAAAAGTTAGTTCATGCATTCATGACCTCGAGACTAGATTACTGTAATGCTTTATTAGCCGGTTGTCCTGCATCCTCAATAAACAAGCTACAGTTAGTCCAAAATGCAGCCGCTAGAGTTCTTACTAGATCAAGAAAATATGATCATATAACACCAATTTTATCATCACTACATTGGCTACCTATAAAGTTCCGTATTAATTATAAGGTATTGCTACTGACTTATAAAGCCCTAAACGGCTTAGCTCCAGTCTATTTAACGGATCTTCTATCACCCTATAATCCATCGCGCTCTTTAAGATCAATAAATTCAAGGCTTTTGGTCATACCTAGGATATCCAGATCAACCAAAGGAGGGAGAGCATTTTCACATTTGGCTCCGAAACTCTGGAATAGTCTTCCTGATACTGTTCGTTGCTCGGACTCACTCTCCCAGTTTAAAACTAGATTAAAGACGCATCTTTTCAGCCAGGCATTCATATAATATTGTTAATCTCACAGTTTCAAACAATCCGGCCTCTAGTTCATAAATGCCAGAGGAGAACTGGCCCCCGACTGAGCCTGGGTTCTCCCAAGGTTTTTTTTTTCTCCATTAGGTCACTTGATGGAGTTTTAGGACACCATTAGGTCACTTGATGGAGTTTTTCGGTTCCTTGCCACTGTTGCCTTTGGCTTGCTCAGTTGGGGATATTTTGGGGATATTTAATTTTATTCTATCAATCAATAAATTCCACTAGAAACAAACTTTGTTGTATTATTTTATTTTAATACTGTGAAGCTGCTTTGATACAATCTGTATTGTGAAAAGCGCTATACAAATATACTTGATTTGATTTTGATTTGATTTAAAATATAATTATTTATATTTTATATAAAATATATATATTACAAAATATATTTTACTCTAGAACTGCAAGAAAATGAAAGCAAAAAATCTGAACAAGTTGTGTTCCACATTTTAGGTTGATATGTTGATATTTCGCATCCTCACCCTTTCTGCCGTGTGCTCTAACGTTACACGGTTTGGAGCTGCGCGCTCTTGCTCGCTCGCTCTAGATTCCGGGTGATTTTAGCTAATTTGTGGGCATCAGGGAGCCGCTATCAATATGCGGGAGACTCCCGGATCTTCCGGGAGACATGGGATGTCTGCTCTAGAGATATTAAAAACTAGAAACTACTTTTTAGTTCATTTAACCGCTTTTGAATTTGAACCGGTATCGTTCAATTCTATGACAGCTGTGTTGCGTTCAGTCCAAGATGGCGGAGCTGCAGCTCTGCGCATGGGTGAGTTTGTTGCAATGGAACGTTCTATTGAGTTTCGCCTCTTGGTACTTCTATACTCTTTGGCGCGGCGACACTTTGATAGCACTTAACTTAGCCCAGTTCATTCAGCAGGGTCCAAACAATCCAAATGTATGACGGAATAGCACTTGGGACTCGAGAGCACTTCTACTCGGCGCAGTAAAAAGTCCAATGGTTCTGATGACAGAAGTGAGAGGGAGAGGATTTTTCAGGCGTGACTTTTTACTGCGCCGAGTCGAAGTGCTCCCAGTGCTATCCCGCCATACATTATAGTTATCCTTTTTACCCGCTTAGAAAAGCACCACGTTTTATTTTGTGTCACCATACTTGGTCGTGTAACTACTCGTGTAACCGTATTTAAATAGGGAAAACGTGGAGGTGTATGGTCGCTTCTAACTTCACCTCTGTTTGGTCTCTAATGAATGAACTGGGCTAAGCTAAGTGCTATAAGTGTCGCCGCGCGCCAGAGCGATTGAGTGCACGCACTGAGACGAGAGAGGTATGTATCACCTTGTCTTAGTTAAGGGAATAACAGTTTAATATGAAAAGACGGTGGAGTATCCCTTTAAGGGAGTTTGGCAAAGTAAGAATTTCAATGTAGGGTATAAACCACTGTGTTTCTTCTGTGCATAGACAATAAACCTCTTGAATCTGAATCTTACCTTCAGAGGGAGGTACACTCTTACTTACTGTGGATGACACAAATGAAACTGATCCTGTTGAAAACATAATTTAACAAGTTACTTTTGTCACAGGAAAAAATACATTTTATCAGCAGTGACTATGAATTGAGTTAACATACCAAAGTCTCCCATGTCATGGTCTTGCTCTGTGGTTGTAGAGTCAATATCCATAGGCTCCACAGTTCCAAGCTCTGATGCGGTGAGATCTGTGTTGCTGTCATCAGATTCACTCCCACTGTCTTCAGCATCACTTAACGCAATCTCATCTGGAAAATGGCATTAGTAAAACTCAGAGGTGTAAAGAGTACTTGAAAACCATACTTGAGTAAAAAGACAGATACATTGCAGCATAAATTACTCTATTACAAGTCACCAATACGAGTAAAAGTGATTAACAATACTTTAGTATTTTACTTATACTAAATTTAGGCTCAAAGATGCACTAGTCCTTGACACCTGAGACATGCAGGTGAAAATAAGAAACAATTGATTTGTAAAATGAGAAGTCATGTTTATTTTCTAAAATCTAAATAAAACTGAACACCTCAATAGTGCAATAAATCAGGGTCGACACAACAGCCTCTTAAAGGGATTGTTCACCCAAAAATGAAAATTCTGTCTTCATGTAGTCAACCTCAAGTTGTTCCAAACCTGTATACATTTCTTTGTTCTGCAGTACACAAAGATAGATATTTTCTATATTTTTGTAACCAAGCAGATCTTGCCAGCCATTGACTAGTACAGCAGAACAAAGACAAGTTTGGAACAACTTGAGGGTAAGTAAATGACAGAAATTTCTTTTTTGGGTGAACCATCTATTTAAGTGTCTACAACCTCTCAAGTCTCAGTTAAGCTCAAGTGCACAAAAAGGCCACACGTAAACCAATATCCTTCAAAAAGGCCTGGTCAATATAGTGGATAAATAAAAAAATGTTAAGTAAAATTAAATAGTCAAAGTCTACTTGCACTGGATGTGCTGGTTTCGGACTCATCACTGGCTGCAGTCATGACCTCATCTCCCAAATCAAACGTCTGTGATTTAGCACCTACTAATGCACTCGCATTCACAAAGTAGACTTGTTGACAAGTTTGGGTGAGTAAGGGCAAAACGCACAAGATATAGTTCAGTCAATATCACTTCTTTATAGCAAAAACAAACTGCTGCAGAAAAAGTAAGGTGCCAAATGTAATTTGTAATTGCATTACTCATCACAAATGTATTGGAGTAAAAAGTACATTTACTTCTTCAAAAATGTAGTCAAGTAGAGTAAAAGTAGCTAATATCTTTGATACTCAGTACAACTACAAAGTAGCCAAAAATATACTCAAGTACAGTTACTAATTACATTTACTCAAATAGTTTACAGCTCTGGTAAAACTCTCATAAATAGCTGGACATAAAAATCTGTGGTTGAAATAGCCACATCAAATAAAAAGACCTAGGGAAAGATAGTACATGGTTTTGTACTTGCCACTTTTTTTCAAAGTAACTGTTTTTACTTGAGTAGTTTTGAGCTATTATATCTGCGTTTGTTTAATGTGGTCCATGAGCACATAAGATAAATGATTACACAATATGATTTTAGGTTAATATTTAACGTAATTCGACTGCACCTACACAAACATAATTTTTAATTACTGTCCAGCCATACTGTAGACTTAAGTTTATATTTCTTAATAGTAGTCCTCGACTCATATTTGGACATGAAAGGTGATTTTTTTTTTTCTTGGAAAGGGATGCTGACTACACCAACTCTAGATGTTTATAAATTAACATTCAAAGGAAAAACCATAAACACAGATAATATCTACAAGGGCTAATTTCTGTACAAACCTTCAATTTCAATCTCATCCAGTGACTTCCCCTGCATGCTGGAAATGTTTCCTTTCTCCATTGACAAAAGGAGTTTGGAAAACTTAGCCAGTTGTGTTGTGGGAACTGGTAATCTGTAGAAGTCGCAGTGAACACGGATGTCGTGACCCAGGAAATCTGATTTGCAGGGTGAGTTGATTTGTGCAAGTGTGAGTTTTGCAAGTTGAACATAGTTCTGAGACTGCTGCGCCTGAATTGGTGAGAAAGCAAATTATTTGACATGGTGATTGAATCTTATATAGACAGTTCAAGTTCAACACTCACTTAGTAGATACTCACCTGTGCTGTGCTGTTAAAGTCATCTCTTTTAATTTGCTTGAGGCAGGATTTATGCCAGACCCCTGAACAAACTGGAACACATTTGAGTAAAACAATGTTAACACTGCAGGTCTATTTAAGTGGTTAGAGCACAACACATATACACTCTATACTAATTCACTAAATATCTAACCTGTGCATTGATAGCCAAGCCACTTGAAGGAAGATACGGGTCCCACACAACGAACACACTTGTCCAAGGAGGATACTGTTGCGCACACAAGGCGGTGTTTTTGACACTGTTGGCGAAAAATTGAATTGTAGTATTTATTTATGCAACATAGTTTGGACAGAAAGATATTTCGTGAGCTTAGAATTATAAGGTTCTATCTCCACTTTTGGTCGAAATTGAGTTTTTGACATAATCTGATCCATTAGGTGTTTATTAATGCCTGTGTGGTGTTATTTTTGTAAAAAAAAATATTTTGTTAGTAGTTATTAATAAAATAAAAAGGTTCCATCTCAGTTTTGCCAGCTGGGATGTAAAAACTTTGATGCTCAATATCTCGGACCTACCCTAAACGGAGATAGAACCTTATAATTCTAAGCTCACGATTTCATATTTACATGTCGATATCCAATCACTTTAAATCCAATACCAATGTGACATTTAATTTACCTCATACATATGATTACCTTTTTATTGCATTGTATTTTGTCATTTATAGCTTATCTTATTTATATGCAGCTTATTTCAAGCATATCCTATATGAAGATATACCTTCTTCATATTTTTAAATTGTAGATGGAGAATTTGTGGTTAGCCTCAGTGTCAGGAGCTGACTTCTTCTAGCCCAGTTTAACTAATAGGGTGGCTATCCATTACATGTAACCAAACAACTTAGCATTCACATTAAACCAACACACAGATCCAATGCAGGCAGTCCAAGTGTTCTTAAAAACCAAAGTGATGCCTCTGGGGACGGGACCCTCTAAACTGTATGGACCTCCCAAGTCATGTTTGGGTGGGGTTCAGGGTTTGATACACATACACTCAGATATTATACTGACTGAAGCTTGAAAAAGCACGTTTAGACAAATGTCCTTCCATTCCATTGTCCACATAAAGCATGTTCTACTCAGGCAACTGTCCACATAAAGCATGTTCTACTCAGGCGACTGTCCACATAAAGCATGTTCTACTCAGGCGACCACACACACACACACACACACACACACACACACACACACATATTGAAATAGGTTGGCAGATTTAACATTTTGCCACAAATAAGTTGTACATGAGATTTAATTTACCTCTCCAACCTTGGTGAGTGGGCTGAGCTCTGGACTAGTCTGATTCGGGTGGCTGACGGCTGTATGGGTGCACTTGCTCTCAGTGGTCAGCTGTAGAAGATGAAACAGAGACAAAAGACAATAAAGAGAAAGTCCTGGGAGCGTGACACTAGAGAGGACATTTGATATCTGAATTAAAAAATAAACCATTCTACTGTTGACAGAAAGACAGAGGAAAACCTTGCTTTAAAACTCACTGACAACTTTTCTGATATTAACAATCAAGAGCAAGATATTAATAAAAATATATCTTTTGTGAGGACATACCTCTTCAGTATCATCAGTTGTGGAAGGGGGATTTGTGGTACCACACATCTTTGGAGCCATTTCATCATCAAGGCCCTGTAAAAAATAAAATAAAATAAATAAAATAAATACATATATATATATATTGTAGACCGTGGACTATGAAAACTACACTCTGATGAACACAGAATTTGATGACTTCATTGTTTTTGTTCTACCAGTCTGTAATGGTCAGTATCATCTATGGTGTGCTGGTTAGGTGGTGCTAACAAACTGCTAACAAAAGCTATAAAAATCATGTTCCTCCTGAAGCTAGATGGAAAATGTACAGTATTTTGGTATGTGAAATGTTCTATGGTTAAAGCATTTATTATATGAGAACTATCAATTTCACAAAGTCAAATTTTGCCCACCTTGCATCTCCATGGCCAGTCTGAGTCACCATAATTATAGGTGATCTCCTCTCCTGGACTTATGTCTCGAACTGCAAACAAACAGAGATGGGGCATCCCTTGCACAGTGAGGTACTTTATCTTGGCATTAGGGTTTATATGGTCATCATTCTCTGTTGCTGCATCAACACTACAAAAACACAAGTAACATTTTCAAAACAATCAGTTTTTATACTAATGCAATGTAAATTAACCTGACGTGAGAAAAGAGAAAGAGAGTCATAATTCTGATTAGATTAACCAGTGACATACGTACCACCACAGTTTTCCCTTAAAATGGAACTCGAACATAAACACTTTAAGGAGGTCATGGTAAATTCTCTGTCTCCTCTCACATTCTTGCTTGCTTATTAGATCACCTCTGTATTCCAATAGAAAGTCTCCTTTTTCAAATGGAACAGAGGCGAAGATGCCGCGACCTAATTCATCAAAGACAAAACAACAAATAATTGGCAAAAAATGATATATATTAAAGTCAAATCATGATTAAACAATCAGAAGATTCAACTTACCCTTTTCAGCATTGATGTACTTGATGTCAAGTCCCACTTTGTCACTTTCAGCAGTAATATAAAATCTTGCATCATCCTTTGAATTAATGCGTCTACGCCGCTTCATGTTTACTCTTTACAGGTGTCACAGCCTAAATTACAAAAAGTTATTGTCAGGATTACAATGTTCACAATATTTTATTGATTCTTTTAAGAATACATTGAAAAGTGTAACAGCATATTTTGCACAAAATAACAGACAGGTAGCAAGAAAAAGTTAATTAAGAGCAGCTGTGTTTAGTTTTCCAGGTTAAAATCTTAAATTGATAGCCTACATATTCTGTCAGATTCTCTTCTCTTTATGTCATACTCTACATTTTCTCTTTCTTCATGTGACAGTAATGGGACTCACATTGTGTTTTGGGGTTCAAAGTCCTTTTAAATTTGGTTTCTTTGGTCAATATGAATTACAGATTATGATGACATTAAAAAGAACCAGGAAATGAAATGTTATCACTGTGATGCTTTTGGCATTAGATCTGTTTTAGAATTATTCAAATAATTAACATGCAACTGACTGGTCAAAAGCTGGTCGAGCTGACACTTCCGAGGTGTGGTCCATTAGGTATTTAATTATTGACAGCTGGGCCATGCGCTGTGGGCGGAGCTTCCCGTCGACTTCCGTTTGTTACCGCCCACGTGCGCAAACCAGCCAATCACAAGACGGCCCGCCAAAATGCACCGTGTGTATCAGAAATGTGTATGAAACTGCAATATAAAACCCAACTGTGGGGTCGCTGTTATATACACTGGGATACACTCAAAATCAGGTCAAGTGGTAAATAAGGACTTTCAAAGAAAAAGAGAATTTATGTTATTCAGACACTAACAAATGCAGTTACACTCTTTGATTTATGAGGACCTTGGCATAGTCCCCGTATTACCCTTAGGTCCGTGGAGCCCAGGTGAAATGTCTGGCGTGTTGTCCATGTAAACCACACACCCACACACACCCCCACACCCCCACACCCCCCCCCACACACACACACACACCCCCCCCACACACCCCCCCACACACACACCCACACACCCACACACCCCCACACACACACACACACACACACACACACACACCCACACCCCCACACCCCCACACACACACACACACACACACACACACCCCCACCCACCCACCCACACACCCCCACCCACACCCCCACCAGAACAAATTTTCAGTTAAATTTTTCAGGTCACTGATATAGTTGAGCATTGCCTTAAGTTGCCTGGCCTTTAGATTTACTCTAATTTACTCAATGACTGATAAAAAAAAATATATATATAAAAAATAAAAAAAAATCATAAAGAGATGTTTAAATGTGGCAAAAGGTGTTTGAAACCAACATAGATAACATTGCTAGACAAAAAGCTTTTATGCAGTGGGGCTTGTCCTCTGTCCCATGACTCTGCTCAAATTATGGGAGTAACTTCTGTTAAACTGTAAACAATCAGCGAAAAGTTTGCTCTGTGAATGCAATAATATGCATTTTTAAAAACTGGGTACAGTGAGATGATATTATTCTACTCACTCTTCAACCATCGAACATTAAAAGTAAATTTTAAAATATTTCAATAATAAAATATTTCATTGTAGTAATATATCTCTGTATTGTGTAACATATGTTGCCTTCATCAAAAATGTTCATTAACTGGAACATTAAGTGATAATATTTCAGTGATTTCCGTAATTTTGACAGACAATAAATATTGTGTTTCCTGCTTTAGAAGCATTCCAGTAAACACTGCTCATAAAATCAGAAGTGAAAAGGGAGACAATTATATTTTAATACATCTGTGAAAACAAACCTGGAAGGAGATGTGAGGATTTGTGGAGAAAATCAAGAGATTCTTAGTGCATTCCAGTGAATTATTCATGGATATATCATATATACAGTGGAATACAAAAGAAAAAAAGATAAAAGAGCTCTTGCCATAGATATTCTTGTTACACCATGTCATCCTCAACTGACAGATAAAGATTATTTGTAGCACAACCTTATGATTTGAAATGATTTGTTTCAGTGAGTGGAACTTCTACAAACCATAAGTGTCTCCCATAATCTAAAAAGTAGTAGGCTTATTAGGAAAAAGGTGCATAGCCTCTGTGACAACTAACCTCTGCCATAGGAATAAATGAATATGAATGAATAAATATAACTACTTTTGCAACTCTTTTTCCCCCATAAAGAATTATGTTTTGAACTGTGCTATAAAGGACCTTAATGGTGTAATAAGCAATATATTGTTATAAGCAATAAGCCCCAAGAAGCCATGGTTTACAGTGAATTTAGAACAGCTAAGGGTCGTTGTTAAATCAACTAAAACACTCTGTTCTAAATTCACTGTAAATCACAGCTTCACTGGGCTTATTGCCTTTATAAAACTGTTATTTTGCATACCTGGCAAGGTTTCATAAAATAAACACACAAACACAAAAATGTAAAGCTATTGATAAACAAAATATGATGTTATATTATATGTAATATAATGGTTGCCAAACAACGGACAGACGCTGCAGCACAACACAAGACAGTGGTGCAGTAATACTGATGTAATGTGCCACAGGTATGTTTGTTGTATAGTACAACGGCTTCAAACGTGGCTCAACCAATCATAATCAAAGACTGGAACTATCCATTTTATAAAGAACCTTTTGAATAATACTTTATTTTTTATAGATTTTTTTTATTAGGGCCCAAGCCCTGAAAGGGCAAAGGCCCTATTGTTTCCGTAAGGATAATTATTAGGGCCCAAGCCCTGAAAGGGCGAAGGCCCTATTGTTTTCGTTAGGATTATTAGGGCCCAAACCCTGAAAGGGCGAAGGCCCTATTGTTTTCGTTAGGATTATTATTAGGGCCTATTGTCTATTCCATTTAATCTTTGTTTTTCAAGGTTTCAGGGGCTTTTGGGGCCCTTAACTTGCTTAAAAACTCTTAAAACTTTTCACACAGGTCAGAACAGACGGTCATCAGGGCCGGGCTGAAGCTGGTACCCGGGCGTGGCAGGGGGGCTCAACAGCGCCCCCTTGGACACGGTCTGAAAAGTTGGTCCATATATCAAACACGCTTGCATGAATTAATATGAAACTCGGTACACATATAGATCTCATCGGGCCGAACAACTTCCGCACTCTAAGTTATTAGCTCCGCCCAACAGGAAGTCGGCTATTATGGGTTGTTTGGAAACACATGCTGTGGAATTTGATGTACTCCTCCTAGGAAATTCATCCATTCGCCTCCAAACTCGGTCAGCATGAAGTCAAGACATTGAGGATGCTAAATTGTGGACGGATTTTTGATATCTCGAACGGTTTGGCCGTGGCGAGGAAACAAATTTATGGTGAATAAGGGACACAGGAAGTGTATTATAACTTCAGCATACATTATCTGATCTTGATGAAACTTCAGCAGTGTATTCGTTGTAAGAGGCCGAACACAAGGATGTGACTATTGTGAGTCAAAGTTATAGCGCCACCAACTGGCAGCAGGAAGTGTGTCACTTTCAAAATGCTTTGAAATCACTCTCTTATTTTTACCCAATTTGCTTCAAACTTTATGTGTATAATGTAGACACACGACAAATGTAGACCTGTGAAAGGATTATTGATATCTTAGATACTGTTGACGTGGCAACGCATCAAACTTCAATATTCTTTTCGGATGCTTTTGAGACTCTTCACATGCTTGAAAATGCATGAAACTCGACAGACTCATCACATTTATTATCCAGTAGACATGTGCAAAGTTTCAGAAATGGGCGTGGTGAGGGGCTCAGTAGCGCCACCTTTAGTCAAAAATAAGGGCTTAGTTTTTCCTAGAATCACAAAAATCGGTATGTATATTGTTCTCATCGAGCCGGACAACTTTCTAATTTACAGTTATTAGCTGCAACCAACAGGAAGTCAGATATTTAGGTTTGAATGTGATTTTTTGGAGAATTCTCTCTCTCTCTCTCTCTCTCTCTCTCTGTATCTGTGTCTCTCTGTGTGTGTGTGTGGGGGGGGGGGGGGGTTGTCTGTTAGGAGAAATTTGCTTTTCTAATTGTTTTTCAAGGTTTCAGGGGCTTTTGGGGCCCTTAACGTGCTCGAAAACTCTTGAAACTTTGCACACAGGTCAGAACCTGCGGCCATCAGGGCCGGGCTGAAGCTGGTACCCGGGCGTGGCAGGGGGGCTCAACAGCGCCCCCTTGAATGGGGTCTGAAAACTTGGTCCATAGATCAAACTAGCTTGCATGAATTAATATGACACTTGGTACACATATAGATCTCATCGGGCCGAACAACTTTCACACTCTTAAGTTATACGCCAGCCCAACAGGAAGTCAGCTATTATGGGTTGTTTGGAGAACGCTTGCTGTGGAATTTGAAACACTCCTCCTAGAGAATTAATTCAATCACCATCAAACTCGGTGGGCATGAAGTCAAGACATTGAGGATGCTAAATTGCGGATGGATTTTTGATATCTCGAACGGTTTGGTCGTAGCGAGGAAACGAATTTATGGCGAGAAAAGAGAAACACGAAGTGTTATAACTTCTGCATACATTAACTGATCTTGATGAAACTTCAGCAGTGTGTTCGTGGTAAGAGGCCGATCAGATGGATGTAGGTAAGCTTTCCCTCACATCCAAAAACACACTTTGGAGACATTCTTGAACAAATCCTATGCAGCGCTGCCAATGATTTCCTGTTGAAGCGCGTTGATGTGCGCGGTCTCGCTCTCCTCTGGTCGACGTGTGCGCGGGCGCGCTTTTCCGAGAGAAATGCTCATATAAGGAGTTCCACTCTCGTCTACGTCATTAGATCCATGATCGAAAAAAAACATCCGAAACTTGTACCAACTTGGAAGTAAGATTTTCGGCACAGAAATTCTCCGTTATTCGTCCAAAATATGTTTTTTAAACTTTGGCCATATTTAGCATGAGAATCCATCTCTTTAACACTGTAAACAACTCTAAATATGTCACGGGTGACAAATGAAGAGGCGGAACTTTTGTTCGAAAGGGCGGAACCTTTGTGCACGGTCATGATTTCCGGGGGGAGCGCTTTGAGAATTGGATTGGATACTTGGAGAGTGGAGATTGAATTATCAGCGGGAATTCATCATTAAGGAGAGATAAGTGTTATACATTGCTTAGATTGTGATGTGATGGATGTTTCGAAAGATACAATGGAACTTTATGACTTCTAACTTATCTTTTGGAGAGGATTGGACACCTTATGCTTTATTGTGGATGTTAAGGAGATTGTATTGAAGAATTGAGGATTGGAAGTCCCTGCCAACGCCCTAAGCTGTGAGTTATGAAGATTTGCAGTGCTATACATTGATGTAATCACGTGTGCAGTTCTGTGTGGATTGCAGTGAATCACGAGTGGGAGTGCATAGCGAAGGCATGAGGAGATCCAGCCCATTTATGAAAATAATATATTTTCTGTCTCGGAATCCGATGAATGAGATCAACCAGTGGTGAACTCCTTTCCATTACTTCTTTAACAAGATGAGTCAGTGGATGGTTTTCTTTTCACTGCTTCCGGTATTATTATGTCTCCAGCAGTGTCCGCTTCAGCGTTGTTGAAGCAACGATATCCATTTCTGTCTGTCTGAGCCCCATGAAGAGAACCAGTTCAGCTTCGCTGAAGAAGCCACCATTCTCTGTCCGCCTGAGCCCAGTGAAGAGAACCAGTTCAGCTTCGCTGAAGAAGCCACCATTCTCTGTCCGCCTGAGCCCCGTGAAGAGAACCAGTTCAGCTTCGCTGAAGAAGCCACCATTCTCTGTCCGCCTGAGCCCCGTGAAGAGAATCAGTTCAGCTTCGCTGAAGAAGCCACCATTCCTTGTCCGCCTGAGCCCCGTAAAGAGAACCAGTTCAGCTTTGCTTAAGAAGCCACCATTCTCTGTCCGCCTGAGCCCGGTGAAGAGAACCAGTTCAGCTTCGCTGAAGAAGCCACCATTCTCTGTCCGCCTGAGCCCCGTGAAGAGAACCAGTTCAGCTTCGCTGAAGAAGCCACCATTCTCTGTCCGCTTGAGCCCTGTGAAGAGAACCAGTTCAGCTTCGCTGAAGAAGCCACCACTCTCTGTCCGCCTGAGCCCCGTGAAGAGAACCAGTTCAGCTTCGCTGAAGAAGCCACCATTCTCTGTCCGCTTGAGCCCCGTGAAGAGAACCAGTTTAGCTTCGTTGAAGAAGCCATCATTCTCTGTCTGTCTGAGCCCCGGTGAAGAGGAATAAGTCAGTGCAGTGTGGGCTAACTGCAAGAAGTCGAAGCTCTCTTTATTTTTAATTAGTATTTTTCAATTAAATAAAACCTTTTTAAATCTTATTCATTTTGTTGGTCCTTTGTCTGCCTGTGTGCCCGTGGTATCGGCTCCTCACAGTGGTGTCCCAAATTCAAGAGGGGTGTGGCCGGGTCATCTCCTTGTAGTTGCCCACCCCGACCTGTGACAAATACATGAAACACCATTGTACCCCCCCTTTAAGAGACTTGTTTTCCTTTTCCAGGTTCTCAACCTTTGATTGCAGAGAAACCACCCTCTCCATCACGTCTTCCACCTGTTTGTTAATGGCTTCAATCGAGCAGGTGAGTTTGTAGATTGAAGATGTGTTTTCCTTCACCGACACCTCGACGGACTGCAGTTTAACCAACGACTCTTCTTGTAACTTGCCAACCTTTTCGTTTGCCGCTAGCAGCACAGAATTAGATACCGTGTCAGGAGTGTTTGTTCGAGATTTCTTCTGAGCAGGGGATTTACTAGGAGTGTCCGGAGAGCTCCCAAAAGCGTTTTCTAGGCGTCTTGCATAGTTGTGTATCTTGAGATTATCGCTGTTTGCAGAAGCCTCAACAGAGGCCGTGTCCATATCTTCCTCCATGTTTGTAGCAACCGAGCTACTTTTCCCAGGCATGGAAACTAACAAAATTAATTTAAAAGGGTCCCAAAATCATTAAAGGCAGTCTTAACAGAATATGCTGAGCTTCCGAAACAAGTTATAGAAAAAACTGAACATGGAAAGTCAAAGCTTCAAGCACCGCATATATAATAGATTAAGAGCGTGACGAAGTTGCTGTTAACGCGGCGCCATCTTGACCCCACCTCTGTGCAGTAACCATAGACAGTATAAGAAGTGGACAGAGCCATCTCATTGGAACTCAATTGAGACAAGTGAAGCCCATTTTTAGCGATTTTTTTTTTTTTAGCACTTCCGTTCCTGACGCGCAGACTCAAACCGACTCAAACTAAGCTTGATGACGTGAGCAACCTGTCTGACAGATGTAAATCTTATAGTAGCTGTGCGTGCAAACTGCCAACGTTAATCTTGCAGAGACGGCGAGCTTGAGCAAAGAGTTCTTTGGCGTGAGTGAGCAGGAGTAAGTATTCTGATGAATTATTTTGACAGTATAATATATCTATGGGCTTCTCCCTTGACGTCCCCCCAATTGCCTGCGAGCTTCTCCTCCTGCCTGTACGGTAATTTCTCTACTGTGCGACAGAGAGTCGAGTGGTTATGACGCAATCGTTAGCCTATTTTTACAAAAACTGTTTCTACGGGGCCATAATGTAACATAGAAGGTAATGGAGCCATTTATACATTGTCGTGTTTCTTTAGAAATAAATAATGGACAAATGGAGTCTTTAAACGCCTCAGATGTAAAGTTATTCGCTGTCAAAGTGACGCCAAAATGAATAGGAGTCAATGGAATGCTAACGTAAGTGAAGTTCTGCTACAAGATGGTGGCACGCGGCCGGCTTCAACTTCCGGTTGATGGATTACCCGCCTGGCAGTAACCGGCCGTGCAGTATTTTGATTTTAACATTTTGCGTGCAGCTAACTTAACAAGCGCTTCCATTGGATGAATTCGTCCAATCACATTTGCCATTTATCTGCCTCGACTTTCTAAAACGCACAGTACCTCAACCATGTTTTAGTATTTTTCTCTAAATGCACACAACATATAGAAGCAGTCTCTATTTAATAAATGTTAAAAAATGTTTAAAAATGTGCTTGTATACAATAAATGAGAGTGCATGACAGGCTACAGCCCTCCAACCTCCCACCACATTTCCCTCTTATAACACCATGAACCACTATGCTCCATTCACGAGTTCACACTTACAAATAAGTCAGATAGAATAAATGCGTATTTGGCGTGCTGTCCGAGGAGAGGGCTCCGGGCTCGGTATTCGGCCCGAACCCAGAGTACTCCCCCCGTATTCCTGGCTGTGAAAGAACAAGCCAAGAGTGAGGAGTCGGGGTGGTGGAGGGATGCTGAAACTGTCAAGGAAGTTAGGTGAGTTGACAGAGTGAATATATATATGCTTTCTCTCATGCTGATAGGGTAGACATGGTAATTGTTTGATGAGTTGATTGATTGATTGATTATTTGAACGTGCTCCTCCCGAACTTTGTTAATAAAACATCATTTAATAATTGACTATGTATTGCAAATACAATCTGTATCATACCTGCATTACTTTTATTTCGTGTAATTTACAACGTAACGGCGTTGCATGCTCGTAGTTTCTTTTGCACTTGATCAGTGAGGCGATACAGCGCGCGCCGCTGCATTTGCGTGTGCAATTGAAGAGCGTGCGCTACGAGAACAGGATAACAGGTGCGCTACGAGAACAGGATAACAGGTGCGCTACGAGAACAGGATAACAGGATTCTCTCTCCTACCATTCATTGCGAAAACACTTGAAAGAGCTGTTTTCAACCAAGTAACATCCTTCTTGTCTCTAAACAACCAGCTGGATGTCAACCAATCTGGCTTCAAGAAAGGGCATTCAACTGAGACTGCGTTACTGTCGGTCACAGAAGCCCTACGGATCGCAAAAGCTGCTTCCAAATCTTCAGTCCTCATTCTCCTGGATCTGTCTGTTGCCTTCGACACTGTGAATCATCAGATCCTTATGTCCAGCCTCTCATCACTGGGCATCACAGGAACTTCACTCCACTGGTTTGAGTCCTATCTCACAGGTAGGTCCTTCAGGGTCACATGGAGAGGCGAGGTATCCAGAACACATCAACTGACCACAGGGGTTCCCCAGGGTTCAGTTCTTGGTCCCCTCCTCTTCTCCATCTACACCACATCACTGGGACACATCATACAGGCACACGGTTTCTCCTACCACTGCTATGCTGATGACACACAGCTCTTCCTCTCATTTCAACCAGATGATCCCACAGTAGCTGCACGGATCTCAAGCTGTCTGGCGGACATCTCGACATGGATGAAGGAACATCACCTGCAGCTCAACCTGGCAAAGACTGAGCTTCTCGTCCTCCCTGCCAATCCGTCTCTACGGCACAACTTCACTATCCAGCTAGAATCATCATCAATCACCCCATCAAGGTCGGTCAGAAATCTTGGAGTAACGTTTGATGACCAGCTGACCTTCACAGATCACATTTCAAAGACAGCTCGATCATGCAGGTTTGCACTGCACAACATCAGGAAGATCAGGCCTTTCCTTACTGAGCATGCAACACAACTTCTCGTCCAGGCCCTGGTCATTTCTAGGCTTGACTACTGCAATGCTCTTCTGGCCGGACTTCCATCATGTGCAACTAAACCTCTACAAATGATTCAGAATGCCTCAGCTCGTCTTGTCTTCAACGAGCCCAAGAGGGCCCACGTCACTCCTCTGTTCATCTCTCTGCACTGGCTACCACTCGCTGCTCGCATCAAGTTCAAGGCATTGATGCTTGCTTACAGATCTATCACAGGCTCAGCTCCCTCCTACTTTCACTCACTCCTACGAGTCTACATCCCTACCAGAAGCCTACGATCGGTCAACAAGCGACGTCTCGTGGTCCCATCACAGAAAGCCACAAAATCACTTTCCAGAACATTCTCATTCACAGTTCCATGCTGGTGGAACGCTCTCCCCACCCTCATCCGGAAAGCAGAATCCCTGACAACATTCAAAAGACAGCTGAAAACCCATCTCTTCCGTGAGCACTTAACCGCATAAAAAAACAACAACTTCCCTTTCCCTCTAAAACCTCACTTATCGGGCTTATGCTACTCTGAATAATGCCTGAACTTCGTATTTTGAGCACTTCTTGCGTTGTTTTTGCCTCTTCATGATGACTCGCTTAATTTAGTCCTAATTTGTAAGTCGCTTTGGATAAAAGCGTCTGCTAAATGACTAAATGTAAATGTAAATAACGGCTGACAGGACAAGAAAGTCAGTTTTTCTGAGGTGAAAAACTTTATTTCAGCGTACACTTATGTCACTGCCTGGTAGTTCTTGTGCTGGGTTTTCTGAAGTAAGTTAGTCATGATTCGCCTCTCATAACATAACATGCTCTAAACACGCACGCAGAGTGGAAAAGGAGGAGCGGGGAGCAAGGATCACAAATTTGAACTATATCGATGCGATTTGGTCTAATTCCATATCGCATTTCAAAAATAAATGTTCCAGGTTGACCTCTCTGCAACAGATTGATTCCGGTGCACCGTCCATGCTCCGGCAGCGCCCGCACCCACACCAGTCACTTACCCCCAAACAAACCTGTACTGTAGGTGGAGCCTGAAACTGATCGTCCTCCTTGTGGTGGTAGTCAGGTACTACTGGCCTGTCCCTCACAGGCTCAAATGCGTAACCAAAATGACTCATTTTCTGTGTATAGGACCTGCAGCTGCAGCTGCCTATATACCTTCGCAGGTCCTACCATTCTAGTGACGTCATCAGAATTGCCAGCGTTCTTATACTAACAAAGCAATTTTTGTGTTGCTTTTAAAAAAAGCTATATTGATATTTTTAATATTTTTTTTAGTGTAATTTACTTTTAATTGTCATAAACAACACATTATCAATGTTGATTCTTTCAGTTCAGTTCATCTATAAGGTTGTTGGTCATCTCTCTGGGTAGAAATACACCTGTTTTTTTTTTTTTTTTGTCTTTGCATCTCTTCCATTGTTTAAGTAAGAGGAGTTATTGTTATGATAGCCAGAAGAAGCAATTGTAAAATGACAGTATGTGAACCCTTCATGCTGAAATATCCCAAACAGTTGCCTCAATGTTGAAAGCCCAAAATTCTCAGGAATGTAATGCTGTAGCATTTAGATTAGCATTTTTTGTATTACTACAATAGCCAAACCCATTAGTTATAAGAGGATGTCCATCATAGGCGGAGTTTCACTTTTGTGCGTGGGGGGGGGCACCTACCGGCAGACCACGAGCTCAGATTTTTTTATATGGGGTACCATATTTCATATATCATACCATCTACATTTAAAATACATTTACAATGAACAAGGACTGCTATACAAAGAATAGCATAAAAACATATCTTACCTAATGCAGAAGTACTTCATCTTGAAGTTTTTTAAGGGTGATCGGCAATGCGATTGCACATTTCACAAGATCCATTTCAGCTGTCACAAGCTGAGGGTGAATCTTAAAGCTCGCATACATGCTTAGAAAAGGACCGATGCCGTTCTTGTCACAATTGAATACAGCATCACATGCCACACTCAGGGCCATTGCTTCAGTTGAAAATCGCCTGTCCAATTCAGCCAGCATAGTGTCTAAAACAGGGAGATACAAATGACATTTAAATGTCTGTGATTCTGATCCCCATTGCGTCTCATTTTCATCACGCTGTCCAAGTGTAGTTGGTACTATGTACTGCGAAAGGCCGGGAGGTTGTCGCAAACTTCTTTTTCGTTTTCCTGCAGTTTGGGGGGCACTCTCTGCACAAAAACCAGTGACATCCTCACAAAACGTTTTCACCTGCATCCACATTGCCTCCCATGAACTCTCCTCTCTGCAGCGCTGGAGATGTGTTATCAGACTATTGACTGCTAAGGCTGCATCAGCCATGGTTGTACTTGCACCTTGCAGACGTTTGTGTGTTACATGTACAACTCTGAGAACTTCCTCGAGAACAATTAAGGACGTAATGAAGCGGAGACTTGTCATGTGGTTATACAACCCACTTGCATCCACAGACCACTTTTCTCCCTCTTCTTCCATCTCTTTCAAACAGCGAGTGATGGCAGCATATTGTGATTTGACAGCAGAAACACACCTATATTTGCAAGCCCATCGTGTTTCACTTTGCTGAACTAGCTCTTTTGGTTTAAGAGCCAGTGTTTTCTGCATCATGAGAAATCTGCAATGGTTGCTTGGCTCTGCAAACAAGGAGTATAATTTGTCAATGACATTTAGACACGTTTTAATGTCTCTGTTCACTGTACACGATTCAACGAGTACGAGATTTAGTTTATGTGCCATGCAATGCACATACACAGCAAAGGGGAATTCCTCTCTGATCCGTTGCTGAACTCCACTCAAATGCCCCGACATTACAGAGGCTCCGTCGTATGCCTGAGCAATTATGGGAATGTCCTTCAGCCCACACGACTACAATCCTTCTTTAATGCCAGAAACAATCCCTGTGTCAGGATTCCATCACCATCTCCTTCCACTCATTCCCTCACTCCGCCGACTCAGTCATTCACACGCTCATTGTCACCTGATTACTATTCACCGTCACCTGGACCTCATCATCAGTTCACCCATATATACCTGCTACAAACATTCAGTCATTGTCTGATCTCGTCTACACATGACACAGACTCTCTGCCATACTTACCTGTATACCTACCTTCGATCCCGATCTTCTCAGCCAGTCACCATTCCGTCTTCTAAGGAACTCCTTCATCATCATCTGCAAGAGAAAGAGAGAGAGAGACTTGGTTACACTTCAGTTAAGCTATCATCTGAAATTCAACTTACTGTTTACTCACCTGTTTCGCTGTACCGATCCATTCTGCAAATTAAAGCATTTAACTTACCATTCTGTCTGCTTCGTCTATGCCAAACCTGACACCCTGCAGCATCGCGAGAATTGGAACAGTTCATTAGCAGTTGGATAGCTAATGCAAACAGAAAGTTGCTCAGTCTTTGAGGACTTTGCTTCATCAGCAATAACAGCAAGAAAACCAGTCTCGTGTACTTTCTTAGAAATTTCTTCACGAACGAGCTCTGCACACAATGCAATTATTTCATTCTGAAAGTCTCGGCTTGTGCAGTTAAAATATTTGGACTGCATGGATTCGAAATCAGGGTCGTATTTTGAAAACCAATTACATATGCTTAAATAATTCCCCCTTGCTTCTGCATCAGTATCTTCACGATGTCCGCGGAAAGGAAGGCCTAATTTAGCAAGCAATTTTATAATATTAACGGATTTGTACAGGTACTGTCTGTTTTTTTCTACCGTGCTTTGATGGCTGTGTGACAGCTGTGCTGCCACAGATCCCGATGCACCAGCCTGTTTGTAGCTCTCCCACATCTTCATGCTATTTAAATGTACCTGTGACGAAGCGTGTTTTGTCAGCTTCTCTGACAGTTTTTTCCAGTTCCGAGCTCCCACCTTTGTAAATAGTTTGTCTGCGTCTGATCTTGCAATATTTGAAGAAAAGTGGCGACAGCAAAAACAAAAAACTGAATCCAGTGAAATTGAGTACTCCATGTAGGCATGTGCCAGTATCAGATTTTCATGCTGCGATTAATTGATTGAGCTTTTATCACGGTATACGGTATTATCACGATATTTTAATTGCTCAGAATTTTACACAATTTTCACGATTTCAATTAAATTCTTGGGATTTGATTTCAATCTTGATTCAATATTGACTCTTTGGATAAATATTAGGTAGGCTACAGTAGATAGCCTACATGTTAATTTTTCTCAAGAAAAAATATATCTCACATAATGCTGTAAACATACAGAGAGCCCTGTCAGCTGGTATTATTAAAGGTTAAAAATTAACTAATTAAATTAAATATAATTTGGTTTTCATTATAATAACAATTATGACACAAGTAAAAATATAATACAAATGTAATATAGTGCACATATTTAGCAAAATACTCCTCTCTATAGCTATTTTTTCTAGTCAACGTGTTGGTCATTAAATGGCTTTCCTGAGGTAAATGTAACGTTCTGTGAAAATTTTTTATTTTTTTATTTTTCAAAGCACAGGACAGGCATTAATTGGCTCTGGTCTGGGGGGGCAGTGCCTCCCCCCCCAGCCCCCCCAGTAACCCCCCCCCCCCAAACTCCGCCCAAACTCCGCCCATGATGTCCATATATTTCTGGTCAAGTGTACATTTTCCAGGCATGCATGCAAAACATTTTAGATGTCTTCTTTTTGTGAAGTTTTGCTGCTACAACATTGTAATTTTCCCACCCACAGAAATAAATAAAGATGAAATATATTCACTTACACTTCCAATGAAAGTGTGCTTTAATGATTTTCATTATTTGTAACTTCACCATTATAACACAAGTATAACATTGAAGCTGTATTTATATACTGTACCTGGTAGACAGACAGAAAGTCCACTGGAGAGTTCCTAGTCACTGCAGTACCCAGTCAGATCAAGAATGTCTGTTTTAACCAGTCTGTGGATTCTGATGCATTTTATTTGAAATGTTCACAAAAATACATAACATAATAAACTGATTACAAATGATCATTGTGTCATTCCATTTAATGTCCCTGATCATGTTCACAGTGTGTATATCTATTTGTTGTATAAGCTGAAGTTTGTTCAGCAATGTACATAAAATCCTAAAGCATTCTTTTGCCTTATAAAACAACGGTTAAAAACAATGTAGGCCTATAAGAAAATGAAACACCAACATGAGTATATTCCTGTATGTGTCTAAAGAAAAGAAAGTGTTTTCCAGGCACATGTTTTTGCTAGAGTGGCCTCAAGTAACATCAGGTCATTTTTACCATCATGCAAGTCCAATGTCCCCTTAATAGTCCTACTGATTACATTTCTTTCACATGTCATGTCCAGACACTCACTTGATGCTTGTTGATTTAGCTATTAAAAGACCCACTGAATATTTACATGACCCTTCATATTGTAATTACGAACAATTTTGTGTGGGTCCCATTATATTGTTAGTCTTAGCCTTGTAGTTCAGTGCAAACTCACTAAGGGTCTGTGTGCAGAGTTATTTACACCATGCCTATTCCTTATCGCATTCAGCATTTGTGCAGGAAGGTACCTCACAAAACTGGCATCATAATGGTTTGGTGATCTACAACAGGATAGAGAGAGCTTTGGTGATAACTAAGCAAATATTTGATTACTACAATTCTAATTTGACTGAATGTATCTGAATGTCATTCTAGTATGACTGAAACAACATGATCGGAACAGTTTTTTTGTCTCTGTTTGTTGTTTACAATTCACATGCAAATGTTGTACACCTCCCCCAAATTACCAACTTATAAAAACATTTTTAGTTGTCTTTATAAAGAAATGTTCGCTTATATGTAGCCTTGGAGCCGTTGCATGACGCAAACGCTTCCAGTGTGAAAAGCTTGCAGTGTGAAATGGCCGTTAGGCTACGTTCACACTGTCAGTCAAAATCCGATTATTTTTGTGTCCGATTGGACTCTGATCTAAAATTATTGATGTCCACAATGTGTATCGCAACAGTTCAAATCTTATTTGTGTGTCCATGATACTCTTTCATTTTCCGGATTATCTGAATTGGTTTCTATGGCAATGAAGTTTTGTAGGTAGGCATACTGCAACAACAACCGCAACATCGTTAGCTCGTGGGACTATGGATGGAAATTAGCCTTTGGCTACAATCCGGCATGTTAACATGCATGTATTCCATGTTTGTCCATTAACATGCACTGTCCCAGTCAAATAAATAAATAAAAATTAAATAAAATAAACATGGAGGGGTTTGCAATACAGATGTTGTCTGATTTACAACATTACAATGTGTTGCTGACTACTGTCTTCTGAGGCAGCGGCAGAACCGTATGAGGCTAGTATGAGTGGTTTTATTCCATGCTGTCATCTCCACCGGTTTCAAAAAATGTCTCCTTTATATTGTCATTTTCTGCTCGTCCTGCACTCTAAAACAACACAACCTTGTATCTGCAGCGACTTTCAGCATGTTTCCTATAACAACATCTGACATTTGCGTTTTACGTAACGTGAGAAAGTCACATTAACCATGCGAAATCCGTTCAGAAATGCGATTTTAATATTATTTCAAACCACATATGAATGTAGCTAGAAACTGATGTGAATCTGTAATCCTGTATCTGTGCATGCTGCTTGGGACCTAAGATAAGAAATCCCAAGTTATTTATATGAATATTACATTGAACTGTTCTTCTTCAAGTTTACTTGCCTGTTTCACCTGTTCCTGCACATACTGTTCAATAAATTAAAAATTAATTACCTGAAACTGAGTTATACCACTCCTTGTCTCTTGAGCATGGTAAATACTGACTGAAGGCCAGAACTCTTACAACAAGTACCTTGCAGGAACTGGTATGACTCCAAACCGCCCAGCCGACCTGTTGTTCTCCCTTTCCCAAAATGGCCACCCGATAGATGAGAATGCATTGGAATTCTGAGAACTTTCTACAGCTGTGTATTTTAATGATGTGACATTAATGGCTCTTTTCCATGAGGGCTTGGATGAGCCTTTGTTTCCACAGATGTCCTAGGAGACAAACAACTGCACACTGGATCAGTATATCCTCCATTCCCTCCTAAGTGGATTCAACTCTGTGAAATCACTCTTCACGCCTGCCCCTGAGTCTCCAGAGTCCGTTTCAGCCCCGGAGCTCAGCCTAGAGTTCTCTTCATCCTCCAGTTTGGACACCTAATTGACTGGCATCCAAGTTGGCGGATGTCGGTTAGTGCGTCTATGAAAATGTTACTGGTGGTCCCAGAGCTCCCCAGTCAGGTGGTCCCAAAGCTCCCCAGTCCAGTGATCCCAGAGCTCTCCAATCCAGTTGTCCCTAGTCTAGTGTCCTGGTGGTCACGAGTCAGGTTGTCCCAAATCTGGTGGTCCTGAGTTCGGTGGTCACAGAGGTACTTCCACAGTTGGCTGTGATATTTCCACAGATTCTTCCTGTGATGGCAGCTGCCTTCTCCTACTCCTCTCGAGGTGACAGCAATGCTACAGCTCCTGCCAAGGTGGTTATCAACTCTCAGAAAAGTTATTTTCGTGGCAACAGGAAAATAACTTTCTTACTGGGTACAGTTACTACTCATAGCATGTAGCTGTGATCGCATTGTCAAAGGGACTTTGTTTTGCAAGCAGTGACCACAGAATCATTACAAAGGTGAATGTTCACAAAAGTTTTAATTTAATTCATCTTAATTTAAAGCACCTTGTTATCAAGGGATCTGCCGCTTAGACTAAACCTCTGTTAAACCTTAGTTAAATGTGGGATACTTGCAATGCCTTAGTCGTGTAGTCCTTAGTATGTGTAACTTGATGCTGTCTACCTTTACATTAGCGCGAGTAACTGCATAGCTAATGTGACAGCCACATTCTACGTGTAAGAAGCTAGGTAACCATAAACAGTAAAGCAACAACACACTTATATATCATTTGTTGACTTACTTGTCCGAGGTGTGTAGCTGTGTGTACCCTTCGGTGTTCATTTGTACATCCAATTATTGGGGCTCAAAAGCCATGATATCTCTCGTGGACAAACTAAAATCGCGCGCGCGCGTTCTACTTCCTAGCTCATTTTCTCATGGGCGAGAAATATTCTCTGGGCGGGCAAAGCAGAGAAAGGGGAGGTAACATTTCTCCTTATAACGTCATAAGGAGGAGATCAGCCCGGTTGAGCTTCCATTTTCTCAAAGGCAGAGAAAAATAGCAAAAACTCGATTTACACAGATTAAAATTTCTAGAAACTTTGGGACCATATACAGGCTAGGGGAACTCATATTAATGTTAAAAAACCTCAGAAAGTGGAAATTTCATGTCATGGGACCTTTAAGTATTTCAGGAAGATGTACTTATGATGGTATTCAGTTAAGTAATAGCCTACAACAACAAAAAATGAATATTCAAATGTAAAATAACACTGCATAGTCTCATTGTACACATTAAATATAGATGAAGCCTTATTAAAGCTAAGTTATTCAGTCAAGATCAGTGATTGATTTTCCTTTGTCATTTGTTGTTTGATTATCATTAATGACAGACTGCAGCAGGTATATTAGACTGCTGTCAAATTAAGAACTAATGCACGGATCCAATATACTGTTACACGTGTTTTCTTTCTCAGCTGTGAATGTTTACTTAAGACATAACCCCTTGTGTTTACTTGAATACTCTCCAAAAAGACATTTTGACATTTTTGTGTATACGTGTTTAGGCTCGTATCCGAAGCCATTTGCTTATCCGTGTTGAGCTCCGACTCGGAGCGCACACACTGAAATGCGCTTTTTAATGTGCTTTTAATAACACTGTTTAATATCAAACATGTACCGCAGTTTAGTAAGAGTAGACTGCATTTTACTACACAAACTTCTCTGCCTAATTTGGATGTTAAGTTTGGGCTTTTAGAGAGAAACGAAAGTGCACCACAGTGAAAGAATTGAACTAGTTTAAATACAATCGGATTATTAGGGTCCATGTAAACGCAGCTTCTGTCTCCACCTTAAAAGGGATGATTATCAGCCCATGACCTAGACACAAATGAAAGACAATACTTATTACACTCAAGAGAACCACCAAAGAGAAAATGTCAACAAAACTACTTCTCACTGGCAACAACCTTTCCCTAACTAGCTTACTACTTGTTTGATAGTGTAAGCCCGCCTGGATCGGTCCAAAGGTGGCATCCGATAGAACGGGTGAAGGTCTCTGCTTGTTACTGTCTTTCTGTGCAGAAAAGTAATTTAATTCCATTTAAGCTTTTATCTGACTCCATTTTATAACGACCTCAAATTTAGGTTAGATTGTCAATTAGTTATTGGTCAATCATGTAATAGTTTAGCATCACATTTGATAATTCTTTTCAACTCTTTACTTATATTTTACCCCTTCATATTAGGAAGCTATGTCACTCAGAGGTCCTCACGCTTAACGCGGGTCTCACGTTCACAAGCTCGTCAGTTTTCATCACCAAACAGAGGTAATTGCTATATACCTGAGATTGGTCGCATTCACGCTTACACAATCAAAGATACTTTGGTATAGCCCCCATGGAATTGCATACACTTGAATTTAACGTAACGTTTACTTCAGTGGAGATATGGTCACTACTAAGTAAGTAAAGTCAACCAACTTTACTTTTCTTATAATAGCTTTGGATTGGCCATGCCGTGGTTTCCCATGTACACTTATCTAAATTTATCTATTTAGGGTGGTCAAGCAGCACGTTTGCTGACCTAAACAGAAATTCACTTCTTGTCTTTGCAAACCAAGTACACTTGAATTAGTGCCAAATATTAGTCTTCACTAATCTGACGCAAAACTTGCGGTAACATACAAATCTGTTTAATCTTCTTGGGAAAACGATTTCAGAGTCAGTCTGAATAAATCAAATGAAAGAATTTATTATGTCAGGTAAATGTATCATGCCAAATTCATAATCAGTTCAAAGATAAATAGAAAACATCAAATGCTCTGGAATAAAGAGAGAAGATGCGAACCTGACATTATAAAATACTTGATTCGAAGTGTTTTGCATACACTCAGCATCACAGGCTAATTTGAATTACAAATCGCCCCGAGCCTCTTGTTGCAATTCATTATATACCCAGACCAAGACAGAAACCTCTTTCACATGGAAACATTTGCTAACAATGGGAATTTGCATTCAGAGTTTACACCTTTTGAGAGCAGGAGGCCATTTGCCTGGAAGACACAACCTCCTCTGTGTGCAAGCTATCTCTAAACTCTTAAAAACATTATTACTTTTTGTTTTACTTCTTTGGGAATGAGACATTTGTATCAGTTGCACTGAGACATTTCAAATGATACCAAACTGATACCATTACTTATTGTACACATTTAACATTGCATAGGTTTTTAGTGAGTTTTAGGTGAGGAGGAGAAGAGTGGGAGCAGGGGGAGATGATGCGACTGTAAAAGTGAGGTGTGAGCTGCACTGTGTGCATCTCGGATGTTGCTGTTACATATGCAAGAGAGAGCTCAAATGTTAATTCTCAGGAGAGCCTTTTGCTTTCTCGCGTGGTAGCCCAGACTTACTGGCACCCGCCTTACAATAGGTTGTCTTGATGACACCCAGATCAGTACAACCATCCCTTGTCTTTGCTCATAAATACTTTCCATATACACAGTTGCACAACATTAAACTTCAGGTTAAATGATGAAACTTGGGTGTAAAAATAAATAACCTACAGTATATATATGGCACACATACAGTACGTGGCATACAGCTGATAACATATGTTAAAGCAGAGATAATCTCTCTTGAATTTTTTTATTAGGTTAAAGGGCATACTATTGGTTAGAGCAGTCCAAAATGACCATGTGTGTTTCACAGGCTGGAATAGAAATGAGATTTTCCAGCATCTAAACCAGTGATCTCAAACTCAGATTGGCTGGGGGCCACTGCTGTGAACGAAAGCTCATAGGAGGGCCATTTTAACATTCAAGCACAACAAGAACGCACAATATTTTTCTGGAAATTTACTTCACTTGCTGAAATGTTAGCTCTCATTTACCTCAGATTATGTAACTAACATATTTGTGTCATACTTAATAAAAAAATGTAAACATCAGTATATTAAACATATATTTAACAATATATAATATAATTTTAACAGTTAGTGCAACCTTTTTTCCCTTACTTTACTTTAACTTAAATAACTTGTCAAAACATTGCAGTGAACTCATGCAATCCCTGAATACATTTGCACACTATTCTATTTCTTGCCAGACACCTGGCAGCGCTTCTGCTCACACAACTGAGCCACGTTTGCACTGATGGAGGTCACAGTTGAAACCCTGAGTACAGCTTCAAGATGGGCATCACTAAGCCTGGACCTGTACTTGCATTTATTGAAGTTCATAGTTGAGAACAATTTCTCACACAGGTATGTGCTTCCAAAAAGGCACATTACCCGACTGAACACTTTGGACAGCTCTGGGTAGCATGGAGGTAACTCTCTCAAAAACTGTCCAGTCTTGTCTGCTTTTCCCTGTGCCTCTCTGAATTTAGTTTTTAGCTCACTGTTGCACTGCAAGTCAATAAGCTCCATTTGCAACACACTTGGGACACTCTCCACGTCAGTTGAGAAGGGATCTGCGAACAGCTGGAAAGTGTCACGGTGTGACTTGAAGTCAGCAAAACGCTGATCAAATTCCTCCAGTAGGTTGTCAATAGCAGAAGCATATTCATCACCACTGAATGCTGTGCCCTCCTCCACAAGAGATCTGCATGTATTGAAATGACTGAGGTTTTTTGCAGAAAGCTGAGTTTTCCACAATCTCAGCTTTGTGGAGAAAGCTTTCACACTTTCATATGCTGCTGACCAGGACCCTGGAGCTTCAAGTTAAGGATGTTCAGCTCCTGTGTTATGTCCACTTAGAATGCAAGGTCCATGACCCATTTAGGATCATCAAATTCAGGAACATCCATTCTGCCATCTTCCATGAATCTCTTCACCTCTGCTCTTAAGTTAAAAAATCTCTTCAGGACATTCCCTCTGCTGAGCCAGGGCACCTCAGTAAAGTAAAGTACATCGCCATATGTTGACTCAATTTCTTCTAAAAAGGCCTGAAACTGGCGGTGCTGTAAACTTCTCGACCTGATGTAATTGACACATTTCAGGACAACAGACATGACATGTTCATATTTCAGGCATTTGCTGCACAGAGCCTGTTGGTGTATAATGCAGTGCAGAACAACTGCTGGATCTGTATTTTCCTCTTCTAACTTTCTTTGTACCAGCGCTACCAGTCCGTTTTTTTTTTTTTGCCTGTCATAGATGGGGCGCTATCAGTGGTAATGCCCACGGCAAACCAGCGCGCTCATTCGTGTCGCACAGCTGCTGAAATATATCGTTGGCTGTAGTACGGCCATGCATTGGACACAAACTTAACAACTCCTCTGTCACTTCAAATTGTTCATTAATACCCCTGATGAAAATAGCTAGCTGCGCAATGTCTGTTTTGTCTGTGCTTTCGTCGAGCGCCAAAGAGTACGCAGTGAAAACTCTAGCTTTGCCGCGCAATTGATCATAAATGTCACTCGACAACTCGCTAATCCGCTCGGCCACTGTGTTTGCAGATAGAGAGAGATTGTTGAACAAGCCCTTCTTTTCTGGACATAGAATCTCAGCGACTTTTAACATACAATCCTTCATAAACTGCCCTTCAGTGAATGGCTTTCCTGCTTTAGCGATCAACTCACTCACCACATAACTTGCTTCAAAAAAGGCTTTGCTGGGACATTAGCTCTCTCTTCAACTTCATGGCTGTCTTCTCTCTCGTCTGCCTGGTACTTCTCATACTGTTCTTCATGTTTAGTTGTGTAATGACGCTTGAGATTATACTCCTTTAGGACTGCGACTTTTTCTTTGCATATCAGACAGGTAGCATTTCCATTAAACTCCACAAAAAAATACTGCAATGTCCATCTTTCTTGAAACTGTGTGTGTTCATCATCCACTTTCCTTTTCGGTTTAGAAAGAGACATATTTTAAATTTCTTTAGCAGCCAAACAAATAAACTCCTAGGACCAAAATCAGCTCTCTTATCAAATATGCCGGGTTTGCGCACGTTTTTTTTTTTTTTTTTTTTAATTACGCATTCACGTTTTTTTTGGGGGGGGGCTCTGGCGCTGATCCTGCGCCCGCTCCAGCCCAGAGTTTCCTTCGCCGCTGGTCCCGCTTAGCTCAAAGCCCTCTTCACCGCTGGTCCTGCCCAGCCTAAGACCCTATTTGCTGTCGGTCCCCCCCTTTCCTGTCAATTTCCCCATTAAAATTTTGGGGGGGCGCAGTATACCTGCTAGGGGGACCGCGGAGGTCTCTCCGACGAGGTTCCCAGTACCACCATGGCCACTTGAAAAAACATCTCCGCCATGGCCGCCCGAAGGGTCGTCTCCGCCATGGCCGCCTGACCAGCCTGCTCCGCCTGCTCCGCCTGGACCGTCCTGGAGTCCAGGATGCCCACCCTCCCACCCCATTTGTTGGTATATTTGTACTATCTAGTGGGAGGGGGGGTTATGTCACGTTCACCGTCTGTCTCTGCACTACAATTCCCAGAATCCTCTTTGGCACACCTGCATTCACTCTCTCCAGATTACTAATCACCTGCACCTGTTCATAATCAGCAGCCTCATCAGCAAGCTCTATAAAACACTCACCACAGCCTCAGTTCATTGTCAAGCCTCCAACAGGAACAGACCATTATCCATTGTCTCCTGAAGTCTCTGATGCATCACGATTCTGCAAAGTAACGTATACTCACCTGTGAAACACTAACATCTGTATCATTGTTCCGTTGTCTCCAGAAATCCTGTTTGACTCCATGTTACCAGTGATCCTGTATCCTCCTGAGCTTCCTGTGTTCACTCCGAGCTTGCTTGCTAGCGACTGCATCTGAAAGGGAAAAGACAAGTATTAATGAACTGTAACTGCTTGACATCAACTAACCTGAAGATAACATGCTCATCTGTTGTCTGCCCCGCACTGAGTGATCTTCACCGAATCTGCACCTGAACTCTGAATACTCACCTTGCACTCTTGTCTATTTGAATAAAACTGTGTTTGGATTCACTTACCTCTGTCTCCGTGCCTGTATCCTGACACCCGCGGGCCGACAGTTTGAGACCCCTGATCTAAACTCATGTTGCCAAGTCCTAATAGAAAAAGATTTAATTACAGATATGCATTTTGAGATGTGGAAAACTTGAGGAAGCTGAAATTACAGCTTGGTTAACTGAAAGGTCAGGCTAATACAATGACACTGAGTATTTGTATAAGGTAAGCTTGCCAGCAGGATCAGGGGAAGGTATCTGTTGGTATAGAGTGTTATGAGATAACACATTTTTGTTATGAAAAGCAGTTTAGATCAGTTCATCAAATGAATATATGATCATCATCGTTATTCATATATGCTTAAATGATTGGAAAATCTGGTAACACTTTATTTTACATTGTCATTGTTACAGATGTTGTAATAACTATAAATGATGCATAATTACATGCAACTAACCCTACACCAAAACCCTATTCCTAACCCTAAGTACATAGTATTACTCTTTACTTAAATATATAATTATACTGTAACAAGGACACCTTAAAATAAAATGTAACTGACAATCCTCTAGTAGGCTTTTAGCTGTGTCCAGAAATTACATCACTCATAGTTCTGTCATGACAACTCTCGGGAGATTGGTATGGTAATGGAGATTGGCTGGCAATGGATATAGCAATGTTAATATATTTGGTCTTGGCGGAAAAAGATCTGCTATGCTGCTGCTGCAGAGCAAGTACCGAGACATGCTACTGCGAACACCTTCACAGACATTTCTGTGAGCATTTAAGACATGCTGCTGCTGCACATGTAACATGAATTAACCCCGTAGCAGATCTATGCAGGTGGAGCTGGGGAAGGTGGAGGGTTCTAAAAGTGTGCTGCAGACTGTAACAGCAAACAATGGCAACTATTTGAATGTTTGAGCAGCAAGCTCATTGGTCGCTGATGCAACACTAACTGTGCTATTTAGATAACGACATGATTGCTACCAATAAGTTAACCCTTCAAAGTCGACTGACAGTCTAGAGCGCCAAAGTGCGCACGCCTGACATATCTATTAATAGCCTCGGAATGGATTAAGGTATTAACTTAGTTTTTTTTACTATGAAAAAGCTGACATTCGTCTGCGTAATAATGAGTAGACTGTGTTGACTTCCGCGAATGATAAGCCTTCCGTATTTGAGTGCAAATCTATAGCATTTTACCGTAAAACAGAGAAATGGTAGCTACTTTACCCAATCAAATGATAAAATGCTGTTGGTGTGTGAACCAATCACAGACCAATATAAAACAAACAAGGACATTGTCAGGTGTCCTAGGAATGTAAAAAAGGGAGGGGTTTGGAATAAATCTTGCGCGTCTTCCCAGACACAACCTTTTTATATCTTTGGACACAATACATTTGGATTACTTTGGAGATAGACGTTTTTGTACTGGTCAGATTTTACAGAAAATCAACATGGCCAAATGAAGATCCACTGCCGAGCAAGCTGCTGAAATTATTTTTTTTTGAGAGCGATGAGAGTGATAACGGATCTGATCCAGATCGATTTGATTCAGATGAAGAGGATCAAATTATGGACGGAATCGATCCATTTGAGGAGTAAGTATGAAGGCAATATTGCTGATAATATATTGTCTAATATATATTGTATCCTTTTTTTAGTAAAATTATTTTATTGTAGCTTTTCAGAAATAACGGTGCAGTAATCAAATAATGTGCGCCATTACTATTAGTAGATTTTACTAAACTACTATTTGCATTTTACTACATAAGTAGATTTTAAAATGCATGGGCCTTTGTCTGCTACATAAACGGTAGTACAGTAGCCTATTGCTAAAATGAGATTGCAGTTTTGGCTGCATGTAGTCCATCTTCATTTATTGCATAGTAATAAGCTATTTCGTTTACTTTGCTTGTCTATTTTATTGCAATGTTTTTTAGGGAAATTTTATTGTAGCTTTTCACAAATAATGGTGCTGTAAGCCTTATCTAAGGCCTGTACTATTTGTCTACATAAAGCTGAAATGGGGAGGGGGTTTGGTTTAGACCAGTGGTTCCCAAACCTGTCCTGCCGGCACCCCAACACTGCACATTTTCTTTGTCTCCCTAATCAAACACACCTGATTCAACTCATCAGCTCATTAACCCATGTGATAATGAGCTGATGAGTTGAATCAGGTGTGTTTGATTAGGGAGACAAAGAAAACGTGCAGTGTTGGGGTGCCGGCAGGACAGGTTTGGGAACCACTGGTTTAGACATTGTATTTACTCTGTGCATATAATACTATGATGAAGGCTCCAGTAATAATTTGTTTGTTAGAAGTTCTATGACTCTTTACTTGATGTAAAAAATTCACACATGATGATGAATAGCTAATCTTTATTTACCACATTGTAATAAAGGCTGTACAACTTACAGCCTTTATTACAACTCCATCCAGTTCTCCTGTTTTTACGGACTGTTTCTTGCTCTCTGTTGCCTGAGTTTTGGATTATTGCCTGGGCTGACGTTCACTGCTGTTTCCTTCAGCGGTCCCCGTCTACTAGGATCTGATTACAGCCCACTGCAGTCCCCTGCACTGTCAAGGACCTAACTGCTGACACCTGTGTCTGATCTGATATAGGGGGAGGGAAGGGGGAGGGGAGGGGGATTGGGAGGGGGATTGGGAGGGGGATTGGGAGGGGGAGGGGTGGCGGTGGCGGTGGCTGAATGTATGTCTACCCTCTTTCCAAAATAGGATTTCTTTACTTCAGTGTGTGTCATATGTCAAAGTAAGATATTAATAGACTAAACATATATAATTATAATACACAATAACTTTGAAATGGAAGTTTAGGATAAAGGTTTGACTTATAACTGATTTCATCAGGTAGGATGTCTGTCAGTCTGTCCATACATTTCTTATAAAATGGGTCAAGAAAGCTCATATCAAAATATGTGAGGTTGCCCATGTATAGATTCTGCTTGGTGTGCATTATCAACTTCTATAAAAGCCAAGAGGGTAGTCCAGAAGAGATGCAGAGAAGAGAAGAGACCTCAGAAGTTCCATCAAGTGGTAAGAGCCTGTGCTGACTGTGACTGAAAGGAATTTAACATCATCACTTATGCGTCTGTACTCAAAGTAATTGTGTTTTTTATTTATATTAATACATTGTAATGATTTTTTATTTCTTTTTTTTTATTATTAATTTTTTTTATCCACAGTTAAAAAAGTGAACATTTCATCTGGTCTCAAGGACAAAAGGCAAGTGAGTTTATGATTCAGTGTGTGGATTAGGGCAGAAGAAAACAGTTGTTATAGTCTGTATTATAGACGAAAACTGGTGAAGCATGCTGTTTTTAAAAACCTATGTAATTTATTTACAAAGAAATGTGTTTTTAGTAATTTATTAGTAAGATGAATTTAAGGAAGGGGTCCCATTGACCTTTTTTTGGTGCCAAATATACCAACTATTGTATTCGCTTTTATTGTGTTGTATCTGTATTGTATTTTGTTTTTCTTCTACCACTTTTGAGTCTATGAGAGCCCATAGAACCCCTTGTGGGAAAGTTATACAAATTTGGCCCAAATGCAGAGGACATTTGACACATTTATGTGCAGACTCAGTCTGAGGAAACAGAAAAAGAAGCGGGAAAGGGCCAATTGATGATGCTATAATAGAGCAAAACATGAAATTGGTTCAAACTACAGAACTGATGGTCTGATTAAATTCAAACTTGGGATGCAGTTTTGCTATCATAATCCATCATGAGATTTGCATAAATATAAATCATTAGAAAAGTTAATATAATGAAACCAAATCTGTGACAGAAATTTCTTAATATTTGTCAGGAAATATTTGTCTGTTTCATGCATACTCGTAGCAGGAGGATGCACTCAGGCAGAGAGACCACAAGTGAGACTCATAGTCGGCAGTGAAAATCTCTGTATTGTCCTGAAACTTCATATATGCCACAATTCATATTGTACTTTATGTGCCAACCCCTGACACTAGCATTTCAATTTCATCACCAGAAAGACATATTCAATCGATATTTTTTGCCATTAATGGGCCCCTTACCTGCTTCTTGCTTGCTATTTAAATGTTTATCTAGTATTGTTTTATGTGTCTGTATTCATGAGTAAGCCTACACTTAGGAATATGCCTCTTTCCTAACACAATTCATGTGTTTTATATTTTGTATGTCTTGCCTTTGTTGAATATTTATGAAATTTGTAATGGATAAGTTGATATTTTCTCTCTTTAGTAAGCCGCCACCATGAGTACAGACGCGGAGATGGAGATTTATGGCAAAGCTGCCATTTACCTTCGTAAGCCTGAGAGGGAGAGAATGGAGGCTCAGGCCAGACCGTTTGATGCCAAGACTGCCTGCTATGTGGTTGATGCCAAAGAGTTGTACCTCAAGGGAACAATCAAGAGCAAAGACGGTGGCAAAGTCACAGTTGTTTTGCTTGACACTAAGGAGGTAAATTTGAATTTCCATTTCATGTAGATGCTCATTAAATTACTTATTACATTGTTTTCTTTTATATCTAATATCTAATTTATCAAATGTATAGGAGAGAGTTGCTAAGGAAGAAGATGTCTACCCAATGAATCCTCCCAAGTATGACAAGATTGAGGACATGGCCATGATGACCCATCTCAATGAAGCCTCTGTGCTGTATAACCTCAAAGAGCGTTATGCTGCATGGATGATCTACGTAAGTTCTGAAACGACATAAAAAGCATTTAAGTTCATTTTTTCTGTGTTGTTGGACTCTGACCATGTCTCTGCTCATTTCAGACCTACTCTGGACTCTTCTGCGCGACTGTGAACCCCTACAAGTGGCTCCCAGTGTATGATGCAGAAGTGGTGTCTGCCTACAGAGGCAAAAAGCGTATGGAGGCCCCACCCCACATCTTCTCTGTCTCTGACAACGCATATCAGTTCATGCAGTGTGGTAAGACATTATGGAATTAAATTCTACAGAATTAATTAAGATGAAGTAGATGTTGCTGTTAATATAATAACTATATACCGGATATTTTACAAATTTCAATCAACAGATAGAGAAAACCAGTCTGTCCTGATTACGTAAGTATTTTCATTTAATTTCAGACCATGACAAAAATGAAAAGTATAACATAGATGGAAAATTTATGGAGATATTTACAAAATAGAATTTAAGATTGAACAAAGATTGAATATACTTTTGAAAAGTCTACATGTCTTTCAAACTTCTGTCTTCTAATCTCTTATAAACCAGTGGAGAATCTGGTGCTGGAAAGACTGTGAACACAAAACGTGTCATCCAGTACTTTGCCACAGTTGCAGTGTCAGGTGTCAAGAAAGAGTCCAGTAAAATAAAGGTATGAGATACAAAACTATGTCATATATAATATTTTAAAAGATGATGATTTACACTCATCTCACAAACTATACGATATGTGAATTTGTGAAATGCCTATAAATTGTGTTTAGTCATGAAATAGAAAAACAATTGAAAATAAATGAAAACCCTTCAAACATCACAGGGCTCTCTTGAGGACCAGATCATTGCTGCCAACCCTCTGCTTGAGGCTTATGGTAATGCCAAGACTGTGAGAAATGACAACTCCTCTCGTTTTGTAAGTTAACCACTGTTTATTTACAGTACAGATGGTCAGTTGTGTTTAATTTTACTGTACATAGTTTTCTATAAAGAGATTATAATAATTATTTATGTATTATACTATTATGATTTAAACAGGGTAAATTCATCAGAATTCATTTCGGCGCCACTGGAAAACTGGCTAGTGCTGACATTGAGACATGTAGGTGGACATGATTTTATTGATCCATCCTGAACAGTTGTCTTTGTCTGTCACTCTTCAGATGATTGTGACTCAAGTACATTCTCTCAACAGATCTGCTGGAGAAGTCTCGAGTGTCATTCCAGCTTCCAGATGAGAGAGGCTACCACATCTTCTTCCAGATGATGACCAACCATAAGCCTGAGATTATTGGTAGGTTCACATTTCATTAATTCAATGTTTCAGATAATATTGTAAGATGCTCTTTCATAAATGCTGTGTATTTTACAGAAATGTCGCTCATCACCACCAACCCCTATGACTTCCCCATGTGCAGTCAGGGTCAGATCACAGTGGCCAGCATTGATGATAAAGCTGAGCTGGATGCTACTGATGTGAGTCATTGCTATTTGAATATTGATATATTCTATTTAAATATGGAAAATTATATATTTTATTATTCTCTGTAATTTACAGGATGCTATTGACATTCTTGGTTTCTCAAGTGAGGAGAAAATGTGCATCTACAAGTTCACTGGAGCGGTGCTTCATCATGGTAACATGAAGTTCAAGCAGAAGCAGCGTGAGGAGCAGGCTGAGCCTGATGGCACAGAGGGTGAGACTTGTGTTATCCTGGGCTTTGAAATAGTAACCATTGCACCGACTTTGCTGACAACAGAAACTGTGTATAAAATGTTTAGTGTAAATATAAACTAGAAGTTGCATGCATATCAATAAATCTAAAAATGAAAGGGAAAGTACCTAGTGCCTGATTTATTATAATTTTACATAAAAGACTCTATAGAGCAAAAATAATTTATTTAAAAATGTATTTAACAGAGGCTGACAAAATCGCCTACCTTCTGGGTTTGAACTCTGCTGATATGCTGAAGGGTTTGTGCTACCCTAGAGTCAAGGTCGGAAATGAGTATGTGACCAAAGGCCAGACCGTACCACAGGTATAGTAACATTAATACATATGTTTAACCTAAAATTCTGGCTAATTGCAGAAGCAGAATAAAATATCCATTCTATTCTACTTACAGGTGTACAACTCTGTTAGCGCCTTGGCCAAATCTATCTATGAGAGGATGTTCTTGTGGATGGTCATTCGTATCAACCAGATGTTGGACACAAAACAACAAAGAAATTTCTACATTGGCGTACTGGATATTGCTGGCTTTGAGATCTTTGATGTAAGAATGATTATTTTATCTCTTTTTATGTCAAAATGAATGATATTCAGAAGGTAGTAAACGTTTTTGTCTTTTTTTTTTGTCCTCCAAGTACAACAGCATGGAGCAGCTGTGCATCAACTTCACCAATGAGAAACTGCAACAGTTTTTCAACCACACCATGTTTGTGCTGGAGCAAGAGGAGTACAAGAAGGAGGGCATTGTTTGGGAGTTCATTGATTTCGGCATGGACTTGGCTTCTTGCATTGAGCTCATTGAGAAGGTTATCAATGGTTTATGAATTTATTAATTTCCATTGATCCTATTCTCAAAATCTCCTATTTTTGATAATAAACAACATTCTTTTATAAACAGCCCATGGGTATCTTCTCCATCCTTGAAGAGGAGTGCATGTTCCCCAAGGCTTCAGACACTTCCTTCAAGAACAAGCTATATGATCAGCATCTTGGCAAGAACAAAGCTTTCGAGAAACCAAAGCCTGCCAAAGGCAAGGCTGAAGCCCACTTCTCCCTGGTTCACTACGCTGGAACTGTGGACTACAATATCACTGGCTGGTTGGACAAGAACAAGGATCCACTGAATGATTCTGTTCTGCAGCTGTACCAGAAGTCTTCTGTCAAACTGCTGGCTGCTCTCTACCCACCTGTTGTTGAGGGTAAAGAAAAAATCTATTTAACAAAACTTTGATTAAATTTTGAACTTTCTTTCTTGTTTTTGCATTTATTTTGCAACTTCTAGTTTCCTTTGTATTTTTATCTCAATAGATACTTCTAAAAAGGGAGGCAAGAAGAAGGGTGGCTCCATGCAGACTGTGTCCTCCCAGTTCAGGGTATGTATAGAGATGACATCACAGTAATATTGCTTCATTTTAGAAAAAAAAAAGAAATACAAAGCATGCCAACCTTTTTCTATTCTCCACAGGAGAACTTGGGCAAACTCATGACCAACTTGAGGAGCACTCACCCTCACTTTGTGCGTTGCCTGATTCCTAATGAGTCCAAGACTCCAGGTAAAGTATAAAAAAAAAAAAAAAAGTACAGATATTTTGGTTCTCAATATTTGAGTTAATTTACCAAGTTCATGGTGTAAACTGTTTGTTTTAGGTCTCATGGAGAACTTCCTGGTTATCCACCAGCTGAGGTGTAACGGTGTTCTGGAGGGCATCAGAATCTGCACAAAGGGCTTCCCCAGCAGAATCCAATATGGTGACTTTAAGCAGAGGTAAATGGGACCACATGAAAAGAACATTTACTAGGAGGCTCCTAATTAAAAGATATGAAGTATTTTGATACATTTTCCACAGATACAAGGTGCTGAATGCCGGTGTTATCCCAGATGGACAGTTTATGGATAACAAGAAGGCCAGTGAGAAACTCCTGGGATCCATCGATATTAATCATGACGACTACAGATTTGGACATACAAAGGTTCATTATTTAGCTTTACACATTCCAAAGATTCAGTGATCATGGTCATTTAGCTTATACAGTTTAAATCAATATATTTAAATTGACTGTTTTACATAAATTCAGGTGTTCTTCAAAGCTGGTCTTCTGGGTGTTCTTGAGGAGATGCGTGATGAGAAACTGGCTACTCTGGTCACAATGACTCAGGCTCTCTGCCGTGGTTACCTGATGAGGAGGGAGTATGTGAAAATGATGGAGAGGAGGTGATTATTGTAATGAGTAAAGATGACATCAATGATAACTGTGCAAACTTAATGATGATTATGCCATTTAATGATGAATTATTCACAGGGAGGCGATTTACACCATCCAATACAACATCCGTTCATTCATGAATGTCAAACACTGGCCATGGATGAAGGTTTATTACAAGATTAAGCCTCTGCTTCAGAGTGCAGAGACTGAGAAGGAGCTGGCAAACATGAAAGAGGACTATGCAAAATGCAAAGAGGCTTTGGTTAAGGCTGAAGCCAAAAAGAAGGAGCTTGAAGAGAAGATGGTAGCACTGTTGCAAGAGAAAAATGATCTGCAGCTGCAAGTAGCATCTGTGAGTATATTTTATAATTAACTGAATTTTGGCTACATTAAAAATGAGCAAGGTTGTTTCCAATAAAATAGCAATCTATTTTACAAACAGGACTCTGAGAATCTCTCAGATGCTGAGGAGAGGTGTGAGGGTCTGATTAAAAGCAAAATCCAGCTTGAAGCTAAACTCAAAGAGACAACTGAGAGACTGGAGGATGAGGAAGAAATCAATGCTGAACTGACAGCCAAGAAGAGGAAACTGGAGGATGAGTGCTCTGAGCTGAAGAAAGACATTGATGACTTGGAGCTCACCTTGGCTAAAGTGGAGAAGGAGAAACATGCCACTGAGAATAAGGTTAGAGATTGAGTTGGTTTAAGATTAAATTTAATCTCTGTTTTATATATTGATATAGAATATGAATTTTGATATTTAAGCTTATTTGGAACAAAAAATCCTACAGGTCAAGAACTTGACTGAGGAAATGGCAGCTCAGGATGAGAGCATTGCTAAGGTTACGAAGGAGAAGAAAGCCCTCCAAGAGGCACATCAGCAGACACTGGATGATCTTCAGGCCGAGGAGGACAAAGTCAACACCCTGACCAAATCCAAGACAAAGCTTGAGCAGCAAGTTGATGATGTGAGTTGATTATGTAAATTAATTATATTAATTCATCAAATCAACTGTTTTCTGCTGTGAACATATTTTATATATCATTGTCCTGTAGCTTGAGGGTTCCCTTGAACAAGAGAAGAAGCTCCGCATGGACCTGGAGAGAACCAAGAGAAAGCTTGAAGGAGACCTGAAATTATCCCAAGAGTCCATCATGGACTTGGAGAATGACAAGCAGCAATCAGAGGAGAAAATAAAAAAGTAATTAAAGCAGGAAATCTTTGAAAACATTGAATTTTTTTATTGTTGTGTTATGTTTTTTTTTTACAACTACTTATTGTTGAACAGGAAAGACTTTGAAACAAGTCAGCTGCTCAGCAAGATTGAAGATGAACAATCTCTAGGTGCTCAGCTTCAGAAGAAAATCAAGGAGCTTCAGGTATTTAGAGATTTTTTTCAAACATTACATCATTATGATCAAATACAGATAACCAAAAATCTAATTAACTACTTACCACCATAGGCCCGCATTGAGGAACTGGAGGAAGAGATCGAGGCTGAGCGCGCTGCTCGTGCTAAGGTTGAGAAGCAGAGAGCTGATCTCTCCAGGGAACTTGAGGAGATCAGTGAGAGGCTTGAGGAGGCTGGAGGAGCCACTGCTGCTCAGATCGAGATGAATAAGAAGCGTGAAGCTGAATTCCAGAAGCTGCGTCGTGATCTTGAAGAGTCCACCCTCCAGCATGAAGCTACTGCTGCTGCCCTCCGCAAGAAGCAGGCAGACAGTGTGGCCGAGCTGGGAGAGCAAATCGACAACCTGCAGCGTGTCAAGCAGAAGCTTGAGAAAGAGAAGAGCGAATTCAAAATGGAGATTGACGATCTTTCCAGCAACATGGAAGCTGTTTCCAAAGGAAAAGTAGGAAATTTTATGTTTAAAGAATACATAACATGTTGAAGTTTTTCAATTATCTAATGACTTTTGTATTTGCAGGCTAATCTTGAGAAGATGTGCCGCACACTTGAGGACCAACTTAGTGAAATAAAATCCAAGAATGATGAGAACATTCGCCAGTTAAATGACCTCAGTGCTCAAAGAGCAAGACTTCAAACTGAAAATGGTAACTAATGAAAATCATGAATACATTAATAGTATTCCAACAGTAACTGAGTGTGGTGTATTAAGATTATATATAGCACTGCATTTCTGACAGTCTTATCAGAAGAAAACGCACTTATTTACATTCTGCTTTCAAGGAATTTGTTTTGATAGTAACTGATAGACAGCACAATCTGACACAGTGAATCTAAATCTATACAGGTGAGTTTGGCCGTCAGCTGGAGGAGAAGGAGGCTCTGGTTTCTCAGCTCACCAGAGGCAAACAAGCTTTCACTCAGCAAATTGAGGAGCTTAAGAGGCTTATTGAAGAGGAGGTTAAGGTAATACAGCATAATCAATTCATGAATTACTTTACTGTAGAGACAATAATACAATAATATTATGTGACTTTGTCCCTTAGGCTAAGAACGCACTGGCCCATGCTGTGCAATCAGCCCGTCATGACTGCGACCTGCTCCGTGAGCAGTTTGAGGAAGAGCAGGAGGCAAAGGCTGAGCTGCAGCGGGGAATGTCAAAGGCCAACAGTGAGGTTGCTCAGTGGAGAACCAAATATGAAACTGATGCCATCCAGCGCACGGAGGAGCTTGAAGAGTCCAAGTATGTATATTATTGTATAATATTCCTAACTCTCACAGCTATTTTATAGATTAGAATTCAAAATAATGTGTATTACTTAACAGGAAGAAGCTGGCTCAGCGTCTGCAAGAGGCAGAGGAACAAGTTGAGGCTGTGAACTCCAAATGTGCATCTCTGGAGAAGACCAAACAGAGACTCCAGGGTGAGGTGGAGGACCTCATGATCGATGTGGAGAGAGCCAATGGTTTGGCTGCCAACCTTGACAAGAAGCAGAGGAACTTCGACAAGGTAAACAGTTTTAGTCATATTATATTCTCTTTGTAAAGTATTGCTGGAATGGGCTTTGTTCAACATTTTTTAAACAAACAATATCCTAAAATATCTCCACCAAAGGTCCTGGCAGAATGGAAGCAGAAATATGAGGAAGGTCAGGCCGAGCTGGAAGGTGCCCAGAAAGAGGCTCGTTCACTCAGCACTGAACTGTTCAAGATGAAGAACTCCTATGAGGAGAGCCTGGATCAGCTGGAGACCCTCAAGAGAGAGAACAAGAATCTGCAGCGTAAGAATGAAGCCGTTAAATTAGAAAAAAAACTTAAAGGGATTGTTCACCCACCCAAATTCTTTTACTAATTACTGACCCTCATGTCGTTCCAAACTCGTGAGACTTTTGTTCATATTCGGAACGCAAATTAAGATCTTTTTTATGAAATCTGGGAGCTCAATTCATATGGATTAGTTTTATGATCTCTTTATAACCTTTTTGAAGCGTCAAAGAATCAATTGTGTAGCTGTCTATGGAGGGACAGAAAGCTTTCAAATTTCATCAAAAAAATCTTCATTTGTGTTCCAAAGATGAACAAAAGTCTAATAAGTTTGTAATGACATGAGGGTGAGTAATTAATGATAACATTTTCATTTTTGGGTGAACTATCCCTTTAAATGTTTTCATTCTCAGTGAGCATTAAAAAGTAAGCACATGTGCATTATGATACATATTATATGTTTTTCTCTCTATAGAGGAGATTTCAGATCTGACAGAGCAGTTAGGTGAGACTGGTAAGAGCATCCATGAGCTGGAAAAGGCCAAGAAGACAGTGGAGACTGAGAAGGCAGAGATTCAGACTGCCCTGGAAGAGGCTGAAGTGAGTATCTGGAGATCAATATGGAATTCTTGCTAGAACCATCATACAGTGTGGTATTCATCAATACACTGTGTGTATTTTCATTCTTATATTTAAATGTTGTTTTATTTTTCATAGGGTACACTGGAGCATGAGGAGTCCAAGATTCTTCGAGTCCAGCTTGAGCTAAACCAGATCAAGGGAGAGATTGATAGGAAGCTTGCAGAGAAGGATGAGGAGATGGAGCAGATCAAGAGGAACAGCCAGAGAGTCATTGAATCCATGCAGGGCACTCTGGACTCTGAAGTCAGGAGCAGGAATGATGCCCTGAGAATCAAGAAGAAGATGGAGGGAGACCTTAATGAGATGGAGATTCAGCTGAGTCACGCCAATCGCCAGGCTGCTGAGGCCCAGAAACAGCTCAGGAATGTTCAGGGACAACTCAAGGTATGCATAGGAATTCTTCTTTTTGACTTTGGGTTGTATTCATATATTTTTTTAATAATCTAACATATGGTAAGTACAGCCTAGCAGAAATCACATCGGAAGCTCATTCTACAGCTATTATGTTCAGGATGCCCAACTGCACCTTGATGATGCCCAGAGAGGACAGGAAGACATGAAGGAGCAGGTGGCCATGGTGGAGCGCAGAAACACTCTGATGCAGTCTGAGATTGAGGAGCTGAGAGCTGCTCTGGAGCAGACAGAGAGAGGCCGCAAAGTGGCTGAACAAGAGCTGGTGGATATCAGTGAGCGTGTTGGGCTGCTGCACTCTCAGGTAAGGGCATATTGTTTCCCTGAAATTAAGGGAATTGAGAGCATCATTCAAAATGTTCAAACTGTTGCTTTCCATTTTGTAGAACACAAGTCTCCTGAACACCAAGAAGAAGCTTGAGGCTGACCTTGTTCAGGTCCAGAGTGAAGTTGATGACACTGTACAGGAAGCCAGAAATGCAGAGGAGAAGGCCAAGAAGGCCATCACTGATGTGAGCAACAGTAGCTGCCAAATGTTTCATAAGACGCTTACATACATTTTACGTAAAAATGTGGATCTAATGACTTTCTGTATCAATGCAAAAGGCTGCAATGATGGCAGAAGAGCTGAAGAAGGAGCAGGACACCAGTTCTCACCTTGAGAGGATGAAGAAGAATCTGGAGGTCACAGTGAAGGACCTGCAGCACCGTCTGGATGAGGCTGAGAATCTGGCCATGAAAGGAGGAAAGAAACAACTCCAGAAGTTGGAGTCCAGAGTAAGCCTCTTTATAGTTATGATATGGGCAAGGTGAAGTATGTTATATTACAATTGGTTTGAATAAAAATAATATGTTCTTTAGGTCCGTGAGCTTGAGGCTGAAGTTGAAGCTGAGCAGAGACGTGGAGCTGATGCTGTTAAAGGTGTCCGCAAATATGAGAGGAGAGTGAAAGAGCTCACTTATCAGGTATGACCATATTCCTCACAAGTTTGTTCAGACAAAAGAGTCTGTATAATAGTGTATGTACTGACAATGCCTATTTTTAGTAAAGGATCAATGCTTAATTTTGTAAACATGTATTTTTTTGAAGACTGAAGAGGACAAGAAGAACATCACCAGACTCCAGGATTTGGTTGACAAACTGCAGCTGAAGGTCAAAGTCTACAAGAGGCAGGCTGAAGAGGCGGTATGTAAATCTAATAGAACATTTAGACACTGTAATTATTTATATTGGAATTCTAATTTGATGAAACGTGATACATGAACCATATATATATAAAAAAAAACTTTAGGAGGAGCAAGGCAATGTTCACCTGTCCAAGTTGAGGAAGGTGCAGCATGAGCTTGAGGAGGCTGAGGAGCGTGCTGACATTTCTGAGTCTCAGGTCAACAAGCTCAGAGCCAAGAGCCGTGATTCTGGAAAGGTTAGACTAAGTAGATGAGTTTTTTTGTTGGTTTTTTTGCATTATTTATTCAACTTGTTTATCCAAATACATGAACTACCTCTTAGAAGTAGTAGTGGAACTATAATAATTGCATTTTGCTGATGTTACATATCCTGTATGACATTTGCACATCTGTATTCTCTTCATTATGTAAAGTGAAGAACATTTTTTGTTAATAAGACTAATATTTAACTCTTCCTTCTTTCCCAGGCCAAAGAAGAATGAATCTTTAACACTTGAAAGGAGCATTTGCTGAAGTCATATAATATGAATGTTTATTGTAAAAGTACCTTTCTTAATAAACCTGTTTATTTCAGCAAATAATTAGCCTTTGTGTGATTTTTCAACAAGATACACTATTACAACACTAATATTTGATCTGTATGATTACATTAAACCTTATTATTTGCATCACAAGAATGCTGAATATCAAGAGTGTCTTGAATCCAAATTTGAACTTTTAAAGGTTCCATAAAAGTTCAAAAGGTTTCATAAATTTTAATTCTCAGGTTTACTGAAAAGATTCCACCCTGGAGGACTGATGTTATTGACTATTGCAATATTCTGTGAACTAGCCTTCCAGTTAGCACATTTAAGCCTCTACAGATGATCCAGAGATCTAAAAAGTAAATATAATACCTGGAAAAAGCTATCTGTAACCTATAACATTTATCATTTTCATTCAATTATATTATATTATATTATAATATATATTATATATATATATTATAATTATTATATTTAATATAATATAATATAATATAATTAATTTATAATATAATGCATGCATTTATAATATAATACCCTATGAGCAAGCAACAAGGTGTTTTTCTGAAATACAAAAATATGAGTGAATGACACGTGTGGAGTACTATGGTATCACACAACTCTCCCACACCAAGCAATGAATGAGCCAGAGATGGCTCAGTCACATCCAGTCTATAATATCTCGCAAATGTTTGCGGTGATGCCCAGCTCGCTGCAGCACAAATGTCCTAAATAGAAACACCCTTGAACAGTGGCCAATAGGTAACCATTCCTGGAGTGAGCTTGAAGCTTTAATTTAGAGCTTAAATTGTTGCGTCTTTGTAACACATTACAATCGCGTTTACCACTCAGTGAGAGAGTGGTAAAACTAAATGGGTCCCCCCTTATAATTGTCAGCACAAGAGACGAAGAGCGGACTGCTCTTTTGTAACAAACTCATCCTCTGCACATTGACCTTAGGAACAAACTCCGGATTAGTTTTCAGTGTAACTTTCGATCCACCCACTAAAAACCACATACAGTGAGAATGTACAGACAAAGCGTGTAATTCACTCACCCACTTTGATGTAGTTCAATCGGGGGCTGGAAGAGCACATCCAGAACCACAGATAAATCCCAGGATGGGATCAGAGACTTAGTGACCGGAAGTAACCGTCTCGCCCCCTCATAAATCGTCTTACTGTATTAAGGGGTGCTGGCTTATTGTTTCTGAATCCAGCCCCACATGACAAGCTGAGATGAACTTTTACTGTTGAAAAGACTCTTTATCTAATAGTTCCTGCAGAAAGCAGAGAACATCTGATACAGAGCATAAGAACGAAAGGATTCGTCTCTCTGCGCACCATCATTCAAAAACATCTCGGGTTACGACTGTAACTCTTGTTTCCTGAAAACAGGGAACGAGACACTGCGTCCTGAGACACTTTGGGGAACACCTCAGCATGACTGATGACTGAAGTTCTGTATAATCACTGCAATCGTATTGGCCTGCGACAGCCATGACGTCACTACTAGTGTGACCAGGAAGTTTAAAAGGGTGCCTAGAGAACATGTCATCCACTTCTTCGTCTGAAGGGACTGTGCAGGCAGCCCGGAGGCATGGTGACGAGACGCAGTGTCTCGTTCCCTGGGCCCATATTTATAAAACTTCTCAGAAATGCTCTTAAGATAGTCTTAAGCTTTGACTTAAGTGACAAAAAATTCTTAGTAAAAAGTAGGACTTCTCTAAGAGTAGGAGACTTTTATAAAGAAGCTAAAAGCAACTTTCAGTAAAGGCTTAGACTGATTCTTAAGTGTTGACTGAAGTGGGACTTACTGTAAGTGCTGCAAACTATGGACTACAATGATGTCAACCCAAAATGGCCACCCTCAACCACTGAATCAGCCAATAGTGAGCCTGCAAGGGTGAGGTCACTGCAGCATGACACCAATCCTTTAATGTAATTAAAATAAAATAATTTAATTAAGACATTGAAACTTTAATATTTAAATTTGTTGTTTTTTTTAAATTGCTTTGCATTGTGCAACATTATCAGAAATTATTATTGATGCTGTGGAAAGGAAAATTGTCAGATTCACCCTTTATTCGAATAGTATTAAAAATGTGTTAAAGATTTTGTAAGCGTATCGTGTAGTTGTGCCTGGAGTCAATTGTTTATTTGTGATAACACAATGAAACATTCCAAATTGTACAGACATAGTTTTTAGCCAGGCTGTCATACAAAGAAATTATGAACACATGAAAAAACAAGAGAGGACAACGAAATATTAATAAATGACTATGTTGCAGACAATGTATGATTTTTTCCCCTCCTGTGAGCTTTTTAGTTTTTCTAAAACCTGTAGCTGTAATTTGCCCTTTTTTGTCACTTAATATTCAACAATATTACTGATCTGCCTGCATTGACACCATTATACGCGAACTGAACTAAGCTGGACGATGACATCACTGTTTTCTCCAGAGCAGCTGTATAGATAAATTCACTAAATAGATAACTCATTATTTTTTACAATGGAAATGAAAGCTTTAGCGCAAGTTCTGCCAGGAAGACTAAATTGTTATATCATTTATTACCTTCTCATCTATCCAATCGTGTTCTAATTCTTGTAGTGTAAAAGATCGGTACTTACACAGTTTGAGTTTGAGTAACTTCTGAGTTTGCAGATGCTGACGCCTACATTCGCCTACATCCTCCCCACCACCACCAGGATGGTTCCTTCCCCTCCATCCTCCCACCACTGCCAGGATGGTCCCTGTCCATACCTCCCAGGGGTTATAGGCTGCGCTCCACCTTCATCTTCTGGCAAGAAATGCAGATTCCGTACCCTCTGATTGCGAGCTACGGACGGGGCCTACGCCAATAATATTTGCTTGCTGGGCTGTTAATAAATGTATACTTGTTTCGGTATTTTGCCTCTCGAGTCTTTCTGGTAGAAATTAATCAACACTGAACTTACTTAAGCTGGACAATGACACTATTTTCTTCTAGAGCTGCTGTACAGCCAAGACTAACTTTGTTGCATTATTTTCCTGTTATCTCTGTAAAGCTGCTTTGAAACAATCTGTATTGTAAAAAGCACTGTAGAAATAAAGGTGACTTGAAATAATTTTGTCAGATAAATACCTTCACTAAGTGTTTTGTTCTTCCCTCATATTTAAAAAAAATATATAAATATAAAAATATTTTATTATTATTATTATATAAATATAATAATTTGATGGTTTAAGCAAACTTGTAGGGTAATACAATTTTTTTTAAAAACCTCTGCACATCACTTTTGGCCACTACTGTATATTTGGTGTGGTCGGTGCAACAATAGTGCTATTCAAGAGCCTGCTAACTGTGGGCCGAAGGGCCGGAGTCATCACAGGTGCACTGCTGCATTTTTCCAGTTGCCAAAAATATAATTATTACTTTAATTTCATTTAATTGCTGTAAAATTTCTTAAAGGTAGGTTACAAAAAGAATACCTTGATGATTAAACTTTTTTATCGTTTGATCAACTCCGTCATCATTTAACTCCAATACATCATATTTTCGTTGAAAAGTGCGTGACCGCGTCCTCTCTGCTGCCATCTTGTTACTCCTTAGGAGACCTCTCCAGCTCTCTTCGTAAATATTCAACATGTTTACAGTTTTTTACGATTGCTGTGACAGATTTTTCAATACTTTTAACAATTTTCCAAAACTATTAACACAGTTAGCACTACATCCGTCTGTGTAAGCTATACTATTACAGTATTTCACAATTGCTAAAACACTAAACCCCATTCTCTGAACCCAATGCTCAGTGGCCTAAACCCATTTGTCGAATCAGTCACTCTGTAGGCAAAACCTTAAACAAGTTCATGTAGTTAAGACACTGTTTGCAAATCTCTAAACACATTCTCACTCACTAAAACACATTTTGCACTGTGTTGCAAAATGGTAAATACATGTGGCAAAAGTTAAACACAACTACAACACAGCTGTCATCGTTTACACACAACAACTCAAAATTGTTCACACTTGTTTCTAATGATGTGATCAAATCAGTTGTCTAGAATATAAGCCAGTTCAGAGTACACAGGGGGCCCAGGTACGTTGAATTTTGATTGCAACAATGGATGGAAACAATGTGTCTTCCTCAGAGGAGGAAGAGTTTGTGTAAGAGGTGGTGGACAAGGAGGAAGAGTACAAGGACAAAGAAGAGCAAGACAGTAATTTCAGATCAAATTCGGGCAACTGTGATAGACCATGTTCTTGTTCATGGAATGACAATGAGGGAAGCAGGACAAAGAGTACAACCCAATTTGAGCAGATTCTCTGTGGCCACCATAATCAGGACATTCAGAGAAGAGAACAGGTAAATGTATTGTTTTTCTAATTTGTGCGACTGAAAGTTTACTGTATACATTTGATACAGTACATCAGTTTGTCAGGGGATTGGGGAAAAAAGAAAAAAAGATTTACAATACATTTTACATAATGTTATGTCCATTACTATTGTTACATTTGTAAGAGCATTTTCCCTTTTGTAGAATTGCAAGACTATCAAATGAGGGTGGAAGGACTCCTTTGTTCTCCCAACAGCAAGAGGCTCTCATTGTTGATATGGTCCGTCAAAACAATGTCATCCGACTGCGTGAAATACAGCAAAGAGTTGTAGAAGACAATGTAAGATTTGAAGGAATCAACAGTGTCAGCCTTTCTACCATTTCCTGTGTCCTCCATCGCAACAGGGTACGCATGAAGCAAGTGTACAGAGTACCCTTTGAGCGCAATTCAGAAAGGGTCAAAGATCTATGATATCAGTATGTGCAAGTAAGCGTACACTTTCAGCACTGATGCTTACAGTACAAGTTTCTAGCCTACAGTTATTGCCCTATACTGTTACTGTAACTGCACTATATTTTAGTGTATGTAAATCAGGAGTGCATATAAATACACTTTTGCAGAAGGGTGTCTTTCTGTAACACTTACTACAGCTTTTTTGGATTGCTTACACACTAAAATTAAAAGTAGTACACTATTAGCAAAACCTTACACTCAAGAAGCAAAACATCAGCCCATTATTTGCACAACTATAAGCACATTGTCAACCTCACACTTGTTGCAAAACTCTACACACAGTGATTTGCAAAACACTAAACACACTTAACATACATTACACACAAAAATCTATCATGAAGTCACTTCCTTGCAATACCAAAGCACTGACTGTCAAATTACCGCACCGTCCAACCAATTGGTTCAACACAGTCATCAGGTGTGCAAACACTTGTTTGCTTAATTGTAGACACACCAATCAGGTGTATAAGCACTATAAAAAGCAGCAGGTGAGTTCATCGGTCTTCAAGCACAATGGAAAGAGTCAGAGAAAGAGTAAGACGAGGAGGAGAACGAGGAGGAGGACAAGGAGGAGGAGGACAAGGAGGAGGAGGAAGGGGAGGAAGAGGAGGAAGAGGAATCAACAGAGGAGGAATCAACAGAGGAAGAGGAAGAGATGGAGGCCATGCTGGAGGTAGAGGTAGAGGTAGAGGTAGAGGTAGAGGAAGAGGAGAGGAAGAGGAAGACAAGAAGGTGCTCAAAGAGGACCGAATCTGACAAATGAGATCCGCGCAACACTACCACGGCCTGACGCTGAGGGAGGCTGGACTGCGAGTACAGCCAAATCTAAGCTGATACACAGTGGCAAGTGTGATAAGAACATTTCGACTGGAAAATAGGTATTGTAAAAATATCATCATATCAAAAACATCTGCACGGTTTCAGTAACTGCTTACAGTACTGTATTCTATGCACTATCAGCACTTTTTTTAAAAAACCTCTGCACATCACTTTTGGCCACTACTGTATATTTGGTGTGGTCAGTGCAACAATTTTCCTGTGAAATTACTGTACTATTGTATTACTGTTTTTTTTTTTTTCTACATAGGATTGAGGGTCAGGAACGACAAGGGGGAAGGCCTCCTATGTTCACAGAACAGCAAGAGAGGGAGATAGTAAACATGGTTTTGGTCAACAATGCTATAACACTCAATCAGCTCCAAGCTAACATTGTCAATAACCATGCCAGTTTCAACGATATCCATCAGGTCTCAACATCAACACTGGCACGCATCCTAAAAAAAAAACATATTCAAATGAAGCAAATTTATCGAGTGCCTTTCGAGCGCAATTCCGAAAGGGTGAAACGACTGCGGCATGATTATGCAGAGGTATGTATTCACTTTAGCAGTGTGATCTGGCCCAGATGAGGCTGGGTTCCACCTGACGAGAACACGAAGGAGGGGAAGAAACATCATTGGCCACAGGGCTATAGTCAATGTCCCAGGGCAACGTGGGGGTAATGTAACACTCTGTGCAGCCATTACACAGAATGGGGTCCTCCACCGCCATGCCCATATGGGCCCTTACAACACAGCACTCATACTTACATTCTTGGACCAATTGCACAACATAACAGCAGCAAATCAAATCGATCATATGCAATAGATTGTTGTCTGGGACAATGTGTCTTTCCATTCCACCGCTCTGCTCTGGTTCAGAACTGGTTTCAGCAACATCCACATTTCACCGTCCTATATCTTCCACCATACTCTCCATTCTTCAACCCTATAGAAGAGTTTTTCTCGGCATGGCGGTGGAAGGTATATGATCTCCGTCTCCAGGCTGAGGTACCCCTCATCCAAGCCATGGAGGAGGCCTGTGACCAGATGGAGGTAGCAGCAATGCAAGGATGGATTCGTCATTCAAGACGTTTCTTTCCAAGGTGTCTTGCTAATGACAACATTGCCTGCGATGTTGATGAAATTCTCTGGCCAGATCCAGCTAGGCGAAGAGACAATGTCTAGTGTGTTTTTTTTTTTTTTTTTTGTTGTTTTTTTACAGTAAACTTACAGTACAATACGTAAAGTGACATTTTGGTACAGTTATGAATCTCCATGTCAACATTTTGGGCGTGTTGAGAAATAAATTAGTTTCTTCAGTCTGCAACATTGGTCTTGTGTAGTGTTTGGTGAATTTACATTATGTTTGTACTTTGTTGATGGTAGCCTACTCCAGGGTTCACCAATCTCGGTCCTGGAGGGCCGCTGTCCTGCAGAGTTTAGCTCCAACCCCAATTAAACACACCTGAACCAGCTAATCAAGTTCTCACTAGGCATACTAGAAACTTTCAAACAGGTGTGTTGGAGCTGGTTGGAGCTAAACTCTGCAGGACAGCGGCCCTCCAGGACCGAGATTGGTGAACCCTGGCCTACTCTAATCATAGGGAAGTAGAAGTGCTAAAAGTGTTTTAGGTTTATCACAGCAGAGTGTAACTCGTGCAAACAGAGTATAGCAATGTGAAACGTGTGTGTTTCATATGGGAACAAAGTGTGTTTTTTAAACAGAAGTGTATAGTTTTTACAAGAGTGTTTAATTATGCAAAGGATCTGTAGTGTTTTGCTAAGTGGGTGTGTGGTTGTGCTAATTGTGTGTAGTGTTTTGAAAACACGGGCCTTGTTTTGAAAATTGTGCTTAAGCAATCCAAAAAAACTGTAAACTATTTATCTCTTTTATATATAGAGGGTGTTTGAAATGGATTCCATGGAAAGGCCCCATGAATACATTTTTGTAGATGAAGCAGGGTTCAATCTGGCGAAGAGGAGAAGGAGAGGCTGGAACATAATTGGCCAACGTGCCATTGTGGAAGTCCCTGACCAGCGTGGTGGCAATGTCACCCTATGTGCAGCCATAAGCAATGGGGGGGTTCTCCACCGTCATGCAACCCTGGGGCCATATAACACTGACCATCTTCTTACATTTCTGGGTGGTCTTCGGGATGTTTTGTTTGAACGTGAGCAGCAGGAACATCAGCAGGCAGTGCATCCTGTCTATGTTGTGGTTTGGGACAATGTCAGCTTTCACCGTGGTGTCCGAATACGTGAGTGGTTCAACATCAACCAGCGATTCATGAATGTTTGCCTTCCACCATACAGCCCTTTCATCAACCCAATAGAAGAGCTTTTCTCTGCGTGGCGATGGAAGGTCTATGACCGTAACCCATATACAAGGGTAAATCTTTTACAGGCAATGGAATTGGCCTGTGGTGACATAGGTGTGGAGTGTTGTCAAGGCTGGATCCGGCACATGAGAGGGTTCTTCCCCCGTTGCCTAGAAAGGGACAACATTGCATGTGATGTGGACGAAGTCCTCTGGCCGGACCCAGCACAAAGACGGGATGCTGAGGCAGAATGAGTCTCTCATTGACTTTGATTTTGCAATTGCACAATATTTTGTGTAATACGCTTTTCATTTAGAGTTGTCTTTGTTCTTTGGGCTTACTTTATTTTTATACTGAAAATACAGACATTCAATACTGTATTACTTGCAGTACTTACAGTATGCAATATATTTGCTGTACTGAGTTGTGAATTATTTACTTTTATTTATGGCAAAATTATTTTCTATATGCAATAAACATTTTTTTTTCTCTGTAACTGTCACGGATTCAATCATCAATGATACCACTCCATCAATATCAACTCAGCGCACCTGGTCACGCTCGTCATCCCCGGAATTCTAATCGCTACCACCTGCGCATTAATCTCACTCACCCTGATGAACGCTGCTATATAACCTCAGTCAACATTCATTCAGTGTCCGGTCTCGTCTTTCGTTACCTGACTCTCTGGTTCTTGGAGATCTTCATCCGGATTCAAGTTTATGATTCCTTCAAGTGGTTTATACCATTTCCTAACGTCCTGTTTATATCTCCTCTGCAGCGTCCGTGAAGTGGGCTTCCAGTGACGCACGTTAACCTTCCTGGGGTTCTCCCATACGGATCATCGACACTTCTAATAACCTATCGTAAGATCCCGCTGATCCACTCAAGCTCTACCCTCCTCACTCCTTCACAAGTATCCCCGGGGACTTCCATCTTCATGGGACATTACAAGCCTTCAAGTATTCCGAAGTTGCTTCTGCTTGATCAATAAACCTTGTCACTTTATCTTGGTGTCTTCGTTTCTCAGTACAAGCGTGACAGAAGACCGGACCACACCATGCAAGCTTCATCGGCTTCTGATGTCCCGCTCCCCGGTGCAGTGACCGATCAGGGTGCCACCATATCGACTGCTCCGGTACGCTCGTCTCTCTCCGCGGCATCATCCACTCCGCCCACTACACTTCAAGAAACGCTCGCTGAACTCAGTCGCACATTACAGAGCCTCAGACCCACCTCCAACAGCCCTATGGCTCGACCTTCATCGTATTCTGGAGAAGAGGAGTGCAGTGGATTCCTCTTACAGTGTCGACTTTACATGGAGATCCACGCCCCTCAATTCACTTCTGAAAGAGCCAAGATAGCCTTTGTTGTTTCTTTACTTACCGGTCGTGCACTAAGTTGGGCACAAGCCTTATGGAATTCCAATGCACCTGCTCTACAATCGCTGAATTGTTTTGTGGAACATTTTCAAGTTGTCTTCGCGCAAACCTCTAATGCTGTATCCATCCACGATCAGCTGTTACGATTGCGTCAGGGCCGTTCTACGGTGTCCGACTATGCCCTGCAGTTCCGCACTATTGCCGCTAACAGTGGATGGAATGAAGTCGCGTTAATGACTGCATATCGACGTGGATTGAATTCAGATATCTGTCTGCAGCTCGCCATCTATGAAGATTCAATTGGAATCGAGAAACTAATTCAGCGATCGATCCTTATTGCACAACATCGTACTGCTTGTCTCAGTTCTTCCACACCTTTTCCTCAGCGATCCTCGTTCGCCAGCAGCCCAAGACCGTCCTCTGAACTCTCTTCACCACACTCTCCGTCTGTAAACTTCCCAGCACCTGAGCCTATGGAGATAAGTGCAGGACATCTAACCACCACTGAGCGTACTCGCCGTCGCAACAATAATCTGTGCCTCTACTGCGGAGCAGCCGATCACTATCGCCTGGACTGTCCTGTTCGCCCCAGACGCTCGGCGGTGAGTACCATCGATCTCCCTCATTCAGTTTCTAATCTGACACTAACTAACACTAACTCTAATCTGACACTGTTCCAGCAAAAGCCCTTATAGATTCCGGCGCGGCGGGGAATTTCATTTCAGCATCATTACTCAACCGCCTCAATGCCCGCCGTCGACGGTTAGTGCACCCGGTGAATATCCTTTCCATTCTGGGCAAACCACTGGGGAGAGGTAGCATTCAGCATTATAGTCCTGTGGTACATCTGTCTGTTGGCTACTTACATGGTGAGGAATGTTCTTTTTATGTGTTGGAGGATTCGACTGCAGACCTCGTGCTGGGACGCCCTTGGCTCGATCAGCATTCTCCTGTCATCCGTTGGTCCACCGGTGAGGTATGTCAATGGAGCGAATACTGTAAAGAGAACTGCCTTCAGTCAGTTAAGAGGAATCCGTCTAAACCCTCCACTCCGGTGCTTCTGGGATCCACTTCTGTTGAAAGTCCAGTCTCTGATGCAGTCCCGATCATCCCACCTGAATACCAGACATTCCAGGACGTATTCAGTAAACAAATGGCCACCACACTTCCGCCACATCGACCTTGGGATTGCGCTATTGAATTACTTCCTGGGGCTACTCTACCGCGAGGGAAGGTTTATCCCCTGTAAATTCCAGAACATAAGGCCATGGAGGAATATGTGAAGGAGGCGTTACGTCAGGGATATATCCAACCATCCACGTCTCCAGCCGCATCTAGTTTCTTTTTTGTCGGAAAGAAGGACGGTGGTCTTCGTCCATGTATCGATTACAGGGTCCTGAATGCTTCAACAATCAAATACAGATATCCACTGCCATTGGTACCTGCTGCTCTTGAACAACTACGATCTGCAGTAATCTTCACAAAGCTCGATCTACGGAGCGCCTATAACCTGGTCCGGGTACGCAAGGGTGATGAGTGGAAGACGGCGTTCATTACCCCCGCAGGTCACTATGAATACCGGGTCATGCCCTTCGGCCTGTCCAACTCACCATCAGTTTTCCAGGGTTTCATGAATGAGATCTTCCGTGATTTCCTTAACCGGTTCGTCATAATATACATCGATGACATCCTCATCTACTCCACCAGTCCCGAGGAACATGTAAGTCATGTACAGCAAGTACTGAAACGGCTCCGTGAGCACCAGTTGTATTTAAAACTCGAGAAATGTGAGTTCCACCAAACGACCATTCACTTCCTGGGTTACGTCATTCGTCCAGAAGGTATTTCCATGGATCAAGCCAAGGTGAAGGCGGTTCTCAACTGGCCCCAGCCTCAGACTTTGAAAGAACTACAGAGGTTCCTTGGCTTTGCTAACTTTTATCGTCGTTTTATCAAGGACTATAGCAAGACCTGTGCTCCGGTAACATCCATGGTACGGAAGGAGGTCAAACATCTCACTTGGTCTCCGGAAGCCACTGAAGCCTTCGAGAATTTAAAGAAAGCTTTCTGTTCCACTCCCATGCTCTGTCACCCGAATCCAGATAAACCATTCATCGTGGAAGTCGACGCCTCGTCCAACGGTGTCGGAGCTGTACTATCTCAGCGGCAGGGGTCTCCTCCTCAACTTCGACCGTGTGCCTTCTTTTCTCGCAAGTTAACACCAGCAGAACAGAATTATGATGTGGGCAATCGGGAGTTGTTGGCCATCAAACTAGCTTTAGAGGAGTGGAGACATTGGTTGGAAGGAGCAAACCATCCATTCCAAGTAATCACAGACCATCGCAACTTGGAATACCTTCGAGACGCCAAGAGGTTAAACCCACGCCAAGCCCGATGGGCTTTGTTCTTCACCCGTTTCAATTTCTCTGTAACCTTTCGCCCTGGAACCAAGAATCTCAAAGCCGACGCTCTGTCTCGCTTGTTCCAACCTGAAACTTCTCCGAAAAGTAGTGAACCCGTCCTTCCTTCAACCCTCATCATGAGTCCCATTCTCTGGAATCTCGACGACCGCATCGCTGATGCCACTCTGTCTGAACCTGCTCCACCGGGGGTGCCTGAGGGTAAAATCTTCATTCCATCCCAACTACGCATAGCCCTTATGGAGTCAGTGCATACTTCGCTGGGATCTGGACATCCAGGTAGCCATCAGACCTTAACAATACTCCAAGAACACTATTGGTGGCCCAGGATGAGCCAGGATGTCTTACGATACGTACAAGGTTGCACAGCCTGCGCCATGGCCAAGGTACCTCGGCGTCTGCCTGAGGGCAAACTGATGCCTCTACCCATACCGAATCGACCTTGGTCTCACATCGCTGTCGATTTCATAACTGACCTACCCTCATCTGAAGGCAATACCTGCATACTAGTCGTCGTCGACAGATTCTCGAAATCCTGCAAACTACTAGCACTTCCCAAACTTCCCACAGCATTCAGAACCGCCGAACTCCTGTTCACAGAAATATTTCGCCACTTCGGCATCCCAGAAGACCTGGTATCTGATCGAGGACCCCAATTCATATCTCACGTCTGGAAGTCCTTCTTTAAGTTATTGGGTGTATCAGTTAGTTTGACGTCGGGGTACCATCCCCAGTCTAACGGTCAGGCGGAACGTAAAATTCAAGAGATCGGGAGGTACCTACGGACCTATTGTCATGCTAAACAGGATCACTGGAACAAGTACCTACCATGGGCAGAGTATGCCCAAAACTCCCTCCGTCAGTCCTCCACTGGTCTAACACCTTTCCAGTGCGTCTTAGGCTACCAACCACCATTGTTCCCTTGGTCTGGGGAACCATCTGATGTTCCAGCAGTTCAGCATTGGTTCGTGGAGAGTGAAAGGGTCTGGGATTCTGCCCATGTTCATCTACGAGGGGCAGTTCGGAGACATCAAGTTCAGGCCGATCTTCGTCGCAGAGACACTCCTCTCTACACTCCAGGCCAGTTGGTGTGGCTTTCGACTCGGGATATTCGCCTCCGGCTGCCTTCACGTAAACTGAGTCCCAGGTACATCGGGCCATTTGCGATAGAGAGGCAGATCAACCAGGTATCCTACCGCCTAACACTTCCTCGTCACTACAGGATAGCTCCCACCTTCCATGTATCTCTGTTAAAACCTTACATCACACCCCTCTCATCTCGACCCACTGAATCAAGCGTCGACGAAACACCCCCTCCCCCCTCAGTAGACCCCACAGAAGATACAGTATACCAGGTTCACACCCTCTTAGACTCCCGTCGTCAGGGAGGACAGCTTCAGTACCTCGTGGATTGGGAGGGGTATGGACCGGAGGAACGCAGCTGGGTGCATCGGGATAACATCTTGGATCCCACTCTCCTTCAAGACTTTCACCGGGATCATCCGGATCGTCCAGGACCCCGTCCGCGGGGGCGTCCGCGTCGTCGGGGTATACGGCCCTCAGGAGCTGGCCGTGGAGGAGGGGGTACTGTCACGGATTCAATCATCAATGATACCACTCCATCAATATCAACTCAGCGCACCTGGTCACGCTCGTCATCCCCGGAATTCTAATCGCTACCACCTGCGCATTAATCTCACTCACCCTGATGAACGCTGCTATATAACCTCAGTCAACATTCATTCAGTGTCCGGTCTCGTCTTTCGTTACCTGACTCTCTGGTTTTTGGAGATCTTCATCCGGATTCAAGTTTATGATTCCTTCAAGTGGTTTATACCATTTCCTAACGTCCTGTTTATATCTCCTCTGCAGCGTCCGTGAAGTGGGCTTCCAGTGACGCACGTTAACCTTCCTGGGGTTCTCCCATACGGATCATCGACACTTCTAATAACCTATCGTAAGATCCCGCTGATCCACTCAAGCTCTACCCTCCTCACTCCTTCACAAGTATCCCCGGGGACTTCCATCTTCATGGGACATTACAAGCCTTCAAGTATTCCGAAGTTGCTTCTGCTTGATCAATAAACCTTGTCACTTTATCTTGGTGTCTTCGTTTCTCAGTACAAGCGTGACAGTAACTACATGCCCTGGACGCTGTGTTCTAAATTTTTTGATGTAGTGTCTAATGAATGCTGATTAGTGTTTATATATTGACTGGCTGTGTTTATGTTTTGAAAGCATTGTTTGATTTTGAGCACAGATCAAATGGTTTTGAGGCAAGTGTTTGATTTTGCCAGAAGAGTCAGGGGTTTTGTGAATGTAGTTTAAAGACTGGGTTTTGTGTTTAAAGTTTTAAGAATATGGGTGAAGGTTTCAAGAAATGTGTCTTAGCAATTGTGAAATACTGTAACACATTTCTTGTTGCTTTAACACAAAATGCATACAATTAACACAAATTTAAAATGCTTGAACTTCTTTTACACACAAGCTCAAACAAGACCAAAACAATGGATTTTTACTGCCAAATTTACCAATGCTTTAACACTGTATGTCAGAACAGATAGCACCATGTTCTAACCGTACAGGCTAAAGTCAAAGTGAACAGCTGTTCATATTGTGAATTAAAACACAAATATATTGCCTGTATTTTATTCCATTGCTAATGAGAAACAGCTTATTGAAGTTATGCAAATATCTAAATTAGGGCTGGGAAAAGATTAATCGCATCCAAAATAAAAGTTTGTGTCTACATGATACATGTGTGTGTACTGTGTATAATTATTTTGTATATATAAATACACACACATATGCATGTATATATTTAAGAAATATTTGCATGTATATACTGTATATATTTATATATAATTTATATTATATATAAATTTAAATATTTTATATATAAATAACAAATATTTCTTAAATATATACATGCAAGTGTCTATATATATATATATACAAAATAATTATACATAGTACACACACATATATCACGTAGACACAAACTTTTATTTTGGATGCGATTAATCGCGATTAATCTTTTCCCAGCCCTAATATAAATCACAGCTGATTCCCATCTAGGAAGCACACTCAGGTGTTGAGATTCTTTCAATCACATGATCATATGTTCTAAAAGAGGACTCTTTGGGCTGATCTTGTGTGGAAAAGGAACAATACAGAGCAACACAAAGAGAGAAAGAAAGAAAGAAAGAAAGAAAGAAAGAAAGAAAGAAAGAAAGAAAGAAAGAAAGAAAGAAAGAAAGAAAGAAAGAAAATGCATGCACAAGGGAGAGGAAGACGAGTACCAGGAAAAGGGAGAGGAGTGGGGCAAGGACAAGGACAAGGAAGAGGAGTGGGGCAAGGACAAGGACAAGGACAAGGGAGAGGTGTGGGGCAAGGACAAGGACAAGGGAGAGGAGTAGGACAAGGACAAGGGAGAGGAGTGGGGCAAGGACAAGGACAAGGGAGAGGAGTGGGGCAAAGACAAGGACAAGGACAAGGACAAGGGAGAGGAGTGGGGCAAGGACAAGGACAAGGACAAGGGAGAGGAGTGGGGCAAAGACAAGGACAAGGACAAGGACAAGGGAGAAGAGTGGGGCAAGAACAAGGACAAGGGAGAGGAGTGGAGCAAGGTAGAGGGAGAGGAGTTAGAATGTGTGGTGGCGCTCAAAGAAGGACCAGAGCTAGGGTAACTGATCAAAGAAGAGCTACTATCATTGACCATGTCATAAACACTCTAGCTAAACACAGAGTCCGAATGAAACAACTATACAACGTTCCCTTTGAAAGGAACAGTGAGCGCATCAAAGAACTCCGTCACCAATACGTCCAGATAAGGTTATGCAGTACAGTCATTACTGTACTATACACAGTGTGTTTTGCAGTAAACTACTCTATAAACCGTGAGTACATTAGGACATACAGTAGATATACAGTACAGCACAGCATTTACATACACTGTGTCTAATTACTTTCAGAGAGTCATGGAGTTGGAGGCCAATCAAGTCCCACATGGAATTATCTATGTTGACGAGGCTGGCTTCAACTTGGCGAAAAGGCGTCGCCGTGGGAGAAACATAATTGGCAAAAGGGCCACAGTTACCGTGCCGGGCCAGAGAGGAGCCAACATCACCATGTGTGCTGCAATCTCCAACAATGGTGCACTCCTGCATAAATGTGAGATTGGCCCCTACAACACTGACCGCCTTCTCCTGTTTTTAGAAGACCTGCACGAAAGACTGGTGCCAGAGGTAGAAAGAGGACAGGTGGGAGACCACTTGCCAATATATGTGATCACATGGGACAATGTGGCATTCCACCATTCCGGTGCAGTCACAGCCTGGTTTGACGCCCATCCAAGGATGATGTCCCATTTCCTTGCCCCTTACTCCCCTTTCCTCAACCCCATTGAGGAGTTTTTCTCATCCTGTAGATGGAAGGTTTTTGACCATCGTCCACATGACCAAATGTCCCTCCTGGATGCAATGAATGCTGCATGCCAAGACATTACAGCTGAACACTGCCAGGGGTGGATAAGGCATGCAAAAAGATTCTTCCCACGATGCCTTGCCAGAGAAGATATCAGGTGTGATGTGGATGAGAACATGTGGCCAAATGCAGAAGACCGGGCAGATTAGAAGATTACTTTGTTTTTTTTATTATTATTCCGGTGCTTTTTCTGTTTGTATATCTTGCAGTAATGTCCTTTTGCAAATAAAGTCTTTACTGCAGCAATTCTGTCTCTGTCTTTTTTTTCATAAACTGTTCATTCTATAAAGCTACTCTGAGATGGTCATTAATTTTTTGTATTGAATTTCTGCAGCAAAATAAACAAAATTCATGCATTTACTAAACCCAACAAAACAAAAATGTAGAGAGGCTTCAAAAGAAACTACAGTGCAAAACACAATCTATGATCAATACAACATACTCTCTATTGTATAAGGGCTGACCTGACACATAAAATAATGCAGTTTCTGTAATTTCAGCTGATGATTTTTTTTTTTGTCATTGTGTTATGATTGACTAAATGTTCCTGTTGGAAGAGAACATGTGTTAGTGTTTTGAATAATTATTTGATTTTGAAACATGTTTGCAGTGTTTTGTTAGACATAGTGTATTGTGTTAGTGTATTATTGTATTTTGAAAATTACTTTTGGAGTTTAGTGTGATTTTGAGCATGAAATTAACCGTTTTGCCAATTGTGTGTTTTAGGTGTGTTGGTGCGTTGTTAAGAGTTTAGGAAACTTGTTAAATGTATTGAAAAAACTGTCATGGCGATTGTAAAAAAACTGTATTCTATTGTTACTGAGAAACAGCTGATTGAATTATGCAAATAGATAATTAGAAGATGACTTTTTTATTCTTTTTTTTATTCTTCTGGTCTGGTGCTTTTTCTGTTTGTATATTTTTTATTTTCACATAATAAATGGCAGCTATATTGCATATTTTTGTTATCTTGCAGTAATGTTTTTCTATAAAGCACTCTGAGATGGGTCTTTTTTTCCATTTTTTTTCCAGTCGCTAGGACACATTTATCAATACTTAGGTAACTTTTTCAAAACTCTTCACACAGTGAACACAACAGAAGTATATGTGGGCTAAACTGTGGATCATTTATCATTGCTTTGGCACAAAATGCATTCAATGACCACATCTTTCAAATTACATTACCTGTAACTCTTTTCTCACTTCGACACAACAACCGCCAAAACTCTGTGTACCTACAGGCCAATTTGTACATGCTTACACACTGTTTTCAAAACTGTTAAACTTATGTTCAAAACAATAACATAATACAAAACTGAATAAGACAGCAATTCGCTCCATTTCTACAGTAATATTTTAATGAAATAAATTTTAAATCTTAAAATTAAATGCTATAAAAACAATTGTACAATTGGACCAACCACAGCTGATTCTTATTGTAGATGAACATCTACACAGGTGTTACTCTTTCAATTTCATTACAAAAGGAGACAACTGCTGAATAGTTTTGTATTGTGATGTAAACATGGACCCAGCCAGAAATAGAGAAGTGGCTGAAAGAGGAAGAAGAGTGGCTGGGAGGGGGCGAGGAATACGTATGCGTGGTGGAAGAAGAATAAGAGGAAGATCAAGAGCTGTAGTCTCAGATGAGATCAGAGCTACTGTAATTGATCATGTAGTAAATCATGGTCTCTCAATGAGAGAAGCTGGTCAGAGAGTGCAGCCAAATTTGCAACGCTCAACAGTGGCATCTATTGTTAGAGTTTTCCGGCAAACCAACAGGTAACTTGTATTCTGCAAGGGCATATGACTGAGTTGCACATTACAGAAGTAAATATACTTGTGTGTAATTGCTTTTGCATTTCTGCTTAGGACTCACACAGGTGGGAGAGGAAGGATGCTCACTGATGTGCAGGAAACTGTCATTGTTGATATGGTCATCAGAAACAATGGCATAAAACTCACTGAGATTCGAGACAGAGTCTTGGCAGACAACATTACTTTTGCAAATATTCACAGTGTAAGCATAACAACTATTTCTAGAGTCCTGAAAAAACATCAGGTCAGGATGAAACAGTTTGAGAGGAACTCTGAACATGTCAAGCAACTCAGGAACCAATATGTCCAGGTAAGATCACAATAAAATACAGAACTGTTTTTAAACAAAACCAAACACACACAAAGACATATTTTTAGGTAATGTTTACTACTGTAACAGCTTATGTTGCCTTGTGGATTTATTTTAGAGAGTCATGGAGATTGAAGGCCGGCAAACACCCCACATTTTCATCTTTGTGGATGAGGCGGGTTTCAACTTGGCCAAAACATGGCGACGAGGGAGGAATGTGATTGGGAAGAGAGCCACAGTGGTTGTCCCGGGCCAGAGGGGTGCCAACATCACAATGTGCGCAGCAATATCCACTGATGGACTGCTGTTACACAAACCACTAATTGGGCCATACAACATTGAACGTCTCCTTGCGTTCCTGCATGATCTCTATGGAAGGGTTGTGCTAGGTGAGGAAAGGGATGCAGAGAGAAGAAATCAGCCAACATTTATAATTGTATGGGACAATGTGTTATTTCACCACTCCCGTGCAGTCACTGAGTGATTTACAGCCCATTCCAGAATGGTGTCACTTTTCCTCCCACCTTACTCTCCATTCCTCAACCCCATAGAGGAATTATTTTCCTCATGGAGGTGGAAGGTTTATGACCACCATCCACATGATCAAATGTCCCTCATGGACGCAATGAATGCTGGATGCCTGGACATATCAGCAGAAGATTGCCAGGGATGGATCAGGCATGCCAGAAGATTCTTTCCTTAGAGTATTGCCCTAGATGACATAAGATGTGATGTGGATGAGAACCTGTGGCCAAATGGAGAAGACCGAGTAGATTAGCATTACTATTGTATCTGTATCATTGGATGGTGTGTATACAACTTCTTGTATTTTGGAATTACTCACTGCAAAAAAATAAAAATAAATAATAGACATAAAATATACTGAAGCATTCTGCATCATGTCTGATTCATTCCAGTAACCCATATATTGCAGTGAATTATAAACAGAGATGTGTCCTTGTTTTACACAAGAAAACATTGTATAATGCTACATGTTGTTAGTGTTTTTTAGGTCATTGTTTTGTGGGTGACAAAGTGTGTTTGTTGGCTGTCAACCTTTGCTAATGTTGTGGAAGAATGTGTTGATTTGAGACATGTATGAAGTGATTTGGTAGTTTTAGTGCATTTTAAATGTGAAATGAACTGCTGTGCCGAGCTGAAAGTTGGTTAGGAGAACTGTGTGAAGAGTTTTGAAAAAGTATTGATAAATGTGTCCTAGCGACTGTAAAAAAAACTGTATTGAATTTCTGCAGCAAAAAACCTAAACCCAACAAAACAAAAATGTAGAGAGGCTTCAAAAGAAACTGCAGTGCAAAACACAATCTATGATCACAATATACTGTCTGTTGTATAAGGGCTGACACATATAAAATAATGAAGTTTCTGTAATTCCATCTGATGTCAGTGTTTTTATGACATTGTGCTATGATTGACTAAATCTTCCTGTTGGACGAGAACATATGTTAGTGTTTTGATTTTTTTTTTTTTTTTTTTAGACATGTTTGCAGTGTTTTGTTAGACATAGTGTATTGTTGCTAGTGTATTATTGTATTTTGAAAAATTTGTGTTGGAGTTTAGTTTACAATGTGTGATTTTGAGCATGAAATTAACTGTTTTGCCAATTGTGTGTTGTAGGTGTGTTGGTGCGTTAAGAGTTTAGGAAATTTGTTAAAAGTATTGAAAAAATTGTCATAGTGATTGTAAAAAACTGTAATATTTACGATCAGAAATCCTGATGTGGGGGGAACTCCGAGGACAAACGAGCGCACGTTATGGAGATTATCACGTGTTAATTATCACATTAAAATTAATGTATTTTAACTTATACGTTTCATATACTAGTATTTAACTAACCGAAGCTATAGATTGTGAAATTAAACGTTTCTCATTGTTAGTGTGTTTTTTAGTTAGCTTAGATAGTAGCATAGCATACAGCTAACGTTATCCGATGATCGTGCTAGCTGCGCTTTATACTGCCTTACCGTATTCACAGCAATTCGTAATGCAATTATAATTGTCATTATTTTTTATCGTAATAATCAGCGCAATATGTTACACATTTTCAAGTACACTTTTTTAAAAATTAAAAGAACCATAAAATAATGTTTATTTGTGTATATTACTATTTTTCTTATTAACAGTTTAGACATTTAAATAAATTACAGAATGCTAGCTATGTTTTGTGCGTGATTAGTATAAATATTAATTGGTTGTCTAGCCTTGACTAAAGAACAGTATAATAAGATTACGGAATCACAAATCTTAATGTAATCAATCAAACCCCTTAACACTAGAACTACCGGAATTCCATAACTACTAGAACGACCATAGCGGTCATTCTGACCGTTCATACTTTGACGTTCATATGGCCGTACTGAACGTCATTTTCGTCATGTCATATCTATTGTACATGTTAACCTTCTCTTTTCCAATGAAGCTTTTAATTCCTGTCGTCATAGCCCTTAAAACAAGCACAAAAGAAAGATTCCCCCGACAGGTGCTGTCTCTATTTGAGGAACGTTTTGCGTCAAAATAATATTTTTTTCATCGCACTCACCACGTGAATAGACATGGACAAAAGTTAGGAAACGTACAGCCCTGTTTGTAAATAAGTTCAATAATCAATACAAAATCTAAAAATAAATGGATCTACAATGATAGGTAATAATAAACAGGACACAAAATTTTAATTCAAATGAATGTGAAAATGTATACAAACAGGCTAAGAAAAAAAAAAGAACATTAGCTAAACAAGAAAACGAACTGCTTTAGAATGATTCGTTTCAGTGAACAAAAAATATTAACGAACAAAATCAGGTTAACTGCCCATTTGAACGGCGCAAACACCCCGCATCATTGACGCTTACGCACATTCCACACAGGTAAACACTGCCTTTCGTGTGCAGCTCCCACACACTTTGTGACATTTGGCACATGTCTCCTTGGTTTTATTTTGTTTGCAGTTCCTCCAGTTGTATGGCTTTTGATTCCATGTGGTCGGAGCGAAGTTCGCTCGCCAGTCGTGTGATGAAGTCCCTCCGCGAAACTTGCAATGCAGCGGACTTATGATATTTATAATGCGTGCGGTCAAAATGACCGTTATGGTCATTCTAGGTAGAAATAGTCAGAACTGTTGTGTGTTTTGTGATTTTAATAAAAGAACAGTGTCAGAATAAAATATACACATATTTAGGAAAAGTCAGAGTCCTACAGCCACATTTATTTTATTTTAACAAAGTTATTACACTGTAAAATTTAAAAACGGTCAAAATGACCGCCTTGGGAGTTCTAGTGTTAATTCACATAATAATATTTTATTTTTATCCTGATTAATGAAAGAAATAACATTTTTAGGTATGTTTTGTGACGAAGTTATTTGTTAAGCAATAGGGCAATAGCAGTTTTAACAGACATACTCTAGTACTCTGGCTATACATTGTGAAGATTAAAAAACAATTAATGTTGAGTTAATTGTGTTAAAATATTTAATGAACTGTAAGGTTAAAGTATTTTTTAGCTAATGAGACACATAGATGCAGTGTCTTTTGCTGTATGTAAAGTCAAATCTTTAGTCTGAAGTAAATTCATGTTGTATGTGCAGTCAATTCTTTGTGGAACCATCCTAAGGCCTAGATGATGTAGTCAGTTGATGTGCCAAGGCACCATTTCCCCTTGGCATGGTGGGGTCGTGACCTGGTAGGCGAGGAGGCTGGACTTGTCACGGACTGGCTTGAGGGAACTCTGCAAAACGTCTCAGGTTACGACTGTAACCTATGTTCCCTGAGAACAGGGAACGAGACACTGCGTCATAGATGCTTTGGGGAACGCCTCAGGCGTGACAGGTGTCTGAAATCAAATATCAACTCACGGCAATATCAACTTACGGCAATCATGTTGACCGGCGACAGCCCGTGAATCATCAGCTTGATTGATCAATGTGCGACCTGGATGTATAAAGGGGAGCCTTGCACACATGACAACATCCTATCGTCTGAAGGGACTGTTGGTAGGCAGGCCCCGAGGCATGGCAGGGAGACGTAGTGTCTTGTTCCCTGTTCTCAGGGAACATAGGTTACAGTCGTAACCTGAGACGTTCCCTTTCGAAGGGAACTCGACACTACGTCATAGACGCTTTGGGGAACGAAATACCCACTCCGCCATGCTGAGGGGAGTGCATGCCCAAAGGCAGTGGCAACTGTCAAAATCAGCAATTCAGAGAATGCTAGAACCCCCTCAGGTCACACTGGGCTGTCGGTGACAGCACTCCCTACGGTCATAGCCCAAGCTATATGATACCACAGAAAACCTCCAAAAACATAGTTTAGTGGAAGGTCTCCCTGGGCCTGCTCAAGGGCCTAGGACCACAACTTCAACTTCTTAGAAGGGGTCCCTTTTAGGGAATGTGGCTAGGGAACCCGAGGGAACCCCAGCCAGTCACTATTCAGGGGAACGTGCCACCTGAAATGCCACCAGGCAGGCCTGACCTGGTGTCACTACATAAGACACTACAGTCTGGCCACTTCCTGTCTGTCTGAAGACAGAGCCTCTGGACACTTGCCTTAAAGTAAGGCATCCAACCTGAGGGACTGCGAAGCAGGCAGTAAACCACTCGGCCCGGATCTCAGAGACGGGATATCCTGGAAAGTATGACTCAGCATAGTGCTTTACAACCCTTGCCATCGAGGGGAGATCTTCTACTCAATCCATGGATCTACCCAGTGTTTGTGTTTCAAAACGCTGAGGAGGCCTGTGAGGGCCTAAAGGGAGCTCACCTTCAGGAAGGCCTGGTAGGGCCTCTAACCTGATAACCACAACATGGGGGAGCTTGTATTCAACCACAACATGTGGGAGCTCATACTCAGGAAGGCCGGTGAGGCCTCTAACCTGGCGACCACAGCATGTGGGAGCTCATATCAGGAAGGCCGGTGAGGCCTGTAACCTGGGGACCACAACCTGTGGGAGCTTACTTTAGAAAGGCCCTAGAAAGGCCTAATGAAGCCTATAGCCTGCCAAAGAATGTGGGAGATAGCTCAAGAGGGAGGCATCTGTCGTAATACATTGCGACAGCAAGATGCATCTAGAGTGGGACCTAATAACCGAAGTCTGAGCCACGTAAAAAAAGGAATTAAGTGTACAGCGCATAACCCTTACCATAAATATGGATTTTAGAAAGTACATGGAACAAAGTACATGTGCTTAGCCATTCCGAATCCAGGAAGGCCTGATGAGGCCTATAACCTGGCGACCACAGTAAGTGGGAGCTCATACTAGTGATGTATGTCTCGAGACCGGTCTTGGTCTCGAGACCGGTCTCAAGACCACTTTTACGTGGTCTCGGTCTTGTCACGGCCTTGACGGTCTTTGGTCTTGGTCTTGTCTTGGTCTCGGACCTCTCGGTCTTGTCTAGGTCTCGCTGTCTCAGACCAACATAGTGGTCGGGGGATTTAGCAATACAATACTACAATATCCACGACGACACAACGTTCGATAATGCAACATTATTATCCGCAACGGAACGGATTGAAGCGCGCGTCCGAGTGCTGACAGTGCGGCGTGTGCTCGAGCCACACGAGAAAACACTGTATCCGCGGCCACTGATCGCAGCGGCAACGAGCACTTTGATCACTTGGTTTAAAAAACACATATCAGTAACATGATGGGTTTTAACTTCATTCAGGAGTCATTCATTTTGGGTAACTGCACAACTACACAACTGACAGATGACTTTGAGCGCACCGCCAACGGTGTGTGTGTGTGTGTTGTGTGTGCGTGTGTTGTGTGTGCGTGTAACCATAGCGACAAAACAACCAACTTTCGGATCCCGCACTTAAGCCTATAATTTCGTTTTTAAAAATGTAATTAAGTATTTAAAAGTTGCAGAATGGGTTCATTTGGAGTCTGAGACTCCGAAATCGGCAGAGATAGGCAGGCATTTGCTTAGATGAATTTGTGTCTTTGATATCTGTGTGTGTGTGTGTGTGTGTATGTTGTGTTGTTGGTGTTAGACTAAATAAATGGTCTTTTAAATATCATCTGCATATCTCCGTTGTGTTGACTAAACATTAGGCCTAATCCAAGTTTATAATTGTGTATCTTTAATTTGATGTTATACGTTTTCATCTACACATTAATTATAATTTCAATTGGTTACATATTTCTCATTCTTTAGACAGTTGTTGGAGGAGCAAGATGGTGTTGGAGGTGTTTGATGTTTTGTCAGATGAACCAGTCAGTACCAGTCATGTCAGTCCTCAACAGTACACAAAAGTTAAGGGAGTCTCAATCCTCTAATAGTGCAGTAACAGCCGTCATGCAATTGCTACACATAGTTGATCTCACCCAATCTGCAAAAACATTTACAGTGAGCTCACAGTCACACACATGACATGGTCTGTCTCTGTATTGTTCTGCCTGTGTAGTTGAAGTAATACCATCTAATATGCATTGAATGTAAACTGCGGCTGAACCCTATGCTGCTGTTCTTTAATTCATACAAGTTATTGCTTAGCTTCAACACTAGTCTGTTTTTTTCCCCTCCGGTCTCGACTTGGTCTCGGTCTTGGTCTCGACTTGGTCTTGGTCTTGACTTGGTCTGTCTTGGTCTTGGTCTTGTCTTGGTCTCGATACCCTCTGGTCTTGGTAGTGTCTTGGTCTCGGTTTAGGCGGTCTTGACTACAAGTCTAGCTCATACTCAGGAAGGCCTGTGAGGCCTGAAACCTGGCGACCACAGTAAGTGGGAGCTCGTATTCAGGAAGGCCGGAGAGGCCTGTAACCTGACAGCCACACAATGTGGGGCTACCTTCAGAAAGGCCTAATGAGGCCTGTAACCACAGAATGTGGGAGATAGCTTGAAAGGGAAGCGCCTGTCGTAAAACATTGCTACAGAAGACGCATCTAGAGTGGGACCCAAGGTGAAGAACCGGAGTCTGAGCCACGTAAAAAAGGGAATGAAGCGGACAGCGCATAACCCTTACCATAAATATGAATTTTAGAAAGTACACGACACGAAAGAGCGTGTGCTTAGCCATTCCGAATCCAGGAAGGCCTGGTGAGGCCTGAAACCTGGCTACCACAGTAGGTGGGGGCTCATATCAGGAAGGCCTATGAGGCCTGTAACCTGACGACCACAGCATGTGGGAGCTCATACTCAGGAAGGCCTATGATGCCTGTAACCTGGCAACCACAGTAGGTGGGAGCTCATACTCAGGAAGGCCGGTGAGGCCTGAAACCTGGTGACCACAACCTGTGGGAGCTTACTTTCAGGAAGGCCTGATAAAGCCTGTAACCTGACAACCACACCATGTGGGGGCTACTTTCAGAAAGGCCATAAATATGGATTTTATAAAGTACACGAAAACGAAAGTGCGTGTACTTAGCCATTCCGAATCCAGGAAGGCCTGGTGAGGCCTCTAACCTGGCGACCACAGCATGTGGGAATTCATACTCGGGAAGGCCGGTGAGGCCTGTAACCTGGTGACCACAGTGTGTGGGAGCCCATCAGAATGTGGAAGTTAGCTAGAGAAAGGCGTCTGTCGTAGCATACTTCGACGACAGGACGCATCTAAAGTGGGACCCGAGGTGAAAGACCGGAGTCTGAGCCACATAGGAAGGGACCGAAGCATACAGCGCATGACCCTTATCATAAAATATGGATTTTAGAAAGTACACAAGACGTTCAGTCATGTGACTTACCATAAGTATGGGTTTAAGAAGGTACGGAGCGTACGTACCAAAAAGAAAAATAGATGAAGTAAAGGTGCATGTACTTCATCACTCTATATTCAGGAAGGCCTAGTGAGGCCTATAACCTGACGACCACAGTAAGTGGGAGCTCATCCTCAGGAAGGCCGCTGAGGCCTGTGACCTGACGACCACAGAATGTGGGAGCTCGTATCCAAGAAGGCCGGTGAGGCCTGTAACCTGGCAACCACAGCATGTGGGAACCCATGATCAGGAAGGCCAGACGAGGCCTGTAACCTGATAGTCACAATGTGTGGGAGCTCACATTCAGGAAGGCCTGATGAGGCCTGCATCCTGACATGTGGAAGCTCACAACCAGTGAGGCCTATACCCTAGCGACCACAGTGAGTGGGAGTTCACATTCAGGAAGGCCTGGTGAGGCCTGTAACCTGACATGTGAAAACTCATAACCAGGAAGGCCTAGGAGGCCTGAAGCCTGGTGACCACTGAATGTGGGAGCTTAACACTCAGGAAGGCGGAGAGGCCTGAAACCTGGCGACCACAGCATGTGGGAGCTCATACTCAGGGAGGCCTATGAGGCCTGAAACCTGGTGACCACAGTATGTGGGAGCTCATACTCAGGAAGGCCTATGAGGCCTGAAACCTGGTGACCACATTATGTGGGAACTCACATTCAGGAAGGCCGGATGAGGCCTGTAACTTGACATGAGGAAGCTCATAACTAGGAAGACCTGCGACCACGGTGTGTGGGAGCTCATACTCAAGAAGGCCGGGTGAGGCCTGTAACCTGGCGGCCACAGTATGTGGGAGCTCACATTCAGGAAGGCCGGGTGAGGCCTGTAACCTGACATGTAGAAGCCCATCACCAGGAAGGCCGGTGAGGCCTGTAACCTGGCGACCACAGTATGTGGGAGCTCATAACCAGGAAGGCCTGGCGAGGCCTGTAACCTCTCGACCACCGTGTGTGGGAGCTCATATTCAGGAAGGCCTAGTAACGCCTGTAACCTGATACCCCAGTATGTGGGAGCTCATAACCAGGAAGGCCGGATGGGGCTTGTAACCTGGCGACCACAGTATGTGGGAGCTCATAACCAGGAAGGCCGGATGAGGCCTGTAATCTGATGACCACAGTATGTGGGATCTCACATTCAGGAAGGCCGGTAAGGCCTGTAACCTGACATGTGGAGGCTCATAACCAGGAAGGCCTGGTGAGGCCTATAACCTGGCGACCACAGTATGTGGGAGCTCATACTCAACCACCGTATGTGGGAGCTCATACTCAGGAAGGCCTAGTGAGGCCTATGACCTGATAACCACAGTATGTGGGAGCTCATACTCGACCACAGTATGTGGGAGCCCATATTCAACCACAGTATGTGGGAGCTCATACTCAACCACTGTATGTGGGAGCTCATACTCAGGAAGGCCTAGTGAGGCCTATGACCTGATAACCACAGTATGTGGGAGCTCATATTCAACCACAGTATGTGGGAGCTCATATTCAGGAAGGCCTAGTGAGGCCTATGACCTGATAACCACAGTATGTGGGAGCTCATATTCAACCACATTATGTGGGAGCTCATATTCAGGAAGGCCTAGTGAGGCCTCTGACCGGATAACCACAGTATGTGGGAGCTCATACTCAGGAAGGTCTAGTGAGGACTCTGACCTGATAACCACTGTATATGGGAGCTCATACTCAGGAAGGCCTAGTGAGGCCTCTGACCTGATAAGCCACAGTATATGGGAGCTCATATTCAGGAAGGCCTGGTGAAGCCTATTACCTGAACACCATATATGTTTTTTTTGTTTTTTTTATTTTAATTCCTCAGAATTTTTTTTATTTTTTATTTTTAAAAACACTGGATAAGTGAAACACGGTCTGGAAGGTATTGAATTAAAATATCTAACTTCTTAAAGTCAGATAATATTCCATCATTTTAATTCCATAGAATTAAATGCAGCCATAATCACCAGACAATACTGTTTTGATATTTATCTATACGTTCTCGTAATCTACACACTGCCTCGGCAAACGCGAGATTCGAGCCGTTTAAAATATATTTGGCTTTCATCCCTCGAGAAGAAAGTCAACAGGTGCGAGGTTGAAACATCCGACAGCGCACGGATGCACGCGCGCCGAGATATTTCTCAATGAACACTGCCAGCACCCTCAGGAGCTGACTGTGAATGCCTCGCACCCAAACAGTATTATTTCACAGTTCGCGTGCACCACAGGGCTCAGATGCTGAACCCTCCTCCCTCGAGAAAAGGGTCCGACGAGAGCGGAGCGTCTTCAAATGAAAAAACGCTCACAGTTTGCACAAGAGGCTCTCTCAAGAGCCTCCCGTGCGTGCTCTTCTCCCAAGCAAAAAACGCACAGATCGTGTGTGTTTCACTCGATGTCAGATATCTTGGGCATGGGTCTGCACACTTGCAAAAATTCTCCTTCTTCTCTGCGCGTTTCAGCGATATTCTCCAAACAGACAAACAGTCCCTGAAGATGAAAAGATGTTGTCATGTGTGCAAGGCTCCCCTTTATACATCCAGGTCGCGCGTTGATCAATCACGCTGATGATTCACAGGCTGTCACCGGTCAACATGATTGCCGTGAGTTGATATTTGATTTCAGACAGCTGTCACGCCTGAGGCGTTCCCCAAAGCGTCTATGACGTAGTGTCGAGTTCCCTTCAAAAGGGAACACACGTCGCATGTTGCAACACGTCACGTGCAACTGTACACTCGCAGAGTCTGTTGTGCTATGGAACATCACTCACTGTTTTTACTTTGATGGGCAAACTGGAAGGCACGCACAACGCAGCAGACGTAGTTAGCTCATTGAACCTTGTTGTCATTTCCACTTGTGCTATGCAACATCACTCACTGTTAGGATGTTGTGACATTAAAAGGCTATTTTAATGACACACTCCACAAGATAAGATAAATCAGCCCAAAAGTGACTGAAACCTTCCGTTCGTCTCAGTATTATAAGGCTGATCTGAACAACAAAAGATAAAAAAAGTAATTACTTAATGAGTTAGTTCACCAAAAATATAAAAATCAGCCATCAATTTCTCCCAACATATTATCAAATAATACCAGGGTGAGAAAATTATGATATTTTTTTGGTGATATAAAAAAATCCAGTATATATTTGTACCAACATGATCCCATAAAATGCGTACCTCAGGAATCAGTTCACACATTAAAAGGTCGATATGTTCAAGCTTTTTGTCCTTTTGCTCAAAAACAATGTTGTCGATGTGTCCTAGAGGTCCCTTAACATGTGCTGACAAGGCTGGATGAAAGCTCTTTGGTTTTGCCATTCTCCCAGTCTTCATTTGCCACCATTTGTTCATGTGGGTTTCAGTGAGCCTTTCACAATTTCCTTGGAACAACTCCTGAAAAAAATATTTAGTATAGCAAACAATATCTAGACATTTTTAATTTTGTAAAATCTTATATGTACCTGAATTTCAGTGTCACTGAGAACAAATTCCTTTTTTTTTCACCTCCTCAACTGTCCTATTTTTTAAAAATTAAAACCCCTTAAAATATATTACTAAATTAAAAAGTTCGTTGAGACAAAATTGAAGTTTGCTTGAGAAAGTTTGGACCAGAGTTTGAAGAAGTTTAAATTAGTTTGAAGTTTAAAGTTTAAATTAGTTTGACACAGCAAAAACTCCAGTGTTAAATGAACTCTGCTGGGAGTTTATATGGCTCCAGACTCAAGAGTGTTAAAGTGTTAAAATATGAGTGTTAAATTAAAGTTAATGAGCTCATTAAGTGATTAATTGAGTGATGATTGACCATTATTGAAGACACCTGATGTTAACAAGCAGAATCACTGAAGGAGAAAATCTAATTTTTTAAGGCACCGTTATGGTGATCAGTGTTTGCTTTAGTTGGGCTCGTGACCCTTAAACTAGTCAAGTCAAGTCATCTTCATTTATATAGCGCTTTTAACAATTTAGATGGTTTCAAAGCAGCTTTACAGTGATAAACGTATAATTTAAGGTAACAGAGATTGTTTTGGCTTTATAGCGGTTCTTTAATAAAGTTATTTTCCAGCTAAAGTTAGTTTTGATTGATTAGTTTTGACATTATCATAATTTGACCTGAATCACAAATCTCATTTCGAGAGTTATGTCTACCTTGTTGATTACAGCAGCCTGTGATTCTATAACAAACAATTTCAGCATTTTCAATATTATCCAAAATATTCCTCAAAAGTTGTTCTGATCAGAAGACTTTGAAATTTATTTTATTTAGACACACTGACATCAATAATCAGCCTGTGAATCTCAACAATGGTGACAATAATAAAGCATGTTGCAGTGCATTCTGGGTGCCACCAATCAAAACTAATTTATTGCTCCCATCATGCATTGTGGTATGAATAAATTATGATCTGAATTGTCTTAGTAATTTCCTTTCCCTAATTGAATATTCTTTTTGTCACCATTGTTGAGATTCATACACTGATTCTTGATGTCTGTGTGTGCCTAAAAGAAAGATTTTTATCTTTATCAGAACAACTTTTAAAACATCCTTTGGATTATTTAGAAAATTCTGGATTTTATGCTGTAGAATCACAGTGATGCTGTAATCAACAATATACATTTAAGCCAAAGATTAGACTCTAAATGAGTTTAGCGATTCAGGTTAAATGATGATGATGTCAAAACATAACCAACACCACCTGATCAACTTTCTCTTTGCATATCTGGCAGTTATAACTCAGATACAACAACCAAACAAAAACTAAAGTTAAATATGTAAGGGTCACGAGCCCAACTAAAACAAACACCAATCACCACAATGGTGACTTAAAATTGTGCTTGTTCTTCTTCAGTGATTCTGCTTGTTAACATCAGGTGTCTTCAATAATGGTAAATCATCACTCAATGAATCACTTAACCCTTTCACACGTAAGTTTAAAATATTCTGGCTGACCCCCCAGCGTGAGTTTTTCAAGGCGACCGTTATTTAGAATGTGTCCCTTTATGGTTTCCATGGTGACGCGTCATTGCTTGTCATGTGAAACACTGCAGCAACAACGGAGCTGAATGAATGATGCTCTGCTTTTATGTCATTTTCCCTTTTTTATTCAAAATATTCACACATTTGTTAGATATGGCATGAAATATCTGATATTCCGATTGTCAAATATATGCAAGTGGAAGTGTTTTGTTGTTTAAACACCTTTATAACGATCGCGTTAGTTGAGCTGTATGCGCGATGGGCGCCGCCATGTTAGTTTGTGCCGCAGATGCAGTTCAGAGAATCGGATCTGTTGGATTTACAACAAGTGAATTCATCCACTTCTCCCGAAATACATAAAAGTAAGTGGCTGGTGAACTGGGAGACGAATAGAGTAAACTTTAAAGTTACTTACACAATGTGTATTTGATATGAATAAAACGTGTCTAATTATAATGGAATGGATTATTATTGCCTCTTCCTTTGACATCAGTGTGTATTTTACAAACTCTAAATGTATTGTTTTTTTAGCACTTATATGTCTGAAACCTAAAATAAACATTATGTGGTTGAAAACACTGAAAAGTTGTGATATATGACAGCTCTGAGCGCGCCTGTCTCTGTCTCAGCGCCAGCCGATGCGTGAAAGCACATTTGAATTTAGCAGTTGATCACGTGATGCACTGACCGTTCTAATCACACTGGTGTGATCGTACGCTCCAGGGACCAGCCTAGACTGATCACACCGGTGTGATCGTACGTGCGAAAGGGTTAATTATCTCTTGAGTGTTAATTTAACACTCATATTTTAACACTTTAACACTCTTGAGTCTGGACCATATAAACTCCCATGAGAGTTCATTTAACACTGGAGTTTTTGCTGTGGAAGTTTAAAGCAGTAGATAAACAGACAGACATAACTCACACACACACACACACACACACACTCACTCACTCACTCACACAATGCCAATAATTCAAATGGTGGAGTATGGAATGAAGATGTGATTAAAATTATACCTAATCATACACTGTAAATGGTAGAAGCACGTTATCCCTACTGTAAGAAATTGTTTAGAAAACAAATTACTCTGTCAAATATATTTATGAATCAGTATAACCTATTTTATTATTTAATTAGGAGAAATACATATTTTACAGCCTAATATAACTAAATATAACTAGCTGTGGTTGTACTATCTTTTAATCCATATAAAACAGCGCTTAATTTTGCAAAGTACGTTTTGGTGCTACTGCTATCATTACGTTAGTAATTCATTAAGTTAACTATAAAGTGTCGCTATGTTGTGAGAAGGTACTCCTTTGCAGAGATCCCAACCCTAACTAAGCATTTGTGCACAGTACAATGAACTACAAATAACAGCGCCACTTGCTCTTTCCTGTACATGTCTCTATCATATTCGTTTTCTATCATGTTCTTATTCTTCTGAACAGTTTGTTCAGTTGTACCCTAACCGATGAAAAGAAGATGTGATCACTGATGTAGTGTAGCTTTTTCTCAACAAACAGAAAAGAAGTCGTGACATCCCATTGCCAGATGTTCTCCAGTCCTAAAAGTAAAACAAAAAACACAAACAATCTGTTTTTAAAAGATCTTTTAGAAAGGCATGGTCTCTTTTGAGCCTTTGCCAGTGATGCTTGATTTCTTTCAAGACAACATACTCTGAAATACTTCCCATCCCATACATGAAAAAAATACATGACATGTTGGTGATATCATATTTTATATATATTAAAATATTCTTACATAGGCTATATAAAATAAAATGACACAACCCTGTCTCTTTTTGTTAAATTTCAGTTTTATTGTTCAATAATAGCCATTATAAAAGTATAAGTAGCCTAAAGGTATAAGAAGCTACAAGTCAAGAAATAAAGTAAGTTAAACGATTCAGTCAAACATAAGTCAGCAGGCTACAACATTAAAGATAAATAGCCTAACTAATTTATATAAAGTTATGAAACTAAACTTTGCTCTCAGCCAAAACGATTTGCCAGGGAACAAATTATAGATGAATGAGATCAAAGATCGCCCGTTAGATATACCACTAGACTAGAGACATCAGCCAGCGGCAAACGTCAGAAGGACTATAGCCGAGGTAAGGCTGTTCCCATAGACAGTATATAAACTGGACACAGCGACCCCATAGGTTTCAACAGAGAAAAGTGAAGCAAATTAGAAGCACTCACTTCCTGATGGCTGAGCGTACTGTGCAGACTCAAACTGAGCTTGACGACGTAGATGTGACGTGAGCAACCCGTCTGTCTTCTAGTACCTGTGCCAAGAGAAATCTGAATCATTCCCTTCCGAATCTTGCAGAGACGGAGAGCGTGAGTAGGAGGTGTCCATGAGCTAGGAGCAGGAGCAACTTTATGATTCTCTATGGGCTTCTCCCTTGACTTTATCGGACTTTATGCCTCCACGTCCCCCCGATTGACTGCGAGCTTCTCCTCCTGTCTATACGGTAATTTCCTGAGAGTCGCGTGGTTATGACACAATCGTTAGCCTGTTTTTACAAAAACTGCTTCTACGGGGCCATAACGTAAGATACAAGGTAATGGAGCCTTTTATACATTGTCGTGTTTCTTTAGAAATAAACAATGGACAAATGGAGTAAAGTTATTCACTGTCAAATTGACACCAAAATGAATGGGAGTCAATGGAATGCTAACAGCAGGTGATGGCTTGATAGCCAATGGCAGCCCCCGGGGGTGGTACGCTATTCGAGAGCTCGATTACCCCCCTGGCTGTTCCAGGCGGAGTACATGAGCGCTGAGCGCCCGGTGATCACCTGGATCTCATCAAAATTTTAAATAGGCGCTATCTGTATATATAAACAACATATTTGAGTTTCAAACAACTACATTATCGACTGAAAAACTCTTAAAACTACATTTCGTGACACAATAACAGTAGTATTTTTAAATTTCACGTCTTTCTCCTCTGCTATTGACGCAACTTGAGATTTTAAATATTAGCTATAGAATATATACAATTTACATACAATATACAATTTAATTTAATCTTACCTTGCATATAGCAGCGGGATTTAGCATTCTACATAAAGCTACCACATAATAACACTAAAACAGCTCACGTTAGCTACAAGTTATCGCGAGAACAGATTTAGATCAGGCATCCTACTGGCATACTAATGGGGTCCTAAGCTCGGACTCATCTCTTCAATAGGACTCATTTGTTCAACTATTTGGGCCCTGTCCCAAATGGCACACTTCATGTGGACTTTCGGTCTTATGGACTTAAATTGCGTGTGCTCGCTGAGTCTACGAGTCCGTAGGCTGTCCCAATCAGCATTTTAACGCTCTGAAGTGTACTCAGCAGCGCCCCATTTGTACCCTTGAAGCGGTCTTCCGCGAGGCCCACATAGATGCAGGCTCCACACACTTTAACTACCCAGGAATCCTTGCGAAAGGCCAATCAGACAACGGATGGGAGGAGATTTCGCTCAAGGACAATTGTTGACATGGCTGAGAAGAAAATATTACGGTTTTTATGACCTAGATGTACATTTTATATGTTATACAAACATTATGGTCATCAACCAGTGGTTGATGTCTCAAACATAATAATAGCGCGTTGAATAATACGATCGCATATGATTCATTAAATAAATAGAACCGAATGTCAGGGCTTTACTGAGTCATATCATATGTAAACATAGTATGAATATTGAAACCTATAAATTAATCTGAAACTCATGCACATTTTCATTATGTGTTAAAATTGTAATTAGTTCAAATGAAACATTATGTATTATTATGTACAACTGTATAAATCATTTAAATAAGCATGATGTATCTATTGTCTAATGCCCAGGTTGTCAGAATGAGAGTCGTAGATCCAAATGCAAGCAAACAGTTTATTGAAGGCAGGTTGAACAGATGAAACTCAAAACACACCGTATAGCAGGCGGGCGACCAGGATATAACTACAGCGCAGAGGATGAGTGATATGAATGATCTGGGTGGATGCCAACCGGGAACTGGACGGAAGAGAACTCCACACGATCTCCCGAAGTCTGGGAACACAGACGAGATCGAGGAAAACTCCGTAAGGAACTCAGGCATCGGGACTGGGTAAGAGAGCATAAACAAGAGTGACGAACCGACACCAGACAATGATCACTCCTGCTAGATATAGGCAGCTAACAACAGAATAACTATCTGCATCTGCGGGCTGATTAACTAATCAGCTAGTTACTAAGCAACAAACAAGACATACTCAGATCCCACACCCATAACGACCAACAGAAACACAAAATGAACACACGGATCGATGAACCGTGACAGTACCCCCTCCCCTAAGAGTGCCTCCTGGCACTCCCAGGAGAGCCTACCTGGCGATTGTAAGGGAGTGATCCAGTATGTCCCTAGCAGGAACCCAAGTTCTCTCCTCTGGACCGTAACCCTCCCAGTCCACCAAGTACTGAAATCCATGTCCCCTCCTTCTCGAGTCCAGAATACGATTGACCGAATAGGTGGGTTCCCCATCTACGAGTCGCGGCGGAGGGGGAACCGGGGCTGGCGGATTAATGTGTGAATGAAACACGGGCTTTAATTTGGAAACATGAAAAACGGGATGAATTCTCCTGTACGCGGGAGGGAGTTTGAGGCGGACTGCCACCGGACTAAGAATCTTGGCGACAGTGAATGGGCCAATGAATTTGGGAGCTAATTTGTTACATACGGAGCGGAGAGGAATGTTCTTGGAGGAAAGCCACACTTTTTGACCCACGACGTAGACGGGAGGCTTCGACCGGTGGCGATCAGCCTGAGCCTTCGTGTGCGCTCCCACTTGGAGGAGAGTCTCGCGGGCTCTACTCCAAGTGTGGTGGCACCTCTGGACGAACGCGTGAGCGGAGGGGACCACGACTTCGGATTCCAGACTGGGAAAAATAGGTGGCTGGTACCCTACGCTACACTCAAATGGAGATAGGCCCGTGGATGACACTGGTAAGGAGTTATGTGCGTACTCAACCCATGAGAGCTTCTGGCTCCAGGAGGAAGGATTCTGAGAAACCAAACATTGCAACACTCTCTCTAAGTCTTGGTTGGCACGCTCGGTCTGACCGTTGCTCTGAGGATGAAAACCAGAAGAAAGACTGACACTCGCCCCCAACAACCGACAAAACTCTCTCCAAAATTTGGAAATAAATTGGGGACCCCTGTCAGAGACCATGTCCATCGGGAGGCCATGTAAACGAAAGATGTGATCCACGACAGCAACCACTGTCTCCTTGGCAGACTGTGCCACGACGGTCAAAACGACCGTATTGCCCTGGGAGGGCGGGAGGGCAGTAACAAAATCTAGCGCGATGTGGGACCAGGGTATTCTCTGAGAAAAAAATTTGAGATAAAGCATCGGGTTTGATGTTCTTAGAACCCGGATGATACGATAGTAAAAAGTCAAAACGACCGAAAAAAAGTGCCCACCGAGCCTGCCTGGAGTTGAGTCGTTTAGCAGATCTGATATATTCAAGGTTCTTATGATCGGTCCAGACGATAAAAGGTACCCCCGAACCCTCTAGCCAATGGCGCCACTCTTCCAACGCTAGCTTGACTGCCAGTAACTCTCTGTTACCAATGTCATAATTACACTCAGCAGACAATAAACGATGAGAAAAAAAACGCGCAAGGGTGCATCTTATCATCCGTGGGTGAGCGCTGGGAAAGAACCGCTCCTACCCCCACCTCTGATGCGTCGACCTCCACCACAAACTGACGTGATGGATCAGGGGCTACAAGAATGGGAGCTGAAACGAAGCGGCTCTTGAGGTTGGTAAATGCCCAAAAGGCATGACCAAATATTCAAAGTGCCCCCTGGGGGTGTTAAAAGCAGTTTTCCATTCATCACCCTTCCTTATGCAAACCAAATGATAAGCATTACGTAAGTCCAATTTTGTGAAGACGGATGCTCCCTGCAACCGCTCGAAGGCTGAAGACATCAACGGCAAAGGATAAGTATTCTTTACCGTGATGTTGTTCAACCCTCGGTAGTCAATACACGGTCGCAGAGAACCATCCTTCTTCCCCACAAAAAAGAACCCTGCCCCCGCTGGAGAAGAGGAAGGGCGAATGAACCCGGACGCCAGAGAATCAGAAATGTATTTCTCCATGGCCTCCCTTTCTGGAGCAGAAAGTGAGTATAACTTGCCTTTGGGCGGAGACATACCTGGCAGTAAATCTATAGCACAGTCATAGGGACGATGCGGAGGGAGAGAAGCAGCCCGAGACTTACTGAACACCTCCTTCAGGTCAAGATACTCAGTTCATCCTGAAACACAGAACAAGACACAGAAGAACACGCAGGCATTAAACAAGAAGCATGACAAAATTCACTCCAGGAGAGAACAGAATTCCCGCCCCAGTTAATATGCGGGTTATGGAGTGCCAGCCAGGGATGACCAAGCACCACAGGAGTAGAAGGAGTGTCAATCAATAGAAAGTCAATGTTCTCTGAATGATTACCAGAAGTGACCAGTCTTAAGGTGACAGTAGAGTGTGTGACGGAGGGTAAAAGTTGACCATTAAGTGCAACCACAGAAATGGGCTTGGAGAGCACCACCACTGGTATCTGGAGTCTGTGTACCAGATCAATATCCAAAAAAATACCTGAATCTACTAGGGCCTCACAGTCGAATTTCTGAGTCTGGAGTCTTAAACTTACTGGAAGATGAGTAGCAGAAAAAGAGGATTCAGTCCGTGCAATCCCACCCGTTAGTAACCTTTTACTGGCCACTGCAGTGCAATGTGACCGGCCTTTCCACAATACAAACATAATCCCCACTTTCTCCTCCTCTGTTACTCCTGTGATGATAAACGAGACCTGCCCAGTTGCATGGGCTCCGGATCAGGAAGAAATGTTGTAGTGTCGTCGGGAGAATTAAAAGTAGGATTAGTTGTAGATGTAACGTTGGTACTGACTCGCTGTGACCGACGACCTCGTCGACGTAGTCTGGTATCCACTTGAACCGCCAGATCAATTAATTTATCCACCCACGCGGGTAATTCCAAGACGAAAATCTCGTCCATTAACCGTGACACAGGTGGCATGCATAATATCAAAATACAGAACTGTAAAATTCGTCGGACACACACGTCGGAGTGCAAAAATGTGATTTCTCCTGTCCAACAACAACCAGGCCGTTATTTCCGGCGTGACGATCGAGTCTGTCCCAAAAATACCTCTCAATGCGCCCTCGTGGACTCGCGCCAAGGGCCCTATAGGTCTGCACTACATGACGTCACCAAAGTGTGGAAGTCCACAAGAAAATGTATTCATTTAATTTTGTTTTTATTTGGCACTGTCAAATTTCAACATTTCTTTCATTGATATCATGCACCAAATGAAGTGCTTTGGCACCTATGGCAAATAAAAACCTCACTGTATAATATAGTACAAGACCTCATCGAAAAGTAGTATGTTTTGATCATGAAGAGACTATCAGAGAAATCATTGTGTTACTTAACTTACCTCTGATTGTGAATGTGCCCTTCTAAGGACATATTTTTCATTTTTTTTAGAAACACCATGAGGAACCTTTCCAGATTTTTTCAATTCATACAAGGTTTTAAAGGTCCCGTATTATGCCCCTTTTCACAAGATGTAAAATAAGTCTCTGATGTCCCCAGAGTGTGTATGTGAAGTTTCAGCTCAAAATACCCAACAGATCATTTTTTACAGCATGTTTAAATTGTCATTTTTTGGGGCTCAGAAAAACGCGCTGTTTTAGTGTGTGCCCTTTAAATGCAAATAAGCTGCTGCTGGACGACCCAGGGGGCGGAGCTTCATGAGCTTGCGCTCAGTCTCTCAGGACAATTTCATCTCATGGAATGATGATAATATCAGAAACTCTCAGTAATGGTGTTCATTTTGAGTCGGACAATAATGCCTATGTCAGAGTGCTGTATAGAGATGAAACAGGTATAGTTTAGTAGTTTAATTACGGTTATTATAACGTATTTGTCATCTGCTTGTATGTATCCATTATTTATTAATAGCCTACAAGTCTGCTGTTTCTGATCAGGTCCGAATGATGATCAAACATATACTGATGAGTTTAATAAAGTTTATTGTACATCACACAAAAGATGAAGCGTCAGTTTTACTTCAGAAAATCACCGTAAGAGCTGAGTAAACACAGTAAGTTATAAGAAGTGCGCAAGTACATAAACAAATTGAGGGAGCATTCCTGTGGGTGGAGGTTAGTCAAAAAACTGTTCTACTGACGTCATTAAAGAAGGAAGTAGAGGGATGTAGTCCAAACGGGCCGTTCGATGTAGGCGACTTCTGTTAAATAAAATATCTCGCTTGGCATTGAACTTTGAGCTTTATAATTTTACAGATATTATTTATACTCTAACAACAACATTACACACTAACTAAAGTTTGAAACATGGGATCACGAAGAACGGGACCTTTAAACATTTCCTTATCTATGACAGCCAAAATGACAAATTCAACAAAGATGGGTAGGCTTATTTATATGAATTGTGGATGAGACTCATTATTCTTTTAAAACATCACCATAGCTAATTGGATGTTGAATGCTTCACAAACTATATGTACTGAACCAATTATTTATTGGCCAAAGCTGTGTACAATAGTAAATTGCATAGAAATAGATGTCAGAAAAGAAGTTTCTCAGGTGTGGTGGGTCATGGACATATAATTAAAAAGCTATTAGCTAGTATTGTAATTTAAAGAATATTGTAATTTAAATAATATAATATATATATATATATATATATATATATATATATATATATATATATATATATATATATATATTTTTTTTTTTTTTTTTTAATAATATAAAACAATATATATAAAGTTATCTACCTATCCTAAATACGATCTAGACTGTTTAAATTTGATAAACAAAAACATCTGCCTCAACATATTTCTGTGTAAAACATATTTCTGTTTTTTAAAGCATTCATTGATTAAACTGAAATAGGCCACAGTGAGATATAAAAGCAGTTTTTGGTCTAGACTTTCCCTCAACAGACACTTGCCAATACCCTCGAGATAGATCCAGAGTGGTAATAAATTTCCCACGGGACAGAAAGTCTAATGATTCATCCACCCGGGGTAGAGGGTATGAATCCTGAGCTGATTTAGACCCCTGTAATCAACACAGAATCTGGGTTCTCCACAAGGTTTCTTTACGATCAAGACCAGCGCAGCCCACGGGCTTGATGACGGCTCAATAATTACTTCCTCCAGCATTTGTTTTATCTGGCTTTCAATTATCCGCTTTTTCTCAGGAGAAGTACGGTAAGGTGGCAAATTTACAGGCTTTGCACTACCGCTGTCGATCATGTGCTCTGCCATTGACGTATGGCCCAAGTGACCATCAAACATGCACCAAAAATCTTCCACCAGGGAAAGGAACTGAGCTTTTTGTCCCTGTCCTAAACATGCTTCCTCGACTTTCCCATTTAAGTCAGATTTCTGAACACCCATGAACATCATGCGCCCTACCGCTGTAGTCTCCATCCATTCACTCGCTAGTTCGCATGGTTCTGGCGCAACGGTGTCACATAAGGTTACCGTCCTGGATGGAATATGAATGTTGACTGCAGCTCTTAACATGAAATCCATCCCTAAGATAAGGGGTGAAGCAAGATCAGGGACAATAACAAATATATGGTAAAACCGTTTCCCATGGAATCCAATATTCAACCAAATGATGCCGGTTGGGCTGCAAGTTGCTCTGTTAGCTAACTGAATGGGGGGTGATAACCAAGGGTGAACTTTCTCATAGCTTCCTGGAATGGCAGAAATAATATTAGTCCCAACTGCGGAAAGGGAAGCATCTGTATCAAGAGCTGCGTCAACTGCTCTGTTGTTGAGGTTTACTTTGACAATGAATGGGGTGTTCCAGAATGAAGAAGAAGCCGGGTCTTCCACATGACCCAGGAAGAGTGGCTCAAGTGTGGACACCGGGGAATGTTGGGGCATATTTACCTTCTGGAGAGAGGATTGCCCCTGTGAAATGTCCTCCTCCCCTGAAGTTTCCCTTCTGCTGGTCAAATTTATTTTCCTGCTCACACCTGTTGTTATTGCTCTGGTTCTCACTACTCTGATTACGACCTGCCATTCCATTTCCTGTTTGCAAGTTCTGCTTTGTAACACCCGGGAAAACATCTGCTTGTGGCACAAAGCGTTCGGACAATTTAGGGACGTGAAACCAGGTTTAGAGCATTTAAAGCAGTAAAGTTCACGTGCTTGTTCCTTCATTAGTAGCGGGGGCTCATTACGGCTGTTTGGGCCAAGAACAGAATGGAGCTCATATGCCCGCATCAGGAGGTCAATAACTGACGCGATCTCTGTACCATAAATCGTGACTCTGTATCGCTCCAGTGCATGCTTACAGATCAGTTCAATTTGATCCTGTTCTGTTGGGGGAGACTTCAGCTTTTTGATCTCGCTCAATAGATGCGCTACAAATGTTGGAAACGGCTCATCAGGCACTTGAACACGGTCAAGGATGCCTCTCAAGATGCGCTCTTGATTGTCTGATGGAAGAAACACTTTTAAAAAGAGGACGGAATTGTGTCCAGGCTGTTATGTGTTCACTCAATACTGAAAACCATTTCCTGGGCTCTTTGGCTAGGAAGCGAGGTAATTCAAGAAGGATCTGGGCGTCACTCAGCCCCAAAGAGGTTTTGTATAATCAACTCTTCTGATTATTCTTTTCACTCCTCTATCAGAAATCTTGCGAGGAGCACTGGTCGAGGCAAATTTATGGTGAAATTATTGTCTTTTCACTTCCATATTATGGCCCCAAAAGTGCTCACTGGACCATTTAGAAGCTTAGAATGGCGCCTATAACCAATGCCATCATTATGTTTTGCAACAATTAGGTTGGGAAGGTCTTGAGACAGCTCTTTGCTTTTACCCATCTTGTGTGTCTTGTGTGACACCTTGGCAATGAGACCTTTTTGTAGGCCATCATTTGGGACTGAACCAGCTGTTATTAATTTCCACTGACAGGGGGCTGGATTGCTTTTTAATTATTGTAAGTTTTCAGCAGTTGTCTTGGCTTTCCATGCCTTTTTGTGCCTCCCTTTCTTCATGTGTTCAATACTTTTTCCCTGTGTCATTTCACATTATTACACATAACTTAATTTCTGAACTTATTTGTGTTGGTTTCTTTGTATGTATGGCTTACTTGGGTTGTTACCAACATCTGGTGAAAATTTCATGTCAATAGCACCTTTGGAAATATATTTACTGAGAAAAATGATGATGTGTTCAATACTTATTTTCCCCGCTGTATATATGTATATATGTATATATATATGATATGATATGGTTCTCAGTCGTAAAAGGGTGGCTTGCCCACTCCAGGTTGGTGGAGAGTTCCTGCGTCAAGTGGAGGAGTTCAAGTATCTTGGGGTCTTGTTCACGAGTGAGGGAAGGATGGAACAGGAGATTGACAGACGGATCTTTGCAGCTTTTGCAGTAATGCGGTCGATGTACCAGTCTGTTGTGGTGAAGAAAGAGCTGAGCCGCAAGGCGAAGCTCTCGATTTACCGGTCAATCTACGTTCCTACTCTCACCTATGGTCATGAGCTGTGGGTCATGACCGAAAGGACAAGATCCCGGATACAGGCGGCCGAAATGAGCTTTCTCCGCAGGGTGGCTGGGCGATCCCTTAGAGATAGGGTGAGAAGCTCGGTCACTCAGGAGGAGCTCAGAGTAGAGCCGCTGCTCCTCCACATCGAGAGGGGTCAGCTGAGGTGGGGAGGGATGGATGGATGGATGGATGGATGGATGGATGGATGGATGTTTTTTTTTTTCACAAAGGAATCCCAAAACATCACATATATGTGAGCTTTCATGGCAAACCTGTTGAACAGTTCTGATGACGCTGTGAACACGGAATGTCAGTTCGAATCCCGGTAAGATTCAGATGAATCAGTCAATTGGTCAACCGCGAAACAAGATAGTTTATCCCACGATCTGTGTTCAAACCTCTAACAGTCTATTGTCCAAGCCAGAACACGTTTTTCCCAGTTGAAACTCTTGAAAGGTTTTACTGAGCCGCTGATGAACCAATGATTCCTTTCACGATCCGAAACAAATCACACGTGCCAGAATGAATCTCACGTGTCTGAAAGAATCTCACGTGTCCGTGCACAAATTATCCACATGCTTCTCGCAGCTTCACCGTGGGCAAAAAAATTTATAAAAAAATGTCCGTAAATCCACAACGAAAGATAATATCTTCGATCAACAAAGGTCCGATCCGAGGCCAGAGACAAAATGTTCGGGCGCCACTTGTAACGCTTTTTTTGTCCTTACAAAAGGGCGGATAGCATGCCTGAATGGTTGTGGTCAGGTGTTAGCAAAGACTCACGTACAACATAGCTGATATTCCACAGTGGTGATTTATTATCGTCGTCGTCGTCGATCACACGCACACGGGCAGTTTGCCAAACACATACCAACAACTGCGTTACTGAATATAAAAATAAAAGCAGGATAAGAGACAAATTGAAACACTTGAAAAACACAACGGGCCTGCACGCACACATGCGATGCATAGCTCGCGCTCCTCACACCGACTACCCACACTGAGTGAGGGAGTAACAGAGTAACTAAAAGGCGCAGTACCCAATTATACTTGTTACATATTGTACGCAATGATGTCACGAAACCCGCATGCACTAAAATGCTAACATGGCTTAATGCATTAGACTGATATTAAAAGAAATATAAACGATATTATCAAACTCAGTAAACACCATGCTAATAATGCATACTACAGAAAAGCAGATGAACACAGAATATGACGTAAGAAAGCAAATGTGTGTTCAGTGCAAATAAACTTGTTTGTGTGTTTTTTTAATAATGTTTAACGAATTGTGTTTTTTTAATATTTTTGTAACCGTTGGTCCATTAAGCTTCATTAAGCGTTTTCTCGGTTTTCTATGGGAGGAAAATGCTTAATGTACAATTAAACGCGTTGCGTTCATATTCTGTGCTCGTCTGCTTTTCTGTAGTATGCATTATATTCATGCGTGTCCTAGTGCGGTCCGCCTTGCTCTGATGTTATGCTGACGTATAAAACTCTCGCGAGCGCAAGGCAGACGTGTCAAATTCTGCAGTCGAGCGCAGTTGCTCTCCACTGACTGTGCTGTTCAAAAGCATGATGGGAAACGACTTGCTGACAACACAGCTTAATGCTCATTGGTTTAAACAACCGTGATGTAATGTTCTCTTTTAAACTGTTTGTTTTTAAAACTCTGATCTCATGTTTTTATGTGTATAAATTATGTGTTAGTATTCCCAAACTCTCTGACAGTGTGATCTATGGGTTATTTGAATGTTGTCAACATACGCGAGTATGCTGTGAGTATCGCGAGAATCGAATGCGAGGGAAGACAACAATGATGGCGGCGCCCTGTTGGTAAAGCCTGAATGAATTAAACATATCAACCCAAATACCGTAGGATAAAGATTGTACAAGCTTACACAAAGTGGCCGATCTTACGGACTTGGAAACTTTCATCGATCAGTACTACTACAGACAGGATAAAATGGACAACACGTCGGACACTTCGTCAAAAAACCCCAATAAACGGAAAAAGAAGGACTCGGCAACGGATACAAACGACCTGCAAACCACGGAAATCGAGGTTAGTCTCTTGGCCAGCATCAACAACAAACTGGACTTGCTCACCCACCTACACCAAGAACTGAAAGACATACGCACCAGCCTGGAATATGCTCATAATCAAATCCACACCGTTCAAAAAGCAAACGCCGAACTCCACTCCACTGTCACAACATTAAACCAGCAAATGGACACACTCCGAAAAGAAAACAAACTCATTAAGGAAACCATGTTGGATTTACAAACACGAAACATGCGAGACAATCTCATTGTTACTGGTATACAGGAAAACCCGACGACTCAGAAAAATCACTGAAAGACTTAATGATAGCGCAACTTAAAATTCCAGCCGACACCGTCAACAGCTTCACATTCCACCGGGTACACCGTTTAGGCCAAAAAACGCAGAGAGGACCGAGACCCATCATCGCCAAATTCGAACATTTCAAACAGAAAGAATTCGTCAGAAGCAAAGGGAAAGAACTTAAAGGAACTCATTATGGACTTAGTGACCAGTTTCCCAAAGAAATAAACGAACGCCGGAAAATACTCTACCCATTATTGAAGGACAACAGGAAAAATAATAAGCGCGCATATTTAATTATAGATAAACTGTACATTGACGGACAGCTTTTCCGTGATACAACCATTACACCATGGCTTTTTTAGAATGACATCAACAACATTGACTTTAATCTCATTAATTTCTCAATAAGATAACGCAGATGGATATTGAAATGTAACCCCCCTCCTTCGACCATATTTTAGTACGCACTTTTTTCACAAATGAATCAACTTGTATCTCTTTATATTCCTCACTCATATTCACCACTATATCATTATACACTTCAATAATTGTTTAACATCCATGTATAAATCTGCTTTCCTTACTACTCTCCTCATCATGCTATTATTTAACCGCAACACCATTCTGGAACTACACAATTCTGTATTACCATTTGGAAAAACATCTTGCTCTGATAATGTCTTCATTAATAAAGCAAATATACATTGTATAAAATCACAAGTACAACTGCAGGCATACTATACAACAACAGACTCCACTGTAATCAATAAATATTAGTAAACTTAACTTTATAACATGGAATGTGCGTGGCATCCGCACTCAAATAAAAAAAATAAAAAAAATCTCAATCATCTTAATAAATTAAATGCAGATATTTGCCTTCTTCAAGAAACCCATCTGACCGATTCAGAATCACAATAGTTAAAAACAAAACAGTATGATCAGGTTTTCTCATCAACATATAATAGTAGACAAGGGGGTGTTTCAATCTTAGTACATAAAAGATTGGGACTCAACCAACATACAGTCATTACAGACCCTGAAGGACGGTATGTCATTGTAAATGCAAAAACATATAACCATAATCATTATATTACTATAGTTAATGAATATGGACCAAATGATGATGACCCTTCATTTTTTCATAACCTTTTTTCAATAATACAGGGAAGTTCAAATATAATAATTGGAGGAGATTTTAATACAGTCTTAAATCCGGATAAAGATCGTTCTACCGCAAAATACAAAAATTGGCAAACCACAGACACAATAAATCAATATATGAGTGATTTTGGACTTGGCGATAGCTGGAGAACATTATACCCATCAGACAGAAAGTATACATATTTCTCTACAGTACATCAGTCATTCTCACGTCTGGACTATTTTTTGATAAGTAATACATTAACAACCTTAGTGAAACAAATTATTATACACCCAATTATAATTAGTGATCATCATGCACCTGTATCTTTAACATTAAGTGTGAACCCATATATCAAACCACCCCCAAGGTGGCGCTTCAATATTTCTCTACTTGACGATCCAGAATTCACTACTTTAATTGAGAGAGAGTGGGCATCCTTTATCAAATCAAATCAAATCAAGTATATTTGTATAGCGCTTTTCACAATACAGATTGTATCAAAGCAGCTTCACAGTATTAAAATAAAATAATACAACAAAGTTTGTTTCTAGTGGAATTTATTGATTGATAGAATAAAATTAAATATCCCCAAAATATCCCCAACTGAGCAAGCCAAAGGCAACGGTGGAAATGAACGACTCCCCAGAAGTTTCTGCTTCAACTTTATGGGAAACAGGTAAAGTAGTCATCAGAGGGAAAATTATTTCATACTCATCACACAAGAAAAAAAAAGAATTGGAATTGGAAACTCAGTTAGAACAGAAGATTAAGCAATTATCAGACAAATACTGTATAAACCCAGAGGATCAAACATTACATGAGTTAAGGAGCACAAAACAACAATTGGAACAAATAATTCATAAAAAAAACACAGTTTATCATCCAACAGTTAAAACACCAAAACTTTGAATACAACAATAAATCAGGAAAATACCTGGCCAATTTATTACAAAGAAAAAAAAGATCAATCAATGATATCAGTAATAGAGAACTCAGCAGGGAATGTCATCAGTGATCCATTAGAAATAAATAACGCATTCTATATATTCTACAAAAATCTATATTCAATTGAAAATGAACCAAAGCCAGAAGAAATATCATCTTTTTTGAATCCTCTCAAATTACCTCAACTATCCAAAGAAACAATAGATATGCTGGACACACCATTAACAATAACTGAACTCCATAAAGCCTTACTACTGATGCCCAACAATAAATCACCTGGACCAGATGGCTTCCCTGCTGAGTTCTATAAACACTTCTGGAATATCCTTTTTCCATTATTTGATAGACTTGTAAAAGAAATAAAAAACACATCAGAAATTCCATTGCATATGAATACAGCTTATATATCAATAATACTTAAGCCGGACAAAGACCCAACACAACCCACCAACTATAGACCCCTCTCATTGATGAACACAGACTTGAAAATCATTACAAAGGCATTGGCATCTAGAATAGAAATCATAACCCCCATCTTAATTCATCCTGATCAGACTGGTTTCATCAAAAAAAGGAATTCAGCAGACAATATTCGCAGGTTATTCACTTTGATAAATATTTCTCAACAATCAAAGATTAATACAGTCATTGCATCACTCGATGCTGTAACGGTGGCACGCCCTTAATTTTGTTTGGAACTTAATTCCTTAAAATAACTTAAGCAAATTCGGGCGCCAGGCAGAATTAAATCCACCAAAATAATTCAATGTAATAAATTAACCCAGAATACGGTCCACCAACACACTATTAGATTACGTAAATAAATTGGTTCACACACACAAACACAAAAAAAAGAAAACACACCCAATAGATTCGATAACAAATCAAACTGTAATATTCAAATATCAAAACAGAAAAGACAAATTTTCACACGGATAATCAATGCAAATACACAATTCAAAACATAAATCAGAAGTCTTTGGATGCAGTGCGTTGTAGGAGATTATTAGTTCAAAAAGGGAGCTCGTTAATTACTCAAAAGAAAGAAAAACAACCGTTCCAAAACAACAGTTTCTCCCCGAAAAAAGGGAAACATAAACAAATAAACAAAGCACGCTTTTACAGTGAGTACGTGTGTGAAGTAGGAGTGTGTGTGTGTGTGGCAAATGCTCTGCGCTTGGGAGCTTGAGTTTATAGTCAGAGAAGTGCTTGTTTTTAGTGAGTAATTGCAGTGAGTCGTCGGCAGTCTAGGAATCACCAGGGAGAGGAGAGGAGATCCAAGACGAATAATCCCTCTTTGTCCACTGAACTTGAACACGCGTCGAGGTAAAACAACCACGGGTGGATCCAGCAACACTTTGCAGGCGGCTTCGGTAACGCAGGAACAGACGCTCAGTCAGCACACAGTCTCGGAAGTGAACCGGCAATTTTTGTCGTTCGTGCCAGGCAACACGCTGTACTCGCCAACAAAACAAGCGCTCTAGTCTCTGCTAGAAAGTTCCAAAAGCCAGCACGGCGCTGGTAATCCGGTTTGATTCAAATCTGCCCGCGACTAGACTCTGCAGTATGGAAGCTTATGTGTAGCAATATTCAATTTGAAATGTAATATGCAAAAATTACGCTTTACTGCGTGAAGTTGGCTCCGCCCCCAATCCAATGCAAAACGTCGGCAAAATAGGCCACATTCACCCAAAATAGACTCATGTTTTTTCTAATTTGCGCCGATAAACGTTTATTTTGTGCTGCTTCGCTTTCTTAAATATTAAAATATTATTTATTGGTCATTCTGAGGTCACTCAGCCCCCCTACCTGCTCCACATTGACCCCAAATAGTCTTGTTTGTGCCGGTTAAAGTTTCGTGTGCTGCTTCGTTGTTAAACCTGCTTCCACATTCACCCAAAAAAGGCTAGGTCGATGAATTTGACCCGTCAGATTCCGTGACCATGTACATATGTATTAATACCTTATCAATATGCTTTATAAAATGGAAAGGGACTCGCATATCATATGTCTGCCTCATATTTTATGATTATACAGCTGAATAAACAGAGATGGTCACATCACATTCGTCACTTTATTGAACATTACAGTCAGTTATAAATAAATTAAGAGCGGTCACATTTATTTTTCGGTAACGTTAGCTATTAATACCGAATACCAATGGAGCTTTGTCATATTATGTGATCACAGGGTAATAATAGGCCTATGCATTTGTAAGGAAAAACTATAGGATCTCCAACATTATTGGGTATTACAGTTAATAGTAGGCTAATAAGAATAAAGATATGTATCAGACAATGACAATATTTTATACAAAACGAAACCATCAACACAGTCCAGCATCAGACAGCAGCGCAGCAATGTTGACATGGGTGTCGACGACGCTTGATAGGCAGAACATTCTCCCAGACCCAGACGGTCCAACATCGTACTGGTTCTATCACCTGCAGACGCGTAATAATCTTCGGAAACACTACCATTTCTCTGTCCATGCTCCGGCCACTTCATCTGCTAGTGAATTTAACGCTCGCATCAGCTCTGCCGCCGTACTGTTTCCTTCCAACACCTCAAAATACGCACCAAAGCCTATGTTTACCTGTTGCCGAGGTAACGGGCACGTGATCGGCTCAGAATGCATTTTCAAAATGCACATTGAATTTTGCTACATTCATTGCGTGACACTTAATGGAAATGCAATCGCAAGTGTCTTAACTGTGAGTGTAAATGCAATTAAGAAAAAATTACATTTAAATTACAATTTTGCCACAGTTTTTGCTTGAACATGTTAAACACATCTAATCATTTCTGTAATACATTTAAATTTTAATTTTGCAACTTATAAAGCGTTAAAAATGTATTCAATTTACATATTAAAACTAGTGTATGAAATGGCAAATGTAACTTATATAATTGAATTTTCATTTTCATTTTGCACCAAACATTGATGTCTAAGAGGTCTAAGATGGCCCCAAGTTTTGCATCTTTATTTTGTGGGATGTTTGAACATCATTTTGTGTTTAATCCTGTTAACGATTTTTTAAAGCACATTCTTTTATGGAAAAGATACATTGACGATGTTTTTCTATTATGGAGTGGCACTGAAGCTGAGTTATTAGAGTTTCACAATTTGGTAAATAGTAAATGTACTGCGTTAACATTTACCATTGATTTCCATCAAGAGAAAATTAATTTTTTGGATGTGCTTGTTCTTCATACCACGTCGGGCATTGAGACCACTTTGTATCGAAAACCTACTGATCGTAACACTATCTTGCACGGACAATCCTATCATCCGGTGCCATTAAAACGTTCGTTACCAATCTCACAATTTAGTCGGATTCGCCGTATCTGTAGTAGTGATGATGATTTCCAACAGCAGTCACATATTTTATCAGAGAGATTCAGACATCGATCGTATAAAGAAGAGTGGATTCAGTCTGCAGCGAGTCGTTTTAAAGATGTGTCACAAAAAGAGAGTCTGGTTAAAAAACATAAAAAAACGGAATGTCGTGTTAATTGTTATATGCAATATTCACCTGTTACCAAGGATGTTAACAATGTTTTATCTAAACACTGGCATATTGTAGAGAGTGATCCCAATCTTAAAAAATGCTTCGATAAACCACCTCGTTTAGTGTATAAAAAAACACCTAACCTTCGAAATATTTTAGTTAGAGCGGATTTGAAACCGGCTCCTCACTTCTTGAATAAAATACCTCATGGTAATTTTAGATGTGGTAACTGTCAACAGTGTAATTTTACATAGGCTACAAGACATCAACTTTTACACATCCTCACACGGCAAAAACTTTTAAAATTCGAGGCACCATTTCGTGTAAGACGGCCAATGTTATTTATATGCTGCGTTGTCCTTGTGGCTTATATTACATTGGTAAGACTAGTAGACCTTTGAAGAATCGCATTTCTGAACATCGATGTGCAATTAGACACCATGATCCAAAAAGTCCAGTTGCACAGCATTTTGCAGTTTTCAGACATTCAGTTTCTACTCTTCAATACATAGGCATCGAGGTAGTTAAGTATCCACGTCGTGGAGGTGACATTGATAAATTGCTTTTACAGCGTGAGGCTTTTTGGATTTTCACATTAGACACGTTGTCCCCTAGAGGACTTAATGAAGATTTTGATATTCGTCCATTTCTTTGAATTGTTATATATGTGTGTGTGTTTCTCTCTTTTTGTATATAATACATCAAAGGTTTTGGAGTGATTATTTTAATTTAATTATTTTGATGTATATTTTGCAGGTATCAAGAAAAGTGTTTTTCGAAGTGCATATTAATTATGATATTGTTGTATTTTGCATAGTTTTTTAGATATTTTTGTGTGTATTTTTTTTTCTTTTTTTCGTTTTGTAGTTGTTGTATTGGTTAGTAACATGATGTTTGGACATGTGATCACTTGGAGATATAAAAGGTTGCACATCTGTAGTCAATTTGTCTGATGAAGAGCCTGCGTGCTCGAAACGTTACATACGCTATGCGATAGTTGTCTTGAAAATAAATATTTTTGATAATTTTGGAGCTTAGGTGTTGCCGACTTTATACTTTATTTTTTATTTGCTGTTTTCTAGTCGAGCACCCTTTTGAGACTGATGTGCGTGCTTTTGTTTCATTTTTCTTCACCAAACATTGCACAAATGTATGGGGAAATTAAAATTTAAAATCAGAAATGCATTGCCATTTTACATATTGCATTGTCATTTTGCATGTTACATTTCAAATTGAATATTGCTACACATAAACTTCCATACTCCAGTCTCTTTCCGCACACTCAATGCAGTTCAACACTCTCTCGCTGCTCCTTCCACTTCCGCTTTTATTCGTTTATTTCCTCTGAAGATCCTCCAAAACTCTCTCCTGATTGGCTCTTGCATTTTTATATACAATTAACCTGTGCGGTTCATCCCGAATCCGTCACATTGCCGAAAAAGCATTCGACAAAGTTAACTGGTCATTCTTATTTCATACCCTACATAAATTTGGATTTGGGGAGTCGTTCATCCACTGGATAAAAATACTATACACCTCACCAAGAGCCACTATTACAACAAATGGAATCACTTCACCCACATTCACTCTTCACCGGGGAACACGACAAGGATGTCCACTCTCTCCTTCATTATTTGCAATTTTTATTGAACCACTTGCACAAGCAATCCGACAAAACGATATGATTCAGGGAATTAAATCTGTAGACACACAACACAAAATTAGCTTATATGCTGATGACATTTTATTACACTTACAGGACACCACCCATTCAGTACAAGAAACATTCAAAATCATCAATAACTTCTCTGAAATATCAAATTATACAATAAACTGGAATAAATCCATCATACTCCCACTGTTAGACAACGCCTGGGACTCTGCAGCTCAGATTTCATTTCCATCACTTAGGGTTGGGAATATTAAATACCTGGGTATTAACATCTCCCCCAGGCTGTCAGAGTTATTTTCACTTAATTACTCTCCACTCCTTAGAATAATTCAAGACAATCTAAAACGCTGGTCAAGTCTTCCACTCTCACTCCTAGGACGAATAGCCACCGTTAAAATGAGAATATTACCTCAAATAAATTACTTTTTTTCCTTACTTCCCGTAATCCCAACAGAGAAATGGTTCCAATCACTTAATAGTTCGATATCACAGTTCTTTTGAAAAAATAAGAAAGCTAAGATTAAGTATTCAACCCTTCAAAAAAATAAACTGCAAGGTGGACTTGAAGCACCCAACTTTCTCTATTATTTTTTAGCAAATCAATTACAATATATAGTCAAATGGTTAAAACCAAACAATAATAATACTTCATGGATAGATTTAGAACAGACATACTGCCCTAATCTCAAACTGTCAGACCTACCATTCCTTAATACCTCACTTAAAAATCACAACTGTTTTAGAAATACTGCCATATCCACAACTCTGACAGCCTGGTGGAGAGTGCTTAAAATCACTAATTCCACAACTACACCCTGTAAATTCACCCCATTATGGCATAATCCAGATTTTCATATCCGTAAAACACCTATTCACTTTCACACTTGGGAAGAAAAGGGGATCACACACCTTCACCATCTCTTCAATAACAATAATTTCATGACCTTTCAAGATCTATCCCAGAAATATGCAATTGAAAACCAACAGTCCTTTTATTATATACAACTTAAAACAATCATAAGAAATAAAATCAACATAAGAAATAATACTCTCACACCCCCACAGATATCAGAAGAAATTATGCAAATTGGAAATGATAATAAATTGATCTCTAAATTATATAAATTATTAACTAAATCAGACACTTTAATACATGTACCATAAACTAAATGGAATCAAGATATATCCACCCCTCTTACCTCCCAATACTGGACTGACATATGTAATAATATATTTGCAATGACAACAAACACTAATTTACAACTAATCCAATATAAAATCATTCATAGAACTCACATCACTCAATATAAAAAATATAAAATGGGACTTGCAACTACTGACATCTGCTCACAGTGCACCATGGGTGTTTCTGACAATTATTTTCACGCAGTTTGGGCATGTACACCAGTTTACAACTTTTGGACAATAGTAAAACAAAAACTTTCAGATGTTCTGAGCTGTAGAATCCCTCTCTCCGCCTCTATGCCTGCTGGGAGACCTACAAATAATACATTTACAAACCAAATACAAAGACAGTTTATTAGTTTCTCTAGCTATCGCCAAGAAAACAATTCTACAAAACTGGAAATCCAAAAATATTCTTAGTTTAAACCATTGGGAAAATTTACTATTGGAATTCATAACTTTACTAAAAATCACAACTTTCCAAAACGGTGACATACCGTCCTTCAGGGAAAACTGGAAACCATTCCTCAACTTTTTCAATCTCGACCCAAACTGATGCCACGCACATTCATTCTTACACATATTTCTTCATGTCTTCTCACATTCCTATCAAAAGAAGAAATAATACTATAACACTACTACAATTATTAATAATACTATACTATATATACTATAATACTATATTACAATACGATAACAATACTACTATGTACACATTCATTTAAAACAAGATGCACACCTTGACTAATTATCTATGGTATATGATTAAAATAAATATTACAAACATCAATTATATTTCCCAATAATACACTATTATTATTAGTGATGATGAGGATGGTAGTAATGACTATTATTATTATCATTATTATTATTATTATAAGAAGCATTACTACTACTATACTATAAGGATTATTGTTATATAAGTATGATCATAAATATATATTACTGTTATTGTTATCGTTTTATTTGACATTTTATTTTATTTTATTCATTTATTTGACCTTAGATATTTTATACTTCCTGACATAATTATTACTATATTATCTCTCATTATAGGATTCCATTTTTTTGCTGTCATGATGCCATTACAGCTATTATTATTGTTGTTGTTAATGATGGTAATGATAATGATATTATTATTATTGTTGTTATTGATATTATTATTATTATTGTTATTGTTGTTGTTGTTGTTATTACTGTTATCAATGGTATTACTAAAGTAATCGTATTGATTATACAAAATTTTGTTGTGTCTCCGTCCTGCTATCCTATAGACATGATGGTCCCTGGGCGGGGTTTTTTTCAGGGTGGGGATGCCGGTGGGGCCTGCTCCCGGGGTGCTCTGGGCTGGGCTTGGACGGCCGCAACACTATTGTCTTTTTTAATGCATCTAATTAGTTGTTCTTATTTAAAAAAAATAAAAAATAAAAAATACAATTTTTTTTTTAAATAACACATATAGAACAGGGTAAGCATGGTACGTTACTTCTGACCGAGGTTAGTTAGCACAGGGGTGGCAGAGGTCAGAATTCCACTCGGGCCTTGCCATCAACTGGCTACCCCTGGGTCTGTGTTTCATGCCATGTCTCATTTTAATGCAACATATTAGATTAGGAACATTGTCACATTAACTAGGCCAGGGTTGGCAATTTGGTGATAGCGGCTTGTCTGCGATGGTGGGAGTTGCCAGGGTACTTGGGGTGTTCTGGGCTCTGCGGTATCTTCCCTTGTTGATGGGCGGCACGTTCTGGGCACATCCTACAGGCTGTGTTTGGCAGGGCGGAGACATGACAAAACACAACACGACTGGATAATGGTGGTAATTATTTGCTACTGCATTTAGTTATTTATTGTATATTATGATGCTGGTGGAAATAATGGTAGTAATTATTGATATTATCATTTTTATTATTATTACTATCGTTATCATAAGTAGTCGGAATGGTGACAGTAGTATCAATTATTTTTTTTTTTTTTTATTTTATTTATTTTTTTTTTATTTTGTAAATTTTTTTTTTTTTTTTTTTTTTTTTTTTTTTTTTTTATATTAATAATGTTATTAATGCTAATATGTCATTAGCTATATAGAGCACATGTACACAAACATACATTTCTATTCAGAAATTCAAACAATTCAACTGTTGTTGAGATCCAATTTGATGTTTCACTATTTCACTGTATATACATTCACTGTTCTCACTGTAATTTCACCCTTTGCACAATAAAAAAAAGAAAAAAGAATGTTGTCATATTTATACAAATATATATATATATATATATAAAACATGTCTGTAATTAAAGGGACAATGTGTAGTTTTTTAAGTATTTTATTATCTAAAATCAATATTTTTATTCATAAATATGTCCTCAATGGTGTACAAATACCTCTGCCAATGATCTGTTTTTTCCTCGTAAACGAAGAATTTATTATCTTTATATACATGGGATGGGTATGTCCACGGAGGCTTCCATGTCGTTCCGCCATCTTGAAAAACTATAATAGCAGAGAGGGACAAAAAGTACTAGAAAGAAATACGCAATTAGTCTTTTTTGCACCATAGAAGAATATGATTTAAAAGAAAAAACTTTGTTTTGTGTGTGTGTGTGTGTGTGTGTGTGTGTGTGTGTGTATGTATTTGTGTTTCTTTCATGCACCTGTTCTTTATGTTTTTATGTAAAGATTTACTTATATTGCCATATTGTTTGTACATGACAATATTGAACAATAATTGTTCAATACAAAAAAAAAATACAAAAAAAAAGATGAGGAGGGATATTGAGAAGCACCCTAAGAAACCACATACTTCCCTATAGTAGGGGAAAAGCAGTAGGTGAGCGAAAAAGTATGTACGGATCCTTAATATCCATAAAAGAGTAGGCGAGAATTACCTGGGTGACGTAGCCTACTAATTCTTGTGAGATTCGGACGTGCATATACTTAGTGCGTTCGAATATGCCTACTTACCTACTATATAGTTGGAGAAAACAGTATGTGAAAGGAGTAGTATGTGAAACATCAGTATTCACAAAAGAGTACGCAAGAAGTTCCCGGATGACCTACTGCTTCCGCCTAGATTCTCGAGTGCTCAACCGATGGATACTTTTCTACCCCAGGAGGCCACGCGAGATGATACGTCATAATCGAACATCGCGGAGATCACCCAGACAGCAGGTGACTGCGAGCCGGATCCGTCTTCAAACCGGCAAATCCGCGTCACAGTCACCTCCGTTTCACTGCTCTAAAACGGATCCAGCCCAGGGGGGCAGGGTTTTATATTATTTTTAAGTTTCCCCCGGGCGCCGCCATTGGCTAGCGGACCATCACCTGCTGTTAGCATCCCATTGACTCCCATTCATTTTGGCGTCACTTTGACAGCGAATAACTTTACATCTGAGGCGTTTAAAGACTCCATTTGTCCATTATTTATTTCTAAAGAAACACGAAAATGTATAAATGGCTCCATTACCTTGTATCTTACGTTATGGCCCCGTAGAAGCAGTTTTTGTAAAAATAGGCTAACGACTGCATCATAACCACGCGACTCTCTGTCGCACAGTAGAGAGATTACCGTATGGACAGGAGGAGAAGCTCGCGGGCAAATGACAAAATAATTAATCAGAATACTTAGCAAAAGTGTCTCCTGCTCCTAGCTCATGGACATCTCCTACTCACGCTCTCCGCCTCTGCAAGTTTCGGAAGGGAATGATTCAGATTTCTCTTGACACAGCTACTAGAAGACAGATGGGTTGCTCACGTCACATCTATCGTCAAGCTCAGTTTGAGTCTGCGCAGTACGCTCGACCATCAGGAAGTTAGTGCTTCTAATTGACTTATCCGTATCCGTGGAAACGAGCGAGCGAAACATAGAGTTTAGAAGAGGAGGCTGCCACAGTCGGTACTCGGTATCCTACCTCAAACACTTCACTAAGGTAAGTCACACATGGTCAAACTGTTTTATTAATTAATTAATTTCTAATTGATTATATTGTGTACTCGTTAGCTTAAATTTTAAACTTAAGTTTTGGAGTTTTTATTGCTCCTTAGATCGGCATTGAATCGTAATGTTAGCTAGCCTAACTCTTATTTATGTTTTCAGAGGGCATATGCTAACACAAAGACGACCCAGAGGATTGTAATTATATGTAATTGACGAATTTTAACTGCTTTAATTTATTTTCACCGTTGTTAAAGTTTTAACTGCGGAAATGTTAGTGATAGGCTAGCTTTAGCTTAAACTAGCTAAGGCCTCCCGCAGACCATCACTTTATAATAAGGTTTCATTTGTTAACATTAGTTAATATTAATTACAATTAACTAACCATAAACAATACATTTGTTACTGTATTTGTTAATGTTAGTTAATATAAATACAGTTGTTCATTGTTTGGTCATGTTACTTCACAGTGCATTAACTAAGGTTAACAAACAGCCTACAACATTTTATTTTAATGCATTAGTATATGTAGAAATTAACACTAAAAAATATTAATAAATGATGTAGAAGTGCAGTTAATTTTTAGTTTGTCAACTAATTATGCTATTCTCTTCTGCTCACCAAGACTGTGGTTATTTAATCAAAAATACAGTAATATTGTGAAATATTATTACATTCTATAGTAAAATATAGGCTAATTTATTCCTGTGATCAAATCTATAATTTTCAGCATCATTACTCCAGTCTTCGGTGTCACATGATCCTTCAGAAATCATTCTAATATGATGATTTGATGCTCAAGAAACATTTATGATTATTATAAATGTTGAAAACAGTTGTACTGCTTCATATTTTTGTGGAAACAACTATACCATTCAAACATCTGTTGTAAGATTAATACTTTTATTAACCAAGGATGTCTTAAATCGATCGAAATTAACAGTCAATGACATTTAAAATGTTACAAAAGAATTTATATTTAGTAAATGCTTTAATAATCTTAATTTAATAAATGCAAATACATGCTGTTCAAATTGAACTTTATATTTATCAAAGAATCATGAAAAAATTATCACCATTTCCACAAAAATGTTAAGCAGCACAACCGTTTTCAGCATTGATAATAATAATAAGAAATGTTATGTAAATGTAAATGTTAAAAAAAAAAGAAAAAAAAAAAAAAAGAAAAGTTAATTTAAAAAAAAAAAAAAAGAAATGTTACCTGAGTTCCAAATCAGCATATTAGAATGATTTCTGAAGGATCATGTGATCAAGGGCGGATCTAGAAAAAAAATCACGGGGTGGCAAGCAGGGTCAGGGATAAATTCTGGGGTGGCGAATGTTTATAGCGGGGGTACGCAAGTTTTGCTTGATCGCAAGGCAATTTTTCATTTTAGATGCAGGCTGAGCCTCCCAAAATTATATAGAAATAGTAGCATTGTCCATATTATAAGTAGGGGGTTTCAAACTCAGATAAAATTTAAACTTTTGTAAAAAAAAATAAAAATAAATAAAAATAAAAATAATTATCGTCTTGGGAGCCACAGGAGTTGGCACCTGGCTTCTTATTTAGCTATAAAGTTATTATAATTCTTTGTCCTGTAAAAAAGTACTAACTGAGAGTGAGCCTCTGTAAGCACCCAAGTAGCTTCTAGAGCAGATGTGAGACATCACATTTGTTATACAGACCAAAAAACAAACAAACTATTAAATAAATCAGGCTTTGAAGATCTGGATTGCAACTAGTCCTTGAAACAATGCATTCATAAAGTGCCAGGTTGATGACTACACTAGAATTTAGACAGTTCCAGACAAGGACAAAACCTGGAAGACTTTTCCAAACCAGGACTAAACATGGAATGCACCACTAGGTCTAATCTGGGACTAAATAATCAAACAGGACTAGTGCAAGGGAACAGCAATGCTAGTAATTCACTAATTTGGATAGATAATGACACTGAATGATGACAAGCCATTTATTTCTTCGTGATGCGAGCGCTAACTCTCAGGTTTATGTGAGCTCTGCTTTAGCGAGAAAAGCTGTTTCATATCGCACACTACGACGAATGACATCAGCGTCAGGTCTGTGGGATTTTGCTGTAATCATAAAACAACACTTTCCTTTCTCCTTTAATCCGCTCGCTCTGAAACAGCCTCCTCCATCTAAACTTTGCACCAAATGCATCCAAACTTTCCCTCAGAGCCGCCATGTTGGTTTGTCTAACGTTACCATGACAACGAGATTGTACGTCCGGTTCATGTCTGTAACGCTGTAATTTTCTCTTTTATACTTTTTAAATGGATTAAAAAAAAAACACACAATTTTGGTCGGAGTAATGCTTTGATAGCATTATATTTAGCTTAATTGCGGACATAAATATACCGGTAAAAATACATTTCATTACGCTGTTTAAACACTTTCCAAACTCCGACATGTAACGTTAGATTCACACAGGGCTAGAAGCACCTTTTAACTTGAGGTTCCTAGGTAATTCTAATCCCGTGTGAATAGGTCTATAACCACACGGTTTGCCTTTTTCCTGTGTATTGTAACTGTTAAACCACTTTGACAATGTAAGGTTATATGCTGCTGGTGCACTGTATTTATGTGTTTAACATTGTTTCACATGTTTTTCCTTAAAAAAATAAAAAAATAAATTCTCATTTATCCTTTGTTTTATTGTATCCAGTGTGAACAGCACAATATCCTTCAAAAAGTAGATACAAAAAATCATTGTGCAATTAGTGCAAATCTGGTTTTCAGAATACATTTTACATCTGTAAAATAATGTTAGTTGAACATACTGAACAGCAGTGCAAAAAAGTATGTATAGTCACAATAAAAAACACTACAGCAGGTAATGCCATCACTCCAGTACAAAATAATATCTTCCAAATAATTTCATTTGCAAGTGGAAGTGCATTTAAGTGCATTGGAAAGTGCACGTGGAACTAAAACTCAAGTAGGATGGAAGAAACAAATATCTGGTTGTCAGATCATAAATGGCACCACCCACCAACAAAACAAAAGTCTGACTTTAATTTTATATTGCCTCTTGTAAAATATTCAAGTTAGGAGCAAAGAGCAATTGTCTTAGAATAACATTTTGATAACCTTTTACAAATAAGACTAACTAACTGAAACTTGACTCTGCTACTCGGTTTTATCAAACAAAGCAGATGAATTAAACAGCTCACAGGAGCTGAAGGCGTCTGTTGCCATGTTGTTCAGCAAATCGCCTTACAAATGTATCAAGATCTAAAGCTTTAGTGCGTTTATTTTCAATGCTTAGTAATGCTAAGTTTGACAACCTACTCTCGTTCATAGTGGAGCGTAAATAGTTCTTTATTATTCTCAGAGTTGAAAAACTCCACTCGCAACTTGCACTACTTACAGGGATCACAACAGCTATTTTGCATAATCTGTACAACTCATAGTTCCATTAAGGTAGCTGGTGAGTCTTTTTCTTCATTTTTAAGTCTTTCAAGTACTCTTTTGCACTGATGAATTTCATGTTTTAGGTCATCAGCGTTTGATCCATATGCCTTTGCCAACATCATAACATCATCACCCAAGAAGGAACGACTGGAAGGATTCAGAGCCTGGAGTCCATTCATTATGTCACAATTTGTTTTTGAAAAACGCCACTCCACTTCTCCCTTCATGTGATCTATGACTGGATAGTACACTTTGTCCCGAAAACTTGTCTTTACGTCTGGTGAAACGTGTTGTCCCAATGTTGAGGCGATGATGGAGTCCTGAAGCGCTTTTGTTGTTTGTCTGACCCTTTTGGATTTGTTCTGTGTTGTGGAGATATTGCTCTGGTGACGTGTCAACAATGTTATTCCACAGTTCACCAAAAGTGTCCTCACTGCGATAATCATCCAGAGTATCTTTAAAAGCATTGATCAGATTAACTGCCTTGCTGAAGTCAATGTTTTTTGATTGAAGGTGATCTGAGAGAATTTTTGACTCACTTAAGATCGTTTTAAAAACCACAAGGCATCCAACAAAATTCAGATCAAGTTGTCCAAGTATCCCTCTAGCTTCAACAGCTCTTTGTGGGTGCATTTCAGAAGCTATCTCCTCCAAGACGCGTATAATAGCAGGCAACCGGTCTAAAACATTGCGAAACGCTGCCTGCCGTGCCGACAAGCCCACCGGGTGTCACTAAGACGCTGGAGTTCTCTAGGGGCACCATCAAACATTTCCTGCTGCACTTTCAGCCATTTGTTGTGTATGATCCTGAAAGAAATACATACAAGTGCTCTAATAATGAAAAAGTTCCTGCATCTGAGACATTTTTGACACTGTCCACAATGACCAAGTTTAAGCAGTGAGCACTGCAGTGAACATAAAATGCATGCTTTGCAAACTCTCTCACTTTGGCCTGTACCCCTGCATGTACTCCACTCATGACAGCGGCACCATCGTAACCCTGACCAACCAGATTTTTTTTGTACTCCAACCCATGTTTTTCAAAAAAAACAAATGATCTTTTCAGAGAGAGCACCTGCATCTAGTTGATCTGCCTCAGAAAATTCAATAAAGCTTTCGTGAACAGCACCCTCATAAAAGTATCTCAGAACAAATTAAATCTGTTCCTTTTTCTGAATATCTTTTGTCTCATCAACAATTATGGGGAATTGTTGACTTTCTTTAACCTCTTTGATAATATTGTCTTTTACCATTCCTGCTAAGCATTGAAGTATTTCATTTTGTATCGTTTTACTTGTGTACATTGCATTTTTTGGCTGGTTTTGTAATCTCTTTCTGATCATTCCAACATTGACAGGAACATACCTTTTCTCTCAGAGTCTGCAGTTTCCCTATGGCCACGCTGAGCAGTGTTTTCAGTTGCAGTCACGATTAAAATTTCAACTAATGCTTTCACATAGTTTTGGTTTTCAGTCAGTTGTTTCTTATTTTTTCGTCCATTATTGCAACAAGTGAAGTGTTACTGTCTTGTCTTTTTTTGTTCTCTGCCCATGCACACATTGCATTTTGGTGGTTCTCAGATTTGGCATGTGAGCTAAAGCCACTGTCTTTAAAGCTCGCCTTTTTCCAGTTTCTGTAACCCTCCGTGGACGTGAACACACTCTTAGCGGCATCTGGTAAAGAAAAATGTCTACAAGCAAAGCAGTAAGCTGCATCTTTTCTTGCAGAGTACTCAAGCCATGTGAAAGTCTTGTACCACTCAGCGTGAAAGCTTCTTTTTGCTCCTCCGTGTGTAGCCTTGGGGAAATGATTTAACTTCACTTGCTTTGGTCCTTCTTGCCAGGATTTTGATATATAATTAAAAGGACAGAAAATATAAATTCCTTATTAATACAGTAGGCATCAGTTACAACTAATATTTCAGCATTGATACTACAGCTATCCCTTATTTGACACGGAAATTCATAAATCATACCAAGTTGTTCTTGAGACGATAGCCTAACATCGCCCAGCTCCCTTTCAGTTTCTTTATTGTTGCAGTCACTCATCTCTTCTTCCACTGCAACTTCACAGTCCTCATCTGTCCCTTTGTCAACTTCTACATCTTCCTCACTCAGTCTGTTCCTTCACATGTTCGCTCTCCTGTTCTTTAAGCGTCTTCTTTGGTTGAAAAAACTGGTCTAAGCTTTTCCGCTTCATTTTTAGGCTACAAGTGATTCATGTGATAAAATACTCAATTAAAATAAATATTTCATATTATCCAATGTCTCAAAAATACTTTACTTACTGCCACAATGGGAGATCAGGACCAACCCTCTCCTCTCCCATTCAGTAGGTCATCATCATCTATAGAAAAGAAAAGAGAAAGAGAAACACTTAGTCTTTGCCATTAAACAGTATTGTGGGGTCAAGTAAACAATGTTTGACATACTGGACATATTTATGCATGCATTTGATTTAAGATCTGTTTCGTTTTGATACATGAACACATCTTAAGTGTCAATAATGCTTTCTTTTTTTTTAAATGATTGAACGACATACATTTTATTTATATGACAGTAAAGTACCACACTGAGACTGAAATAATGCCTTACTAAATGTACAGCAATTAAAAGGAAAATAAAATGATAACGCCCTCATGATATTCTCATTATTTTCCTATCATGATGCAACTGATAGAATTAGGACAAAGTTGCGTATTGGAGCAACTTAATACTTTAATAGAACGAGGGAGAGGGAAGAGACTGACATGGGCAGCCGCGGGAAGGACTTTAATCATCGTCATTACCCGTAACCAGGAGAGATGGCACACAAGTGTCCAGCTGCGTTTACATGGACACTTATAATCGGATTGACGGCTCAATCGGACTAGAAAACCTTCATGTAAACACCTTAATCGATCCGATTGAGCTCGATCCGAATGAGATTTCGATGGGATTGAAAGGGGTGGTTTATCCCTTTTGTAATCCGATCGAGAGAACATGTAAACACTTGATCGGATTGAAAACTGAAACTGAAAAGAACTGAAAATGTGCGATGACGTTAAATAGCGTAATGACATATGACGTGCGGAACGAGCTGTTCTTCCTATTGAATAAAGTGTCATATTAATAAGTTTCCCGTCATTCTAAAATTATCATTTCACTCGCGCGTCTGTGAAGTGAAGCAGGACAACGTCCCACCAGTCCTTGTTTTGGATTCTCATCCACAGACGTCTGGTTTTGGCCGCGGGGAGGGGCATTTTTACTGCGTGATAAATAAGCAGCATGGCAAAACGGCTAATCTAAATTATGACCAGAGACAAATTAATATTGCGTCTGCTGTTTAAAACAAATAAAGAACCAATAAAGGAAAATATTTATGCGCGGAAAGCGGGAAACTCTGTATATTCGTGCAGTGTGCGCATGTCAAAACATCAGATCCGATTTGAAACTTGTGACATATAAACGCGCACATCAACCCAATTACTTTATTTATCATTCATGTAAACACCTTGGTCGGATTCATCAATCGTATTGATTCATGGGCGTCGGAAGAAAAAAAAAGTGGGTGGGTCCTCCCCCAGAAAAATGTTACTGGAGTAAATACCATTTAATGTATTCTGGTGCCTTTTAATTAAAACAAGTAAACTAAACTCCACTTAACGTCAGGCGATTCTTTGCCTCCAAGTCGTGCATTAAATGCACATCTATCCGTGGATTATCCCACTAATACCATGGTAATTTGCCAGCAATGACAATTTAAAGCTGTTATTGATGTTTGCAACGCAATATTTGACTGGAAGTTTACAACGGGCGGTTACTTTCGTCAGTTGCGGCTCGTTTGGAAATAAAATGTAGCGATTCAGCGGAAATGGAGTTTAATTTATTAGGGAATTCCCTAATAATTGGATTTGACTGACGGCGCTCTGAAAAGCGAACAGACAAATGCGCTGAATCAGAGACGGTAAAAGTAAGTGGGTCCAATATCATTGATCTTAAAAAGTGGGTGGGTCTTGTCCCACCCATACAATGGTTCCGACGCCCATGTATTGATTTCATTCCGATTGTGTCCATGTCAAACAGTATGGGGCCCTTGCGGGCAGCCCAAAGTGTGGGCTGACTGTGGGCTAGCCCACACTAAGTAGAGTGGGCCCTCATTGGGGCCAGTTGTGGGCCCACAGCAAACCCCTTAGGGACCCGTGTGGGACCACTGTGGGCAGCCCACTGTGGGCCCAGATACCAGCGTGAAATGCGGGGCACATGTGGGCCCCATCGGGACAGCCCAAAGTGTGGGCTGACCCACACTAAGTAGAGTGGGCCCCCACTGGGACCAGTTGTGCTGTGGGCAAAGTGTGGGTATATTGGGTTAAGTGTGGGCATACCGTGGGAACACTGTAAAAAGTGTGAGCATACTGTGGGTACACTGGGAAAAGTGTGGGCATACTGTGGACAATGCAAAGATGTATTGTAATATACCTGTGGCCTTAACAAACAACAAGATTAGTTTGGTTGTACTTTGCATTTGCCACAATACATGCAAAATAATTGCACTTGTTGAAAGTTGAAGTAGTACATTATAAGTTATGTTTCAAATAATTTCATTTATTCAGTAATGTAAAAAAAAAAAAAAAAAAAATTTTTTTATATATATATATATATACACATACACACACACACACACACACAATACATTACCGTTAAAAAGTTTGGGGTCAGTCAATTTTTTTAAATACTTTTGAAAGAAATCCCTTCATCTCATCAAAGCTGCATTTATTTAATAAATACATTAAAAAAAAGAGTAATATTCTGAAATATTGTTGCAACTTAAAATAACTGTTTTCTGTTTTAATCTATTTTACAAAGTAATTATTCCTGGGATGTTAAAAAATTATGTTAATAATTTATTACAGTAGCCAGCATCCAGCCGTCAGCATGTAAATCCTGAAAAAAAAAAAAAGAAAAAAAAAGGAACGTTTGAACAGAACTGTCAAAAGAGCAGCATTTATTTTAAATAGATTTTGAGTCTTCTGTCTTCAGAGTCCTCAAGTCTTCTGGTTCTTCTGCTCCTTCCACCATCCCAGTCTCTTGCATTATGATTTAACAGGATCAGGATCAACCCCTTCGGATGCTGCGGCCTGGCTGTTTTTTGTGTCAGTTTTTTCTCTAAAGTGAGAAAAAAAACAACAACAATTGAAATGTTAACATAAAAATTTTTTTACAAAAAAACAAAAACAAGGGTTGTTCCAAGTGTAATTTATAAATGACTGGAGAAACCTGAGAATAATTTGAGTTCCAGAAAAATAGTTACAGGTGTTTATTATTGTTAAAAACAAATGTAGGCGGTGTTGTTGAAAGAAACATACAGAGAGTGAACCAATTGAGGGCATGATGAAATAAGAGCATGAGAACAGTTTACTAAAATTATCAACACAACGTAAAGAATAATTTTGTCAACTTGTACTCACACTCATGTCATTCCAAACCTGCATGATTTCTTCTGTGGAAGATGATATTTTGAAAAATGACTCAAAGTCAATGGGATTTTCATTGTATGAACAAAACAGATTAAACAATTCAAAATATCTTCTTTGCATTCCACAGAAAAAAGTAAATACATGTTTGGAACAACATGAAGAACAATCCTTTTAATGTCTTTATCAATAAATCATTGATAGATTTAACTTTAGATAGATAGATTTAGCAGCCTGAATATGTTATTTTTATTTAAAAAAAAGAGAGGGAATGTGTCTGACGGTCAAACGAGTACTTACACAGAAAAAGAGTGACCTGTGCCTGAGTGGCTCTTTTGGGTTTATTATTTATAAATGGGGGCCCAAATGGGCAAAACTGCTATGGGCCCCACATGGGCTAACCCACTAGGGGCCCGTGTGGGTTTTCTTTGGGCAAGCCCACTGTGGGCTTGCCCACAGAAAGCCCACATGGGGCCCGAAAGGGTTTGCCCTTGCCCACACTGTCCCACAGAAAACCCACACTTACCCACAGTGGGCCCACACTGGCATGTTTGCTGGGGGGGTGGCAGCTGCCACCCCGTGCCACCCCAGTAGATCCGCCCCTGCATGTGATATCTGATTCTAATCAATTTAAATTAATGTTTAAGTAATTGATATAGGCCTACTGTTATGGTGATGCGGAGGAGATGAACCCAAATGCAGACAGTATGCAATATACACGGTTTGATACAACTAGACAGAATAAACAGGAAAACAAAACCCACGAGGGGGCAAAACAAGACAGGATAGACTAATTTGGACTGACAAGACTAAGACAAAAAACTAACTCTTCTTTCTAGACAAGACCTTCAACAGGTTACTCACGGATTGTTTCACACAATGACAATGAACCGGCACAGGACAGCAAACACAAGGGGAGAAACTAATGAGGGAAACAGGTGACAAGGGTAAAGCAATGATGACTAAACGAGGATAACAAGGGGGCGGGGCGAGGAACGAGACAACACAAGCACATGGCCCAAACAAAAGGCCATGTGCTTGTGTTGTCTCGTTCCTCGCCCCGCCCCCTTGTTATCCTCGTTTAGTCTTGCACACAAAACATGGGTCTGTCATGATCCTGCCTCAAGAATTAAAGAATGACAAGGACTAGATGGCAGAATCATGACAGAACCCCTCCCTTAAGGAGCGGCTTCCAGACGCTCCTCAAGGGAACATCAAACACGGGACATGACAGACTGTGACACAGACACAAACCAACAAAACATGATAAATAACAATAAAGGTAAACAAGAATACACAACAACAGGGTCCGGGTGACATAACAAAAATAACAAACAAGGAAGGGGAGGAGGCGGGACAACAAAGTTCATGGGGGGGGGAAGTCCATGGTGGATGGGTGGAACGGAGGTCTTAGGATGACAGCTGATGGCGAGGGGTCCGGGCAGACTTGGATGGGGACACATGAGGAAAAGTCTTGGGGGAAACAGTCCGGGGTTTAGTGGAGACAGGGGTGACCGGGGAAACCCACGGTGGCTTGACAGGAGTGGAAACCGCAACAGGAACAAAAACAGGGGGTACAGCGGGTGACAGGACAGGAATCATGACAGGGGGTTCAGCAGGCAGCTGTGGAGCGGGAACAGGAATTGGGCTCTCAGAAGCGACTTCAGAACCAGTACTGCCCAAAGCAGACTCAGAATCTACGCCCCTCATCTCCGATTCGGTAACAGCCTCTGATTCTGGGACAGAGCTCTCTGCAGCTGGCTTGGGATCAGCGCTCTCTGCAGCTGGCTTGGGATCAGCGCTCTCTGCAGCTGGCTTGGGCACAGGGTCTGGGGACAAGACAGGACTGACAGGGACTTCTAGAATCTTAACAAGAGATGACAAATAATCCGACAGGGTCTTAGCAGCAATGACGAGCAGAAACAGACCGCACCACTGCTTCCGCAGCGGAATCGGCCTCGGCCTTCTCTGCAGCGCTCACGACTGCAGGCACGGGAACAGCCTCCACTGCTGCAGGTTCTGGGGCAGTGCTTTCAGTAGCGTGCTCTGGGACAGCGCCTTCAGTAGCAGGCTCTGGAACAGCACTTTCAGTAGCGGGCTCTGGAACAGCGCTTTCAGTAGGAGCAGAGGGGTCTGGGACAGCGCTCTCTGCAGCAGCGGGATCAGGACCAAGCAGAAACAAAGGACGGGAGGCTCCCTTCCTCCTCTTCTTCCTAGGTCGCGGTGCAGATGCCGTTGGCGGACTGGTGAGTGGTTGGGGAACCATGGCGGGATCTGTGTCTGGGGTTGGAAGATCCATCTCTAGGAGGGCTGATTCCGTCGCGGAGGACTCTGATGCCGACTCCCAAGAGGTCCGTCTCCCTCGCTTGCCGAGTAGACCTTCGGGTCCGGAAGACGTCTCAGGAGTGGAAGTGGGACCAGCTTGATCCCCCTGGGAAACAACACCTAGGACACAACCCTCCGGAATCACTGGCAGCTTGACTGGTGGTGAAGACAAGATGGACCCCCGCGACTCCCTCCTCGATAAACAATCCACCATATCAGCGAACGAATGGCAAACCAGCTTCTCCCATTCAGCCAGGGGTGGAGGAGAGTTGAGACCCGCAATGAGGTAGCGGTTTAGGAGGACATCAGGCAGGAAAAACCTCCTCTCGTTCGCGACCCGAGCATACTCCCTCAATGATAGCTCTCCCTGGGAGGGAATCGGGAGTTTGCCCCTCTTAGAGTCAGCGATGGTCCTGTGCCACCAATGCTTAAGATCATCTGGGTTATGCTTGACATAAGAGGACATAATGTCTGCTGGGTTCAGCTTTGGCCGGTTCATTCTGTTATGGTGATGCGGAGGAGACGAACCCAAATGCAGACAGTATGCAATATACATGGTTTAACTAGACAGAATAAACAGGAAAACAAAACCCACGAGGAGGCAAAACAAGACAGGATAGACTAATTTGGACTGACAAGACTAGACTAAGACTCAGACAAAAAACTAACAGCTAAGACAGGATCAAACTCTTCTTTCTAGACAAGACTTTCAACAGGTTACTCACAGATAGTTTCACACAATGAATGACAATGAACCGGCACAGGACAGCAAACACAAGGGGATTAAATAGGGAGAAACTAATGAGGGAAACAGGTGACAAGGGTAAAGCAATGATGACTAAACGAGGATAACAAGGGGGCGGGGCGAGGAACGAGACAACACAAGCACATGGTCCAAACAAAAGGCCATGTGCTTGCACACAAAACATGGGTCTGTCATGATCCTGCCTCAAGAATTAAAGAATGACAAGGACTAGATGGCAGAATCATGACACCTACCAGTTTATCCCTTAACTGATCTACATTATAGAAGAACTATAAATCAAGCTTATTAGTTGGAGGTTGATGTTTTTTGCACATATTTTTTTTCTCAACAAGAGCTGTAAGGAAAAACCAGTCTTCTACCAGTGCAGCAGATAGTGGAATAGGTTCTTGCGGCATCCGTTGATTTAACCTTTGACCCGTGACGGCGGCTGGAAGGAACGTTCAAGAGCCAAAGAGGCCTTAACTGAGGTAAATTTCAGATATAAGAAGCACAGCACAGTACAGAACAGCCGTCAGATTCTTTATTTAGTGTGTCAATTACATGAATATCTAAAATCTTTCTTTTTTTTTTTTTTTTTCCAGATGCCTCATGGGAATTAAACGGCACATATGAAGTGGTTTGTAATACCATGGCATTCCGACCTGTCCTGATTGTTTTTTGATGTGTTTACAGTTCATTCTATAAAATTATTTTGGTAACACTTTACAATAAGGTTCATTGGTTAACATTAGTTAACTGCCTTAGTTAACATGAACTAAGAATGAACTGCACTTCTTCAGCATTTATTAATCTTAGTTAATATTAATTTCAACATTTACGAATACATTAAAATCAAAGGTGATTTGTTAGCATTAGTTAATGTGCTGTGAACTAACATGAACAAAACAATGAACAGCTGGATTTTTATTAACTAACATTAACAAACATGAATAAATACTGTAACAAATGTTTGGCTCATTGTTAGTTCATGATAGTTAATACATTAACTAATGAAACTTATTGTAAAGTGTTACCATTATTTTTTGTATGTTTTTTCTTTGCAGCTTTTCACTGCCTCTTTGATCAATGCCACATTTTTTGGGATAAATAATACATTCATGAGGCTTATGTCACTACACAACATGAATACCCATTCAAAAACATTCTTTCAAATATACATTGAGAAAAGTTCTGAGATTGTGTCACTGTTTTAAAGGGAAAGTTCACTGAAAAATGAAAATTTGCTCTTAATTTATTCACCCTCAAGCCATCCAAGATATAGGTGACTGTTTTTCAGTTAAAGTAACAACATGTAACTTTTCAACCTTCATAATATATTTCCAAGACCCTTGTGATAGTACATCGACTTACAATAGGTTGAATGAGACGTCTGCCAGAGCCTGACGGGGTCTGTATCGCTTTTACTGGCACTATGTAACTTCGGGGTGCGGGTAGTAACCAGCGCTCAAAAAGAACTACAAAATTCGACTGCTTTACGGCATACGTCACTTTGCCCACCACTTCCTCAAATGTGGCCAACCAACGCGTTTGTTTTCGTACGTCTGTTTTCGTCATGGCTGAAGCAGCAGCGAAACGTAAGAAGTCCAAGGTTTTGTCGGAGTGGAGTCGGAAGAGGAAAAGGGAGAGTGATAAACTGAAAGGCAGGACGAGGATCAATATTGGTCGAGGGTTTGCTCGCTGGCGTTAGCTTATGGAGGAGGAGAGTTACCAGACCGATGCTGACTTGGCCGTCATTCTGTTGAACTAGTAAGTAACTGTAAATTGCTTGCATACTATCTTTAGTTTTTCTAATCTGTTGTCTGCCTGGCTACGTTACGGAAACTATCTGGTCCTCCATTTATTTATCTTCATGAATCAGCTAGTAGATGAGCGAATTATCAATCTGGTAGCTAGTAAACACTAACATGGTAGTTTTAGATGGTTAGGATGCTATCGCTATCATTCTCGTTCAGATTTGAGCATTGCAATCGACATGCAAATCGCAAATGTTTGAGTTAAAATGTTTAGTCTACTAAACATGTATAAATTATGAAAGGGGGAAGATTAATAATATTATCATTGCCCATATGAAAAAAACCTGCATGCTTCATATACAGTAACCGTAAATCATTTTACGACAACGGTAATGGACAATTCCGCTTCCAACCTGTAGGGCGACCGCAGAGGAAAAGTTCCATGTTGTTGCTTTAAACAGTAAAGAAGATTTTTAGCTGAAACTGTGGTCTTTGGTGATTCATATAATGCAATTCAATGGCTACTGTCACTTTGAGAGTAAAAAAACAAACATATTACATGCAAAACAAGACTGCCGTGACACAGGACTGTTTGCAGAGGCTGTGGATTACAGGTAATAATGTTGTAAATAATGTTCAGTTTCTTTAACAGACCAATTGTTTTGCTTCATACGACCTCAATGAATCGTCAGGAGCCACAGGTATTAATTTTGTTTTGCCTGTAATGTTTTTTTTACTCTCAAACTGACTGTAGCTATTGACTTGCATTATACAAATCATCAAGGACCACATTTTCAGCTAAAAATCTTCTTTACTGTTCAACTTGTAGTTGCGTAGCTGTCAATGGAGGGAAAGAAATCTCAGATTTCATTAAAAAGATCTCAATTTGTGTTCAGAAGATGAATGAAAGTCTTATGGGTTTGGAACGACATGAAAGTGAGTAATTAATGACAGAATTTATATTTTTGTGTGAACTATCCCGTTAACTGCAAGTAGAGACTTAAGTGTTTTATATAAACTTTGAGTACTTGTGCAAAAATTATCAAAATAAAAAGAAAAGATGCACAGTGGCACTGTTTTGCATTGTTTTGTGAATTTGTTTTACAGTTTTTCTCGATTGCTTAAACACTATAACCAGGCTTTTGAACTAAAATTTCAAAACCATAACGCCATTTATCAAAAAGCACACCCATTTCACTAAACTATAAACACTATTCCCTGTTTTGACACATGAGTCAGATTTGTTGAACTGTCACTGCAAAACTCTACACACAAATCCCTTCATTTCTCATTGCTTAGACCATGTTGTCATTTAGAAAGCACTAGCATTCAAAATTGTTCACTCAAGTCAGCACAGCTTCAGCTCAGTTAGCACACAATTATCCAGGTGGAAACACTAAGAGTCAAAATTTAACACACATCAATCAGAACCTTCAATAGATATATAAAAGGGCCCAAATCAGTTTATTGCGTTTTGGAACAATGGATCCAGAAAGACATGAAGGAAGAGGGATAAGAATGAGGAGGAGGAAGGGCAAGGACAAGAAGACAAGCAGTCTCAGATGAAATTCAAGCCACTCTAGTTGCCCATGTCTTTGTCAATGGTGTGACTATGAGGGAGGCTCGGCTACGAGTAAGGCCAAATTTGAGTCGCTTTACCGTCACCTCGAGAACCTTTAGGGAGGTGTGGTGGCAAACAAAATTCTATCACTGAATAAGAGACAAACATTTCCAATAGTCTTTGATGAGGTTTATTTTCTTGCAAGAAAAGGCCAGCAGTCGTACAGTCACACAGAGTGGCTGCAGAGTGTGACAGTGAAGGGAGGGTATCCTTTCTCCTTTATAGTCTTGACTCCCAGAATGTTATCTTTCTAGGCAAATGATGGTATTTCAACCATATGTGGAACATTCTTAGACGTATCCATCATATTGTATCCTTGAGTGGAGACCCTCCTGTCACGTCCCAACACTCTTTACCATTCCAATACAATTCGAATTCCATATTAGAATATGGTTTGTGTGTGCTCTTTTACTGTTATATGTTTGTCACACACATCTTACTGTAAGTAAATATTAAAAAAAAAATTAGAGGAGAGAGTAAAAAAAAAAAAGAGTAAAACAGGAGAAAAAAAAATATTTGTGTGTGTGTGTGTTTTCTGTGTATGAATAAAAATGTGCCAATGTATCCACTGGTTGTGTCTTTTGTGTTCATCATGTGAAAAGGTTTGTGATGGGGGGAACCACAAGCAACATAACTTACCAGTTTTGGAAATGTTGTTTTGAATTTATTGCACCAGTGTCTTAGACTATGTTGTAGTGTGTGTGATTTTGAGGGCTTGTGTGTCCTGTCTGAGGGCAAAGTTTGTTTTTTCAGCTAGAGTGAATGGTTTTGAGTGTAGAGCTTCATTTTGACCTGAAAATAGGATGTTTGGGGAATTGGGTGAGACGTTATGGATTTGTGTTTATAGTTTTGAGAATACGAGGCATAGTTTCAAGAAATTTGTTTAAGCAATCGAGAAAAACTGTAATATGCTTAATAAATAAAAAATGGATCAAAAGATAAAGCCCTTGAATATGTCAAATTTACTGTCCAAATAATGTTTCTTTGAATGCATGTTTACTGTGAAGTAGTGGCTGTGAGTTAGTGCTGACACTAGATTATCAGGTGGTATTTTAGTGTAAAAAAGTACAGTAATTCAACTTTTTATTGCCTAAGCATTTTGTGTTAAAAACAGAAAAAATATCAGTGGCATAAGACCATAAGATATTAGATCATGTAAATGAGAAGATTCATGAAATTCTAGATATTTATACTATTTGGATAGAGCGAGCGAGTGTGTTTGTGTACTGTCAACAAAATGAGCTGGCCCTGATCCGGCATGATTCTGGACCAGATCCAGAACAGAGGTGGACCAGATCTGGCCCACACTTGGGCCAAATCGCCATAAATTGGCCCGTTGTGCCAAAAGACACCGGCCCGAGTCCGTTGCTTGGATCTGGCCCAGAACTTACGAAGTGTCTGGGCCAGATGATTTTTGCTATCTGGGCAGCGACGTGGGTGCATTCAAATGTCAGTAAACACATTTCCTGGGGCCTGTTTCAGAAAGGAGGTTAAGTGAAAACTTTTTCCATGAGGGAACCTCTGGGTTTTCTGTTTCAGAATGGGAGGTATGTCAAACCCGAGAAAGCAGAGTAAGTCAAGCCTGTTTCTGAAAGAGAGGTAACTTATACTCAGAGCCAGTTAACAGTTGGTTGAGTACACTTTATAACACTATTTGTCATAATTTCTGGTGTATTGAGTAGGCTGCTTACAACTGCCTGGGGTTCTGTTGGGACAGGAGGCTCCAAAAGACAGATATTACCATCAGAATCTGTTGGGACCAACAAAAAACCCAACCCAAAGTTAAATAAATGGAAATATCAAAAATAGCCTATAAGAAATAGCACATATGTAAACCTCTTACATTTTATGAAGGCCCTTGGATCTTCGGGAGTGACTGGCTCTGAAGTCCCTCCAGGAATTCCCTCAGCCAAAAATGCTGCTGCACTGCTAGACACTGGATGCTATTTAGTTTTAATATGTAATTAGTTTGCTAATTTATTTAATATGTCAAATGTTTGTAAAGTCAGGTAGCCTACACCCATGATATGCTCAAGCCTTACCTGATTGAATTATGTTTTTATTTTTAATTTTCAGCTGCTGCCATGTTCTTTTAATACCTGCAGGATTGCACCTACATGAAAATTAAAATTAGGCTGAATAACATACTGTTCTTCCAGTTTCACCTCTGATATTATAACAGTTGGGTAAGTTACTCTAAAATATTAATTAACTACAAATGACATCTTCAACAGTGTAGAAAGTATTGGTCTACTTATTACTAATTACTATATCCCATATCAACCTCAACCACTTGAACAATACAAGGAGAGATACTGCACTTTTAATGCTTTCAAATAAACAATATACAATTGCATGAATTATTCTTGAATCACACAAAGTGTGTAGAGGGAGAAGGTTACATTAAAGGGTCATGAAACCCCCCTCTTTCAGCTCAAGTCTAGCTCACAATCTTTTTGAAAAATGCAACTTAAATGGGCGTGGTGGCTGTGAGAAGAAGTGAGGGAAGGGGGTGTGGCAGGGGTGTGGCAGGGGTGTGGCAGGGGAGGGGGGGAAACTGTCATCGCCAGTGGCCCATGCATATCGACTGTCAATAAAAATCACAGGAGAGGCTTTATAGAGTGCTAGATGATCTTACGCAAACTCTATCTACATTTCTTGCCGTGTCCAGATATGATCACGATAACAGGAATGTCAGTAACCTATTAGGATCATTGTATAGATGTTTTCACAACTTGCTCCATGAGCATGAGCCAGTTTGCGCGGCTCGAACAGAGCGAGAGAGAAAGCTAGCCCCGTGACCGTCCGCTCCTGACATCCCCTGTGAACGGCGCGGTTTGCGCGGCTCGAACAGAGGGAGAGCAGGGGGGGGGCTCTTTTAGTGCAATGAGAGTGTGTGTCGCAGTGGCGAGCACACACACATACACAAAACACAGTAGCAGAGAAAGGATATAACGCCGGATAGCGCAGCAGGAAGGCGACTGAAGGCGGCGCGGCCAGCGGCTTCAGAGTGTCGACTCGTCCCGCTGAAAGGCTTCTTCAGACGGCGCGGCTTCTCTCCGGATGCAGCGATGCAAGAGCTTCGCTGAAGAGATGAAAAATCAGATATCAGCTGCCTGCGAGCCGGATTTATAGGCCTAAGCCACGCCCGTTTCGGCGGGACGTGACGCAGCGGGCGCGAAGCACCCTCATTGGCCCTGTCCCAATATCCGCACTTCTGCCCTTGTGCCCCTCAATGCACATTCTCGCTAAGGGGTGCAAGGCCGTAGGGTGTCCCGATCCTCTAATGGTTCTCTCCAGAGGTGATCATCAGCGCACTTAATGCACCCCTTTTGCAAGTGCGCATCAGAGCTCACTTTGCTATAGGCTATTACCCAGAATCCTTGTAGTGTCGTGACGTTTTGAACAGCTAACTAATGAGGGAGCAAAACGGTTGCTATGGTCGGACGCCGGGAAAACTCAGAAGAAAAAAAAAGCCGGCCGGCAAGAGGAAAAACAAATGGAGAAGAAATTTATTTTTACAGTTTTTCTCGATTGTTCACACACATTTTCTGAAAGTATGCCTCATATTCTCAGAACTCTACACACAAATCCAAAAAAACACACACAATGGGCAAAACCCCTCAATTCTCCTGCAAAATGAAACTTTACATTCAAAACAATGTTATTTCTTCTCAAAATGGTATTTTGTTTTCAAATGACACACACAAACCATCATATGAATAGACATTTATAAGAACCAGTTGAACACTGATGTGCTCAATGTAAAACACTATGATGAATGGAAAACACTTCTTCTCCATTCATCATAATGACTTAGGCCTTTTTTTGTTCAGTGTTACACTTACTACAGACAGTACATACATAAGTGTGTTGTAAAATATTTGAGAATATTGTTTTTATACTCAGAACACACAAATACACGGGAAAATTTTATTTTATTTTTCCCGCAAAAACAATGTAGACAGTGTACATTAGGGCTGTGTATCACTAACAATGTCACGATGTGTACATCCCATTCCCAACCAACACAAAGTTGCACATACACTACATACAAAATAACAGAAGAATTTACTGTATACAGTTACAGTAAAAAAAAAACTATGCTGCATCCTCTCTTCTGTTGCGGTCTGGCCACAGCACCTCATCCACATCACAAGCAATGTTTTCCCTGGCCAAGCCGTGGGGGAAATATCGCCTAGCATGGCGATTCCAGCCATGAAAAGCATCAGCTGCTATATCTCCACATACGTCCTCCATAGCTTGGAGAAGAGGTATACGCGTTTGTGGATTTCGGTCATACACTTTCCATCTCCAGGCAGAAAAAAAATCCTCAATAGGATTGAGGAATGGAGAATATGGAGGGAGATAAACAACTAAAAAGCGTGGGTGGGCAGTGAACCAGTTACGAACCAGAGCAGCCCTGTGGAAACTTACGTTGTCCCAAATGACAACGTACCTGAGCTGCTCTGGGCCATCTACCTGATCTGGTGGAATGAGTGTGTTGTGCAGGGTGTCCAGGAATGTGATCAGATGGGCGGTGTTGTAGGGGCCAAGGGTAGCATGGTGATGGATGACGCCGTGATGGGTAATCGCTGCACACATTGTGATGTTCCCTCCGTGCTGGCCAGGGACTTCAACAATGGCACGCTGGCCGATGATATTCCTTCCCCTCTTTCGTCTTTTTGTGAGGTTGAACCCAACCTCATCAATGAAGATGAACTGGTGCTCCACTGCAGCCACCTCTAGCTCAAGGACTCTCTGAAACACACATGACAATATCAGAAATAGACATGGAGTGGTCCCTATTGTGAAGCACAATCATTATGATTACAATATTGAAATACGTATAATTTACTGTATACAGTGTTGAGAGTATGCATCAATTGTGGGACTCACTTGCACATAGTTATGTCGCAATTCTTTGACTCTTTCTGAATTGCGTTCAAATGGCACCCTGTAGACCTGCTTCATCCTGAGATGATTTCTTCGCAAGACACGGTCCAGTGTTGATAAGCTTACCCTATCAATATTTTGAAATATGTCATTGTTTTCTATTATTTTTCTTTGTATTTGCCGTAATGTTATGGCGTTGTTTTCTAGGACCATGTTAATGATTTAAGTTTCCTGTTCAGGAGACAGAACACGTTCCCGACCGCCTTGTGTTGGTAATCTTTCAGTTCTGCCAAACAAATAGTAAAATACTGTAAATACAAAGTAGGTATACATTTCCTATATACATGAAGCATACTTTACAGTATTTTTACAGTCCTAGAACAGTCCACAGGCAATACTGTACTACTGTACTCATTGAGTACTGTATTGATATGCAGTACTGCAATTTTCTAGTGAGAGTAGATTTCTTACCTATTCTCATTTCCGAAAGTCCGGATGATGGATGCCACAGTGTACCTGCTCAAATTTGGCTGTACTCTTTGCCCAGCCTCCCTCATTGTTAGACCATGGTTGACCACATGATCAACCAAAGTGGCTCGGATCTCATCAGAGATTACGGTCCTTGGCCTTCCTCGTCCTCGTCCTCCTCTTACTCTCACTCCTCTGGCTCTGCCTCTGTTTCCAATTTTGGCATCCATTGCTCCATTGAAGAGCTCACCTGTTGCCCTTTTATGCTAAAGCTCTGATTGCTAATTGTAAAACTGTGTGACAGGTGTTTGCCCATGTGATGAGTCAGTGTGCATATCTGAATGGCAGTGTGTTCCTTGTGAAAACAAGAGATTTTCTGCATGAAAATTGTGTCAAAAGCAGAGAATTGTGTGTAGAGTTTTGAAAAAGGTGTGTTTTAGAACTGCAATTTGAGTGTAAAGCAGGAATTGTGCTTGTAGTTTAGCAGAACTGGTTCAGGGGGTTGGTGAATGAGTTACATGTTGTGGTCATTGTGTCTCAAGTACCAGAAATTGTGTGTAAACAATTGAGAAAAACTGTAAGTGTAAGTGAAAATAGTTTTTTTTATCAGAACATGAGCGATAAATAACATAATACATAATGATACAATGATTTAACTTTCTTTTGTCAGGGTCCGACGAGCAGACTTTCAATTTTATAAAGTTCAGGGCAGAGAATGAGCGGCTATTCACGGGGCACAGAAATGCCTCTAGCCAGGGATATGAGTAAGTTAACATGGCCATAAACAGTGATCTAATGGATGAATGTGTGTCTTTCAGTGAAATTATCAAAATTATGGGGCTGGAGGGGAAAGTGACTCAGCAGCAGTGTAAAAAGAAGTGGGAAAATCTGAAGAAAAAGGTACAAGGTAATTGCACTTTCACATGTTTTGTAATTCTTATATTGTATTGATAATACAACAATACAATCATTTTAAAATCAATAAACTCCTTTTTAAATCAATATTTTGTGTCAAATTATTGATTTATTTTGTAGGTAGCCATGTAATAAGCGGGAATAATGTATAGCAAGGCGGTTGTTAGTGAATTTCAACCCCTTTAGGCTGATTCAAGCTCCGCTTCGCGTCGGAGTCCAGTTCAGCCTGTTGGGGTTGTTATTTGCTATAACAAGCTCCCCGCTATACATTATCCCTTACTTAATGACTGTTTAGAATGTAAACCCATGTAAATAATGTTAATTTCCCCCATAATAACTATTACAATTTACAAAGGACTTAACACTGCCAAAAACTGGGTCAGGGACAGATGCAGGAGAGGTCACTGCTGCCTCATAGATTTTCTATGCAGGCATGCATGAAGCCATTGGCCAGAGACCCTCAGTCAGGTCAGTCTATCTATTCTCATCTGGACACAGTAGCGTAGAGAGAGACCAGACACCTGTCAGTGAGGTTGAGGTTGAAGTAAATTCTCCAACAGGCTCCTCCACAGATACTGAGACAGCAGACCTCCAAGCAGGAAACTCCACAGACCCCCCAAGTGATCAACCAGGTACATCAACTGATGTCAGACCAGGAAAGAGAAAGAGGAAGAGGGATGAGAGTGTAGATTATCTTAAAGACTTCTGTGAGCGGTTAGTGAAAACACAGAAGGAAGAAAATGAAAGGGATAATGCTTGGCTCCAAAACAGCAGCAAATGGACAGGATGTTAGATTTATTTGGTAAGCTGGTTGACCATATGACAGAGAAGTAATAACTTCCTGCGTCTAGTTCTGTTCTGTTTGTTGTTTGATGTTCCTGTGTAAGTGTTCACTGTGTTAACACCATTGAGTGATTTAATTTATATTTAAAGTTTCAGAGGACTTTGGCTGAATTTCTTGGTTTGTACAAGACATTTGGAAATTGTAATTCTGTATATGCAAATTATTATTACAATTTATTATTATAATTTATGTTTATCAGTAAAAGTCTGATATGTGTCATAAATAAAGAGAAACATTTATCATTTAGAAAAATCACTTTTTTTTACTGAAATAAAGTACTTCAAGACAAGTTTATAACAAAATGAATGAGCTGACAATGCAGAACAATAGCGCCAGGTACAAGTGTACAGTATTTATTTTGGTTTTGAGTGGTTGGTGAAACCAACTGTTTTTGTGTGCAGATCTCAGAGCCTAGGCTGCCTACAGAGACGCGTTTTTTGACGGCCTGCTTATGGGGCGGGCAGCTAGCGGATCGTTAGGAAAGATTAGATGAATGTGATCATTTATGTTTGGGCCTGAAATCACTGATACAACCTTTAAGGTGTTCACTTTCTACACATGACAACAATGTGTGTGTTGAGGTATGAGGTACTATGAATTAAATTATGTAGTCGTGCTCCAAAAGGTGCCCTTGAACATTAAGGGGTGCGGATACATGTGCAGCGAGTCTCGCCCGGAGCTGGTTGCCACTTGTCTCCTGTCCAGAATCTGCTGTTGGTGGTTGTGGTAAGGCATCATAAGCTGGCTCTGATTCCAGGACATCACCATGGGTAAGGCAGACATTGTGTAAGAATGCACAGCACAGGCAGTGACCACCTCTGTGCAGAAGCCAACCTTTACTTCTAAGGCTTTGAAGAGTGTTGCCCTCCAGCGTGCCTTCATCATACCAAAGGCTCGTTCAATAATTGAACGCGCACGTGAATGGCTGTGATTGAAGCGTTCCTCGACCCTTCCTTGAAGTGGCAGTTTGTAGGGTGTGATGATGGTTATGGGGGACTGTATGCAGGGATATCCCCCAACACCAAGAAGAAAAAAGCCAGGTGGGGGGTACTCAGCATTAACATAAAGTGGGCTGTTTTTTAGAACACGGGTATCATGTACAGAGCCAGGAAAACCAACAAAGATGTTGAGGAAACGTCCCTGAGAGTCACAGATGGCTTGCATTTGGATAGAATAGAATTGTTTGTAATTAAAATAGTCCTCTTTGTTACGATTTGGAGGCTTGATACGAATATGGCATCCATCTATTGCCCCTACAGCCTTGTCAAATGCTGTATGCCGAGCAAGGCGTCCAAATCGCAGGCCAACTTCTTCAAGTTCATCATGATGTGGATAGCAAATCACTTTACCTGCAATGTCCATAATTTTCTGAGCAACTCTGTGCACCACACGGCACACTGTGGATTTTGGCACAGAGAACGCCCGGGCAGTGACTCTGTAAGACAGTCCATGTGCAATCCAATATACAAATATTAGGACTTCCAAATAAGATCCCCAGCCGTGGTCCTGGTGCCTGTGCAGAATATCCATCAAGCCATCCATTGATTTTCTTGAAAGGCGGTAGTCGGGTCGAAGGTCTCTCTCAACATCAAAATACACCAGAAGGACAGGCATGGTATGATTCAGCCTGGCATACCTGATCATGCCTGCCAAACTTAAAAAGACAAAAAACAATTTGAATGACAGATTTAGGAAAACAGATCACACCATGAAAAAGTTTATTCATTTTATAATTAAATTTATTAAAGGGAGTTGATCTATTTTCATTGTAATTTTGGAGACTCACTTGTGGTGGTGGTGATGTAAACTATACTGAATTATGTTGTGAGCTGTTCTTGATATTTTGTCCACACTTGATATTTTGACAAAATATTAGGAACAGCTCTCAGTATAATGCAGTATAGTTTACATCACTTCATAGTTTAGGTTATATCACAATTTATCTTAGCCAAAAACTGTTTTAATATGAATAACATTAACAGAAAGGTTGGTAGCTAAGAGTAAAAAAAGATATTCATTTCTTCATTCAAAGGATTGTCAAACTCGGTCCTGAAGGGCCACTGTCCTGCAGAGTTTAGCTCCAACCCTGATCAAACACACTTAGCTGTGAGTTTCTACTGATCCTGAAGAAGACATTGATTAGCTTGCTCAGGTGTGTTTGATCAGGGTTGGAGCTAAACTATGCAGAACAGCAGCCCACCAGGACCGAGTTTGAGAAACCCTCACAACTCCGAAAACGTCGGATACAATTTTAAAATAGGCGCTATCTTTATAAATAAACCACATATTTGAGCATATTTTCTTGACTGAAAAATTCTTAAAACTACATTTCGTGACACAATAACAGCAGTGTTATTAGCAGCAAACACATGATTAGCCTCGTAAATGAGCGGTAACCTTACATTGAAATGTAAAATAAAGTTAATTTACCTGTTGGTCGGGCATCAGCTTACATATTTGGATCCGGTGTAGAAGCCTTCTTCTCCTGCGGTTCCTAATTCTTCTGGTAAGAAACTGGTGGTGAGTTGTGATCAACTTTAGCAGGAGTACTGCGAATACCGCAACTGCAGCCAGCGCCATGTTTGCTCTCCTGATCACAACAGAAGTGACGTAGATAGTGACGTGTGCAAAACTGGCCCAATTCTGCTCTTCACAGCTTCGGGCCCTTGCGCACTTACTCCGCTAAGTGCACTTTCAAAAAGTGTCCACTTCGAGGAAGACCTTAGGGTGTAGTGTGAATATTGGGACAGGGCCATTGGGTCTGACGTCACGCTAGGCCTCGCTCGATAGGCTGTTGCAGTTGCCGCAGAACAGCCAATAGGCACGCGAGCCGTCTTGCCTATGTCTGTATGCTGCCGCAACGCGTTTTACAATAATGCAAAATTAAGGATAATTTTTTGGCTTCAATATCTCGCGGAAAATGGATTTTCCCCCCTAGCGTAAGATACTTACGCAGTACGAGAGACCTCTCGTAAGAGAACTGTCTTTATATTGAGAGTGAGGAGTTGTCGTCATGGTACAGAGCCCCTCCCCTCGATCTCGCGGCTCCGCCATGTTGGCAGGATTCCGGCGGCAAAACCGATTGTTTATGTGTATTGTTAACTCGTTAGTAGAGGAGGTTCTTGCAAGTCCGCACTTTTTTTACCATGCCTGGAAGTCACTGCTGCGTTAAAACCTGCTCCAGTACCTCACACGATACACATGGAAAACATAGGAGCAATGGAATACAGTTTTTTAGGTTTCCAAAATGGACACAGCATCAGGGAGAGCAAGTCGCTGACCTGACGAGGAGACACCGGATTGCTTGGTTGGCTGCAATAAAAAGAAAGGACCTTAATTTCGATCTCACCCCCCAGTCGAGAGTGTGTTCTCTGCATTTTCACTCGGGTACGTTCTCTAAAAAATGTCTTTATGTTGTTGTCTCTTAAAACTACGAAGTGTAGGTTACCTGATGTTGTTGCAAACCCTGAAGTGCATGCGATGAATTTGCTAGTGTAAAGCATTGATTACATAGATTTTTTCATAATCTAATTATTCTGTTGTAGGTAAAACATTATATGAGATTATGAGATGACTAAAAAATAGTTGAGATTCTGTTCATGACATTATGCTAAGTTACCTTGTTGCCAGTTTAAAGCATTGATTACATAGATTTTTCATAATCTAATTATTCTGTTGTAGGTAAACCATTATATGAGATTATGAGATGACTAAAAAATAGTTGAGATTATGTTCATGACATTATGATACATTGTTGCCAGTTTAAAGCATTAATTACATAGATTTTTCATAATCTAATTATTCTGTTGTAGGTAAACCATCATATGAGATGTTGGAGAACCACCCTGACTGGACACCATCCCTGCAGTTAGGCCACAATGATGTTAAAGAAACAGATGGAGCGAGATATCAGCGGCAAGTAAAGCGCAGGGCCCAGCATCTGGAGCGGCCGCCACCGCCAGCCCAGGACCACCAGCGGCCGCCAGCCCAGGACCACCAGCAGCCGCCAGCCCAGGACCACCAGCAGCCGCCATCGCCAGCCCAGGACCACCAGCAGCAGCAGCCACTGCCAGCCCAGGACATGGAATGTGGACTCTGCACATCTAGACGAGATGTTATCAACAATCTTTTGGAAGAAAACAGAGAGCTGAAGCGGGAGCTTGATGAGTACCGGATGAATGAGAACTTTCTGAGTAGTGATGATAACACAGTGAAGTATTACACGGGGCTTCCAAACTTTGCATTGTTCCAGACACTTCTACTCACCCCCACTCCATATCTGCCTCAAGGTAGGATGAAGAAGCTCTCACCCTTCCAGCTTGTCCTATTGACTTTAATGCGCCTCAGACTAGACCTTCCAATACAGCACCTCAGCCATCTGTTTAGAGTACATAGGACAACAGTCGCCGATGCCTTTCACCATACCCTTGGAGTGATGTACGCACAGCTGTGTCCATTGGTGCACTGGCCAAGCAGGGAATGCTTATTGACCAGTATGCCACACCAGTTTGTGGAGTCATTTGGGAAAAATGTGGCTGCCATTGTGGACTGCTTCGAGGTGTTCATCGAGAAACCCTCAAATGTACTGGCAAGGGCACAGACTTTCTCGCAATACAAACACGCATACACCATGAAATACCTAATTGTGATCACGCCCCAGGGTGTCATTTCCTTCATATCGAACGGGTGGGGTGGGTGCACAAGTGACAAGCATATAACTGAGCAAAGTGGTTTCCTGAACAAACTGTTACCAGGTGACATTGTGCTGGCAGATAGGGGCTTTAATATAAGAGAAAGTGTGGGCATGATGTGTGCTGAAGTGAAAATACCTACATTCACAAGGGGTCATGCACAGCTGGAGGCGAAAGATGTGGAGGAGACTAGGGCCATAGCACATCTCAGAATTCACGTTGAGAGGGTGATTGGTGTTGTGCGCAACAAATTCAAATTCTTACACTCAACTGTACCTGTGCACATGCTTGTCAAATGTGAGGGTGAAAACCTAATGCCTTTAGATAAGATTGTCACTGTTTGCTGTGCCTTAACGAACGTGTAAAAGTGTTGTTTGAGTGCCTTGTTCATTACTTTTTAATTTCTTTGAAATAAATGCTTGAAACAACTTGATATGGCTTAACAATATTTATTGAGAACTGAATATATATATATATATATATATATATATATATATATATTTTTTTATTTTTTTATTTTTTTTGGGGGGGGGGGGTGTAATCTCTTAGAAAAGTTAACGGTGCAAAGGAACACAAAACAGTGCAAAAGAACACAAAACAGTGCAAAAGAACACAAAACAGTGCAAAAGAACACAAAAACAGTGCAAAAGAACATGTGTGCATTCAAAGTATAAATATTTCCAGCATGTAAACATGGACAACATAAGTAATAATAATAATAAAATAATAATACTGTTATTAGTGCAAAAGAACAAAAAACATATAAAAAAAAGAACTATTCAGCACAAGAAGGGCAAAACCATGGCGTGTCAGCGGTGGGTCTGTCCACAAGCCCCACACAACTTAAGTGATACCACTGGACTGGGCAGTTCTCGTTGTCACAGGCCACCATTTCACCCTCCTCTGGTCCGGCACAGAGACACTTCCTTTGTTCTCTTGGCTGCTTTTTTGGCAGGCTTCTTTCTCTGCCTCTTCCCACCTACTTGTTGTGGCTGTTGTAGTTCCTGTAGCATGTTGTGACCAGATGATGGTTGAGAGGTAGGTGGGATAGTGAAATATTGCACAGCGAGTTCAGGGAGAGCCACCTTCACAAAGAAGTCCTGTGCCTTTTGTAGTCGTGCATTCCAAAAAGCACTATCTGGAGCTATGCGCAGAATCACAGTATCCTTCATGGTCCACACTACATAGTCGCAGTAGGAGCTCTCTGTCACAAACAGTTGGGTCTGGACTTGTGTGTAATACTGGTGATTCTTTTTAAGGTGTACCTGACCATCGACTACATGTAAGCAGAAGTTGCGGTCATCTGATGAACAAACTTGAAGGATTGTGCAGTCTTTGTATTTTGCTGGGCATTTCACCTCCACGCAGCCTTTCCCACAACAGGTGCAGGTTACAATGGCATCTGGCGAGGCTCCTACCTGTGGGAAGGCCGGGTTGACAAAAAAACCACAGGTTTGCACTTGTCGATCGGTGTGCTGGTGTGCTGTTTGGGCAGTGTATGCCTGCCTCGCTGTCTCCTCATGTCTAATTCCCCAACTGGTGGCAGCTGTTCCTGGCCCACGAGTTCGGTAACACACCCTCTTTACGATGGAGAGTGCTGGAGAACTGAGGTCTGTTCCATAGACGCTATGCATCGAGGAGGCCGTGACTCTCCCTGCCCGTGCAGCAAACCAAAGGGATGACGTGTGCTGTCCCCTTGTCCGTCTCTCCATCTGCACGGCCTGTTCCTCAGACACATCTGCAACGATCTTTATGGTCTGACAGTGCTGTTGCAGCGCAGGTAGGTCACTCCTATTAAGGCCAGTTCCATTAACCAGAGACTGTAGGCTCCGAATGGGCAGAACAGGATCTCTAAACAGCTCACAGTAGTCAGGGAGCACACTCAAAATGGCAGATCCTGTGCCTGTCATGCTGATTTGCCGGTAGAATATTGCCAGCTTTTCTGGTGTTGGTGTTGGTGTTGGTGTTGTTTTGGCCATACGTGTTCTCTGCGCTGGACTATTGTTGGTCTCACCATCAATTTGTCTGTCCAGAGATCTGCGTGTGGCTGCTGCAGATATAAAATTGAACCAAATAGCGTCTCCTACCATCATGGCCGACCGGCTCAGACCCCGCCCAATTCGGCACGTGACTCCTCACTCTCAATATCTTATGATAAAACTGGGGAGGAAATACTTGTTTAAGTCATTTCACAATCACTCCCACAACAGCAACTGAAAAATACGTTGAATCTGGCATATTTCATATTTGCCAGAAGAGAGCCATAAAATAATGCCCCTCCCTCCACCACCTCCAACTGCGCCACCACCGATTCCGGAACTCTTCAGGATTGCCATCCATTTGCCAACATCGTACACAAACCAAACAAATGCCAGAAGGATCCAGAAAAGGCCCAGAAGATTTTGCTATCTGGGCGGTGATGCGTTGGTGATGCGAGTGTGTAAGGTCCGAAGCGGAGCAACCACCTAGCATTAATCAACTCACCTGTCTGCGTTGTACTGCAAGAGGCAGAGATCTAGTGAGATTACAGATGATCTTCAAATCTGTTAAAATAAAGTTTATAATTAATTTATAAAAATACATTTATAAGAAAATACAGGGTCAGTGACAATCTGAAAACAAATCAACGCAGCATATTTTAGCAAGGGAACTGTAACCAAATTGCTATATAAACCAACTCCAGGCAAAATAGGCTCACAAAGCCAAGAGCAACAATTGTTAGAGCTTGTTGTGCTTGGCTAGCGTTGCTGGGAAAGCGGAAACATCTAACTACATTAAAGCTGCTACATTAAAATGCATGTACAATATATAAATAAATGTAGTAATACGCACTCATATGCAATTATGGCTATGGCACAAGTTGTTGCTACATGAAAGGACTAACCTCCTGTCCCTTGATAGGCTAAAAAAAAACTTTACTCTTCTTCCTCTTTGATATGACTGGAACCTGCAAGCACATGTAAAATTGTTTGGTAATGTAAGGCATTTTACAAATATGATTCAGTAAAACGATACATATCACTAACATTTACCACTAAAATAAAACAGTTTTAGGATAATGGGCCATAAACATAATTATGCAAGTATACGAAACAAAGAACCAAATAGTTGGCCAGTGCATAGAATAAAGAATAAAAGAATAAAGTGGTGGTGTCACCACACCTTGTGATCTAGGGGGCGATAGAGAGTTCAATCTCTGTATAAGTCCTTAGATGGAGACATTGAAGGAGGAGATGGTCTTGGTTCAGTAATGAGTCTTATGGGGATGACACAGGATAATACCTGGGTCCCCTGGGTCAGAAAACCTCTCTGGATGAGAAGACGACAGGCAGGGCTGAGGCAGGTAAAGAATAGTATAGAAGGATAATGTAAACACACACACAAAAATCCCAAGAACCTCAAACAGAGGTTAAAAGAATTGTATGTACGTTAGTTTTATACGCTGTCGTTTCAGTGAGGTGTTTGCATTTGCGAAAAAAAATAAAATAAATCTGTTGCACTGACAGACTTTAGAATACGGATACACTGTAAAAAATTAAACCGTGATTTTTACGGTAAAAAACCGGCAGCTGTGGTTGCCAGAACTTTACCGTCAAAAATACGGTAGCAACGCTATTGGTTTTACAGACTTAACTTAAAATTTACAGTAATAAACCGTATTTTATTATCTGATATAATGTGAATTTACAGTCCTATTGAAGTATTAATATCTGTTTTGTACCATTGTAATACACTGATAACCACCAATCACAGCAGTGATGATAGTCACATGATCAATCAAAGCTCATCACAAGCAGCTCTTCCACAAGAAAGTTAATACTAATATATAGAAGCTGCACAGTGTCATTCACACAAACATTAAACACCATCATGGTAACACATGAAATAAAAAAAATGCAATAAACATTAATTTAACAACATTAAATGTAACATAAAACCCTAATGTACATAACTGATTAGAAAAAACGAAGAAAACTATGAAGAAACAGTTATTTCAACAAAAATACATCAAATGTGAAGTGTCACACAGGGAATTGTGGGAATGTCAATTTACGGTTTTTCACTGTAAATTATACAATGAGTTGTTCTTTTTCACTTTCAAAAACTGTAAATTTAACAGTATTTTACAGTAAAATTGCATTAAATGTACCATTAGATCTATCACAGTTATTTACCGTATATAGTAAGGAAACTTTCTGTTAACCAATTAACAGTTTTTCACTGTAGCATTTTTACCGTTAAAATTACGATAATTTTTTACAGTGTAGCCTATTTTGAACTGTTTTTGCTGTAGTATTATTATAGGATGAGTTTATTTCTTCATGTTGTGCTTTTTAAAAACTCTGAAGAGAACACCCAACAATTACAGCATTAAACAGACGACACGAGTCATGCATATTGTAGGACTTTAAGGAAATATTATAGGTATAGTCAGAAATAAATAGAAATAATCGTTTTTGTATTTATATTTATATAATATTAATTTATTATTAATTTAATTAATAAAGTCACTTCCAAGTAAAATATAGGCACTACAAGTAAAAAAATCATCTCTCTAAACTCCACAACCAGTTGAAAAACAAAGAGTTATGTTTATTATAGATATACTGTATCACGCGCCAGTTCGCAATCGTCATTCAAAAATTCAAACAGAAACAAATAACAAATACAACAAACGGAAACAAATAGCAAATACGTGTAACCTTATCTACGGTCTGCTAGCTAACAAGTCAGCTTCTCAGTCGCGAAGATGAGTGATAATAGCGCAAGTGGTCAGGGAAAAACAAGCTTGACGGAACCTAAAGATCTTGAGAAAATTGTAATTGAAGTGGGAAACGAAGCTGAAGGCGAAAGCCACCAACAAACCCGCCGCTGGATTCTGAACCCATGGAGTCACTTCAGGTAGCATCCCTGACAGAATTCTCGAAGTCGGACATCCGGGACTTGTGCTCCCATAATGCACTGCGCGCGCATAGCAACCGCGGCGAAGGGTAAAACAAACAAGCGCCTGCCATTAAGCAACACACGAAGCGGAAGACAAACGAGCGCCGAGCTCTTTTCCTTTGGTTGTAAATCATGCCGAAAAACTGTTGTGTTGTTGGTTGCACCAACAACAGCGTAAAAAGGAGTGACCTCTCCTTTTATTTGATTCCTAGCGAGGCAACTGATACATTTCTGCAGTTAGCCTTTTTTGGCTTTTGAAAAAACTGTGTCCCTCACTGACACTGTACAAGCTGTGCCACTGACAGACTGAGTTCATTACAGCCACTGTGTAACACAATGCTTTTGAATGAACATAGTTAATGTAATCGATGCTTGATGGGTATTTAAACATGACTGCAAGTGTAGGACTCAGTCCAGAGCTGCCTCACGCAATTGACACTTTTCACACGCTCTCAAGCCACACATCCATTTTCTCACGCATAGAAAAATTGCGAAGCATAGAGGATACGGAGACCGACAGACTAGACAGAGCAGGTTACATTTGATTAAAAAAAAATCTCAGCTCTCAGATTCTGTCAATTTTATTACGAAATTCAGACAATAAATAGCGTTTTGGCGCTTGTAAATGTGACGCGACAGATCCCTAGCGGCACGTGAACCGATCTTCTCTAGCTAACAGTAAATAAACACGAATGAACAATGTTGAAAGATACAGTACAACTTACCGAAATGTATATTCCTCATACATAATATCGACCAATCAGTCAAACAAAGGGGTCAATAAAACAGCTGGAGAACAATTGTCACATTACATTTACCTCAGGAAATCCATTTGATGACCATAATATAGGCTAAAGCACGTAGTTTGCTAGAAAAAAGAGCTATAGGGAGTATTTTGCTAAATATAAATAATACTGCCAACTGTATGTTTACAGCATTAGGTGAGTTGTTTTTTTCTTGAGAAAAATTAGTGCCTATCTTGCGTAGCATACCTAATATTTATCCAAATGAGTCAATATTAAATCAAATCCCAATAATTGAATTGAAATAATAAAAAAGCGTAACGTTAGCTTACCAGAAATTGTACCATGTAAACATTGTAACATGTTGTCACTAAACCTAATAAAATTCAGTTTAGTTACTAAAATGTTTTGACAATCACAATACACTTAATGTGATCCAATATTTTTTTTTACAGACGCTAGGAGACTGTCTACTGATAAGACATTCTGTAATAGAAGAATATCTGTATTCATATAGCGCCTTTCAAAGACATGTAACGTTAGCTAGTCACAAAGCGCTTTACATGAGTGTTTTATTACATTCACTTCTCACCACCGACATACATTCGCATACACAGATATCATTCATCATTAATACAAAGTAGTCCGTTAGTATCCATAACTGACATAATCCACAGCCAAACTTCTGTGAATAGATACCTTTTTGATTTGCCTCGGGCTTTGCCTTCGGTTTGTTTTACCCTTCAAACATGGCGGCGGCTTGTTGCTATGCAGGTCACATGATTTGTGACGTAACGCCGACCAAGAGAATGTTACAGTTGCAATTGAAATTAATACGTAACGTGTGCTACGAATGATATTATGTGATATGTGCCATGTTTTTTGCATGGTAATTCAAGGTATAAAGTATTGTGCCATTAATAGTTCTTACGTGAATAGGGTAAAAATTTTAACATTTAGATTTCATGATATAAAATTACTGCGTTGATTACTTACATCAAGACAAACAAAAAAATGTATTACAAGTTTTTTTTTTTTTAATTGTTTGTCAACATGGACAAACGGTGCATAATCTAATTACGTATGTGCTAATTTGCATAAATACCACAGCAGATCTAAACATTGCGTAAAGCCAGGTGAAAATGTCTTGTTGAATCTTGTTGACACATAACAGTAAAAGACTTAATGTTAAGGTCTGAATGGAACCCATTTAGGCTACCCATGAGCATTAATACATAGAGGCAGGAAGAAGGACTTTAAACCAGCCTTTATTCATTTTTAAGAGATGGGGTTTGGGGCTGGGTCTGTGGGACTGTTAGCCTAAATGGGTTCCATTCAGACCTTAACATCAAGTATTTTACTGTTATATGTCAACAAGATTCAACAAGACATTTTCACCTGGCTTTACCCAATGTTTAGATCTGTTTTGGTATTTATGCAAATTAGCACATACGTAATTAGATTATGCACCGTTTGTCCATGTTAACAAACAACTTCAAAAAACTTGTTATACAATTTTTGTTTGTCTTGATGTAAGTAATCAACTCAGTAATTTCCATGGTGATATCTAAAGGTTACATTTTTTTACCCTATTCACGTAAGAAAAAGAATGAACAGGCATATGAATAGGCTATATTTGGGTCTTTTTCGAAACTTTCCCCTAATGGGACTCTTCGGGACTTTTTTTTCCTTACTCAGAACATATTGAGGATACAAAATCAGTTGAGTTTGCTTCTGTTGCAATTTGTTCAACCTTTTTTCATAAAATGACTGGACTATAATGCCATCACAGTGATCTAAAATGAAATGTGAAAATTTGCCTTTTTCTGTCTTTAAGGAACTTCTATCTCGTGTATATGGTGGTCTTAACATTTGTGAACCTCATAACGATTCCTCTGGACATGGCATTTCATAAAGATAGGGATGAAAGTGCCCACAAATACTGGATGGCTTTCAATCTATTCTCCGACCTCATGTTTTGTGTTGATGTTGGCCTTAATTTTCGATTGGGCATTTTCAGTGAAGGCGGTCAGGTATGAACATGCCTTCATTGTCTTGTATGTCTATAGTTTTAATATTAATTGTTTATTATGGCTTTACCTTTCTAAAATACGTTTAAAAAAATGCATTCCTGTTTCTGTCTAGGTCATCCTTGATCCGAAATTGATTAGAAAGGATTATTTCAGGTCTTGGTTTGTTCCTGATGTGGTGGCTGCATTTCCGGTCGACGTTATCATTGTTATTCTGGTAATTGTATTCATTAGTTAATTTCACTCACAGTGATCAAATTGTAGAGATTCTTCTTACTATACAACCAATTCACCACAGGAGCATTTTGATCACGCTGACACTACTTCACTGGTGGCTTTTAAGTTGGTGCGGATGCTCATGTTTTTGAGGATTCTCAGTTTGATCCATTTACTCCGCGTGCCAAAGCTTCTGAGATTCTGGTTTGAATTGGAAAGTGTAAGTTTCAGCACAACTCACCGTCATGTTTATGCAAGAAATTTTCAATGTCAATATGTTCACACTGTACAGATCGAGGAGAACTACAGGACTATGGAAGTCAATGGGTGCCATCAACTGTCTGGTTACCAACATTCTACAAAATATCATCTTTTGTCAAAAAATAAAAAAATAATATAGCAACTCAAGAACCCCTAACAGCCTAAATAGTATTTAATAATAAGATTGAAAAAAAAAATAAAAAAAAATTAAATAAGATGAAAGGATTTTTAATATCATTTATGTAGTATTTTCTCACATTTTTCCTCCTCTGTCATATCACGATAAACCAGCAAGCAACATTTTTGGTTGTATTTTGTACACCCTTACTGTTCTGTGGATACTTTATGTTTTATTATCTATCATTTTAGGTGTCTGATGTACAGATGGAAAAAGTCATGAAGTTTTTCAGGGTTGTCTTAGTTATCCTGATGACAGTCCTTATTTGGCACTGGAACACTTGCGTACAGTACTTCATTTCTGCAATGGAAGAGTTTCCCCAAGACTGCTGGGTTGTTAAAGAGAAAATTGAGGTATGTCTGATTTTTCATTGCTTATGCAGGCATTTGTTTGACATGATGTGTTCAACATGTCTTCCTTTTTTTCTGTTACATTTTGCAGAATACCTTGATCAGGGAAAAATACTCCTATGCTTTCTTCAGAGCTTTCTCCCAAATGTTCTGGAGATCAGTTGACTCACCAACTCGTACGCCACACAACATTCTTTCCACATTAATTTTTGAGAAATGAAAATTAATCTGATAATCAGTCTTTGGTGCAGAAAAATGTCTCCTGAAATCACTTTAATCGGTGGCGTAGTTTGCTAAGGACAGCATCACTTTTACATCAGGATTTGAGATTTTTAAAAAAAACCTGTGATACATAGTTAGTTGATCCATGATGTGCTGTTACTTTTAAGTGATCAGACATATGATTTCCATCTGCCAGATAAAAACAAAAAAAGGCAATGGCTTAGCCATGCCATGGCACCCTAGCATTGTGGCATAAGGTTTTGCATGAGCAAACACCACTGAAGAACTGTAAAAAAGTGTTTACATTGAACTAAAGTGATTCCCTGTTTTTTAGGTGTGGACGAACAGTGGTTAGCTATTGTAAGTATGGTGACTGGATTTGTAATGTGTGTTTCATTTATTTCTTGGGTGATCACATCCTTTGTGAGCATGTCTGCGACTGACAATGCATACAAGGTAAAGGTGAATTAAAATTAAAGCTATTTGTTTATTGTTTGTATTTGTTAAGTTTGTTTATTCAACAAATAAATACAAGGCGGCTCTGATGATATGATGGCATGATATATAAATATTTCAGATAAACCAGCTACGATCCTCCACATTGTTCAAAAATCTGCCCAGAGAGTTGCGCCAGCTCACCACTGCCGAGTACAAGTGGCATTGGGATAAGGAGAACATCCTCAACATTGTCTCAAAACACCTCAGAATGGTTTCTAATTGATTCATAAATATAAACTTCAGATAACACACAATAAGTTTTTCTGCTGTTCAAACAATCATTTGGCTCAAACAGTATTTTTTTATAGAAATCATTTTTAATAGTGCTATGTTTTCTGTTTTAAAGGATATCATGGCACAGAGATGCTCCAACCTGTTGAACAAAAGCATGTTTTTTTCGTACAACAAAGAATTCCACCACGCCATCTTGATGAGGTTGGACGGTGAGTTCTTCAATGCTGGTGACATCATCATTTATCAGAATGCTCAACCCAGCAAAATGTTCTTCATTGACTGTGGACGGGTGCTGGTGGAGAACGAGGCTTTCCAAATGGAGCTGTGTGATGGAAATCACTTTGGAGGTGATGTATGATAAACTGTTGTGTGATTCGGTTGAGAAGTAGTCTTGTTGTAGAGTAATGGTCTGGTCCACATTGCAGTGCTAGTCAAGTCAAATTTAGCGCTTTTCAAATACACATTGTTTCAAAGCAGCTTTACAGAAAATCATGTTAATGGTTATAATATCTGAATTTCTGCATGCCCCTGATTCACATTTATCAGATAAGAGCTGGGCGATAATATAGTTTATATTTTGCAACAATACAAGCAATCAAGCAGTTGAGATCTGCTATATACATTATGCTGATGCTGTATGAATGCGAATAAAGTTGGACATGCTTAAACATCCAACCTTATATAAAGAGCTGGGCAAAAATGTTATAACATTTTGCAATGAAATAAAAAAATCAGGCACCTGAGACTATTTAATTAGTTTCAGCTGCCTGATTTTAATATATATATACACACTCACATCATAGATATATATAATATACTATGTTTATATATATATATTTTATATATATATGTTTAAAAAAAAAAAATGCTATTTTTAAGAAATATTCAAGAACAAGAACATTTGGACTTCAAAACATGCACACTTAGAGTGGGTGTTTAAACTTTTGCTTTAAATGCAATTTGTTTCATATCAAAAATAACCTCTTGTCTGTTGCCACGTTGTCAGTGTCCTCTCTACTCCACAATGTTTTTCACTGCATAAGAAAACAGACATGTGGTGTGAGAGCGTGAGAACAGCGTCAATTACACAAGTTTCACACTCAAAAATGCTCAAAATTAGATTACAGAGCTTGCAAGATCAAGAAAATGTTTTCCCAGTTTTTGTGTGATAATCTTTACTGTGAAACTCCAATGTGTTTTAAACTACTCGCCATTTTAAGAAGTTTTGTGTTTCTGCAGAGATCAGCTTCCTGTTTGGTGAAAGACAGTTGGCCACAGTTTCTGCACTGACCACCTGCAGCCTTTTCAGCCTGTCATTACAAGGGTTTCAGGAGATTGAGGAAGAGTTCCCACATTTTGTGAACGAACTGAGGTGAGCAGTTTAACAGTATAAAAATGATGTAGAAAGTAAGTCTTGCATTATGAGTTGCTTTCATCGGGAGGGGACATTTTCGGTTCACTTAGTTTTGTCATGGCTATGACACATTAACTTGTGGGAATGTGATAAGTTGTGGCCACGAGATCATTTTGTCGAGGTAACGCATCCTTATTTCGTGTTGTAGTGGGAAGTTCGGATCATTTTACTAACTCGGATCTTTGAATCTCGTTCATCAAAATGAACAAATCTTTTTTTCGAGTCATTTCGTTCATTTCAGCAGAATGTATTTAAAATGTTACATGTTAGCCAAATTCCCCAAACACATCAAATGTTGATCGCATTTAGAATAAGAAAAAAAAATTGCAATGCAAGGAAAAGGCCAAATTATGAGAAACAGAAACGATTAATTAATTGATCTTGGTCTTCAGGCAATGCAGTCTGTTAGTTTACCTCACCTCCTGATCTAAGCTGTTCGTTCATCCCGTGACATCCTCATAAACTGAGCTTTACAGTCGGTAGTACCGGATACATTAGTTCATTAGATACAAATTGATTAGTTCATGTTTCGAGTCTATCAACTTCGGGTTCGAGTCATTCATTCATCACGTGACAGAAGAACAAAATACTCAGAAGAATCAGACCCGAAGACTCGAGAGGTGAACTAATCATTTCTGTTTCCAGTACAGAACCTATTGGATGTTGCGCATGCGCGGTCAACACAAAATGAACAAATCACTCTCTGAGACATATTACACTGTGTCCTAACTACACGCGATGCCGCAGCGCGATAACAGGTTCTATTAATCCTATTTTAGAAACGGTTTCTATTTTTCTGCAACATCGCGCTGGAACAACAAATACGAAGTGTTGCAAATTGATAATCTCAGGTTCTGTTTATGTGCTTTATTTAATGTTTATTTAATTATTTAAAAGTGTGTAATGTGACTTTGAATATCATTTAGTGCTCCAGCTTAGCTACATAGCTGTAAAAGCAGCAATGGATAATTCACTTCAGATCTTGAAATTAAACAAATGGAAACAAGAATGTTCAAACTGTGAACAAACAAGTGTATTCTTTGTTACGGCCTAAGCCTTATGGGTGTTGCATTTGTTTTTTGTGTGTATCTGTTTCTGTGCTCTGATTGGTTTCTTTCTTTTCTGTGTGTTAGGCTCCGCCTCCGCGCACCCGTGCCCTGTTGCTCTAATGGCTCCTGTTGAGTATAGAAGAGGACTTTGAGAAGAGGCACGCAGTGAAAGCGGTGAATCCCGGCTTCATTAGCCTTATAATAAATGTTTGAACTGCCTCGCGTGTCCTTTTATGTTGCTTACCCCTTTTCCAACGAGCATTTTAAAAACAGTTTTTTTTAATAATGTTTAAATGGTGTAATATTTGTGAATTTGATTATGTAGCTACTTATCCATCTTCTTGGAGAACTTTAACCATAATTTACAGTATAAATGTGGATATTTGATCTAAACAACATTCCAAATAAAATCCCATGATTAAATTAAGTGGCAGTAAAGCTACACGAACCAGTTCAGTAATAATAATAATAATAATAAAACAACCAACACCGTGAAGGGTTACAAATTTAAGAATCTATTTCAGATATGCTTCCTTACATAACATCACGGTGAAGAATACTGATTTTAGCTTTTAAGGTTAAGTTCTACCAGAAAGACTCGGGAGATAAAGTGATGTAACAAAGCATATATTTATTGACAGCCTGGCAAGCATTGTAAAGTTCTTTGGCGTAGGTCCCGTCCATAGCTCGTAATCCGAGGGTAGCGGATCTGCATCTCCTGCCTGAAGACGAAGGCAGGGGCGCAGCTGACCCCCTTAGAAGGTATGGACAGGACCATCCTGGTGGTGGTGGGGAGGGTGGAGGTTGTTGTCGCGTCGGCATCTGCGAACTCAAACATGTGTAAGTACCTATCTTTTATACAGAAAGTATAAAGACGTGATTGGATAGAGATGAAGGTAATAAGTGACGTAGTGATTGAGTCTTCCTGGCAGAACTTAGCTAAAGCTTCCATTTCTACCAGAAAGACTCGGGAGATAAAGTGATGTAACAAAGCATATATTTATTGACAGCCCGGCAAGCATTGTAAAGTTCTTTGGCGTAGGCCCCGTCCATAGCTCGTAATCCGAGGGTAGCAGATCTGCATCTCCTGCCTGAAGACGAAGGCAGGGGCGCAGCCGACCCCCAAAAGTAGGTGGATTAAGATCCACCAGGACGGGGCCAGCCTCCCCCCAAAATTGGTAGACGAAAAGTATACGCACCGGTCGTGAATCCTGAGGTTCCTGAAAGATAGAAAAGGAGTTACCATAATCAGTATGATGAACGTTAGATGGATTTTCATGTGCCTATGTTTGATTATGTTTAAGATTTAATACATTCTTTTTTTTTTTCTTTTTTTTTTTTATATTTTATTTACGTTGCCACTTAAACCGTACATAAACAGGCCTCGTTAGACCACGCAGGTATAGCCACGTTAGGCCTAGCATAAACAGACCTCGATAGACCACGCAGATATGGCCGCGTTAGACCTAGAATAAACGGGCCTCGATGGACCACGCAGATATAGCCACATTAGACCTAGCATAAACGGGCCTCGATGGACCACGCAGATATAGCCACGTTAGGCCTAGCATAACGGGCCTCGATAGACCACGCAGATATAGCCACGTTAGGCTTAGCATAAACAGGCCTCGATAGACCATGCAGACGATACCATATGGCTATACATATACATGCCTCGATAGACCGGCAGATATGGCCGCGTTAGCCGAACGTAGACAGGCCTCGTTAGGTCGCACAAACGATGCCACATAGGCTATACGTATACAGGCCTCGATAGACCACAAAGATATTGCCATGTTAGGCTATGCATATACGGGCCTTGATGGACCGTACAGATATAGCCGCGTTAAGCCAACATAGACGGGCCCTTTATATTTATTTTTTATTTTATTTTATTTTTTATTTTTATTTATTATTATTATTTTTTATTTATAATGCATAGAGACGAGGCCACACAAGGCCGTTAGCGTAACACCACCACCAGTATTGCATGGAATTTACCTGATTTGTTACTGGAGCGCTTGCTGAGCTTCGAGAATGGTTTTTGAATCAGGTCTGATGTATGATTCAAATGCTGAAGAAGACCGTCTGCCCATGATCTTAATAGCTGACGTTGAGATTCCTCGTTCAGCTGCTGTAGTAGCTGCCCCGATCCTGAATGAATGGCCAGTATAGAGAGAGGGGGATAGGCTGCAGCTTTTGATAACAGTGGTTAAGTGAGTTCTGAAACAAGCTTTGGAAAGGGGTGCACCGTTCGGTAATATAAATAGCGGTGCGTATTTAGAAGTTCTAGGCCGGATTTTAAGAAATTTAACCATAGCTGTGAAGGGACAGAAATTATTATTTTGTTTTGACAGTGTTAAAGTGACGCCAGAACCTTGAGCATCAGTTTTGGAGTGCTTAAGAAAGAGTGTGAAGAATTTAGGTCCAAAGCGTAGATCGGAAAAGGAAATGCCGCGGGCTGGATCAAATTTATTAGATTCTGAAGTAAATTCCCCTGGACGCATGAACCCATAAAAGGCAGATAAAAACACTGCCTCTAGAAGGATGTTAAGGTACGAAGAAAAAAGGCCATTGCGGACAGAAATGATTAATCTTCGCAATAAAGGCAGGGTAATTGGCAGACGTTTGTCTGTTATTTTGCTGGAAGATTTAGCTAACCCCTTAAGTAGTAACCGAACGGATGGTTCGGAAAAAAGGCTTTGGAAATTAGGATTATAATATTTCGCGTAGAATTGGATTGGATGCCGGCGAGGAGTCTGCGAATAGAAGAAATTTTAAGATTGCGATTTTCAAAATTAAAAACGAGAAAGGAGCAAACGGTCGAAATAAGAATAGGAAAAACGGAAATTTGGAAGGAGAAGCAAAACATAAGAAAAGCGGACCATGCAGACGTATAGGCTTTAAGTGTAGAGGGAGCGACGCCTTTAGAAATGTAATGTTTCGCTGACGTAAGCAGGTCGTTTAGTTTAGTATCATGTCTGCTAAGGGAGGGCAGGTTGAAGGATCCAGGCTGGCTGATGGGCACAGCTGTCTGAAAGTCTGAAATCGAAATCGAGAGAGAGAATCAGCAATAACATTGCAGCGGCCGGGTATGTGTTCAGCTTTAATAATGAAATTAAAAACGACAGATTGCCAAATTAACCGTCTCAAAAAAGGCATGATCGTATTGCAAGATGATCTACCTTTATTAATGATGGCGACTGTGGCTTCGTTATCGCAGAGCATCGTGATACGTTTGCGTGACCACTCTGGGCCCCAGATGACACTGGCAACGGCTATAGGATATAACTCGTAAAGCGCGGATGAAACGGAGTCGGATGCTGTTTTAGGAAAGTCATTAGGCCATTTTTCTGCGAACCATTGTCCTTGAAAGAACCCCCCGAAGCCGATAGAAGGGGCCGCGTCAGTGAATAATTGGAGTTGAAGCGATGATTCAAAATCGTCATTGTAGAAAAAAGAAATGCCGTTCCAGTCGTTAAGCAATCTTTTCCAGAATTTAATATCAGACAAACAGCCTTCGTCTAGTTGAATCTGATCGCTTAGCTTTTCCGCGGAATGGGCCAGAGTTAACAGACGTGAGATGAAAGCCCTGCCTTGAGGAATGATTCTCATGGCGAAATTTAGGTGTCCGAGTAGCGAAAGCAAATCGCGCTTTGATATGGAATGCAGGGAGGGAAAAGATTCCAAGAAAGACCTGATTCTTGAAAGTTTTTCGGGGGGAAGAGAAGCTTGCATTAGATTTGAATCTAGAGAAATCCCTAGAAATTCTAATGAAGTAGAGGGTCCCGAAGTTTTCTCCGCGGAGAGAGGAATGCCGACGTCACTAAAGATAAGTTTAAGTATGTCCAAAATTGAAGATTGCGGAGATGGAAAATCGATTAACAGAAAGTCATCGAGCAAATGGAGAACGAAAGGGAGCTTACTGACGTTCAGCAGGATCCAGCACATCGCTTCAGAAAGGCTATTAAAAATGTGAGGGCTACTTCTGCACCCGAAAGTTAGTCTTACAGCGAAATAGAATTTGGAATTTCATTTAACGCCGAAGAGTGGCCAGTCAGAGGGGTGGATTGGCATAGTTTTAAAAGCATCAGTGATATCTGCTTTAGCTAGCCAAGCACCTTGACCGGCTATCTTAATTAGATGGATGGCATTGTCGACCGAGGCGTAATGTAGAGAGAAAGGTGCTAAAGGTATGCATTCGTTTACACTCGCTGTGTAATCAGAATGAGGGGTCCAATAATCAATTATTGGACAAACTGATTAATCCAGGTGGTCAGGCACACCTGGATTAATCAGTTTGTCCAATAATGTCAGACAGGAAACAAAGGACTTGCCTGAAGTTCAGGAAGTAGTGCAGCTGTGCATAAAGCCCATTTGAACTGGAGTCGGACCCGGAACAAGATGACGGCCCCGAAAATGTTCGACAATTAAAGGGATACTCCACTTTTTTTGGAAATAGGCTCATTTTACAACTCCCCCAGAGTTAAACAGTTGAGTTTTACCGTTTTCGAATCCATTCAGCCGATCTCCGGGTCTGGCGGTACCACTTTTTAGCTTAGCATAGATAATTGAATCGGACAAGACCATTAGCATCTCTCTCAAAAAAATGAGCAAAGAGTTTCGATATTTTTCCTATTTAAAACTTGACTCGTTACATCGTGTACTAAGACCGACGGAAAATGTAAAGGTGCGATTTTCTAGGCTGATATGGCTAGGAACTATACTCTCATTCCTGCATAATAATCAAGAAACTTTGCTGTCGTACCATGAGTCCAGAAGGCGTAATGATATGACGCAGCACCTGAAAATAGGTCTAATAGGTTAGACAAACTTAGTCCCGGTCACGTTGGAACTGGGGACTATTTTCAGGCGCTGCATCATATCATTACCAGCCCGATCTCATCCCAAGGCGTCATATACTGACGCTTTTGACATTTCGTCTACATCCAACGCACATGGCACCCTTTAGCGTCAATATGAGACGCAGATAGATATGTGCCAGAAGCCTCCTAGCGGTCTAACCCTAACCCTACCCCAGACCTAAACCTACCCATAACCGAACAAAGCTCTGTGCGTGTCATATTGACGCTAAAGGGTGCCATGTGCGTTGGATGTAGACGAAATGTCAAAAGCGTCAGTATATGATGCCCTAGGATGAGAATGCGTTGATCATTACATACCGTAGCTGCTCGTCTCTGGTTTGTAGGTGTCCGGGTAAACTGCGCCATTCATGAATCCAAAGTTGGTTCCTCCATGAAACATGTAAATATTTATGGAGATGCCACGATCCAGAAGCTCTCGCACTATAGAGATCATTTCTGTCATAACAGAAAAAAAGCAGACACATTATGTGTCAAAGCAGAGAGAATTCATCACACAGTAAAGTATATACTGACAAGAGAAAATGCATCATGCACTGCAAGTAGTAAATTTTTTCATACATTTATACATATTGCATTGTCTCATGCAAAAAGTAAGTTTACTTTACAGTAGATAGAGATTGAAATGCAGTGCTTATTCTAGGTGGTTTGTTCCCACTGGTAGACCGTCTGTGTCCATGTCTACATGCCCACTTTGATGAGGCAGAATCCTATACCTTGTGCAGAGAAAACATGATGAGGTTATATACCATGTGTCAAAATGATTGATGGCTTCCGGTTGACCTTGACCTTTCCGGTCGCTCTTCCGGCCTGTATTGTTATGGATTGACCTATTGGCCCTACCTATCCCTTCGATCATGTGTTTTGACAGGTTGGCCTTCCGGTGTCTTTCCGGCATATGTTGTTATGGTTGCCCTACTGACCTTGCTAGTCTTTGATCATGTGGTTTTGACAGAAAGTTTTGCCCTATTTGAACCTTTTTATCCCTAGATCATGTGATTTTGACGGGTGTTTGAATTTGTTGTCAGGTTCAGTTATATGGCTGTGTGTCTGGGTATATGGTGTCACAGGCGTTGTTAGGAAATGTGTCAGCATCTCCTCCGCATTCCAGAGCATTGTGGACCCCTTTGGAAAAGTGAGAAGAAAAAGACTGTTTTTTCCTGAATGCCTCACCAGCCAGAGTAGTGTGTGGGTGTGGGTGTGTGTGTGTGTGTGTGTGTGGGTGGGTGGGTGTATGTGTCTGTGTGTTTGTTTGTGTTTGTGCACGCGTCCTCTGACATGATCCCCTCCACATTCCTGAGGTAACAGCAAAAGTGAGAAAAAAGAGAGTTGCCCTAATCATGTTTTATATTTCACACAAATAATATACAATAATATCTTACTAAAAATCTACTGAAACCATTTAATTCAGTTTTAGATAAACAAAAGAATAAAAATTATATTACATAAAACATTATATTCTTTAAAAGTATATAAATTAAAATATATAAAATAATTATATTGCTAATTTAACTAAAGTTGAAAAACATTCTGTTCTTTAAAAGTATATAAATAAATTGCTTTATATAAAATCACAGAGTGGTTCTCTCTCTCTCTAATCTTAAATCTAATTTATATGAAAAAGATTCAATCAGCATTTTTGTACCAATACTGTATATTCTATCCGTACACCTAAACACGACCATCACAGAAAACTACATTTGTACATTTAAAAAAAAAAAATGAAATAAATAAATATTTCTAAGCTGTTTTGAGTGCATGCACACACACACACACACACACACACACGGTTTAAAAAATTAACTTATCTCTATTTTAAATTAAATTATTATTAATAAAATATATAACCAATGAATAATAACATATTATGTTACTAAAATGTAAACAAAGTTTTAGCTATATAAATATATAAATAAAAACACCTTACATTTCCAGAGAGGTGAAGTCGTTTTTTATGCAACAATAAAAAACAATCCAAAAAGCAAATAGTTTAGATTTTCATAAACAAAACACCCCCAGATCCTTCAGGGATAAACTACAGTGTGAACTGAAGCTTCAGACCCGTCCAGAGACGAGAGTAGTTACAGACCAGATGAGTCTCGGTGGACAATGTCACAGTAAATGCAGAGTTTTATACTAAATTCATTTAAAAGACTGTTCAAATTCAAAATTAAAAGACTGTTTAAGTCAAATCTTTAAAGTTTTATTAAAATCATATCTTCTATTTATCTTCTTAGAAGACTTCTGTAATGATTTTGCTTAAATTTAACCCAAGGTATTATTTTTACTAAACAGCGTCTGTTCAAAAACTTTAGAATGTTGAAAAACTGTGCTTAGTCGTCTTAGATCTTATTTATACAAAAATATTTCAAACAGTATTTTTGTCCAAACAACATGTTGTCAAAGTTTGTCACAATGTTTTTTTTTTTTTAGGAAATCCGAGGACTCCACATTGCTCTTATTTAGACTAAGTTTGTATCTTTTAGAAAATCACCACACATTTTTCAGAGATGCTGACGGTCCATGACGCGGCATAAGTAAAGTTGGTCTTGAGCGAATATTTAATTTTACTCGTCTTAATTAGATCGTATAAAGATCGTATAAGATAATTATTACTTGTATCTCCCGAACTATCCTTAATCAGTGTGGAATCACACAAGGTGAAACCCTTTACTGAGAATATACTATCTACTCAAAATATATGTAGAAGTTTAAATCCGGTGTTTAAAATCTGTCTGGTGGCCGCATGAACAGACTTTGGGCAGAGCTATAGCAGGAAGCATGCCCTTTGACCTCCTCGATTTTGTAGGCTTTTTTTTTTTTTTTTTTAAAGACCCTACAAGTTAGTCCTCCCAAAATAATTTCTCCCATTTAGCGGTGAAATTCTATTTTGCATTATAATATAATATAATAAATATAATGATTTACACAGCCAAGCAGTACAAAAAAGCTTGTCATTTAGACCGTAACTTTGACTTACCTGTCGAGAAGAAAGCAGGCACCCTTTCATTAGCTCTTTCCACCTGGGAAAAGATATCCCGATAAATTAAATTTTTGCTTTTTGGCGACGAGGATTCCTTCTCCTGCATAACTATGATCCATCATTATATTGTACCGTGCAATGCAGCCTTTCAAATGTGCCGGGCCAGTATCAACGCCTCCCATATGGTCTAGCGGTTAGGGTTCCTGGTTTTCACCCAGGCGGCCCGGGATCGACTCCCGGTATGGGAAGACATTTTTTTTTTTTTTTTTTTTTTTTTTTTATTGCCAATAAAATTCAAGTTATTCAAGTTCATCAATAATCATTTTTAGTTATTCATAGTCTTAGAGGCCTACACGAACTGCAGAAACAAGCAGAAGATATGTAAAAACTCATAAATGCTGTTTCAGTACTGAATCATTTTCACAAATACAATTATATTGAATTCAGAAAATTTCACTATGGAATATTTACTTTATCATAATTTCAATTTAGTATGTCATCATTAAAATTTTCCATCTCATAATTATGACGCATAGTCATAATTTCAACTGTTTAAGTCATAATTATTACTTAATTCAGAATTACAATCTTTGTCAATTACACCTTTTTAATGTAATACTTAAAACGTTTTCAAGTCATAATTTGGTAGCACTATTTTGATGGTCCTTTTGAACGTGCTGTTGACTATAGTAGTGTCGCACCTGCATGTCCACTAACTCGCTTATGAGAGTCAGAGTGTGTAAAGTAAACTCTCATTATTGTTAGTAGAGTATTAGTGGACTGGTAGGGTTGAGATATAGTTGAGTTACTTATAGTCAGTACTAGAATATCTGTTTAGGAGCATCACAATAAAGAGTTAGCAGATATTAAGCACAGTCTATTTTTTCAGATGTCAAAATACAATTTTTTCAACCGAGTGAATCTACGCATGAGAGGCCTTCAGAAGTCATAACTTCAGGGGTAGGCCAGTTGGCGAAAACACTGCGTGTATAAAAATCAAATACTCTATTACACATTTTACAAAGGATAATCTAGCTTTAAAGTTAGAATAAAAAGTTAAGTGTCACAAAGTCTGACACAAGGCCATTAACTTGTTCTTTTTGTTTTATAAATGTATTTTGCTTATTTCTACAAACATCAACCTGATAAATATGGACTGAATACGCGATTAAACAAGATAATCATGCTACCCAATACGTCTGACACAACATTTTTAAGAATTTAAAAAAAAAATACAACTAAACCATGATAACGGATGATTTTTTTTGACAGTTTTCGGCATAGTTTCAGGCATAGTGCAACCACGCAATGTTACATTTCTCTGACATTGTGAGGTCTCACTCACAACGCACAACTTTTGTAAATAAAAATAAATAAAAAATATTATGGAAGTCATTGTACTGTAATTGTAAAATGTAATTCTACCATATTTTATTTATTAATATTATGGCTTCATGTTGATTTAAAGTTTTTGTTTGTTTGTTATTAATAAATTATCTATCTATCTATCATCTATCTTATTAACTAATACCTTCATCTTTTAACTAACATCCAGCACAAAATTAAAGAGATGTATGAGCTGAGGATGTTCTCTGACCCCAAATAAACAGATAATGGAATGTTCACAATCTACACTATACAGTTAGATATTCTCCTACTTAGTATCTTTTGGTGTATATTCGGGTGTATTTTTACACACCATAGCGATGCAAAGTTCCACACCCTATGGACTAAGTTTAAAACATAATCTTTATACAGGAATGTCCTTACAATCCATGTAAGATTCAAAAGACCAAATCGCTAAGAATTTGTGATACACAAATAAATACACAAAAGTTTCCAAATGATGATGGTTTTATTACTCCACTAGATTTAGGCATCTTGTTGGACCGTATGCGTTTTAGGTGAAGACGTTTCTTTGAGAGCCGTTTATAGAAATAAATGACGATTAAGAATTTAAGCAATAGATTGAGAACTACAGTGATTTAGTGCAACTTTCCCTCTATCTACGAATCACACAAAGTGCATGCTGTTTTACACTTAAACTATTACAACAGAATCACATCTGACTATTGCACCGAGAGGCATATTCATCAAAGCTTGAGGCCTTAAAGTTCCACACTTTGGTAAAACCTGCTGATAAAATTGCACAAAAGTAAATTCTAGAGGTCAACTGGGTTAAAAGTAAATGCATCATCATGAGCCATTTAAAACAAATACAGAAAAGCCACTATAGTGATCAGTTTTAGCTTTTGAATGTCTGTAATTGACATTTTACCTACTAGTCTTGTTTTGTCTAGTCTTGTAACATCTTGTTTTGTACAGTTTGCAAAAAGTACATAGTCTCAGAGTGTGGTCAAACATGTTCATATAGGAATGTTTCCTATACATTATAGGTCCTTCTACACGAGAGTGTTTAAGACTAAACAAATCATATTTATTTTAGAACATCTTTCTGCTATTTCTACGAAACACCGACGTGAAAGATGAGTATTGCTGTTTTTCTGTTACCTCTAAAACTACTACACTTCAAACTCGTCTAACTATTACACTTATTTTGTTATTATTACACAGTTATTTTGTGTGTGTGTGTCGCTAAACAACGGTTAAGCTAATGAATTACGGTTGATACGTGGTATTTTTACGCAAATTGATTAATTTTTTTATTCTGTCCACACCAATACTTTGAGTTTTAGGCATCTGCCTTTTAGGCCCAGTCCAAAAAACAGACGTTGTGTTTTAGGTCTTAATAATTGTTCTTCTTTTTATGAAAACATGTGGTAAGCAGTTTTTGGCCTCATCAGCATAATGCCGAAATGTTTTAACATATCGTAAATTTCAATGGTTTGATAAATCATCTAACTATCAACAGTTATATGTGAAACAAGCACATCTGCATTAGAGTTGGATTCTTGTTTATATCGAACATTGTTATTGAACCGTTTAACAGCGCTATTGTTCTCGGCCTCATCAAAGTTCACACAAGACACAAAGTTTTCACCGGAGCATACCGACTCTGAAACAAGACTTTGTTTAAAAGATTTTGTTTGCATTTCTTCTGAAACACCCTGTTTTGAAATTTTTAACACCACTAGCGTAACACTTATCGTATTACCGGGTGTGATTGTAATGTTTTGTATGGCGATTTCTTTACACTTTCCCCGGATATCTGTTTCCTACAGTTAGCTGTAATGTTAGCGAACTCTAGGTCTTCTCTTTGTTCATATATGACAGTATTCGCATGAATTGGCTTGAATTGATAAAATTATGGTTTAAACCATCATCTTCACGTGAGACATTTACATTATATTATTATACCATCCTAGTTTTTAAATAGCGCTAAAATGTACATTTTATATTTTAACCCTTTATGCGGATATGCCGCACAAGGTTCTCTGGTTCTATGTTTTTAAAAATACCGCGAAACAAAGACAAGGATGCCTCTTTTTATAAGCGACCCTCAAAATCTGTGCATACAACAAAACACGTGTAGGTGTACGATGATTTATCAGAAAATTACTTTTGTTTGAAGAAAAACTTAAATCAGCTGGTGCTTGATCACTATTGAAGTTATTAAACACCCCTGAATTCGGTAATGATGCGTTTAATGCGATATTTATCACGTTTTAATTTTAACTCGATGCGCTTAAGGTCTATGAACTTTAACATCTTGTTGGTCAAATTAACTTAAAGCATGCGCAAAATGAAATACTTTCTAAATGTTTGTTCCAGAACTTATGGTGAACAATTCACCCATGTTTAATCAGATTTTGTCACTGGATTGAGTGAAAATAATAAACTTCTCCTTTGTTTTTATTCATCAAGTTAAATGTAAAACCTGTTGTTACTTGGATGATGAATATCTTCACTTTATGATAGGAAAGTACGGACAGCGCCTTTGACCGAGCCTCTACATATGGGGCACTTGCGCAGAGAAGGCGCACATTCTTTGCACACAACTAGGTGACCACAGGGGATGAAGACAATGTTCACTTCCTTATCCATGCAAACTTTGCATGTGCGCTCCTCTTGAAGTCTTCTTAACTGTTCCTCCATAGGCAAGTCTGAAAGATCTTGACTCGGGGATGCAGCTTCATTTGTCTGGGCCGTCAGGCCACGCTCAAATTCTGGTGGAGCAGGACCTGCAAGTAAAGTTTATGGCTGCATTTGTGTGGGGAAAAAATTGTATTTTAGGGATCTTACTAAAATATGAAGTAAGATCATTTTGTTACTTCTAATACAATCAAATGACATTGTGCTGTTAAAATGACTGCTTTTGTATAATGTTTGTGCATTTTTGTAGGATCTGAAATGTCAGCAGACTGGTGTGAGCACTGAGGATGAGGAGCCTAGAGCTGAATATTGGAAATGGTGCCATGCATGCGACCCTCCATCACTCCACCCGCCCTTATGAGACCCTCCATCACTCCACCTGCTCTTACGAGACCCTCCATCACTCCACCTGCTCTTATGAGACCCTCAATCCACTCCACCTGCTCTTATGAGACCTTCCATCAATCCACCTGCTCTTACGAGACCCTCAATCACTCCACCTGCTCTTATGAGACCCTCAATCACTCCACCTGCTCTTATGAGACCTTCCATCACTCCACCTGCTCTTATGAGACCCTCCATCACATTGCCTCAGATTGTGAAGCACAGCACAGCACCTCCGGCACGAAAGGCACAGCTCACCTCTGGTGGTCGGCTGATTCATCAGAATAAAGCCGTAGAATGGGAACCGCTGTGTTGAGATGGCAGGATGTGGGGTTCACCGCCTGTAAATACATGATTGTAGTTTGAATAAAGTTTAATGTGTTGTTGACTTGTATATGCATTTGTTTATTGATGGTTACTTTTGTTCTTTTACTAATTTATTCATGTTTCTTATTGTTGTCGGTAAATAAAATATAATTATTTAATTAATGCATTAATTTATTGCTTGACTGAAAATTTAAATGTTTTCACTGCATTTATCTAGAGTGCATTCATGCATAGCTATGTCATATGACAAATTATTAAAAATTATTAAAAAACAAATTACATTTTGCTTGTTTTATTAAATTATATAATTTTCAGTAAAACAAAGGTAATATAATTAAATATTGACCAGCATTTATCATTATTATTGTGTGTAAGTTTTGGGGTGGGCTAGCAATACAATTTGTTCTGGGGTAATATTAATTTTTAAGGAGTGATACTTACATTTTTCGAGTATAAAATCCAACAGTTTTCTCCAAAGGCGAGACCGGACTCGAGTACTACATCACTAGCTATGCGGTTTCGGACGGGAAGTGATGAGTCCCACCCATAGACTGTAAAAAAATATGGACGACGCCCCTTCGCTCTCTTCCACTGATGAAAACTGAAGCCGCCAGTGTCCTGATATGGCGCTGACATATTGGAACTTGAGTCTGCGCAGTAGCGTTCTCGGGACCAGACCTGCGCAGTAGTGAGCAGGAAGTAAAGCCGCGAAATCAACGCTCCGCCCTCACTCTCGCAGAGAGAGTGCATTCTGCATACTTTTAATTTTTTTTATTGCAGTACGACAAGAGGCTTGTTAAAATAAAGTACAATCTCCTCAGTCCTCCGAAGATCCCGAAAAAAATGTCCGTTGGTGCTTCAGTGACTACTTCGCTCAGAAAACCTGTCAATCACAGCTGTCAATCATGACGTTACACCACCGCATCACGTAACTAACTAAAAAACAACTTATTTTTGAAACAGACACTTGAACTTACATCAGCGTGATAAAAACGACAGCAAATGAAAGAAACCACCTTTGGAAAAACGATATTTGAAGTGTAATTTGTTGTATTCTTTTCCAAGGTAACCAAGGTTACGGGGGTTCTGTGTGCGCATGCGTTGTGAGAGTGAGTGACACAAAAAAAGTAAAGAGGTTATCGTTCCGAGCTCTGGTGTGAAGTTGAAATTCTTGCTGAATAACTAAACCACTTCAACACAACATTGGCGACAAGGATGGCTGAGTTTAGCTTACCACCGCCGACACCTTTTCTCCCCGTTCCTGGTGAACCGCCTATTCCGTGGGCGAGTTGGATTGATGGTTTCACGGTGTATCTTGAGGCTATGGACTATACTGATATTTCGGATCGGAGGAAAATTGTCCTGCTTCGTCACTGTCTCGGGGCCGAGGGACAGAGAATATATCGCGCTCTTGGGGAAGAGGAGACTTACAAGGAAGCGGTCGCTCAGCTCGCTCTCCACTTCACGGGCCAGCAACGAGTAATACTACGCCGATACAAGCTACGCAAACGGCTTCAGCGATCGGGTGAGTCCGTGCAGGACTATGTAACTAATCTGCGAGACCTGGCGCGCTCATGCAATTATGGGACACTTCAAGATGAGATCGTTCGTGATCAGCTTATTGAAGGGATACTGTGTGAAAAGACACAGGAAAACTGTTGTTAGAATCTGACGAACTAACACTAAATCAAGCGGTTGTATATTGATATATAAATCAAGAGGCAGCTGTCGAATGCTCTACACTGCTTGCTGATGCGCGCCCCCCCGTGGACATCCCTATGCAACAACTCCGACCTGCCGGAGTTACCAAGGCCACACTCCCTTACCCATAGGAAAAAGTGAGAGCAAGGATGCAGGTTTTCCAGTGCATTTTGCACAACTGGCGCAGTTCAAGTTTTTGTGGCAACTGCGGGTCTAGTTCGCACAATTCAAGAGCCCAAAATTGCCCTGCACGTGGGCAGACATGTAGGAATTGCTTAAAAAAAAATCACTTTGCTAAAGTATGCCGGTCGGCTCCTGCTACGCAAGCATCACAGAGGACACTCTCACCTGTCTGTAATGACTACACTGAAATTAGACATGTATCAGCTGGCCAGGCAGCTTTTAGGACATGTACTGTGCTGCTGGATGAGGTGAGTCTCCCACTCCTCCTGGATATGGGTGCAGCTGCATCAAAAGTCAGACTATAGTCACCTGTGATGCATCTACACAGGCCTTGGGAGCGGTGCTGTCACAAGAGCAGGATGGAGTGGAAAGACCAGTAGCATTCGCCTCCAGAGCTCTGACCCCCACGGAACAGCGCTACTCTGTCGGTGAACGCGAGGCCCTCGCGTGTATCTGGGCAACTGAAAGATGGCGCCTTTTCCTCTATGGTCGTCGTTTCATCCTCTGCACCGACCATCAAGCTCTGATCACGCTCTTGTCAGCCTCCGGCTCAGGTCATAAACCCTTACGTCTGCACAGATGGGGTGAGCACCTACGACAGTATGATTACCAACTCAAATCCACACCAGGGAGGGACAACGTGGTCGCTGATCTTCTATCTCGATCCATTGATGCGCCCTCACCAACAGCCTCGCCAGGCAGTGATGACATGGAGCCAGAACTCATCCAGATGTTCCATGCACCTCTGAAAGTGTCTGTCTCCCTGGAGGAGCTGCAAAGGGAGTCCAAGTGTGACCCCACACTGACAACACTCCGCACATATATACGCTCGGGGTGGCCAGCACGGATGCCTGAGGAGTTAAAACCTTTTGCTAAAGTACGAAATGAACTGTCCTGCTGGGGTGATGTTTGTGTCTCCAGGGGCCTCTGTACAGTGGTGCCGGGCAGCTTGCGTGCACGTGTCCTATCAATGGCGCATGAGGGCCACTTGGGCATCATTAAGCTCAAGCAAAGATGCCGGGACCTGGTCTGGTGGCCAGGCATTGACCACGACATTGAAGGGCTGGTCAGGGACTGTGAACCTTGTCTCCTCAGTGGGAAGACTGGACTACCAGCTCCAACCCCTCTTCAACATGTTCCATGGCCATCTCGCCCATGGGATCACCTTCAACTGGACATTTGTGGGGAAATTCATGTCCATAGAGTTCCTCATCATCAACGCTTTCTGGTGGTCGTGCACGATCTCCATTCTAAATGGCCTGAGGTAATACCAGCCGGAACGGTCACATCACAGACCACCACACAGATATTGGACAGCCTGTTTGCTCGCTGGGGAATGCCCCGTGCCATCACTACTGACAATGGGCCGCAGTTCACCTCTGCAGACTTCTCCACTTTCCTTTGCAATAAGGGAATTAAGCATATCCGGGCTGCACTCTACCACCCCCAAGCGAACGGCGGGGTCGAAAGATTCAATCAGAGCCTTAAGAACGGCATTCGTGCACATCTTGTCCAGGGGTACACATTCCAAACAGCACTCAACCTAATTTTGATGCATTACAGAGCTAGCCAGCACACCACCACCCAGGCCTCTCCTGCTTTGCTAATGCTCGGCCGGGAGATGGAGTTGCCATTGGACAGACTCAGAGCACGAGACTTGTCAGCAGCAGCGAATGGCACCTGGGTAGCAGCCAAAGCAGCAGTAACTTCAAACCAGAGGCGAATGAAGGACAGCTTCGACAAGAGGCACAAGGTCAAGGAGAATAAAATAAAGGTGATGGACTGGGTTCGGGTCCGCAGACCCCACCGTAGCAGCAAAATGGCATCGTTTTGGTCTAAACCCCTCCAGGTGGACCGTCAGTTACAGTCTGCCACATTCTTGTTGAGCGATGGCTCTCGCTGGCATGCTAGCAGACTGCGGAAAGTGCCGGCCCCTTTCAACTTAACCAGGTGCCTACGGGCGAGGGAGCCTAGTGGGAGAGCGCCACAGCACATGCCCCTTCCGGCCCCTCCACTGGAGCCAGTACAGCCACGGCCAGGCCCGGAGTTTCAAGGTTCCCCTCTCCCCGCAACCATCTCTGCCAGCATTGAGGCCTCAACACCTTCAGCCACTGCTTGACGTTTATCAGGGTGGCCAAGATGTGCCGCAGTCGACGGCATTGGAGAGTCGACCGGTTCGAGCAAGGGCTCGTCCTGCATACCTGAAGGACTTTATCACAGACTATCACGTATAGGTGTTTAGCCATTTCTCCTTAACTATAGTTTAAGATGAGACACAATTTTTGTAGTTCTTTATGGGGAGGGGGAAATGTTGTATTCTTTTCCAAGGTAACCAAGGTTACGGGGGTTCTGTGTGCGCATGCGTTGTGAGAGTGAGTGACACAAAAAAAGTAAAGAGGTTATCGTTCCGAGCTCTGGTGTGAAGTTGAAATTCTTGCTGAATAACTAAACCACTTCAACACAACATAATTTAATTGTTTAGTTGGTCTCACGTCCCGTTGAATAACACGGGGAGGCGGGGCTTATGATCTATACTAGGACCAGTCACCGGGGGGCGATCGAGACGTTTTGGCTTCACTTTTCAGGGCTTGTGCGGCACGCTTGGTCCCACCTAGACAGGACCTGAAAAGATGGCCGCCACGATGCCCGTCCGCAAAACGGCAGACAGAGTTGTCACAAATCAATCAAATCGTGGGATTTTTTTTACACGTATATCGTAAATATGATGGTGTGTACGCTTATAATCTTAGACTGTAAAAAAAAAAAAAAACTCACGCACAGGCAGTGCAATGTCTACTTCTCGGGTGGGGGATGGGAGAGTAAAAATATTGCACACTGAGTTGCACACTCGAGTTTGGTTCGAGGTCATGGTGCAAAGGACCCTAGGTTGATTTTACTCCGAACCATCCCTTTAATATTGCAGTACATCATATTAGGTTTTATATACATGATTTGCCAGGTAACAAATTATAGATTAATGAGACCAAAGATCGCCCATTAGATATACACAAGACAAATTAGGCCTATATCTCATGTTTAACCACTAGACTAGAGACATCAGTATGAAGGTAAAAGAGTAGCAAAACCTGAGAGCACATAGATGTGAATTTGAGAACTTGTACAATAAATATTCGTACTTGTATGTGAACATTTACACTCACAGCTCCAATGTGAAAACCTGTAAAATAAAATGAATTTAAATGTTGAAATTTGCACTCACAGACAATAGTCACAAACCTGTATTCTGAATTTGAAGCTGCACACAAGTAGTCACAAATGTGTAAAATGCCATTCACAGAAATACAATGACAGACACAAACTTGTAATTTATATTTGCATTTAATCTTACATTCACAGTACAACCTCAATTAGGCACTTGCAACTTCTCAAATCTGTCAATGCAATTTACATTTTTTTTGCTACTCTTTTCACGAATACAACAAGTATTGCGTAAGGCTAGCTTATGCTATGTGAAAACTCCTTTTCTCGAGAATATTGAAGCCAAACCTTTAAAACACAGTGCAGCTGCACGGCATACACAAATGAACGGCGAGTGCGGTCATTGGCTGTGCTGCGGCAACTGCACAAACCTATGGCGAGGCGGCTCAGACGTGCAAACCAATCAGGACACTTCGCGCCCTGGCACGTCAGAGCCCACCAGAATGGCCGTGGCCTATGGCTATAAAGCGCCATTCTCCGCCAAGGACCTCAGATTTAATCGACTGAAGCAATCCCCTGATCAAAGCACAGAGCATCATGGGTTACGCAATACGAGAGACCTCTCGAAAGGGAACATCTTGGTTACTAACGTAACCTCGGTTCCCTGAATTCCCTGTATTGCGTAACCTGTTAAAAAAAGACTAGCTTGCGCTATGGGAACCCCCTTCAAAACGCTGTGCGTGCTTAACTTCGCTCCATACAGTAGCCCAAGGCAAGATGCCTGAGGCTTATAGAAGAGTAAAGTATGAACCCAATAAAAGCCAGTCCGTGACAGGCTTCGTATAGGGAAAAAACAAGGAATGGGCCTAATGAGGGCCAAACCTTTATTGTATATATAATGTATATATATGAGAACCGTAGTTCGAATTAAACCAGGACCGGATATGTATCGAGCCCTAAGGCTCAGGGGGTTTGTGCTTACACGTTTTGTATTGAAAGCACCCAGGTTATAAAACCTCATAAATGTGGATGGCGAGGCCCAGCCGGCTACCGCACAGATATCTTCAATAGGTATTCCACTTGACCAAGCCCAAGACGAGGCCATACCTCTAGTGGAATGAGCTCTGACGCCTAAGGGGCAATTAAGCATAGCATCAACTATCCAGTGCGATAATCTTTGCTTTGAGACGGCGAGCCCTTTGGTGCGGCCGCCAAAGCATACAAAAAGCTGTTCCAACTGTCTGAATAAGGTAGAACGCTCTTGCAAAAAGGCGAGTACACTTGGTACTTCGCACGAGTAGGGGTCCAGGCGCTCTTGCTTCAGTGATGGTTTTCAGCACCCTATCTGGGAGACACCCGGGTACCCGTTGAGGGGCCAAACATGATGGGCCCACAAGTTGGGACGGGGATGCCAGATTTTTCTGTTCGCCTGCGTGAGGAGATCTTTCCTCAGCGGTATTGGCCATGGAACTGATTCCAGCAGTTGTGTCAACTCGGAGAACAATAACTGGGTCTTCCAGAGAGGGGCTATTAGTAGCACTGCACACTTGCTTTTCCTGATCCGTTCGGTGACCTGTGGTAGCATCGTGACTGGAGGAAATGCATATAGCGGACGGCTCGGCCAGTCATGGGCTAGCACGTCCTTGTTGTTTGAGAAAAATGTTCGGCAACAAGCGTTGTCTTCAGAGGCGAAGAGGTTGACCTCTGCCTCGCCGAAGATGCTCCATATCAGCTGAACCGTCTGCAGGTGAAGAGACCATTCCCCTGGGGGAACATTGTCTCTGGATAACATATCCGCACCCTGGTTCAGATGCGCCGCCTTCAGCGAGCACAGATTGTGCTGAGCCCATAGAATGAGACTCCTTGCCATGGCATGGAGTTTGCTTGACCTGAGACTGCCTTGGCGATTTATGTAGAACACCACTGCCATGTTGTCCGTTTGGACCAGGACATGATGGCCTTTTAGATATGGGAGAATAGCTTTCAGTGATAGAGCAACCGCTCTCATCTCTAGACAGTTTATATGTAGGCGCTTCTCCGGGCTTGACCATAGGCCAGAGACGGGTCTGCCCTTGTAAAGGGCCCCCCAACCTAGGTTGGAGGCATCTGTCGAGATCACTTTTCTCCTTGAAACCACACCCATACTCACGCCTGACTGATACCAGTCGGCTGCTTTCCAGGGAGCCAGGGCTTTGATACAGCCGTGATTCGCTCTGATTTGTAAGTGGCCAAATCGCCATGCGTGAGCCGGTACTCAGGGTTTTAGCCAGGGCTGAAGAGGACGCATGTGCAGTAGTCCGAGCTGGAGTACTGATGATGCTGAGGCCATGAGACCCAACATCCTCTGAAATCTCTTGAGAGGCGCGCAAGCACCTGCTCTGAAAGATGGCGCTAGGCAATGAATGGTGAATGCACGCTCTGACGTAAGGTGCGCTTTCATTTGTATAGAGTCTATCACTGTACCCAGGAAAGAAATACTCTGGCTAGGAGACAGTGTGCTCTTGGAAGCATTGATCCGCCCCTGCAGGAACCACTCATCAAGCTTGCTGTGCGTGGGCTCGTCGGGCGAAGACCACTCGAGCCCGAGGTCTTCAACGGCCTTGGTAAGCACACGGAGAAGCTCTGCATCAATGCTTGTTCTCGCGCTGGCTTGTGTTGACAGTGCAGGGCCTGAAATGGAGCCCGCCGACTCGTCGCATTAGGATGCAGCGATGGAAAGGCTGACATCCTTCTCATCCTCCTCGTCCGATGCCCCAAAAGAGATGAGACCTGACGCTCGCATAGAGGGGCACTGGTCCGCCTGAGTAAACAGGACTGGTGAGGGAGTTTCTCTAGGAGAGAGCGAGGCACGCGGGGACTGGGCCGGTGTGCGTTCGGCATCCATACGCTCAGGCATCCTTTGTGAACGTGCTTCTTTTTGCGCGGCTCAAGCAAAGGGAGAGAGGTGGGAAGAGTGGGGTCGTCGTCTGCGAATTCAGCCAGTCGAGCCCGCAGGGTTTCCTGAGTTTGATAATATCATTTATTTATTTTAATATAAGTCTACTGCATTAAGTCAGGTTAGCGTTTCAGAGCGTCAGAGCGTCTGAGGACGCGGGTTTCGTGACATCATCGCGTACAATTGAAGTCCCATTTCATTGGCTAGGCGCCAACCAATAACACGGCTCCTTTGAACACTCCCGCTCCTGCCCCCCTTTCTCTCTTGCCGCTACTGAGTTTCAAGTGCACAAGTTAGTTTTGCTAGCCTGACGTCGTCATACTCAGATTCTAGTCAGAATGTGAGACTGATACTGCTCCATTGGGCTGTGATTATGGGGCATGTTTCAACCGAACCAGGAAAGAAAATGCCTCTGCACTCAATTGGATAGACCTACAACCAATCAGAGCAACGGAGTAAGTGACGTATGTTCATTCATCTTTCCGATCGACAAATGTCTTGATCGCGGTTCTCTGTTCCTCTTAATTAATGCGTTGTCGATATGTTCTATAACAGACGCGATGGCGGAATCTACACATCTCAGTTCTCCAGCAACAGCCGTCTTTGTTGTAAACAAATTCAACCCAAGCGCTCTTTGGTGACGTGGATGATTACGTTACAGGTGATCATCTGTCCATCATCGTATAACGCCCGCCCTGACAATTTGATTGGTCCGAACAGCTCTGGTTTGAGCATAGTTGCTCCACAACGGATCAAGTCCAAACCGAACTTCCCGACCTCAAATGTTGTGGGTGGGGCTAAGTTCGGCTGGCATCCAGGCTATAGTTTTGCACCTAATATATTGTGAAAAGAGTAGCAAAAGTCAAGGTGCGAAATTTGAAATTGTAGTTACAGATTGCCTAATTGAGGTTGTACTGCGAATGTGAATGTAAGTTTAAATGCATATATATATTACAAGTTTGTGTCTGTCATTGTATTTCTGTGAATGGCATTTTACACATTTGTGACTCAAATTCAAATTCAGAATACAGGTTTGTGACTATTATTGGAGCTGTGAGTGTAAATGTTCACGTACAAATATTAATATTTATTGTACAAGTTCTCAAATTCACATCTGCGTGCTCTCAATTTTTGCTACTCTTTTACCTTCATACATCAGAGCCAGCGGCAAACGTCAGAAGGACTAGCCAAGGTAAGGCTGTTCCAGGCAGGGTACATGAGCGCTGATCGCCCGGCGATCGCCTCGATCTCACAACTCCGAAAACGTCAGATCAAATTTTTAAATAGGTGCTATCTTTATAAATAAACTACAGATTTGAGCTTTAAATAACTACATTCTCTACTGAAAAACTCTTAAAACTACATTTTGTGACACAATAACAGTAGTAGCCTATTTTATTTATTTTGTGGCCTTTCTCCTCTGCTATTGACGCAACCTACAATGAAAAGTTATAGAAAATATTTATTTGTACTAATTGGAAGTCAATTTTGAATATTTATCTAACTCTACTTACTGGAGTGAACCTCCATTAATATGCCTTGTCTCAGTCCTTACTGGCTGTACATAGGGCCTACATTGTGTAGGAATTATTATAAGATTTAAAATATTACAATTCAGTGTAGTAATGTTTCCAATGAGACAAACAACCTCCTGATATTTGGATCGAGAATGTTGCTATTTAAGCTCCCATTACGCCCCTTGGCAGAATACTGTCTTCCCATTAGAAATGGTTGCTAGCGAGTAACATTTGCCATCCAGTTACACTAGTTGACCACACGAGGGAGCACGCTAAGATTTATAAATAAAGTTTATATTTGATTCTCTTTTACAGTTCCAGCCAAACGTTCTGATACACTGCATGTTTGTAATAATCTGACCCTTTGATATAAAGATGTATACTTAAGTGCTTGAAATTTAGACTTATTACAAATATAAAATTAATTTAAGTAATAGTTAAATAGTTCATTTGGACAAGAATGAAGAAAAAGCACTCATAACGGACCCATTACTTTAAAGAATCTAGCTTTGTGATTTTAATACACTGCATAATAGCCATACTTCTATTTATTTTATTTTTTTTGTCTTTACTATTATTTTAAAATGTGGTCTAAATGTATCAGTCAACAGGATGTATGAAATCAAAATTGCATTCAAAATATAGAATAATAGTCTAAAATATAGACTGACATTTGTTAGGAATTCATACACCCTTGTTATTTAAAAAATCATATGACCCATGAGTCATAATAAGTAAGTAGTGTTAACATATACCATGTGTCACTTTTGATTGATTTATTCATGATATTTTGAATGATTTATGGCCCCCTTGTCACTCATGATTGACAGGTAATCCATGTGTCAAGAAAACTGTGTCTCTGGTTTACAGTGCCAAACTGACTGGTCATTTGTTGAATCCTGGGTATCTGGCTCCTTCCAGTCTGTTGAAGGTAAACTGTTGCTGATTGTATTTTCCTTTGATTGTTGGGGGTGAAATTTACCCAAGAAAGTATTACGCAATGTTGACACCCTGAGTGTCAAAATCTTTGCTGTTTGATCAATATCACAATATCAAAATCACTTCAACATCTAGCACAAAATTAAAGAGATGAGCTTAGGATGTTTTGACTATTACCATCTTCTTTGACCCCCGCCAAAAAAACGGGTAATATCAAGGTTCTATTAATGTGACACAATATATAGTTAGATATTTGTGTGTGTGTGTGTGTGTGTGTGTGTGTGTGTGTGTGTTTGTGTGTGTGTAAATAGTTGTGCTAAACTCTTTGTGTGTGTTTTTACACGCCAACATATTTTGTCTGGGGTATGTCACACCGCTGTGATGCAAAGTTTCACACTCTTGAATAACTTTCAAACACAATCTTTATACAGGAGTTACTGTATGTGCGTCCAAAACACCTGTAAAATTCAAAAGTGTGAATTTTACAGGTCACACTTGTAAAAATAAATAAAAATAAATTATGTTTTTATCACTCCACTAGTGTTAGTCACTTTATTCAGATAGCACTATTTTGTTTGTTGGACTGTTCTTTGAGAACTGTCAACATTCAGTGTTTTACAGGATCTCACTTCATCTCACTTCGACCGATCGCATTCTGACCTGATGTTTTCAGGACGGCCGCCCTATCGAGGAATATGTGAGGGAGTTCCTGGAGATCTCACACCAGCTCACCTGGACAGAGGACATCCTTAAGAACATGTTCGAGCTTGGACTGGACGCTCCTCTTTACCAGCCAACTTCAGCTGCTACACCTGGTTCATTCACTCAATACCTTGATCAGGTGCTGTTGTTGAATGGGTCCGCCTTCACTGTGGGTGAGGTGGATAATGACGCAGCCACTCAACCACCATCACCGCTGGTCCCGTCCAGCCCAGAGACTTCGCCGCTGGTCCCGTCCAGCCCAGAGCCTTCGCCGCACGTCTTGCCCGCCGAGCCCGCGCATCACGTCTTGCCCGCCGAGCCGGTGGATCCCCGGTCTCCGCCTCCAACCTCCTTGACCAGAACTCCGCCTCAGCCTAACTGTCCATTAACGTCGTGGCCCATCAATACACCAGTTCCGCCAGGTTCCCTCGTCCCCCCGGATCCACCTTGGTTGCTCGTCCACCTTCCCTCACCTCTGGACTGCACTCCTCTGGCTACACCTCATCCCTTCGTCCCCCCGGCTCAGTTGGACTCCTCACTCCCTTCAGTTCATCCTTGGTCCTCACTCCCTCTGTCTTCACCGCGCCCTTCTGTGTCCCCGCCTGCACCTCAGTCGCCAGAGCCGGCGGCCCCGCCATGTCCCGCTGGATCTTCGGAGTCGCCTGGGCTCGTCGGCTCTCCGGCTCCACCCTGGTCTCCTCTCCCACCTGCTCCACCCCCATCAGTCGGCACCCTGGAGTCACCAACCCTGCCTCCTCCATGGCTCCTCCCTCCGTCATCTCCGCCGTGGCCACCTGCACCATCTGCTCCGCCCTTGTCCCTCCTGTCTTCCGTATGCCTTCACCTGCTCTTCGTCCTTCTCCTGAGTCCCCTCCCTCCCTCCCTCCCTCCCTCCCTCCACAGTTGGTCTTCTACGGCGCGAGGACGCGCCTACCGGGAGGGGGGAGTAATGTCACAGTTGTGTTCTATTTAGTTTGGACTTGTCTGCCTGTCGTCTTGTCACGTGTCTTCATTATCAGTTCATCTATATCACCTGGGTTTAGTTCATCGTTATCATAATCATCTGCATCACCTGTGTTCTGTTAATCAGTGTTCATCTGTTTTTGTATTTAGTTCCCTTCTGTGCAGTCAATCTTTGTCCGTTCTACGTCTTGTTTGATGTGTGTAAACCTTCTGCCTGTCTGTGCCTATCTGAGTGAATTAGTAAAACGTATGTATTGGAGCCATTGGCCTCTTTGTCTTCAGCCTACACCACACAGTGACAGTATGTCACTCCACTAAAAATATAGACTCATTTTGCAGCATTCTGATGAGCATGAACGTTACTGGCCTATTCCAGAGTCAGACTCATCGCTGCTTTGACACGTACCACACATCGGGTGTTGTGCCATCCCAGTTGAAAAAAGTCTTGTTTCACAAAATCTTCATCTTCATGGAGAAACTTTGTCAAACTAATTTTCTGGCGTAGATAGTGAAGGTCTTCATCCGTTTAAGCTTGTTTACTGGTCAGTCCTGTTACACACATGACACATCACTCTAGTTTCAGGAGTTTTTGGAGTAGCCATTGTAACACTAGAGTTGTAGAATGTCTTTTTTATTTAATTATTATCCTAAATCTTATTTAAATACCAAATTCAGGAGACTGGGCTTAGAATAGTGATAAAAGTAATTTGCTGGTAAATCGGTGCACACTGATGCACTGTATTTTGTTTTATAATACATAACCCCCCCCCAAATGTCTCCAAACTGTTACATGCTACAATGAAACTTTGAAACAATTGAACTTTGGAACAATGAAAATGAAAATGCTACAATGAAAATGAAAACACTACAATGAAAATGTTGTGACTTGTGTGAACTTTGATGAGGCCAAGAACACTAACACTGTTAAACATGCAGGGGTACTATACGGTTATCCGGACCACACCTGACCACACGTGACCACAACCGCTCTTGGTTGGTCGTAACCCCAGTGACGGGTAGGTTTAGGGGCGGGGTTGGGGTAGGTCATCACATGTGGTCCGGATAACCGTATAGTACCCATGCAGGGCAATAACTGCTCCAATTCAACTCTGATGTGACTGAGCTTGTTTCACATATAAAATGATCACAGTAATAAACAGTTCACATGCATTTGCTAGCTAACTATTGAAATTTACGATATGCCAAAACATTTTGGTATTCTGCTGATGAGAACAAAAACTTTATGTTTTCATTAAAAAGGAGAACAAACTATTAAGACATAAAACACAACGTCTGTTTTCTGGATCAAACCTAAAAGACAGACGCCTAAAACACTGGTGTCAAAATATTGGTGTGGACAGAATAAAAAATAAAAAAAGGCATGAATCATCTCACCTTTCACTTAAAATTACTACTTATCAACTGTAATTCGTTTACTTAACAGTGGTTTAGAGACATAGGTCAAAGAAGAAGGTAATAGTCAAAACATCCTAAGCTCATCTCTTTAATTTTGTGCTGGATGTTGAAGTGATAGTGACTTCCATGATATATATATATATATATATACACAGAGAGAGAGAGAGAGAGAGTTTTTAAATTTCTTTATAAAACATGACATTTATTGAATACAAACATCATTATTGCCCATGCAGGAAAAAATATACCATTTATGATTAATGCCTTTAAGTGGTGTGTGGGGAGTGTTGACACAGCAAACCTTTTTTAATGTTTTTTATCTATGAAAGGTTTAAGCAATATTTTAAGCAAGTAAGTCTATTGTGGAAATAAATTTAGTAAAAGCTCAAAAATGGAAAAAGTAACATACAACTAGAATTTGGGGAAAATCTACAAAGAAAATGTAAGTGGTGCATGCCCATGCAATCTTGTTCTGTGTGCTTGCAATAGTGTTACTATCCAGTTGCTAAGGTGTCTTCAGTGGTTGTTAGCATATTGCTATGCTGTTTCTAGAGTGTGCTGGGTGATTGCTATGTGATTAAGTACTGGCCCAAGTCAAATGAGCCCACCACAAAGTCTCTTTGAGATTCATAGATCTGGCTCTGGCCCTTCCTTCATTGCAAGTTTAAGGGGTATATTGTACTGTTTTATTTATTTTGAAAAGTTTTAAATACGAGGCATTGTTTTGAACTTGACATTTTTTAGTTATTGATTTGTATAAAATAACAAAATGTATAACAGAAACAAATGATAAAAGTTTGTATTTGTGTTTATGTGTGAGTATGAGAAATCGATGTGACGTAAGAACAAATTTTCAGTTAAACTTTTCAGGTCACTGATATAGTTGAGGATTGCCTTAAGTTGCCTGGCCTTTAGATTTACTCTAATTTACTCAATGACTGATACAAAAAAAATCATAAAGAGATGTTTAAATGTAGCAAAAGGTGTTTGAAACCAACATAGATAACATTGCTAGACAAAAAGCTTTTATGCAGAAGGGCTTGTCCTCTGTCCCATGACTCTGCTCAAATTATGGGAGTAACTTCTGTTAAACTGTAAACAATCAGCGAAAAGTTTGCTCTGTGAATGCAATAATATGCATTTTCAAAAACTGGGTACAATGAGATGATATTATTCTACTCACCCTTCAACCATTGAACATTAAAAGTAAATTTTAAAATATTTCAATAATAAAATATTTAATTGTAGTAATATATCTCTGTATTGTGTAACATATGTTGCCTTCATCAAAAATGTTCATTAACTGAAACATTAAGTGATAATATTTCAGTGTTTTCCATAATTTTGACAGACAATAAATATTGTGTTTCCTGCTTTAGAAGCATTCCAGTAAACACTGCTCATAAAATCAGAAGTGAAAAGGGTAGACAATTATATTTGAATACATCTGTGAAAACAAACCTGGAAGGAGATGTGAGGATTTGTGGAGAAAATCAAGAGATTCTTAGTGCATTCCAGTGAATTATTCATGGATATATCATAAATCGGGGAGCAGACCACAAATACACACTATATGTTGTCTTTATTCATACTGTTACAGTGGAATACAAAATAAAAATAAATAAAAGAGCTCTTTCCATAGATATTCTTGTTACATGTCATCCTCAACTGACAGATAAAGATTATTTGTAGCACAACCTTATCCCCTTAAGCCCTGAAGGCATTTTTAGAGTTGTTTTGTCTGAGTGACACACACAAAACTAAAGACTCATAACTCCAAAACTATAACAAGGAGAGTCAAAAGGTAGGTATCGTTTGATAGAACATTTTTCAAATTTTTTTTACATTACATTTGGACATTCTCCTGCCGAGAAACTGCTGATAAATACAAAAAATATATATATCTCATTTTTATTATGATTTTGCATATCTCTCTTGTTTGACATGCAATAACTCGGGGAAGGTATGGAAATACGGTAGGGGAAAAATTCTTTTTTGGGGAAGTTCCCCTAAATGTGAGCTGCATCTGGATCAAATTTTTTGGTGATCGCATAAAGTACTCAAAAGTTACAGCATTTGGAACAAAGGTAGCCTTTTTGTTTAGTCCTCACACATTTGGAAGGCAATACAATTTTTTAGTTTTCTAAGTGACATACACAAAACTAAAGACTCATAACTCGGTTCTCTCTAGAAGAGGGAATGAGTATTGCGTAAGCTAGCTTACGCTACGGGTAAAGTCATCTTTTCTCGAGATATGAAGCCAAAAAATTATCCTTAATTTTGTATTTATTGTCAACGCAGTGCAGCGGCTAGCAGAGCTAGAGCGGGCTATCTTGCACGCTCATTGGCTGCCGCGCGGCAACTGCTTTAGCCTACCAGTGAGCCAGGCGTGACGTCACGCCTAACGCGTCACAGCCCGCCAGAAAGGGCGGTGGCAGAGCGTATAAAAGGAGGGCTCGAAGGCTAAATCTCTGGTTTCTGTCGACTGAAGCGACATGAGCTCGTGGCGCGAGCACGGCAGGTTACGTAATACTCGTTCCCTCTTCTAGAGAGAACCGAGGTTACGTTTAGTAACCAGTATCGTTCTCTTATGAGAGGTTCTCTCGTATTGCGTAAGCTAGCTTACGCTACAGGAACTCTTTGTCCACGCCGTGCGCGCCTAGCATCCACACATAACTCCCGGGGAAGCCCGGGGAGCACTGAAGGTGGGAAAAAAGGTGGCCAGTCGAGCGGGCCAACACATATTCATAAGCACACATAGGGAAATTAGAGCGGCACTGCCGGTCTACACATCTACTGACACAACCCTTATTGGTGCAGCTCAACCAGGAGAGCTAAATCGAGTAACTAGCCTGCGCGCAGAAGTCTGAGCAGGGCATACACACGACTTAGACTGATAGAAGTTTAGCCTGTAGGGCGGGAACTTCCAGGTTATAGAACCTAACAAATGTAGAGGGGGAGGCCCAGCCCGCCGCTGTACAAATGTCATGAATGGAAATTCCACTGGACCACGCCCACGATGAGGCCATGCCTCTGGTGGAATGAGCCCGGATGCCCAAAGGGCACTGCAGGTTTTTGGACGCATAAGCTGCTGCAATAGCGTCCACTATCCATCTGGACAGACTGTGTTTCGAGGCGGCGAGACCCTTGGTGCGCCCTCCAAACGAAACAAAAAGCTGCACAGCACGTCTCCCTGATCTTCGCTATCACCTGTGGTAACATCGAGACCGGGGGAAAAGCGTACAACGGGACGCTGGGCCAGACTTGGGCCAGCGCGTCCTCGCTCTTCGAGAAGAACCTCTGGCACTGAGCGTTGTCGCTCGTGGCGAAAAGGTCGACTTCTGCTTTGCCAAAACGGTGCCACAGTAGCTGGGCTGTTTGGCGGTGTAGAGCCCATTCCCCGGGGGGAACGTTGTCCCTGGACAGTCTGTCCGGGCCGTCGTTCAGGCGACCGGGCACATGCGCGGCTCTCAGCGAGCGCAGTGAGCCCTGAGCCCAGACCAGGAGGCGCTCTGCCAGAGCGCATAGGGTTCTGGATCTGATTCCGCCCTGACGGTTCACATAAGCCACCACTGACATGTTGTCCGTGCGGACTAGCACGTGGTGTCCATGCAGGTATGGGAGAAAATGCTTCAATGCATTTTCGACTGCAAGCATCTCCAGACAGTTTATATGAAGGCTTTTCTCCTGATCTGACCACAGGCCATAGACCGGTCTGCCCTCGTAAAGCGCCCCCCAACCCAGGTTGGAGGCGTCCGTCGAGATCGCTTTTCGGTGTGAGATCACTCCCATCGTGACTCCCCGTTGGTACCATTCGGCTGCCAGCCAGGGCTGCAGGGCTGAGACGCAGACCTGAGTCACGCTGACTCGCGAGCAGCCGGCAATCCACGCTCTGCGGGGCACTCTCGTTCTCAGCCAGCGCTGGAGCGGGCGCATTCGCAGTAAGCCCAGCTGCTGATGCCATGTGGCCCAACAACTTCTGAAATGTTTTCAAGGGGAAACACCTGCCTTTCTGAAAAGACGCGGCGAGGTGTCGAACACGGCGCGCACGCTGTGTTGACAGTCTGGCCGTCATAGCCACCGAGTCCAGTTCTATTCCCAGAAAAGAGATCGACTGGCTGGGGATTAATGAGCTCTTGGCCCAGTTCACCGAAAGACCCAGGCTTTCTAGATGACTGAGAAGCGCTAGTTTGTGGGAAATGAGTTCTTCCTCCGATTGCGCCAGAATGAGCCAATCGTCCAAATAATTCAGAATTCGCATCCCCTGTGTTCTCAGGGGAGCGAGGGCCGAATCCATGCACTTTGTAAACGTGCGGGGTGCTAGAGACAGGCCAAACGGAAGGATGGTGTATTGATATACCTGGCCGTCGAAGGCGAATCTCAAGAATGGCCTGTGACGGGGTATAATCTGAATCTGAAAGTATGCGTCTTTCAGATCGAGAGAAATAAAGCAGTCCCTCGGGCGAATTTGCGCGAGGATTTGTCTGGTCGTGAGCATTTTGAACGGGCGTCTCATGAGAGCTTTGTTCAAATATCTCAGATCTAATATAGGTCTGAAAGCTCCGTCATTCTTGGGAACGAGGAAATAACGGCTGTAAAAGCCTGCCTCGGTTAAGGAAGGGTGAACTCGTTCTATCGCCCCTTTGCGTAATAGTTTCGCTATTTCTGTATGAAGCAGAAGGGCTGCTTCTGTGTTCACTTTCGTCTCAGTCCGAGCCAGAAAGCGCGGAGGACGGCGAGCGAACTGCAGCGAATAGCCCCGTATTACAGTGTCCAGCACCCATTTTGACACGCCCGGGATAGCCTCCCATGCTTTTGCACTCATGGGTAGGGGTCGAATAGCCTCTAGGTCCCGACCGCTGAACTGCACGGGACAGGGGACTCGAAGCGGCGAAAGCGCGGTGCGCGCGCTGTCGATGCTGGGGGACGGGGGCTCGCTGATAGCGACAACCGGCTGAACAGCACTCAGAAACACGGTCCCTAGGGACTGAGAGCGTGCTGTCATGGGCAGCCCGTGGCGCGAAGGCGGCGTGGGCATGAAAGTGTTTACAAGCGAGTGTGAGCGCTCGTAAGCGGGCACGGGACTCTTTTTCACAACACGGCCGGTGGCAGGGGGTTTTGTGAGATCTGATCCCCGAATATGTGAGACAGAGCGCGCAGTGTGTAGGCGTGGGCACTGGGAAGTGGGCACATTTCCTACATTTAACACTCGAGCGGCGTAAGCACGCTTTATGTGAGTGTGCTCTGTGGGATCACAGAGGAGATCGTGCTTGTGTGTAGAAATGAACACTGGGGTGTGGGCATGTTTACTACACTCATAACACTGTCGGCGCGAGCCGGATAACCAGACTTTATGCTCTTTTTGCGATTTATCTGGGTCGCCGTAAAAACGGCGTTTGAGTGCAGGCGAGCGAGTTGAGGAACTGGCTCGTTGGCTGCGGTGAACACTACTGCAGTAGCCTTTACTAAGGGGACTGGCAGAGGTAAACAGATGAGCTTTGATGGTGGTCCGGCCGCAGCGGGACTCAGCCGTCTTTTCCTCCCTGCCTGTGCTAGGAGGACTTCGCAGGCTCAGGTTTCAGCGAAACCTTAGGCCGGGGGCCCCGCGGGGGAACTCGAGCGACAAGGCAGGAAGAGATTCATGGCCTGCGATGCCTTCTGTACCTCCAATAAACGATCCACGAGGCCACTCACTGCTGGGCCGAAGAGGCCAGTGGGGGAGAGCGGGGCGTTGAGAAAAACGGACCGCTCGGATTCACCCATGTCGGCGAGCGTTAGCCACAGGTGGCGCTCTGTAACCGTGAGCGAGGCCATGGAACGTCCGATAGCTTGTGCTGCTATCTTGGTAGCGCGAAGGGAGAGATCCGTTGCGCTGCGCAGGTCAGTCAAGGCGGTTTGACTCGGGCCCTTCTCGTCCAGCTGGCGGAGAAGATCAGCTTGGAGAATCTGGAGAACCGCCATTGTGTGCAGGGCGGAAGCAGCTTGTCCAGCGGCGGAGAAGGCGCGGCTGACAAACTCTGAAGTAGTCCTGCAGGCTTTAGACGGGAGGGCAGACTTTGAGCGCCATCTCGCGGATGGGGGGCAAAGGTGCGCTGCAACCGCCTGTTCAACTGGAGGGATCTGGTTATATCCCTTCTCTGCGGCTCCGTCCACGTGTGAAAGAGTCGACGAGACCGGGGAGCGGAGTCTAGCGGAGACAGGAGCGTTCCACGACTTGGAAAGTTCAGCGTGGAGCTCGGGCAGAAAGGGTGCTGGACTGGACGCTGGCGCTTGGCGGCGGCTGGGCAGAAAGAACCCGTCGAGCCTATTCGGTGTGGGCACCTTAGGCGGGGACCATTCGAGGCCCAGGTGTTCGACAGCCATGGTGAGGAGGCGGAGAAGCTCGGCGTCCGCACTGGCGTGGGTCCTGCCAGACTCCCGCGTCGAGGAAGAGGCGGAGTGGAGAGAACCGGACCACTTTTCGCTGTCTGACGCCAGTAGAGAACAGCTGTCCAGGATGGCGTCCTCATCCGCTTCATCCCCTGAGGCGACGGCATTGGGGGCGGAGAGGGAGAGAGCGAGGTTCGCGGGAGAGGCTCCGGCGAAAACCTGGCTTGAGTCTCGGGCTCCGGTGGTCTCTGAGAGCGGCGCTTCTTCTTACGCGGCCCAGAGACAGGAGGAGCGGTGTCTGCGTTGAACAAGGCGAGTCGAGCCCGCAGGGTCGACATCGGCAGTTCTTCGCAGAATTCGCAGCCACCCGAAGACATGGCGGTGGCTGCATGGTCACGTCCCAGGCAGAGAGCGCAGATCACGTGGCGGTCCCTGTCGCTGAGATGAGAGCGGCACGAGCCGCAGGAAACACGAGGCATTTTGCAACAAACGCCTCTGCTCTTTTAGTAAGTGAACACACACACAAACACACAAGAAGCAATGTAAGGATATTGTCGCCGGATAGCGAAGCAGGCACGGCAGGCTGAAGGCGGCGAAGATTCGTCCGGCTTCCTCAGGCGCTGTCCTAAGCTTGCTGGGTGCTTGATTCGACGGCGGCGGCTTCTCTCAGAGTGCAGCGATGCGAAGAGCTTCGCTGAAGAGACAGAAATCTGAGATTTAGCCTCCGAGCCCTCCTTTTATACGCTCTGCGATCGCCCTTTCTGGCGGGCTGTGACGCGTGAGGGCGCGACGTCACGCCTGGCTCACTGGTAGGCTAAAGCAGTTGCCGCGCGGCAACCAATGAGCGCACAAGATAGCCCGCTCTAGCTCTGCTAGCCGCTGCACTGCGTTGACAATAAATACAAAATTAAGGATAATTTTTTGGCTTCATATCTCGAGAAAAGATGACTTTGCCCCCCATCTGCGAGATGGCGCTCAAAGTCTGCCCTCCCGTCTAAAGCCTGCAGGACTACTTCAGCGTTTGTCAGCCGCGCCTTCTCCGCCGCTGGACAAGCTGCTTCCGCCCTGCACACAATGGCGGTTCTCCAGATTCTCCAAGCTGATCTTCTCCGCCAGCTGGACGAGAAGGGCCCAAGTCAAACCGCCTTGACTGACCTGCGCAGCGCAACGGATCTCTCCCTTCGCGCTACCAAGATAGCAGCACAAGCTATCGGACGTTCCATGGCCTCGCTCACGGTTACAGAGTGCCACCTGTGGCTAACGCTCGCCGACATGATGACTTTACCCGAGAGAACCTCTCGTAAGAGAACGAGCACGCACGGTTCCGGGAAAATTGGGAAACACTTTGCACCCCGGAAGGATGAGAGACTTGTTTTTTAGCCAAGTATGCATAACTTCGTAAGGAATATCTTGTGATCAAAGCAATGGATTATGGTGTGTTTGGGCTCTTTGTAATCGTGAGAATCTGCTGTCAATAAAGTTTTCACAATCCATGCATGTTTCATTGAGTTATGAGCTGAAATGTCACATCAAAAAAACATAGCATCACTGATATTGCTACTTCCTTGGTGCGTCTGTGGTATTTTTTGTGTTAGAACGCCATGAGGAATATCTTTAGATCTGAGTGATGGATTATGGTGAGTTTGGACTCTTTTTAATCTTAACAATTTGCTGTAAATTATGATGTGCCATTTTCCATAATTGATGCATGCTTCATTGAGTTATGAGTTAAAACGCGACATAAGTGCTACATCTATAATAAGTGCTCTATGCGCGCCGGTTGGGGTTCGTGTGTTACAACTCCACGAGGAATATCTTTAGATCAGAGTGATGGATTTTGCTCGGTTTGGGCAATTTTTAATCGTGCGAGTCTGCTGAAAATAATGATGTGCACTTTTCTACAATCTGTGCATGCTTCGTGAAGTTATAAGTGAAAACCAAACGCGAGTGCTTCATGAGTATATACTAGGATAGGTGCGTCTGAGGTATTTTTTGTGTTAGAACGCCATGAGGAAATATCTTTAGATCTGATTGATGGAATATATTGAGTTTGAGCTCTTTTTAATCGTGAGCTCCTGCTGTAAATAATGACGTGTCATTTTTCATGATCGATGTATGTTTCATGAAGATACGAGTAAAAAGGCCAAGTCTAAGCTACCTTGCTTGGCTACGTGAGTCTGTGAATTTTTTGTGTGTTAGAACTCCATGAGGAATATCTTTAGTTCTGAGTGATGGATTATGTTGAATATGTTGATTATGTTGGACTCATTTTAATTGTAAGCATCTGCTGTAAATAATGATGTGTCATTTTCCACAATCGGAGTATGTTTCATGAAGTTACAAGCGGAAATGTGTCTAAAATTCAGCATCCATAATGGTTTACACATGGGTCTCTTGAGGGGCTTATTTTACAAAAACCTTGCTTAAGTTTAGTAAAAAGCCTAAAACAATTATGCTTGTTGTATTCTCAAATGACATATGGCACATTACTATCTGAGCTGTTGTCACGATAAATACGGATGAACCCAAACGCAAACAGGATGTATAACAAATAGTTTATTTACTAACAAACAGGGAAAACAAAACCCAGAGGTAAAGATCACAATGAACCGACACAAGACAGCAAACACAAGGAGACTAAATAGGAGAACCAATAAGGGGAACAGGTGATGCTAACTAGACAATCATGACAAACGAGGATAACAAGGGGGCGGGGTAAGGTAACGAGACACACAAGCACATGGCCCAAACCAAAGACCATGTGTTGTACACAAACATGGGTCTGCCATGATCCTGTCTCAGAACTAGAGAACTCGAGGACTAGAGGACAGAATCATGACAGCTGTATGATATTTTTGACAAATTGCAGTATGTAGTACAAAAAAGTAGTTTATAAATTATGAAAACATTTTTTTCTATTTATCAGCAAATAACTCAGCACTACTTAGGAGTTTATCAAATTGGCTACATTCATTGTAAACGGACAGACGCTGCAGCACAACACAAGACAGTGGCGCAGTAATAATTGAGCGTCAGCGTCAGTTCTGGCAGGCCAGGTAGTCAAGACGCTGCTAATGCTGTTTGCTAACAACACTGTCCCGTCAGCTGATCTGCTCCAGCTGAGCTGCAGTAGCTCGTTAACTCCCCTCGCTGCTCAGTAGCCAAGCTCAAACAAGGCACCCTATTTAAAGCACATTCAGTTGCTCATACATGCATGCTGCTCGCTTCTGCTGATCTGTACACTGGTAAAAAGCTGTTTAATTCCTTCATCTAGCTTGTTTCTCAGAAGGTGGCTTAGTCATCTCTTCATAGTGCTTACACTGTAGACTGTCAAAACAGTTCAAAGACAGATAATTCTAGGTAACAGCATGTTTTAGCTATTGTGGTCTTGAATAGTCATTTCAGTAATTAATTAATAATTTTTACCATAATATAATTGCTAAATTAGGGTGGCTCAGACGACACCGTTCGAGACACTCAATTTCTGTTTTGGGGGGAATAGCTCATCTAGTCAAAATAATGTGAGAGCCCTTATGCTGCTGCTGCATCCCCTCATGCTGATAATGCTGTCCCTATATGCGGCTGCTATCTCCTCATACTGTGCTGTCCCCTGACTCTGTTAATTCATGAATGGTCAGGGGACTCATCTGATCAGAACATACTGCTGCTGCTGTCCCCTGATTCTGCTAACTCATGGGTGGTCAGGACTCATCTGATTATAACTATTGCAAATTATCCGTGTATATTTGTAGATTACTAAGCATATAAATTGTTAAAATAAAATCATCCTCTGTATCTCAGAGGATTGCCAGGTGTGGTTTTGTTTGGGGGGATATTTTAGCTCTCACAGTCCTAAACTGGCGTTCATTAGCGTTCAGAGCGTTCATTAGGCTGCTGCTGCTGCTGTCCTCTGACTCTCTGCTATTTCATGGTGCTCATGAAAGGTCAGAGGACTCCCTGAACAGAGCCATACCACCAAATTTCAATTCAGGAACATCAACCTGTTTGCAATCTATTCAATATAAATTCTTTAATTATTTTTATTGTCTGTGTTCTTGACTTAATGGACCTGACAGAAATTGAGCGTCAGCGTCAGTTCTGGCAGGCCAGGTAGTCAAGACGCTGCTAATGCTGTTTGCTAACAACACTGTCCCGTCAGCTGATCTGCTCCAGCTGAGCTGCAGTAGCTTGTTAACTCCCCTCACTGCTCAGTAGTTAAGCTCAAACAAGGCACCCTATTTAAAGCACATTCAGTTGCTCATACATGCATGCTGCTCGCTTCTGATGCCCGCCACCTCCCCAGCTCCTCCTTATGCACAACGTGGCATTTGCTTTATGTCATGTTGCCTGCTCTGTTCACAGGGGGGATATTTTAGCTCTCACAGTCCTAAACTGTGTGAGCGTTCCCTAATGCTGCTGCTGCTGCTGTCCTCTGACTCTCTGCTATTTCATGGTGCTCATGAAAGGTCAGAGGACTCCCTGAACAGAGCCATACCACCAAATTTCAATTCAGGAACATCAACCTGTTTGCAATCTATTCAATATAAATTCTTTAATTATTTTTATTGTCTGTGTTCTTGACTTAATGGACCTGACAGAACTGATGTAATGAGGCCACAGGTATGTTTGTTGTATAGTAATTTACAATGGCCTCGAACGTAGCTCAACCAATCATAATCAAAGACTGGAACTATCCATTTTATAAAGAACCTTTTGAATAATACTTTATATTTTATTGATTTTTATTATTATTTTCTGATAATGTTTTGATAATATCTTCAAAATCCTCAATAATGTCCTTACATCCTTCATTATGTGTGTATTTTGGTATAATTGAGTGCAGATGATAAGGTTGTTGGTCATCTCTCTGGGTAGAAATACACCTGTTTTTTTTTTTTAGTCTTTGCATCTCTTCCATTGTTTAAGTAAGAGGAGTTATTGTTATGATAGCCAGAAGAAGCAATTGTAAAATGACAGTTTGTGAACCCTTCATGCTGAAATATCCCAAACAGTTGCCTCAATGTTGAAAGCCCGAAATTCTTTGGAATGTAATGCTGTAGCATTTAGATTTGCATTTTTTTTATTACTACAATGGCCAAACCCATTATTTATAAGAGGATGTCCATATATTTCTGGTCAAGTGTACATTTTCCAGGCATGCATGCAAAACATTTTTGATGTCTTCTTTTTGTGAAGTTTTGCTGCTACAACATTGGAATTTTCCCACCCACAGAAATGAATAAAGATGAAATCTATTCACTTACACTTCTAATGAAAGTGTGCTTTAATGATTTTCATTCTTTGTAACTTCACCATTATAACACAAGTATAACATTCAAGCTGTATTTATATACTGTACCTGGTAGACAGACAGAAAGTCCACTGGAGAGTTCCTAGTCACTGCACCCAGTCAGATCAAGAATGTCTGTTTCACTCATTTTAATACATTCAAAAAGCTTACCTGTTTGGTGCAAAGCTGGGCGGTACCCGTCGAATGCTCGAATCCAGAATGACAGCTCCTTAACGATGCAAAGTTCCAGCAGTCTCATTGGTTAGAATTAATCACGTGATGACGCCATCTACTGTATTGCTTATAATTTTTCTTTTGCAGTTTTAAGAAATATAATATTATATAAAAATTATATAATTTATCAGTGATGTATTTGTTAGTGTAAAAAATATATATAATTTTATAATAATAAATACATCACTGATGAATACCAAAACAAATCGGTCAACCGTTTGCATTGTTTTATTGTGACAAATAGGTTAATTTTATTTAATAAATATGGTAACACTTTCTATGCATACCATGCTCATAATGAATTATAGCTCCATTTATACTTTTTTTATGAGCAATATTACTATTCTATAAATATATTTATAAAGACTCATTAAGACCTATGCATTATAAGATATAGTTAAATTTATATACATTTTTTATAATTCCTTATAAGTCACTCCTTTGCTCTTTCAATGCGCATGCTCATAATCCATTATACACTGATTTATAAGTATTAATTAGTCAGTTTTTTTGGTTCCATGAATGTATTTATAAAGATGCAACCTGCATTGCTATAATGTTATTATGTTATTTATGAATGTATTAATATATAAGTGCTGTGATTTATTGAGGTCTAATAGTCTAATGCTGTTCAATCTACTGTAATGTATTGGTCTGTCTGACTTTATCAGTCTGTCTGGGACCATGGAACAGCTGCTACAAGCAAACAGGTAAAGATAGTACTTGTCTTGCTATCTTGTTGACTGTGTGCAGTTTTATGCACACAGTCAACAGTTTTGCATTTTTGCAAAAACAGTGTGCAGTTTTATGCACATGTTTTTGCAGTGTGGGATGGACTGTTGAATGAAATAACATTTATGACATTTTACGGGATCGTTAAAATAGTTTGATTAACCCTGAGCTTCTAATCTTAAAACAAGGATTTAACTGTACTGTTATGGTGGGTTGCCCACAGTAAAACCTCATGGTGGCCCCACAGTGAAAAACACCCACTGGGGGCCCGTGCGGGTTTTTCTGTGGGCAGTCCCACTGTGGGCTTGCTAGTGCTGTAGCGGTGCGTCGATGACCCGGAACCGAGATATTTTGCATTTCTCATCCAAACAACGTCAAACTTGGCACTGCACTTACTCGTGCCCAGACAGCTGTCGAGTTTGAAATCCATCGGAGTAACGGTTCGAGAGATATGCGAATAACAGACAGGATAATTAATTCAAATTAGTCGTTAGATTAGTCGACTAATCGATAAAATAATCGCCCGACCAATCGTTTAATAAATAATCGTTTACCCCAGCCCTAGGGCTTGCCCACAGAAAGCCCACATGGGGCCCCAAAGGTTTTGCCCTTGCCCACATTGTCCCACAGAAAACCCACACTTACCTAGCCTAGAAATCTAGACGCACCCTAGCGGCAGCAAAATGTCTCCATAGACTTTCGAGCTGCAAAAACCTAAATTGGGTCAGGCCAATCACATCGTGTATAGAGTAGGCGGGGCGGGCTTAACATATGACGACAGAGTTGCGACGGTTACCTGCTGCAACTTGAAAACAAAGAATGACGGCTGCTGGAGAACAGTCTTTCGAATCGGCTTTTTCCGCGACTCTGGAGGACTTGGAGTTAAGTTTTTCTCTGAGAAAAGAGCAAAGAACGGCACTTAAGTCATTCTTAAAAAAAAAGCAAGATGTTTTCGTCGTTTTGCCGGCCAGATATGGCAAAAGTTGAATCTATCAACTAGCTCCGCTGTTGGGAAAACGCTCTGGTTGGTTGAAGCGCTGTCCTATTGCGTGCAGAGGGAATTTGAAAGACAGCCGTTTATCCCACCCCTCAGATTGAGCCGCGTCTATGGTGAGTTTCCAGACCTAACATCTTGATGTAGGTCTGGCTTGCCAGGCTAACACTTACCCACAGTGGGCCCACACTGGCATGTTTGCATGTTGTTGGCGACCGTGATCGGAAGTAGGGTAGCGATACTTCCGGTCGCGCCACCGCCCGCTACGATCGCCATTCGTTTTTAAAATGGACTGTGAACAGCGTGTTTTCTCTCAGTCATTCGTGTATTTACCAAAAGTACATGTATCAGATGTTGTCCGTTCTGTTGACAGTTTTCAGGGAGATGTGAAAAGATCAAAATTGGACAAAGGGTACAAATTCTTTTTTTGAGCAATTTATTTTTGATTACCAAGGTATGTATTATATTTACGATAGCCAATTTACAATTTATCTTTTGTTGATTTGGACACTTCAGTCTCAAATATTATTGCAGGGACAGTGGTAATTAGGGCCAGATGTTATAGGTCATTAAGAAAGCGTGAGGAACCACATCAGCTTGAGGTAAATAGATACTGGATTTAGCTAATGATGAATGGTATATTTTCTGATAACCAGATAAATTCTAATGTATTACTTGTCTCAGTATCAATAGCAACAGCAGCTATAGTTAGAAAAAACAAAAAACAAAACACTGTTCCATTCATTAAAATTGCATTACACTTGATTACTAAGCTCACACTTACTATATTACATGAAATCACAGTAATTACACAGTGATACCATGGTCATTGAACCAGGTTTTGGTTATTTTGGCAGTGTGGGCAGGTGCAAATCCTGCTGGAAAATGAAGTCAGCATCTCCATAAAGCTTGTCTGCTGAAGGAAGCATGAAGTGCTCTGAAAATGTCCTGGTAGATGGCTGCGTTGAGTGGACAGCACAGTGGACCAACACCAGCCGATGACATGGCTCCCCAAACCAACACAGACTGTGGAAACTTCACACTGGACTTCAAGCATCTTTGATTGTGTGCCTCTCCATTCTTCCTCCAGACTCTGGGACCTTGGTTTCCAAATGAGATGCAAAATTTGCTCTCATCAGAAAAGAGGACTTTGGTCCACTGTGCTTTATTAAATCCAGAGTCAACACAGCCATCTACCAGGACATTTTCAGAGCACTTCATGCTTCCTTCATTTTCCAGCAGGATTTGCACCTGCCCACACTGCCAAAAGAACCAAAACCTGGTTCGTGGGTTTTATCAGCTGGAAGCCCAAATTATGTACAAATAAACAACTAAATACTTGAAATCGTTTAAGTTGTGGGCCCTGAATCTATAATCTATGGAAGTTTAACGTTTTGAATGGAATTATGGAAATAAATAAACTTTTCCATGATATTCAAATTTTTTGGAAAGGGTCTGTACACACACACACACTTGTGATATTGCCATCCATGAATGAATCAACAGAAAATACTATTGATTCATTCATGTTTATTCATTGATGGTAATATCACAAGCAAATAAATTACTTTTTACTTACCAAAAATCAACATCTGTCATTTTTCACAGGTTTGTGTTTAAAAAATTGTTTTATTTATTTTATTTTTTTGAAGTAAAATGTATTGGCCAAATGATACTTACCTTATTTGAGAAAGTACGTTCTAATTTAAATGTAATACCTACTCACATAGTACGCGATTTCGGCCGCAGCTTAGGACTCGCTTGTTCACCACACCGGACTCCATTCGTAGCCCCCATAGACAGTATATAAACTGGACACAGCGACCCCATTGGATTCAACGGAGACAAGTGAAGTCAATTAGAAGCACTCACTTCCTGATGGTCGAGCGTACTGCGCAGACTCAAACTGAGCTTGACGACGTAGATGTGACGTGAGCAACCCGTCTGCTTTCTAGCTGTGCCAAGAGAAATCTGAATCATTCCCTTCCGAAACTTGCAGAGACGGAGAGCGTGAGTAGGAGGTGTCCATGAGCTTGGAGCAGGAGAAACTTTTGCTAGGTATTCTGATTAATTATGTTGTCATTTTGCCTCCACGTCCCCCCGATTGCCCGCGAGCTTCTCCTCCTGTCCATACGGTAATTTCTCTACTGTGCGACAGAGAGTCGCGTGGTTATGACGCAATCGTTAGCCTATTTTTACAAAAATTGCTTCTACAGGGCCATAACGTAAGCTACAAAGGTAATGGAGCCTTTTATACATTTTCGTGTTTCTTTAGAAATAAATAATGGACAAATGGAGTCTTTAAACGCCTCAGATGTAAAGTTATTCACTGTCAAAGTGACGCCAAAATGAATGGGAGTCAATGGAATGCTTACAGCAGGGGCCGGTTTCACAAAGATAGACTTTGACTATGGCTTAGATATAGTAGATAGTCAGACTTCAGATAGACATCTAAATCAGACCGTTGCACAAAGCACTTAAGACTCTGACTATCTTAAGTAGGACTACACTGCAATGCATTCTGGGTAAAATAAGACACTTTTCAAAACAAAAAACATGGCGGATCGAGTAAGCGCATTCAACCGCTCAGTGCAGTTTACCCCAGCGGAAAATATGTGTTTGTTGGAGGAGTATAAATGACGGCGTATGTTTTTATGTTTCCATTGTTCGATCGCGCCCGTGCCTCTCTCTCTCTGAGACACACACACACACTTCAGCATTGCAATCTTGACATCGCAGCCTGTTATTATGCAGCATTCACACCAAACGCGAATAGAGCGTCAAATTCGCGTCTAGTTCGACGCTTGAACATTTTGAATCCATTCGCGCGTCCAAGTCGAATAGGACGCGCGTATAAAGCGAGCGTTTGAAGCGAAATAGACGGGCGTTCAGAGCTATGACTCTACTACCCCCAGTTGCGTGAGCGGTGTATTGCATTTCACGCATCGCCCGTGACGCTTGCGTCCACTGCTCAGACTATGAAAGGGAGCGCGTCGATCGTTGCTCGCTTTGACTATGTAACGGAATGTAATAACTGGAAGAAATGTTTAAATTATGAGCCATTTTCCCTTTTCTTTTGGCAGTTTGTAACTGATTGTTACTGCTGGTTGCCAAGGTAACAGAGTCTTAGACCTCAGTTAGCCTGGGGGTAAGGTGTCTAATTTTTTTGGTCTAAATTAAGTCAGTCTTTATTTTTGTGAAACAGACTAACTTGCATTAGACTAGTCTATGAGCAAATTTTAGACTTGTCTAACACTATAGACCGGTCTAAAATAGCTTTGTGAAACCGGCCCCAGGTGGGGGTCCGCTAATCAATGGCGGCACCCGGGTAAGCTTCAAAATAATATGAAACAGTGCCCCCCTGGTAGCCCCGCCCCTTTTCAGCACTGCGCTCGTTGTCTTTTGATTTCCGGTCTGTATTTTCACAGCGATCTTGCGTATATGAACGGTTCGTTTTAAAATCTTCCCGGTCTACTGACATTTGCTTTAAACATTACAATCCTCATGATAACTTTCGTTAATTTTACATTAAGTAAATCCACTTCAAAAGCTAATTACTCCTGGACAGCAATGACAAAAACGGACAAAAATGGCAAAAACGGAAGTTCAAAGACAATATTATAAAGATGGCGGCGCCCTCGTTTCTCTGGTGCATAAGGTCTTATAGACATACTTTTTTAACGGTCGCGAAGTACGTTCTAATTTAAATGTAGTACCTACTCACATAGTACGCAATTTCGGACGCAGCTTTGGTCTCAGCTTGTAAATTATTTAAGAGAGCTGGAGAGGTCTCCTAACCTAGGAGTAACAAGATGGCAGCAGAGAGGACGCGGTCACGCACTTTTCAACGAAAAATATGATGTTTTGGAGTTAAATGATGACAGAGTTGATCAAACGATAAAAAAAGTTTAATCAAGGTATCCTTTTTGTAACCTACCTTTAAGAAATTTTACAGCAGTTAAATGAAATTAAAGTAATAATTCTATTTTTGGCGACTGGAAAAAATGCAGCAGTGCACCTGTGATGACTCCGGCCCTTCAGTCCACAGTTAGCAGGCTCTTGAATAGCACTATTGTGGCACTGACCACACCAAATATACAGTACAGTAGTGGCCAAAAGTGATGTATGTTTTTTTTTTTTTTTTTTTACCCTACAAGTTTGCTTAAACCATCAAATTATAAGGAAAATATTTTTAGTTTTATATTTTTTAAAAATATGAGGGAAGAACAAAACACTAAACTTAGTGAAGGTATTTATCTGACAAAATTATTTCAAATCACCTTTATTTCTACAGTGATTTTTACAATACAGATTGTTTCAAAGCAGCTTTACAGAGATAACAGGAAAATAATGCAACAAAGTTAGTCTTGGCTGTACAGCAGCTCTAGAAGAAAATAGCGTCATTGTCCAGCTTAAGTAAGTTCAGTGTTGATTAATTTCTACCAGAAAGACTCGAGAGGCAAAATACCGAAACAAGTATACATTTATTAATAGTTCAGCAAGCAAATATTATTGGCATAAGCCCTGTCCGTAGCTCGCAATCAGAGGGTTACGGAATCTGCATTTCTTGCCTGAAGATGAAGGTGGAGCGCAGCCGACCCCCTGGGAGGTATGGACAGGGACCATCCTGGTGGTGGTGGGGAATATGGAGGGGAAGGAACCATCCTGGTGGTGGTGGGGAGGATGGAGGATGGAGGCAAAGCGGGTGAGTGAATTACATGCTTTGTTTGTACATTCTCACTGTATGTGGTTTTTAGTGGGTGGATCAAAAGTTACACTGAAAACTAATCCGGAGTTTGTTCCTAAGGTCAATGTGCAGAGGATGAGTTTGTTACGAAAGAGCAGTCCGCTCTTCATCTCTTGTGCTGACAATTATAAGGGGGGACCCATTTAGTTTTACCACTCTCTCACTGAGTGGTAAACGCGATTGTAATGTGTTGCAAAGACGCAAAAATTTAAGCTCTAAATTAAAGCTTCAAGCTCACTCCAGGAATGGTTACCTATTGGGCACTGTTCAAGGGTGTTTCTATTTAGGACATTTGTGCTGCGGCGAGCTGGGCATCACCGCAAACATTTGCGAGATATTATAGACTGGATGTGACTGAGCCATCTCTGGCTCATTCAGTGCTTGGTGTGGGAGAGTTGTATGATTAGTACTCCACACGTGTCATTCACTCATATTTTTGTATTTCAGAAAAACACCTTGTTGCTTGCTCATTATAGGGTATTATATTATGCATGCATTATAGGGTATGCATGCATTATAGGGTATGCATGCATTATATTATAAATTAATTAAATTATTGTATTATATACACTACCGGTCAAAAGTTTTAGATCGGTAAGATTTCTAATGTTTTTAAAAGAAGTCTCTTCTGCTCACCAAGGCTGCATTTATTTGATTAAAAATACAAACAAAAACAGTAATATTGTGAAATATTATTAGAATGTAAAACAGCTGTTTTCTATGTGATTATATGTAAACTGTAATTTATTCCTGTGATCAAAGCTGTATTTTCAGCATCATTACTCCAGTCTTCAATGTCACATGATCCTTCAGAAATCACTCTATGATGATTTGATGATCAAGAAACATTTATGATTATTATCCATGTTGAAAACAGTTTTTTAAATTTTTATTTCATGATGCTATGATGAATAGAAAGTTCAAAAGAACAGAATTTATCTGAAAACTAAAGCTTTTGTAACATTAAACACTACCGTTCAAAAGTTTGGGGTCAGTAATAATTGTAATTTTATTTTTGAGGGAAAGAAATAAAATAAATCAATACTTTTATTCATCAAGGATGAGTTAAAGGTCCGTGTACTTTTTCGTTCATTCATTATTCTATTTCTGAATGAAAGATGAAATTTAAAAAAGGGTGCAGCTTGGTTTTTTGTTTAAAAGAAAAAAAGCAGAAATGGCTGTATTTTGTTTTCCAAATGTATTGTTGTCATCAAATAATAGTATTAGAAAACTGGACGACATTTCCGATCGGTTTTTAATTTGTAATATTTATTTGTACGTTTATTGTATTTCATTTGACTGATCGCATCTTTAAACAAACAAACAAATAAATAAATAAATAAATAAATAAATAAATAAATAAATAAATAAATGAATGAATGAGCAAAACTTGGCCACTAAATATTTAATAATCAATTATTTTAATGATCACAATTAAAGTTTTAATTTTATTAAACTGAACAAGCGCAACATTCAGCATTCAATCAAATATTCTAAAAGATGTATTATTAATAATAATGTTATTTCAACATAATATCTCGTTATTTCGACATAATATGTGTGCGTGCAACAAGCAAGATGTGCATTTGTAAATCCGGTGACGCCTGCAATGATTTTTATAGTGTTTTCTGACAGTGTCGACTCGGCTGCAAAGATGAAGTTGACGATCGCCATATAGTGAACGCGCCTATAGAGAGAAATGCACATAATGGATTACATAATCAGAGAATAGACTTTTTCTTTTTTCTTTTTTCTTTTTGAATTATTTCGTTTAAAGACATTTCAAGCTTTGTGTATTTGATGTATTTCTCATGTCTGTGTGAGGCATACACTGAGTTTCGTTAAGTTAGGATGAGATGCGCTCCAGTTAACGTGCAATGCAAGTGACCGCGCGGGCGAGCATGATAATATTATTGTCTGTTATATTTGCTTATTATTTATTAAATCCAGGCAATTGGTTAAAATTAAGATACAATTTATACAAAACGAAATTCACTTTAAAGAAAGGTTTTCTACAAAACAAAACTTAATGAAGTGGTCAGAATCATGTCTGACCTGCTCCATGTCTCTCGATATATTGTGCATCCTATCTGCTGTTCACTTTTCATAAATCAACATACATGGAAAAAAACACAACTAAATGTGCTTATTTATTGGCTACAACAGTATAGGCCTACAGACTCTCTATTTGTACAAATTTCTGCACATTCATTTAATTCTGAATTTTGCACACACAAGTTGAAAGGCATTTGTTCAAATCAAGTTCAGGATAATTGTGCATTCGTTCATTTATTAATCATTATGATACTAAAATCATAACAAAATAGGCTATGCTATGTACAAAAAATCAGATGAGCCAATGAACTGTAGCCAAGGCGACATCTATCTAGTGTATATAAACTATGACTTCGCACGATGGTGTAATTTACTTCCGGGTAAAGATGCGATCAGTCAAATGAAATACAATAAACGTACAAATAAATATAACAAATTAAAAACCGATCGGAAATGTCGTCCAATTTTCTAATACTATTATTTTATGACAACAATACATTTGGAAAACAAAATACAGCCATTTCTGCTTTTTTTCTTTTAAACAAAAAACCAAGCTGCACCCTTTTTTAAATTTCATCTTTCATTCCGAAATAGAATAATGAATGAACGAAAAAGTACACGGACCGTTAAACTGATCAAAAGTGACAGTAAAGACATTTATAATGTTAGAAAATATTCTATTTTAAATAAATGCTGTTCTTTTGAACGTTCTATTCATCAAATAATTTTGAAAAAAAATGTGTACACAACTGTTTTCAACATTGATAATAACGACGAATGTTTTTTGATCATCAGATCATCATATTAGAGTGATTTCTGAAGGATCATGTGACACTGAAGACTGGAGTAATGATGCTGAAAACTCAGCTTTGATCACAGGAATAAATTACAGTTTAAAATATATTAAAATAGAAAACAGTCATTTTAAATTGTCATAATATTTCACAATAATACTTTTTTTATTATTATTATTTTTTATCAAATAAATGCAGCCTTGGTGAGCAGAAGAGACTTCTTTTAAAAACATAAAAAATAGTGCCGATCTAAAACTTTTGACCGATAGTGTATATACTAATAAATATATATAAATATATATTATAATATAATTTAATGAAAATGATAAATGTTATAGGTTACAGATAGCTTTTTCCAGGTATTATAACTGGATCGTCTGTAGAGGCTTAATTGTGCTAACTGGAAGGCTAGTTCACAGAATATTGCAATAGTCAATAACATCAGTCCAGGTTGGAAACTTTATAGCAGAAATGTTTGAGCGAATGCATTCAGTAAACATGAGAATTCAAATTTATGAAACCTTTTGAACTTTTATGGAACCTTTAAAAGTTCAAATTTGGATTCAAGACACTCCTGATACTCAGCACTCTTGTGATGCAAATAATAAGGTTTAATGTAATCATACCGATCAGATATTAGTGTTGTAATAGTGTATCTTGTTGAAAAATCACACAAAGGCTAATAATTTGCTGAAATTAACAGGTTTAATAAGAAAGTACTTTTACAATAAACATTCATATTATATGACTTCAGCAAATGCTCCTTTCAAGTGTTAAAGATTCATTCTTCTTTGGCCTGGGAAAGAAGGAAGAGTTAAATATTAGTCTTATTAACAAAAATGTTCTTCACTTTACATAATGAAGAGAATACAGATGTGCAAATGCAAAATGCAATTATTATAGTTCCACTACTTCTTCTAAGAGGTAGTTCATGTATTTGGATAAACAAGTTGAATAAATAATGCAAAAAAAAAAAAACCTCATCTACTTAGTCTAACCTTTCCAGTATCACGGCTCTTGGCTCTGAGCTTGTTGACCTGAGACTCAGAAATGTCAGCACGCTCCTCAGCCTCCTCAAGCTCATGCTGCACCTTCCTCAACTTGGACAGGTGAACATTGCCTTGCTCCTCCTAAAGTTTTTTTATATATATATATATGGTTCATGTATCACGTTTCATCAAATTAGAATTCCAATATAAATAATTACAGTGTCAAAATGTTCTATTGGATTTTACATACCGCCTCTTCAGCCTGCCTCTTGTAGACTTTGACCTTCAGCTGCAGTTTGTCAACCAAATCCTGGAGTCTGGTGATGTTCTTCTTGTCCTCTTCAGTCTTCAAAAAAATACATGTTTACAAAATTAAGCATTGATCCTTTACTAAAAATAGGCATTGTCAGTACACTATTATACAGACTCTTTTGTCTGAACAAACTTGTGAGGAATATGGTCATACCTGATAAGTGAGCTCTTTCACTCTCCTCTCATATTTGCGGACACCTTTAACAGCATCAACTCCACGTCTCTGCTCAGCTTCAACTTCAGCCTCAAGCTCACGGACCTAAAGAACATATTTTTATTCAAACCAATCGTAATATAACATACTTCACCTTGCCCATATCATAACTATAAAGAGGCTTACTCTGGACTCCAACTTCTGGAGTTGTTTCTTTCCTCCTTTCATGGCCAGATTCTCAGCCTCATCCAGACGGTGCTGCAGGTCCTTCACTGTGACCTCCAGATTCTTCTTCATCCTCTCAAGGTGAGAACTGGTGTCCTGCTCCTTCTTCAGCTCTTCTGCCATCATTGCAGCCTTTTGCATTAATACAGAAAGTCATTAGGATCCACATTTTTTATGTACAATTTACGTAAGCGTCTTATGAAACATTTGGCAGCTACTGTTTCTCACATCAGTGATGGCCTTCTTGGCCTTCTCCTCTGCATTTCTGGCTTCCTGTACAGTGTCATCAACTTCACTCTGGACCTGAACAAGGTCAGCCTCAAGCTTCTTCTTGGTGTTCAGGAGACTTGTGTTCTACAAAATGGAAAGCAACAGTTTGAACATTTTGAATAATGCTCACAAATTCAGGGAAACAATATGCCCTTACCTGAGAGTGCAGCAGCCCAACACGCTCACTGATATCCACCAGCTCTTGTTCAGCCACTTTGCGGCCTCTCTCTGTCTGCTCCAGAGCAGCTCTCAGCTCCTCAATCTCAGACTGCATCAGAGTGTTTCTGCGCTCCACCATGGCCACCTGCTCCTTCATGTCTTCCTGTCCTCTCTGGGCATCATCAAGGTGCAGTTGGGCATCCTGAACATAACAATAGCTGTAGAATGAGCTTTCGATGTGATTTCTGCTAGGCTGTACTTACCATATGTTAGATTATTAAAAAAATATATGAATACATCCCAAAGTCAAAAAGAAGAATTCCTATGTATACCTTGAGTTGTCCCTGAACATTCCTGAGCTGTTTCTGGGCCTCAGCAGCCTGGCGATTGGCGTGACTCAGCTGAATCTCCATCTCATTAAGGTCTCCCTCCATCTTCTTCTTGATTCTCAGGGCATCATTCCTGCTCCTGACTTCAGAGTCCAGGGTGCCCTGCATGGATTCAATGACTCTCTGGCTGTTCCTCTTGATCTGCTCCATCTCCTCATCCTTCTCTGCAAGCTTCCTGTCAATCTCTCCCTTGATCTGGTTTAGCTCAAGCTGGACTCGAAGAATCTTGGACTCCTCATGCTCCAGTGTACCCTATGAAAAATAAAACAACATTTAAATATAAGAATGAAAATACACACAGTGTATTGATGAATACCACACTGTATGGTGGTTCTAGCAAGAATTCCATATTGATCTCCAGATACTCACTTCAGCCTCTTCCAGGGCAGTCTGAATCTCTGCCTTCTCAGTCTCCACTGTCTTCTTGGCCTTTTCCAGCTCATGGATGCTCTTACCAGTCTCACCTAACTGCTCTGTCAGATCTGAAATCTCCTCTATAGAGAGAAAAACATATAATATGTATCATAATGCACATTCATTAATCATATGTGCTTACTTTTTAATACTCACTGAGAATTAGAACATTTAAAGGGATAGTTCACCCAAAAATGAAAATGTTATCATTAATTAATTACTCACCATCATGTCATTACAAACCTGTAAGACTTTTGTTCATCTTTGGAACACAAATGAAGATCTTTTTGATGAAATTTGAAAGCTTTCTGTCCCTCCATAGACAGCTACTCAATTGATTCTTTGACGCTTCAAAAAGGTTATAAAGAGATCATAAAACTAATCCATATGAATTGAGCTCTCAGATTTCATAAAAAAGATCTTAATTTGTGTTCCGAATATGAACAAAAGTCTCACAAGTTTGGAACGACATGAGGGTCAGTAATTCGTAAAAGAATTTTCATTTTGGGTGAACAATCCCTTTAAGTTTTTTTTTTTCTTTCTAATTTAACGGTTTCATTCTTACGCTGCAGATTCTTGTTCTCTCTCTTGAGGGTCTCCAGCTGATCCAGGCTCTCCTCATAGGAGTTCTTCATCTTGAACAGTTCAGTGCTGAGTGAACGAGCCTCTTTCTGGGCACCTTCCAGCTCGGCCTGACCTTCCTCATATTTCTGCTTCCATTCTGCCAGGACCTTTGGTGGAGATATTTTAGGATAGAGATTGTTTAAAAAATGTTGAACAAAGCCCATTCCAGCAATACTTTACAAAGAGAATATAATATGACTAAAACTGCTTACCTTGTCGAAGTTCCTCTGCTTCTTGTCAAGGTTGGCAGCCAAACCATTGGCTCTCTCCACATCGATCATGAGGTCCTCCACCTCACCCTGGAGCCTCTGTTTGGTCTTCTCCAGAGATGCACATTTGGAGTTTACGGCCTCAACTTGTTCCTCTGCCTCTTGCAGACGCTGAGCCAGCTTCTTCCTGTTAAGTAATACACATTATTTTGAATTCTAATCTATAAAATAGCTGTGAGAGTTAGGAATATTATACAATAATATACATACTTGGACTCTTCAAGCTCCTCCGTGCGCTGGATGGCATCAGTTTCATATTTGGTTCTCCACTGAGCAACCTCACTGTTGGCCTTTGACATTCCCCGCTGCAGCTCAGCCTTTGCCTCCTGCTCTTCCTCAAACTGCTCACGGAGCAGGTCGCAGTCATGACGGGCTGATTGCACAGCATGGGCCAGTGCGTTCTTAGCCTAAGGGACAAAGTCACATAATATTATTGTATTATTGTCTCTACAGTAAAGTAATTCATGAATTGAGTATGCTGTATTACCTTAACCTCCTCTTCAATAAGCCTCTTAAGCTCCTCAATTTGCTGAGTGAAAGCTTGTTTGCCTCTGGTGAGCTGAGAAACCAGAGCCTCCTTCTCCTCCAGCTGACGGCCAAACTCACCTGTATAGATTTAGATTCACTTGTAAATAAGTGTGTTTTCTTCTGATAAGACTGTCAGAAATTCAGTGCTATATATAATCTTAATACACCACACTCAGTTACTGTTGGAATACTATTAATTTATTCATGATTTTCATTAGTTACCATTTTCAGTTTGAAGTCTTGCTCTTTGAGCACTGAGGTCATTTAACTGGCGAATGTTCTCATCATTCTTGGATTTTATTTCACTAAGTTGGTCCTCAAGTGTGCGGCACATCTTCTCAAGATTAGCCTGCAAATACAAAAGTCATTAGATAATTGAAAAACTTCAACATGTTATGTATTCTTTAAACATAAAATTTCCTACTTTTCCTTTGGAAACAGCTTCCATGTTGCTGGAAAGATCGTCAATCTCCATTTTGAATTCGCTCTTCTCTTTCTCAAGCTTCTGCTTGACACGCTGCAGGTTGTCGATTTGCTCTCCCAGCTCGGCCACACTGTCTGCCTGCTTCTTGCGGAGGGCAGCAGCAGTAGCTTCATGCTGGAGGGTGGATTCTTCAAGATCACGACGCAGCTTCTGGAATTCAGCTTCACGCTTCTTATTCATCTCGATCTGAGCAGCAGTGGCTCCTCCAGCCTCCTCAAGCCTCTCACTGATCTCCTCAAGTTCCCTGGAGAGATCAGCTCTCTGCTTCTCAACCTTGGCACGAGCAGCGCGCTCAGCCTCGATCTCTTCCTCCAGTTCCTCAATGCGGGCCTATGGTGGTAAGTAGTTAATTAGATTTTTGGTTATCTGTATTTAATTATAATGATGTAATGTTTGAAAAAACTCTAAATACCTGAAGCTCCTTGATTTTCTTCTGGAGTTGAGCACCTAGAGATTGTTCATCTTCAATCTTGCTGAGCAGCTGACTTATTTCAAAGTCTTTCCTGTTCAACAATAAGTAGTTGTAAAAAAAACATAACACAACAATAAAAAATTTCAAAGTTTTCAAAGATTTCCTGCTTGAATTACTTTTTTATTTTCTCATCAGATTGCTGCTTGTCATTCTCCAGGTCCATGATGGACTCTTGGGATAATTTCAGGTCTCCTTCAAGCTTTCTCTTGGTTCTCTCCAGGTCCATGCGGAGCTTCTTCTCTTGTTCAAGGGAACCCTCAAGCTACAGGACAATGATATATAAAATATGTTCACAGCAGAAAACAGTTGATTTGATGAATTAATATAATTAATTTACATAATCAACTCACATCATCAACTTGCTGCTCAAGCTTTGTCTTGGATTTGGTCAGGGTGTTGACTTTGTCCTCCTCGGCCTGAAGATCATCCAGTGTCTGCTGATGTGCTTCTTGGAGGGCTTTCTTCTCCTTCGTAACCTTAGCAATGCTCTCATCCTGAGCTGCCATTTCCTCAGTCAAGTTCTTGACCTGTAGGATTTTTTGTTCCAAATAAGCTTAAATATCACAAATCATATTCTATAGGGATCTCCCAGTCACGTGACCCCTAGCCGCGTATCAGCCATTTTGACGGAATACATCCGTCAGCTACTCAGTGGCAATGGATCTATTATTAGGGGTGGGTAATATATTAGAGAGTATATTATTATACTAATAATATAATTATTAGTATAATTATTTTATAATTAGCCTAAACATTGCAATACGTTGCGCTACAGTATTGATATAATTGTGTGCGCAAAATATCTCGATACTGAACAGAATCGATTTTTTCCCCCACCAGTAAGTTATCTATTATTAGCGCAGTGGCCGTCAGCTAACTCTTCACGTCATGTCATCGCACTAACATGGCCAAGACCAAAGAGCTGTCCAAAGACACTAGAGACAAAATTGTACACCTCCACAAGGCTGGAAAGGGCTACGGGGAAATTGCCAAGCAGCTTGGTGAAAAATGGGCCACTGTTGGAGCAATCATTAGAAAATGGAAGAAGCTAAACATGACTGTCAATCTCCCTCGGACTGGGGCTCCATGCAAGATCTCACCTCGTGGGGTCTCAATGATCCTAAGAAAGGTGAGAAATCAGCCCAGAACTACACGGGAGGAGCTGGTCAATGACCTGAAAAGAGCTGGGACCACCGTTTCCAAGGTTACTGTTGGTAATACACTAAGACGTCATGGTTTGAAATCATGCATGGCATGGAAGGTTCCCCTGCTTAAACCAGCACATGTCAAGGCCCGTCTTAAGTTTGCCAATGACCATTTGGATGATCCAGAGGAGTCATGGGAGAAAGTCATGTGGTCAGATGAGACCAAAATAGAACTTTTTGGTCATAATTCCACTAAACGTGTTTGGAGGAAGAAGAATGATGAGTACCATCCCAAGAACACCATCCCTACTGTGAAGCATGGGGGTGGTAGCATCATGCTTTGGGGGTGTTTTTCTGCACATGGGACAGGGCGACTGCACTGTATTAAGGAGAGGATGACCGGGGCCATGTATTGCGAGATTTTGGGGAACAACCTCCTTCCCTCAGTTAGAGCATTGAAGATGGGTCGAGGCTGGGTCTTCCAACATGACAATGACCCGAAGCACACAGCCAGGATAACCAAGGAGTGGCTCTGTAAGAAGCATATCAAGGTTCTGGCGTGGCCTAGCCAGTCTCCAGACCTAAACCCAATAGAGAATCTTTGGAGGGAGCTCAAACTCCGTGTTTCTCAGCGACAGCCCAGAAACCTGACTGATCTAGAGAAGATCTGTGTGGAGGAGTGGGCCAAAATCCCTCCTGCAGTGTGTGCAAACCTGGTGAAAAACTACAGGAAACGTTTGACCTCTGTAATTGCAAACAAAGGCTACTGTACCAAATATTAACATTGATTTTCTCAGGTGTTCAAATACTTATTTGCAGCTGTATCATACAAATAAATAGTTAAAAAATCATACATTGTGATTTCTGGATTTTTTTTAGATTATGTCTCTCACAGTGGACATGCACCTACGATGACAATTTCAGACCCCTCCATGATTTCTAAGTGGGAGAACTTGCAAAATAGCAGGGTGTTCAAATACTTATTTTCCTCACTGTATATACAATATACAAGAGGAAGATAAAGGAATTAGGAATCATAGATCCATATGAAGCACCACAAGTTCTTTTTACAGGCATTAAATGTGTAGAAAAACTTCCTGACATTGAGTTCGGTGACATTTACAGCTACCTTATTCACTTCCCATCACGCTACACCGGAGCTTCATTAAAAGCATACAAAAGCTTAGCAGGCTATCGGTTTACATTTACATTACATTTATTCATTTAGCAGATGCTTTTATCCAAAGCGACTTACAAATGAGAACAACAGAAGCAGTTAAACTAACAGTAGGACAACAATATGCAAGTGCTATGACCCTTCTCAGTTTAATCTAACGAAGATTTTTTTTGTTATAGAACAGAATAGAATAGAGTTCTAAAATTGTCATGGACAATAACATGGACAAAATTGTCATGGACATAACCGGTTGTCATGGACATGTTACAAAAATTGAATAGACGTAAAAAGTCAAGTAACCTTGTATAATTTCATCTAAACTTTATTGTATATTTTACATGCACTTATAATTTGTTTACATTTTACTTCTTGTACCTTATATCACAAACAGTTGGAAGCCAAACACCGCCATCAGCGTTTTGCCTGTTTATTGCCGCCAACCACTTGTTTCTCCGTTTTGTTTCTTTTGGGATACGGTATAAAGATATTCCTTTTGTATGATCACGTATCTGATCGCATCCAACTGCACAGCGTTGCTCAGGCATGATAGGAATATTTCGCGACGAGCTGTAGTATCACGAGTATCACGGGCAGCTTAGCATTTTCTATTCTGTCAGGATGGCTGCTCCAAATGGCGTGACGTCACACGGGACGTCCCTATCAATATTTAAAACAGAGATTAAATTTAATCTTAAACCAACTCAATCTCTTACCTTATTCTCAGTGGCATGTTTCTCCTTCTCCACTTTAGCCAAGGTGAGCTCCAAGTCATCAATGTCTTTCTTCAGCTCAGAGCACTCATCCTCCAGTTTCCTCTTCTTGGCTGTCAGTTCAGCATTGATTTCTTCCTCATCCTCCAGTCTCTCAGTTGTCTCTTTGAGTTTAGCTTCAAGCTGGATTTTGCTTTTAATCAGACCCTCACACCTCTCCTCAGCATCTGAGAGATTCTCAGAGTCCTGTTTGTAAAATAGATTGCTATTTCATTGGAAACAACCTTGCTCATTTTTAATGTAGCCAAAATTCAGTTAATTATAAAATATACTCACAGATGCTACTTGCAGCTGCAGATCATTTTTCTCTTGCAGCAGTGCTACCATCTTCTCTTCAAGCTCCTTCTTTTTGGCTTCAGCCTTAACCAAAGCCTCTTTGCATTTTGCATAGTCCTCTTTCATGTTTGCCAGCTCCTTCTCAGTCTCTGCACTCTGAAGCAGAGGCTTAATCTTGTAATAAACCTTCATCCATGGCCAGTGTTTGACATTCATGAATGAACGGATGTTGTATTGGATGGTGTAAATCGACTCCCTGTGAGTAATTCATCATTAAATGGCATAATCATCATTAAGTTTGCAGTTATCATTGATGTCATCTTTACTCATGACAATAATCACCTCCTCTCCATCATTTTCACATACTCCCTCCTCATCAGGTAACCACGGCAGAGAGCCTGAGTCATTGTGACCAGAGTAGCCAGTTTCTCATCACGCATCTCCTCAAGAACACCCAGAAGACCAGCTTTGAAGAACACCTGAATTTATGTAAAACAGTAAATCTAAATATATTGATTTAAACTGTATAAGCTAAATGACCATGATCACTGAATCTTTGGAATGTGTAAAGCTAAATAATGAACCTTTGTATGTCCAAATCTGTAGTCGTCATGATTAATGTCGATGGATCCCAGGAGTTTCTCACTGGCCTTCTTGTTATCCATAAACTGTCCATCTGGGATAACACCAGCATTCAGCACCTTGTATCTGTGGAAAATGTATCAAAATACTTCATATCTTTTAATTAGGAGCCTCCTAGGAAATGTTGTTTTCATGTGGTCCCATTTACCTCTGCTTGAAGTCACCATATTGGATTCTGCTGGGGAAGCCCTTTGTGCAGATTCTGATGCCCTCCAGAACACCGTTACACCTCAGCTGGTGAATAACCAGGAAGTTCTCCATGAGACCTAAAACGAACAGTTTACACCATGAACTTGGTAAATTAACTCAAATATTGAGAACCAAAATATCTGTACATTTTTTTTTTTTTTTTTTATACTTTACCTGGAGTCTTGGACTCATTAGGAATCAGGCAACGCACAAAGTGAGGGTGAGTGCTCCTCAAGTTGGTCATGAGTTTGCCCAAGTTCTCCTGTGGAGAATAGAAAAAGGTTGGCATGCTTTGTATTTCTTTTTTTTCTAAAATGAAGCAATATTACTGTGATGTCATCTCTATACATACCCTGAACTGGGAGGACACAGTCTGCATGGAGCCACCCTTCTTCTTGCCTCCCTTTTTAGTAGTATCTATTGAGATAAAAATACAAAGGAAACTAGAAGTTGCAAAATAAATGCAAAAACAAGAAAGAAAGTTCAAAATTGAATCAAAGTTTTGTTAAATAGATTTTTTCTTTACCCTCAACAACAGGTGGGTAGAGAGCAGCCAGCAGTTTGACAGAAGACTTCTGGTACAGCTGCAGAACAGAATCATTCAGTGGATCCTTGTTCTTGTCCAACCAGCCAGTGATATTGTAGTCCACAGTTCCAGCATAGTGAACCAGGGAGAAGTGGGCTTCAGCCTTGCCTTTGGCAGGCTTTGGTTTCTCAAAAGCTTTGTTCTTGCCAAGATGCTGATCATATAGTTTGTTCTTGAAGGAAGTGTCTGAAGCCTTGGGGAACATGCACTCCTCTTCAAGGATGGAGAAGATACCCATGGGCTGTTTATAAAAGAATGTTGTTTATTATCAAAAATAGGAGATTTTGAGAATAGGATCAATGGAAATTAATAAATTCATAAACCATTGATAACCTTCTCAATGAGCTCAATGCAAGAAGCCAAGTCCATGCCGAAGTCAATGAATTCCCAAACAATGCCCTCCTTCTTGTACTCCTCTTGCTCCAGCACAAACATGGTGTGGTTGAAAAACTGTTGGAGTTTCTCATTGGTGAAGTTGATGCACAGCTGCTCCATGCTGTTATACTGGAGGAATAAAAAAATTACAGAAACATTTACTACCTTCTGAATATCATTCATTTTGACATAAAAAGAGATAAAAGAATCATTCTTACATCAAAGATCTCAAAGCCAGCAATATCCAGTACGCCAATGTAGAAATTTCTTTGTTGTTTTGTGTCCAACATCTGGTTGATACGAATGACCATCCACAAGAACATCCTCTCATAGATAGATTTGGCCAAGGCGCTAACAGAGTTGTACACCTGTAAGTAGAATAGAGTGGATATTTTATTCTGCTTCTGCAATTAGCCAGAATTTTAGGTTAAACACATATGTATTAATGTTACTATACCTGTGGTACGGTCTGGCCTTTGGTCACATACTCATTTCCGACCTTGACTCTAGGGTAGCACAAACCCTTCAGCATATCAGCAGAGTTCAAACCCAGAAGGTAGGCGATTTTGTCAGCCTCTGTTAAATACATTTTTAATTAAATTATCTTTGCTCTATAGAGTATTTTATGTAAAATTATAATAAATCAGACACTAGGTACTTTCCCTTTCATTTTTAGATTTATTGATATGCATGCAACTTCTAGTTTATATTTACACTAAACATTTTATACACAATTTCTGTTGTCAGCAAAGTCGGTGCAATGGTTACTATTTCAAAGCCCAGGATAACACAAGTCTCACCCTCTGTGCCATCAGGCTCAGCCTGCTCCTCACGCTGCTTCTGCTTGAACTTCATGTTACCATGATGAAGCACCGCTCCAGTGAACTTGTAGATGCACATTTTCTCCTCACTTGAGAAACCAAGAATGTCAATAGCATCCTGTAAATTACAGAGAATAATAAAATATATAATTTGCCATATTTAAATAGAATGTCAATATTCAAATAGCAATGACTCACATCAGTAGCATCCAGCTCAACTTTATCATCAATGCTGGCCACTGCGATCTGACCCTGACTGCACATGGGGAAGTCATAGGGGTTGGTGGTGATGAGCGACATTTCTGTAAAATACACAGCATTTATGAAAGAGCATCTTACAATATTATCTGAAACATTGAATTAATGAAATGTGCACCTACCAATAATCTCAGGCTTATGGTTGGTCATCATCTGGAAGAAGATGTGGTAGCCTCTCTCATCTGGAAGCTGGAATGACACTCTAGACTTCTCCAGCAGATCTGTTGAGAGAATGTACTTGAGTCACAATCATCTGAAGAGTGACAGACAAAGACAACTGTTCAGGATGGATCAATAAAATCATGTCCACCTACATGTCTCAATGTCAGCACTAGCCAGTTTTCCAGTGGCGCCAAAATGAATTCTGATGAATTTACCCTGTTTAAATCATAATAGTATAATACATAAATTATTATAATCTCTTTATAGAAAACTATGTACAGTAAAATTGAACACAACTGACCATCTGTACTGTAAATAAACAGTGGTTAACTTACAAAACGAGAGGAGTTGTCATTTCTCACAGTCTTAGCATTACCATAAGCCTCAAGCAGAGGGTTGGCAGCAATGATCTGGTCCTCAAGAGAGCCCTGTGATGTTTGAAGGGTTTTCATTTATTTTCAATTGTTTTTCTATTTCATGGCTAAACAATTTATAGGCATTTCACAAATTCACATATCGTATAGTTTGTGAGATGAGTGTAAATCATCATCTTTTAAAATTTTATATATGACATAGTTTTGTATCTCATACCTTTATTTTACTGGACTCTTTCTTGACACCTGACACTGCAACTGTGGCAAAGTACTGGATGACACGTTTCGTGTTCACAGTCTTTCCAGCACCAGATTCTCCACTGGTTTATAAGAGATTAGAAGACAGAAGTTTGAAAGACATGTAGACTTTTCAAAGTATATTCAATCTTTGTTCAATCTTAAATTCTATTTTGTAAATATCTCCATAAATTTTCCATCTATGTTATACTTTAAATTTTTGTCATGGTCTGAAATTAAATGAAAATACTTACGTAATCAGGACAGACTGGTTTTCTCTATCTGTTGATTGAAATTTGTAAAATATCCGGTATATATTTATTATATTAACAGCAACATCTACTTCATCTTAATTCTGTAGAATTTAATTCCATAATGTCTTACCACACTGCATGAACTGATATGCGTTGTCAGAGACAGAGAAGATGTGGGGTGGGGCCTCCATACGCTTTTTGCCTCTGTAGGCAGCCACCACTTCTGCATCATACACTGGGAGCCACTTGTAGGGGTTCACAGTTGCGCAGAAGAGTCCAGAGTAGGTCTGAAATGAGCAGAGACATGGTCAGAGTCCAACAACACAGAAAAAATTAACTTAAATGCTTTTTATGTCGTTTCAGAACTTACGTAGATCATCCATGCAGCATAACGCTCTTTGAGGTTATACAGCACAGAGGCTTCATTGAGATGGGTCATCATGGCCATGTCCTCAATCTTGTCATACTTGGGAGGATTCATTGGGTAGACATCTTCTTCCTTAGCAACTCTCTCCTATAAATTTGATCAATTAGATATTAGATATAAAAGAAAACAATGTAATAAGTAATTTAATGAGTATCTACATGAAATGGAAATTCAAATTTACCTCCTTAGTGTCAAGCAAAACAACTGTGACTTTGCCACCGTCTTTGCTCTTGATTGTTCCCTTGAGGTACAACTCTTTGGCATCAACCACATAGCAGGCAGTCTTGGCATCAAACGGTTTGGCCTGAGCCTCCATTCTCTCCCTCTCAGGCTTACGAAGGTAAATGGCAGCTTTGCCATAAATCTCCATCTCCGCGTCTGTACTCATGATGGCGGCTTACTAAAGAGAGAAAATATCAACTTATCCATTACAAATTTCATAAATATTCAACAAAGGCAAGACACACAAAATATAAAACACATGAATTGTGTTAGGAAAGAGGCATATTCCTAAGTGTAGGCTTACTCATGAATACAGACACATAAAACAATACTAGATAAACATTTAAATAGCAAGCAAGAAGCAGGTAAGGGGCCCATTAATGGCAAAAAATGTTGATTGAATATGTCTTTCTGGTGATGAAATTGAAATGCTAGTGTCAGGGGATGGCACATAAAGTACAATATGAATTGTGGCATATATGAAGTTTCAGGACAATACAGAGATTTTCACTGCCGACTATGAGTCTCACTTGTGGTCTCTCTGCCCGAGTGCATCCTCCTGTTCCTGCTATGTATGAAACAGACAAATATTTCCTGACAAATATTAAGAAATTTCTGTCACAGATTTGGTTTCATTATGTTAACTTTTCTAATGATTTATTTTTATGCAAATCTCATGATGGATTATGATAGCAACACTGCATCCCAAGTTTGAATTTAATCAGACCATCAGTTCTGTAGTTTGAACCAATTTCATGTTTTGCTCTATTATAGCATCATCAATTGGCCCTTTCCCGCTTCTTTTTCTGTTTCCTCAGACTGAGTCTGCACATAAATGTGTCAAATGTCCTCTGCATTTGGGCCAAATTTGTATAACTTTCCCACAAGGGGTTCTATGGGCTCTCATAGACTCAAAAGTGGTAGAAGAAAAACAGAATACAGTACAACACAACAAAAGCGAATACAATAGGTGGTATATTTGGCACCAAAATAAAGGGTCAATGGGACCCCTTCCTTAAATGCATCTTACTAATACATTTTAAACACATTTCTTTGTAAATAAATTACATAGGTTTTTAAAAACAGCATGCTTCACCAGTTTCCGTCTATAATACAGACTGTAACAACTGTTTTCCTCTACCCTAATCCACACACTGAATCATAAACTCACTTGCCTTTTGTCCTTGAGACCAGATGAAATGTTCACTTTTTTAAACTGTGGATAAAATAATAATAATAAAAAAAAATCATTACAATGTATTAATATAAATAAAAAACACAATTACTTTGAGTACAGACGCATAAGTGATGATGTTAAATTCCTTTCAGTCACAGTCAGCACAGGCTCTTACCACTTGATGGAACCTCTGAGGTCTCTTCTCTTCTCTGTATCTCTTCTGGTCTACCCTCTTGGCTTTTATAGAAGTTGATAATGCACACCAAGCAGAATCTATACATGGGCAACCTCACATATTTTGATATGAGCTTTCTTGACCCATTTTATGGACAGACTGACAGACATCCTACCTGATGAAATCAGTTATAAGTCAAACCTTTATCGTAAACTTTCATTTCAAAGTTATTGTGTATTATAATTATATATTTATAGTCTATTAATATCTTACTTTGACATATGACACACACTGAAGTAAAGAAATCCTATTTTGGAAAGAGGGTGTCTACCTCCCCCTCCTCCCCCTTTTTTGAATCAGAAAACATTTCACCCATGGAAGTTCTTGTAGAAGGCTAATGTGGCAGCAATTGGGCTAAACAATAAAATATGTTACAGATCTGACAAGATATATTGTTCAAGAATATAGAAGAATATAGAAAAACACTGTAAAATATGTCTAATACAGTGAAAACACAAGTGTCAGTTTTTCTTTGTAGAAGAAAGCCAGTAGCGATAAAAATGGCACATTCCCATCGTGCAAAAATCCCTTTGTTATAATTTCTGCAAATATTCAAATATTGTAGACATTTCTTGGTCTTGCAGCTACAGTCTAAGCCTCAGCCACATGGAGACTAAAATGATTCAAAACCACATGTTCACCCTTGAGTGGTCAAAGCCAGCAAACAATGCTAATTACCATCCTGTAAACAGAATATCTCGTTTGTCGTCTCATATCTCTCGTTGTACGTCATTAACAACTAGATGTTCAGTGTTTTTTTTTTTTTTTTTTTTTGTAAATGCAGTTGTCACTACCTTAAATTACTAAACTGTGTGTGTACAGAGCTGAATTTAGCTGCAGTGCTTAGGTGGCCTTAGAGCTTCCTTCTAGAGCAGGGTTCACCAATCTCGGTCCTGGAGGGCCGCTGTCCTGCAGAGTTTAGCTCCAACCAGCTCCAACACACCTGTTTGAAAGTTTCTAGTATGCCTAGTGAGACCTTGATTAGCTGGTTCAGGTGTGTTTAATTGGGGTTGGAGCTAAACTCCGCAGGACAGCGGCCCTCCAGGACCGAGATTGGTGAACCCTGTTCTAGAGGTTTAAAGCTACATCCACCAAACTCAGCTCAGACTGTCACGGTTCACAGGTTCGCCTGTTCATTCTGTGTGTACTGCTCTGGTCTGATCGCCTATCAGCGTCAGCTGTGCTGACGAGCAATCAGATCAGACGCAGGTGTCAGCAGTTAGGTCCTTGGCAGCGCAGGGGACTGCAGTGGGCTGTAATCAGATCCTAGTAGACGGGGACCGCTGAAGGAAACAGCAGTGAACGTCAGCCCAGGCAATAATCCAAAACTCAGGCAACAGAGAGCAGGAAACAGTCCGTAAAAACAGGAGAACTGGATGGACAAAACCAGGGCCGGAGTGGGACCACTTTTCAGCCCGGGAGTTTCAGGCCCAAGACCGGCCCTCTTTTTCCATGGTGGAATTCCAAATTAGCACTTTTTCCAAATTGGATAAATGAAGCAACAATTCAGCTCTTACTATTGTGTAGTTTTTATTAATACCATGGTTCAACAAATAATGTAAAGGTTAAATAATAATTCACTTAAGCTGAGAAGTTAACAAAAAATATTCCACTATTCCACAAGGATAGGTTGATAAATTAACAAAAGCAGAAAGAAAGAAAGAAAGAAAGAAAGAAAGAAAGAAAGAAAGAATTTGAAATATATCCCACTCTTCCACAAAGAGGCATATTGAACTAATGTTTACAGTTTTATTTGTATTCAAAAATATTCAAAAATAATGCTTTTCTAATCAAAAAACGTGATACCTACTCTCAGATAAATGAGGCCTATGATTAATCAGATGCAAATACAAATATAAAACCAGTCCTAATTGAAAGAAAACAAGTTGACAAAAAGATTGAATCCAATATTGGGTGATAATATAGTATAATGAGAGATTTATAAGCTATTTTTTGTAGGCTGGTGATTTTTGACCGGGAACACCACAAGTGTGACTATGTGCCATTCTGTACAAAATAAAAGTTTTTCAAACCAAATTTCCTGGTGAAAAATTAAAGTAGACTAGTGTGATCAACAGTGCCAATTTTTCATATTTTATGTAATATTTACAAATTTGTTGAAGATTGAATCCAATATTTGGTGATTATATAGCATAAGTGATTTATAAGCTATTTTTTGTAGGCTGGTCGGAACACAAAAGGTGTTATAGGGTTTTGAACACAACCTGAGGGTTAAATAACTTTAATTCATATTGTTTACTCTGGTATCCTCTCTACCTGTCCCTGTAGTCATCATGGCCTCCTCATTTTCAGCGGGGGACTGGCTTATCTGCTGCTCAGAAGCTACAAAAAAATAATTAAGAGGTCATTTTACTGCATACACAGATCAAGCTTGAGTTTTGTTATCAATATTAAATTGCATAATATTTGCAAAGTCTATGAATCGCCATGTATTGGGTGATACAAAAAGGCTAATATTGTAATTAAATTTTATATTTTGCTTGTGAATAATGCTAATCATTACTAGACCTGTAAGCTTGGCACATTTGGCAGCATCCTCCTCCAATGCCTTTCTTTTTTTCAACCTGGCTTTTTCAGCCCCTCCTGGCCTCTTCCTCCCATCCATCCTCCCTGACGTGTACCGTTACGGTAGGGCCGGCCCAGCTATCGGTAGGTGCCGGCGGTGCTGCGGTAGCCTACCTGAGAAAACGTTTTGGAAAAGACGGGCTATGGACCCAACCAACTCTATGGGAGGGGAGAACTCCCTCTCATGGTACAACCTATTTTTTACAGTCTATGGCAGGGTTCACCAATCTCGGTCCTGGAGGAGGATTATTATTAACCAATCAGATGTAGCTTATTTAGAACAGCAGCTGTTACACGTATGATTCAGCCAGAGCCATAGAGAGAAAGAGTTGCGACACTCTTTGATGTCGCCGCTATGGCTGTCACGTGGTTCATGTAAGCCCCAATAGTTCCAAAACATACGCTGGCTGTCATGTTCTTCTATGGGACAGACAGCAGCGATTGCATTATTGAACGGTAAATATAAAATAAAACACACACCCAAGTAATTTTTCAGCTGTTATTGCATTTTGTTAATGTCAGTTTTGCATTTGGAGATAAGTTTTAGGCTATATTTTTGGAGGGAAAAGCTTAGTGTTCATGTTCGCATGGGTAGTAGCACTGGCTTTAGCGGCTCTAACTTAACTTTTCCATATCATTCATCTGATGATAGACGTCTCATGATATTTATTTTAGCACAACTGGGCTGTATTAGGCTATTGATTCCCGTGATTTTGTTTATAAATTTTGATTCAGCCATTAGACCTTGTACCTTCGTGATCACGCAAAGAGGTCTGCCGTGGCGGTCCGTTCAGAAATCGCTTAGAAGCTAGCTCACTTCTTCTGATGAAAGTGGCCACCCCCAGGACCACAACGTGAAACATTATCATGTTAAGATAATATTATTTTAAGATTAAGCCATACACATTATCAAAACTATAACAGATTAAAAACGAATGTAAGCATGGCTGATACAAATGAAGGTTTTCAAATAAAAAATGTTTTATTAAACAATGACAGACAACAAAAATGTGTGCTTGTGTGAGTGTGTGTGAACAAGAAAAACAAAAACCAGGGGCAGGTGATGAAACAGACAGGACTGGTGATGGCCATAACACAAGCCGCTTCACTCAAGACAATAAAACATAATGAAAAGTTAGTATATCCCAAAAAAAAAAATTAAATAAAAGTTGCTATAAAGGTGGCAGCGATTCATCACCGAACTCTTAGCTGACGAAGTCGCGCTAGCTATCTAGCTAGCAGGCAGTGATTGAAAATTGGTTGAAACAACCGACATAAAATATAAATAATTACGCTGTGCATGTACAAATGAAGACCAGTATAAGCATCGCAAAGGGCCTCTGAAACAATATAGACAGTTGACAATTCAAAAGAGGTCGATATTTCAGCAACTTAACTCTGGAACAACTCGACGCGCAGCAATGTAAGTGAATGGTGTCCAATGCCCAAATGACAATGTTTGGAACTATTCCGATCTTCATATCCCGGAAGTAGGCGGTTAAAAGCGCCGCCATTTTTTACAACGGAGGTCTATGGGAGTGTCGCAACTCTTTCTCTCTATGGCTCTGGATTCAGCTATCGGACACGAGCAGCAGCTGCAGGCCTGCAGCGGCAGCACATTGACCATCGCCAAGGACATTCTTTCTGTGATTGTAAGTATTAATTTAATTAGAATATGATATCTATATAAAATGTTTTTGTACACTGTGTTGTTCAAACGTATGTAAGCGTCTCGTTAGTGTCGTTTTAACCCTTGTATGGCAGGTCTGTAGGACCCGTTTTCATTTTTTATCAAGAGAAAAATTATACGATTAATTATTTTTTCAAACTCAGACTCATTGGCCTTTCTGTGAAGAATATATATCTGAACACATTTTCAATGACCACATACTGTACACCCCCCCTACACATTTATATTACACACAGGATGTTCGGGTCCACTGGACCCGGGGCTAATAAAAGTGTGGAAATTGTAGGTCCTATGTACCTTTACTCAGTCCTCCTCCTGTCAGGGCCTTGTGTGTGTGTGTGTGTGTGTGTGTGTTCTTGCATATGGTTTATGAGGACACAAATGTGTATGAGGACATCTGTGTCCTTATAAACCAAACGGCTTAAAAAACATACTAAATGGTGTGTTTTTTAAATGCAAAAAATGCCAAAAGTTTTCTGTGATTGGTAGGTTTAGGGGTAGGGTTAGTGTAGGGGGATAGATTATACAGTTTGTACATTAGAAAAACCATTATGCCTATGGAGAGTCCCCGTAAACCACATATCTGAGTGAGTGAGTGAGTGAGTGAGTGAGTGAGTGAGTGAGGTGTATTTGTGTGCAAGTGTGTGTGAGTGCAAGAGTGAGTTTTGTGTTTCTACTCCTGCCATTCCCACACGAGGTTGCAATTCTTTAATGTGATCTAACAAGGTAAAGAGAAAATATTAACCATATATGCAGTTTATATTGCTTGTAATTGTGATGAAGTGAACATCTGTTGAGTATTAGAGATGCACCGATTACAATTTTCTGGGCCGATTCCGATTTTTCATTAAGTTTGACCTGCCGATACCGATTTTAGCCGATTCCGATTTCATTTTTTCTAACCACTTTACAGCACACACAAATTTTTATTTTATATCTTTTCTGTAATAGAACATTTTACAATTTGCATAGTTCACACACATCTAAAGTGCAGTGTTATGGAAGAACCATTTCCTTTTCACATTCAATATCCAATATTTTTTTATATATGTATTTAACAAACTAAACGTCTGTATGAAAACAGGGAATGGAAATAAAATAATATATAAATAAAAAATAAAATAATATAGCCTTGCAGTATAAAGATATTTCTCAAAGCACACACACACAGGCCTATTGCAATCACTTGTACAAACTGAATAATAAAACAAGTTTAAATGGGTACATTTTCTATAAATATTAGTCTTCGTTTTCTTTTCTGACATAGCCTACTCTAGTTCTTGTTAAAACACGCAAAGTCTGTGCATTTTGGGCACTTTTTTGGTGAAACCCTATTTAGGCTATTTTGTCCATCAAAAGTGTGCTTTCCCTTTAATTGAGCGTGAGCAGTGCAGCAAATGGACTCGGCGCCGAAACACGCGCTTCACTGCTCGCGCTGCTCCTGCTCCCGTTGTGAATGCACTCATTGATTAACATGCACGCCGAAAAAATACGCGCTTGCGGTCTGAACGGACGTAATTCACGAGGTTTTCTACATGTGTGTACCGTGTGCACGTGTGATGCTGATGTTGCGCGATGTTAATCATGCGGCGCCCGAGTGCATTTGACCGGCATAAAACCGGCATTTGTCAGACTGACCGGCCGGTCGCCGGTCACGGCCGATCACGTGAAAATCGGCCAATTCCGGTCACCAGCCGATCAATCGGTGCATCTCTATTGAGTATTTTAACATAAAATTTTTGATTGTGTTGAATTAAAAACCCAAACATGCAGTGGGTCCACCAGACCCACGAACACTGGCCGAATAACAAAAATATGAACACCACACAAGGTTTAAGTAGGGTAGTTTCAGCTGGCTATCTAGCAGTAGCTAGCATCATGCGATTACATATTTGATTTAATCAAATTACATGTTGATTACATGTGCATCTACCCTTAACACAATCTGTTTTTATACACGAGCAGTGCACAAGTTCCAGTATGGCCTCTGGAGCTGGACGTGTAGAGATCATGGGCGCAAGACCTCAGAGCCCGTTTTTTTACTGGAGTTGCCTCGCCATCCTCTGCCTCTACCACTAAAATAAGTGCAAAACAATAGATCTAGGTTCTGCACCCTTCCCCACATCACTGATGAAAAATGGTTTGTAACTTTCAGCAGAGGAAAACTCATGCTCCATATATTGGTTCCACCTGTTCCCTTAACATGGGTAATAGACCAGTTTCACAGCATTCAGGTGTCCGGCCTTGTTGATGTATGATGTTAATGATGCCATAATTGGAAGGGTAAATTTTTGCAGGGTGTTTTTATTATATTTATTATATTACTGTTAATGCACTGTATATTATCTATATTATTTGTACTACTCTTATACTGTTACTGCTACTACACTGCACGTATCTGCATATGTTGTTCGTACTGCATATCTATTCTGCTCTTATAAGGCTACTACTAATACATTGCACATTTATATTTACTTTATATTACTGCAAACCATACTATCTTAACTGTATACTACTGTCTACACTGCACCGCCTGTCTATACAATATATACCAACCTTCCTTTGCAGTTTCTTCAACTAATACTGCCTTCTCTCCTCTCCTTTGTGCTCATTTTATCTTGGTGATATTTGTGAAATGGCTGTAGCACTCCCTGTGGTAGCCAGTGTTAGCTGGTTTGACTAACTGGTTTGTAGGTTCCTGGCTTTGTAACTTGTATGCCTGTACTGCCTCTTCTGCTATAATACTTTCTCTGCAATCAAGGTCTTTCCACAAAAACACTGATTTAGTGAATTTGTCCCAACTTATGTCTGTGTAGGGAATGGTGGGTCCACTTCCCTCAAATTGATATTTTGCACGTGACGTCAGTTGTACTGGCTGGCGGGCAAGAACGTCATTCTCTAGCAACGAAAACCAGTATAAGTATTCTATTGGAATCACTGTCTGACACATTCTCAGTGTTTGCATTGTAGATTTGTCATAGACATTTACAAAAACTTTCTTTGCACCATATAAATAACTGTATTTTCATAAACATTTTGCCTATGTTATGTTAATATTTTGGGAATCAAATTTTTGAAATGAGATGTTCATCACCCCCAGAACAAATACTGTATTTGAAATGTTGTTTGTCCTCTCTCTTTTCAGTATTTATTGCCGTCTAATCCTGATTGCAGAATTGAGCTCCAACCCCAGTTAAGCAGACCTGAACCAGTTGATCGAGGTCTTCAGGATCAGCAGAAACTACAGACAGGCTGGAGCTAAACTCCTCCATGACCAGGACTGGACACCACTGCTGTAAGTGATCGATCTAGTCATGTTCAGAACATTTTGCAGGGGACCTTAGCTCTGGCCCTTGAGGACCACTGTCCTGCAGACTTTAGCACCAACCCTGGTCCAGCACGCCTGGACAAGCTAATCAAGCTCTTTTGGTTAAAAGAGCAAGTGAGATTGATCAGGTCTGGACATAAACTGCAAGACAGTGCACTTCGAGGACCAGAGTTGAGAACTCCTGACATATTAATTAGTCAATAATCACTGATTAAAAAAGAATCATTTTTATTTGTATAGATTTGTGTAATATTTGACTAATATTCAGTTGTCTTCTCTCTTTTTTCCTTAATTGTGATGTGTGTCAAACAGCTAAATAAACCCAAAAAAGAGCCACTCAGGCACAGGTCACTCTTTTTCTGTGTAAGTACATTTTTGACTGTCAGACACATTCCCTCTATTTGTTTAAAATAAAAATGACATATTCAGGCTGCAAGTTAAAGCTATCAATGATTTATTGATAAAGACATTAAAAGGATTGTTCTTCATGTTGTTCCAAACATGTATTATTTACTTTGTTCTGTGGAATGCAAAAGAAGATATTTTGAATTGTTTAATCTGTTTTGTTCATACAATGAAAATCCCATTGGATCCCATTGACACTTTATGGAGTCATTTTTCAAAATATCATCTTCCACAGAAGAAATCATGCAGGTTTGGAATGACATGAGTGTGAGTACAAGTTGACAAAATTATTCTTTACATTGTGTTGATAATTTTAGTAAATTGTTCTCATGCTCTTATTTCATCATGCCCTCATTTGGTTCACTCTCTGTATGTTTCTCTTTCAACAACACCGCCTAAATTTGTTTTTAATAATAATAAACAACACCTGTAACTATTTTTCCAGAACTGAAATTATTCTCAGGTTTCTCCAGTCAAAGTGCATTTAGAGGTTCTCAGAAGATTATTTGTTCCCTGAGGTGGAAATGTCCTAACCCTTGGAAAAACACAAGTGTATAAATTACACTTGGAACAACCCTTGTTTTTGTTTTTTTAATTATTTTTTTTGTTAACATTTCAATTGTTGTTGTTTTTTTCTCACTTTAGATGCTGACACAAAAAACAGCCAGGCCGCAGCATCCGAAGGGGTTGATCCTGATCCTGTTAAATCATAATGCAAGAGACTGGGATGGTGGAAGGAGCAGAAGAACCAGAAGACTGGAGATCTGGCAAAGATCTTCTGGTATCCGAGGGGATTGATTTATTTTATTAGAGGATTCATAATCCACCAATGCGTTGTGATGTGGTTTTATACGTTTTTTTTGTTTTTTTTATTATTTTTTTTTATACTCAATCTATTTAAAACTAGTGCAAAATGCCCGTGCAAAATCAGTTTTTGTTTTTAGTAATTGTTGGTTTGGTGTGTTTGAGTGCTCATTGTTACAATTACACAGCAAAAGTCCGTCTACACCTGTCTATCAACTAGAATTCTGACCCTCAAAGACCTGTTAGTCTGCCTTTAAAATGTCCACCTCCACTCCATTTATTATCCTAAATTAGATGCACCTGTTTGAGGTCGTTAGCTGCATAAAGACACCTGTCCACCCCATACAATCAGTAAGAATCCAACTACTAACATGGCCAAGACCAAAGAGCTGTCCAAAGACACTAGAGACAAAATTGTACACCTCCACAAGGCTGGAAAGGGCTACGGGGAAATTGCCAAGCAGCTTGGTGAAAAAAGGGCCACTGTTGGAGCAATCATTAGAAAATGGAAGAAGCTAAACATGACTGTCAATCTCCCTCGGACTGGGGCTCCATGCAAGATCTCACCTCGTGGGGTCTCAATGATCCTAAGAAAGGTGAGAAATCAGCCCAGAACTACACGGGAGGAGCTGGTCAATGACCTGAAAAGAGCTGGGACCACCGTTTCCAAGGTTACTGTTGGTAATACACTAAGACGTCATGGTTTGAAATCATGCATGGCACGGAAGGTTCCCCTGCTTAAACCAGCACATGTCAAGGCCCGTCTTAAGTTTGCCAATGACCATTTGGATGATCCAGAGGAGTCATGGGAGAAAGTCATGTGGTCAGATGAGACCAAAATAGAACTTTTTGGTCATAATTCCACTAAACGTGTTTGGAGGAAGAATGATGAGTACCATCCCAAGCACACCATCCCTGGCATCCACCAAGCATGGGGGTGGTAGCATCATGCTTTGGGGGTGTTTTTCTGCACATGGTGACTGCACTGTATTAAGGAGAGGATGACCGGGGCCATGTATTGTGAGATTTTGGGGAACAACCTCCTTCCCTCAGTTAGAGCATTGAAGATGGGTCGAGGCTGGGTCTTCCAACATGACAATGACCCGAAGCACACAGCCAGGATAACCAAGGAGTGGCTCTGTAAGAAGCATATCAAGGTTCTGGTGTTGCCTAGCCAGTCTCCAGACCTAAACCCAATAGAGAATCTTTGGAGGGAGCTCAAACTCCGTGTTTCTCAGCGACAGCCCAGAAACCTGACTGATCTAGAGAAGATCTGTGTGGAAGAGTGGGCCAAAATCCCTCCTGCAGTGTGTGCAAACCTGGTGAAAAACTACAGGAAACGTTTGACCTCTGTAATTGCAAACAAAGGCTACTGTACCAAATATTAACATTGATTTTCTCAGGTGTTCAAATACTTATTTGCAGCTGTATCATACAAATAAATAGTTAAAAAATCATACATTGTGATTTCTGGATTTTTTTTTTTAGATTATGTCTCTCACAGTGGACATGCACCTACGATGACAATTTCAGACCCCTCCATGATTTCTAAGTGGGAGAACTTGCAAAATAGCAGGGTGTTCAAATACTTATTTTCCTCACTGTATGTATATATATTTTACATGACTGTGAATAAATGAAATTATTTGAAACATATGACTTCTAATGTACTACTTCGACTTTCAACAAGTGCAATTATTTTGCATGTATTGTGGCATATGCAAAGTACAACCAAACTAATCTTGTTGTTTGTTAAGGCCACAGGTATATTACAACACATCTTTGCATTGTCCGCAGTATGCCCACATTTTTCCCAGCGGACCCACTGTATGCCCACACTTTTCCCAGTGTACTCACAGTATGCCCACACTTAACCCAATGTACCCACAGTATACCCACACTTTGCCCACAGCGTGGGCTTGCTGTGGGCCCACAACTGGCCCCAATGGGGGCCCACTCTACTTAGTATGGGCCAGCCCACACTTTGGGCTGTCCCGATGGGGCCCTATCTGGGCCCCATAGTGTGGGGCCCACATGTGCCCCGCATTTCACGGCGGTATCTGGGCCCACATTGGGCTGCCCACAGTGGTCCCACACGGGCCCCTAAGGGGTTTGCTGTGGGCCCACAACTGGCCCCAATGGGGGCCCACTCTACTTAGTGTGGGCTAGCCCACAGTCAGCCCACACTTTGGGCTGTCCCGATGGGGCCCCACCTGGGCCATAGTGTGGGGCCCACAGAGATGAAGTTAGAAGCGACCAAACACCTACACGTTTTCCTATTTAAATAGTTACACGGGTAGTTACACGACCAAGTATGGTGACACAAAATAAAATGTGGCGCTTTTCTAAGCGGGTAAAAAGGATAACTATAATGTATGGCGGAATAGCACTTGGGACTCAGGAGCACTTCGACTCGGCGCAGTAAAAAGTCACGCCTGAAAAATCCTCTCCCACTCTCCCTCTGATTTCTGTCATTAGAACCAACGTGACTTTTTACTGCGCCGAGTCGAAGTGCTCCCATTTGTGTCACCATACTTGGTCGTGTAACTACTTGTGTAACTGTATTTAAATAAGGAAAACGTGGAGGTGTTTGGTCGCTTCTAACTTCATCTCTGTTTGGTCCCCTTTGGACTACAGGACGATCAGCCGTTTCCAACGAGGAACATCGCGGAGTTTATCTACGTTCATCAGGAGTTCAGGTGATCTGTTGATTTATTTTGGCTCATTTTAGTGAAGAGGCCATTTGTTGTTTTCAAGGCCACAACGCTCCCCAGCAACATTACAGGCCAGCAACGGGGTGGGTTGTTTTGACTGTTGTGTGTGTGTGTGGCCCACGCTTTTATATTGACTGTTATTCTGTTATTTTTGTGTTTTATTCTGTTGGTTTTGGTTTTATATACCAACTAAGTGTGGTGTGGGGGTACTGACTTGCCCCATCTCATTCATACAGTGTCTACTGATATTTCTATGGGTAATTGAATAATATTTAAGGTGTACTGCATTCATTTCGGGGTATTAAATGTCGTTTTCTATACTGGAAAGCACTTGACGAGTATTGTTAAGAGGTATTTATCAACAGTAATATACTCTTCTGACTTTTGTTAATTCATTCCAGTGTTTATTAATACACTATTCATTTATTTTATTATTTTTCCCTATTTGTTTTAATAAATCCTATTGTTAATCTCTTTAAACTTACCTTTTGTGTGGATTGAGGCTTTTTCCTCTTGAGTTTAATTTCCATTCGGTATAAGAATATTATTAAAAGAGTATAAATATATTTAATCTGGGTTACAGCCAACTAGGGTAATAGGAGAGACATTAATATAAAGTCGAGAGACATTAGCCGTTTCTCAATATGCGTTCTTGTCTGTACTTGTGTTCTTGTGGACTTGTGAAACGTCATCAGTCACTGCCCAAGTACTGTTCCAATTCAAAGTTCACATCTAGCCAAGTCCAGTTCAAATCCCCGGATGTGTTCTTGATCCGCCCCTTTTACCGAGGATGCATCGAGAGGTGACTTGTGCGAACTTGAGACAGCCAGGTATCCCAGAATGCATCTCACACCAACCAGCAAGCGTCAATAGCAGAGGAGAAACCCCGCGTAATTTAAAAATACTGCTGTATTTGTGTCACGAAATGTAGTTTTAAGAGTATTTCAGGCGAGGATGTAGTTGTTTAAAGCTCAAATCTTTGGTTTATTTATAAAGATAGTGCCTATTTGAAAATTTGATCTGACGTTTTCGGAGTTGTGAGAACCAGGCAATCGGACGATCGGTGCACATGTACCCCGCCGAGAACAGCCTTTCCTCGGCTAGTGCTGCTGACTTGCCGCTGGCTCGGATGTCTCTAGTCTAGTGGTTTAACATGAGATATAAATCGTCTTGTGTTTATCTAACGGGCGATTTATTTATTTATTTATTTTATTTGTCTCATTAATCTATAATTTGTTCCCTGGCAAAACGTTAAGCTGAGGGCAAAGTGAAGTTTCATAGCTTTATTTAGTCTATTTAACTTTAACGTTGTAGCCTAGAGAGCTGACTTTTGTTTGACTGAATCGTTTGCTTTATTATTGTATAGCTTCTTATACCTTTTAGGCTACTTATACTTTTATAATGTCTATTATTGATCATTAAAACTGACATTTAACAAAAAAAAAGGTTATGTCATTTTATTTTATATATTTAAAACATATAAAATATTTTATTATAGCATACATGTTGCCTACATTCTCTTCACTACATATATAATAAAATAAAATGACACAACTAGGGCTGCACGATTTGGGGAAAATGTCATATTGCGATAATTGAGGTCAATATTGCCATTGCGATATGCGATATAATAAACAAATGGTTTCATGAGTCAACTTGCTTGGTTCTCAAGGAAAATAAATGCACACACAGATTAGTGATAATCAGCCTAAAGAAAAAAGTTCTTTAGTCAAGAGCAGTGAGTGTTTTTCTCTGTTCCCTTTGTTCGTTGATTAACTTTAGGACAGATTTTTTTTTTTTTTATTGCATTTTAACAAGAACAAAACATAATTTACATACAAGAGTACATATAACCATACATGTCAGGGGTAAAGAAAAAAAAAAAAAAATATATATATATATAGAAAAATAAAAAAGAATAACTTTAGCGACAGATATAATTAGTGGCTACTGTGTACTGTCCCTTTAAGACCAGCCGCTGTCAGAGACGCGGATCTCACACGCGCCTCATTCTCTCACGAGTCACTCACAACTCTTCATGTTCATCATAAGACTACTCTTATGTTATGAAGACACTCGACAAAAAGACATTTTGGCATAATTGTGTGTGTTATTGTTCGTTCAAGCTCGAAAGAGAACTGTATTCTGTCATGTTGTTTTGTGCGCACGCACGATATTAGCGCGAGTCTTTCTGTCTGTCACAGTCAGGACATTCACAGGCAGCTCGTTCTTTTATGTCCCAGCCAACACGTTTATGTGGGGCCCATATGGGTTACAAATGGGCGACAGGGGTACAGAGTGGGCATGGGCTCGAAATGGGCTTCTTATCTGGGGCCCATATGGGTTACAAATGGGCTACAGGGGTACAGAGTGGACATGGGCTCAAAATGGGCATCTTATCTGGGGCCCACTTGGGTCAACTAAGTAGGTCCAACATGGGCAAACCCAGATGGGCTCCCTATGTGGGACCTAGTCAGTTCACTAATGGGAAATGAGTACATACCCAGCCAGCACATAACCGACCTTCAACGTTGAAATATGGTTGAAATAATGTCAGTTTGTTGTTGAAAAAGATTAACAAAAACCCTTCTAAATCAACGTTGACATTTTTACAAGATTATCGTGCATGAATGGTTTAAAAGCATTTGCATTAATAAGTGCGTTAACAGCTCTAATTTGTTTATTTAATATAAAATCGCAGCATTTTGCGTCATATAATCGCGTAGGCTTGACATCGTGATTGCGATTGCGATACGATTAATCGTGCAGCACTAGACACAACCCTGTCTCTTTTTGCTAAATGTTAGTTTTAATGATCAATATTATAATGGTTTTTTATTCATCATTCATCGAGAGTCAGGGTTGTGCTTTATATTTCGTGTTGTTATAAATATGCAGTGAAGATAATCAATTGCGTTGCCTGAACCACATTTGTGTGGCCATTATGTTTTATTTTTAAATTAAAATGAAAAGAGGCAGAGTGGTGGTTCATAACATATTTTGTTTTATTTGTAGCCTAGATATACATAAAGAGATAACCGGAGTAGCCAGAGCGAGCTGAGTGACGCTATCAAGTACGCCGCTGTTCCATTTCAGAATTATTGGACTTGCGTCCTCCCGTCCTCGGGAGTTCGTTCTCCTGAGTCGAACTTGTCAAGTCCAATCTACCAAGGACTCAAGTCCGAACTTTGCGTACTTGGTATTGAGAAAGCCATAACTCAGTTTTCACGCTTTTCCACTTGAGAGTTTTCATTTACCATCCGAACCACATCGTCATATGTGACATCAGGCAGGTTGCGGAGAGATTTGGTCCAGCAGTATCTATCGGACTCCGCCATTGTAAAAAGCTAACCGGAAGAGCCGTATCCCTACTAAAAGACGTACTTCCAGTCTTCAATTTTTTGCCTATTAAAGGTTAAGGGTAGGGGGCATAGATATCTCTCTATAAATTACAGGAACGTCTGTCTGTCTGTCTGTCTCTGTGTGTGTGTGTGTGTGTGTTTGTGTGTGTGTGTGTTAACCACATATCTCTCGAACCGTTAGTCCGCGGGCACGAGTAAGTGCAGTGCCAAGTTTGACGTTGTTTGGATGAGAAATGCTAAATATATCGTTAAATATATCATTTTTAAAAGGTTGTGGTTTAAAAATAAACATTCTGACATTAGAGGGTTGTATCAGTCAAAGAAGCCCCAAGAAAGTTGTGGTTTAAAAATAAACATTCTGACATAAACACTCTGTCAGCTACACTGTTTACTTCTGAATATTATAGTTCGGTTCCAGAACGTGATAAATCCATTTTGATTAATTTTAGTAAAAATGTGTTTCTTTACCAAGAAAGTGGCAAGATGAAAACCACTATTTTCTGTTTCAAACTTTCACATAGCATCTTTAGGTTATAATATCATAAAAAATTCAAATCCAGATTTGGATTTTCAAAGATTTATTATAAAAACGGATTATTTTCCCCCAAAAATGCAATAAATTCATGACACTTTTTTTTCAAAACGCTATCATATTGAAACTGTTGAAATCAGCCATCACTAAGAAATATCTCCTGAACTTTTTTGACGGCGATCAGCTCACAAAAACTGATTTTGCACGGGCACTTTGCACTGCTCCCTGAATCGACGCGCTTATTCATTTGTGGATGTTAACTGAATCTGTAAGTCAGCTATGCTGTTTACTTCTGAATATTATATTTCATTCTGGTGCGCTTAACGTTATCGCTACTGTGTAATAGTAGCCTATGCTATTCACCAACTAAACATATCCTATTCAATGTGTTCACAGTCTCTTTCACGGGCATCATTTGTAGTAGCCTATTCACAAACTGTTTCCTCAAGCATAGCGTTTTCTCGGAGTTCACTGTGTGCTTTCTACCATGCACAAATAAAAATGTCACTGAACTTTTGCTGTGTAATTGTAACAATGAGCACTCAAACACACCAAACTAACAATTACTAAAAACACACTCAAAAACTGATTTTGCACGGGCATTTTGCACTAGCACTTAGAAGGTTGTGGTATACATAAACACTCAGTCAGCTACACTGTTTACTTCTGAATATTATAGTTTATTCACAGCCATCATTTGTAGTAACCTAGCCTGCTCCCTGAATTCAATGCATTCACAGTCTCTTTCACGGGCACCAAACCAACAATTACTAAAAACACACACAAAAACTGATTTTGCACGGGCATTTTGCACTAGTATAATAAAGGCTAGATGTCTTACGGCGGAGTCTCTTCCGGCATCACCGTTCGGCCATCTTGTCACAGGCAGGCTCTGATGTAAGGTGAGTGATCAGCACGAACACAAATACTCTTATCTCGCTGAAATCTTGATGGATTTACAAACGGTTTGGTTTCTTACAAACGTTATTAACGTGGCTATAATTCCGAATGCTTGAACATGTATGTTATAATTATTCATATGTATGCAGTGTCATAACTACATCTCTGACGTTTATAACAAACCAAACCGTTTGAAAATCGGTAGAAAATTTAGCAAGTTATGGTTATTTAAAAGTACATGCACCTTTAAAACACAATGGGTCTCATTCATGAAACATTCGTAAATATACGAGTAAATATGTGAGTGATTTGCGCGTAAAGAGACATTCCCGAAAATTCTTCTCCTGATTCACAAATACTTCGTAAACGTCAGATTTGATAGTGAAATGTGTGTGTGGGTTAATGAATTCCAATCACTCGTAAATGGGACGCGCGTGCACGCTCATTCTCAATTACCATAAATCCCGCCAATTAAAACCGACTGACAGCTATATATGGGCATCATATTATGACACGAAACGAAGGATTTCAACATGTCTTCTCAAAAGCGAATGCTATTGTATTATTACATGTATAATTTTGGAAAAAAAAAAAAAAAAAAAGCGAATGAAGAAGAGAAATTTCTCAGATGCAGAAATTGAAGTTTTATTATCAGAAGTTCATTCAAAACGCCACATTTTATTTTCAAGCGTACATAGTGGCGTATCAGGTCCTAAAAAAAAAGGATTTTTTTAGGTAATAGGCTACATGCTTTAGGTAAAAATGCTTGGCAGCATATTACAGATGCAGTTAATGGAGTTTCATCTTTTAATCGAACAGTCCCAGAAGTGAAAAGAAAATGGTTCGACATGAAGCTTGACTGCAACACTTGTAACTTGCGGACTTGTAAAAAAACAAACAAAAAAAAAACAGCTTGAATATAAAAAAAAACAAAAAACTTGTGGACTTGTGTTCCGTTTGCAGATGCTATTACTGGCTCTCGTAATACAAGTAAAAAGAAAAACCGTATGTAATTACTATATATAATACTTTTTCAAAATGCTGTGTAAATATGTACCCGATTACGTTGAATTAAAATGCAGTTTATTAATGAGCAAAACGTTCGGATGTTAAACGTACTATTTACGCGTGGCTGGGAGCAGGTGTAGATTTCTTTCGTACCAACTAACATTTGGGAAATACGAACATTTTAATGAATCCGAAAATTTACGCCAGAACCACTTTACACACGATTTACACAAAAATTCGTTCTGCTCGTGTTTCATGAATGAGACCCAATGTTACGAGTGAGCAGCTGTCTGGCAAGATGGCCGCCACGTGCGGACGTTGATCTCCATTGACCAGCAGCGCGCACGAGACATCTAGCCTTTATTATATGATATCTATGGTAGGGGGCGCTACATATGAAACATTATTATTTTAATGTAAAGACAACCAATATACTTAGTGTATAAGAACATAGTTTGTGTCTGGACAGTGTTGTGTGAGAAAAAAAAAATCACAGGATAGGTTAATTACTTGGATGCTGGCACCATTTATCATCAATACAAAAATAAATTACAGATTATGTGGGTGAGGGCGAGGGTGATCCTCGATCAACATCAGCCATTTTGCAAACAGACAACCACCTAGCACTTGCCCCTCCCACAAGAAGCGGATTTCGCCTCCTGTCCGCACGAGCGCATGCGCGCGGCAAAAATGACGTCATTGCGGTGTGGGCGGTCGTGCGCGTTGGGTTCGCAAGCATAGATATCATATATAAACGCTAGATGTCTTATGGCGCAGTCACTTCCGGCATCACCGTTCGGCCATCTTGTCACAGGCAGGCTTAATGTAAGGTGAGTGATCAGCACGCACACAAATCCTCTTATCTCGCTGAAATCTTGACGGATTTACAAACGGTTTGGTTTCTTACAAACGTTATTAACGTGGCTATAATTCCGAATGCTTGAACATGTATGTTATAATTATTCATATGTATGCAGTGTATGTATGCAGTGTCATAACTACATCTCTGACGTTTATAACAAACCAAACCGTTTGAAAATCGGTAGAAAATTGAGCAAGTTATGGTTATTTAAAAGTACATGCACCATTAAACGAGTGAGCGAGCTGTCTGTGGCAAGATGGCCGCCACGTGCGGACGTCGACCATAGACAGTATATAAACTGGACACAGCGACCCCATTGGATTCAACGAAGACAAGTGAAGTCAAATAGAAGCTTTCACTTCCTGGGGGTCGAGCGTACTGCGCAGACTCAAACTGAGCTTGGCGACGTAGATGTGACGTGAGCAACCCGTCTGTCTTCTAGTAGCTGTGCAAAGCGAAATCTAAATCATTCCCTTCCGAAACTTGCAGAGACGGAGAGCGTGAGTAGGAGGTGTCCATGAGCTAGCAGCAGGAGAAGCTTTTGCTATGTATTCTGATTAATTATTTTGTCACTTTGCCTCCACGTCCCCACGATTGCCCGCAAGCTTCTCCTCCTGTCCATACGGTAATTCTCTACTGTGCGACAGAGAGTCGCATGGTTATGACGCAATCGTTAGCCTAATTTTACAAAAATTGCTTCTACGGGGCCATAACGTAAGATACAAGGTAATGAAGCCTTTTATACATTTTCGTGTTTCTTTAGAAATAAATAATGGACAAATGGAGTCTTTAAACGCCTCAGATGTAAAGCTATTCGCTGTCAAAGTGACGCCAAAATGAATGGGAGTCAATGGGATGCTAACAGCAGGTGGGGGTCCGCTAGCTAATGGCGGCGCCCGGGGGTACCTTCAAAATAATAGAAAACCCTGCCCCCCTGACGTCGACCTCCATTGGCCAGCAGCGCGCACGAGACATCTAGCGTTTATATGTGATATCTATGTTCGCAAGACCCAATTTCGCCTGGCGGTGTGCGCAACATTTTTTGTAACAACGCGCGCAGCGCCGCATCCGAAGATGAATTACTTCGAGCCGAATCTAGCCGAGCTCGAACTTCTCACCACACCGGCACCCAGTTTGCACGTCTAAAGTTGCTTACATTTAAAAAATGAGCATACAATAGCATAAAAAGTATTTTTAATGAACATAAGGTCCATGTTTAATAAAAATGTTCACAAAACTTAATGAAATGTTTAGTGAAATTAGAAAATATGTAAGAGATAGTTAATTTAGTTTTTATGTTGTATACACATTCTCATATCCATATATTTTGTTTTATTGTCACGAGTAATAATCTCAGGGTTTACTGGGTTTTACACGATTCTTTTTGTAGTGTGGTATTGGAGGTGTACTAAAACTGTCACGTGTGTATAGCTTTCTTCTTCTCACTGCTGATTCCTGGTTTAGAGGACAATTACTCGAGTCGCCCCCTGTTGTTTCAAAGAATAGTACAACGGCGAGCGCGTCAAGTATAAACGCCTCGTCCGTTTGGGGAGGTGCGCGCGCAGTCTGCGGAGACTCGCTCTGCGGAGCCAGGTCCCGCCCCTTCCGCTAACCCCACTGGACCTCTAGGTTGAAAAATCTTCAATGCAAGTGAATGTGAGAAAATAATTATTTTCTGGTCTCGTTTGAATTTTGCCATGAATGTGAACATATGTTGTCTGTGAATTTTTAATATAATTTTTCGTGTGAAGAATGCTACAATTTAGTGGGTAGAAGTTTGATACGGTTAGACTTTGTGTGAGAGCACTTTGTGGATTACAACTAGTTTTTACATCAGACGGGAATCTGAAGAAAGAACAGCCCATTTGGTTTGAATGGTGACATTTGGGTACAAAACACACAGGCATCTCGATCTGTCTCCATAGATTATCGCAGCATTAGCACCGTGATTTGATAAGTGGAGGGAAAATGTGTTATGGGGTGACGTCACATAGGCGACATGTAGTCTTTCTCGTTATGTATTTTCCACAACTGCTAGCCAAAGAATCATACAATATACTGTCAAACTCGTAACATGAAAAATTATATAAAAAATTCACAGACAAAATATGTTCACATTCATGGCACAATTCAATAATTATTTTCTCACATTCACTTGCATTGACGATTTTTCAACCTAGAGGTCCACTTGGGGTTTTACGGATGGGCGGGACTTACCAGCTCTATAAACAAGGCTTTAGACGCGCATCAATTTCGCTTTAAACTTTTGCTTTATTACGCGCGTCAATTTCGCTCTGGACGCGTGAATGGATTCAAAGTGTTCAAGCGTCCAACTAGATTCGCGTTTGGTGTGAACGCACAGTAAGACTGACTTACAAGTAAGTATACTTCCCTTCATGTAGGCCTATGTTGCCTGTATTCTGCAGAAAAATACTGTAATTCACCAAAAGGGTTTTTTCATGTTCAAATTCAAAATGGTTGTAGTATGTTCCTAGTGACTAGACTGGCTTACTACAGGTGAAATTGTCCCAATACCTCCCTTCATGTAGCCTATTTACAGTAAACATTTTTTTTTATATATATATATATACAAAAATTACTGTAATTAACCAAACGGGTTTTTGATGACTTACTACAGGTGAATAATGCAAAATCTCACTGACTATCACTAGGAACGTACTACAACCTTTGGAACATTTATGGAACATAAATTTATTTTTATATAAACAGTAATTTTACTGTTAAATCGAGATATTGGCTGGACATACAGTAGGCTAAGTCAGTCTGCCCACTAGGCATTTACTATAACCTTCGAAGTATGTTCATTTGAATGAATGACTGGACGTTTATATTTTTTTGACTGTGAGTGGAATTTGCAGATGGTCCCTTTAGAAAATGTGGCGAATATCAAACCTAAAACTTACTTCACTGCGCTCTCGGACCGGTTGCTCTCCCATACACATGCAAAGTTAAACGCAACTGCAGAATTTCATGTTAAGCTTTTTTCTTTTTAACAGGCTCAGGAAGGAAAATGCCATTAACGTGAAACACCGCGCGTCGCGTTCATATAGGCTCTTGTCTGTAGGCTATATAGTTTTCCTCCCATAGAGCATATTATAAAGAAAAAGCTTAAAGGTGCAGTGTGTAATTTTTAGCGGCATCTAGTGGTGAGGATTGCGAATTGCAAACGGTGATTATCCAAGCAGTTAGGACATGGACATCCCACAAGGTTTGTGTCAACACAGAAAACATTACATCACTGGATAGGTTTTTTCGTTTAATTAAAGTGTTGTTTTATGTCAGCTGAATGTCCGGAACGCTTTTCAGAGAAGATAAGGCAACTTATAGCACAATTCACACTAGGGCTGTCAATCTTCCTCTATAATACTATTCGAATTCCATTCCTTATTTTATTTAACATTCGAATAATATTAGAATATTAAATGCTCAAATTCATCCTATTATTAATATTTATGACATTACACAGTCTTATGGATCGCCAATGCCAATGCGTGATGTTGATCGGTCTCATATCTTTACAGATAAACCATGTCAGTTTGTCTGTTATCGCCTTTTGGCGGACAGCTGGTAAGCCCCGTAATGAGGAGAGAGGCAGAAAAGAAGTAATTCTTGCCTGTTTTAGCGGCGGTTCCTCGAACAGATCGCCTAGCTTGTCAGGGTGTAACGTTGTCAGGTGTTCCCTCAGGTTGCTAGCTGAGTGATATTTCATTCGGATTTTGCATATTCTGCAGATTGCCATTTCTTTATTTGTAATTTTTCCATTTAGGGTTTGAAATCCAAACACCTTCCACACATCGCTTCTCAGGCCATGTCCACACTAATACGTTTTCGTTTGAAAACGTATATTTTTCTCTCCGTTTTGGCCTTCCGTCCACACTGAGACGGCGTTTTTATTAATGAAAACAAAGCTTTTTTGAAAACGCACTCCAAAGTGGATACATTTGAAAACACCGTTTTCACGTTGTAGTGTAGACTGTGAGTTAAATTGTGGTGATCGCCGTTTCCGTGGAGACATTACCGCGATTTTTGACAGTATTGTTATGATGACACAGCGTGGATAAGGTGCACAATTGTGTTACGATTCAAAAACTTTACTGTTCATCAGATGAAACAAGCATTTAATTTTCACATGCATGTAAGCCAAGGCGGTGAGAAAGGCAAGATTGCATACATTTTTTTAAAAATATACATAAAAAAGCAATATTCGAATAGGAACTTTAGCATTCGAATAGTATATATTTTTTTAATATTCGAATTATATTCGAATTTCGGAATTCATTCCAACAGCCCTAATTCACACCCAGCAGTAATTCAGGAGAGAAAAAAAATTTGATTATTTTGATTAATATGTGCGAGGGAGAGAGAGCAAGACAGCGCTTAGTTTGGAGACGGTGAAGTCTTGTTTACACTTTCGCCTGGCTCCGAAGACAGAGAGTGCGCGCGCGCGACCGGGGCTCTCTCTCTCTGCTTGTTCTTTCAGTTAAACATGCGCCCTGTCACAAGCGCAGCCATTCATCTACATTACTCACTGATCAAATAAGACTTTAGCGGGACAAAAATTCGCTTTGGCCGCCGCCAAAACAAGTTCAATGCAGGGAAAACCCTGTTATTGCAAACAGCATAATTTGTCTTGTTTAGTAAAATAAAGCCAAGCTTTAGATCGCCTCTTCCTCTCCATGATTACCTCCTGTGCTCAAATCAAATCGAAATAGCTAACGTTACGATGTCCGAGGCGTCGTTCAGACAGCATGTTTTTCTCCATGTTTGCAGAGTCAGGGACAACCTGAGTATTCTGCTGCGTCTTTTTCTGCTGCTTCTCATTCAAGTTAGTGACGAAACGCGCTCTAGCGCTGTTTGTTCGCTGTCGGCTACGGTAGAAACATGACGTCACAATATGTTGACCTTCATAGAAGGGGGGTGGCCGCAGTTATGTAGATATAAATGACTCATTCTAAGGTAATAAAAACATAACAGTTCATTAAGTAAGGTCTTTATACACCACTGAAAACATAGTTATGGATCTTATATTGCATTTCTGTCAATAGATCCTCAGAAATATTACACATTGCACCTTTAACGTCAATGCAGTAAGACAGTGATATTTAAACTCAGTAGCCTTATTGAACATGCAACGCGCTATTGCACGTTAAGCGTTTTATAATGGTTTTCTATGGGTGTTGAAGACTAAAAATTTACTGTTTAGTGTTATTTTTTAGTTTTATTTTTCTTTATTCATTTTCTTTTATAATTTCATAATGTATTTTGTGAAGTCAGACTATGTTTGCACTTGTGTGCTGAGCAGAGAGCTGGTAGAGTTATATTTTGCTTAGAGGTATGCAATGTTCACTTAGCAGAGATGTTCCGATGATGATGATACTTCAAATGTGTACAGTTGGTATGCTCTTTGCAAGAAAATGAATGTTTCAACTGATGCAAATGTACCATATGTATACCACTAATGTATTAATGTATACACAGAGGGATAGTGGATTGTACCATGTCAAAGCATTAGGTGTTTTTGCTACCTTAAAAGGAAGCTGTAAGTCTCTCTGTAATGTATATAAGCTCAAACTTACTGTACCACCTCAGAGAAACATAAAGGCATGAGGGCGTGAGAAGAGGAAACATAGAGATGATGGGGTAAGGAAGGAGAAACCCAGAGAAACCATTCATGGCTAGTATGATGGGGTGAGAAGATAGAGAAATGGGGAACAGAGAAATCTGGAATGAAGACCTCTCATGTAGCCTTATATTCTTATATGCCTGTTTCTCTCTGACACATGATACATAATAAATTGAGATCTCATGGCAAAAGTAACTGGTGTAGCTTCCGTGATACAACCATAATGGGGGAAACCATGATTTTTAAATATACAGGTGTTGTTCATAATCTGATGTAATCTGATTGCCACTATAAAGTGCTTTATTAATAAGGTAGGCCTATATTGTGTACTAAATTTGGTGCTTCAATATCACTCTCATTAAGCGTCTTAAATGGGGAACGCTTGATTACGCTGCCATTTTCTGTTTTAGCAGAATACTGCCATCTAGTGGTAGCAGGTTTTTTCAGACATCTGTGTGTGGATCGTGCAAGGCAAATCCGGCGAAATGAAAGTCTCAAAATCCAAATGAATCAAATAATATCGACTCAGAAACGAGTCAATGAATGCACGCGTGTCAGTCACCTCATCCACAAATACACATCTTACTTGTTGCATGCACAAATTATGGCCTACATTAATACAAAATTGAGGTTTTGTATTAACAACTATGTCTCTATTTGTACAAAATGCTGCACATTCATGTGATTTTTGGATTTTGCACACACAAGTTGTGTTGTATTAGTTTAAATGTAGTGACGCACATTTGTGAATTTGTCAAATAGATGGGTAGTTGTGCACACATTAATAATTAGCACCAGGCCTATTCATTTGTAGTTGTTTGTGAAATGCTTAAAAACAGCGAAAAGAAAGTCTCAAAATCCAAATGAATCAAATGAGATCGACTCAGAAAAGACGTCAATGAATGCACGCGTCACCTGATCCACACATGCACATCTTCTTTGTTCCATGCTCAAATTATGATACACTAATACAAAAGAAAACATTTGTATTCACAAAAATGTCTCTATTTGTACAAATTGCTACACATTCATTCAATTTTGAATTTTGCACACGCAAGTTGAAAGGCATGGATAAAGCATTTCTGCAACATGTAGTCAGGTTCATTATATTCAGATTTTAACCTTTGTGGGAATTTTTTGGGGATTTGCTAAACTATACATTTTTGGAAAGGTTATTGTATAAGGAGTCAGAAAATCGATGTTTGCATTTGCTCAGATGTCTATATGGCAGCCATATTGGAGTTTAAAAAATGGCCGCCGTAAAATTTAAAATTGTATTATCTCGACTTCTGAATAAACTGGAATGTTGATTTTTACTGCTAAAACCCACACTGTAAGGGTCAAGGAATCCAATGGTGCTAATTACACTTTACCATATTAACCCTTCGATGCATGAGTAGGTAAAAAATATGACCCCATGTGGTTGTTTTCTTGCAATATATTTGTAATGAAAAGTTATCATTTCATATTCCAGCTGTTCTTAAAAAAAAATAAAGATTTTTTATATCACTCATTAAAACATTTAATATTTATTGTGGGAATGATTACAAAGACATGCACATTGCAAACCTACTAGTATGGGTGCTGAGAGTGATCCACACACAAAGTAGTTCCTGTTGAAAGATTTTATTTGTCGTGATGTTTCGAGCAAATGCCTCTTCCTCAGACTTGCTATATCAAGTGTCATCCCTTAAGAACATTGTTTAACAGAGCATCTAACACATGTATAGTAAGTATTATCTTCATTTTACCTCAAAAAATATGTTATACATTTCAACAACATATTTATACATATATGACTACAGCTAACTAAGCTAACTAATATTACTGTACAGTGTGTGTCATATATGACTTCTGATATACTGGGATAGTTGTTGTGGAACACACAACATATTATATTAGCTGTGTCATCCCTCAAGAACATTGTTTTACAGAGCATCTGGTACATGTATAGTAAGTAGCCTATTATCTTAATTTTTACCTCCAGAATGTTATATTTCAACAACATATACATTTATGACTGCTGCTAACAGGTCGCTAACATTACTGTATAGTATATGTCAGTGTCATAAATGATGATTGTTTGAAAGAGTATTTTTTTCCCCCCTACAAATTAGCCTATGTTATAGTTAGCTAACTACCTAGCTAACATTAGGCTACTGTATGTAGCCTACATTCATAGTTATTATGTCGAGAGCATGTTATCATGCATCATCAAATTACCCTTTGTAGTTAGATAACAACACTAGCTAGCTTGATAATATTTTATGTTTGCAGGTGCCAAGCATGAGTGACAAGTCACAAGGTAAAGAAGGGGTATGTTAAGCTGAGGAGTCCATTAACTGGAAGCAGTGCATTTTATGCCAGTCTGATGATAAAAAGAAAGGAGTCCTGGTCCAACACCCTAGATTAGAGTCCTATGGGCTCATTCTTCAGGTAGTTCAAGAGAGGGCCAGTTTGAATGATGGGGACTATGTCCAAGTACAAAGGCAACTGCAGAACTGCATACCAGAAACAATGTGCACAGAGAATGCAGTCTGACATCGCTCCTGTCACTAATAAGGTTGAAATACAACGTGCAAGAGACCGCAATGCACATGCTTTAGCTACAGGACACTACACTGCCAAAAAGTGTGGACAGAAAAGAAGAAGCACAGAAACGGCTGAGCAAGACCCCTCAACATCTGGTTCTTCATTGCCATTCACACGATCCACTGGATAAGTGATGGCATCTCTTCTGCAAACATAGGGCAGAAAGTGTCAAGCTCCCTCCAACACTTGGAGCTCTGAAGCAGCACATCTTGAGAGTCCATGTCCAAACAAGAGTATGGGCACAGGCAGCCCTGTTAATGAATGTAAAATAGCTCTGCAGGATCCACAGCTGGATCCTCTACAAAACAGATACTGCAAACACTCGGATGGCATGCTCAAACCAGTGACCACAGAGGTCCTCCCAGCCCCAAAGGCCATCCTTGAGTTGGTTCTATGCAAGTGTAAATCTGACTGCTCTTCTGGGAGGTGCTCCTGCAGAGCTAAGGACTTAGCCTACTGACATGTGTCAGTGCAGCAGCCAGTGCCAGAACGATTGATGATAAGATGATGTATAGAAACTGTCTAATTAAAAAGGTTGCTTAATCATTCTGTAGTCTAAATGTGCATGTCGATAGTTCCAGAACATCCACGTTTTACATGAGCTAATTTTTAACTCTTCAATAAAAGGAACTCTGACCAACTGCTTGTGATGTGTAGTTTTTTTTACCCATATTGTGGATGTTTCAATGGGATGGTAAAAAAACATGGTTTTTGAGGAACATGAAATATTAAATGCGAACAAATTTTCATTACAATGATATTGCAAGCACACCGGGTCATTTTTGACCCACTTATGCATCTATGGGTTAATGTGGTAAAGTCTTGTAGTTTTGTAACTAGCACCATTGGATTCCCTGACCCTGAAAATGGGGCTTTATCAGTTAAAATAAAATCAACATTCCAGCTTATTCAGAAGCCGAGATATTAAAAATTAAAGTTTTACGGCGGGCATTTTAAACAAATTAAATATGGCCGCCACATAGACATCTGGGCAAATGCAAACATTGATTTTCTGACTCCTTATACAATAACCTTTCCAAAAATGTATAGTTTAGCAAATCCCCCCAAAATTCCCACAAAAATATATAGTGAACCTGACTAATGTATCAAGTTCATTGATAAGTGTATGTCGCACACCAGACGAGAAGCGCAGCGCCACGTCTTTAAAATTCGAACACATTGTACATTGTCTCAAATCGTCGTTAATGTAGTCCTATATACTGACTTCACCCTGTGCTGTAATATACATTCAGTTTTACATTCATTAACATAAATCAGCTGCTTGAATGAAAATTGCTGATGTTATCGGATTTTCAGGTGATATTCTCAATTCATTCAGTTAACGGACGCTCTGAGGTAAAGTGAATTCAGACTGCAGACTAAGCAACGATTGTATTTAATTGTACAGTAATCATAACATAGTACAGACATGATCTTAATTGCATAATATCCTTAAACATAACAATATTGCTGGACATAAACTGACAAAGTGTGCGTCCGGTGTGCGATACCTCGAGTTGTCATAGACGCGACGCGGCGCTGCGCTTCTCGTCCGGTGTGCGACCCCCTTTAGATTATTGCCAGCATAAAAAAAAAACGAAACGATGTGACAGCCATGGGCTGAACAATACAAGTTACCGGTAATATCCATCGAGCCTATGAACTAGTTGCCAGAAACACATCAACAAGAAAGAATGAAGGCTACCCTGTAAAACAACTGCAATCATGTGATACAAAAGGACCCTATTCATCACTATCATCATCACCGCGATCCTCAACTACAAGTTCACTTCCACTTCCCCCTCTCCGGCCTCCGCTAACTCTGCTTGCGCTAACAGCTCCTGCCCAGATGCGCAGGGCTCTCTTGCGTGCGCAATCTGCTCCATAGAACTGGTTTAGAAGATTAAATACAACCCGAAACTAAAAAAACAGACCGGGCGTCTATTTGAGACCGGCATTTATTTATCCAAACCTGTAGCCACACCAGGCGTGTAAAAGAGACAGGCATCTATTTGGGACTCGGCTATTATTTGAAGTTTTACGGTATATTATAAATTAATTAAATTATAATGTATTATATTAAATATAATAATTATAATATATACATACCTGATATATATATATATATATATATATATATATATATATATATATATATATATATATGCTATAATTATATATTACTGTATAATATAATATAATATAATATAATATAATTTAATGATACATGTTATAGGTTACAGATTTTTTCCAGGTATTATATTTACTTTTTAGATCTCTGGATCATCTGTAGAGGCTTAATTATGCTAACTGGAAGGCTAGTTCACAGAATATTGCCTGAGAATTCAAATTTATGAAACCTTTTGAACTTTTATGGAACCTTTAAAAGTTCAAATTTGGATTCAAGACACTCCTGATACTCAGCACTCTTGTGATGCAAATAATAAGGTTTAATGTAATCATACAGATCAGATATTAGTGTTGTAATAGTGTATCTTATTGAAAAATCACACAAAGGCTAATTATTTGCTGAAATAAACAGGTTTATAAAGAAAGGTACTTTTACAATAAACATTCATATTATATGACTTCAGTAAATGCTCCTTTCAAGTGTTAAAGATTCATTCTTCTTTGACCTGGGAAAGAAGGAAGAGTTAAACATTAGTCTTATTAACAAAAATGTTCTTCACTTTACATAATGAAGAGAATACAGATGTGCAAATGTCATACAGGATATGTAACATCAGCAAAATGCAATTATTATAGTTCCACTACTTCTTCTAAGAGGTAGTTCATGTATTTGGATAAACAAGTTGAATAAATAATGCAAAAAAAATCATCTACTTAGTCTAACCTTTCCAGAATCACGGCTCTTAACTCTGAGCTTGTTGACCTGAGACTCAGAAATGTCAGCACGCTCCTCAGCCTCCTCAAGCTCATGCTGCACCTTCCTCAACTTGGACAGGTGAACATTGCCTTGCTCCTCCTAAAGTTTTTTTTTTTTTTTTTTTTAATGTTTCATGTTTCATCAAATTAAAATTCCAATATAAATAATTACAGTGTCAAAATGTTCTATTATATTTTACATACCGCCTCTTCAGACTGCCTCTTATAGACTTTGACCTTCAGCTGCAGTTTGTCAACCAAATCCTGGAGTCTGGTGATGTTCTTCTTGTCCTCGTCAGTCTTCAAAAAATACACATTTACAAAATTAAGCATTGATCCTTTACTAAAAATAGGCATTGTCAGTACACTATTATACAGACTCTTTTGTCCGAACAAACTTGTGAGCAAAAATATGGTCATACCTGATAAGTGAGCTCTTTCACTCTCCTCTCATATTTGCGGACACCTTTAACAGCATCAGCTCCACGTCTCTGCTCAGCTTCAACTTCAGCCTCAAGCTCACGGACCTAAAGAACATATTTTTATTCAAACCAATCGTAATATAACATACTTCACCTTGCCCATATCATAACTATAAAGAGGCTTACTCTGGACTCCAACTTCTGGAGTTGTTTCTTTCCTCCTTTCATGGCCAGATTCTCAGCCTCATCCAGACGGTGCTGCAGGTCCTTCACTGTGACCTCCAGATTCTTCTTCATCCTCTCAAGGTGAGAACTGGTGTCCTGCTCCTTCTTCAGCTCTTCTGCCATCATTGCAGCCTTTTGCATTAATACAGAAAGTCATTAAGTCCACATTTTTTACGTAAAATGTACGTAAGCGTCTTATGAAACATTTGGCAGCTACTGTTTCTCACATCAGTGATGGCCTTCTTGGCCTTCTCCTCTGCATTTCTGGCTTCCTGTACAGTGTCATCAACTTCACTCTGGACATGAACAAGGTCAGCCTCAAGCTTCTTCTTGGTGTTCAGGAGACTTGTGTTCTACAAAATGGAAAGCAACAGTTTGAACATTTTGAATGATGCTCTCAAATTCAGGGAAACAATATGCCCTTACCTGAGAGTGCAGCAGCCCAACACGCTCACTGATATCCACCAGCTCTTGTTCAGCCACTTTGCGGCCTCTCTCTGTCTGCTCCAGAGCAGCTCTCAGCTCCTCAATCTCAGACTGCATCAGAGTGTTTCTGCGCTCCACCATGGCCACCTGCTCCTTCATGTCTTCCTGTCCTCTCTGGGCATCATCAAGGTGCAGTTGGGCATCCTGAACATAACAATAGCTGTAGAATGAGCTTTTGATGTGATTTCTGCTAGGCTGTACTTACCATATGTTAGATTATTAAAAATAAATATTAATACATCCCAAAGTCAAAAAGAAGAATTCCTATGCATACCTTGAGTTGTCCCTGAACATTCCTTAGCTGTTTCTGGGCCTCAGCAGCCTGGCGATTGGCGTGACTCAGCTGAATCTCCATCTCATTAAGGTCTCCCTCCATCTTCTTCTTGATTCTCAGGGCATCATTCCTGCTCCTGACTTCAGAGTCCAGGGTGCCCTGCATGGATTCAATGACTCTCTGGCTGTTCCTCTTGATCTGCTCCATCTCCTCATCCTTCTCTGCAAGCTTCCTGTCAATCTCTCCCTTGATCTGGTTTAGCTCAAGCTGGACTCGAAGAATCTTGGACTCCTCATGCTCCAGTGTACCCTATGAAAAATAAAACAACATTTAAATATAAGAATGAAAATACACACAATGTATCGATGAATACAACACTGTATGATGGTTCTAGCAGGAATTCCATATTGATCTCCAGATACTCACTTCAGCCTCTTCCAGGGCGGTCTGAATCTCTGACTTCTCAGTCTCCACTGTCTTCTTGGCCTTTTCCAGCTCATGGATGCTCTTACCAGTCTCACCTAACTGCTCTGTCAGATCTGAAATTTCCTCTATAAAGAGAAAAACATATAATATGTATCATAATGCACATTCATTAATCATATGTGCTTACTTTTTAATGCTCACTGAGAATTAGAACATTTAAAGGGATAGTTCACCCAAAAATTAAAATGTTATCATTAATTAATTTCTCACCCTCATGTCATTACAAACCCGTAAGACTTTTGTTCATCTTTGGAACACAAATTAAGATCTTTTTGATGAAATTTTAAAGCTTTACGGCATACGTCACTTCCCCCACCACTTCCTCAAATTTGGACGTGAGCGTTTATATACTGTCTATGGACGTGAGAGGCCAACCAGCGTTTGTTTTCGGCTTTCGTGCGTATGTTTTTGTCATTGAAACGCATTCAAGACAGATTTGAATCCGACCGCTCAAACCACTTCAGGAGGAGGTCGCATTCCAGATGAAACTGGACAAGTGTGCATCTGGTTGTTGAAACCACATATGTAAATTGTACTCCTCCCAAAAATGTTAAAAAAATAAATAAAAAAACGTGTGAGAGCATGTTATAGTCTATATGTTATTGCCAGATGTGACGACGCTACTGGAACACGCATTACCGCAGCTGAGCATCGATTCATCAAGCCAACGTGCAAATCAAAGTGAAAGTAAGTCGCAGACGCTTATCACACAATCATTTACGTATGTGCAACGACAGTTTACGACAGTGCAAGTATGACATTTTAAAGCTTTCTGTCCCTCCATAGACAGCTACACAATTGAAAGAGATCATAAAACTAATCCATATGAATTGAGCTCTCAGATTTCATAAAAAAGATCTTAATTTGTGTTCTGAATATGAACAAAAGTCTCACGAGTTTGGAACGACATGAGGGTCAGTAATTAGTAAAATAATTTTCATTTTGGGTGAACAATCCCTTTAAGTTTTTTTTTCTTTCTAATTTAACGGTTTCATTCTTACGCTGCAGATTCTTGTTCTCTCTCTTGAGGGTCTCCAGCTGATCCAAGCTCTCCTCATAGGAGTTCTTCATCTTGAACAGTTCAGTGCTGAGTGAACGAGCCTCTTTCTGGGCACCTTCCAGCTCGGCCTGACCTTCCTCATATTTCTGCTTCCATTCTGCCAGGAACTTTGGTGGAGATATTTTAGGATAGAGTTTGTTTAAAGGAACACTATGTAGCTTTTCAACCTTCATAATATATTTCCAAGACCCTTGTGATGGTACATCGACTTACAATAGGTTGAATGACACGTCTGCCATAGCCTGACGGGGTCTGTATCGCTTTTACTGGCACTACGTAACTTCGGGGTTCGGGTCGTAACCCGAGCACAAAAAGAACTACAAAATTCGACTGCTTTACGGCATACGTCACTTCCCCCACCACTTCCTCAAATTTGGACGTGAGCGTTTATATACTGTCTATGGACGTGAGAGGCCAACCAGCGTTTGTTTTCGGCTTTCGTGCGTATGTTTTTGTCATGGGGGCTGTTTACACCTGGCCACTTCATGCGTTTTCTCAGATCAGATAGCTATCTGATCGTGAAAAGACCAGGTGTAAATGTCCTCCGAAACGCATTCAAGACGGATTTGAATCCGACCGCTCAAACCACTTCAGGAGGAGGTCGCATTCCAGATGAAACTGGACAAGTGTGCATCTGGTTGTTGAAACCACATATGTAAATTGTACTCCTCCCAAAAATGTTAAAAAAATAAATAAAAAAACGTGTGAGAGCATGTTATAGTCTATATGTTATTGCCAGATATGACGACGCTACTGGAACACGCATTACCGCAGCTGAGCATCGATTCATCAAGCCAACGTGCAAATCAAAGTGAAAGTAAGTCGCAGACGCTTATCACACAATCATTTACGTATGTGCAACGACAGTTTACGACAGTGCAAGTATTCCACAGCGACTCTAGGGACGCTGTTTGACAAAAACACAATTTCTCCACAGTGTGCCTTTAAAAAATGTTGAACAAAGCCCATTCCAGCAATACTTTACAAAGAGAATATAATATGACTAAAACTGTTTACCTTGTCGAAGTTCCTCTGCTTCTTGTCAAGGTTGGCAGCCAAACCATTGGCTCTCTCCACATCGATCATGAGGTCCTCCACCTCACCCTGGAGCCTCTGTTTGGTCTTCTCCAGAGATGCACATTTGGAGTTCACGGCCTCAACTTGTTCCTCTGCCTCTTGCAGACGCTGAGCCAGCTTCTTCCTGTTAAGTAATACACATTATTTTGAATTCTAATCTATAAAATAGCTGTGAGAGTTAGGAATATTATACAATAATATACATACTTGGACTCTTCAAGCTCCTCAGTGCGCTGGATGGCATCAGTTTCATATTTGGTTCTCCACTGAGCAACCTCACTGTTGGCCTTTGACATTCCCCGCTGCAGCTCAGCCTTTGCCTCCTGCTCTTCCTCAAACTGCTCACGGAGCAGGTCGCAGTCATGACGGGCTGATTGCACAGCATGGGCCAGTGCGTTCTTAGCCTAAGGGACAAAGTCGCATAATATTATTGTATTATTGTCTCTACAGTAAAGTAATTCATGAATTGATTATGCTGTATTACCTTAACCTCCTCTTCAATATGCCTCTTAAGCTCCTCAATTTGCTGAGTGAAAGCTTGTTTGCCTCTGGTGAGCTGAGAAACCAGAGCCTCCTTCTCCTCCAGCTGACGGCCAAACTCACCTGTATAGATTTAGATTCACTGTGTCACATGTCTCTATCAGTTTATTTCAAAATGTACGATGTAAGATTTTATCAGTGTTACAGTCAGAAATTTACAGCTGAATAATCTTAATACACTATTAATTTTGATTAATTATTGTTGATGATTATTATTGATTATTGTTGATAATTATTGTTAATTATTGACATTAATTACTTTTGATATAATATTCATTTGTTCATGAGTTACCATTTTCAGTTTGAAATCTTGCACTTTGAGTACTGAGATCATTTAACTGACGAACGTTCTCGTCATTCTTGGACTTAATTTCACTAAGTTGGTCCTCAAGTGTGCGGCACATCTTCTCAAGATTGCCCTGCAAATACAAAAGTCATTAGATATTTGAAAGAACTTCAAGACTTGTTGTATGTGACCCGTGCTGGCAAAATTAGTCACAATGAGCACATTTTCAAAAATGAGTTATTGTTATTTACTTTTATTGTTATTAAAAAACATTAATGTATGATGATGTATGATGATGTATGATTTGTTGGAATCAGACAAAAAAGGACTGTGCTACACCTATTTGAAGTCAGCAAAGTATATTTTGAGAAAAATCTAGTTAAAGTTTTCTGAAGGATCCAAAACAAAATCACCTTGCAACCATACCTTAAAATCCCTGGTAATACCACCAAATTTGGCACACACCAAATCAAAACCAAATATCTATAGGAAAAATATATATATATATATATTTTTTTTTTCCATGATACCACAATTGTTTGATTAACATCAATGAGACAGCAGCCTGTATATTGAGACCTACTGTAATGCGCGTATCTATCTTTTTCCCCAACAGTTAACCAAACGTTCAGGCATAACAGATAAGGTTTGCACTTTGTGCTTTGTGTTGATCTGTCAGTCAGTGCAAGTAAGATCGTTTTGTTTACATCAGCATGAGTTTAAAAATCATATTCCATTGGTTCAGGCTTACGCCATCGAGAATTCACTATGAATATTAAAACTTGTGCAGTCGTTGAGAAGCGAGTGAAGAAAAATGGCATTTTTTCATGGATTATTAAAACAAAGGAAAGATTTAGGAAGGTACACCTCTCAGAAAATGTAAAAATAAAGATCATTTTAGATGTTTCATTACTATTTGGAGCATTGGGATCGCTAGAAGAGGGCTTAATGAACCAATTTCTGTGAATGAAAATGAAATTCAATCAAAATTTACATTTGCCTGTAGCTCATAATTAGCACATGCATATTCTGACTCATTTTGCCAGCATGGGTCACATATATTCTTTAGAATATTTCCCAACCTTTGCTTTAGCAACAGCTTCCATGTTGCTGGAAAGATCATCAATCTCCATTTTGAATTCGCTCTTCTCTTTCTCAAGCTTCTGCTTGACACGCTGCAGGTTGTCGATTTGCTCTCCCAGCTCAGCCACACTGTCTGCCTGCTTCTTGCGGAGGGCACCAGCAGTAGCTTCATGCTGGAGGGTGGACTCTTCAAGATCACGACGCAGTTTCTGGAATTCAGCTTCACGCTTCTTATTCATCTCGATCTGAGCAGCAGTGGCTCCTCCAGCCTCCTCAAGCCTCTCACTGATCTCCTCAAGTTCCCTGGAGAGATCAGCTCTCTGCTTCTCAACCTTGGCACGAGCAGCGCGCTCAGCCTCGATCTCTTCCTCCAGTTCCTCAATGCGGGCCTATGGTGGTAAGTAGTTAATTAGATTTTTGGTTATCTGTATTTGATCATAATGATGTAATTTTTAAAAAAATCTCAAAATACCTGAAGCTCCTTGATTTTCTTCTGGAGTTGAGCACCTAGAGATTGTTCATCTTCAATCTTGCTGAGCAGCTGACTTATTTCAAAGTCTTTCCTGTTCAACAACAACAATAAGGAGTTGAACATAACACAACAATAAAAATTGTCAATGTTTTCAAAGATTTCCTGCTTTCATTACTTTTTTATTTTCTCATCAGATTGCTGCTTATCATTCTCCAGGTCCATGACGGACTCTTGTGATAATTTCAGGTCTCCTTCAAGCTTTCTCTTGGTTCTCTCCAGGTCCATGCGGAGCTTCTTCTCTTGTTCAAGGGAACCCTCAAGCTACAGGACAATGATATATAAATTATGTTCACAGCTGAAAACAGTTGATTTGATGAATTAATATAATTAATTTACATAATCAACTCACATCATCAACTTGCTGCTCAAGCTTTGTCTTGGATTTGGTCAGGGTGTTGACTTTGTCCTCCTCGGCCTGAAGATCATCCAGTGTCTGCTGATGTGCCTCTTGGAGGGCTTTCTTCTCCTTAGTAAGCTTGGCAATGCTCTCATCCTGAGCTGCCATTTCCTCAGTCAAGTTCTTGACCTGTAGGATTTTTTGTTCCAAATAAGCTTAAATATTACAATTCATATTCTATATCAATATATAAAACAGAGATTAAATCTAATCTTAAACCAACTCAATCTCTAACCTTATTCTCAGTGGCATGTTTCTCCTTCTCCACTTTAGCCAAGGTGAGCTCCAAGTCATCAATGTCTTTCTTCAGCTCAGAGCACTCATCCTCCAGTTTCCTCTTCTTGGCTGTCAGTTCAGCATTGATTTCTTCCTCATCCTCCAGTCTCTCAGTTGTCTCTTTGAGTTTAGCTTCAAGCTGGATTTTGCTTTTAATCAGACCCTCACACCTCTCCTCAGCATCTGAGAGACCCTCAGATTCCTGTTAGTAAAATAGATTGCTATTTCATCGAAAACAACCTTGCTCATTTTTAATGTAGCCAAAAATTCAGTGAATTATAAAATATACTCACAGATGCTACTTGCAGCTGCAGATCATTTTTCTCTTGCAGCAGTGCTACCATCTTCTCTTCAAGCTCCTTCTTTTTGGCTTCAGCCTTAACCAAAGCCTCTTTGCATTTTGTATAGTCCTCTTTCATGTTTGCCAGCTCCTTCTCAGTCTCTGCACTCTGAAGCAGAGGCTTAATCTTGTAATAAACCTTCATCCATGGCCAGTGTTTGACATTCATGAATGAACGGATGTTGTATTGGATCGTGTAAATCGACTCTCTGTGAATAATTCATCATTAAATGGCATCATCATCATTAAGTTTGCACAGTTATCATTGATGTCATCTTTACTCATGACAATAATCACCTCCTCTCCGTCATTTTCACATACTCCCTCCTCATCAGGTAACCACGGCAGAGAGCCTGAGTCATTGTGACCAGAGCAGCCAGTTTCTCATCACGCATCTCCTCAAGAACACCCAGAAGACCAGCTTTGAAGAACACCTGAATTTATGTAAAACAGTAAATCAAAATATATTGATTTAAACTGTATAAGCTAAATGACCATGATCACTGAATCTTTGGAATGTGTAAAGCTAAATAATGAACCTTTGTATGTCCAAATCTGTAGTCGTCATGATTAATGTCGATGGATCCCAGGAGTTTCTCACTGGCCTTCTTGTTATCCATAAACTGTCCATCTGGGATAACACCAGCATTCAGCACCTTGTATCTGTGGAAAATTTATCAAAATGCTTCATATCTTTTAATTAGGAGCCTCCTAGGAAATGTTGTTTTCATGTGGTCCCATTTACCTCTGCTTAAAGTCACCATATTGGATTCTGCTGGGGAAGCCCTTTGTGCAGATTCTTATGCCCTCCAGAACACCGTTACACCTCAGCTGGTGGATAACCAGGAAGTTCTCCATGAGACCTAAAACGAACAGTTTACACCATGAACTTGGTAAATTAACTTCATAATATATGAGAACCAAAATATCTGTACGTTTCTTTATTTTATATATATATATATATATATATATATATACCTGGAGTCTTGGACTCATTAGGAATCAGACAACGCACAAAGTGAGGGTGAGTGGCCCTCAAGTTGGTCATGAGTTTGCCCAAGTTCTCCTGTGGAGAATAGAAAAAGGTTGGCATGCTTTGTATTTCTTTTTTTTTCTAAAATGAAGCAATATTACTGTGATGTCATCTCTATACATACCCTGAACTGGGAGGACACAGTCTGCATGGAGCCACCCTTCTTCTTGCCTCCCTTTTTAGTAGTATCTATTGAGATAAAAATACAAAGGAACATGTATAAATGCAAAAACTGCAAGAAAGTTCAAAACTGAATCAAAGTTTTGTTAAATAGATTTTTTCTTTACCCTCAACAACAGGTGGGTAAAGAGTAGCCAGCAGTTTGACAGAAGACTTCTGGTACAGCAGCAGAACAGAATCATTCAGTGGATCCTTGTTCTTGTCCAACCAGCCAGTGACATTGTAGTCCACAGTTCCAGCGTAGTGAACCAGGGAGAAGTGGGCTTCAGCCTTGCCTTTGGCAGGCTTTGGTTTCTCGAAAGCTTTGTTCTTGCCAAGATGCTGATCATATAGCTTGTTCTTGAAGGAAGCATCTGAAGCCTTGGGGAACATGCACTCCTCTTCAAGGATGGAGAAGATACCCATGGGCTGTTTATAAAAGAATGTTGTTTATTATCAAAAATAGGACATTTTGAGAATAGGATCAATGGAAATTAATAAATTCATAAACCATTGATAACCTTCTCAATGAGCTCAATGCAAGAAGCCAAGTCCATGCCGAAGTCAATGAACTCCCAAACAATGCCCTCCTTCTTGTACTCCTCTTGCTCCAGCACAAACATGGTGTGGTTGAAAAACTGTTGCAGTTTCTCATTGGTGAAGTTGATGCACAGCTGCTCCATGCTGTTGTACTGGAGGACAAAAAATGACAGATACATTTACTACCTTCTGAATATCATTCATTTTGACATAAAACAAGATAAAAAAATCATTCTTACATCAAAGATCTCAAAGCCAGCAATATCCAGCACGCCAATGTAGAAATTTCTTTGTTGTTTTGTGTCCAACATCTGGTTGATACGAATGACCATCCACAAGAACATCCTCTCATAGATAGATTTGGCCAAGGCGCTAACAGAGTTGTACACCTGTAAGTAGAATAGAGTGGATATTTTATTCTGCTTCTGCAATAATTAGCCAGAATTTTAGGTTAAACACATATGTATTAATGTTACTATACCTGTGGTACGGTCTGGCCTTTGGTCACATACTCATTTCCGACCTTGACTCTAGGGTAGCACAAACCCTTCAGCATTTCAGCAGAGTTCAAACCCAGAAGGTAGGCGATTTTGTCAGCCTCTGTTAAATACATTTTTAAATAAATTATCTTTGCTCTATAGTGTCTTTTGTGTAAAATTATAATAAATCAGGCACTAGGTACTTTCCTTTTCATTTTTAGATTTATTGATATGCATGCAACTTCTAGTTTATATTTACACTAAACATTTTATACACAGTTTCTGTTGTCAGCAAAGTCGGTTACTATTTCAAAGCCCAGGATAACACAAGTCTCACCCTCTGTGCCATCAGGCTCAGCCTGCTCCTCACGCTGCTTCTGCTTGAACTTCATGTTACCATGATGAAGCACCGCTCCAGTGAACTTGTAGATGCACATTTTCTCCTCACTTGAGAAACCAAGAATGTCAATAGCATCCTGTAAATTACAGATAATAATAAAATATATGATTTACCGTATTTAAATAGAATATGTCAATATTCAAATAGCAATGACTCACATCAGTAGCATCCAGCTCAACTTTATCATCAATGCTGGCCACTGTGATCTGACCCTGACTGCACATGGGGAAGTCATAGGGGTTGGTGGTGATGAGCGACATTTCTGTAAAATACACAGCATTTATGAAAGAGCATCTTACAATATTATCTGAAACATTGAATTAATGAAATATGTGCACCTACCAATAATCTCAGGCTTATGGTTGGTCATCATCTGGAAGAAGATGTGGTAGCCTCTCTCATCTGGAAGCTGGAATGACACTCGAGACTTCTCCAGCAGATCTGTTGAGAGAATGTACTTGAGTCACAAGCATCTGAAGAGTGACAGATAAAGACAACTGTTCAGGATGGATCAATTAAATCATGTCCACCTACATGTCTCAATGTCAGCACTAGCCAGTTTTCCAGTGGTGCCGAAATGAATTCTGATGAATTTACCCTGTTTAAATCATAATAGTATAATACGTATAATCTCTTTATAGAAAACTCTGTACAGTAAAATTTAACACAACTGACCATATGTACTGTAAATAAACAGTGGTTAACTTACAAAACGAGAAGAGTTGTCATTTCTCACAGTCTTGGCATTACCATAGGACTCAAGCAGAGGGTTGGCAGCAATGATCTGGTCCTCAAGAGAGCCCTGTGATATTTGAAATGTTTTCATTTATTTTCATTTGTTTTTCTATTTCATGACTAAACACAAATTATTTCAATTTATTTCGCATTTCACATATCGTATAGTTTTTGAGATGAGTGTAAATCATCATGTTTTAAAATAATATATATGACATAGTTTTGTATTTCATACCTTTATTTTACTGGCCTCTTTCTTGACACCTGACACTGCAACTGTGGCAAAGTACTGGATGACACGTTTCGTGTTCACAGTCTTTCCAGCACCAGATTCTCCACTGGTTTATAAGAGATTTGAAGACAGAAGTTTGAAAGACATGTAGACTTTTCAAAGTATATTCAATCTTTGTCATTTTATTTTGTAAATATCTCCATAAATTTTCCATCTATGTTATACTTTTCATTTTTGTCATGGTCTGAAATTAAATGAAAATACTTACGTAATCAGGACAGACTGGTTTTCTCTATCTGTTGATTGAAATTTGTAAAATATCCGGTAAATATTTATTATATTAACAGCAACATCTACATCTTAATTAATTCTGTAGAATTCAATTCCATAATGTCTTACCACACTGCATGAACTGATATGCGTTGTCAGAGACAGAGAAGATGTGGGGTGGGGCCTCCATACGCTTTTTGCCTCTGTAGGCAGACACCACTTCTGAATCATACACTGGGAGCCACTTGTAGGGGTTCACAGTTGCGCAGAAGAGTCCAGAGTAGGTCTGAAATGAGCAGAGACATGGTCAGATTCCAACAACACAGAAAAAAATGAACTTAAATGCTTTTTATGTCGTTTCAGAACTTACGTAGATCATCCATGCAGCATAACGCTCTTTGAGGTTATACAGCACAGAGGCTTCATTGAGATGGGTCATCATGGCCATGTCCTCAATCTTGTCATACTTGGGAGGATTCATTGGGTAGACATCTTCTTCCTTAGCAACTCTCTCCTATAAATTTGATAAATTGGATATTAGATATAAAAAAACCCCAATGTAATAAGTAATTTAATGAGCATCTACATGAAATGGAAATTAAAATTTACCTCCTTAGTGTCAAGCAAAACAACTGTGACTTTGCCACCGTCTTTGCTCTTGATTGTTCCCTTGAGGTACAACTCTTTGACATCAGCCACATAGCAGGCAGACTTGGCATCAAACGGTTTGGCCTGAGCCTCCATTCTCTCCCTCTCAGGCTTACGAAGGTAAATGGCAGCTTTGCCATAAATGGCCATCTCCGCGTCCGTACTCATGGTGGCGGCTTACTAAAGAGAGAAAATATCAACTTATCCATTACAAATTTCATAAATATTCAACAAAGGCAAGACACATAAAATATAAAACACATGAATTGTGTTAGGAAAGAGGCATATTCCTAAGTGTAGGCTTACACATGAATACAGATACATAAAACAATAGATAAACATTTAGACAGAAAGCAAGAAGCAGATAAGGGGCCCATTAATGGCAAAAATGTCGATTGAATATGTCTTTCTGGTGATGAAATTGAAATGGTGGTGTCAGGGGATGGCACATACAGTACAATATGAATTGTGGCATATATGAAGTTTCAGGACAATACAGAGATTTTCACTGCCGACTATGAGTCTCACTTGTGGTCTCTCTGCCCGAGTGCATCCTCCTGCTACGAGTATGCATGAAACAGACAAATATTTCCTGACAAATATTAAGAAATTTCTGTCCCAGATTTGGTTTCATTATATTAACTTTTCTAATGATTTATATTTATTCAAATCTCATGATGGATTATTATAGCAACACTGCATCCCAAGTTTGAATTTAATCAGACCATCAGTTCTGTAGTTTGAACCAATTTCATGTTTTGCTCTATTATAGCATCATCAATTGGCCCTTTCCCGCTTCTTTTTCTGTTTCCTCAGACTGAGTCTGCACATAAATGTGTCAAATGTCCTCTGCATTTGGGCCAAATTTGTATAACTTTCCCACAAGGGGTTCTATGGGCTCTCATAGACTCAAAAGTGGAAGAAGAAAAACAGAATACAGTACAACACAACAAAAGCGAATACAATAGTTGGTATATTTGGCACCAAAATAAAGGGTCAATGGGACCCCTTCCTTAAATTCATCTTACTAATACATTTTAAACACATTTCTTTGTAAATAAATTACATCAGCATCCTTCACCAGTTTTCATCTATAATACAGACTATAACAACTGTTTTCCTCTACCCTAATCCACACACTGAATCATAAACTCACTTGCCCTTTGTTCTTGAGACCAGATGAAATGTTCACTTTTTTAACTGTGGATAAAAAAAAAAAATAAAAAAAAAATCATTACAATGTATTAATATAAATAAAAAACACAATTACTTTGAGTACAGACGCATAAGTGATGATGTTAAATTCCTTTCAGTCACAGTCAGCACAGGCTCTTACCACTTGATGGAACTTCTGAGGTCTCTTCTCTTCTCTGTATCTCTTCTGGTCTACCCTCTTGCTTTTATAGAAGTTGATCATGCACACTAAGCATAATATATACATGGGCAACCTGATATATTTTGATATATGATGAGCTTTCTTGACCCATTTTATAAGAAATGTATGGACAGACTGACAGACATCCTACCTGATGAAATAAGTTATAAGTCAAACCTTTATTGCTCAAAAATGTATAGGTCACAACTTCCATTTCAAAGTTCTTGTGTATTATAATTAATTATTTTTAGTCTATTAATATCTTACTTTGACATATGACACACACTGAAGTAAATAAATCCTTTTTTGGAAAGAGGGTACATTCAGCCACCCCTCCCCTTTTTTTTTTGAATCAGAAAACATTTCACCTTTTCACCTATGGAAGTTCTTGTAGAAGGCTAATGTGGCAGCAATTGGGCTAAACAATAAAATATGTTACAGATCTGACTAGATATATTCTGTAAGAATATAGAAGAATATAGAAAAACACTGTAAAATATGTCTAATACAGTGAAAACACACAACAAGTGTCAGTTTTTCTTTGTAGAAGAAAGCCAGTAGTGATAGAAATGGCACATTCCCACAGTGCAAAAAATCCCTTTGTTATAATTTCTGCAAATATTCAAAGATTGTAGACATTTCTTGGTCTTCAACAGCCACAGTCTAAGCCTCAGCCACATGGAGACTAAAATGATTCAAAACCACGTTCACCCTTGAGTGGTCAAAGCCAGCAAACAATGCTAATTACTATGCTGTAAACAGAATATCTCATTTGTCATCTCTCATATCTCTCGTTGTACGTCATTAACAACTAGATGTTCCGTTTTTGTAATTTTTTTTTGTAAATGCAGTTGTCACTACCTTAAATTACTAAACTGTGTGTGTACAGAACAGGATTAAGCACTAAAAGGTGAACTGACAGCTGGATTTAGCTGCAGTGCTTAGGTGGCCTTAGAGCTTCCTTCTAGAGGTTTAAACCTACATCCACCAAACTCAGCTCAGACCTTCAGACTGTTCTGACTCGGGTTGCTATATCTTTTCTATTGGACTTTCGGTTTTCCTAAAATGATGATCAAAACTCGGAAAAGTCCCATAGACTTACATTGATGGAATGTTCAAATGAGCTAAGGCTGTTTTAAACTCCAACTGACAAAAATTCTAGCCCACTAGACTTAATTAAAAGTGCCAAGAGTCAAAGGGTGACTACAACCATCCTCTCACTCTGAATGTTGCAGGTTGATCGGTCTTTAACTTATTGGTAGCTATCATGTCGTTATCTAAATAGCACAGTTAGTGTTGCATCAGCGGCCAATGAGCTTGCTGCTAAAACATTCAAATAGTTGCCATTGTTTGCTGTTACAGTCTGCAACACACTTTTAGAACCCTCCACCTTCCCCAGCTCCACCTGTATAGATCTGCTACGGGGTTAATTCATGTGCAGCAGCAGCATGTCTTAAATGCTCACAGAAATGTCTGTGAAGGTGTTCACAGTAGCATGTCTCGGTACTTGCTCTGCAGCAGCAGCATAGCAGATCTTTTCTGCCAAGACCAAATACATTAACATTGCTATATCCATTACCATACCAATCTCCATTACCATACCAATCTCCCAAGAGTTGTCATGACAGAACTATGAGTGATGTAATTTCTGGACACAGCTAAAAGCCTACTAGAGGAGGATTGTCAGTTATATTTTATTTTAAGGTGTCCTTGTTACAGTATAATTATATATTTAAGTAAAGAGTAATACTAATGAACTTAGGGCTAGGAAAAGGGTTTTGGTGTAGGGTTAGTTACATGTAATTATGCATAATGTATAGTTATTACAACATGTATAACAATGACAATGTAAAATAAAGTGTTACTAGATTTTCCAATCATTTAAGCATATATGAATAATGATGATGATCATATATTCATTTGATCAACTGACCTAAACTGCTTTTCATAACAAAAATGTGTTATCTCATAACACTCTATACCAACAGATACCTTCCCCTGATCCTGCTGGCAAGCTTACCTTATACAAATACTCAGAGTCATTCCCCTTAGCCTGACCTTTCAGTTAACCAAGCTGTAATTTCAGCCTCCTCAACAAGTTTTCCACATCTCAAGATGCATATCTGGTAATTAAATCTTTTTAGTAATTTTCTATTAGGACTTTCTTATGGAAACATGAGTTTAGATGCTGGAAAATCTCATTTCTATTCCAGCCTGTGAAACACACATGGTCCTTTTGGACTGCTTTAACCTATAGTATGCCCTTTAACCTAATAAAAAATTCAAGAGAGATTATCTCTGCTTTAACATATGTTATCAGCTGTATGCCATGTACTGTATGTGTGCCATATATATATACTGTAGGTTATTTATTTTTACATCCAAGTTTCATCATTTAACCTGAAGTTTAATGTTGTGCAACTATGTACGGAAAGTATTTATGAGCAAAGACAAGGGATGGTTGTACTGATCTGGGTGTCATCAAGACAACCTATTGTAAGGCGGGTGCCAGTAAGTCTGGGCTACCACACGAGAAAGCAAAAGGCTCTCCTGAGAATTAACATTTGAACTCTCTCTTGCATATGTAACAACAAGACGCACCACACAGTGCAGCTCACACCTCACTTTTACAGTCGCATCATCTCCCCCTGCTCCCACTCTTCTCCTCCTCACCTAAGACTCACTAAAAACCTATGCAATGTTAAATGTGTACAATAAGTAATTATACATGTTTGGTATCATTTGAAATGTCTCAGTGCAACTGATACAAATGTCTCATTCCCAAAGAAGTAAAACAAAAGTTTAGAGATAGCTTAATGTTTGTTTTTAAAACAAAAAGTAATAACGTTTTTAAGAGTTTAGAGATAGCTTGCACACAGAGGAGGTTGCGTCTTCCAGGCAAATGGCCTCCTGCTCTCAAAAGGTGTAAACTGTGAATGCAAATTCCCATTGTTAGCAAATGTTTCCATGTGAAAGAAGTTTCTGTCTTGGTATATAATGAATTGCAACAAGAGGCTCGGGGCGATTTGTAATTCAAATTAGCCCGTGATGCTGAGTGTATGCAAAACACTTCGCATCATGTATTTTATAATGTCAGGTTCGCATCTTCTCTCTTTATTCCAGAGCATGTGATGTTTTCTATTTATTATCTTTGAACTGATTATGAAATTGGCATGATACATTTACCTGACATAATAAATTGTTACATTTGATTTATTCCGACTGACTCTGAAATCGTTTTCCCAAGTATATTAAACAGATTTGTATGTTACCGCAAGTTTTGCGCCAGATTAGTGAAGACTAATATTTGGCACTAATTCAAGTGTACTTGGTTTGCAGAAGTGAATTTCCGTTTAGGGCAGCAAACGTGCTGCTTGACCAACCTAAATCTGGGTGTCTTACCTGTTTTAATTTAATATTACTTCAGATAAGTGTATGTGGGAAACCACAGCATGGCCAATCCAAAGCTATTAGAAGAGAAGTAAAGTTGGTTGACTTACCTGTAGTAGTGGCCATACCTCCACTGAAGTAAACGTTACGTTAAATTCAAGTGTATGCAATTCCATGGGGGCTATACCAAAGTATCTTTGATTGTGTAAGCGTGAATGCGACCATTCTCAGGTATACAGCAATTAACTCTGTTTGGTGATGAAAACTGACGAGAGACTGTGAACGTGAGACCCGCATTAAGCGTGAGGACCTCTGAGCGACATAGCTTCCTAATATGAACGGGTAAAATATAAGTAAAGAGTTGAAAAGAATAATCAAATGTGCTGCTAAACTATTACATGATTGACCAATAACTAATTGACAATCTAACCTAAATTTGAGGTTGTTATAAAATGGAGTCAGATAAAAGCTTAAATGGAATTAAATTACTTTGCTGCACGGAAAGACAGTGACAAGAGACCTTCACCCATTCTATCGGATGCCGCCTTTGGACCAATCCAGACGTAAGCTAGTTAGGGAAAGGTTATTGCCAGTGAGAAGTAGTTTTGTTGACATTTTCTCTTTATCGGTTCTCTTGAGTGTAATAAGTATGGTCTTTCATTTGTGTCTAGGTCATGGGCTGATAATCATCCCTTTTAAGCTGTATTTACATGGACCCTAATAATCTTCACTGTGGTGCACTTTCGTTTCTCTCTAAAAGCCCAAACTTAACATCCAAATTAGTCATATAAGTTTGTGTTGTAAAATGCAGTCTACTCTTACTAAACTGCGGTACATGTTTGATATTAAACAGTGTTATTAAAAGCACATTAAAAAGCGCATTTCAGTGTGCGTGCTCCGAGTCGGAGCTCAACACGGATAAGCAAATGGCTTCGGATACGAGCCTAAACACGTATACACAAAAATGTCAAAATGTCTTTTTGGAGAGTATTAAAGTATTCTGTGCATAAGTTCTTAATTTGACAGCAGCCTAATATACCTGCTGCAGTCTGTCATTAATGATAATCAAACAACAAATGACAAAAGAAAATCAATCACTGATCTTGACTGAATAACTTAATTAGCTTTAATAAGGCTTCATCTATATCTAATGTGTACAATGAGACTATGCAGTGTTATTTTACATTTGAATATTCATTTTTTGTTGTTGTAGGCTATTACTTAACTGAATACCATCATTAGTACATCTTCCTGAAATACTTCATTTGTATTTTTGTTCCATTATATTTAGTTGTCTGTTTTGTTTGTAATTAGCTTCTTTGTTATTTTTGAATTGCTGAATGTTTACTTGTCTAATGTAATTGTTTTGTGAAATTTCACTGATATTTAAAATTACTCATATCATGTAATAAGCCTTTGATCATGTTAAATAATCGTGATTTCAATATTGTCCAAAAATAATCCGTGTGAAAAACCTGCCTAATCCAAAAGGTGGGAAGGAATCAAGCCATGTCCAATTCCAATATTAGCTTCACTTTGTGTCTCCTGAGATACTGTCAGGATTTACCAGACTCAAGAAATGAAAAAAGGTGTAAAGTGTTTCAGATAATTTGTTGAACAGTATGTGCAGAAACAGAAACATGCAAGTAAACTTGAAGTAGAATCATTTAATGAGTGTTGGAAAAGAGTGGAGACACCCGGTCCAACCGCAATGCCGTGGGACCTCACTTTGGGACTCTGCAACACTGTGGCACTCCTCATGGAGGGCGTCAACACATTAAGAACATGTTCCATGTTCCATTGCAACTTCACCACCATCGAAGTAATAAACCATGAAGACTTTCCTCCAAGACAACATCTGGATGCTGGTTCAACGACTAAGGCATTGCAAGTATCCCACATTTAATTAAGGTTTAACAGAGGTTTAGTCTAAGCGGCAGATCCCTTGATAACAAGGTGCTTTAAATTAAGATTAATTAAATTAAATTAATGTCCATGATTAAGTTAAATAAAACTTTTGTGAACATTCACCTTTGTAATAATTCTGTGGTCACTGCTTGCAAAACAAAGTCCCTTTGACAATGCGATCACAGCTACATGCTATGAGTAGTAACTGTACCCAGTAAGAAAGTTATTTTTCTGTTGCCACGAAAATAACTTTTCTGAGAGTTGATAACCACCTTGGCAGGAGCTGTAGCATTGCTGTCACCTCGAGAGGAGTAGGAGAAGGCAGTTGCCATCACAGGAAGAACAGCCAACGGTGGAAGTACCTCTGTGACCACCGAACTCGGGACAACCTGACTCGTGACCACCAGGACAACTGGACTTGGGATCACTAGGCTAGGGACTACTGGATTGGAGAGCTTTGGGATCACTGGACTGGGGAGCTTTGGGACCACCTGACTGGGGAGCTCTGGGACCACCAGTAACATTTTCATAGACGCACGAACCGTTATCCGCCAACTTGGATGCCAGCCCCAGATGCCTCCCTCTCTGTGCTGGAGTCAATTTGGTGTCCAAACTGGAGGATGAAGAGAACTCTAGGCTGAGCTCTGGGACTGTAACAGACTCTGGGATGAGCTCCGGGGCTGAAACGGACTCTGGAGACTCAGGGGCAGGCGTGAGGTGTGATTTCACGGAGTTGGATCCACTTAGGAGGGAATGGAGGATATACTGATCCAGTGTGCAGTTGTTTGTCTCCTAGGACATCTGTGGAAACAAAGGCTCATCCAAGCCCTCATGGAAAAGAGCCATTAATGTCACATCATTAAAATACACAGCTGAAGACAGTTTTCAGAATTCCAATGCATTCTCCTCTATCGGGTGGCCATTTTGGGAAACGGAGAACAACAGGTCGGCTGGGCGGTTTGGAGTCATACCGGTTCCTGCAAGGTACTTGTTGTAAGAGTTCTGGCCTTCAGTCAGTATTTACCATGCTCAAGAGACAAGGAGTGGTATAACTCAGTTTCAGGTAATTCATTTTTAATTTATTGAACAGTATGTGCAGGAGGTGAAACAGGCAAGTAAATTTGAAGAAGAACAGTTCAATGTAATATTCAGATAAATCACTTGGGATTTCTTATCTTACTAGGTCCCGAGCAGCATGCACAGACACAGGATTACAGATCCACACAGGGGATCGCAGGACAATATATAGGCTACACAGAAGATAAATCCACAAGGTACTGTAAGTTTGCAGGTAAGGAAGTCTGAGTGCTTGATGAGGCCAGAAATAAGGCTACGTTCAGACTGTCAGTCCAAATCCGATTTTTGTCCATATCGATTGAAATCTGATTAGATGATAAGATGATAAGTGTGATCGGCCAAAAATCACACACATTTTTTACAAATAAGTGGTTTGAAATACTATTTACTGCACTGTAAAAAAAATTCTTTAAAAAAACGGTAAATCTCTGGCAGCAAAGTTTCCAGACGGGTTCCGTTAAATTACAGCAAATAACCATTTCACAAAATTACAGGCAAAAACCGTAAAAATACAGAATTAACTTTACGGTCAAAATTAATTAAATTACAGTACATTACTGTTAATAATGGCTTATTAAACCGTGGAAAAACAGATAAATTATGTCAAATTACATAAAAAGAACATTTAACTTTAAGGTTAAACTGTAAATTTAGGGTTTTATAGAGTTATTTTATAATAATGCTCTGTCTATCTACAGTAATTATCTTTTAATATATAGTTTTTCTGTGTAAAATAACTATGAAGTTATGTATAAAAATGTAATAAGTACATAAATTCAAATACAAAGTTTGTATATTTACAGTTTTAATTTTTTGCAGATCCAGTTTCACAACTTTGACCAATCTCTAATTAAGTACTTAATAATAGCAAATGTACAGTCAATTTCTGTTAAATTAACTAAACGTACAAGTACGGAATACCTGCACATTTACAGTATTACTCATTAAACAAACACTGAACATCAAGATACGTGAATGATAGGAAATACAGGCTTTGCTTAGTATATCATTTAGAACATGTAAAAATATCCACATTAAAAGACAATTGCTGTATGCCTTTATACTCTAATATAACTTATTTCAAATATTTACAATTACATTTTATCCAAAGTGACTTAAAATTAAGAGAACAATAGAAGCAACAAGTGCAGCGACAAGTCCCAGTTAGTGTAGCACAGTACACAAGTTCATTTATTTATTATTAAAACAAAGATTTAGTATTATTGGGTCAAGTGTTTATGGAAAGATGGATCTTTAGCAGTTTCTTGAAAATGTGTTGAGTTGGGCAGGTCATCCCACCAGCAGGGAACAGTCCAGGGAAAGGTCAGTGAAAGTGATTTTGTGTCTCTTTGGGATGATGGCACCACAAGGCGCCGTTCACTTGCAGAACACAAGCTTCTGGAGACACATAGATCTGAAGCAGTAAGTTTAGGTCTTGCTGCAGCATCTGGATCAGTTGCAGAGGTTTGACTGATGCTGGAAGGCCTGCCAGGAGAGCATTACAATAGTCCAGTCTGGATAGAACAAGAGCTTAGACAAGGAGTTGTGTGGCTCCGATAGGAAGGGCCAGATCTTTCTGATGTTGTATAAGGCAAATCAGCAGGATCGCATGGTTTGGCTGAAACCATAAGCAGTTCTGTCTTGGCAAGGTTTAGTTGAAGGTGAAGGAAGAATTTTCCATCAGGTAGGCTGAGATGCGAGCAGCAACCGTCAGATCCTCTGGCTGGAATGAAAGGTAGAGATATGTGTCATTAAGTGATAGGAAAAGTCATGTTTCTAAATGACAGAGCCTAGATACACTACAAAATAAATAAATAAATAAATAAATGGATGGGTGGAATCTAACACAATCGTGGTCTTACTGTAGTAAAACCAAACCTTGTGCAGCTCCAGTGGCCTCACAAGGATCAAATGAATATTCACATGGGAAAATACAGTATAAAACAAATTAAATGTTCTGCCACTTTTAGTGCAATCATATGGAATCAGAAGACTCGGCCATTACAATATTTTAAATGACTTCTTCCCATACCTTGTTTGCCATGATCATTCTGCTTTCCACTTGACCTGAAATCACACAAAAAAAAAAAAAAATTAACAACTCAGTATTACATTTACACATGTCAGAATATGTTCCACTGGGACAATGCAAAACCTCAACTGACTATGATCTGGAAGCTGAGCAGGAAAGGCTAACAGTGATGTTTTGAGCTGAGACACCTAGGGGTGTAACTTTCTGTTCATCTGGATCAATGCAATTTTCATAACCAATGATCAAAAGTATCCTATGAAAAAGGCTACTATGATGACCCCAGGTCATCCAAAATGTAGATAAGTTCATTTCTTCATCAGAACACAAACATTCTATCAACTTTTATTTTATAAGCCTAATATATGCACATGTATGCATTCTATAGCTAACGTTATGTGTTGGCAAGCAGATGCAGCCAGAATATGCAATTTATCATGTTGTGTTCATATTCTAGTCTCATGTGCTTTCCTGTATCAAGTACAGTATTTAGGCTACTGAATTCGTTTTCTTAACAGTCTTGATAGCCACGTTAACCCTTACGAAAATTAACTATGGTTTAACCACAAAGAAAAAACAAAAAAACAAACAAACATGGTAGGCCTATTTGTAGTATAACTGTGGTTATTAAAAATGGTAATAAAAATCCGCCAAAAACGTGGTTACTATAATTTTACTATAATTAAAACCAAGGATATTTTTAAGAGAAGAATTTTCAGCTTCCAGACAGTGTTTCAAAATGTCCCGCCATTTAAGAGATTGATTTACTGACAGATAGGCCTACTACATCATTTAAGAATGCTAACGTTAGCTTGAAAACTGTAAACTTAACACAAATGTAATATAAAATATCGTTCACATGTAACTTAGTATAATGAGACTCTTACCTCAGCCGGTGATCGGTTGGCATGATGTCCGCTCGCTGTGACGAACAAGGCTCACTGAAAAGGGCGTTATTTCCGAAGAATCCAAACGGACTGACTGAAAACAGCTCCTGCTCACGGCTGCTCTTGACGAATACGATTGCTTTGAACCACTGTTGATCTCACAATCCACTTCACGAGAGTAGACTGAATTCAAATCTCCCGCTTGCCCAAACTCGACTGATCAGCTAATGTTAACCGTTGTGGGCGGGAGTAAACAGCGGAAATGAATTTGAATCTGCGTCATCGCGCGCGCGCGCGCACTCAAACACACACACACACACACAAAGCCCTGAATGTGAAGCAACGGAGATTTGGAAAAATATATTCATAAAATATACATGATGAAATTATGGGAGAATAAGACTGTTTATTATTATACTACTGTACTATACTAGATTATTATACTGAGAATAATAATGATCAAAATGAGTATAAAATAAAATGTGAAATAAAAAATAATTCAGGCCTACTGTAGCCTATGTAGGGTACTGTATGTACAAATCACAGTCTATGGTACAAATACTTTTATTTAACCTTAAAAAAAACTCACTTTAACCCCCACATGCTTAATAATCTGTAAGGAAAACATATTGAATAGATGCTGATTTCCGCAGTTATACCTTCTTTTCTTTGTTTTCTAATTTCACAGAAAAAATCTGTAAAATATTACTTAATAATTTCTGTAAAATTACACAAAACTCTGTAAAAATACAGACAAGTTCCTTTTAAAAAACGTAAAATTGCTGTAAAACCAAAATACAAGCAATTACCTGTAAATTTAGCAATGGACCTTTAAATTACAGCAAATGCCTTTTATTTTACAGATATTTGCTGTATAATGACAAAACGGTAAAATTCTGTAAAAAAATACAGACAATTACCTGTAAAATTACACTTTTTTTTTACAGTGTGGTTTGATATACTATGAAAATCACATTTCTGGAAATACGTTTCAGTCAGACCGTTCTGAACGGATTTCGCGTGGTTAATGTGACTTTCTCACGTTACTTAAAACGCAAATGTCAGATGTTGTTATAGGAAACATGCTGAAAGTCGCTGCAGATACAAGGTTGTGTTGTTTTACAGTGCAGGACGAGCAGAAAATGACAATATAACGTAGACATTTTTTGAAACTGGTGGAGATGACAGCACGGAATAAAGCCACTCATACTAGCCTCCTACGGTTCTGCCACTGCCTCAGAAGACAGTAGTCCAGTGCGGCAGCAACACATTGTCATGTTGTAAATCTGGCAACATCTGTATTGCAAACCCCTCCATGTTGCGGTTGTTGTTACCGTATGCCTACCTACAAAACTTCATTGCCATAGAAACCAATTCAGATAATCCGGAAAATGAAAGAGTGTCATGGACACACAAATAAGATTTGAACTTTTGCGATACACAGTGTGGACATCAGTAATTTTAGATCAGATTCCATTCCAGATTCCAATCGGACACATGATATAATCGGATTTTGACTGATAGTGTGAACATAGCCTAACGGCCATTTCACACTGCATTACATATAAGCGAGCATTTCTTTATAAAGACAACTATAAATTTGTTTTTAGAAGTTGATCATTTAGGGGTTACAACATTTGCATGTAAATTGTAAACAACAAACACAGACAAAAAAAAACTGTTCCAATCATGTTGTTTCAGTCATTAGATATGTTTACAAGACAGCAAACTCTGTGGATAAAAAAAAAAAAAAAAAAATGCACACTCAGGTTTGATTTGGTATAGTGCTAGCCTAGGGTGACCATACGTCCTGTTTAACCAGGACATGTTTGGCCAGGATTTCGAGATCGCCCAAAATGCCCGGGATTCGGCTTTTGCTTTCTACAGTCACCATTCATTATGTTTACATTATTACATTATTTGACACTGACACGTACGTGCCAGCTTTGCAGGTCATGCATTCTGCTTCACACGGATCCCGATCGAGATGAAAACACAGGAATTTTCTTAGCAATGCTAAAACGCACATCAACCGATCATTTGTTTAGCGTTCATGTAAACACTACATTCATATTCACCAATCGGAATTAATTCAGTCCTACTGAATCAAAAGGTGTGCATGTAAACAAAATGAATGGCGACGATAAAGCAAAAGCCGTATCCTGGATATTTTGGGCGATCTCGAAACCCCGGCCGGACATGTCCTGGAATATGGTCACCCTATGCTAGCCTATATACCTGTCTGTGTATTATATAAACTAAAAGAAAGTTTATATATCATATTTTCTGTATAGTTTATTTTTATAATACACTACTCATAATATTTTTGAGTCTTCATTTTCTTTTCTAAAATACTCATTTCTGGCATACTATACTTTAAGACTGAGTGAGTGTGTGTACCTTTAGGAGGGGAGCTGATTAGTGTGGTGATGAGGACCAGGTGCAGGTAATTAGTAACCATGGCAACAGAACACTTGGGAAAGTACAGGGGAACTGTAATGGATACTTTCATCTGATCAATTTTTGAACTGCAGCATAGATGTATCCTTCTCTGCCTTTGATATAGCACAATCCTGTGCGTTCCATTCTGTGACAGTTGAGCAAAAAAATAAAAAAATAATGTCTGAAAGTCGCAGTTGGTGGTCAGTTTGTGTGTAAATCTATGTTGTCTACTTCTTGTAATTTCTAGCGAGAAATTTGAATTTTAGTAATCAAATATTTGCTTAGTTATCACCAAAGCTCTCTCTATCCTGTTGTAGATCACCAAACCATAATGATGCCAGTTTTGTGAGGTACCTTCCTGCACAAATGCTGAATGCGATAAGGAATAGGCATGGTGTAAATAACTCTGCACACAGACCCTTAGTGAGTTTGCACTGAACTGCAAGGCTAAGACTAACAATATAATGGGACCCATACAAAATAAGTATTTTAATATCAATTCTAAGTTATTGTTCGTAATTACAATATCAAGGGTCATGTAAATATTCAGTGGGTTTTAATAGCTAAATCAACAAGCATCAAGTGTCTGGACATGACATGTGAAAGAAATGTAATCAGTAGGACTATTCAGGGGACTTTGGACTTGCATGATGATGGACTTGCATGATGGTAAAAATGACCTGATGTTACTTGAGGCCAGGGTAAATGGTAAATGGGGGTAAAGTGATTTTAGTTCATCTACCACTCTAGCAAAAACATGTGCCTGTAAAACACTTTCTTTTCTTTAGACACATACAGGAATATTTCATTTTCTTACAGGCCTACTTTGTTTTTAACCGTTGTTTTATAAGGCAAAAGAATGCTTTAGGATTTTATGTACATTGCTGAACAAACTTAAGCTTATACAACCAATAGATATACACACTGTGAACATGATCAGGGAAATTAATTAGCTTTCCTAAATTAAAAGTTTTGTTATGATTTGGATGGAATGACAAAATGATAATTTGTAATCAGTTTATTATGTTATGTATTTTTGTGAACATTTCAAATAAAATGCAACATAATCCTCAGACTGGTTAAAACAGACATTCTTGATCTGACTGGGTGCAGTGACTAGGAACTCTCCAGTGGACTTTCTCTCTGTCTACCAGGTACTAGTAGAATATTGGGCTTTCAACATTGAGGCAACTGTTTGGGATATTTCAGCATGAAGGGTTCACATACTGTCATTTTACAATTGCTTGTTCTAGCTATCATAACAATAACTGCTCTTACTTAATGGAAGAGATGCAAAAAAAAAAAAAAAAAAAAAAAATTTGTATTCCTACCCAGAGAGATGACCAACAACCTTATAATCAATTATTCCAAAATACACACATAATGAATGTAAAAAGACATTATTGAGGATTTTGAAGATATTAACAAAACCATTATCAAATAATAATAATACAAAATAAAGTAGTATTCAAAAGGTTCTTTATAAAATGGATAGTTCCAGTCTTTGATTATGATTGGTTGAGCCACGTTCGGAGCCGTTGTAAATTACTATACAACAAACATACCAGTGGCCTCATTACATCAGTATTACTGCACCACTGTCTTGTGTTGTGCTGCAGCATCTGTCTGTTGCTTGGCAACCATTATATTACATATAATATAACATCATATTTTGTTTATCAATAGCTTTACATTTTTGTGTCTGCGTGTTTATTTTATGAAACCTTGCCAGGTATGCAAAATAACAGTTTTATAAAGGCAATAAGCCCAGTGAAGCTGTGATTTACAGTGAATTTAGAACAGAGTGTTTTAGTTGATTTAACAACGACCCTTAGCTGTTCTAAATTCACTGTAAACCATGGCTTCTTGGGGCTTATTGCTTACAACAATATATTGCTTATTACACCATTAAGGTCCTTTATAGCACAGTTCAAAACATAATTCTTTATGGGGGAAAAAGAGTTGCAAAAGTAGTTATATTTAGCACCAAAAAGGGTTCTGTTATTGTTACAAGCCAAGAGACTGGGTACTGTTTAAAAATATTTTTCTTAAGAATGAACATGGCCATATAGACTACTAGTGGATGCATGTGTGTGTATTCCTATGGCAGAGGTTAGTTGTCACAGAGGCTATGCACCTTTTTCCTAATAAGCCTACTACTTTTTAGATTATGGGAGGCACTTATGGTTTGGAGAAGTTCCACTCAAAAACACTGAAACAAATAATTTCAAATCATAAGGTTGTGCTACAAATAATCTTTATCTGTCAGTTGAGGATGACATGGTGTAACAAAAATATCTATGGCAAGAGCTCTTTTATCTTTTTTTCTTTTGTATTCCACTGTAACAGTATGAATAAAGACAACATACAGTGCGTATTTGTGGTCTGCTCCCCCGATTTTTGATATATCCATGAATATTTCACTGGAATGCACTAAGAATCTCTTGATTTTCTCCACAAATCCTCACATCTCCTTCCAGGTTTGTTTTCACAGATGTATTCAAATATAGTCTACCCTTTTCACTTCTGATTTTATGAGCAGTGTTTACTGGAATGCTTCTAAAGCAGGAAACAATATTTATTGTCAAAATTACAGAAATCACTGTATCACAGTTAATTAACATTTTTGATGAAGGCAACATATGTTACACAATACAGAGATATATTACTACAATGAAATATTTTATTATTGAAATATTTTAAAATGCACTTTTAATGTTCGATGGTTGAAGGGTCAGTAGAATAATATCATCTCATTGTACCCAGTTTTTGAAAATGCATATTATTGCATTCACAGAGCAAACTTTTCGCTGATTGTTTACAGTTTAACACCGTGTCCTAACTACACGCGACGCGACGCCGCGACACGCGATAAAAGGTATCTTTTCCATGTTAATCAGAGTTTTTGTCCTAACCAGGCGCGACGGCGACACGCGACGTTTCTAATTTAGAAACGGTTTCTATTTTTCTGCGACGTCGCGCTGGAACATCAAACACAAAGTGTGGAAATGATCATCTCAGGTAGCCTACTGTTTATGTGCTTTATTTAATGTTAAAAGCGTGTAATGTGACTTTGAATATTATTTAGTGCTCCAGCTTTGTAGCTGTAAAAGCAACACTGCGGTAAAGCCAGCCGCCATCCAGAAATGCACTGTCAAACTAGCCGCCGCTATATTTGGTAGTTCGCGCATACACTAGCTATTACGGTACGACCGTCAGACCGTCATCTGGATTGAAAACTATTGATCTTCCGGCGAAGGCTATTTCACATTATTTTATTATTTCTTTTTGTCTGTCTGTATATAATTATCTATCTATCTATCTATCTATCTATCTATCTATCTATCTATCTATCTATCTATCTATCTATCTATCTATCTATCTATCTATCTATCAATCTATCTATCTATCTATCTATCTATCCATGTCTGTCTGTATACAATTATCTATCTATCTATCTATCTATCTATCTATCTATCTATCTATCTATCTATCTATCTATCTATCTATCTATCTATCTATCTATCTATCTATCTATCTATCTTTTTAATCTATCTATCTATCTATCTATCTATCTATCTATCTATCTATCTATCTATCTATCTATCTATCTATCTATCTATCTATCTATCTATCTGCCTGTCTGTCTGTCTGTCTGTCTATCTATCATGTATCTGTCTATTTATAATTATCTATCTATCGATCCATCCATCCATCCATCTATCCATCCTAAAATAATAATATACTGTTGTGTCTATACATTCAGAAAATCATTTAAAAAAAAATCCTAGTTTACACAGCCCAATTTCACCTCAGATAAAGAGTACACCTTCTCACCTTGTCACCTGCACAGTTTCAGGACATTCTGATGTTGCATTACAAAATAAGAGCCCTCCAAAATTCATAAATACGCTGTTTTGGCTTTACATTCAGAAAATCATTAAAAAAAAAATCCTAGTTTACACAGCCCAATTTCACCTCAGATGGAGAGTACACCTTCTCACCGTTTCACCTGCACAGTTTCAGGACATTCTGATGTTGCATTACAAAATAAGAGCCCTCCAAAATTCATAAATACGCTGTTTTGGCTTTACATTCAGAAAATCATTTTAAAAAAAATCCTAGTTTACACAGCCCAATTTCACCTCAGATGGAGAGTACACCTTCTCACCGTGTCACCTGCACAGTTTCAGGACATTCTGATGTTGCATTACAAAATAAGAGCCCTCCAAAATTCATAAATACGCTGTTTTGGCTTTACATTCAGAAAATCATTTAAAAAAAAATCCTAGTTTACACAGCCCAATTTCACCTCAGATGGAGAGTACACCTTCTCACCGTTTCACCTGCACAGTTTCAGGACATTCTGATGTTGCATTACAAAATAAGAGCCCTCCAAAATTCATAAATACGCTGTTTTGGCTTTACATTCAGAAAATCATTTAAAAAAAAATCCTAGTTTACACAGCCCAATTTCACCTCAGATGGAGAGTACACCTTCTCACCGTGTCACCTGCACAGTTTCAGGACATTCTGATGTTGCATTACAAAATAAGAGCCCTCCAAAATTCATAAATACGCTGTTTTGGCTTTACATTCAGAAAATCATTTAAAAAAAAATCCTAGTTTACACAGCCCAATTTCACCTCAGATGAAGAGTACACCTTCTCACCGTGTCACCTGCACAGTTTCAGGACATTCTGATGTTGCATTACAAAATAAGAGCCCTCCAAAATTCATAAATACGCTGTTGTGTCTATACATTCAGAAAATCATTTAAAAAAAAATCCTAGTTTACACAGCCCAATTTCAACTCAGATGGAGAGTACACCTTCTCACCGTGTCACCTGCGCAGTTTCAGGACATTCTGATGTTGCATTACAAAATAAAAGCCTTCCAAAATTCATAAATACGCTGTTGTGTCTATACATTCATTAAATCATAAAAAAAAAATCCTAGTTTACACAGCCCAATTTCAACTCAGATGGAGAGTACACCTTCTCACCGTGTCATCTGCACAGTTTCAGGACATTCTGATGTTGCATTACAAAATAACAGCCCTCCAAAATTCATAAATACGCTGTTGTGTCTATAAATTTAGAAAATCATAAAAAAAAAAATCCTAGTTTACACAGCCCAATTTCACCTCAGATGGAGAGTACACCTTCTCACCGTGTCACTTGCACAGTTTCAGGACATTCTGATGTTGAATTATAAAATAAGAGCCCTCCAAAATTCATAAATACTCTGTTGTGTCTACATTCAGAAAATCATTAAAAAAAAATCCTAGTTTACACAGCCCAATTTCACCTCAGATGGAGAGTACACCTTCTCACCGTGTCACCTGCACAGTTTCAGGACATTCTGATGTTGCATTATAAAATAAAAGCCCTCCAAAATTCATAAATACGCTGTTTTGGTTTTACATTCAGAAAATCATTTAAAAAAAAATCCTAGTTTACACAGCCCAATTTCACCTCAGATGGAGAGTACACCTTCTCACCGTGTCACCTGCACAGTTTCAGGACATTCTGATGTTGCATTACAAAATAAGAGCCCTCCAAAATTCATAAATACGCTGTTTTGGCTTTACATTCAGAAAATCATTTAAAAAAAAATCCTAGTTTACACAGCCCAATTTCACCTCAGATGAAGAGTACACCTTCTCACCGTGTCACCTGCACAGTTTCAGGACATTCTGATGTTGCATTACAAAATAAGAGCCCTCCAAAATTCATAAATACGCTGTTTTGGCTTTACATTCAGAAAATCATTAAAAAAAAAATCCTAGTTTACACAGCCCAATTTCACCTCAGATGAAGAGTACACCTTCTCACCGTGTCACCTGCACAGTTTCAGGACATTCTGATGTTGAATTATAAAATAAGAGCCCTCCAAAATTCATAAATACGCTGTTGTGTCTACATTCAGAAAATCATAAAAAAAAAATCCTAGTTTACACAGCCCAATTTCACCTCAGATGGAGAGTACACCTTCTCACCGTGTCACCTGCACAGTTTCAGGACATTCTGATGTTGCATTACAAAATAAGAGCCCTCCAAATTTCATAAATACGCTGTTGTGTCTATACATTCATTAAATCATTAAAAAAAAAATCCTAGTTTACACAGCCCAATTTCAACTCAGATGGAGAGTACACCTTCTCACCGTGTCACCTGCACAGTTTCAGGACATTCTGATGTTGCATTATAAAATAAAAGCCCTCCAAAATTCATAAATACGCTGTTTTGGCTTTACATTCAGAAAATCATTTTAAAAAAAATCCTAGTTTACACAGCCCAATTTCACCTCAGATGGAGAGTACACCTTCTCACCGTGTCACCTGCACAGTTTCAGGACATTCTGATGTTGCATTACAAAATAAGAGCCCTCCAAAATTCATAAATACGCTGTTGTGTCTATACATTCAGAAAATCATAAAAAAAAAAAATCCTAGTTTACACAGCCCAATTTCAACTCAGATGGAGAGTACACCTTCTCACCGTGTCACCTGCGCAGTTTCAGGACATTCTGATGTTGCATTACAAAATAAAAGACTTCCAAAATTCATAAATACGCTGTTGTGTCTATACATTCATTAAATCATAAAAAAAAAAATCCTAGTTTACACAGCCCAATTTCAACTCAGATGGAGAGTACACCTTCTCACCGTGTCATCTGCACAGTTTCAGGACATTCTGATGTTGCATTACAAAATAACAGCCCTCCAAAATTCGTAAATACGCTGTTGTGTCTATAAATTTAGAAAATCATTAAAAAAAAAATCCTAGTTTACACAGCCCAATTTCACCTCAGATGGAGAGTACACCTTCTCACCGTGTCACCTGCACAGTTTCAGGACATTCTGATGTTGAATTATAAAATAAGAGCCCTCCAAAATTCATAAATACGCTGTTGTGTCTACATTCAGAAAATCCATTAAAAAAAAATCCTAGTTTACACAGCCCAATTTCACCTCAGATGGAGAGTACACCTTCTCACCGTGTCACCTGCACAGTTTCAGGACATTCTGATGTTGCATTACAAAATAAGAGCCCTCCAAATTTAGAAAATCTTTAAAAAATCATTAAAAAAAAAAACCTAGTTTACACAGCCCATTTTCACCTCAGATGGAGAGTACACCTTCTCACCGTGTCACCTGCACAGTTTCAGGACATTCTGATGTTGCATTATAAAATAAAAGCCCTCCAAAATTCATAAATACGCTGTTGTGTCTATACATTTAGAAAATCATAAAAAAAAAATTTGGAAGGCTTTTATTTTGTAATGCAACATCAGAATGTCCTGAAACTGTGCAGGTGACACGGTGAGAAGGTGTACTCTCCATCTGAGGTGAAATTGGGCTGTGTAAACTAGGATTTTTTTTTTTATGATTTTCTGAATGTAAAGCCAAAACAGCGTATTTATGAATTTTGGAGGGCTCTTATTTTGTAATGCAACATCAGAATGTCCTGAAACTGTGCAGGTGAAACGGTGAGAAGGTGTACTCTCCATCTGAGGTGAAATTGGGCTGTGTAAACTAGGATTTTTTTTTAAATGATTTTCTGAATGTAAAGCCAAAACAGCGTATTTATGAATTTTGGAGGGCTCTTATTTTGTAATGCAACATCAGAATGTCCTGAAACTGTGCAGGTGACACGGTGAGAAGGTGTACTCTCCATCTGAGGTGAAATTGGGCTGTGTAAACTAGGATTTTTTTTTTAATGATTTTCTGAATGTAAAGCCAAAACAGCGTATTTATGAATTTTGGAGGGCTCTTATTTTGTAATGCAACATCAGAATGTCCTGAAACTGTGCAGGTGACAAGGTGAGAAGGTGTACTCTTTATCTGAGGTGAAATTGGGCTGTGTAAACTAGGATTTTTTTTTAAATGATTTTCTGAATGTATAGACACAACAGTATATTATTATTTTAGGATGGATAGATGGATGGATGGATCGATAGATAGATAATTATAAATAGACAGATACATGATAGATAGACAGACAGACAGACAGACAGACAGGCAGATAGATAGATAGATAGATAGATAGATAGATAGATAGATAGATAGATAGATAGATAATTGTATACAGACAGACATGGATAGATAGATAGATAGATAGATAGATAGATAGATAGATAGATAGATAGATAGATAATTATATACAGACAGACAAAAAGAAATAATAAAATAATGTGAAATAGCCTTCGCCGGAAGATCAATAGTTTTCAATCCAGATGACGGTCTGACGGTCGTACCGTAATAGCTAGTGTATGCGCGAACTACCAAATATAGCGGCGGCTAGTTTGACAGTGCATTTCTGGATGGCGGCTGGCTTTACCGCAGTAAAGCAACAATGGATATATTATTTCACCTCAGATCTTTAAATTAAACAAATGGAAACATGAACGTTAAAACTGTGAACAAACAAGTGTATTATTTGACAACAATTGTTTTAGTAACTCAGTAGCCTATGTATTTTTTAAATGGTGTAACATTTGTGAATTAGATTATGTAGCTACTTATCCATTTTATTGCGAGTGCCGTCAAGATTACTCTCTAGTGCTGTGCACTTGCCGCGAGACGCCGCCCACACGCTGTTCTGATTGGCTGTGATTTTTGATTGACGTTGTGGCGTCTCACAGTCGCGTCGCGTCTAGTGTGGACAGACACAATGCCTGTCGCTGGAATTTTATTGCGTCGCGTGTAGTTAGGACACGGTGGGCCTTTCACACTGGACGCGATTTTGACGCACGAATAATTCGCGCAATGGTTTTATTTTTTGATCAGCTGTTTGTGTAATGAGCGCTTCCACACGAATGTGCTTTGTGGCGAAAAACGACTTTTATTTTTTTCGCTTCGATGTCGATTTTTTAAAACTTTTGCAGCGACAGAAAAGGCTTCAGCCAATCACAAACTACAAGGACAACGATTTGAAAGACAATGTGTGGCGTAGCATTGCCAACCAACTCGGTTATCTCGACTGTGAGTATGTTGTGTGATAGTTTTAGTCGTTGTATAGTCCTGTGCTGTGTAGGCTAGCAGGCTAAACTACATTTGGGATGGAAAGCTCACTATTATCGTCAAAGATAGAGACAGAGACCGTGTTTACTTTGAACATGTAACAAAATGTAGTGAGACTATTTAGGGCTGCTTTTAGTATACTATACATTCTTTGTGTGATATCTACAGTTTCTAGTCGAATGATTTTAACTTACTTACTTTGTGTGTTACATGTAATAGTGACATTACAAAACGCACTGTGTTTAGTTGAAGACGCAAAAAAACTGTGCACATTAGCATGCTCCCCTTCAGACTCTCTGTTCTTTAAGATTGGGTGCACCCAAAACCTTCTTTTCTGTCTTTTAAACCTTTCTCTCTTTCTGTCTTAGCTCGTCTTCACTGGATGATGATGATGAAGTGTCCATGTTTTCTCAACTGTCAGCGCAAAAGTTTTGGAATGTTGAAGCTCTCTGAACGTCACAGACGTCGCAAATTCGCGTCGCGGCTGATGTGAATGGTTTTGACGCGAACTATTCGCACACGAACTATTCGCTTTTTCGTTTCGCTTTTTCGTTACGCATCCGGTGTGAAAGGGCCTACTCCCACAATTTGAGCAGAGTCATGGGACAGAGGACAAGCCCTTCTGCATAAAAGCTTTTTGTCTAGCAATGTTATCTATGTTGGTTTCAAACACCTTTTTGCCACATTTAAACATCTCTTTATGATTTTTTTTGTTTGTTTGTATCAGTCATTGAGTAAATTAGAGTAAATCTAAAGCCCAGGCAACTTAAGGCAATGCTCAACTATATCAGTGACCTGAAAAGTTTAACTGAAAATTTGTTCTTACGTCACATTGATTTATCATACTCACACATAAACACAATTACAAACTTTTATCATTTGTTTCTGTTGTACATGCTGTTATTTTATACAAATCAATAACTACAAATTTTCAATTTCAAAACAATGGCTTATATTGAAAACTTTTCAAAATAAATAAAACAGTACAATATACCCCTTAAACTTGCAATGAAGGAAGGGCCAGAGCCAGATCTATGAATCTCATAGAGACTTTGGGCTGGGCTCATTTGACTTGGGCCAGTACTTAATCACATAGCAATCACCCAGCACACTCTAGAAACAGCATAGCAATATGCTAACAACCACTGAAGACACCTTAGCAACTGGATAGTAACACTATTGCAAGCACACAGAACAAGTTTGCGTGGGCATGCACCACTTACATTTTCTTTGTAGATTTTCCAGAAATTCTAGTTGTATATTACTTTTTCCATTTTTGAGCTTTTACTATAAATGTATTTCCACAATAGACTTACTTGCTTGAAATATTGCTAAAACCTTTCATAAATAAAAAACATTTTAAAAAAAGTTTGCTGTAAACATTCACTCTAAAAAAATGCTATGCTGGCTTTAATTAACTTTTTTATGTCAACTTGTCCCATGTAGGTTACGTTGGATTTATGTAACATTATTTATTTCAATTAACTTAAGTTAATTACATAAGGTTAATCCAATGCTGTTTAGTTGAATAAGGTTAACAGTCTTAATTTTGTCCAAAACAATTAAGTTAATTAAGTTCAATTATCCTAAAATTAATATTTTTACATTCAACCAAAACAAAAAATCCAGTTTCATACAGCAAAAACTCCAGTGTTAAATGAACTCTCCTAGGAGGAACTGGGAGTTTATGGCTCCAGACTCAAGAGAGTTAAAGTGTTAAACTATGAGTGCTAAATTAACACTCAAGAGTGTTAAAGTTAATGAGCTATTTAAGTGATTCATTGAGTGATGATTGATCATTACTGAAGACACCTGATGTTAACAAGCAGAATCACCAAAGTAGAAAATCTAATTTTTTAAGACACCGGTATGGTGATCAGTGTTAGCTTTAGTTGGGCTCTTGACCCTTAAATCATTAACTTTAGATTTTTTTTTTTTTTTTTTTTTTTTTTTTTTTGGCTGTTGTATCTGAGTTGTATCTCAGATGAACAAAGAGAAGAGTTGATCAGGTGGTATTGGTTATGTTTTGACATAATCATAATTTGATTTGTTTCATGCTGGATTATTTGTTTTGGTTGAATGTGAAAATATTAATTTTAGGATAATTGAACTTAATTAACTTAATTGTTTTGGACAAAATTAATACTGTTAAGCTTATTCAACTAAATGGCATTGGATTAATCTTATGTAATTAACTTAAGTTAATTGAAATAATGTTACATAAATCCAACGTAACCTGGTTACGTGGAACCTGTTGCCAACATAGCATTTAATGCAATAGAGCAATAATGATGTTTGTATTCAATAAATGTCATGTTTCTATAAAGAAATTTAAAAAAAAAAATTATATATATATATATATATATATATATATATATATATATATATATATATATATATTAGTACAGTTAGATAAATGTTCAATATTTACTGCCAATTAGTAGTCAAAAAAATATATTTTTTTGTAATATTTTTTTTCCATCATGCATTTAATACTAATTGGCTTTGAGTAATAAATTACATTTGTCATTCCATGCAAAAGTCAGATGTTATTGAAGAAATTAAATCTGCTATGCTTTAAGGTCTTTACCGCATTCAAAGCCATTTCCTTAATGTTTCAAAACTTGCTTGGCATCCTATTGGCACGTTCCTGCAAATGTTGCCAAATGCCAACCGTGACGACTGCCCTGTTGTGCCCTGCAGCTCAGTCTACAGAAACATGTACTATATATATATATATATATATACTTGCTCTCTTGGTCATTTCTCCTACAGGACGTGTTATATATGCCTGTGTGATGTAAGTGGCTCAAAAGGAATTCAGAGGGTGGGGTCAAACCTTGTTCAGTTATAGTAAATAATCCTATAGAAAAATAAAAGGAAAAAAATATGTTTAAAAATCAAATGCTATTCTGAATGTTGTCGATGTCAGTAATGGTTACAACCCTGCCTGAAACTAAATTAAAATGTAGTCACGTTTTTTCTTTATATGAGACAAAAAGTGGAGAAATATATGAGATATTCTCAATGTATGGTAGTGGCAAGATGTTTGTAAGGGACAGTATTTTGAATGACCTGTACATAGTTGTGTATGTAAAGTATATTCAGGCCTACATTGCAATGCCCTCAGAGTGAACGAACTGTATGAAAGTACTGTCAGTAACGTGCCAAAACATATTAGAGAAGTATGCAGTAAGGCAGCTTGGCTTCGTAGACTCTTTAACATTTAAACATTAAGATGAGAGGTTGACAACTTCACACCTGCTGTGTTTTAAACTGTTTTGGAATAGCTCTCATTGTGTAAATAGTCTGAGTTCAGCAGCTCATAGGCTTCTCTACAGCAATAATTGATAGCCACAAACAGCCAACAGCTATCAAGTTTCTCATCACTCACAACCCTAAATACCTTCAGGGGATATAGTGTTTAGCTCAGAAATAAACAGATAAAGCAGAACATGATTTAAAAACAGCATTTATTGTGTTTTGAGTTCTAAAAAATACATTTTACAAATTAAAGAAAAGTGTATTCAATGTTTTAACACGTTAAATGTCAAAACTCATGGAACTGCCTAGAGTTGATACATATAAATTATTTTGCTTTGTTACCATTTCGAAGTTCTTAAATCAAAGTTAAAGGGTTAGTTCACCCAAAAATGAAAATTCTGTCAGTAATTACTCACCCTCATGTTGTTCCAACCGCGTAAGACCTTCGTTCATCTTCGGAACACAAATTAAGATATTTTTGATGAAATCTGAGTGCTGGATACGTGAACCAACTAGAGGCCCAGAGAGAAGGAAATGAATAGTGGAATAAAGTCGTTATTTTTGTTTGTTTTTGCGCACAAAAAGTATTTTCAAAGCTTGATATACTTAAGATTGAGCCACTGTAGTCACTTGGACTATATTAACGATCTCTTTAATAACTTTTCTGGGCCAGCAAGTTTCGGTCACCTAGCAGCCTATGGAGAAGTGATCCAGCACTCAGATTTCATCAAAAATATCTTAATTTGTGTTCCGAAGATGAACGAAGGTCTTACACGGTTGGAACAACATGAGGGTGAGTAATTACTGACAGAATTTTCATTTTTGGGTGAACTAACCCTTTAACATTTTAAATTATCCACAAAATTCAGCTGCATAAGGTTACAATATAAACAATCTTTTCAATCTACATTTTCTTTAAGCCATAAATGTTTGATTACTTTGTTTATCATGTATGAAGGAAAAATGTTTAATACTTTTTTTTTATCAAGACAGTCATCAAGACATCCACAGTTTGCTTATATTGGTCGTGTTCCATACAAGGTCCTGAATTATGACACTTGGCTGCAGTGACCCCATTCAAAAGACTCCTGTCCTGAGACGTGAAAGGCGTCTAAACCGGACACCCACATTCCTCTATCTGGTTTCCGCTGTCAAAGCTACATTTATTTCTGACCATGCCAACTGCTAACATGGACCATAAGGAGTTCGAACAAACAGCTGCAAGCTTAGATCTGCATCAGCACCAACTAATTACCTGGCATAATTTAGTTAACTGCATTGAGCTTTGTATATTTGTATATTAAATAATTTATTTCAAATAAATGATTAATAGCAACACATGTTATGACAAATTAGGTCTGAGGCCTTTATAAATTCACTTTCTTGATAACCAACCTAAAGGTAACGTATAGTTTAATTTAATGGTAGCTTCTTTTTTGTGTATTGAATTAATCAGAATCATATGTTGCTGAATTGCTTAAGAGTAAACCTCTCTATAGTGGAGGACTTTAAAGATTACTCTTCTTTTCATAGTTTCTTTACTGCTGCAGTGTAAATTAATTACTTATTAATGTACTTGCTCTCTTGGCCATTTCTCTTACAGGACATGTTATATATGCCTGTGTGATGTAAGTGCCTTAAAAAAAAAAATCTGAGTGTGGGGTCAATCCTTGTTCTATTATGGTAAATAATCCTATAAAAAAATAAGAAAAACATACATTTAAAAATAAACTTCTATTATGAATGTTGTCGATGTCAGTGATGGTTCCAACCCTGCCTGAAACTAAATTAAATATCTATATCTGAGACACAAAAGTGGAGAAATACACTTCCAGGCCACTGTTTGGAAGTCGCCGTTTGGATTTAAATCGGCAAATGCTTAGGAGTCTACAGTTGAATCATTATTGCAGTGATTTATTATGTTTCTAGCATGTTACATGTTTGGCAACAGTTCTTCTAACCATAATAATTATAATAATAATTGATGGAGTGTGTAACTTTTTATTTCTCAAACAACCATGTAGGAAGACACGTCATGGCCATATTCCAGGGTGACAATGCCAAGATTCATCAAGCTCAAACTGTGACAGAATGGTTGGGAGGGAGCATGAAGAATAATTTTCACATGAATTGGCATCTCTGAGTCAAGTCTTAAATTCATTGAAAGTCTTTAGGATGTGCTGGAGTATTGATTCACCTCTTGATGGAAATAACATAACATTTATTTCCATCAAGAGGTGCATACATTTTTGGTCAAGATCTTGTATTGACAATGCAAGAGTCAAGCACTCTGCAAAGTCTACTCCAGGACACCAGTGACTTTTTTTGGTCGGGCACTGTATATACAACATTTTCAAGGTATGGTAGTGGCATGATGTTTGTAAGGGACAGTATTTTGAATGACCAGTACATAGATGTGTATGTAAAGTACATTCAGGCCTCAGAGTGTGTTCACAGTCTACTGTAATTAACTGTATGAAAGTACTGTCAGTAACGTGGCAAAACATATTAGAGAAGTATGCAGTAAGGCAGCTTGGCTTCATAGACTTTTTAACATTTAAAACACATTAAGATGAGAGGTTGACAACTTCACACCTGCTGTGTTTTAAACTGTGTTGGAATAGCTCTCATTGTGTAAATAGTCTGAGTACAGGAGCTCATAAAGGCTTCTGTAAAAATTAAAGGTGCCTCAAATATCCTGTTGGATACTCAATTAACTTAAAAATGTAATTTAAGTGCCTCAAAGCTCTTTCTCCTATATATAGGGTTACTGGTGGGGCATTGACAATCTTTGCGGTTCTTGCTATGGGATCCTTTAAGCACTTTGTATTCAGTTCAGAGGTTCTGGAGTCACCTTTTCATTACCATGAGACCTCGAAATGCTTTGGGGGAAATTAGAGGAACTCGAATTCTATAAAAGGGTTATTGCAAGATCTTTTTAACATTTAGTTGGTTCCTGGAAGATCTCTTATGTTAAAGCCAGCATCCGGAGGAACCCAATGGTTCTGTGAGCCCACGATAAGATTTTTATTATCCTATTATTATTACATTTACATTTAATCATTTAGCAGACGCTTTTATCCAAAGCGACTTACAAATGAGGAGAGCAATAGAAGCAGTTACATTAACAATAGGACAACAATATGTAAGTGCTGTGACCCTTCCCAGTTTAGTCTGACGCAGTAGGCCTATAGCCTACGTTTATTTAAAAAAATAAAATAAACAGATATTAAGTAGAAGAGAAGAGAAAAATCTGTCATGGTAACACGTGCATTTGTTGACAAGCCGATGTTCTCACGTCTTGGGCACACGTGTTGCGTGTGAAATGTCTTCATCCCAGGTACAGTGGCATATATTTATCAAGAGAGAAACTCGTAATTTAGAGAGTAAATGGAAACAAACTAATTTAGAGGTCTTTAGAATCGCGTGGAAAAACAGTATGTCACGTTATAAAAAGGCCCTAAAAGCAGCCAGGGCTGAGCACCTCCGCAAACTAATAGAAAATAACCAAAATAATCCAAGGTTTTTATTTAACTCCGTGGCTAGACTAACAAATAAACAGACGTCACCTGAGCAAAATATTCCGTTGCAGTTTAGCAGTAATGATTTTATGAATTTCTTCACTGAGAAAATAGAAAGCATCAGAAACACAATTGTAAATGTACAATCTTCAATCGCGCCTTATAATTCAGCCTTAATTATCGACCCTCAAGAAAAACTACAGCGCTTTACAACTATAGGACAGGAAGAGCTAAATAAACTTATCATTGCATCTAAACCAACAACATGTTTATTAGATCCAATACCAACTAAACTACTGAAAGAAGTGTTACCTGTAGTGGAAGAGCCTCTTCTCAATATTATTAACTCGTCTTTATCTTTAGGTCATGTTCCAAGAATATTCAAGTTGGCAGTTATAAAACCTCTTATTAAGAAACCACAATTAGATCATAATAATCTAGCAAATTACAGACCCATTTCAAATCTACCATTTATGTCTAAAATACTAGAAAAAGTTGTGTCCGCTCAATTGTGCTCTTTCTTGCAAGAAAATGTTATCTATGAAAAATTTCAGTCAGGATTCAGACCGCATCATAGCACTGAAACGGCGCTCGTTAAAATTACAAATGATTTACTTCTAGCTTCTGACCAAGGCTGTATCTCAATACTAGTTTTACTCGATCTTAGTGCTGCGTTTGACACTATAGATCACACAATACTCTTAGATAGACTACAAAACTACACTGGTGTTCATGGACAGGCATTAAGCTGGTTTAGATCGTACTTATCAGACCGCTACCATTTTGTCTGTTTAAATGGGGAAAAATCGAAGATAACGTCAGTAAACTATGGAGTGCCGCAAGGATCTGTGTTAGGCCCTCTGCTATTCTCAATATATATGCTGCCACTTGGTAATATTATAAGAAAACATGGAATTAATTTCCACTGTTATGCTGATGACACTCAATTATATATTTCATCACGACCAGATGAAAACAATAAATTATCTAAATTGACAGAGTGTGTTAAAGATATAAAATACTGGATGACGTGTAATTTTCTGCTATTAAATTCAGATAAAACGGAGGTATTACTTATTGGTCAAAAAAACTGCCCACAAAACCTCTTACAATACAACTTTACTTTAGAAGGATGTCCTGTTACTTTATCCACTACAGTAAAAGACCTGGGTGTTATAAAATCATATTTCATATGTTACAAGAACAGCCTTTTTCCACCTTAGAAACATTGCTAAGATACGTAATATGCTATTAGTTTCTGACGTCATCGGTGCGCACCCGTGACGTGAGGCTATAAATAGATGAGCCACAGGTGTCTGAAGAGCAGTCCTGGGACATCTTCAGCACAGCAATGCAGCGCAGAACCTCATTCCGCTTTTTCAGGGAACAGGGTTACAGTCAAGTAACTTTTAAAAAGCTTCCCTTTCAAAAGCTACAATCAATGCTGCACTGCTTAGAGCATTGGGAACAAGAATACCCACGCCACCGTGCTTGAAGGTGTCTGGACCCCTTACGGTTGTGTAGGTGTGCTCACAAGAATGCAAGAAGGCCTCAGACATTAGCTTGTGATGTTGACTCAAGGACGTGAGAGCCCGGAGTGGCATGAACATCCAAACTATAAAATCTTATGAATGTGTGCAGAGAGGACCAGCCTGCCGCATCACAAACAAATGGCAAGGGAGCACCCCTTGCCAGAGCATTTGAAGAGGTGACCCCTGCCTGGTGTAGTGAGCCCTTAGAACCCGTTGGCGAAACTTGACCGCATGCCTCATAGGCAAGAGCAATAGCATCCCTGACCCAATGTGACATGGTCTGCTTGGTGGCGGCCACCCCTTGTAACGGCCCCCATAACAGACAAACAGTTGCTCTGACTTACGCCACTGGCTAGTGCGGTGGACGTAGGTCTGAAGAGCACGGACTGGACACAGTCTGTGATATCTCTCCTGCTCCGGCGTCGTGAAGGGCAGAGGGCAGAAGGCCTCAAGAGTGACCGGATATACAGTCGAGAAAGGAACCTTAGGCAGGTAGTCAGGATGAGGATGCAAAATCACTTTTACCATTCCTGGGGCAAAGTCTAAGCAGGATGACGAAAACGACAGAGCCTGCATGTCCCCGATTCTTTTCAAAGAAGTTAGGCCGTGTGTCCACCAAAGCGTTTTTTTCACGCGGCTGGCGTGTTTTTTCAATTGTTTTCAGTGGGAGCGCCGCGTTTTTAAAACGCCATGAGCGTAACGAGGCGCTGAGCGTTTTTTTCACCCTGAAGCGCTGCGCGCTCGGCGTTTTTTACAGGTCGCCGAGAGTTGAAGAATGTTCAACTTTAGGTAAAACGCAGTGCTCATCACTGTCACTTTTACACAGCCGTCCAATCACAGTGGAGGAGGGGCGGGACTAATACCACACCGACCAACCGCCACATTCTGCTTGTACAACGTCAACAGATGACAACAAGAAGCATAATAACGGAACAAAATAATTTAAAACAAGAGCCAGAGAAAATACATTACATTGTATCGACATTTAAATACAGAATCAACACAGAAACTAAATATGTGTGAAATGAGATACTAGTAACACTTTCACGGATATTACGTATCATAACGAGCAAAGTGTCTCAACTGAAAAAAACGCAACGCTGCCAAAACGCTCTCAACCGCCCATAGCTAGGCGTTTTCAGCAGAGCGCCTAGCGTTTTCAGCTGGCTAAAAACGCTTTGGTGGACACACAGCCTTATAGCCATTAGAAAAAACATCTTTAGGGTCAGAAGTTTGTCAGACGCTGACTCTAGAGGTTCAAAGGGGGTATCAACCAGACCCTCGAGGACTATACTGCCGTGCAAAGGCAAAAGACCTTAACTTCAATTTTGGTCAAAATTAGTTATTGCCATTTTTGGAACAATGGACAGTTTTATCATGTGGAAAAATATCTTGAGTCAATTTTGTTCTTTTCTGCTAAAAAATAAGATGTTGTTTTTGTCATAACTTCCAAAAGCAGAGGGAAAGCAAAGGCAGAAGCCCTTAACATCAGTTACGGTCTTTTAGCTTTGTTCCGCTGCACTCTAGAATGCTGGAATCAAGTTACAGTTGGAGTTAAGGCACTCTGCCTTTGTTTTACCAACGTTAAATTTTTGCGCTGAAGTTACGGTGTAACGTTAATGCCTATATGTAATTGAAGCACTTTTGCCACAACCATTAAATAAATAAAGTGAAAATAAAATTGTTGCAGTGGTTGTTTTTAAATGTATCTAACATAATAATGGCCTATCCTCGCGGGAAAATGATGGTGGAGATGGCTTTGAAACGCAAATACCAAGATCAAGGTAAGGATGATATGGATACATGAAGAATTTTTTTTTTTTAGATATGCAATTTAGCCTACTTCAGATTTTGTGAAATTCAGCTAGGATACTGGTAGCCTAGTTAGCTAGCTAGCGATGCAAACTTGGGCTAAGATAGGCTACTTGACACACAAAACACAACTATTCCTGATCAAGAAATAGCCTAATGTTACATAATAGATGGTGTGTCAGCTGTAAGACACCATAAATCAAAGCTTGGATACTATCCAGCCAATCTGACAGTCCATGCACTCACTGACAGAAAACAACGCGAGTGGGTTACTGCGGTCAAGCCAGCCGCGGTTTGAAAATACACGGTCAAGCCAGCCGCCAAAAAAAAAAAAGCATTTGCGCCTATTACTGTGAATACGGTAATTTCAGTAACAGCAGAGAGAACGCGCTTTCAGAGCGCTTGAGTTGCCCAGATCTCTCTCTCTCTCTCTCTCTCTCTCTCTCCCTCTCTCTCTCTCTCTCTCTCTCTCTCTATCTCTATCTATCTATCTATCTATCTATCTATCTATCTTTTTCTTTATTTTTTATTTTTCTTTCTCTCTCTCTTTCTTTTTTTTCTTCTTTCTATCTTTTTCTTCTCTATCTATCTATCTATCTTTTTTCTTTATTTTTTCTCTCTCTCTTTATTTTTTTTCTTTTTTCTATCTATCTATCTATTTATCTATATTTTTTCTTTATTTTTTTCTCTCTCTCTTTCTTTTTTCTTACTTTTTTCTATCTTTTTCTTCTTTATCTATCTATCTATCTATCTATCTATCTATCTATCTATCTATCTATCTATCTATCTATCTATCTATCTTTTATCTTTTTTTTCTCTCTCTCTTTCTTTCTCTCTCTCTCTTTCTTTTTTCTTTTTTTCTATCTTTTTCTTCTTCTTTATCTATCTATCTATCTATCTATCTATCTATCTATCTATCTGTGAGAGACGATATAATAAGATGCCATATTTCGAGAGAATTTGTACTTTACTCTGTTATCCTTTTAATTTACACTCATGTTGTCTTTGCAAGTTGTGTATTTCTTTGACTAATGTTTTTTTTTTCTTTATAGGTCACATCTAGAGAATTTTTATGTAGAGGTTTACAACATAATTATTTGCAAAAAAAAGCAGTAAAATAAAGTATACATTCTTTCTAAAAACATAAATACTTTTGTTTTTGTTTTCATATATATTTTTTACTACATTAAAAGTTTCTGAAATTCAATGTCCCACCTAGTATGCACACTAAATTTGAAAACATTTTACTGTAGCATTTTGGATATACGTCAATTTATTCGACTTTGGAGGCCTATAAAGACCTCATTTCTAATAAGTAGAAAAAACTAATGGTCAGTTTTTACAGGGGACGTCCCATACAGTATGCACACCTCATATCAAACCATTTTACTGCAGCATTTTGGAGTTTTGTCACATTTTACTACTTTAGAGGCCTATAAAGACCTCATTTCTAATAAGTAGAAAAAAACTAATGGTCAGTCCTTATAGGGGACGTCCCATACAGTATGCACACCTCATATCAAACCATTTTACTGCAGCATTTTGGAGTTTTGTCACATTTTACTACTTTAGAGGCCTATAAAGACCTCATTTCTAATAAGTAGAAAAAACTAATGGTCAGTTTTTACAGGGGACGTCAGAATTTGTAGAGTGGTTGCTGGCGTCTTATATAGCCTCTAAAGTAGTAAAATGTGACAAAACTCCAAAATGCTGCAGTAAAATGGTTTGATATGAGGTGTGCATACTGTATGGGACGTCCCCTGTTAAAACTGACCATTAGTTTTTTCTACTTATTAGAAATGAGGTCTTTGTAGGCCTCTAAAGTAGTAAAATGTGACAAAACTCCAAAATGCTGCAGTAAAATGGTTTGATATGAGGTGTGCATACTGTATGGGACGTCCCCTGTAAAAACCGACGATTACTTTTTTCTACTTATTAGAAATGAGGTGTTTATAGGCCACTGAAGTAGTAAAATGTGACATATCTCCAAAATGCTGCAGTAAAATATTTTGATATGAGGTGTGTATACTGTATGGGACGTCCCCTATAAGAACTGACCATTCGTTTTTTCTACTTATTAGAAATGAGGTCTTTATAGGCCTCTAAAATAGTAAAATTTGACATAACTCCAAAATGCTGCAGTAAAATGTTTTGATATGAGGTGTGTATACTGTATGGGACATCCTAGACCTTTAATTAGGAGTTTACCTATCAGTCAATTTAAGCGTGTGCGTAGAGTTTGCAGCACAGATGAATCTTACACTCAACAATCCACTGATTTAACAAAAAGATTTTTGAATCGTGGTTACCGAAAAGAATGGATTGAAAATGCCAAAAAGAAATTCGACGAGACATCTCAAATGCAGTGTTTACGAACAAAGCATGATAATAAAACGCAATTTTTTAATGCTCCCATTTGTACTACGAAGTATTCTGCATTAGGTGCAGAGTTTCGCAGAGTCTTAAATAATCATTGGCATATTATTTCAAGTGATCCTAAATTATCAGGTGTCTTTAAAAATGGTCCGAAACTAGTTTTTAAACGTCAAAACAATCTTCGTGACTTGCTTGTAAAATCTGAATATCCTTCACGTATAAAACAATGCATTCCTACTCTTCCTCCAGGTAATTACAGGTGTGGTAATTGCGCCCAGTGTGCTTTTACACACAAATGTAAATCTTTTAGTCATCCGCGCACTGGTCGTAATATTCCGATACGGGGTACTATTACCTGTGCTTCTACTCATGTGATTTATTTAATCCGTTGTCCTTGTGGTCTTGCATACGTGGGTAAAACGTCCAGACAATTGCGTACTCGCATTAGTGAACATCGTAGCAACATTAGGACTGGAGATATGCGTAGTCCTATAGCGTCTCATTTTAGACAAGTAGGTCATAACGTCAGCGTTTTGCAATATATCGGTATAGAAAAGGTCATAAAACCCTCAAGAGGAGGAGATTATGAGAAGAAATTATTACAAAGGGAATGTTTTTGGATCTACACCTTAAATACTTTGTCACCTTCAGGGTTGAATGAGGATTTTGATATTAAGCCTTTTTTATAGTGACTTATCTTATCTGTTGACACTAATTTCCCTTTTTTTTTTTTTTTTTTTTTCACTATTCCTTTAGTGAATAGACTTAATTATTTATTTATTTATTTATTTATTTATTTATTTATTGACACTATCCCTTTAGTGAATAGACTTAATCATTTATTATTATTATATATATATTTATTTTTATTATTTTTTTTATTTTTTTTTACATGATCTGTACTTGTCACATGATCTGTACTTGTCACATGATCTGTACTTGTTACATATTTCTGTGTGTGTGTGCCCAATTAGGGTGATCACCTGTGTCTATTTAAGGTTGTTTTTACTTCACATTGATATTGTGCCTGATGAAGACCTGGGGCTCGTTCTTCGTACGTTGCTTATTACATCCGAGATCAAATGACACATCCAAGATGATATCATCGTGCTAATCATGATCCGGCTAATTGGGTTCTTCGAACACACCTGTTGTTTATGATTAGTATCGCTGGATTGAGTTATCTGAGATAACTGCGCGTTCATGCGCTGGTTTAAAAGGGGATATGTATCGATAGTAGAAACATTGATCAGCAACGCTGCTATTGGCTGTTCAGCGTGGCCAAAGAGCGCGCACAGTTTTTCTCCTCAGCAAAGCAAGAACTAATAGTCGAAGTTTATTCGGAATTTTAATGTTTAATCAAAACGCCAGGGAACACCTCAAAGTCTACAAAAGCCAGGAGAGAGGGCTGGCAAAAAGTAGCAGACAATTTAAATCCGTTAGAAGTGGCCATGTTAGATGTTTTTATCTCTTATTAGCCTTATTTGTATTTTAATAATTGCATAATTACTTTGTTCATTGTAATGTCAGAGTCACCACACTAGAACATGGGAACAAATAAAAGTGAAGAACAAAAAATTCTACATAATGGTAATTTTTAGTTAAATTATAGTCTCTTCTCTTCTATAAAAGGCACTGTTAAATAAACGGTTGTCTGTTTATAAAAGCAACCAAGAAAAAGGCTGAGAAAAAAAGAAAGAAAAGATCTTAGTAGCCTACACTGTAAAATAATTTTTGCTGCATTAAATTAAGGCCTTATAGTCATTTCAACTGTTAAATCTTGAGTAATGATGAATTGCTTTGACTTGTGAAAGTGAAAACTGATAAACTTATGTTAATGTAAAAATATTTTGCCATGCGTTATTGATCACATGTTTCCCAAGTGTAGTTCATTGTAATGACATTGTGTTTTCCTCTTTTGTGCAATTTTACATAATACACCAACACTTGTATCTGTTCCCAAGAAAGTGGCTGAAATATGTGCAGTAAGTGGACATTTTCTAACTTTCCAAAAGAAAGAAAGTATAAGACTCTGTAATGTCCATTTGTTTCCATTGCACTGGACAGTGAATAAACCCTCTCAGATAACTGTCATATGGAGGAACTAGCCTACCTGCAAGTGCATAAATAACTTTACTTCATTTATACTTGTATGCTTTATGGCTGCAATATAAGTTGCAGGATTCCACATCAACAGAAAGGCCTACAGAAGAGTCTGCACAGACAGATGAGACATAGGCCTACAGGTGGGCAGTGTATGGACAACTTTTCCTTTTTATTTGTTGAATGAGGCATGTGTCTAATATCTCTTGTTGCAGGCACTTGACCACTGGCTTTTCTTTACAAAGAACAATTGAAATAAAACTCAAGGAACTAAGCATATTTGTCTTTTATTAAACATTTAATGAAAAGTGTTTTTTTTTGTTTTTTTTTGGCAGTGTTGTGTAATATGGCACATGCAACAATGTCACAGGCCCTGTCAGGTGTGCAACCCTCAGACTTTTCACACTGAAATCTTCCCTTTAGTTAGCCAAAGTTCATTTCATTGTGTGCCCTTGTTCAATGAGCTAGAGCTGCATTGTAACTGGTTTGGGTCAGGGAATGGGGTCATAAAACACCTGTCTGCAGGCAGGAACATGTCATAATCACCTATGAAAAAATGCAGTTCTGTTAGGATCAGCATAAGTGTGTGTAATACAGTGAGCTTGATATTTAATTGTGGAACTTTCCTTACAAATAATGTGCATAAATGTGAATCTCTGAAAATTCTTAAGTCATGCACAGATCCTGGCCATTTTGCTTTCACATTTGTGATATGGAAGATTTGTCAACTGCCTTTTTTTTTTTTTTTGATATATTATTAATCTGGAATATTAAGAATCACAATAGTAACTGGGCTGCACATTTACATTGTGAACCCCCTTTCTGTTCACATAATCCCCTTCATTGAGGCCTTGATGGCAGTCTGGTCTAGCCTATAAGCCTGAGTGACATATATACTGTAATCAGCATGGTCATGATTGCATGATCTTCATAAAAAAATATGATAGCCTAAAAAAAATAAAAAAATAAAACTGCTTAAAAAAAACTGCTTTACAACATTGGGTCTTAAGTGGCTTGGAAATGCCACAAAAAAAACTAAAAGAAAAAATTAAAACTGTTTTTTAAACCTAAATCGCCAGGTAAACTCCGAATGACACGACAGACAGCACTTTCCATAAAGTTCTCCACATCTCCAATAGTGTAAAGGAAAGAGCCACTCGCAAATAATAGGGTACAGTTTGTGCTGTAGCCTAGTTAAAGCCCGACTCCGACAAGTCGAAAATAAATGTGCGTTTCCAACAAATTAATAATGTAAACGACAATCTCACGAGTCACGAGAAAAAAATATATCTCTCAGAAAGTGCACTACCGCGCTTCCCGTATCAGCTCCGCTTATGAAGCCGGGATCTAATCTTGTTTACATGAAATAAGCCTGCTCCCGAGCAGGTTTAAGCTTGCGCACCTGTTGCTATGACAGCAAGTCCAGGATGAGCTTCGAAGAACCAAACAATCCAAGATCATGCCAAATCGTCAACAATCAAATCCAGCTAACTGAGTTAGCGACGTACGAAGAACGGGCCCCTGAGGGTCGAAACGTTGCCTTGTTTAATAAAATCCATTTGGAAGCAGTTAACGTCAGTGTGCGGACTTCACACTTCTTTATTTTTGTTTATATCACTCAGTTGTCCTGCACCTGAGCCCAATCTGGGTGTTTGGGATGTGCACACCAGCTTCGTGTTTTTGATTCCCCTATAAGATCTGACCATTAGTTTTTTCTACTTATTAGAGGCCTCTAAAGTAGTAAAATGTGACAAAACTCCAAAATGCTGCAGTAAAATGGTTTGATATGAGGTGTGCATACTGTATGGGACGTCCCCTGTAAAAACTGACCATTACTTTTTTCTACTTATTAGAAATGAGGTCTTTCTAGGCCTCTGAAGTAGTAAAATGTGACATAACTCCAAAATGCTGCAGTACAAAATTTTACATATGAGGTTTGCATTCTGTATGGGGCGTCCCCTATAAGGACTGACCATTACTTTTTTCTACTTATTAGAAATGTGGACTTTATAAGCCTCTGAAGTAGAATAAATTGACATATCTCCAAAATGCTGCAGTAAAATGGTTTCAAATTTAGTGTGCATACTAGGTGGGACATTGAATTTCAGAAACTTTTAATGTAGTAAAAAATATATATGAAAACAAAAACAAAAGTATTTATGTTTTTAGAAAGAATGTATACTTTATTTTACTGCTTTTTTTGCAAATAATTATGTTGTAAATCTCTACATAAAAATTCTCTAGACGTGACCTATAAAGAAAAAAAAACATTAGTCAAAGAAATACACAACTTGCAAAGACAACATGAGTGTAAATTAAAAGGATAACAGAGTAAAGTACAAAAACTCTCGAAATATGGCATCTTATTATATCGTCTCTCACGGATAGATAGATAGATAGATAGATAGATAGATAGATAGATAGATAGATAGATAGATAGATAGTTAGATAGATAGATAGATAGATAGATAGATAGATAGATAGATAGATAGATAGATAGATAGATAGATAGATAGATAGATAGATAGATAGATAGATAGATAGATAGATAGATAGATAGAAATTAGATAGAAACAAAGAGATAGATAGATAGATAGATAGATAGATAGATAGATAGATAGATAGATAGATAGATAGATAGATAGATAGATAGATAGATAAAGAAGAAAAAGATAGACAAAAAGAAAAAAGATAGACAGATAGAAAGAAAGATAGATAGAAAGAAAGAAAGAAAGAAAGAAAGAGAGAGAGAGAGAGAGAAAGAAAAAAGATAGATAGATAGATAGATAGATAGATAGATAGATAGATAGATAGATAAAGAAGAAAAAGATAGATAGATAGATAGATAGATAGATAGATAGATAGATAGATAAAGAAGAAAAAGATAGAAAAAAGATAGATAGATAGATAGATAAAAAGATAGATAGATAAAAAGATAGATAGATAGATAAAGAAGAAGAAAAAGATAGAAAAAAAGAAGAAAAAAAAAAAAATATATATAAATATAGCTGCGAGCAGCGATTGCGGGCCCAAGCCGGTGGCACCGCCACCCTGGTGCCTTTAGTTACACTAAAGCCACCGGGGTGGCGGTGTCACCGGCTTGGGCCCTCCATCGCTGCTCGCAGCTATATTTATATATATATAACAAAAAAATATTATGAGGCTGCTGAGCGCGACGAGCCGGTCCCCAGTCTTTACTAGGGGGAACGCAACTCGCCACACTCTGCTTTTGAGCCCCCCTTTTTTTTTATCAGATCAGCCTGGTATGCCTGCATAGTGTGCAGAGCAGCACCAGTCTGACCCCCCACCAGTGTGGATGTTATTATACACGGCTTGGTGGGGAGTGCTGACTCCTTGAATGACGATGAGCCACAGGGAACAGATAGCCTGCGAGCGTCTCTCCGGACTGGCGCATCATCGTATAAGCACATGCCCCTACACCCACGTCTAATAAATTGACGTTGAGGGAAAAGAGATGCACGTAGGATAAGGTTTTCCCCATGCACGAGTTAAAGGGTTAGTTCACCCAAAAATAAAAATTCTGTCAGAAATTACTCACCCTCATGCTGTTCCAGCCCCGTAAGACCTTCGTTCATCTTCGGAACACAAATTAAGATATTTTTGATTAAATCTGAGAGCTGGATCACTCCTCCATAGGCTTCTAAGGGATTGAAACTTGCTGGCCCAGAAAAGTTATTAAAGAGATCGTTAATATAGTCCAAGTGACTACAGTGGCTCAATCTTAAGTTTATCAAGCGACGAGAATACTTTTTGTGCGCAAAAACAAACAAAAATAATGACTTTATTCCACTATTCATTTCCTTCTCTCTGGGCCTCGAGTTAGTTCACGTAGTGTTTTAGCGCAGCGCTTCTGTGTTGTCTGTGAGCCTACGTGGTGACGTGCAACACAGCCGCGCTGCGCTAAAACACTACGAACTAACCCTTTAAAGTGCTTCGCGTTCGCTTTGCTTATTTCAAAGGGGTAGCACCCGCAATGCGATTGTGGGGCTCACGTGTCGATCTGGCTGAGGAGCGAGAGACGGGTGCGTCCTTTTCGCTCGCTCTCTCTCCAGATCGCGATGTCCTTTTGCCTGACTAGCGAAGCGTGCCACGGCGCTTCTTCGGCTCGGGCAGAGGAAACAGAATCTCGTGAGTTCGCCGCCTCCGAGCGTTCCTCCCGTGATGATAAAAGGAGAACTGCTCGGGGCGATCGTGCGTGCGTGGTCAGACTACACTGATCACAGCAAAAAGAGTCCCATAAAACACTCAAAGCTTATAAATAAAGATTGTAAAAAAAAAAATTAAAAAAAAAAATATATATATATGTAGGCCTATATATATATATATATATATATATATATATATATATATATATATATACATACATACATACATACATACATACATACATGACGTGTTTTTGTGCCCTCAACACATACATACATACATGATGTGTCTTTGTGCCCTCAACATTGACCAATTAGACTATCACGGGTGAGAAAGCACACAATTATATGATGCTGTCTCAGATAGAGACGCTCGCGGGCTATCTCTCCCCTGCATTTTCAGCGGGTCAGGCTGGTATTGCGCTGTACACCATGGCTGTGTTACAAGCATACCAGGCTGATCTTATGAAAGATTTAAACACAGCCTGTCATCCAGACCGTGTTTGATTGTCTGATTGATATTTGGCTGTGTTTATTGCTGATGAATTAAATGATAAATATATGAGAAATCAGATATTCAATGCAATATATCAAATTATTGTATTAATATATTGTCTGGCTGTTCTTTGGCCACATTTAATTCTGAGGAATTAATATTGAAAAAGCCATCTAAAAGAGAAATGATGGACTTTGAGAGTACCGCCTCCGAGCACTTCTCTCGTTATGATAAAGCGAAAATTCTGCACACTGCCAGTTAAAAACTAACTCCTAGCAAGATCTGTAGCAGATAGAGAAGAGATGCTTCTGACGCACACATACACAGAATGGCCTCTGAAGACAAAATACCTGACGATGCACCTGTGGCTGACGATGCACGAAAAATTATATTAAAAATTCACAGACAACATATGTTCACATTCATGGCAAAATTCAAACGAGACCAGAAAATAATTATTTTCTCACATTCACTTGCATTGAGAAGACGTACAACACAACCCATAACACATGAGTTGTGGACTCATTTGATTATTTCCCAGCAAGCAATTTTACATTTAAAAGACGTCTAATAGCCATCCAAACACAGCCCTGATGTCTAGGCTACAACAAGGCTAATTTTGGGCAGTCAGTGAAAATTTAATCTAAACGTAGCCCAAGAATAGACTAGACGTCAATTAGACCGCTACTGAACGACTACATATATATATGTCTAATAGACAGTGAATATTAGTCTAGGCTAAAACAAGGCTAAATTTGGGCTGTCAATGAAAATTTAATAGACGTCTAAACGTAGCCTAATCATCAAATAGACAGCAAATTAATTACTACATATAATAGACAACAAAATACATCTTAAGGATTCTGTTTACTCAAATATAACACACATACATGACAATCCATCCAAAAAAAAAATATATATATAACTTTTATTAAGAACAATATAAAAATTAACAACTTAAGATAATAAAAAAAGAAAAAAACATACATTTATGACACTTATTAATTATACAATTACAAGCTGCAGTCCGTAGCTTTTTTGGGTTAAAAATTATCCAAAATAATTTTTTGAGCAAGTACATAACCAGCCAGTGTTCAAAACTATCTGCTTGCAGTAGCTCGATTCAAAATAGTATGCTTGTAATAATGTTTTTAATTCCAGTGGTACTGGTGGATTTCCGCGGGAAATTCGAGCATGTCTTTGCGTCATTACGTCACATCTGTACACATAAAGAAGGTGTCTCGGCTCGTAGGCTATATTGAGTGTGAGGATGTTGGTGGTGGAGTGACAACTGGAGATTCACCAGTTGTAAAACGCAAAAGACTTCGGACTTGGGAGAGAAAAAAAGAGACTGCAACCGGGCCCATGCGAAAACAAGGACTATATCGGAAGGGCATTAAATGTAGTCACGCAATGCTGATGTTTTTAACATTAACAATTTGAGAACAAAGTATAATTTGCACGGTTTGATGTGATATGATAAGCGATCGTTAGATTTAATCTGCGCGATTTACTGCAATGCTTTTTTTCCCTTAGTTGGTCAGAACAAAAGTGGATGTTACTTACTTGTTCAGACAACATTTTCCGGTGAAAATTCTTATGTTGGTCATACTTCCAAAAAGTAGAATCTGTGATTGCGAATGACAGTATCCACACCACCAGCGCGGTGATTGACAGCCGTACATTCTCCTCAAAACATTGGATTCATCCGCGCTGTGCCATGCCGAGGCACAACGCACGTAAAGTTGATAATTCTGCGAATAACTGCAATTGCAGATTTCGAACATATTTCGAATGACAAAATAAAATATTTTAAACAAGTATAGCTACGTATAACTTACATAACTGTAAAGTTTGGGTTATTTATTCTCTTAACTCTCAACAGTGAATAAATTATTAATTGGTTTTATTTCTATACACCCCACCCCCTGCTTTCCCTGGCGCTTGAAATGCTCCCCAATTGCATTTCTCAAGTCAAACTCTTTTGCCGCCGGGAAGTTGGTCATCACGGCATCTGCCCAAAAAACTCGGCCTCTCAGTCGATGCCATTCTCTTAAGTAGTTGAGATCCATAACCGTTGAATATGATAATTAAAAAATTACATCATAATTGAATGTGCGTCACTGTTACCGCATTACACATGTTTGACTACTAACATCATATGATTTGAAATTAAAATATATAGCAGATTTCTAATTAACATGATGGTAAAAACAACTTTTATTTTTATTTCATTTTAGTTTTTTCCCTAAATTTTAAGGCATTTATCACTAACCCATTTATGTCTAATGTACATGTATACTTAAACACGTCACATGTTTTTAGCTATCGTGTTGCATTAAAACTATGAGATAGGCAATTGGGAAAGCTGCTTTTATTCCATTGTGGGAGTAATGTGTTGCCTGTAAATTTAAGTGTTATGTTCTGTATATTTATTGTTGTGCTTAGTTGACTGTATGCTGGATAATTTGCAAGAAACAGTGTCTTTAACACCAAGAAAGTGGATCACATCTCTCCAGTTCTGAGGTCTTTATGCCGGCTTCTTGTCTGTAAAAGAATTGATTTCAAAATACTCATGTTGGTTTAAGCACTGAATGGTTTAGGACCAAAGTACTTTTCTGATCTTCTGCTTGTCTGCTTTCTGTCCCAGACTCCCTAGAGTCAAAACTAAACAGAGAAGCAGTGTTCAGTTTTTATGCACCATATATCTGGGACAAACTCCAAGAAAACTTATTTAAAGTTAAGGCTAACCTTTAGCTTGGTTTTGTTTGCCACTAACTTTTATTAATTGGAAAAATTATTAATTTCTTAAGGCCCTTGCACACTGAGTCCGAAATTACCACATGCGTTTTTTCGCTTTCGTGATTCGGTGGCTCTGAATTGTCAAAACACCATTCAAAATGCTTGCTACAGATGCGAAAAACACAGAAAATCGAACCTGATTCGATTTTTTTTTTTTTTGACGGACGAAAGTTTCGGAGGCAGTGTACAAGCGTGATTGACATAACGTGAGGTCGTATTTATTTTTTAACGTGCGAAAATTTCGGACTCTGTGTGCAAGGGCCTTTACACTGCACAGTAACTTTTCTTATTCGGTTTTATTTGTTTTTGTTTAAGTATTTTAAAGTGTTTTTAATTGTTTTCTTATATTGTATTTTTATATTGCCTTGCTGTTGAAATGTGCTATACAAATAAACTTGCCAAGTTAAAAAATCCTATTTTCATATCATAATGATCTAAAGAAAAGAGTAAAAGATATTTGTGGCTTTCATAACACATTATAATAGGTTGCACATGTTTCATGTTTACCCCTTTGAATTCAGATAATTCGAGTTTAAGGGCACATGGAAACGGGTTACAGTTCACTGTACACTGTTACCCGCTAAAATGTCACGATTCCAACAACAACAAATAATTTAGATAAAAAAAATGTCAAAACGAAAACACAGATACTTACAAGACAAAAGTAGGAATGTCTTTTACCTGTTCTCTTCTAAAATGTTTCAAAATGGTGGAAATGTTTATCACGCGATCGTGAGAACAGTGATCTCTAGCTTACTAATTATCAAGTCTGGCGTTGCCAGTAGTCATGTCTCAGTAGGGCTGTTGCCATCTAGCGGTTGATAAATGTAATTGCATTTTTATTTAATTTAAAATGAAAGACATTCAAATAATATCGTAGATTGTGTATGAATGTTATTATGTGTGACAGCAAACATGAAGCTGCGTGGACGAAAAACATGTAAACAATTTTAAGACTATTTGGCTATACTAATCGCTGGTCTAAATCAGGGTTATTGCCAAGCCGTTAAACGTTGACCACTGATTGCCTCGATTTTGCCGGGTGGGCTAAAAGCAGACTCATAGCCCGTCCAATTCAGAGCTAAATCTACAGATCGACCATGTCATGAAATGACACTTGCACCTTGTAGATATTATTACCAATGCGAACATAATGGGATATCAACCATCTCATGCACTGCCTGGCCAAAACTAAATTTAATCAGTTTTGACTATAAGTGGGCTACAAATAGCCGGTCTGACTTCAAGCTAAATCGTGGCTACGCACAGCCTACACAGAACATGTAAAATAAATTAAACCAAACACCTTGTAATCACAGTTGACTGTGCCTACATGATGGAATATCATACATCTCGCAAGTTATTTTGCAAAAAATGACATGTAACCAGATTCAATGTTATTTTGGCTAAAAGCGGGTTGCACATAGCTGGACTATATCGGGTCTATATTTAACCAAGACGGGAAATGACGGCCATTGCTTGCTGGGTTTTTAGGATCTTTTCTGGGACATTTTTGGAGCTTAACAGAATATTTATCAATTTTTACATAAATTGTTGCATTGAATTGAACTAGACAAGTGTCAAGTATATTTTGTATAGCGCTTTTCACAATACAGATTGTATCAAAGCAGCTTCACAGTATTAAATCAAAATAGCACAACAAGGTTTGTTTCTAGTGGAAAAAACATCCACGTTTGGTAAGGCTGATCAATAGTATTATTGATTGTTTAAATTAAATTAAATATCCCCAACTGAGCAAGCCAAAGGCAACAGTGGCAAGGAACCGAAAAACTCCATCAAGTGACATAATGGTGACCTAAAACTCCATCAGGTGACCTAATGGAGAAAAAAAAAAACCTTGGGAGAACCCAGGCTCAGTCGGGGGCCAGTTCTCCTCTGGCGTTTATGAACTAGAGGCCGGATTTAACTGTAAGATTAAAAATATTATATGAATGCCTGGCTGAAGAGATGCGTCTTTAATCTAGTTTTAAACTGGGAGAGCGAGTCTGAGCAACGAACAGTATCAGGAAGGCTATTCCAGAGTTTTGGAGCTAAATGTGAAAATGCTCTCCCTCCTTTGGTGGATCTGCATATCCTAGGTATGACCAAAAGCCTCGAATTTAGTGATCTTAAAGAGCGCGATGGATTATAGGGCAATAGAAGATCCGTTAAATAGACTGGAGCTAAGCCGTTTAGGGCTTTATAAGTCAGTAGCAATACCTTGTAATTAATACGGAACTTTATAGGTAACCAATGTAGTGATGATAAAATTGGTGTTATATGATCATATTTTCTTGATCTAGTAAGAACTTTAGCAGTGTACATAAGAATGGTATCATGAATAATTTACAAAAAAAAATTCTGCTTGTGTTTCATGCAGTGAAAGCGAACGGTGACTGGGGTTGCATTATGCCTGAGATCTGCTTTTGGGTTCCACAGACAGAAAGTCAAAAAGGTCTGAAATGTCACAAGGCTGAGGAAATTATTTTAATTTCACAACTATCACTTTAATAACATTACTAACAGTAAATTTTGTACTTTGCAGGGATCGCGGTAAGCTGAAATACAAGTTTGAACAAGAATAAAAATCCTCCTGTAGACCTGAAAATCATTGAAGTGCCTGGACCATCCACCAGAAAAGAGGAAAAACAAACGGAAAATTAAGCTGGTGCATCTTTTCATTTTTCTAACTCGTTAAGTACCTCACATGTCCCTTGTGAAGATTTTATTATTGATTGCATTTTATGTTGCAGTGAGTAAAGGTGCGGTCACATATTTGAATTTCGTGAAATTACACAGGCAAAAAGGTCCATTGACCATTGTCAGCAGTGTAGCGACGTAATGTATGAAGCACAGCTCACACAGGAGTCACTTTCACACAGCTTTCTGTTGGTCAAATCCAGCGAATTCCAGTGACCAACTTGGTCCCATAGTGAAATTTTTGACCACACACGAAATTGCAGATCATATGGATTCTTATGGAAATAACTGGAATTCACCAGTGAACATTCACAGAACAACAGATAATTTTACTGCACCTTAACTCTGTTATAATAGAAAATGTTTTCTGCTTGTTGTGACATAAGGAATAATGTTTCCGGGTCGAAGCCTCTACTTCTACTTACTCTATCTTGTTTGGTGAGAATACTCAAATACCATTTAATAGCACTGTTGATTCAAGTCACACATTTAAGCTTTTCAAAAGCCATAATGTACATTACAGTGTCCAGTCTCACGGCATCCCAGACTTCAATATTTTACGATTCAAAATAGCTGAATAACTAGGAATTCAGGAATATTACAGCACAATGAGTGTATATTAGCAATTTCTGTCAGGACCACTACCGTCAAATATGATTGACAATTAGCATACAGTTTGGATTGGCGGTATGGTTCTGTTCTGGGCGAGAACTCCCTGCGCATCCATGCAGCCTAGCATGGATAAGAGCAGGGAGAGCAGCAATAACCCCCCTTAGGGTAAACAGAACAGAACCAACATGAAAATTTGCAAATATATTTAATTCAAGATTTTAAAGTACAACATTATTCGATAATTATTCTGATTGAAGGGGAATCAGAATGTCAAATCCTGACTGACGACAGGTGGAGCTGGGGATGGAGGAGGGTAATTAGCTCCTGAGAAACGCAATAGCTGCTGATAATACTGAAGGAGCGTATATGGTGATAGGAGTCGTATTCCTATAGGTAGACGTGGATCAGCTGAGGGTCAGCTGATGCAAGCTTGACTAACGTGACCTGCCAGAACTAATGCTACGCTTGATGTTTGTTGTTTGTTTTTGGCATCTGATATTGCTTTTGGATTTTGGAAACAGTGACATAGTCAAAATGTTAATGTCAGTTTCATTTTTACATTGATTCATTACATGGAACATATGTGTTTCCATGCATTTTGTTGAGATGTATATTGTATATACATGGTTGATTATTAATGTTGCTTTTTTTTGTGTGTATTCTATTCATTGATATTAATCTATTACTAGCTTTTTTTCCCAAGTGCATGGAAGTGTATGTATTCATATGGATCTGAAATATGTAATAAATAATTCTTATTTTGTATTTGGTTCAGTTTGTTTATTATAATATAAGTTAATGGTAACCATAGTAACAACATGAAATTAATAAAATCTAAAAAATAAAATATGTGGTTCCTGGAGGCACCCAAAACGGTTCCAGACAGTGCCTAATATAAGAGTTCCCCAGGAAACCTGTGTGGTTCCTCAGAGAACCACCCCTTTTTAAAGGGTGCCTAGAGGATCTACAGACGGATCCGCCGGTGTGGCAAAGTGAAGAACCCCAAAAGGTTCCTCCAGACACCTTTTATTTTTACAGTGTACAGCAATAATTGATAGCCACAAACAACTATCAAGCGTCTCATCACTCACAGCCCTAAATACCTTCAGGGGATATAGTGTTTAGGTCAGAAATAAACAGATAAAGCAGAACATGATTTACAGCATTTATTGTGTTTTGAGTTCTAAAAAAATACATTTTACAAATTAAAGAAAAGTGCATTAAATGTTTTAACACGTGAAATGTCAAAACTCATTGATCTGCCCTCATTTAGATTTGATAAATATAAATCATTTTGCTTTGTTATAATTTCTAACTTTTTTAATTAAAGTTAACATTTTAAATTATCCACAAACTGAATAATTCAGCTGCATAAGGTTGCAATAGAAAGAACAATCTTTTCAATCTACATTTTCTTTAAGCCATAAATGTTTGATTACTTTGTTTATCATGTATGAAGGAAAAATGTTTAATACTTTTTTTTGTCAAGACAGTCATCGAGACATCCAAAGTTTGCTTATATTGGTCGTGTTCCATACAAGGTCCTGAATTATGACACTTGGCTGCAGTGACCCCATTCAAAAGACTCCTGTCCTGAGACGTGAAAAGTGTCTAAACCGGACACCCACATTCCTCTATCTGGTTTCCGCTGTCAAAGCTACATTTATTTCTGAACATGCCAACTGCTAACATGGACCATAAGGAGTTTGAACAAACAGCTGCAAGCTTAGATCAGCACCAACTAATTACCTGGCATAATTTAGTTATCTGCATTGAGCTTTGTATATTTGTATATTAAATAATTTATTTCAAATAAATTATTAACACATGTTATGACAAATTAGGTCTGAGTCCTTCATAAATTCCCTTTCTTGATAACCAACCTAAAGGTAACGTATAGGCTAGTTTAATTTAATGGTAGCTTTTTTTGTGTGTGTATTGAATTAATCAGAATCATATGTTGCTGAATTTCTTAAGAGTGAACCTCTCTAATGGAGGACTTTAAAGATTACTCTTCTTTTCATAGTTTCTTTACTGCTGCAGTGTGAATGAATTAAGTAGTGTTAACATATACCATGTGTCACTTTTGATTGCTTTATGACCCCCTTTTGAATGATTTATGGTCCCATTGTCACTCATGGTTGACAAGTAATCCATGTGTCAAGAAAACAGTGTCTCTGGTTTACAGTGCCAAACTGACTGGTCATTTGTTGAATCCTGGGTATCTGGCTCCTTCCAATCTGTTGAGGGTAAACTGTTGCTGATTGTATTTTCCTTTGATTGTTGGGGGTGAAATGTGTGTGAGCACCTAGGATCAGTAGCCTACCTGAACTATACACTGTAAAAATAAAAGGTGCCTGGAGGAACCTTTTGGGGTTCTTCACTTTGCCACACCGGCGGAACTGTCTGTAGATCCTCTAGGCACCCTTTAAAAAGGGGTGGTTCTCTAAGGAACTCTTATATAAGGCACTGTATGGAACCACTTTGGGTGCCTCCAGGAACCAAATTTCTATTTTTAAAAAAATTTAATTTCATGTTGTTACTATGGTTACCATTGACTTCTATTACAATAAACAAACTGAACCAAATACAAAATAAGAATTGTTTATTACATATTTTAGATCCAATTTTAAAGGGGTCATATAATGCCATTTTTGTACAAGCTAATATGATTCTTTAGGGTCTAAATTAAAAGTTTGTAATATACTTTAATTAAAAATTCTCATTAGTATTGTAAGAAAACACTCATTTTACCTGGTCAAAAACAGCTCTGTTTTCAGCACGCTGTTTAAGTGCATGTGTCTTTAAATGATAATGAGCTTTGCTCACCCGCCCCTCTGTTCTGTGGGCATTTGGCCACAACAACACACGTGGAGTGTTGCCTTGACAACAGCTGAGGGTAACATCAGAGCCCGTCTACGGAGAGCCTGCCCACTCCCTATTAAGTCCTATTGTACCGAATTTTGGTTGTAGTTCCACCAGAGTTCCACTGGGGGTGATCGCCCATGAGTGCAGAATGAATGGGAGTCTATGGGGCTAGACGGCTAAATTTGTCTCTTTCACCCGATTGCCATTGAGAAATCTCAGATTTGATTGTAGGTTTTGCAAGTTCAACATGGGTTATAGGTCGAAAGTTGAATGAACGAGTACTTAAGTCCTTTTGATTTCTTACAGGTTAAGTTGTTGTTGCCCATAACACGCTAGCATTCTGCTAATGAATGCTGATTGGTCAGTGAAGGACTGATTACGACCAGAGATACCGCTTGATGGCATCGTGTCATCCGAAGCGGGACCAGAAACAAACAAAACAAAAACTCTTCTAGCACGTGTGTTGTGTCAGCTGTGTTGTCGACGCCTCGAGAGAAAAGAAAGTGCAGAGCGCGAAAGCACCAAAGTGACTGAAGGATTGCCGTAAAGCAGTATCTCTGGTCGTACGATGTGTATGACGTCATTGACACTTTAAAAGACTTTTTAAAGCAAATAAGTGACTCTAAAAAATCTAACACCCAGCAATGTGTAATTTCTTTGCATCTCCTTTCAAATACAACATTAAAATTACTAGACAAAAAATTATATCCTGAGAAAAGTGGATTTTGATGTGTATAGCGCCATAGACCTCCATTCATTCTGCACTCGTCCTGTGAGCGCCCTCATATGGAATCAGAGTGGAACTGCAACCAGTTCAGAAGCCGGAAGTTTACTGAGAGTGAAACTTCTCGCCTTATTAGACATTCTCTGGTAACATTATATTTTGAAGAATGGCAGCGGGAGTCTCTGAGGACACTGTGCAACCATATCAATTTGAACCGGAGTTGGAAAACAGGACGTTTCTGAATGGTTGGTTAACGTAATCTATGAACTTCGATCTATCTTTGTATGTACTGGCAGGGTAGAGTAGTGAGATACGAACGCTATGTGTTTACTGATGTATAGTTCATTGACAGATTGATGTTACAGCTAATGGTCATGAAAAACCTTTTTTCGGTAAATGTAGGCTTGTCAGTGATGCGTAACGTTATCTATGCAGTGTTAGGTACAACTGTCAGGGCTGAAGCACTAACATTTTACTGATCTGTTTAAAAAAATAACCAGTCTGTGAGACTATGACAGTCATTAGGCACATAAACAACACATACTCAGACAGGAGCTAATACCTTTTTCAATGTTCTCGTTTATAAAGCAGTCTGGTGAAATGATTCGCGCAAACATGAAAGCATTGCTGTTGCACGGACTGTGATGACAGACAGCTCGCTCATGAGCGGGGGCGGGTCTGTGTTGAAACGCTGCTGTCAATCAACAATCGTGGGAGGGGCGTCCGCCTGTGTGACGTCACTAGGTCGAACGGCTTGAAAACCACTGGATGGATTTTTATCATTTTATGATGGTTGTGTACAGGCACTGCCAACACACATTTCAGTACAATCAACTTGTAAAAGTGCATGTACCATGTACTTCCATGCACTTGGGAAAAAAGCTAGTAATAGATTAATATCAATGAATACAGAAAAAAATTGTATAATACATAAGCAACATGAATAATCAACCATGTATATACAATAGGCTACACAAGAAAAGACATCTCAACAAAATGCATGGAAACACATGTTCCATGTAATAAATCAATGTAAATTTTTAAATAAAAAATGTCCATCTTCACTTAACTTTAAAACATTTGTGTTTCAGTCCGCTTGTTAAGTCTGACGTCCCTATTTCCAAGTCCAAAAGCTCTATCAGATGCCAAAAACAAACAACAAACAGTGCTAATATACACTCATTGTGCTGTAATATTCCTGAAAATTATGATCCTAACCTTTATCTCTATTCCGAAATCTCAGATGGTTAGTTATTCAGCTATTTTGAATCGTAAAATATTGAAGTCTGGGATGCCGTGAGACTGGACACTGTAATGTACATTATGGCTTTTGAAAAGCTTAAATGTGTGACTTAAATCAACAGTGCTATTAAATGGTTGTTGAGTATTCTCACCAAACAAGATAGAGTAAGTAGAAGTAGAGGCTTCGACCCGGAAACATTATTCCTTATGTCACAACAAGCAGAAAACATTTTCTATTATAACAGAGTTAAGGTGCAGTAAAATTATCTGTTGTTCTGTGAATGTTCACTGGTGAATTCCAGTTATTTCCATAAGAATCCATATGATCTGCAATTTCGTGTGTGGTCAAAAATTTCACTATGGGACCAAGTTGGTCACTGGAATTCGCTGGATTTGACCAACAGAAAGCTGTGTGAAAGTGACTCCTGTGTGAGCTGTGCTTCATACATTACGTCGCTACACTGCTGACAATGGTCAATGGACCTTTTTGCCTGTGTAATTTCACGAAATTCAAATATGTGACCGCACCTTTACTCACTGCAACATAAAATGCAATCAGTAATAAAATCTTCACAAGGGACATGTGAGGTACTTAACGAGTTAGAAAAATGAAAAGATGCACCAGCTTAATTTTCTGTTTGTTTTTCCTCTTTTCTGGTGGATGGTCCAGGCACTTCAATGATTTTCAGGTCTACAGGAGGATTTTTATTCTTGTTCAAACTTGTATTTCAGCTTACCGCGATCCCTGCAAAGTACAAAATTTACTGTTAGTAATGTTATTAAAGTGATAGTTGTGAAATTAAAATAATTTCCTCAGCCTTGTGACATTTCAGACCTTTTTGACTTTCTGTCTGTGGAACCCAAAAGCAGATCTCAGGCATAATGCAACCCCAGTCACCGTTCGCTTTCACTGCATGAAACACAAGCAGAAAAAAATTTGTAAATCATTCATGATACCATTCTTATGTACACTTGTCTAGTTCAATTCAATGCAACAATTCTGTTAAGCTCCAAAAATGTCCCAGAAAAGATCCTAAAAATAATCAAATGAGTCCACAACTCAAGTGTTATGGGTTGTGTTGTAAGTCTTCTGAAGCCATATAATTGTTTTGTTTTGTTTTTTGTCTAAAAAGACTAAACTTGAAGTTATAATTCAGAGTTCAAATGTCTTATATTCAAATGCAAACGATTAAGGTATAAGAATGCATAGCATTATTGGCGCCAAACCTGTGATATTATGTAAAAATAACATGAATTAGATTTGAGAGCATGAGGGAAGATTTTCAGAGAATAACTGATTAAAAAACACAAGTACACAGTCAAACAATACAATTTCACACAGAAAAGTTCATAGTAATATGTAATTTTTGGCGAGTTTACAAACCTTGTAACGGAGAGCCGAACAAACGGCGTAAGCTGCAGCAGGCTTTGATGAGGGGAGCCGTTACTTTCAAATCCGATGATGATCAACTGAGCTTTGTTGTGCGCGAGCAGCGTGAGGATCACTGAAACGATGAAAGCAGAGGAATAGCAGCAGTTTCGTGACAGAATAAAACTTTTCTCCTCCTGCTTCTTATTCTTCATATTATTATTATTATTATTATTATGTATTGTTGTTGTCGTTTTTAAGGTTTAAATTAATCAATAAAATATACTAAATAAATGTAAGCATATGTATACTGAATCAAACTTAAATATAAACACTGGATCCATTAATACTAACGCTTTCTTTTCTCTTCTACTTAATATCTGTTTAATTTTTTTTTTTTTTTTAAATAAACGTAGGCTATAGGCCTACTGCGTCAGACTAAACTGGGAAGGGTCACAGCACTTACATATTGTTGTCCTATTGTTAATGTAACTGCTTCTATTGCTCTCCTCATTTGTAAGTCGCTTTGGATAAAAGCATCTGCTAAATGATTAAATGTAAATGTAATAATAATAGGATAAAAAAAATCTTATCGTGGGCTCACAGAACCATTGGGTTCCTCTGGATGCTGGCTTTAACATAAGTGATCTTCCAGGAACCAACTAAATGTTAAAAAGATCTTGCAATAACCCTTTTATAGAATTCGAGTTCCTCTAATTTCCCCCAAAGCACTTCGAGGTCTCATGGTAATGAAAAGGTGACTCCAGAACCTCTGAACTGAATACAAAGTGCTTAAAGGATCTCATAGCAAGAACCGCAAATATTGTCAATGCTCCACCAGTAACCCTATATATAGGAGAAAGAGCTTTGAGGCACTTAAATTACATTTTTTAAGTTAATTGAGTATCCGACAGGATATTTGAGGCACCTTTAGTTTTTACAGAAGCCTTTATGAGCTCCTGTACTCAGACTATTTACACAATGAGAGCTATTCCAACACAGTTTAAAACACAGCAGGTGTGAAGTTGTCAACCTCTCATCTTAATGTGTTTTAAATGTTAAAAAGTCTATGAAGCAAAGCTGCCTTACTGCATACTTCTCTAATATGTTTTGCCACGTTACTGACAGTACTTTCATACAGTTAATTACAGTAGACTGTGAACACACTCTGAGGCCTGAATGTACTTTACATACACATCTATGTACTGGTCATTCAAAATACTGTCCCTTACAAACATCATGCCACTACCATACCTTGAAAATGTCGTATATACAGTGCCCGACCAAAAAAAGTCACTGGTGTCCTGGAGTAGACTTTGCAGAGTGCTTGACTCTTGCATTGTCAATACAAGATCTTGACCAAAAATGTATGCACCTCTTGATGGAAATAAATGTTATGTTATTTCCATCAAGAGGTGAATCAATACTCCAGCACATCCCAAAGACTTTCAATGAATTTAGGTCTTGACTCAGAGATGCCAATTCATGTGAAAATTATTCTTCATGCTCCCTCCCAACCATTCTGTCACAGTTTGAGCTTGATGAATCTTGGCATTGTCACCCTGGAATATGGCCATGATGTGTCTTCCTACATGGTTGTTTGAGAAATAAAAAGTTACACACTCCAGTCCATCAATTAGGGTTAAGAACTGTTGCCAAACATGTAACATGCTAGAAACATAATAAATCACTGCAATAATGATTCAACTGTAGACTCCTAAGCATTTGCCGATTTAAATCCAAACAGCAATTTTTTTTTTTTGGCCCGGAAGTGTATTTCTCCACTTTTGTGTCTCAGATATAGATATATATATATATATATATATATTTTTTTTTTTATAGGCAGGGTATTATAGGCATTCATAATAGAAGTTGATTTTTGAAGTATGTTTTTCTCATATTTTCTTTATAGGATTATTTACCATAATTGAACAAGGATTAAATTATTATTATTTTTTTATTTTTTATTTTTATTTTTTTGAGGCACTTACATCACACAAGCATATAACACGTCCTGTAAGAGAAATGGCCAAGAGAGTGTGTATATATGTATATATGTATATATATATATATATATATATATATATATATATATATATATATATATATATATACATATTATGGGGGGCCAAACAGGAAATAATTCTATGTAAATCTGAATATATAGTTAAAACTCTGAATATATAATTGTAAATCCTGAATATATAAATGTAACCCTGAATATATAGTTATAACTCTGAATATATAAATGTAAATCTGAATATATAGTTATAACTCTGAATATATAAATGTAAATCTGAATATATAGTTATAACTCTGAATATATAAATGTAACTCTGAATATATAGTTATAACTCTGAATATATAAATGTAAATCCTGAATATATAGTTATAACTCTGAATATATAAATGTAAATCCCGAATATATAGTTATAACTCTGAATATATAAATGTAAATCCCGAATATATAGTTATAACTCTGAATATATAAATGTAAATCCTGAATATATAGTTATAACTCTGAATATATAAATGTAAATCTGAATATATAAATGTAAATCCTGAATATATAGTTATAACTCTGAATATATAAATGTAAATCCCGAATATATAGTTATAACTCTGAATATATAAATGTAATTCTGAATATATAGTTATAACTCTGAATATATAAATGTAAATCCTGAATATATAGTTATAACTCTGAATATATAAATGTAAATCCCGAATATATAGTTATAACTCTGAATATATAAATGTAAATCCCGAATATATAGTTAAAACTCTGAATATATAAATGTAATTCTGAATATATAGTTATAACTCTGAATATATAAATGTAAATCCTGAATATATAGTTATAACTCTGAATATATAAATGTAAATCTGAATATATAAATGTAAATCCCGAATATATAGTTAAAACTCTGAATATATAAATGTAATTCTGAATATATAGTTATAACTCTGAATATATAAATGTAAATCCTGAATATATAGTTATAACTCTGAATATATAAATGTAAATCTGAATATATAAATGTAAATCCTGAATATATAGTTATAACTCAGCATGTGAGCTCCTCTCAATATTCCGCTCTATGCCAATGCGCTCCACTCAATCGCTCACGGCCCAAGCGCTCAAATCCTGCTCCGACATGAAATCTCAGTGTAACGTAGGCTACTGTACTATAGCCTTTGTTGATTATTTTTAATGCATTGTTGGGGGCATTTACCATTTTGCATAGGTGGCCTCAGCACATTGTTTGTGTGATAATAGGCCATTCTTTAAACTTTATTAGTTTCAGAAAGATTCTCGCGGATACAGAGACAGTTGAAAGGCAGATCTTTATTTTACAAAAGCACAAGGTTTTGGTGTTATTGTGAATGTACACAAATAAAAGTAGACCCTTTGTAGTTGTCTTACACACTAATCTGTATGGCCAAAAATTTACGGAGTTTCTTCCGCTGTCATTAAAGAAAAATCCATCAGAACGCGCTGGCGCGTTCGTTGTACAGGGTTAGAGAAAAGCTTATTTAGTTTCATATTTATGTTTAAATAATATGCTGGGCTGCATTTCCCGAAAACCTTCTTTTACGCTATCATTCTTAAGTTATAACTCAGGCTTTACCTTAATGTTAAAAAGTGTTTCCCGAAACGTTCTTAGTACGAATAATTTAGAATGAATAATTCAAACGAATGTCCAAAAAAAATAATTATAATAATTAAATAAATTTAATGGGGGGAAAAATCATTTATTCTTGCCGCCCTAGGCGGCTGCCTAGTTCGCCTATAGGCACGCCGCACGCCGCGCGCCGGCCCTGCTTGCATGTTTATCACTATTAGCAGTGGTTTATGAAACTTCAAAGGGTTCCTTTAAAATGACACCAAAATTGTGTATTTAGACCACTGTATGTGGGTATGGGAAGCTTTTCAATTTGGGTAGGCCAAATTGACGGAAATCCCTCAAAATGGTCTCAGAGTTTAGGTTAAACATACTCCTATAGCTAATCTACTGCCTAACGGTTTGCCAGTTGATACAACTTTGGATAATATAATTAATAACAACATAAAATCACGTCAGTGTAATGACAATGTTCTTTGCATGAAAACACTTCAATTAGCAGAATTATATTTGTATAGACTGAGATGTAAAGAAACAGTGGTGGCCACTATCGTAATGAACTGTCAATAGTGATAAGGTAGGCTATAGTTAAGAGTGCTCCAGACCAACCATACGAACGAATGACTTACAGAAGGTATTCTTAACTAAGAACGTTTCGGGAAACACTTATTAACGTTAAGGTAAAGCCTGAGTTATAACTTAAGAATGATAGCGTAAAAGAAGGTTTTCGGGAAATGCAGCCCAGCATATTATTTAAACATAAATATGAAACTAAATAAGCTTTTCTCTAACCCTGTACAACGAACGCGCCAGCGCGTTCTGATGGATTTTTCTTTAATGACAGCGGAAGAAACTCCGTCAATTTTTGGCCATACAGATTAGTGTGTAAGACAACTACAAAGGGTCTACTTTTATTTGTGTACATTCACAATAACACCAAAACCTTGTGCTTTTGTAAAATAAAGATCTGCCTTTCAACTGTCTCTGTATCCGCGAGAATCTTTCTGAAACTAATAAAGTTTAAAGAATGGCCTATTATCACACAAACAATGTGCTGAGGCCACCTATGCAAAATGGTAAATGCCCCCAACAATGCCTTAAAAATAATCAACAAAGGCTATAGTACAGTAGCCTACGTTACACTGAGATTTCATGTCGGAGCGGGATTTGAGCGCTTGGGCCGTGAGCGATTGAGTGGAGCGCATTGGCATAGAGCGGAATATTGAGAGGAGCTCACATGCTGAGTTATAACTATATATTCAGGATTTACATTTATATATTCAGATTTACATTTATATATTCAGAGTTATAACTATATATTCAGGATTTACATTTATATATTCAGATTTACATTTATATATTCAGAGTTATAACTATATATTCAGGATTTACATTTATATATTCAGAGTTATAACTATATATTCGGGATTTACATTTATATATTCAGAGTTATAACTATATATTCAGGATTTACATTTATATATTCAGAGTTATAACTATATATTCAGGATTTACATTTATATATTCAGATTTACATTTATATATTCAGAGTTATAACTATATATTCAGGATTTACATTTATATATTCAGAGTTATAACTATATATTCAGAATTACATTTATATATTCAGAGTTTTAACTATATATTCGGGATTTACATTTATATATTCAGATTTACATTTATATATTCAGAGTTATAACTATATATTCAGAATTACATTTATATATTCAGAGTTTTAACTATATATTCGGGATTTACATTTATATATTCAGAGTTATAACTATATATTCGGGATTTACATTTATATATTCAGAGTTATAACTATATATTCAGGATTTACATTTATATATTCAGAGTTATAACTATATATTCAGAGTTACATTTATATATTCAGAGTTATAACTATATATTCAGATTTACATTTATATATTCAGAGTTATAACTATATATTCAGGGTTACATTTATATATTCAGGATTTACAATTATATATTCAGAGTTTTAACTATATATTCGGATTTACATAGAATTATTTCCTGTTTGGCCCCCCATAATATATATATATATATATATATATATATATACCAACCTAAAGATAACATATAGTTTAATTTAATGGCTTCTTTTTTGTGTATTGAATTAATCAGAATCATATGTTGCTGAATTGCTTAAGAGTAAACCTCTCTATAGTGGAGGACTTTAAATATTACTCTTCTTTTCATAATTTCTTTACTGCTGCAGTGTAAATTAATTACTTATTATGACTCATGGGTCACATGATTTAACACGTCCTGTAAGAGAAATGGCCAAGAGAGTGTGTATATATGTATATATGTATATATATATATATATATATATATATATATATATATATATATATATATATATATAGTACTGTGCAAAAGTTCTAGGCAGGTGTGAAAAAATGCTGTAAAGTAAGAATGCTTTCAGAAATAGACATGTTAATAGTTTATATTTATGAGTCCTGGAAGTGATGGTATGGCCCCCACAGAGCCCTGATCTCAGCATCATCGAGTCTGTCTGGGATTACATGAAGAGAGAGAAGCAACTGAGGCTGCCTAAATCCACAGAAGAACTGTGATTAGTTCTCCAAGATGTTTGGGCCAACCTACCTGCCGAGTTCCTTCAAAAAACTGTGTGCAAGTGTACCTAGAATAATTTATTCTGTTTTGAAGGCAAAGGGTGGTCACACCAAATATGGATTTGATTTAGATTTTTCTTCTGTTCACTCACTTTGCATTTAGTTAATTGGTAAATATAATCTATTAACATGTCTATTTTCGAAAGCATTCTTACTTTACAGCATTTTTTAACACCTGCCTAAAATTTTTGCACAGTACTATATATATATATATATATATATATATATATATATATATATATATATATATATATATATATATATATATATATATAGATATATATATTAGTACTAATTGGAAGTCAATTTTGAATATTTATCTAACTCTACTTACTGGAGTGGACTTCTATTTATATGTCTTGTCTCAGTCCTTACTGGTTGTATGGGGCCTACATTGTGTAGGAATTATTATAGGATTTAAAGTATTACAATTCAGTGTAGTAATGTTTCCAATGAGACAAACAACCTCCTGATATTTGGATCGAGAATGTTGCTATTTAAGCTCCCATTACGCCCCAGTTTTGCGATCTTAATACACTGCATAATAGCCATACTTCTATTTATTTTTTTTTATTTTTTTGTCTTTACTGTTTTTCTAAATGTGGTCTAAATGTATCAGTCAACAGGATGACTGGTTTTTGTTTCCCCTTGGAGTCTACATTAAATGTTCTTAAACATGTTCATGTTAAAGTGAAAAAAATGTAAATGATGGAATTTAAATGATGGCATTTAAAATACAGAATAATAGTCTAAAATATAGACATTTGTAAGGAATTCATGCACCCTTGTTATATAAAAAAAATCATGTGACCCATGAGTCATAATAAGTAATTAATTTACACTGCAGCAGTAAAGAAATTATGAAAAGAAGAGTAATATTTAAAGTCCTCCACTATAGAGAGGTTTACTCTTAAGCAATTCAGCAACATATGATTCTGATTAATTCAATACACAAAAAAGAAGCCATTCAATTAAACTATATGTTACCTTTAGGTTGGTTATCAAGAAAGTGAATTTATGAAGGCCTCAGACCTAATTTGTTATAACATGTGTTGCTATTAATAATTTATTTGAAATAAATTATTTAATATACAAATATACAAAGCTCAATGCAGTTAACTAAATTATGCCAGGTAAGTAGTTGGTGCTGATCTAAGCTTGCAGCTGTTTGTTCAAACTCCTTATGGTCCATGTTAGCAGTTGGCATGGTCAGAAATAAATGTAGCTTTGACAGCGGAAACCAGATAGAGGAATGTGGGTGTCCGGTTTAGACGCCTTTCACGTCTCAGGACAGGAGTCTTTTGAATGGGGTCACTGCAGCCAAGTGTCATAATTCAGGACCTTGTATGGAACACGACCAATATAAGCAAACTGTGGATGTCTTGATGACTGTCTTGATAAAAAAAAAGTATTAAACATTTTTCCTTCATACATGATAAACAAAGTAATCAAACATTTATGGCTTAAAGAAAATGTAGATTGAAAAGATTGTTTATATTGCAACCTTATGCAGCTGAATTATTCAGTTTGTGGATAATTTAAAATGTTAACTTTGATTTAAGAACTTCGAAATGGTAACAAAGCAAAAGAATTTATATGTATCAACTCTAGGCGGTCCTTTTGCTACATTTAAACATCTTTTTATGATTTTTTTTGTATCAGTCATTGAGTAAATTAGCGTAAATCTAAAGGCCAGACAACTTAAGGCAATGCTCAACTATATCAGTGACCTGAAAAGTTTAACTGAAAAATTGTTCTTACGTCACATCGATTTCTCATACTCACACATAAACACAATTACAAACTTTTATCATTAAAACATTTAATGCACTTTTCTTTAATTTGTAAAATGTATTTTTTAGAACTCAAAACACAATAAATGCTGTGTGTAAATCATGTTCTGCTTTATCTGTTTATTTCTGAGCTTAACACTATATCCCCTGAAGGTATTTAGGGCTGTGAGTGATGAGAAACTTGATAGTTGTTGGCTGTTTGTGGCTATCAATTATTGAAGCCTTAATGAGCTGCTGAACTCAGACTATTTATACAATGAGAGCTATTCCAAAACAGTTTAAAACACAGCAGGTGTGAAGTTGTCAACCTCTCATCTTAATGTGTTTTAAATGTTAAAGAGTCTATGAAGCCAAGCTGCCTTACTCCATACTTCTCTAATATGTTTTGGCACGTTACTGACAGTACTTTCATACAGTTCATTCACTCTGAGGGCATTGCAATGTAGGCCTGAATATACTTTACATACACAACTATGTACAGGTCATTCAAAATACTGTCCCTTACAAACATCTTGCCACTACCATACCTTGAGAATATCTCATATATTTCTCCACTTTTTGTCTCATATAAAGAAAAAAAGTGACTACATTTTAATTTAGTTTCAGGCAGGGTTGTAACCATTACTGACATCGACAACATTCAGAATAGTATTTGATTTTTAAACATATGTTTTTTCCTTTTATTTTTCTATAGGATTATTTACCATAATTGAACAAGGTTTGACCCCACCCTCTGAATTCCTTTTGAGCCACTTACATCACACAGGCATATATAACACGTCCTGTAGGAGAAATGACCAAGAGAGCAAGTATATATATATATATATATATATATATATATATATATATATATATATATATATATATATATATATATATATATATATATATATTACATGTTTCTGTAGACTGAGCTGCAGGGCACAACAGGGCAGTCGTCACGGTTGGCATTTGGCAACATTTGCAGGAACATGCCAATAGGATGCCAAGCAAGTTTTGAAACATTAAGGAAATGGCTTTGAATGCGGTAAAGACCTTAAAGCATAGAATATATAATTTCTTCAATAACATCTGACTTTTGCATGGAATGACAAATGTAATTTATTACTCAAAGCCAATTAGTATTGAATGCATGATGGAAAAAAATATTACAAAACAATATTTTTTTGACTACTAATTGGCAGTAAATATTGAACATTTATCTAACTGTACTAATATATATATAGTTTTATTTTTTTCAATTTCTTTATAGAAACATGACATTTATTGAATACAAACATCATTATTGCCCATGCAGGAAAAAAAATATACCATTTATGATTAATGATTAATGCCTTTAAGTGGTGTATGGGGAATGTTGACACAGCAAACTTTTTTTTAATGTTTTTTTATTTATGAAAGGTTTTAGCAATATTTCAAGTAAGTCTATTGTGGAAAAACATTTAGTAAAAGCTCAAAAATGGAAAAAGTAACATACAACTAGAATTTCGGGAAAATCTAAGAAAATGTAAGTGGTGCATGCCCATGCAAACTTGTTCTGTGTGCTTGCAATAGTGTTACTATCCAGTTGCTAAGGTGTCTTCAGTGGTTGTTAGCATATTGCTATGCTGTTTCTAGAGTGTGCTGGGTGATTGCTATGTGATTAAGTACTGGCCCAAGTCAAATGAGCCCAGCCCAAAGTCTCTTTGAGATTCATAGATCTGGCTCTGGCCCTTCCTTCATTGCAAGTTTAAGGGGTATATTGTACTGTTTTATTTATTTTGAAAAGTTTTAAATACGAGGCATTGTTTTGAACTTGAAATTTTTTAGTTATTGATTTGTATAAAATTACAACATGTACAAGAGAAACAAATGATAAAAGTTTGTAATTGTGTTTATGTGTGAGTATGAGAAATCGATGTGACGTAAGAATACATTTTCAGTTAAACTTTTCAGGTCACTGATATAGTTGAGCATTGCCTTAAGTTGCCTGGGCTTTAGATTTACTCTAATTTACTCAATGACTGATACAAAAAAAAATCATAAAGAGATGTTTAAATGTAGCAAAAGGTGTTTGAAACCAACATAGATAACATTGCTAGACAAAAAGCTTTTATGCAGTGGGGCTTGTCCTCTGTCCCATGACTCTGCTCAAATTATGGGAGTAACTTCTGTTAAACTGTAAACAATCAGCGAAAAGTTTGCTCTGTGAATGCAACAATATGCATTTTTAAAAAAACTGGGTACAGTGAGATGATATTATTCTACTCACCCTTCAACCATCGAACATTAAAAGTACATTTTAAAATATTTCAATAATAAAATATTTAATTGTAGTAATATATAGAGCTCTTGCCATAGATATTTTTGTTACACCATGTCATCCTCAACTGACAGATAAAGATTATTTGTAGCACAACCTTATGATTTGAAATTATTTGTTTCAGTGTTTTTGAGTGGAACTTCTCCAAACCATAAGTGCCTCCCATAATCTAAAAAGTAGTAGGCTTATTAGGAAAAAGGTGCATAGCCTCTGTGACAACTAACCTCTGCCATAGGAATACACACACATGCATCCACTAGTAGTCTATATGGCCATTAGTATGTTCATTCTTAAGAAAAATATTTTTAAACAGTACCCGGTCTCTTGGCTTGTAACAATAGCAGAACCCTTTTTGGTGCTAAATATAACTACTTTTGCAACTCTTTTTTCCCCATAAAGAATTGTCTTTTGAACTGTGCTATAAAGGACCTTAATGGTGTAATAAGCAATATATTGTCATAAGCAATAAGCCCCAAGAAGCCATGGTTTACAGTGAATTTAGAACAGCTAAGGGTCGTTGTTAAATCAACTAAAACATTCTGTTCTAAATTCACTGTAAATCACAGCTTCACTGGGCTTATTGCCTTTATAAAACTGTTATTTTGCATACCTGGCAAGGTTTCATAAAATAAACACACAGACACAAAAATGTAAAGCTATTGATAAACAAAATATGATGTTAAATTATATGTAATATAATGGTTGCCAAGCAACGGACAGACGCTGCAGCACAACACAAGACAGTGGTGCAGTAATACTGATGTAATGAGGCCACTGGTATGTTTGTTGTATAGTAATTTACAACGGCTTCGAACGTGGCTCAACCAATCATAATCAAAGACTGGAACTATCCATTTTATAAAGAACCTTTTGAATACTACTTTATTTTTTATTATTATTATTTGATAATGTTTTTGTTGATATCTTCAAAATCCTCAATAATGTCTTTACATTCATTATGTGTGTATTTTGGTATAATTGAGTGCAGATGATAAGGTTGTTGGTCATCTCTCTGGGTAGAAATATACCTGTTTTTTTTTTTTTTCTCTTCCATTGTTTAAGTAAGAGGTGTTATTGTTATGATAGCCAGAAGAAGCAATTGTAAAATGACAGTATGTGAACCCTTCATGCTGAAATATCCCAAACAGGTGCCTCAATGTTGAAAGCCCAAAATTCTCAGGAATGTAATGCTGTAGCATTTAGATTTGCATTTTTTTTTTTTTTTTTTTTTACTACAATAGCCAAACCCATTATTTATAAGAGGATGTCCATATATTTCTGGTCAAGTGTACATTTTCCAGGCATGCATGCAAAACATTTTTGATGTCTTCTTTTTGTGAAGTTTTGCTGCTACAACATTGTAATTTTCCCACCCACAGAAATTAATAAAGATGAAATCTATTCACTTACACTTCCAATGAAAGTGTGCTTTAATGATTTTCATTCTTTGTAACTTCACCATTATAACACAAGTATAACATTCAAGCTGTATTTATATACTGTAGCTGGTAGACAGACAGAAAGTCCACTGGAGAGTTCCTAGTCACTGCACCCAGTCAGATCAAGAATGTCTGTTTTAACCAGTCTGAGGATTCTGTTGCATTTTATTTGAAAAATGTTCACAAAAATGCATAACATAATAAACTGATTACAAATTATCATTGTGTCATTCCATCCAAACCATAACTAAACTTTTAATTTAGGAAAGCTAATTAATTTCCCTGATCATGTTCACAGTGTGTATATCTATTGGTTGTATAAGCTTAAGTTTGTTCAGCAATGTACATAAAATCCTAAAGCATTCTTTTGCCTTATAAAACAACGGTTAAAAACAAAGTAGGCCTATAAGAAAATGAAATATTCCTGTATGTGTCTAAAGAAAAGAAAGTGTTTTACAGGCACATGTTTTTGCTAGAGTGGTAGATGAACTAAAATCACTTTACCCCCATTTACCATTTACCCTGGCCTCAAGTAACATCAGGTCATTTTTACCAAGTGACTCCAGTGGCTCAATCTTAAGTATATCAAGTGACAAGAATACTTTTTGTGCGCAAAAACAAACAAAAATAACGACTTTATTCCACTATTCATTTCCTTCTCTCTGGACCTCTAGTTGGTTCGCGTAGTGTTTTTGCGCAGCGCGTCTGTGTTACACGTCACCACGTAGGCTCACTATTGGCCGACGCTGGTCATGTGTGTGATGCGTGATGACGTATAACACAGACGCGCAGCGCAAAAACACTACGAGGCCCAGAGAGAAGGAAATGAATAGTGGAATAAAGTCGTTATTTTTGTTTGTTTTTGCGCACAAAAAGTATTCTCGTCGCTTGATATACTTAAGATTGAGCCACTGTAGTCACTTGGACTATATTAACGATCTCTTTAATAACTTTTCTGGGCCAGCAAGTTTGGGCCACCTAGCAGCCTACGGAGGAGTGAGACAGGGCTCAGATTTCATCAAAAATATCTTAATTTGTGTTCCGAAGATGAACGAAGGACTTACGCGGTTGGAACAACATGAGGGTGAGTAATTAAGTTACTGACAGAATTTTCATTTTTGGGTGAACTATCCCTTTAAGGCTGTAGTAGAATGGCCAAGTCCAGATTCCCGTAAGGCCCTACAGCGGTTTCTGGGGTTCGCCAATTTCTACAGACGGTTTATTCGTAATTTCAGCCAACTAGCCTCACCTCTGACCGCCTTGACCTCCCCCAAGACTACGTTCAGGTGGTCAGACGCAGCTGAGGCTGCGTTTGCCAAACTCAAGAGCCGCTTTGTTTCGGCTCCCATCCTGATTACCCCTGATCCATCACGTCAGTTTGTGGTGGAGGTCGATGCGTCAGAGGTGGGGGTAGGTGCAGTGATATCCCAGCGGTCTCCCACAGACGACAGAATGCACCCATGCGCGTTTTTATCCCACCGTTTGTCCCCTGCCGAACGCAATTATGACATTGGTAACAGAGAGTTGTTGCCAGTCAAGTTAGCGTTGGAGGAATGGCACCACTGGTTAGAAGGGTCGGGGGTACCTTTTATCGTCTGGACCGACCATAAGAATCTGGAATACATTAAGACCGCCAAAAGATTGAACTCCAGGCAGGCTCGGTGGGCACTTTTCCCAGGAGGCGTTCCTAGGAGGGGGGGGGGGGGGGTGAATGGGCATTACCGCTTAATTCCAGCAGATCAGCAATCCAGCTGATCTCATTCATCATCACCAGCTGCAGCTCATTAACACACCTATAAAACCTCACTGCATTCTCCTCTCTTTATCAGATCGTTTGTTTATGTCTCTTGTGTGTGATCCTGTTCCTGGTGGTTCCTGTTCATGTTCCCGTTCCCGTTCCCGTTCCTGTTTCTCGTTCACTTTGGATTACGTCTTCACCTGGATCATCACTTCTGCACTACTTCTTCACGGACATCATCGCTGACCATCCAGTCCCTGTGTCACCAGTTGCTTCTCACCATCGAACTATTTCCATCACTTTCAATAAACTCTGAGTTTTACTTGCATCTTTGCTTCTGTCCATTTGTAAACATGACAGCCTTACACGGAAACCTGTCAATCAGTGTAAAGGGTGGGATTATGCTATGGGACATGTTCGTGTTGGGACGTGACGTCACTCACAGTCGACCGTCAAGAGGTGATGCCCTGAACAGACCTAAACAATGGAGGTAGTTAGTTGGTGAAATTGTGGAGGACCTTATAATGCTCGCGCAGCAAGTTGAATCCTCTTACTCAGAAGCATTTTTAATGGGGGGAAAATATCAAATGAGGTCCAAACAGAACCCAAAGACTACATGAGGGTTTAAGAAATATTAATTTTAAACTAAACCAAAACCAAAGCTGTTGCTGGACACAGCTGCATTTAGATCAGCGCTGAATTCTTCATAATGACTGTAATGCACTTAAATGCACTTAAAATCCCACTGCATTACAATCATTGTCTTTGGGTTCTGTTTGGACCTCATTTGATATTTTCCCCCCATTAAAAAAAACATTGCTCCCTTTATCTCAGTGTCATGGAATTTTGTGACTTTTGTTATATTATTTGTCTAAACACACAAAAAAACCTGGGTTTGATTTAATTGTTCTGAAAGTAGCCTATGTATAATTTTGTTTTTGTCCATTTCACAGTTGAGATTCATTTTTCAATAAAATGATTAAATCCCACAGAAATCTAAACAAATTGACAAATGAAAGCCTGATACTACACCACAAATGTAAAGTGGAACAAACATTCTCACACACACATCCACAGGTTTAACTGCAACAGATAGAATTTTTATTCAATTTCGCAAATTGAGAACACTTATTTGAAGTGGTGAGACCTAGCACCGACACTCATCTCTTGTGGTATGTCCAGTAAAGGACGTCCAAGTCCTTTAGTTGTCCTGTCCTTCACAAAAAGCCTGTTAGCTAACTTACTTCACTGAGGTTGGCGAAGACAGCGTTACTGATGTTGCTGTTGGTCAAGGCCACAAACTCATTTAACTTATCTAAAACTAAATGGCTTCTGAGTAAGAGGACATCTGTAGAGGATGTACTGTCATCAACTTGCTGCACGAGCATTATAAGGTCCTCCACAATTTCACCAACTAACTACCTACTACTTCGTCCCAACACGAACACGTCCCATAGCATAATCCCACCCTTGACACTGATTGACAGGTTTCCGTGTAAGGCATCGGAAATGGAAATACTAAGGGAATTGCGATTCCATTTGAGTTTTGGCTGGCTACATACGCGACGCTGAGAAAGTGAAAAAGCAGACGTGGTAATTGAAATTGCTATTTAAATATGACAGGGTCAAGACTCGTAAGATATGGGAAACACAGTTGCAAACAGACTTTGCATTTTCATTTTAAATTTGGCAGTCACTGTGCGTTCGCTTAAACGAAAATGCAAACGGTAATGCGCGATTTGCGTTTGGATTATGTCACATTTTATGCGTCCACAAATTGAAAACGCAATTGCAAATGCCATTTGCAATTCCTTTTGAATAATGTCCGGAATATCATTCCATAAATCTATCTGTTCCGTGAGAGCAGAACGAATGAGCCTTTATTGACGTTTTTAAATCTGAAAACTCCAAAAAGCAATGAAATTTTCAGACATCCATTAGTGCATGTTCACAGAGGAAAACAACTGAAATACAGCGCTGGTTGTTCTCTCGAACGATACTCGACGTCGACGTCAACTAAACGGATGAGTTATAAAAAAAATTCACCCCCTCACAGTTGTTATGAAGGGCAAAATTAGCTGTATAGACCAAAGCCACATAGAGAACCAGGCTGTAAACATGTTTTTTTCTGCTGTAAAGTTGGTAATTTTAACATGGGGGAGATACAGATTTGGCTCACTTGTGCAGCCAGCCTCAAGCGGCCAGTCAATTGCAGTTTAACTCACATCCGTGTTGGTTTCAAGAGAGAGACGGGAAGGTTGCCGCTTGGTCTTGACTCGGGACTTGACTTGGGACTTGAATGCAAAGACTCGAGACTTACTTGTGAACAATGACTTGGTCCCACCTCTGTGAAAGACCATACTTATTACACTCAAGAGAACCGACAAAGAGAAAATGTCAACAAAACTACTTCTCACTGGCAACAACCTTTCCCTAACTAGATTACTACTTGTTTGATAGTGTAAGCCCGTCTGGATTGGTCCAAAGGTGGCATCCGATAGAACGGGTGAAGGTCTCTGCTTGTTACTGTCTTTCCGTGCAGCAAAGTAATTTAATTCCATTTAAGCTTTTATTTGACTCCATTTTATAATGACCTCAAATTTAGGTTAGATTGTCAATTAGTTATTGGTCAATCATGTAATAGTTTAGCAGCACTGTACTAAATTCCTTATTCATTTGGTATCAGGGCCGTGCACAGACCTTTTGAGGGGCAAGTGTTGAAACTGAAAAAGGGCACCCCCCTCCCCTTTTTATTTTATATTAAGATTATTTAGTAAGCCAGATGGTCAAGGAAGAAATGGTCAAATCTAAGAAATGGTCAAGGAAGAAATGGTCAAATCTTCATGACAAATTCAATTACACAAAATAATTGTCTCAAAAGCTTTAGATTTATTTACTATTAATAACAACCATAATAATAATATAGATAATATAGATATACAGGGTTTCAGGGTTTCTTTAGCCCTTTAAAAAACATGTTTTATTTAGGCTATAGACATGTGAAGACGAGCAGAGTAGCCTATAGAATATTCAAAATTGAAAATTCATATTAACAGCCTTGAATTAACCATTAAGTAATAGTATTACCATGACGTGATTAAATGAAGTGATCAAAGAAGAAATTTCTTAGAAATATATGTTACCTAGGTGACGAGGATCACTCAGTCGCTTTGTGTAAGTTCCAGTACGAAACAGCGCGGGGGCGCACATGTAGGCTACTTATGATTTTCCGATGATAAAAACAAATTATATGTTGTTGTATTACTTATCAATATATTGTTAACATTTTACAAAAGTCAAACTCAAATGCAGTTACGGGGGTTTTGACCAGCGAATATGTGCAAATGTGCATTTTGTCCGTCATTAAAACGGCGCCGGTGGCGCCACATTACATTTTTATCAACAGGTTACAAACTAGTTTGTTGTAGCTATATGGACGCTCAGTTTTTCCTGTTGTAGCAAAATACATTTGGCCAAAATCTAATTTTATAAAACATGAAATGCTAGGCTACTGTAGGCACAGGCTATTTAAGTGTAGGCTATGTTGGCTATGATGACTATGGCAAATGCTAGACCTCTCTCTCAGGTCCCACATGTCTCAGTCAGACATCAAATAAATAAAATATGAGCCTTTATAGACAATGTTTAGTACTTATTCAAACAACAAGATATTTGTTTACCCTTGCAAAACTGCGTTCAGCTGCTGTCTGCTGTGCGCTATTTTTTTACAGTCTATGGCTGTGCGGCTACTGCGGACCTTCAGTTCGTTCAGTCACGATAGAGGGGGCGGAGTTATCATGTTTACTGCAGTTTGAGGATCGAACAAGATTTACACAAGCTCTTTTTAAGAACTTTCATTGGCTAAATATTTGTAAAACAGACAGACAGACGTAAAGGGTGACCAATAGCATTGATTTATAAAAAAATAATAATAATACAAAACACCACCAAAAAAAAAGGGCACTTTGGAGTGTAAGGGCAAAAAGGGCATGTGCTCTGCACAGGTTGAGCCCTACCTGTGCACGTGCCTGTTTGGTATGGGAAGCCCTTTAATGTGTATTACGCTGTTACGCACGTACAGCGCGCTGACGTGCATTCCACCAGAGCGTTTTCAATTTTCTCTCAGTTCGTTTCTGCCGCCATTTTCTACGAGTGGTAAATGTGCGTGCATGAATTTAAGTTAATTTATCCCTATATTTAGCTGTTATATCGTGATATATTAACACTTTCATGTCGCAGCTGTATATCCGATTGTTATTATTATGTTCATATCGTGAATAATGTGTTCGGAGGCGAGTGATGCAGTGTAATCACGTGCATATGTTTAGCGCTGTTTGCCGCGCTGTGGACAATATAAACATGTATAGATTATGTATACTGAGGTGAATCTTTATGTTTACTGAATTCATTCATATTCTTATATATATTTATTTGTTTATTTCAGACTAAACCACATTCTACCACCTCAGTTATGGCTAATGGCTGTATAATACTGGACATGTATTGACACATCCTGAAGAGATAAACAGTTAACAATCTTCTGTCTCCTGTCACACTTCTTGCCGGAGTTCCGTAGTGGACTAGCCTTCCACCTAATTTCACAAAATAGAGTCCTTTACAAGCACATTTGATTATTCTTTTCAACTCTTTACTTTTTACCCGTTCATATTAAGAAGCTATGTCTGAGGTCACGCTTAATGCGGGTCTCACGTTCACAAGCTCGTCAGTTTTCGTCACCAAACAGAGGTAATTGCTATATACCTGAGATTGGTCTCATTCACGCTTACACAATCAAAGATACTTTGGTATAGCCCCCATGGAATTGCATACGCTTGAATTTAACGTAACGTTTACTTCAGTGGAGGTATGGTACTACAGAAATTTACTTATTTTAATAGCTTTGGATTGGCCATACCCACTTAAATTCCCATGTACACTTATCTAAAGTAACATTAAATTAAAACAGAAGTAAGACACCCGGATTTAGGTTGGTCAAGCAGCACGTTTGCTGCCCTAAAAGGAAATTCACTTCTTGTCTTTGCAAACCAAGTACACTTGAATTAGTGCCAAATATTAGTCTTCACTAATCTGACGCAAAACTTGCGGTAACAAGTAAGCCTTTTGCTTTCTCGCGTGGTAGCCCAGACTTACTGGCACCCGCCTTACAATAGGTTGTCTTGATGACACCCAGATCAGTACAACCATCCCTTGTCTTTGCTCATAAATACTTTCCATATACACAGTTGCACAACATTAAACTTCAGGTTAAATGATGAAACTTGGGTGTAAAAATAAATAACCTACAGTATATATATGGCACACATACAGTACGTGGCATACAGCTGATAACATATGTTAAAGCAGAGATAATCTCTCTTGAATGTTTTATTAGGTTAAAGGGCATACTATAGGTTAAAGCAGTCCAAAAGGACCATGTGTGTTTCACAGGCTGGAATAGAAATGAGATTTTCCAGCATCTAAACTCATGTTTCCATAAGAAAGTCCTAATAGAAAATTACTAAAAAGATTTAATTACCAGATATGCATCTTGAGATGTGGAAAACTTGTTGAGGAGGCTGAAATTACAGCTTGGTAACTGAAAGGTCAGGCTAATACAATGACACTGAGTATTTGTATAAGGTAAGCTTGCCAGCAGGATCAGGGGAAGGTATCTGTTGGTATAGAGTGTTATGAGATAACACATTTTTGTTATGAAAAGCAGTTTAGATCAGTTCATCAAATGAATATATGATTATCATCATTATTCATATATGCTTAAATGATTGGAAAATCTGGTAACACTTTATTTTACATTGTCATTGTTATACATGTTGTAATAACTATATATTATGCATAATTACATGTAACCCTACACCAAAACCCTTTTCCTAGCCCTAAGTACATGTAGTTAATTAGTATTACTCTTTACTTAAATATATAATTATACTGTAACAAGGACACCTTAAAATAAAATGTAACTGACAATCCTTCTCTAGTAGGCTTTTAGCTGTGTCCAGAAATGACATCACTCATAGTTCTGTCATGACAACTCTCGGGAGATTGGTATGGTAATGGAGATTGGTATGGTAATGGATATAGCAATGTTAATGTACTGTATGTGGTCTTGGCAGAAAAGATCTGCTATGCTGCTGCTGCAGAGCAAGTACCAAGACATGCTACTGTGAACACCTTCACAGACATTTCTGTGAGCATTTAAGACATGCTGCTGCTGCACATGAATTAACCCCGTAGCAGATCTATGCAGGTGGAGCTGGGGAAGGTGGAGGGTTCTAAAAGTGTGTTGCAGACTGTAACAGCAAACAATGCCAACTATTTGAATGTTTGAGCAGCAAGCTCATTGGCCGCTGATGCAACACTAACTGTGCTATTTAGATAACGACATGATAGCTACCAATAAGTTAAAGACCTATCAACCTGCAACATTCAGAGTGAGAGGATGGTTGTAGTCACCCTTTGACTCTTGGCACTTTTAATTAAGTCTAGTGGGCTTCTGGGTGTTTAAATTAGAATTTTTGTCAGTTGGAGTTTAAAACAGCCTTAGCTCATTTGAACATTCCATCAATGTAAGTCTATGGGACTTTTCCGAGTTTTGATCATCATTTTAGGAAAACCGAAAGTCCAATAGAAAAGATATAGCAACCCGAGTCAGAACAGTCTGAAGGCCTGAGCTAAGTTTGGTGGATGTAGGTTTAAACCTCTAGAAGGAAGCTCTAAGGCCACCTAAGCACTGCAGCTAAATCCAGCTGTCAGTTCACCTTTTAGTGCTTAATCCTGTTCTGTACACACACAGTTTAGTAATTTAAGGTAGTGACAACTGCATTTACAAAAAAATTACAAAAACGGAACATCTAGTTATTAATGACGTACAACGAGAGATATGAGAGATGACAAATGAGATATTCTGTTTACAGCATGGTAATTAGCATTGTTTGCTGGCTTTGACCACTCAAGGGTGAACATGTGGTTTTGAATCATTTTAGTCTCCATGTGGCTGAGGCTTAGACTGTGGCTGTTGAAGACCAAGAAATGTCTACAATCTTTGAATATTTGCAGAAATTATAACAAATGGATTTTTTTTGCACTGTGGGAATGTGCCATTTCTATCACTACTGGCTTTCTTCTACAAAGAAAAACTGACACTTGTTGTGTGTTTTCACTGTATTAGACATATTTTACAGTGTTTTTCTATATTCTTCTATATTCTTACACAATATATCTAGTCAGATCTGTAACACATTTTATTGTTTAGCCCAATTGCTGCCACATTAGCCTTCTACAAGAACTTCCATAGGTGAAAAGGTGAAATGTTTTCTGATTCAAAAAAAAAAGGGGAGGGGTGGCTGAATGTACCCTCTTTCCAAAAAAGGATTTATTTACTTCAGTGTGTGTCATATGTCAAAGTAAGATATTAATAGACTAAAAATAATTAATTATAATACACAAGAACTTTGAAATGGAAGTTGTGACCTATACATTTTTGAGCAATAAAGGTTTGACTTATAACTTATTTCATCAGGTAGGATGTCTGTCAGTCTGTCCATACATTTCTTATAAAATGGGTCAATCATATATCAAAATATATCAGGTTACCCATGTATAGATTATGCTTAGTGTGCATGATCAACTTCTATAAAAGCCAAGAGGGTAGACCAGAAGAGATGCAGAGAAGAGAAGAGACCTCAGAAGTTCCATCAAGTGGTAAGAGCCTGTGCTGACTGTGACTGAAAGGAATTTAACATCATCACTTATGCGTCTGTACTCAAAGTAATTGTGTTTTTTATTTATATTAATACATTGTAATGATTTTATTTTTATTTATTTTTATCCACAGTTAAAAAAAGTGAACATTTCATCTGGTCTAAAGAACAAAGGGCAAGTGAGTTTATTATTCAGTATGCGGATTAGGGTAGAGGAAAACAGTTGTTATAGTCTGTATTATAGATGAAAACTGGTGAAGGATGCTGATGTAATTTATTTACAAAGAAATCTGTTTAAAATTTATTAGTAAGATGAATTTAAGGAAGGGGTCCCATTGACCCTTTATTTTGGTGCCAAATATACCAACTATTGTATTCGCTTTTGTTGTGTTGTACTGTATTCTGTTTTTCTTCTTCCACTTTTGAGTCTATGAGAGCCCATAGAACCCCTTGTGGGAAAGTTATACAAATTTGGCCCAAATGCAGAGGACATTTGACACATTTATGTGCAGACTCAGTCTGAGGAAACAGAAAAAGAAGCGGGAAAGGGCCAATTGATGATGCTATAATAGAGCAAAACATGAAATTGGTTCAAACTACAGAACTGATGGTCTGATTAAATTCAAGCTTGGGATGCAGTGTTGCTATAATAATCCATCATGAGATTTGAATAAATATAAATCATTAGAAAAGTTTATATAATGAAGCCAAATCTGGGACAGAAATTTCTTAATATTTGTCAGGAAATATTTGTCTGTTTCATGCATACTCGTAGCAGGAGGATGCACTCGGGCAGAGAGACCACAAGTGAGACTCATAGTCGGCAGTGAAAATCTCTGTATTGTCCTGAAACTTCATATATGCCACAATTCATATTGTACTGTATGTGCCATCCCCTGACACCAGCATTTCAATTTCATCACCAGAAAGACATATTCAATCGACATTTTTGCCATTAATGGGCCCCTTATCTGCTTCTTGCTTTCTATCTAAATGTTTATCTATTGTTTTATGTATCTGTATTCATGAGTAAGCCTACACTTAGGAATATGCCTCTTTCCTAACACAATTCATGTGTTTTATATTTTATGTGTCTTGCCTTTGTTGAATATTTATGAAATTTGTAATGGATAAGTTGATATTTTCTCTCTTTAGTAAGCCGCCACCATGAGTACGGACGCGGAGATGGCCATTTATGGCAAAGCTGCCATTTACCTTCGTAAGCCTGAGAGGGAGAGAATGGAGGCTCAGGCCAAACCGTTTGATGCCAAGTCTGCCTGCTATGTGGCTGATGTCAAAGAGTTGTACCTCAAGGGAACAATCAAGAGCAAAGACGGTGGCAAAGTCACAGTTGTTTTGCTTGACACTAAGGAGGTAAATTTTAATTTCCATTTCATGTAGATGCTCATTAAATTACTTATTGCATTGTTTTTTTTATATATATCTAATATCCAATTTATCAAATTTATAGGAGAGAGTTGCTAAGGAAGAAGATGTCTACCCAATGAATCCTCCCAAGTATGACAAGATTGAGGACATGGCCATGATGACCCATCTCAATGAAGCCTCTGTGCTGTATAACCTCAAAGAGCGTTATGCTGCATGGATGATCTACGTAAGTTCTGAAACGACATAAAAAGCATTTATGTTCATTTTTTTTCTGTGTTGTTGGAATCTGACCATGTCTCTGCTCATTTCAGACCTACTCTGGACTCTTCTGCGCAACTGTGAACCCCTACAAGTGGCTCCCAGTGTATGATTCAGAAGTGGTGTCTGCCTACAGAGGCAAAAAGCGTATGGAGGCCCCACCCCACATCTTCTCTGTCTCTGACAACGCATATCAGTTCATGCAGTGTGGTAAGACATTATGGAATTGAATTCTACAGAATTAATTAAGATGAAGTAGATGTTGCTGTTAATATAATAAATATTTACCGGATATTTTACAAATTTTAATCAACAGATAGAGAAAACCAGTCTGTCCTGATTACGTAAGTATTTTCATTTAATTTCAGACCATGACAAAAATGAAAAGTATAACATAGATGGAAAATTTATGGAGATATTTACAAAATAAAATGACAAAGATTGAATATACTTTGAAAAGTCTACATGTCTTTCAAACTTCTGTCTTCAAATCTCTTATAAACCAGTGGAGAATCCGGTGCTGGAAAGACTGTGAACACGAAACGTGTCATCCAGTACTTTGCCACAGTTGCAGTGTCAGGTGTCAAGAAAGAGGCCAGTAAAATAAAGGTATGAAATACAAAACTATGTCATATATATTATTTTAAAACATGATGATTTACACTCATCTCAAAAACTATACGATATGTGAAATGCCTATAAATTGTGTTTAGTCATGAAATAGAAAACCAAATGAAAATAAATTAAAACCCTTCAAACATCACAGGGCTCTCTTGAGGACCAGATCATTGCTGCCAACCCTCTGCTTGAGTCCTATGGTAATGCCAAGACTGTGAGAAATGACAACTCTTCTCGTTTTGTAAGTTAACCACTGTTTATTTACAGTACAGATGGTCAGTTGTGTTTAATTTTACTGTACAGAGTTTTCTATAAAGAGATTATAATAATTATTATTTACGTATTATACTATTATGATTTAAACAGGGTAAATTCATCAGAATTCATTTCGGCACCACTGGAAAACTGGCTAGTGCTGACATTGAGACATGTAGGTGGACATGATTTAATTGATCCATCCTGAACAGTTGTCTTTATCTGTCACTCTTCAGATGCTTGTGACTCAAGTACATTCTCTCAACAGATCTGCTGGAGAAGTCTCGAGTGTCATTCCAGCTTCCAGATGAGAGAGGCTACCACATCTTCTTCCAGATGATGACCAACCATAAGCCTGAGATTATTGGTAGGTGCACATATTTCATTCATTCAATGTTTCAGATAATATTGTAAGATGCTCTTTCATAAATGCTGTGTATTTTACAGAAATGTCGCTCATCACCACCAACCCCTATGACTTCCCCATGTGCAGTCAGGGTCAGATCACAGTGGCCAGCATTGATGATAAAGTTGAGCTGGATGCTACTGATGTGAGTCATTGCTATTTGAATATTGACATATTCTGTTTAAATACGGTAAATCATATATTTTATTATTCTCTGTAATTTACAGGATGCTATTGACATTCTTGGTTTCTCAAGTGAGGAGAAAATGTGCATCTACAAGTTCACTGGAGCGGTGCTTCATCATGGTAACATGAAGTTCAAGCAGAAGCAGCGTGAGGAGCAGGCTGAGCCTGATGGCACAGAGGGTGAGACTTGTGTTATCCTGGGCTTTGAAATAGTAACCATTGCACCGACTTTGCTGATAACAGAAACTGTGTATAAAATGTTTATAATGCATGCATATCAATAAATCTAAAAATGAAAAGGAAAGTACCTAGTGCCTGATTTATTATAATTTTACACAAAAGACTCTGTAGAGCAAAGATAATTTATTTAAAAATGTATTTAACAGAGGCTGACAAAATCGCCTACCTTCTGGGTTTGAACTCTGCTGAAATGCTGAAGGGTTTGTGCTACCCTAGAGTCAAGGTCGGAAATGAGTATGTGACCAAAGGCCAGACCGTACCACAGGTATAGTAACATTAATACATATGTGTTCAACCTAAAATTCTGGCTAATTATTGCAGAAGCAGAATAAAATATCCACTCTATTCTACTTACAGGTGTACAACTCTGTTAGCGCCTTGGCCAAATCTATCTATGAGAGGATGTTCTTGTGGATGGTCATTCGTATCAACCAGATGTTGGACACAAAACAACAAAGAAATTTCTACATTGGCGTACTGGATATTGCTGGCTTTGAGATCTTTGATGTAAGAATGATTTTTTTATCTCGTTTTATGTCAAAATGAATGATATTCAGAAGGTAGTAAATGTATCTGTCATTTTTTGTCCTCCAGTACAACAGCATGGAGCAGCTGTGCATCAACTTCACCAATGAGAAACTGCAACAGTTTTTCAACCACACCATGTTTGTGCTGGAGCAAGAGGAGTACAAGAAGGAGGGCATTGTTTGGGAGTTCATTGACTTCGGCATGGACTTGGCTTCATGCATTGAGCTCATTGAGAAGGTTATCAATGGTTTATGAATTTATTAATTTCCATTGATCCTATTCTTAAAATGTCCTATTTTTGATAATAAACAACATTCTTTTATAAACAGCCCATGGGTATCTTCTCCATCCTTGAAGAGGAGTGCATGTTCCCCAAGGCTTCAGATGCTTCCTTCAAGAACAAGCTATATGATCAGCATCTTGGCAAGAACAAAGCTTTCGAGAAACCAAAGCCTGCCAAAGGCAAGGCTGAAGCCCACTTCTCCCTGGTTCACTATGCTGGAACTGTGGACTACAATGTCACTGGCTGGCTGGACAAGAACAAGGATCCACTGAATGATTCTGTTCTGCTGCTGTACCAGAAGTCTTCTGTCAAACTGCTGGCTACTCTTTACCCACCTGTTGTTGAGGGTAAAGAAAAAATCTATTTAACAAAACTTTGATTCAGTTTTGAACTTTCTTGCAGTTTTTGCATTTATACATGTTCCTTTGTATTTTTATCTCAATAGATACTACTAAAAAGGGAGGCAAGAAGAAGGGTGGCTCCATGCAGACTGTGTCCTCCCAGTTCAGGGTATGTATAGAGATGACATCACAGTAATATTGCTTCATTTTAGAAAAAAAAAAGAAATACAAAGCATGCCAACCTTTTTCTATTCTCCACAGGAGAACTTGGGCAAACTCATGACCAACTTGAGGGCCACTCACCCTCACTTTGTGCGTTGTCTGATTCCTAATGAGTCCAAGACTCCAGGTATATATATATATATATATATATATATATATATATAAAATAAAGAAACGTACAGATATTTTGGTTCTCATATATTATGAAGTTAATTTACCAAGTTCATGGTGTAAACTGTTCGTTTTAGGTCTCATGGAGAACTTCCTGGTTATCCACCAGCTGAGGTGTAACGGTGTTCTGGAGGGCATAAGAATCTGCACAAAGGGCTTCCCCAGCAGAATCCAATATGGTGACTTTAAGCAGAGGTAAATGGGACCACATGAAAACAACATTTCCTAGGAGGCTCCTAATTAAAAGATATGAAGCATTTTGATAAATTTTCCACAGATACAAGGTGCTGAATGCCGGTGTTATCCCAGATGGACAGTTTATGGATAACAAGAAGGCCAGTGAGAAACTCCTGGGATCCATCGACATTAATCATGACGACTACAGATTTGGACATACAAAGGTTCATTATTTAGCTTTACAAATTTCAAAGATTCAGTGATCATGGTCATTTAGCTTATACAGTTTAAATCAATATATTTTGATTTACTGTTTTACATAAATTCAGGTGTTCTTCAAAGCTGGTCTTCTGGGTGTTCTTGAGGAGATGCGTGATGAGAAACTGGCTGCTCTGGTCACAATGACTCAGGCTCTCTGCCGTGGTTACCTGATGAGGAGGGAGTATGTGAAAATGACGGAGAGGAGGTGATTATTGTCATGAGTAAAGATGACATCAATGATAACTGTGCAAACTTAATGATGATGATGCCATTTAATGATGAATTATTCACAGAGAGTCGATTTACACCATCCAATACAACATCCGTTCATTCATGAATGTCAAACACTGGCCATGGATGAAGGTTTATTACAAGATTAAGCCTCTGCTTCAGAGTGCAGAGACTGAGAAGGAGCTGGCAAACATGAAAGAGGACTATACAAAATGCAAAGAGGCTTTGGTTAAGGCTGAAGCCAAAAAGAAGGAGCTTGAAGAGAAGATGGTAGCACTGTTGCAAGAGAAAAATGATCTGCAGCTGCAAGTAGCATCTGTGAGTATATTTTATAATTCACTGAATTTTTGGCTACATTAAAAATGAGCAAGGTTGTTTTCGATGAAATAGCAATCTATTTTACTAACAGGAATCTGAGGGTCTCTCAGATGCTGAGGAGAGGTGTGAGGGTCTGATTAAAAGCAAAATCCAGCTTGAAGCTAAACTCAAAGAGACAACTGAGAGACTGGAGGATGAGGAAGAAATCAATGCTGAACTGACAGCCAAGAAGAGGAAACTGGAGGATGAGTGCTCTGAGCTGAAGAAAGACATTGATGACTTGGAGCTCACCTTGGCTAAAGTGGAGAAGGAGAAACATGCCACTGAGAATAAGGTTAGAGATTGAGTTGGTTTAAGATTAGATTTAATCTCTGTTTTATATATTGATATAGAATATGAATTGTAATATTTAAGCTTATTTGGAACAAAAAATCCTACAGGTCAAGAACTTGACTGAGGAAATGGCAGCTCAGGATGAGAGCATTGCCAAGCTTACTAAGGAGAAGAAAGCCCTCCAAGAGGCACATCAGCAGACACTGGATGATCTTCAGGCCGAGGAGGACAAAGTCAACACCCTGACCAAATCCAAGACAAAGCTTGAGCAGCAAGTTGATGATGTGAGTTGATTATGTAAATTAATTATATTAATTCATCAAATCAACTGTTTTCAGCTGTGAACATAATTTATATATCATTGTCCTGTAGCTTGAGGGTTCCCTTGAACAAGAGAAGAAGCTCCGCATGGACCTGGAGAGAACCAAGAGAAAGCTTGAAGGAGACCTGAAATTATCACAAGAGTCCGTCATGGACCTGGAGAATGATAAGCAGCAATCTGATGAGAAAATAAAAAAGTAATGAAAGCAGGAAATCTTTGAAAACATTGACAATTTTTATTGTTGTGTTATGTTCAACTCATTGTTGTTGTTGAACAGGAAAGACTTTGAAATAAGTCAGCTGCTCAGCAAGATTGAAGATGAACAATCTCTAGGTGCTCAACTCCAGAAGAAAATCAAGGAGCTTCAGGTATTTTGAGATTTTTTTAAAAATTACATAATTATGATCAAATACAGATAACCAAAAATCTAATTAACTACTTACCACCATAGGCCCGCATTGAGGAACTGGAGGAAGAGATCGAGGCTGAGCGTGCTGCTCGTGCCAAGGTTGAGAAGCAGAGAGCTGATCTCTCCAGGGAACTTGAGGAGATCAGTGAGAGGCTTGAGGAGGCTGGAGGAGCCACTGCTGCTCAGATCGAGATGAATAAGAAGCGTGAAGCTGAATTCCAGAAACTGCGTCGTGATCTTGAAGAGTCCACCCTCCAGCATGAAGCTACTGCTGGTGCCCTCCGCAAGAAGCAGGCAGACAGTGTGGCTGAGCTGGGAGAGCAAATCGACAACCTGCAGCGTGTCAAGCAGAAGCTTGAGAAAGAGAAGAGCGAATTCAAAATGGAGATTGATGATCTTTCCAGCAACATGGAAGCTGTTGCTAAAGCAAAGGTTGGGAAATATTCTAAAGAATATATGTGACCCATGCTGGCAAAATGAGTCAGAATATGCATGTGCTAATTATGAGCTACAGGTAAATGTAAATTTTGGTTGAATTTCATTTTCATTCACAAAAATTGGTTCATTAAGCCCTCTTCTAGCGATCCCAATGCTCCAAATAGTAATGAAACATCTAAAATGATCTTTATTTTTACATTTTCTGAGAGGTGTACCTTCCTAAATCTTTCCTTTGTTTTAATAATCCATGAAAAAATGCCATTTTTCTTCACTCGCTTCTCAACGACTGCACAAGTTTTAATATTCATAGTGAATTCTCGATGGCGTAAGCCTGAACCAATGGAATATGATTTTTAAACTCATGCTGATGTAAACAAAACGATCTTACTCGCACTGACTGACAGATCAACACAAAGCACAAAGCGCAAACCTTATCTGTTATGCCTGAACGTTTGGTTAACTGTTGGGGAAAAACATCTGATATGTAACATTATATTAGATACGCGCATTACAGTAGGTCTCAATATACAGGCTGCTGTCTCATTGATGTTAATCAAACAATTGTGGTATCATGGAAAAAAAAAAAATATTTTTCCTATAGATATTTGGTTTTGATTTGGTGTGTGCCAAATTTGGTGGTATTACCAGGGATTTTAAGGTATGGTTGCAAGGTGATTTTGTTTTGGATCCTTCAGAAAACTTTAACTAGATTTTTCTCAAAATATACTTTGCTGACTCTATTGACTTCAGATAGGTGTAGCACAGTCCTTTTTTGTCTGAATCCAACAAATCATACATCATCATACATTATTTTTTTTTAATAACAATAAAAGTAAATAACAATAACTCATTTTTGAAAATGTGCTCATTGTGACTCATTTTGCCAGCACGGGTCACATACAACAAGTCTTGAAGTTCTTTCAAATATCTAATGACTTTTGTATTTGTAGGGCAATCTTGAGAAGATGTGCCGCACACTTGAGGACCAACTTAGTGAAATTAAGTCCAAGAATGACGAGAACGTTCGTCAGTTAAATGATCTCAGTACTCAAAGTGCAAGATTTCAAACTGAAAATGGTAACTCATGAACAAATGAATATTATATCAAAAGTAATTAATGTCAATAATTGACAATAATTATCAACAATAATCAATAATAATCATCAACAATAATTTATCAAAATTAATAGTGTATTAAGATTATTCAGCTGTAAATTTCTGACTGTAACACTGATAAAATCTTACATCTTACATTTTGAAATAAACTGATAGAGACATGTGACACAGTGAATCTAAATCTATACAGGTGAGTTTGGCCGTCAGCTGGAGGAGAAGGAGGCTCTGGTTTCTCAGCTCACCAGAGGCAAACAAGCTTTCACTCAGCAAATTGAGGAGCTTAAGAGGCATATTGAAGAGGAGGTTAAGGTAATACAGCATAATCAATTCATGAATTACTTTACTGTAGAGACAATAATACAATAATATTATGCGACTTTGTCCCTTAGGCTAAGAACGCACTGGCCCATGCTGTGCAATCAGCCCGTCATGACTGCGACCTGCTCCGTGAGCAGTTTGAGGAAGAGCAGGAGGCAAAGGCTGAGCTGCAGCGGGGAATGTCAAAGGCCAACAGTGAGGTTGCTCAGTGGAGAACCAAATATGAAACTGATGCCATCCAGCGCACTGAGGAGCTTGAAGAGTCCAAGTATGTATATTATTGTATAATATTCCTAACTCTCACAGCTATTTTATAGATTAGAATTCAAAATAATGTGTATTACTTAACAGGAAGAAGCTGGCTCAGCGTCTGCAAGAGGCAGAGGAACAAGTTGAGGCCGTGAACTCCAAATGTGCATCTCTGGAGAAGACCAAACAGAGGCTCCAGGGTGAGGTGGAGGACCTCATGATCGATGTGGAGAGAGCCAATGGTTTGGCTGCCAACCTTGACAAGAAGCAGAGGAACTTCGACAAGGTAAACATTTTTAGTCATATTATATTCTCTTTGTAAAGTATTGCTGGAATGGGCTTTGTTCAACATTTTTTAAACAAACTCTATCCTAAAATATCTCCACCAAAGGTCCTGGCAGAATGGAAGCAGAAATATGAGGAAGGTCAGGCCGAGCTGGAAGGTGCCCAGAAAGAGGCTCGTTCACTCAGCACTGAACTGTTCAAGATGAAGAACTCCTATGAGGAGAGCCTGGATCAGCTGGAGACCCTCAAGAGAGAGAACAAGAATCTGCAGCGTAAGAATGAAACCGTTAAATTAGAAAGAAAAAAAAAAACTTAAAGGGATTGTTCACCCAAAATGAAAATTCTTTTACTAATTACTGACCCTCATGTCGTTCCAAACTCGTGAGACTTTTGTTCATATTCAGAACACAAATTAAGATCTTTTTTATGAAATCTGAGAGCTCAATTCATATGGATTAGTTTTATGATCTCTTTATAACCTTTTTGAAGTGTCAAATAATCAATTGTGTAGCTGTCTATGGAGGGACAGAAAGCTTTAAAATTTCATCAAAAAGATCTTAATTTGTGTTCCAAAGATGAACAAAAGTCTTACGGGTTTGTAATGACATGAGGGTGAGAAATTAATTAATGATAACATTTTCATTTTTGGGTGAAGTATCCCTTTAAATGTTCTAATTCTCAGTGAGCATTAAAAAGTAAGCACATATGATTAATGAATGTGCATTATGATACATATTATATGTTTTTCTCTTTATAGAGGAAATTTCAGATCTGACAGAGCAGATAGGTGAGACTGGTAAGAGCATCCATGAGCTGGAAAAGGCCAAGAAGACAGTGGAGACTGAGAAGTCAGAGATTCAGACCGCCCTGGAAGAGGCTGAAGTGAGTATCTGGAGATCAATATGGAATTCCTGCTAGAACCATCATACAGTGTTGTATTCATCGATACATTGTGTGTATTTTCATTCTTATATTTAAATGTTGTTTTATTTTTCATAGGGTACACTGGAGCATGAGGAGTCCAAGATTCTTCGAGTCCAGCTTGAGCTAAACCAGATCAAGGGAGAGATTGACAGGAAGCTTGCAGAGAAGGATGAGGAGATGGAGCAGATCAAGAGGAACAGCCAAAGAGTCATTGAATCCATGCAGGGCACCCTGGACTCTGAAGTCAGGAGCAGGAATGATGCCCTGAGAATCAAGAAGAAGATGGAGGGAGACCTTAATGAGATGGAGATTCAGCTGAGTCACGCCAATCGCCAGGCTGCTGAGGCCCAGAAACAGCTCAGGAATGTTCAGGGACAACTCAAGGTATACATAGGAATTCTTCTTTTTGACTTTGGGATGTATTCATATTTCTTTTTAATAATCTAACATATGGTAAGTACAGCCTAGCAGAAATCACATCGAAAGCTCATTCTACAGCTATTGTTATGTTCAGGATGCCCAACTGCACCTTGATGATGCCCAGAGAGGACAGGAAGACATGAAGGAGCAGGTGGCCATGGTGGAGCGCAGAAACACTCTGATGCAGTCTGAGATTGAGGAGCTGAGAGCTGCTCTGGAGCAGACAGAGAGAGGCCGCAAAGTGGCTGAACAAGAGCTGGTGGATATCAGTGAGCGTGTTGGGCTGCTGCACTCTCAGGTAAGGGCATATTGTTTCCCTGAATTTTAGAGCATCATTCAAAATGTTCAAACTGTTGCTTTCCATTTTGTAGAACACAAGTCTCCTGAACACCAAGAAGAAGCTTGAGGCTGACCTTGTTCAGGTCCAGAGTGAAGTTGATGACACTGTACAGGAAGCCAGAAATGCAGAGGAGAAGGCCAAGAAGGCCATCACTGATGTGAGAAACAGTAGCTGCCAAATGTTTTATATGACGCTTACGTAAATTTTACGTAAAAAATGTGGATCTAATAACATTCTGTATTAATGCAAAAGGCTGCAATGATGGCAGAAGAGCTGAAGAAGGAGCAGGACACCAGTTCTCACCTTGAGAGGATGAAGAAGAATCTGGAGGTCACAGTGAAGGACCTGCAGCACCGTCTGGATGAGGCTGAGAATCTGGCCATGAAAGGAGGAAAGAAACAACTCCAGAAGTTGGAGTCCAGAGTAAGCCTCTTTATAGTTATGATATGGGCAAGGTGAAGTATGTTATATTATGATTTGTTTGAATAAAAATAATATGTTCTTTAGGTCCGTGAGCTTGAGGCTGAAGTTGAAGCTGAGCAGAGACGTGGAGCTGATGCTGTTAAAGGTGTCCGCAAATATGAGAGGAGAGTGAAAGAGCTCACTTATCAGGTATGACCATATTTTTGCTCACAAGTTTGTTCAGACAAAAGAGTCTGTATAATAGACAATGCCTATTTTTATTAAAGGATCAATGCTTAATTTTGTAAATGTGTATTTTTTGAAGACTGACGAGGACAAGAAGAACATCTCCAGACTCCAGGATTTGGTTGACAAACTGCAGCTGAAGGTCAAAGTCTACAAGAGGCAGTCTGAAGAGGCGGTATGTAAAATATAATAGAACATTTTGACACTGTAATTATTTATATTGGAATTTTAATTTGATGAAACATGATACATGAACCATATAAAAAAAAAAAAAATCTTTAGGAGGAGCAAGGCAATGTTCACCTGTCCAAGTTGAGGAAGGTGCAGCATGAGCTTGAGGAGGCTGAGGAGCGTGCTGACATTTCTGAGTCTCAGGTCAACAAGCTCAGAGTTAAGAGCCGTGATTCTGGAAAGGTTAGACTAAGTAGATGATTTTTTTTGCATTATTTATTCAACTTGTTTATCCAAATACATGAACTACCTCTTAGAAGAAGTAGTGGAACTATAATAATTGCATTTTGCTGATGTTACATATCCTGTATGACATTTGCACATCTGTATTCTCTTCATTATGTAAAGTGAAGAACATTTTTGTTAATAACACTAATGTTTAACTCTTCCTTCTTTCCCAGGTCAAAGAAGAATGAATCTTTAACACTTGAAAGGAGCATTTACTGAAGTCATATAATATGAATGTTTATTGTAAAAGTACCTTTCTTTATAAACCTGTTAATTTCAGCAAATTATTAGCCTTTGTGTGATTTTTCAATAAGATACACTATTACAACACTAATATCTGATCTGTATGATTACATTAAACCTTATTATTTGCATCACAAGAGTGCTGAGTATCAGGAGTGTCTTGAATCCAAATTTGAACTTTTGAAGGTTCCATAAAAGTTCAAAAGGTTTCATAAATTTGAATTCTCATGTTTACTGAATGCATTCGCTCAAACATTTCTGCTATAAAGTTTCCAACCTGAACTGATGTCATTGACTATTGCAATATTCTGTGAACTAGCCTTCCAGTTAGCACAATTAAGCCTCTACATGATGATTTAGATCCAGAGATCTAAAAAGTAAATATAATACCTGGAAAAAATCTGTAACCTATAACATTTATCATTTTCATTAAATTATATTATATTATAATATATATATTTTAAATATATATATTTTAAATATATATATTTTAAATATATATATATATATATACATATATATATTATAATTATTACATTCAATATAATATAATTTAATTAATTTATAATGTAATGCATGCATTTATAATATAATACCCTATAATGAGCAAGCAACAAGGTGTTTTTCTGAAATACAAAAATAAGAGTGAATGACACGTGTGCAGTACTAATCACACAACTCTCCCACACCAAGCACTGAATGAGCCAGAGATGGCTCAGTCACATCCAGTCTATAATATCTCGCAAATGTTTGCGGTGATGCCCAGCTCGCCGCAGCACAAATGTCCTAAATAGAAACACCCTTGAACAGTGCCCAAGAGGTAACCATTCCTGGAGTGAGCTTGAAGCCCTGATGCAGAAAGCAGAGAACATCTGATACAGAGCATAAGAACGAAATGATTCGTCTCTCTGCGCACCATCGTTCAAAAACGTCTCGGGTTACGATTGTAACTCTTGTTCCCTGAGAACAGGGAACGAGACACTGCGTCCTGAGACACTTTGGGGAACACCTCAGCATGACTGATGACTGAAGTTCTGTATAATCACTGCAATCGTATTGGCCTGCGACAGCCATGACGTCACTACTAGTGTGACCAGGAAGTTTAAAAGGGTGCCTAGAGAACATGTCATCCACTTCTTCGTCTGAAGGGACTGTGCAGGCAGCCCGGAGGCATGGCGACGAGACGCAGTGTCTCGTTCCCTGGGCCCATATTTATAAAACTTCTCAGAAATGCTCTTAAGAATAGTCTTAAGCTTTGACTTAAGTGTCAAAAAATTCTTAGTAAAAAGTAGGACTTCTCTAAGAGTAGGATGCCCAGGATGGTCCCTTACCCTCCATCCTCCCCACCACCACCAGGATGGTCCCTGTCCATACCTACCAGGAGGTCGGCTGCGCTCCACCTTCATCTTCAGGCAAGGAATGCAGATTCCGTACCCTCTGATTGCGAGCTATGGACTATTTTAAATATAGAAATATAAAAATATTTTCCTTATAATTTGATGGTTTAAGCAAACTTGTAGGGTAATAAAAAAATAAAAATAAAAAAACCTCCGCACATCACTTTTGGCCACTACTGTATATTTGGTGTGGTCAGTGCCACAATAGTTCTATTCAAGAGCCTGCTAACTGTGTACTGAAGGGCCGGAGTCATCACAGGTGCACTGCTGCATTTTTCCAGTCACCAAAAATATAATTATTACTTTAATTGTATTTAATTGCTGTAAAATTTCTTAAAGGTAGGTTACAAAAAGAATACCTTGATGGTCAAACTTTTTTATCGTTTGATCAATCAAACCGTCATCATTTAACTCCAATACATCATATTTTCGTTGAAAAGTGACTGCGTCCTCTCTGCTGCCATCTTGTTACTCCTAACTAGGTTAGGAGACCTCTCCAGCTCTCTTAAATAATTTACGAGATTTGCGGCTATGTATACCGTACAGTATATATACCGGTATATATATATATATATATATATATATATATATATATAGTAAAGCAACTATTTCTTAAATATATTCATGTGTGTATATAGTGGGACGCACCACAGGATCAGCCCAAATAAAGAGAAATATCAGCAATGCCTTTTCGCTTTTGTGTGTAACAAAACAACTCATACCTGCAAGCATAAAATGGGACAGTGTTACAATCATCTGTTTTGGATTGACAATCTGCAAATACATCATTCAGTTAGTACATTGTCCCATTTGTCTAATATGCAGACAGCTTACAATATCAGTATTGTAGTAACAATTCACAGTTTCAGTTTATTTTCCTTAACATACTTTAAGTCATGAACTACATTACCCAAAATGCACCGCCGATTACTGGCGCGCATTTCATTCTGTGCAGCACAGATTAACCACTCGTGTCATCAAAACAGATCGCACATACAACGAGTGCATTTAGCCCAGCACACAGCATTGTTTTAGATGTTCGGTGAGTTATGTCACGAAATATACGTAATAAAAGCCGACCAATCAGGTTGTGAACATATCCATATGCCTTTAGGTTCGGTATAGTGAAACTCAGATTAACATTAACAAGCGTCCTCCTCATACATATGAAAATTAATATAGGACATTAACTGATACTTCAGATGTTGTACCGTTCATAGAAATATGACACAATCGCACGTTTAAAGCGATAAAGTTTATGTACTATATTAAACATGATAAAACATCTATTTAACACAAAACAGGGTCACCAGCAGTATTACCACCATATTTTGTTCTAATTTCATCATAACTTCTCTTTAATATGTGACATTTGGCACCGAGGCTTCGAAGCGTTTTGCCATAACCACGTGATCTGTGACGTCCGAAGCTTCGTTTCCACACACAGTCACGTGACTGCTTCGGATTCAGATTCAAAAATAGCGCGAACCCCTTGAGCAGGCGCCATAGACAGAATATAAACGGGCAGGGGCACGTTCAAGCAGAGCCCGTCTACGGAGAGCCTTGGCACTCCCTATTAGCCCCATTGTATAGATCTTAGTTGCAGTTCCATTAGAATTCCACTGGAGGTGATCGCGGGCGAGTGCAGACTGAATGGGAGTCTATGGGGCTATACGGCTAAATGTGTATCTTTCACCCGATTGCCGTTGAGAAATCTCAGATTTTATTGTAGGTTTTGCAAGTTCAACATGGGTTATAGGTCGAAAGTTGAATGAACGAGTACTTATGTCCTTTCGATTTTTTACAGGTTGAGTTATTGTTGCCCATAACACGCTAGCATTCTGCTAATGAACGCTGATTGGTCAGTGAAGGACTGATTACGACCAGAGATACCGCTTGATGGCATCGTGGCATCCGAAGCGGGACCAGAAACAAACAAAACAAAAACTCTTCTAGCACGTGTGTTTACCTGTGTCAGCTGTGTTGTCGATGCCTCGAGTGAAAAGAAAGTGCAGAGCGCGAAAGCACCAAAGTGACTGAAGGATTTCCGTAAAGCTATGTCTGGTCGTACGATGTGTATGACGTCATTGACATTTTAAAAGACTTTTTAAAGCAAATAAGTGACTCTAAAAAATCTAACACCCAGCAATGTGTAATTTCTTTGCATCTCCTTTCGAATACAACATTCAAATTACTAGACAAAAAATTATATCCTGAGAAAAGTGGATTTTGAGGGGTATTTCGCCATAGACCTCCATTCATTCTGCACTCGCCTGCGAGCGCCCCCGCATGGACAGAGACGTGTTACTGCAGCCAGTCCAGAAACCGGAAGTAAGCAGAGAGTGCCAATAGCGTGCCGCACGAGTGCTATTTTTAGACCGCAAGGCCGCGTGACGTCAGCAACGTAAACCGGAAGGGGGTCAACATAGAAGCGCGCTCGCTTATGATTCATGCTAGTACTGCTTGTTTTCTGCCGGTTATCCCTCAAATAAGAACATGCCGAGTAAACACTGCTGCTATGGAACTTGCAGAAACGACTCCAGACACTATGACTGTCCACATATGAAGGATGTATTCTTTATTCGTTTCCCGAAGCCAAAAACCCAGAGGGATAAATGTGAACGATGGGTCAACTTGTGCGGACGTCCAAAAGACCAGTTCAATGCCAGCAACGTGAAACCATTCACCTTCATATGTTGTAAACATGCGTCTAGCATGAGTGACACGCGCGAGTTTGACCCCCCTAGCAACCGTCGCTAGCTTAATGAATATTAATGAGAAAAGGTGACGTATATCGTGCGATACGCTATTCTAGACATTCTCTGGTTCAAGTTCAAAATGGTGCGCAACGTTTTGCTACGGTTTCCGGGTTGAACGTCATGTTTCCTGGAAACGGCGTACAGCAGTGTGCAACGGGGTTTGAGATACGTTTTCTCTTGTTTGGTGGGTGTGTCACTGCAGTCCAATCAGCAGCAACATGTAGGCTATATAAAGCACGCGGTATTAAAGTGAACTCACAATGGGTTCAAGGAAAGTAATTTACAAATGTGTTCGATGCAGCTCGGTATACGCAACAATTGAGGATATTAGAAGACATGTTTGTCGTAAGTTTTATTGTAAAAATATCAACATAATGATGTAGTTGTTTATATTTTTAGCTTCATTGCAAGTGTATGACATTTGGTATAGAAATAAACAATGGTAATTAAGTGCTTTTCCTAAAAATGAGAAAGAAAATACTGGGTATTAATACAGCATGAACTACAAATAAAGTCAGTATGTGAGGCTAAATAGATGTGTTTTAGTCTGAATTAGGTAAGATGTGTGCTTCCATTTCAGTTTCAGCAATCCCTTTACTCGATTGGGATGTTCTCTTTTGTTCTGGGCGGCAAGTGCAGTAACTGTAACATCGGGCATATTTTGTAGTATTAAACACATATTTATACCGACTTCATCAGGCTCCGAAAATTCTTCACAAAGAACACAAAGAATGGCCTTCTCAGCTGCCATAGTTGCAACTCTTGCGTCATCAGAACAGTGCGTTCAACGCATCACCGTTTCTGTTTAAAAAACGTTGTGCAACGTTTTGTCGGGGCTGAACGCAGCCCAGGTTTCGAGTGTCATACCCTTCGGTAGTAGTAAAAAAAAAGAAAAGAAATAGACTTAGCCCACTGTTGAACAAGTCCTGTTCCTTAATAAAAAACATTCATTTATTAAATTACCCACAAAATAATATGTCAGCTCCCCAGTTCACAAGCACTTTCACTACCCAGTTCACAAGCACGTCACCATTCCACAACATTTTTTTTTTTTTTGCTTATATATGCCTATGAACTCGTAGGATTAGTACTGAAGGCTAAAGTTTATGTGAATAAGGCTGCATTTGTAGATCAAAGCAGATTCATAAGAATTGTTTCTGTAGGCTACAAGTGAATTAGTCCCATTTATTATTATTTTTTCATAAATTAATTCATGCAGTTTTTTGTTCATACATTGTATAAGAACTACATCAACATTAACACTTGAATTATGAGGATTAATTGTATTGCTTTGTGGTTTACAGAGCAGAAAGTGATTTATTTATTTTTTTAAAAAAAAGAAAAAAAGAAAAAGAAAAAGGTCTTCTGGGACAGAAAGGCAGCTTTTCCACCTTTTGACCACAAGATACCGTTAGTGTGCAACGTGTTGAAAAGCTTCGAGTAATGAACCATTTTACGATACAGTCGAGGGGGAAAGCCCCAGTGCAGCTTCACAAAGCTTCATTTCACCATCACTACTCTTAAACCCTGTTTGAGTTGTCCATTAACGGAGACACATACCTCTCTTCAGAGTGCTTCCCGCAAACTGATGAGTGCAACACGCGAGGAATATACCATTGATTGAAGAAGGACGGTTTAACAAAATCGGTAACACAAAAGAACACAAAACATCTTTCTAATCAAACTCATGCAGTACAGGGAAGTAGCCTAGTGCAATTATAACGTTCGATAAGCACAAAGACTAAATGCAGGGTAAAACAATTACAATTTCCATACTGTGTCAAATTAATATTCCTACCTTCCCCACCTTAATGAAATATGGATCATCTCTCAATATCATGCTCAATCTCTCTCTGCACCCGATTGAGAAGCAACTTAATGCTCTAGTTTATGTTCAAGGATTAATTAGGCTGTGTTTTCTTACTTTTTGTAAGCCATATTGATTGGCATATAATTTAACGAAACCCATCCTGCTTTTTATAATGGTAACACGTTATTATAATGCATTATTAATCATAGGCCTGATTATAATGCAGGCTACCACAACCTACTTTTTCAAGACATCAGTTTATCATTCACTGAAATCAGCAATACAGAAAATATGTGGTGAGAGGTCACTCTGCCACTGTACACATGTAGCCTACATGTGATGTGGTCTTACAGAAAATGTAGAGTATATCATGCTACATAATCTGGTACAATAATATACAGGGGCTTTGCATTTTGGAGAAGTTGTTATAGGCAGATTATTTCACAAGAACGAAAAACTTGTGCATCATCTGACAGCAAAATACTGAAGTTTCACAATTCTGAGAAAGCTTGCGGGCGGGCGGATGGGCGGGGCGGGGTGGGGTGGGGGGATGGGGGATTAGTTTATGGCCCACTGTAACTGAATAGAGACTCTCACTGACAAGCTATCACCAGTAAACATGATTATGGCTATTATCTATCCATGCAACAGTATGAAATGTTAACTGTATAAAAACAAGGGTCATAAACTTCACTCAGTTGAGTAGATGAGGTTTCCTTTTAAAGAATTCCCATGGTGTTTATTTTCTGGCAGCTCTTTTATCAGACCTTTGTCCTGATGTTCAGACTTCAGAGCAAGAGCGTTCATGTGAAACATAATGCCAAAAGCCCTGCAGATCTGGGAGATCAGTGTAAAGCAGAAAGCATGAAGGGAGCATGGAGATGAAAATCTACTGGTTTGTGGTCTATACTGCAACACAAGGAGGAACTGTTCTGCTGCCTGTGACCTAAAAAAAGGGGGTAGGGCTTGATTCTAACTTGATAACCCTGTAGTATGCTGTATAATGCCTTTCTGTTTCTACAAGTGACATCTCAACGAACACAGCAAACAACGAAAGAGAAAAGAAAAAAGGCCAGCAAAAAAGAAAGATGGATTAGAGCAGCACTGGACATTGGAGCACATAGACTGAAGTGTAAGTAACTTAAATGATTGAATTTGCTTAAGTTGCTTAAATTATTGAAATTGTCAAATGATCTTTTCATAAAATGTTCAATTTGCATTTTTTTAACAAAATAATAAATAAAATATGTGAACCTTTTTAACTGAAATTAGCATAGCCTCAATGTCCAAATGACTGGTTGTAGGCTGAACAATCATATGGCATTGTCCTGTGGTGGTCATACACATCTAATCACCACAACAGTGGCATTGTTGCCAGTCCGCTAAGGAACTGAGTTCTGACCTGAACTCATGATACCCATTTGGAAGTATCATCTGTTCAGACTATCACTAAAAGAGAGGTTTAATCTGCTAAATCTTCCTTCAAGCACAATAAAACATAATTACTTTAGGTAAAAAGATAATATTGGCCATATATTATGATTATTAGGCAGAAGATGCACTTCCTGTGGCAAATGTGAGGCCATAATTAGGACTGCTGCATCTAAAATAACATCAGCTTGTGGGTTGAGTTGGTGACAAGACAGCTTGCCGTGTGCAACTAAGATCACAACCAACTTTGAGATAAGTTCCGGTCTACATATTCCATTCTCACAAAAATGTAGGTCTCTTCTGTAATACAGAAAACCAAGTCAGATGTATTACAACAGTATATTATTAAAAGGACAAATTTGTGAGATTAATGAAATGACAAGTAGGTAATTCTATATCAACAGAAATGTTGTGGCAGCCCTTTTAACATGATGCTTTGTTTCGTATTTGTGCAGCATATTATAAGAGAATACACTAGAAAACAGGTAAATAATTAATTGTCAATTGAAATTTTCCCATTTGTTTTTACATGTCAAATCATGACCTAAAAGCACATTTTTACCATTACCCATTATAACTCTTAATTAATTCATTTATCAAGGTCTTGGTTTGAGAGTTCCTGGCCCATGTATTATTGAAGTCCTGCTTAAAGTGATGTCACTGTGCTTATTTTTCATTAGCAAATTCTGCTTTGCCTAAATTTGACTGACCACACAATGGTCGCAAGCTAATAGGTTAGCGACACTTTTTTTAATTTTTTTTTAATGAGTATAAATAGCATCATTGGGCATAAACATCCTCCAAACACTTGAATCTACAAAGCTTTTGGCATTTAATTATCTTTTTTGCACAAAATAAGTTAAGATTTCCTAATCCAGCAAAACTAAACCAAATTATTTGATAAAGCACTGTTGGGTGTTTATTTCCATATGAGGCATTTGTCACCAGCCTTGTTCATTGATTGCGACTACATGCTTTTCCTTGCTGCCATGGTTACTTCAATCTTAAAACATTGTCCAATGCCCTGGAATCACATGGAAGCCATGTGAGTTTTATGCCACAGTTCACAAATCATTAATCAGTATAAGAGAGCTTGAAAACCACAATGTTTTGGCACCTTTACCATCTGTGAAGTGCTTAAAAGTAATTTTTTCTTCTTACAGAGGCAAAAAAGTCTTTCGGTAGCGATAGAGTCAGAGAGCACTATGGCCTCCAACCAACACAGACCAAAAGCCCGCTTGAGCCTCCGCTCAAACACGACTGTACGTTATGGTTCCATGAGCTCTGAGCAACCAGATAGTGACGCACCCTCTGTTCAAATAACCTCCATTTCTCAGAGACGCTCCTACATCGCAGTTGCAGTGCTCTGCTACATCAATCTCCTCAACTATATGGACCGTTATACTATAGCAGGTGAGCACACTATACCAAAGCCACAGCAAGTGTGATGGTTCACAGAATGTCACTAGAAATAGCGACAGATGTTGTTCTGATTCTGTTCCAGGTGTGCTGCTTAGCATCCAGAATTACTTCAAAATCTCTGACAGCACTTCAGGTCTCCTACAGACAGGTATCAGTTTTAATTTGTAGCACATTGCACTGACAAAACAGTAAGAATGAAGACAACATTGCAGAACATGATTTTACAAGAGTATGTCCTTGTTGGAGATGAACTAATAGGTCTTTTACTGTCATTTTGTAAGTTAGTAACAAGCCTGGTATTAAGCAAAACACAAGTAGATATGTTCAAATTTGTTGTGGAGTTTGCATTACTTGAAAGCACCAATCATTCTAAATGATCTAATCTGACGCTGATCTGGTTTGCAGTTTCATGCTTACTCAATCTCTGTCTGCTATAATATCCAAACTGTTAGTTGGTTGATTATTCTGAGTACTGACAGTCATTAAAATAATGTGAAACACATTAAAATCCAATGTGAAAACCTGTTAAATAAAAACCTGAAGTAAAATGTTGACATTTGCACTCGCAGACAATAGTCACAAACCTGTATTCTGAATCTGAAGCTGCAGACAAGTAGTCACCAATGTATAAAATGCCATTCACAGAAATACAATGACATACACAAACTTGTAATATATATTTGCATTTAATCTTACATTCACATTCGCAGTACAACCTCAATTAGGCACTTGCAACTTCTCAAATCTGTCACTGCAATTTCAAATTTCGCGCCTTGACTTTTGCTACTCTTTTCGCGATATATTACGTGCAAAACTAACTTCAGATTCAGAACACAGGTTTGTGACTATTGTCTGTGAGTGCAAATTTCAACATTCAACTTCAGATTTTTATTTTACAGGTTTTCACATTGGAGCTGTGAGTGTAAATGTTTTTTACTTGAGTTTTGCTACTCTTTTACCTTCATAGCAAAGTAACCTGCGCATGCGCCGCGACCAATCGCGCTCGGAATCGGACTGCAGCAAACCGTGCTCAATGTGAAAACGCCTAGTTCTGTGTGACTCAGGGTATGTTTACACGACAACTTTTTTGTTTGAGTTTTCAGCGTAGGCGCGTACAGACGACACCGTTGTCAAAACGATCCCCATTTACACGGATCTGTGAAAATGAATAAAAACCTGTATTCTGCTGCCAGGCCATTAGATGGCACTGAAACACTATAGACTGAACACGTAATAGGCATGTGCATGACGTCATCTTTTTCAGAGATTTGCGTTTTTGTTGTTTACACAGAGACCGTTTTCAAAAACTTCCACTTTGAAATCCGTTTTCAAAAGTTTGCGTTTTCAGGCACCGCTGTTTTCGTGTAAATTAACAGCCAAAACGCATAAAAAGTTTTACGTTTTTTTAATTGAAAACTATGTCATGTAAACAGCCCCCTAGTTTCCTAGCGTGTGCCACTTTGTTCCCTTGACTAATTATCCCATTCACCTGTTGTCCAATTAACTAACTCATTAGTTCCTCTGTGTATTTAAGTCCTGTCTTCATTTGGTTCTTTGTTCCACGTCACCTAAGTTACGTGGTTGTCAAATCAGTTTCCTGAGTGTTCCTGTGGATTTTTGAATTAAAGGCTAGGCTATCTGTATTATATTCTCCTGTGTCAGGAGCTTCCTTGTTATAGCCCCACCATGTGGTGTTTTTTTTTTTTTTGCAACCTTTTTCTTTTTTCCCCTCCCTCCATCACCATGGTTCTTCCTGCAGCAGTTCACATGTTATGCCTGGAGCAGAGGGACTGCTCCTTGGAGTCTCACACCAGGGATTTTTTTGGAATTGGTGTGCCAGGTCCAGGGCACACCTCCCAGGGAGCGGTCCTTATGACAACTTCGCCACACTTGTGGAGTGGGTGCTAGGGAACAACTTTTCACCGCTCACCATCTGCCCTGCGGAGGACGATATCAGCCCCACTCAAGACCCAGAGCCCAGTCAGCCTGCACCCCGCTGGACAGGACGGATGCCTGTGCCCACCACAGTCACAGAGCCAGATCCTGCCACAGACAACAAGCCAGACCAGTTTTAGCAATACCCCACCCCTGAGCCTTAGCCCAACGACACGTCTGACCAGGCGCATGAGCTGCCAACAACACCAGTCCCCAAGGGAGTTCTTGTGGAATTCGAGGGCATGGAATTGAGTCCCGCCCACACTTCCACCACTGATTGTAAGCTTCCACTGGCCTCTGACTTAAATTGGATTGGATTTGGTAGATTGTATTCCTCTAAATCTCCCTTCACCACTGGTTCTGCCCAGCCCTGAGTCTCCTGTTTCTCCACTGGTGGTACTATAACTTCTATAATCTGTTATGTTTTAGTTATGTTCCTGTTTGTCTGTGTGACCTAGTTTCCTAGTGTGTGCCAGTTTGTTCCCTTAATTAATTATTCCATTCACCTGTTGTCCAGTTAATTAACTCATTAGTTCCTCTTTGTATTTAAGTCCTGTCTTCATTCAGTTCTTTGTTCTGTGTCGTCTAAGTTACGTGGTTGTCAAATCTGTGTCCTGAGTGTTCCTGTGGATTACTTTGTTAGTTTGTATTTTCTCCTGCGTCGTGCACTTCCTTGTTACAGCCACAAAGTGACAGAACACCGAACCGAAAAAGTCATTTTTTTGCGTCGTTTTTTTTTCTTTCTTTTTTTCCCTTCCTTCCATCACCATGGAACTTTCTGCATCCTCCTTTCAAACAACCTCCATTTCTCGGAGATGCTCCTACATCACAGTTGCAGTGCTCTGCTACATCAATCTCCTCAACTATATGGACCGTTATACTATAGCAGGTGAGCACACTATACCAAAGCCACAGCAAGTGTGATGGTTCACAGAATGTCACTAGAAATAGCGACAGATGTTGTTCTGATTCTGATCCAGGTGTGCTGCTTAGCATCCAGAATTACTTCAGAATCTCTGACAGCACTTCAGGTCTCCTACAGACAGGTATCAGTTTTAATTTGTAGCACATTGCACTGACAGAACAGTAAAAAGGAAGAGAACATTGCAGAACTTGATTTTACAAGAGTACATCCTTGTTGGAGATGAACTAATAGGTCTTTTACTGTTATTTTGTAAGTTAGTAACAAGCTAGTAACAAGTCTAGTATTAAGCAAAACACAAGTAGATACATTCAGTCTAGAACAATGGAGTTTGCATTACTTGAAAGCACCAATAATTCTAAATGATCTAATCTGACGCTGATCTGGTTTGCAGTTTCATGCTTACTCAATCTCTGTCTGCTCTAATATCCAAACTGTTAGATGGTTGATTTATTCTGCGCATTCATTAAAATAATACACAATTTACTTCATGGATTTGCATAATCCATACACAACACCATGTTACAGCTGTTGTTGTAGCCTTGACAAAGTTGTGGAAAATCTGATGACATGTAGTGAAAAAAATGAAATGTCCAGTGAAAAAAGAATTGGACTTTATTTAAAAGTTTGGACTTTATTTATTTTTATTTTATTTTTAGAAAGAAATTAATACTTTTATGCGGCAAAAATGCATTAAATTAATCAAAAGTGTCAGTAAAGAAATGTATAATGTTAAAAAAGATTTCTGTTTCAAATAAATACTGTTATATATATATATATATATATATATATATATATATATATATATATATATATTAATTTTGATTTATTTTTTTACTTTGTTCGTCAAAGAATCCTGAGTAAGTATAAAAGTATCACGATTTCCACAAATATAAATATTAGGCAGTAACTGTTTTTCAACATTGATAATAATATGAAATGTTCCGTTTACCTGTTGATTTTTGGGCGGCTCTGGCTGTGTTGGTGGCTATAGCAGTAAGATCTCAGGGAGCATCCTATCTCCTGTTTCTTTCCGCTCCATCTGTCTATTCAATTGTGGATGGTAGCCGGATGTTAAACTCACTGACACACCTAGGAGATGGAAGAATGCCCTACTTACTCTGGAGATGAACTGAGGTCCAAATCAAGACAATGTCTGCAGGTAAGCTGTAATTGCGAAACACGTAAGTGAACAGGGCCTCAACAGTTACTATAGCCGATGGTAATCCTGTAAGGGGGATGAGGCGGCAGGCTTTGGAGAAATGCGATCCACGACCACCAGGATACAGGTAAATGATTCAGAGGAAGTGATGAAATCCACTCCTATTTGCATCAGGGTTTGAGAGGAATGGGCAGTAGTTGGAGTTTTCCTTCAGGAAGATAGCGTGGTAACTTGGAGATGGCGTGATACAGCCTTGGACAAAGAGGTTGACTTCCTGAGACATGCCTGGCCACTAATAGGCCTAATGGCTGCAGATGAGCAAGAGTGTTTGTTGATTGACTGGATGACCGGACCCCTGGGAAGAGTGCACAGAGTCCATGAGGGACAGTCAAATTATGACAGCTGGAACCGGTAACTCTTACCATAACGAGCACATCAGGTGTTATATCATAAGAAGAATGGCATCTACGCTAATATTATCCAGCCAGATCTGGGCCGTATCAAGATCAGATGAAGGACCTGCACCTAGACACAACCACAACGCAGCCCTGAAGTGTCATCAGAGATCAAACCAGACTATCTCCTGCGAAGGCTTCATCGACAGGACAATATTTTTCTCTACAAAAGTTTTTTTCCTCTGTACAGATGAAAACTTTATCAAAATGATTCCCGCAGAAACTAAAAACGCTGTATTATGCGTGCCAGACAAGTAATTGCCGATGTCACTTTGTAAAGAAAGACTACACGCCCACGTAAATACTCATTCAAAGGCACCTGCTTATAGAATAAACACATAATACGCATGTGCATGCATCACTGTTTTCACAGATTCACGAATATAGTTAAAATGGTAAAGTTTTCAAAAACTAGCACTTTATAGTACTTTTTATGGTATAGAAACCTATTTCAAAGTTTGCGTTCTCAGATCACCAAACGCTGTTGTCGTGTAAATGAATGGCATAACGCATTAAGTTTTCTGTTTTCAGTTGAAAACGATGTCGTGTAAGCGGCCCCTAAGTTAATAACTAATGATTTCTACAATGGAAATTAATCAATTAAAAACTTACTTAAGCTGGACAATGACTTTCTTCTAGAGCTGCTGTACAGCCAAAACAATCATTGTTACATTATTTTCATATCACTGTAAAACTGCTTTGAAACAATCTGTACTGTAAAAAGCACTAGTCCTACATAAATTAAGGTGACTTGACTAGTCAAAAGCACATTTTTCTTGCTTTTAGCCCCATTGTACCCTATTCTCCTGCGTCTTGTGCTTACTTGTTACAGCCATACTGTGAAAATCCCAAACTTTCAATGGTATAGTGTATCTTTGCCATCAACCCTATGTTAACATATGTACAGTTTTTATCTGTAGTTTTATGTTGTTGGCGCCAGTTTTTGGTTACCTTGGAGATCGCTATGACAGGAAGCTTCTCATGATTGCTGGGTTGATTGTGTGGATTGTCACATCACTGGGCAGCTCTTTCGTCAAAGACACGGTATAGTACAAAGTCTTTTTGGGGAATTCCGAGGTTTCAGTGTAATCTTTGTGAAGTCGTACAACCCTAATAATGTGTAATTGTTTCATTTTGTACGTGTACTTTTGAACAATGTCTTTATTTTACTATATTTAAAGCTGCAGTCCGTAACTTTTTGGGGTTAAAAATTATCCAAAATAAATTGAGCAAATGCATAACTAGCCAGTGTTCAAAACTATCTGCTTGCCTTAGCTTGATTCAAAATGGTAAGCTTGTAATAATGTTTTTAATTCCAGTGGTACTGGTGGATTTCCGTGGGAAATTCGAGCATCTTTGCGTCATTACGTCACATCTGTACACATAAAGGTGTCTCGGCTAGTAGGCTATATTGCGTGTGAGGATGTTGGAGGTGGAGATTTATAGCCTTTTTTTCACAGCACTTGATCTAATTAAACTTATCAATTTGATGAGGCGGATCCAGAAATGTTCAAACGACAATCACCAGTGACAACAAAAGGTTCACCCGTTGTAAAATGCAAAGGCTTTAGAGTGGCTACAGAAAAAAAAAGAGACTGCAACCGGGCCCATGTGAAAACAAGGATAAATATCGGAAAGTCATTAAATGTTGTCATGCAGTGCTGATGTTGTTAACATTAACAATTTGAGAACAAAGTATAATTTGCACAGTTTGACGTGATATGATAATCGATCATTATATTTAATCAGCGCGATTTACTGCAGTGCTTTTTTCCCCTTAGTTGGTCAGAACAGCCGCACATTCTCCTTAAAACATTGGATTCATCCACACCGTGCCGTGCCGAGGCACAACCCACATTAAGTTGATAATTCCACGAATAACTACAATTGCAGATTTCAAACAGAGATGGCGACAAAGAAGAAAAACTACGGATTGCAGCTTTAACAGTTAAAATAGAAGAGAACAGAATTTTATCTTATTTTAAGTTATAGATCTGTCTTGATTCTCACCACAGCACTTCTGGATTCTGGTCCTGACGAGGGCCTTGGTTGGGACAGGAGAGGCCAGTTACTCCACCATAGCTCCTACTATCATTGGTGACTTGTTCACTGGCAACCAAAGAACTCTCATGATCTCCTTCTTCTATATCTTCATACCGGTCGGAAGGTGAAGGTCTTACTAAACTATATTTAAAGGAGAACTCCGGTCAATTTTAACACTGAGCTAATTTTTTTGTAAATTTGGAGTGCTGTCAGTACAGAGAACAACGACAAAAATCGGTGTTGCCTACACCGTGTTATCCTCTTTTTAAAATTTGCACCCTGTTGACTTCAATGGGGCAAGTTTTAAACCTGCTTTTAGCCTCTTAACATCCTTGATGTGTCATTACAAGTGCACAGCCAATGTGAGTGATTCCTTCAGAGTGAACACGGTGAATCTGACTGCAGTAGATGTGAAAGATATGAATAAAAATGAAGTTAATTCGGCCAGTGCTCATACCTGTATTTCTTTCCTGTTTTCGGTCGAAGTCCACAGTAGTCGATTGTCGAGTTCTCCACTGTTGCTTAGTTACATATGATCACGCGCGTGAACTCGACAATCGACATATCTTTCACATCTACTGCAGTCAGATTCACCGTGTTTACTCTGAAGGAATCACTCACAATAGCTGGGCACTTGTAATGACATCAAGGATGTTAAGAGGCTAAAAGCAGGTTTAAAACTTGCCCCATTGAAGTCAACAGGGTGCAAATTTTAAAAAGAGGATAACACGGTGTAGGCAACACCGATTTTTGTCGTTGTTCTCTGTACTGACAGCACTCCAAATTTACAAAAAAATGACCGGAGTTCTCCTTTAAGAAAGATAAATATACTCTGATCTGGAGAAGTTATATAATAATCATGTATATCACAATTTATACAATGGTGTTGTTTTGGTCCTAGAATTTCATTGGCTGAGAGGCAGTCTAAAAGTGCATATATACAGACTTTTAACCATTTGTATGACCACGGCTGCGTTTCCCAAAAGCATTGCCAGCCTAAGTTGATCGTAGAGACCATTGATGGCAATGGTCCTATGATCAACTTAGGCTTAAGATACAGCCCAGGTCAGAGCAAACTCTGCTCTTCAGCCGATTCTAAAGATTTCATTGGTCATGTAAATCACAGTGCTTTTTGCCTATACACTGTTAAAACAAATACTAACCCCTAACCCTACCCTACACCCTAACTGTCACCAAAGAAATTGGGTGCAGGGTGGGATTTATTTTGGGAAAATTAATCATGCTTTGCTTGTCTGTGTTTGCATGCTCCAGACTTACTGTCAGTCTGTCCTTTAGTAGTGGAGATGCAGTGATTCTTTCTGCAGGTTACATCTTTATGCCGGTAGGGATGACAAGTGACTGTCTTTATGAGTGTGTCATCGACTCATTTATTCAAATGATTAATTCAAAAACGGATTCATTCAGGAGCGAAACAACGGTCTCATTGAGTCATTCAGTCAACTAATTTGTTTGAAGTACTGATTAATTCAGAAACTGTTGAGACTCATTTAAGAAAAAATAACCATTACACTGCAAAGTAAGAAAGAAATGACAGTAATTTACGCCTCACAAGGAAAAACAGTCCATTTTATAATGGTTACTTTTCTGAAATAAGACAATCCTCATTGAGGTATGTTGCAGACAAATGTGAACTCTGAAGGGCGCAGCCATGAGGCACAGAGATAATTCTGTTGTGGTTTGTTTAGAACAAGCCTCTTGTTTCTTAAACTGTTGTATAAAATCACTACTCCGGCAGAGATGGCCAGCATTGTGGAAAGTTACTTTTAAAAGTAATGTGTTACAATATTATGTTACTCCCTTAAAAACTAACTGATTGCAATGCTTAATTACTTTTAAGTAATGTGTTAAATAACTTTTGAGTTACTTTTTGTCACCTGGGCCGGGCTTGCTTGGTGTGTTTTTTTATTTTTTTATTTTTTTTTATAACTTAACTTTAATTACTTGGAAAAGTACTCTGATTACATAACTCAAATATTTGTAATTCTTTACCCCTAACACTTGTGTGGGATTCTTATATATACAATACAATGTTTCCTACATGTTGACAAGACTTTTGTTGAATCCTTTTACTCTTTCTGACGGAATGTGTTCTTTTAAATTGTCATTTAGTGGTCTAGGATATATAATGGGAGCAACTATAGCTAATGCAACAGGGGATTGGCGTTGGGCCCTGAGGGTAAGAGAATATATATATTTTGTAAATGTATATGGAGAGAGAAAATATTGTGCAGAAGCTATGTTAACTTTACCTTGTTAGATTTAATAATCTGTTAATCTGTTAATTCAGTCAACTGAAATGTAGCCAGCTATAAAATAGGCTCTGTATTGCATTATATTTTAAGGGTCTAATTGGATTTCCTTCCTTGGACTCCTAAATTGCATATCTGTTCTATATTCAAGCTAAAAATGTTTCCAGTTTCCAGTTTAAAGTGGAACAGTTTTAACCAGTTTATATGCTCTGTTCTCAGTAAAACAAGGGTCTTAAACAGGGGGTCCAAAGCAGTATTGCAGAGAGTCTGGCAATTATTTGGTCTCAAACTGGACAAAATTAAATGTATTAAACAAAATTGCAATATTAAGTTAACTTAAACCAAAGTTGAAGATGTTTTGTTGTCTTTCCATCATTGAAATGCATTAAGTAAAAATATAATTTTAACAAGATTATGTCCATCAGTAATGATTATTTTAGTGGCTTTTGCTATGTATTATATGGTTATAATATAATCAAGACAATTACCTTCCACATTTATAAAAGAAAGTTGAGCATATTGTTTGAGTGTTTCTTCTGATATAGTTCAGTCCTGCTCTGGGAGGACTGGGCCTGCTGCTCCTTGTGTTTCTGATTCCCAATCCTCCTCGTGGAGCCTCGGACACCCAGGGAGGAGCAGCTTTGGAAAGTACCTCTTACGTTGAGGACATCAAGTACCTCTGGAAGAAGTAAGTCACATTGTAAAGACCCACGTTACATTAAATGTTCATGCTGTTCAAATCGGCATGTGCTCATAACAATCTTCAAAGCTTTTTTTTTAATTGTATAAAAAAATTAAAAATTAACTTTAGTTTAAAAAAAGGGGAGCGGCTTCAAATATTGTATTGGACAATGGAGGCCTTTCAGGTCAAAAAGGTTGAGAACCACTGCTCTAAGGGTTTTCGCTTATTAAAGGTTGTTGCAAATATTACTTTTTTTTTCTTTATTGTGTTTGGTTCTGTGCCTTCCTTACAGTCGGAGTTTTGTCTGGTCTTCTCTTGGCGTGACTGCCATGGCTTTTGTCACAGGGGCTCTGGCCTTCTGGACCCCCACCTTTCTGTCTCGTGCACAGGTTACACAGGGTCTCAGGCCACCTTGCAGTGAAGAGCCCTGTAACCCATTAGACAGGTACAGCAAGTTTCTTGATGCTTTTTGACTTGATATAATTGAACAGACCTTAAAGGAAAACAGTGAGGTTAGCAGTAGACTAGTAAAAGTGAGATTAGCCAAAGATTGATTAAACAGCAGAGACTTCCTCTGTGATAGTGTTCATATCTGCTTGTTCTTTGCTTATATAGCACATGCGGTTTACTGCAGCTGTTTTTGCTCTCGCAATCCTGTCAATATATCTGATTCAGTATGTTTCTCAGCCATTTGTACCTCCACACTGAGTTGAGAGTATTTATCAGTTTGACTAGTCAGACTGATCTGGTAGGTCCTATGAGGAATAAAACACAGAGAATGTTCTGAAACTGAGGCCAAAATTGAATAATATCACACTGTTTCTCCCTTCTCTTGTGAAAGTTACATTTTTGGAGCAATCACAGTGGTGACCGGGGTCGTGGGAGTGTTTCTGGGCACCTACATGTCAAAGAAGCTGAGAGATAGATTTCCGAATGCAGACCCTCTCATCTGTGCTTTTGGCATGCTCAGTTCCTCCCCCTGCTTTTTCTTTGCCATCATCCTGGCAGGCACCAGCATCCCGGCCTCTTACGTAAGCAAAGCTCAGCCACGTTTCTGCGTTTGGCTGGATTATTGTGTGATTCAGTATTTGTGTTAATATTAAAAGAATAGTTCTCAAACCTGTATGACTTTCTTTTTTTGTGGGGAAAACAACAGAAGAGCATTTAAAGATTGTTTAAACTGTTTTATCCTTAAAATGTAAGTTGTATGGCCAGAAATAATCCTGGACCCCACTGACTTTGAATATACATACAAAAAAAAAAAAAAAAAAAACTTGACATCTTGAACGTGATTTATGAGGACATTTCCTGAGTCCTCGTATTTCAAATGGCTTTAAAACATACTAAGCAGTGTTTTATTAAAAATGTAAAAATGCAGAATGTTTCCTGTGATGGATAGGGGCAGTGTAAGGGGATAGAATATACAGTTTGTCCAGTTTAAAAACCATTACGCCTATGGAATGGCCTCACAAATCACATAAACAAAGCTCTGTGTGTGTGTGTGTGTGTGTGCGCGCGCGTCTTCCACAGAAGAAAGCCATACAGGTTTGGAACATGTGGGTTAGGAAATGACAGAATACAAATTTTGGGGTGATTATTAGATTAAATTGCTGATAAATGTTGTGTGTAAAAGGGCATCTTTTAAATTAACTAACCTGGACATAGATTGAGTACATACAGAACAACACAGATTATTTGCTGTTATGCCACAGTGTGGCCACCAGGTTGCGATATGCTCTCTAAATATACTGTATGTTTCTTATGTTTGTGCCATTTTTACAGACATTCATTGCAATTGGAGAGTTGTTGCTTTCCCTCAACTGGGCTCTTCTGGCAGACATTCTGCTGGTGAGGTTTACACTTCTCAATACAACATAAAAAAAGTGCAGAAATGGGGGGAAAAAAACTATTTTAAATTAGCACAGGGTGACAAGCATGTGAAAAACAAGTGATTCAATAAAGCTAATAGCATAAAAGTAAAATGCCATTGCGCTTAAATTTAGAAACGTTGAGAACAGGGATGTATTGTTTAATTATTTGTAGTATTGTTTCCAGTGTGTGATTAGATTAAATTGCTGAAATGTTGTGTGTAAAAGGCATCTTTTAAATGTTATTCATATTATTTTTAGTATGTTGTCGTGCCTACTAGAAGAGCTACAGCCGAGGCCTTACAGATTATGGTCTGTCATCTTTTTGGAGATGCGGGAAGTCCATACCTTATTGGTGCGGTAAGCATATTTTAATCCACAATACTTTCACATTAAATAGCAGTAGGGTCAAAGGCTATGCTGTCACTATCCAGAAGTGCTATAGAACACATTGCACTACTGGATACAAAATTGCTCCTTGTGAAACCATAATTATTTTGCCATAATTACAATGGCTTTTTTACAGTGTAGTAGTGCTATCGAAACGATTAATCACGATTAATTGCATAGCATATACTGTACTAATATATATGTGTGTGTGTGTGTGTGTGTGTAAATATATATATATATATAATATATATAATATATATAATATATATTAAATAAATAAATAAATAAATAAATAGACAGCTATTTAAAAGACAAAATGACTTATCTTTTTGTGTGTTTTGTTCAGATCTCAGATGCTCTGCTTAAGTATAAGCCAGACTCTCTCAGCTGGAAATTCCATAGACTGGAATATAGCTTTCTTCTGTGTCCCTTCATTGGGGTCTTGGGAGGCCTGTTTTTCCTGATGACCTCTCTGTATATCAAAGAGGACAGGAAAGCAGCAGAACTGCTCACCTCAGGTAATGACAGGCTATTGTAATTACAGACTGTCCAAACTGTCTGTCTTCTTGGTGCCTTCAGATAATGATTGATGTTCGTGGACATGATCAGCCAATTCGATTTTACAAATAAATAAATATAAAGCGTTTAATGAATGCAAGACACATCCAGTAGTTGGCAGATAAAAAAAATAATAAAAAAATAACATAAAATAAAAACAGTAACAATATTAAGTAAAAAAAGGGACATTAAAATAGCCAATTAAAATGACTGATTAATTGGAAACAAAAGCTGGTATGTCAAGCTATTAAATGATTAAATGTATAAAAAGTTTATGTAAATGTAAAAAATAAATTGTAATTTTAGTTCACAAGCTTTGCTGTTGCCATTGCATGTTTATTCTAAACACACCTAATGGCCTCTATTAGCTAACACTTGGCACAGATAATATGATATCCTAAAAGTATAAAAGATTACACCGTGACCAAATCTGTGCCGAAACGTGTTGGATTTTTACACAAGGCTCAAAGTTGAGTATAGGACAAAGGCCTTTTTTTTTCTTCTTTTTTTTTAATCCTGACAAACACAATGCTTATTGAGCGGCAAATCAGTATGATTAGAATAATTTATGACGAAAAATAAATTACATTTTTTAAATGTATCAAAATGGAAAATGGTTATTTTAAAGTGTGATACTATTTCACAATATTACTGTTTTCACTGTATTTTTGTTCAAATAAATGCAGTATTGGTGAGCACAAGAAACTTCTTTCAAAAAAATGTAAGAATCTTAAGGACCCCAAACTTTTGAACCGTAGTGTAAAAGGTATACATTTGCATAATCTGAATTTTTCCTTAATTATTTTATGGCACTGATGCTTTGTTTTAAGCTTACAAATAAAATGTTCTGTTTATTTTAAGATTTTGAGTATTACCATGTATTCTCTTATATCTATAAAGAAAGTAAAACTACTAGCAGTAAACAGATGTAAGTGAGATTAACCAGTGATGCGTTAAACACTGTTCATATCGGCACAATCCAATATTTCTGTTTTACTCCGGGCCGAACTCTTATAATATCAGTCCAAAGAACCCGTTTTAAAATGAGAAAAGCTGTCATATTTTATGCAGTCTTGAAGCTGGTTTTGGATGTTACTCCATAGCGGTACCATAAATGCATGTATTTGAATAATTTTCTTTCCTTTCTGTCTTCAATTCAGGACAGGCTCCTGCACCACCAGAGACATCCACAGAGTCACTGTGACCTTTTACACACCGACCAAGACCTTGGATGAGCTTTGCTCCAAGCAAGCACTTGTAAATGAGACATGGACATATTTTAGAAACTTTCAAATGACAATGAGCATGCGTTGTGACAGGATACGAGTAATGTACAAGTTTACATCACTAAAACACTGGACTGGCATCTTACTGAGAAAAACAAACAAACAAACACATTAGGATGCTTTTTTTATGTTTGAAACATTTTTTAATTAGTCATGACTCATTAGTCATGAGTTACTCATGCGAGTAACTTATTGTCTTGCTTACATATTTTCCATAAGGGAAATTAAACTGCCTGCTATGATTTTTGCCATTTTCATCCATTTATGCTAAACAAAATAATGTTGACAGACAAAGCTCAACATATGTACTTGTCATTAGAAGCTTTCGGCCTGCTTTATTCTCTCGGCAGCTGTGTGCTACTAATGAGAGCCTCAGGGGAACAAGGGGAGAGAACATCCCCTCCTGGAGTAAAACTTAAAGCTTGAAATACTGTATTTGCCAAATTAGTCCTGAGACTGGAACATTTTTAGTAAAATAATAGGCTATTTAAATGTCATTATTTTATTGTACTTTTAATTTTTTTTGGGGGGGGGGGTTTGTATTATTTTATTTTTTTTACAAAAAAAGCTTTTAAATAAATGTATATGCTTTTATTTTTATGTTTTGGCTGCAATTTAATTTCCATAAATTCTGTCATACCTTTAAGCAACAGTAGGTGGCAGAATATACTCATGTTTAAATCACCAGCGCTTGTTGACTGCAAAACATTCATGACCTGAACAGATGGAGTATTACTAAGCCAAACCATGAATCCTTTATTCAACCATTATCAAAATGTAAGATAGAAGTAGCAATTAAAACCCTGAATTGTTCGATTTGGCCACTTACACCCAATAAATATTAAGTAAACATCAGAATTTAAGAGCAAAATATATTAAAAGAATGGGTTGCCAACTTTTTTTCTTTTTTTTTTTTACAATAAAAAACACATCTTGTGAAAATCTTTTGTAATTTTGTAAACAAGGTTGCACACAAAATAATGTAGGTCACAGCTAAATGTTTTTTGTGCTTATAATAAACTTGCACTGTGAACAATTTTATGATCAATAAGTTATGGCAACATATGCTTTTACATTGCTTTAACTCGTCAAAATAAGTTAAGCAGTTTTCAGTTATACAAGATTCATAATTTTTTACAGTCAGTTTAATCTAATTTAAGTTGAAATGACTTATACATCCAAGTTGATTGTACTTAATTTAATTATTTTACAGTGAGTTTACTATAATGAATTGGATTTCAGTGGAAGTTCGATACCTCTGAGGTGGGGTAGGATAAAAAACTAAAATCTTGTTTTTAAAGGGGGAATCAGCGATTTGATACATTTCATGCTAGGTGAATGTAATGTTAGATAACAGTTTATCAAACATCTAATATATGACATACCAAAAATAATAATAAATAAATAAAAACATGGTATTTATGCCAAGAGACACCAAAGTGCACTATGTGGCATTACTGTTGAACCTGCGGTAATTGCCTTGGTGGTCATAAGAGATAGGCTTAGGACATAAAGGTATAATTGAAAATCTATTCCAGTTATTAGCAAAGTCCTTAATTGTGTGTTAAGCAGTTTCATGAGCTACCTGTACAAGGCTTATTGTGTAATTTGATACAGTCAGGAATGTTCATTTATTGATTATTGCTTTAGTGGTACTGAAAACCTGGTGCAGATGTGTAATAAGAAGCATCAAGTCTACATGAACCTCAGCACTTATGTCCCTTATGGGTTAGGGTTAGGAAACAAACCATAAGACCAATCCTATTTATGTCTCAGTGTGTGCATCTGTCTATTTGATGCCTGTAAGACACTGCCTATTTTGAAAAAGGGAGCTGTCAATCATCCAGCTAAACCAGTGTCATTTCCTCATCGTCACTTCTAATGGCATGTTACACATGAACACACATGCAAACAAGCAACAAGCAAACCACAGAAACCATAATATATATATATATATATATATATATATATATATATATATATATATATATATATATATATTAAAAAATGCACATACACAAACACAGACCTCCAAAGATAAACTGAGACACTTGCTACAGTTACGCGGTCATCTTGATTTCCCAGGGAAAGCAAGAACTGATAAGAATGTAAATGTGTACCTTGAAATGCAAATGCACATTTTGTCATCACTTATACAAATAGACCTGGGGTGCGTTTCCCGAAAGCATCGTTGGCCAACTATGGTCGCAAGTTCATCGCAATGTCCATTGAACTCTATTGGTAACGAGGGAACTTGCGACCATAGTTGGCTAACGATGCTTTCGGGAAACGCACCCCTGAATAGTAAAAGCTCACTCCTAGGGTTTAAAATTAGTCGTGAGCTTAATAGATGTTAAGATAATGTAACATTGCTGTTTGACAGTATTGAAAGGACAGATAATACTGTTTTCCATTTAGCCAGTAGTCCAGTGCACACCCTTTCAAATACTTTCCTCAAAACACTGAACTTAAACTCGGAGTGCTATTGACCACATAAGGTCAAGGTAATTCATTTAGAGTCATTGCCGCTCATTTGTTTGCCTTTGGCTAGAATCCATTTCCTTTACCCTGTTTTGTTCTTCTCATCCGCACTCTTGTTTTTCTGACCTTGTGTTTGGAATTTTTAAACCTTTCTAGTGACAATCTTCATTCTTCAGCTTCTGTGGAATAGGAGGTGCATAACCACACTGAGAAAACATGGCCACACATTCATAGACACAAACGCATACATACCTGAAAAACATTCCATTCGGGGTAATACTTTGACCCGCAATCAGGACACAATAGGTATTGTGCGGCCTCCCTTTATCTGAGCAGTTGTGTGTTTCCCCTGATCGCCTGCTGAACCTGGCAGGAAGCTGTCACAATGGCTAATAAATTTACAGGGCGATCAATGAGAAGCATTATGGTGTGTGTGTGTGTGTGAGAGAGAGAGAGAGAGACAGAGAGAGAGAGAAAGAGAGAGAGAGAGAGAGAGAGAGAGAGAGAGAGAGAGAGAGAGAGAGAGAGGGGGGGGGGGGGGGTTAATTTGGGCCTGGTGTGCATTTCATAACCATAAATAAGAGGCACACAGTGTGAGCACACACAATACCCTATGCACAAACAGACTTATAATTCCATAAACAGTAAATTATTGTTGTGCTGATCTGGACCAATATAAAAGAACAAAGCGCCTTACAGTAACTCTCTGGGTTAACAAGGGATATGCTATATTTCCCTTTGTAATTTGCTGTGCTTTTTTAAAAAATGCCCTTAGCTTTGCGTAATATGTAGAATTATGATGATGCTTTTTGTCTTTATAACTCAAGTTCTGCTTTACAGTGCTGTAATTATTGTTGAATTGCATGTTGCTGTGCTGCTCTAAGCTATGCATCTTCATACTCAGTCATACCTGTGCTAAGTATAACGTTGAATAACTAAATAAAAGATCATGATGTTTTTCAATAAGCTTGCCCATATAGTCTTTTCCGCTTTTCCATTAATGTGCTACTTTTTCCAACAAGTAGCGGTGCACGACCAATACATCGCTGTTTTGTCTGAGCTGAGGGAATAAAACACGCTCATCTCATCTCTCTTGCTCGCTTTCTCCATAACTCATAGCATTATCAACAGCGATTTATTATCAGAGACATACGAGTGAATTGGATGGTTCCTCTCTTTCTTATATGCACACCTGGAAAGTTTAATACACAGATTCAACTCCCTGCACTGCAGGGCCTATGTTTTGTATGTTTGTGTGTATGTGTGTGTGTGTGTGTGTGTACTGTATATAGCCTACATAATTACTGTATATTATTTTAAAGGACCTTCCCCAGCTCTGGGACATAGGCCTACATTCACTATTTGTCTCATACCAGCTACTATTCAGCCAGATGGCACAAGATGAAAGACTTCTTATCAGTGTCTCTCGTGTCAGGGAGCAAGAGCCACTCCCTGTCTTATCACCCTCGTCCGGAGGGGTCCATGACATCACTGAGGGCCCCTACACGCAATTGATTACTAATGTGTCTTCATAATACTGACTCATCACACTGTCTGTCAGTTCAGACCACAGAGCATGAATGGAGTTATGCCAATGCCAATTTCAGTATCTATTTTTATAACTTGTGTAAATCGTACAGGCCACACACATGAAAACTGTGTATTCCCCTGACAAATGCAATAAAAAGGAGTATAAACTGAAATGGTCAACATGAAATGAAAACTGACTTTATTTATTTTTTAAATACACATTCGACTCATTGGTGCTATGGTGCAAAAAAAAGTCTCCTTTTATTGCTTTATAGGTACTATATGTGAATAATCCAGTCAGTGTAATAAATTCAGTGTTTTGTAGTGAGTTATTTTTTACCTCTCCCGCATGTATGTGTTTCTCTTCTGCTACTCTAGGACCTGTTGTGAATGTGTTGATTGGGTTGCTTACATTCTGCTAATGAACTGCAGAACACTAATACTCCTGCCAGGATTCACGTAAGCGTGCTGGTCTCAGATCAGCCCTCAGCACATGAATTCCTATTAACACTGCAATAAGGCAGCTTAGAAAACTGTTCTCAGAACATAGAGTTTTTCTTGTTTACTTCACAGATTTGCTTTGACAAAATATGCAAAGGAAATCGCAACATTTTGGGGTAGCCTATACTGTTTAATTATGTTTTGTTTTGATTAAGAATTTACAGATACTGTGGAAAAATGGGTTATAAAACATACTGTATGCGAGGAAGGAATATATCTTCATTTATTATTAAAAATAATGAATGTCAAAATGACAATCAGTAAGTTTACAGACACGAAACATTTAATTTTGATATGGACATCGTTGAAAATAATGATAACCTAATGATAATGATAAATGGGTTATTCATTAAAGAAACTGCTCATAATAGTCATTTGTTCGAAGAATCGTTCATTTTGATGTAATTTTGTTTACGGTCAATGGCTCTGCAGAGTCAGTAAAATGATCCGAACTTCCCATTAGTACGTGTTTTTATATTGCATCACATTCAGTACAGGCTGCGAATTCGCACCAACAACCAACATTTGATAAAAACAAATGTTTATTTATTTCTTTTATTTTTTCAATAATAGTTCAGCACTGCCAAAAAGCAGTACAGGAAACACTGGGAAAAAATAATTGTTTACCTCGAAACCAGGACTCTCTTAACATAAGCTGAGCCCCCTCTTATACTGCACCGCACGAGGTGCTGCCTTCGATACACTTTATGATTTGCTAACAACTGCTTTGTGAGACAAATTAATGTACAATTAATTTACGTTGTGTGAACATGGCATCTTGTTGCTTTTTTTTTAAAAAGGAACATGCCGACCTTTTGGGACTTATTCACCATATCCCCCAGAGTTAGATAAGTCCATACATACCCTTTTCATCTCCGTGCGTGCCGTAACTCTGTCTGACGCACCCACCGCTATAGCCTAGCTTAGCAAAAAGTCTGTAGGTAAACGGCTCCTGCTAGCATACTGTTCCGTTTACTGAGCCGTTTACCTCCAGTCTTTTTGCTAAGCTAGGCTAGCGGTGGGTGCGTCAGACAGAGTTACGGCACGCACGGAGATGAAAAAGGTATGTATGGACTTATCTAACTCTGGGGGATACGGTGAATAAGCTAAAGTCCCAAAAAGTCGGTGTGTTCGTATAAGCTGTCAGTATTCAGTTTTTCATATGCCAGTCTTTAACAAAATAAAAAAAGCTGAAAACCCAAAAGAATGAGACCAAAACTGAGGTCAGTCTCTTAATCACACAGTATATCTGTGGTGTGTCTTCTCCCATGTATTTAGCATTCCTGCATGCAAGTCGTATTTCTCTTTTCTGTGTTTCCCTTCTCTTTCCCTCTGTTTCTGCCACCATCCAGAAAGCAAACACACAAACGCAGGAGGGTAATTACAAAGGACTCAGCGACTAAAAATATTGACCACAACTGCACTGCTAAGAGATGCGTTGAGATCTGGTTACACTGGGCCCTCTTTCCATAACTAACTGCATGGCTCTAGATGTTTGCTGAAGTGTCCACTACATTTGCAGAAGTGTGCACTACAGAGGCTGAGTTGATGCTGAAATCATTTATGCTGAACTGACTGACTAATTTTTAAATCAGTATTTGCAGTGAGAGAATACATGCACTCACACACACTGCTGGCATGTGTGCATCTAGAAACATCCTCTCCCAAACACACAAAACACTCCCTGAGTGCACACACACTTTCATAGCCTTATCGATCATCCCCCATTTTGTTCGTCTAAGGGATTATGACTTCAAATAGCTCCCTTCAGTGCCTCTACTAGAGACCATGAAAAAAACTGCAAGAGGAAGATATAGAGAGGCATTATAAAGGAATGCTTGTCGCAGTATCTGTCAGTCAGTCTATCTAATAAGTCTCTGTTTATCTATCTATCTATCTATCTATCTATCTATCTATCTGTCTGTCTGTCTGTCTGTCTGTCTGTCTGTCCGTCCGTCCGTCCGTCCGTCCGTCCATGGTTGATTGCAATATGGAGGTAGACATCAGAATTCAGCACAGTGACTGTGCGTGTGATTGTGGCAGACTCTGAGACTGGAGCGGGGTTAGAGGAGGACAGTCAAGGTGTCTCTGTCTACAAACGCAGGCTGAAGCAGTCTGGAAGCAATGTTGAACACATTACCATGACTGAGCAAGACTCGTCTAGGATGGAGATGCTTAATACATTATTAAACTCACTGATAAAAGACTCTCTCTATTCCTGTCATCTATGTATCTCTCTCCCTTCTTCTGCAGGCTAAATTTAGTGTCTTTGTTCCAGTACAAAATGTGAATACTCCAGATGGGAGTCTGGGGAGAGAGTTGTCAGATCTAATATATCGAAACTAAGAAGCTTTGCAGCAAAGAAAACAGTGTTTGTCAATGTTTGCATATTTTTCATGCGTCTGTGTTTATGGCAGAGTGTGTCTGTAGCAAGTAAGAGATAATCAAATGCAAAAAAACAAACAAAAAAAGCCAGTACTCAGTATAAACAAATTTTGTGGTGCACTACACTGTCCTGGATGTGTTTGTCATCATGTAAGTAGGTATTTCAGTTCAACATGCAAGGGCTCTTATATACATTACTGTTACAGTTTTTATCGATTGCTTAAACACATTTCTTGAAACTATGCCTCGTATTCTCAAAACAGTAAACACAAATCCATAACGTCTCACCCAGTTCCCCAAACATCTTATTTTCAGGTCAAAATGAAGCTCTACACTCAAAACCATTCACTCTTGCTGAAAAACCAAACTTTGCCCTCAGACAGGACACATAAGCCCTCAAAATCACACAAACTACAACAGTCTAACACACTGGTGCAATAAATTCAAAACAACATTTTCAAAACTGGTAAGTTATGTTGCTTGTGGTTCCCCCATCACAAACCTTTTCACATGATGAACACAAAAGACACAACCAGTGGATACATTGGCACATTTTTATTCATTCATGTACTACACAGTACAACACACACAAAAAAATTATATATTTTTTTTACTCTCTCCTCTAATTTTTTTTATTTACTTAGTTTTTTTCAATTGTTTACACGCAATTTTGAAAACCGGGTTGTTTTTTTCAAAATATAATCACAATTATCCAAACACCACACTCAGTTTGCATAATTCCTAGATTGTTTGCAAAATTACACACTTCAGTCAAAACATACACACTTCAGTCAAAACATATACACATATTTGTGAAAATGCTATTAGTTTTCATTTAACCAACACAGTCCTCAATGATCAGACACTATTGCAGCCAGTTTCACACTGCTGTGATAAATAAAAAACACATTTGTAAAAAAAATAATTTTAGGAAATAGCATGTGCTAGATTTTTGGCCAGACATTGTTATGTAAGGGATAATTTAGATGAAAAAATAAATAAAAATAGTGACAAACCCACAACATTCTTCATGATTAGTTTGAGATATAGGGAGAATGTACACACATAGGCCTACTATAAACTTACCAAGCACTGCACAACACTGATGCTGCAGACTGAATATTTCAAGTATTTATTTCAATACTTACAGTATTTCTTACCATCAGTTACAGTAATCAACCAACAATGAAATCAATGAAACAAATAAAATCTGTAGGCAAATAAAAATTACTGCATGAAGTAGGCTACATACACTTTGACTCTGAAGAAAAACTACTGTAAAAGCAACAAGAATACTGTAACTATTCATCATCTCTCCGTCTGGCTGGATCAGGCCATAAGATTTCATCCACATCACAGGCTATGGGCCCTATCTTGCACCCAGCGCAAATGACTTTGTTCACCGACGCATGTTTCATTCCTATTTTGCACCCGCGCAAAGCGCGCTTTTCCCTCCACAGAAGCACGTTGCTAAACTAGGGAATGAACTTGCGCTCCCTGGGCGGTTCAGCGCAAAAAAGGAGGCGTGTTCCGGCGCAAACAATCCCTGGTGCTATTTTACTGTTCCATAAAACAATTGCGCCACTGGCCAGAAAAAACCTAGTCTAAAGTCAGTGGCGCGTTGCGCGTTGTTCATTATGCTATTTTAAGGGCGCATGCTTGACCATAATGTATTCACCTTATTTTCGAACGCGGAAGTAAATATGGGTCCAGTTTCCGGTTTTTGTGCGGCACTTCCGTTTCCTCGCTTCTCTGGGCTAACTAACGATATCGATTGCGAAGGATTATGCAGAGTTGACAGCAAAATGTTACACATGGCCTTAGCAGATGAATACAACAAAGAACTAAAGCCCCGCCTCACCCAGGTCGGGTACCGGACCTAGTTGAAAACACTCGTGCATCTAGCTGGCAGATTGCCAAAACTTCGCCGGCGCCTTCAGCACCGCCCTAAACACGGTCGAGCCAACGCTGGACTAAGTTAATATATCTATGGAGGTAGGCTATTTTGTCATGTCAAATGTATTAATAATGTCATCAGAATGCAACCAAAGCACATGATAGCAATAAGTAGATGGCTATAAATAATTATAAATCATACAAAATAAATGCCATGATCATGCCATGATGACTAGATTTTATACAGGGGTTACTATATTTTGTTTCTCCTTGGAGTTTTTATTCAGACTTCGTAGCCCAGCCACTTTTCTGGTATCGGGTGGTCTTCTGTAGGTCTTGTGTTCACGAAATGAAAAAAAAAAAAACATACGGTTCTTCAAATTGGCTGCGTGGCATGTCCGTTATTTCGGCTCCCATGTTAACAGGTTATTTAGAGCTTGCACTGCTTGCGTGACGCGCGCGTCTCAGGGAAAACGCGTGCATGCTAGAAATAGAATCGACGCCTATTCTTCACGCGACACGCAAGCGTTTTGGAAGCGTTTCGGAAGCATTTCCGAAGCATTTCCAGGCAAAATAGAATAGGAAAATATGTTTGTATGTCATTTTGATATGAATACATATTAATAAATGACATTTTGATGTTTGAATTTAGGTTTTAACATAAATGCAGATATAAATGTAAAAAAAAAAAATATGATCGATTTTCAAATATTGCACCTGTCAATACAGAACGAAATATTCTGTAGCCTATTTTGCCGTCAATACTGCCGACGTTGTCTTTGCTGCTATATATTTATGTTTAACATTAAGTGCCTTCCACAACTCTCTCCCCATATGTCGAATATATCACCAATGAGGCTTATCATGTCACCTAGCAGCAGCAACGCTGCGTCAGACACGTTTCTGGTGTGCAAAGACATAGAAAACGCCACGCAACAGAAACGCCACGCAGCCAGTGTGTCGCCGGTCGTAGGGCGCCTGATTATTAAAATGTCAATGATTTCGATGATTAAAACACTCCTGCTCCAAGTAAATCTTTCTTTTGTGCCAGTTATTATGACAACCTCTAACTGCACAAACAATCCCGGTCTTCCTCGAAGCCATAACGATGAGTTAGTTGTTACGAACAACGCTCGCCAGTGACCGGAAGTGCCTGACCGGAAGTCTCGCACAAAATACCGTCAACTGGCTGCGTCCGTATTTCCGTTAAAAATAAGGTGAATAGCGTGCACAACGCGCATACACTTTGATTCTCCAATCTACACAGAAGCAGCAGTTTTCATTTTTGCGAATCATATTATTACAAACGATAGATAGATAGATAGATAGATAGATAGATAGATAGATAGATCTAGCTTACACATTTACCCACATTATTATATACCTGTTTAACCGAAGATAATTTGGGTGTGTTTCTCCATCCCCAATGTCACTTCTCTCTCTTTTACGGCCGTGGCGAGAACGTCGGTCTCCTCGGATGTGAAGCGCTCCTGGCGCGCGCCTGGCAAATCCGCCGTTATAATAGCAAATACGCCAAGGAAAAAGCGCGCCTGCTCTTAAAGGGAATGTGAGATGACGCTCTGATTGGTTTATTTCACGTTACGCCCAAACCACACCTATGAATAATGAAGCTACTTCAGACCAACCCATTTTAGATTTGCGCCTGGCGCAAGAGTCATTTATCCCGCCGGTATAATAGCAACAGCGCCAAGACCCGCCCACAAAGTTACTTGCGCTTTGCGTTTTGACACTTGTGTTTCAGATCGTTAAAATAGGGCCCTATGTCTTCAATGGCATAAGTCCTTCCCTACCTCTTCCTCTACCTCCTTCTCCTCTTCCTCTATCTCCTTCTTCTCCTCTTCCTCTACCTCCTTCTCCTCTTCCTCTACCTAGGCCTCTTCCTCTATCTCCTTCTTCTCCTCTTCCTCTACCTGGGCCTCTTCCTCTACCTCCTTCTCCTCTTCCTCTACCTCCTTCTCCTCTTCCTCTACCTCCTTCATCTCCTCTTTGAGCTCCCCCTCTCATTCTCACTCTTCTTCTTTTTCTTCTAGCTCCTTCCATTTTTGTTGAAGACAGGTGAACTCACCTGCTGCCTTTTATAGCACACCTGAGTGCTGCGTTTTCAAATTAGCACATGTGTGCTTCCACACCTGGTGGTTGTGTTTATCCAATTCGTTCATTAGTGTTGTCATTGGCAATCCGGGGCTTTGTAATGACAAGGAAGTAACCTCACAATCCTTAACTGTGTCTAAGGTGTGAAAATGTGTGTAGAGTTTTACAAATCACTGTGTGTAATGTTTTGCAAAAAGGGTGAAGCAGACATTGTGTGTAATGTTGTGCAAATCTGTGGAGGTGTTTTGCTGCTTGGAGTAGAATTTTGCAAATTGTGTGGAAATTTGTATTTTAGTGTGTAAACAATCGTAAAAAACTGTAAGATGTGTGTGACCATCATATGACAGTAAAAGAGCACACACAAACCTTATTCTAATATGGAATTGTATTGGAATGGTAAGAGTGTTGGTACGTGACAGGAGGGCCTCCACTCAAGGAGACAATATGATGAACAAGTCTAAGAATGTTCCACATATGGTTGAAATACCATCATTGGCCTAGAAAGATAACATTCTGGGAGTCAAGACTATAAAGGAGAAAGGATGCCCTCCCTTCACTGTCACACTCTGCAGCCACTCTGTGTGACTGTACGACTACTGGCCTTTTCTTGCAAGAAAATAAACCTCATCAAAGACTATTGGAAATGTTTGTATCTTATTCATTGATAGAATTTTGTTTGCCACCACACCTCCCTGAAGGTTCTCGAGGCGACGGTAAAGCGACTCAAATTTGGCCTTACTCGTAGCCCAGCCTCCCTCAGAGTCATACCATTGACAAAGACATGGGCAACTAGAGTGGCTTGAATTTCATCTGAGACTGCTTGTCTTCTTGCCCTTGCCCTTCCTCCTCCTCCTTCTTATCCCTCCTCGATCTCTTCCTTCATGTCTTTCTGGATCCATTGTTCCAAAACTCAATAAACTGATTTGGGCCCTTTATCTATCTATTGAAGGATCTGATTGATGTGTGTTAAATTTTGACTCCTAGTGTTTCCACTTGGGTAATTGTGTGCTAACTGAGCTGAAGCTGTGCTGACCTGAGTGAACAATATTGAATGCTAGTGCTTTCTAAATGACAACATGGTCTAAGCAATGAGAAATGAAGGGATTTGTGTGTAGAGTTTTGCAGTGACAGTTCAACAAATCTGACTCATGTGTCAAAACAGGGAATAGTGTTTATAGTTTAGTGAAATGGGTGTGCTTTTTGATAAATGGCATTATGGTTTTGAAATTTTTGTTCAAAAGCCTGGTTATAGTGTTTAAGCAATCGAGAAAAACTGTAAAATGTTTGGATCAGTCAAAATTTTGTAATGTTTTTGAAAGAGTTCCTTATGCTCACCAAGGCTGATTTTACTGCATCAAAAATACAGAAAAAAACAGTAATATTGTGAAATGTTTTTAAAATTTATAACTATAACTACAATTTACAGTTTTTTTCAACTGTTTACACACAAAATCCTTACTTGTCAATCAATTTCTGAAACCTTACACTCAAACACCAGAACCACACACCATAACCATACACTAATTCTCGGCCTTTGACTTAATTTCATAAAACACTTTTTTGCAAACCACAACACACAATTATCTATGTAACACACAAAAATCAAACAGGAAGTATCTTGATTTCCTTTTTCAAACACAACCTATCAAAATGCCTCACTAATTCATCAGTGCCTCACACTAACTCATCACATGTGCAAACACTCATTGCTTTACTTGACACCAACCGATCATGGCTGTGTTCTGCTGTTTTGTGATGCATGTTGGTGGTTTGACGTTCTTGCCTATTGTGCCCCCTTGATGTGATCACACTTACATCCTAAAACAGCAGGGATGAGGGGGTCAAAAGTCATTGAGGTCAGCTGTGGCTTGGTCTTTACCTTCCTGCACGGCACACTCCAGACGTCTCCTTGGCTCCAAAAACAATAACAAAAATGTGTGTCTGTGTGCATATTTGTGTGTCCATGCCGTTTTTTATCTGAAGCTTGTAAAAGACATGACCATATATGTATATGCTCTGTATATATTTCAGCTTCAAACATGCTCATGCTTATTTTTAAAGACAGAAACTAGCATTGTTGATTCGATTATGGGTTCAATTACAGTTTTTTCCAATTGCTAACACACAATTTTTCTCCACAATCTTTACCAGATTTTTGCCTAACCAACTACACACTGTTGGGCATAATGAAAAGCACCCCCATCTTTTGTATGCTTTGCCATAATACTAAAATATGTATCAGATTGTTCACATGCACAGAAATATTTGCAGATACACTTTTTTTCTTTTTTTTTCACTACAGTAAACAAGTCAGTGCAACATATGCACAGCAGATATATTTACATGGGACTGAACAAAAATATTCTTACAAAAAACAGTAAACTGAAAAAGACAATTTCAGAAAAAAAAAATATTACAGTAAAAAAAAAAAAAAAAAGAGGCAATAAAAATAATTAGGCAGCATCTTGCCGGACAGCCGGGTCTGGCCACAACGCCTCGTCAACATCACAGGCAATATCTTCCCTTGCCAGACATCGAGGGAAGAAGCGCCTTGAGTGCCTTATCCATCCCTGAATGGCACCCACATCAATCCCATCACATGCCTCTTCCATGGCCTGCACAAGAGGCATGCGCACAAAGGGCTGCCGGTCGTATACCTTCCACCGCCATGCCGAAAAGAACTCTTCTATGGGGTTCAGAAATGGTGAGTATGATGGGAGGTATTGCATGAGAAATGTTGGGTGGTCAGCAAACCAGTTTTGGACTGGGGCTGCACAATGAAAGCTCATGTTGTCCCATACTACAACGTACCGGTTTCTTTGATGGTCTGCATCATTCATACGCTCTTGAGGTATGAGAATGTTGTGAAGTCTGTCCAGAAATGTGAGAATATGGGCTGTGTTGTATGGTCCAAGGTTGGCATGACGGTGGAGGACACCATGCATACTGGAGATGGCAGCGCACATTGTGATGTTCCCACCACGTTGGCAAGGAACATCTAAAATGGCTCTGTGGCCAATGACGTTTCTCCCCCTTCTTCTGGTCTTTGCTAGGTTGAACCCAGCCTCATCTATAAAGATTAACTCATGTGGGATTGCATGAGCATCCATTTCCAGTACTACCTGAAAACAAAGAACAAAAATCAGTCAATATGGTGTTATCCAGTACACCGGGAAACAATGTTGCGTGTAGTGTACTGCAGTCAATATTGTACTTACATCCACATATGCTCGTCTGACCTCTTTGTTTCTTTGAGAGTTTCTCTCAAGCAGCACCTTATAAAGTTGTTTCATTCTGATTTGGTTTCGCTTGAGAATGCGAGCCAATGTGGACAGACTGACTCGTTGAATGTTGTTGAATAAGGTGTTGTCTTGGATGATGTGGCTTTGAATTTCTCGTAATCTGATTTCATTATTTTCCAAAACCAAGTTTACAATGGCAGCTTCCGGGACCCCGGTGAACATTTGGCCCCTTCCTCCACCATGGTGTCGTCTCTCAGTCCTTTAGAAAAAATAAAATAAAAATATATATAGGGCTTGGACAATGCAGCCTAAATATTTTCCCCCACAGTAGAGTACATTGTACAGGAAACTTGTACAGTTCATGAATTATGAAGTAAAAAGTAAACAGGTGTCACCCAACTGATACACTATGACATGGGGTATACTACATGTGTACTACATGAAATTTTGGTTACATACCTGTTCTCCAGTCTAAAGGTCCGGATGACAGAGGCGACAGTAAAACGGCTCAAGTTTGGCTGCACTCTCTGTCCAGCCTCACGCATTGTCAGCCCATGGTTGATGACATGATCTACTAAGGTTTCTCTGATTTCATTTGAAAGTGTTTGTCTTCTTTGGCCATGAACTCCTCTACCTGCTCTACCCCTACCTCTCACTCTTCCTCCCCTCTTATTCTCAACCCCCCTCTTCCTCTTCCTCTCTGCAATGTCTTCCATTGTTGTTGTAAAAAAAAAAGGTTCTCACCTGTGGTCTTTTCATAGTGCTCACATCCTGATTGAAGTGTTAACAATTAACCATTGAGGTGTTTGGCCAGGTGGCACATGTAATTGGCCAATTAGCTCATGTAGTGTCATTTTGAATGGCAGTGTTTTGAAATGGCAAACATGTGACTTTATGTCAGATTGTTGTGTCTTATGCAGAGAACTGTGTTCAGTGCATTTAAAAAGTGCCATTTTGAAATGCAAAATGTGTGTAAAGCAGAAAATGTGTTTAGACTTTTGGAGACTTGAGAAGAAGTTTTGCTCTCTGTGTGTCAGTTTAAATAATTGTGTTGTGCATGTCATTTTAGTGTGTTAGCAATTGGAAAAAACTGTAAAACCCCAAAATTCTGTAATTATTTACTCTAATGTCATTTCCATATTATGAAGGTCCAATGTTGTTTTTGACTTCCAATGTATGAACAAAACAATTGAAAAATTATTAAAAATATGTGTTCCACAGAAAAAAGAACCTCATTCAGGTTTGGAACTACACAAGGATTAGTAAATGATGACAGAATTTTCATTTTTGTGTGAACTATCCCTTGAAAAGAGATCAAGGCAAAGAAAGCAAAAGAGACAAAGACCTAGCATATTCAATCCACATCATACTGACATTGTAAATCCCACAGCCAAAAGTTCTATTTTCATTTGCCACTTTGCGTCCCTGTGGTTTGGAAATGAGTGACCTGGCCTGGAATATTGTATTCAGTCACTTATCTGTGTGACCGCATTCATTTGTATGGTCAATACCTAGAATAACTCTCCACAACATGACGATTTAGTGGAAATGAAAAACAGCTTGGGGTTCTTGTGTTTACGTGTCCTGGCGTCACTCAGAATGACAAACAGGAAGTGGTTGTGGAGGGAGGTACAGCAACAAGGAGTCAACTCTGAAGATCAGCTCCCTTAAAACTGATTCTGACCTCTATTAGGCCATGAACAGGACAGGTTCTGTCTGTTTGAGCAGTTTGAGTCATATTAGAATGCTTTAGTCTCCATATATTCAAACCAAACAACTTTAAGAAACTCAGGAGATTTTTTTAAACAGAATACAGTCTTAGAACCACCCAGACATTGTGATTTACAGAGAAGCCAATGCCTATTTAATTCATTGCCTTAGACTGTGATAACAGAGACTTAATATGTGTCTATCCCTCTTGTTAGGTTTTATGTTAGTTTATGTTAGTTGTTAGTTTAATGCGACATGTAAGCTATGTATCGTTTCTTTTGCAACGACTTGGTCCAGTCATAGACCAGCACTCAAGCACTGACTAGAATCAGCATTCACATGCTCAAAAATGTGTTTCGCGCTGACAACAATCCGGTGGTGGCTAGAATCCAGCGCTGACTAGAATCACGCAGCGGAGGAATGGAAAGTTGACAAGCCATTAAAAAAGTATTGACTTAAGAACCACTTATATATTTTCTAATATTTTCAATAAATCATGTTCCCATTCACTCCGTGACGAATTTGACTTTTTTAGGCATTAACTAATGCCAATGCCTAATGCCAAAATGTTTTCTTTGTTCACCAAGTAATTTACTGGTCAGGCATCATTGTTAACTCGCAAGACTGTAAGGAGAAAATGACAAATATATGGATCATTTAAATATATTCTGTAATCACATTTTGGTAATGTATTAATTCCGCCGTAATGGATAGGGGGCGCTGGCCCAAAAAAGGTTGAGAACCACTGATTTAGGGTCGTGAACATGCCTGCAGAGTGTCTTGAAATATTAATTGTATTGAAATAAATTAGGGTCAATTTGTCCCCCACCATAACGATTGTACTCAAACTCTCTTCCCTAACTCTCAAAAAGCAGTGTGAACATCTGGAGGGAATGTTATGCACAGAACCAGACCAGCCATGATGAAGCTTGGCTTCAGCTTTGAACAGAATTACAGTAGGGTGTCGTGGCAAGTACTAAATAAATTGGCTAATGAGAGTGCATATCCATCATGGTGGAAGGGGATGTTCTCAATCTCTGACACATATATCTTCAAACTGGAATTCATGGAATGCCTTTCCCCAGAGCAGGTGCTCCCCGAAACCTCAGCCAATTCATGTGCTTCTAATTGAAGATCATCTGTGGGACAGTAAAAGCAAGTCTGTTTATAAAGAGAGAAGTATAGTAACAAAATGTGTGTGTATAAACAGCTATCCGTTGTAAGAGTGTTATCAGAACTGCTAAAACACTATTTATTGTATTTGCCAACTATTGAGTTTTTCTAAGTAAAAAGTGATAAATGGAACACACCATGCGCCTCATTATCAGGTTCATACATGGATGTGTTTAAAAGCCCCAATTTATCATTCAAAACACACTGTGGCTGAAGAAATGATAATGTATTATCATGCCATACAGCTCTGTGGCTCCCCCACACAGGAAGGAAGGCATCAATAGGACGTCTAGATAGGCAAAGGATGTCCATGGAGACAGTATGGAGACAGAAAGACATTCTTTAATGTCTCTGTTTATTAATTCAATAAGTGGTAAACATTTTTTTTCTTTTTTTAAAAAAAGCATCAGAATGGGTTCTTAAAAACATATTCCCTAAAGACAACAAGAAGAACGTCACAACGTGACATAACACAACCTAGTAAACACAGCTCTGTGGAATACTTGATTCTGATTGGTTAATTGTGACGTTTATTCACATCAGTCCACTCATCCGAGTAATTGTAACTGGAGCTACTATCATGTCTCTAGGATCATGCAGAGATCTTGTTTTATACGCAACTGGTGCAACTTCTGTATCAGTTATCGATCGCAGTGAAAATGACCTATTATTACTGTAATTAAATATTAATACTGTAATATTGTTGCAGCATTCATCTTGTTGTTCGTTTGATTGTTTTATTCTTTTTCCTTAGTGGAAGCTTTAAGATACTATACAGTTAAGATTATAAAATAATATTTCATGACCGGCTGCATATTTATTTATTTAGAATCCAATATTAAGTGAAGCTGGAACACTTGGTATGCTGCTGATACTTAAATCAACATGTGAACTAAAAGGAACATGTAAATATTTTTTGTGTGGAAAAGTCAGCAGAGTTATCTACTGCTGTGTCTTGGCTCGTTTCATAATTTAAAACAGCTAACAATAAAGTAAGTAGGGGAATAAATAAAAGTATAATGATTGAGAAAGAAGGAACACAAGAGAAACGACCAAAGAGATCAAACAGACTAGGAAAACTAGATACTTTTCTGTGATCTCGAGTTTGATCTGCAAACACAGAATCAGAATGAAAAGAATAAACAGCACCAGCTAGAGCAGAGTAAACACGGCCAGTGAGAGGAAAAAAACAGAGAGAGAGGATCAAACAAAATAAACATGACATGATGAATAAGAAATAGTAATAAGTATGAAAACAAAATAGAATTGTTGCCTATGAGGAGGCTGGATCACACGACCATGTAAACTAAATCTTTGTAGTCTTTGCAAAGTCTTGGGTTTAAGAAAACACATTGTGTCTTCATTGCTGTGACCTATTCCTTTTATTCCCCTTTCTGCTAATCAGTCTCCCCCTCCCCCCTCCCCTAGGTTTTATGCACAGCTTTTTTTAGCTGAGTCAGAGGCCATTCACCACTTGGGGCCATAACGCCCTGTGACAGCTAAAAAGCCTGTAGTCTCCCGGCTGCCAGAATCCTCTTATTCACTGCATTGGACTGAGCCCGTCCCTCTCCCGCTCTCACCATGGCTACAGTTACCAGAAGCATCATCAGCCAGAGCTGTGCACAACTCGACCTCGACCCAGCGCTGCAGATGAGCACTAACTATTAACTTTGATCCATTCCATGTTAAAAATATAGTGCTTTTAAATAAAGTGGATTAAGGAATCTGTTCCGACATTATCCTTTAAATGATTGATCTACTGAAGGCCAAATCCCTGTGTTGAAAAAAATGAAACATGTAGTTGAGTGGTAGGAATTGCTATCAGGGGCCCATTTATCTTCTCACAGCAGTAATTGTGCAATTTAACTTAATGGGGAGAACATTAGGCTCATATCCTTTGAGGCACATTTAAATTTATACTAATACTTATATTAATACTTAACAAGTTAAACTTTTTCCTTTTTTCATTTTGTCATTATAAATGATCAGAGGCCATTTTTGACAATAATGGAGCTTTTATGATTTTGATCATGACAGTTCTCAACTACAGCTGTTTAATAATATTAATATCTTGAAATTGAAATGCTGTTGTGCAGACGGTGAAAGGACCTAAATTATGGGAGCTTTGATTGTATATACACTTCCTGTACAATCTCACCATTGTGACACACATTATTTTGTGGTTCTGGCAGATGTAGATAGACACCATCAAAACCTCAAACTGGCTGTGTGCCATTTGGCTTCTTTGTTTGTTTGTTTTTTGTTGATAATTGTTGTGAGGAGCATATCATATTTAACGTATTGATACAAGCATACAATAATAATTTGATTCACTGTGACAATTGTAATATTCTGGCCCTCAAATGAACCCTCTGACACTTAAAGGGACAGTTCACCCGAAAATGAAAATTCTATCATCATTTACTCATCAAGTTGTTCCAAACCTGTATGAGTTTCTGATCCTGTAACAGTTGATGGGCCCCATTTTTTTTCCATACTATGGAAGTCAATGGGGTCCATCAACTGCTTGGTTACCCATATTCTTCAAAACATCTTCTTTTGTGTTCAGCAGAAGAAATTTTTTCTTATAATTTTGTATGACTGTATTTATCTGTCATTGTGTTCTTTTTATTTATGACCAACATGCTGACAAAAGTGGTGAAGCATTTCCTCTCTTTTTTTAGGACACCCAGACAGGTAAAAAGCACTTTTATTTCAAGAATTTTTATGTATTTGGTGTTTACATTCCATAACTAAAATAAACTGTAGTGGACACCATATGTGCTCATTTGAACAATAGTTCAGTGTTTGTGGTGGAAGTTGGCTATGCAACTGTAATCTTTATTCAGTTATTTTAATAAGTCATAACAATTGTAACAAAAGTTATATAAATGTATGATTTGCTTACCTATAATTTAAATGGTCATTGACTTACATTACAACCCTCAATGTATGGTGTCCTCTACATGTAATTCTCTTAAAATACATAATTTTGAAGGGACAAATGGTAATGATTATGCTATTGTTTTGAAGTAAAATACTATTAAGAATATTTTCATTTGTGATTATTGCATCGAGGTATTTTACTGGGCTTTTTATAATCCAGTTTTAACATTCAAACAGTCAAAAAGCTTTGTTTATATACACAAGTAAGCTTTGCTTCAACATTGTTTGTTTAGGAGAGTTAAGTTTACACTGTCACCAGAGTTCATTCTTTTACATTAATTAAAACTATTGTTTTAACCTCTCTCTCTCTTCCACATCTTCTCTATCTGTCCTTCCTACTTCTGACAGCTTCCCTATAGCATAGACCAGCAGGTCATAACACTTCTCCATCTGTCTCTCTTAGTCCCATGTACTCTCAGTGTTGACCTCTTTCTCCATGTCCACATGCCTCCATGTTCTCTCTGTTTTCACTTTTTTTCTTGACTTGACTTCTTGCCAAAGCACAGTTTTTTAATGTATAAATAGCTCTTGCTCTTTATTCAATTCTATTCAATTCTGTTCCATAATCATTTCTCTCTCTCTCTCTCTCTCTCTCTCTCTCTCTCTCTCTCTCTCTCTCTCTCTCTCTCTCTCTCTCTCTCTCTCTCTCTCTCTCTCTCTCTCTCTCTCTGTTTCATTGATTTCAAAGTCTGCCCATGAGACTTTGTTTGTCTCTGGTTTTGATGAAATCAGTATACAACAGCTTGCTTCTTTCATCTTTATTTTAACAGTGATTCTGTGAATTATTTAGTGCATTATATCAAAGAAATGTCTTAAACATGTTTTAAAACACACACACATGTTTCCCTGTACTCTGAACCATGAGTCAGAAGTTCAGCTGCATGCAGCAAGGAATGTGAAGGAAGATAAATGATAATGTGGAAGTGAAACGGGACTAGCCCCTTTCCCTTCCGTCTATAGTTATCATGTCATTATTTAGGGGACAGGAGTTACGGAGGCTTCCTTTAGTGATAATAAATTATATGAACCACAACAACAAAATACAAAAATACCTACATACTTACACAACTAACCTAAGTGTGTGTGTTTCTTTGATTTATCAGTCTAGGCATATGCATACTGATACTGATAGCCCATGCAGTGCAGAACCAACAGGAACTCAGGAATAGTGGATGACAAAGGTAACTTTAGGCATTTGGATTGTTTGACTTATCTGTGATCCAGCCTTCGCAAGAGAGCAGCTGATAGCAGGAGGCAGATAAAGGATGCTTGGTTACTTATTGCACAGCCTGTGACCAGTACATAGGATATGAGATTTGCTGGCATGCAGATCACTCATGAAGGTTGTGACTGAAGATCACAAGGTTATTTAAACTGGCAGTATATTCTGAATATTGATCCAGCGTTACACTGCACCAAGAAAGCATCACAAACATGTATTAAAGTATCACTGAAAAAAAAAAATTATTGTTTTAGTCTCATTAGCCCTCTTCCCAGCATGCACTGGGGCATGCATCATTCAACCATTGGTAGTTGTATTTATTTTTCTTTAGTTTTACACATTTAGTAACTCGTTTTGTGGTGTTATGATTTAAATTTGAATAGAACTTATATAGGCAATTGATACAATGATGGTAAATTTAAATCACTGCCACTTGAATTAATTTACTTAAAAATAATGATGCTTAAAATGAATGGCTGAATTAGCCAGACTGAATTTACTGTCTGAAGTGGCAGTGCAGCATATGACCCCGTTTAGTTTGGGTTGCCTAATATCTTCTGACAAGTAGCATATACCCTCTGATCTGGGAATTAAGATGAAAAGAAAAATAACAAACGAATAACTTCCTTCTTTGCCGACAATAATTTGTCTAGTATCTTTCAACCTTCTCTCATGAGAATGACCCTTCATAAAAGACTCTTCTGTGATCGAGATAAATCTTAACTCCAGTAAAATCCCCCCTTTTGATATTTCCGACCCTTGGGAAAACTGTTTATTTTAAGGATGGGCATTTTAACAGGGGCTTGACACGTTGCTGTCCTCTAGAGTTTCATAATATTTTACGAATTTCGCGTTGTAAGATAGGCTACAAGTGATTAACGCATTAACAAAAGGAGGGGAAAACTAAGATGTAGGCTACTCAATGACGTGATTTGATCTAATCTTCGCTAATTGATGGGTTTCGGTGAAAAGCGTGCAATAAAATCGAAGAGTGCTCAATAATACCCTTAATTAATTAATCCCACACATGTATGGGAAGTAAATTCTCTATTACCTTATTCAAATAGCCTACCATCATTTTGCAATGTCAGTTTAATAGCATGTTTCTCAGTACATATTTTGCAGAATATTAATTAGTAAATGCAGTAAGTGTAATATACTATGAGGTGAAACAGTGTTTATGATATAATTCGATCAGTGTGGCTGTATAGGTTTTTAGATCGTAATAATGAGCTGTCCAGAGTGCTGAAGACCACGATCGCTTTCAGATGAGGTGACTTGTGTTACTACTTGAGTTCAGCTGTTTTAACCCATGTAGTAAATATTATGTCCTAAATACTTTGTGTAATAAAACATTATATCCTACTTTGATAGTTGACAGACCGCAGTGCACTCAAGTAACGGGAATACCATTACAGATGTTTTGTATTGCAAAAGTTTAAAGAGGCCATTTCATGTTTATTATACTTTTTCAGTGTTTAGTTATTTAATATGAATGATCAGTTTCATATCATTTATGTCAGCATCATTACTATCATTTTCATACAGACGTCGAAGCTAGGCTACTACAATTATTTTATATAGCCAATTGCGAATTATACACAAGGAATTATATCGCAAGTGATAAACGTGTGAATGTCAATCTGCAATAAAGTGATAAAATAAAGACAGTAAGCACACGTACGTCTCCAAGATGTCTGTTAAAGAGCGGTTCATCTGGAAAGAATCTGCTGTGTACAAACATCTTTAAAAAGTCAGTTTTGCATACATTCTAAATCATAATTATCTTAAAGACGTTTTCTAAATGTCTATTTATCATCTGACAGGAAATGTCATATTGCAGATATGCAACAGCCCCCCCACCCTCACCCCCCCCCCCCCCCCCAAAAAAAACAAAAAACAAAAAACAAACAAACAAACGAAACAACAACAACAACAACAACAAAAACAACAACACAGTCTTCCAGATGAAAACAGGCACATCAAATAGACGTCTCCGAGATGTATGTGCTTGCCGGTGTGTCCGTTTGACAGGATACTTGATCCTCCTAACGCATCCTAACGATCCAAAGCCCTCGAGCGGCGTTCTGTTGCTATGGTTACCTTCGTCAGTCGAACGACATTTCTCTATTTGTGAAATTCTCTACAAGTGAGAATGTGCTTAAAATGTTTTGTTTGTTTTTTTAAACCTTTTTGTGAACAATTATAGAATTAAAACAGTTTAATGTAGCCTACTTTGCAAGATGCCTAACAATTTGTTTTGACATCCTTTGGAGGGCTTAAAGATTAGTAGGGAGGGTCAGACCCCCCAAAGCCCCCCATAATTCGCACTCTTGTCTTGAGTCAACCTGATACCATGACGACCTGCGTCTACGTGTAATGTTTCCTTATGGCTCCGTGCTTTCTTTTCATTTACACCTTTAGAGGACGTTTCACGTCAGTTGAGTTTATTCGATGAATTATTTTACAGAGACAAAGCAACTCTGCACGAGCGCCCTGGGTGCGCTGTTCTGTCACTGCTAAAATCTCCTCTCTCACATGAGCATTCCGCGCACACTACTGCTCCTTCATTTCGTTTGGAGTGGGAGGGGCTTAACGCGCAACCACGCCTCCCTCCCTCACACACACACACACACTCACTACAGAGTGAGAGAAAAGCGCTTCCCGAGCGCTCAATCCTGTCACTGTACAGACATGAACCGAGCTCAGCGAGCAATAATCAAATCAATGATTTTTATTCTTAGCGATTAACACAGTTTTTTTTTTTTTTTTTTTTTTCTTCAAAGGTGCAACAATATTCCGTCATAACCGTCCTGTCTCTGTTCAGAAATCGTTCAATCGGTTGCGCTGGATCTGTCGTGCCAGAAGATGTGCGTGGAGAGCGATGGATGTGAAATCGAGGGGTGCAGCAGTTCGGATGTGGTGCACACGCTGTCTGGAAGCATGAGTCCCACTCTTAAATCCAGTACAGACCTGCATCCCTGCAAACCTGGGCAAAAATTCCGTGCCGCATTACTCCGATGCCGGACTCCGCTCGTTGCCGCCGGGATTCTGAGTTTTGGAAATGTGCTCAATTACATGGACAGATACACCGTAGCAGGTAAGACCAGCATTTCCTTGGTAGCTATAGATGTTCGTTGTATTAACTAGCTTAGGAGAGCAACAGCAGCGATGGTCACCATTTATATTGTTTAACGTTTCACTTACAATGTTTCAGTTCAACACACTGGCCAGGAAAATCACATTGTAAACATTAACATAAGTCAAGTGATCATAGGCTCTATCTTGCTGCACACGTGCTGAGTTTTATTGAACGGGTTACAGCTCTTATATTGTGTGATTTAATCAAACCACCCGGATTGTAAAAGATAGCCTACCCGTCGTTCTAACATGATATTGATTAGCCTACTATTGTGAATGATCTTAGATCAATCTGACTTTATGTCTCGCAAAAGAGACATAATCCAAAGTCTCATGACAATGTAAATTTTATGTCATTATGAGTTTTTTTTCCTTCATATCAGTATTAGCCTACACATAGGCTCTCTATAGGCTACTAATAACAATGTGCATAGGCTATAAGCTCCACACAATAATTAGCCTGTGTATGAGGTTAATTCATTTAGCATTGTCTGTAAATTTAAAATGTGATTCAAATCACGTAACGTATTTACAAATTGATGAATGTAGCCTACAGCTCATGGACACTGCGTCCATACGCTACAAACATTCACAGACCTCATTTAAAGCAGTAGCGCTATAGGCTACTCGAGGATATTACAGTCCAAAGTAATTTAGAGCAAACTTCTCGAGGGACACATCTTATATCCATGGTTTTATAAATAGTAGCCTAACCTCAGTAGCGCCACACACAAGATGCCCTTGAATCAAGTTATTCAGGAATAAAGGCAGAGCGCCGCCGTGGTCTGACACGTTTCCATAGAAACTAGAACAGATTTAATCTACTAGTTTTTCTGTTGTCAAATTTATCATCCCTCAGAAAGTGCGGATTAATTCGTTTTGTTTTGTTTTTTGTTTTGTTTTTGTATGGGTAGCCTACTTGGTGATCTGAGGCGACATGTCAGCTGACATTTGCTCCAGCGCACTCTGAGAGGGGTAATTTTCATGAATAACTAATGATAAGCGATTAGAGATTTGGAACAAGACAAGAGTGCGCTATTAGCTAGGGATTTCTGAAATGCGGGATTTAGTATAGCCGTCAATAGTGGATACGACTCTTTTAATCCATTTCCCCTCATTGCTTTACTATGAAGATTTGCCTACATGACATTTTTTTCCTTCTGTTTCTTGACTTGTCTTGTGATTTTGATTGATATGATGTAAGTTGCCTATACTAAGAAATGTTCATATGCATTTCCTTCGTTATCAGGTGAAGTTTGTGAAATATATATATTTTTCATTTTAAACGCCTATGTAACATGCATATTGTAGCCCTAGGAAATAGCCTACTCATTACAGACAATTATTAATTGTAAGAAGAAGAAGAAAAACGGTATTTTGACATTATGACGATTCCATAATTGAAATGGGAATGTTGCAGTGTCTGTTCTTTCTGCGCTGAACATCACGTTCCCTCCAGCGCGCGCTTCACAGATACTTTTGACAGCGCGAGATGCTTGAATGGTGCGCATCTGCAGCATGTAGCCTACTTTATTGTAATGGGGGGCTGTAGTTATTTAGCAAAGCCCGGGATGCCTCCAGTTGCAGGATCTGCTTTGGCAACGTATTCTCTCATCCTTTGATATAGGACTAAACGTAAAAGGTGCGTTATTTTGCCAGATGGTCGCGTGTTACATCACGTACGCGAACAATTTTAAGACGCCAGTCAGTATTAGGGTGAAGTTTGAGAAGACGTGAAAGAAGAAAATTAGACAAGGCAACGTTATCGGCTCATGGCGGTTTTGTAGCGCTCGATTGTATACTACAAGCCAAGGTTCAGCAACATTACATAAGACAGTCGAGCTGTGATAACATTATATGAAAGATAGGGGTTTACGTGGGTATAGGGTATCTCATCTAATCTCGCCATCTCTAAAATCATTCTAGTTTCACTCAAAGGTTATCCTGCATAAACAAATGTATCATCCTCTTTCAAAGATACAATATCAATGTAAGCTAAATTCCAAGTTTTTCTCAAGTGAGTTAACAAATACACACTTTTGTCTATGAAATAGATTATTTATCTTGTTATAGGCTACAACTGCTAATATGAAACATTCACAGTTGATCAACCTCTTAACCTCTGAATAATATAGATGAATGAATAGAAGGAAATTGAGAATATACATAGAGAAATGTGTGAGATGATTATTGCAGTGAGATTGCAGCAAAAATGGTCAAATCTCAGGAGTGGAGTTTTGTAAATGTGTTTGGTTTGTGAGTGTTGCAGCAGCAGACTGGATGTTGTTGAGTTGAGCACGGATCTCTTCTACACCTCAGTATGCATTATGGGAAGCGTATGTGAGGGTGAAGCCCCCTTCATGGGTAAAGAGGAGAGGGTATCTGACGCAGCTATCCTGCAGTGGCGGCGGTCACTCTTTAGTATCTGTGTCTGAGAGAGAGAGAGAGAGAGAGAGAGAGAGAGAGAGAGAGAGAGAGAGAATGATCCACATGGTTGAGAGACCTCCTCACCACTGCTGTTCAATCATTTGTACTGCAGTCAGACTGACACAGCGATCATATTAATGATGTTCAGCAGTGTGTGAGTGCTTGTGGGTTTGTGTGTCTGAGGGAAAATTAGAGATAGAGTACCCAAAACAAAATTCTGTCATCATTTACTCACCCTCATGTTGTTCCAAACCCGTATTGACTTACTTTCAGTGTAGAACACATAAAAATATATTAGAAAAAAAGTCTGTTTTACTGTTCATACAATGAAACACAGCAGGGTCCAATGTTGTTTTGACTTTCAAAATTCAAAAAAAGAAAAGAAAAAGAAATGTATGCAGGTTTGGAATGACTTGAGAGTGATTGAATGATAACAGCATTTTTTGTTTATGGATAAAAACTATCCCTGTAAAAGCAAACAGATGTTTTGTCATAATTTAAAAATAAATTCATTAAGCCATGATGCTTTAACATTTGCAGTGGTGTAGTAAAAAAATGGAAAACAGAACTGTGCCCACTTAAGTTTTAGTGCAGCAGTTTACTCTCACACACAAGCAAAATGAAATCAAATGTGCATGCAGCAATTGCTTGAAAAACTGAACAACTTAACATTACATTCTCAGTCAGTGTCTTACATACAAATGAATGCAGTCCGAATGACTATATTCGGGTCTAATAAATACCGTCACTGTGAAAACACTTAATTTGAGTTTTTTGCTATTTAAGTCATATCCAATTACTGCCAGTTTCACTTTTTACAAGCCCTTCTTCCAGGCTGTGGTTGTCTTGGAATCTTTTTTCATCAACCAAAGTCTCTCATCACTGTTAGCCAGAACCAAATGTTAATTCTCTAAAAAAGCAGCGTGTGTCAGTTTGGCCTTGTCGGTCTTATGTTTAACTGATTGATGATATTCTTGTGTGTGAGAGAGAACAGCAAAGCTCTAATTTAGCTGTTTTCTCCACCTAAACAAAACTAGTGGGTGTGCAGTTTTTACAGCAAAAGAGAGACAACCAATCCCTCATGAGGAACCACAGAGCACGGTACGAAGAAAACCAATCCTGAATCTTTGGGAAAAACTTGCTTATCACCTGTGTCGAGTTTTTATTGTGGTTAGGTGTGAGTGTAATATGATCACTATAGGCTCGTGTTGCATATTTTTGGTGGTTGGGCTATCTGCTATAACTCAAATCTGGCTAGTCAAAGTCGTAGGAGACTTTATCCTTCTTTATGTTTAGCCCGAGGTGCATTTCTGCAACGTTGGGACTGATTTGCCCTCGTCTTTCCCTCCCTATTGGCCCATTATAGTTGTCCACTATCTATATCCGTCTCTTTCTGTCTCCAACACAGCCTCCAGTGGGACCGAGAGATCAGATTGATGGGACTGAGGTTGTGAACCATTTGGTTTGATTAAATTTGGTGGTTTGGCTGTGATGGCTCAGACCCAGGGAGGCTGGCTGGCAAGAGTCCCTCCAGCAGACAGGCTGAGCTCAACAACAGATTACGGTTAAGACAGGGATTAGGAGGCGCGGGGAATACCACAGGGACGTACAGACGGAGGCCACTTAACATTATTTGATCTAAGATCCTCCGTTGAGCCACCGGCCTGACACCTGCTCTAATGAAGGCAGTTTGACTGGTAATCTGGATTATGAGGTGCAGCGGATACTGCAAGGTGCCGTTTTTTCCTAAAGGCATCTGAGGTATGAGAATGTTTAATCTCAAAACAAGTGCTTAATTAAGTGTGACGGGTAATCCAGCAGCCCGAGGAGCTCCTTGAGGGAAAATGGGTATTTCTGCACATTCAGATATACACAGGCTCACAGTTTATGAGGGGAAGTGGAGACTACAGTACTGTACGTTTTGCTGCATTGCTCTTCTGCACTAGATGGTCCAGTCTAGCTGGCTCAGCTCTAGTTTTGCCTGGACACACTCCTTGGCAGTGCCTTTTGTGAGACATACACACACACACACACACACACACACACACACCCCCCACACACTGTCATTTCCACTTGTGCCCCTTATGGTGTGAATTGAAGGTGTGATAAGGCCTATCAGCGACAAAACAGTGGGCTGTACTGAAGGAGGTCAGCAGAAGCACGTATCACATGCACTGCACATACAGTAATGACACTTTGTGTGCAGCGTATGTGCTAATAAATGTTTATCTTTATTTATTTATTTGATAGAATTAAAAAAAAATTTTTTTTGACAAGTCAGTAGTTGGCCTGACTAATCGCTCAAGGAAGCCGTTTATAATGGACGTGTGTAGTGGCGTTTGCACAAAGGTGCAGTCACATTTACCGTTGTTCAGCAAATTTTTGCTGGTGAAATCCAATTTAATAGGAATTGACGCAATCCGGAATTTCGTGTGAGGGCGAAAGATTTCCCCAAACAGATTTTGCAAGGGGTTTACAATTCCTCTCTGTGGGCTTTGTTGGCTGAAAATAAAATAAAAAGCTTAAGGTAAACCTTTTGATAAGGTTTACCTTTAGCTTAGCCAAGGTATGTAAAAGTGCTGTAAGTCACAGTAGAATGTTAGCCAAACAATAGAAGGCAAATGTGACAGGAAAAAGTGTTTATTTGTGAAGGAGCTTGTGAATATATATATATATATATATATATATATATATATATATACAGTATGTGGGTAAGTATCACAGCAGTGCATTTTAAATATACTTACAGCAAATTGGATGTCTGCGTTCAAAATAAAACTTTGAGGTTTGCTCAATCACTTTAGGCTTGGCAGTCGTCTCTCTCCCTTTCTTTCACTTGTTTTACTGTGTTCGTATTAAAGGACTTTCAACAACAAAAACATGAAAGTAATGAAAAACTCTCAGTAATTGAGTTTATAAGCTTGTCTCGCTCTTCTGAAACCCTCATGAAGAACAAATGGCTTCCATTTCTCCCAAAGTTGATTTCCATATGCCCTGTAATTGTGCACCGTAGAAGCAGTTATAGAGCTGTTGTGTTTACTTCTGATGTCTGTCTCAAACCTGAAATATAAATCCATTAAAGTAAACTCATTCAAAGACGATTACAAGTTTAGCTCTTAATGCTGAAGTGTATTGTTGAAGGCACAGAGTATTTAGTATGCTCCATAACCGTGCAGTGTGTTTGAGATACGATTGAGTAAATGTACTCAGGGTGTTTGCTTTTAATTGAACAAATTTTGACCTCATATCAAAGTTCTCTCATATTCAGATCCCTTCTTGGCATGCGTGTGTGTATTTGTGGGGTTGTATTTTGCTGATGTACAGTATGTGCTGCCTGTGATAGCAGTGGCCGGAATTAGACAGCAGCCTTTCTTCCTCCTTTCAACAGTGCTTTTCATGTGGTCACGGCATTTATTACACAAGCACTAAAAGCCATTTCTGTGTCAGCCTCGACTTCCCTAAAGACAGCTTGGCTCCTTAAGCCTGATCTGGACCTAAAAGTCAGGCAAGAAAGTGAGTGAAAAGAACTTCCAGCGTTCCTGTGTTGTTTATTTTCATTCATCTGCCTCAGCTGTTTTCTTATAAAGAACACACAACCATGATCGCCTATCTGACCCCAACAATAAGGTCAGTGTATAATATATATAGACACGAGTGGTGTTCAGCGGGACAAATTCTCATCTTGCTCCGGAGAGGCTGTATTGGGCGAAGCAGCCTGGTGACTCTCAAAATAAACACTGACACAATCATGTCCGCTAACAGCCTCTGAGAATCGAGATGCAATTTGTTCGGTTTATTTTTTAACGGGCTTGTCTTTCATTTGGCCCATGTGATGTTCATTTAATGTAGCGTGGACGATCCAAACAAGGCACAGCGCTTATGTTTTTCCACCAGAGAGACGGCTGACGTGCTTGTTTAAATGGCATTGACCCTGTTAATATAATTGGTGGCCCGTATTTAGCTCATTGCATGTCCAAACAGATGTGCACTATGTGTGGGTGTTTGTCTGTTTAAAAAAGGGGATTCACTGTGATTCTCAGCCTCAACATGTGTCTTTTTGATCGAGTGTGTCCAAGGGATTAAGGGCGGAGAGTTTGACAGACAGCTGTAGAGGAGGGTGGAGGAAGCGGGGGGAGGGGTGCCTGAGGGGGGAGCGCACCTGTGAGATTAGAAGTCTCAGGTATGTCACTGTGTATTAGACCAAGATCATTCAGAATGTATTAATATGAGTGTGGGAGATATCCTTTGGCTGGACCTCTGACCCACAATGACTATGGCCAAACAGGGACAGAAAGTAAACAACATGAACATATAGCAAAAGCTTTTATATAATGCTATAATCATTTTTGTTATAAGAGCCTGCAGAATTTACCATTATTTTACAGTAAAAGTGCATGCAGTTATTTTATAATTATGCAATTAATTATAAAAAATGTATCATGGTTGCCACAAAAATATTAAGGAGCGCGACTGTTTTCAACAGTGATAATAAGAAATGCTTCTTGAGCATATTACAATGATTTCTAAAGGATCATGTGACTCTGAAGACTGGAATGCTGAAAATTCAGATTTGACGAACAGATTGCATTGATGAGAAGTTTTTTTTCCTTTTTTTTAAACTGTACCACCAAATCTAATATAAATATAAATTGACCTTTTTTTATGTTTTTACATACTGTAGCATTTTCCATTCATTTTCCATTAAGTGATGAGGTTTTTTTTATTATTTTTTTATAGCGAACACAAAACCCTGTCCTCCATATATCTACACACAGAGAGGGGCAAACCCAGTGACACTGACATTAATGTTTCTGGATGCAACATAACAGTGGCTAAATCTGAAAGCATCACAAATCCCCATAGGTGCTACAGCATAACTGAGATATCAGATGATGAATGACTTTTCCTAAAATCATGTATGATTTAAGTAGTTGTTATAGTTATATGAGGGTGGATAATATTCATGGATTAGGCTGATAATCTTTTCTGTTTTTAGATAAGACTTCTGAGTAAATATTGACCAAATAAAATCAAAAAGAAGGGTCAGTAGGGTAAACTACTCCACTGAAGCTTAGCTTTGTCCATAAAGTAAGCCTTCGGAAGCACTTTATATTGCCAGGACAAATATTTAAACTGCACTTTACTGCAAGTATTTGCTTATTACCATCTATTCAATAGTGTTAAAGAGCAAATAGTCAGCCACTGGTGTTATGTAACATATATTTCCCAGATTACAGCCTAAGCGTGTATGTGTGTGACTACACAGTGTGCCACAGTGTCAGTGTCTGTAGTTTAGACCTCTGTGTGTCTGTCTGGTTTGTGATATCTCTATTAATGCAGGGATGAAAGTACAGGCCTACTGAAATATCATCTCATCAAGCCAGTATTTGCAGCATTTTTTCCAAAGCTTGCAATTAAGCATGTCTATCCTATGCTGTACCTGTGTAATGCCATCTATTTATACTTGAGAACATATGGCTTGGATTGTCACCCCGACACATTACATGGCAGAAACACTTTCACCTCTGCGTGAAATCTTGCCCTGGTGTTTCAGTGTGTGTGATGTGTAGATGCCCAGAGTATATAGGCTCAGGAAAGAACAGAGAAACAGGCTGTGTTTTCTCAAATCATTAGGGTGACTGTCACATGTCAGCGTCCTACCCTGTACCTGTTTAAATTCCAGTGATTCTTTAAATAGACTCATTCATTTCTCAGAGCCATTCACCAGTGCTAAAACTAACCCCTTGTATACTATGGAGACAAGAATGCCTTTATGTATGCTGTACAGTACGCAGGGATAGACTGGCGATAGGAAACCCCAGGGCTTGCTGCCACTTGCTGTATGATACATACTTGAAGACCTTAGTTTCCTTTAAGGATTAATTTGGCATTCTTACCAGGTTAGCACAGTTTGAGTTATTTAGCCACACCAGAACATAATAATTACCTACAACTAACGCCTAAAATACCCGTGTATGTGTGTGTGTGAGGTGTGTGTCTCCACCTCACTGCTGTGGAATGTGGAGGTAGAGCTGGAATTCCAGTGATGGCGTTGTTTTGTTTTCCCACAGTTACCTCCGATCTATAGTTACCAGTCACCAGCCCATGACATAGAAAGGTGCTTGTCGAAACAAAATCAATACAAAGCATCTAAACTGCTTAAAACACTTCTTTATGGCTCTCATACCCTTTTCTCTTGGGTTTCTGTGGTGAAACATTTTTGGTGGTCCATTCTTTTATTTGCCTGCAGGATAAAATACAAATCTGAATTGTAAAGACATACTGTGTCTTGAAAGTGTCCTGCACTGCTCTGCATTAACCCATACCAGGAAGAAATTAGATTTATCTCTAATTCATGAAGGAGAAAGTGAGATGGATTACTGTGCTGGAGACTCTCAGCTGTTCTCAATGAGAGTGGATGAAAATAGTGCTTTGCATAGCAAGAAAATGGATGTAATAAAAAACACTGGGACAGATAAAAATGACCAGGAGGTCTGTGTGTGATTGCATGGGTGTGTGTCTGTGTATTGATTGCATAGAATAGAAGTTTCTGGGGCTACAGTCAATTACAGACTATAGACTTTGAATACATGCCACATGTGGATCTCTTGTAGGTATTGATTTCAAGAAACCCAGTTCTGATGCTTTCTATGTGTTCATCACAGGGTTATGCGACATTCAGAATTGATATATATTGATATATTGAATATATCACTTTATAGTTATTACTGTCCTCTGTAGGGCTCTCTAAGGTTATGAATGCTCTATCTCTTCTGAATCCACTTTTGACCCTTTGGTATTAAGTTGGATGAAGAATCTTAGCAAGTAGCAAAGAGTCATATTTTCTTTAAAGTATAGCTATAACTGGTCTGTACAGCATAAATCAAAAGAGAAAACTGTGAAACATTTATGTGTGTTTTCACTCAATTGGTCATTATAACTGGCTGAAAATGTATTTTTATCCCCACACACACATTTCTCCTACTCATCACCCTCAGCTGTCAGTTGTCTGAAGCCCATGGCCACTCACACAGAGCAGTATGGCTACAGCCTAATGCTAAATTGAGCTTGAAAGACCAGCTCTCAACATAGGCTTTTTCAGACCAAAGCGTGCTGAAATGCCCCATCCAATTTAGCTCTCTCTTTTTCTCCCTTGTCCTCTTTTCTCTCCAGTTTTCATTTACTCAGTCTCGTGACACCTCTTGACTCTCTTCTCTCTGGTAGCTTTCACTCTAGGTTGCTCAACACTGTCTATTAGTACATTGAGAATAGCTTGGCTCGCTGTGCCGTTTGAAGCTTTATTGATTGAGCTCTTCTCCTTAGACATTTTCTGAATCAAAGAGCTTCAAAGATGTTTCGCCCAAAGACGGCGAGTTTTTTTTTTTCTTATTTGTGCCTATACACAATTAATGGACACAAACTTTAAAAATCAATAAGAACTATGTTTTGGATTAGCATGCTGTTTTAAATTAAAAAAAATTCATTGGTTAATAGATTCAGTTTACCATCTCAACATGTTTGTCAGAGTGATATGGGCTAATTAATGATGTTTCACTATAGGTTTACACTTTGAATGGGATCAGCAGTAATTAAGAAAGATAATCAAGCACTTCAGCACTTTTATTCAGGACTAATTATTATTCACAGAATCGGGCACTGTTGACACCCCCCTGGGTGAGACCCACCCCACTCCTACACAGCTCTTAGAGAACAAAGAGAAGAAAAGGAGAATAAGCAAAGAGGCATAGCGAGTGAGAAAAGCCAAATTAAATCTCGTTACAGGCAAAAAAACAAAAAGCCCTCATAATTACAGTAATCCCTTTCTGTGTTATGTAAAAATAAAAATAAAATAAAACAAAGCATTGGGATTAGGCTACAAATGAAGCTTGTCTAACGTCAGTCAGCAAAACATTAAGTCAGTTAATGGCTTTACGTCATCAGATGATGTTGGTCTTAGTGAATGTACCGTTCAAAGGTTTGGGCTCAGTATGATTTTTTTATGTTTTTGAAAGAAGTCTCTTGGTCACTAAGGCTTCATTTATTTATTAAAAATACAGTAAAATTGTAATATTGTAAAATATTATTAGAATTTAAAATAGCTGTTTTCTATTTTAATAAGTTTAAAATGTAATTTATTTATGTGATGGTAAAGCTTAATTTTCAGCAGCCATTACTCCAGTCTTCATTCACGACTGTGCTTCTCAATATTTTTGTGGAAACCATGAAAGCATTTGATGAATAAAATTTCAAAAATAGACATTTTTGTAGCATTATAAATGTATTTACTGTCACTCACTTTTGAACAATTTTATGCATTCTTGCTGAATAAGTATTAATACATTTTATTTTATTTTTTTTAATATAAGAAAATCTAACTGACCCCAAACTGTTAATTAGTAGTGTATATGCTGGTGTACTGCTAACACATTTAAAGAGTACAGTATTTTTACTTAATACCACTTGCAAATTACTAGCAAATAGCAAATAATATTCATGGCTGTTAACAAAAATCACCATCCCAAATCTAGATTCACTTGGAAATACGTCAACACAGGAAAGAAAACTGCTCGTAAAGTGTTTTTTTTTTTTTATTAGAATCTGAGAGAAGGGAAGGTAATTGAGGCTTCTGGTTGGCAGTTAACACTAGCATCCAACAGGATGGTATCAGAGGCTGTTTAATAAGGGTGGCCGTAATTGCACTCCACCGTCCGCCAACAGCGTTCTGTCCTGCTAAATGTGATCCACAAATTTGCTCATTTAATGAAACAAGCAGCTCATTTAAAACCTCTGTGTGAAATATCCTCTATATAAATGTATAGTGAACATTACTGCCAATGTTTACTGTTGCTAAACATCTTTACTCATGTGTCTCAGTGTCTGTCTTTGATGTTTAAACTGGAAAACCACTCTAGTTCTGTACCAGTGTGTAAGGAGTAAGTGTACTGATATTTATCTTCTACCATACATTCATAGACCATACGCACTCCGACAGTGATGTTGAGTATCTAAGGGAGAATCGGGCAGCCAGGGGATTTTTCTGCGCTCCATTGCATTCTGACCACTGCGCAGCTATATGTCTGACACATGGGCTCACACTCCAGAGGATAATTCTCTTATGAATTATTAATGGCCAAATACTAGGCTGTTTCTGCATAGCATCTCCGGACGAGCAATATTTTTATGCAATATTTAAAAGCAAGTGATGCAGTCTAGAATATCTGTGTTTTGGTGAAGAAGCCTTGCAGTGCACAGTTTATTTACACTCTCCAGGCAAGTATTTGGGTACACAGGGAATTTGTCTGGGGTTATTAGATACATTTTCTGTGGATTTGCGATTGCATATTCATACATCATTCCATTTTTTATGCACACACACACACACACACCTTAAAACCAGTCTCAGATCAGCAGTGCAGTGTACACCATGATACTCTGACAGGCAGTGCTGGCAGCCTGCCTGAGGGTGAGGCAGTATTGAGGAAATACTGGCATAAAATAGTGAGGGAATTCCAAAACACCCACAAACGCCCGCTAAAACACCCCACCGCTCCTCTGACATCTGCATTGTGTTTATACGGACTGTGTGGTGGTTAAAAGGCTGAGTGGAAAAAGCATCCATTGCTTTGCGGGATATCGGTGGACCCGGCGGTCAGGAGCTCGCCAAGAAAAGACGAGCATATTTGTGGTCAGCTCTTACCCTGCCACTGCACTCTCAAAGGTTTGGCTCAGTTTAAGAGGGCAGACATTTTGCAGAGAAGCTGGGAAGGGTTAACATGGGAACAGTCTTTTTCTCGCTTTCGCACATGTGTAACTTCTGCGAGCTGAGGTGTTGTTACATCGATTCCTGTGACACTTTAAGAAGGATCACCCCTTGCTGATGAGAGAAGCAGAAAAGGGGATGGGAAAGGAGGAAAAGAAAATAGGAGGAAGAAAGCTTCAGGATGTGTCAGCAGCCGAACAGTGTACCAGTGGTTTGGTAGAATGAAAAGAATGAGGGAGAGAACAGAGCGGAGGGGAAACATTCTCTTACCGCAAAGAGTAGCATTACACAGGATATGGAAATGTACATTTGTACTTGCAGTTTCACCTACCACACACACACACACACACAGAGGCAAATTCGAAACAGTTGTGCCACTTTTACATGCATTACTACAGCACAAAAACATGCATTTACTAACCATCTGCAATGTAGTTTAAGCAGACACTCAATTATAAAATTTAAAGTACATTTTCTTGCATTGTATTAAACTGCATTTCATTTAAAGGAGATGTTTTGTGTATCTATTGTATCTATTGACCATGGCAGCAGTAAATCATCAAATAGTGATCCAATGATGGAGGATAATATGCTTTGTCCTTTGGATTTGATATTTTGCATAATTTCTTTAGTTAACCGGGTGCTAAAACAACACGCACATGCAAACGGTGCCATCAGACGGTCAGTTAATTCAATATGATTGCCACTTTTAAATGCAGTACTGCAGCGCAAAACCTTGTGACTTATTTACTAACCATCTGCAATCTTTTTTTTATTTAAATTTACATGCATTATGCATTTGGCAGATGCTTTTAACCAAAATGACTTGCATTGCATTCAAGTCATTTTATCAGTTCATGCATTCCCTCAAACCCATGACCTTGCCATTGCTTGCGCAATGCTTTTCCGTTTGAGCCACAGGAATGCATATTTATGTCTTACTATAGATTGACCATTAGTTACTAAAACTCACTATGTGTCTTGTGTAATTAGCTTTTTGCTAAACTACATTTAATTTAAAAGATTGTGTACATTTATGTTGATCATGGCACCAGTCGTTTATAAAATGATGATCAAATAATGGAAAAAAACGTTGGCATAATACAAATGTGCTGTGAATCTCAGCACATTTTCTGCATTTTAAAAACCTGTCTCAGGTATGTGGATTGCAGTGGTGGAGTGTGCAAGTAAACAACGCCACAGCAGACGCGGTTCATTCTCAGTAAAATCTCCCCACAGAGTTCTGAATATACCAAGCTTTGCTTTCCTTCCAGTTGCCTTTCTTCTCACCTATCGTCATCTTCTCAGTTACAGTATATAGGACGGCCAGCCTCTGTTGCTATGCCTTTATCCTAACCTACTTCTCCTAGCCCTGAAATAGCACCGGGGGTTGCTCAGGTCTATCGTCTCTCTTTTGGGGATTGTAAAATGAGGTCTGTCCTACCACTCAATGATCCTCGTTTTCGTTCTCTCTCCCTAGACGGCCAGACAGTCCTCTGGGTCTATATACGGTGACGCGTCTGTGTGCAAAAATAAGAACAGGGTGTTGTGTGCATTAATGCAGTATCTCCACCTTAATGAGTTTTAGTGTCTGGATTCTGAGAAAAATGTTTGCCATTGTCAAAGCCTCTGACAGATGAATAGGTGATGTTTGAGTTTCAGGATTTGACCGTATTGGAATTTCAGCCGGTGAACCACTTCCTGTTCAAATGAATGGATGGTTTATACATATAGACTGTGTCTCACACACTCAAAAATGTGTTGGCATATCGCCAGTTCATCTCAGAGAAGGTTTTATATCAAAACTCAGACCTCTTGGTCTTACTCTCTACCCAAACAAGCACTTAAACTCACAGGCTGGCTTCCACTTATCAGATCAGATAAAAGTGGGTCCAAACAAAGTATGTCAAAGATAGCATCACACGGTTTGTGTAAATCAAATGCAGGAGCTTCAGCTTCCAGGATCCATTAAACAGCTTCACTTGAACGAACTCCCCTGAGATTTGAAATAGCACTAGACACATTAACAGAACTGATTTGCTCATCCTCATCCACAGAGCTTTCTTCAAACATGCTATTGGTCAGTCCACTGGTCAATGTCCAGTGGGTCTCCTGGGGATGTCACTATGATAGCATTATAGCAAAAAGGAGCATTCATATGCACTGCATCTTACACAATAGCATCAACATTAGCATATCGCCATTTCACTGCACCAATCAGCTGATAAGATGGAGACCTACATGAACGGGTCAATGTTTAATTAGCATTTGGGATAATGAAACTAGTGTGCTAGAAAACAAAAGACACTCTTTCTCACACCACAATCTGTTTGCATTGCAGTTTTACTGTGTGATTTGTGAGCAGATGTTTATTTGAATTTGAATTAGTGGGTTTGATTTATTTAATTTCTAATCCATGAGTCCATGACTTCATTGATATTAAATGGAATTTGCAAAATGAGCATTAGAGGCTTTTGCATTGATTATTTTTTAAACTAGTGTTAAATAACAATAACTTGCATCAGAGTATCTACCCTGCAGTATCATTCTATCTATCATCAACACATTATATTTCAAACAGACACACACACACACACACACACACACACACTCACAGTGAACTAGTTATTCTGTTAGAGTATTTTTCTGTGGAACTTGTCTATTTAATGCTTTGTGCATTTGAATAGGTGGAGTGTAAAACATACTTTAAATGGAGGCATACCTTATAAATTCAAAACGTTTCCTTTTTTTCCACTCAGATGTCCCCACACGAATGAAGGTTTGGTCAGGACAAATTTGTCCCTAAACAAAAAACTGCCTCCATAAGTGCATTTAGCTGTTATCAGGTTAAACAAGTTTATTTATTTTAGATGATCAGATTTCTTTATTTAGAAAACTGATTATATCTCAGCCAATCTTATGGCTTTATGCTGTAACAGAATTTTAAACTCTGTTCAATGGCTGTTGCTCTTCAGAGATGTTTTGCATGCAACAGATCAGTCACAACAGGCAGGACAACATTCTTTTGCCTCTTAGTTTCTGCTGCGGTTTCTACATTTTAGTAAATCAAAGTGCATTGCAGGTGACCATATCAGCCAAACCTGATATTTTCCATGTAAGAAGATTCAGATAGTTTAAGAAAATTCAGAAGTTTTGCTAAGCAAGATGATTTGCTCAAGCAACACTTGAGATCTAGAAACCAACTGAATGCTTTTTCAAGCACCTCCATTCTTGAAAAACTGCGGAAAACTACTTTTAAACAGGAAATGACGGAATATTTACGTACATTTTTACAGCTGGTCTATTCTCACAGGATTAGTAAAATCAGGTAATTTTTTTCTTTTTACAGAAGGTAAAAGTCGTTGACATTGTCCGTAATGATTACTGAGATGACACATTCGGACAGGACTAAAATCACTGAGAAGCTCTGGTAATAATTACTTTACCCCAGCTCTCCTTGTTAAACTAGTCCCATCCAAATAGGGCTTTAGTCAGTCAGATCTGACCAATTGCCAGCCGACCTTTCCCTCCTCAGTGTGTGCGCCCGTGCCGTGTTACTATGGCAACATCTCAGGGCTGGCGGCATCAAGGCGGACACTAGAAGGTCGATGATTCTACTGGTGCCATTTGGGGCATTTGCATCACCTTGTGTGGCATTGCCTACCGTTTTACAGTATGATGCAAGATGAAGTCAGAGCTGCTGCACCTCAGATGCTTAAAGACAGCTCTCTCTGAAAAGTTTCAAGGTGTTGCCATGTTTTTCCTGAGCAGTGTATCTTTATCTGAGAGCCAGAAGAGAAGATAGAGAGAGAAGAATTCAGGGCAAATCTCACACGGACGGTATCGCCTGCCAAACACAGAACATAATTCACTAATATGACAGTTGCTCTAATAGTTCAGTGTTACGTTGTGCACACACTGACCTACTAGTACCAGTCTCTTCCAGTTACAATTCTTTCCTTTAGGCTATAATGTTAAATAAGGACATACTTCACAAACTGAATCAATCATATTTCCAAACAAGTCATCAGTTTGTATCGGTTGTGCCTGTGGGAGTTTTGGTGGGAAGAGCGTGGTGGTTGAGGTTGTGTCTTTGGCAGGCGTGAGGGTGGGCAGGTGCAGTCTCGGTTGAAAGAGGAGAAACGCAGTACCATCTGGCACAGGGATCCCCCTCCCAGTGGGAGGAGAGGGAGAGATGGAGGGATTGAGGGATGGGGGGCGGAGGAGGAGTGTGACCAAGGTAATTAGTACACCGCCTCAGATTAGACTAATGGAAAGAGGGCGGGACCACCCGCTCCTGAGTCCTGAGCATGGAAAAGGACAGTGGAAGCCAATGCCTCCGAATCCAACCTAGGCTCACTGGAAAAGCGTGCCTATGCATACAATTCCCACTAGAATTCCCACTTTTATTACTCTTCACACAAATTATGGTTAATAAAACTTATTTTCACACAGTTTCTTGCACAATATGTTATGGACTCAAAATACTTTTACCATAGTGCATGATTTGTAGACTAATACATTTTAATCACATAACCTGATCAAAATCTATGACTTTAGCAAACTGACGTAGCAAACCATAGACTGTTAAAAAGATGGACGACGCACCTTCACTCTCTTCCATTGTAGAAAAGTGAAGCCGCCAATGTCAACGCAATATACTTTTGCAGAAATGTTGCCAAAGGGGACATTTTTCATTTTTCCAATGAGCCCGGGCTTCCCATATCTGCTAAATCAAGATCAAGATTTTGCTAAGAACTGAAGAGAAAAATCCATCATGTTTCAAAGTGTGCCAAGTTCATTAGCAGCTTTTTAAATAGCAAGACAGGAATTTATTGTTCACAATAGATATTAAAAAAATAAATGCTGCAAGTCATTTAACAACACATTTGCATGTTCATGGTTATCTTATGTCAATTAATTTAATTCAGTGTTTTTTATTTTTTTAATGATTTCTTAATTTTAATATTATATTTTTATGATTTAATTAATTATTAGCTTTCCATAAACCCACTAACCCCAGTTATTAAAATTAAAATTAAAATTAAAATTAGATTTTTTTTAAACATTAACTTTGAGTGAGCGTTACATGATGACAAAGGTTATCTAAAACTCAACAACTAATAATTTCAATCAATTCAATAGTAAAATGTTTTAGAAGATTCATTGTCTTTTGTTTAATCTGACCATATCACGTTGCTCTATGGTTTGTTGCTGTAGTTATGTGTGTGTTGGCCAGGAATCTAAAGGGCTCTTGATCAGGGCATAGATCCCTTTTTAGTGTAATTGCAGCTTTCGTGTTGCTGCCTTCAAATCATCAGTCTCTCATCTCCACATTCCTTCTTTCTGATCGCTTTAAAGTAAAAAAGAGCTCTTTAAGTGTCTAACTCAGACATATGCTTTGATCTTCCATTTGTGAAAAGCTCACAGCATTCAGACACTTCTAAATGCAGGGTAGGCTGTAAACATGGTCTGTGACTGACAGCCAATGACATTACACAAGAGCGATAGAGATCCAACATCCTTGACGTTATCTCTGAAGTTACATCTTTCTAAGTCACTGAACAGTCTTGTACAAACAGAGGCAAAGAGAAAGACATCCACTTCACAGGCTTCCCGCAATTCACACGCACACAGATGCTGTAGAAACATCTCTTAATTAACTTCTCAGTGCTGCCTGGCTGATTACGTCATGCTTTTTAAGGTCTTACAAACACAGACACATAACATAGGAGTGGCTGTGAGAAATAAAAATAGCTATTTGTTTCTGTTGTTGCGGTGGCTTTAGTCATCTTCGAGTTTCGTCTCGATCACTTCGCAGTTTCCCGTCGCCACCCGTTTTGACTTGTCACTGGCACGTTGTAGCAAAGACGTACTGAGAAGGAACACTTTGGCAGGTGCAGGCTTGTCCGCACATAGTGACATATGTAACATTCCTGTCACACGAGTCACGGCACCTGCTCACATTCCAGTGCAGCCAGTGTCTCTTTCCTTACTGTCTGCAACTCAAGAAACATTCACACTCTTTCGTTCTTTTGACATTTTTTATTCTGAGGACATGCCTTTGTTGCACTTTTTGACATTTCATTTTTATTTTATATTAGAGCATATTTTATTTATCTTTTAGTCGATATTAGAATATATGTTTGTTTAATTTTTTATATATTTCTATTTTATAATATTTTATTAGATTTATTCAATTAGATTCAATTATTTATTTGATTTATAATATAATCTTTATCAAATGTCAAAATTAATATCCATTTTTGCATACTGTACATTAATGTTTATTTAATGTTTATTTTTCATTTATTTTAAATAGCATAGAAATATCATTTTGGCTATTTATTGTCACTATTAACTTGAAAAGAATTATCAGCTTATCGTTATGGCCTGTAATATCAGAGCATCCCTAATTTTGATGAAATATTACACCTCAAACAGCCCAGAGTAGAGGTGCATGTGTTCATCCATAAGCCTATGATTGTTCTGTTTTTGAGGATCACAAGGAAATGTATTGAGAAACACCTGTCAATATTTTTAATTCTTTAAATTGCTTAGCACAAAAGATGCCCGCAGGTTCATTCAGTAATTATTTCTCCGAAAAGAGACTCAAATGCTCTACTCAACTCAAATTTACATCAGAGCACAAATTCTAATCTCTCTCTGTCTCTGTTTTTTAGGTGTCCTCCTTGACATACAGAAACACTTCGATGTTGGTGACAGTGGAGCAGGCTTGTTGCAAACAGGTTAGTCTCTCATAATCCCATAATTATGTGGTTTTGCAATCATGCAGCGTGAACATGAAGACTCACTGACTTATATCACTGACACGAAGTGTAAGAGAAGACTAAAATCTATTAAGCTCCTTGCAGCCGGAGTGACAGGGATAACAAAGGAGTGGAAAAAAAACAAAACAAAAAAAAACCTATGGATGCAGTGGTCCTCCTCTACACCTCCTTCCTCACCAAAGCCAGTGTAATTGACTGAGCTTGAAGCACTTGTTTGGGTTTAACAAAGCAGAGGAGTGCCACAGTTGTTTGGATTAGATGGAGACCCACCCGTTATTCAACAGTGCAAGGACATTACATAGATTTTCCAATATTTCTATTAAGGTTAAAGACCAAGTATATGGTTCAGTAAAACTGTTCAGGGGAAGCTGTAAATGTGTGTGTTTTTTTTTAGCCTGGTTGTTACAGGAAACTGTAATAGGACTGCAGTGGATGCCCAACAGTGCAAGTCCACTCTATGGTTCCTTTTAATGGGAGGAAAAAACTAGTTTGTTCTGGAAAACACACATAGCTGTTGTTAGCTCAGCGATGCATGTGGTTTTTGCTAACGTTTATAACAGCTAAAATTAAAAAATGACTAATAATCGTCCACTCATTATATGCAGAAGACAGTGATGTGTAGCAAATTGTGACATCATTAAAGGTTATTTGTGGTTGGTGAGGAATCAGTGGACTTATACGGAGGGAGGTGAATGAGAGGTTTCAGTGTTCAAACGGCAGGCTTGCGCTTGGTCAGGTGGGGGGTTTTTTGGAGGCTGTTAGGTTGGGCTTCCTGAACTGGGCTGGGTCCACGTCAAATGGCTTTTGTGAAGGAGAGTCACTGTGTGGAGGTCCTATTGGAGTGCTTAGCGGCTGTCTGAACGCTAGAACACACAAACTATACTTGTGTGCATATTCACGCACATACCAGAGTGTACACACAGAGACACTGTCAGACACGTCATATGCAGTGGCAAGAATATACAACAAGCACAAATGCTCACACACACACACATTTACAGAGGCTCATTGAGCAGTAACATAGTCAGGGATGTCTGGGATTCAGATCCAGCTCAATGTTTATCCATTGCCTCCATTCATTTGGTTTAAAAATATTAGAATAACTGGCGCATAGAGACCTCAGCACATAAATCTTTCCGTATTTAAGAGTGGGATGTTTTGATTCTGGGTAAAATCATTCTAAAAACAAAATACATTTACTTGAGAAGAACAATAAAAAACCAAATGAATAATAAATATAATATATTTTGATTTATATTATGTATGTATAATATGTATATACACTACCTTTCAAAAGTTTGGAGCTGTTAAGATTTATCATGTTTTTGAAATAATGCTCATTAGGCTGCATTTATTTTTTTTTAATCAAAAATACAGTAAAAACGTATTTTATTAAACTTTTTCTTTTAAGCATGTTTTGATATCTATATTTAATTTTAGTGTTTAGTGTTTTTTATCTTAAATTTAGTCAAAATAGTATAGAAAAGATGAGGAAAAGGTGAAATAAAACTTTATTGGTACTTTGAGACTTTCTAAATGAGACATCCAGCTCTATTCAGCTCAGTTATATTATATAACGGCCTGCAGAGATTAGTGAGATGTACAATGGAAAACTTTCATTTAAAAGGCAGTAAGAATGAATTCTGTTTTTGCTTAGCTGACCAATTTAGACTGTACTGTCACTCACTGAAGAAAATGTGTTTTTGATTAGTCTGTAATTGGTTGCAAATAAACATTACAATTCTGCTTGGCTCAGGCTAACCATGAAGTAAACGACTGGTTGGAAACTTTCTATAGGTTGATTCTCAACAGGGAATTGGTGCTTCTTTTCATGCTTTGACAGCATGGCAGCCAATTATTGTTCTATATGCTGCAAGAGGGATGGCACCTCTCATGCTGTGACACTGTCTCAAGATTCTCTCTAACTAGGGGTTAAATTTGTACATTTAAGGGTGGGGAGGCCAAAAATCTTCTTCTTTTTTTTTCTTTTTTTTTGTGCTAAATTTAGCAAACAATTCCTCAAACAAAATCAGGACTGGAGCATTGAGAAAATGGAGTGATGAACTATTTTTTTCTGCAAATGTGTTATTTTTTCACAGCACAAGGGTTGCCATCTAGACATTACTGGTCGAGTTTTCTTATACTGCTTTAGCATGTTTTTTTGTTAAGCACATACAAATATATGATTGCCTTTGTATTATATAACAAAATATCAAAGCAAACCACATCCTGAACCATATCCTATGCCACCCAGAAAAATATGAGCAGGGAAAAGTCCCTTTGTTAAGCAGTGCATGTGGCCAATGTTTAGATTGTAGAGAAAGTGTCTGTTGTAGGTTTAGTTTGGCCTCTGATCCCAGTCTGACCTCATTCTTCACACAACGCAACGAAATTTCAGATGCTCTGGTCACTGGCTGAGAACCTCAGTGTGAAAAGTTGGTTGAAGGGATGGCGTGAGATCAACTGGAGTGTGACCTATTGTGATAGGTGTGACCAGTGTGTGTTTAACTCACCTTGATGAAAAAGTGAAAGCTTTTCTTTTCTTTTTTATATATATGATTTTTAGATATATTTACTGTGAAACAAGATAATAAGCCTGTTTTTTTTTTTTTTTTTTTTTTTTTTTTTTCAGTGTACACTTCTCTTAGAGACATACTCATATCTGTTAGTTTGACAGAGGAGCTAACCTTCCCAAAATCTAGACTATGGCAGTATGTCTTAAAGTGCACATAGCATGAAGAGATGTAGAGATTAATGTCTTAAGGAATGTCTTGAGAATAGCTGACTAAGGCAGTCTACCATAAAACAGGAGGTGAAATACAGTGACAGTTTGGGAGGAAGAAGCTTTTCATAATATAATTAAACTCAAAAGCCAATTCTACGAGAGTCGATCTTTCATGACATTGTGCCATTGTCATAACAAAAGGAAGTAAATATACAGTAAATCAGTGAATGATGGCTGTGGGAAGACTGGAGTATCCAGTACCAAATGAGGTCATATACCACAAGCCTTAGCTCAACACAGGGTGATTCAGGCCTCATGTATCAATTGATCTATTGTGGTGAGTACCAAATCACTTATTAACAAATCGAGTAGATGAAAGATTCAGTTCCTGAAAACTCCATGCAAAAATATTTCACAGATGTAAAATATTGGTTATATGATAGTCTAGTTTGTGTCCTTCAAGTGATGCCCAGTTTCATATTTCCAGACAAATGTGTGTCTATACTTGATATTGACACATAGGCCTCTTACATGTAACCTTATCAGGGCAATATTGACTTTACCGGGCTTTACACGATGTGCTTTTACCTATGGCTCTCATACCTGTCAATCACCTCCATATCAACAAAGACAAACCTTCTAGATCTGATCCCACTCACAATGCTCTCTCTTCATTTCTTTTGCCTTGCTGAATTTTAACCAAATCCTTTATCAGACTAAAAGATATTAATTTCAGATTAGTGGGAAAGAGCAATTATTGTGGACACAAAAAAGAATGGATTGTTTGCTAGCCACCATACCTGCTGGCAGTCCTGGATGTCTGCAAGATAGAAGAAATAATGAAGATGGAATGAGGAAAGAAGAGAGGGTTAACTTGGATGTTATTACTGTCCCGAGGGCCTCCTCCTGCTCTTTTGTTTGGTAGGTGACATTGGCATTTTAAGGGTGGGTGCGGGGAATCTGGATGGCCTCTCTGCGTCCAAAAGAGAAATATTTGCTGAAGATGGATGAATGGAGATGAGCTTTAGGCAGGTGAATGTTAAAATTTCCTGTGGGTTAGTGACGCAGAGGTGGGTGGTCTTCAGTCTTACACTATCTAAAACCAGCACTGATGTTTAATGCTTGAAAGGTTTGCACTTGTTTTGAGGGAAATAATAAGAAACTAAATAATAATAAAACAAATGTTTTGAGTCTTGTTTGACAGTGGAAAACGTGCCACCACATTAATCACTTGATTAGGGGTGCATTTCCCAAAAGCATCTTTATCCAACTATGGTCGCAAGTTCCCTCGTTATTAACATAACGAATGTTGAATGATTTTGCATTTCCCGAAACCATAGTTCCTTTGAACATTCACAAACAACCTCGCAAACTTACATAGTTGGAACTGACTGACTGAATGAACCGTATGTATACGGGAGTAAATACGCCAAATACTGCATGCTAACATGATTTTAAAAAATGCTTTCTGTTGTTTATTTAAATTAACTATAAAAATATGAAACGCATTAATTGCAATATCAAAAAGATTAATTAGCTGAAGATCTTACTTCACCTGCATATGACATCATTAACAATATAATATTGTTGTTGACTATATTGTTGAGCTATTGTGGTTCAGACGACAGAGGTGTGACCGAAACAGTCTTGACTTGTTAGTTTCTACAATGATGATTCGTACTATGGTGGTTAAGCAGTGAGTTACGTCGTTATGTACGGGAATTGCATCCCTGGCTGGTTGCTATGCAGCTGAATTGTCTGTTTGTAAAGATTGCGATTTAAAATGCGATTTTTTAAAAATGCGATCAGGTTTGCTTTGCTTGTTTGTAGGTTTAATTGCATGCTTTGGCCAAATATTTTGTGATTATATATCAATATGACTATAAAATAATAATAATTATTATTATTATTAGTAGTAAGTACAAAATAAAATAAAAACAACTAAAAATTATAATACTCTTTTTACAGTACAAATGTAAAACTACAATACCAATATTTACGGCTGTCCTAATTACTTAATTACCATCAAGCTTAATGTTGGTGAAAAAAACACAGGGAGCCATTAAAGCTTCTCTTTTGTTGACAGTAGCAGGTTTATGAGCGCTTCTCATGACAAGTTTGGAAAGATGGTTGACGCATGCTGTGCACAAGTCATATTTCGATTTCTGCTTTATTTTAATTAATCGTGCAGCCCTAGTTCAGAGTGATTGTTAGTGTTTGGCTACAGGCCCAGGTCAAAAGAGCCCAACTCAAGTATCAGTGATATGTATCCATATATAAGAAGGCCTTTTTCAATAAAAAAAAATTTTTCATTCTTTTTTTTTTTTCAAGTCCAGTCTCTTAGAAAAGTAATAGCAAACATCTCAACCAGATGCATGAATTGAAGTATCTTGTACAAACTTTATTACTCAAGGTTATGGGTTTTGAGTATGAGTATGAGCAATAGTAACTAATAATCATTTTCATGAGAAAGATATGATATGATATATTTCATATCTCTGACTATACCATAGAGACTCTAATTAGACTCTATTGCTCTAAAGGTCAAGAGGTCAGTGCCCTCTGGTCAAAGATGGCAGCTCTTGTCTGCATGCTAGGTGTACGTCTGCCGTTGTCTCCTATCCCATCTGTCACTGCAGGAGCGAACACTGCTTTTGAATCCTGACATGACTCCACTGCGTCCATGTCTCCGTCTAGCCGCTCCGTCTGGGGCATGTGTTGTATATAGCTGCAGTCTGTGGCCAGTCAGTCTGTAAGTGAATGACTGCGGCCCAGGTGCACGACTACATCCACCCAGACAAAGAATGCGCTATATCGAGAAGAAATTTCTGTGTGGACTGGATTGTGACTGTCAGGATATTGGCTTACATAGCCATGAGCCATTAAAAGACATTATTTAAGAAGTGAGATGTTACTACAGGCCTCCTGTAGTACAGCACTTCCACTGTATGTTTACACAGCCACAATTGTCCCCTTCTCAGCTTTCATTTTAATGGTGGATCTTACAGTTTCTGATTTCTTTGGCCTAGACAGTGAGGAGCTACTGTATCTGTGTATCATCAGCTGTTCACACTCAGACCACAGCTGTACTATGATATCCCTCCTTTCTTCGTCTCTCTGTATCATTAGGTTTCTCACAAAACACATTGCTCTGGAGCTGTGTTTGCTGCACTGTCAATCTGACAGGCGTCTAATATTTAAAAAATGAATAAATGGATTCCACAGCAGGAAAGAGACAGTAGGAGATGTGCTTGAAGGAGAGGGTTGGAGAGTAAGTGAGAGGAATGGAAATGAAAGAGGAAAGATCCCAGCACCTGCTCATCACTCCCAATGTCAATGGCACAGAGATGTAATGGATTACAGACGTGTCAATGTGAAAACGGAGGGGAAAAAATAAAAACCAATTTCTCTCTCCATCAGTTTGGCTCTGACACTGGGTAATGAGCAATCAATACATCAAATCCACATCTCTGCACACATGCTATGAATAGATATGTAGGTCTTACAGCTTGAATCTGCTTTAGATCAGCCGGATGGGTGAATCTCACAAATACTCAATATATACTTATTTGTATATATGAGATTAATCCTGAAATTATTTATGTCTTTATTTATTCTGTGTACTGTTTGTATTGAAATGTGTGTGTGAATAAGATAAAAGCTGGGAATTTTTAGGCAATGTCTCAGAGGGGACGGGGCTTCATTGATCCCCCTTAAACCCCACCCTGTTCCTCAGCTCACTCTCGCAGAGCTTCATGCCAATCAAAAACCTGCTGCCAGTCACAGCAAGCATTAACCACAAAGCCAGTGAGTGGCCCACCTCGTTCATATTAGATTCACAAAGGCATCCTCTCTTACATTTAAAGAGTCTGCTTGGACAGTTTCCCTCTAAATGTGGAGGACAGGAATGGAGAGAGCGTATAAAAGGACAAAAGCTCTTCTGAAGCTCTCTCAGTGTTCAACACAACAAAGCATTTTTTACAATGACCCAAAATCTCACAGACATTAGAATTAGATTAGGCATTGCACAAACTTTGTGTATTTTCTTGTACGAGAAAGACATGGAGAAATCAATACAAGGCGAGGGTCTATTCTCTGTCCCCTGTGGACAGAACCACCCATCCACACACAATATAGCTTCATCACTCAAGGTCAAATCATTTATTACAGTACATTCAGAGAGAGAGAACATGGGTGTGATCCTATGATAGATTATATGTGTGTACATGAGGGTTTGTGCACATTTGGATTTACCAATTGTGAGTAAATTTGTCACATTGGTTTAAACAGCTTTGGCAAGGACCTCAGCATACACACACACACACACACACACATTTACACACTCTGTCATTTGAATGCTGGCCTATCATTAGATGTACAGCTCTGGGCTGGAGAGGAAAACTCCACACCCACTGAAAAAGCCCATATCCCACGCTTCTCACACACCAGCTCCCAGCTATAACACGGAGTCTAACCAGCCGTAAGCAAGGAAATTACAGGATATTATCTTTTCTTGTCTTAATTCTGCTTTCTAACCAAGGCCATTATAAAATACAGTTAAAGCTCCATTTGCCATGTGGTTTACTTTTTTATCCTTAATGTCCATATCGAAGGAATTTCAGTGTCAGGACAAATTTCCTCTGGACTATTGGGAGGTAATTGACTAATTAAGAGTAGTGATGCAACCAATTTAACTATAGTACATTTTCCAAAAGGTTGACAATGGCTCAGCTCTTTTCACAATAATGTAGCTTTTCCAGTAACAAGTTATTTTTCCAGAGTAACAGTGTAGTGTGACAAGTATGATGCTCTATAATATTTTTTTGTCACATTATGTTTTGCATGAAGCTTTAGAGCTGAGTGAAGTCAGGCAGGAATCACACAATCTCCTGAACTGTCCTGTCTCTCGAATAGTTTTGAGAATTCTGATTCATTTTGTTTCGACAGTATACATGTAGCTTGTGCAAATAAGTGTTTCGCTGCTTCACAATTCATTTTAGTAAAACAGTTTGTTCAGAGAGTTAATAAAAAAACCTGTCAGAAGAAACGATTCATTGCTTCACACGATTCCATTCGGACTGCTTCATTACAAGTCCTTGCGTGAGATTTTGTCTTTTTGTAGTGAAATACTTAAATGTTGCTGTTCGCCACTATGTTTTCATTATACAAATTAGAGTGTTTCTAGTTTTATTTGTTGCATTTAATGACAATTGCTGAAAACTTTTGAGATGAGTTGTTTTAATATAAGGAATCAGAAGATGGTTGAACAGAAACAGAAAATAAATCTGTTCAAAATGAACTACAGTACCTCAAATTATGATTATCTGGTGGCTTTGGAAGCTAGCTTCAAAATAGCTTCTCCAGATCAGTTCCTGTGCACTAAACCGATGAGAATTTTGAACATAAATCTTCATCTGGATTCAATTTAAAACCTCCAGTGAACATTTTAAACTAGGCTGCGGTGTTGTTATTCTATGTGTAGAAGGTTGTAAAAAGTCAAACTGTGTTTCTTCAAAGAAAAGTGTGTTTCTTTGCATGACGTGTGCCTACACGTCATGTAAATGTCCAACACACTCTCTCTGCTAACACTATTCATCTGTAAAGTGTTGAGTTGATCATCCTTTTATCAGTGGCGCTCCTCTTCTGCCTCTCAGATCTGTGCAGCTGCGAGCTAATAGTGAGTGGTGAAAAGAGTAACAACCTAACACCATTTACCACCACTTCCACATGCGGGCCATACAATCTTAAGGGTTCACCCCAGAACCTTGGCAGAGTTAATAGTGGCGTTTGAAAAAGAAAAAAAAATGTCATTGCTACATTCTGGTAAGCTACAAACAGTGTGGCCTATTTCAGGGAAGCTTTACCCAACAACTAGCATATAATATGCCAAGAAACATATGTGCGCTCACACACATAAATCAAACACACCCACATCAGTAAGCCAAGACTACTGAAGCCTGAAATGGTCTGCAATGAAGAAAAAGAGAGGAATGCTGGTGATGTTCAGCGGGTAGGCTGGACTGTGTTTTTGTGTTGTGGTGAAAGCGTCAGCTAAGCCCTTCATTGAGGGGGAATTCTGACAGAGGTATGCATGAGCCTGAAGGTCAGGTGAGAAAAAGCCAAAGGTGGATGCGCAGATACATCCTCCATAGCTATTACAGTGGCTTCTGTCTGGAGGTCAAACGCCACTGCAAAATCTGACAGAAGCACTACAGAAATGGCCTGTAAAAATGTTTTTCCAAACTAGTTTTCAAGACATTTGAAGTATCAACACAGAATTTCATAGAACTTAAACTGAAAATTGTGAAAATCAATATTTAACATATATCTGTAAACATTTTCGCAAAAACATCCTTAGATGGAAACTTGTCATTTCAGGACATTTCCTTGAAATCCTCTATAGAGGTTTTACTTTAAAATGTTACATAATTTTAAGGGGATTTGTTGTGGTATTTCTACACCGAGAACAGAGCGTCTTAAACCTCCCTGACAGATTTGCATAGAGGAGAATCCAGACATAAAACGGGAATATTTTTCATACTTTTGACTGTTCTCATCAGCAGTGGTATGCAGCAGGTGTATGTGTTTATGGGTGTGTTTAAGCTTAGTCATTGTGTTATTTAAAATGGAATTGTCAGTTGCAGTAACACTTTTCACAATATAAATTGTTCTGAAGCATATTTAGAAAGATTAGTGCCTTACATAGTTTTATGATACATCATTCATTAGGCATTTGGCCTCTGAGATTGTTTGAGTAGTTAGGTTTTGCTTTACAAATACATTTTGTCTGCATTCTCTGTGTTATTATGGAGACCGGAAAACCTTTACTATAAGCACTCTGCTGCATTAACATCAACTTAGTCATTTGTGTCCTACTGTATATAGGACCTATACAAAGCATGAGCACAGTCAATCATATCTCTAATGGGTGTAGTGTATCCATTTTTAGATCCCAGAGGGCTTTTATTTCACTTTGTAGCATTTGTGCTAATTACTAATTTGCCATTTTTGTGTCTAAAAATGACTGGGACAGCCTCATTAACTAGCACTAATCTACAAACTGTTCCCACGCACAAACCACTTTCAAAAAAAGAAAAGAATGGCAGTTAGCATTGGCATACAGAAAAACGTATACTCCAATTCAAACTGATACTCTATGCCGTAAACCACATGAAAGTGCTTTTCATTCAGTATTCAATACATTATTCCTATTTTTTCTTTCTACAAACCTCTGTCTTACAAAAACAGTGTATGTTTATGTTTAAAAAGCGTAGTTTTCCGAACGTCACAAAGTAAAAGTAAAAAATCTGACATTTAACTGAAATCAAAAATTGTCACAACTTTGGTCTTATCGTGATATAACTGCCTCAGCTGTTTGACATAAGTAGCCTACATTTAGCCATGTTTTAAGGATATCTCTATTAAACCCACTTCGCTCAAGCACATTTATAATGAGGGGCGAAAAAAATCTTTATGGAACCTTTTTTTCTCTGTGTATGAGGAAGAGGAGGGACTGATTATGAGTGGATAATTCATGGGCTCGAGCCCATCTGAATTATAAGTATTTTTTATCCGATTTTTGAACAGTTTTGAACAGACATAGTCACTTAAAAGCTTTCCATCATCGCAGCTGTGACACATTCATTTTCCTTGCTGCTGGCGCAAAACAATGACAGAAGTGGATGAGAAGTGATAGTGGATGGTGTATTTTTGCATGCATGTTTCCAGCGGCTATACAGTTATGTAAGTTAGTGTCCATTCCATTGCAGGATTAGGAGTATCATCTACTAGTAATGACATTGTCACATTGTTTAGTTTCCTTTTTAAAGATTGATTGTAAATTGGAATTACTTAGTTTTGTCAGATATTAGTTAGTTACAGACTGTTTGTTCAGTACTGTTAGAGCAGTGCACCTAATATAAACTACCCATCCTTTTCTCCCTGAATTGATGTATTGCATTTCAGTGTTTTAACAATACAGTAAGTTTTAGGACCATTAATCTCACTGTATTAACACACAGTGTACATGAGGTGACCTCTGTTTACTGTGTTTTACAGTATCCTTCAAGAAAAGCTGAGCTTTGAATCTCTTTATTCCCATCTTCTACTATACTTTCATCTGTTTGTTTTGGCTTGATTCATTGCGGTCTTTTTACTCTCAAACAACTCAACATCCTCTCTTATTCTGTTGAGGCCTCTATAGATTGTAAACACACAATGAGAACAGACACAGGCAGGTATTCAGCTATCCACATTCACAAATATACACAGGCGTCAGAGAGTTTCCTGTTTAATGTGACTTCCTCAGCATCTGTCGCTCTGCACCTGCAAAGTCCATAGACTGTCATTTGTCTCAGCACGCTGAGAAATGAATGGATCTGACATTCATAATTCACTGTATCCGTTTATTCTGTGGTTTCAGACGTGTTAGTACAGCAAATACTTTACAGCACAGGTTTTCAAACTGAAAAAATTAGTTAAGGAAAATGTATAAATGTTACAAAGTTCAAGACTCAAGGAAAAAGGAATGCGATAACCGGCAAACGTAACTTTAATGACAAAATAAGCATAAACAACAAAACTCACGGCCAATTGCCGCATAAACGTAAACAAAATCACAATGTACAGTTTCAGGCCTGGTCCTCTCTTGCCTTTCACGCCGCTTGACTGATTGCATGTAAATGGTTGTATAAATGGGTCACGTCAATAAAAAATAAAAAATAAAAAAGGCTGCATCTAAAATTGTTTGGAAACCTCTGCTTTACAGTAAATAGTACAGCACTAATATTTTCTATGAAACTTGTTGTAAAATTACAACCAGAATGCTTCATACAATATTTATGTACACTACCATTCATAAGATTGGTACCCGGTATGATTTTTTTTTAATTAATAATAATTTAAAATAATTAATAATACTTTTTTTTAAATTAACAGTAATTACATTTATAAAGTTACAAATATGTTCTGTTTCAAATAAATGCTATTCTTTTGAATTCTCTATTCATCAAAGGAACCTGAAAAATATATTACGGTTATGTATAGCGGTTATAACGGTTCCCAAAACAATCTTTGCCATCACAGGAATAAATTACTTTTTAGAATATATTAAAATAAAAAGTACTTATTTTAAATTGTAATAATATTTCACAATATACAGTCTTACTGTATTTTTGATCAAATAAATGCAGCCTTGGTGACCAAAAGAGACTTCTAAGATACATTCAAAAAATCGTAATGACTTATGCATGGTATTTTATCTCCAGGTATTAACATGAATTTAGCATTTCATGACAGGCTTAATAAACTTCAACAGTCATTCAAAGGTGAGGAACAATAAATATTCTACCAAACTGCAACTTCCTGAATAAGTGTGACGTGGCTTATATAGGCCGCATTTACACTGCAGGTCTTGATGCCCAATTCCGATTTGTTGACTATATCCACTATATATTTTTGAGAACCAGCTTACATCTTCTTTTAAAAGTGACCCATATCTGACATCTGTATTTACACTATTCACTTGGCAAAACAACCCGGAAAAGCTTAGGCCGAAAAGGAAGTAAAAATGGTGTCCTTCGTCCTCCTTTGCGCCATTGAAAAGAGTCATGTTCACCTGAGTTGCCATCATTGGCCACCGTGGCTTTTTCAATGATATGACTTGCATTGACAAGGGAATATCCGATCTGTCAGTTTACGTGGTAGACGCAAATGCACTTCATATCCGATTCATATCAGATTTTTTTCTATATGAATGAGGCCTGAAAAAGATCTGAGAATATTGGAATCCATGTGCTTTTTTCCTGCTTACACGTTCTTGAGTCATATCCGATCTGTGCCACATGGGAGGAAAAGATTGGAATTGGGTCACTCAAACTATGGAATTTAAATGCGGACATGTAATGCAGGCTCCTTTTCTTTAGAAATGCAGTATCTGCATATCTTCATGCACCTGACTCAGTCATTGTCCAGTGGTTTCTGCTGAAACAAAAACAAAAACAAAACTAGTTCAATGATTGAGAGAACACACACGCCTTGTCTACACTTTCTTAGGCAATTGTTGAGTGCTTCTTTACCAGCATACAGCTTCTTAACCATCTATGGACTTGTTTTTTCAGCTCAAATATTTTACATTGCTATTCCCATGAACATTACCTGGCATCAGTTAATACATCAACAATTCAGTTGAATCAAGAAAGAGAAATAGAAAGCGTTCCACTAATGTTTTTTAGCAGGTAGAAGATCAAAGAACAACATACTGCACTTGACATCATGGCAGAAATATGCCATTAATTTAGAAAACTGAATGGTAGGTAAAGATGATGTGACATACACTCACCTAAAGGATTATTAGGAACACCTGTTCAATTTCTCATTAATGCAATTATCTAATCAACCAATCACATGGCAGTTGCTTCAATGCATTTAGGGGTGTGGTCCTGGTCAAGACAATCTCCTGAACTCCAAACTGAATGTCAGAATGGGAAAGAAAGGTGATTTAAGCAATTTTGAGCGTTGCATGGTTGTTGGTGCCAGACGGGCCGGTCTGAGTATTTCACAATCTGCTCAGTTACTGGGATTTTCACGCACAACCATTTCTAGGGTTTACAAAGAATGGTGTGAAAAGGGAAAAACATCCAGTATGCGGCAGTCCTGTGGGCGAAAATGCCTTGTTGATGCTTGAGGTCAGAGGAGAATGGGCTGACTGATTCAAGCTGATAGAAGAGCAACTTTGACTGAAATAACCACTCGTTACAACCGAGGTATGCAGCAAAGCATTTGTGAAGCCACAACACGCACAACCTTGAGGCGGATGGGCTACAACAGCAGAAGACCCCACCGGGTACCACTCATCTCCACTACAAATAGGAAAAAGAGGCTACAATTTGCACGAGCTCACCAAAATTGGACAGTTGAAGACTGGAAAAATGTTGCCTGGTCTGATGAGTCTCGATTTCTGTTGAGACATTCAGATGTTAGAGTCAGAATTTGGCGTAAACAGAATGAGAACATGGATCCATCATGCCTTGTTACCACTGTGCAGGCTGGTGGTGGTGGTGTAATGGTGTGGGGGATGTTTTCTTGGCACACTTTAGGCCCCTTAGTACCAATTGGGCATCGTTTAAATGCCACGGCCTACCTGAGCATTGTTTCTGACCATGTCCATCCCTTTATGACCACCATGTACCCATCCTCTGATGGCTACTTCCAGCAGGATAATGCACCATGTCACAAAGCTCGAATCATTTCAAATTGGTTTCTTGAACATGACAATGAGTTCACTGTACTAAAATGGCCCCCACAGTCACCAGATCTCAACCCAATAGAGCATCTTTGGGATGTGGTGGAACGGGAGCTTCGTGCCCTGGATGTGCATCCCACAAATCTCCATCAACTGCAAGATGCTATCCTATCAATATGGGCCAACATTTCTAAAGAATGCTTTCAGCACCTTGTTGAATCAATGCCACGTAGAATTAAGGCAGTTCTGAGGGCGAAAGGGGGTCAAACACAGTATTAGTATGGTGTTCCTAATAATCCTTTAGGTGAGTGTATCTCCTAATGCTTTATTGTGCCGATTTATATAAAAAAAACCTGAATGTTCTGCAGATTATAAACATCTCAGCTGAAATATCATATAAAGACCCATAACACTTCAGTACTTATAATATAACAGCTGGACACTGTTCTCACTGTCTATTTATATTGTTTGAACATCACAAGTGAAGGACAAGGTCAGTATATTAGATTACCCTAAACGCTTGGCTATAAAATGATAAGATTAAGAAGTTATGAAAACATTTGCAAGAATGGAGCCGATAAGAGAATCATGATGATTTAGTATGATGAACACACTCCTCTGGCTCAGAGGAGAGATTCCTATAGCAGAAGAACAGGTGTCCTCCATCAGGGTCAGATCATGGACTTGACTGGCACGCATGAACAACTATGCGCATTTGACATGCATTTTACTGACATTGATGGATGTATTTAAAACCTTACAAGTATGAGATTTTTTAGTGGATTCATAAACTTAACTACACTGCAAAAAACATAATTTTAATCTATATTTTTCACTAAACATCTAAACATACTTAATACAATATACATTTATTACTCTACTTTTTTTAGCACAAACCATTGAGTAAAAGTGTATGTTTTAAAAAGAAAAAATATAAGAAAAATAATCTTTAAGATACCCACTGAAAATGTATCTTGTTTTAAGGAGCAGTGTTGGGGGTAACGCATTACAAGCCTAATGTGAGTTATGTAATCAGATTACTTTTTTCAAGTAACTAGTAAAAGTAATGCATTACTTTTAAATATACATCAAAATATCTGAGTTACTTTTTCAAACAAGTAATGAAAGTTGCTTTGTTTTCCCATTTAGTGACTGACAGCTCTCCTGTCCCTACTGTATGTCGTGAGAAATCGTGAGTAAGTGCAGAAGCGTTGTGTGCGCTGTGTGAACATGATGGTTATTGTAGTTCTAGACTAAATGTGAACATGCATTTACTCATCTCACTTGCACAAAAACAGACTCAGCATTCATCAATATAAATAAAACAGTGAAATGCAAACTCTGAATATTTCGCAAACCCGCAATAATTTAATATGTTAAATAACACAATGTATTTAATCTAACTTTTTTAACCAATGTCTTTGCTGCTGACCTTCGATGATCCAATTCAACCATACTAATAATCAAAAATGACTTGATAAACATCACAGTTGTGTTTAATCTTTTTGTTTTTATTGCTGAAGTAAGAGTGTTGTACTTTCTTCTTCTGCGATCCAGAATGGCAGCACAGCTGAAAGGTTTGTTTGAGCGGCGCCCTCTACTGTACAGGCATGATTTTTCATTGCATTCAGTCTGAGGCTTATTCATTTCACTTTTGGTGTGAAAGGGAATTTACATTTGCCAAATATATATATTTTTTTTGTTATTAAAAAGCAAACAAGCAAGCCCAGCGCAGATGAGAAAAAGTAACGCAAAAATAGCGTAACACATGTTTTCTATATAAAGTAAGTTACGCAATTGGTTACTTTTTTAGGGAATAACACGGTCTCTAACACTGTTAAGGCGTTTTAAGTTTTTTTTTTTTTTTTTACAGGGAAACAAAAATAGATAGATTGAAAATAATGTGCTTGATTATATTATTGATTCAAAGATAGTGACTAAGAAAATATATATATATGTTTTAATCCAGCAAGAAAGAGAAAACATTTTATCTTTATTATTTTACAGATTAGATAACACAAAGATAAAAGGGCTCAGAGCATAAGATGTTTTTATCTTGTCCATGTCACAATCTGTTAAAATCAGCTTTGTCTCTACAGAGACAGTTTGACATTATTCACTCTTCAAGTGATGTTGCATGCATGATGCAAAGACAATATTTTTTGTCACTGAACAGAGCTTTTTAAATCAGGGTTGTACCTGACACTTTCCGGTTAATTGCAATGCTCACTGAGCTTAGCTTTCCCCTTATTAACTTGTTGTATAATGCTTTCCATCTCAATGCCAGCAATTTGTATGCGAAAGGTTTCATAACCCATTCTAAATGAACTTGGAGCCCTGACGGTTTTGCCTTCAGAAAGCACAAACTTTTTCTGCGCATTCAGCCGTGGAGTGGAAGTTGTGTTGACTTCCCCTCTGAGGTAGTGCGTTTCTATGCGTGTCCTCTTGACCGTTTCTGCTTAGACTAGCTAGTCACGATTTTTCTGTGCCCAAACACCCACTCACACACTGCCCGACTGCTGTCCAAAAGAAATGATTAGAGGAGAACAGAAGTCATTATTGTCACACAGGTGAAGGCTTCATGGCCGCGCGTGTTTCTCCTTGACAGCGAAACAATGCTGGTTAAAGGGATGGTGATTCCTGTAGACTGAGTCACAAACTGCATATTGCAGTACAGGTATAGTCCTGTTGTCATAGCAACATGTCTCAAGTTAAGCTTTGGTCTTTGATCAAAGGAAGCATTAGAAGCCACTCAAACACACAATTAATTGAATAAGATTTAATCTGATCTGTTAAATTAAAATGGTTTGAAATTGACCATTGATTGATATTGATTTCAGAGGTGTGTATTATGATTCTAGGTGTCTTATTTTCTGGGGCTACTCCTACGCTTATTACATCACTCACTCCTACTTCAACTACGATTGAAGACTGAGTCACGAAGTTGAGGCGTTATTTGAACACGGCAAATAAAAGATATCCAAGCAATTAAATGCGGCGTGATGTCATTAGTTTAGTCATCCACAGCTAGCCCACCACACATGACCCACTTCTTGCCTGTTAAATCACATTCACCCACACTGGCTCAAATCACCATTGGCTGTATGGGGAAGGCCGTGTAGGAGCTTTGGATGCTTCATTTATTTTGACACAGCCCAAATATGTGTTGTTTAGAAGTGCAAAATAGCCATAAATGAACCTATTAAGTGGCCTGACGCAAACTTTTTGAAAAGATTGACATTAGAGCACGTCACCAGCATAATGTTTCAAATGCAACAGTGACTCTCTGGCCCTCTGCCACACCTATTGTTTTTATGCGATGTGATTTAAAGCGGATGATTACATTATGTAATTTGCATCAACAGAAACAGGTTGGGTTTCCTCTGTTCATAGCGATTTACTGGTAGCAGAATGTGAGCTGGCATCTCTGCTATTTCATTAAGGAGTTCTATTGTCAAGCATCAGCCGCAAATTCAAAACTGAGATGCTTCAGGTATGTGACATGTCAGATACTGAGGTAAAAATCTGGTTGTTCCTTGTTGGTAAACTTTTAAAGAGAATTTACATTTGGGTCAGAGCTTTGGTATGTTGCAGACGGTTAGACATTAGGTAGCCTATGTACATAGAATGCAGTGTCATACAGATACAGGGAGGAAGTACAGACAGTTTCTTCAGATATGCAACCTTAAAGTTAGTGTATCACATGAAGAACTTTTATTTTAAATTGTAATTTATTCCTGTGATGACAACGCTGAATTTTCAGCAACTATTACTCCAGTTTCTCCAAAAAAAACCACAAAAAAATGATAACTTACAGTGCATTTGCAACATTAACACTCTTGTAATTTCAGTTTAATTATACATTTGTCTGACTGATTCAACCCAGTAACCCAGTAATTTATTTGTGAATTGGACTACACTTTTCATGCTGTATGCTTTTCATTTAATAAAAGGAACCGGCTCACTAGAGTCATTAATTAATGTATTGGAAAGCAATTCACTGGTGTACAATAGAACATCCATGAATGGTTTGATCTCATCATATAGGGTACCAGTAAGATTTATTTAAAATAATAAAATATCTATCCAAATGACTTTTTAGTCGATCCTTAAATAATCCTTTATTTAAGAAGCATTTGTTTACCATTTGCATGCAACATTCACCTATATCCTCCATGTGTCTATTATTAGTATAGTGCGAGTCTCATATTATAAGTCTGTTTGCCATAGACAAATAGCTACATTGACTCTCTACAATGAATCATTGCACCACTGTCATTAAAACCATTTCTTCCACTGCAAACATAATGCAAAGTGTGTGTAAAACCCAAAGAAATATTCCAGGAAAGGACTTTTCCATGGTCTCCAAGATGGTTTTCAATATTTGTGGGTAGGATATACAAAAAATAAAACACATTATTTTCTTTGGTTCCTGTTGCTAAAGCACAGCATGGCAAACAGCAATACGTTGTGAGGCTAACTATAGTTATGGAATTTAAAATTGAGGAGCTAGCGGGGTCCTGCGTGACAAAGACCGAATATGGAGGGTCACCACGCTCTGACAGACGGGTTAAAGAGAGCAAGTAAGGAAGAGGTGAAGGTGCAGTGTTTGTCATTCTCTGTCAGAATGGTGACGGGATGTAATCCTTCTTTATATCATCTTTCATCCCTTAAGGGAAAAAAAAGAGGAGGATGACAGAGGAGTGTGAGTGTGTACACTCATCTATCTGGGAGCTTTTCTGACAGTTTCAAGGCTGCATGAATTTTAAATAGCAAGTAGCGATGAGTGACAGAGGAACATTGCGCTCTAAAAGAGAGGGAATCCAGAATGACATTTACAGGCAATGAATCAGCCACTTGAAACACATTGCACGTGTTTTCTTAATAAATCCCCTCTGAAAAACACCATTGGAGGTCACATAAAGCAGAAAATTCCCACAGTAGTCACCTGGAAGGACAGGTGAGGTATGTGACATGCCTTAAGCCATGTCAGAAATACCATTATGAGGAAGAATGTTTCTGCTGAAGAGCTTCAGGGGAATAACTTCAGGTCATAACAACTCAGAGGATAAACACAGCAAACCTCTTCAGCACACCATGTTTTTTTTTTTTTTCATGTTTAATGTTTAAATGTTTAACACACAAAAAGTTAATAGTAGTTAAATTAGCAAAGTAATAAAAATTGATAATAATAAATCTGGGTAACACGTTAGTTGATGGTCCAATTCTCACTATTAACTAGTAGCTTAATAGGATATTACTAGGATATTGGCTGTTTATTAGTCCTTATACAGCACATATTAATGCCTTGTTCTGCATGACCATACATTCCTAATCTTACCCAATACCTAAACGTAACAACTACCTTACTAACTGTCAATAAGCAGTAATTAGGAGTTTATTGACGCAAAAGTCATAGTTATTAGTTAGTTAGTAGTGAGAATTGGACCCTAATCTAAAGTGTGACCGAAAGCAGTTATATGAAAGAAAGCCGTTGATTGGAATAATGTTCAATATACAGTACAGTTCATTGGTCATTATAGAAAAATATCTGCAAAATGGCCGAGTTGACCGAATTGACAGAATTCTAGAGAGCTGTTTGCAATCTTTGAATGTCATTTATTTGAGCATGGAGATAATGTTTGCTTTATTTGTGGATGGAATTATAGTGCAGACTTTGTCACCACCAGGATGTAGCCTTTTTTCTAAGCTAAAGCGTGTATAGGAAAAAAAGCATGTACTTGCTCTTTTAGCTTGGCTACTTTGTTTCTCATTTGTAAATCGCTTTGAATTGTCATCTGATACATGACTAAATGTAAATGTCTAGTCTTTGTCCCTCTGTCAAGAATCTGCCCTTAATGTGAAAGTGAGAGTGAACATCTTGATCTGTTTTACATGCTAATTCCGAGTGAACCGTTCATCAGGGAAAGATGAGGCATGAATATTTCAGGAGCCGTTCACTGCGCACATGTTGTGTGTATGGCGTTGGTCCATATGGTCTGTCTCTCTCTGGATGCTGTGTCTCTCTCTGTCTCACAGTCAGACACACACACACACAGGTGTAATTGATGTGCAAAGTTATATGATGTGATAAACACGGACAAGGAGTGAGGTCATTAACTGAGGAATTAGCAGAGGACATGGCTTAGATGGCTCAGGGTAAAGGGAGGAGATCAACATCTCAGAAAGAGAGAGAGGTGTTAATTGCTTTAGTTGAGCTGTGCTCGCATAACCTGTGGGATTTCTGTTCAAACTGTATATAACATCTCTGCGATATTCTGCTTAGGAGGTCCACTAAATATTTGAATACAATAAAAAAGATTTCACAATATGTCAGTTAAGTTATGAAATAAAGTTATAATGTAATGTAAGTATTGTTAATATTTATATTATTTATATTATATGTAATAGTTTTATGTAGCGAGGACATTACATTTATCAAAAGTGACTGTTAAGATATGTATAGTGTTACAAAAGATTTCTGTCAAATAATTCTGCTGTTATTTTGAACTTGTCCTCAAAAATATTACAGCAGCACAACTGTTTTCAACATTGATAATAATAATAAATGTTTAAATGTTTTTATTTTTTATGTTAGAATGATTTCTGAAGGATCATGTGACACTGTAATGATGCTGAAAATTCAGCTTTGATCACAGGAATAAATGACATTTTACAATATATTCAAATAGAAAGCTGTATTTTAGTTTTTATTGTGTTTTGATCAAATAAATGCAGCCTTGATGAGTGTAAGAGAATTCTTTCAAAAACATAAAAAAATCTTACTGACCCCAAACTTAACTATAGTATATGTAGGGGGAAAAGTTGGAAAACGGCTGCTCTTATACACAGTGTGCGGTAACAGCAAAATAGTTGATAGGAAATGATGAGTGGTACTTACTGACAGAGCAATGACATGCAAACAGTTTCATTATGAGACTTTTTGCTTGTCGTGTAACAAAAAAGTGATGTTTGAATCCTGTGTCTTCAGTTTCGCAAGTTACACAGCAGAGCGCCAGTTTCACTCTCATCTCCTCCCTGTCACGTTTACAGCATCTTTATCAAATCAGACCTAGCCTACTGTATTCTTTTGTAAACAAATCCAGCCTCACAAACATAGTTTACTCACTGTTGTTTTGTATTTATTTATTTAAGTCTTTTTCAGTTTTGGGACAGATTTCAAAGGCAGCCTAATTACGATCACTAAGCAAGTGAAGTCAGGGATGAAATAGCAGATCATTTAGCATATAGTGCTGCTGTAATTTGTACAGGTTTGAGTGTGTGGAGAGAGCGCTGATTTCCCAGCAGGCTCGGTGTAGGCTCCGTGCCTGTTCCTAGAGTTGATATACTCAAGTCAGGTCGAGTTTGGCTTGAACAAGCAGCCAAGGATAACACAGGGCAATGTTTCCGGTGGCTTCAGCAAATTCAGCCTTCCTCAAAAATGGGGAGTTATTAAATATCCAAACATGGCCATTGATCAAGGGTGGGAGACGGCTAGAAATTCAGCCCAGACTTTATAGCCTCAGACTTGGTGTTACCAAGGTCTCTCAACCTCAGCACAGCACAAAAGAGGATGTAGATTTATAATTAAATATCATGACACTGTACTATATATATATAGTGTATTTGTGCGGGTTTTAGACTGCACTGTATTTCTCTTTCTCTGTAAGCTTGCAAACACATCCTCACATTGCATAACACACACACAACCACTGCAATGTTTATGGAGATGGCAAAAATCCTCAAAATCTGCAGCTCTGAAGTTTCCAGATGAGCATTATTACCTCATGCCATCTATGCAGACTCATTACGAAAGCATTTTGGATGCAGGAATACAGGAATATTTTACATTAGATACTTTCAAGTGTACTTTATTTACTGCAGTTGAAGACTGTTAACAGTATTTATATTATTTTTACCTCTACACAACCACGTCCAAGTGATCTGAGGGCGCGGGCGCTTCCTGGTGTGTGACGTGTGCGCGCGTTCTGGCTTAGTCTGCGCAAGCACCGGAAAGCGCCGGAAAGCACCGGACGTGATCTCGGATGTGTACAAGAGCTAAAAGCGATATAAATACAAACCGCTCGTTTCGTGTCTTAGGCCATCAATGTGTACTTACGATGGGGAATTGTTTAATTTGGACTTCTCTGTGCATGCTCTTTGAGATAGTGACCATAGACCTGCATTATATGACTGACAGACAAGAACGGTTTGACCTAAAAATATCAAAATTGAAACTACTGCGGAAAAAAAAGACACCTACATCTTGGATGACCTTGAGGTAAGCTAAAACATACCAAAATTTTATTTCAAAGTGAACTATCCCTTTAATGGGCAGTAGCACATAAGCGGATGGTGGGTAGGTGAATTAGGGAAATAGAAAGAGAATCTTAAAGCTTCCTCGTCATTTTAAAGAATGAGGATGTGGATTTTTAGTTTTCTGCAAGTGGAAACTATTTTTTAGAACTGACAGCGTTATTGTTGTCATGATGGCACAGAAATCCTACAAAGTACACTATCAGAAATAGGGGTACAGTAGGAGTCCATTTCTGTCCCCCAAGGTACGATCTACACTAACGTACCCCATAGAGCTTATTATCGGACTTCAAGGTACATGTACCTTTTTGAGGGTCAAAAAGCATTAAAAGGTACATATATGTACCATTTCTTTTAAAGGTTAAGGTACAATATTGTAGTCTTGAGGGTACAGCCCCAGTGACAAGCCATTGTACCCCTAAAGGTACAATTATGTACTTTATTTTCTGAGAGTGTATGAGATAAATGTGACAATGAATGTTAAAAATGACTGCTCTGCTTCTGTTTTTCTTTCCAGTCTTCATCTGCAGTTTCATGGTGGCTGCACCCATTTTCGGTTACCTGGGGGACCGTTTCAACAGAAAGATCATTCTGAGCAGTGGAATTTTCTTCTGGTCCTTTGTGACACTGCTAAGCTCCTTTATTACCAAAGATGTAAGTGCCATACTCTCTTCCTCCTCTACAAACAGCAGCCTAAACCTTCAAACCAATGTCTGCCCAGAACCTCTTAAGGGAATCATATTGTCATGATTATCATTCTAGGACAATCTTTCAAATATAAATGTAGCGTGTTTTTGTTTTGAAAGTTTTGGTTCTTGCAGAGCTAGTTGGGTATTTTTAGCAACCCAGCCCAGCAGTAGCATCTCTAAAGCTCATTCAGTTTCTGGCTCATTTGAGAGCGCTTTGAAATGACACTCGAGTCATTCAACATAGCAGGACTCATTTTACATAGAAAAAAACATCTCAGTGTACTTTATTATTTAGATGTCTCTCGCTTTTGCTTGCGCAATCTCTCTCGCTCTCTCTCTCTCTCTCTCTCTCTCTCTCTCTCTCTCTCTCTCTCTCTCTCTCTCTCTCTCTCTCTCTCTCCTTCTCTCCTTTTTCTTTTTTTTCCATTTTGCTAAGATGAAATGATTAGATGACATGCTCACTTAGCATAACACTAAGCCGGTCTCAGAAGACCTCTTGTTATAACTCTACTACTGTTTGTCATCCTCTTTGTCTCCTGTATCTTACTCCCTGTTTCATCCAGCCCTCACTCACTCGCTCATGTCATTAAGAGATCACTGCTGTTAGCCAATCACGTTAGAGAGTCACATTATTTATATATATTTTAACTATATACACACACATATATATATATATATATATATATATATATATATATATATATATCCCTTAAAATATATTGTCCATTGTCATATTTGTTACAATTTCTTTTAGCCATTTTCTTTTATTTGGTGCACAAATACTTTTTAAATTTTAGAAAAAAAAGCTGTTTTGCTTGAATAATACATATATTTATAAATATATACTCTTTCTTTTTTAATTTGATCTCCTTAGGATATTCAGCCTAATGAAATAAAAAAGTAAAGGTGACAGTGGAATGTTAACATCAAGGATCTTCTCTATCATTTCTTTCACAGCTTTCCAAAAATTCTTGACTTCTTCACACTCCCTAATGCAATGATATAGTGCACCTTTAAACTCACTGCATCTAAAGCAAGTGCCAGGGACATTTTCATTATATCCATGCAATATAATTAGAGTCAAATGAATCCGCATCAACCACTTATATTGTAGCAGCTTCAGACATGTGCTCATTGTTTGTGATTGAGCTTCTTTACATGTTTCATCCAGTCCTCCATCTGAATATCCTCATTAAGATCCAATCGTGATGAGAATTCTTACTGGATAAGAATTAAGGATAAGGATTTAAAAATATATATTTTTACAGACAATTTATATTCAGTAACATATTTTAGAGCTTGGCATAACTAGACGAAAGGTATAAAAAAAACACGAAAAACATGCTGTTTGGGTGAATTTAAATGAGAAATATCTAATATCTCAGCGTCTGTTAAAGTTTTTTTTTTTATTATTATTTTTTTTTTTATCATTTTAAGTCATCTTGAGGCCCCCTTGTGGGCCTGGGCCCCACCTGAGAACCACTGATCTAAGTTTAAAAAAAAAAAAAAAAAAAAAAACTGTCAAAAAACAAAAAACGTGTCACTGTTCACGTCCATAAAGGTAATAAAGACATCATCAAAGTAGTCGATGTGACATCAGTGGGTTATTTAGAATGTTTTGAAGCATCGAAAATACATTTTGGTCCAAAATTAACAAAAACTACGACTTTATTCAATATTGTATTCTCTTCCGGTCTGTTTTCCATCCGAGTCCACATTGACGCACCAGATAACACGTCAGCAGCGTCTTACGTCAGCAGCGTCAATGTGGACTTGTGAACGTGGATGGAAAACAGACCGGAAGAGAATACAATGTTGAATAAAGTCGTAGTTTTTGTTAATTTTGGACCAAAATGTATTTTCGATGCTTCAAAACATTCTAAATAACCCACTGATGTCACATGGACTACTTTGATGATGTCTTTATTACCTTTATGGACGTGAACAGTGAAACGTCCATTGACTTACAATGGAGGGACAGAAAGCTCTCGGAATAAATCTAAAATATCTTAAGATGTCTTCAGAAGAGAAACAGAGGTCTTACGGGTTTGGAGTGACATGAGGGTGAGTCATTAATGACATAATTTTCATTTTTGGGTGAACTAACCCTTTAAGGTTAGATGATGACAGTTGTTTATTAAATAACACAATGTCAATTGCTAAAAGACTCTAATGTTACTGAAGTCTTCATCTTTGTCTTCATTTATCTTTTACTTTAGCCACCGTCACTTATTACAAGACCAGAAAAGGGGTTTGACTTTGGTCATTCATTTATACAGACAGTATTTGAGCGGCTTCTTTAAGCTTTGCATGAGCAGTATAATTCGAGAGTGACATCTGTCAGTAAGTACAGTCGTCAAACCCTGACTCTATGGCTGTAACCTAATTCTCACTGTAAATATAGTCGTGTTAAACATAAAATTCTTCGTAATAAACATATGTTGAGAGGAACTGAGACAACAGTAAAGCAAAACTGAGAGCAGCAGTCAAAAAAACGTGACAATTTAATTGATGCTTATTGTCTATAATCTCTCATAGACCATCTCAATCAAATTATGTGTGTGTGTGGCCAGTCTCCAGGGAGTTAATTGTAACAGAGACAGATAGTGGCTGCTAATTAAAAGGCCATGTTAATAAGAGGAAGACTGTGAAATGACAACAGAGGAATGTTCCCTGTGGCTACAATAAATGATTTTAGTGATATCTAGTGACTTAGTGATGGTTCGTGTGCGGTTTGGTTCCCTTTAGCCAGTCAGACAGTGTGAGGATCGAGATTGCATGTACATATAGAAGATGTGTGTGTGTGTGTGTGTGTGTGTATGCCACGGGGGGTTATAAATGCGCTAATCCCCTCGATCTGCAATGCTGAGTTGATACGGACAGGACGAGCCAGTCTGCATCAATGTCACATGATCATATGCATACATGAGCGTGAGGACTGCAGATATCCCTTTATCAGTCAATCATCCAACCCACAGTGGTGAGCTATTATATAACGCTCTCCACCAAGAGAAGTAAGCAGATCATCTCGTATTTACACACAGGCTCATCATCACCATCACGTTAATGTTACCGCAACATTGCCGCAAGGTCTGCATTACATTATTCATAACAAGCTGAGTGGTGTGTTTTATAAGAATAGACTGAAATTAGAAAAAATACTATTACGCCAAGAAATCATATCAGAATGTAAACATGTTCTCATGTATTAGTTTGGCTTATAGACACCCAGCACTGATACTGGGAAGAAAATATCTACTAAATCTGTCTATGGCTTAAACTGACCTCAAGACCTCTTGCTGATCTGTTCCACATCCAAAATCCCTCGTAACTCGATGTTCAGCTTCATATAACGAGATTTCTCAGGGCTTTGGGAAGAGACGGTCAATTCACTGCACTGTGTTGCTGCAACAAGACTGAAAGACAGTTTTTTGTTGCACATAAAAATCGTGATGTAAAAAAAACAGAATTAGGGAATTTAAGTTGCAATTAAAAGAGAGACTTTAAGATGTCTGATTCCCATGCAAATTCCCATATTTAACATATTTAACATCATTGTGTCGGTTTTGTCTGATGACAAGAAAACAAAACATCAGGGGGTGTCAGCGGTGGTGGTTTTTAGTTAGATATGCACATATTCATACAGAATGTATTTGAATGCTCATGTTTATGTATATGGTTTTGAGGGATTGAGGGGAGTCAGACAGTCAGTCCTACAGTACAGCAAACTCATGAATTGGTTGTGGACTGGAACAAAAATAACAAGGCAGATGCATCAACTTTGCTTTTCAACCTTGGGGTTTTAACCACTCAACCACAAGCTCAAATAAAAACGGAAGTATGTGAAGTGTGAAGAGTGTGAAGAAAATCAAATCCTTACAAAGGAACTACCTAAACATGTACAATTACATTTGCATCCAGTCTGTCAACACAAAAAGCAAAAACGTCAAGATTAAAAAAAGGTTTCAGGATCAAATTCACTAAACTTTGGCAAGCAATCAAGTTGAACCAGATTGTGAATATCTAAATTAAGTCATTAAAGGAGACAGACACCGTCTTCTATGCAAATTATGCTCATTATTATAGATTTACTCATTTTATATTTTAATTTAAAGTATTTTGAATTATTAATTATATTTTCCAGACATTTAAAAATGTGAATAATGTGTTTTTGCTTCTGTACTTTGACAACAGTTATTTGTTTTAACAACATTTGTAATACTTATAATACTTTAGAATATCACATTATAGGTATAAATGTATCTTAATGTACACACACACATATATATATTAGGGGTGTAACGGGCCACGTAGTCAGTTCAAGAGGCAGCACGGAGAGCGAGAGAACGCAATCATCTCTTCCTCTTTAATGCTAGTTACAGAATAAACATGAACCTATAATATTATAGTAATGTGTAAATAAGTACAGCATTTGCAGATTTAGATTTTTTTTAATCCTTAAGACAAGGCAAATGGCAAATCCAATAAAAAAAGACAAAAAAGCAATTTTATGTTTAGTTTTCTCCCTCCTGCTGTACCGAAATGTACACACACACACACATCTGCTGCTCTGACACTGTAGGCGTGTGTGATTGACAGGGCAATGGGGGGTTCAGAGACCACCAGCTTTAAGTCCCTCCCTCCACCTTACTATAAATCTTCTCACACTGGATGACATAAGTGTGCGCGTCACCTCAAATAACCACCGTACAGTATGTATGTTCAGCAAATGACAGCACAGGCATTAATTTTTCAAGTGTGTGTGTATGTGTGTGAGAGTGTGTTGGAGTGAAAGGAGGAAAGGTTGTGTAACAAACAAACAACAAGTCGTCCACTCTCCCTCTCCACCATCCCTCTATTCTCTTTTTCCCTCACAGCACTTCTGTCAATAAACAACTAGCACACAGCTTTTGTCATTTTAGAGCAGAGTCATGAAAAGCAGGGAAGGAACTGAGAGAGAAAGGGGGAGGGAGGGATAGAGAAGTCCTCTCAGTGCCAGAGGATAACCCAGCTTGCTGCAGTCTCTCATTGTGGATTCCTGTCACGTACACTAAAGAAATTCCCCCGCTGAGAATTATGTAACATTCAACAACAAGTAAAGTTGTTTTTCTTTTGGCTGTATGTTGTGGGGCTGCTGTCACACCAAAGACAGTCAGGTGGAAAAGAATAAAGGATGAAAGGTAGGAAAGGGAGTGAGGGATTCCCAGTAATGAAAAGTGACCATCGGATGACCGAAGGACATGAGGTTTTCTGCCTCTGTTTTGAGAGCAAGGGATGAATTATACTTACAGTCTTGAATTATCAGACATGTTTATCCAAAATGAATTACCAATGAGAATTAAAATATATAAAATACACATTCCAATTTATATATTCATACTAACATTCAATAATATATATATATATATATATATAAACTGTTCCTTGAACCTTCTATTTATAGAGGAATCCTAAAAAAAAAAGTTTCCACACAAATATTTAGCTGCACAACTATTTACAACATTGATAATTAGAAATGTTTCTTGAGCACCAAATCAGCATATTAGGATGATTTCTGAAGGATCTTGTGACACTGAAGACTGGAGTTACAAATTAAATGTTGTATTATATTAAAAATATTATTGAATGTTAGTATAAATATATCAATTTGAATGTGTATTTTATATATTTTTAATGTGTAAAGGACTATAGATACATATATATAACTATAGCAATATGTGCTCAAGCGCACACACACACGCACACACACACAGAGAGAGAGACACACACACACACACACACACACACATTAACATTTACAGGAAGCTTATTAGTACACAAAAGTCTGCCACAACAGCATCTGGCCAGTCAGGTGGCTTTGTGAGCCCCCTCAGGAGATGGAAGTCTGCTATGACAGATCTGTAAATGTGTGTGTGCTTTATATGCACATCATAACATAATGGGATGACCTGCTGTCTCTAGAGAGTGTCCATATTTGCTGCTTTCATTTTCTTTCACTCCATCAGTGTTGGGTGTGGCTAGACTCCCCACTGCTGCCAGACTGAGACCACCGGTGACACAATAAAAATGAAATATTATTAAGGAGAGTGAGACTCACACAGAAAAAGAGGTCAAACCGTAAAGAGGTATTGACTGTGAGCACAAGCAACAGAGAAATCTATAACTAGCTTCCTCAGTTGGTCGACTGCCAGGGTGACCCAAATTCTCCACAGCAGTATAGCTGTCCATTACACACCCACAGTTAATGTCTTCACATAAACGACTATATATACAATGAGTCTAGGCCATTTCAGGGAAGGGTGGTTTCTTAGTCTGGCTTCCTTCCTAGCCGATAGAGGTCAGAGGACAACGGCCACATGTTCCCACTGTTTCAGAAATGTAGGACACTTGCTCCTTTTTGATAATGAATGTTGAACGTCTAAAGAGCCACACAAACCTGAACACAGTCTCAATGTCAATCAACAGATTTATGAAAACGTTTCAGGTCTCAATGATCTGTCAATCCTTAGATGCAGGATATACCATTCATTTCTTCCCGATAGTTAACGTGACTTAAATAGCTAAAAGAAAAAAAAGTGCTTCACAATGACCCTGAAAATCATGATCTATAGTATTTAAGTGTCAAGGAATGAAAATGAGAGCCATATTGGTTTTTAGATTTGCGCCAACTGAATAGTATATATAAGAAATTCCTTCAACTTTTCTGATCACATGACCTTTTCTTTTGCAGTATTATTGGTTGTTAGTGCTGTCCAGATGTTTGGTGGGAATTGGTGAATCAAGCTACTCATCCATCTCTCCAACCATCATTGGAGACCTGTTCACAAACAACAGAAGGACCATGATGCTCTCTGTCTTCTACCTGGCCATCCCACTGGGAAGGTGAGTCCCAAATTTGAGCAATACCACTCTATTTTCTTTTCAATCCATTATCAGGTACAATTACATCTATAAAATGGGTAAAGTCCTAGAAATATCATTTCATTTTGTTTAATTTACTTGCAGATGTTCAGATGTTCATTAGAGATGGTTTTACAATAGCACTTTAGCACTAAGATAATACTGTACAACCAGATAATATTATTGCCATAAAAATAATTGTAATGCAGTATATTTAGACATTTGAAGTCAGGTTAGGTGAACTGTGGCTGAAGGGAACAGCTTCTGACAGCCAGGTAATCTCAGATACCATCTCAACTCAGTAAAGGTCAGTTGTGGAGAATTGAGCTCAGCGTTTTGTGTGGTCACCGCCTCAGATGGGCCAAATAGACAATGATTTTCTAAATCTGTTTGCTGCTGTGAAAGACTTTAAGCTCAACCATTTCGGTCACTTAACCCAGGCTGTGGCATTTTCTTTTGTTCACTGAGGTGGAAAAAGACTGGGGAAAACAACAGAGGAAAGATGATAAATGCATGCATGTATGTGCATAGCATTTTTAGCTGCATTGTGTTCACATTCAGCATCTTGGAATTCAATTGTTAATCTGATGGGGAGAAAAACAACAACATAAAATGTTAGGGGCCAAACTAATCTGAGTTTTGACCATGCAGTTGTATAACACTGAGTGGTATACACCTCCATTGAACTGAGGAAAATAAATATCTGAAAACAGCAGCTGTCGCCATCAGACCTGTTCTGAGGGCTAGTAATAGTATCGATGAGAGATTGAGTGCAGTTAGAGGAAAGGACGGGATGGAAAAATAGCAGACCCGGGAGAGTTTTGGTATTTTGGTTTGGCCCTAACAAAGCGATCGACAGTACGAACAATAAGAGGTGAAAGACTGGAGCGCTGCAGTGTGCCGCCTCACTTCCTGTCTAGCGCCCTGTTTATCTACAGTCAGGTTGTTACTGTTTCCAGGAAGTGACTTCAGCCATGAGAGAAAGGTTTGGAAATTTTAGTCTTCTTATGGGCATGGAAAATATTAGTTGCTAATAAACATAGACAAACAGAGTAATAACGACAACTTGTGTTAAAAATACGTACAGACATATAAAAATGGTAGTACCACGTAACAAATGCTTGAAATTAATATCCAAAAACTCTCATCCAATCAAGAACATCAAAAGGTACTAAATGCCCATATTCCATGAATACACAGGTATGCGTAGGCTTAATTAAGGGGTTCTTGACATTGAATGAGGTCCAGAGGTCACTGTGGGCTCATGTTGAGAGCCATATGTTCTCGATGATAAGGTCCTATTGTTTGATGGGTCAGGTCAGGTTGGTCCATCAGTCGGATATGCCAGGGGCAGTTAAAGGTAAACAATGTAGTTTACCTGCTGTGCGACAGCCTGGCGCTAGTGTCTGGGAACACAGGAAGTGTGCGTGAGGTTTAGTTTTGGAGGGAAGCTCCAAATTTAAACTGAAGGATTAAAATGGTGCAGTTATGCCAGGGCCTGATGTACAAATTTTTTTTTTTAAAAGAACAATCCCCAAATACAGGAGACTACATTTTCAAACCACTCTATAGGTATATAGTATTGCTTAAGTAAATGTACAATACCTTTCAAAAGTTTGGGGTCGGCAAGATCTTTTTATTTGATCAAAATATAGTAATATTATGAAAATAATTTGTATTGAATTAGAAAAATGTAAAAAGAAAAAAAAAGTGAATGTTCTGATATCAAAGAAGGTTGTGAAATCAATTATAATGTTTTATTCATGCTAAACTTAGACAAAATATAAATTCAGTTTACTTCTTGTTTCTGTGGCTTCCACATGCATTTACTACAGTAGTGCACTACTGTCAACATTGTAAGTATACCATAAATACCTTAAAAATTGGTGTTTAAGTTGGTGTAATAATACCAATAGCAAAAACTTTTCTTTTCACTCCCTGTTGCCTCTTACAAACCAGTGAGGGTTGGTAATGGGTGTAAAAACTTGGGAAGGAGACAGACATTGGCTGTTTCTCAATATGCGTTCTTCAGTGATCTTGTGTCCTTGTGTTCTCGTACTACGTCATCATCAACCGTCGAAGTTCAATTCCAATACTCAAGAACGCAAGTACAGAGGACGCATGAAGTGCCCGGATGTGTCCTTGACATTGAGGATGCATCAAATGCAGACTTGAGAGAATCGAACCGTTAAAAATCCCAGAAGACGCTGCGGGCAGTCGACGTACGGAAGGCTGTAAGCTTCAAACTTCTCGTTCTCACTTGAGAGATTCCCGCAGCAAGCTCGATATACGTGACAGCTCGTGAAAGTTTACATTTGTCGGTCTCTTTTGCTTCATTTTAATAAAGTGATAAAGACCTTAAGAAAGCGGCAGTATTTTTATTAGCATATTAAAAAGAATCTCAACATATTCTCAACTTATATGAAAACAATATCTATAATAATATGAAAGAAATGTTTAATAGGTTGTGACATTTGTTTGTGATGTTGTGTTGTATTTATTGCGCTTTGGTCGTGAATCGCTATTTGCCGAGATGGTCAGTTAAGCAGCAAGATCGCAGCACATCTCAGTTCTCATAAAGATGCGTTCTGTGTTCTCGCGTCCTTCCAAGTTCGTTCTTTCAAGGTCGGCTGGCAAGACCGGTCTCAAAGAATTGCGTTCTTAGAATTGAGAAACAGCCAGAGAGAGTAACTGAGAATGAGAATAATAATGAATCTGATGCTGAAAATATGGAGGAATACTTTCGACCTGAAATTGAGAACTGATGGAAAGAAAAAATGCGAGACACCCAATCAACTTTTTTTAAACAGACTATGACCAAGAGGAGAAAATTCATAGAATGGCCGATGACAGGCAGCACAGTCTCAAACCAGATAATCAGCATACAGATATTATACAGAGAGAATAGTTCACATGTGCTTCAGCCACACCGAGATCATAACAGGGCAATTATGAACTTTATCAGACTGTAAACAGGATGTAGAGCTAAGAGAGTTTGGTCTGCGTCTGAAGAGATATGACTCACAGATTCCTCAGATACCGTCAGGGTTGAAATGATCCCACCTTGAGTGCTCGTCTTCCTCCTTTCCTTATATCACTCATGTCAGGCAGTCTTGCCTTAGAAGAACTTAAAGGAAAGTTCATGAGACACATGCCATATCCTACAGCATCAGACAGGGATTCTCAGAATTAGGTCATCTGAACCTTTGATGTTAGTATTTCACCACAGTCCCCAAATCCATCCAAAACCCAAAGCGACACAGTGTGGGAAGCTGGTGTTTCTCCGAAGTCATCTCTCTTTCTCTTTCCCCCGGAGCTGATCTGTCATCAAAAGCCTCTGAGTAATGCTAAGTGGTTGACTCTCTTACATAGCCAGAGGTGATGTTCAGTGTAAAGCCATTATCAGCGGCATTAGTATGCATGCTGAGTTCAGGCAGCCTACCCAGCGCATGAAAGTTTTAGGGTGCATGACACAGCTTTGGGTGGGGAAAAACAGCCAGGGAGAGAAGAGAAAGACTGCAAAGAAAGAGAGAGGGACCAAGTGAATGAGACAGGCACATGGCAAAATAGCTTATAGAAAAACTTCTTAAACCACCCTAAGCTGGTCAGGCTGGTCTGGTTTGCTGGTTTTTGAGGGGTTTTGGACATTAACCATCTACACTAATTGAAAACCAGTTTGGGCTTGCTGCTAGATCAGCTAGTCCAGTTTAAGACTAGCTTGGGCAGAATGGAAGACCAGCTAGAGTACCTTAGACCAGTGTTATTAAACTGGGAAAAAGATTAGGCTGAGAAATATACATTTCTACATAAACATTTTTAATTTCACCAGTTAGCACATTCATTTTGGATGCCCTAATATACTAAAACTTCAAAACTAAAACTTATTTTGAAAAACTAAATAAAAAATAACTAACAATTCAAAACTAAAGTAACCCTGGCTCAGTCCAGCTTAAATCAGCTTAGACCAGCAAACCAGCTGGAGAGCAGAAGTTTATGCCTAGAATATGATACTTTTGCTTGTGTATAATGACATGTTTTGCTCTCTCTCCGCAGCGGTCTTGGATACATCCTGGGATCCATTGCTAAAGACGCTGGAGGGGATTGGTACTGGGCACTGAGGGTAAGAGCAGTTTAAATGTTTCCTTGTGTTGTATCAATATTTTAGAGGAAGCACGCCCAACCTCCACAAATATACACCATTTCCTCTCGGCCTGGTCAAAAATATCCCTAAAACCCATGGCAGACAGGTGAATCCCGAAATACCTTCAGCCCGTCTCTTGAAAAAGCAACATAACATTCTTGCCCCCTTGAAGCCAGTGCAATGGGCACTGACAACCCAGCTAGCTCAAGTGCATTAATATAGCATTACCTCCAGCTCTCTCGGGGCCGCTCATACACGCTATCCGTGAGTAATGCAGTCTTCACAGTTCTCGCTGCGGTCTTTGTACTGCATAGGCCCAGGAGAAGAGGGGGCTCACTTACACAGACCCTTTTGTTGTAGGATATTCCTCAGTAGCCTTGATGTATTGCAGTGCTAACCAAAAGCCCAAAATCGAGCACATTTTAATGCAGCTCAAATGACTAATTTATGAAATGATTGAGTGAGAGGAAGGGTAGTGGTCTGCAACTTTTGGGCAGCGAAAGAGAGAGAGAGCAAAAACAACTTTTCTGAGAAAGTGAGAGGCCTCTGAAGTGCTTTAGATTCCTGTCTTTCTTCCTTCATTAGCTCAGCGCAGTTTTATAACCAACTGCTTCTCTCATTCAGTTCAAACTTTAACAGGTGGATGCTCGAGTTAGCAGGTGGGCTTCATTACTTGTTCCTTTCTCGGGGTCATAAAGAATCTAACGAGGGTTTTATCGTGAACTTGAATTAAGCTTGTTGTATGGCTGCCTCTTAAAACTCCAGCAAGGTTCTGTTGTCGAGCTCTTAGGCCTGAAAGGAGACTTTAAGAGGAGCATTAAACCCTCTCATTCTTACAAAAACACCTCTGAACATGACAGTTATATGACCCTCAGGAACATAAATGGCTTTATTTGGTAGCTAGTTTATCGGAACGCTTTTGCAAACAGTAGCAGAGCTCCGTTGTTTGAGCTCTTGGATGCAGTAACACATTCCTTGACGAGACAAAGCTCATGGTTTGGGGGACTATTAATCATCACTAGCACTTTAAATGAGTATAAAAACAACAGACAGATGAAAAGGGACTCCATATCGGCCATATCCTGCTCTGAGAGGGGAAAAAACACTCCGTGCCACTTTCCGCTTGTTTTGCAGGCATCGCCTTTAGTTCTCGAAGAGGGAGTGTGTTTTTTTGGAGTGGAGGATTATATCATAATTATTGAGAGCCATATCAATCAACTGCGGGTCGAATAGGGGAAATGCCAGGAAAAATAGCACCTTGATCTCTCTTTCTTTGATTACACTCGACCCAACTCTAACCTTAACAAACACAAAAGAAGCTACAGCACTAGCTTGAGATTAGTAGGAAAGGGCAGCGTCTGACAAAGTGCGAGACAGAGTCAGAGTTCAAGATGACTGATCAACGCAGGCTTTGATATGAAACTAGAGAGGCAGGGAGGGATCTCCACAGTGTGACTGTTAGAAAATAGGTCCACTGCAAAGACCTTTTTTACGGCTGCTGGGTTTTCTAGTTACAGAGGGATAACAAGACCAAATCCAGGCTTTAGCGAGACACTGCAGCTCTGTATCAAAAGCACCGCAGTGCACACAGACACACATTCAGTCCACAGAATCACAGTATAGTGCAGGAAACAGCAGCATGTCAATGGGATGCAGTGATCTGTTTCACTCTCATGCTATTTATAATACTGAACACTACAAAAATAAAACATTCACAAATTTGTATAAATGCTTATAATATATAATTCTAATAATTATTCTCCAATATATTCTCAAACTTGTATTTCGTTAGCCTCATAGCATAATTGCCTAAGTCATTTTTTGGCCAAATTGTGATATCTGCCTAACTTTACTGTCCTACCACTGCTGCATCATCCTGCCTTTCTGCCAAAAACATTGACATATGACTTAGGCAATTATGCTTTGAGGCTAACGATTTGTAGAATGTCTCTTGAATTAAGTTATATTGCATATAATGTTGAAAACAGCTGTGCTGCTTAAAATATTTGTGGAAACCATGATAATTGTTTTTCAGGATTCTTTAATGAACAGAAAGTTGAAAAGTACTGCATTTATTTGAAGCTCTGAAAAAATCTTATAGACTACAAACTTTTGAACAGTAGTATATAATGCATAAGATAGATTCAATATTATATTATCTTAATTTTGCTTATACAAATGAATCTTGTTTTAATTTAATTTCTCTCTCTTTTTTTTTTCTTCTGAAAATAAGACAAAAATACAGATCAGGAACTTTTTTGCACTAAATCTTTACAAGAACTCACAATTTTGAGCAGAGCTTTGCTTTAATGTGCTATAAATGATCTCCAGGAGGATTGCGTCTGACAGACAGAATTGCTTTGGCTTTCACAAGCGACGGAGGCGCTTATGCTGCTTCCATGTGGGCGACCGAACCAACAAACACTTGCACACACACACACACACACATACACACTGCTCTGCTGTAGCCATCAGGAAGGATGATAAAAGAGATAATAGCTCATGGCCTGGTGGACCGCAGCTGCTCCCACACAAGGGTGAAAACTGAGAAAGAAAACGAGAGTATGGAGTAAAGAAACATCACCTAATAGAGTCCACTTCACACTGCAGTCTAGTACCCTGCCGGCACTACACACCCTAATGTGAATATAAATAAAACTATCACAAAATACATAACACTATCATTATCGACTCAACAAATAACTTGCTAGACCAAACAGGATGTGAGACAGTTTTTTATTGTTCAGCCCACAAGATTCTTTTTAACAGACAGCACAGACTCACAGTAATACAAGCAAAAAATGTTTAGTCTAGTTAAGAGCACTGCACTGAAAAAAAAAATTAAGCAGCATTTTTGCTTTTTCAGAGTAAAAACATCTACAAATTGTGTAAGAAAACTTATATAAGATAATAAGACTTGATTTCGTTTGAAAAAAAAATTACAAATGGAGTAGAAAAAAACCCAAACATAATTTGAGGTATGTTATTAACTGAAAATGTCATAAAATCTCAAGTCATTTGCTTCTTAATTACATATCTATTGTTTTAAGCATGTTTATGTTATGATGAGGCAAGGACGAAGCAGAGAGAGAATCCATATGCAAAACTAATTTAATGAAACAAACAAGAACTCCAGGGCAAACAAAGGAACACAGAACTCAGGACAGGAACGTGGAAACAGCTATAACGACCGACAAACAACAACTGAAGCACAGAGGTTATATACACAGGCAAACAAGCTAAACAAGATAACAAGGGGGCGTGGTTAATGGGAAACACCTGGGATTACTAATAGACAGACAGGGAACCACTAAACATGACAGGACACAAAACCACATCGTGACAGTTTAGATATTGTTCTGGAAAACAAGGCAACAAGGCAGTGTTAAACTCTGCAATATCATCTTTTTTTCTTCTATCTCAAGGTTTCTCCAATGTTAGGTTTGACTGCTGGGTTCCTCATCCTCATCTTTATCCCTGAGCCGAAGAGAGGGTGTGCTGACCAACTCACTGGACGGATAAAGACGCGCACTTCCTGGCTCTGTGACATGAAAGCTCTTGCCAAAAAGTATGCCACTTTTTTTTCTATCCATCACTCAAGAATGAAATGAACATAATGTTTAGGATTGGGACGTACCGGATGCATTCACTTAATCAAGCATTGAGTGAATATTGGACCCTCAATGTCTATTTTTACAGTCCTGCCTTCACTCGAACATGGTGACAGTTTATTGGAGTAGCTGGTATAGAATTTCAAGGGCCAAGTAGTTCAAGTAGTCTGTGCTTATCCTGTGGTGTGACAACTATAATTCAACTATTTTAATTACATTCTATAATATTAATTGATTGTATTTTTTACTGAGATTTTCCATTTCTAGAATATTTACACAATATCTATTATCATCAATAACATTATCTAATTGTGTATATATATATACGCATGTATTATTACATGTATTTTTCACACCACTAGACCAACCATCTTTGTTGTGGCCAAACTGACATCAAATGGATGTAGGCAATGGCCATATTATATGTCAACTACCCATATCACATCGGTTAACGTGATTTCACCAAGTAGAACATATTGCTAGATCAACATCGTTGTTGATCCTGGAACAACATGTCAATCAACCAGTCAGATTTGAGGGACAGTTTTTTAGTTAATGTCAAGTTTACAACAAGGGTTAGGGGCTTCTACACTATTCTTATTCACCTATATTATTCTACTGATTTTAGGAGTAACTTATGGGTAGGACTATGTTTTTGGACAGCAATGTTGTTCCAGGATCAACAATAGATGCTGATCCAGAAACATGTCTTACTTGGCAAAATCACAGCAACCACATACATTATGTCAGAAAGACATAAAGAGCAAAAATAACAGAAAAACAGGAAATGCAACAAAAAAACAATGTCTGAATGAAAACTAAAGAATTATGCATGTTAATTCCTTTTCTTTCTGTTCCCTAGCCGTAGTTATGTATTTTCATCTCTGGCATCGGCCGCAGTGTCATTTGCCACGGGGGCGTTTGGGATCTGGATCCCGCAGTACCTAGTCAGAGCTCAGGTGGTGCAGAAGACAGCAGTGAGCTGCACCTATCAACCCTGCAGCAGTAAAGACAGGTCAGAACACACACACACTCCGCTTCAAACCTAACGGTAAATCGCAAGCGTTACAGTTTTGACAACTATTATGTTTCTCTCTCATCTCCAGTTTGATATTTGGAGCCATCACCTGCGTGACTGGGCTGTTGGGAGTGGTGATCGGCGCTGTGACCACACGGCTCTGCCGTCAGAAGACGGAGCGTGCCGACCCGCTGGTGTGTGCGGTCAGCATGTTGGGCTCTGCTATCTTCATCTGCCTCATCTTTGTTGTGGCCAAGAAAAGCATTGTGGGAGCATATGTAAGTAACTCTATTTTGTTCAGTTTCAGCCTACTTCACAAGTCTACACTGTAAAAATTGACATTTTAATTAGTTATAAATTAGTCTTTTGGATTTGTTTTCCAGTAAAACATGTGTGTGTGTGCGTGCGTGCGTGCGTGCACTAGACTAGACTAGACTAGACTAGACTAGACTAGAATAGAATAGAATAGACTAGAATAGAATAGAATAGAATAGAATAGAATAGAATAGAATAGAATAGAAACTCTATTTGGCTTCTACACTCATAATAAATAAATAAATAAATAATACAATTATTCTACAGTATATATATGAAAGTCTATCTGTGATGGGTGGGGTTAGTGAGAGCTTGTGTGTGTGTGTGTGTGTGTGTGTGCGGGCGTGCGTGTGGATGTGTGTGAGTGCGCGCGCTAAGGTTTTTGGTTTTCTTTTATTGTTGTTGTATTATTATTTTATTATTATTATGATTTTTTTGTTTTATTTGATTATATCTACTATGTTGTTCTACTGTTTTATGTTGTTTGGATATGATCCTGAGGAAAATAATATTAATACTCATTACACTAACTAGGTTGAATTCAGGGTGATTGGGACACGTTTTGCAATTGAGATGACGTG